>NC_056682.1:156085183-158585183 GCF_018350215.1 Panthera leo | reverse complement strand
TCGATATACAATTTTGATTTTGGGAGCCAGATATATTTTCTTAGGCAGACAGCTGCTATTCACATGAGTACCAAATGAGTGAAGCAATTGGACTCTTAAATTAGTATAGTTCAACTTGGAATAACATATTTTTTTAATGTTTATTTATTTTTGAGATGGGTTGGGGGGGGGGGGCAGAGATAGAAGGAGAGACAAAATCCCATGCAGGCTCTACACTGTCAGCGCAGAGCCCCCTATGGGGCTTAAACTCATGAACTGTGAGATCATGACCTAAGCCAAAACCAAGAGTCAGACGCTTAACCGACTGAGCCACTCAGGCGCCTCTGGAATAACACATTTTGAAGGAAACTATTTGAAAAGAGAAATATGAAAAGGTCTGGAAAATTCTGTCTAAGATCTAATACAGAAAGAATACAGATTAAAAATTTATCATAGGACGTGGGAGGCAAGGTAGACAAAAAGTCTCCTAATCCTGATATTGTCTTCACATGAGTAGGAAGCATTATCAAACAAAGTTACAGTGATAACCAGAGTGGTATATTGGAACACCAGCTTTACAAAGCCTACTATGGTTATGAAATTAAAACCATGCTTTTTGGTTTGAGTTCAATTTTTAAGAATTTGTTGTTGTATATTAATGAGAATAGTGATTTTCAGATGTAATGATTCAAGAGCAGTTACTCAGTTTGATGCATGTGAAAAATAGCCTGATATTAATTCAGAAAAGCAGTTTAGTCTAAGAGAATCTTTCTGTAGGTGGGAAACTAATTTATTTCAAAATGACCTGTAGGTGAGGATCAGGTATCCAAAGGTATAGAGAGATACAGAGTAATCTCAGTTTAATTGGAACCTGGCATTTCTCCTCTATTTACGTAATTATACCTTGTTTTGAGGGAGAACAATGACAAGGAAAAGAGAATAAAGAGTGTAAGCTCAAAACACAAGACTTCAGTTCACAATCTATGTCAATGATTACCAGTTGGGTGATCTTGGAAAAACTCCTTGATATCTGTGATAGTTTGATTGAAAGATATTTCCAATTCTTTACTTTCCACTCTGTCCATGTAACTTTGCAGCTCTTCCCATTAAAAGGTGTTTCCTTAGCTCTTGATTTTAGATTTGGCCTTGTAATTGCTTTGGCCAATAGAATCAGGAGACCAGTGGAATAAGTGGCTGTGTGGCTCGTCAGAGCCCAGATCTCCCACTATACATAAAGAGAACATGTGAAGGAGTCCCCTGCTGACAACTGGCCATTGTCCAGGACCAGAGCCTCTTAGCTGACATATAGTGACAACACATACTTGAGGGAACTCAGCTAAACTCAGTTACAAATATTGACTGGTAGAATCGTGAAATGAATAGATGATTATTATTTTTTTTAATTTTTTAAGGTATATTTATTTTTGAGAGAGAGAGAGAGAGAGAGAGAGAGAGGCAGAACATGAGTGGGGGAGGGCCAGAGAGAGAGGGAGATACAGAATCCAAAGCAGCCTGCAGGCTCTGAGCTGTCAGCACAGAGCCTGACACGGGGCTCGAACCCACAAACTGTGAGATCATGACCTGAGTCAAAGTTGGATGCTTAACCAAATGAGCAACCCAGGTGCTCCTGATTATTGCTGTTTTAATCTATGTTGATTTAATGAATCTCAGATTCACTTATGCCATCTGTAAAATGGAAATAATTATACCTGCTCCAGAGGTTGTTATGAGGACTGGGTGATATGAGATATATTAGGAGCCTATCACCATGGCTAGCACATAGCATGTGTTTAATTAATGTCAGTTCCCTTTATACACCTTTTATCAGCTCCACCTCCCTTTTCACCCATTTCCTCCTTACAACTTTTTCCCTTGGGCCAAAAAAGCAAGTAGCCAACCTTTTGAATAATTTGATTGCCACATAGATGGCTCAGGTGTTGTGAATATATAATTAAATTGATGAATGCTCAGCTCACATTAAAATATCAGGCCTGGTGAGTGCTCCAGAACACATCTTGATTAAGCTGTTGGACCCACGTGCTTTCTCACTGGCTGCTGACCAAATACTGAATGGAACTGTGTGGGGGTGACTGACAGACTCTGCATGGCTCAGAGAGGAATGATACCGGAGGGGCTGGGTTCACTAAATGCCACCTATTCCATGTGGTATTTCTGGATCAGTAAATTATTTAAATTTGCTTTATAGCACAGCTTTTATTAGTTTTCAAGTATTATATGTTTGAGCTAACTTGGATATATTTTGAAAGTGAATCAGCACTGTTGATTCAATCAATAAATATGTATCGAGAGCCTAATATGTATCATGGCTAGGGATACAACATGGACATATAACTTGTACTTACAGAGCTTAATGTTCTGTTCCTGAATACGTTTGCAAATGTGGGTCTCCTCATCCCCAGGGACTTTGAGATCAATCTTTTCCTTGGAAGGAGAGACTGAAGTTCATTGATTCATCATTGACTCATTCTGGTTGTTAGATCTGTTATAAACATATAACCAAACTTGAATGTAAGTAGGTCTAATCTTTTTTGGGACTAAATTACAATGATATTGGATAATGAATCCAAGATCTGAATAATACGTATTGTCCAATGGCTTCATTATACTGATATCTGCTGTTAGACAATTCATCTGCCTGCACTGCTGATTGCCTGCTGTTTGGAATTTTCTCAGATGTCGTGAATCTTTGATTTATTTTCATTCATTTATTTCTGTAATCATCCATTTACTTATTCATCAGCTTATCAAACACATGTGCTTTTGATGTGCCAGACATGTGGTCTTTGCTGTACAGGAAATTCTGGTCCAGTGAACTGAGGCAGACATGTACACAAGTAATGAGAACAAACTGTTACATCAGCAAGAGATTTTACAGGGGACGTAGGAGCAGAGACAAGGGGTTGAGGTGACTTTAATCTAGGACAACTTGTTTTGATCTGAGGCAGATTCTCTCCTGCCTGAGAAAATTTATCATAGCCCCAGGAAGCTAACACTACAGCCCCTTCTTTTCTTATTTCCATATTCCAGTCTGGGCTTTTCTCTCTTATAGTACTCTCTCTGGGGTTCTTAACTGTACTGTTCTGTCTCCACGAGCCTGTTACAGCTTTCAAAGCAAGGTACATTTGGCCAGACTTATGAAGAAGACACATACACAGCTGCATAAGGTGCTATTTTCATTTTATAAGAAGTTCTTTCAATTACGTTTTCATTTTGCTGTAGGTGGTATTTATGGAAAAGTGATCTTTGTGAGTAATAACAGTATTTGAATTCAGGGAGTGTTTTTTGCCATATATTTAGGAAGTTAGCGTTTGTATTAGTTTGCTCTGGCTGGACATTACAAAGTATACAGACCAGGTGGCTTATACAATAGAATTTTATTTTCTTGCAATTGCAGAGGTTAGAAGTTTGACATCAAGGTGTTAGTAGGGTTGGTGTCTTGTGAGACCTCTGTTGTTGGCTTGTATATGGTTGTCTTCTCCGTCTGTCTTTGCCTAGTCTTCCCTCTGTGTGTGCGTATATCCTAATTTCCTCTTCGTATGAACACACCAATCATTTTGGGTTAGGGCTCATCCTAACCATTTCATTTTTATTCAGTTACTTGTTTAAAGGTCTTATCTCCAAATCCAGACACATTCAGAGGTATGAGGGATTAGGACTTCAAGGTATGAATTTTGGGGAAATAAAACTCAGCCCATAATAGTAGTTTTCATCAAAAGTATTCATTAAAATCTGAACATTCATATGCAACAAATAAATTGCCACTTTATTTTTTAACATAGCTCATAAATGATATATCCAACTATATTAAAGAAAAGGGACCTGCTATTTTGTGGTACTTAGTATGTGTTTATATACAAGCCTGATTGGCTTGAGCGTGAAGGAGAGAAGAATTTGAAGTTTTAGAGAACACCAAAAATAGTGTGAAAGCCTTCAGTTTGCTCTGAGCTTCTACTCATTCATTTTTCTTATTCCAGTAATAAAAATTATGGCATGCAATTTGAAAATAATGACCTAAGGAATTATTTTCTGAGTTGGCATTTAGCCAGCTTCTTCTTTGTATACTGTCAGGAGCATTTTATCTTCTCTTTCCTTTATGAGCTCTCACTTTGATTTCTATTCTAGCAATGCATCTGTTAACTAATAGTATTTCTCTCTGCCTGTATCATGCGTGTTTGTGCTGTGCATGTGAGGTGGGGGGAGGGTGAGGGAAGGTAGGAGGGAGGGATTGAGAGAGAGAGAGAGGGAAGAAGAGAAAGAGAATAGTGCTAGAACTGAAAAGAACAAGAAAGCATATTTGCTTCAGATTAACATATGTCAACTCTTATCCATCTGGAAATTCAAAGAGAAAATTATCTAAAGAGAAAAAGAGAGGATTATTTATTGAATTTATACATAAGATAGAGAATATTTTTGTCATGCTCTTTTAACATTAGGAATTGTACTAACATTACTAACATTGGGAAGAAACCAGCAGAGCTTCAGTCAAAAGCAGTGCTGATACACATAAAATGACCTTGTGTTAAGAGTTGACTATTTCTTATTTTATAATTTTGTGGAATATTAATGAAACTATTATTCAGGTTTGGACATACATAAACATCTTACAGATGCACGTGCCCACTCTTGAAACCCACCTGTGATGATTATTACAAATTTTTTATACAAAAGAGATACCACAGAGATGTCTCATTTTCAACTCAAATTGTATGTTGAAAGGCATTTACCTTCTTTTGATGACTGTCTTTTCAATATATTGAATATTTTTTCTATTGTTCAGACCTCCACCATGCCATGTGGGTTCAAATCTTTTTCTCTTAACGCTAATTGTATTGGGTCGCCTGGTGCCATGGAATCACAAAATGGTCCTGACCTGTATCTGGATCTTAGATGTTTTACACAAGGTATTCTAATTTTACTTGAACTTCATTTAGCCACTGTGGTCTACATTGAATTGAAGAAGTTTTTCTAAATGGCTTCTGCATTGCCCATATTTTGTACCATCATTGCTACTGGATGCCTTCAAGGAGCTTCCCAAAGAGAAGAAATCAATACTTTAAAATACCTTTCTTCCCATAATTTACATCGTTAAACATCATACTTTTAATAAAGACCCATTTTCTGAATTCTTATCTCTTCTTACACTAGAACTACAGAAGCCTGGTCATGCCCCTGGACTTTGGCGAATTTAGCAGAGTTGCTTTGGGCTCAGACTTACTGCCTTGTCTGTCTTTTTCCTTGCTCTTTTTACCTTAAGAATGCCAGCTGTTGAGATGTAGCAGAGCAGTAGGCTCTGGTGGGTAAAACCAAAGCTACTGGTACCATTTTTTTTTTTTTCATCTATAAAGAAGCATGACATTTAGCAAAGATGGTTTGAGAAAACTGGGTTACTGCCACATCATGTAGGGGTAGAAGAATGACAAGATTCCATGTGGTGGATTATATTCATTTAGGTATCTTAGACAAATTCGGTGGAAGAGACAACATCTGATTTGGTCACCAATAATTGGATTTATTTGATAAACCCTTGTATAGTTCACAAAATTTCATTAACTCAGTTGCTTAGGTCTTTTGCTTAGGAGTATGAGACCTTGGAACCTAGAGGTTAGCTGATGCAGAGGCTGTCTTCATTGAAGTTTCAGTCAGAACTGAAGGCCTGAGAAAATGCTCAATAGGGGTCTATTGATAGGAAGGACTGAGTAATGGAAAGGACAATTGAGGTTCACTATTTGGTTCAAAGCAGTGGGTCAGTTATAGAGTACATGTCTCAACATCTTCATTTCTTATTCTTTCACTGTTTCTAGTCTAGGCCAATATCCTCTTGGACTAATAATTTCCTTCAATTTTTGTCTTCAGTCTATTCTCCTTCATTCTCACTGTAGCCAGGCTGATATTTCTAAAAGTGGAATAATATCACATCGATTCTCTTGTTAGCTGTCATTTGCTACTCATTGGACATCTAGAGCAATTTTTTTTCCTCTGGCCTATGAGTCCCTACATGATGTACTCCCTGTTTATTTGTCAACTTCAGTGTATTCATTCATCCCAGAATTCACTGCTCCACGTTCTTTGGCCTCTTTTCAGCTTCTAGAATAGGCTAGATGCCCATCCTATGTGCTCCTGTAACGTACTTAAAATTCTTAAAAAAAATTTTTTTTTTTTTTTTAATAATTTTTTTTAACGTTTATTTATTTTTGAGACAGAGACAGAGCATGAACAGGGGAGGGGCAGAGAGAGAGGGAGACACAGAATCTGAAACAGGCTCCAGGCTCTGAGCGGTCAGCACAGAGCCCGACGCGGGGCTTGAACTCACGGGCCGCGAGATCATGACCTGAGCCGAAGTCGGACGCTTAACCGACCAAGCCACCCAGGCGCCCCTTAAAAAATTTTTTATTAGTGATGTATGATTGACATATAACATTATATTAGTTTCTGGTATAGAACATAAGTTGGTATTTGTATACACATTGAAATGATCATCACAATAAGTCTAGTTACTATCCAGCGCCTTACATATTTATAAATCTTTTTTTTCTTGTGATGAGACCCTTTTTTTTTTTTTTTTTGGTCATGAGATCTTTTAAGATTTGCTTTCTCAGCAACTTTCAAATATGCAACACAATATTATTAACTATAGTCACCATGCTATACATTATATCCTCATAATTTATTTATTTTATAACTTTGAATTTATACCTTTTGGCCCCTTTATACATTGTGCTCCTCCACACATACCCCCACCCCCTTATCACCCATCTGAGGCAACCACCAATCTGTTCTTTGTATCTATGAACTTCAGACCAAGTTCTTTTTAACCTCAGGGATCTTGGCTATATTTTTTCCTTTGCCTTAAGTATTTTCTCCTGGATATTCACTTCTTGTTTTTACTCTGTCTGAACTTTTGAAGTCAGCTAAAGTGTCACGTCCACAGAAAGCCAGTCTGCCTTCAGAGACCTCTAAAGTAGAGATGAAGGTAGACCTCCCTCATCCCAGCATTGTGTTGTTGTATAGCTTATCACATTCATAGTTATTTCTTGTGTGTGTGTTTTTGGTCTGCTTGCAAGTTTTGTGAGAGCAGAATCCTCATCTGCCTTGTTTTCCATAGCACCTCAGTGCTGAGAGTAGTGCCATTGAATAAATAATTATTTGTTGGAGGAATGAATGAGAGAATGTCATTCAGTCTAGGGCATGACTCTTTTATTTAAACTTTTGTAGGGTACTGAAGGCATGACTTATCAATAGCTGCATCAGTAGAGTTAGCACCACACCTTTTGTACTGGTATGAGAAAGTGCCAAAGACTTTGAACTTGACTTAATCAATACAATTTGTTAAGATCTTAACACCCTAAATATTGAGACATGAACAGGTATCAGTAGCACCCCTCTGGTGTACTTAGTGGCAAAGCAGATGGTCTTAGCATTGGTAATAGCACAAGTTAGTACTTTAGCAATCTGAAGCATGAAAGGAGAAAATGAGTAAGTTCTGTGGAACTGTAAAAAGGACTAGTCTGCTGAAAATCACTTTCTGGGGGTCCCCAGGACTACTTGGAAGGAACTGAGGAAAAGTATGGTAACAAGGCCCAGACCTAGAGATATTATTTCACTTAAAAAAATTTTTTATGACACTGTTTATTCAATTTAGACTGATGTAGTCTAGAAACTATATCATATCTGTAGAAATAAGTATTGTCCAAGATTAACATAAATATTTAGGATCCCAATATTTTCTCTAGTTGTTGCATTTACCTATGACTATATAAAAGTATTTTTGCCTGCAGCACAGTAACAGGTAGAGATAAGTAAGAGGTAATTGAGATGGAACATAAGTGCTATGGTAGGGGAGCACCAGTGTGTTACAGGAGCACGTAGGATAGGCATCTAGCCTGAAGAATAAGCAGGAGGTGACCTTTGGAAGCTTGATTCAGTGATTTACAATAACAACCATTGAATCTGCTCTATGTTTTCTGGGTCAGATATTTGAGCAGGGCACTTCTAAACAGTTCTCCTTCATGTGGCATTAGATGAGGTGATGGGATGGCTGGAGGTCTAAATGATTCACTCACATACTGGCAATTGGTGCTCACTGTCAGCTGGGAGCTTGGTAGGGGCTCTCAGCCAGGAACTTCAGTTTTCCAAGTGGACCTCTCCACGTGTTTGCCTGTGCTTCCTCACAGCATGGTGTTGGATTTCCAAAAGAAGCATTATAAGCATTAAAGGTTGAAGCTGTGCAAACTTTTTAAGGCCTGGCCTCAGGAGATACACATGAACACATTGCATAGTCCAATACATTTTATTGTTCAAAACAGATCACAGGACTCACTCATATTCAAGGAGAGAGGAAATGGCCATATTGTAAAAGAACATGTTGAATGGTAGATATTGTTATGGCTATCTTTGGAAACACAATCAAGTACACTGGTCTAAAATTCTGTTGGTATTTTGCTTGTTTTCTGGCCTTAAATTTGAAGGAGCTGACACTTCCCCTTGACAGTGACCTTTCACATTCTAGAAGACAGTCATGAAGAAAATTATCTTTATCTTCTTTTGTCTTCTCTTTCAACTCTGTCTTTCCAGGAAAAGTTGGTTAAATCTTATATTACAACTTAAATTTGTTTTTTTTTTTTTCTATTTTTGGATGATGGCCAATTTCTTAGTATCTTTTCAGTCATCATGTTATATGGGATACATAACTCTCAGTAGGAATTGATAAATATGGAGTCCCTCTCTACTTTGTACTAGTAAATACATCCCACTTGTCAGTATGATGTCTTGAAACAAGCAATGTTTTAGTTGGGGGACCTGATTCTAGTACTTGGTCTCTGATCACTATCCTGTGTTACCATGAACAAGTTCTATGTCTTTGGGGCTCAGTTTCCTCTTATGTAAAGTGAGAGCTTTGAACTTGCTGATAGGAAAGACCCATTCTAACCTTAAAATTATTTATATTTTCAGAGAAACTTTGGTCAATGTTAAAAATTTCTGGTGACTACTTAAGAGAATTTGCTTAGTAATTCAACTTGGAAAAAAAGTTATCTACTCCTTGTGTTTGTTTTAGTAAAATCACATAAATATTCAAAATATTCTTTTTTCCCATTAATATTTGGCATTCAGTTATTTCTAGTTAATGTTAAATTAATTTGAGACTTTGCTCTTTTAAATTGTTACTACTAAGTGTGAAACACATTAATTTTTCAAACTAAAAATCAGAAACCTTGCTTTCATTTGCAGGACGAGTTTAAGGTTAGATAAAGAAACATTATATAAAGGCTTATTCAGGTGATAGAACCTCTTAGGTAAAGCATATAGACCATTGTGATAGAAACACATTCATGTGAATATTGTGCTGTTCAATTATTTTAACCATTTGTTTCTTTCCTCATCTATGGATTTACTATGTACAAGCATTTATTAGTCATCAAATGATTTATTCTCACAGCAAGTCTATGAGGTAGGTGACATTATTACCTCCATTTTATAGGTAAAGAAACTGAAGCAATAAAGACATAAGCTGTCCAAGGTCACATATCTTACACTTGGTAGAGGTGGGAATCAAACTCAAGTTTTTTTTTTTTTTTTTAATTTTATTTCAGAGTTTCTCTTTTAACCCCTGCAGTATGCATTCCTTTCTAATCTTGAGATCACAGAAAATTTTTTTTTTCCAGAAATTCTATCTATAAATCCAATAGGATGGTTCCAGGAATGAAGCTCTATGACTAGGGCACTAACTCTAATGCATCTTGGAAGTACTGAACCATTTGTATAATGAATTCCACTCTGAGTGATGAGACAGATATCACGAGGTTTGGGGCTTAATGGGCTTCATCTCCAACATGTTTAAGAACTTTCTCTTGTACATCTGTCATCCTTTCATGGTCCTGTTAAAACATCATTATTCTACTTCTACTCCTACCCACTGCCTGGCCAGAAGCTTCTCTTGTATTTCAGTTTTTCATACTCAGTGTTGCTTCAAAGGAGTAGGATGATAAAATAACTTAAGTCATATAAAAAAAAACATCCAGTAACAGACTATTAAAAATAGTGCAAATTGCATAGGACTGCAAACATGTTTTATCTTGAAAATTTATCTGGAACATTTGCTTAACTGGAACAATTTTGCATATTCACTTCCATCTGCTTTATGAAATATTCCCTTAGATAAAACTACTTCTTGTTCTGAATATTCAATGTTAACTTTTTTCCTAGGCTCTTTAATAAATTCACATGTTTATTACAAACACAAATCAGGCAGTTTTAGGTACTCTAAATATTATGTGTGTGTGTGCGTGCGCACGCGTGTGTAGTCTTTTGTCTAATGCATTTCAGAGTTTAACCTGAAATGACATACTTTGAAACTGCATATAATAATTCATCTAAAGTCAGTTTCTAAAGCATTACAAACAATATACCTAACATTTTGTGGACCTGTTTTGATAGTTCACTATCTCTCATAATACAGGAACTAGTGTAATATACTTTTAGGATGCTATTGATTGAAATTTTTTCTTGGATGGGTTCAGAGAAGTCTGAGGGTTTAGTGTATTTCTCCCCTTTAGTTTATGTATGTGGCATTAAGTCACATTTTGTGTTAGTTTTAGGAGAACTGTAGTAGGTCTTAAATAAGCTATTGCATGTGAAGTTACCTTCACAATTGTCTGACCATCTTTGTATCTTTAACGGCTCCTTTTACCCTCTGGTTCTGAAACAAAAGCTGTTCTTGTTCAAGGCTCCTAAAGCTTGATTCCTAGTGAGGAGAAAGAGTTCCAGATTCTATTCCAGTTTTCTAATATAATCCACTTGCTATACCCTTGACTCTCTTCCCCGATTTCTCCCCTCTGTGTCTGGTTTTCATTTGCCCCCATGCCAAGACTCTTGAATTTAACTGTCTACTGGATAATTATGGACTGTCTGTTCAAGCATTCAGTTTTGGATTTTCTCTGATGGTCCCTTTTGGCTCTAGGTTTGTTTTTACACCTTTGGTTCTTTATAGGTTTGTTCCAAAGCACGCATGCCCTGCTCAGAATCTTAGAACTTCCTTACCATCTGAAATCCTGGGAGCTGCTTATCTAGGAGAGAAGTAGGCAGGCACTGTGTCTGCTGCTGGTGCTACAAAGAAGACTGGGACACAGCCCTGTCCTGAGAAACTTCTTACCTAGTGCAGTGAGGGAAAGAGAAATATATAGACTTTTCTGATGTGATAAATGTAGTACGAGTCCATGCATAAAATTTTGTGAGAACAAAGGAGTAGGGCACAAAATCAAGCTTCACAGTTAGGGCAGATCACTTGAAAGGCCTGTCAGTTGAAATGAAGCTTAATGATGTGAAGGCAGCAACTAGGTAGAACGTGTGTCTGAAAAGGACACTTTGCTTTTTATTTCAAAGCAAATCATGGGGTACAGAAAAAACATAATGTGAAAAAAGAAATACAAGTGTTTGGATATTGCCAGAGTATAATATGCAATGTAAAAAGACAAAAAAATATGATGCTGAGGAAAGCAGAGGTCAGATCATGAACACTCTCTGTGCTACAGTGAGAAACATGTGCTCATCTTGTACTTCCTAGATTATGATAGAGAAGTACGGCTTGTAATGCTTGTCTGTTTTATCTGTTTATATGTCAAGTGGCATCCATTTATTCTTTTTCTAGAACAAGCACTGTAATTTAGTTTTGGAGTCCCTGCCACTCCTTCATTTTCTTCAGGTGGAGTTGGGCTGATGTTGGGTCTACTCTAATTTCAAGTATACTATGCAGACCAGACTGTTAAAAGCATTTCATCCATCTGATCACAGCTGGTCCTTTCTTTCGGTCATGCCCTCCTTGAAGTCTCCTAAATACTTACAGTAATAGTTACTAGGCAATGTATGTGTGTAGTATGAGGAGCAGGGATGATTGAGCTGGAAAAGATGGAAGGAGACTACCATCTGCTTGTAATGGCTCAACAAAAAAGTTCTATAGGATAAACAAAACTCCCCAATTCCTGGCCAGTGATGGCTCTAAGTTCTAAGCAAGTAAGAATCTTCCTACTTTCTTCCTATTTTCTTTCAGGATTGTGGGTTTTTGTTTTGTTTCAGGTGGCTAAGTGTAGATAGACCATCACACTGTGTTTTTTTTTTTTTTTTTCCCACCATGATGCTATTCAGGTTATAATTATTGCAAATTCTTCCTATAGTCTGACAATATTGTGAAGTTAAGACTATCCAGATATCTAAATAGATCCTCTCTGAAGTATTTCTCGTGTAACTCCAAGGCAGTAGTCTAACACTTATAACAGCGAGTTAGTGTTTTCAAGTTAGTTTTCATTTGCATGCCAATTCTGTGAACTAGGTATTATAAGAATTTTTATCTTAAAGATGAGTAAAAGTTGAGCTTCTCTGTAGCTGAGTGGCCCTAGTTCATACAGCAGATTGAGCCATGAATAGAAGACTGAATTCAGTCTGGAGTCTTTCTCTATGTCATACTGCCTCTCTGTAACTCTAATAGTAAATTTAGAAGATGAGTTTGGGAAAACGTTCACCTCCTTTCTTTGCTAACAAGGGAGCTGAAGCACAAGAGAAAGCAAAATAGTGGCTCAATTTGAAATAAGAGACAAATTCAGGTCTTTTAACTTCTCAGCTTGTGAGCTGTCAACTTTATCCCTGACTTCTTTTTACATAACTGCATAGCTAGTTTCCTGGCATACGCATAACACTGGCTGGTTTTATTACTGATTGGCTGTTGCTCTCTGATCTTTTGTCTAATGCTGGGACACAGTTAGGAATGCCATTTGCACTGTATTCTCAGGCAGGATAGGAATATGGCTTTCTTAACCACAGAAGAAAAATGATAGTTATTTATCAGACTCAGAATCTATATATCCAGATTCTATTTTATCTGCAAGAAGCTTGTGATGAGCACCCAAAATACACATTATGGCACATGTAGCAATTTGACATATAGTTCACATATACGAAGCTTCTAAAATGTACTTAAATTGAAATGGTTTTGGAACTATAATTATAAACAGGGGCCTTCCTGGCTTTCAGTTCACTTTGGGGTCATAATTTTATCTTTTGAACATTTTCTCAGAAAACTATTACTGCTGCATAGCTTTCTTACCTGCTTCCTTGTAGAACTCTGGTAAGTCTAGAGTGGTTCAGGAAAATGTTTTAACTCCATCCTATTTCTGCTTGGCTAGAAAAAGCTTTTAATCTCTGGAAAGCTCACATTTTTGTAAATGTATGTAATAAAAGTAGTTCCTTTAAGAGAAAAAGAATGTCACTGCTTTCTAAATATGAAAAAAAAAACCCCTTATATGGCTTAGATACATTTGCCAGTTTTATACCAACACAGTCATCTCTGAAAAGTATTTATTATTACGTGAATATTATGTCTTATCCTGGGTTCAATGTCCAGGCTTAATAAACAGGTATCAGAGTGTGTATACAATCATGCTGAATGTTATCTTTTTATAAAAAGACCTAGTAGAGGCTTAAATATTTGGGTGTTCAAAATACTTATGTTAATGTTTATGATGGTGGTGTTGGAGGGTGCAACTTATAATGAGAGCCCACTTAAATGTGTTCTGATCTTTAGACAATACGTGGTTGATATGTTGCAAACGAAGAATAATTTTACCTTTCCTGGTTTTTGATTAGATACTATGTGGTGCTGATCTTGATTTATTTAAAAAAGTATCTTTATGTTACAGTCCTTTTTTTAGAATATTTAAGTTACTATTTTTTTTCTTATTGAATAGGAATATTTCAAAAGGAAAGTGACACTAGCAGCCTTTGAATTCAAATCCTTTGTTGGATTCGTTAGGTTTTCCCATTGGATGATGGGTTTTTCTTCTCCTGAACAAAACAGGTCTTTAATTATGCTAGCTCTGTTAATAAAGAAACATAGAATCTTAGAATGTTTGAACTGGTAGGGGTATTAGTAATTGTCTAATTGCTGAGCACAACTCATATAAAAATACATTTTATTTTGCAACTAAATGTACTCGTATCAACTCACTCCCTCACCTTCTCCACACACAAATGTAGGCACAGATGTAAATAAAACTGAAACAAGAGTTTTGTGCAAAAATATTTATGTTTTGAGTGATATATTTTGGCATTTTTTCTTCTCTCAACTACTTCATTCAGAAAAAAAAAAAAAAGGGCTGACCTCAATTCATCAAATTGATCTCACCACCAGGACTAACTATGTACTTAGCAGGACTCAAAGCAAAATGAAACTATAAGGCCTCCTGGGTCAAAAAATTACTAAACATTTCAAGATGGCAATAGCAAACTATTAATCCAAAGGTGGGGGCTGAGTGTGGGGCTTATGAGAATGCACTGGTTTTATGCCAGTGGAACCACTGCTCCTCACCACTTACAAATGAGTTGTGGGGTGCCTAGGTGACTCAGACGCTTAAGCGTCTGACTTCGGCTCACGTCATGATCTCATGGTTTGTGAGTTCAAGCCCTGCATCAGGCTCTGTGCTGACAGCTCAGAGCCTGGAGCCTGCTTCGGATTCTGTGTCTCCCCCTCACTCTGCCCCTCCCATGCTCATGCTGTGTCTGTCTCTGTCTCTCAATAATAAATAAATGTTAAGAATTTTTTGAAAAAACAAAACAAAACAAAAATGAGTTGTGGCCAGCAGTTAAAAAATACAGCTGTAGAGCAACTCTCTCATTTTACAGATGTGAAGGTCCATTGGAGTTTAGTGACTTAAGATAAAAAAATGATTAAGTGCAATAGGATGGCAATTCTCTGACTTCTTGTCCGGCACTCTTACCATTAATCTCAGAGACATTACTCTGGGGTGTGGCTAATGAAGTTATGAATTTTCTGGCTTTTTGTGAGCTATCCCTCCCTTCTGATCCCAACTTTTTTATTTTTTAAGTTTAACTTTAATTCATATATTATTGAAGTTGTTTTTAGTATCACTTAGTTTATTTTAATGACTTGGTAGGAGTGAATAATGAGTAATGATTTCCCTTCCTTCCCCCTCCTTTTCCTTCTTCTCCTCCTCTTTTGAGACCTTCTGAACCACCAACTACTATTATATACTTTTGTCATTGTTCTAAGGTAATTAGGAAAAAGAACTAATGGAAGTTTCAGATTCTGGGTCAAGGAAGAAAATCATAAAAAAAAGGGATTTATACTGCCTAGTAGAAATTGAGAAGGGAGATTGAGGAGTAAAATAGAGAAGCTATTTTTAGAGAGGAAGGGACACTTACTTCCCTGAGCCTGAAGGGAAGGATGAGAGGATAACTGTGTACTCAGGAGAGAACAGAAGGTTTAGTAAAGCTACCGGGTGAGGCTGAATAGTCTGAGGGCTCATGGTTTTCTACAAAAGATCTACAACATGAAGAGGTTAAAGGATGTATTCAAAGTCATATATCTGTATACCCAACTAAATTTAATAAGGTATATTATTGAATGACAGCAATAAATGTAACATAAAAATTTATAATGAATTTAATTGATTATTGGGCAGAATCTAGATTGTTTTAGAGCAAAAGTGAATCTGGCCCAGTTAAAATGGTCTCCAGTCTGAATCTACAATATATTTGTGTGTTTGTCAGGGAAGTTGATCAAATATTTTTGTGTTTAGATCTAGTCTATATGTCAGTGATTAATTTGGCCAAAATAAATTAAGGTTTTTTTCTTTGCTTATTTTTTTAATTGAGATATAATTAACAATATAGCTTATATTAGTTTCAGGTACACAATGTAATGACTAAATATTTATATATATGTCAGATGGTTAACACAATAGGTCTAGTTAACCTCTACATATTTACAAATTTACTTTCTTGTGATTAGAATAGATCTATTGTCTTAGCAACTTTCAAATCAACAATATATTAACTATAGTCACCATGCTATATATTATATCCCCAGGACTTATTTATTTTATAATAGAAAGTTTGTGCCTTTTGGCTCCCTTTACCAATTTCACCCACTCCCCATTCCCCATCTCTGGAAACCACCAATCTATTCTTTGTATCTGTGAGTTCAGTTTTGTTTTCATTTGTTTAGATTCCACATGTAAGTGAAATCATAAGGTATTTGTCTTTTTCTGCCTGAGTTATTTCATTTGGCATAATGACCTCATGGTCCATCCATGTTGTTGCAATTGGGAGGATTTCCTTCTTTTTTATGGCTTAATAATCATTGAATATTGAATAGAACTGAATATATGAATTCCATAAAATTCACAATTTTTTTTCATCATCAGTGGACACTTAGGTTGCTTCCATGTCTTAGATATTACATATAGTGCTGCAGTGAATGTGGGGATGCCTATATCTTTTAAGAGTTCTTTAATCCATTTCTTTTTTTTTAAGAGTGAGGAGGGGCAAAGAGAAAGGGAGAGAGAATATTTATTTATTTTTAACATTTATTCATTTTTGAGAGACAGAGGGAGACAGAGTGTGAGTGGGGGAGGGGCAGAGAGAGAGGGAGACACACAGAATCTGAAGCAGGCTACAGGCTCTGAGCTGTCAGCACAGAGCCCGACAGGGGGCTCGAACTCATGGATGGTGAGATCATGATCTGAGCTGAAGTTGGATGCTTAACCCACTGAGCCACCCAGGCATCCCGAGGGAGAGAGAATCTTAAGCAGGCTCCATGCTCAGTGGAGAGCCCTACGTGGGGCTCAATCTTAAAGCCCTGAGACCATGACCTGAGCTAAAATCAAGAGTGATACTTACTCGACTGAGCTACCCAGGTGCCTCAATCCACATCCATTTTTAACAGAAGTCAAGAGAGGTGCAAATGGTGAATAATTGGGAGAAGAAAAGTGAATCAGATTTTAAAAAGTCAATCAAAATGTCATCGTATATATTATTGAAACCCATAGTGTGTGATCCTATATAGTCAAACCTTGAGGGAACACCACTTAAAAAAATGTAAATGCATGTTAACAATTCCTTTATCAGCCTTCCAGATATAATTCCTGTATTACAGTCGTACTCCTTTATTAATTTAAAAACTTTGAAAAAGGCACAAATGTCTTCCAGATTTGAAAATTTTACAGTATTTTTATCTGCATCCTAAGTTCCTTCCTCACACTCCATACTTAGTTCTGTTATTTTTTTCCCCCTTTAAGTGCTTGTGTCCCAATTTCAGGCAGGACCTAATTTAGAAAGTGTTGAAAACTTTAAGAAGTCCTTTCACCCAACATTGTGCCTGGGCCTCACAATAACCAACACTATTAAATCAACACATATGGCTCTTTTTTTTTTTTTTTTTTTTTTTTTTTTCCACTTCAAGTTACTGGCCCTAGAGAATTTGGGACTCTTTTACAAAAACATATCAGTGTGAGTTCTTAGCACATATGTTTTAAAAATTATGCTTAGCCCAACCGGAAAGAGGAAATGTTCTGTTTGTCTCGCCCCCAGGTTCAAGAGAGAATCAAAAGATAACATGTCTTAGGTAGGCCTTTTATTCATTTTGTTGCCCCTTTTCATGATCACCTTTTAGTGGCATGCAGTTGTTGAAGATTAAAGGATCTTAGCATCTCTTTATGGGGCCTTTAATTTTATTTTATTATTTAAAATTATTTTTTAATGTTTTATTTTATTTTATTTTATTATTTTTTTTTGAAATTTTTTTTTCAACGTTTTTTATTTATTTTTGGGACAGAGAGAGACAGAGCATGAACGGGGGAGGGGCAGAGAGAGAGGGAGACATAGAATCGGAAACAGGCTCCAGGCTCTGAGCCATCAGCCCAGAGCCTGACGCAGGGCTCGAACTCACAGACCGCGAGATCGTGACCTGGCTGAAGTCGGACGCTTAACTGACTGCGCCACCCAGGCGCCCCTAATGTTTTATTTTTAAGAGAGAGAAAGAGAGAGCGAGCACGAGTGGGGAGGGGCAGAGAGAGGGAGACACAGAATCCAAAGCAGGCTCCAAGCTCTGAGCTGTCAGCACAGAGCCCAACTTGAGGCTCAAAGCCATCAACCCGGAGATCATGACCTGAGCCCAACTGACTGAACCGCCCAGGTGCCCCATCTTTATGGGACCTTTTAAATGTCAAATGCCCAGGCACACAGTAGGTATAAAATGTCTTCCCAAATCATCAGAGCACGTTTTAAAAATAAATTGAATGTTACTCTCCGACAGCCCTACTGAGACTTAAAGACAGCTATTAAAAATAGTTTCCCCCAATAATCTGCATATTAATAACCACAAAATATTAACTATATTAACTTTTTAAATAAATTTGGATCACCTATGATAATTTGTTTCAATAATTTTAGGAATAACGATCCCTTAAAAGATCAATGGTGAATAGCATTTAAGATCTAAATAACTGCTTCAATCTCTTGAACTACTTCTCAGTAGTTTATTTAATCTAAAAAATAATTCAAGGGTTCTCAGTACCTTGATTAAAATTTAGATGAGTCAAAATTTCTAGGATATTAGTTCGTTAGCATGGTATTTTTATTTGTAATATTAAAAACTTTTGTTATTAAAAAAACACCTCTGAGTGAAACATAGTTTAATGTGTTTCTTTTTGATGAGATTTTTAAGAGCCTTTAAAATGCTGGTATTCATTGTGAATCTCTAAGGGAGGGGAATCCGAATGTGGCATTTTCAACATTTATTTGACTAGTTTTGAGAAAAGACACCTCAGGGGACAATTATATAGAACATGTTTTGGCAAAAGCTGATATAGAACATGTTTGAGTTTCTGTTTACACATTCAAGGACATAGGCATGGAGTATAGAAAAAGTGTCAAATTTTTGTTAGGTTATAAAAAAAATGTGTTATCTTAGGGTGAAGCAATCTCATGTGAAGTGGATGGAATGTGAGATATTTCCAAATTTAAAACAAAAATAAAATCTAAGCTCTCAGTTTTCTGTTAGCTTGTGAGGTGATTAACAGATAATCTTTAAATAAAATTCTTTTGTAGGCATTTTGCTTAGTATGGAGGATGAAAATGGAAATTCTGGTCATTTTATCTCAGAAAAAATCTTAAGTGGCTTAAGAAGATGAATGGCTATGGGGAAGGAGATGTGTGTTGGGCACCAAAGGAAAAGCTGCCCTTTTGGATTCTATGTGTTGAGGTCCATGGCCTCTGAATCCCTGGCCTGCCGATGATCTTGCAAAGATAGGGATATCACAAGCTAGATGGAGACTATACCAAAATTATTTTCTCATATATGGGAGAGGAGATAGAAGACCCCCAGTATGATGTTGATTGGCAATACCATAAAAAGTAATAAAAATAGTAATCAACTCACTTTTGAGTGTTATATGCTTAGTGCTGTGCTAAAGTGCTTTATGTGGATCATTTCATATAACCCTTTAATAAACACCACATAAAGTCACTATAATTCCTATTCCCAATTTCAGACAAGGAAAATGAGGCCTGGGGAAGTTGAGGACTTTCCCCATATCTCACAGCTAATAAATGAATGAGTCAAGGGACATAAAAACAGGACATCTGACTTCTAAGCCCACATTTCTAAACATCAGAAGTTTGCCTTCTGTGTTGTCTTAACACCAGTAATACAAGTATGTCATTGACAGTTCCTTCTTCTTTATTAAATGGAGCCATCTCTGTGGCTACAGATGTCCCAAGTTTCTTGGACTTACTGTTTACTGGTTACTACTTGAATATAAAGTTTCTATGTTCTTTCCTTCCTAGATATGATACTGTAACTTGTATTTGTATCTAGGGTTTGGGAGGTAAGGAATAGTCTTAGGTAAGGATACAGAGAAAGTTTATGTTTGTTAAGAAGAAAGTGAAGGATTTTTGGAATAAAGCAGGGAGAGAAGTGGGGCAAAATGTATTTTAATAATTTCAAGATTATGCAAAGGAGCACACTGGAATAAATGCTGCAATATTGATGTAGTATGTGATTTTAAAATTAAGTCAAAGACTGCAGAGGTGGTCCTGTGTTGTTGAATTCGTCCATGCAGATGGTGGCAGAATAAGCTTGCATTCACTTCAGGAATGTCTCTCAAGACCAATCAGTTCTCATGCTCTCGAACAGGATGCAATAGACTTAATGGAGGTGTCACTACTGCTGTGATCAGATCAGTTACTGCGGGTGATTCCTAATGGGTTCAGAGCACAGCGTTCTCTACTAATTTCTCATTTCCATTCCCACTGTCATAGTTCAGGCCCTTATTACCTCTTGTCTGGACTACCAGCTGGTCTGATTACCTTTGGTCTCACATCTCTCAAAATCACCCTACAGAGTTTAAGGTTCTTGAAGCTCCCTTTTTATCATGTCACTCTCATGATCAAAAGTTTCCAGTGGGTTGCCATCACCTACCGAATGACGAGCAGACTTTGTAGCCTGGCAGCTGTCTCTTGAACTGGCTGTAACCCACCTGTCCTGCCTTATCCCCCCTATTAACTTACATGCGTCCTTCATCTGTGCTTACTGACAGATGCCTGTAGCCTGTTTCTTTGTGTTATTCCCTTTACTTTTGCTTTTCTGTCAACTAAAATACCCTTCTCTTTTTCTTCCATCAATGCTCTACATAGGCACTCTTTTTTTTTAAACTACTTACTAAGATATTTTTGACATGTAAAAAAGCTGTGCATATTTAATGTATGCAATTGTTAGCTATAGGCACTATGTTGTATAGCAGGTCTCCAGACTTTATCTCATATGGCAGAAATTTTGTACACTCTGACCATTGCCTTCCCATTTCCCCTTCCCCTCAGGCCCTGGAAGATATTCTGTTCTCTACTTCTATGAGTTTTAGCATTTTAGGTTCCATATATAAGTGAGATCACACAGTATTTTGCCTTTCTGTGTTTGACTTATTTTATTTGGCTCATTATTCTCCAGGTCCATTCATGTTGTCACAAATGACAAGGTTTACTTCTTTTTAAAGGCTGAATAATATTTCATTGTATGTATATGCCTCACTTTTTTTTATCATCCATCCATCTGCTGATGGACTTTCCAGTTGTTTCACACACGTATCGTTTAGTGCCCATTACAAATGTCTCTTCCTTTGTAAAACTCTCAGACATTTCAACTGTAAAGAACTTTTCATCTTCTGAACTTTATGAGTGGATTTTTGTAAAGTTTTTATTTAAATTCAAGTTACTTAACATACAGCGTAATATTAATTCCAAGTGTACAATTTAGTGGTTCAACACTTATGTACAACACCCAGTGCTCATCACGACAAGTGCACAAGTGCTGAACTTTATAAGTGGACTTTAGATCTCTCTTTTTATGCAGCTGGCAAAGTTTTCTTTAGATTAGAGTACATCTCCATTACTGGATTTTGAAGTTATTAAGTTCAGAGTCTACATCTTGGTCACCTATGTACCCCATAGTGACTAGCCTAGAACTATATCATAGTAACTGCTCAAAAAATATTTGTTGTGCTCATATGAGCTAGCTTCTACCATTCGTGAGAATATTATCCACAAATTCCTAAATGGATTCAAAGTCATCACAATATTTATGTTACCCTACTTGCTCTTCTAAGTTTTTTCCCCTGTAAAATCATTGCATTTGGAATTAAAATCTTAATTTGTATAATTATTTATTGTTGGTCTTTGTAAGGACAGAGAGTAGGTCTGCCTAGGTCATCAGTGTATCCTCAGAACTAACATAATATCTGGAACTTTGAAGTTGCATAATAAATATTAGTTGAATGAATGAATAAGTCTCCTAACATTATCTGTTTTCAAAACACCTGAGTAATAGTTATTCATTCAGAGATATTTGTTGGGCGCTTGCTATATCCAGTACATTACTAGGACTACAGAAACAAAAATTGAAAAGGAATTCCTTCATGTCAAATGTGAAAACCTTTATTAAGTCCATTCAATTGGCAAAATATATTTCACCATCCACTTTGGTTTTAGTGATTCCTTAGCTGGTCCATAAAGGAATCACAAAATGTCTCAAAGCCTAATCTACATTCCTAGTAAATAAAAATATGGTCTGCCTTGCTTGTAAGGGCTATCTGACTCCTTTAATTTACACCTGATTTATCAGATGTCTGGAACCATTTCTTCAATGTAGTAGATTTAACCCCATGTGAATAACTGTCAGTGAACATGAATCCACACTGCAAGACCTAGTGGGCAATGCAGAATGTATCAACTTTAGATACTTGACAGCATCCCTGTATATGAATGATGTGCGGCAGGGTCATACCCAAAGTTCAGATGAAATTCTTAATATTCAAGTGGATTACTCTAAGAGGCACATTATTCATAAATCTTCCTGATTCTAGGCTTTAAACCTGTATCAGGTTAGATCAGCATATACTGGGCTGTGTGCTATAGAACAACATTATAAAAATTTGTTTTTGGTCTTTATTGGAGTCATGTGAGAGATGGTCCTATGTAGAACATCTCCATATTTTTTTAATAAAACAGCAATTAAGGTTAGAATGCATAAATTTATTCAATATTTCTTATATAGAGACCCTTGTCCTCATGTATATATTTTTGTGCAAAATTTAGGATTAAGATAAATTTTGTCCACTGTTATGCTTCCTTTCAGTAATGAAAGATTTGCTAATCATTTTATTTATGTGTATGTATATATATACACATACATATATACATATATATGTGTATACACACATGACACATACATATATATGTATGTATAGACCACACACACACACACATACACACTCCCATGATAGCCTGGAAGTTAAAAGCTAAGTCTTTTGCTTGGGTTCCTTTATCATGGGTTTTATTCTATAATCACTTTCCTTTCCCTCTACCTTCCCACTTATTGCCTGACTCATTTTTTTGTCTCTGCTTTTGAAAACAGTTTTATCGTATTGATTACTTGCATTGTGGTTTGAATCAATTATTTTTGGATGTAGTTGGAAGCCTAAATAAGTAATGCCTAAATAAATAATAGACTTGTCTTTAGGCATCCATAACCTCTCTTATAAACATTCATTGCAGGAGTTAATTAGAAATGGAACTAAATATTACTTTGATTAATTAGTGTTTACTAAATTTCCTTGGTGTACTTTATAGAACCTGTGAAGCTTCTAGTGTCTGCTTTAACACAGCTTGAATGGTATTTTTGGGGAGACAGCTTTGAATTCTTCCTGTATTTTAATGAGTGTTATATATACGGATTAATTTTTTGTTCAGCATTCCATATTGTTCCTTCTGCTTTGAAATGAAAATTGCAAATGTTTAAATAAATTAATTGAAAAGTTGTTTACTATCACTGTAACTCATATATGTATTTTCATGTCCTCAGCTGAAATGCAATTTTCTAATGCTTGACACAGGTAATACTGTTTAATGAATCACAGCTGAGTTCACTTTTAGCTTCTTCAAGCTGGGAGAAAGAAAAACACAACTCTCTTCCATTCTTCACTTGTATGAGTATAAAAAATGTGGAGATGTGCAAGCTGCTCACGATCTAAAAAACAATCCAAGACTTACTGGCACACCTGTTCTTCACATTACCATTAGTAGAACACACAGTTCTCTAGAAACATAAATATCAATTCCATCTTACATTGGAGCAACAACATCCTACTGATAGGAAGGGATACTTGAATATACCAGACATGGCTAGTCACAGACAAATACTTGACCCTTAGATTCTACTCGCACCTCTTCTGCTTTTTGGGCACTTGGCTCTCAAAAAAAATTACCATCCTGAAGTCGTGTTTCCTAGATAGTGTTCAGCAAAACAGTTCTCCTGAAAGAAGTGCTGTAGTAATGGGGACTGATCAAATACATATGGAAAGCACAATATACTACACCTCATTTTTCTTGGAGAGTCACAATTTCTATTAATATGAAGGCTCTGAGAACTCTTTCAGGAAAGAAATGCTGCATTGTTAAATTTAGCATTTTCCTAAACGAAAGATTTTTCTATTCAGAACAGGCAAACAAATAACACCCTGGGGAATTATTCTAGTTGCTATCGTTGTTGTCTTCACAGTTCGTGGAGCATACTTCGGTTAGGGATTCTCTAGGAACTCTCTTTACCACCTGGGGCTTATTCCTGTGCTCTTTGCTTCTCATAGAGTCATGGAATATTGGAAGGGCCTCAGTAGATCATATTGCCTAGTGGTTTTCAAACTGTAGCATGCATGATAGCCACTTGTGAAAAATTTATTAAATTACAGATTGTTGGGCTCACCCCTACAAGTTTTGGTTTAGTAGATTTGAATAGGAAGCTAGAAATTTGCATTCTAGCAAGTTCCTAGGAGATTCCAGTGCTACTGGTCTGGGATAATCCTTTGAAAACCACTGATATGGTGGTTTGATGTAGTCCACCATATCTTCCCCACCTTCCAGTATTGTAAATTCCTTATACATTTTTTACTCTAAATTTCCTCATTTCCTCAAGTATTCTTAATTGTCTAGAATATATCACTTATCCCCAAACCACTAGGCTTGAATATACCAGCTAGTCATTCATTAGCTATGGAGTTCTCTCTGGAAAGAACAACAGCTTGCTCTCCCAATGACCTCCATGTACTGCCTCTGTGTGCCTTAGTTCTTTAATTGTTTATCAATCTGGATATTCACTTATTTACTTTTTGAATGGAGCTCACTGGGTGCATACTATATTGGGCACTTTTATAGGTGCTGAGTTTATAGTGGAAAACAAAGCAGATTAAGATGCCTCCTTTCATGGAGCTTATGTTTCAGAAGAGGAGACAGGAAATAAAGAAGTAATCATGTAAATAAACAGGTTGGTTTCAGACACTGATAAATAAGACAAACAAAAACAAAACAGGATGATGCTAGAAAGAATAAGAATGCCTATGAGGCCCTAACAGATACAGTGGTCAGAACACGGCTTCTCTGAGGAGGTAGCATCTGATGTGACTCCTCAGTGGCTTGTATTTTTAAGATTATTCCCTTTTGGATTTGGCCACCTAATGTCTGCACTGATTATTTCACCGTCAGCCCATTGCTTCTTTAGATTTCGATGCCGCTTGGACTACCTTCTCACAGCATTGCTGCTTTTCTTACGGCTGTGGATCAGAGGTGCTTCTACCCCAGAGGACCTCTGCTCCATAAGCTTTGTCACTGCTGGTCATTCTTCTCTCACCAGTCCTCAGCTTTCCCTCTACCTCAATTCTACTTCTACCTACTAGCGAGAGGGAAGAAGATAACTGTCTACTTCACCAACAGTTCTTCAACAGTTCCTAAAAATGAATGATATATATTTTGATGCAGGTATTTCCATCTCTGAAATTGTTGTTTATAGAACAACTTACAATTGTTTTTGTTTATACAATTGTTTATACAATTGTTGTTTTAAGAACAACTTTAAAAATATAATGAGATGAATTTAGTTTTCCTGTCATTTTCCCTCCTAATGGCACTCATTGGGGTACAATAGATCTAATCCAATCCTTCTACATATGACGACTCTTCATATATTTGATGACAACCACCATGTCCTTCACGTCTCCTGTGAGATTCTTCTTTCTTAGGCAAGACTTTCCTATTGTCTTTGAATCGATCATTCCTTATTGGATATGGCTTTGAATCTCTTCTCTCTCTTGCTTTCTCTCCTTCATATTCCTTTTACTTTGTCTTTAACCATTACTCCAGCAGTGGTTTGAATAATAGAGAACAAAGTTGGATTATTACTTCTTCTTGATCTAATTACTATTCATCTGTGATTCAGCATACATGTACAGGGCTTTTTATTTAATTTTGAATATTAATCTCATTTTAAAAAATCTCAAATTGAGTTTGAATAATTTGAGTCTTCCCTGATTAGGTTTCCCTGCACATTTGCTGCAGTGAAATGGTGCCCCTTCTTTCATTCACTTCCATAGCACTAACTTTAAGTGTGGTACTTTTCTAAGTACTTTAAATACATTAACTCAATTAATTCTTAAACAACCTTATGAGATTGGGGCTGTAATTAACCCCATTTTTAAAGATAAAGCAAGTCACAATGAGGTCAAATGATTGTCAAAAGTCATACAGCCATTGACAAAGAATGTTGCTAGAATCTGTACCCTGACAGCCCTGCTCCAGAGTTTGTGCTCTGGACCATGATTGGACCATGATGCTCTAATACTCATAATCCTGTTGTAATCAGAACAAGACCTTATATTATTCCTGCGAAATTTCATGTCATAAGATTTACTCCAATTTTTTCAGTCTGTCAGGAGTCTTTTTGTCCTGACTATGTCATCCAATGCATTCAGTATCCCTAACAAGTTCATGTCTTGCATAAATATAAAAACAATTTCTCAAAGTACTCTATCTATCTATCTATCTATCTATCTATCTATCTATCTATCTATCATCAATATATTTAGAAGTGACATATCATTCATCATCTGTTCACATGTTCTGAGAGCCATCAACTGATGAAAATTTTACTGTATCTCAAGTTAAATGCACAATGTCTATGCCATCTCTTCCTAACCTTTATTTCATATTCTAGTAAAGAATTTTGAGCCATAATGACTGGCAGAAAGTTTCCTGGATCTCCGAAAAGGAAACAAAGGACACCTATTGAGCTGAAAGTTAAAAGGCAAACTGTATGAACTTCAGGTTTCCTTCTAGGCAATGATCATGGAAACAGAGGATAAAACTTGGCAGACATTAAGTTTGGTGGAAGTCCTTTGACATTAAAAAGGATCATAAACATCCTGCGTTTAGAGGGATTTGGCCAACAATTGCGTAGAAGGTAGCAGGAACAAATGATAGCTAGAGCCATGCTATGAATCCAGGAGGTTAGAAGAAAATGTAGAAATTGTTGCCAGTATAGAATGCTGGGATTGTAACTTCATAAGGACTCTGCCATAATGACCTGAAAAGGTGTTGATCCTCTTTAATTTTTTATATTTATTTAAATTCAAGTTAGTTAACATATAGTGTAGTATTGGTATCAGGAGTAGAATTTAGTGATTCATCACTTAAATATAACACCTAGTGCTCATTGCAACAAGTGTCTTCCTTAATGCCCGTTACCCATTTAACCCATCCCCCACCTTGCCTCCCCTCCAGCAACCCTCAGTTTGTTCTCTGTATTTAAGTCTCTTATGGTTTGCTTCCCTTTCTGTTTTTATCTTATTTCATTTTTCCTTCCCTTCCCCTAAGCTCATCTGTTTTGTTTCTTAAATTCTACATATGAGTGAAATGATACAATATTTGTCCTTCTCTGACTGACTTATTTCTCTTAAAGGTGATGATCTTCTTAAAAAGAAATATATACACTGCACTGAAAGAGGTATGAATATGCCTTATAATATGTAACACTGTATAGCATTTGGCCAAAACAGGTAGTTAATAATGATCAGTTTCTTTAGTTTTCTCTTAAGTCAAGTATTAATATACCTACCAGTTTTAGATATCCATAGGGTACAAGTTAGAAGCTAGACAGTCTTTTAAACTGTCTTCTTGTAGCGATACAGGGAGACAACAAATACAAAGTTATTTGTCTTGTTTATTATCATAACCCTAGGGTAGGGCTTCTCAACAACACTTTGAGAGCTGGATAATTCTTTATTGTGAAACACTGCTCTGTACATTGTAGGATGCTTTGCAGAATATCAGCCTGGCCCCTACTCATTGGATGCCAGTAGCATCTTCTCAGTTGTGATAACCAAAAATGTGTCCAGACATTGTCGTGTGTTCTGTGGGGGACAAAATTTCCTTCATTGAGAACCACTGAGTTAGAACATCAAACATAGTGGACACTCAAATATTTATGAATGAATAGAAAAATTAAATGAATGAAATCTTTTCTGCTGTTCACATTCATATTAATTCTTCATTGCTTAACACATTAAGTGAGAAGGGCTAGAAATTGGGTTAGGAGAGAGAGAATTTTTGTTAGACAGTATTCCCAGCCAAGAGGAACATGTATTTGAATTCGAATCCCACACAAATCAGCAGAAACTCTTGTACTATTTGGTGAATGCTTGGATTATGCACCTACCAAAACTTCTCCCTGGATGATGACTAAAATTCTACCATTTGCAACTCATCCCTTTACTCCAGTTTCCCTTTTCCTGAAAAGAAAATTTGTTAAAAAACAAATACCTCAGGAATAATTGCTTAATTATCATTGTTAACAAGAATGAGATCATGCATTTGATTTTTTTCCCTACGCAACAGGATATGAGCAATGGGGAGCCCCCTTGGGCCTTTGCAAATTTTAGAGGCCATTACATTGGAGGGAAGCAGAAATAAACGCAAACTTCATGAACTAAATTTCACCGCTGAATTTCCAAGGCAGTCTCACCAGTGTTGTTTATTAAATTCACATCACAGTCTTCAGGATGCTACCTTTGCATGCTCTTTCCTCAGGGACTTACAGCAAACATTAAATACCCAAATATTCAACCTCATGATACCTGGAAATTTAAGTTTCCTGTTCTAATTGCTAATCTCATGGTCATTATTTAATAGTTTTCTTAAATAGTTGTTAATTTGGAGATTACATTTTCCCATTTTGCATTTCCAAAATTGTTGATATCTGTGAAGAATTAGTGCTAAAGCCTTTCAGATTTAGTCACAAGAATTCTCAGCCAAGCCACAACCTTTGGGCATAAGCTGCTAAGATTCTTTCTTTGGAGCAAGCACTGGTATCTGATATTCAAGTGCTTGCTTGACTTGATTTCTGCTTAGTTAAAATACATTTGTTAAAATATCTTTATGTGTGCCCTGAAATCTACATCATGGACAATTTTTGTGCTTTATTGACTGATTAAAATAATGAGTTTGAGTCTCCCACTTAGAGGTTGTCATTCCTGTCTTTTAAGCACAGGTGCAGTAATGTTACCAACAGAAGAGTGGAGGTATTTCCTCGTGACCAATACAAATTACCACATAGTATAAAGGGCAGTAGGGATATTCCTCACAAAAAAATTTTACATGAAGCAAACTGAGCTGCTTGCAGTAGTAGATGGTTACCTTCAAGCTGTCCCTGGGATAGTGTATTTGGTTCAATTCAATGCCCATGTTTTTGTATACCTATTGAAACTGAGGAGAAAAGAGGCAAAGAAGGTTACTTGCTGGGCTGAGAAGATTTCCTTTTTGGATATTTAAGTATTATTGACATTTCTTCGCATGTTTATTTACTCATCTAGTGCTTGCCAAAATAAGAGGGAATTATGATAATATTAGGAAAGATTTCACAATCAGATCTATCTATATCTTTATGGCCTCTTTGAAATATGAATCATATTGGCCTTTGCTATGATATTTCTAGAAGCCTTTCATTTATCTGTGTGGGAGAAACTTCTGATGAATGATTCAGTACTCAGAATATCTATAACTATAGTAAACATCCTTATCCATAATATTTGGTTCCTTTTACAATCTGGGTTTGTTTCATGAGAAAAAAAAAGGTACTTTATAACTTCTTCGTTATTCGTTTCTGGGCTTGCATGAGGGTCTGTGGACTTTTGTTCATTATTTATATTTTAAAACAGTGTTGTGGGTTGTACACAGGAGTTTGCTGGATTTTGGTTATGTTTATTTTGGGAGTCTCAGGATCTGCTTTGGCAAGGAGGGCATACTCTACAGCGTTCTGAGGAAGGGTAACACATTTACAATGGTTGAAATTCTGACTATTCTGTTGTGGTTTGCTATACTAACACCTTCTTCACTCACCTGAAATGTTCCATCTTCCTGTAGTCTTGATATTCTACAGAAAACAGACTTTGGTGATAAAGCCAGATAAAAAAGAACATCTATAGCCCCATTTTCTTTTGCTGAATATTATTCTTTCATTGAAGGGAAGAAAAAGTATTTTGAAAATGTGATAAGTGATATATGTATTGGAAGGCATGGAAAATGATTCTCTCTTTGAGATTCTCTCTCTCTCTCTCTGATTCATTTCTTCAGAATAAAGACTATGTCTTTAATATTTTTATCTGAGGAGTGTAGATATATATAAAATAGTAGGTACAAGGTCACAGAAGCAAAACATCCATCATAATGGATGGCAGAAGTGGATCACATGTTCCATCAACTGAAATGTAGCCCCTAGGACCATGACTCCTAAAAGACAAGCTATTAAATATGTTACCTGAAAGTTCTATGGAATTTGCTTGTATACCCAAAATACAAATAATTTCCCAGGTAGAAGAAATAAAAAGATGGGTCATGTCTTTGGCCCTGTTCCTCTTTTTTTACACTTCCTTCTGTAACCAAACAAATATAAATACTCTCTGTGGTGAGTCAGAAGCTGCACCAGACTGAGTGGTCACACAAAGAAAACTTTTATATGCAGCAAATGAGAAGATCATGGGGAATGGCCTTCAAAGCCATGAATCCCCAAAGCAAGGGTGAATGGGTTCCTTTTGTTTAGGGTTAGGTTGAATATTTAGATAGGGAAGCCTTCTCATGCTGTGTAGAGGTGGGTGTAAGGTCATGCCTTAAGGAAACATGCCTGTACATACACTGTATGTTATGTAAATAAAGCTGCAGCTCCTCCTTGGGCAGGTATTTTAGTATTTGAAGTAGGTAAAGGTGACTGTAGGTCATTCCATGGTCCATCTGCACAGGTTTGAATCAGGGGTTTAGCTCAAGCTGTCTGGGTGGTCTGGGCCTGCAGGAAGTCTTGTCCAGGCAGTCACTATCACCTGAGGGGAGGTTTTTGGTTTAATTTGCCTGAATTAAGAGGTAAGCTGGGAAGAAGAGTTTAGGGAAAAAATGTAAAACAATGGTTAGTGAGTACAAGCAGGTAGGCGGTAAAGGTCAGATCTTGGGGTCTAGCTGGTGATACTTTCAATATCTTCCCAAGTACATAGTAAATATTTTTGACTACTTCTTAAAATCAAGACTTCAAAAGAAGATATTTGCACAAAACAATTGTGGCTGAGGCACGTGTTGATCATTGGTTTCTGTTTACTGGAGGTGAGTTATATCAGTATGAGCAATGTTTGTAGTAGGTATGTTCCTGCCGTTTGGGAAATGACTCAGTGGGGGCATCCATTTATGTTTTTAAGAGCAGAAGATAAAACCAAAACACTTGCATTTTTTTGTCTGCAAAAATTTTTGTATTGGTGTTGTCTTACTTACAATCCTTTTTTTGTTTTTAAAGTTTATTTATTTATATTGAGAGAGAGAGAGAGTGAGCAAGTGGGGAGGAGTGGAGAGAGAGAAAATACCAAGCTCCACGCTATCAGCCCAGAGCCCAATGTGGGGCTCGAACTCAAGAATCATGAGATTGTAACCTGACCTTAACCAACTGAGCCACCCAGGCACCCCTTGTCTTACTTATAATCCTAATCTTCTTACTTTTAGTAAAGTGAAAGAATAGTTAAAGCTTCAGTTTGTCCAGAATTGTGTTTGGAAACTCAATTGCTTGAAGACAAAGTGTGTGTGCAACTGAGATATATGGTTAGTGGATTAAAAAAAAATTACCTTTACAATACAGTTAGAATAAACTCTCCAGTGAATACATTGTATGCAACCCAAGAGAAAGCATTTTTTTTCTGTGAGTTTTGTGACATATTTCAATGTGAAGTCCATACAATAGGTGAGATTGTTTTCTATATTTTCAGTAAATGAACGTGAAACCTGAAGTCTTGTTTTATTGCAAAAATAGGCTCCATGGTATTAAATAAATCATGCACAGATTATGACATTCATTTTATGGTTTAAGAGCTCGTTTTGAAGGAGGTGGGCTTGTGCTGTATCTGAACCTCAGCTTGCATGTTATACACACACACATTCAGAAGTACAAGCCAAGGTAAACACCATTTCACTGTAACCTTTTAAAATTCTTCAGCATAATGACTAGCTATGACATGAATAAGTATGCAAAAAGGAAAAAAAAAACTTCAACAAACCTATTCTCATGCCTCATTTACATTATTCCCAGAACACAAATAGTAAGATATTAAAACTGGGTAAGACTGTCAAATGAGATTCACTCACCTGACAGTTCTGTCACTTTAAATTGCTTTGTTGTTTATGCCATGGTTGCAATCTCAGCCCTGTTACTCGTTAATTGCTTAGTCAATGCAATTGTATCACAACAAATTTATCAGAATTTTAAGAGAAGAACTGTCTCTCACTTGGATATGAAATTACTTTGATGGATTGAAGGTGATTATTATCATGAAATGTGACAACCACAAAATAAAAATTCTAGTTTTAAATTCCTCTGTAGTAAAGGCACAATAAAATTCTATTTGGAGCCTTCTGATAAAGGAATGAAATGTCATGTGAGCAGATGACCAGCAAATTGCATCAAATGAAATATTTATTGAGTAATTTAAGAAATGTAGAGCATTTTAAATATTGACTGTTAAAAACAAGCACATTGTACTTGTTTGCATATAATCTGTAAATGTGTGTGTGCGTGTGTGTGTGTGTGTGTGTGTATGGTCAGATTTGGTTGACTTGGGCACTGGCGCTGGATTCATGACATTGAAGGATTCTTTAGACTCTGGAAATGGAATTATCCAGCTTTTCATTTTCAATTCAGCTTTTGCCATGTACAAACTCTTTTGCCACTTTGTATCTATGTTTACATTGTCGTCTTTTATTTAAAATAAACTCCTAAAGAATTTTTACCTTCTCAGATAGCAGAGTGTAATGGAAAGAACACTAGATTGTGTCTAAAACTGAAGTTGTAGTCTACTCCCATCCCCATCTTCTCCTGCATTCTTTCCAAACCCCTTCCATTTCTTAAATATTCATGCTATTTGTAAGTATTCCACCATTAGGTTATTACCCAATCCCAAATTTCATCACCTTTAATTTTATCTCTTCCTTATCTCCTGTGCAACTCATCACCAAATCTGTTCTGTTCTTCTTGGGCATCTGATACCCCCTCTCCATACCCATTGGCATTTTAGTTCAGGTCCTCCCATCATGTCTTCTTCTCTGGATTGGTTTCTTGATCTTCAAACTTCACCTCCAACTTAGAGTCTATGTTGCAAAACCAAAGGAAAGTCTGTAGTACTTTGCAACAGCAAAATTTATTTCTGAATTATATATTGACCATGTTACTCTCCTTGCTTAAATTCAGTGATGGAGTCCCATTAATTATGTGGTCAGATAGAAATTTAATATCTTAGAATAGCAGGTTCTGGTTCATATTTGCCCATTCCAACCCCCTTTTTCATTGTCTTCTTTTCCACAAAGCTCCATTTGTCCCTATGTTGTAAAAATATTCACCTACTTATGGTTCCTTGAGCTGATCATGACATTTCATGACATACTTGTGTTTGTTTCCCTTGTCTTCCTTCTTGTATGATTATTAAACTATGGGTTCCTCCAGTAACCCATGCTACCCTTATTTTCCTTGGAAAATAGTTAATTGTTTCATCTGCTTCACCTTGAAAATATATCTTTCAGCATTTATAGTAGCAATTGATATTTATTAAGCGCTTACTATCTTCCAGGCATGGTTATGTGCTTCATTTAATCTTTATAACTAAATTGTAAAGTTATACTATTTCTGTCTACCTTTTAAAGAACTGAGGGGATTGAAGACCCAGAGAGGACTAGTAACTTATTCAGGATAAGGGACAGAACTGGAAAGCAGTGATATCAGGATTTAAATGAACTGAGTTTGGCACTGGAACCTGGGATTCTAACCCCTGCATATGTGTTCACCCCTTTGGAAATGATTTTGTAGAGACATGCTTCCTCTAGTGGAATATAAATTTCTTATATTCAGGGACTGATTTTTATATTTTTATTCCCTAAGCCTAGGGCAGTGCTGGGCTTGGAGTAGACATTCCATATATATGTGCTAAATAAATGATTAGGAGTTAGACATGGATTCACCCCCTATCTTTTGCATCACTGGAAAAACTCATTCAATCTTCTTGAAAATAATGGTCTTCTGTTACTGGTAGGAGAGTCTGCATTGTGTGAATAGAGGTCTCAGTTCTTGGGTTCCCATGAAAGATTTATGTGAGGATCAGCACTCAAATAAAGAGAGCCAGAAGGAAGGTAGCAGGCACAAAACAGTTTATTAAGGACAATAAATACACTCAAGAAGGGAGAGTGGACAGGTCCAGAGATGGCAGCTGCTCCGGGGTTAGGAACATCTTTTCTTTTTATGTTTGCATTGATTATATGTCATAGCTAGGGTGGCCTCCAACTGAGGTTGTTTCTAATAATCTAAAGGAGTCCTCCTACCGGGTGGGAAGAGGAGTTTTTGGCCCTACAACTTTTTTGCCAGAACGGTCTTTGCTATCTTCCCAGTGATGGTGAGGTGGGGGAGGGGTGGTTGAAGAAGCCACAATGTAAATACACGGTAATGAAAATATAGGTTACCTTTGGGCAGAGGTTGAAGAGGAGAGCCTATGTTCTGCACCTGTGGCTCTTGGTCTGTCAGCCCCAGGGTGTTGAAAGCTGTAAGGCCAGGATGTTAAAAGCCCTAATGTCAAACTTTTGTGCCCTCAGGCTTCTAAATGCATCACCTATTTATCACTGCCTTTGCTTTCAGCTCATATCAAAGCAACTGTCTACTCTATCACTTCCTCATGCAAAACTGGAATTATAATACCTACCAACCTATTTCAGAGCACTGATATGAGAAATAAATGAGATAATAAGTGAAAGTGTTTCAAAACAACCATAGTCATACAAATGAAAGGGAATAACATTTTTATAAGTAACAATTCAATAAAATGAATAATATGTAAAGGTCTACAATATGCAAGACTATTGTTGGTGGCCCCTAGAGATATAAAATGAATACAATATATTTCTTACCCTGCAGGTGCTTAGAATCAGGAATCATCACCTATAATTACAAGTGGCTTTTCTAATTACACAGCCTTAGCAGAGGCTGTAGATCACCTTAGCCAAAGATATATTGAAGAATAATTTTATTCACTCATTAATTGATGCATTTACTCATTTAACAAACACTCTCTGTACTTACCATGTGATAGGCACTTTCCTAGGTCCTGAAGATACATTGGTGAGAGAGTTAGAGAAAGCCCCTGCTATGTTATGTAAAGGGGAAAGATAGCAAACATAAACTAATACTATAGGAAAAAAGTAAGTAAAAAGAGAGTGATGGGGTAGGTTGGGACTGTTTTACTTAGACTATATTTACTTAGTCTCTTCTTTGATAAGATGGGTAATGTTCAAATTCATAGGTATACATCACTAGACTATAATACAGTATTCTTTTGTCATGACCATTGATCTAACAAGGTGTAGCAGATACTATCATTGCTCTGGCAATATCCCCTTGGATCACTTTACTATTTCTGTGCATGCTAACTTGATCTGAAATAGCTATTATTTATATCTTTGGGCTGATGGAACACACTTGGCTAACTCACACCACAGGCCAGAAACACCTGGCTATTAGTGTACCTCCAATGCAGCCCTTAATCAATAATATGTGTGTGGGGCTAAAAACATTCCAGCTTTCTGGTCTCTTGGCTAAGATAACTGACGTGTGCATTTAATACTATTTCCAATATGTAAATCTTTGGTTTTCCACTATTCCAACTATCTTTAAAATGTACCTCTTACTTGCATCAAGAAGTCAAGCAGTGCCTAAGCAGCAGTGTAGTGGTAGCTGCTAGGTTGGCTTGCCACACTTCCGTAGATTCACCTGGTAAGGAGAAAAACAGCCCAAATGGATTTAGAGAGTTTATTATTTACACAGAGAGAAAAATTAAGATCAACATGGTATCAACAACCTATATCCTAGGACTTCACAGGACAATTTAGAATCAGAGGTGCCAGATGAGAGAACACATAAGTAGTGAGTCACAGTGTCACTCTAAATTATAGCCAAGTAGTTGTGTAGTCTGCCTCTGTACCCAAGGAGAAAGCAAGGTAGAAAGTCTCCTGCCTCACCAGAACTGGAGAGGTAGAAGATATACTGCCTTCCACAAAGTAGAGTCCCTCCTCCAAGATAGGGCTATGGATGAAAAGTTGTCTTGTGACTGCTTCTCCTAAGACTGCTTATCTTATTATGCTCCAGGGTGGATCACAGGATGTTCCATTATGACTTGGGTCAAACGGTAGTTGAGCCTTGCCTGTGTGGCCAGTGAAGAGACATTCAAAGTGACCAAAGCATCATGGTGGAACTATTCCTGTATATTTGTTACTAGCCCTTTGGGATGATTAATTTCTGTGTCAACTCAACTGGGCTAAGGGGTGCCAGGATGGCTGTTAAAAAAACTATTTATGGGTGTATATGCAAGGGTGTTTCCAGAACTGTCATAGACTGAGTAAACTGGATTGTCCTCTCCAGTGTGAGTGGGCATCATCCAGTCTCTTAAGGGGCCTGAATAGAAGCAACAGGTGAAGAAAGGGTGAATTTGTTCTCTCTAAACTGAGACATTCATCTTCTCCTGCCCTCATAACAGGAAGTTTTTGCCTTGGTCTTCTTTAGGATATAGCTACAGATTATAAAATTACTTGGCTATAATTTAGAGTTGTCTTCTCAATCACATTGTGACTCATTACTCATGTGACGTCGGAGCATCTGGTCTTGGGCGTTCAGATTTAGATTGGATTGGGACTATACCATTGGTTCTCCTGGTTCTCTGGCCTACAAACTTGGGAGTAAATTCCACCACTGGCTTTCCTCGTTCTCCAGCTCGCAGATGGAAGATTGTGGGACTTTTTGCTTCTATAATTGTATGAGCCAATTCCTATAATAAATACTCTTTATATGTTTATCTATACATCTTTATTTCTGTATCTCTAGTGAGTCCTAACTAATATACTCCCCTCAACCAACTCCACATCATTTTCCTCTCCCCCCCCACCCCCGATTATATTTCTGCACCTTCCTAATAACCTTGCTATACTCTGTCTGTCTCAGGGCAGGGGATGCAACTAAAGCATAAACATCCATATCCACATCCAAGAGAGGGAAGTATACAGAACTGTCAGAAGGATTCTGCTATGGTACATTTCTGAGCCTGGTTACAGAAGTTGCAACATTCACCTTGAGTTCAGCTATAGAATTCACATTTGTTTTGAAAAGAGTAAACAATAAGAACAGTAACTCCCATTTCATGGGAAACTCCATTTCATTTGTTTTGTGAAAGATACAATTTATTTTTCTATTCTAAAAGAAGAACATGATATATCTATATCTATATCTATATCTATCTATATCTATATCTATATCTATATCTATATCTATATCGATAGATCTAATTTTATTTTTTTAGAGAGAGAGAGAGTGAAAGCCAGGGAGAGAGGCAGAGGTGGGGGAGAGAGAGAGAGAGGGAGAGAGAGAGAGAGAATGAATGAATTTTGAGCAGGCTCCACACTCAGCACAGAGCCCAATGTGGAGCTCAATCCCACAACCCTGGGATCAAGACCTGGGCCAAAATCAACAGTCAGACTCTCAACCTACTGAGCCACCCAGGCGCCCCAGAAGAGTGTGACTTCTAAATGGCAACATTTGTTATGGGAGTTTAAAGGTGAGTGGACAAGAGGAGTTAGTGTCACTTTAAAAAAATAAATAAAACAGATGTATGCAGGTACTAGTGTAGACATTTACAAAAGGATTTTGTGTGCAAAGGTAGAGCAGGGCTTTCTTGAAAAATCTGTGATAAAAACATGTATCTTTTTAAGCAGAGGATATATATTTTATTAGCATTGCCAATACCTATCACACACAGGTGATTTTAGCAGCAGGGAGTTTTTGCATATAAATACTATAATTTACATCCATTTTTTAAAGATTTATTGAGAAATAATTGACATACATCTCTATATAAGTTTAAGGTATACAACATGATGGTTTGATTTACACATATTGTGAAATGATTACCATAATAGGTTCAGCTAATGTCCATCTTGTCGTACAGATACAATAAAAAGAAAAAAAAGAAGAGAAGAAAAAAGGGAAAAAAATCTCTTTGTAATAAGAACTCCTAGGATTCACTCTCTTAAAAACCTTACTATATAGTACATCAGCGTTAGCTATAGTCATCATGTTGTACATTACATCCCTAGTACTTATTTTTCTTATAATTGGAAATTTGTACCTTTTGACCATTTTCCTCCAATTTCCCCTTCTCCTGCCCTCCACTTTCTGATAACAAGTCTGGCCTCTTTTTCTATGACTTTGGGTTTTTTGTTTTGTTTTGTTTTTAGATTCCACATGTAAGTGAGATCATATAGTATTTGTCTTTCTCTTTCTGCATTATTTCACTTAGCATAATGCCTTTAAGGTCCATCCATGTTGTTGCAAATGGCAGGATTTCCTTTTTTTTTTTTCCCTTTTCTTTTAACGGATGAATAGTATTCCATTGTATATAAATACCACTTCTTTATCTCTTCATCCATTGATGAACATGTAGGTTGTGTTTATGACTGGGCTCTTGTAAAGAATGCTGCTATAGGTGTGTAGATGTCTTTTTGAGTTAGTTTTTTGTTTCTTTTAGAAATATTCCCAGAAGTGGAATTGCTGAATCATATGGCAGTGTTGTTTTTAATGTTTTGAGGATCCTCCAGACTGTATTCCATAGTGGCTGTACCAATTTATAATCCTACCAACATACAGAGATGTGCCCTTTTCTCCACATCATGCCAGCATTTGTTATCTCTTGTCTTTTTGATGGTGGCCATTCTAACAGGTGTGAGGTGATATCTTATTGTGGTTTTAACTTGCATTTCCCTAATGGCTAGTGATGTTGGGCATCTTTTCATGTACTTGGCCTTTCATGTCTTCTCTGGAAAAATGTCTTCTCAGGTCCTTTGCCCATTTCCCAATTTTTTTTTTAATATATTTTATGTTTTTTTATCTTTTGCTATTGAGTTGTAATGGGTTCTTTATATATTTTAGATATTAACCCCTTATCAGATAAGTGATTTGCAAATATTTTTTCAATTCTGTAGGTTGTCTTCACTTTGTTGGTGGCTTCTCTTGCTTTGCAGAAGCTTGTTTATTTTTTATTTTGCTACTTGTGCTTTAGATGTCATATCCAAAAAATCATTATCAAGACCTATGTCAAGGAGATTTATTCTTATTTTCTTCTAGGAGTTCCATGGTTTCTGGTCTTACATCTAAATCATTAATCACTTCAACTTAATTTTTGTGAGTGGTATAAGATAGCGGCTAGTTTCAGTCTTTTACATGTGAATATCTAGTTTTCCTAGCACCATTTATTCAAGAAAATGTATTTTCTCCATGGAGTATTCATGGTCCCCTTGTTGAGATTATTGTGCACGCATGAGCTTATTTCTGGGATCTTGATTCAGTTCCATTGATCTATTTGTCTGTTTTTGTGTCAGTACCATACTGTTTTGATGGCTATACTTTATAGTATAGCTTGAAATCAAGAAGCATGATGTCTCCTGCTTTGTTCTTTCTTAGTATTTTCTTTGGCTATTTGGAGTCTTTTGTGGTTCCATATAAACTTTAGGAGTATTTTTCCTACTTCTATAAAAAAATTCTATTGCAATCTTGATAGGGATTGCATTGAATTCAGTTGATGGCTTTTGGCAGTATTAACATTTTAACAATATTAATTTATCCAGTCTATAAATACAGGATACCTTTCCATTTATTCGTGGCTTCTTTAATTTCTTGCATCAATGTCTTACAGTTTTTAGAGTAGAAATCTTTTACCTCCTTAGTTAAATTTATTCCTAGATAAATTGAATTTGTAAATGGGATTTATTTTTCAGAAAATTTGTTGTTACTGTATAGAATCACTACCAATTTTTGTATGTTGATTTTGTATTCTGCAACTTAAATGATTTACTTAACAGGTGTTTGGTTGTGTCTTTAGGATTTTCTATATATAAAATTATTTTATTTGCAAATAGAGACACTTTTACTTCTTCTTTTCCAATTCTGGTACCTTTTGTTTCCTTTTCTTACCTGACTCAAGTTAGGACTTCCAGTACTGTGTTGAATGGGAGTAGTGAGAGTGGGCATCCTTGATCCTAATGTTAGAGGAAAAGCTTTCAGCCTTTCACCCTGGAGCTAGATGTCAGCTGTGGGCTGTCATGCATGGCCTTTCTTATGTTCAGATATATTACTTTGTGCTTAATTTGTTGAGAGTTGCTACTGTGAATGGATGTTGAATTTTATTAAATGTTTGTGTTTTTTTTGCCCCTACATCTATTGAGATGATTGTATGATTATTTTCTTTTATTCACACTGATTTGCATGTTGAGCCATCCTTGCATTATTTGGATCAAGCCCACTGGATCATTTTGAATGATCTTTTTAATGTGCTGCTGACTTCTGTTTGCTAAGATTGTACTGAAAGTTTTTGCATTTATATTCATCAGGGATATTGGCTGAGAGATTTTGTCTAGTAGTGTCCTTTTCTGATTTTGGTATCAGGATAATGCTGTCCTCATAAAATGAGATTAGGAGTGTTTCCTCCTCTTTGATTTTTCGAGTTTAAGAAAGATTGGTATTGATTATTTTTAAGACATTTGATAAAATTCATCAGTGAAGCCATCTGGTCCTGAGGCTTTTTTATTGAGGGATTTTCTTCAATCCTTCAATTACTGATTTAATTTCTATATTAGTAATTTGTCTATTTAGATTTTCTATTTATTTCTAATTCAGTCTTTTTAAGTTGTATGCTTCTAAGAGTTTTTCCATTTCTTCTAGGTTATCCAGTTTGTTGGCATATAAATGTTCAACTAGACCCTTATGATCCTTTGAATTTCTGTGGTTTTGATTGTAATGTGTCCTTTTCATGTATACTTTTGTTCATTTGGGTCCTTTTTATTTTATCTTGGTTAGTCTAGCTAAGAGTTTGTAAATTTTTTTCTTTTCAGAAGACCAATTCTTAGTTTGGTTAAACTTTTCTATTGTTTTTCGGTTCTCTATTTTATTTCTGCTCTAATCTTTATTATTTGTTTTTTTCTGCTAACTTTGGATACAGTTTATTTTTCTTTTTCTAGTTCCTTAGGGTGTAGAGTTAGATTTATTAAGTTTATTTGAGATCTTTTTGCTTCTTAATGTACACTTTTATTGGTATGCACTTCCTCTTAGTATTGCTTTTGCTGTATCCTATAAGTTCTAGTATGTTATGCTTCCATTTTCATTTGTCTCAAAAAAACTTTTCTATTTCTTCTTTAATTTCTTTTTGCATCCATTGGTTGTTCAGGGGAATTTTCTTTAACTTCCATATGTTCATGCATTTTCAAGTTTTCCTTTTATTGGTTTCTAGCTTTATGCCATTGTGGTCCAAGAATACTTGGTATGATTTCAATAATCTTAAATTTACTAAGACTGTTTTGTGGCCTAACATATGATCCATCCAAAAAATGTACTGTGAGCACTTGTGAGAAACATGTACTCTGCTGTTGTTGGATAGAATGTTCTGTATATATTTATTAGGTCCATTTGCTCAGTGTTGTTTAAATTAGCTGATTCCTTATTGGTTCTCCGTCTGGTTGATATACCCATTGTTGAGAGTGGGGTATTAAAGTCCTCAAATATGATTCTATTACTATTTGTTTTTCTTTTTAGCTTTGTTATTTTTTGCTTTAAATGTTTAGATGCTTCAATGTTGGGTGCATAAATATTTACAATTGTTATATTTTCTTGATATAGTAACTCAACATTATATAATGACCTTCTTTTTTTTTTTATCATTTTTAGTTTAATGTCTATTTTGTTTGATGGAAGTATAGCTACCTCTGCTTTTTTGGGTTATCAATTGCTTGACATATCTTTTGATCCCTTTCCTCTCAGTATATTTAAGGCTATCATGAGTCTCTTATAGGCAGCATATAGTTGGATTGTGTTGTGGTTGTTTTTAAATTTTTTTTATTGTTTTTATTTATTTTTGAGAGAGAGAGAGCCAGAGAGACAGAGTATGAGCAGGGGAGGGGCAGAGAGAGTGGGAGACACAGAAACTAAAGCAGGCTTTAGGCTCTGAGCTGTCTGCACAGAGCCTGATGTGGGGCTTAAACCCACAAACCGTGAGATCATGACCTGAGCTGAAGTTGGATGCTTAACTGACTGAGCCACCCAGGCACCCCTGTTGTTGTTGGTTTTTAATCCATTTAGCTATCTGTCTTTTAATTGGATAATTTAATCCATTTAAATTTAGAGTAATTATTGATGGTTAAGGACTTACTGTTGCCCTTTTGTTTTCTGGTTGTTGTGTAGATCCATTATTTCTTGTTTTGTTTATACTGCTGCCTTTTTTTCTGTTTGATGTCTTTTGGTATTATTATACTTTGCCTTCTTTTTTGTTTGCTTTTGTGTAATTACTATAGGATTTTTCCTTGAGGCTTACATAAAATATTTTATTTTATTTTATTTTATTATTTTATCTTATTTTTTTGATGTTTATTTATTTTTGAAAGAGAGAGAGCACGAGCAAGGGAAGGAAAGAGAGAGGGGGACAGAGGATCTGAAGCAGGCTCTTTCTGACAGCAGAGAGCCCTATGCAGAGCTCAAACTCACAAATTGTGAGACCATGACCTGAGCCAAAGTTGGACACTTAACTGACTGAGCAATCCAGGTACCTCAATCTTACATAAAATATTTTAAACTTGTAACACACTTATTTTAAACTGATAATAACTTAACATTAATAGAATTCATAAGCTTTATACTTACTTCTTCTCCCCCTCATGCTGTTACAATTTATATATTTTTTTGTGTTGTATAACTAGTATTAGATTATTGCTATGGTTATTTAATGCTACTTGTTAAAACTTTTAAACTAGAGTTATGGGTGAATTATGCACCACTATATTCATATTGCATAGTCTAACTATGATTATATATTTATATTACCAGTGAGATTTGTACTACCTTTTCATGTTTTTATGATGTTAACTAGTGTTCTTTTACTTCTACTCAAAGAACTTCCTTTAGCATTTCTTGTAAGGCAGGTCTGCTGGTCATAAACTCCCTCAGCTTTTGTTTATTTGGAAAAACTCGTTTCCTCTTTGTTTTTGAAGGACACCTTTGCTGGGTATAGAGTTCTTAGTTGAAAGTCATTTTCTCTCAATATTTCGAATATGCCTTTCCATTCTCTCTTGGCCTGACTAGTTTCTGTTGAGAAATACACTGATAGTCTTATGAGGGGGTTCCCTTATTTATAACTTTTCTCTTTTACTTTGCCACTCTTTTTTTGTTCTTAATATATATTTTTAAATTTTTTCATGTTTTATTTATTTTTGAGAGAGTGCAAGTGGGGGAGGGGCGGTGAGAGGGGGACAGAAGATCTGAAGCAGGCTCTGCACTGAAAGCAGCAAGCCTGATGTGGAGCTCAAATTCATAAACTGTGAGATCATGACCTGAGCCAAAGTTGGATGCTCAACCAACTGAGCCATCCAGATGCTCTTTTTAATTTTTTTTAAAGTTTATTTATTTTGAGAGAGAAACAGCATGAGTGGGGGAGGGGCAGAGAGAGAGGGGGAGAGAGAGAATCCCAAGCAGGCTCCATGCTGGCAGCCCAGACCCCAACATGGGTTCAAGCTCAAAAAACCATGAGTTCATGACCTGAAACCAAGAGTCAGATGCTTAACTGACTGAGCCACCCAGGCACCCCTCCTTTGCTACTCTTAAAATTCTTTTTTTTGTCTTTAACTTCTGGTAATTTAATTATAATGTGTCTCAGTGTAACCCTATTTGTGTTCAGCCTATTTGCGATGGTTTGTGTCTTATGGATCTGGATGTTCATTTCTCTGTCCAGGTTCAGGAAGTTTTTAACCATTATTGCTCTATATATACCTTGTGTCCCTTTTTCTTTCTCTTCTAGAATTCCAATAATGAAAATATTGTTTCTTTTTGTTGTGTCCTACAATTTCCATGGACTTTCTCTCTTTATTTTTTTCTTTCCTTCTTTTTTTCTTTTTATTTCTCTGACTGGGTCATTTCTAATGTGCTGTCTTCCATGTCACTTATTCTTCTGCAGGGTCAAGTCTACCTTTGAAACTTAAATTCTTCACTTAAGTTACTATATTTTTCAACTCTAGGACTTCAGTTTGTTTCTTTTTTATTTCTTGTTTTTGTGATGGTTGCTGTTTCCTTGTTGAACTTCTTATATTGTTCATGCATTGTTTTCCTAATTTTATTTAGTTGTCTATGTTTTCTTGCAATTGATTAAACTTCCTTAAGAAGATTATTTTGAATCCTTTATATGACGTTAATAGATCTCCATTTTTTTCAGGTCAGTTATTGGAGCTTTATTACTATCTTTCGGTTAGTGTCATATTTACCTAATTTTGTGTGGTCTTTGATTCCTTATATTGGTATCTGTGCATTTGAGTAATTAGGCTCCTCTTCCAGACTTTACAGGTTTGCTTTGACAGAGACCATTTTTCACCAGTCAGCTCAGTTTGGGTATCTGGGTATATCTGCTATAATGTCTGTGGACAGGTAGGACCTATTATTATGGTTTATTTTGGGTCAAGGCAGCTGTTTAAGTTCTGAGGACAGGGATGTGGGCTGGCTGCCTCTGGATGAGAACAGTTGGATATGACTGCTGGCTTTGTTGCCTCCTCAGATGAGGCTGTAGGATGGATTCTATCGTTGCTTGGGTTCTCTGGTAAGGCTCACTAGATGGTTGGCACTGAGTACTATATTCAATAGTAGATGGGCTAGGAATTAGTTTGCCTGCTTTGGCAGGGCAGCATGACCCAGGGCCTGTACAGCTCATTGTTTGGGGACCCAAACCAGGCCAAAATGTGCTCTAAATTCCCTGATCAGGTGAAACTACTGGCTTTGCTCCCCAGATGGGGGAAGCCACAGGTTATGATCTGTGTTCACATGCCATTGTATATATAGCTATTAAATGGGCTGTACAGCTTCTTGTATGCTCTGGAGCTTCCCTGGTTGGATAGGCTGAAGGCTGTATTCTGTGTTGAGTGGGATTATGAATTTGATTCTCTGCGTGGGCACAGTGGGGGAAGCAGCTCTAAAGCTGGTAAAGTTCTTTGTTGTCTTAACATAAGGAAATGTGCATCCAAGTTCTCTGGCTGAACAGGGCTACTGGCTTTGGTTTGAAACTCTCATCTCTGCTTGCCCTTCTCTGGGCTCAAGGGCCACTTGGCTATACAGCTTCCAGGAGTTATCACCAGTCTTTCTCATTAGATAGGACTGGAAGATACTATCCACAGTAGGTGGGGCTATATATCAGAACTTTCCTTTGCCTGGACAGGTCAGGGAGGGGCCACTCCATGCTATACTCACTTTTCCAAGCAGGCTTGCTGGTTGGGAAGGTCTGGGAGGTACCCTCAGCCTTGGCTATGAATTAAACCCCCTACCTATGCATGGCACAAGAACTGTCCATGTCTGGTATTGGCTTTTCTCTGGGTTAATCAGCTTTTCCCTTCCTTTCTACCTCTTGGCTACAGTGCTGGTGGGCTGCACAGCTTCCAAGAGTTGTCACCAGCCCTTCTGGTCAGATGGAGCTGGAAGACACTCTCCATAGTGTAGGGAGCTGTGACTCTGCTCCTTGCCTGGGTGTAGGCCAACAAGACTCCAGACCTGGAAAAACTCCTAGTTGGAGGATTCAAATCATGCATATCTGTACCCCACTGAGCTCCCTGATCAGAATGAACCCCCAGCTTGGCTCTGTAGATGAGCAAAATGCTGGTTGGGATTACAACATGGGCACTGTAGGTATGACTCAGTCTGCCAGGATCCATGTGCTAGTTGTTGTGATCCCCTCTTCTGCCTCACAGTCAGATTCCCAGTGGTTGAATTCTGCAGATTCCTCTGCAATCCCTATGGTGTGAGATCAGAATAGGGGTCCCACAAAATGAACTCAATGCTGTGGGGTGCTGGCTGGGTTCTCTTTTCCCACTGGAGAACCAAAGGCACAGGGGAGACCTCTCTGTATAGTTCTGTGTAGCCACTTCTCTTACCTTCTAAGGCAGCCTGCTTTGGTCTGAGGCACAGGGGGTTCTTCAGCCTCACCCCTATATTCTGGGATTCTCTCAGTGGTGTCTTGTTCTTGAATAGTTGTTAGTGGTTCCTCTCATAAGGGGGAGCGAAGCCAGAACAGCTTATTTCTCCATCTTTGTGACATCACCCAGATCTAAATTTAAGCATACGAATTTTACATCTTTCAAGGATTCCAGTATTTGAACCTATGTAGTTTTTACTTCAAGGCACCTACTTTTTTCATTTTACTATACTTCTTCCTAATATCTATCTATATTTGGAACAATGATGATAGTAAAAGCTAACATCTTTTGCACACTTCCTTCATTCTAGCATAATTCCCAAGTGGTTGTGTGTATCAGCTGCTTTAATTCTCGTACCAAACTATAATGTAGGTTCTATTGTTATTCCCATTTTCATTTTAGGAAACTGGAGCATAGAAGGACTAAGTTACTTGCCCTAGATCAAAGATCTAATAAATGATGAAGACAGTATTTAAATCCACATGATTTGACACAGTCTTTGATGTTAAACACTATCCTTATATTTCATCAGCATTTTGAAAATGATACATTAAAAGTGCAGTTTAAAAACTAAATTTTATACTTGTAGAAAGTCTTCCTACAGGGTGCATATAAAAGAAAGCTTTAAATTGAAGAGCTATATGTAAAACCCAAAAGGCAAAACCATTTAAAAAAACTTTATGTAATATGTTAATGTCTATATGAAGAAATCTTATTATTTGAGAATTGGTTTCAAATTGTAGGACCTGACTTAATGATGACCAAAAATATTATATATATATATACACATATATAGTTTATATATATATATATATATATATGTTATATATGTATATATACATATATATATGTTATACATATACATATATACATACATGTATACATGTACATATACATATACATTTATATATGTGTTATATATGTATATTATATATATACACATATATAGTTTATATATATGTACATATATATAAAGATTATATATGTGTATATATACACATATATATTTATATAAAGTTGCGATGATTGCAAACAATGAAAACTCATTTAAAAATGCATCCTTTCTCTTGAGATAAAAAAAGAATTAATAAGAACATAACTGTTTCTAAATTCAAAATGTGTTTATTATTCCCCCCTTTGGGAACTCAGTGTTTAAAAAAATAATCAGCTCCTACTCTCTATTTGAGCTCAAAGTTGCTAATATAAAATTGTTAGTTAAAATCAATTTTTGTCTGACTTTGCTCAGATTAAGAGTACTAATTTACATGGCTGAACCCTTTTATATTAGAGCATTATATTAAATACTAATCACGTCAAAATCAAGTAATGGCTGTGATGCTGGTCTGGAAAAGGGGTGGGAAAAGGAAAGCCAGCTATAATTAGGAGATGATGATAATATAGATACTACAGATAATAAAGAGCAAAGGTTAGCTAGATGTCAGTTTGCCTGCACCTGAAAACCTGAACTCAGAAACATTCTCCTTAAGAATGCAGAAAGGGGATTGTAGCTGATCTTCATGGTGCCAGTGTGCAAGATTTAGGGCAACATTAGCTTAACCAATTTTCTTAGATGCACTTTAACACATATGATCCTTAGGAGCCATATTCCCCAGTAAGCAACATATCAATGGATTTGGACATATTGAACCAACTATTTTTATACCACTTAATTCATCATAAAAATAAAGTAATGTTATAAGGGAGAAGCAGATGGTCTGAATCTAACTCATGATAAAAGGAAGAAAAATTCAGCAGGGATAGACTTGAAAAAGTATCTTGGAGATTCTAACTACTGACTTAATTACCAGAGTTAATATTACTTAATAGGTATAGACATTCCATAAATGATCAGTTTGACATTCCTCTTCTAATTCGTTAATAATTGTTCCTTATTACTGCCTGTTAGCAAAAAACCTCCTATTGTAAAATGGATCCTATTGTAAAATAGAGGCAGTTTTGTAACAACAGTTTTTCAAAAGCAAGCAATAGAAACAAACTCCAGCTAATTGTATCAGGATGAGAATATTTTACAAGGTTATTAGAAAGCTCTCAGCATAGTTAGGAGACTGAAGAACCAGGCTACATACTTAGAAGTAGGACTTAGACCCAAGCCACTCTTTAGCACTGGCCTGATGATGAAACTGTTGCTGCCTCCATTGAGTACCATCTGCCACAGTTTTCACTCTGCCAACTTTTCAACCTTATAGCATCTGCTAGTACTGCCAACTAAAGACTCTAGGTGCTGCGTTAAAGTCTGGTATAGATGCATGTGATCGTCAGAGTCCAGGTTCACATCTACAGCCTAGTTTCAAGGGATCCTGTGAAGTGAATGTCTTGTATTTGTTCACTTCTGGGATGCTAATCTATTTCTCCTGCTGTAAAGACTTACAAAGTGTGGAATTACCTCACATAGGAAGGGTGCTGAGATGCTAAGTGGCTAAGAAGAATGATGATTGTCTAGTCTATGACATGTTTATGTAAGGCCCTTTTACAGATCTCTGGCCTTGTCAGATAACCAAGTTAAGTAGTCTCTAAATTTGCTCCAAGGATTCTGACTGATAACATAACTCTTTTGTTCAAATAATGGATCTCTCAGACATACTGACATGATCTTGAATGAAATTTTCCTACCCTTAACTATCAGTATAGAGAGAAATATCGGAAGTTAATAATAGTATGTTTGATACCAGTACCTAATGCCAGTATGAACATGAACAATGACCAAATGCTAAGGCTAATTTTTTCTAAAGGAAAGCGGTCATATGTTTTCCTCATATGTTTTATCCACAGTTCTGAAATCTCTAGTTTCCTTTTTAGGCTTGTATTTCTAAAATGTCAAAGCAATAAGAATAAAAGAATGTATTATGTTGACCAGAGCATTGAATTTTCTTTATAGGTAGAGTATACCTGATTTAACAGAAAATTTCTGTCATGAGCTTCAAATTTTCACTGGTTATAATGTCTGAAATTATAGAAAAAGTTTCATAATTTGTTCTCCAGCTGGAAGCAATAATTATTTCTTTAGGTGATGCGTTTCCATAACATTGACATAGGGAAACTGCCCATTCAACAAAGTTTGCAAAAAATGGTGGTTGAGTTAATACTAGCAATGCTTCTGTAATTTCTTTTGTATGCTTTAATGAAAAAAATTCACATACAACAAGCCTGTGAATACAGGGCCTTAGTAAGGAAAGAATATATAGCTTAGAATCAGATTTGTTTTACAACCCTGGATCTTCTACTTAACAGCTTCCTTCACTAATTTTTTTTAACGCCTCTAAGTCTGTTTTCTTGCCTGTGAAAGTGAGAATGATAATTGTTATGGACTGAATGTGTGTGTCCTCCCAAAATTTGTATGTTAAAATCCTAACCCCCAATGTGATGGTATTAAGAGGTAAGGCGTTTGGGAAGTATGATTAGTGTCCTTATAAAAGCAAACCCAGAGTGCTCTCTCATCCCTTCCATGATGTGAGGACACATGATGTCTGTGAACTGGGTAGCGGGTTCTCGCCAGACATTGAATCTGTCAGTGCCTTGATCTTGGACTTTCTAGCCTCTGGAACAAAGAGAAGTATATTTCTTCATAAGCCATTCAATCTATGGTATTCTTTTATAGAGTCCAAGTGACCTAAGACAATAATATCTTTCTTGAAAGATTGGGGTAGGGATTAAGTAAAAAAACAATTAATGCAAAAGCATGTTGTGCATAATGGTCTCAAATAATATTAGTGGTTATTCCCATTTTTAGATGAGGATGTTTTCATGCAAACAAGGGACAAGAAGTAATATGAAAATAACTTCAGGATGCTTATTACAGGTACCTTCTGCTCCCTAAAAGAAACTGCTTAGAAACTTCAAATTCTGTAATCTATAAGGATAGCTTAGGCATTTTCTTTTTTTTTTTTTTTAATTTTTTTTTTAACGTTTATTTATTTTTGAGACAGAGAGAGACACAGCATGAACGGGGGAGGGGCAGAGAGAGAGGGGAACACAGAATCAGAAGCAGGCTCCAGGCTCTGAGCCATCAGCCCAGAGCCCGACGCGGGGCTCGAACTCGCGGACCACGATCGTGACCTGAGCGAAGTCGGACGCTTAACCGACTGAGCCACCCAGGCGCCCCTAGGCATTTTCTTTAAGGTGACATTAGGATATGCACATCAGGGTCTCCACTAAGAAATGGGGATAATATTGAACAGGCTAGGTTGAAGCAGTAACTACCGGACAGAGCTAGTCATATATAAACAGTATATCACAATTAGTGAATAATTATCTGAAATCCAAGTAGCCAATTCAATGAAACTTTTTTTTGACTTTGCATGGCACTGATCTGACACATGCAGCATCTTAATTGTCATATCAGAAATTTGATAAACAAAGCAATTCACCAGGCACTTTAGAAAATGACACTATTTAATAATTTCAGCACAAGAGCCAGCAGTTGTTAGGCTGAAAAGGACTTTGAAATTTTGTGTGTATGTGCTTGTATGTGTGTACCTGAGAGAGACAGAGAGAGAAAGAGAGAGAGAGATGGAGGGAAAGAGGTAGGGAGGGAGGAGGAGGGAGGAAAGAAAGAAGTAATAGAATTAAAAATACACTGAATTTCAGATGTGGTGGAAAAGGAACCCATGTGCACTGCTGGTGGGAATGTAAATTGGTGCAGCCATTGTGGAAAACAGAATGGAGGTTTCTCAAAAAATTAAAAATAGGAATACCATATGATCTAGTAATTCCACTATTGGGTATTTAACCAAAGAAAGAAAACACTAACTGAAAAGATATACACACCCTTATGTTTATTGCAGCATGATTTACAATAGCCAAGATATGAATGTGATACACACACACACACACACACACACACACACACACACACACACACGGTGGAATATTATTCCACCATAAAATGGATGAGCTCTTGCCACTTGGAACAACATGGATGGACGTAGAGGTTATTATGATAAGTGAAATAAGTCAGAATGAGAAAGACAAATACCACATGATTTCACTTATATGTGGAATCTAAAAAACAAAACAAATTAATAAACAAACAAAAAGTACAAACAGACCCATAAATTCAGAGAACAAGCTGATGGTTGCCACAGGGGAGGTGGGTAGTGGTGGGGATGGGCAAAATGGGTGAATGGGGGATGGAAGTACAGGTTTCCATTAATGGAATAAATAAGTCACATGGATAAAAGGTATAGCATAGAGAATATAGTCAATGGTACTGTAATAGTATTGTGTGGTGACAGATGGTAGCTGTAATTGTGGTGAGCATAACATAATGTATAGAGATGTTGAATCACTCTGTGGTATACATGAAACTAATGTAACATTGTGTCTCAACTATAGTTTAAATAAAAAAAAAAGATATTGAAGGGGCGCCTGGGTGGCTCAGTCAGTTAAGCATCCAACTTCAGCTCAGGTCATGATCTCGTGGTTCATGGTTTGTGGGTTTGAGCCCCTCATTGGGCTCCATGCTGACAGCTCAGGGCCTGGAGGCTGCTTCTGTGTCTCTTGCTCTCTGCCCCCTCCCCTGCTTTCACTCTGTCTCTGTCTGTCTCAAAAATAAATAAAACATTAAAAAAAGATATTGAATTTTTCATTAAGGAGGATGTCTTGAAAAATTATCCCCTATTACTAAGTGGGTGTGGTATTTAACCCCTTTTATTATTATTATTATTATTATTGTTATTGTTATTATTATTATTATTATTAAAACAAAAATAAAATAATACTTTTCAGGGAGACTTCAATAAGGGTTAATTATATTCAGGAACATAAGAACACAACAGTCTAGATAGATACTGGGTGCTCAACAAATGTTGAATCTTGAAGTGCTCTATTATTATATATAGCTGTTATTATATATCTGTTCTGATTGGTCAGTACCTATGATGGACAAGTAGCTAAAAAGTTTGAATATCACCAGATTATTAAAATAAATTTTAGCACTTTGCTGCTTTTTTATCTCAAGAGTTAAAGCATTCCAAAAGATTTTCAGGGTCAGTGCTGAAAGTCAATGGAATTTTTCTACAAACAAACCAAATGTTTTTCTCCCAACAGGCTGGGTTCCTTTCTCCCCCTACTCTCACACAGTTCATCTGTCCTAAAATCTAGATGTTCTTAGTATATTTGAGCTCTCTCTGGAGGGCCCAGCAGCTGTTTCCACAAAGGTTCTCTTTGCATGCACAGTTTCTCCTCCTGACCTCCTCTGTGAAAAGTAGTTGAATTATTTATGTGTGCCATGCTTCACAAACTGGAGAGCAAGAGGGACAACTAACATTCAATCCCCAATTGGTAGAAGTCAGTAGGAAAACAAAGGTAGCCCAAATAAATTACTTAGTAGAATGAAAATCAATGACATCTTTTATCAAATGCTATTAGCTCAGGCCTCCAAGTGTCAGGAAGAAGACATCTAAAACATTTGGCCCACTCAAGTGAAGGACAAAAAATGCTCTTTCCAACGGCACCAAGGCCGGGGAATCTCTAGTTAAATAAAATCAGGTGTTAGATGCTGACTGGAGTTGAAATCCTGCAATTCCTTTGATTATCTGCATGGATGAGCCCAATAAGAACTCCACTCCTAATGACAGAACCTGTTAGTCGGGCTGTTTGCCTTTGGAGGTAATAGATAGAAGGCTGATGAAGTCCAAGACATTAAGAACACTACTAAAGTGATTTTGTCCATCTGTGGTAGAGTTTTGAGGCAGAAAACAAAATCTGGATATAATGGCTTCTTCCTTTCCTTTTTTTCTCTGTAGATATGTATTTACTTATTATGGAATAGAAAACTGTATACTTTCTTTTGTTTGTTTTTTAAAGAACTGAAGATTCTCTATAATGCAAAAATTCACAGTCAATCACAGCTAATGCCCCAAGCCAACAGAAGGGGAAAGTTTTTAGTTTCTACTTGTCTCCTATGAGATATTAAAATACAACTTCAAAGTATTAATTACAGTCAAGTCTGATGAAACCAAAGGGCAAGAAATTGTGTTGATTCAATTTCATAAGGGACTAAGGTTTCAGTGGGAATTTAATTAATTTTCTTTCTTCTGCAGGTTAAGTTACTATAAGTGTACAATGGATTCAGGTAACATGGATCTTTTTTTTTTTTTCCTTGAATGAGTTTTGCAAAGTTGCTTCAGAGAGTTTCCAAATTAAAAATGAGAGGTGTGCATTGGTAGTTTTTCTAAACAGAGTGCTCCTAAATACAGAAAATTGTGGATGGATGAACACAAGTCTCTTGCCACCCATGGGAAATAATTCAAAAGTGCATGCTTTGCCAACAGTGGGTCAGGAGCATTATCTTCATAAGAAAGATAACACATTATGCTATGCTATTTCCCATTTTCACTATTAATTCTTTGTTACCTTAGGCAAGTCATGAAGGAAAGGAATTTAATAATAAAAAGAGGGATGTGTCCTTCCTTTCCTAAGCTGGCTAAGGGTGCATTTTACTCCTTGAGTTACTCTATCCGCTAGAAAATACAGTTACAACTCTGTGCTCCTGCCCAATTTATGTTGTGCTGGAACCAGAGTTTAGAAGAATCTATTATTTTCTATGCTCACTTTAATTTTTTCCTGTATATTTTGAGGCCTAAATTTATGCAATTATAATTTTTAGCCTGTACACTTAATCAAGTTGATTTCTTAAAACATATTCCGTCATATAACATAGTCTGTATAGTACAATGCATTATATGTTGGGGTCTGTGTATCTTTTTTTATCCTAACTAGTGTTCTATTTTATTCTCTTTGCATGATTTGGAATTTCCTAAAATTAATTAGGAAATATTTTCTGTGCATTTTCATGGGGAGAAGATCCAAACTTTTTTTGGCTTCTTAAACCAGAATATAACCTTCTCACCTCATGCTACTGCTTTTTTGAGACTCCCTCTCCACAGACAGTTTCATCCTTTTCAGAATCTAAGTTACCAGCTAATTCCTGTGACTCTTAGATGTATAGCTCAGGCTCTTTTTTCTGAGCTCCAAGCCTTGATATTAAAGACATTTATACCTGAAAGTTCGAAACTAAATGCATTGAAATACCTTCCTCATTTTTTCTCTCCCAACCCCCAAACTTGCTCCTCAGTCTGTCTACCCTGTGTCAGTTGATGAAAACATTGTCAAACTTGCATCCCAAGCACAAATCTCAACTTTCCCTCAACTTTCCGACCCCTGTGTCCAGAAACCGCCTTCCTAGGAGTCTGCTTTCTAGATCATTTTTATCACCCTTCTCCCTTCTCCTTCCCTGCTGTCTTTGCCCCCATAAACTGTTGTCTAGTCCAGTGATCTCCAAAGAGAGATTCAGGCACACTTGAGGATGGTCCATGAAAGTCAGAGAAAAACATTAAAAAAATTTTTTTTAATGCTTATTTATTTTTGAGAGAGAGAGAGACAGACAGACAGAGCATGACCAGGGGAGTGGCAGAGAGTGGGAGACACAGAATCCAAAGCAGGCTCCGGTCTCTGAGCCATCAGCACAGAGCCCAACGCGGGGCTCAGACTCACAAACTGTGAGATCATAATCTGAGCCAAAGTCAGATGCTTAACCAACTGAGCCACCCAGGTGCCCCAAGAGAAACATTTTAGAATTTCTATTTCTACTTATCTTTTCTTATTTTAAAAATCTATATGAACTTTATAACATATACTTTACATATGTCAATACATGTTATGGGAAATGCATGTAATTGGGAATGCATGTTCAATTTTTTTACTGGTAAGATTTCATGATGAAAATGTTTGGAGGCTGCGGCTCATTGCTGGAATCTTCTACCTAGTTTCCTTGTCCCTGTACTTACATCCTCCAACTCATTTTGCAGTTATTAAAAACACTTCCCATACCAATTGGATGGGATCAGATTTTATTTTTAGCAAGACAAACTGTGCCCTTCACTATCTACTTTAAACATACTCTTCCACTTTCATTTCTCACCATTTTCCCCATTATATTTCCTTTGTACAGAGCAAGAGGTGCATTAGTATTCTCCCAGTTACTTCCCCATTCTCTAACTTGGCTCTACCTGTTGTTCTCTTTGTGGGCACAGCATCTTTTCTTCTTCACCTGGCAAACTCCTATTCTTTCAGACCTTGAAATTACTTCCTTCTGAAGCCTTCCCTGACTCCAAGCAAAGTTAGTCACGACCTTTCTTGTATATATGAGAGAATTTACCCACAACACTATTATACGTGTAAATTGGACTCCATTTTAGGTGTCTGTTCAAGATTTTCTCTTTTCCTCTTTAGCTTCTTTTAGTCATCCTTATATTCTCCAATACTCCTAGCTCAGTGGTTGCCATGCAAGGTAATAACTAAGTTATCTTTTATAATATGTTAATTTAGTGGAAAAATAAAAGCTACAGTAACAGAGTGTTATTAGGAATTTCATATTATTTCAGTATATCAGCTAAACATTAGAAGATATCAGACTGGATGTTAAGATCAATGAAATAATCCAGTGGTGCCATAATTAAAACAAGAACTTTTCCCCAGTGTATTAATCTGAGTAAGGCCTAATTTTTCTATTTCAGGGATAACTTTAGAAGGGCATGTTTATTTACTTCTTGATAAGTGACTCTTTCCACAGAGACACCTACCTATATAGGGTAAAGTATTTTGATATTTTCATTTTATTTTATCTTACCGTGGAGAAAACACTCGACATGAGATCTACCCTCTTAATAAATTTTTAAGTGTATGATACGTTTTTGTGGACTGTAGGTCCACAATGTTATATTGCAAATCTCTAGAGCCTATTCATTTTACTTAACTGAAACTTTATGCACATTGATTAGTAACTTCCCATTCTCTACCCTCCCCCCTTCCAGAACCTGGCAACTACCATTCCATTCTTTGATTCTATGATTTGACTATTTTAGAAATCTCATATGAGTAGAATCATGTGGTATATGTATTTCTGGGACTGACTTATTTTACTTAGTACGGTGTCATCAAGGATCATTCATGTTGTCACATATTGTGGAATTTTCTTCTTTTTAAAGGATGGATAGTATTCTGTTGTATTTATATACCACTTTTCGTTTCCAGTTTCTCTGTTGGTGGTTATTTAGGTTGCTTACACATCTTGGCTCTAGTAAACAGTGCTGTGATGAATATGGCATCGCTAATATCTCTTTGAGACCCTGCTTTCAGTTCTTTGAGATAAATACCTAGAAGTGGAATTGATGGACAATATGGTAGTTTTATTTTTAATTTCTTGAGGTACTTCCATACCGTTTTCCATAGTAGCTACACTATTTTGTGTGCCTTTTAATAGTGTGCAAGTGTTCTGATTTCTCTACACCCCCCCAACACTTACTGTCTTTTGTTTTTATCTCCAAAATATATAAGGGATTTCTACAATTCAATAGTAAAACAAAAACAGAAACTAATAACCCAATTAAAAAAATTAAAATTCTAAGTACTTGAATAGACATATCTCCAAAGGAGATATGCAAATGGCTAACACATATGTGAAAAATGTTCAGTATTACTAATCATCAGGGAAATGCAAACTGGAACCACAGTGAAATATCACCTCACTCCTGTCAGGATAGTTATTATTAAAAAAATGTGTATTGTATTTAGGAGACAGTAATACTGTTCCTCATTGTACCAAGACTCAGTGGACGAATTGAGAGATTGTCTTTTCCAGGTACACCGAACAGACAGTAAAGAAGGAATTCCTATGGTTAAAGACTGTCGTCTAACAGAGTCTACAGAATATTCAGTCTTTTCCTCTCTAATTGAGTAGATTCAGTTCTTCATTGATGATCCCAACAAATGGAACAGATCTATGTTCTGTTCCCTAGGATGTCCTAGGCACTAAGTATTAGAGGGCAAGATCAGTCACCAGCATATTCAAGCAGATCAAGGATGGCCAAACATTCATTAAACACATTATTCATTTGGAAACATAGAGATAAAAGTTATATACCCACTTTCATTTCAGTGTTAGCGGCAATATTGAAACTACTGTCAACAGATTACATCAGCAAGCTTCACATCCGTAGTCTACAGCTTAAGTATTGTGGGGAATGGTCCAATAAACTGAGAAGGTCTCATCAGAGTATTATTTGCTTATAATGCACTAGGTCCCAGGTAAAACAGGAATATACAAAGAATAACCAAGAAAATTACTAAGAAACAGTCATTTTGGTTTGTCTCTCACAGAAAAATTTTTGTTGAAAAGTGAGACAGGGAGGTATTAGTTTGTATTTTGAATGTCTTACATCTGTATTGTATTTTCATGACCTAACGCTCATCTTTTTTTTTTTTTTTCACAATCTGTACATCACTATACTTCAAATAGTTTTTACCTTTTCTGATAGTTAGGTAAGGCTTTTATTATGGGAAGTTCATATTTTTGGAAATAAAGTATTTGAAGTCATATGTTCTTAGGTTAACTAAGATTTTTTTCTTTTTAATACACTTTAGTTTTTATAATAAAGGATTTAAGTGCATTTTTTGCTGAAGTTGCAGCTAAAAGCCATTTTTACTTAGAAGCATTTCCTGAACTCCAAGGCAAAGGTAATTATTCCAACTACAATCTCCCAGAACTTTATAAATGTGTCTATTAGGACATTCACTACTTTCATTACATTTATTTTTTACATTTGACATCACAAACCTAATGCAATCTTCACGTAGGTAGGTAATGTATTTTATTCATTTCTGTATTTTTCTCAGTGCCTGACACTCGGTACATGTTCAATAAATATTTATTGAATAAATAAATAGATAATTTAATACATAAGCAAGTACATTAAAATGTGCCTTCTGTATTTTCCAGAACATCATATAAACAGTATCATGAGCATTATAGGCACTCAATAAATATATAATAAATTATTGAAATATTCATGGGTATCCCTTTACTCTTATTGATTAAAACCTTACCTATAATGATTGCTCCTTGAGCCTTCTATTTATAGGCAAAGGGAGGCAATAGAAAAAGCACTGAACTAAGAATTGGTTTTTAGCTCTGGTCCTGGAATTTTTTTTTCTTTTGCACGATTTTAGGCAATTCACTTTTTTCTTTACAACCTTTAGTATCCTTATGTATAAAATGAAGATAAGACCTATCCTGCACTCTTTCCTAGGTTTTGCTGAGAATGAAATGGGATATTTTATTTTGCAAATAAGGGATTCCTGTACAAATGTAGTGATAAATTGGCGTATTGAGTTTGCAATTTTGTTTCCCCAAGATTAACTTTCTTCATTCAAAAAATGATTTGAAAGATAGTGTGTGTGTGCGCGTGTGTGTGTGTGTGTGTGTGTGGTAGTCAAACCCGTTAGGAATGTAGATAAAGCTTTTGTTTAAGATCTGAAAGTACATGTTGTTTAATATGAACTTAAAATATTTTATGAACACATAAAAATATTTGATAAATTTAAGAAAAAATTTAAAAGAATATGTATGCTAAAAAGTACTAATTCACAGCAAATTATGATTCTAAGAAGTATTATAAACATTAGATATGTCTAAGTATTTCTTCTCCAGCAAGAAGTGATAATCTGGGATCCTCACATATTTTATATTATTTTTTATTAGGAGAAAAATCACATTCCTAAGGTTCAGATTCATAACTATATATAGAGGCAATTAAGTTTTTGGCAAAACATTCATCTCAAACTTAAGGTCCAGAATTTGGCAGTGTCAAAATTTTTCAGTTTCTTTGGCAACTTTTATTCTTCATAGGCATTTTGAACATTCATATTCAAAGTTGCCTTCAAGACATGAAACCAACTCTCAATACATCTCAGTAAATTATATTTACCAATTATCCCAATATTAAAATTTAATTAAAAATTAAATGAAATTAACACAAATTTGAAGCAGATATCTAAGTGTATGTTTCCCTAGGAATTTCTAAAAGGCCAGGCATGAGAGCAACGCTAATTAAAGACTTATCGTCAACCTGTCTGAGTGTCTGAAATAGTCCTTTAATTTAGGATAAGATTTAACACAACTACTCTTGAACTGGCTGTTAAGTGAGTATCCATCATTATTAAAAATAATATTTGAAGATTAGCATTTACCTATTTTGTTAAAACATTCTTTGTATTTAAGTAGCTATTTCTCCCCCAAATATGTTTAAATATATATTTAGTAAAGGCTCCCATCTTCTTATAAAAAAGGTCATATTTTATACTGGTGTGTTTAGTAAATTAAGAAAATTTGTTGATACAATAGAAAGTATTAGAATAGCAATTATAAGTATGCTTTTGAAAAAAGTATTTAATACTTGAGATAGCATTTAAGTATTCAGCAATATTTTAGCTTCACAGGATATATTACAACTCTAATAAATGCCAGTTTGAACGTTCAGTTAGTATTTATTGGACACCTGTTGGATACTACTGTATTAAAAGAGGCATACTGAAAATAACATTGGAGATTCAAGAATGTAAAATATATTTTATTTGCTTTCAAAATACTTGCACTAAAATAGGAAGTATGCAAGGTAGAAAGTAGTAAGAACCAAATAGTTCAGATAAAATACATACATGGGTCGTTTAGGAAAAACACAAAATTATAGGAAAAACACAAAATTATATCTGACTAGAGCGACTATAGGAGACTCTATAAAAGAGCATTTTAACTAGTCCTTGAAAGAGAAATATCAGAACATATGAAAATTGGGGATGAAAAAGCCAACTGGATGTAGTTTAAACTAATTCAATTCTATATATAAATAGGAATTTATGAAGATAGTTAATGGAAGAATAATTAATTAAAAACAGAAGGAATCTTCCTCTTGACCAAAAACAGTATTTATTATAGGTTTCTTTAAAAAGCATCCAGATAGACCTAGAACTTTTATCCATTTATAAGGCAGAGGTACTTCAAGGATATCTTTTTTTAAAAAATGAGGACAGCTATACAATTAACATTAAAGGAAATCTACCATCCACTTCTTTTCATTTAATTTGGGTTTGTGAAAGTATAATCTTTATGTCAGTATTCTTTACTGATTGGTCTCATCCAGTGTTATCTTTAGCAAAACCTAGAAAATGAATTAAAGCAGTCAAGAGAAAAGATAAACTTGGAAAATTAAAAAAAAAATTACCAAAAATGGGAAGAAGATCATAACAACAAAAGGAAAACAATGATAATAATACCATTGCTTTATAGCTTCAAAGAGATTTGTGTAGTGGAAGGAGCGTGGCTTTGAAGTCAGATCATGGTTTTCCACCATTTTTACAGTTATCTTTGTGACCTTATACAATTTACTTAATTTTGCTAAGCTTCAATTTCCTTAGCTGTAAAACAGAAATCTCAATGCCTATTTTACATGATTGAACATGTTAACATAAAAATAAAATGATTAACATATAGTAGAGGCAAAATGCATGTTAATTTCCTTTGTCCATCTCATAAAGACTGGTAAGTAGGTATTACTCATTCAGCTGGTCTAGGAGGGGCTACCTTAGAGAGCAAAACAACAAAAATATTTGTCTTCATCCAGATTTCAATAATAGAGAGTTGAGGGTAAGACAACCAATAAATCAATAAAGAAGGAGAAGGTATAGTGTTGTTTATTTTCCTTGAATTTCAATAATGCACCTAGATATTTCTCAATGTAGATTGGTTGGCTTTACTTTTATTTTGAAATATTCAATCTAATTTGATTTGAAGATTTATTTCATCTTTTACGTTAGAAAAAATTATTCAGTGATTATATTTCCTCTTCCTTTGTTGTTTTTCCTGGAAATTTATGATATTTAAAGTTTAATAGGTTTGTACAAATTTGCATTTAGAAAGTTTTCTTTTAATCTTTATCTATTTTTGAGAGAGAGAGAGTGCAAGCAGGGGAGGAACAGAGAAAGAGGGAGACACAGAATCCAAAGCAGGTTCCTGACTGAGGGCTTGAACTCACAAACCTCAGAACCTTTGACCTGAGCCAAAGTCGGATGCTTACCTGACTGAGCCACTGAAGTTTTAAAATCATATAGACTAAAAAGTTGGTGCATTAGCAAAAACAATATGAAAATGTTTTAAAGGCAATTCAAAACCAGAGTGGGAGAGGAAAGTATATGATGTATTTATTTAAGCACCTACTAACTTTTAAAATCTGTATCTCGACATAGTTTTCATGAATGCACCTATCTTAGGCCTATGATTTTGTACTTTACAAAATCACACCTATTAGACTTCGTACAGCTCAAAAGTTTCTGGGAAATATGACAAATGGAAGAGAAAATATGCATAATCACTGAATAGATTTTTCTTAACATAAAGGATAAAATAAATCCGAAGATCAAAGGGTACTCCATGTTCCAAAATAAAAGTGAAACCAATGAAATGAAACCTAACTTGTGGTATATTCTGAATGAGTTACTGAACTTCAAGGAAAAGAAAAAAAAATCTTGAGTCATCTAGGTAGGCGATTAAAAAATCTAGTCAGTTACAAAGCAGAAATAAAACAATGATCACATTTCTTAATAGCAATATTCAATGCCAAGAGACAATGGCACAAGACCTATTCATGCTGTGATCCAGAGAGTAGGACACGTATTTTTACTCAAAAAGTCAAGGAAAATGGGCAGGCTTTCTGAAACTTAAAAATCGAATACTTAAAATACAGGTATTTATTGCTGAACACATAAACACATCTAGCCAACCAGATGATGGATGGCAAAGCTGTAATAAAAGGAGTAATGCAACATCCAGTGTCATATGACAGTGGGAACATGTTAATAAAATTTTGAAGAAGAGAAACTTTGTTCTAAGAATTTCAGACCCTGCTAAGATGGATATTGGGAACAATCATTTATTTTCAACTATGTAAGTACTTAGGAAATACAGTACTGTGGATAGCAAATAATATAAGCTTTTTTTAAAGAAGGAAAATATGAAAAAGAGAATATAAGTTTCTATTTAAGAAGGGAACTTGCTTTCATTAAAGGAAAATTATGAAGCAAATCAGTTCTCTGGCATATGTGATATTTTCTGTCTTGAGTTTCTTAAAAGTATTCTATTTTTTTTTTTTTTAATTCACACACTGCTTTATTCACGGGGAATACTTTGTGGTCAATGATTAACTTTTATTATTTATTTATTTTAAAAATTTGGTATATGTATATATTGTGAAATGATTACCACAATAGGGTTAATTAACACATCTGTCAATTCACATACTTATTTTGCAGTAAGAACTTCTAAGATTTACTTGATCACAATTTTCAAATAGTCAATACAGTATTGTTAATTATAGTCAACATGCTGTAGTTTATGTCTCCAGAAAAAATTCATCATATAACTGTACACTTTAACCACCCTCACCCATTTCCTCAATCCCCACCAGACCCTAGTAACTACCAATCTGTTCTGCTGCTCTCTGAGTTCCTTTTTTTAAAAAAAAGTTTAGATTAAAAATATTCTTTAAAGAGATGTGTACTTTTGTGGTTGAATTGTTTTATAAGGCTAATCACAAATTATACCTGTCTTTAATTACTTCAGATATAAAAACTTACTGTAACCTCTGGTGCTGGAATGTCTGTTACAAGTGTGGTCTACCTGCTGTAGCTGCTTATGATAAGGTTAAATTAGACAAAATGCTCCCAACAGTTTCTAAATCTAAAACACAACATGAATTATTGTTATGATAGCAACTAGAGGCCCTTTATAAACAAACATTTGTCTCTTCACATTACTTGGCATTATTGACAATGTTAGAAGAGAACAAAAAATTTCCATGGGTGCTTGGGTATTTCAGTTGGTTACGCGTCTGAACCTTGATTTCGGCTCAGGCCATGATCTTGCGGTTCATGGGATTAAGCACCATGTCTGCCCTGTCAGCCAGCGCACAGCCTGCTTGGGATTCTCTCCTGCCCCTGTCTCTCTCTGCTTCTCCCCCACCTCATGAGCTCTCTCTCTCTCAAAGTAATTAAACATTAAAACAAATTCCAAACTGTCAGAAGAAAAATTATAATAAACTTAGCAAAAATGGGAGGTGGAGGAAGAATGCTGACTTACTGGCTTTTCAGAGTGGAGAGTCACTTTACTCCAATATTGTAACACTGAAGGCAAAAAACAAGCAAAAAACACCTCAGCAAGGACTTTTTTATTTTTTCCTTTTTTTTTTTTTTAACATTAAAGGGGTCATTTAGAACTTATTAACTCTTGAAACGAAAATGTTTCATCTGAAATTCAGCTATTTTTTACTTCTGACTTTTAATTTCTACACTTGAAGATAAATTTGATGCTTTTTATTTAATATTACTGTGATACTATGTTTTAATTTGGATGAAATCATCTCTCTGTTCCTTCTGTGTATAGCCATGAACAAATGTAAGTTGTATTGTTCTTTAATTTTAGTGATTACTTCTTTTGTTTTCTTTATTGGTTTTTCCTGATTTTTATAATAAACATTATAATTTTAAGAAAGAAAACAATGTATTATTCTAAAGAAAAATAAATTTAGGGTCAAAGAAGTTAAATAACTTGTCAAGGTAACGTAAAAGTTTACTTTGAATACTTTTTTGGTGAAGCTTTAAAATAATTGGTGTAATATTTCAATTTCTTTTAAAATAACAGTCGTTCTCTGAATTACTAATATTTGCCAAATATTTTAAGTTGCAATTTTTCCTATTTTTAAATTTATTTTTAAAAAGATGGACAGAATGTGAATGGATTACTTTTTCTTTCTGTAGTTTCAAAATGACCAAATAAATGTAATTGGCAGTTTTATGCCAAAATTACAACCTGAACATTCTTTCACATTCTTTCACACACACACACACACACACACACACACACACACACACACACAGAAGGGAGTTGGGAGGGGGAGAGGGTGGGAGACGGGAAGATAGGAGGGAAAGGGAAAGAAGGATCAGCAATAAAATCGAGGATAAATTAAGGGCTTTGTCACTTACCTGTACCATCTGTTCCTTTGAACTCCATGGTTCTCTATTTGAATTCTGTCTACAGATACATATGTATATGTGTCTGCATACATATATATGCATATAATTTACATTTTAAATCTGAATTTATGCCACATAAATGTTCATAGTCTTTATCTATAAAAGGTTATAAAAACTTGAAGACAAGCCATATATTTTAGATTAATGTGTTTTAGAGTACCCTTAAATTATATTCAACATAGCAGTTTTATTAAAATCCTTGATTTAAAGTATTACCGAATTATCCTGTAATCTACAATTCTCAGGTGAAGAGACAAAAATCCCATCAAGCTGGGGAGATGGGAATCTAATTCCACAGAACAAAATGTGCTTTTAATAAACTGTGACAAGACAGGCGAGAGAAAGAACAAGGTTTAGGAGGCAAGAGATCTGAGTCTGAGACTAATGAAAACATTCAATCCACGTGTCACAAGGAAATAAGAGGGAAAAAAGAATATGGCAAGTGGGCACTGACCTTCAAGAATACATCTTCTCTATACCATAGCAAACTCACCTAGAAGAGCAATGAATCCCTGGTAAACATTTGTCTTACAAAGAAATGCAATAAAATGGTTAAAAGAATAAACTTTCAATGCAACAGCACAATGAAATCAACCGAGCCAGAGGAATATACTTTATAAAATACAAATATAACACATGCTGGATTATAGGTCACATCTGTGCATGCATAGGGACGGTTTGGTTGTGGGCTGCTTTCATCTTTCAAACCCTGCTGCTATTTGAAATATAAATTACATACCAAAAATTCTGGTTATGAGTAATGTATACCCATTATAGAAAACTAAAATTGCCAAAAGTAGAATTAAGAAAAAAGATTCACATACTGTTAACATTTTTGTGTGTTCACTTTGTATTATTATTATTAATAGGCTAGAAATATCTAATTTTATATCCTTCTTTTTATTTAATGGAACATCAAAGTTTCCAGTCACATTAAAAATATAATTTTAAAAGAATATTTGATATTCTAATAGGTCCGTATACCTCAATACCCAAGTATACCTTATTTATGGACATTTGAAACATATTCCCTTGCTTCTAAATAATGCTGCAAGGAATATTTTCATCTGTACATTTTCTGTATTTTACTGTATTTCCTTTGTATAACTTCTATGAATATGATTTTTGAAAATAAGGGCAAGAATATTTTAGTGTCTTTGACTTATACTCTCAATTGCTTTCTAAAAGTTTACATCAATTTATACTGCATTGCATGGGGGTACCCCAAGCTTACCCTGTGACTGAGCTAACATTGATTAGATTATAATTTTAAATTTTTATGGTTTGTTAGATTTTTAAAATTCCTCTTTATTTAATTTCTATTTATTCTCATATTTATATTTGTATCACATATTTATATTGACAACTTTATAGGTACAATCTATTTTTGCATTTTGCCAACTTTTCATTTTTGTATTTTCTTTTGCTCTTTTACTTATTTTATCTGCTGTGCTTTTTATATAAAAGGCTGATGATTGCTGTGACGGTTTTTTTACTTTCCTATTTCTTCATTGCCATGTCTTCCTCTGATGGGAATTATATTATTCTAATCATGCAAAAATTTTTATTTATTTGCTGTCTTGATTCTTTCCAGCTGTTAAAAATTGAGAGAGTGTTGCATTCAAGTTACCATCCATAGGTGTGTTTGTTTCTCGTAGTATTAATAATAATGCTGCTGGTGGTGCTGGTGAGCACGTATGCAGTGCTTTCCTTGTGTTTGGCACTGTTGGTAGTGCTTGCTATAATATATTATATAATTTGCTACTCACAAAAACCCAGTGAGGAAGGTCCTGTTATTTTTTTAATTTGATTTAATTTTTTTTTACATTTGTATTTATTTTTGAGACAGAGAGAGACAGCATGAACGGGGGAGGGTCAGAGAGAGAGGGAGATACAGAATATGAAACGCGGACCGTGAGATCATGACCTGAGCCGAAGTCAGACGCTTGACCAACTGAGCCACACAGGCGCCCCGAGGAAGGTCCTATTATTAAGTCCACTTTTCATAGGAGTCAGTGGAGTCACAGAGAATTTAAATAACTTGCTCAGTGTTACTCATCAGAATTCCATCCTAGCCAGTTTGGCCTCAGAGTCCATGTTTTTACAAATGAATTTTGGTACTATTGCATTCAGTCCCTCAAGTTTCATGTAGCCCATCTTCATTATGTATGGGCTCTTTAATCAATTTAAGTCTATTATCTATATTATCTTTGAAACCAGTTGAGGGTGATTGAACAGGCTAAACTCTGTTCATTTTCTCCAATCATTGACTTCAGCCAGGCTCTATTGAATCTCCCTTTTACTTTTTTTTTTTTAATGTTTATTTATTTATTTTGAGAGAGAGAGAAAGAGAAAGAGAGCATGCACGTGAGTGGGGCAAGGGGCAGAGAGAGAGGGAGAGAGAGAATCCCAAGCAGCCTTGGTACTGTCAGTGCAGAGCTGGATGCGGGGCTGGGTCTCACAAATCAAATTGTGAGATCATGATCTGAGTTGAAATCAAGAGTCAGCCACTTAACTGACAGAGCCACCCAGGAACCCCTCCCTTTTTCCTTTCTTGATGACACTTTAGTGGTATTATTGTCTCAAGCATATCCCATTGCAGTCCTATAAAGACCCTTTCTGGTCATTGTGATATTAAAAAGCCTACCTATTGCACAGGTTATTTATATACCCATTGCACAGGGATTCTAGCTCAGACTGTTCAAGTCTCCCCTGCTGCCCAGAGCCTTAGCCCAGCAGGTGGCCCTCTTTTTTTTTTTTTAATTAAAATTTTTTTTAACATTTTTTTATTTTAACATTTTTTAAATTATTTTATTATTATTTTATTTATTATTTTTATTTTTAACATTTTATTATTAACATTTATTTTAACATTTATTTCTTTTTGAGACAGAGAGAGACAGAGCATGAACAGGGGAGGGTCAGAGAGAGGGAGACACAGAATCTGAAGCAGGCTCCAGGCTCTGAGCTGTCAGCACAGAGCCCCACGCGGGGCTGAAACTCACGGACCGCGAAATCATGACCTGAGCTGAAGTCGCGGCCGCTTAACCAACTGAGCCACCCAGGCGCCCCCCCCCCCTTTTTTTTAAAATTTTTTTAGCAGGTGGCCCTCTTAGGGGTACTTGCAACACAGCTCAGTCTCTGTTAACTTCTGTGTGTCAATTGGTCTTGCTTGCAACTCACACATTCTGTCATCTGACACAAGGTGGATGTGCAGTCTGCTCTACTGAATTTCTCTGCTCTTTTTCTCCCATTTTTTTTAAAGGCTTTGGAGTAGTGGTAAGGCTCTGAGAGCTGAGCCAGTTCACTGTATAAGCACACTTCTGACTGGAGAATGAGATGTCTGTTTCACTACACATTCCTAGTTCCTAGGAATGATTCTCTCAGGATCCCTTACTTGATTTCAGGAGATGAGAGTTTTCTCTCTTTTTCTCTTCTTCATTCTGCCTCTCTCTCTGTCTCTATATCTTCCTCTTGCACTCTCCTTCCCTCAACAACGTCTGCTGCTATTTACTTTGCTGTTTTTAGAATGTAGCCCACATACTGCCTTTTTTCTTTAGCTTTGGGTTTTAATTGTCAGTTTCGGGTTAAGCAGGAAAGTCCCATTACACCTTCACTCATTTTTGCCTGAAGTCTATTCTGGTTTTGTTTTTGCCAGTCCTGATGAGTCTTGGTGAGTGTACTTCACTAGTGTATGCCTAGATTTTACTTTGCTTTTTGAAGGTATGTTTCTTATAATCTCTTTCTTAAAGTTTTATTTTGCAAGTCAGCTGAAACACTTTGTCTTTTTTATGGCTCAACAAAGTAAATGACATGCCCAAGATCACACCATTAGTGAGAAGAGACTTTGGAATTCTCTTTCAGGTGTGTCTGTTTACAAAGACCATGCTCTTAATCACTATGTTTCTTAATTTTCTCCAGAAATGTGGAAAATGCCATATTGATCTCAATGTTACTAATTCTTGTGATATTTTTCAAATATCCCACCTGAAGCTTTGATTGTCTAATTCAAGGATAAGTTTTGAGTAGATGTGAAAACTAAGGCACTTCATCCCCTCACTTCTGCCCACATAATTCCCAGTCTTTCTTGATCTTTGGTTATCTAATTGGTTTAGTGATTAAACTCATGATTCTTAGAGTCAAAGAGGCCTGGGTTTAAATCTCAGATCTGATGTGGCTTCATCTATAAAACGAGGATTAAACAGCTAAGATACCAAAGCAAAAATTGTAGTGTGAGTCTTGTATTAGTCAACTGATGGAATGTAAACACATTTGGCCATGCCTGGGAAACTGGTGACACAAACCCAGTGAAAGTCTATCTGCATTTTGGGGTTGAGATGTGTCTGGAAAAGAATTTAATCTGTAATGCTGGGGTTTTGCCTTACCTGGATATTTATAGCTAATATATTTATAGCTATATATATATATATATATATATATATATATATATAATTAGTGATTAAATGTAGTAAAATTTTGTTTACACAGTGGGATATATTGTTTAGCTATTTAGGGAATAGCTGAATTTGACCCCAAATAAGGCCTGATGATCATGATTTTGAACATAGCTTGGGACTTTTACTCAAGTCTGTTTTCAGTATAGTCTTTTGAGAATACTTGATCCTAAAGAAAGGGGTGAGAGTAAGTAAAATCTTAGGAGCTGTTTTGGGAACTGAATTTTGAGCACTACGTTTGAGCTCTTTAAAAATATATGTATGATGAAGCAAAAGGAAGAGAAGAGCTTTTCCTCTTGCCACTCTGCCCCATTTTGCTACATACACCTCTGCTGGGTGGAGCTCCACTTGAATAGCAGCAGCTTTGCTAGCTTGGGGCCCCTTTCCCCAGGTGAGCAGTGTCGATCCCTGGGCGCTCAGTGCATCAGCCAGAGTTGCAGTGAGGAGTGAGGAAAGGATGGTGAAGCCTGAAAGAGCAGAAGGATATCAGAGTAGCTATAAATGCTCCTACTGGATGCCAGGTGCCATTTTGCCAACTGCAGCAATAGTGGCACCCTCCAACTCCCAAAGTACTGGTATAGAGCCACCTGGTGCCCTGGGGAGTAACGGTGAAGCAGCAGTACACAGGTGTATGAGCTCCTGATTTCCCCCTCAAATATACTCCAGACTAATGGTCTACACACCTCAGTAAATGGCAGATATCTGAGCCAATAATTTCTGGGTCATCCTTGACCTTTCCCTTTTTCCTCATCCTGCATTTGGTCCATCAGGCAATCCCACTGACTCAGTTTTGAAATATAACCAGAATCCAAACATTCTCACCCCCTCTACTGCTGCCACCCTGCTGCCAGCGCCTGTCATCTCTCACCTGAACTACCACCAGAGCCACTTCCCTGATCTTCCTGCATTTACCCTGGCCCTTGGTAATGCATTTCCAACACTACAGCCCGAATGAGCATTTTATTTTTTAATTTTTATGGAGATACAATTGACATATAACATTGTGTAAGTTTAAGGTTTATAATGTGTTCATTTGTTACATTTATATATTGCAGTATGATTACCACATTAGTGTTAGATAATACCTCTATCATGTCATGTCATTATCATTTCCTTTTTGTAATAGGAACAATTAAAATCAAGTCTCTTTAATGACTTTGAGGTTTATAATGTGATGTTGTTGTCTATAATCACTGTGTTGTACATTAGATCACCAGGACTTATTTATCTGCTGTTTGCAAGTGTGTACCCTTAAACATCTCCCCAGGCCCTGATAACCACCATTCTACTCTCTGTATGAGTTTGGCTTATTTAGATTTCACATATAGGTGACATCATATACAACTTGTCTTTCTCTGACTTATCTCACTTAGCATAATGCCTTCAGGGTCCATTCATGTTGTCATGAATGACAAGATTTCCTTCTTTCTCATGGCAGAGTAATATTTCATTGTGTGTATATATATATATATATATATATATATATATATATATATATATACATACACACACATGCACATACACAACATTATCTTCTTTACCCATTCATCCATTTACAGGCACTTGTGTTTTCTATATCTTAGCTGTTGTGAATAATGCTGTAATAAACATGGAGTGCATATATTTCTTCAATGTTCTGTTTTAATTTTCTTTGAACATTGTCCAGAAGTGGAATTGTTGGATCAGATAATAGTTTTATTTTTATTTTTTGAGAAAGTTTTGTGCTCTTTTCCATAGTAGTAAGCACTCAATAAATTTAATTTATACTTACTGTATCTTTATTATTAACCAGGAAGGTGGAATTGTGGAAATGAACAGATCCCCAGATCGGGGATCAAGGAAATGCTGCCCATGAAGATGGGAGAGACTTGCCTAGACCCATTGCTAGGGTGTGGTAGAGCAGAGATCCTATCCCATACCTCTTGACTCACAGATTGTCCGATCTCTACCAAACAAAATAATTATTAGTATCCAGCATAATCCACTTTGAAAAATGGTATCCTCAATTCATCTTTTATTTTGCATTTTCATTTAAACTTTCCAGAATAAAGGGTGTTGAAAGAGCTCTAAATTGCATTTACCCAGTATTTTTTCAGTAATGTACATATGATCATATGTTTGCAAATAAATGCCTCCAAGTCTCCTAAATATTAAACTTTTTGAGAGAAAGTACTGAGTAATTTTAATTTGTTATCCTCTGTGATTATAAATCCAGGTCCAAAAACAAAAACAAAAAAAAAATACAGGAAAATGTTGGTGAGTATTACTACATCTTTATTTGCATTGATTTGTCAATGTTGTTTTAAATATACTGACCAATAATAAACTGTCTTGTAACTTGAAATCAAAGTTGTCTTTTTTGCTTTCTCTTTGTTTCCCTGTGGGCTATTTGTAGGTCCATTTGAATTTGTGATTCACATTTATTTATATTACAATACTTTATCTATCCTAACTAATTCCCGGACTTGACATTAAAAATTGCATCTCACAAAAGCATGGTTATTTCTTTCACAGTGTGACATTCTTATGAGTGAAAAGCACTAACTCAGTTCAAGAGCAGTGTTCAAACTAATAAGAATAAGATTTATATATATATATATATGTATATATATATATATATTTTTTTTTTTTCCTAAGGCTTTTTATTCACTGCTAGAAATTAGAACAAAACACCACTAGCAAATGATACAAAATGATCAACTCAGTGTAAGCAACGCTAAGAGCAAGTCTATTTAGAAAGTTTATTCCACTTACCTGTATAACTTTGAGTGTTCTATGATATTACATAGGCATGTGCTGATAAGTTGGCATTGTAGGGCTCTTTTTCTCTTCTATTTTAAAATTTTTTCTTAACGTTTATTTATTTTTGAGACAGAGAGAGACAGAGCATGAACAGGGGAGGGGCAGAGAGAGAGGGAGACACAGAATCTGAAACAGGCTCCAGGCTCTGAGCTGTCACCACAGAGCCCGACGCGGGGATCAAACTCAGGGACCGGGAGATCATGACCTGAGTGGAAGTCGGCCGCTTAACCAACCGAGCCACCCAGGCACCCCTTAAACTTACTATATTAAGTGACTTGGCTATCAGGGGTAATAATCATGTTAGTTAAGGTTAAATGTTAGTTAAGGTTAGTTAAATTTTTCAAAGAATGAATGGTTGCATTTTATCACTTAGAGCATCTCAGATGAGTGTGCATTTTAAACCCTAGAGGCCTTTGCTGGCCCCTGGTGATTGCCAGTTCAGAGGCAGAGTGATAACACAGAAGACAAGAAGGAGAAAAAAGTACAGGTTGATGAAATTTTCTTCCATGGTCCTTCCATGCCAACAGAAGTAGTAAGAGCCTAAGACTTAAAAAGATTTAAATAAAGGGGCGCCTGGGTGGCTAGTCGGTTGAGCGTTGGACTTCGGCTCAGGTCATGATCTTGCAGTTTGTGAATTCGAGCCCCGCATCGGTCTCTGTGCTGACAGCTCAGAGCCTGGAGCCTGCTTCGAATTCTGGGTCTCCCTCTCTCTCTGCCCCTCCCCAACTCATGCTCTGTCTCTGTCTCTGTCTCTGTCTCTCGCACTTTGTCAGAAATAAACATTAAAAAATTTTTAAAAAGATTTAAATATTATTATACTTTCATTTGTTTGCTTAAGTTTAGACAATGCTTTTTTCCATCCTGCCTGAATGGCAGAAAAGAATTTTCACCTAAAGAATCTTGAATGGTACAGAGAAGGTTTTGCCTAAGATTTGTCTCATGTCTGAGGCTCTGAGTAGGCATTGGAGATTTAATGATTTTAAATTATCAGAAATGTTTTCCAGCAAGAAATGTTTGACAGATACAACATTTGTAAGTCCAAAGTAGCAGATTTTTGGTGTTTCCTTTTTTTAAAAATATATTCATTTGTGTAAAACTAAAAATAAATTTCTTCTTCAGATGTTTACATTCTATAAGCATTTACCATAAAACATTCAATATCACTTTTCTCTATTAGCTTCTTCACCCAGTTTTGAGACATCTCACAATTTCTTCTGATACCTCTAACTTTTCATGGTCAAACTCCTAAAGAATGGTATACTTACCATATATCATTAGTATCAATTATTATGTTTTGGTCTCTATCTCTTCCAGGACCCAAATTATTCATTTGCTATGGTTTTTAATGTATTCCTAACTGCCAAAAGGCTAAAAAATATCTAGCCTCAAATTTTGAAGGTTAAAAATTTATACCATCTCCCATTAGAGGAACCGGGTAGACAAATGATCTCTGTGGGAAATTCCAGGTTTTTGATTTTATGGTTTTAGATAATAACTTCCTTGAAGTTTATTGAAGTATGTACCCATTTGACTATAGTGATTAAAATCAGTTTACATTTATCACTTGGGAATTGATGTGACATTGGGAAGCAGGCAATGGTGAACAATGAATCGGCTGCTACATCAATATCATATTGAAATGATGTGACAGCTACTTTCCCAGGGACTTTAGGTACTTGTGGGGGGTGGATTATCTCTTAAATTTGTGGTAGATTGATCCTGGAAGGGCTTTGTAAATTTAAATATAAAATTAGCCAAACTAATTTGTAAATGTAATTGTGTGTAAGTATAGAGATTTGTGACATTCAGGTGTAGATCTCTTCTAGAGGTTAATGTTATAAGGCTGTGCTATACACTTTTTCTCTACTTACCATCACCCTTAGGGCAGATTTTCTTCCATTTATCATAATGCTTAGAAAAGTAGTCCTTGAAATGTTTGTTAAAAGAGTTAAAATAGTTAATATATTATGTGATATCAGGAACCCAGAATTCTAAACAACTGATTTCATTCTGTGATTGTTGCTCACCATGCTTGAGGGACAAAAAAGGATTAGCCATATATTTTATTACTGTTAAGCTTCATACTCAAACTTAGGTGAGGCCATTGGGAGGACTCAATTCAACTTCTATGTAGAAAGATTTTCTTCCTTCTTTTCTCCCTAATTTCATGTCCAGGCCTGAAATTTAACATTCTGATCATGACGTAAAATAAGTTTAAGCTAGCAGGAAGAGGAGTTCAAAGCCATTAGCACTTGATTACGACAGAGATGGTAGATGTTATTTATTGAGGATCAGGCCCTAAAGCCAGTCTTCTTTCTCTAGCCTAATGAGGGAAGAACATCCAAAAAGAATGCCTTCCACGCAGAGTCTGACTTTCCCTTGGCTCCATCAAAATCCCCTGCAACCCCTTGGAATTGTGATCCAACAAAATCTCAGTAAATCTAACCCATTTCTTACATCTCTCCCCTTCTATTTAAGCAAATTGGGGGTGGGAGTTATCAGAGAGCTGGAAGCTTTCCTTACCAACTTTGCCCTGTCATGAGACAGAGAGAATTTAACAGATAGGAAAGTTGAGTTGGAGGACAATATGTTTTGATTCTACTAGGAATCTGTTTTGATGATTTTCCAGAGACATTACTGCTTTTCTTTTATCAACACATGAAGGACAGATGGAATTTGTGTGATGCCTATCCCATTGAATAACACAGACTCTGGGAATAACAACAAGAAATCAACATAAAGGCAAACAAATAGAAAAAGCGAAACTGAATTTAAAAAAAAACACCAAAATATTTAAGCTAATAACGTATATTGAATAAGAAAACATAGAATTCGTGTTATTTTTATGTTGGGTAGAACTTAACAAATTTAACTCTTAAAATAAATCTTGCCTGTAGGAATTTCAGGATTTGATCTTTAGAACTAAGGATCAAGGCAGACTTTGAGAGATAATTACCAAGGATATGATTTCGTAAAGAGAATTGGAGAGAGCTTGGTTTCTTACTAATATTGAGAAGGCTTCTTTTTCTCAGGTTTATAATCTTAAGCAAGTGATTGCTTCTAACTTTTAGACACTATCTCCATTTTTGGCTAGGATCAGTAACTCTTCTTTTCCTAGTTCATCTGAAAAAATAAAGCTGAATTTATTAATGAAGAATTAGCTTAAGACCATTGCCCACTCTTCAACTGGTGGTCTCTAATCATAGTAACCTCTTTACTTAATACTTCAGTTATGTTCCCTTTTTTGGAATGGACTGAAATTCCAAAGCACTCTATTTTTATAAAGGTTAATTATCTGCTGCATTGAAATTGCAGTCCTATTTTTTTTCTGCTTATTCTTCAACTAGAATACCAGTTTTCTCCTGGAAATTTCAAATGTGGATGATGTTGGTAGAAAAGTCAGTGAAGGACATGCAATCCAATTCTGTTGTCTGGCTGGAGCACCAGGAGATGCATCCATGTGCTATGTAATCTTAGCTCATCATAGAATACTATTTACCAAATTGCATTTTATCATTATAGCTCTGACCTTTGGGAAGCACTGCCAGCATTGCATTGTGTGTGTTCACCAGACTCTACTTTCTTTACTTCCTGGAACACAGTGGGACTATCTTTTAGTTAGGTGGGTCATCTGACTGCATTCTGGCCAATAGGATGTGGGCAGAAGTAACGTGTACCTGAGCCTACTCCAATTTTCAGGCCCTTTCTCTCCTCTTATCTGCCAGCCAAATGGAGAGGATTTTAGTTAGGTGGGTCTATCTTTTAGTTAGGTGGGTTATCTGACTGCATTCTGGCCAATAGGATGTGGGCAGAAGTAACGTGTACCTGAGCCTACTCCAATTTTCAGGCCCTTTCTCTCCTCTTATCTGCCAGCCAAATGGAGAGGATTCCATGGAAACTCTAGGGATTCTGGAATATGTAGACAGAAGTAGTTGAGGCCCTGAATGATAGTGTGGACAGAGTTCTCTCCCCACCCCTCACAACCCTTTTTACACAGTACTATAAGTGAGAAATAAAGTGAGAAGAGGGAAAGTAAGAGAAAGTCATGAGTAAGACCAGTTCACAAGAGAATAGCCAAGGGCCCTGTAATATGAGATTGAGAGCTGCATACAAGAAATAGGATCTGACATAGCTTACCACTTAAAAACACATATAAATCAGGAACGAAAGGAAAACAAGAAAAATGCAAATAAGATTATGTTTCAAATTGTTATGAGGGGAGAGACAGAGAGTGAGAGGGATCATGGAATAAAGGTGATACTTCTCTCGCATTGGTTTGAAACCATTTATAGTCTTTTAGGGAGGAAGTTTCCATGGGGCAAATGGGCTAGATCAGAGTGACTGGCTATGTTTTGCTTTGTAAAGTTCAGCGCATAGTCATCTTGGGTGGTGGAGGTGAGGCTATACAAATAGGGTGGCCAAGGAATTTATCATCCAAACTGGTAACTTTTGAGGTAAAAATCTTGCTACTTAGTTGTCCTCAGAAAATACACATAAAACTGTTGTAGGCAAACAAAACTGGTATATTAGTGAGGGTTCTCCAGAGAAATAGTACCAGTAGGAAATATCCATATGTATATCTATATCTGTATATAGAGAGGGAGAGAGAGTAAAAAATTCAGAAATAACAAAATGAAAACCACCAATTTAATAAGTAGTATTTGATAAGTTTATTGTGCATATAAGAATAGTTCACAAACTGGGAGTTTTCAAATTGATAACAGATACAAAGCTAAGGGGCATACCATTACAGGATGGCTTATAAAATGAAAATAAGGAAGTTATTTAACCTTTGCAGTGATTGGTTATCACAGTGGGAATTTCCAGATGGCAAGGAATTAGTTAAAAGTGCTTATATTATACAATTTTTAGGAAGATGACTTAATTTCTTTTATGATCATCAGGGGCATTTATAAGAAATAGCCTAAGTTAAGTTTCACTTGTTTTGCAGAATAAGCTAAATTAAGTTTCGCTTATGTGGCTTAAATGGTTTTGTCTGCTCAGGGAATTTTCAAGTCTGGTCTCCATTTTATATTTAATTTAAAAAATATATATCCATATACATATGGAAATGGGGGGGGGGGAGTGGGGAACGGAGAGAGAGACAGAGAGAGACACAGAGAGAATGAGAGATTTCTGTTAAGGATTATAGTTCTTATGATCGTGAGTCCATAGCCATTGGCTACAGTGTAGCCCAGAAGGCTGGGTACCCATGAAAGAACGAATGTTATAGTTCAAGTCCAAAGGCTGTTCGCTGCCAGAATTCCCTCTTCTGGAGAGGGCAGTCTTTTTCTATTAAGACCTTCAACTGACTGGATAAGACCCACTCGCAATATGGAGAATAATCTGCTTTACTCAGTCTACAGATTTAAATGTTAATTTCATCTAAGAAAATACCTTCACAGTAACATCGGATGTGTTTCACCAAATACCTGGGTACTGTGGCGTAGCCAAGTTGACACATAAAATTAACCATTATACCTGCATATATGGTTAATTGATATAGAAAGGATGCACCTGACCAGCACCCTTTGAATTTGCCCTGTAAGCATGATGTGTTTGGCTCAGGGTTTCAAAAGTTTTCAGTCAACTTTTTAAATTGGAAGATTCCACAGACAGACAAAATGTATTCACAATTCTAAGCTTCTGTTAAACATCGGTATACCCACTCCACTGGGTAGGTCCTCATTGCCTCATGGCAACAAATGGCTAGAAGTCAGTGGCATCTGCCTCCTTAGGAAGGGGTTTGCCTTCAGTCCTTTCCCATGTCCCTACTACATCACACTTAGTTTCTTATACCCCACCATCATCACCCACTTGTATGTGCTGCTTGAATCCTGTAGGTATTTCAGTTTTAAATCCTGGCCATATAACTTGCATGTAGTGAAAGTGGATTGAAAAATCCCTCTGATGCTTTGCCCTATAGTTAAAGATAATAATATTAAAGATAATAATATTAATGAAATAAAGTGAAGCAACTTGAGCTGCTCAAGAGAGTATACAGCTATCTTAGATAGAGGCCCATATTCTTAACACAGGTACTTAGAATATATAATTTAGCACAGTGAACTCTTAATTTACCTGGAAGCCTTTGACGATAAAAGCAATAAAAGGGAAGTCTTTTCTCTCTTTGTAGTATTCTTTGTCCAAGGAAAGCCAATTTGAATGTTTATCTGGCCTGTCACTATAGCCTATATAGTGATTTTAATGGAATATATAATAGAAACTCTAAGATAACTCATATGGAAAAATAAGAGTGTTGACTAGTTCTCTTTAGAATTGTCATTCAATATTTTTTTTTTATTCTAATGGAGACCTTTATAAGAAAGGTGAATGGAAAAATGCATCTGTGTGTTATAGGGAAAATAGGACTTTTAAGGTTTTGACAGCCTAAAATTTCTTAATAATGAGATTCACAATTGATCTGTGATGTATTTTCTTATCCATATATGTGAGCAAATATGAACTTATTTCTTTGGGTCACTGCTTTCTGTGACCCTGTTCTAAAACGCTTTTAAGAAGGTTCTTTTGGTTTGGCAGAAAATATAAAGTACCTTAGAAATGCATACAAGAGAATCTGTTCAGATGTTAGCAATTCAGTTGAACTAATGTACTAGTTTCTACCTGTCAAAAGCTTTCAGGGAAGAATGCCGTATATCGGAGATAGTCCTAAGGTCTAGAGCAATTGGACTCCTCCCTTTTCCTATTCATTATTTTCTGGTTTCTTGCAATTTAGTACAAAATCCAATTTTTCTTAATAGCTTTGGTTGATTAACTGCCAGCAGCAGTAGGGAGTGCAATGGTAGTAGGGAAGGGTAGTGGAGCCTTCAGAGAAGACTCATACTGTTTAGGTGTCGGTGGAAGATCCATGGACATTGAATTTTGTGAGTTTATCTGTATAATGAACTTTTGCGTGCTTAGCTTAGGGATGAAGGAAGAGAAATGAGGTGTGTGCAGTATGTCTGGTGAGAAGGTAGGGCAGTACAATAGCTGGTCTTCAGCTTGGCTTCAGGCTTAGGTCTGATTGCTGCAGAAAGGGAGGCATAATTCTCATTTTATGCCTGGAATGCTGTCTGGGTCTCATACAACAACGTAGAATTTTGGCATTGGGAGGGATTTGCTGCTTTGGGATGTACCAGAGGAAAATACCTCATCAGGGGACAAGAGAGTGGACTTGAGGGCTTATGACCTATTATGTGCAAGGCAGTTGGTCACAGCAGACACTAAATAGGGGCTTGTTAGGAGAAGTCCCCTTGAGGGGTGTGTGTGTGTGTGTGTGTGTGTGTGTGTGTGTGTGTGAGTGTCGGTGAGGGCAAATGGGGAACGCTTTGTAAGAAGCCAACTTTCTAGAATTAGATAAAATGTTTCTTTCTAGAATAAAATTCTTTCTAGAATCAGAATAACTTAGGTTCTATAAGACTACTCTTATATTGGCAAAACTAATTAATCTGGCCATTAAAAGAAATCTAATTTGTTAATGGTGTGCCCCACTGCTGCATTCTAATAAACTATGAATCAAAAGAGTACTCATAATCACAAGTGCATAGCTGGAATTTTGTCCCCAAATGAAAGTGTCTTTATGTACTCCACTTCCCCTTTGTACATTTAATTTTGAATTTATATATAGTAAAATTTCTCTTTTTTAGGACAGTTTCATGAGTATTAACAAATGTGTATAGTAGTATGATAATCAACAATCAGAACAGTCCCATCACCCCTAAATTCCTTGGTGTTTCCTCTTGGTAGCCATCCCTTCCCCTTTGAACTATAAACAAAACTGTTTTTCTGAACTTTTCTGAATTTTCCAAAATCTAAACCACTTCTTAGTTGAGAGAAATGATACAGTAATATAGGTCTCTGGTTGATCACCTCTTATTCATTTGTTCTGACTCTTGTTTGGTTAATAAACAAGAGTCTTTTGCATTTTTAACCCAACCTGGCCAGAGTTATATGAGTAATTTCACCTTTAAAAGCTCAGTCACTGGTCTTCAGGGAGTGGGTAACTCCTGAAAGTTTAACTAGAATGTAAATGAAGGTTTCATAGAGATTTGTGAGTCTCTAATCAAAAACAACCATAAATATTTCTTGTTTAAATTAATAAGACTTCCCATGGGTAAGTGTTTAGATGTTCTGCTTCTGGGCCTGTAAGCCATTTAGGAGTTACCAGAACATTCCCCGCCTGCTTTTCTGTGCCTCAGGCTACTCTGTTGTAAAAGCCTTTCAGAGCGGTCTAGAAAAAACCTGACTCCTCTGTACAGGGAATCCTTGGAGTTATCCTTGTTGGCTTAACAGGAGCTTAGAAGCTCCCCCCTGCTTTTCCCCCCCCAAATTATGAACATTTAGCATATTCATTCATTTCTAATACTATTTTTCCTTCTCCTCCTCCTCCTCCTCCTCCTTCTTTTTCTTCTTCCTCTTCTTCTTCCCCTTCCTCTTCTCCTTCTCCTTGTCCTTCTTTTTTTTTGGCTTTTTTCCCCCTGCCAGACAACTTCCCTATGGCCAATGAAGTGATATTATACCCTCTGAATATAACAACTAAAATTCAAAATACAGAGGAAATTACAAAATGAAAAAAAAATGTATGAAGGTGCAGATTTGGATTATCAAATAGATAATCTTATCAGAAGATTATCAAATAGATGAAAGGTTCATGCACACTATTCATCCCCTTCCTTTTTTTTTAGACTTGGGTCTTAAAAACTGGCTATAGAATTTACTTTGTAGGGATGCCTTACTTATGTTAAAGTATCAGAGTGTGTTCAGCCAGACTTCTGCTTTTCTAGGAAGTTGTTAAAACATATAATAAATAATATTAAATTCGAATAACGAATAACGAATAATGTTAATATTCGTTAACAACTTCATAGTTGTAACTTAAGGCAAGAAAGGATAGAAATTCATTCTATTTTTGGAGACTATTTAAAATTTTTGTGTCTATATTTGATTTTAAATTTTAAAATTAACATTTCCTCAAAGAGAAGATAAATTTTAAAAATACCTCCTCATCTTTAGCAATGTTCCCTAACTGTACAATACTTTAGCACTTTTGGAGGTGGGACAGTTACATCAGTGTATCACACTTAAGATAATAGCATTTTATGTATTGTGAAAGCATTTTGTCATTAAATCCCTCAAATGTCAAACTTTAAATTAAAGCCTTAAATATAAGCACAGATTTTCAAGATATCCTAATTCAGAAATTTGGGTTCTGTTGACTATCAGTTGCTATAGGCCCTGCTTATCTGTTCACACTTAACATAGATAAAACAATTTCACTGACAATAAAAGTTACAAATGTACATTTTGCTTTTCACAAGACAGTTCTGAGTAGGAAAGATAAGCTAAATCAGAAGAAATGAGAACCAATGAGAATCTTCTACCGAAAGATTAAATAAGAAACCTGATTATGGTTGGAAAATGTTAAATTATCTCCATAATATTTATATTTCAGCACCTATCTTGGAAGGAGCAAATAGGGAGAACTTTGTACTATGCTGCGTTTTTGTGAATTATAGCTATTCTAGAAGGGACTTGTACTAGCTACAGGTAGTAATAATAAAACTATGATAATAATGATTCCAATTTTCTGAAGTAGAGATTGAGTTGATATAACCCCGTAAAAAAAAAGTCCTTCACAGGTATTGTATGGAGGGAGAGATTAATAAACACATTTTATGGGTACAAGCAGCATTTAATGCAATTGCTATGTTCCCAATGGGACTAGTCACAAGATGGAGCCCCAGGGATTTTTCTTCACAGCTGATCTAAATCTGCACTTTATATTTTTGTACTTTGTCCAAAATTGGATCCATCTTCTTTTCCTTTTTGAATCCATATCTCAGCAAAAGACCTCACTGTCTGTCCACTTGTCTCCTCCTTTCATATCTAACCTCTCCTTTGCCTTTCTACCAATAATAACTTAGTTCAGAACCTCATCATTTTCTGCCCAAATTGTTTTCCTCTGTTATTGATTTTCTTAATATACCCTTCCCCTCACTACAATTTGGGTACCTTTCCAAATTATAAATATGATGATGACATACCTTCCATTAATTTCTTGGTTCATTCATTATTCCAGCATTTATTGTGTATCTATTGTTGCACTATTCTGTGTACTGGATACATAATTGTGAATACAAGAATTAAGTTTTATGTTCTCAGAATCTATGAGGGGCTATAGGCAACAAATACACATAAAGTAAATAAATGTAATTTATCAGATACTGATAAATGCTATATAAAGGAAATGGAATAGGGTAATATGACAGAGATTTGCAATGGTAAAATAGGCTACATTAGATAGATTGAAAAAGAAAGTCTTCTCTAAAGAAATGACATTGAATGTGTTTGCAAAACAGAAGAAAGTTGTTCTGGATGGAGCATAGTGAGAGCAAGGGAGAGGATAGAAGCGGGGGAAGTCAATCAGAGAAAAAGGCAAGGTCTAGGACATTTGGGAGCTTAAAGGCCAAGGCAGTAGTTACAACTTTACTCATCTGTCATTATTGTTCCCTTGATCTCTTTTGCTTCTTGACCAGTGAGATCTCATTACATTGCATTGAATATGCTTTTGCCTACTCTGTGAGTCCCCACTTTTCAGTTGGTGGGACTCAACTTTGATGCTGGGTCATTGCCACCAGGTATCTGTTGCTCATTCCTGAAGGCCCCCCATTACTCACTCTTGTAATACCTTGTGTGCATTATCTCAAAGCATCACAGCACTGAATTGCCATGTTATTCACTTATTTCTTCTTTCCTTCATTTATTTTTAAATGTATTTTTGGATTTATCATAGAGATTAGGTTGTGAACTTCTTAAAGGCAGAAATCTCATCTTAGTCATTGTGGAGTCTCTAGCACCTAGAACCTAGCACAGCATCTGGCGTATAGTAAACATTCAACATATGTTTGTTGAAATATAAATAAGGAAAAATTTAAAATTGCAGTACAAATGACAATAACTAAATGGAACTTTACATTGATGAACATACTTTATTTGAGCCTACACTTGCATTAGGTGGGACCAGGAATAAAATATGTCTAACTTCCTTATTGCTATCAGTATAAATCCAGACCTCTTTCTTGTGATTCAAAGCTTGTCAAAATCTGGTCCCAACTACATTCCCAACTCACAAGCCATTTTCTTTAACTCTCAAAGCTTCTACCATAAGGAACTGATTTCTCTCATTTCACAGCATGCCTTATCATGTCTTCTAGTCTTCATGTTTATAGTTCAGTCTCTCTACAGTTTATTTCTTACATTGGCCTTTTGGGCATCTCCAATTTATTTTCAATGACTTAGATCCAATGTCACTACCATGGAGACTCTCATGAATTAGTGAAGAGACCCTCACGAAGAGATAGTTTTTCTTTCTATCGTGTTCAACAGCTGTCTGTACAAATTATAGCATGTGCCATAGATCTCTGCTCGTATCACTATGGTAGTGCATTATATTTATTTATAAGTATGTCTTTCCAATTAGAATCTCTGAAATTAATAATGGTGGTTCACTAGTTTAGCATCAGTGCTTAGCCTAGCATAAATTTGATGCTTAATAAATTTTAGTTGAATAAAACAAATTTTAATAAAAGTAAGTAAACAATTCTGGAATAAACTTTAAGATTGTTTTGACTCTGACATCAGTACTTTTCCTGGTAGACCAAGGTGCCCCAGGGTATTTCATTTTTTAAAAAATTAGTATGTACCTTTAATCATATCCACATATGGGCCTTTCTCCTTTGGCCACCTCAGCATCTCATCACAGGTATGATGTGTCTTTAATAGATGGTATTTTTTTTTAAATGTTTATTTATTTTGAGAGAAAGTGCATGCATGAGCTAGTAGGGGGAGGGACAGAGAGAGAGGAGAGAGTGAAACCCAATCAGGCTCTACACTGTTGGCATGGAACCCAAAATGGGGCTCAATCTCATGAGCCATGAAATTGTGACCTGAGCTAAAATCAAGAGTCAGTTGCTTAACCAACTGAGCCACCCAGGCACCCCAAAAGGAGACACTTTTAATAATTACATTGGGACAACTTGAATAAATTGGGACCATGTAGGAACTCTACCTAAAACAGAAGGAATCAAAAAGTAACAAAATAAAGGATATCAGAGAGTTAACCACCAGAAGAGGCAGTTCAAGAGGTGAGGATGGTGGAAAGTGGGAAATGGAGATCAGAGAACAGAGGACTTTGATTTTTTTAATGTTTATTTATTTATTTTGAGAGAGAGAGAGAGAGAGAGAGAGAGAGAGAGAGAGAGAGAAGTGAGTGGGTAAGGGGCAGAGAGGGGGACAGAGAGAATCCCAAGCAGGCTTTGCTCTTGGGAGCCCAACGTGGAGCTCAATCTCATAAACTGGGAGATCATGACCTGAGCTGAAATGAAGAGTCAGACCTTTAACTGACAGAACCACCCAGGTGCCATATAGATGGTATTTTTAACCTAAGCTTGCTTCAAGAATTAGTTTGCTTTATCATTTTAAGTATCGGGGCAATGATATAAATGTTTTAGCACAAAGTTAATTTACAAATAATTGTATTCAACAATACAACACAGAATAATAATACATAAAGCATAATATTAGTTACACAAAACCTTGTATACTTTTGAATGCCCTGATTTTGCAACTACTTCTGCTTTTCTTCACTTTCATGGGGATAGATGGAACATAGGTGCTCTGAATCTGGATTAATCTGCATAACAACATAATATTAAGAGTTTTAGATCACATGTTAAGAGTTTTAGGTCCAGATATGTCAAGGTGTTAATAGCTCATTAGATATGGTTTGTTCAGTATCCTTAAGTAATTGAGAACTAGTTAATTGCACGTGGTTGTTTAGGACAAAATTCATCATGGCTCTCTTGTACTTCTGTATATCATGCGTCTAAGGCATTGACTACTGTTTGTTCTGAAACATCTTTTCAAAGATATTTGTATAACATTCAACAGTGAAAGGTGGTGCTACTATTTCTCTCTAGAGCAAAGATTAGGCATGATTACTGCTTATTACAAAAGATTTGGGTTATGTAGGCTCATGCTTCTTCTTCTGTAATACAGTGTAGAGCAGGCATCTTCTGATCCTCTTCACATGGGGCATTTGGGGCTCTGGCAACTGGCCAAAAAAATTGCTGATCCTATGGCTACTGCTTTTGCTGTGTGTGATAAATTATCTTTTGTCTCTGATCCAGGAGTTTCATGTCCTTTATTAACATCCATGAAACTGTGTCAGGCTAACTTTTAGTTTGCAAATTGGATAAAATTTTAATCTCAGACCCTTCACAGTTCTTGACAGGTGGCTTTTGGGGCCTTCCAAAAGGTGGAGACAGGTGGGAAACTCCAAGGACCTGGAAGATTACAAAGTCACTAAATGGAGGAGACTGGATCCTTAAGTGACTATGAATCAGAGCTCCCCTCGTAACCCTCCCTCATTGGACTGTGATGAAAGTGTAGGAAAAAGAAATCTTTATTAGATTAGACTTTTTCAGATTTTAGGGTAGTGTGTTTCAGTAGTGAGTGTTTCTTGATTAATACACACATTATGGTCAACTTCACATTTAAAGTCTTCTTAAGCTGTTAAAATAGATTTAACAGTTATTTAGAAACTCATTATACTAGTGTGATTTTATTTTGACCTATCTTTCACAGGGAATTGGTAATATTTCCCTATCCAATTAAGACTAACCAGTTCCATGTCTCAGTCATGCTGTTTTAATCGCTTACTCTCTAAGTTTTTCCTGTTCTTTTCCCTCATGTCCTCTTTTCCCCATTTCTTTCATCACTTTTCATGTTACTTCAGGGGATTATGCATCCCTCCAAATCACTCTGAATCCAATTAATATATAACTAAGGCTTTCCAGCCAGCCTGCAGAGCCCTAAAAGTGTATTCTTCCTTCTATCAACGCTTTTTTTTTTTTGCAGTTTCTCCCTCATACTTCCACTTTATTGGAGTTGTGCGCTGTGATTACACAAAATAAGTGGGGTTTTTTGTTTGTTCTTTGATGAAGTTACTGTTTCATACTAAATCATTCTTTGGAATCAGCCCTCTACTTCAATATAATGTACTATAGCTTTCATTAAACTGATTTTACTTCTATTAAACTTCTCTTCATCTCTCTAGGTGGCATGATATATATAGAGCCTAATGTACTCATCATTTATGCAATAAATATTTATGAAGTGCCTACATAGTTCTAGACACTGTAATGCAACATAGATAAAACCAACAAAAAGCTCTGAGGTATGGAACTTACATTCTAGTAAATGAAGATACAAAAAAAAAATGCAATGTATATATATTCAAAGGATAATACTTTCTTCATAGGAAAATTAAACGGAAAAGGGATGCAGAATTATGGTGTTGGTAGGTGGGAGGGACTGGACTACAATTATCAGTAAGATGTTTCAAAAAAGTATCACTGAGAAAGTGGAATTTGAGTGGAGACCAGCAGGAGGTGAAATAGTGAGCCATTCCAGAATCTAGAAGTGTATTGTATGTACAGAGAAGAGCAAATACAAAGACCCCAAGATGTGATTATCTTGACTCGTTCATGAGCAAGAGAGAGGCCAATTTGGCTAAGATAGGGGATAAGGATAGAAGGTAATATCCAAGAGGTAGTGGGTGGCCAGACTGGTTAGACTTTTTTAAGCCTATACTCTGATTCTGCCTTTTAAACTGAGATAGTTAGGAAGCCATTGAAAGATTTTGATCTCAGTGACATTATCTTACTTATGTCTTATCAGGACCAGTTTGGCTATTTTGATAATAACCCATAGTAGGCAAAGGTGGAAGCAGGATGAAAGTTTGGAAGGCTTTTGTAAATAATCCAAGTATAACCTGGAAGAGGGCATTAGAAGTGAAGGTAGTAAGAAGTGGTTATATTTGGGATGTATCTTGAAGCTATGGCTTGCAGGATTTGCTGGTGGATTGGGTGTGAATTGTGAGAAAAAGAGAAGAGGAAAGGATGACATTAAATATTATGTCATGAACAATGGGCAAGATAGTGTTGCCATGAACTGAGATTTAGAACATGGCAAGATGGGATATAAGAATCTCAGTTTTGGAAATGCAAAATTTGAGATATTCAAGAGATAGGTGGACATATCAACTAATTAGGTGGACAGGAATCTGAAGTCTAGGGAAGAGATCTTGGGCTGAGGAAATACAACTTTGAGATTTGTCAATGCAAAGTATGAGGCTAGATTAACTTGCCAAGGGAATAGGTGTAGACAGAGAAGAGAAGGGGGCCATCTGAGTTCAGATACCCTCCACATTAAGAGGTAGGAGAAGTGAGAAGAGATTAGTGAAGGTGGCTGCATTAGTCAGGGTCCTTCAGAGATATACCTAATTTGAGTTTAGAAATAGCACTCTAGTCATAGTGTGGCAGATGGGTAGGAAGGGAGCAAGTTCAGGTGAGAGGTGATGAGAACTGAACCAGGAATGTAGCAGAGTAGATGAAGAGAAGGAGTTGGATTTCATTATGACATAGGGAATGAATGTGATTAAATATAACCATATAGCCAGTAAAGTGGCTAATTGCATATGGAAGGTGATGGAGAGAGCAGAATCTAGGGTAATTTGCAGATATGTGTATGTGGCAAAAAGATGTCAAGAATATAGGTGGGGAGGTTTAGGAGGGGGTATGTCAGGTTTAGGTTTGTGTATGGTGTAAGAGGAATCTGTGGGATATCAAATTGGGGGTGGCTATCATACTGACAGAAATGTGGGTCTGCAACTCAGGCATGAGATCTGGCCTGAATACAGATTTGAACATCACTGGTATATTTCTGATAGTTGAGATGGAGAAGCAAATGGGATAACAAGATAAGAAGAGGATAAAATCTCCAGGTATTGCTAGAAATATGCCAGTAGAATAAAATTTGATTATCTAAAAACCAATTATTAGCACTGTAATAACTAGAATCCTTTTTGTGTATGTGAGAGAGAAAAATAGTAAATTTTAAGGAGAATGGCACTACCAATCAGCACCTATTGGTGATTTGAAAATAGTTACAACAGTATGTATACATGGAAATAAGTCCAAATCTGAGTTATTTTATCTATTCCTATGATAGAACAATGAAAAACCCTTCCTATGGACAAATCTAAAACATCTCAAGATTTCGGTCATCAAAGAATAATGAAATTCATCCAATATATTCTATTTACAAAAATAGAATGCCTAGTAGAAAATTTCAGAAGGGTTATTCCTACACGTAATAAAAATATTTTCTCAGTTAATTATGCCAGTTATTTATTTAATCAACCAGATCAATCACTCAATCAATGAATTCTCAATCTCTAAGGACTTTAGTTTAAATTTTAGGGTGTGTTTATACGTGTATATGTGTGTGATATGCGTGTGTGGGTGTGTGTATATGTATGTATATATGCATACACATGGCTTTTACATCACATCCGGAATAATTACAATTTCTTAAAGAATATGGTATTAATGAAAACACAATGTAATTCTTTTTCTGAGAAAATAGCCAGAGAGCACAGTAATTTTCCTCCTATCTGATTGATAGGCATGCTGTGATGGCAGTACCTCTCAGCACCTCGCTAGAATTCCAAAGGTTAAACAGACTTTAAGAAATAGCATTCATTTTGCGCTGTACAACTTTCTACTCTATCACACTTCGTACCAATTTAATGCCATATCCCTAGATTCTTCAAAATGAAAGAAGTGACACATTTCACAGGGAACAAGAAAGCAGAGATTCTGGGAAACTTCTCTCCTGCCTGCTTTTCAGTTCCTTCCATGGTGACAGGTGCTCCCATGACTCTCTCAGCAGTCAGGATTCAGGCCACTGCAGAAATGGAAGGAGACTCAAGATTAGTCCTGACACTTAGAGCATGAGAATACCTTGTCAACTTCCCCCCTCCCTTTTTTTTGGGGGGGGGGGAGAAAATCCACTTTTTTGGAATGACCCTAGTCTTGACCCACTCTATACAAATAGGATTTTGCTAGACTTATAAAAACTAATCTTAGAAAATTGTAACTTCATATGACGCTAATACAACAGAGACTTTGGGCATTTATTCCTGTAAGTGACAACAAAACAAAAATGGGGCTTAATTCTTCCTTACATTTCCTGCCTTGGTTGGTGTTGGATCTTCTTTCCTTTTTTTTTTTTTTTTTTTTTTTGCAGTCCTGCTGCAGCACTGTCAAGCTGTGATTTTCTTCTGTTGTCTCTCAGGAGACTGCAGATCTATGCATAGAGGCTTTTCTTGAGGATAACTTCTAATTTAGAGTGCATAGTGATGTCTGTTTCCTATAGGGAGAAAGTCACCCCTTCATCCTTCCATTCTTCATCCTGCTTGCCTGCCTTCTCCCTGTAAATCGTTTCTAGCCTTCTCCAAAACTGTGCTTCTTTTGGACATATGTGATCCAGTGTGTATGTAAAGTAGGACCAAGGCCTTTTAGAGCTGGCAGGCAAGTTACAGATCATGAAACGGAGATGCCTCATTTTACAGATGAAGGAACAGAGACTCAGAAAGCAGGGGGTGTGGCTGAAGTCACACAGGCTGTTTAGTGGCAGAGTTTGGATTGGAACCCACATTTTCTGATTTTCAGTTTAGTATTCTATATACAACCCCACCTAGGCAAAGCCAAACTTTACATGCTATATATTCGTGGATAAAGAGGTTTTTGTTTGTTTGTTTGTTTGTTTTGTTTTTTTTTGGTTTTTTTTTTTTTTAGATGGCTCTTAGTGACCATACTTCTCTCTCTTCCTGACCTTTTACCTTTCTGACAAGGGTGATGTGCACAGCATTTTGCCTTGTTGCACCCAGGCCTTTCAAAGGTATGTTGCTTTGCTCATGTGGTGTCCTCTCCACATATGGAGGTGGGAGGGAAGGATGTGGAGAGGCAGTTAGAAGATACTTTTAAAAAAATTGGAGGGGCACCTGGGTGGCTCAGTCGGTTAAGCGTCCGACTTTGGCTCTGGTCATGATCTCACAGTCCGTGGGTTCGAGCCCTGCGTCAGGCTCTGTGCTGACAGCTCAGAGCCTGGAGCCTGTTTCAGATTCTGTGTCTCCCTCTTTCTCTGACCCTCCCCTGTTCATGCTCTCTCTCTCTCTGTCTCAAAAATAAATACATGTTAAAAAAATTTTTTAAAAAAATTGGGGGGGGGACACCTGGGTGGCTCAGTTGGTTGAGTGTCCAATTCTTGATTTCGGTTCAGGTCATGATCTCATGGTTCATGGGTTTGAGCCCCACGTTGGGCTCTGCTCTGACAGTGTGGAGTCTGCTTGGGATTGTCTCTTCCTCTCTCTCTGTCCCTTACCTCCCCTCTCTCTCTGAAAATAAACATAAATAAACTTAAGAAAAAAAATTAATGGTTATTTTTGAGAGCGAGCAAACAGGGGAGACACAAAATCTGAAGCAGGCTCCAGGCTGTCAACACAGAGCCTGACATGGGGCTTGAACTCATGAACCACAAGATCATGACCTGAGCCGAAGTTGGACGCTTACCTGACTGAGCCACTCAGGTGCCCCTGGAAGATACTTCTGTAAGGCTTGATTTAGGAAGGAGAGCATATCTCCCTTATGAGGAGATGCCAAATGTGACTTTTGATAGAAGAGCTTTGAAAAGTAAATAAACAACAAAAAGACCTCTTCCATAGTCCTCTCAACGTGAAAAACCCACAGGTACCTGTATACCATCAGGCACAGATTGCTTTTCTGAACTAGTTGAAGGCAGATAAAGCTGAAATGGTTCCCTAAAGACTTGTTTATCAATTCATTTGTTATTTGGATGTAAATTTATGCATTCAGAAATATAATCCAAGAAGCATTTTGTAAAAAATCTCTTTCCTAAGAAGGTGACAGTTAGCCATCTCATGGAGGACTAGAGATGTTAAAAGTCAAAATGTTAAGTTCGGACCCTAGTTCTGCTTCAAAGCATGTGAGCTCACACAGGTCAGATATCCCTCACAATTTATATTCTCATCTAAAAAATATCACTAATACCTTGCTGCATGTATTTCAGCTATCTGTAGAGAAAATTGTAATAATACATGTAAAGACATTGAACCTCAAGAAAGAAAATTCATAACATCATTACCACTACAAAAGAATGAGATACATTCAAAATCATTCAACATAAATTAAAATATTCCCAAATAGAGACTTTATTTTCCTGTACATCCAAGGTCACAATTCCCGGCCTTTCTTTCCCCCAAACCTGAACTGATATCCTGGCAGCAAGGGCCAATCTAGGTTTTATAGAGCCAATACATATAAAATTTGGGGAGCCCTCTGAGGAAAAGGATACAATATATGGCACAAAAGTGAATATTCACTTATAATGAGAAATCACAATAAATGAAAACAATTTTTCAAAGATAACAAATATCAGAAACATTATATAATTTAAAAAAATAACATGTTTTCAGTAATTTATTACCTGGTACAACTAACTCTATATTTATTAACTACGCTTTCTAGCTGTGTGATTTTGATCACCTCTTCATATGACAACAATTTTATAAAATAAATTTCTATAAAGATAACCTCTATTTAAAAGTTTTTCTCTACGTGGTCAATGGCAATTTCTTTTTTTCATTATTGAGAGTTGGGTTGCACAAGACACATGACTTCATACACAGATATTCTTGCTGTTTGTAGGATTGCTATGGCTTAGTGCCCTACAAGATGGGGAAGCTAGTACATTCTAGTCCTTGTGATAGTGTAGGGTGTATACGTAATTATATATATTGTAGTATTGTGTATATTCTTGATAAATGAAATTTCATGTCGACTCAATTCAGTGAGAGTTGAGCTTACAATTACATATCTAATGATTGTAAGAATTATTTTCAGACTAGCTTCTGGATTTTTATATTTCTCACCTCATTTTTTTCTCCTCTACGAATGTAGTTCTGATGTCAGAGGTCTCAGGACATGACCTATCATGATGCTATGTCTGGTCCTGCATTTTGGGGTTAAACTCATCAGGTCAGTTGTCAGTAGAGTGTGTTCTTGGGAGCCATTCCTACGGCAGAACAGTTAACATAAATTCAACATATAAATGAACAAGAACCATGTAAATATAACCCAATAAATCCAAATAAAATATATCCTGACCTCAACTTCTCATTAGTCAGCTCTCTAGATCATCTGGGGACCTCCAGTCTGTCAAAACAAATGGGGAACAGGTATACAAGGGAAGTTAGAGTGGAAAGAGAATTCTAGAAGAACATCTGATTGTATTAAGACATTACTGGTACCCCTTCCTTGGAAGTATGGGTCCTGAAGCTTCCTCACTTGGAACATCTCTGGCAGAATTCCTTACTACAGAATGTGTGCTTCCCTTTCAGTTGCTGCATCTTTGTTACAAACTGCCTATTTTAGTTTTATAGGGCTGACATAACACATTTACACAAACTTGGTAGCTTAAACCAATAGATATTCTTTCATAGTTGTGAGGCCCAAAGTCTGAAATCAAGGTATCTGCAGGGCTTCATCTCTCTGAAGGCTGTTGGGGAGAATTTTTCCTCCTCTTTTCCAGCTTCTTGTGGTTCCAGGTGTTCCTTGGCTTGTGGCTGCAAAACTCCAGTCTCTCCTGCTGTTTTTACATGGCCCCCTTTCTATGTCTGCCCTTTACCTCTATCTCTTATAAAGACACTTGTTATTGGATTTAGGACACACCCAGATAATCCGGGGTTATATCATTGCAAGTTCTTTAATTTAATTACATATGCAAAGACCCCTTTTCCAAATAAGGTTGTATTCATGGGGTTTAGGGGTTAGCATATGGACATATGATTTTAGGGGCCACCATTCAACCCACTGCACTGCATTTGGGAACAGTTAGAATGTGGGTCCTAACATGAGACAAAAGCTCCACTGTTTGTGCATTCATTTCCCAAAACTTCAAATGCATCCACTTTTTAGATTCTAACCTGGGGGGCTTTCCAAAAATAATTACCAAATATTTTTGAACCCAATTCTCCTAAATCACTCAAAGTATAAGCAAACTCTATTTTTACATCTCAGTATGTTAGGATCTATGAATCAAGAGGACACAAGCACAATTGAAAAGCTTACATGTATTAGAAACGGCTACTCCAGTTTCAAAGGCAATAGGCACATGCTGGGCTGGTGGCTTTGTAATGTTGTGTGTTTCTGTGTGACAGAATGTGGTTGCCCTGTGGGAATGTTTATTAGTAGGAGATGTAAGTGCAGATGTGTTCTCTAATGGATGTTATGGGGTAGTACTATCTGTCTGGTTCCACAGAATCTGTGACTTAAGGCTACACTAAAACAAGTTTATGAGACCTACAGGCGAGCTCAGTGGCAAGATTACAGTCAAATCTAGGGATATATTACTAGGATGTGGACACCCATGAAAAATAACAATTGCAGAATAGTGTTAGGATGTGTGCTGAAACATTCCCTTTTGACATTCTGTGAGTAATTCATCTGTAGCATGTTTTTATCAGACTGATCTCCACCGCCAGGTAGAAAGGTAGAATGAGGATTATGTGTGGGCAGGTGTAATAAAAGAAGCAATAAACTCCTTAATGCATGGCTTTCGTTAACACTGTACTAATTGGCAACAGTAGATACCTCATTTTGATAAAGCAGTTGGTCAGAAAAGTCTCACAGGTTTTTTAAATGTATTTTTAAAAGATGCTTTGTTTATCTTTGGCAGACTATTTTCTTCATAACAGCCAAGTTTAAAATGTAAGCATGCTGTGAAATCATTTGTAGATTCTGGGTACAGTGAATATAAGCTGGCTGAAAGATACAGGAATCTTAGAACGGGTGGAATTGTAAAGTCAGTGCCTTTAGTTTTTTGTTTTGTTTTGTTTTGTTTTTGGTCAGGGTTTGCACCTATACTTTGTTTTTTGAAAAGATCATCAGGAAAACATGAATTTTATTTTAAAATAAGATTATATCCTTATTCCTACTCTTAAGGGTGTGTAGAGCTTGAAAGCAAAAATAGCACTTGGGAAGTTTATATTTTATTTATTTATTCATTTCTTACACGGGTATTTATGGGGCTCCTAATACATGTTAGGAATGCAGAATTTCATTTGTAGCAAAAAAAAATTAAACAAATTTGCATACTTTGAGTAATGAACCTTTCTGAAGTAGAGAAAGAGAAAATAACACTATTCATTTGCCTTTATTCATTAAATATTTATTAAGTGCCTCCTGGAGGCATTGTGCTCAGGCTGCAACCCCAAATAAGATGAAATACTTACTCTTATTCAACAACTTAAGGTATAGCGTGGTAAGTCCAGGTTGTGTGTACAGGTTGATATGAAAGCACAGAAAAGGGTGTCAAAACCAACCTGTGAATCAAAAATGTCTTCTCGGAGGAGGCAACCCTTAAGCTGAATTTGGAAGAATGGATTTGAGTTAGATCCATAAAAGAGTGGAGATGAGACCCAGGCTGCAGAGGTTACTCAAGTAAAAATATGGTGTTTTGATACCTTATTACCATGTTGAAAACACTCAACATAGGGAATTTAATAAACATTTTCTGTAGCACTTTCCAATATAAATCTCACAAAGTTGGCTTGGTAAAATTCAGGCCTAGGATTCTCTGCCAATAGAAATAATTAAGAGCTTTGAAGATAGAGTAATAAATAGGAACAACCAACTAGGTGATGCAGTAGTAGTATAGATGAGAATTAGCTCTGATAGCTGTATACCTTATAAACCTCACAATTTCTCCTTATAGTCTGTAGCCAGACAGCAATGTCGGAGTCACTGTATGATGAGCTTTCAAAAAGATGCACGCATCAATATACATAGCTCAATAAAATTGTCTGCTAAATGGGCAATGCTGGCCAAAAAACAAATAGAATGAACTTTCTTAATGGTGTTTTTGTAGGCAAGCAAGTTTTTCTTAGCATCATTTCTAGAAATACATTTGGTAGAGGAGAAAAGGAGGATCAAATTGTGTTGTGGACCTGATATTGGAATGTATAAAAAAATAATACTAACATTGTATGGGAGATGAACAAGTAAGAGAAAATATAATTGTGGAAAGATTATAAAAACATTCTGCTATAATCCTGGCACCATATAAAGGAGTGAAAAAAATGACAAAACAAAATCCAGACAAATGTAATTATCAGTATACATTTATATCTGAGTGCTCAATTGGCCAGTGTCTGAGAGGGTTGTATAATGGCCGCAATACAGAAGTTTGGCACACAAGTTCTGCAACTGCCATTTATGACCACTTACTTCACAAGGCTATTGGGAGGAGCAATAAATATAAGAGAAATTCCACCCTGCTTTAGGTGCTTTAATAGGTTAAGTGAGTCAGTGCTAAATCAATACAAAAAAATAGATGATTTGGGTTCATAGGCTGGTCAGCCAAGTTTATTTCCCAGGCATAGATCTCCCTACGAAGAAAGCAATTAATATGCTCACCAAATCAGGACGGTGCCTTTACAGGCAAGAGGAAGCACTGAAAATAAATTTCTTGTAGATTTCTAAAGATTTCATCTGATAGGTACTATTACCTGCACTTAAGACCAAATACAATCTATACTATGTTTTGTTCAATACCAAATAATGATGAGCTTCTCATACTGAATTGTAGGAATCATACAGTGTTCTGTTAAGGTCATTGTAAAATTTCCAGAGTCATAAAGGGGTGCTGGCCCAAATTTTTCAGCCAATAACAGTATTATCTTGGGCTATTAGGACACATCCAATTTTGTAGGTCACAGGTTTTAAAGGATTCTGCCCTGTGTTAATTCACCTATATTTTATAATCCTCTTCAGACCAATCAAATTGGACCTGGCCTAAAAGCCTTAGTACACACAAAAATGAATGTCTTTTACTTGGAAAATAATGATTCAATAGCACAGGATTATATCTTATCGGTGCCTGTAAGTAACAGAGAAAGTGACACAGAACTGGTAACCTTCCAACAGTCTTAAGGAAAAAAAGAGGAGAGGGCATTTTAGGAAGTAGGAACAGCATATGCAGAGATCCTGAGTGGGGATGGACTATAGGGTATGTTTGGGAGGGGCATGGAGGTGAGTTTGGAAAATCGTCCAGAAGCCAGATGATGAATGGGTTGCATGCCACGTTTGAGTTCAGTTTTTTATCTTGCAGGTAATGGGACCCTTGAAGGACTTTTTGTAAGAGAATAATTATGGGGATTATTTTGACCCATAAGAGCTTGTTGCCTCTGGAAAAACCCTGTGTTAACTCCTAAAAAACATGGCTGACCATATACAACAGGAGTTGCATGAATATCCTAATTCAAATCTTACAAACATGTATTAAGCTAGTTACTGATAAACACACTCACATATATTATTTTATTTATTCCTCTCAATATTCCTAAAGGGAAAAAGTATATTGTGACCCTCTTTTTACTGATGAGAAAATTGGGAATCAAAGTGGTTAATTTTCTTGTGTGAGGTCGCAGAATCAAAGTCGCATTGCAGAAACTGGAATTCTGATCTGGTGGGGCCAGATTAAGGGTATAATTTACTAACAACAGCCTTGTCCTGATTTTCTAGAAAAGTGCCCTCTAATCAGGCACTCTAGGATGCTGAAGGCTCATCTGTGACTTATAAACTACTTATTTTCAGTGGAAGAAAATAGACTTGTATAAATATTTTATTTATATTTTAACTTGTACATTATCAATGGAGAAAGTAAGTGTTATTTTAGTGGATCAGACGTTAATAGTCCATAGTAAACTCTTTCTGCATAACAGTGTAAGAGATTGTTCTCTAAAGAATTTATATATAATTGTGTATATAGAAAAGCAAATGGCCAGGGGAAGCCTAGACTATTTTAAAGAAGAATGAGGGGCACCTGGGTGGCTCAGTCAGGTAAGCGTCCGAATTTAGCTCAGGTCATGATCTCATGGTTCATGGGTTCCAGCCTGGCATCGGGCTCTATGCTGACAGCTTGGAGCTCGGAGCCTGGAGCCTGCTTCGTATTCTGTATCTCCCTCTTTCCCTGTCCCTCCCCTGCTCACAATCTATGTCTCTCTCTCTCTCTCTCTCTCTCTCTCTTTCTCTCTCTCAAAAACAAACATTAAAAATTTTTAAAAGAAAAGAAGAATGAGGTTATGTTTCTTCAAAACTTTAAGCATTCATATAAAAATATTTGAAAATAAAAATGTCAAATTCATAACTTTTGTACTTCCATTTCTTTCTGAGTAGTCTTTTCCTCTGGGTATCTGATTGACCCTCTCCTCTACCTTCTTCAGATGTCTGTTCAGATAGGTACCTTCTCTTGTATAAAATGGTAGCTTTTCCACCCCTGGAACTTCCTGTCTTCCCGTTAAGTTTTATTTTTTCCACATCATGTATCAATCATTAGTCAGTACTGTCTGTTACTTGTTATTGCCTACCTTATCTACTACAAGAGAAGCTTGATGAAGGTAAGGAGATTTGCTTCTTTGGTTTTCTGATGAATCCCCAGCCCCTAGAAAATTTCCTGATGCATAGTGTGTGCGAAACCAATATTTGTTGGTCATATTAATGAATTAAAATAGGTACCAGGGGCCAGTAGAAATTCTATATAGCAGTAGAAATCAAGGCATCAACTGGTCATATGGTAAACACCAGATCAAAGAAGCAGAATAGAGAGCTGACAAACAGACTCATGCTTATTTGGAAACTATAAAAAATAGGGTGCCATTGCACATCATTAAAGAAAAAAAGTAGACTATTCAATTATATGGTGCTGTGAAAATGGATTATATAAATGGAGAGAAAGAAATCTGTGCATCACACTAGTCCCCAATGAATTCCAGGTAGATTAGATAGGTACATGTGAAATAAAAACCATAATTTATAGCAAAAATTATATTTATGACCCAGGATTGGGGAAGACTTTTTTATGCATGACACAAAGAACAAAAAAGTGATCAGAAAAAAATGATAAACTTGACAACATTAAATTACAAATCTCTAGTCATCCGAAGTTACCAGAAATAAAAGTGAAATGATGAGCTACAAACTCTGTAAAGATATTTGCAACACATAGCTGACAAAGAATTAGCATCTAGAATTTATTTTTTTGAAAAACTACACATCAAAGAGAAAACAACAGCTCAATAGAAAAAAAATGTGCCAACAGCAACAACACTTTATAGAAGAGGAAATACGTGAAATGTTGGCTGTCTTTATTATCAGCCATGGAGAGGCAAGTTAAAACACAGTAATATGCTGTGTCATGCCCACCTGTTTGACAAAAATGAAAGAGGCTGGCAAAGTCAAGTATTGACAGTGATGTGGAAGATCACTACTGCTCCAAAGTATACTGTTGATGTAAGTTAGTGCAATGTTCTGGAGAAATTTTGGAATTATTACTAAGATATTTAATTAATATTAACTGATATAATGTTAAACCAAATATTGAGTATAATTAAAGACACACATCCGGTTCTCCTACCTAGCCCATGGGGAATTAAATTCTCCTGCTGCTTTTATAGGTGTAAGTCTTAAATAGGAAAATGAAATATGAGTGGAAGTGGTGTATTTTGTTTCCAAGTCAAGTGCATTAAGTGTTACACAATATTCCATGCATTCTTTCGGTCTGCTCAAGGGACCATGTGAGCATATGGCAAAGTAACTATTCTGAATGCAGAGACTATACCTGAAGGACAGCTAACTTGGAGCATCACCTGGACAGCAAACATATGTGAGCACGTCCTTAACTATTGGGTATAAAGCTACTGAAATTGGGGAATTAGTAGTTGCTGCAGCATAACTAGTTTATCTTGGCTGGTAGCCCCTATAATCCAGAAGTTCTAGGTCTATTTAAGGTACCCAACAGAAACTCTTTGTAAATGCACATAAAGAGACATACATAGTGAAGTTTCAAATAGCAAATATTTTTAATAGCAAAAATTTAGAAACAGTTTCAAAGTCCATCAATAGAAGAGAAAAATTGGAGTATAAGCATACAGTGGAATGTAGTAGTGAAAATGAATAATTTGGACTCACATGTATCAATAAGGATGAAATTTAAAAGTATAATGTTAACCAAAATAAGCAAGTTAATTAAGCACATATACTAATTTCCATTCTATATGTATATATACATTTAGATAATGTAAACACATGCAAAACAATACTACATATTATTTAGGAATGGATATCTGCATTAAAGTGAAAAGAAATACATAGAGGTGTTAAACACCAAATTCAAGAGAGTGACTCTATCTGGAAAGGACAAAAGGAAATGTGATTGAGGAGGGGTTCACCATAGGCTTTAATTATAATGAGGATATTTCTTTCTTTTTTTCTTTTTAAATTTACATCCAAATTAGTTAGCATATAGTGCAACAATGATTTCAGGAGTAGATTCCTTAATGCCCCTTACCCATTTAGCCCATCCCCCCTTGCATACCCCCTCCAGTAACCCTCTGTTTGTTCTCCATATTTATGAGTTTCTTATGCTTTGTCCCCTCCCTGTTTTTATATTAGTTTTCTTTCCCTTCCCTTATGTTCATCTGTTTTGTCTCTTAAAGTCCTCATATGAGTGAATTCATATGATATTTGTCTTTCTCTGACTAATTTCACTTAGCATAATACCCTCCTGTTCTATCCACGTAGTTGCAAATGGCAAGATTTCATTCTTTTTGATTGCCGAGTAATACTTCATTGTATATAGATACCACATCTTCTTTATCCATTTTTCCATCGATGGACATTTGGGCTCTTTCCATACTTTGGCTATTGTTGATAGTGCTACTATAAACACTGGGGTGCATATGTCCCTTTGATACAGCACCTGTATCCCTTGGATAAATACTTAGTGTAATTGCTGAGTTGTAGGGTAGTTGTATTTTTAGTTTTTTGAGGAACCTCCATACTATTTTCCAGAGTGGCTGCACCAGCTTGCATTCCCACCAACAATGCAAAACAGATCCTCTTTCTCTGCATCCTCGCCAACATCTGTTGTTGCCCGAGTTGTTAATGTTAGCCATTCTGACAGGTGTAAGGTGGTATCTCACTGTGGCTGTGATTTGTATTTCCCTGATGATGAGTGATGTTGAGCATTTTTTCATGTGTTGGTTGGCCATCTGGATGTCTTCTTTGGAGAAGTGTCCATTCATGTCTTTTGCCCATTTCTTCACTGGATTTTTTGTTTTTTTGGGTGTTGAGTTTGATAAGTTCTTTATAGATTTTGGATACTAACCCTTTATCTGATATGTCGTTTGCAAATATCTTCTCCCATTCTGTTGGTTGCCTTTTAGTTTTGCTGATTGTTTCCTTCACTGTGCAGAAGCTTTTTATTTTGATGATGTCCCAGCAGTTCATTTTTGCTTTTGTTTCCCTTGCCTCTGGTGATGTGTTGAGTAAGAAGTTGCTGCGGCCAAGATCAAAGAGGTTTTTGCCTGCTTTCTCCTTGAGGATTTTGATGGCTTTCTGTATTACATTTAGGTCTTTCATCCATTTTGAGTTTATTTTTGTGTATGATGTAAGTGGTCCAGGTTCATTCTTCTGCATGTCACTGTCCAATTTTCCCAGAACCACTTGCTGAAGAGACTGTCTTTATTCCATTGGATATTCTTTCCTGCTTTGTCAAAATTAGTTGGCCATATGTTTGTGGTTGTATTTCTGGGTTCTCTATTCTGTTCCATTGATCTGAGTGTCTGTTCTTGTGCCAGTACCATACTGTCTTGATGATTACAGCATTGTAGTATAGCTTGAAGTCTGGGATTGTAATGCCTCCTGCTTTGGTTTTCTTTTTCAAGATTGCTTTGGCTATTCAGGGTCTTTTCTGGTTCCATACAAATTTTAGGATTGTTTGTTCTAGCTCTGCGAAGAATGCTGGTGTTATTTTGATAGGGATTTCACTGAATGTGTAGATTGCTTTGGGTAGTATCAACATTTTTAACAATACTTGTGCTTCCTATCTAGGAGCATGGAGTCTTTTTCCATTTATTTGTGTCTTCTTCAATTTCTTTCATAAGCTTTCTATGGTTTTCAGTGTATAGATTTTTCACCTCTTTGGTTAGATTTATTGCTAGGTATTTTATGGTTTTTTGTGCAACTGTAAATGGGGTCGATTCCTTAATTTCTCTTTCTGTTGCTTCATTGTTGGTGTATAGGAATGCAACCAATTTCTGTGCATTGATTTTGTATACTGCAACTTTGCTGAATTCACAAATCAGTTCTAGCAGGTTTTTGGTGGAATCTTTTGGGTTTTCCATATAGAGTATCATGTCATCTACAAAGAGTGAAACTTTGACCTCCTCCTGGCCAATTTGGATGCCTTTTATTTCTTTGTGTTGTCTGATTGCAGAAGCTAAGACTTCCAACACTATGTTGAATAATAGTGGTGAGAGTGGACATCCCTGTCTTATTCCTGACCTTAAGGGAAAAGCTCTCAGTTTTTCCCCATTGAGGATGATATTTGCGTTGGGCCGTTCATATATGGCTTTTATGATCTCGAGTTATGATCGTTCTCTCCCTACTTTCTTGAGAGTTTTTATAAAGAAAGGATGTTGTATTTTGTCAAATTCTTTCTCTGCATCTATTGAGAGGATCATATGGTTCTTGTCCCTTCTTTTATTGATGTGATGAATCATGTTAATTGTTTTGTGGATATTGAACCAACCCTGCCTCCCAGGTATAAATCCCACTTGGTTGTGGTGAATAATTTTTTTAATGTATTGTTGGATCCGGTTGCTAATATCTTGTTGAGGATTTTTGCATCCATGTTCATGAGGGAAATTGGTCTATAGTTCTCCTTTTTAGTGGGGTCTATATCTGGTTTTGGAATCAAGGTAATGTTGGCTTCATGGAATAAGTTTGGAAGTTTCCTTCAATTTCTATTTTTTGGAACAGCTTCAAGAGAATAGGTATTAACTCTTCCTTAAATATTTGGTAGAGTTCCCCTGGAAAGCCATCTGGCCCTGGACTCTTTTTTTTTTTTTTTTTTTTTTTGGCAGATTTTTGATTACTAATTTGATTTCTTTACTGGTTATGGGTCTGTTCAAATTTTCTATTTCTCTCTGTTTCAGTTTTGGTAGTGTATGTGTTTCTAGGGATTTGTCCATTTCTTCCAGATTTCCCATTTTATTGGAATATAATTGCTCATAATATTCTCTTATTATTGTTTTTATTTCTGCTGTGTTGGTTGTGATCTCCCCTGTTTCATTCTTGATTTTATTTATTTGGGTCCCTTCCTTTTTCTTTTTGATCAAACTGGCTAGTGATTTATGAGGATATTTATTTCTGAAAATGAGTGGAAGGCATAGGGGGAGTTGTATTATTCTCTGTAACTTTTGCACGTATTAATATTCTTACTAATACAAATACTGGTCACTTATAAAAACACAAAATATGCAAGTAGTAATGGAATATCTTGCAGAATTAGCTCTGTACTATCGACTGATATTTTTTAAGTGAAGAAGCTTTAGGAGATAACTATGCCCCAAATAAGAAAGGCCCAAATATAGTTAAAGATATTCATTGGAGATTTCATATGAAAAGCGCCCCCAAATTCTGTTATTTGACAGTATATGGAAGTGGAAATATAAATCAGGAAAGCTTGTGAGACTTTTAGGAGAGTAAGAGCCATTGATTGACATTTAAATGTGTAGATGCAATTTGTATGTGTTAATCAGAGTAGACTAGCTGATAGAGAAAATAACCCCCAACATTTCAGTGGCTCAGCTCAACAGAAATGTATTTCTTGCTAACATAGCATCCAGTCTGTGTATATAGCAAATAGACTTCTATGAAGTAATTCAGCGACAAATGCCTCCCACATCTGTGGCTCCAGCCTCTTCCATGTCCGCCTGAATCCTTTCCTTTCTGCCAGGGGGATGGAGAAGCATGAAGGGTCGCATGGTGGGGTTTAGAGATCAGCCCTGGAGGTGGCCTAGACTTTCATCCTATTCCAGTGATCGAATACTAGAAATATAGTTACATCTGACTTTAAAGGAGGCTTAAAATGTAGTCTAAGGGAAGAGTGAAGTGAGTTTGGTGCGTGCCTAGCCAGTCGTAGTCATACCATATTTATTAAAAATGCTGAAATAGCATCATAAAGAAAGGGCTGGATTCTGCTCATCAGTAAAAGATCATCCAACGGACAGAATCAGTATGAACTAGAACACTAGTCAATCAGAACCAATAAAAATATTCTTTTAAATAATTAGATGCTTGATATTGCAAATAAACCATCAAATACATCATCTGGGAAAAATAACTCTGAATTTCTTTATACATATTTTATGTATTAAGATTGTTTAATTTTTAATAACTTGAGGATGCACCATAAATTATCTTTTTGGTGCTTGGAGCCCCTGAAGAAATGTACCCTTATCTTAAACCTTTCCAGGCTGGATATTTATGAGGAAAAAATGCTACCCAGCTGTGGGGTGGAGAGCTGCAGTGGGGCATCCAGTATGTTAAGCACAGACAGGCAGTAGAATGGGCAGAATTACAGCAGGGAATATTGAATTTGGAGTTTTGAAATTTAGGCCAGGTTTTAGGCTGATTTCCCTAGTCATGGAATTGTAAGCCATTTTATCTATCTTTATAAAATTTACTCCATGGTACAATGAGGGGACAGGACTTTTCAGTGCTAAAGATAGTCTGTTAGGTACTCTAACCATAATCCTGTCCACATTACAAACAGTAATTCAATAAAATATGGCTCTTTCTGAGCAAAGCCAGTGGATAGCTAGCGAGCATATCCAATAGGCAGACAGCATTTGAAAGGCTTCATGCACGGTTGGCTCAATTACTTTTTTTTAGGGCATGCAATGAAGAAAGAACCAAGAATTTTTCAGTTCCATCTGCACATACCTAAGTAGCATATTTCAAGATTTGTGGACTCTTTTTCAGTTTCATACTCCCTAAACGCTATTTTTGGTGATTTATTTTTCTCCAACAGCAAAGTATCATCAACGTATTTATTTTGCTTATTTTCTGATTCTTCCCACTATAGTGTAAGCTCAAAGAAGGCAGACATTTTTGTATGTTTTCTTGATGTTGTGTTCCCAGTACCTAGAACAGTACCTGACACATCATAGGATACTCACTAAATATTTATTGAATGAGTAAATAAATTACGAACTCAAGGAGACATGAGAATCATTAGGAGAGTTTCCGAGGAGGCAGAGATTAACATTTTTTTTTTCAGTCAGGATCTATGAAGATCTATTTGAGAACAGGGAACTGAGTTGTGTACTGCTTTTCTAGCTCAGGGGAAATAAATCAGGCCTAGAGAAGAACATACCCTTTCGGGGGGAATTTTTTTTTTTTTTTTATGTTTGAAACTTTAAAAATCTCATCTAGCATTTCTTAAAATTGTCATAAAAGATGGATAACATCACAGGCAATCATTTCAATAGGGCCTATTCTAACAGTGTTTAAATAGGAAGTTAACAGACTTCTGTAAGTTTCAGGCAGAATTTTCATGAGGATTCTAATAGAATTCAAAAGAAACAAGCAGAAAAATTTTTTAATCTGCTCAGTATTAAGTAAGCTAGTAGTACCACACAAGGTTCCACATCCCCTACTTCAAATCAACATCTAATTATCAATGTTTATATATTATTCCAAGTTCTCATTCATCTAACTCTAGACCACTATTTAATCATGATGGATTGTGATAACAGCATCGTTTGTGGTGCAGGCCATGATCTGCTATGATTCCTCTGTAAAATTATTATGATGAATCACACTTGTCAATGATTTTTGAATGAGACAAATCCAAAACTAATTTGCTATCTGCAATCCAGATGTAATTGGCTATGTATCATAAATCTTCCATGAAAATATTCTTCAGTTTCATTTCTGTCAACAAGCAAAAGTGTTCTTCATAGTTCACTCCCCAAGAAAAACAATAGAGTGTAATTAGAAGGGAAGGGAGAGACTGCAGAGTTGACATGAATACAGAAAAGAGAAAATGCCTGGATCAAATTGGCTGCACAAATGAATCTCTGTTATCAAAATCATTATAGATTGCATCTCTCCATTTTTGGTCCAATACCTAAGCCATAAAATATTTATATTCACACTAAATTGTAGAAATTAAACAATGCTCATACAGTGCTCTAGAATTTGAAAATTACTTACACTTATTTATTTTGAAATAGATGGAGGTTCAGTTACAAAATATTGAGGGGAGCAGAGGTGGAATTCACTATTGCAGTACAGAAAATATAAGATTTAAAAAACTTTTGTTTTATTCACTGGAGGGTGTCTTGTGATCAATTAACTATGTTATAAACTATAGACTATGGTTTCAAACCTCACAGAGTCCAGAAAGTTTTTATACCAGGGCATATCAACTACAGTGCTGATTCTGGTGTGTGTGTGTGTGTGTGTGTGTGTGTGTGTGTGTGTGTGTGTATTTGTGATCTATATAATGGACATCCTTGTTTGAAATGGGAAGTAATTGAGAAATTCTGTGTGACTATAAATGTATCATTCTTATTTTTTAACAAATGATTTAAAATGCTTTTTTTCTCAGTAGTGGGTTAGTAACCTCTTCCTCCTGTATATGAAGCATGGCACTCTTCCTTATGCAAATTTCCAGCATCAGTATAATACATCCTTTCTAAATCTATGAAAGAAGCCATTTTGACCAATCAAAACTCAGAAAGTATAAATAGACCCCCCTTCTCAGAAGGAATCTTCTCTGAGCTGACATGTGCCTAATCACAAATCTTGTTTCTTTTCCCCATCATACATTCCTTTATGCTATTCTTCATCTAATTCATGCTTCCAAACTAACCTCACATAACACCATTAATAATACTTAGCACTTATATATTGCATACCATCTTCCAAGAACTGAACAGACATTAAATAATTAATGCATATTGAAAGAAGTCAGCAAAAGTATGAAACTTATGAGTTCTTATGAGATGGGTAAAAATAGTTCATTATTAATTTTTGGATGATGTGGTTTGTTTAATCTGTTTTTTAAAAATATTTTTCCCTTGTCACATAAGAGGAATAATGTTCACGGAGGGGAAGTATATGAGCCTATAACTGGCTTTTACAGATGATTAAATGCTCGGGTTGAAGCCGAGGCTTTTGATAACTGCTAGAGCCATTTATGACCTCATATACTACTCCACTGTGGGACGTTAGGCTTTAAATAACATCAACCATGTGCTTTTATTGAAAAGAAGAGAAAGAAAAATAAAATTCCCTTTCAGATGAAGAAAAAAAATACATGTAGAGAACCACCTTATAGAAAAGTCATAAATATACATGAGTAAAATTGTATTTAGTGAAGACCTGGGAACCAGGGTATCACTTGACACCCATCTGGATAGCCTTTGGATAGAGAACTTATGAAGGGATGTTTCTTTTATCTACAGGCATAAAAGGTACACTGAGGTTTATAATAGACCCTGGCATTAATCACTGCTCTACAGAGGACTCTAACCTCCACACAAAATGACTCGATGCTTACAGTGCTCATCTGCTTACATTGAACATGATCTCTCTAAGTGGGCATTTTGCCAAAATCACCTCTAAAAATACCACTGGATGGAAAATGCCATGCCAAACATCTACATAGTGGGAGGCATATTTGGGAGGCAAATGTGGCTAAATAGGTGCCAGGGAAAAAGGGAAAATCATGTATATTTCTCTAAAATGTATCTAGCAGAATGCAAAAATTATTGTTCCTCAAGTTGCCAATTAAAATGTGTTCATTGGATTCTTAATCCTTGCTGTATTTTTCCTGACCTTTAATCTACTACTGAATGACATTTCTCTGATAAAAAAAATCAGTGTAGGAGAATGTGAATAGAGAATCCATAAGAAGTAACAAACAGCTCTGGAATAAATGTATATTTATCATAATAATAGGAATAGGAATAATAATCATACTGAATTCTCTATGCATATTATCTCTTTTACTCGTCATAACAGTCTTCTCAAGAAAATTCCATTATTATTCTTATTTTACAGATGAGAAAGTGATAAGAAACTGAGCTAAGAAACTGAATTTAAAGACTTTAGTCAGCTTCCAAGTGGAAGAGCTGAGATCTAAACCCAGGAGGTCTGATTCTAGAGCTCAGACCTTTATTACCATGACATGCCTTAGCAATCAGTGTTTCAGTGCTCATATGTACCACTCATTGACACGCACTTTACACATATCAGTCATTATAAGAATCTTATATATTAACCCTGAAAAACATGGAGTCCCAGAGAGCAAGGAACTAAACTAGAATTCACATTCATATTTGTCTGATGCTAACTCCTGTGCTTCTTCTAAATACATGCAAGTAGTTTTATAGTTTTAGATTCAGAAGAAACCTCTGTAGTCTCCAGTACAGGCCTCTCCATTTCACATGCACTGAGGAAAAGATAAGCGATGTGCCAGAAGTTCTACAAAAAGGTAGTGTCAGGGCTCAGGTGAGAATTCCTTTATCTTTATAGTGACTGTAACTTTTTTTCACATGGTTGGTAATGTTATTCCTTAATAATACAAGAAGGGTTTCTAGAGATAAAGCAATAACTATTTGGGAAGATAATTTACACTGAGACACAGGACAAAAGTAATAACATTGGTTTTAATGTCAGGGAATTAATGATTAATATCTAATACTGCTAATTCCATAGATATGCATAATGATTCTAATATATAATCAAAGATGGTCAAGCAACTGAACTGTATAATTACATTTAGATGTACCAATAGCTCGCATTTTTTTAGTGCTTATCATGTGCGAGGCATTATATTAATTCACTCCTCACTACATCATATGATGTAGGCACAATTATACTCACATTTTACAGGTTCAAACATTGAGGCACAGAGGGGTTAAGTTGCTCAGTGTTACCAGGTGGTTAATGTTGGAGCTTCTAACTTGGCTGTCTGAATCCAGAGCCTGTCTCCTCATTCATTTGTCTGAAATTGCCACTTGACTCTTTTTTATGGTTTTCAGCAGCGATTGGAAATTTAATGCCAGTGGATTTCTCCTAGTCCCGAAGGAATATGCAAAGATTTTTGTAAAGATGTACATGAGCTTAGACACACATCTAAAGAAGATGCTTTGGATGGTCTGAAAATGTTATCATTTAGGTTACTACTTAGTGCCTAATTTAATCAATGTTGTTTGAAATAGACGAATGTTTCAAACTAGGAATAATGTGTCTGCCTAGAGTAGCACTGAATTATCCTAATAATCTCTCTGAATAGGAGAATAACACACACAAAGTGATTTCCTTTCTCTTCATTCAGATTTTCTTGGCATTGTAAAACTGTTTCTTCAGTTTCTGTGATATATCTAAATTATGAGGAACAATGGTGTATGTTATTATTAACATATGCATAGTTATTTTTCATAGTCTTCTTTTTTTTTTAATTTTTTTTAACGTTTATTTATTTTTGAGACAGAGAGAGACAGAGCATGAACGGGGGAGGGTCAGAGAGAGGGAAACACAGAATCTGAAACAGGCTCCAGGCTCTGAGCTGTCAGCACAGAGCCCGACGCGGGGCTCGAACTCATGGACCGTGAGATCATGACCTGAGCCGAAGTCGGCCGCTTAACCGACTGAGCCACCCAGGCGCCCCCATAGTCTTCTAACCAAAGGTGCATCTACAATTGAGGCTCATTTGTGATTTGTAAAGTAGTTCTCATCTTTCTATATAGGCCCTTTCATTGCAAAGTGCTTCATTGGTCTCTTATTTTTAAATGGGAAATTTCCTACAGTAAAATGTTAAGGATGTAAGTTTGATTTCATAGGCAGATGTGCAAAAATCATTGATATTCTAGTTAACATCAACTCCATTCTACAGATAAGTTGTTGGATGGCTCTGCTTACTGGTACAGATAGCTGTCTCATACAGATGCTCACTACTTCTCTGTAGCTTGATAGGATGTGAGTGTGATATGTGTACCTGTAAGCATTTCATCCTGAATAGTAAGTTTCTGCCTCTCAAGCATGTGCCCAATAAATACAGTACATGGGAAAACCTGAAAAGTTAATTAGCCCTGATGTGCCTTCCTGATGTAACAGTTGCATTCATTTTTACCTTTCATCAGATGTTATTTGGTATCTGATCTATGGATATCAGTTTATTTTTTGCCACAAAAGTCTCATAACAAGTAATACAGGGCCTCATTGTCCCATAACAACAAGCCTTTACTAAATTTGTGCTTCCAGGTGGTCAGCAATCAGCTTTGCTAGTTTTGGTGGGACTCAATTCATTTCTGGGTGAAGGCAGGCTAGATTATCTGAAATGACTGGGTCAGCTTGGCTCTGCTCCACATCTGCCATCTTCTTATAGGCAGGCCTACTCAGGTCCTTCTCATGCTGATGGCTGATGGCAATAGCAAGGACAAATACTGTTGTACTACACCATTCTAAGCTTCTGTTTGCATCATGTTGGCTAACAATTCCCTGTCCAGGACATGAGACGTGGCCAAGCCCAAGGGAGGGGAATTATATTAATACTTCCTACGCTTACACTAGGAAAGCTTTGAAAAGTTACATAGCAGAGTGTTGCGGGTACAGGGAAGGAGAAACAATTGGATCTATTAGCACAAGTTAATATAGTTTTCACTCATAGCGTCAATTACTTAATAATGTCTAATACACAAAAATTGTTCAACTCTATCCCCAACCCTCAATATCATCCAGTTATAGCATTAATCTCACAAGGTCCAAAATCTTACCATCTTAAACAGGTTTGGATGTGGGTTCTCTTGATTTGGAGAAAAACTACAAAATACAAAACCAAATTGGCCCTAAACAACACAAACTGTATGGCAGATTATATCTTTAAAAATGGTCTCAGTAAATACTTCTGGCAGAACCCAACCACTCTGTTGTGAGTAAGCCAAGTCCACATGGGAAGACCATGTTAAGATGTACCCAATAGATAGAGCTAAGGTCCCCACTAGAAATTATTACCAGACATCTTGGTGAATAAGTCTTCAGATAATTATGGTCCCTAGCTTTCAGTCCTCCAGCTGAGATGCCAAAGATTGTTGAGTAGAGAGAATCTATCTCCACTGTTTCTAGCCAAAATTTCTGAACCACAAAATCCATGAGCACAAAAAGGTTTGTTTTGTGCCACTCAGTCAGGGAGAAAATAATTACAAAATCCACTTTCTTTTGAATAAAGAAAAATAATGGGCACTGTAGCAGTCACCAATCCATATCAAGTCTGAAACCCTTCCAGGCAAAATATTGCCAGGTTCCCCTATGCTGGAGTGGGGTATGTTTCTTGATTCTACCTTGATTTTCTAATATGGGGATGGCTAAGTTCCTTTAAGACAAGCTAGTAGTTTTGTTTTTCAATATTGCTTTGTCTATTCAGGGTCTTTTGTGGTTCCATACAAATTTTAGGATTGTTTGTTCTAGCTTTGAGAAGAATGCTGGTTCAATTTTGATTGGGATTGCATTGAATGTGTAGATTGCTTTGGATAGTATTGACATTTTAATAATATTTGTTCTTCCAACCCATGAGCATGGAATATTTTTCCATTTCTTTCTGTCTTCTTCAGTTTCCTTCATAAGTTTCTATAGTTTTCAACATACAGATCTTTTACATCTTTGGTTAGGTTTATTCCTAGGTATTTTATGGTTCTTGGTGCAATTGTAAATGGGATCAATTTCTTGATTTCTCTTTCTGTTACTTCATTATTGGCGTATAGAAATGCAACTGATTTCTGTACATTGATATTGTACCCTGTGACTGTTGAATTCATGTATCAGTCCTAGCAGCCTTTTGATGGAGTCTTTCAGGTTTTCCATGTAGAGTATCATTTGTCTGCGAAAAGTGAAAGTTTGACTTCTGCTTTGCCAATTTTGATGCCTTTTATTTCATTTTGTTGTCTGATTGCTGATGCTAGGATTTACAACACTGTGTTAAATAACAGCGATGAGAGTGGACATCCCTGTCGTGTTCCTGATCTCAGGGGGAAAGCTCTCAGTTTTTCCCCATTGAGGATGATATTAGCTGTGGGATTTTCATACAAGGCTTTTATGATGTTTAGGTATGTTTCTTCTATCCCAACTTTCTTGAGGGTTTTTATTAAGAAAGGATGCTGTATTTTGTTAAATGCTTTTTCTGCAAAGGAAAGAATCAACAAAACTAAAAGGCAACCGACAGAATGGGAAAAGACATTTGCAAATGACATATCGGAATAAGGGTTAGTATCCAAAATCTATAAAGAATTTACCAAACTCAACACCTGAAAAACAAATAATCCAGTGAAGAAATGGGCAGAAGGCGCGAATAGAACTTTTCTAAAGAAGACATCCAGATGGCCAACAGACACATGAAAAGATGCTCAACGTCACTCATCATCAGGTGAATACAAATCAAAACCACACTGAGATACCACCTCACACTGGTCAGGGTGGCTAAAATTAACAAGTCAGAAAACAACAGATGCTGGCGAGGATGTGGAGAAACAGGAACCCTCTTGCACTGTTAGTGGGAATGCAAACTGGTGCAACCACTCTGGAAAACAGTGTGGAGGTTCCTCAAAAAATTAACAATAGAACTACCCTACAACCCAGCAATAGCACTACTGGGAATTTATCCAAGGGATACAAGAGTGCTGATTCATAGGGCACATGTACCCCAATGTTTATAGCAGCTCTTTCAACAATAGCCAAATTATGGAAAGAGCCTAAATGTCCAGCAACTGATGAATGTGGTTTATATATAGAAGAAGATGTGGTTTATATATACAATGGAATACTACTTGGCAATAAGAAAAAATGAAATAATGCCATTTGCAGCAACGTGGATAGAACTCAAAAGTATTATGCTCAGTGAAATAAGTCAGTCAGAGAAAGACAGATATCATGTTTCCACTCATATGTGGATCTTGAGAAACTTAACAGAAGACCATGGGAAAAGGGAAGGGGAAAAATAGTTACAAACAGAGAGAGAAGGAGATAAACCATAAGAGACTCTTAAGATACAGAGAACAAACTGAGGGTTGATGGGGGGTGGGAGAGAGGGTAAATAGGTAATGGGTATTGAGAAGGGCACTTGTTGGGATGAGCATGGGGTGTTGTATGTAAGTGCTGTACCACGGGGATCTACCCCCAAAACCAAAAGCACACTGGGCACAGTGTTTGTTAGCCAATTTGACAATAAATTATATTTTTTTAAAAAAATCTAGTAGTGCTTTTGCAAGTACAACCACCTTGATAACTGTGTGGGTTTTCTATATAGCAGATTTTGAGTCCACTACATACACCACAGGCTGCATCCCAAATGTTTTTGAGACATTCCTTTATCTCTAGATTCAATTCCTGGTGGTTTTGACGTGTCAAGCTGCTGTGCAATGACACAATTAAGATTCTTAAGAGTTTATTTGTCCAGCTGAGAAGGTCTGCAAGGCACCAATTTAATTCATCTAGAGGTTTCAACAAAAAGTCTCAAAGATCCTTGTTCCTGAGGCAAAGTGTTAATATGATAATCTTTTACTTGTGTGAGAGGCTGGGAATGTGAATGGTTTTATTTTCCAGACTAACAGTTTCCAAAATTTCCAAGGTCTCCACACTCCCACTATATATTGCTTGAAAACTGGCATGTTTTTTAGTCTTTATTTTTCCTGTAGAACCTTGCCATGAACAACTAAAAGCAAGAGGAGGGTGTTCTAAGTACTTTCCTTGGACATTTCTTAAGTGAAGTCCCAAAGTTCATTAGGTACATTTTCTAACTTCTAGGTTATATGTGACAGTTTTACTAAATGTGTCAAAATGTTATAACACAGGTCACCATTCTTCACTTTTCCTGTTATAGTTTTCTTCTTTCTGTTGTAGAGGAAGTTTGTTCTACTTCCTCTAATGGTTTCCTTCTCACTACCTGTCTCTTGGTCACCAAATCAATGAATCATATTTTTATTACTGTAGCACCCCACTTTCAGTACATTTTTTTCATCAGCTCTCTATAGCCTTAGTAATGGTGTGTAACAAACAACCATGGAACTTCTGTGACAAACAATCATAGGAATTTATTGCTTACATTAATAGAAAAGTTCTAGAAGCAACTCTGATGATCATGATTGGTAGTTACCTGGTTATCAAATGATTTAGCATGGTCTTATCTGGGGGCAAGTGGGAAACCTTAGCTCTGCTCCCTATATCTCCCATCCTTCATCAGTCTAGCCCAGGTATGTCCTTTCATGGCAGTATTAGAGGACAAGTGTAAGAATGCACTCAATTGTATAAACCCATTTTAATCTTTTCTGTGTGTCATATAAATGAACATATCATTGCCAGTGTTATTCATGGATGAACCCAGGGATGGTAATTATGTCTACTCCCATGCTTATGGGAAGGGATTGAAAAATTATGCTATGGCAAAGCAGGTGAATACAGGAGGGGCAAAAGATAGGGGCCCTCTCTGCAATCCACTCATTCTAGATCTTCTGAATCCAAACTTCCAATTCTTATGCACAAGACCAAGTGAACATTGTCGGTTACATTAGTTTCCATTTTATTGGAGTTGTATATGTATTTTGCTTTAGATTGGACAGTGCTTATAATTTATTTTTGTACATTTGAAAACACTTAAATAAATCCAAAATTTCCTTTTGAGGAAAGTACCTTTTATTGTCTTAGTTAACAGATAAGGATACCTCAGTAGAGGGTTTAAGACACTTGCTAAATTTCTTTCCCTTCAGGGACAAATAGTTAATGGCATTCAGATTGGTTCCATTTGTGAATTAGAACATGTGTTTCTGAAATTAAACCATACTAAATGATAGCTAAGTTTATTTCAGTTGACAGGACTTCCCCCCTGTTTTTTACAGATATATATATATATATATATATATATATATATATATATATATATTTCATACACTGAATGTTTAAATGCTTTTCCTAATGAGGACAGATTCAGACTATATTTTTCCAACACCATAAACAGGATTGAATATATTTCCCTATGTACAAGATATGATTGTGTATGCTTTGATCATTCAGGATTTTCCTACAGAATAAACTGAATTGTGTCATGGGCCACCATCAGGGTAAGTGTAGGTGACTAGAATAATAATCTCTAGTTGTTACCAAAGCTGTCATATGAGAGACCACACCCCTGACATAAAAGTCCACTTTATTTTCTTTAAACATATGGTTGTTGAATTTTATGGGAAGCTTTTAGCCTTTTGTGGGTTTTTTTTTTATTTACCAAAGTGGTCACTAAAGGGAAATTAACTAATATTCAAGGTCAGGAATATAATATTTCTGTGACTTTCAACACTAAAAGCAAAATCCATTAGTAGCTATAGATTTTTCTCTGCAGCAATGAAGTAGTGTATAATCAATTTATATTAGTCTAGCACTGTATATGAAAATGGTAAGTCTTGCTGGGTCTGTGCTTCTGTTTCCTATGAGAGCTTGTACCAGACTGTGCATTAAGTCTAAGAGTTGAGACACAAACTGGAGTCTCAGTGGTTATAAAACAATCCTTTGTGTCTGACCCCAGTCACCTTCTTAACAATCCCCGAGCAGTAAACATTTATTTTAATCAATAGCTCTCATCTGGGTGAAACAACTTAATCATTAAAACTTATGATACTTTAAACAAATTAATACCATTAATAAGCAACATATTTGACTAATATTTTCAGTTATCTTTCTTTCTTCTTTCCTTTTTTTCCCTCTCTCCCTCCCTCCGTTCCTTCCTTCTTTCCTTTCTCTCCCATCCCTTTTCTGTTGCTTTCTCTTACTTTTTTTTTCTTTGTTGCATTGTCAAGAACTAGTCTTCTTTGGAGTGTGGAGACTTTTAGATATTGAAAACTGTTTCATGTGGTCATAATTCAAAGAAATTAGGCTTCTGGAGTATTTAAATAATCTGAAAATATAATGCACAAACCTATAACATCAAGTCTGAATATTCACTATATTCACTGATCAAAATGTTTTTGTTTCTTTCATAAAGTGTTACATTCTGTAGTTTTATTTTTACAGTTACTAATCCATGAAGTTTTGGCATTATGCAAGAAGACAATATAGTGTTTTAGACAGTTTCTGTTACCTTGGAGCCAGAAATTCTGCTTCTCTAACCTTGCATAATCACTAAGGCCTCAGTTTCTTCATTTCTAGAATTTGAATAACAATATTAATTCCCCCTTTCCCTACCTCAACAATAGTTCATGAGGATAAAATTAATCACTAACATGTGAATGTCTTCTGTGGACTATGACTCTTTGCATAAATGCAGACACATGAGATATGGAAAAAAGAAAATTTTCTTATAATTTCCTAGGAAAATACTATAGCAGGATTAAAAAAAAATCCCTCATTCCTCAGCTAGGTTGGGGTGAATTATACATACCCATCTTCCTTCCAGAGTTCATGGACCACACTAAGCTAACATTAAAAAAAAACAATGTTTGTTTAGTCCTGATAAAGTGGCAGAAAATTATTTTAGTAATAGGTTTCAAGATTTTACTAAAAATGTGAAAAAATACTAGAAAAACATGTTTGTCTGTCTTGTAAATAAATTGAGTCACCCCAAGGCTACACTGAAGCAAGCCTCCAACCACACCTACTTATCTTGTCTCTAACTCTCAGGATGGAAGGAAAGAAAATCTTAACCTAATGGAATGATTCTTATCTGGGTCTAGGATCTAGAAGAGACTACATGGGATTCCACAAGGAAGTAGGTAAGGTAAAAGACTAAGAAAACCAGGATTGGGGAGAAGAAACAGAAAAACAGGACATAGTTTTTATGGTTAACAGTCTGACATGTTATGAACTGATTAGCCACTGGAGGAGAAACTAAAGAACCCTTTTGTCTTATATTCTATACTTATAATCTGTGTTTAATAATAATAATAATACAAAATTTTCAGAAGTGGATTCTTCCTTCCTCCCTTTATATATGGTCAAGAGGTCACAATATTTGCACTACAATCACGAATATACAAGTACCTAATTCTTTCCTCATTTTCAGCTGCACTGAAAGCTGCACTTATGTGTCCACTTATATGAGACATCTAGTTAATTTATTAATATATGGTAAAGCAAATGCTATCCTTCTGTCAATGAAGATGTTGCTTACCATCTGGTTATATTTATTGAGAAATCATTTATTCATTCTTTTTTTTTTTTCAACGTTTATTTATTTTTGAGACAGAGAGAGACAGAGCATGAATGGGGGAGGGTCAGAGAGAGAGGGAGACACAGAATCTGAAACAGGCTCCAGGCTCTGAGCAGTCAGCACAGAGCCCGACGCTGGGCTCGGACTTAGGGACCGCGAGATCGTGACCTGAGCCGAAGTCGGACGCTTAACCGACTGAGCCACCCAGGCGCCCCAATCATTTATTCATTCTTATTAAATGCATACCAATGACCTGGCAAAATAAATTACAATTGATATTATACAGTGACTTTGGTTAAAGAAACAGTAGACTATAATTCATGTACACCAATTATAAACAACAAATCAATATATGCTATAATAAGGAACACTTCCACTCTCTTACCACAACTATACCACACACACACACACACACACACATGCACACACACACACACACACACATACACACACACATACAACAGCTTTATATTTTGAAATCTCAGATTTGAAATATTTGCTATGCATCCTAACTGGTTCACTGATATACTCTTTTTGTTCAGAGAGAAATGCATATATATAAAAGTGCAGTGTTTATATGGAAATGTAAAGGAAGTACAGAGCTAAAACATTTTGTCAAAAAAGAAAAAGGGGAAGGAATCACTCTACCCAATAGCAAGATTTATTATATAACTACAGTAATCAAGATTGTATGTTATTGGTAGAGGGAGTATCACAGAGATCAATGGAACAATAAGGAGAATAGAGACGTTCCCCCATACAAGTGTAGACAAGTGATTTTTAACAAACGTAGCAAAGAAATACAGTGAGGGAAGGATAATATTTTTAACAGATGGTGCTAGAACAATTAGATATCCTTAACTAAAATAGAAACATAAACTTTAACCTATATCTCATGTCTTACATAAAAATTAACTTAATGTAGAATATGGACTTGAATATAAAATGTAAAACTATAGAGGCACCTGGGTGGCTCAGTCAGTTAAGCGTCTGACTTTGGCTCAGGTCATGATCTCACAGTTTGTGAGTTCAAGCCCCATGTCGGGCTCTGTGCTGACAGCTTAGAGCCTGAAGCCTGCTTCAGATTCTGTGTCTCCCTCTCTCTTTGCTCCTCCCCTACTTGTGCTCTGTCTCTCTCTCTCTCAAAAATAAACATTAAAAAAACTTTTTTAATGTAAAACTATAAAAATTTTATTTATTTTATTTTTTTTAATTAAATTTTTTTTTTTTTTGAGGAAAGAGAGAGGAAGAGGGAGTGCTAGTGCATAAGTGAGCAGGGGAGGGGCAGAAAGAGAGAGGGAGAGAGAGAATCCCAAACAGGCTCTGTGCTATCAGTGTAGGGCCAGACGTGGAGCTCAATCTCATGAACCATGAGCCAAAATCAAGGGTCAGAAGCTTAACCAACTGAGCTACCCAGGTGCCTCAAACTATAAAACTTTTAGAAGAAAATGTAGGAGAAAATCTTTAGAAACTAAGATTTGGTGAAGAGTTCTTAAACATAATACTAAGAGTATGATTCATGGAAGAAAACAAATTTCAACAAAATTAAAAACCTTTGCTCTGAAAAAGAAAACACAAAAAACAACAAAACAAAATAAAACAAACACACAAACAAACAAACAAAAAACCCTGTTAAAGAATAAAAAGCTATAGCTTTGAAGAAAATATTTGCAAATCACATACCTGGATGAGACTCTTAATGACAAATATATAAGGACCTCTCAAAACTCAACAGTAAAAAACAATCCAATTAGAAAATAGGTAAAGACCTGAAGAAACATTTCATAGAAGAGAGTATACAAATGGTAAATAAGCACATGAAAAGATGCCAATATCAATGCAAATAAAAATCACAATGAGATTCTACTTTACAACCACTAGGACAACTGTAATAAAAAAAAAAAAAAAACAGAAACAAAAACAGACAAGAATCGGTGTTGGTGTAGATGCAGGGTAATTGGATCACTCATACACTGGAATGTAAAACTTCCAGCACTTCCAGAGGGCTGCTACTCTGAAAGACAAGTTGACAATTTCCTACAAAACTAAATGTACTCTTACTCTATGATCAGCAATCACACTCTTTGGTATTTACTAAAATGAATTGAAACTTAACACACAAAAACCTGCACACATATTCTCTTAGCAGTTTAATTCATTTTTGCAAAACTTGGAAGCAAACAAGATGTCCTTCAGTAGTTCTATTAGTTTGATAAGGCTGCCATAACCAAGTACCTCAAATGGGGTAGCTTAAACAACAGAAATGTATTTCCTCATAATTTTGGAGACCAGAAATCCAAGATCACGATGTTAGCAGGGTTGGTTTCTTCTGATGACCTCTCTCCTTTGTTTATAGATTACCATCTTCTCCATGTGTCTTCACATTGTCTTCCCTCTGTGCATGTCTATGTCCTAATATTTTCTCATAAGGACACCAGCCATATTGGATTAGGATCCAGGTTGATGACCTAATTTTAACTTCATTGCCTCTTTAAAGGCCCTATCTCCTAGTATAGTCACATTTTGAGGTATGAGAGGTTATGACTTTAACATGTGTTTATGAGGGGGAGTGCATAATTTAACCCATGATAGTAGGTTAATAGATAAGTAAACTGTGGTGTATCATCCATGTAGTGGACTATGATTCAGTGCTAAAACAATAAAAAAAAAAAACAGCTTTGAAATCATGGAAATACATGGAGGAAACTTAAATGCTTATTATTAAGTATAATTTACAATCTTAAAAGGGTACATATTGTATGATTTAACATCCTGGAAAAGGCCAAACTATGGAGGCAATGAAAAGATCAATGATTGCTAGAGCTTGGGTGAGGAATGGATGAATAGGTGGAACACAAAGGATTTTAATGACAGTGAAACTATTCTCTATGATACTACAATAGTTGATACATGTCAGTATACTTGTGTCAAAATCCATAAAATGTTCACAACTAAAAGGGAACCCTAATGAACACTATGAACTTTGAGTGATAATGATGTGTCAATGTAGATTCATTGATTATTACAAATGTACCACTTTGCTGTGGGATGTTGATAGTGGAGACACTGTTAGTGTGTGGGTAGGCTGTATGTATATGGGGTCAGGAGATTTATAGGAATTCTGTGCTTTCTGATTAATTTTTCTTACAAACCTTAAACTGCTCTAAAAATAAAGCCTATTTAAAAATAGTGACAATGCCAATGCTGACATATATACTGAGAAACTCTCATACATTATTATATACATATGTAGTTGTATATATTGATACATATATATCATATATTATTGGGAATTTAAAGTGATAAGGCCACTCTGGGAAATAGGTTGGCAGTTTCTTAAAAAAACTGAATTTACACTAACTATATAACCCAACAATCACACTCCTGAGCATTTATCTCAGAGAAGTCAAACTATCTGCACAAAACCCTATACAGGAATGTTTATAGAAGCTTTATTTATAATTGCTCCTAACTGCAAACAATCAAAGTGTCCTACAATAGGTGAATGGATAGAGAGGAAAGGCCAAAATGGCAGAGCAGCATGGAAATTCCCTGTTTCTCTCGTCCCTGAAATGAAGCTAGATCAGCATCAAACCATTTTGCACACCTAGAAAATTGATCTGAGGATTAACACAACAATCTGCATAACTTGAGCCACAGAACTCTACAGGTACATGGCACGGAGAGGTGAACTGAGGGAGAGAGAAGCAGCAGAGGGTAGGAAGCTATATTTGCAGAGAGAGGACAGAGAAAGGGGGGAGAGTACAGGAAACCCACTCTCCCCAAAAGTAGCTGGAGAGAAAGGAAAGAGTGGAAATACCCACAAATGACTGAACAAGAAAGAGAGAAAGAAGAGGGTTTCAATACCATTAGGACTCTATAAACAGGGGAGAGCAGCATCAGAAATGCCGCAGCCCATTACCTGGTGGTGCTCTGGTGGGAAGGGCTAATCCCCAGGAGCAGGCAGTGAGGTCCAAGGAGTCTGCAGGTCACACAGGGAGAAGTGGTTCCCCTGCCAGAGAGCATTTGGTAGAGGTTGTATGACTTCCCCACAGGTGAAGGTCCCAGCAGACCACAGAGAACATGATTGCTGGTATTGGAACAAAGATGCCAGGATGCAGTGAAACCTGGAGCTGGTTGTATGTAGTGATTTACCATAATGTTTGAACCACTGCCGGGCATCAATTGCACAATCTTATTCTGGGGCAAGCTAGCACTGGCCACAACCACTGAGCTTCTGCAGCAGTGTGATCCCAAGAATGTTCCCGGGGGCAAGCCAGCACCTGACCATTGCTTAGTGAGACCCTCCCCCAGAGAGTTGGAGTGGGTCCAAGCCACAGGGCCCTCAGAAGTGAGGGGTTTAGAAACAGCGACATCTGAGATAAAATTTGGAAGGGAGGTGCTGCCTGGCAGACTGACGGCTTGGACATGGACAGTGTAGAAGTGGGCAGTGAATGGAAGCCAGAGACAAAGGAGGGCTTGATTGCCAATCGTTGAGAATGCAGAGTTTCAGAACCAGAGACTGGGAATCTGGGTGATGCCATTTATACCTCTCCTGCACATGCACACACATGTGCATGTGCGCCACAACAATCCACCCCAGTAAGCTAAGCAGTGCCACCTAGTGGACAATGAAGCTGTTATACCAAGTCCCATTCAACTGCACCAACCAAGCCGTAAAGGTGGACCACCACAAGGCTCTCTGCCTGTTTAGTGTACAGATTATAAAGTGCTTCATAGTTTGACTTCTAAGGGAAACTGTATATAATTTCATTCGTATTTCATTCTGTTCACTGGTCCATCTATTCATTTCTTTTTTTTCTTTCCTTTTTCTTTTTTTATTCTTGGAGACAAGAGAAAGCATTTATTTTTCATTTCTGTTTTTATAGAAAAGTTTTTAAAAATTTTTTACTGTAGTTTTAATTTTTTAGTTTTTTTATTTTATGTTTTTTCTATTTTACCTTCTTCAATTCAGTTTATTCTATTTATTGCATACATTTTATTTTTGAGAGAGAGAGACAGAGCATGAACGGGGGAGGGTCAGAGAGAGGGAGACACAGAATCTGAAACAGGCTCCAGGCTCCGAGCTGTCAGCACAGAGCCCGACGCGGGGCTTGAACTCACGGACCGCGAGATCATGACCTGAGCTGAAGTCGGCCGCTTAACCGACTGAGCCACCCAGGCGCCCCTTATTGCATACATTTTAAAAAATTTTAAATTGTTTCTTACTTTTTTTTCCTCTATTCAATCAAACTTCTTTCAACAACCAGACCAAAATATACCTAGGATCTAGCTTCCTTTATTTTATTTGATTTTTTGTGTTGTTTTTAATTTGTTTAGTTTGTATTTTTTATCTTATTAATTATTTTTCTTTCTCCAAAATGACAAAATGAAGGAATTCACCCCAAAAGAAAGAACAGAAAGAAATGACAGCCAACGACTTAATCAACACAGATATTAGCAAGATGTCTGGACTAGAATTTAGAATAATGAAAATAAGAATTCTAGCTGGAGTGGAAAAAAGGTTAGAATTCCTTTATGTGGATATAAAAGAAGTAAAATCTAGTCAGGACAAAATTAAAAACACTGTAACTGAGATGCATCTCAAATGGATGCCATGGCAGCAAGAATGGATGAAGCAGCACAGAAAATCAGCGATATAGAAGATGAGATTATGGAGAATAATGCAGAAAAAAAAGAGGGAAACTAAGGGAAAAAAGCACAATATAAGAATTAGAGAACTCAGTGACTCACTAAAAAGAAATAACATCTGAATCTTAGGAGTCCCAGAAGACGAAGAGAGAGAAAAAGGGGTAGAAGGTTTATGAGTGCAAATCATAGCAGAAAACTTTCCTAACCTGGGGAAAGACACAGACCTCAATATCCAAGAAGCACAGAGAACTCTCATTGGATAAAAGAAACCAAAACAAACAAAACAAAACCACCGTCAACAAGGAATATAGTAGTCAAATTCACAAAATCCACAGACAAGGAAAGAATTATGAAAGCAGCAAGGCAAAAAAAAAAAAAAAAAATCCTTGGCCTATAAGAGAAGACAGGTCAGGTGCACAGCAGACCTATCCACAGAAACTTTGCAGGCCAGAAAGGCGTGGCAGGATATATTCAATGTGCTGAATCAGAAAAATATGCAGCCAAGAATTCTTTATCCAGTAAGGCTGTCATTCAAAATAGAAGGAGATATAAAGAGTTTCCCAGACAAACAAAAAGTAAAGGAGTTCATGACCACTAAACCAGCAATGCAAGAAATTTTAAGGGGGGGGGGCTCCCTCAGGGGAGAAAAGATGAAACAAAACAAAAAAGACCAAAAGCAACAGAGTAGAAAGGACCAGAGAACACCACCAGAAACTCCAACTCTACAGGCAACAAAATGGCAATAAATTAATATATTTCAGTACTCACTCTAAATGTCAGTGGACTAAAAACTCCAACCAAAATAAATAGGGTAACATAATGGATACGAAAACAAGATCCATCTATATGCTGTTTGCAAGAGACTCATTTTAGACTTAAAGACACCTTCAGATTGAAAATAAGGGGATGGAGAACCATCTATCATGCTAATGGTTGCCAAAAGAAAGCTGGAGTAGCCATACTTACATCAGACAATCTAGATTTAAAATAAAGACTGTAACAAGAGATGAAGAAGGACATTATGTCATAATTAAGGGGTCTATCCAACAAGATTAAACAATTATAAACATTTATGCCCCCAACATGATAGCACCCGAATATATAAATCAATTAATCATAAACATAAAAAACTCATTGATAATAATACCATAATAGTAGAGGACTTCAACACCCCACTTACAACAATTGACAGATCATCTAAACAGAAAATCAGTAAGGAAACAATGGCTTTGAATGACACAATGGACCAGACGGACCTAACAGATTTATTCAGAACATTTCATCCTGAAAGGAGCAGAATACACATTCATCTTGAGTGCACATGTAGCATCTCCAGAATATATCACATACTGGGATACAAATGAGCCCTCAACTAGTTCAAAAAGATCAAGATCATGCTGTGCATATTTTGAGACCACGACACTATGTAGTTTGAAATCAACCACAAGAAAAAATTTGGAAAGACCATGAATACTTGGAGATTAAAGAACATTCTACTAAAGAGTGAATGGGTTAACCAAGAAATTAAAGAGGAAGTTAAAAAGTACATGGAAGTCAATGAAAATGATAACACCAAAACCCCAAACCTCTGGGGTGTAGCAAAGACCATCATAAAAGGGAAGTATATAGCAATCCAGGCCTTCCTAAAGAAGGAAGAAAGGTGTCAGATACACAGCCTAACCTTACACCTTAAAGAGCTGGACAAAGAACAGAAAATAAAACCCCAAACAAGCAGAAGATGGGAAATAATAAAGATTAGAGCAGAAATCAATGCTATAGGAACCAAAAAACAAAACAAAACAAAAAAAAAACAAAAACAAACAAAAAAAACAAACAAACCGCCCACCCAAAAAAAAAAAAAAACCTCAAAAAAACAAAACAGTAGAACAGATCAATGAATCCAGGAGCTGGTTCTTTGAAGGAATTAACAAAATTGATAATCCCCTAGCCAGTTTGATCAAAAAGAAAAAGGAAAGGACCCAAATAAATAAAATTAAGAATGAAAGAGGAAAGATCACAACCAACACTGCAGAAATAAGAATGATAATAAGAGAATATTATGAGCAATTATATGCCAATAGATTGGGTAATCTGGAAGAAATAGACAAACTCCTAGAAACATATAAACTACCAAAACTGACACGGGAAGCAATAGAAAATTTGAACAGACCCATCACCAGTAAAGAAATTGAATTAGTAATCAAAAATCTTCTGAAAAGAAAAAAAAAAAAAACAGTCCATGGCTGGATGGCTTTCCAGGGGGAATTCTACCAAACATTTAAAGAAGAGTTAACAGTATTCTTTTGAAGCTGTTCCAAAAATAGAAATGGAAGGAGAACTTCCAAACTCATTCAACCAGGACAGCATTACCTTGATTCCAGACAAAGACCCCCTAAAAAGAACTGTAGACCAATTTTCCTGATGATCATGGATGCAAAAATTCTCAGCAAATTATTAGACAAATGGTTCCAACAATACATTAAAAGAATTATTCACCATGACCAAGTGGGATTTATACCTGTGATGCAGGGCTGGTTCAATATCTGTAAATCAGTCAGTGTGATACATCACATTAATAAAAGAAAGAACAAGAACCACATGATTGTCTCAATAGATGCAGAGAAAGCATTTGACAAAATACAGCATCCCTTTTTGATAAAAACCCTCAAGAAAGAAGGGATAGAGGGACATACCTTAAGATCATAAAGACCATATACAAAACTCCAACTGGTAATATCATCTTCAATGTGGAAAAACTGAGAGCTTTCCTCCTAAGGTCAGGAACACGACAGGGTTGTCTACTCTCACCACTGTTACTCAACATAGAATTAGAAGTCCTAAGCACAGCAATCAGCCAACACAAAGAAAAAAAGTCATTCAGATTGGCAAGGAAGAAGTCAAACTTTCACACTTCACAGATGACATGATACTCTACATAGAAAACCCGAGGATTCCACCAAAAAACTGCTAGAACTGATCCATGAATTCAGCAAAGTCACAAGATATAAAATCAATGAACAGAAATCGCTTGCATTTCTATACACCAATAATGAAGCAGCAGAAATAGAAGTCAAGGAATCAATCCCATTTACAATTGCACAAAAAGCCATAAAATACCTAGGCATAAACCTAACCAAAGAGGTGAAAAATGTATACACTGAAAACTATAGAAAGCTTATGAAAAAAGTTGAAGAAGACACACAAAAAAATGGAAAAAATATACCATGCTTCTAGACTGGAAGAACAAATATTGTTAAAATGTTGTTACTACTCAAAGCAATCTATATATTCAATGCAATCCCTATCAAAATAACACGAACATTCTTCACAGATCTAGAGCAAACCATCCTAAAATTTGTATGGAACCAGAAAAGACCCCAAATAGCCAAAGCAATCCTGAAAAAAAAAACCAAGGCTGGAGGCAGCACAATTCTGGACCTTCAAGATGTATGACAAAGGTGTAATCATCAAGACGGTATGGTACTGGCACAAAAACAGACACATAAATCAATGGAACAGTGTAGAGAACCTAGAAATGGACCCATACACGTATGGCCAACTACTCTTTGACAAAGCAGGAAGGAATATCCAATGGAATAAAGACAGTCTCTTCAGCAAATGATGCTGGGAAAACTGGACAGCAGCATGCAGAAAAACGAACCTGGACCACTTTCTTACATCATTCACAAAAATAAACTCAAAATGGATGTAAGATCTAAATGTAAGACAGGAAGCTATCAAAATCCTAGATGAAAAAGCAGGCAGAAACCTCTTTGACCTCAGCCACAGCAACTTCTTACTCAACATGTCTCTGGAGGCAAGGGAAGCAAAAGCAAAAATGAATTTTGGGACCTCATCAAGATAAAAAAGCTTCTGCATGGTGAAGGAAACAATCAGCAAAATTAAAAGACAACTGACGAATGGGAGAAAATATTTGCAAATGACATATTGGATAATGGGTTAGTATCCAAAATCTATAAAAAAACTTATCAAACTCAACACCCAAAAAACAAATAATCCAGTGAAGAAATGGGCAAAAGACATGAATGGACACTTTTCCAAAGAAGACATCCAGATGGCTAACAAAACCATGAAAAAATGCTCAACATCACTCATCATCAGGGAAATATAAATCTAAACCACCATGAGATACCACCTCACACCTGTCAGAATGGCTACAGTTAACCACTCAGGCAACAACAGATGTTGGCAAGGATGTGGAGAAAGAGGACTCCTTTTGCACTGCTGGTGGGAATGCAAACTGGTGCATCCACTATGGGAAATGGTATGGAGGTTCCTCAAAAAATTAAAAATAGAACTACCCTACGACCCAGCAATGGCACTGGTATGTATTTATCTAAAGGGTACTGGTGTGATGTTTCAAAAGCACAGATGCACCCCATGTTTATAGCAGCTCTGTCAACAATAGCCAAAGTATGGAAAGAGCTCAAATGTCCATCGACAGATGAATGGATAAAGAAGATGTGGTATCATATACAATGGAGTATTACTCGGCAATCAAAAAGAAAGACATCTTGCCATTTACAACAATGTGGATGGAACTAGATGGTATTATGCTAAGTGAAATAAGTCAGTCAGAGAAAGACAAATATCATATGACTTCACTCATATGTGGAATTTAAGATACAAAACATGTGAACATAAGGGAAGGGAGCACAAATAATACAACAACAGAGAGGGGGACAAAACATAAGAGATTCTTAAATATAGAGAACAAACTGAGTGTTACTGGAGGGATTGTGGGTTGGGGGATAGGCTAAATGGTCATTAAGGAAGACACTTGTTTGGATGAGCACTAGGTGTTATAGTAGGGGATGAATCACTGGATTCTACTCCTGAAATCATTGATGTACTATATGCTAACTAACTTGGATATAAATTAAAAAAATAAATGAATTAACTAAAAAACAAGTGAATGGGTAAATAGTGTACATCCATACCATGGAATAATATTCAGAAATAAAAAGGAACAGCTTGGATGGATATCAAGCATATTATGTTGAGTACAAAAGGCCAATCACAAAAGTCACATAATGTGCAATTCCAGTATATAATATTCTTATTTATTTATTTATTTAGTTAGTTAGTTTTTATTTTTTGAGGGAAGAGGTAGAGAGAGAGCATTAGTGGGGGAAGGGCAGAGAGTAAGGGGGACAGATGATCCAAGGTGGGCTCTGCTCTGACAGGCTGACAGCAGCAAACCCGAACTCAATGAAATGTTCAAACTCATGAACTGTGAGATCATGAATGACCTGAGCCGAAGTTGGATGCTCAACTGGCTGAGCCATCCAGTCATCCCCTATTATATAATATTCTAGATATGACTATAAACATATATATAGACAGAGATATAGATATATTAATCAACTAGTGGTTACCAAGGGTTAAGGATCAGAGGGATGAGTGTGACTGTAAGTGGGTAGTATAAGGGAAATCTTTGTGGTTCTATATCTTGATTGAGGTAGTGGTTACAGAAATCTACCCATGTGATCAAATGGCTTAGAACTATTAACACACTTTGTATTAATGTGAGTTTCCTGGTTTTAATATTGTTCTATAGTTATGTAAAATGTAAGCCTCAGGGGAAACTGGGTGAAGGATACATGGGACCTCTCTGTACCTGTTTTTTTGTTACTCTATAATTACTTCAAAATGAAAAGGTAAAGAATGTATAATTACAGACATATTAGCATTCAGCTGAGGCTTTCTTTCTAAAATAACTAGAATGATGAGACATCTTTGAATAATCACTAGAATGTATTGAGAAAAATCTATAATATTCGATGTAGGGAACAAATATTGATTTGTTTATATAAAATACTTTCTACTTTCTAGAATCTATCCCATGTAGATGAGGTTGCAATGATGTAAATTATTCAGTTTTATTTTTTGTTTTAAATAAAAAGTCACTGCTGGTATGATAGGTTGGTGCTAAACAAAAGGTTAAAATATAATAAAACCACAAAAGGAAATTTATATTTACAAAGTTTTGATTATTTATTGAAATTAACCTGCTTGTTCTTTACTGAGTTTTTTAAAAACATTATTTTTATCCTTTTTTCCTTTCTAAAGGGACATCCCTATCCCTTTTTAGAAATAACATGTTGGACCAAAGGCTCATGAAAATAGGAAATGTCTTTATTCACAGTATGTTTCCATACTGGAATTCTTCCTGTTTTAAATTCTCAACAATTCTGATGTTCTCAGCAATATGACATTTATATATTATATCTGTGATGATCGTTATGACAGCCATCGCATGAACCGCTTTCTTGAACTCCTAGCAGTAAAAGAAGCTGAAATCTTTCCATGAAAGTCTTTGTTCTCATAAAATGTCCTACCACTGATTTTCTTTTATCTTTTCCATCAAGTGTGTGATTTTGAAGCACTCTTGTATTTTATTATATTGCTTTGACTAAGTTTCCCCTCTTGATGTATTTCTTTAATGGTTTTTTTAAAACTAAAAGTACACATACACACTCACACACACACAAATTACATAAAATACTGTCAAGTGTGTCTTGAGTGGCAAAGGAAGAGAATGGAGGAAGGAGGGTGCTAATTCTCCATCTTTTCTAGTCTTCATTCCATGTTCTGATAGCAGATGTAATATAAAAACAAAAGCTTGCTCTGACATAGTGTGGGGAATTATGGCATCCTTTCTTTATTAATGCTGAGTGAGCATTGGAAAATTGTAAATATGCCTTGCTTAGCACTGTGACAAACATCAGACCTTTAAGGATATGTATTATTCATTTTCATTACTTGTTCAAGCCTTGCTGATGGACATAGGGAAATATGGAATTCACCTTTCCATGGTCTTTTGTGGTAAAAACTTTTTTTAATATACATTTGCTGAATAGTTTATGTGTTTTCAAAAGGCAGATGCTTCAAAATGATTGAAGTTTAAATGATAATAATAAAGGGCTATTACTTTTAATCTTTCTGGGATCTGAGATCACTGAATGTTTGGCTTGTTCAGTGGTTCTTGGGTTACTGGGAGGAAGGACTTTGTACTAGTCAGGGTTTTCTAGAGAAGTTGAACCAATATTCATTATATGAAATTGGTTCACACAATCAGGGAGGCTGGAAAGTCCAGATCCAAGAGAGCCAGTGGTATAGTTCTGAATCTGAAGGCCTGAAAACCAGGAGAGCTGGTGGTGTAAATTCCAATCAAGTTCAAGTCCAAATGCAGAAGACCTATGTCCCACCTCAAAGTCAGTCAGGCAGAGAGGAAAAAAAAATCTTACTCATCCTTTTATTCTATTCAGGCCTGGATTGAATGAGGCCCATCCACCTTGATCAGAACAATCTGCTTTCCTCAATCTACAGATTCAAGTGTTAATCTCATTCAGAAGCATTCTCACAGACACACTCAGCAATAAAGTTTAACCAAATACCTAGGCACCTCATGGCCCAGTGAAGTTGAACCATAAAATTAACCATTACAGACTTATTCTACAATGGTCACCGGATATAGTTTTTGCTACAAATGGAATATAGAAAATGGTAGAAAGGAGAGAGAATCAAAATTACTGTAGTTTCTTTTTATTGAAGGACTCCAGACAGCTGTCTTTCTGTTTTTTTTTTTCCCCACCAGTTTTATGTCCACCAAAGTACGGAAAGAACTGTACTTTCTTCTGAAAGTGACTCAGAGAAAAATGAGTGTGCTACAGTATAGTATGTGCTCCTTTTTACCCAATTTCATTTTCTGATACCACTGAATCAGATTTCCATTTCTCCACTTAGCCTCCGTGTAAATACAGGTCACCATGGTACCCAGTAGCTTTAGACAATCCATAGATAACTATAGACATATCAGAAAGTAGTAGAAGCTGTTTCTGTATTATTAAATTAGAGTCATAGTGGTAATTTCCTTACTAACGTATTAGTGTAAAAATAGTATCAGAGAAGAGGTAATGGCCTGTCTTTCTCCTCTAATAAGCAACAATATGAAACTGCTTTTCCACATAACAAGTTGTATTCATTTAATATTTACTTGTGTCATTTATTCAACACACTTTAATGAAATGCTGGCTAAATTGAAGATACTGCAAAGCACTGTAGTAAACATAATGTATACAAACATAAAGATAAATATTTTTTGTCTTAAGAGTTAGCAGGATAGAAATGCAAGAAAACAGCTAGCAGTAGGATTTAACACTGAAATATCAGGGCATCCTATCCAGTGTGAAGAATGAGATGATGGGCAGAAGTTTTGGATAATTCTTAGAAGTCTAGGCAAGCAACTCTAAGAAGATCTGAAAATGGCAATAGGGCTTTGGTCATCGTTATTTGAACCAGGAAAAAAAAATGTGCCGTCTCTGAGACTAAAGAAAGCAAAGAGGACAATAAAGAAATAGACCAATTACCAGAAGTAGAATTTCTGAACAGAACTTTATTTAGAAGAATTGAAGTACATGCTGTGAGAAGTCAGACATTTGGAGTAAGGTCAGAGTCCATTCAGCAGAAATACAGCCCTTTGTTGGGGTCCCATTAATAGCAAGGGCAGTCTGATGCTTGGTAAAAAATGCTGTTCGTATAAAGGTCCTTAGAGATTACCCACTTTAGTTCATATTTGGTGTTAGCTTTTGAATCCCCTGAGCCTTTTGGTGGAAATTTAATTTCAGCTATGGAAAAGACAAAATGCAAAGGGAAAATTTGAGCATGGGTCTTAACAGAAGTTGGAATCCCTAGCCTCCTCAAGCTGAACTTCTATATTTCCCCTAGTGTAGATTGGCTTCAGTGGTAAAGGAAAAGGAGTTTAGGCTTTATAGTTGAAGGAGCTAGGATTAGCACTTTTTGTTACTAAATGAGTGCTGTTGTATGAATCATTTGAGCTTCTTATCATTAGTTCTCTCATATTTAATGTGTACATAGTAGGTCATTTGCATTGATGGTTTTAATTTTCATTCTTCTCATTGTGGGTACAACATTCTGCCCCACTTCTTGACTCTGGAAATAACTACATTATTTGATTTGACCAATGGTGTATTATTTCCAAATATGATGCATGTAGAGTATCTCAGTTATCTATTGCTGTATAAGAAACCACCCCCAAACATAGTGACTTAAGGCAAAAATCATTTTATTTTAGTTCAGTCAGCGATTTGGGCTTAGTTCTGCAGGGTGATTTTCTGCTGGTCTTTCCTGGGGTGGCTTGATTTAGGGGCTGGTTTTCATTGGAGTTATCAGCTAGGTGACTGATCTCTGCTCTATGTAGTTTTATCATCCTCAAGCAGGCTGTACAGTTTCCTTATGTGGTAACAAGACTTCCTAAGAAAATATAGGAGAAGCTGGAAGTCTCTTCAAGCCTCAAGTCAGAAGTTGAGCAATGTCACATTGACACATTCCAACAGTCAAAACAAGTCACAAGACCACCCCAGATTCAAGAGGTGGGTAAACAGACACACTGCAAAAAAAAGTGTATAAAAGGAGAGGAGGAATCATTGTGGCCTTCTTTGTAGGCAATTGGACATAAAAAAGCATAAAAAGCACTTGCATATTGAGACTTGCTTATCTGCTCTCAAACCCCCCAGCTCTCTCTGGAGGATGAGATATATGGATTTGAGCTACACCACCCACCATCCTTCTTCGGCCAGACCAGTCTTCATCAGCTAACCCCCAGATGTGAGTGAGCCCAATCAAGTTCAACAGCAGGCATACCTTGTTTTATTGCTTTGCTTTATTATGCTTCCTACATAGTGCGTTTGTACAAATTTGTGACAAACCTACACCATGTTTCCAACAGCATTTGCTCTCTGTGTCACATTTTTGTGATTCTCAAAATATTTAAAACTTTGTCAGTATTATTATTTTGTTGTAGTGACCTGTGATCAGTGATCTTTGATATGTCTTTAATTTTTTTTAATGTTTATTTATTTTTGAGAAAGAGAGAGAGAACATGAGCAGCAAAGGGGCAGAGAGAGAGGGAGACACAGAATCTAAAGGAGGCTCCAGGCTCTGAGCTGTCAGCACAGAGCACAATGTGGGGCTTGAACCCATGAACTATGAGATCATGACCTGAGCCCAAGTTGGATGCTTAACTGGCTGAGCCATCCAGGCAACTCTTTGATATTTCTATTGTAATTGTTTTGGATGACCTCAAACTGCAGCCACATAAGATGGAAAACTTAATCAATAAATGTTGCATGCGTTCTGACTGCTCTACCAATAAGCCATTCCCCCATCTCTTTTCTTCTCCTTAGGCTCCCTGTTTTCTGAGTTATTACAACAATCTTGAAATTAGGGCAGCTAATAGCCTTACAGTGGCCTCTGAGTGTTCAAGTGAAAGGAAGAGTCACATGTCTTCCACTCGAAATCAAAAGCTAGAAATGATTAAGCTTAATGAGAAAGGCATCTGGAAGGCCAAGACAGGCCTAAAGCTAGACTTCTTGTGCCAAACAGCCAAGCTGTGAATGCAAAAGAAAAGTTCTTAAAGGAAATAAAAAGTGCTACTCCAGTGAACACACAAATGATAAGAAAGTGAATCAGCCTTATTGCTGATGTGGAGAAAGTGTGATCAGGATAGAGGATCCAACTAGCCACAACATTCCCTTAAGCCAAAAACCTAATCCAGAGGAGGGCTCTAACTCCCTTTAATTTTGTGAAGCCTGAGAGAGGTGAAGAAACTGCAAAAGGAAAGTTGGAAGCTAGCAGAGGCTGCTCCATAAGATTTAGGGGAAGAAGCCATCTCCCTCACATAAAAGTGCAAAGTGAGCATCAAGTGCTGATACAGGAGCTGCAGCAAGTTACTGTTGAGGAACATCATCGAAAAGACATGACCATCCATTGACCTGTGAGCTGGACTCTGGCCCTTGGAGGCTTCTTATCCCTTCCCCTGTCCTTGGAATGTGAGTTCTTCTTGCCTTTTTAGCTCCCAGAGGCTGCTCTAAGGATATAACCTTTAGATAATGATGTGGTGTTGAGAACAGCTGCACAGAATACATGACTGAACCCGGCTAAGGCCTTTTTGTAAACTTTTAAGATTTGGCAGGCAGGTGCAGGGATCCATTCATTTTGCTGCTGACCAAGACAAGCCTCATATGTAAGTTCCATTTGCTTTTTAAAACTTCTCCCATCCCCACCAATCTAGAGTGGCTCCCTCTTTCTTTGGTCTCTCCTTGCCTCCTGAGTATGGGGGCCAGTTCCAGATTACCCCTGGGAAGCTCCTGAGAGGGTTGTAAACCAACAGCAATCCAGAAGATCTAATGAAGGTGGCTATGTTAAATAACAGATTTTCAATGTGGATGAAACAACCTTCTATTGGAAGAAGATGTCATCTGGAACTTCCATAGCTAGAGAAAAGAAGTCAATACTTGGCTTCAAAGTTTCAAAGGACAGACTGACTCTCTTGTTAGGGGCTAATGCAGCTGGTGACTTTAAGTTGAAGTCAATGCTCATTGGCCATTCTGAAAATTCTAAGGCCCTTAAGAATTATGCTAAATCTCCTCTGTGCTCTAGAAATGGGAAAACAAAGCTTAGAAGACAACACCCGTATGCAACATTGTTTACCAAATATTTTGAGACCCACTAGCTCAGAAAAAAAGATTCCTTTAAAAATAAGACTGTTCACCGACAATGCACCTGGTCACCCAAGATCTCTGATGGAGATGTACAATGAAATTATTGTTTTTATGTCTGATAATGCAACATCCATTCTGCAGCCCATGGATCAAGAACTGATTTCAACTTTCAAGTTATGTTTTTAAGAAATACATTTCATAAATTATAGCTGCCATATGTAGTGATTTCCCTGATGAATCTTGTGAAAGTAAATTGAAAATCTTCTGGAAAGGATTCACTATACTAGATGCTATTAAGAACAGGTCAAAATATCAATATTAACAGGAATTTGGAAGAAGTTGAGTCCAACCCTCATGGAGGACTTTAGGGGTTCAGGTTTTCAGTAGAAGAAGTAACTTCAGATATGGTGGAAATAACAAGAGAACTAGAATTAGAAGTGGAGCTTGAAGATATAAATTGAACTGCAATCTCATATTAAAACTTTAACAGATGAGGAGTTGCTTCTTCTGGATGAGCAAATAATGTGATTTCTTGAGATGGAAACCTATTGAAATGACCACAAAGGATTTAGGATACTCTGTAACTCAGTTGATAAAGCAGCAGCAGGGTTTGAAAGAATTGACTCCAGGTTTTAAAGAAGTCCTACTTTGGGTAAAATACTATTAGCAGCATCATGTGCTACAGAAAAACCTTTCATGAAAGGAAGAGTCAACTGATGCATCAAACTTCATTATTGTTTTATTTTGAGAAGTTGTCACAGCCATCTCAACCTTCAGGAACCACCACCCTGATGTCAGCAGCCGCCATCATTGAGGGAAAACCCTCCACAAGCAAAATTATTTCTACCCGCTGAAAGCTCAGATGATGGTTAGAAATTTTTTACCAACCAAATACCTTTTAATTAAGATATTTGGTTGCTAAAAAAATTGTTAAAAAAAAAAACAATGTACAGGGGCGCCTGGGTGGCTTAGTCAGTGCCTGGGTGGCTTAGTCAGTTAAGCTTCTGACTTTGGCTAGGTCATAATCTCTCAGTTTATGGGTTTGAGCCCCGCGTCGGGTTCTGTACTGACAGCTCAGAGCCTGGAGCCTGCTTCAAATTCTGTGTCTCCCTCTCTCTACCTCTCCCCCTCTCATGTTCTGTCTCTCTCTCTCTCTTAAAAATAAATAAACATAAAAAATTAAAAAAAAAACAATGTACATTTTTTAGAGATATGCTACTGCATACTTAATAGACTACAATATAGTATAAACATAACTTTTATATGCACTGGGAAATCAAAAAGTTCATTTTTCTCACTTTTTGAACTCAGTGAATATCTCAAAATTACCCAATTGACCTCAAGATTCATGAGCAATAAGAAATAGTTTTAAGCCACTGAGTTTTCTGTTATTTTGCTATACATCATTATAGTGCCTATAAATAACTTACACAGGGTATGATAAAAGAGATTCTCAGAGGAGTTTTTGTGTATGTGTAGGGATGTGTATGTGTGTAATTGGTGTGATAAGGGATCAGTGTTGTGCCCTGGCACACTAGATGGTAAATCAGTATTCACTGAATGCACAGATTCTCATGCTAATGAAAAGTTTATTGAAGAATCTATGGCCATAGGATGTCATGTGAACCCTTGTTCTGGATAATTGTAGATAACATTTTGTTTCTCGAAAGTGAGTTTTCTTTTGTGAATTAAGTGTGTATTTGAGCTAAGACCAGTTATTCTTATTTTTTTTAATGTTGATTTGGGGAGGAGCTGAGAGAGAAGGAGAGAGAGAATCCCAAGCAGGCTCCATGCTATCAGTGCAGAAGCAGATGTGGGACTCCCGTCTCACAAACTGTGAGACCGTGACCTGAGCCAAAGTCAAGAGTCAGAGGCTTAACCCACTGAACCACCCCTGCATCCCCAGTAATTCTTATTTTTGAACCCATCAGTGGTTTTTCTTTGGGGAAGGCAGAAAAGTAGCGCCCTTTAAGAAGCTGCTCTGACCTAGAACAAATCTACTCAATGTCATGAAAGCTTTATTTTAAATGATGAGAAAAAATGGATTGAAAAATGATTTCTGCCTAGTTTTATCACTTTTCTGACTATAGCTGGCTCTTGAACTGCATGGGTCCACTTTGTGAGAAATGAGCCCACTGACCGAATGAAAGGAGGGGTGGTGGAGACTCAGTGCACAGTGAAGTCAAGCTTTAATCAACCTTCTTGCAAGAGAGGGTGTCTGATGGACAGGCACAGGTAGGCTGGTTCCAGGAGGCAATTTACCTTCTAGTGTGCAACTTCCTTGACTGATTTCTCATTGGCTGAATACTACAGAGGTTACACTTTACTCGGAAGTTGCCTATGCCCATGTAAAGCAAAAAAGTAGTCTGATTGGAACAAATGTACATTCCTTGAGGTGACGCAGAGACTTCAGTTCTTTGGTGAATGCTCATTGCAAAACCCATGAAAAATAAGCCCGTGAAATGGAGAGGGGAAGAACCAGGAAGTGAAGTGTCTAAGGGTTTGGGACTCCATTGTTGGGGGGACAGGCTTTGTACATATTTCCAATAGGTTGTAAACCTATTCTTAACTAGATAGCACAACTTTTATTTGGTATTTCTGAAAATGAATCATCTCACTTACTTCTCACAACTTACAACCAGATTTTTTCTGATAAATACAAGACTGCAAATGTATTTTCTCTTCCTTATGATTTTTTCAATAACATTTTCTTTTCTATGGTTTACTTTAAGAATACAGTACATAATTCGTATACAAAATATGTGTTGACTTTCATGCTATTGGTAAGGCTTCTGGTTAATGTAGGCTATTAGTAGTTAAGTTTTTTGGGGAGTCCAAAGTTATACATGGATTTTTTACTGTGCAGGATTTTGGTGCCTCTATTCTCTCTCTATATTGTTCAAGGGTCAACTGTAATGCACAAATCTCTGGTTGATCTGCAGCAGTTACTACTACATTTAGAGCAAGGTATTTTTCCCTTGGAAACTTTATGTGAAGGGAGCTAGAATTTTACAATACAAGTAGAATATATCAAGCACCCTCTTTAGTGAGAGACTGCTCCCAAATGGTACATAAAGGAACAGAATTTACTTTTGTTGGGTCGAATTCTAACTGATGTGTTTGCACAAAGAATTTGTCTCGAAGGCAGTCTTTAAGCCTAAGTGAGCACAATTTTATCATGTTTTAAAGCATTATATGTTTAGGTATTGTTTTTCAAATCTTTTGTGTTTTCAACACTTAGTTTGTGGGGGAAAAAAGAAGAAAAGAGATACAGAGAGAAAATCTTGGTAAGCTGAAAAAATTTTAATGCAAAATAATTGAAAGGTCTCATTTTGAAGGCTTGTGGTGGTTCTGATCCTGTTATTATAATACCTGGTGTTTGCTTACAATTCTGTAATGTTTGTGAAAAGAAAGAGAGAAGAGAAGGAAGGAAGGTAGGAAGGAAGGGGGGGGGAGGAGGGAAAGAGGACAGGAAGGAAGGAAGGGGGAAAACGGAGAAAGAGAAAACACTTTTTCCCTTATTCAGCCAGGTATTTAATCACCTCTGAATGGTATTTCAAGTGTTTCCTCTTTTTCAGAACAGGATGCGACTATTAGCCTTAAGTTATGTTGCAGAGGTATATCTTTGGGCAGGAGAAGATACCACTGAATAGGAGTGGGACGGGACTTTTGGCATTCCTGATGCCAAGGTCTGTCCTCAGATGACAGGAACTTCATCTCTTCTGTGAAGGTAGAAAAAGAAACGGTTGATCAGCAGTTATTGATGGTGCAGGCGTACATCCAGATTCCTAGAACAGCAGGAAATTTATTTCTCACAAATCCCACATAATAAACAAACACTGTTGCTACTCTCATTATTACTCATAAGTGACATAAATAGAAAAACATTCTTTAAAATATTCTAAAACTGAATGGCATTCTCATTAGCAAAATATCAGCTTCACAAGTTTATTGCTTCTGATTGATGAAGGAAGAATTGAAGCAAGAAATTGAGAGGCGCTGACTCTTAACCCATTCACATTACTAACTAGTCAGTAATTGACCTTGGGGAAATGTCCCAACCTCTGAATTTTAGATTTTCCAATCTAACTAACTTGTCCTAACTAATGCAAAAAGCAACAAGCAAGACAATATTTTGTATAAAGAAATCTCTATGGAAAATATTATATAGGATAAGGTTCTATTTTTGTCACTACTCTCATAATAAAAATTCGACTATTGAAAGAAGGAATAAACTGCATACTTTATGAGGTCCTATACAAAAGTACATAATATTTTGATTGCAGTTCACTGGATTATTTAAATTGTTTTTAATATAAATAATAATATTAATTTCATCATTCACCGTAGTTCATTATATTTGCATTCTCAATATTAGAAGCTTTGTTTCAAAGATTAAAGTCATTCCTGGATATTAATAGAATAGAAGTGGAGTGTCTACTCTGTGGACTAGACTATTCTTAAAACTGTGCTGTATTCTAATTATTGACTTTATTATTATCTTTTGAGAGTAAATTGCTAATTGATACTATACAGGGATTTTTCACATATAGTATTGATATTTGTAATAATAATTATACAAGGCTATAAGGTAGATACTATTATTATTATCATTTTACAGATAAAATGATATTGCAAATAGAGAATTTAAGTCACTTGTCTGATCTCATAAAAGAGCTAGACATGTCTCCCTATTATGTCAGACTATATCCAATATATAGTCCACGTTTACAAAAGCATAGGATCTAGCAAGTGAGAAAAAGGTAGATATAACTGTTACATGTTATATAAGAGAGATAGTGACAAACACCATAAAAGCAAAATACAAGAAATATTGGTTATAACTGAGATTACCTCTACTTATAAGGATCATGAAAGAACTAATATTTGAGAAGGACCCTTAAAGGAGTTTGTAATATAAAAATGCACAGATAGAGGGAAATCTATTTTAACTAGCAGAACATTTATGGATATAAATAAGGTGATAATTTGGGAAATTCTTATTTCTCATTTCTTTTGTCTTTTTAAACACATGATTTTAGCTCTGGTTAGCCCCAGGGTTTCAGATGCCTGGAGTAGTAGTGAGATTTAACACGGAATGAAAAGTGGAGAAATGAGGCCAGTTTTGACTTGCAAATGTGAAAAAAAAAAGATTTTGTAGTCAAGTAAGTGTTTTTGAAAACAGGAATTTCCAAATTTATTTATCATTTAGTGAACATCTCAAAAACTAAGAAGGACTTAAATCATTTAGTTTTTTCCATAAGGTAGTGGAGGTGCTCTTTCTCCTAGAATAACCAAACTGTAAGACTTCCTTCTCTAGAGAAAGGAACATCTGATATGGAGGAAAGAAAAAAATCTTTCAATGCTGACTCAGTGGGTGTCTGGAAGAAGGAAGAGAACAAGAGGAGGGGGAAGGCAAAGGTATTTTAGTAAATAAAATACCACTGAATAAGGGTGGGACGGGACTTTTGCCAATGGTCCACATTGGGACCTCTGGAAAGAGCACTCCTTGCAGATGACCCTGTACACTGTGCTGCCCTGGGTTCTTGAATGCCATATACCAAATGAGAAGTGACCAAGATGCTTACAGGTAAATTTCCAGAGGAAATAAACAAAGCAGGGACAAAGCAGCTCTTGTAAATTTTACTCTCCAGGGATCCATATCCATATGAATCATACTGAGTTCTCAGGGGGATTGAAAGTACTAGGAAGGTTGGAGATGAGGTTTAATCAGCCAGATTGCACCACTAAACTCTCTCCCAGCTCATTGTCAGATTCTGAGCTGTATCAGTCTTGGATGCCAGCCAGTGGATGAGAACCATGATCCCAGAGATCAAGGGAGCCATCCTGAATCAATCCTTTAACATAAGGTTTCTTAAGCCACATCTCTCCCTCTATATTCCTGGAAGCTACTCTGAAAAGGACCTGAGAAGGGGGATAGAAGTCTGAGTTTAATCCTAAAGAAATCTTTAGCAATTACAGTTATTTGCCACATTACAATAGGTTCAGGTTTCAGAGAATTACTATATTATTGGTAGACAAAAATAAAGAAGTTGCAAAAATAAAGAAGTTGCATTTTCTTTATGAATCTGAGTTGTATGTGTTAAATTTTAATCCTGCTACACGAAAATGTGAAAGAGATATTATTCCTCCCCCCCTTTTTTTTTTTTTTTTTTGGAATAAGGGGAAAAAAATGGAGTGGCTTAATAACTTGGCCAAGGTAACAGAGCAGGAATAAGATGAAGTAGGATTTGAGTTGGATGTTTTGACTCCAAAGGCCATGCTTCTATCACAATACCATGCAATATTAGGGAATAGCAAATAATCTTGTTTGGATGGATTATAAGACACATTGTTAGTAATTATATGTGTAATGTCTTATCTTGGACAAAACATGAGGTAGCTTTGTTAGGAGTTATGAGAACCTAGAAGGAAGTTTGAAGCCCAAACTTAATTTAAGCCTGAGAAAAACTATAGAAAAAGAGTACAGGGTTTGTATGCCTGTTATGTAGTATGATGAGCCTATTATATTATGGTACCTATTGCATAGGTATTACATAATTAAAATAATATTAAAATGTAAAATAAGTATAGTAATGCTGAATTAATTAGTAATATTTTTCATTATGGCTACTTGAGTAGTTAAACCTCTGATGATTTAAATAATCAAACCTTTGAAAATATTTTTTTCTGATGCCTATCCATTTCTGGTGTTATAAGCATTTACCATAATATTATGTATTCTGAAGACTGTTAAAATATAAGGATGTCAGTTCCTGTAGTAGCAATGGGGTTAATACGGGCACCTGGGTGGTTCAGTGGGTTAAGCGTACTACTTCAGCTCAGGTCATGATCTCAGGGTTCATGAGTTTGAGCCCTGCATTGGACTCTGTGCTGACAGCTAGAGCCTGGAGATTGCTTTGGATTCTGTGTCTCCCTCTCTCTCTGCCCCTCCCCTGCTCATGCTGTCTCTCTCTCTCTCAAAAATAAACATTAAAAAAAATTAAAAAAAACAGAAATGGAGTCAAGATGCAGCTATAGTAAGATATCAGAATAAGTTATCTAAATTTATTCTTAAAATTTAGTTTTAAAAAATTTTCTTAAGGATTTCACAATTTTACTGATTTAATTTAATAATAACAAATTAAAACTATAGGATTTTTTATTATATTTCAAATTTATATCTGAAACATCTGGATTAATTTTCATAAATAGTATATTTTTTATTTTTATTTTTATTTATTGCTTTCAAATAGAGTGTTTATTTAGACATGGAAAAAATAACGATTTTATCACCTTGTAAAATAACACTATTTGTCTCCAAAAAGAGCTGTTTTGGATTTTCATCATAGTTTCTTCATCTACATGTCCTTCAATCTCAGCTTACTTATGTAAAATTTTGAATTGCAATACTGAGAAACACATTTTCAGTGTATTTTTTCAAGCTAAATGAAGGCACCAATTGAAAAGGTATGATCATTTTAATAGCTATTGCATCAAAAAGAAACAGAGTTGCAAGGTCTTAGGAAAGGAGTTGGGGTTATTTACATATGATAGAAGTTTTTGATTTGAAGGAAGGTATAGAAAAGGCAAGTTCTTACAGCTGGTAAAGTACAAAAAAAGGAAAATAGAACATACCAGAAGATTTGGGTCCTACAGCAGAATTACAGCATCCAGTATGATATCGGTGATGGCTTACATTTTAATAAGTTTATTTAAAGACAATCTAATGAGACTTTATTTTTTTCTTCCTTAACACATCTATAATTTCATAGTAAAAGACAAGGAAGAAAAAATACTCATCAAAGATATTTGACATTTACTAGGACTACATCAACAAATTCTTAAATACTATTATTGTTAGCCTGTTATATGTGTAGCATAAATTTTTTGGGACCTAAAACAGTGCCTGGAAAATTGAAGATTTACAATGAATATTTATTTAATAACAATTTCATAAGAACTATTGCATTTGAAATGATAAGTAGAGATTGGCAATGTAGCATTAAGAATTATATATTGAGTCAGACTAAATCCCTAACTAAATGATTGGAGATTTACATTCATGTCTCAGTAAGTTTACAAATTACCATATGTCAGAGGCCTCACTTAAGCCCTTCTCAAGTACATTTGGAACTATAAAGATTAGGCTGTTCATAAACACATCATTAATGTGCTTTAAAAAGATGTATGGATAAGGCAGAATGGTTGTTGTTGTTGTTGTTATTTCTTTTTCATTTTTTTTAAGACTATGGATCTAGGAATCCCAGAGATCTGGACTTGAATGCTAACTACACTAATTTGTTGAGTGACTTAGGTATATTATTTAACCTCTTTAAATAGCCAACTCATCATCTGTGGAGGAGAAATAATATATCCTTCAAAAAATGATTGGGAGAATTGAATGAAATAACATATGCATAGTTAGAAGTCAATATATATCCATTCTGCTATATCACCTGCTAATCAAATCTGCTATATTATCAAACAGTGAATGCTTGCTTTTCTATACATGTATACACACAGGTAAACCATCACTTGCATCAAAGTGAGTATTTCCAACACCCAGCATGCTACCTCATCCTTCCTCTCTGTTGGTATACACTCAAGGATAACGGCTATTTTTGTTTCTATTTTATGTTAATTATTTTTAATTTACATCCAAGTTAGTTAGAATATAATGCAAAAATGATTTCAGGAGTAGAATCCAGTGATTCATCCCCTACATTTAACACCCAGTGCTCATCCCAAGTGTTTTCCTTAATTCCCCTTCCCTATTTAGTGCACCCCCCACCCACAACCTCACCAGCAACCCTCAGTTTGTTCTCTGTATTTAAGAGTCTCTTATGTTTTGTCCCCACCCTGTTTTTATATTCTTTTTGCTTCCCTTCCCTTTTGTTTATCTGTTTTGTATTTTAAATTCCACATATGAGTGAAGTTATATGATATTTGTTTTTCTCTGACTAATTTCATTTAGCATAATGCCCTATAGTTCCATCCACCTTGTTGCAAATGGCAAGATTTCATTCTTTTTGATTGCCAAGTAATACTCGATTATATATATATATATATATATATATATATATATATATATATATGCCACATCTTCTTTATCCATTCAACTGTTGATGGACATTTGGGCTCTTTTCATACTATGGCTATTGTTGATACTCCTGTTATAAACATTGGGGTGCATGTGCCCCTCGAAACCTGTATTCTTTGTATAAACACCTAGTAGTGCAATTGCTGGGCCATGGAATAGTTCTATTTTTAATTTTTTGAGGAACCTCCACACTGTTTTCAAGAGTGGCTGCACCAGTTTACATCCCCATCAGTAGTGCAAAAGGGTTCCTCTTTCTCTGCATCCTCACCAACATCTGTTGTTGCCTGAATGGTTAATTTTAGCCATTCTGACAGGTGTGAGGTGGTATCTCATTGTGGTTTTGATTTGTATTTCCCTGATGATGAATGATGCTGAGCATTTTTTCATGTGTCTGTTAGCCATCTGGATGTCTTTGGAGAAGTGTCTATTTGTGTCTTTTGTCCATTTCTTCACTGGATTATTTGTATTTTGGGAGTTGAGTTTGATAAGTTTTTTATAGATTTTGGATACTAACCCTTTATCCGATATGTCATTTGTAAATTTCTTCTCCCATTGCATCATTTGCGTTTTAGTTTTGCTGATTGTTTCCTTAACTGTGAAGAAGCTTTTTATCTTGATGAGGTCCCAATAGTTCATTTTTGCTTTTGCTCCCTTTGCCTCCAGAGACATGTTGAGTAAGAAGTTGCTGTTGCTGAGGTCAGAGAGGTTTTTGCTTGTTTTCTCATGTAGGATTTTGATGTCCTCCTATCTTATGTTTAGGTCTTTCATCCATTTTGAGTTTATATTTGTGTGTGGTATAAGAAAGTGATCCAGTTTCATTCTTCTGCACATTGCTGTCCAGTTTTCCCAATACCATTTGCTGAAGAGACTGTCTTTATTCCACTGGGTATTCTTTCCTGCTTTGTCAAAGATTAGTTGGCCATATGTTTGTGGGTCCATTTCTGGGTTCTCTACTCTGTTCCATTGATCTATGTGTTTTATGTGCCAGTACCATACTCTCCTGATGAATACAGCTTTGTCATACATCTTGAGGTCAAGAATTGTGCTGCCTCCAGCCTTGGTTTTCTTTTTCAGGATTGCTTTGGCTATTAGGGGTCTTTTGTGGTTCCATACAAATTTTAGGATTGTTTGTTCTAGCTCTGTGAAGAATGTTGGTGTTATTTTGATATGGATTGCATTGAATATGTAGATTGCTTTGGATAGTATCAACATTTTAACAATATGGAGCATGGTATATTTTTCCATTTTTGTGTGTGTGTGTCTTCAATTTTTTTCATAAGCTTTCTATAGTTTTCAGTGTATAGATTTTGCATCTGTTTGGTTAGGTTTATGCCTAAGTATTTTATGGGTTTTGGTGCAATTTTAAATGGGATTGATTCCTTGATTTCTCTTTCTGCTGCTTCATTATTGGTGTATAGAAATGCAACCCATTTCTGTGCATTGATATTATATTGTGTGACTTTGCTGAATTCATGGATGAGCTCTAGAAAATTTTTGGTGGAATCTTTTGGGTTTTCCATATAGAGTGTCATGTTGTCTGTGAAGAGTGAAAGTTTGACTTCCTCCCTGCCAATTTGGATGCCTTTTATTTCTTTGTATTGTCTGAGTGCTGAGGCTAGAACTTCCAATACTAGGTTAAATAACAGTGGTGAGAATGGACATCCCTATCATGTTCCTGACCATGGGGGAAAGCTCTCAGTTTTTCCCCATTGAGGATGATATTAGCAGTGGGTCTTTTGTATATGGCCTTTATGGTCTTGAGGTATGTTCCTTCTATCCCTTCTTTCTTGAAGGTTTTTTATCAAGAAAGGGTGCTGTATTTTGTCAAATGCTTTCTCTGCATCTATTCAGAAGATCATGTGGTTCTTGTCGTTTCTTTTACTAATGTGATGTATCACATTGATGGTTTTGTAGATATTGAACCAGCCCTGTATCCTAGGTATAAATCCCACTTGATTGTGGTGAATAATTGTCTTAATATATTGTTGGATCCAGTTTGCTAGTATCTTGTTGAGGATTTTTGCAAAGGATAACTGCTATATTAATCTCTATCATCATAGATTAGTTTTGCCAACTTTGTATTAATTAAATATAGTATATATGCTTTTTTCTGGCTTCTTTAGCTCAATTTGATGTGTGTGAGATGTATTCATGTTTTGTCTGTAGATACAGTTAATTTTTTTCATCGTGTTGGTGATTTTCATTTGTTCGTTCTACAGTTGTTGGCATTTGGATTTTGTCCAGCTTTTGATTTTTGTAAACAACACTGACATGAATATTCATAACAGTCCTATACATGCAATTTTATGGTCAAAAGCAGGCATTTCCTCTTGAAACTTATTTGAATTTTCAGTAATATCGTGTGTGTGTGTGTGTGTGTGTGTGTGTATGTGTGTGCATATGTTATTATAACCTTTTTCCAAAATGTATGTGCCAGTTTACAATCCCATCAAAAATATATGAGTTTCATTGCTCCATATCCTCATCAACACTTGATAACAGTAAACGTTGGTTTTGTGAATAATATATAAAATATATATATATATATATATATATATATATATATATATATCATGAATAATTTTAGCCATTCCTGTGGGATGTAATGTCTTATTGTGATTTCAATTTGCATTTCTGTAATGACAAATGATACTGAGTATCTTTTCATATGCTTATTGTCCTTTTGCACATCACTTTTGGTAATGTTCCCTTTCAAGTTTTATTTATTTATAAAATAGGTTGTTAGTATTTTATTGACTTATAGGATTCTGAGTCCAAGTTCTTGGCTGCACCTAAATATTGGGAATATCTTCTCCCAGTCTATAGCTTGGCATTTTTTTCTCTTGTATTTTTGATGTATTTTGACTGATGGCAGAACTTTTTAATTCAACAATTTTTTAATAGCTAGTGCTCTTGTGTCCTGTTTAAGAAATTTTGCCTATCTGAGATGAAAAAGATATTGTCTTCTGTTTTCATCTAGAAGCCTTTTGTTTTTCTTTTCACAATTAGGACTATGATCTATATCAAATTACTTTTGTGTATGTTGTGAGGTAAGGGTCGATTTCATTTTTTTTTCCTCCAGAGATATCTTAATGGATCAGCACAATTTATTGAAAAGACTGCCCTTTTAGTTTGAATTACAGTCATGCACTACATAAATCAAGTGATCATATGTGTTTGGGTCTTTTTCTGGATTCTATTTCTGTTCCATTAGCTTCCTTGCACACAAATTTCTGTTATTTTTGTTATAATTTTGTTCATCTTTGGTATCAGTTGCAGTATTTGTGATTTTGTGTTCTTCATTAAAATAAAACAAAACTTTATAATTTTGGAACCAATGAGTGGTAAAATTGTTCTTTCTCTGAAGTACACATGAGTTGTTTGCTGTCAAATCCTCCTTAATTTTCTTTTTTTGTTTTTATTTAAAACTTTTTTTTTAATGTTTATTGTTGAGAGACAGAGAGAGACAGAGCATGAGCCAGAGAGGGGCAGAGAGAGAGGAGACACAGAATTGAAAGCAGGCTCCAGGCTCCAAGGTGTCAGCACAGAGCCTGATGCAAGGCCAAAACCCAGGAGCCGTGAGATCATGACCTGAGCCAAAGTTGGACACCCAACTGACTGAGCCACCCAGGCCCCCTCCTTAATTTTCTATAAATGATCACAAATTCAGAATAATAAAAAAAGACTTTTCTGTATTGTTTCAAGTATTGATTTATCAACATTATTCTTTATAGGGTTTAAATTCAAGTTCAGTCTGTAGTGTATTATTTGTTTATTCATTCATGTATTCATTCACTGTTGGGGACATGCTACTTTGTACTCAACATTAGTGCTAGTATTTCCCACATGTCAACTCAGATACTAGCACATGGCATGTATCTGCATATGCTGTTTATTTAGTCCAAATTGAACCAGAATTTGAGATATGTGGACCATATAGGTAGAGGTAGCAAAGGGTTAGATTGAGGAGTGGGGAATGAGTTTGGGGGGTAGGGTCTGTGGCCCACACTAGCAACTAAAATTTGCATTATTTAGAGAGAAGATTGTTCTTTCAGAGCATGTCTGAATCTGATATATTCCCACAAGGGAAAAAAATAGTAAAGCTACTCAAAATACTATTAAAAATGTATTGCAAGTAAGAGCTCTGTTTTCCTTTCTTTTTTTTTTTTTAAAGAAAATACAGGTTATTTGATTATGGATTCAGTTTGCTTTGAGTAGTTTTTTATCACAGGTTTCAAAGGGAAATTTCTTTGAAGCACATCTCTGCTGAGACATAAAAACACGAGTTGGCTAAAGCCGACAAGTTTGCTGCGATGACTTAGTCTGGAATGTAGGAAGAAATAGGAGGCTTTTTCAATTGCAATGAATAGCTACGGAAGCCTGTCTCTTCCTTTTTACTATAGTGTGTTGAGCATTACACTTTTTTCTCCTGAGATGGCATTAAAATCGATCATTTTCTTATTAAATTCAAAGAGTATGTTTCAACAATATTACATTTAGCCCCTAAAGAGCAAAACTGGGAGGTTAAATGTGAATCATAAAACTCTGTGTCTCAATAAAAGGATTGGGTAGGTGGTAAAGGCAATGGCCAATAAGAGTTGATATGTGGTAGTCATTGATTCCATGTAATATTCTGAAGGTTTCTTTTTCATGCTTTCAGTTCCAAAAAAGAAAATAAATATACAGGATTTTAGTTAGTATTTTGAATAAGTTGTGTAGGTTCTTAAAGAGCAACACTCAAGATAATAGTTCAGTCTTCATAAAATAGGTCATTATCATTATTCTAAAGTAGCATAGGAACAAAACCCCCCCCAAAATATCTATCTATCTATCTATCTATCTAACTACATATATATATATATATATATATATATATATATATATATATATATATGTATGTATATATATATATCTCAATTGGCCAAGTAACTGATAGCTATTATGCTGGTCTAAAAAGTCTAATAACTTTTCAAAGATATAAGTGAGAAGATTCCCTGTTATTCATTCTCATATGCTGGATTTTGTGACCTTTGTAATTATGTTATTCTCATCAATTCTTCTTACTTTGGCATATTGCAGATAGAGTTTTGATCCAATTTGTTGGTATAAATATAACAACTTTCCAAATATTTGGTATCTTGATTACAGAACACAATACCAAAATATCACTACCCTTAAAGAATCTGTTCCAGGGAATATATCTTCTCTTTTGGAACCTTTTTAGCTGTGCAGTCCACACTGCTTGTCAGACATGTTTCACAGTAGTGTCTGGTGGAATCTTGATTTTTTTTTTTGAAGATAATTTCTATTCCTGGGACAGAGACAGTAGGGAATAACAAAAGACATTTATCAACCATGAGTTTAGTCTGTTAGGGTGCTAGTAGAAAACAGAAGGCACACTAGAAAGTTAATGGATGAGTTAATAAAAGAGAATAATTATGGAAATGTAGGCAAAATTAAGAGAACAAAAAAGGGTTGGTGAAGCATTCAAGGGCCCCCAACAATGAGAGCCGTTACTACTCCAAAGTCTCATGTGAAATGGTAGAGAGTGGTAAGAGCAAAACTAAGTGATGACTATTGCTGTGAAAACTGGCCTGCCCAGCATTAGTGGACTTACACAGAGGAGGAGGGCCATTGTCAAAATCATGGGTTGGGAGGAGGGAGCTGAGGTGTGGTAGAAATAAGTACCTGATAACTTTACCCTCTTACTCCTTTTCTCCCATAGTAATGCCTCTTATTGATTGAAAACAGCAAAATGTCAGAGGGCAAGAGATACCAAGTGATGTAGTTCTGGGGCAAAGATCAGCACAAAGAAGAGATCCATAAAGGTAATAGTAAATGCAGAATAATCAGCACAGTCCATCCCTTTTTTTCTAGTTGGCATTCATTCCAGTTCTTCATTTTAGATAGACAAATCTGAAACACAAAGGAAAAAAATCCCCAAACATAAAGGAAACAAAAAGTCTTATTAACTATCATATCACCTTGGGGAGATGTCAGTGTAGCTAGAATCTCACCAGGAGCTTTAACTGTGATATTATTGAGCACCAGTGCCCTTCATATATAGTATAGATGTCCATAGTGGATGGAAAGGAGAAAAATAATGATTAATGGAGAACATAGCTGACCATAGTGTCCACTTCTATAGCTGACTATAAGGCCTAGGTTACAAGGTTTGTTGAAATTATAGTTTCATTCTTTGATCACCAGTTTCATGTTTCCTTTATTCTCTGCCATCATTAGTTGACAAGTTTTTTGTGATGGGGTGACCCAAATCTTCACTTCTATAGAAGCCGTATCTCTAATGGTCTTGTCTTGATGTGTTGCCCCAATTTCCTACTGGCAAATGATAGAAGAATGGCTGTATTAATAGGTGCCACAGTGAGTTGCCCCCACTAGTTGGAAGAAATCTAATTTCTCCTTGTTAATCAAATTAATTATTCAAGCGACAACATTGACCTCTGTCTTTACCTGTTAAAATAAGGAGCCCAAGATAGCCTGAGGTTAATCTCAGTTTCTATTTCAATAGAATCATGACTGTGTTCCCTGGTGGAAGCATTGACTTTTGAACTACACTGAGGTCCCTTCTAGCATACTATTAGGTTCAGTAGTGAGAAGAGCTTTTCCCACATCCACACCTTGTTTCCCAGGCTCATGCAGTCTATCTGTAGAGAAGATGGCACTATTTATTGTTTACTGGCCTAAAGGTTATTATGCATCCTATAGAAGAGAACTACAAGCTCACAGGATGTCTTCACTTACATAGTGTCATTTCTGAGCCTTTGGTGGCTAATTTATCACTTTGTCAACCAGCTGCTCTTTGGGGGAATATGATAAGATCAGAGAGTACCTTGAGAATTTCACACTGCTTGCTATATTTCTTTCACTGTAAAATGTTTCCTCTCAGCAAAAGTGATTTTTTTAAGGATACTGAAGTATCCTAGAAACGAATAAGGCATTTTTTAGTCCCTGCCCAACAATATTGATAGAGTTTTGCCAGCACAAAAGGAAATCTGTTTCTGGCATATGAGTATATTCCCATGAGAACAGCCTTTGTGACAAAAGGGCTCGAAAGTGGTCAACTTTCACCCGGTGAATGGCTAGCTCTCCAGGAAGTGGTTGTACTGGGGGCCTAGCATGGACTTCTGCTGTTGGCATGTTGAATACTCAACAAGTAGTTGTGAGCAGTTCAGTCTTAGTGAAGGGAAGTCTATGTTATCTATGTTATTGAGCCCAATGCATAGCCTCCATCCCAGCCACTGTGGCCACTTTGTAAATGGGCCCATTAAACAAGCAATTTAGCAACCAAGGATAGAAAGCTAACTTATATCCACACAACAGGTAATTTTATTCACTTGATTGGTGAGTGCCTTCACCTCAATGCAGAGATTTTATGTGGCCCATGAATATTTTCATACTCTGAAATGTGTATTCACTATCCTCTCTTGTAGATTCATACTTGTCACTTATTTTCCAAGCTGTTTTTTTCCAGTACCATGACCAACAACTAACCTGTTATCTATGGACTATGAATTAATGTAGATTTTTACATCGAGTCATCTATCTCTCCTTTCAGATGATCACAGCAAGTGGACAAGCAGATACACTGACCAAAACTCCCCATCCCAATTTTCAAGGTTCTACTACGAACCTTGAAGTTAGCATCAAAAATCTGAGGAAATTGTACATTTAACTGGTGTTGCATCTCTATAGCACTAACAATCAGGCTTTGTATCTGATCCACAGTCATGTGTGAAAAAGCTTCATAGAGGCTATCTGCACTTTGAAAAGGAATGTCAGGCTTTGAGTTAATTTGTGTGTGTGCTTAGTTAGAAGTAACAAGTATATTCCAGATTTTTACATTAGCAATGTCAACATAGCAACTAAATGCCATAGAAAATTGAGCTCTCAAAGCCTTTTTCCAGTGCACCTCATCTCATGCCACCTGTGATAATTTGAGTAACTGTGGTGCTACTACAATCATGAGATCTTATTGTCCCTTAGCAAAGAGATAATCTGCATGCTCATCAAATATGTGAGACATCAGTCCTAAAACCCAAATTTTAGAGTCTATTTCCTGGGAATATTCCAGGAAAATTTCTTGTTATCAGCCATGGTGTTAGCAAGAAACCACTGATAGTTAAAGAGATCATTAAAGAGAGTATGAAAATGGGATTATTTCTAAGGGAGGAGTTAAGGGTAACAATGAGAAAGGATAAACCTCCTGGGAATTAGCAACAATTATGAAATGGTTACCATGAGCTAGTTTTAAGGGGGAAAGAAGGGAATAACATTACTGGAACTCACTGAGAGGAGGCACCTGACTAATGATTAGGTGGAGAGGATATTAGCCATTGACAACACTGCAGACCAATAGTGAGAAGTTAATGGACTCTCTCCTGAACCCTGCTCTCCTTTCAGTGACTCCCATTGGTTGAATGCACCTGGAAAATAGAGTGGAAGAGATCTTGACTGATGCAGACCATAAAGTTTAGCAACCAAAACACAGAGAAGGGTTAGGCATAGTTCTGGACGAGTAAGTGGAGAAAACCCAGCACAAAGCACAGACTACTTATATTTTTGACTAATAAATGGATTCTTTTGGATTCACTTACTTTCATTTTGTTCTTTTAGCTACAAATATATAATTTTGTTAATTAGAAAACAACCCTACAACTTCTTTTGAGGTTGAGATACAGAAAAGTTTGCTGCTTTATTGCCCACAACTGGAACATAGGTACCATGAGGGTGGGGAATTCCCTGCTCCAATCCTGTGTTAGCTTACTAGGGCTACTATAACAAAGGAGCACAAACTGGGTAGCTTAAATAACAGGAACTTATTGCCTCACAGTTCTGGAGGCCACAAATCTAAGATTAAGGTGTTGGCAGTGTCAGTTCCTTTTGAGAGCTGTGAGGAAGAGTTCCTTTCCATGCCTCTCCCCTTGCTTCTGGTGGTTTGCTGGGACTCTTTGGTGTTCTTTGGCTTGTAGAAACATCACACCAATCTCTTCCTTTATCTTCACAAAGTTCTCTGTGTTGTGTGTGTGTGTGTGTGTGTGTGTGTGTGTGTGTCCAAATTTCTCCTTTTTATAAGAATACCTTTAAAAAAATTTTTTTTTAATGTTTATTTATTATTGAGAGACAGAGCGAGATAGAGCGTGAGCAGGGGAGGGGCAGAGAGTAGAGGAGACACAGAATCCAAAGCAGGCTCCAGGCTCTGAGCTGTCAGCGCATAGTCCCATGCAGGGCTTGAACTCACAAACCACGAGATGATGACCTTAGTCCAAGTTGGACACTTAACCGACTGAGCCACCCAGGAGTCGCAAGAATACTTTTTTATATTGGATTGGGTCCACCCTACTCCAGTGTGACTTCATCTTAACAGATTATATCTACAATGACCCTATTTCCAAATAAAGTCACATTCTAAGGTTAGGATTTCAACATATGAATTTTTGGGAATGCAATTCAACCCATAATAGATCTTAATGCCTAATACAATGTATGGCCTGGAAACCTATGAAACCCTATTTATCTATTTTTAAAAATTTGGGGAGTGTTAAATCTTATACCTTATACATTAATTCTACATCTGATTCTCTTCAATTTAAGAAATTTGAATTAGTATCAGAAAATAGCGTCTTCTATTTGCCCCTAATAATTAATTAGCAATAATAAGAGCTATGTACTACATTGGGTAATAAATCATTTTACTAAGTTCCACCTGTGGTAGTGCCCACTCAGCCAGTTTCAGAGACAGATAGAAATCTCTCAAGCCCATAAATGTCATTCTGATTTCTGAATGATCAGTTTACTTCCTGCATCATGAAGTTTGATTAAAAAATTATTGCTTGAAGCTCATAAAACAATCCAATCACTTTCAAATCTAATTTTTATATTTTTCCCAGTGATAATCTGTGCATAAGAACAATTAAGATCATTTTTGCCAACCACCCTCTGAGTCATTTACCCAAGTTAATTTCATTTGCCATCCTGCTACTTCCTACTCTTAAATCCATCTTTACTTTCTAAAATCTATGAGCTGCTTTTTCTTTTCCAACATCTAAAATTTATAGGAAACTTTTTTTTCCCCATTAAACACTGTCCAACATTTTTGAACATGGAAAAAAAGACTGATATTTTCAATTTCCTCCTCTAATTTTCTCCTCTGCCAAATCTTGAATAGCAATAATGTGTTTATAAAGCCTTTCTGCAGGAGCCCATCCATAGTACCTGACAGAGCAGTGCTGTGTAGAGAGCCCTGGAATTGGAGCCCAGTTCCTGAGTTAGGAATTGTATTAGGAATTTACGTATTAAACAAGATAAGGTTATATATCACTATGCATAAGCAAGTATTAATTTTGTTTTCTATAATCATTTAGCTGTTATTTGATCCTTTCATCATCTTCACTACAGCCCTATTATAAACTTCATTTAATAGATGAGGAATTTTTTAGAGATTAGTCAATCTGCCTGAAGGCATGACTCAGTAGTGGTAGGAGAGTTAGGATTAGAACTACAGCTGTCTTCCTTCAGAGCCCACCATCATTTCTACCATCACCTACTATTCAAGATCAATTCAACAAAGTAGCATGCTGGGCCCTCCTCTAACCACATCTTATTTTTCTGCCTTGAACTCTCTTTGCCCAGATAACTAGGTAACTCCTACTCATCCTTTGGGATTCTTCTTTCACATCCATTATGCAGTAATACCTGCCCTCTTCATACTTGTCATTTCTCCTTGGTGGAATTTATTTCATTCATAATTTCCCAAGGTTTTATGTCTATCTTCCTCATAAGGAGGTAAACTCTCTTAGGGTAGGGAGTGTCTCTGATTTCTTTACCACCATATCTTCAGCACAAAGTTCTCTTCCTGAGTGGGCACCATATGTGTTCCTTGATACACAGACGAATGAGAACACATATGTCACTATGTTTGTCTTGCACAGAGCCCAGAAGACAAAGATACAGTCCTGCAAGTTTTATGCACAATAAGTCTCAAAAACAATTCAGAGAAAAACAATTAGGATTTGTAAAGGAAGCAACTCTTTCTTCTCAAATATTCTGAAAATTTATACAGGAGATAATAGCATAATGTCTACTTTAGAGGCCATTTAGACTCCATGAAATGCTATAAAAACACATATACATATATAAAACATGATATCCTTTTCTACTAAGCTATAAAAAATTGATGCATTTGATTAAAATAAGAATTAGTGCCAAAAGACACTAGCTTGGGGTAATATTTTCAATTTTAATTGGAATTTTTATTGTTCACAGCATATGTTCTCACAAACATTGAACCTATGCTTTACATCTTCCATTTTAGAGATCATAGTTTATTTACTAGATTAGACATATTTAAAATTCACCTTATTAAGGTTTTAATGCAAGTGTGAATCAGAAAAAAAAGATATAAAATGGTTTTCATTTAAGCATATCAAATTATTTCTTCATAGTAGAATGCATACTTATTACTGATACTTATTGATACTTATTACTATGGAAAACCCGTAAGTATTAGCTCCTCAAATTTTTGTCCAATAAATTGTAGTCAAGTGGTTCTCCAACCTTCTGAACTTCAGAATTATTTGGGTGAGCATCTTAAGATAACACAAATGATAGCACTCCATTTCTGGAGATTCTTCATATGTCTGAAATTGATGCCCTGAAATCTACATTTTGAGGAATTCTCCAGTGATTGAGATTTTCACATGGGTTTGGAAACAACCAAAATCTTCAGTAACAACAATGCAAATATTACTTTATTTCCTGGATAAGCCACTTCTTTTTTTTAATTTTTTAATGTTTATTCATTTTTGAGAGACAGAGACAGAGCATGAGCGGGGAAGGGGCAGAGAGAGGGAGACACAGAATCTGAAGCAGGCTCCAGGCTCTGAGCTGTCAGCACAGAGCCCGATGCGGGGCTCGAATTCACAAACTGTGAGATCATGACCTGAGCTGAAGTTGGACGCTCAACCGACTGAGCCACCCAGGCGCCCCCTGAATAAGCCAGTTCTTAATAATACATTAGTAACTTGGGAAGGTGAATTATTTCAAACAGCAGTCACTCAAACTTTTACCATTCTTTTTCCAAACAAAATATAGGTGTTGGGAACTTTCATCATCCTTAATTTAAATAAAATTGGACATAAGGGTAGGCAGTAATCTTGGGGGTGAATTTAAAATAATGGCACACAAGTGCCATATTTTATGCACTGAGACTATATTTCAAAGTATAGTAGGAGGCCACATAAAACTCAATTTGCGTCTTATACATATCTCTCCTCAACATGTGGTTTTCTTTTAAAAGCAGAATAAAGATTCATGACCAGAAAACTGAGCTAAAAACAGGTATGATGAGTATGTAATTTTCAAATCTTAATTTTGCTATTTCTTAACCTAAATCCCAAATTACTTTCAAAAGCCTCCATTACTCCTGTATTATATAATGCTTCGTTTAAGAAGCCAAGTTTTGGAAAAAAAACTGTAGGAGAACTTTACTTAGAGCCATTATGCATGAATACAAAGACTACCTTAGCCAAACTTCACAGAATTGGTCTACAAAGAGATGGAGGTGGAATAGGAGAGTGAGAGAGAGCGTGCTTTTATTTCTTATGAATGACTTTTTTTTTCTTTTTGAAATGCTATATTTAACTGTGAAACCATTTTCCAGGTCCCAACAGTATTTGTGTGAGCTAGAAGTTCAACAAATGTTTTTCTACAGCAGTCTTCAAAGTGTCTGATAGAAGTGTTAACAATGACAGAAAAGGCAGTTTAGAGTGGTGTTTACCATGATAGGGTGACATTACAGACATAGCTAGTCTGGATGAAGCTACATGCAGATCACATATTATAGTTGGCTTGAGGACAGATGGTTCTTCTCTTGAACAGAAATCAGAAAATCTGATGGCTCATCTTTGTCTGCCAAGTTGAGTTAATTTCTAAATATCTTCATGACTGAATTTTCTCTCCTAAAAATCTAGAATGGATAGGTTTGATTTACTTTGGAAGTTGGGGGTGGGGGGATGAGTGTGCATACTCATTTCTTAGTTTTTCAAGTTTTATACTGTACAATATTAGGAAATTCATGATAGTTTTGAGAACTAGGAAAGAGGATAAAATAGGGATTTTCTTCTTCCTTAATATTTTCCAGTTTTCACTTTAATTGGAAAAACAGTTTAGTTTTTAGTTTCCAAACATTGTTCCAGCAGTTTGATTTGTCACATAATTACAGCACAAAGCACATACATTAGGGAAGTTTGAATCAGTATTTCAAATAGTCCTTTGACAATGGTGGATTTAACATTTGAGATTTCAACAATTCTCCAGTGACCCTAAGGTTGTGTCATGAAAAAATTTATTATTTGGATTAAACACAGATTTGAACTCCATGTGTTGAGACACTAGAGCCTCTCACTGATATAGACACTTAGCCAAGTGGAACTCAGGTGCTCTTTGGGCTTCTGTTCATTGTCGCTACTAAAATAAATGACTTGAGGTCCCAAACACTTTACACTTCATGAAAAAGTAGATAAAAACCAATTTTGTACACATGGAAGAGGTAATTAATTTGAAATCTACATATAGGAAAAATGTGCTTTTTTCTTGGAAGTGAGGTTTGAAAAAAACTGAGTCTGTAGTCCCATTTCCACATTTATGAAGATACCAAGATTTATTGTCTTCTGAATGTCAAGATTTATCTCTTGAATGTCAAATATCTCAGGTTTGAGTCTCTACTTTGATAGGATGAAATTTATTGTTTCTTCTCATGAAAGCTGTCATTGAACTTTGTAGCACTTTTAATTCAAACTTAAAGATGAGGAGTAATTTAACCTTCCTCACTATCCTCTCTTTTCCTGCATTATGCTACCATTTGAATGGTAAATTTTAATAATATGATCCATAGGGCTGAATTCCTCAGGCAACTCTCTCCTCTATCCTACTCTCAATAGAAAAATCTAGTCACACACTTCTCTAAAGAAGACATCCGGATGGCCAACAGGCACATGAAAAGATGTTCAACGTCGCTCCTTATCAGGGAAATACAAATCAAAACCACACTCAGATACCACCTCACGCCAGTCAGAGTGGCCAAAATGAAGAAATCAGGAGACTATAGATGCTGGAGAGGATGTGGAGAAACAGGAACCCTCTTGCACTGTTGGTGGGAATGCAAATTGGTGCAGCCGCTCTGGAAAGCAGTGTGGAGGTTCCTCAGAAAATTAAAAATAGACCTACCCTATGACCCAGCAATAGCACTGCTAGGAATTTATCCAAGGGATACAGGAGTACTGATGCATAGGGGCACCTGTACCCCAATGTTTATAGCGGCACTCTCAACAATAGCCAAATTATGGAAAGAGCATAAATGTCCATCAACTGATGAATGGATAAAGAAATTGTGGTTTATATACACAATGGAATACTACGTGGCAATGAGAAAAAATGAAATATGGCCTTTTGTAGCAACATGGATGGAACTGGAGAGTGTGATGCTAAGTGAAATAAGCCATACAGAGAAAGACAGATACCATATGGTTTCACTCTTATGTGGATCCTGAGAAACATAACAGAAACCCATGGGGGAGGGGAAGGGAAAAAAAAAAAAAAAAAAGAGGTTAGAGTGGGAGAGAGCCAAAGCATAAGAGACTGTTAAAAACTGAGAACAAACTGAGGGTTGATGGGGGGTGGGAGGGAGGGCGGGGTGGGAGGGAGGGCAGGGTGGGAGGGAGGGCAGGGTGGGTGATGGGTATTGAGGAGGGAACCTTTTGGGATGAGCACTGGGTGTTGTATGGAAACCAATTTGACAGTAAATTTCATATATTAAAAAATAAAAAAAAATAAAAATAAATAAATAAATATTAATATTTTTAAAAAATAATAAATAAAATAAAAATTCTGGGGCACCTGGATGGCTCAGTCAGTTAAGTGTCTGACTCTTGATCTCAGCTTATGTCTTGACCTCAGAGCTGTGAGTTTAGGCCCTGCACTGGGCTCCATGCTGCGTGTGGAGGCTACTTAAAAAAATAAATAAATAAAAAATTAAAAATTAAAAAAAAAAAAAAAAAAAAGAAAAATCTAGTCACAAAGAGGTTCATTTGAAGCTATGGCTATTAAACGTGCGTGCATATGCACACACACATACACACACAAGGATTTAAAAATTTTAAAGAATTTATGGGGTTTATGTGGATAACTTTGAAGAATGAGAAACTATGTATTGAAATGTGCCCTTATGGTATTCTAGCTGGAAGGATAGAAGACAAGAATTTATGTCCATGCCCAAATCACAAAAAATAAAAAGTAAAGAAATTTATATGAAAAGGAGAAATCTATAGGAGCAAGTTACAGTGATGCAGAGGAGAGAACTAAGTTTTGAAGCCTCATTCTAGATAAAGTAGATGTGTTGTATTTATAAGAATGAGTGACAAGCAACTATCATTAGGCTTAATGGAGGGATCTGATTAGGAAGCATGTGGATTCTGAAGTAATCTTGAAATAAAAAGTACATATATGAATTAAAAATGATTAATTCAGATGAAAATCTTATAGAATTATAGCAAAATTTATGAAAATCATCTTTCCAAACTTTTGGAAATGTCTTTCCCATCCACCAGCCTTCTATGCTACTTAAGATTCCTCTTTGGCATTTATTTATTTATTTATTTATTTATTTATTTATTTATTTATTTATTTTTAATATATAATTTGTTGTTATTAGCTAGCATACAGTGTTTACAGTGTGCTCTTGGCTTCGGGAGTAGATTCCTGTGATTCATCACTTACATACAACATTCAATGCTCATCCCAAGTGCCTTCCTCAATGCCCATCACTCATTTTCTCCACCCCCCACCCCCATCAAGCCTCAGTTTATTCTCTATATTTAAGAGTTTCTTATGGTTTGCCTCCCTCTCTGTTTGAAACATTTTTCCTTCCCTTCCCCCATGGTCTTCTGTTAAGCTTCTCAAATTCCACATATGAGTGAAATTATATGATATCTGTCTTTCTCTGACTGACTTATTTCACTTAGCAAAATACCCTCCAGTTCCATCCATGTTGTTGCAAATGGCAAGATTTCATTCTTTTTCATTGCCAAATAGTATTCTATGGTATATATGTGTATATACACATATATATCACATCTTCTTTATCCATTCATCTGTTGATGGACATTTGGGCTCTTTACATAATTTGGCTATTGTTGATAGCACTGCTGTAAACATTGAGGTACCTGCACCCCTATGAATCAGCACTCTTGTGTCCTTTGGATAAATTCCTAGTATAGCTATTGCTGGATCATAGGGTAATTCTATTTTTAATTTTTTGAGAAACTTCCACACTGTTTTCCAGTTTGGCTGCACCATTTTGCATTCCCACCAATTGCATTCCCTTTACTCCACATCCTTGCCAACATCAATTGTTTCCTGAGTTGTTAATTTTAGCCATTCTTACTGGCATCAGGTTGTATCTCAATTTGGTTTTGATCATGTGTCTGTTAGCCATTTGGATGTCTTCTTTCTTTGGCATATCTTTAAAATTAAAGTTAATTAATATAAAGTTTTGTTATCTTTGATGTAAGTAGGCTTTCAAAACACCAAGATGAGGGGTGCCTGGGTGGATCAGTCATTTAAACATCCTACTTCAGCTCAGGTCATGATCTCGCAATTTGTGAGTTTGAGCCCCACATCGGGCTCTGCACTGACAGCTCTGAGCCTGGAGCCTGCTTCAGATTCTGTGTCTCCCTCTCTCTCTTCCCCTCCCCCATTCATGCACGCGCGCTCTCTCTCTCTCTCTCTAAAATAAATCAACATTAAAAAAAAAGAACACACACACACCAAGACGAGTGTTTCGGTAAATTATTGGCAGAGAGAAAGAAAAGGAATTGAGAAAGGAATATTAGAACTTCTTTTGAAGAGTGATAAAGAACTATAACAACAACATTAATAATGCAGAAAATCAAAGAATAGGATTAAGGCAGAAATAAATGACAGAAATGTAATAAACGTGCATGATTGAGTGGACTTCTGTGCAACTTACAGGAGATATTAAGAAATTAAGGAAATTTGCCACATAGTTTCAATTACTGAGCTGAGAAGTTAAAAAAATGAACTGGGGGAATGAACAGAGAATAAATGAAAGGATTTAGAATGCACGGAAGGAGGCAAAGAGATGGCAAAACAATGTAAAGTGATTGGCTTAGTGGTAGGTATTAAAAAAAGAGTACATTAGAAAATGACAATTGCTTCATCACGTATGATTGAACAAAGTTACACTTCCCCTAGGACTATATATGAGGATGTTTATAGATTCAAAGCTAGTCCAAACAAAGCCAAGAGATACAGAAAAGATATGAACAGGAGATGCAAGTAAGTGATAGGAGTTTGTGCAATGTAGGCCAATGAATAGTAGATGAAACAAGGAAAAAAAATAACGTAGCAAATTTCAAACATGAAAATACATAGATTGCTCCTGAATCTGGAACACTTCTGACCTGTGATGCAACTTAAGAAGGACAAAGGTGAACATCTCATCCTTTTAGACTTCACCAACTGATGTGTGGAATCAATTATCCATTTGTTTTATAAGACTTATTAAACTAGTCAATACTGTACAAGTTTTTCTGGACTTTTTGTTCTGTCTATGGCCTGAACACTTCAGAAGAGTTTTAGGTGGGAATGAAAACCAGAGAGCAAGATCCTCTGAGTTACTCATTTCTTGCCATTCTTTTCATCCATGAACTGCCTCCAGGTTTTTCTAAGGCTTCTTGGCAAGAGGGTCTTCCTCATCTTCATTTTGGAAGGTGTAGAGACACAAAAACATAGTGGTACACATCCAAGCTCTAACAAACACATCATTTTTAGGTCTGATCAAATATGCTACCTAATTCTTGAGACATTCCTTGAATAGTTAGCCTGCATGAATCAGATTCTCCCTTTCCCACCCTCTCTTGTACCTACATTATGACCACATTACGACCCTTGAAAATATAAATGATATGAAAAAGTAAGAAGCTATGTAACTATAGTCCTGGCAAAACAACTAATTGAAATTAATTTCATCCCCGATCTTATGAGGAAACACATGCAATTCTTAAAAAATTTATTATCATTTCTTACTGAAGTATAGTTGACATACAATGTTAAATTAATTTCAGGTGTACAACATAGTGATTTGACAATTCTATGTATTACACACAGTGCTCACCACAATAAGTGTAGTTACCATCTGCCACCGTACAAAGTTCTTAACGATATTGGTGACTGTAATCTCCGTGCTGTACTTTTTATTCCTATGACTTATTTACTTCATAAATGGAAATTTTTTCCTCTTGATCTTCTTTACTTATTTTGTCCATTCCCCCCACCCTCTCTGGCAACTAGCAGTTTGTTCTCTGCATTTGTAAATCTTTTTCTATTTTGTTATTGTTTGGTTGTTCATTTGTTTTTGGGGTTTTTTTTTAGATATCACAAAGAAGTGAAATCATGTGGTAGTTGTCTTTTTCTATCTGACTTATTTCTCTTAGCACAAAATCCTTTAGGTCCATTCATATTGTCACAAAGTTTTACTTGAGCATTATCATAGCGTGGACCACAAATTTACCCTGCTTCTTTTAACATAGTTTGTAATAATCATACACAATGCTGTGTCATATTTTAAATTTTCTTTTTGGTGGTCATTTAATATTTTATTTAATATTATGAAACGCTCAAAATAATTAATCTTTGGTGAAATGAAATTAAAAGTACATTGAGATACCACTAGGTAACCATAAGAATAACTAAAATGAGAAAGATTGGCAATATTAAGCTTTAGTGAGATTGAGGAACAACTGTAACTTTTACATATTGCTAGGGGGAATGTAAAATGCCACAAACAAATTATAAAATCACTTAGAAATACATTACAGAGTTTATAGTAGACTTAACTATATGACTCAGAGATCTCTCTTCTAGATATTTATCCATAAGTGATAATCATATATATTTACATAAAGAGTTTTACATTTGTAAAAGTAAAACCCCAAACTCAAAGCATCCCATATGCCCATGAACTGATAAATTAATTAACAAATGTTGTTTTGGCTACATAACAGAGTGCTATTCGGTAGCAAAAGGGAACAAATTACTGATAAATTCAGCAACACATATGGAGTGCTAAAACATTACGGTAGGCAAAAGAAGCCGAATATAAAATTACTTAATATTATCCCATTTGTAAGTGGTATTATTTTCTTGATTTAAAATGTCAATTTTTGGATGCTAAAAAATAGAAACGCAGTCAATTTTAGTGTATTGACCTTATGTTCTACAGTCTTGCGACACACATTTATAATAACTTTTTATAGTTGTCTTGTATATTTCTTAGTCTGTATAAGACAGACTCAATTATGTCATCTGAGAATGAAGAAAGTTTTACTTTGTTTCCTATCTGGATGAGCCTGGGATTTTCTTTTTGGGAAGTTTTAAAATCACAAATTCAATTTCTATAATATATATAGACCCATATATCGTGTAGAGACCTAATACACATAATAATTGATCTTTGAAAATTCGTATCTTTGAATTTGTCCATTTTATCTGAATTCTTAATTTTTTTGACAAAATTATTTGTAATATTCTTTTATTTATTTATTTTATTTTGCATGGCTGTAGTATTTACAGTGATGTCACTTTTTTCATTCTGAATATTGGTGACTTTTTTTTTTTTTAAATCTTGACCTAAGATAAATGGTTATTTATTATTTTGAATTTTAAAGAAACATTGCTTGGCTTTGTTGATTTTTTCTGCTGCTTATCTGTTTTTTGAAACATTGCTTGGCTTTGTTGATTTTCTCTGCTGCTTATCTGTTTTTTATGTCATTAGTTTCTATGCTTATCCTTATGTTTTTCCTTCTGCCTACTTTAGGCTTAATATTCATTTGTAGTTTTTTAAAGTGGAAGATGAGATGTTTGGTTTGCAAAATTTCTTCCTTTTTAATATTGATGTTTAATGCTATAAATTTTCCTCTAAGCAGTGCTTTAGCTGCATCTCTAAGTTTTTAAATATTGTATTTCATTTTCCATCATTTCAAAATATTTCTGTTTTCTCTTTTAAGTTTTTTCTTTTACTTGTATGTTACTTACATGCGTGTTTCTCATTTTCAAATATTTGGAGATTTTCCAGATATCTTTTTTTGTTAGAAAACAAACTCTGCTTGTTTTCATTCTTCTAAATGTATAGAGACTTTTAAAAATGAAAGTAGATGATCAATCTTAGGGAATGTTTTATAAACACTTGAAAAAATTGTATTTAGCTATTGTTGAGTAGAATGCCAATTATGTCAATTTCTTTCATGTTATTAAAATCCATGTTCTTACCAATTTATTTGTGGCAGGGGCACTACTTGTTTTATTGACTGAAGAGGAATATTGAAGCCCACAGATCTAACTGTGTCTTCTTTTAATTCTTCAACTTCCATCATTTTTGTTTCATGTATTTTGATATTTTGTTACTAGATGCATAGACATTTAGGATTATTATGACTTCTTAATGAACTATATCTTTTTCACTATAGGATGTACCTTTGTATCTTTTTGTTCTGAAGTCTACTTATCTGGTATTAATACAGCTGCTCTAGCTTTCTATTGATTAGTGTTTGTGTGGTATATATTTTTTCATCTTTTCACTTGTAACAAATTTGAGTCTCTGTATTCAATGTGGAATTCTTTTATTTATTTATTTATTTTTTAATTTTTTTTAACTTTTTAAATTTGTTTTTGAGAGAGACAGAGACAGAATGTGAGTGGGGGAGGGGCAGAGAGAGAGGGAGTCACAGAATCTGAAGCAGGCCTCAGGCTCCAAGTTGTCAGCACAGAGCCTGATGCAGAGCTTGAACTCACGAATTGTGAGACCATGACCTGAGCCAAAGTCGGACGCTTAACTGATGGAGCCACCCAGGCACCCCTCAATGTGGAATTCTTTTAATAGGATATAGTTGCATCTTGCTATTTTATTTATTCTGACACTCTCTTCTCTTGTAATGAACGTATTTAGATCACTTAAAGTTCATGTAGTTTTGGTATAAGTCTAAAATCTAGGTATTTGTTTTCTATTTTTCCATCTTCTGTTACTTCTCCTTTTTCTTCTTCTCTGTCTTTTTTCAGATTAATTATTTGTTTTGGTTTCATTTGTCTCTACTATGGGCATATTAGTGATATATTTATTTAGTGGTTTCTCTCAGGTTTGTAATATATCTTTAACTTATCACAGTCTATAGTCAAATAATACCAAACCAGGTCACATATCGTGTGATCCCTCTTGACTTTTTTGATAATGTTGTCATGTGCTTTACTTCTACTCATGTTATAATCCTGACAAACATTCTTATGTTTGCTATACATCATTATCATCTTAAAATATTAAAAATTGAGAAAAATGGCTTTAGTATTTACCCACGTAGTTAAAATTTCTTGCATTCATCATTTTTTGTGTAGATTCAGATTTATCTTTGGAATCATTTTTCTTTTGTTAGAATAATTTTTTTTTATGATTTCTTTCAGTACAGTTTCTGCTAGTGATGAGTTCTATCAGATAATTTTGTGTGTAGAATTGTTTTTGCCTTCAACTTTAAAACACATTTTCTCTGGGTATAAACTTATCACTGATAGTTTTTTTTTTCTTTTAACAGTTTACAGATGTAAATTAATTTCCTTGTGTCTTCCTTAGACCATTACAAGAAGCCAGCTCTTGTTCTTAGCTTTTCTTTTTTAATGTAATGTGTCTTTCCTGTCCTGCAGCCACTTTAAAGGTTTTCTCTATGTCACTGATGTTTTAGCAGTTTCATTATGATGTTTTATTGTATTTATTCTGCTCAGGGTTGCTGAGCTTCTTCAATCTCTATGGTTAGAATTTTCAATGACTTTGATATTATGGTAGTTACTTCCTTAAAAAAATTTTTTTTTTACTCACATCCTTATTTTTTTCTGAAACTGCAGTTACACACATGTTTAGCAGCTTAATATTTTTCTGTTGGACAGAGATCACTGGTGTGCTATTCAGACTTCTTTTTCTCTATGGGCTTTATTTTGAGTAATTTTATTGCTACATCTTCAAATTTATTGATCTTTTCTGAAGTGTCTAATATGATGTTAATCTGATATTTGTTTAGTTAAAATATTGTATTTTTTATTTGTATAAGTTCCATTCCACTCTTTTTTTATAGCTTCTTTTTATTTTTCCATCACGTTCATGTTTCTTTTCCATCCCTGTGCATGTTTGTGATTTTATGTTTTTTTTTAAGCCTTTAATCACTGTCATTTCTTGTTCTGTTTTTATTAATTGTTTCACTGGTTATAGGCCATATTTTTCTGCTTCTTTTAATTCCTGACAAGATTTTATTGGTTGATGAATATAAATTTTACCACTTCAGATGGTTGGTTTATGAACCACTTCAGTCCTTTTGTGAACCCCAGCTATTATTTACCTACTAAATGCTTTCCAGTATTTTATTCCTTGGTCACATGGAATTTCAGCCTATGCTAATCCAGATTAGTACTCAACAAAGACTATAGATTTCTAGGACTCTTTCTCTAAGTAGCTCCCTTCATTACATTATTCTGTTCTACAAATGCTAGCTGCCTTAAACATGCTGAACTCCATTCACTGGCTCTTCTCTCTTCAATTCTGTGAGGACACTGGGCTACATTTGTGTTGCCCTTTGTGATCTGCAGGCTGGAAACTGCCTCCATATAGTAAGCTTGGTCAATCGTAGAGTCTACCTCATTGGTTATCCTTCTTTCAATGATCACAGTACTTTGCTGCCTGTTTTCCAATGCCTACAAACAAAAGCTTCATGTATTTTGTCTGATCTTCTAAGTTTCTTTTTTTCTTTTTTCTTTTTTTTTTTTTTTTTATGGTGGAAGAGAAATGTCAATGGCAGTTAATTTTGCATGTGTGGAAGAAGAAATTTTTTCCAGAAATTTCATAAATACATAATTCTTACTGTTCTGGTTACTATTGCTCAGTAAAAATTATCCCTGAATATAGCACTTAAAACAACCATTTTATTTTGTCTACAGTTTTATATGTCAGAAATTTAAGGAGGTCTGACTACAAAGGTTTGCTTGAGGGTCTCTTTTACGGTTGCAATTAGGTATCATGAAAGTTCAAATAGATTGAATTCCAATAAGACTCATTTACATGGCCTGCAGTTGATGCTAGCTGCCAACGGGCCTCTCCAGCATAGTACTCTTGGTATAGTCTTTTTACATGGCATCTGGCTTCCCTCATAGTAACTATCCCACATGAATTGGGCATAAGTGTTATGGATTCTTATGATCTAGATTTGGATATTATATGGGGGTCACTTGTAATATATTGTACTGTTAAAGAACATATAATCCAAGTTCAAAGGGAGAAGAGGGGCGCCTGGTTGGCTCAGTCAGTTAAGCCTCTGACTTCAGCTCAGGTCATGATCTCACAGTTTGTGGGTTCAAGCCCTGCATCAGGCTCTTTGCTGACAGTTCAGAGCCTGGAGCCTTCTTCAGACTCTGTGCTTCCTTCTCTCTGTGCCCCTCTCCCATTCACACTCTGTCTCTCTCTTAAAAATAAAGATTAAAAAAATAATAATAAAAAAAGAATTTTTTCCCTTACCTAATCCTATTGTTTCAGGTAGCCTCAATAACATCATTTATACTGTGAGAAAGAGAGAGGTGGGATGAGGAAGCAATGAAATAGTCAAGCTTTAAGAGGTAATCTAGAAAACAATTTTGCATGTAGTTTTTGGGGGTGCGGGAGAGGGGTAAGGATTTGATGAGCAACAAATAGAAAAGAACTACCAGCTTAAAAGGACAGAATGTGTTAATATTTGGTGATCTTTAAAAAAACATAACTGAAAAAGCCCTGGGACCCAGAGTGACTGCAAAATTTGTTCAGCTCCCAAGGAAGGCAGACATTTTTCATACTTAGTTAGATAATGGATATTCAACAAGGAAATACTTCAAAGAAGGCCAAAACAGAGTTCTCAAAGAACTATTCTTTCCAGAAGAAAGATTTACAATATGAATGGAATATTCCCCTGTTCCCAGGTGTGGGGACTTTGCAGTGCCTGCCCAACAGGATTTTATCCTTTCTATAGACTAGTGACTGCTTTGTGTAATCCAGTCCCTCTTTCCCATATGGGAGATTTTACTGGGGTCTTCTTTTCCTACTCCACTACTGAGTATTTTGAGGGTGTTAAGAGGATAACATGTCAACCTAGGTTGCTGGGTCATGGAAAGATGCATCTGAACCGGATGGCAAGAAACGTACATCACTTGTAGTTTTTGGACATTGAACTTAAGTGCACAAATGGATGAACGTTCAGGGAGAAGATGAATGAGTACAATGTGTGAAAATAAGAGTGATATTTATAAAAGAACATTTACTTGATATTTTTATGAGAATAGAAGGTAGAGAGTAGCAGTAAGTTGTGTGTTTATCAAAACAAGTTCCTCTTGAACACACAACTAGATTAAATTCAGTCTGCCTTGCGGTTAGATGTGACCATGTGACTAAATTATGGCTCATAGAATGGGACCCAAATGACCTAAGCTATTTCCTGACTTGACCTATGGAACTCTGCATAAATCTTATGTTTTATTTTCCAATTTGAATTATTATTATTATTATTAGAGTCTTTCAAGGAATAAATAAGTGAAAGATCTGAGTCAATTGAATGACTGCATGGAAGGCTATGTAACTATAAACTTTTATAGGACTGGAATGTGAAAAGAAAAGACTTTATCACATTAAGCCCCTGAGAATTTGGGTTATTTCTAGTATAGCAACTAGAGTTACATTAAAAAATATGTAATCATTATAAAAAGTAGGGAGGGATGGCAGCTTTTAAATGTACCACAGAACCTATAGAAGCAAAAGAAAAAAAAATTAAGATCTTAGATTCTCAACTCAAGCCACAATTAACAGGAGAACCAGAAAGTCTTTATGAATGTCCTAAAAGAATTTCTTATCTTTTATAATCTTAATAGGGCCAATGGGGCCTATAATCTGTCTCAAATTTATCCTGTGGGAAGCAGAATTACAGCATAGTTAATTTACTTGGCTACCTGGATCTCATGTTAAAGAAGTGGCTGAGAAAGGGTGGGCCTCTTAGGAATTAGAACAGGAATGTATGTATATATTCAGATAACCTTGACCACTCAAATTTCACTGAGCCTCTCTCCACACCAGAAGTACACTGTTATAAACTCACCTAAGGGAAGCAATTTTCAAAAGGATGTTAATACCCCTGAAGACATTCCACCAATCCTACTGGCCTTCAAATGTATAACAAAGGGTCCCAGAACACCTAAGGGGAATTAGTGTAATGGGTGATCTGGGGGAAGATGATTCTCAAATCTAAATAATTGCAAAATTTTATTCATTCCTATCAATAAAATCCCAGAAAGTATATGTGGAGGATCAATTATAAAAGTATTTGACCAAAGAGAAAGGAGCATAACATTGGACTGGGCTGAATTTACTTATATGGGTTCATTTTTCATAGACTTAATAGATTCCATGTTTTAAATGAAGGAATGAGTAGTGAATCATATTGCTTTCTTGGTTGGTTGACCGAAGTCTGGAATAAATTATGACCTACATTAAATTAAGTCAAGATTTCAAATTTCTTTGGTAAAGTACAAAGAAAGGAATCCAAAGACTCAGTGGTAAAGGAAAATTGGACTGGATTTATCATATGCAACGCAATCACTTACTACCTCATTATTTCCCACAAGAGATCTGAAGATACTCCCTTTATAACAGCACTGAGAAATATATTTGTGAGGGAATCTCAGCATCCTTTAAATTCTCTGTAGTAGTTTATTCAGTAAGCTGGGGATTGCCATTAGTATTGTATTCCACCACTGAAATGGGCTAACAGGAGCTTGATGGGACTTAACAGGGTTCAAGTCAGGAAATAGCTTAGGTCATTTGGGTCCCATTCTGTGAGCCATAATTTAGTCACATGGTCATATCTAACTGCAAGGCAGACTGAATTTAGTCTTGATGGGAGTGGCAGTACTCAACCATGTAAAAAATGGGTGTGATTACCAAATGGGTAGCAAGATTCTGAAGCATGAAAGGGATTATGATACATTATTGTTGAAGATAAAGGGTCACATGTCAAAGAAATGGTGACTGCAGTTTTATAACCTTAAGAAACTGAATTCTGCCAACATCTGAATGTTCATGGAAGCAAATTCTTACCTAGATCATCCAGAAAGAAACACAGCCCTGCCTTGATTTAAGCATTATGAGACCCTGAGCAGAGAATCCATTTATGCAGTGCCAGACTTCTGACCTCTGGAACTATGGGCTAATCAATGTACATCAGTTTAAGTCACTAAATTTGTGGTAATTTGTATATAGCAGGAGAAAACTAATTCATTATGTGATCCACCAAGCTCTAATGTCAGACTTATACAGTAGTACTCCATCAGCAAATGGAAGTGTGTCCTGCTGGCATAAGTGTGAGTAAGTCACTGTAATTTCCAAGGCACTTGCTACAGCTACAGTGCAACCTATCTCTTCCAGTTCCACACCTGGCCTCATGGAGGGTTTATCTATGATTAGCTGACTAAAAATAGCACATCAGGACCTTATTTACAGAAGGTTTCACATGTTATATTGGCAACAATCTGAAATATAGGCATTACAGTCCTACTCAAGGATAGCCAGGAAGGACTGGGGGATAGGAAGAATGGAATGGAATGGAAATACTTCTAATGAGCTGAACACCTATATGTTCAGTTCATGTTGAAGGAACAGTGGCCAGAGGTCTGTTTATGGGCAAGTGCTAATTTGGCTAAGTGATCAGTGTCCTGGAAAAACGCAATTAGAAAATTGTTGCCAAAACAAGTATGGAGAAGAGATATAAGGATGGAATTCTCAGAGTGTAAAGATGTTCCAAAGGGTACAAATACCCACCAGACGATATTGACTCAATAGAGGCTTGCAATATTCAAGTAAACAAGGTGACCCCATTCTGTGAATGTCAAGCATCCCCTTCCCTCAGCTATCTTTGTGCTTGCACAATGAGCTCATTACCATAATGTTCATGATGACAGGAAGAGGGGTCAGCTATAGATAAACAAAGTGCATGTCCGTTCACCAAGTCAGCTAAGGTTATTGCCACTGATGAATGCCCAGCTTGCCAATGGTAGAGGCCAGTGCTGAGCTCTTGATATGACACTATTTCCTGGGAGGTCAGCCAGTCTCCAGATGGCAGTTGATTACATTTGACCTCTTCCATTTTGAGGGAAGCAATCATATGTTCTCTTTGGAATTGAACTAAGTCTGAATATAGATTTGCCTTTCCTATCCACAGTGCTTCTGCCAGCACCACCATGTGTTGACTTTCTAAATGCTGTGTTTACTGCCATGTCTGACAAAGTAACATTTTTATAGTAAAAGTGGTGATAAATGAGCTTCAGCCCAGAGGATATACAGGGTTTACCATGAACCAAATCATCCATTATAATAGAAGAATGGTTTAATGAATGGAAGAATGCTTTAATGGAAGAATGGAATAGCCTATTAAAGACACAGTAACAGTCTTCGTTGGACGATAAGAAATTGCAATATTGTTGTATAATCCAAAAGATGCCCTATATACTCAGAACCAGTGACTGGTGTGCTATGGGAGTAGAGGCATCTCCTTTCACTAATAACCTGTTCATAAGCATTTTGTGTTCTGTTCTCATGGCTTTGGGCTCTGATGTGTTAAATATGAAGAGGAATGTTTTCACTAGAAGACATAATGACATTCCCATTTTGATGCAGGCTAGCTGGGTCTGAGGAGCTAGAGGGGTTCTCACAGGACTAGTCAAGAATGCCCTTGGCTTCACACAGGATAGAAATCAAACGTGAGCCAAGAGAAAATGAGAAAAGAGTATATAAAAGATATATAGAGAGTATAGATATAGACAGAGTGTTTAGGAGACTCATAAGGGAAAGAAGAATGAGCATTTTTATTGAGAGGTGAGAGTGAGGTTTTTATTGAGAATGGTGATCTGGTGCACATGTCTTCTCAGGTATTCAGGAACAAAAAGGAGTTTCAGGTGTTCTCCATAAGTCACTTATACCCTAAAGCCAGGGGACTTGATGACTCAGTGTCCATGAAAAACATTCATGATGACCCTGCCCAGTCAATCCATAGATGTTGTCTATTGTGTTGGAAGTCTCCAAAGAAATCATTAACTCCTTGACCTTTACAAGGAGGACATACATTCTTTGTTCTATAAGGTAAGGGTGTAGGTCCTAGTGATAATAGAAGCAGGAAAGGAGAAAAATAAAAGCAGTTTTTCATGGTGTCCCTTTACTTTCCCTGTCTTAATTGAACAAGAAGTTCTCACTGCTGTGTAGCCCCTTCTGTCTTCTCACATCATTGAACAAACAAGAGTTTAAGTACTTTGTAGAGTGATTAATCCTGATTTTAAAGATAAAATTGGCTAGTGAGGATAGGATTGCTGGATAAAATACAAGTTGTCCAGTTAAATTTGGATTTCAGGGAAATGATAAATGCAATATTTGGAACATATTTACATTAAATAATGATTTGTTATTTATCCAAAATGCAAATTTAACTGGTTTTCCCATGTTTTTATTTTCTAAAGCTGGCAAATTCCACTGGGTTTAAGGTATAGTATTTCTGGAAACCAAGGGATTCTCAGGTCTCCACCCACCCCCCCCCCCCCCCCAACCATTTTAGTTCACATCCTCACTATCGTACAAACTATTGCTATAGCCATAACAAACCTGCTTGGCTTTGTTTTTTCCTGCACAATCCTATATACCAAGAATAGAAAAGTCAACCTAAAATAGCTAACATACCATATCATTCCTCTGCTCAAAAAGCATCAAGGACTCTTCTTTGCTACAGAGATAAAGTTCAAACTCTTAAGCATTGAATCAAAGCCTTTCATGCTTCATGCTCTTTTCCCACAACATCCTTAACTGAACTCCTTAATCCAACCAGGGATATTTTCTTCACTGATGCATGTTTTCTCACATGAACTTATCTAAATCTGGATTTAAAGTTCCCCATTTTTAAAGTTTCTCTTACCATTCAAATGAAGTAAAATAACTTCCTCTGAAATAATACAATAAGATAATGTAGGCTTGTATTTATTTCTCCAAACTTTTCCAAAATTTTTAGTAATCTCTTTCCTTGGGATCACATTGAACTTTTAAAATATTTTAGATTATGCAAGTTATAAGAATCAACAAGTATTATGTACCAGGGTTGTATAATATTTTAACTCAGTTAATCATCAAATATCCAAAATGTATAAGTAGATGCAGATTTTACCTTTATTTTACAAATAAAAAAGCAAAGGAACAAAGAGGTTAAGAAACTCGCCCAAGGTCATACATATGTAAATGGAAAAGTTGGAATTTAAAACCAGGCATTCTGTGGGCACGTGGGTGGCTCAGTTGGTTGAGTGTCCTACTCTTGATCTCTGCTCAAGTCATGATCTTGTGTTTGTGAGATCAAGCCCCACATCGGGCTCTGAGCTGATAGCGTGGAGCCTGCTTGGGATTTTCTCTCTCCCTCTCTCTCTGCCGCTCCTCTACTGGCTCTTTCTCTCTCTCAAAATAAATAAACAAACTTCAAAATAAATAAATAAATAAAACCAGGCATTCTGGCTCCAAAGCCTGTACTTGTAACTATTCTGTTACATTGTGTCTGTGAAGAATGAATTTCCTGATTTAAAAATTGAAGCAATAAGATAAGATTATTTTTCTTTGATTCACCAATTTTGCAGTTCATGCAGAGATAGCTATTATAACCAGTTTGGTTTGGTTTTTTAGACCTTTAGACCTTTTTCTATGTGTTTCTACTATGAATGTGTACCCATAGAGACAACATACTATTGTTTGAGTATTCTTTAATATAGGTTTGTTTTCATATATAACTTTTATATATAAATACATATGCAATATGTATAAATAATAACACTATACTAAACATCAGTGTACATGCCTCTTTGAGAATATATTCTGTAGAGTAGATGCAAAGCAAGTGAATTTGTAATTTTAAAGCATTTATATATAGCCACATTCCCAATAGTAGTATATGATAGTAACTATTTCATTTCACCCTCAGTAATATTTAATTTTATCAACCTTTTTATTTTAATTTGATGGATGAGAATTTCAAACTCCTTGCTTGTATTTTTTCCAAATACTAGTAGAGTCAAACTCATTTTCACACATAATTGATCATATTCATATTTCATCTGTGAATTGTCAGTTCATATTTTTTACTTATTTCCATTAGATTATTCATCTTTTTTATGACTTTTATGTATATCAGCCTGGTAACTGTGTCTACTGTATATGCTATAAATATTTTCCTCCACTCTTCTGTTTGAGTTTTAACTTAATTTGCTTCATCTTCCTTTGGTTCTTTCTAGTACATTTTATTTTACAGTTTTTTTTTTAAATTTTTATATATCCTGCTCCTTGTAATCCATTCTAATCCATTCTGATATTTTAAAAATAGAAGTTAGATCATGTCATTTTCCTTCTTACACCTTACTTTGGCTTTCATTGACCTACATGCTCTGCTCTGATCAATCTCGCAGGCCCTTATCCATCTCTCTTCTCCTGAAGTCACATGAGAAAATGTTTGCTGGTTTTAAATAAGATTCTCAAATAATCTTAAATAAGATTCTCAAAATCAGGTGCTTTATACCCGCTTTTTCCTCTATATGGAATACTCTCTTATTCATCTCTGCTTGTCTGATGTTACGTGTTGAATAATGTCCTCCCAAAAAGATATGTTGAAGTCTTAACCCCAAGTTAGGGGGTGTGTGGTGGATGGAAATCAATATTCAGATCAAAAGACTAGGTAACACTGACACTTTAAGTACATCAGTGAGAAGGCACCAGAAGCACAGTCAACAAGTACAATTATTTTGTAACCAAGAGTTACAGATTATCAGAATTTTTTAAGGCAGATAACTGAAGTAGAGGATTTCTTTTCAAGAGGAATAGGAGGTGGGTGGCAGTGGGGTGGAATATATACTAAAGGGGAAGAATATTTGTGAAAGGTTGAGTTTTATTTTCTTCTAAATAGAACACTTGTTAATTTGGCTGAAATTTATAGAAAAGAATTGCAAAAACAGTTGGAAATAGAAAAAGATTATCTAATTATAAGAAGCTAATATATTTTTCCTTTATTTTGCATATATTTATAGTGCAAAAAAAGCTGTTGCTGTCATATCAGGGATATTAATGGTTTTAAAAACATAATTTTAGGTGGAAATTAGAAGTCGTACCTCATTGCATTCTTATTTGATGAGGTAGTATATCAGGGAGGATTCGGTCACAGAGTCAGAACCACTATGAATAAAATAAATAAGAAGGATAAATTGTATTATTAAGACTTCTACTGTTGTGGGAGCTGGTGAAAAATCTCTGGAAGGCTGTTGTCTCTGTTCTTGGAGGAGGGCCTGAAATTACATGTTGGTCAACAGGCTGACTGTGAATGGGGAGAAAGAGGGCAGACTAGAATCCATGAAAACAAGCTAGAACCCACATTTGACCCTCATTGCTTCCAGCCTTGAGTGACCTTCAGGAGACGCTGGAGCTTTTCACCACAGCACTACTCACCTGGCTGAATCAGGATTCACAGAAGCCGAAGGAGGAGGTCCCTCAGAAGTGGAAGGAGGGTCGAATAAAAAAACAGATTTAGTCCAGATTTAGTAAGGAGAGACTTTATTTGAAAGTAACCAAAAAGGGGGCGCCTGGGTGGCTCAGTCGGTTAAGTGTCCGACTTCGGCTCAGGTCATGATCTCGCGGTCCGTGAGTTCGAGCCCCGCGTCGGGTTCTGTGCTGACAGCTCAGAGCCTGGAGCCTGTTTCAGATTCTGTGTCTCCCTCTCTCTCTGACCCTCCCCCATTCATGCTCTGTCTCTCTCTGTCTCAAAAATAAATAAACGTTAAAAAAAAATTAAAAAAAAAAAAAAAGTAACCAAAAAGACCTTAACATTTCCCTCAGCTGGACTAAATTTGAGACAGTTTTCTTCCTGATGATAGGTCCCCGACCTCTTTTTCTTAGAACCCTCACTTTCAAAAACTTGCAATTATAAACTCTTTTTTCTACTTCTCAGAAATATATGTAATTCTTCTCCCAATCTCTTGCCAGTTTTGTCACCCTGGAAATGACCTTCTCAAAGATGGAGGACCATCTCTCTGACATGTAAACATCGAAGGAGATAGCACTTCTCTGTCCCAGTCTTTATGGGAGGGTAGGATCCTGACTTCAGTGGGCACCAACTAGTGCACACTGATGGCATAGACACAGAAAGAAAAAGAAAAAAAAAAAAAAGCAAACTCAAGAATCACTCAATGTGCTGGACACATTCCGTTGATTAACCTCCCTGTCAATGGCCTACAGTACTTTTCTACTAGCTCACTCCAGCACCTGAAAACTCTTCTGCCTTTTGTTTTAGCAGAGTTGGATTCAGTCTCTTTCCCCTATTGCAATATCTTGGATAAATTCTTCCTTGCCTATTTAACTTTGTCTGGTGTAGTTTTTATTTGACAAAAGAATTATTGCAAGGGGGAAGGGAAGGAGGAGGGAAGGGACAACTGCACTAGGGAGAAAGCTGTGACTGTAAGACCTCAGGCATCTCAAAGGTTAGGCAGAAAGGTTTTTCTTTTATACAGAAGAGTAAACAGGGCTAGAAAGAAAAGGATGTGGGGAGGTGGGATGAAAGTGTGGCAGATAGTAGATCATACACTGTTTCACTCTGAGGCCAGCTTATTCTCAGAAGTGGCTGTTAATGCACATTTGTATGTTGAACACAGTTGAGGGACCTGAGGAAGGAGAGAGGTTTAATCAAAGTTTGGTTAGCAAGCATTTTGTTCCCAATGATCAGTGGAAACAAGCAGTTTAGCTAATCATTTATGACACAAGGTTCTGTGTCTGGCCTTGTGATAGGTAGACGAGGGAAACATCTAGAAGTCTCACCTAGGTCATAGGGTAAGGACAGTTCTTTGCAGTAAGCTTATTTCTCTGGAACACAAGTGATTTTTAGGGGGAGGAGATTTAGTAACCATCTCTGTTTTGGGGAGTGGAGGGTGCAGGTAAAATTCAATATTATCTGGATTTGGTTGCAGGCTTGGCTATTGCCTCACACCTGCAAGATGGGCCAGCAGATCAGCAACAAGGTGTGGGAACTACAGCAACCCCTGGTAACCTACACTGACCTTTCAGAGGACAATGCCTGTTGTTTCCTCTCCACTTGAGTCTCATGCAAATTTCTCCTGTAGCCAACCATACAGGGAAAGAAATTCTGGGAAAGATGGTTTCAGCTTTGATAAGTCGATACAATATAAAATGAACCTAGTGAATAAAGTTGAAAAAAAACCCTCAAAAAACAAAGCAAAACAAACCAGTGTGATTCTGAACAACTTGAGAGAATAAATATATCCTAGTAAAGAAATTCCAGTTATATATGGTTTAGAAAATCATAGTAGATAGGGTGATATGTGAATGGAAATTGCCATTTATTTCAGAAGCATCCTTAGCCTAGTTAAGTGCAATGTCCTTGATGTGCCTATGGTACTTACACCTGATCTTTTTAATAGCCATCACTTTCTATTGTAATTTCCTTCTTGTGTGTGAATCTTCCAAACTAGGACTCCTGAGGTCAGAAAGTTTTGCATTGTTTTTCACTAGCACACAAGACTATGCCTTACGCATAGAAAGAGCTCATTATAGGCTTGCTGAAAGAATGGTTGGATGAGGTAGTGATTTCTGAAAGGTGAACATTGAGTTCAGGGTTTAACAAAAATATTATGGCAAAGGAAATAAACCAGTTACATAAAAATGAATATTACCTTAAATTTTTTTTAAATGCTTATTTATTTTTGAGAGACAGAGAGAAAGAAAGAGCATGAGCAGGGGAGGAACAGAGAGAGAGGGAGAGAGATTCTGAAGCAATCTCCAGACTCCCAGCTGTCAGCACAGAGCCTAATGCAGGGCTCAAAGAGATCATGACCTGAGCTGAAGTTGGATGTTTAACCGACTGAGCCATCCAGGCACCCCTGGATATTACCTTACTTTTTGGAGTAACCCAGCATTCTTTAAAAAAAATTTTTTTAATGTTTATTTATTTTTGAGAGAGAGAGTCAGAGACAGAGACAGAGCATAAGCAGGGGAGGAGCAGAGAGAGAGGGAGACACAGAATCTGAAACTGGCTCCAGGCTCCAAGCTGTCAGCACAGAGCCCGATGCGGAGCTGGAACTCACAAACCCTGAGATCATGACCTAAGGTGAAGCCTGACCCTCAACTGACCGAGCCACCCAGGCGCCCCTTGGTGTGACCCAGCATTCTGATCAAAGACAAGCTTGTACTGGTGTTTCAGTGAGAAGTCCCCAGAGCCACAGTCAACTAGCACAATTGTTTTGTAACTAATGGTTACAGATTATCAGAACTCTTTTAAGCTGGATCACTGAGGTAGAAGGTTTCTTTTCAGGATGGAATTATTTTCAACATTTATTCTTTTGGTGCTTTTTATTTCATTTTGTTAAAAAGTACTATACACAAAGAAAAATGGTTCATACACATAAACACCTCTTTTCAGGGGCACCATGATAATGCAGTACCTCTGTAGTATGTATGTATACATGTCTATAATATGTGTGTATCTACCATATTAAAATCAGTCTGGCTTCTCATCCTGAGCCTGACACTGTCTCTGCCATATTCAAAATGCCCTCCAGTAAGCTCCCATCCTGGACCTGATGGAACCCAGACAAACTTCATTCTCCCCTTCACCTTATCCTGAAAAGCTTATCGTATTTATCTCTTGAGTTGTTACCTATTTCCATCCCTATCAGTGTCCTACCTGCTGTTCTCAACCATGCAGACCTGTGTCTTCTTAGAGCTTTCTGGTTTCTTACCACTTCATGTAAGAGAATCGGTTCTCTCTCACTCTTAAATGCGTTGACAGTAACCAGAAAGACCGTAAAAGCTCTGACTGTAACATAAATGGTGTTATTATCCCAAGTCCCTAATGTTGTTCTGCCCCAAATCTTTTCTTTTTCAAACCCCATTTAGCCTATCCTAGTCAGTTTCCATTTAATTCAGTATCATTGTCTCCATGTCAGTATACTATTTCAATAATATTTCTGATAATAAATTATAGTTACTATTTATTTAATAAATGGCATTAGTGATCCCTATGCTGTAGACACTTTTTAAAGTGATTTTCAAGGCTGAATTATGTAAAGCTCACAAAAACTGTATGAGGAGTATGTTATTGTTATCCTTGCTTTACAGATGAGAAAACTAAAACCTAGAAAGTTTAGGTAATATACTCATTATAGCTAATAAGTGTCAAACTCAGTACTTAAACCTGAGAAGACTGATTCCAGAGGCCAGACTCTCAACCTCTATACTATGTTGTCCTCGTGATAATAGAATGAAAAAGAAACAATGAAAGGAAAAAAAGTCAGCTATAGGAAATGAAAAGACATTGGTTAAGTCAGTTGGTTAAGTGTCCAACTTCGGCTCAGGTCATGATCTCACAGTTCATAGGTTCAAGCCCTCTGAGCTGTCAGCACAGAGCCTGGAGCCTGCTTCAGATTCTGTCTCCCTTTCTCTCTGCCACTCCCCTGTTCACACTATGTCTCTTTCTCGCTTTCAAAAATAAATAAATATAAAGAAAGAAAGAAAGAAAGAAAGAAAGAAAGAAAGAAAGAAAGAAAGAAAGAAAGAAAAAGACCTGGGACACCTGGGTGGCTCAGTTGGTTAAGTGTCCGACTCTTGGTCCTGCCCAGGTCATGATCTGATGGTTCGTGAGCTTGAGCCCCATGTCAGGCTCTGTGCTGACAGCGTGGAGCCTGCTTGGGATTCTGTCTTTCCCCCTCTCTCTTTCTGCTCCTCCTCTGTTCATTCTCTAAACAAACAAACAAACAAACTTTAAATTTTTTTTTTTAAAAGAAAAATACCTGCAAGTATGAATAATGACACAGAATGACGGTAGTCAGAGAAAAAAAAAAGAAGGACAACATGGAGAGTGATAGAAATACATATACTCAGAGAGGCAGAAACAGAGAAAAAAAAATTGTCACAAAGACAGCAGCATAGAGGTTGACATTCCAGCTTGAAAAAAAGTAAACAGCTAAAACAACTGTTAGACATATTAAAACAACTAAACATAGATAAAGCAGTTCACATTTAGATAAATGTGATCTATGGATAAAAACGATGAGGAATAATTTAAAACAAAATGTGGAGAAAGAATCTTAAAACGAGTAGCTTAGCAACAGTAGGCCAGTGACACATTTAAGAAATAGTGGCAATATTCGTTGTTTGTAGGGAGATTCTGAAATTTTTCTTTTTTAAGTTACTTGGTGGCATGTATGCTAACTAAACTTGGAAAGAGACATGATTTAGAACTGAGTGAGCTGTAGTCTCTAAATTGCCTGCACAAGAGTCATTCCAGTGACACCCTCAATGTACTAATTTTATACCAGAAAAATGTGCAGACTTCTTTTAGGTCACAGTGGTTGTTAGAAACTTGGGAGTGAGTAGACCTGTAAAAAGCCTCCAGAGAGAAAATGTTCTGGTTCCCTCTTCAGAGCAGGGGAGACACATGTATAAACTGTGTTGAAGGAAGGTCTGATATTATTTCTATTGTTTAAAAACAAATTTTCTAGGTATATTTATTTATTTTGAGAGAGAGGGAGAGAGAGAGAGTGTGCTCGCAGGAGCATGAGTGGGGGATGGGCAGAGAGAGAGAGAGAGAGAGAGAGAGAGAGAGAATCCCAAGCATTTCCTGGGCTATCAGTATGGAGCCAGATGCAGGGCCCAAACTCACAAACCATAAGATTATGACCTGAGCTGAAACCAAGAATCAGACACTTAACTGACTGAGCAACTCAGGGGCCCCTCTTTCCATTTTTTCCCACATGTTTTGTTCCTGAAGTGTAGATATGACTACAGTAAGGTATTAGGATCACCAAGCTGGCAGCTGATGCTACTGTCAGTTGTCAGGTGTGGTTTTAGTCCTGCAGATGGCACAGAAGGAATGGCATAGAGGTCACCGTGTATTTCCCCAGCGTCTCAGACCAGCTATTGGGTGCCTCTGTAATTGAAGGCTTTGTTCTGCAACTCACTTAAGCTCCTTCATTCATTCATTTGAACATGGATCAATAATTTTCTTCACAATTTTATTGGAGTATAACTGAAGTGCAGCAAACTACATACAGTTGATGCTTATTTGCAATCCCATATTTGTGAATTCACCTGCTTGCTAAAACTTGTTGTTACCCCCAAATCAATGTTCATGGCACTTTAGCAGTCATTCTGACAGGTAGAGAACAGAAAAACACTTGAAAAATTTGCTCTATCGTCATGTTTCGCCTTTCCTATCATAAATGCCCTTTTGGTGGGTCTATCCGTAACATATTGCTCATATTTTTGTGCTTTTTGTTAGTGATTTTGCTGTTTAAAATGGTCTCTCAAGCCAAATGCTGAAGTGCTATCTAGTGGTCCTAAGCGTAAGAATGTTGTGATGTGCCTGACCAAGAAAATATGTAGTTGAGATTAAGGTTTGTTGAGGCATGAGTTCTAGTGTTTCTGGCTCTGAGTTCACTGTTAATGAATCAACAGTATGATACATCCCAAAAAGGAAATTTGTCAATCTGTATGTGAGGCTGCTCCAGAAAGTACTAAAGTAATATCTATAGATGAAGCTATGGAAACTATGGAAAAGTAGCTAAACTTGTGGACTCAGGAGAGTATGGCTGAGTGAAAAAAACTATGGTGAGGCTGAAAGCCAAAGAAATTTATGTCAGGAAAATGTTAAACCCTCCTTGACTAGTGCTGGCTTGCTTCCATGTTTCAAAAGGCGATATCATGTGTTAAAATGATTAAAGAAGACAATTTAAGTGGCATAAACAAACATTATTTAACGCTTCATGGAGTGGCACTTTACACTCTTAGGAGTTCAGAGAACTTCAAAGTAAGGGAAAAGGGTTTCAAGCTTTTGTAAAACAGGCAAGCGGGAAACAAGGAAATACTCAGCTTAAATTGATTGACTGGGCTTGCCTATCTGATCTTGTCATGGATATCAAGAAACAAGGAAGTTAAGTATAGAGCCCAGAGTTGGCTGGCATTTGGGGACTGGCTGACTGGTTATACTGTGTTTCTGGTTTAATGGAGGAGTGTTTACCTAAGTTTCAGTTTGCTAACTGCTAACGTGTTTCATCTGGGAAGGAGTGGCTCCATCTTGGGGCTAGAAATTCATTTCAACACGTGAAAAATGTTAAACTCCTGTATGAGGTAAGTTCTGCAGATGAGGAGGCTGTGGAAGACTTGTAAAAGTACCTGTAAGTGTTATACGGGAAAAGGATAATGTGGAAGAGCAGATTTCAATTCTGAGGGGACAGGCTTATTTTACAAGAATGTTGACAAATAAACCTCTGTAATGCAAATGGCATCTTGTTTGACAAATATGTTTTGACCAGAGGCTCACAGGAACTTAATCTTTATTTCCCCAAGAGCGGAAGTTGCATACTCTCTCATTCATTCAATGTTTGTGATGACTGTATAGAACATATCTACCAAGAATAACAAGATTTGACTGTATTTAAAATACAGAAATTAGTCAATTCATACATATATACACATGCATATGTGTGTATATACATATGTGTGTGTGTGTGTATACACTTACAGGTGTATCTATGTATGCATATATGTATGAAATAATCATAAGATAATGAGGCATTTACATTACAACCAAAAGTTTACTTAGGCCCTTCTGTAATTCATCTTTCCCTTCACCATCCTCTCATCTCTAATCACTTAATTGATTTCTGAATCTATAAATTAGTTCTAGAATTTTATATAAAAGTAATATACTTCAAAAAAATATGGCTTCTTTTACTCAGTATTACAGTTTTGAGATTTTTTTCTATGCTATTGTGTGCATCAGTAGTTCATTTCTTTTTATTGCTTTTCAGTGTTCTATAGAATGGGCATACAAATTCCTTTGATTCTTTGTATACGTGGACATTTATATTTATTTCAGTTTTTGGCTATTACAACTAAAGCTACTGCAAACATTTTTGTATAAATGTTTTGTGCACATAAATGTTTGCATCCTTTGGTTAAATAGCTAGAAATGTTATGGCTAGGTCGGATGGTAGGTGTAGGTTTGATTTTTAAGAACTAATTTTAGCCATTGATATCTCATTATGATTTTAATTTGCATTTCCCTGATAACTAATAATATTGAACGCCTTTTCATGTACTTTTTGGTCATATGCGCTCTTTTCTAAAATGACTGTTCAAATATTTATTTTTAAAATTGTATTGTCTTTTTATTATTAAGGGTTAAGAGTTCTTTTTAAAAAATTTTTTTAATGTTTATTTTTGAGAGAGAGACAGATCACTAGCAGGGGAGGGGCAGAGAGAGAGAGAGAGGGAGACACAAAATCCAAAACAGGTTCCAGACTCCAAGCTGTCAGCACAGAGCCTGACATGGGACTCAAACTCACGAACCACGAGATCAGGACCTGAGCTGAAGTTGGATGCTTGACTAACTGAACCACCCAGGTGCCCCAAGAGTTCTTTATATATTCTGGTTATATATCCTTTGTCTGATACACATGTGATGAATATTTTCTCTCAGTATGTGGCTTACCATTTTTTTTTCCAAATGGTGTCTTTCAGTGAGCAAAAGTTCTAAATTTTGATGGTGTACAGTTTGTCTATTTTCTTTTATGTTCTGAGTTCTTAAGAAAATTATTTTAATATTTATTTATTTTGAGGCAGAGAGACAGAACACGAGCAGGGGAGGGGCAGACACACACACACACACACACACACACACACACACACACACACAGAATCCGAAGCAAGGTCCAGACTCTGAGCTATCAGCACAGAGCCTGATGCCAGGCTTGAACTCACAAACCATGAGATTGTGACCTGAGCCAAAGTCTGGTGCTCAACCGACTGAGCCACCCAGGCACCCCCATGTTCTGAGTTCTTAAGTATTCTCAAAGAAATCTTTACGTATACCTATGCCTCTAGATGGCCATCTTCTCTCTGTATCTTTACGTGGTCTTCCCTCTGTGTATATCTGTGTCCAAATTCACTCTTCTTATAAGGACACCAGTCATGTTGGGTTAGACCCCACCTAAATGATCTTATTTTAATTACCTATTTAAAGACCTTATTATAAATAGTTACATTCTGAGGTCCTGGGGGTAAAGAATTCAATATATGAATTTTAGGGGGACACAATCAACCTATAACAAAATGTATCATTTTTCTGGCTGCTTTAAATTTTTTCATTTATCTTTTTAATACAGCAGCTTGATGATGATATGCCTGTGTTTTTGTTATTGTTGTTGCTTTCTTTTATTTTCTTTTAGTTTAATTCTATTTAGTATTCATTTAGCTTTATGTCTTTCATCATATTGGAGAAAATTTTGGTGATTATTTCTTCAAATATTTTTTGTGCCTAATCTCTTTCTCCTCTCCTAATACCTTAATTTTCTTAGGTTAGGACTTCTGATATTTTTTCATAGGTCTTTGAGCCTCTATTAATTTTTATTTCCAGTATTTTTTCTCTGTTCTTCAGATTGGATAATTTCTATTGACTATCTTAAGTTAATTTCTTCTCCATTCTATTTATCCCATCCAAAAAGGTGTTTTTGTTTGTTTATTTACTTTAGATATTGCGTCTTCCACTTCTTACATTACTATTTGGGTTTTTGTTATAAAATATTTATCTGCTGAGAATTCTTAGCCTTTCATTCAATTCACTGCCTTTTATTTACCTCAGGGACATAGTAACAATAACTGCTTTAAAATCTGTGTCAGATAATTGTTTTGTGTGATCTGTGTGATCTCAAGGTTAGTATTTGCTGATAATCTTCTCCTTTGATAAGTTTTCATATTTTCCTGACTTCTTTATATGCTGAGTAATTTTGAGTTGTGTCCTGAACATTGCGAATGTTAAGTTCTGTGGACTCTAGCCTTGTTATCATCCTCTAGATAATATCAATGTGTTAGTTTTAGCAGGTAATCAATCCAGTTAAGTTCAGACCTTAGGTTCCTTTGCCTTCCATGGGTAGTGGTTCAAATCTCTCAGCCATTGCTGTGCTATTTGTGTCTTTCCTGTACTACATATACCTCAGGGATTAGTCTGAGCCCCGTGTGGCAGTTCAAATCTCAGTTCATTTCTCCATGCCTTTGCTACCCTGGTTTGGTTTGTTCTCCCACAGACTTAGTTCAGGGGTGAATCTGAGGCTTGTGAGGATTCATGCACATATTTAGTGGGCTCTGTTTTCTAACTCCCTGTTTCCCCCACTCCTCCAACCTCAGAGGCTGCTTTGCTTGGCCTAAATTTATCTGAGAAGAATTGGGGATGATTTTTATAGCTTTTGTAGACTTTACCCTAACCCAAAAGTGTAAAACGGTAAAAAAAAGCAGTTATTGTTTTACTTTGGATTTATTTTAAGTAAGTCTATCATCCCTTATATTGAACGGACAAAACTTTTAGCTATAGCTCAGATAATTTGAGTATTTTTTCACTTCAGATTTAGATGTTTTTGTGATTTGCTATTTAGTGGTAGATTTTAGATGAATAATTTTATTTAAAATAATTATTTTCAGCGTATTTGGAAGTCAAACCCCACACATTCTGGTACCTTAGGAGTGGCAATATGGACAGAAGAATTAAATGAATGTATACTTGTTGTGTGAAGCTTTTCCTTAAATGGAGAAATAGCCATTTTGACAGTGTGTTAGGGACACATATGTTCTAATGAGCCTGATTGACTTCCAAGGCCTAGAACAGTAAGAACAGTACCTAAAATGCATCAGATGCTCTATACAGTCACCCCATGATGATGTTTGATAGTGGTGTGGGCCCCCCCCCCCCCCCCCGCCAAGGAATCTTATAGGCAACTCTGGCCATCTCTACCAGAACAACTAAGTGCATTATATGGATACTATGTTTCACATATTTCTTTTCCACACTAAACTATAAACTCCTTAAGGGAGCTTTGGTTATTCATTTCTGTACACTCAAAACATAAAACAACATTTGGCATATTCCAGATATACTTTAAGTATTTGATAAACTGAAGCAAACATTTGAGAAAATACAATAACACTCCCCATACTATGGGATTTATTCACATATATTTGTGCCCAAATACCACTTCATAAATGACTATTAACAGTTATATTGAATAAGTGGGAACTTAATTGAGTGAAATCATAAAGTAAGATTCCCTTTCTCTGTAATTGTTCTTGCATACCAACTAAACTTTTCTCTCTAGGCCCTGGAACAGATCTTAATCAATGCTTATAGATTTTTCCAGTTACTCCTTAACAGTAAGAAGTTCCTGATAACTGCCAGCATAACAATGTTACTTCAGTAATGAATATATCAAATCCGCTCCATGAATTTAAACACTTGGGACATAAGTTGAATATACTTGCTTTAGTCTGAGAAGCCTGCAGTGAGTTAAGGAAGTGAACATGGTCAATTTGGTAATCTTTCTCTTTTTCTCTCTCTTACTTGCCTGTGACCATTCTTGGATTGGAACAGGAGAAGGGAGAAGAGGTAAAAGGAACATAACAGTCTACTTTAACAAATATAATTTTGACCTGGCATTTGTGTGGTCAAGGTCAACACTAAATCTTTCTCTCTTGAGACACTTTGATGATTTTCTTTGAGATTTCAAAGACTGTAGCCTGCTTTATATCAGGCAATTCCTTTTCATTGTTGGGAGCTTTATGATAATATCCTCAGCCTCCCCATCCAACAATACATCTCCAGTGTCTTTTTGCTGAGGAGGGTCTCTTTGATAGAGTGTCTTTGAAAAGTGACCTTAATGGCAGCCACCACTGGCATGATCTCATCTGGACTATGGAAAACACTCCTCTATTCTCTCAGGAATGGCAGTATAGTTTGTGTCCAGTATGGCCATCTCTGTATTAGTCAGGGTTCTCCATTGAAAACCAACAGTATGTATATATATTCCATATATATATATATATATTCCGTATTATTTATGTATATCTATATTATCTAGATCTAGATCTATATAATATATTATTATATATACCTCCATATAAGCTGCAGACCCAGCAATGCTGAAGATTTCATTCCAGCCCAGGTTCAAATGGCTGAGAACCAGGACAGCTGGTAGTATAAATTCCAGTCCAAAAGCTTGAGACCTAAGAAGAGCCAAGTTTCAGTTTGAGTCTAAACGCATAAAAAGACTGATGTTTAAGCTGAAGTGGTCAGGCAGGAGGAGTTCTCTCTTGCTATGGGAATGCCAGTCATTTTATTCTATTCAGGTCTTCAACTGATTGGAAGAAGGCCATCTGTATGAGGGCGGGGCACTAGGCTTTACTCATTCTACCTATTCAAATGGTAATCTCATCCAAACACACCTTCACAGTACACCTGGAAAAATGGCTAAATAACTGGGTGCCTCCTGTCTCTCAAACTGACACATTTTTATAAAATTAAATTTCACATTATCTCTATCTTTTTACACTGATTTTCTCAGGCATAGGTCAAAAACTAATGCTTTATGTTCTTCTGAACTTCATGATATATCAAGCTGTGAAAAATAGTTCTTGTAAAGCTTTTCTCATTGACATGGAGTGAAGATGAAGTATTTACCTCTCCTCCCTCATGAGTTGGATAGGGAAAATAAGTATAAAACCTGAATAATTTTCTCTGAAATAAAGCTTCTCTTTTGGTTTCTCACACTCAATTCTTTTACACCTTTGAGGTTCTGTTGACTTTCAGAATGCAGGGTCTGATTATCTGTTGTTGTGGATTGACTTGTGCTCCTCCTAAATTCATATGTTGAAATCCTAACCCATTGGACATCAGTATGTGGCTGTATTTGGAGGTAGTTCTATTGCTTAAGCCACCCACCCGGTCTGTGGTATTTTTGTCATGGTAGCCCAAGAAAACTAATAAATCTCCTTTTCAAGTCTTGCTTAGATGGTCAAGCAACTTTAGTTTGAAATGCCTTCTATTATTTTGTTTTTGACCATTGGGTGCTTTAGCAGAAACTTTAGAGAGAAAGATTCCTATTATAAAATTGTTACTATGTTTCATATTATTTAGAATTTATTATGTTTATACCCTATTTCTAAAAATTTCTGAGCTTGTTCTAATGCCATCTTATAACATTTCAGATTTATGAACATACATTCTAAGAAGGCCAAACCATTGGAAAGCAACATTACCTTGAATGTTGCTCTCTATTTAGGAAACATTAAATTTTGATAGAATGTCAATGGATGGGAAATTTTTTAAATGGCATCTTAAAGTATGAATGTGGTCCTATTTCACTACTCCAAAAAGGAAGAAAATGAATGAACATATGATTTGATTACTGTCATTAAAAATGGAACTCACATTTTCTCCTATATCCTAGTGGAACTTGCTTGGACAAATGAATCTGATGATCATCAAATAGACATAGCACAATTCAGAATACATTCCTATTACCTCTTATATCTAAAGGATAATGCTTAGAGGTATCAGGTGTCTCTGTAGATGTAGACATCTGGGAGTTAGAGTTGAAACAAAACAAGCAAAGAAGAATAGTAAATAAAATATTATTTTTGTGGTGCAACAATAAATCAACATTCCATCAGAGCTTTGTTAGCACATAATTGATTTATCCTCAGTTGTAAAAGTATATAGCTGTATGATACCTCTAATTTGGTCTCACAATGCCATTGAGATGTGATCAGCGTATAGTTATAACATGGAGATTTAAGTGTGCCTTTCTTCACTAAGATAAGGAAACATTAATACATACTTTCGTTGACAGCTTATACATTTCTTAAGGAAAACCAGTAAGTTGGAAACATAAATAATACCTGAAAATTAACATTTTCACCCAGAATAATTCCTTTTTAGGATCCCTAAATTTGTGTATCTTGTCATGTTCTTGCTTTATCCAGGGAGCTTAATGAAGTCCTGTGTGAGAATACATTCAGAGGGTCTAAAGTTTTTCAGATATTCTCACATTCTTCTCCTCCCAGTGTACAGACTTTTGTAAACATGCAGTCTTCATAGATTCTTTTTGTTAAGGGCTTATTGGAAACAGAAGTCTATTCTGTCTGTTAAATGTGAGGAACTGAGATTTGGGTTCTGGCACAGTTAAGCTGTCAACAAAATGCAATGATTGGGCTGATGTCCAATTTTCTAATATTGAACTGGTTCTTAGGAATCCTACTAAAGTACAAATGACAACTACAGCAAAAGGCATGCTTTGTACACCTTCATGTTTTATGGGGACCCATATCAGTTTTCTATGGCTACATATAATATCTGCTTTATTACCTGTGATGTGTTAGCAACAGGTTCCTGACAACTGACAGCTAACAGGCTCCCAACCCTGAAGCACTCCATAGCCATGGAAATGAGGCACTCAGACTCTGGTATTCAGAACTCAAGTGAGCCACTTTGACAAAAAGTCCACAGTCATGTGGGATCTGTGAAAACATGTGAAATGATATTCTTAATAAAGCCTTTCGGATTCAAGTTGGAAACTGTTGAATTTTTTCTTAGAAACTTGGAGTGAGAAATGGTAGCAAGTTTTTTGTTTGTTTGTTTTGTTTTTTAGTTCACTCTTTCCCTTCAGGGAAGATTGACCTTAAAAAAAGTGTAGAAGTTTCAAAGTATCTCTCCATGTTTCTTTCAACTTTACATCCCTTCTGTTTAAGAGGTAATTGTTCAGAGGGTTTTTGTTGCTGTTGTTTGTTTTTTCTTTTATTTGGAAACTGAATGTCAGCTGAATTCACTCCGTTGAGCTTGAAATACGAATCAGGAATGCCCATCCTATGTACTATACAGACTATAAATTTCTGCAGATTTCTAGGGGATTACAGCCTTGTCCTCCCTTCTGGCTCTGACTTCCTACATATACTGAACTCTTCTCATCTCTAGTCCCTTCTGTCCATATCATACTGACCTAGACTGATCATCTTTTTTCCTTAATTTCCTACAATCTACCCAGACAAATCATGTATATGTGTAATAGGCTCTACTGAGATTTTAGGACAATGGAAGGACTTCTGTGTTTCATTTCTGCAGATTGTCTTATCCTAAAAAGTCCTTGTCTACTTTGCTGCTTGGAATTTTCCGCTGGCCGCGATTTACTGTTAAACCTCAGTACAGCACCACTTGCCCATGCTGCTTGCCTCATTATTATCCCTTTTTGTCGTGTCTTCCAGTTTCTGGTGTTTATCTTTTACAAGATTGCTGAAAACCAGGTTTTGCCCTTTCAATTTAGTTTTCCTCACCCCTGACTTTTCTCCGGGACTATATTTTACATCCAGAGACTCATTAATGTATCTAGTAAAACCAATTGTCAGCACCTTTGTCTTGTCCTTGAACAGACTTAAATGTTGGATAGTCTTTTCTTTCTCATTCCCTTCGGTCATTTTAAGTTAGAAGAAATATATAAAATTACTTTTCATCTTCTGGAAATAAAGCATACACCCTCAAAGATGGCTATGGCTATATTTAGTCAGCTTTGGGTTTAGATTTCAAAGATCATGATACATTTGAAGCTTAGTTTGGATTTTCTATATTTTTTTTCTAGTAAAAAATAAATACCCATTACCAATGTGGGCATTTGATTTTTGTGCAGGCAGGACTTCTGGAAAAGGGAGGATGAGAAATTGTTTCTTTTTTTCTAAATTTTTTTTTTCTAAATTTTTTCTTTTTTTTTAAGTTTTTAATGTTTATTTATTTTTGAGAGAGTGAGAAAGACAGAACATGAGTGGTGGAGGGGCAGAGAGAGAGGGAGACACAGAATTCGAAGCAGGCTTCAGGCTCTGAGCTGTCAGCACAGAGCCCAATGTGGGGCTTGAGCTCAAGAACCGCAAGATCATGACCTGAGCTGAAGTCGGACGCTTAACCGACTGAGCCACCCAAGCGCCCGTGCTAAAATTTTTCTTAATGATTCTACATTATATACATTAGTCTTTTAGGTTTGATTGAGAATGTGGTTAAACACTACCAGATTATTTTCTAATTTGCTGGGTCAAAGAATTGCCTGCCAATGTAAGAATACGTCCAGTGAATATTCCAAAATAGCCTAAAACATATGCTGCTAGTCATTTTCTCAGATGTCCTGAGGACTGTCTCTTAACCACTGATTTTCAAGCCAAAGATTGAAGTATGCTAATACATATGAAAGTATTGCAGATTCGGACTTCCAAGTGTTTATTAAATGGTCAGTGTATCAGAAGGGAAAGTCATGGAGCTTCTCCACTTCACTTCATGATTGTTTATCCCAGTTGACAATTTTTTTCTTGTTTATTCACTTATTATTTCTCTTCTTATCCCTAAAATATTATTTTGCAAGGTAACATAAGTTAGAAATGATAAAGAAGAGGCAGAGAACAAACAAACAATAAAAGAAGCACAGAACAAAGAAATGAGGGGCAAGAACCAAAAGAATATAGTTAGTGGCTAAGAACAAAAGAGCACATGGAATGGAATTGGGAATAAGTCTTGAACAAAATAATAAAATATCCTATCACAAAGTCATTTTATATATGTATACCAAGAAGTTGGTAAGAAATGGTAATTGGAGATAGCTCATTGGGCTTTTTTTTAACATAGGGCCAGGACCATAATTTGCAGATTTAATCCCAGCAGGATGCCTGCTAATGTGTTCTGATTGTTATAACAAGGACACCTTGACATTAATTTAGAGAGGCTCTTTTGATAATGGCATAGGCAGAAGCTTAGAGAGGAGAATGGAAAGAAAGCCTCCAAATATTTTCTTTTTCTGGAATGTCTTCAGGGTGCTCATATTTATCAGTAAAGAATACTAGCAATGCTTTCTTTAGGAAAGCACAGGATGTCACATGATAAAACTTTGATAAAAAGTCTTTGCAAACTCTCTAAAATTCAGTGACTTCTGGGTAGAAATACACTTTGAGTTGTATGAAGAGAAAAGTTAACGTTGCTCTCTGAAGTCTGTTGGTAGCTTTGAAGTGATTTTGTGTTGTTGTTGTTGTTGTTGTTGTTTCTTTTCCTTTGAAACCCCTCTTAAATAGGCTTCCTAGAGTTCTGGAGCCAAAGAGAAGCTGTCGTTCACTTTAAATGTTTTTCACATATGCACTTGACCCGTTGCTACAGTAGGCAAAATAAAAAATGAATTCTGTTAAATTATTTTTAATGTTTATTTTTTGAGAGAGAGAGAGAGAGCGCGCGAGAGAGCGCGCGCCAAGGGGGGAGGGGCAGAGAGAGAGAGGGAGACACAGAATCCAAAGCAGGCTCCAGGCTCTGAGCTGTCAGCACAGAGCCCAATGCAGGACTCAAACCCAGGAACTGCGAGATCATGACCTGAGCCAAAGTCAGACGCTTAACCGACTGAGCCACTCAGGCGCCTCTAAAAATGGATTATGTTAACTATTAACAGTTTAGAATTCATTGGTAATATAAAATGAAAAAAAATAGGGTTTATGTGTGTTCCTGTGTGTGTATGCAGTAGTCTGTACTTGATTAATTGAATGCTAACTGTGCATACTATATGATGGAGATGGATATGGTAAACTTTTATCTTAGTTATTATTAAAGTGATCATTTTCATAGAGAATCCCAGAAGAATTTAGTATAAATTAAAATTTATTGCACATATTCTCAAATATAAGTAGGGCTGAGTTTTAAGTGTAAGTGTTTCAGATAATAAAAAGTACAATCTAGTCTTTTAGAAATACTTTGTTGTTTAAATGCTGCTTCCTAAAGGGATTATAATAATTAAGAGTCAAGTTTGGGTGATTCATGAATTGATATAGAAAATAACTTCCTTTATTTTTTAAAGGACAAAACTGAGAATGGCTTAAATCTTAAATATTTTCTTTTCTCTGAACTTCAGCAAATTACCTATTTCCATTTCTGATTTCTTTTTAAAAAAAATAATAATGTTTATTTTTGAGAGACAGAGAGACAGAGACAGAGACAGAGTGTGAGCAGGGGTGGGGAAGGGGCAGAGAAAGAGGGAGACACAGAACTCTAAGCAGGCGCCAGGCTCCATGCTGTCAGTACAGAGCTGGATGTGGGGCTTGAACCTACGGACCATGAGATCATGACCTGAGTTGAAGTTGGACGCTTAACCGACTGAGCCACCCAGGTACCCCATCTGATTTCTCTTTTTAAGAAATTTTGTATCTATGGGTCAAAGCTTGGTTCCTCTAATTGCTAATATTTTAAACTTGACCAATTTCTACGACCTTTATGTGTGTTTCCTCAACTGTAAAACAAGGATGAAAATAGTACCTACGTGATGAGGTTACTACAGTAAGGATTAAATGATACATGTTAATGCCTGAAAGTGTACCAGATGCACAAATGTTCATTATTATTATTACTTTGCTACTTAAATGAAAGATGAATTCATATGATGGTTTACATACTTTCTTGGGAAACAAACATGAGAAAATCTGAATCTTCCTAGGGTGCATCATGCTTTCCTTGCCCAGAGAAAGGGTGTAACCCAGTTGCAGAAGAGACCCCTTTGGCTCCTGCCTGGTGCACCTTGTAAGACTACAGAGTAGAGTTTACTTTTTGGACCAAGACATTTTGATTTTAAAACTGTTGATTACTTACTTGTTCTAAATGTGTACTCTTTTTGGGGAGACCTGCTGGCTCAGTTGGTTGAATAAGCAACTCTTGATCTCAGGGTTGTAAGTTTGAGCCCCATCTTGGGTGTAGAGATCACTTAAAGAAATAAAATCTTTTTTAGGAGCACCTGGGTGGCTCAGTCAGTTGGGCAACTAACTTCAGTTTAGGTCATAATCTTGCAGTCCATGGGTTCAAGCCCCGCATCAGGCTCTGTGCTGACAGCTCAGAGCCTAGAGCCTGCTTCAGAATCTCTGTCTCCCTCTCTCTCTCTCTCTCTCTCTCTGCCCCTTCCAGATTCATGCTCTGTAACTCTCTCAAAAATAAACAAACATTAAAAAAATTTTTTTTAATCTTTAAAAAAAAATTATGTACCCTTTGTGTGAACATAACCAAACCTGCTCCAAAGGGAAAAACTTTGCTTTATATATCACAAGCTAATGAGAAACTATTGACCCTGCTTATCATTCCTAAAATCTTTTCTCTGCCCTGCTGTCCTTCACCTTGAATATAAGTGGTGCATTGCATGTAATACATTTTTCTGTTTCTTATTTCCTGACCTAGTATGCTTGCATGGGGATTTGTGAGTTTTGTTTTGTTTTGTCTTTTTAATGTGAAATTCACTGGAGCTCAATTAAACATTTAAAGCAAACAATTAAAATCCCAAAAGTTATATAAATTGGTGTGCCTTAGACTCTTTTTTAGGGATTGAATCATAGGCAGAGATAAAGAAGAATTTCATTGGGATTCTGTTTCACCTAATAATGTAGTACTCTCAGCGGTAGGAAGAGCAGTTAGGGAAAAAAAAAAAACCATGATATCCAATTCCAACTTTTGTAAGCTTCAGTTTAAGTCAGCTAATGTGGAGAATTTGCAGTGAAGTTGCTTTGAATCTTTTTTTGTTTGTTTATTTGTTTATTTTTACACAGGTAACAAGAAGCCTGTATTTAGTATTTACTATTCAAAATATTGCCTCAAAGTAGGAATCAATGAAAATCTTAACATCCTCCATAAATTATTTAATAGAATAGAGTTTAGAGCCAGTAATAGATGAATTGTTTTTCTTAAATAAATAAATCCTCTTTAATACCACACTGCATTTAGAAAGATATTTTTGCCATTCACAAAGTATACAGTAATTAGGGTTTTTTTTAAAAACTAAATATATCCATTTTCATATATATGAAAAATGCCATTAGGTTTTAAATTCTAATTGGGAGAAATATATTGGACAGATTTTACTTTTTAATTACAAAGGAAAATATATTTCTAAATAGTTTTTAGCCCCAGATAATTTTTATTCAGTTCTTTTTCTAGGACATATAATCTGCTAAGTAGGTCCTTTAGAAATTTGTTTTCAATAATATAAATATAAATTGTTTTATAATAATTTTTTTTTTTAATTTTTTTTAACGTTTATTTATTTTTGAGACAGAGAGAGACACAGCATGAACGGGGGAGGGGCAGAGAGAGAGGGAGACACAGAATCGGAAGCAGGCTCCAGGCTCTGAGCCATCAGCCCAGAGCCTGACGCGGGGCTCGAACTCACGGACCGTGAGATCGTGACCTGAGCTGAAGTCGGACGCTTAACAGACTGAGCCACCCAGGCGCCCCTATAATAATTATAAAAATACTGAATGCTTACTTAAGACAGCTTTTAAAGGTTACTATCATAAAACACAAGACCTTTATTTGCATAGCCATATAAAATTCCAAGATAGTATTGTGATATTGAGAAACACATTGATAAGGCAGTGTTAAAAATAACAGTGAGGAAAGTTTAATGAATGATAGAGGAAATCAAAACATAACATTTATGCTGTTCCTGATATACAAGAGGAAAAAGAGCAGCATAATATACAAATACAATCTAATAGTAATAGATACTATTGGATAATTGTGTGATTTCCACAGGTGACACCATGAAGCTTTCTCTTTTTGGTTTAAGGAAAGCCATCTTGGGGACACCTGGGTGGCTAAGTCAGTCAAATGTCTGACTCAATTTCTGCTCAGTTCATGATCTCACTCTTCATGAGTTTGAGCCCCATGTTGCACTCTGCACTGTCAGTGCAGAGCCTGTTTGAGATTCTTTCTCTCCCTCTATCTCTACCTCTCCCCTGCTTGCTTGCTGTCTCTCTCAAAGTAAATAAACTTAAAAATATATATATAAGAAAGCCATTTTCACACACACACACCCACACACACACCCACACACACACCTCAAAGTATTTTTCCTTTGCATCTGTTGGTCCGTACTTCAGCATCTCTAACCTAGGTTCTAACTCCTTTATCTCCCTTTGACCTGTTTTTGACCTCAGCTCTAAACTGTCTAAAGTCCTTTACAGGAGTAAAATTCTTTTTCTGTTTCTATTCTATTTCAATTCTTCACACATTCTGCATTCAGTACCTTGGCCTATGTACTCAGTGACTGATGTCTAAGTAGAATTGTATCTTAATAGCACTGTGACAATAAGGGTGCAAGGTAGAATGTTTCCATGATAAAGCAGATAATTTCAAAGAACGTAAAACAACTCTTTTTTGACATCTCCTCCTTCCCCTTTTATATAAATATTTTGAAGTCATTTTGGCTCAACTTACAATCTGCCTACATGGGGCATGATAAAGTGTCATAGACTCTGGGTCTAGAGTTCTCTCTTGTCCAGCAAGAAAGCAGGATGGAGGATTAAAATGCCAAGGATGGCTAATGTCTGGGAGAAGACAAGACCCCTGATTAAGGGTCCTTTCTCCATTTTTATTAGGATCAGAAGGCTTACAAACATGGTGTTGGATGTGCTGCACAAAGAGACAATGAAACTGTGAACATTAACTCATGGATGTGAGGGAAAGAGGGTTTTGAAGATATATGGGGTTAGGGATTTGGGTTAATACAAAACAAAACCCTGGCCATGGGTGGGGGGGAAGATGGTTTACAGCGGACTTGAGGCACCACCTCTGTTTACCTAAACTGGTCTAGGGGACAAGAAAGACAGAGCATGTTACTTCAGGGTCAACAAGGCACCTTTCTTTTGGTAATTAGCTCTGCCCCAGGCAACTTTGGCCCTCAGCAGTCTATAGCCCTATTTACCTGTTTACCTAATTTGGTCCTTCCTTCCTGTGAAAGCAGCTTTATGCTATAGTACTAAATTGGGGGCATTTCCACCCTGAATACCTAATCTTGTTTACCTCATATACCTTTGTTCTATATTGGGGAATTTGCCTTGCCCTCTCTATATTGTGGCCTTTGCCCCACCCTCTCTATACCTATTTATCTAATCTTGTTTACCCAAACTTGGGTGTGAGCATCCTATGGCTTTCTAATTCTTTATGCCTTGTTGAACCATCAGTGCAAGTCCTGGGAATTCCTAAACTTATTCCCCACAATAAAGAAAGCAGAATTTTAAAATTGTGAACCAAGCATGACTTCACCGAACAATTTATTTTTCTGCCTAGGTGTTATCATAAATTATGATTGCCCATAAAAAACTTAAAATAATTATTTGAGGTAAATATCACATGGAATTTCATTATAGCATATCCCTTAATTCCATACAATATTTTAATTTGTTTAGTTACACAAAGATACATTTTGCCATTACCTTTTATTTTTGTATTTTATTTTTGAAAATAGTTACCATGGCAAAGCCATCAATGTGTGTGTGGGGGTGTGGGGAGGGGGGAAACTACTGGATATTTCATTTCGGCCTTAAACAGAAAATGTAGCAGAAACAAAGAGTCCTCAGTCACAATTGGAGATGAAACTTCCTAGAAGGGGACTCTGTTAACACAGGTGTTTTCGGAAGTGTAACCTTGAGGACGATTTCATCTTGTCAAGTAGATAAATATTTTTACATATTTGTGATTATAAGATGTAAGTTAAATCATCATTCTACTTCTTAGCATAAATTTGAGTCTCAAACTGTATGCTAAAAAGGACAAAGAATTTTCCTCTTTTTTAACTCTTTATTTATTTTTGAGAGAGAGAGAGAGAGATAGCAGCGGAGAGTCAGAGAGAGAGGGAGACACAGAATCTAAAGCAGGCTCCAGGCTCTGAACTGTCAGCACAAAGCCAAACATGGGACTCCACCTCATGAACCATGAGATCATGACCTGAGCCGAAAGTCGGATGTTCAACCAACTGAAATACCAGGCACCCCAAGAGTTTTCCTCTTTAATTGAACATTTCATATAGTGGTTTCAAGAAAGGTTGCTTTGCAAATTTGAAATCAAATGCTTTTTTGTGTTTGTTTGTTTCGGTTTTTGGTTTTTGCTATAGACAACTACATTTGTTAAAATATTTGTTGTAGTAAACTGTGTTCTCATAAACTTATAAATTGAATTTATAATGAGAGATTGAATTTGATTATGAATCTGGTGGTGGTTACATATATATTACTAAGAGTTCTAAGCAATCCAACATGTATAAAAGGACTAAGTAGATTTTCTTAAATTCAGGAACATTACTAAGGGACACATTTTCTTCTTTTAAATTGCCAAATAAAATAAATGACTTAAAAGTTATTTAAAGTAATTAAAACATTAACTTTAAAATGCAGTGCAGAATCTTAGTTTCTGATAATAGGAGAAACTACTTTGTTTAATGCTAATCACAGAATTAACATTGCAACAATTAAATTTGAGAATAATATGTTAAAACTCCTTATTCTAAATTTGAAAATAGTACATATGCATTTTAGGATAAGGAAGATAAGTAATTATGGGGATATTATTTAGAAATCTTTCTAAATTCTTCAGTGTTTCTAATAATTTATCTGTAGTTACTTTTAGATTTTACAGAGACATTTGTATCTTCCCCCACATAACCTTCAGAAAATTATGGGATAGAATTTGTGGTGGTGGATATAATCTCTTTTTCTGATGTTAAAAAGTTTTTTAACATTTCATTATTAAGTATGATGATGATGATTTAGAATTTTATCAAGATTTTCACTCTGGGGCGCCCTGGTGACTCAGTTTTGGTTGAGTATCCGACTTCCCCTCAGGTCATGATCATGCAGTTCACGGGTTCAAGCCCCATGTTGGGCTCTGTCCTAGCAGCTCGAAGCCTGGAGCCTTCTTCAGATTCTGTGTCTCCCTCTTTCTGCCCCTCTCCCATTCATGCTCTCTCTTTCTCTCAAAATTAAATAAAAAACATTTTTAAAAAAATAAAAAAAATATTTTCACTGGATGGCTTTTCTCCTGCTCTTAGCTTTTTGTTTGGTTTTATATCCAAAAAGTATTGAGTTTTTGTTTATGTATATTTCCTCCTTTTAGTGAGATCAAGGCATGGTTTTTCTCATTTATCCTGGGAATGGGGTTAATGTCTTTTTTCTTTTTCTTTTTTTATTAAGCTTTTATTTTAATTCCAATTTGTTAGCATACAGTGTTATATTACTTTCTGGTGTATAATATAGTGATTCGACAATTCCATACAACACCTGGTACTCATCATAGGAAATATACCCCTTAAACCCCATTGCCTATTTCACCCACCCCCCACCAACCTCCCCCCTGGTAACTGTCAATTTGTTCTCTATACTTGGGTCTATGTCTTGATTTATGTCTCTCTCTCTCTATTTTCTTTCTTCCTTTGCTCACTTGTTTTGTTTCTTTGATTCCACATATGGAAATCATATGGTATTTGTCTTTTCCTAACTGACTTATTTCACTTAGCATTATACTCTCTAAATCCATCCATGTTGTTGCACAAGATTTCATTCTTTTTTATGGCTGAATAATTTTCCATTGTATATATACACACCACTTCTTTATCCATTCATTAATCAATGGGCACTTGGGCTACCTTTATATCTTGGCTATTGTGGATAATGCTGCTATAAACGTTGGGTGCATGTATCCCTTTGAATTAATGTTTTTGTATTCTTTGGGGAAATACCCAGTCGTGTGATTACTAGACAGTAGGGTACTTATATTTTTAACTTTTTGAGGTAACTCCATACTGTTTTCCACAGTGGCTGCACCAGTTTGCATTCCCACCAGCAGTGCACGAATATTCTTTTGTCTCCACATCCTTCCTGACACCTGTTTGTGTTACTGATTTTAGCCATTCTGACAGGTGTGAGGAGATATATCTTTGTAGTTTTAGTTTCCATTTCTCTGATAATAAGTGATGATGAACATCTTTTCATGTATCTGTTGACCATCTGTATGTCTTCTTTGAAGAAATAACTGTTCATTTCTTCTACACATTTTTTAATTGGATTATTTGTATGTTGGGTGTTGAATTTTAAAAGTTTTTTATATATTTGAATTTATGTTTGTGTATGGTGTAAGAAAGTAGTTCAATTTCTTTCTTTTGCATTGTGCTGTCCAGTTTTCCCAATACCATTTGTTTAAGAGACTGTCTTTTTCCCTTTGGATAGTCTTTCCTGCATCAAAGGTTAATTGACCACATAGTTATTATGGGTTTATTTCTGGGTTTTCTATTATGTTCTATTGATCTATGTGTCTACTTTTGTGTCAGTGGCATACTGTTTTTATGACTACAGTTTTGTAATATAGCTTGAAGACTAGAATTCTGATACCTCCAGCTTTGCTTTTCTTTTTCAAGATTGCTTTGGGTCTTTTGTGCTTTCATGAAAATTTTAGAATTGTTTATTCTAGTTCTGTGAGAAATGCTATTGTTTTTTGATAGGGATTACATTAAATGTGTAGACTGCTTTGGGTAGTATAGACAGTTTAGCAATATTTGTTCTTCCTATCTATAAGCATGGAATGTCTTTCCATTTCTTTGCAGCATTTTCAATTGCTTTCATCAGTGTTTTATAGTTTTCAGAGTACAGGTTTTTCACCTCTTAGGTTAAGTTTATTACTAGGTATCTCATTACTTTTGGTGCAATTGTGAATGAGATTGTTTCTTAATTTCTCTTTCTGCTGCTTTATTATTGGTGTATAGAAATCAATGGATTTCTTTTTTTTTTTTTTTAATTTTTTAATGTTTATTTATTTTTGAAAGAGAGAGAGCACAAGCAGGGGAGGGGCAGAGAGAGAGGGAGACACAGAATCTGAAGCAGGCTCCAAGCTCGGAACTGTAAGCGCAGAACCCAATGCAGGGCTTGAACCCATGAACCGCGAGATTATGACTTGAGCTGAGGTTTGATACTCAACAGACTGAACCGCTCAGGTCCCCCGAAATGCAATGGATTTCTGTACATTGATTTTGTACCCTGCAACTTTACTGAATTCATTTATCAGTTCTAGCAGTTTTGTGGTGGTGTCTCTTGGGTTTTCTCTATAATAGTATTATGTCATCTGCAAACAGTGGAAGTTTTGCTTCTTGTCAATTTGGATGTCATTTTATTTAATTTTTTGTTGTTGTTGTCTAATTGCTGTGGCTAGGATTTCCAGTACTATGCTAAATAACAGTAGTGAGTGGACAAACCTGTTTTATTCAGAAGAGATGCATGGTATGACTTCAATCTTAAATTTGTTAGAGCTTATTTTGTGGGCAAATATGTGATCTGCTCTAGAGAATGTTCCATAAACACTTGAAAAAATGTTCATTCTGCTGTTTTAGGATGGAATGTTTTGAATATACCTGTTACATCCATCTATTCCAGTGTGTCATTCAAAGCCATTGTTTCCTTGTTGATTGCTGTTTAAATGATCTGTCTGTTGATGTAAGTGTGGTTTTAAAGTACCCTACTACTATCGTATTATTATTGGTTAGTTCCTTTATGTTTGTTATTAACAGTTTTATGTATTTGGGTGTTTCTATGTTGGGGTCATAAATATTTTCATTTGTTATATCTTCTTGTTGGATTGTCCCCTTTATTATTACATAGTGCCCTTTTTTGTCTCTTGTTACAGGATTTTTATTTTAAAGTCTATTTTGTCTGATATAAGTATTCCTACTCCAGTTTTCTTTTGACATCCATTTGTATGATACATGTTTCTTCAACTCCTTACTTTTTATCGTCCAGTGTCTTTAGATCTAAAATGAGTCTCTTGTAGGTAGCATATAGATGGGTCTTATTTTTTTTAATCCATTCTGTCACCCTCTGTCTTCTGATTGGAGCATTTACTTGATATATATTCAGAGTAATTATTAATAGATATGTGTTATTGTCATTTTATTATTTCTTTTGTGGTTGTTTCTGAAGATTTTTTTTTAATATGAAATTTATTGGCAAATTGGTTTCCATACAACACCCAGTGCTCATCCCAACAGGGGCCCTCCTCAATGCCCATCACCCACTTTCCTCTCCTCCCCACACCCATCAACCCACAGTTTATTCTCAGTATTTAAGAGTCTCATATGGTTTGCCTCCTTCCCTCTCTATAACTTTTTTTTCCCCCTTCCCCTCCCCCTTGGTCTTCTGTTAAGTTTCTCAGGATCCACAGAAGAGGGAAAACATATGGTATCTGTATTTCTCTGTATGACTTACTTCACTTAGCATAATACTCTCCAGTTCCTTCCACATTGCTGCAAAAGGCCATATTTCATTATTTCTCATTGCCAAGTAGTATTCCATTGTATATACAAACCACAACTTCTTTATCCATTTGTCATTTGATGGACATTTAGGCTCTTTCCATAATTTGGCTATTGTTGAAAGTGCTGTTATAAACATTGGGGTACAAGTGCCCCTCTGCATCGGCACTCCTGTATCCCTTGGGTAAATTTCTAGCAGTGCTATTTCTGGGTCATAGGGTAGATCTATTTTTAATTTTCTGAGGAACCTCCACACTGTTTTCCAGAGCGGCTGCACCAGTTTGCATTCTCACCAACAGTGCAAGAGGATTCCCATTTCTCCACATCCTCTCCAGCATTCATAGTCTCCTGATTTGTTAATTTTAGCCAATCTGACTGGTGTGAGGTGATATCTTAGTGTGGTTTTGATTTGTATTTCCCTGATGAGGAGTGACATTGAGCATCTTTTCATGTGCCTGTTGGCCATCTGGATGTCTTCTTTAGTGAAGTGTCTATTCATGTCTTCTGCCCATTTCTTCACTGGATTATTTGTTTTTCGGGTGTGGAGTTTGGTGAGTTCTTTACAGATTTTGGATACTAGCCCTTTATCTAATATGTCATTTGCAAATACCTTTTCCCATTCTGTCGGTTGCCTTTTAGTTTTGTTGATTGTTTCTTTTGCAGTGAAGGTTTTTATCTTGATGAGGTCCCAATAGTTCATTTTTACTTTTAATTCCCTTGCCTTTGGGGATGTGTCAAGTAAGAAATTGCTGCAGGTGAGGTCAGAGAGGTTTTCTCCTGCTTTCTCCTCTAGGGTTTTGATGGTTTCCTGTCTCACATTCAGGTCCTTTATCCATTTTGAGTTTATTTTTGTGAATGGTGTAAGAAAGTGGTCTAGTTTCATCCTTCTGCATGTTGCTGTCCAGGTCTCCCAGCACCATTTGTTGAAGAGACTGTCTTTTTTCCATTGGATATTCTTTCCTGCTTTGTCAAAGATTAGTTGGCCATACTTTTGTGGGTCTAATTCTGTGGTTTCTATTCTATTCCATTGGTCTATGTGTCTGTTTTTGTGCCAATACCACGCTGTATTGATGATTACAGCTTTGTAGTAGAGGCTAAAGTCTGGGATTGTGATGCCTCCCACTTTGGTCTTCTTCAAAATTACTTTGGCTATTCGGGGCCTTTTGTGGTTCCATACAAATTTTAGGATTGCTTGTTCTAGCTTTGAGAAGAATGCTGGTGCAATTTTGATTGGGATTGCATCGAATGTGTAGATAGCTTTGGGTAGTATTGACATTTGAACAATATTTTTTCTTCTAATCCATGAGCATGGAATGTTTTCCATTTCTTTGTATCTTCTTCAGTTTCCTTCATAACCTTTCTATAGTTTTCAGCACACAAATCTTTTACATCTTTGGTTAGATTTATTCCTAGGTATTTTATGATTCTTGCTGCAGTTGTGAATGGGATCAATTTCTTTATTTGTCTTTCTGTTGCTTCATTGTTAGTGTATAAGAATGCAACTGATTTCTGTACATTGATTTTGTATCCTGCAACTTTGCTGAATTCATGTATCAGTTCTAGCAGACTTTTGGTGGAGTCTTTCAGGTTTTCCATGTATAGTATCATGTCATCTGCAAAAAGTGAAAGCTTGACTTCATCTTTGCCAATTTGGATGCCTTTGATTTCCTTTTGTTGTCTGATTGCTGATGCTAGAACTTCCAACACTATGTTAAACAACAGCGGTGAGAGTGGACATCCCTGTCGTGTTCCTGATCTTGGGGGGAAAGCTCTCAGTTTTTCCCCATTGAGGATGATATTAGCTATGGGCTTTTCATAAATGGCTTTTATGATGTTTAAGTATGTTCCCTTTATCCTGACTTTCTTGAGCGTTTTTATTAAGAAAGGATGCTGAATTTTGTCAAATGCTTTTTCTTCATCAATTGACAGGATCATATGGTTCTTATCTTTTCTTTTATTAATGTGATGTATCACGATGATTGATTTGTGAATGTTGAACCAGCCCTGCATCCCAGGAATGAATCCCACTTGATCATGGTGAATGGTTCTTTTTATATGCTGTTGAATTCGATTTGCTAGTATCCTGTTGAAAATTTTTGCATCCATATTCATCAGGGATATTGGCCTGTAACTCTCTTTTTTTGCTGCGTCTGTGTCTGGTTTAGGAATCAAAGTAATGCTGGCTTCATAGAATGAGTCTGGAAGTTTTTCTTCCCTGTCTATTTATTTTGGAACAGCTTGAGAAGGATAGGTATTATTTCGGCTTTAAATGTCTGGTAGAATTCGCCAGGGAAGCCATCTGGTCCTGGACTCTTATTTGTTGGGAGATTTTTGATAACTGATTCAATTTCTTCACTGGTTATGGGTATGTTAAAATTTTCTATTTCTTCTTGAGTTTTGGAAGTGTGTGGGTGGTTAGGAATTTGACCATTTCTTCCAAGTTGTCCAGTTTGTGGTGTATAATTTTTCATAGTATTCCCTGATAATTGCTTGTATTTCTGAGGGATTAGTTGTAATAATTCCATTTTCATTCATGACTTTATCTATTTGGGTCATCTCCCTTTTCTTTTTGAGAAGCCTGGCTAAACGTTTATCAATATTGTTTATTTTTTTCAAAAAAACCAACTCTTGGTTTCATTGTTCTGCTCGACTGTTTTTTTAGATCCTATATTGTTTATTTCTGCTCTGATCTTTGTTATTTCTCTTCTTCTGCCAGGTTTGGGGTGTCTTTGCTGTTCTGCGCCTAGTTCCTTTAGGTTTGCTGTTAGATTTTGTATTTGGGATTTTTCTTGTTTCTTGAGATTGGCCTGGATTGCAATATATTTTCCTCACAAGACTGCCTTTGCTGTGTCCCAAGGCATTTGGATTGTTGTATGTTCATTTTCATTTGTTTCCATATATTTTATAATTTCTTCTCTAATTGCCTGGTTGACCCATTCATTATTTAGTAGAGTGTTCTTTAACTTCCATGCTTTTGGAGGTTTTCTAGACTTTTTTGTGGTTGATTTCAAGATTCATAACATTGTAGTCTGAAAGTGTGCATGCTATGATCTCAATTCTTGTATACTTATGAAGGGCTATTTTGTGACCCAGTATGTGATCTATCTTGGAGAATGTTCCATGTGCACTCGAGAAGAAGGTGTATTCTGTTGCTTTGGGATGCAGAGTTCTAAATATATCTGTCAAGCCCATCTGATCCAATATATCATTCAGGGCCCTTGTTTCTTTATTTATTCTCTGACTAGATGTTCTATCCTTTGTTGTAAGTGGAGTATTAAAGTCCCCTGCAATTACCACATACTTATCAATAAGGTTGCTCATGTTTGTGATTAGTTGTTTTATATATTTGGGGCTCCCATATTCAGCGCATAGATATTTATAATTGTTAGCTCTTCTTTTAAAAAATTTTTTTTAACGTTTATTTATTTTTGAGACAGAGAGAGACACAGCATGAACGGGGGAGGGGCAGAGAGAGAGGGAGACACAGAATCGGAAGCAGGCTCCAGGCTCTGAGCTATCAGCACAGAGCCCGACGCGGGGCTCGAACTCACGGACCGCGAGATCGTGACCTGAGCTGAAGTCGGACGCTTAACCGACTGAGCCACCCAGGCGCCCCAATGTAATTATTAGCTCTTCTTGATGGATAGACCCTGTGATTATTATATAATGCCCTTCTTCATCTCTTGTTACAGCCTTTAATTTAAAGTCTAGTTTGTCTGATATAAGTATGGCTACTCCAGCTTTCTTCTGACTTCCAGTAGCATGATAGATAGTTCTCCATCCCCTCACTTCCAATCTGAAGGTGTCCCCAGGTCTAAAATGAATCTCTTGTAGACAGAACATCGATGGGTCTTGTTTTATTATCCATTCTGATACCCTATGTCTTTTGGTTGGAATATTTAGTCCATTTACATTCAGCGTTATTATTGAAAGATATGGGTTTAGAGTCATTGTGATATCTGTAGGTTTCATGCTTGTAGTAGTGTCTCTGGTATTTTGTGGTCCTTGCAACATTTCACTCACAGAATCCCCCTTAGGATCTCTTGTAGGGCTGGTTTAGTGGTGATGAATTCCTTCAGTTTTTGTTTGTTTGGGAAGACCTTTATCTCTCCTTCTATTCTGAATGACAGACTTGCTGGGTAAAGGATTCTTGGCTGTATATTTTTTCTGTTCATCACATTGAAGATTTCCTGCCATTCCTTTCTGGCCTGCCAAGTTTCAGTAGATAGATCTGTCATTACCCTTATGAATCTACCTTTGCATGTTAGGGCCTGTTTATCCCTAGCTGCTTTCAGAATTCTTCTTTATCATTTTATTTTGCCAGTTTCACTATGATATGTTGTGCAGAATATCAATTCAAGTTACGTCTGAAGGGAGTTTTCTGTGCCTTTTGGATTTCATTGCCTGTTTCCTTTCCATATCAGGGAAGTTCTCAGCTATGATTTGTTCAAGTACACCTTCAGCCCCTTTCTCTCTCTCTCCTTCTTCTGGAATTCCTATGATATGGATATTGTTCCATTTGATTGCATCACATAGTTATCTAATTCTCCACCCACAGTCCTGGATTTTTTTTTATCTCTCTTTTTCTCAGATTCCTCTTTTTCCATAATTTCTTCTTCTAATTCACCTATTATCTCCTCTGCCGCTTCAGTCCATGCTATGGCTGCCTCCATTTTATTTTGCACCTCATTTATAGCATTTTTTAATTCATCATGACTATTTTTAATCCCTTGATCTCTGTAGCAATAGATTCTCTGCTGACCTCTATGGCTTTTTTCAAGTCAGCAATTAATTTTATGACTATCATTCTAAATTCCTGTTCCGTTATATTGATTAAATCGGTTTTGATCAATTCATTTGCTGTCGCTACTTCCTGGAGTTTCTTTTGAGGAGAATTCTTCCATTTCATCATTTTAGCTACTTTCCTGTCCCTTATGCGTTTTGAAAGCTTGTGTGTTCTGCACCTGCGAGCACTGCTATATTAAAGGAGGGTCATACACTGTCCAGGGCCTGGCCCTTCAGGAGGTATTATTTTTCGGGGATTGTTACTTGTTCTTTGTTGTTGTGACTTTGGTTATCTTATTACCCTACTCCTAGTAATATTTTGGACCCTCCACCAGGTGTGTTTTGATTTGTTCCTTGGAGTAGCCCTGTAAAGGAAAACAGACAAACAGGAGACAAAAACATGCAAACACACAAACAAATAACACAAACAAACAAATAAACAAAAACAAAAACCTAACGACTAAAAACAAAAAACCCCAAAACACCGACTACAAATAAAGAAGAGGGTAGAGGCGGTGCTGATGGAAGAGCACTTACAAAGAGAGAAATGACAGGAGTGGGGGGGGGGGGGAGCAGGATAAATGTTGACTAGGCAGAGAGACTAAAAGGCTTAATCCAGAGAGAGAGAAAGGAAAATAAAGAGGCAGGGAAAACGAAACGAAGATAAAACTACCCAGACAGAGAAACTATATGGCTTATTTCAGAGAGAGAAAGGAGAGTAAAGAAGGAGGTGTAGAACCTGTATCAAGACAATGGATTAAATATGTCTGTTTAGACAGACCATAACCAAAGTAACCAGCCTAGGGGAGGGAAGAGATAAGGAGGAGAAATGTGTGTGTGGGGGGGAATATAGCTATATACCCAGAATTGACCTAGCATTAATCCAGGCAATGCTGCATCACTTGCGGGGAGGAACTGTCTGCAGGGTCTGTGCAGCTCCAGTGGATACACAGTTACCCAAGGCAAGGGGGCGTGGTTTGGCATATTCTGAACTCACCTCCACTATGGGCCCCTGGAGTGATCCCTGAGGCCCCGCCTTGGTGGTGAGGGGAGGAATGGTGATCTCCCAGTCTCTTCTCCATGGAGCCAGAGCTGGTGGACTCCGTTTGAGTCTTCCTCACTGTGCCGAGGGTGCAGATAGGGCTGTCCTTCTCACTCCACCAACTCCCCTGACCCTGTGCTTGCCTAGGATTCAAAGTCCTGCTTGGTGCACTCTGGCCCTGGGGAAGCGCCTCTCGGTCCTGCGATATGTGGTCCCGGCTGGCTTTGTCTGTGCAGCCACACTTCAGAGAGAACCTACTTCTCCTATTGCAGACTGAGAGCCATTGCCCTGGCAGGGAGCCCCCCGGATGGTGGATGCAGGCAGGCTTTGTCTTTTCCCACAGCACTCCAGGGAAACAGGTGCCTTATCCTCCTGTAGACTGAGCCTTCGGCCCAGCCACTGCACCTGGGGGTGGCAGAGGCAGGCAGGTTCTGTGCTGTCATGCAGCCATCCAGGGAGGGAACCACTTTCTCCAGCTGCGGACTGAGCCTCTGACCTACCACCGCACCAGGGCTGGCTCCCCTCCTCCCCAGGTGCCTGAACAGGGAGCTGGCCCCAGTCCAAAGAAAGCCCCACAGTTAGAGATCGGATCCCTCTCAGTCTCAGTCCGAGGTCTTTCTCTTGTCCAGCTACATCCCTGCACTTCCCTAGCCGCTCTTTCTCTTCCCTTTGTGTCTCTGAAGAAGGGGGTCCCTCCACTCTATGCCCACGTGGCCTTTTTTATATCCCCCAGGTCGCAGTTACCCCCCTATCTTTTTTCTAGCTTTCCCATTTTTTTTCTAATAGATTCAGTCTCTTTTCCTCACAGCCTCTGGTGTGCAAAGTCCTTTGGCTTCTACACTTCTTTGTTTGAGAGTTGCAGGATGTATGGATACCCCTATTTCTCTGCCATGTTGGCCCTCTTCCCCCCTAAAGATTTTCTCTGATGCTTTCTTGTCTTTCTCTCTTTTATAGTTTGCTTCTTTTCTTTAGTGTGTATATTTGGATTTCTTTCTCTTTATTGTTTACATATTTATTAATGGTTTTTAATATATGATTACATTATGTTTGTATATAACATCTGCATATATCACTGCATATAACAACTGCATATAACACTGCATATATCAGTGTATACTAAGTTGATGGTCATGTAAATTTGAACCCATTCTTTACTCCTCTCCTTACCATGTTTCAGGTATACATTATTATATTTTACATCCTGAATTTTGTGAGTTCCTTGACTGATTTTTTACAAAAACATTTATTTTTAATGCTTCTGTGTTTCCTAAATTTCATACTGTCACTTTTGGTCTCTCCCTTCCAGTTAAAGAGTCCCTTTTAATATTTCTTCAAGGGCTGGTTTAGTGGTCATGAATTCCTTTAGTTTTTGTTTGGGAAACTATCTCTCCTTCTATTCTGAATAATAGCCTTGCTGGATAGAATAATCTTGGCTGCAGATTTTTCCCATTCAGCACTTTGAATATATCATGGCTTGCATAGTTTCTGTTGAAAAGTTTCCTGCTAGCCCTTTGTAAGTTTTTCCTTGTAGGTTACTATCTTCTTTTGTCTTGTTGCTTTAAAATTTTTTTCTTTATCATTATATTTTGCCCATTAATTAATTATGTCTTGGTGTAGATATGCTTTTGTCGATTTTTTGTGCCTCCTGGATCTGGATATTTGTTTCCTTCCCCCAGTGATGGAAGTTTTTAGCTATTAGTTTTTTCACATAAATTTTCTACCCCCTTTTCTCCATCTTCTTCTGGGACTATTCTTATACGAATGTTACTACATTTGATGGAGTCATTAAGTTCCCTAAGTCTATTCTCATTTTGCATAATTCTTTTTTTTCTCTTTAGTTCAACTTTATTTTCCAAAGCTCTGTCTTCTAGGTCCCTAATTTGTTCCTCAGTTTCTTCTGTCCTGCTGTTCATTTCATTAAGCATGTTTCTCATTTGGTTTATTAAGCCTTTATCTCTGTATTAAGGGTCTCATGCATATCTTCCATTCTTTTTTCCAGCCCAGTGACTATGCTTATGATCATTGCCTTAAATTCTCTATCAGACATGTTACTTATAATTGTTTTGTTTACATCTCTGTCCATGGCCTTGTCCTGTTCTTTTATTTGGGATAAATTTCTTTGTCTCCTCATCTTGTCTCCTTCTCTTTGCCTATGTCTCTCTCTTAAGAAAGTCAGTTATGTCCTCTGCTCTTCGAAGTATTGACTTTATAAAGATGTCCCAGAGTACTCTGGAGTGTAGTGTTCACTGTTCATAAGAACCTGGCACATCAGAAGAGTATTCTAGGTATGTTTCTTATGCCCTGCTGTTGTGTCTGAGTCACTTTTCCTTTCCGTGCAGTCATCTGCACTGACTCTCTGCCTATTGTGGGCTGTGCTTACTCTCTGTGGTGTTACTGGGACCCAGGCAGACCAGTTTTGGGGGAACATGCCCACCAGGGGACTTGGGAGTAGGGAAGTGGTATTAGCAAAATTTGCACTGGGCCACAAGTCTTATGCTGGATTCCCCAAACTGCTATGGCAGCTGGGGACTGTAGGCTGGGGTGGCTGGAGATGCAAGGCTGGGTTTAGCACTCAGTAATGGCTGGGCCCAGCACCCAATGGTGGCTGCTGGGTGTGGCGCTCCAGCAGCTGTGCAACTGGTGGCTGGGTGCAATGCTCACAACTTAACAAAATTTATCCTGAGCCTAGGGCTGAGGCTAGTAGGCTTGGAGTGGGTGAGTCCTCAGGAGAACTCGTGGATATGGCACACTGCTAGCAGGTTAGGTAGCAAGTGTTTGTGCAGTCCTGCCTCCCACAGATTGCCCTGTATTTATGCTGGGGGGCAGGGGAGGGAAATAGCACCTTCCAGAGCCCTCATTTTTGGAGACGTCCCCAACTTGCCCTGAAATCAGTGTGAACAGATCTTTCTACTGTTTGACCTCGGTGTTGTGTAAACTGCTATTCTTATGTTTCCTCTCCACCAAGGCTGCTGTCTTTTTTAAGGGTCGCAATCACTTGCCCTTTTAGCCAGCTCTGTGCTGAGTCAGTGGACTTTTAAAGCGCTGGGCTCCAAATCCCATTGGTTATACAAACTCATGGAATTCAACCCATCTTATTTTCAAAGCCAAATGTTATGGGGATAAGTCTTTCCCATGTAAGTTCCCTGGTGGGAGGGCCCATTTCTCTGCCCTCTCCAGGGCAGCTCCCTCACTCCTGCAGCCTCTCTCTGCCTTTCTGACCTTCCTAACCTTTCAGATGCAGCTTCTTCTTTACATTAATTGGGGAATTTGCTCTGCCAGTCTGTGGTTCACTCTCCAGTTTATTTATTTGGATGTGGATGATACTTAGTTATAAACATGGGACAGTGTGAGCTCAGGGCCTCCTGCTCACCCATCTTCCCTTGGGGTTAATTTAATAGTTTTAAAAATATTGAAATCACATAACATTTTTGAATAAAACCAAGGTGGACATTATATTTTATTTTATTTGCTTGATATGGTTTGTCATTGCTTTCTTTAGGATTTTGCATCTGTTATCACCTGGTAATTTTTCTTTATTATATTGTTTTCATTGGTTGATTTATAAATGTTATACCAGCATTTTATAAATGAGTTGGGATATATTTTCTCCTTTTTCATTCTCCAGAAGACTTTGTATTGGATAGAAATAATCTTTCTTTCAAAGTATACAACAGCCAGGGTCTGGTGGTTGGTGTCATGGTGGAAGATTTTAACTACAGCTTTAATTATTTTTAGTCATTATGCTGTGTTTCAAATGCCCCAGGCCCCACTAGGCTACCAGAACATTTGAAGGTACTAATACCTTAGGTACACTGTCTGGCCATTGTGTAATACAGAACTACACAGACATCCTAGTTTTATATCTTTGTTGTGGTCATAGTCATTGACTCCCATTTATTTGTGCTTTTTGTCTTTTAATGTCACTTGAGGTTTGCTTATTTATTATTTATATAAAAATATCAATTTTTAGCTATTTTTATCCTACCTGTTATGCTGTCTTGCTATTTCAGTTATTCTGTTGTTTTATTTGTTGCCAATTATTTTCTTTGGATTTTTTCTGGTCTCTTTGTAACTAAATATAGATGACAGGCTCCTAAGTTTCTGACTTTCTTCTGTTCTACTATAAGAACGCTCTAACATTTCTTTAAGATTTCTTCTTTGACCTATCAATTATTTAGAAGTGTAATTTTAAATTTCCTATTTTATTCATCAGTTAATTTAGTCAGATAATATGTTATTGGGTCTTTGAAAAATTTTCAAATATGCTTTATGGCCTAATACACCAATTTTTTGGTTTAATGTTCAATTTTTAAAATGTTCCATGTGTGCTTGAGAAGGATGACTATTATCTATTTGTGAAGAGCAATGCTCAATACATGCTCATTAGATCAAGGTGTTAATTATGTTGTTCTAATTTTCTACATTCATAGCAATTTTGTTTGCTCTGTTTTTTGGCTGCTTGGTCTATCACTTACTGAAAAAATTGTGTTGAGGCCTTCCAGTGATGGTGAATTTATGACTTTTCATTTGTGTGTTTATACTTCTTGAGAATATTTTATTAGGTACACATGTTTGGAAAATTTTAAATTATATCATAAAGGGAATCATGATTATTATTTGGAAACTCTCTGTAGCTTTAATAACGCTTTTTTTATTTTGTTGTCTAATATTAAACTAATATTAACATATTGTCCAGTTATATTTTGGTCAGTTTTTGCTTGGTTTGCCTTTTTCTAGCCTTTTACTTTCAATCTTTCTAGCTTCTTATGTTTCAGTTGCCTCCTGAATGCCATATATAAATATAAATGTGTAGACACATGTATATTTTATTTTGGAATTATCAGGAAATCTTTGTGTTTTAAATGATGAATTTTGCCCATTTATCTTTTATATACATATGGATTCATTTTTACCACATTATTTCATGCTCTCTATATATCTCATTCCTTTGTTTCTTTTCTTCCCTTTTCCTCTTTTTTGGAATAATTATTTTTTTAATATTCTGATATATTTCCCTCAAATAGACCAGAATTTATGTGCTCTCTTTTATAACATTTCTTTTATTATTCTTGATATTTTACCATAAATAATTTCAAAGTCTAAAGTTAATCAGTATTTTTTCTCATCACAAAATAGAGCAAGAACCCTAGTATAATTTTAAACTCTGATAAACCCTCACTAAGCTCTACAGGTTATGATTTCAAGTGTTTTATTTCTATTGTTTATTTTAACCTCACACTTTAGGTTTGTTTTTGATATTTGAGTTGAACTATTTGTCTCTCCTACTAATTTTTCATTTTCTGATTGAAAGGATTTATTACATCTTTTATCAGGCACATTAGGGCGATGAGTTAAAAAAGATAAAATCCATGTCATTAAAAAGTTTCACATCCAGCTAAAAGGAGTGTTATAGAATCCTCACTATGGGTCCTCATTAAGAGTGATGTGAGCACAGAGGATAATGTGACTAATTAACCAAGAATTACATATTTCATTTGATTGCTGTTGATTACAAGCAATAATTTTTAGATTTACTTCCAGTTTTATACTATATGTTTTTACTCACAATTATTTCTTACATCTTAGACATTTTTTCTAAGTGGATAATTAAATTGTGAATAGACGGTTTTATTTTTTACCCATTCTGTATGCCTTTATAAGGTCTATTGTCTTGTTGTGCTGGCTGGGACCTCCACTCTTTATTGAATAGGAGTGGTGAGAGTGAGCTTCTGAGGTTTATTCCTGAATGTAAGTAGGTAGCATTCAGACTTTTACTACGTATAGTGTTACCATAGGATCTTTTAGTAGATGCCTTGTAATCGTTAAGGAAATTCTTTTCTAATCCTGAGCATTATCGTCCTGCTTGAAAGTTGAATTTGTCAAAGTTTTTCTTCTGTATTAACTTACATATGATCATATGATTTTCTTTAGTTCGTTGATATGAAAAAATATCCTGACTTATTTTTGGATGTTAAAGCATCCTTGCATTCTCAAATCAATCAATATGATATATCACATCAACAAGAGAAACAAAGAAAACCACATGATCATTTCAATAGATGCAGAAAAAGCATTTGACAAGTGCAACATTCATTTGTGATAAAGCCCTTAACAAGCTAGTTTTAGAGGGAACATGCCTGAACATAATAAAGACCATATATGAAAAACCCATAGGTTACATCATCCTCAATGGGGAAAAACTGAAAGCTTTCCCTCTAAGGTCAGAAGCAAGACAGGGATGCTCACTCTCAACACTTTTATTCAATATAGTACTGGAAGTCCTAGCCACAGAAATCAGACAAGAAAAACAAATAAAAGGTATCCAAAACAGTAAGGAAGAAGTAAAACTTTCATTCAGATAACATGATACTATATAGAGAAAACCCAAAAGACTCCACCAAAAAACTGCTAGAATTGATAAATGAATTCAGTAAGGTCACAGGATACAAAATCAATGTACAGAAATCCATTGCTATCCACCAATAACGAAGTAGCAGAAAGAGAAATTAGAGAATCAATCCCATTTACATTTGTAAACAAATAATAAAATACCAATGAGTAAACTTAACCAAGCAAGTAAGAGACCTGTACTCTGAAAACTAGAAAACACTGATGAAAGAAATTGAAGACAACAACAAAGAAATGGAAAAACATTCCATGCTCATGTTTTGGAAAAACTAATATTGTTAAAATATCTATTCTACCCAAAGCAGTCTATACATTTAATGCAATTCCTATCAATATACCAACAGAATATTTCACAGAACTAGAACAAACAATCCTAAGATTTGTATAGAGCCACAAAAGTCCCCATATAGTCAAAGCAATCTTGAAAAAGAAGAACAAAACTGGAAGTGTCACAATTCCAGCTTTCAAGTTACACTATGAAGCTGTAATAATCAAAACAGTGGTGTACTGACACAAAAATAGATACATAGATCACTAACACATAATAGAGAGCTCAAAACTAAACCCACAATTATGTGGTCCATTAATCTTCAACAAAGGAGGCAAGAATATGCAAAGGGGAAAAGACAGTCTCTTGAACAAGTGCTGTTGTGGACACTGGATATCTATGTGCAAAAGAATGTAACTGGACCACTTTCTTACACCATATACAAAAATAAACTCAAATTGGTTAAGGACCTAATGTAAGACCTTATATCACAAAAATCCTAAAAGAGAGCACAGGTAATAATTTTTCTGACATTGGCTGTAAGCAACATTTTTCTGGTATATCTCCTGAGGCAAAGGAGACAAAATCAAAAATACACTGTTGGGACTACATCAAATTAGAAAGCTCCTGAACAGCAAAGGCAACAGCAACAACCCACAAAAACTAAAAGATAACCTACTGAATGGTAGAAGATATTTGTAAATGGCATATTTGATAAAGGGTTAGTGTCATATATATATATATATATATATATATATATATATATAGCACTATATAGATATAGTAGATATAGGTAGAATATAGTAGATATAGTAGATACAGTAGATATAGGTAGAAGATATTTGCAAATGACATATTTGATAAAGGGTTAGTGTCATATATATATATATATATATATATATATATATATATATATACTTGTGAAACTCATCACCAGAAAAACAAATAATCCAATTCAAAAGTGGGGAGAAGTCATAAGCAGACATTTCTCCAAAGAAGACATCTAGATGACCAACAGACACATGAAAAGATGTTCAACATCACTGATTATCAGGGAAATGTAAATCAAAACCACAGTGAGATACCTTACATCTGTGAGAATGGCTAAATTAAAAAACGTAAGAAACAACAAGTGTTGGTGAGGATGTGGAGAAAAAGTAATCCTCGTGCACTGTTGGTGGGAATGCAAACTGGTGCAGCTACCTTGGAAAACAGTGTGGAGGTTCCTCAAAAAATTAAAAATAGAGCCACCATATGATAAAATAATTCCACTACTCACAGAATATGAAAACACTAATTTGAAAAGGTCCATGAGCCCCTATGTTTACTGCAGCATTATTTACAGTAGCCAAACTGGAAGCAGCCCAAGTGTTTACTGATAGATGAATGGATAAAGATATGAGACACACACACACACACACACACACACAATGAAATATTACTCAGCCTTAAAAAATTAAATCTTGCCATTTGAACATGTGTAGATCTAGAGAATATAATGCTAAATGAGATATGTCAGAGAAAGACAGATACCATACAATGTTACTCATATGTGGAGTTGATGAAACAAAACAAATGAACAAGGATAAGAAGAGATAAACCAAAACCAGACTCTTCACTATATAGAACAAACTGATGGTTACCTGAAGGGAGGTGGGTGGATCTGTTTAATAGATGAAAGGGATTGAAAGTACATGTATCATGATGAGCACTAAGTAATGTATAGAATTGTTGAATCTCTATATTCTACGCTTGAAACTAATAAATAAAGCAGTCTTGAATTCTCAGATTGACCCTGCTTATATATGCTGTATTATCCTATTGGTATATTTCTGAATTTAGTTTGCTAGTATTTTGTTGAGGATTTCTTCATCTACGCCCATGAGGACTGTTGGTCTGTAGTGGGTTGGTTTTTTGTTTTTTATTTTTTTCTTTTTTCTTATAACACTTTGTTTAGTTTTGGTATCAGGCTAATCCTGTTCTCATAAAAGGAGCTGAGTAGTGCTGCCACCACTTCTGTTTTCGGGAAAATTTTATGTAGAATTGATACTATTCTCTCCTTAAATATTTGGTAAAATTTACTAATGAAGCATATATGACTTTAGTTTTCTTTGCCTATTTATTCTTTAATAAATGTGGGAATATTCAGATAGTTTGGTTATTCTTGAAGTGAGCTCTGGTAGTTTGTGTCTTTCAAGAGATTTGTTTATTTTATTTAAATTGCTGAACTCATGGGCATAGTATTACTTTTACTTTTAGTATTTCCAGATTGGCTTTTTAATATCTGTATGTTTTATAGTAATGATCCTTCTTTCACTCTTGATGTTGATAATTTATGCTTTTTTTTCTTTATATCTCTTGGTAAGTCTGTCTAGACGTTTATGAATTTACTCATGTTTTCAGAAAAACCTTTATTTTGGTTTTACTGAGTTTATCCATTATTTTCTCTTTGTCAGTTCCATTCATTTATATTTTGTGTTTATAGATTATTGCCTCCAGTTTGCTTTGAATTCAATTTGCTCTTCTGTATTCAATTTGTAACTATCTTTTTTTCAAATACAGTATTTGATTCCATACTTTTCCTCTAAGCACTGCTTTAGCTGTATCCTCAAAATTGTCATGCTGTATTTTGCGTTTTCATTCAATTCAAATATTTTCTAAGATCCTTTATGATTTTCTCTTTCGCTTATTGGTAACTTAGAAATATGCTGATTAATTTTCCAATATTTGAGGATTTCCAGATATCTCTCAGTTTGTGATTTCGAACTTGTTTCCTTTATGTTCAGAGAACATATTTTGTATTATTTCAAATTTTTATATTTTATAAGGTTGACTTATGGTCCAGTTTGTGGTCTATTTTGATGAATGTTCCATGTGCACTTGAAAAAACTGTGCATTCTATTATTGTTATGTGGACCTTTCTACAAATGCCAATAAAAATCAATTTGGAAAGTGGGTTGATAATGTTGAACTGGCCTTCTATATCTTATTGATTTTCCATTTGTTTCATATCTTAGTGAAAAAGAAATGTTAATGTATCCAATTTTAATTGTAGACTTTTCCATTTCTCTTTTTAGTTCCATCAGTTTTTGTCCCATGAATTTTGCACATCTCTTGTTATATGCATATACATTTGGATTGTTATGGCTCTTTGGTAAATTGAAATGTATACTGTTATAGAGTGTCCCCCTTTGTTTCTGATAATATTCTTTTCTAAACTTTACTTTGATGTTAATTTAGTCACTCAGGTTTTCCTTTAATTATTGTTTTCATGCTGTATCTTTTTTCATCGTTTTAATGTTTATCGCTTTATATTTTTAAACAGGTTTCTTACAGATGACATATTCTTGAGTCTTGCTTTTCATCCAGTCTGACTGGCACGTTTAGATAATTTACATTTAATGTAAATAATGATTCAGGTGGACTAAAGTCTGCATTCCTTTTAGTTGCATTCTGTTTGTTCTGTTTGTTGTGTGTGGTTCTCACCTTTAACACTTTTTTCTGCTTGCTTTTGGATTAATTATTTCTTATTATTGCATTTAGGTCTACTATTGGTTTTTTAATTATACCTCTTTTAACAAGTTGTTGTTGTATGGGTGCTTGGGTGGCTTTGGCAGGTCGTGATCTCACGGTTTGTGAGTTCGAGCCGTGCATCAGGCTCTGTGCTAACAGCATGGAGTCTGTTTTGGATTCTCTGTCTTCCTCTCTCTCTGCCCCTCCCCACAAGCTCTCTCTCAAAAATAAATGAGTAAACATTTTAAAAACTTTTTATTTTAGTGTTTGCTCTAAGGTTTACAATAGAAATTTTAGCTAATTGTAATCTACTACTTCATGTGTATCTTAAGCACCTGATAACCATATACTCTCTATTCCTTCTTCTCATTTTTTGTGTTGTTTTTGTCATACATTTTATTTGTACAGTTACTTAAAATTTTCAGTATATTCTCACTATCTTTGTATATACAGTGCATTACATTTTAGAGTTGTTAAATCAGAAACATGTCTTTTACGTTTACCTTCATTTTAACTACTAACCTTACAGACTCTTTAAACTGTCTTGGGACCTTCAGGATTTCTAAGATGACACTTTGAGCCCTGCTGATATAATCTATTAGGGTTTGTATAAATGACATTATTTTTTCTCTTTCTACTTTCTACTTTTTATTTGAACTTTAAGACATGTCTTTTGAACTTAGTAGTCTACTTTTGGGAGCAGATATGAAAGATATTTTATTAAAAAGCATGATAGTTTACCTTTTAACTAACACAAAATGTGTATTCCTGAGAAATATTTTTGAGAGCTAGTGATTTTATTTTTATTTGGCACATTGAGTCCTTTATCTTGAACACATAGTATTATTGTATACGCTTTTTTTAAAAACAAATTTTAATGTTTATTCATTTTTGAGAGAGAGAGACAGATTGTGAATGGGGGAGGGGTAGAGAGAGAGGGAGACAGAGACTTTGAAGCAGCCTCCAGGCTCTGAACTGTCAGCACAGCACCAATGCAGGGCTCAAACTCACGAACAGTAAGATCATGACCTGAGCCCAGGTCAGACACTTAACTGTCTGAGCCACCCAGGAGCCCCTGTACATACTTTTATCTTTTAAGTCATAAGAGATAGCACCATGGGTTCTGGCCCAGTTATTGGACCATTTAATTTTCTTTGTATACTCAGTTTATCACTTAGATTAGTTGAACCATTTCATTGCATTATTAAGTGTCATATAACAAATGGATGCACTCATGAGAGGCAATGGCAGATCCTGTCGGCCATGGAGAGGCTTAGGGTGATCAGTTTTGTTTAGGTCAGTTTACTCCTCATTTGCTCCCAAAACTGATAATTCCAAAAGGAAATAAAGAATATGTGAAACATATCTAATTTTGTGCAGATATGGGGAAAAGCTCTTCTCAATACATTTCCTACATATGGTAATGGAAATATACTTTGAAATATTTGATAGGCATTAAACTGTAAGGACATTATTTTGTCTAAAAGCATTCTAAGAAGATATTTTGATTCTCACTTTTTTGCCTTCCATAGCCATGTCATCGGCTATCTCTATCCTTTTGAGTGTCTTTTATTGTCAGTTCTTCATTATGGGGAAAACATTATAGACTATCTCTGTGCGTCATCTTTATTTGATGGAAACATCTTTCTTGCTTTCAAGAAATTGCCACTTTTTATATGATTATGTAAAATTGAATTGCTTGTAGTTTTCAGGTCTCCAGAACTGTTGTTATAAACTGTTTTTTTTATAGTAGAGTGATTTAAAAAAAAAATTAATACTTATTTTTGAGAGACAGAGAGACAGAACATGAGCAGGGCAGGGCCAGAGAGAGAAGGAGACACAGAATAAGAACCAGGCTCCAAGCTCTGAGCTGTCAGCACAATGCCCGATGTGGGGCCCGAACCCATGAACTGTGAGATCAAGACCTGAGCTGAAGTTGGACACTTAACCATCCGAGCCACCCAAGTGCCCCTAGTAGTATGAATTTTAAATCACATATTAAAATATTATAATTAAAAATTACCAAATCAGTCTCGTTATTTGTGAATGTAAAGTTCCAGCACGTGGTAATTGATGTGAACTTAAAAGTAAGATATTTGTTCAAGAATTATCGCCTTTTAACCTCTAAAATATAAGCTATTAGAAACTCCATAAATATTTATTTGACATAGTTTTCATATATATGAAATAGATGGCTGCATATCACAGTAATAAAATAGCAAGTCCAAAAGATATACAAATTAAAACCAAAACAATATTTTTAAAAAATTTGAAGGCATTTTTGCTTGCTTTTCAGCGATGTCATTGAACTTCAAGTAATTTTATCGACTCCGATTTAAGATGTAAGAGATGTCATTTAATGCCATAGGGATATGACTTCTTATATTGTTAAAAATCTTTTACAAAATATTCTATAGTCGATATTAACTAATTTAATTAAAGGTGAAATTTTTAGGGGTACTTATTTTCTACTTTAACCTGAACTCATTGTTATATTCAGAGAAGTTGGAAAATGTATCTCATTTATATTGCAGACAATTTGATTTAGTTTATCATGCATCTGAAATCAAACTTTAAATCTTGGGCCAAATGACAATTTGTTGCAAAAAATATATATATTTTTTCTTTTAGATCAGTTGCTGTATAACAAGTTGCTGTATAACAAGATCTGCTTAAATTCAATTGAACAAATTTAGAGTCTTAAAACAATTATTATTTTACAGTTTCTGTGCATTGGGAATCTGTGTACAGTTTAGCTTAGTGCTTCTGGTTCAAGGTTTCTCCCTCATAAGCCTACAGTCCTGGTGTTTACCAGAACTGTGCTGTCATCTGAAGGCTACTGGGGGAAACTCTATATTTAAACTTATTCATGTGGTTGTTGGCAGAATATGTTCCTCATATGGGATTGTTTGACTGAGGGCCTTTATTCCTAGCTTGTGGACTTCCAAAGTCCCTTGTTACATGGGTCCTTTTCTATAGGTGAGCATATAATAGGCAACTAACTTTCATCAAAACAAATGAGCAAGGAATCAAGACAAGGCATGCAAGATGGAAACCATATCATTTTATATCTTCTCCTTGGAAGTGACATTCTATCACTTCACTATATCCTATTCGTTAGAAGAAAGTCACTAAGTTCAGCATATATTCAAGGGGTGGGAAATACGTGAGTGTGAATAGAAGATGGAAATCTTCAGAATCCATATTAGAAGCTTTCTATGACACCTGTTTAAGACATTCTTTTGAATTTTTGACACATAGAAAGAAGAAATTAAAATGAACTCACAGTAAATCATGTTAAAGCAGATGCAGTAAAGGGACAATATTTTGTTTCCTTTAGAAAGTATATGTTTTATTGTTCAAAACAATCTCAAATTTTCTCTGTCTAAATCTCTTATCCATTTTTATTTTACCCTTTTCTTCTTGGGGGCCTGGATTCTTAGAGGGCAAAATTTGTGTTTCTAATGCTTGTGCCATTTCCTACAAATGCAGTGCTTGATCTGCTTAAATTCAATTGAACAACACTTATTTATAGGTCAGAGAGCCCTAGGGAAGTGTTCCATTTCAATATGAATATACTTTGAGATCATAACTCAACATGAATACACTTTTGAGATAATAACTTTAAGGTTCTCACTGAACTACTGACTCCCCCTTCGCTTTCTCAGACACAGAAGACTATATTAAGTAATCTATGTTTTAGGGTCAAGAGAGAAACATCTGTAGGTGTGCTTAGGTAGAGGCTAGAAAAATCATTAGCTTTCCTATATTTGCTTTCTTAATAACTCTTGATCTTTTGGGTGAACATTTACTTTTCACAAAAGGCAAGAGTATAAAGCTAGAGACCAATTGAATTTGTAAAATTTTTTATATATATATATATATATATATTTTTTTTTTTTTTTTTTTTTTTTTTTTGAGAGAGAGAGAGAGCACACGTGTACACAAGCAGGGGAGGGGCAGAGAGAGAGGGAGACACAAAATCTGAAGCAGGCTCCAGGCTCTGACTGTCAGCACAGAGCCCGACTCGGGGCTCATACTCACCAACCCCAAGATCATGACCTGAGCTGAAGTCGGGCACTCAACAGACTGAGCCACCCAGGCGCCCCCTCAACTGATTTTATTTAAAAAGGTGACATACAAATTCCCTTTAGCTCAACATTAGTTCTTCCATGCTCCAATAATAATCAATGAAAATTTTCTCTTGCATAGTGATAATATTCTCCTTTGTCCTGTCATTAATGTTAGCTGTCATTAAGGTGGCCCAGTCATCATGACAAGAAATCCCACTACCAAAGCAGTCAACTATAAAATATAAGATTATTCAAACTAGAGCTTTATTAGATTTAGTGCTTATTTCATGATATAGCTTTATAATTTGAATACAGAAGTTCTCAGACCTTGCATTCTGTGAGTTGATACCCCTGAATGCCCATCATTGTGCCTTAATCTGTCTCAAATATTTGTAATGAGCCTAGATTCGCATCCCTAGGAATTAGCACTTGGGAAGACCAATGATTTCTTTCATTATTTATCACTTCTTGCCTCCCATTAACTTAATTAACAGTTGTTCTACCCCAAATGATGAGAGTAGTTGCAAACTATTCAACACTGTAGATTGAACAAATGAGTTGTTAGTTTTGTTTGACAGAGATTCGAAGAATTATTTATTGTTTATTGTATTTTGGGTGATAATTTAAAACATAGATTTAAGTGACCATAATTGCAAAAATTAAGCTTTTGCTACTCATAAAAGATTGTAGGTAGAATAATGCTGATAACCAAACTGCCCGTAAATCTTGTATGAAACTGAAATTGGGGTAAACTCTATTTATCTTATTAACTTTGCTCAGTTTATATTTTCATCATATAATTGTTACTGTATCTACCCTATGTTTTTTCTTCACATCCTCCACATTGTATCTGTAAGTGACTTTGAGGTTCTCAATGAAAGGTATATGATCAGACTTTCTCTGATGTTGTTCAAATGCTTTCAGCAGTGTCAGGGTTTGCTGTTCCTCAAAATGCAACTAAGAAGCATGAATATGTGCTTTGTGATATTTGTGATATTCTCTCTCCTTCTTTCTTTTCTCATTTAAGAACTTTACAACTCTTACAACTCCTAACATTTAAAATTCTTGCTTGGTGAAAAAAGTTATTTAAGGGTAACTAATTTGTGTGGGTGTGTGTGTGGTCAGGTTAATATAGCAAAGGGATAGGGAGGAAATGATGGAGAATGAGATATTAAGTACCTGGAACTGAGATTTCATAAAGGTGTAATTACTGGTGATTACAGGGACAGTTAGTAAGTACTTGAGATGATGACAAGGATATCCAGATATTGAGAAATCAGGGATCTATCTGTGTTGAGGTTGAAGTCAATAAGAAGGCTAATATGAGTAAAAGAAGAAAAGAAACTAATGAAGCAAGTGCCAAAGGCATCAGCAAACTAAAGAGTTATGAAGTAATTAGAAAGAGCAACAAATAGAGGAAGGAATTGGTATAAACTGACAAGCTGATGGCTGTACCTAGAGAACATTTTTTTCCTACCACTCCTATCAGGACAGAAATTATTAACTGTGTTATTTCCTGGGTTGTTACCCTTCTTGTGCTACACACCTACAATTTGCTTTGTGATTATTTTCGGCATAGTTAAGTATGTGGTAACACTGGAAATTTATAGAATGAAAAGAGGAGAAAAAATCGTGTATAAAAAAGGGTTCCACTAGGCTTCATTATTTTAGCAACAAATGAAATTCTTTTGAAAATTGTGATCTTCATAACTAATTAGCTTTTGGATTCACAAATCTTTGCATCTTTCATTACCTATTTACTGAAATGCCCAAATTCACCAGTCCAGTACAGCTCCTCTGTGAATATTAACCATGTAAGATTAATTACATTAAAACCCTCAAATGAAGTAAACTCAATGACATTTACTGTACCATTCAGCAGTTACCTCTTTTCATCAATCTCATAATGCCTCTTGAATCACAATTAAAACCTGTAATAAATAAAGATGCTGAAAGTTTCATGCAGGATTTCTTAATGATTTAACATTTAGGGTTTTGTCACTATCCAAAAAACAAGCTGGGAAATGATTTCTTTTGGAGAATGAGAGAAGCTAAGCAGAAGTCTTCATATTTCTGTGGTCTATAATTCTCTTATAATGGGTGTGAACTCTAGAGACGTTCACAAAGATCAGCAATCTTTATGAACAAAACTGGTCTTAATTTTAATTAGGATAATATCAACAGGAGGGTTTACTAATCAGAAGAAAAAATGTGGAATGGTCTCTGATGTTATTTCTGTATTTAGAGTTGTTAATGATGTGTTACTGATGACATTTAGTACCTTATTATTATCTTAAAATACTTTAACATCAGTGGGAAACTTGAGGAAAGAAAATTTAAGTAGACTAATTTAACACAATTATGCTGTGTAATTTTTATGTGTTATTTCTCTCTCATTCTTATCCCCTGTATTTTATCATTATTTTAAAGTAAATTCCAGTCTCACAAGCAAAAATCTATCAGTAACCCTGGTGCTAACACATCTATCTGAAAACACTTTCCCTATGGAACTTTGATATCTAGACTTGTGTTTAATTTCAAATTCTACTATTCTTTTGAAAATAAAAGGTAACGACAACAACACACTGATCTCCAGATTAATGCACAAAAAGGGAACTGTCAAGAAACTAGTTTTGTAGTATTTATGTACTTTTTATTTAAAATAGATGGCACTGGGGTGCCTAGGTGGCTCAGTTGGTTAAAAGTCTGACTTTGGGTTTCAGCTCAGGTCATGATCCCAGGGTCAAGGGATTTAGCCCCACCTCCAAGATTCTCTCTCTCTCTCTCTGTCTCTCTCTGTCTCTCCCTCTGCCCCTCTCCCTGCTTGTGTGCACTGTCTCTGTCTCTAAAATAAATAAATAAATAAATAAATAAATAAATAAATAAATAAATAAAAATAAAATAGATGGCATTATGTATTGAAAATTTTGACTTGATATGAACCCCAAAATGATATAGAAACGTGAAAAAAGAATCAGTGTAGGTATTACAATAAATCACTTTTTCTAATGATGGTCTATTTCTTATAATCACTACTTAATGAATTCCTGGAAGCAATAATTAAATATTGTGGAAATTAAGTTACTTGTTCCAGGGGTGCCTGGATGGCTCAGTCGGTTGAGCGTCCGACTTCGTCTCAGGTCATGCTCTCACGGTGAGTTCGAGCCCTGCGTCAGGCTCTGTGCTGACAGCTCGGAGCCTGCTTTGGATTCTGTGTCTCCCTCTCTCTCTACCCCTGCCCTGCTCGCACTCTATCTCTCTCTGTCTCAAAAATAAATAAACATTAAAAATATTTTTAAAAAATTCTTAAAAAAAAGTTACTTGTTCCATATCTGTAGCAGTAAATATAAAGCTTATTTTATGTTAGATAAGCAAAACAGTATGAGAGTCTAATGATTCAAAGCAGTCACAGTATATTGCTACTTTTTCCAACTCTTTGGAATATTTGCCTTGTTGTAAAGTGATATAAAGTATCTGATTTATGTCTTTCCAGGATAGAAATGATGAGCAGAAAAGACAACTAAACAAAAATGTATGATTTTATAGATTGCTAGAGAGGATTGGGGCCATAGAACTGGGGCCATGGATTCTTATTTTAGTAATATCAAGTACATTATTTTTATGTTATGGCCTTTAGACTTAAGGTCCAAATATAGGCAATTAAGCCATGTGTGACAGGATAAAGTGTTCTGTCTCTTAGCATCCCACATTCATTTCCCTCTTATCTAGGTAAGGAAAGTCTCTTTAATAAAATCAAGTAAAAAATAATTATCAATTTAACATTAATTTATCAAGTTCTGCTATTGAGAGGGGTACAGTATTAGCTCAAGAAGCCTTTGGTTATATTTAAGACCCTTCATGCAAAAGAGAGTGGAAATCTGGAAAATATAAAAATCCTTGTCACCATAAATAAGTGGATGAAACCATAAATAAAGATCTTTATAACCTTGACCTCAGGGAAGAAGCCAGGATGATTGGGAACAGAATAGTTGGATAAAAAATGAAAACAAAGCAAAAATAACTTATGCACCTGAGGAATGGAGAAACAAAAAAATTGAGAGGAGAGAGGAAAGAAGGGACACCTACCTGAAGCCAGTTTTGAAAGACAATTTGATGAGACAAATTAAGAAATATTTTGCATGGCCCTCTTTACTTCGTGTTAATACTAAGGAGGAATTGTGTTCCACCCCAAAATTCATTTCTTGAAGCCCTAACTCACCAAGTGATGGTAGACAATGATGGGGCTTTGGGAAATAGTTTTAGGTTTAGGTGAAATCATGAGGGTGGGAACCTCATAATGGGATTAGGGCCCTTAAGAGAGAGAGTTTGCTGTCTCTCCCTAGCATGTGAGGACACAGCAAGAAGATGGCCATCTATAAGCCAGGAGGGGAGTTCTCACCAGAAACTGTGCTTGTGTCTTGATCTTGGTCTTGGAATGTCTAGAGCTGTGAGAAAATACATTTCTGTTGTTTAAGTAACTCAGTCTATGGCATTTTATTATAGCAGCCTAAGCTGACCAAGACAGGTTCATGGCATGTTAATTGTAAGTTTTCTTTTTTCTGTTAATGTATTACAGTCATTGAGGTGACATAAATAAGAGAAATTACAGAGGCTGACTGATAACACTGATACTCCAATGTTTGAAAGTCAGTAGGCTCTGTCCTTGTGACTGCTGTGATCATTGCTTTAGGTTAGACTTGAAGGCAGGTTCAGCTTGAGTTCTCTAGGGTAGAGGTTGATTCAGAATAAAGAATCCATGGCACTACTTCCATTTATTTAATATTTATTGTGTGACTATATATTCATTTAATATTAATATTTATTAAGTGTCTGCAATGTGCTAGACACTATTGTAGGCACTGGAGATCCAGTGAAGAGCACGAACTATTCAAATCCCTGCCCATGTGAATTTACAATATAGGCAGTGGATACACACAGTAAACTGAGTAATGAGATCTATATAGTATCATAGTTGGCAAGTTCTATGGAGGACGATAAAGTCAGAAAAGGGACAGCTGAGGATGAGATTCAATTTTAAAGAGGGTGGTCAGAGAAGTCATCAATGAAAAGGTGCCATTTTAACAAAGACCTGAAGGAACTTGGGGACAAGCCATACACATCAGCAAGAAGGTCCCAGACATAGGGAACAAAAGGACAAAAGGTCATCAATGGCAATGTGAATGTACATTTGAAAACAGGCAAGGAACCCAATGTGGCTGGAGCAGGGTGAGGAGAGAATGAGAGCAAGTTTTATGGGTATGTGTGTAGTGGGAGAGAGCAAGAGGTAGGAAAATTGGCTGTGTTAATGTTTTTGTGTTGAATTTTCAAAGGAATGCTAATGAACCCAACTCAGGTTATAATTACACACAGCACAATCACCAGAAAACTGTTAATTTCTAGAAAACTTTGCAAGTGAAACAGAGAATTTTAACATTCTTATGTTGACAGTTTCTTAACAGATGGTTATTTGGTTAACCTGAAGCTCAGATTCCAGATGCTGTATTTTAACTAGACAAGAAGGGTACCATTTGAGCAAAACCTATAAACTCCAATCTTTTTGATGAGGCAAGGTAAGCCAGAGTTTACATTCAAGGCTAAATCTATTCTATTTGAGGCTGAAGATAGCATTCTCAATCTGTGCAATTTTCTGGATGTGGTTGATACAAAATGAAGCAAGAATGCACTTTACACAGCATAGTCAATACTTTGAATAAAATCAATGCTTCACAGTCACTATTAGATAAAGATTTATTTTCAGCCCTTGGGTATTGATTCTGGGCTTTTAGTATATTTTTAGGGTGTTTCATTGCAAAAAATGGTTGCCTCTAATTAATATAATTGTTTCAAAACAAAGGCTAGCATTTTAAACTAGTTATTGGTTTATTTACAGTTGGGAATTTGAGCATTGAAATACCATTAAAGGAAAAAAGAAGTTGGGAGGATATTTCAGGTATAAAACCTCAGAGAGATGGGTATACAGTGAGAACCCTTTTGAGAGAGATGTATGTACATAGTTGCTTTAATATCTGTCCCTACATTTTAAAAAAAGTTTTCATATGGGACTATGCCAAACTGAAATGTTTATGCACAGGAAGGAAACCATTAACAAAATGAGAAAGCAAGTTAAGGAATAGGAGAAAATAATTACATACAAATCATACATCTGATAAGGCTAATATCCAAAACATATAAATAATTTACACAACTCAATAGCAACCAAAACAAAACAACACCCCCCACAAACCAAACCAAAACAAAAAACAAAAACAAAAACAAGAAAACAGTCTGATTAAAAAATGGGCAGAATATCTGAATAGACATTTTTCCAAAGAAGATATACAGGTAGCCAACAGATACATGAAAAAATGTTCAAAATCATTACTCATGAGAGAAATGAAAATCAAAACCACAATGAAATATCACGTCACACTTATTAGAATGGCTATTATCAAAAACATAAGAAATAGTAAGTGTTGGTGAGAATATGGAGAAAAGGGAACCCTTGTCACTCTTGGTGGGAATGCAAACTGGTACAGCCACTCTGGAAAGCAGTATGGGGTTTCCTCAAAACATTCCACTTCTGGAATTCCACTTTGGATATTTATCCAAAGGAAATATAAACACTGATTTGAAAAGATATGTGTTCCTGTATGTTCATTGCATCATTATTTACAATAGTCAAGGTATGGAAACAACTTAAATGTTTATCACTTGGATGGATGAATGGATAAAGAAATATACACACAGAGACAGAGACACACAGACACACACACACACACACACACACACACACACACACACAAATGGAATATTATTCAGTCATAAAAAGGATAAAAGATAAAATTATTCCATTTGTGACAACACGGATGGATCTTTAAGGCATTATGGTAAGTGAAATATGTCAGACAGGGAAAGATAAACACCATCTGATCTCTCTCATATGTGGAATCTAAAAAAAGCACGAGAGAGACTGGGGCGCCTGAATGGCTCAGTCAGTTGAGCGTCCGACTCTTGATTTTGGCTTAGATCACGATCTGATGGTTCATGGGATTGAGCCCCACATCAGGCTCTGAGCTGACAGCAGGAAGGGAGCCTGCTTGGGCTTCTCTCTCTCCGCTTCTTTCTGTTCCACCTCCACTAGCATGTTAGTGCTCTCTCTCTCAAAATAAATAAATCAACTTAAAAAAATATTTTAAAAAAATTTTAAAAAGGAGAGAAAAAAACAAGCTCATTGGTACAGAGAACAAATTGGTGGCTGTCGGAGGGAAGGGGTGGTTAAAATATGGGTGGACTGTTTCGTTGTTTTTAGTTTAAATTGAATAAAAATGTAAAAAAAAAGATTAACAACACAAAGACTCAGAATCATAAAAGATAAAGATACTATAAATAAAATATCAGTCAGATTTGATAAAGAACCAAGTAGAAATTCTAGAACTCATAAAAGATACCCTTTGAAATTCAAATTTTTATGACTAGGTTAAACAGCAGATTTGATAGAATCAAAAAGAGAAGTAGCACACTTGAAAATTAATCTAGACATTATCCAGAATGACAGCTGAATGGAAAATATAAGAGCAATTAAGAGACAAAGAGGACAAAATGAGAATATCCAAAACGTGTGTTGTCAGAGTTCCCAAAGAAGAGAATAGATTGAGAGAAAGCAGTATTTATAGAACATATGTAGGTCTTAAAACCAAGGTAAGGTAAGTACCTATGAAAAAAGCAAGATGGTTATTAAGTATCAGTTTCTTTTCTAGTCTGATTAAAGTAAATAGTAATTTTTTAAAAGTTTTCAAATTATGCTATGCTTTATGAAGATTTCCTGAAGTATTAGGTGGGAATATCTTACCCCAAATTTTATTCTGGATAATTTTGATTGTTATGGAATGTGTTCAGCATATCATTGGAGAAAGAAGTGAGGTTCCACAGTAACTTGGCCATAGTAATATTCTCCCTGGTGTTAGAGAAAGGCAGTGGAGATACACTTAGCATCAGGATGAGGAAGAAGATGGCTAACCCATGAACTGTGTCTTAGACACTACCTTCAATGCTAATATATGCTATTAAGCCCTCATTACTTCTCACTAAATCCACTTTGCTAACATTCTATCTGAACTCATTGGCTTTCAATTTCTTCTACTCTTTTGGTCCATCCTTCACGTCACCATAGAATTCTAATGATAGAATTTATCTTTAAAATCTGCAAAGACGTGAGTGGTTCTAGAATAAATTCTGGCCTCTAACACTAAAACCCAGACCCCCATGATCTGGCACAACCTTTCTTTGCAAAATAGTTTCCCACTAACAGGACCCTTACCACAAGCCCTCTCTTGCAGTAAGTAGTACTGATTAGTTTTGTGGCCCGGTAACTTTAATCTTGCCACATGCACGGGATGGATTGCTCTTCCTCACTCAGGACCAGATCATTTGTAGGGCCTAGTGCAAAATTAACATGCAATACCCATTGTTCAAAAATTGTTAAATATTTCAAGATGGCAACAGTGGAACTTCAAACCAAATGTAGTGCCCTGTGTCATTACAGAGGCCACATGTCTATGAAGCTACCCTTTTGCACTCCTCAGTTACCAGAATTTAATGCTTCATGTCATAAATCATGTCTCTTTGTATGAGAAATCTTTCCAAGTCCTTTGAGTTGAAACAGACCATGGCTTCTGATTACTGTGCCTGAATAAACATAACCCAAGTACATATTTTAACCCACCTGGTATTCATGTAGATGTTAAGAATCTAAAGAAAGGGACTGAGTCTTATTCATTCTCCATCTCTCCTCCATCCTCCCTAATGTAGCACTTTATGCACAATTGGTGAGATATAAATTATGATCCTGTGTTTCATTTGAGATAGAAAAGAAAAATAATGTGTGTTCAACAGAGGCCCCCAGAAAACCATGGAGTTGGTTGTGCCAAAGCCTATTTATTTTCCATTTGCCTCAGGATTCCGCCCCATAACAAACATAATGCACCCGCGTCAGTTGTAGGGAACTTGATCATTTTCTGGCTTCCTCTCTCATAGTACCATGGGTCAGTTTGACGCTGCCTTCTTTCTGGCGTAGCAGGGTTTTGTGTTTTTTTGTAATTTAAAAAAAATTATGTTTATTTTTGAGAACGAGAGAGACAGAGCATGAGTGGGGGTGGGGGGCAGAGAGAGAGAGAGAGAGAAAGAGAGAGAGACAGAATCCCAAGCAGGCTCCAGGCTCTGAGCTGTCAGCATAGAGCCTGACCTGGGGCTCAAACCCACGCACAGTGAGATCATGACTTGAGCCGAAATCAGATGCCCAACTGACTGAGCCACCCAGGCGCCCCTCTGGTGAAACAGTTTTCATCATTGGAGGGTAGAGGGAGAATATAACTTTAAACCCTATGGATAAAGAAAATAAATAAAATAATAAATATGGAAATGAAATAAAGAATGGGTCTTGAAGGATGGGTAACTCAGCAAGTTAGCAGAAAGACTTTTATTGGTAGTATTTATTTCAAAAGCTATTTACTTGTTATAAAATATGTTGAATAGCATAATATATACTGCAAGGGGCAATTTGTGAAATCTCACATTTTATGTCTACAATATGGACATACTTACCAGTTACTCAAATGCCCCTGGACATTTTGTTAAACAAAACCAAACCAAACCCTGTTTGGGGGTAAAGAGGAAAATAATAAGGAAAATTAACAAACACGAACCTGGCCAAAATATTGAGAAAACAATAGTTGGGGACTTGCTTCCCCTTAAGATTAGTTTCAAAAGATTAAGGCCATCTTTGAATTCGGCAGCTAAAATTAAAATTAAGTGGACAATTATTAGAACCACTATGCCTATTAATTCCAGTTACTGGGTAACCATTTAACCATAGAATCGAGGCTGCTTCTGGACAAAATTGTGAACTTCATAATATTTGCCTTTTACAACCCAAATTAATTACTCTTTACCCCTTTCACATACCTTTGGATACAGTTCATTTGCTTCCAGTCACTGGTACATTCCTTTGGTCACTTCTCTTGCATTCACAAGTTACTGAGAAGATATTAAGGTACTAATAAGGGTGACTGCATATTCTGGTCTCCTGGAGACCCTGGGCTTGTGTCTTCTGCTCTCCCATATGTATTAATGGTATCCTTTTCATATGCAGCTTACACAGCTTCATGCTTTCACATAGCTTAGATGATAAACTACTTACCTAACCAAAAAGGAAATTTATTTTAACAGAAACTAGAATCCCAAAGGGATGAAGATGTAATGGTAAAATTTAAATACCAAGCAAGTGGTGGGAGAAAATTAGTAGCAGAGGGAGTGCAGGATGAATGAGAGGGAGGCTACATTCTGGTAGCCCTAAGATCATATTACTCAGACTTATTTACTTTATACTAATAACAAGTTCTCTAGGGAAATGTAACAGCTCTTAGATGTTACATTGTCATAGTGGACTCAAAATATCCATTCCTAGATATTGAAGGTGAATATTTAGGGATTGTAGCATGGATCCAGAGCTTCATGGGCCAACAGTGGAGTTTCTCAATTAAAGTAAGTTTTTCACACATATCCCAAAAAGATGAAAGCACCTAAGAACAGGTACTCTAGATTCTTACTGTGTAGAACAATACTAATTTAAATTTCCTGGTTTTTTTTTTTGTTGTTGTTATAATGGTACATGTTGTTATATAATGCAGAATGTCAGGCTATTGGCTTCCTACAAAAACTATCCCAGATCTATCTTACAGTTTTACATTTTTCATAGGAATCTGAGTTATAGATTACTAGCTAACAGGAAAAAGAGATACCATGGGGAAAGAAGAGTGGAATAGATATAGTGAGACACAGTGTCCACTGAAAGGATATGTCTGGGTATAACCTGCCTGGAAAGATAGGATGTCAGAAGGCAACATTTCCCTTTCCACCGGTATTCTGTTGGGCTGACTCTTTATGTACACAATGTGGTCATCCTTTGTGTATTTGCTTGTTTTTGCCAGCAGCTGTTACATTAAGAACAGCCCAAGAGAAAATATTTTATAAATGTTTATGTAAAATTTTAGACACAGATAGAGGAGTAGCAAACTCGTTATTAGGAAATTGGTTTCTGGATTCATTTTATAGATCCAAAGCAAATTGACCCACAACTCTTCATCCTTGAGAATAAAAAGGGGAATGTGACAACTCTCTCTATTTTCTTCAAAACGTCATTTTATGGATTAGTGAGGCAAAGTTATTAGAGTGTTTTGAACATCCAATGTGGGTTATATAAATGTAGATTATAATGAGGGTCGGCAGAAAAATTAGTTTACAGCATGGTGAGAAAGTTAATGAATTCAGCAGAAGCAACCCATTATGCAGAGACATCTAGGAAGAGTCAAAAGAAGCTGTTTGCTCTTATTTGCAAAATGACCTTGAAAATTCATTACCTGACCTCACTGTATGCATCAATACATTTTGCTGCATTTGGAAAGAGCTTGAGGGAAATGAGGCATCACCAGAGTACTGGCAATGTTTACAAGGTCTGCAACAGTAGGACAAATGTTTTCATTGTGTAGAGGGTCTGTGTTGTGCCACAGTATAATTAGGTTTAGTCTGATTTCATTTTCAATTAAAGCGATCAGCTTAATTCACTTCTCTTCTAGTTACTAACAAGGTAAATTTGATAATATTTCAGGCTTATTAAGAGTATGCCCTTGTTTCTTGTAACTATTTAGGATACAGTTTTATTTCTCTGGGTTACTTAATGTGAATATAGTTCTCACCTTATTATAGATAAGCAGTGGCCAAACTCAAGTTGGCCAGTCTTTACTGAGAGCCTACTGTGTGTCAGGAAAAAAAGAGAGAAAGCCAACAGAAATATCTGAAAGAACATGTTGGGTTTGGAGTAGGAACTTTAGAATGGCAAAATTATAATGTGCTTGAGAGAAGCAGAAATTGAAGCTATATAGGGTGGTTAGTGACAGATTGTAGAAGGGCATGTATGTTACATCCTAGAGATTCCATGTTATCTTTACATTTTTTAAATGTTTTTATTTATTTTAGAGAGAGAGAGACAGAGCATGAGTGGGGCAGGGGCAGAGAGAGGGAGACACAGAATCCGAAGCAGGCTCCAGGCTCTGAGCTGGCAGCACAGAACCCAATGCAGGACTCAAACTCACAGACTGTGAGATCATGACCTGAGCCGAAGTCAAATGCTTAACCAACTGAGCCACCCAGGCACCCCTACATGTTATCTTTAGGTGATAGAAAAACAAACAAGTATAAAAAATTTTTTAAATTCGTTCTATTGTAATATATAAGAGACATTGTGCCTATGACTGTTTCTTAAAACTTGGAAGTGAACGGTTAAACAAGATGCCCATAATCTGTTCACTCACTTTGGCAAGTGGGCATGTGGGTGGGGGGCAGGGCACTTCAGGGGTGGGGAAGGGGAGAACGCAAGTGACTGAGTCTGATGCTTTATAAACAAATTAATGACCGACTGCAGAACAAACAAGTGGTTTTTGCTGGCAAGACTGTCACCTACCTATGGAATGCTTTTAATGAGTTGTCTAGGGTTGCTTAGGGTAAATATACATGGAATCTATGGATTAACGGGACATGGCTCCTTGGAAATGTCACATAAAGTGTGGAATTATTTGATTATATAAACAGAGATGTTTTACAACCCAAATGTTGTCTCTATGTAACTGGGGTGGCTATATAAGTTATTCAGAAACGTCATCTGTTAAACTGGGCCACGCTGTGCTTGGTGTGCTGGAAGAAAGAGCCTGGGAGCTGGAGGAGGCCCCAGAGCTCCTGCTGCTTTACCTGTATCTCATGCTTATGTGTATCCTTGAAACTAATAGTAAGAGTTAATATTGGGCAAGGTCTTGATTCCTGTGAGTCTGATTACAATGTGACCCTTTCTGTTATCTCAGGTAATACCAAATACTCATGAATATTAATAAAATTTGCAGTATGGAAGTATCTAGTGATTCTAACCAGATCTGGTTCAATGTTGAATGTGAAATTATGCTGTTTCCATATTTAATAGGAACTGAATGTGTGGATATTGCATATGTAATCAATTTATTTGAGCAGTTTGGCTGTGAAGTGACAGCAAAAAAAAAAAAAATGGAGGCAATAGATAGGGTCAAATTAGAACAGTTTATAAACTGAGGTTGATGATATGAAAGACCTAACATTCTTTAAAAAATTTTTTAAATGTTCATTTATTTTTGAGAGACAGACAAAGCACAAACAGGGGAGGGGCAGAGAGAGAGGGAGACCCAGAATCTGAAGTAGGCTGCAGGCTCCAAGCTGTCAGCACAGAGCCTGATGTGGGGCTTGAACTCATGAACCATGAGATCATAACCTGAGCCGAAGTCAGATGCTCAACCAACTGAGCCCCCCAGGCACCCCGAAAGAACTAAAATTCTTAATCTTTCCCCAAAGCCTATATTAAACTCTAACAATATTTTGCCTAGAATACTGCAAATGCTGTGTTTCAGTGGTCTATCCATATTGACTACTCCTCCTGTCCTCTTGGAATATAGTCTCGCATTGCTGAAGGAATGATTTTTCCATCTCCACATGTAAAGCCCTCCAATAACTTTCCACTAACCTTAGGATATCAATAAATATCCTAAACATGTTCCACAAAATTCTGTATCCTCTGATCTCTTCCTACTTCTCAGTCCAATTTCTTTTGATTTTTCCTTAGTTTCTTTGCTCTAGTAACACTAGCCATTTTCAGAAACTTAGAACACTCTTCCATTTTTCTTTCCTTTCTAGAGCTTACTTCTCTTTTTTCCCAGTCCAAATTAATATGTGTAGGTGCTCCATATATCAGCAAAATACCACTTCCACTGGGACTTCTTCCTAATTTCTCTAAAGAGCTCTCATTGCATTATTAGGTTATTTTATAGCACACACTTACAAGTTTATTTGTGTGATTGTTTGATTAATGTCTCAGTCTTCTACATCCTTGAAACTCTATGGGTGGAGGGATTATGTCTCTCTGTGGTCACTATTGTATCTCCAGTGCCTAACATGATGTATTGCAAAGAATAAGTGCTCAGTAAGTATATATTGACTAAATAAATGAACAATATTCTTTGAAAAGTTCATGAGGGACAGATTCCAAAACACTTGTGTAGGAATTGCTTTCTTGGAAAAAAGACAAAAAAGATTCACTTTGTCACTTATAACAGGAGAAAATAAAAATATGGAGGTAAATACAAATTGTTGTGTAGATTTGTGATTGGAAGACAATGACATTTTTGTCTAATGATTTATTTTAAGTATGAGGCAATCATATGTACTAAATTGGTGGAATGTGGGAAATTTGTGGACAGAAGTTAAGGTATGAAGTAATCATCTTGTAAAAGGGAAAGGCAAACTTTCTTGACATCTGAGGTAGGAGTGAAGAAATGAACATACCTATTGTCAGGTTGGATGTCTTCTTTTCAATCTCTTCCTGCCTAGCTCTCCACAGCATTTTAATGGGTGCTTAAATCATAACACAGTCTTATCTCTGTCTTTCTTCTTTATTGTTCATTCTTTCTTTAGATGTTATGCATTTATGTAACTTCCACTATTTTGTTAAACAGCTCTCATATCCCTGATCCCAAATCTAAACTTGAATTTCTAAATGTTTTGTAGAAGAAGTAAGTTTCATGTTTTTGTCAGAAAATAATCTGTTAGATAACAATTTTCATAAATAGGACTAAAAGGAGAAAACAAAGTCAAAGGGTCTTAAGGCTTTTGACTAACAAGCAGTGGATTTATAGACTAAATTTAGGTAGAGAACAGATAGTGAGTTAATTAGCATAGTGTTGGTGTATAAATAGCAATTTAGGTACATAAATTTTATTTCCTATTAAAAATGTTTCCAACAAATAGAATTGTCTATTAAAAAAGTAGGAATGCGGCACCTTGGTGGGCTCAGTCGGTTCAGTGTCTGACTTCGACTCAGGTCATGATCTCATGGTTTGTGAGTTTGAGCCCTGCATTGGGCTCTGTGCTGACTGCTCAGAGCCTGGAGCCTGTTTCAGATTCTGTGTCTCCCTCCCTCTGCCCCTTCCCTGCTTTCACTCTGTCTCTCTCTCCCTCAAAATAAATAAACACTAATTTTTTTTAATGTAGGAAGTAAATACAATTCCCCATTAAAATATGCAAGAAAAATAGGTTCCATTAAAATATGCAAGAAAAATTGTACAAAAGCAAAAAAAAAAAACCTATAGGAAATAAAAATAAGGCATAAGTAACTAGAGTAGAATATCATAGAAGAACTTTCTTCCTTTCAACAAATAAAATAGCCCCAAACTCTATTTTCTTATGATAAGATAGAGTACATATTACCTTAACCCCATAAGTTGAATGCTCTTTGTTCATTGTGTCTTTATGGTAACTGGTATGTATGTCATCTTTAAATAACTTCCTTATCTTTTTAAGCAAAGAGTAACAACTAGTAGTTGTTATATTATGAACAGTGTTTACAAAAACAATCTTTTTAATCTTTCATTATGAAAAATGTCAAGGTTTCTTATTACTCTTTTGGCTTTGGCTTACTGTTTTCAGAAACAACTTTAACCACAAAAGAAAAAAAACATATTTCTGGACACACACACACACACACACACACACATTACATGTACATATTTTATTTATTTTCACATGTTGACACCATCTTGAAACCCTAAGAATTCCATTGTTTTTGTTTTTCTCACTGTTCTCCAACTATATTTCCAAATATATATTGTGTATTCCCTTTCTGATATCCTAAGAGATTAACTTTGAATTTCCTTGAAAAAAATGTGTCTTAAATAATATTTTTTCAGCATTATTGATACACATATAAATTCTTATTGTCGGTATTATTATAAAATGTTGCATAATATTGATTTCCAAAATTCCTGTTATGTTACCAGCTCCAGAATATAGTTTTCAATTTTTGCCTTGTTCTGGTCTGTTAGTCTTTTCATACATGAGGTCTGACTGATCAGAACTGTATGAATATTATTATTCACTTATGGCACATGCATCCTCACCTTTTACTGGCTAGGATGAAATTAAGAGCCATATTGTAAAGTAAGCTGCTCTCTGTTTCCTATGTTAAGAGTAAAAAATGGGGGTGCCTGGTTGGCTCAGTCAGTTAAGCATCCCGCTGTTGGTTTTGGCTCAGGTAATGATCTCATAGTTCATGAATTGGAGCCCTGCATTGGGCTCCACGCTGACAGCACAGAGCCTGCTTGGGATTCTCTCCATCTCCCTCTCTCTCTGCCCCTTCCCTGCTCACTCTATCAAAATAAATAAATAAACTTTAAAAAAAATTTAAAGAGTGAAGATTGCATAAAATTAATAAAAAAGCTTCAACATTATCCATATTGACTATCAGTATTGAACTTGAAATGTTATTCAAGAGTTTCTTTGGTTTGGAATCTATTTTCCTTTGCACCTTGTCCTCTACCATTCCCATTCATGTCTCTGATGTTTTAACCTAATTGTGCCATCCAAAAAATGTTCCCTGTATTTTATATTTCCAATTTTTTTTACTGCTCTCTTCCTCCTGGATAACTGTTTCCCACATCTTTGCATGTCAAAATGTACCTCCTTTATAATTGGTTCCAAGAAGTCCCAACCTTAAAAATAATGGCACTTTGCATTTATGTCTTTTATGTATTTATTTATTTTAAATTTTTTAAACATTTATTTATTATTGAGAGACAGAGAGACAGAGCATGAGCATGGGAGGGGAAGAGAGAGGAGGAGACACAGAATCCAAAGCAGGCTCCAGGCTCTGAGCTGTCAGCACAGAGCCCGACGGGGACTTGAACTCACAAACCACAAGATCATGACCTGAGCCGAAATTGGACGCTTAACTGACTGAGCCACCCAGGCACCTCCCATTTAAGTCTTTTAAAAATATCTTCTGATTGCATGGAAAGTATATTTCCTGTTTATATTGCAATATCTGATTTGGTAGGAATTTTAATGAAGATAAAACAAATGGAGAAGAATTGATTTTTAGAATGAAGGAGATAATTATCCCATTTAAATAAAAGTATGCACAATCACGTCACAACCTCCTGTGTTAAGGAATTCTTGGTTTGAAGGTTATTATTATTATTATTATTGTCAGAGCATTAAGCTTTTTTTTGTAATTTAAGACAAGTTTGACACTGGGTTTTGGATATGAAGTGTCAGTTGAAACAGTTACATATAAATAATCTCTCAAGCCCCCCCCCCTTTTTTTTGGACAAGCTGAGATTTCTTTTTTCTTTCTTTTTTTAATTATGTTTTAATTGACAATTTCTTATGGCAATGTAATTTGAAAGACGTTTTGTAGTTGTCTGTCATGTGCCTCAAAATGGGCCAACTGTGGAAGCAGAAATAGATCCAGCCTTTCAGGATGGAATGGTATTGTGAAACTACAGTGGTTAAAGACCTGATGAGTAACAGTGCCTATGTTGTAATAATGTTTGCTGTAATTTGTTAAATGCATTTTAAATATGTGTATGAGTATATACAAAAGTCAGTTTTGCATGCATAATGAATACTGTTGTTATGAATGAGCGAAAGGATTATTGGATAAAATCCCAATTTTTCTATCCAAAATGTTTACCTTAAAAATGAGGCTGGGAGAGGTGCCTTGGTGGTTCAGTCGGTTAAATGTCAGACTCTTGATTTTGGCTCAGGTTATGATCTCATGATTCATGGGTTCGAGCCCCACATCAGGCCCTGTGCTGACGGTGTGGAGCCTGCTTGGGATTCTCTCATTTTCTGTCTCTCTCTCTCTTTCTCTCTCTCTCTACCTCTTTCTCTTTCTCTCAAAAATAAATAAATAAACATTAAAAAATGTGAGACTGGTGCTTGTCATTGGACATAGGACATTGCTGATGTTGGCCAAAGATCATGCTATATTCAGTAAGACTGTGCTTTCATGGAAAATAACCAAACCATTAATCAAAAATGATGTCAGTATGTAGGATACAGTGCAAACTTAGAGATACATGTTAATATGAATTGGGATTGTGGAAGACATGCTAAAGAAGAAAAGACAAATAGCCCAGATGTACAGGTACAGCTCCTCTAGATTTCCTCTAATATAAAAATGGTTCACTGTAGGGGCGCCTGGGTGGCTCAGACAGTTAAGCATCCAACTTTGGCTCAGGTCATGATCTTGCGGTTCATGAGTTCAAGCCCTGCTCTAGGCTCTGTGGTGACAGGTCAGAGCCTGGAGCCTGCTTGGGATTCTGTGCCTCCCTCTCTCTCTGTCCCTCCCTTGCTTGTGCTCTCTCTGTCTCAAAAATAAATAAAAAAATATTTTAAAAAATGGTTCACTATATTTTCCTACATCTAGAGTAAATATATAGAAATAATGTTGGCTCTATTAATAATGGATTAAATGGAGGATATAGTTTTCTTACAAAGTATGAAAGCAAAAAACAGGCTATTGTTGGTGTTACTTCTCAATTCACTGGGCTGGTATCTTCATGACTACTTTGCTTTCTTCTCCTGGTACAAGATGGTTGTACCACCTCCAAGTATCATATTCTCACAACATATTCAAAGGCAGGAAGCAGGAGAAGAGGTGGTTGGAGTAAATGTTCCTTACCTATCTGCTGTTTTTTTTTTTTTTTTTTTTAAATCAAGGAACAAGAGCTTTCCTACCCCATAGAAAACTTACCTGCTATTTCACTGACCAGAAGAATGGATTGGGTCCTCTCTTGCTGTGAATAAGAGGCAAGAAAAATTCGTGTCTGGAAGAAGAGGACAGGATGGTCATGACGGGCTTGAACCGACTATAATTATTCCTTGAGGCGAATCACTATGCAATCTTGAAAAAAAAATTGGCAAGTAAGAAGCAGCAGAAAATGGTGTCAGGCGTAATCTAACGATGTCTGTGACAAATACATAACCTGAATAACTGGCTGTTGTGAGCAGTTGCCAAATCTTGAAAAAGTTTTATCTTGAATCATTTAATAAACAAAAATATGCATTCCCAGAAAGAATTATATAATGACTGGATATAATTGGGAGGGCAATATAATATATACAGATGGCTAAAGATTTGCAAATAATTTTCTCTTAAAAAGAAAAATATGTTTTTTATTTTGTTGATATTGATGTTTGTAAAAAAATGCTGAGGTATATTTGTTGTTATTTGGCTGGACAAGAGGTTTTATAGGGTGACATTTTTTGGAGCTTAGCTTTGCAAGCATGTAAACTGGGTTTCATCAATCAATATGGATATGATTAGATATACTTTTTAAATTCACTGGAGATGGATTTATAATCCAGAATACCAAATAATTATTTTACAATCAGACATTTTCCTTTTTGGTGAAAAGACAATGAACATCTTCTGACATGCATTCTTGATATAAATGTGCCTAGGCATCTGAATTTAGTATTTATAACAATGTTTATTTTGGTACAAATAAAATTAGGAAGGCAAGTAGTCTTGAGAAATATTACTTATAGTCCAGGGAAGAGTCTGAAAAATCTTTGTACCACAGTAGAATGTGTCTTATTAGTAATTGGATTATTTGTGTCTGCCAGAGACTGCCTTTTAAAGGGCTTGAAAGTTTGTGAACATGAATTACCAAAATTCCTTTTAGGACTCACTTTTTCCATATTTCATTTCTAAATATGACCCTCTGCTGGTATTTTCATATTTCCTTAGCTATGTTAATATTGATGACAAAACTAGTTAGATAGCTTGATTTTGTGAGCATAGAGAATATACTTCGTCTTTTATTTTTTGTTGTACCAAGTAGTGTACATTTCACAGGATAATCTCATTTTCTTTATCTTTATATTCTTCAGATCACTTTACTTTCTTTCGCACATATCAAATATACTTGAGATTGAAGAATGAGATATTTGAGAACAATTTAGAGAAAAGATTACAAACGTAGGAGAGATGAAAGAAAAAGGAGAGTTTTAGGGTCACAACTGAGAAAACTCAGGGAAAATAAGGGCCTATCACCTAGTATTTGGCCAGAGAAGCAAGGTGAGAAGCAAGATAATGAGAATGATCATTAAAGTGAATGAGGGTGGGGAATAAGAATAACTAGAGGTAATTTGGAATTGGGAAGTGAATATAGAAACTATAGATGACACAGCAGGAAGCTAGTCCTTTTGACAGTGAAGCACTGAGAGAGTTAAATAAGCTGAGGGTCATTTTTCTTCTGTTGGCGGAAAAAAGGAGGTTGAGACTTGGGATAGAAAGCAAGGGAGTCAGAAAATTGTATTAGACTAAGTTTTATCATTAAGTTACAATCAAATTGGTTATATAAATCTTTATTTTGGGTGATACATTTGGTGAAGCACTCCCTTGGGCACACCAGGAATATCCCAGAATTGGGATTGTGAATTGGAAAAATAAGAGTTCCAACATAAAACCTTATACAAACCATACTTCACTGCAAGAAGCTCAAAGGATACACGTTTTAGCAGAATATACAGGAATACATCTGGTTAGAGTTGTTCAACTAGTGCTGGAATTTTGCCAGCTTGCTTTAAGAAGGACACTCAAGTGGTGGCAGTGATTGGCAGTTTCTCCAAGGTGAGATCTGCCACGCTGAGAATTTCTGAGTGAGGGCTTTCTGAGCCTCTCGTACTCCCATCACTGAAAGCTCCAGCATAATCCCATGTAGTTGCAAAAGCAGCTGTGGCAAAGCATACTACCTCGATCCAATTTGAGGTTCTGTGTGGAATCTGTTACTGTGCCTCCAGCCCCATGTTGCTGTGTTTTGCCCTGGATTATATAATAATGATAAGATCCTGTTGTATTCACTGCAACAATGTAGAAATGACTTGTTATGGGCCACACTACTTTTTCTCCTTTCTTGTGCAAAAAAAAAAGTCAATGGAAGGGGACCAGGGGAGACCAAGCACAGCAGGTGTATCACCCCATTTTATCTAGTGTCACCTTTCCCATCTAAAGCAGCTAAGTTATTTACCATTTTCAGAGCCATAATGAATCTAAGAGATGGAAATCAATACAACGAGCATTAGAAAGCTCTGAAAAAATCAGACAGATGTGGTGAAAACCATGTCTGAAAATTTACTAGTTTTCAGTTATTTTTAAGGAAGTCAGTGTTGGGAAACAATCACCAGATAGACTTGACCCAGTATCTCTACTTTTGTCAGTTGCTTGTAGCACTTGTGTTAAGATTATTGCTTCCCTCTGGATTTTTATTTTTCATAGTTTGATTTAATGATTCAGATTTTTTAACCTAAATATAAATGAGGCAAAAGTGCAGTTTCTGCTATATTCTGGTAAATTGGCTATTCCTACATTCATATAAAGTTCTAATATAAAGGGTGAAAGAAAACAGAGCCATTTATTGGTCTCCGGACATTGTGCAATCTTCCTACCCAAAAAGCTTAGCTCTTACATGGTTTTTCAGTTTGAAGCTGAGAGTATAGAGACCCAGAGAAAGAATATAATTTACCACCTATGGTGACTAGAATCAGGTACCCTAATTTTATTTTTTATTTACTTTTTATTTTTTAAATGTTTACTTATTTATTGAGAGAGAGAGACAGAGACAGAGAGAGAGGGAGAGGGAGAGAGAGAGAGAGAGAGAGAACACAAGCAGGATTAGGGGCAGCAAGAGAGAATTCTAAGCAGGCTCATGCTGTCAGCACAGAGCCCGACACGGGGCTTGAACCTATGAACCGTGAGATCATGACCCGAGGTGAAATCAAGAGTCAGACGCTTAACCGACTGAGCCACCCAAGCACCATCAGGTACCCTACTGTTAACATGTGCCATCTTTCTACAACACTGCCACATCATTGTGTCTACTGTAGTAACTCCAATGGCTTGTTCTTATCTGTTAATTTGTAACAAATTCCTACCTCTATTGGGTCCCCAGGACATATGGATTCTCTGACTTCGCTACCAGCGAGCTAGAGCCAGCCCCAGTGTATGTGCAGTTGGTGATGCTGTCACTCATGAAGAGGACTTCTGGTGCTTAGCCAGCTACATGTCAGTGTGGCTCTGCTTTCCAGTCTTGAAATTTACTTGTTCTATTCTGAAAACATGTGAATGTTCAATTTAAGAAAAGTGTAGAGGCATCTTGCTCAGAAAACAGATCCTGTGAAAAATCCAAACATTTCTTACCAGAGGAGGCTTAGTAATTTAGTTTTCCACATAAGAGAAGTGTTTTAATATTACACGTGATGAAAAATAGAGATAGAAGCAATACACACTTAAGGAGGGTGAGGAAGCATGAGGCATAAAGCATCTGGTAGTCTATCAGATCAAGTGAAGGATACAACATGTAAAAAAAAAAGTTATGTGAGATGAGTGTGAAAACCTTGCAAATAGAGTCTAAAATTTGAAGCAAGTTTTGTGTCTGCAGGTTAATAGTGCACACAGCTCAGGAGACCTTTTACCATACCTTTAAGATGAATTATCAGTTGTGCACAAGTAACTGATATTTCATTTTACAACTTGGTTTTGAAAATAGCTATTCTAAAAATTCATCCAACTCTTACGCCATCACTGATGCTCAGGATAAAGCTAAATAAGAGATGATTGCGCATAATTCATAGGTAATGTCAACATGATTCTGACTTGGTTCTTATATGTTATTTTTGTTGGAGGCTCTTATTTTGGATTGAACAAAGGAATGTTCTGGATAGGAATTGAGTTAGAGAAAAATTAGGCAATTTGATTATTGTAGTAAGTAGTGTTTGAAAGTTTTAAAATACATTAAATGATGAAAATGTAAAAATATTGATTTGACTTTGTTCTCAGACCAATAAAAGGCAAAGCTTTTTAAAATGCCTCCTTTAAGAAAATGAACATAGATGAGTCTCCATTTTAAGAAATTTATCTATTTAGAAATATGGGTCTTTATAAAGATAAAGTAAGAAATGATCACTGACTTTGCTAAAGGAGACCCATGTCATTTCTTTAGCTATGGCATTTTTCTTACTCATTTATAATACCTTAATCCAGAAAATTGAAAAAAAATTTTCCCACTACCCTTAATGTAAGAGTAGAATTGCTCTTATATTAATTGATATCAAATTAATTTTGAAAATCTACATGAGGGATTTTATTAGAATCTTTGCTATATTATCTCCATATCTGTGTTTCACCAAGCCAGACCAACCTAGGGCTAGAAATTATGGCTCCACGCTTAAAAGTAATAGTTTCCAGAGAATTCTCTCCACCCCTAATGCAAGTCTTTGAGGTCCCCTCTGTATTGTTTTAGGTGTCTATGAGAGATTTCTCAAGAGTGCTTAGTGAGGGCTATTCTCAACCTCAGTATAATTTTAGGGACCCACTATCACGAAGCTTCCTGAGAAAGCCTTGTCACCCACCAGTCCTGATTTCTGTGATGCTCCTGTCTCTGTTGCCTAGCCTTGTAAGATTAGGAGTTATGCAATGGAAAAATAAGAGAATCAAATAATGTTCCTGATCACTACTAGTATAATTACTTTAACATCTTGTGCTTTGTATTTTCAAATATAACCATTTCATCTTAAAATCTTAGTGTTCATAAGTTAAACACAATTAAGGATATAGATTAATTAGGAAACATAATTTGCATCCTACCTTTGTGTTGCAAGGTATATGTTGCAGACCTTGTATGTCAGAGGCTCAGTGAGTGCTCATTAAAATGCAGATTCCTTAACAAACTTACTGTATCAACAAGTCTGCAATAGGGTCTGAAATCCAGATTCTTAAGAATCTTACTAAAGTGATTCTTGCAAAAAGCATGCAGGTGTTGGGAAAATCTGTACTATGGAGGCCACTTTTGATAGTAACTGGATTATGACAAAAAACATGATAGTGTTTATCAGCAGGGTTATTCTATTTTAATGGCTTTGTGTTTTGTTGGAAATACAACTAGGTGATAGGAATGTGTAAAAAGCATGTAGTAGTGAGAAAAGACAAGGCATTGCTCTTGAGTAAACAAAAGAAAACTGTTAAAGAGTGGGTGTCTTAGGGATATTTAGCTTCTGGATCTGATATTTAGTTTTTATAGATTTTATTTGTTATAAAAGTATTTTATTATTTAAATATTGCATGAAAAATAAGTTTTTTTCTTGTCTAAATTTCCCTTGCCATTAATTGCTTTTTTTGTGAACTATATTAGAAAATACATATAATAAAACTGTTATATTAATATTTTGATTTTTTGAATTGTCTCAGGAACTCTCATGTTACAGCAGAGTAGACTGTGTGCTACTTTATTTAATACTCACACACCTATGAGATGCCTGTTATTATTCTCATTTCATAGATAAATGAACAGAGCCTCAAAGAGGCTAATAAACCTGACCAAAATCACACAGCAAGTAAGTGGTAAAGCAAACACTGATCTCAGGCTGCCTGGTTCCAGGTGCAAGGGACTTTCTACGACATAATGCTGCTCTCTTGAAAGAGCATACTTTGTTTTCTTCTCTTTAAAATGGGCGTTCTTGTCTTCTGTATCCTGTAAGCATCATGAAAATCTACAAATGGTATTCTTTAAAAATAGGTTGGTCAAATGGTTTTGATGGCAGTGCTCTTTTAAATAGAAATTCTAAGAACAAGCTCATAAAGCACATTGTTTGTGTGTGTGTGTGTGTGTGTGTGTGTGTGAGTGTGTGTGTGTTCTGCATTACAAAGTGAATGAGGGATAATTATACTATGAGCAATTATTGTCTGAAGAGCACATAACCTTCCATTCTGTCACTCATGTACTCCTTCCCTCATGATATTTACATCTTTTACCACAATTTTCCAAATTGAAAGTGCATGTCAGACTTGTTGTACGAGCATGCCTTTTCCATTTTAAAAGCATATGTGGAACTCTGCAAGCAATCAACCACAGACTACTAAAATTTTCTGAGATTTGAGCCTTCTGCACTATTCCAATTAAAGTGGATCTTTCTCTGCACCATGGGAATTGCACTGTATAACTGATTACCAAGCACATCATGTAAACGACTCTTAGAAACTGCAAACAGCGCATTATGGAGAATGCACCTTATTAACAAAGGTCATATTAGAATTTCACCCTGGTAACTAATCGCGTCAAATGTACAGTACATCAATAGACACATAGACTAGGAAGCAACGTTTTCCAATTAAGTGAATCAGTTTGACCTTCTGAACTATAAATAAACTGCAGCAACAGCTCCTGATTAGGCTTAAGGAGTCTGACTTCCATTGCAAACAAATGCCTTAGAACTTAAGCATACTTAGAAAGTTAATCCTGTAAAGAGTCAATGAACAGATTTAAAGTTTCAGCATTAATGCCTTGGACCTGAGTTTCCTCCAATTTCTGCAGTGCAGGCAGAATGGGAATGTATTCTTCTGAATAGATAAACAAGCTCTGAATTAGTTTTTACCCTCCTTCAGGATAACTTATTTAACAGAGGTAAACCCATTTTCAAAACAGAATAAAATATTTGTTTCCCTAAGTAATTACAGGGATTGGGTTGGTTAAGCTACTGCCCCTACAAGAACATGTGCAATTAATTATACTCAGTGGAAACTAAAAGTACTCGTTAAAAAACAGATTTTGAACTTTGCTTATTTTTAATTGATGTCTATCCTAAGAACTAATTCAAAAACCATTCATCTGATTTAGATCTGAAACTAAAATCCAATTCAGTTCTTTAATTTAGTAACATTGTTCTTAGTGTATAGGGCTGACACTCCTGACCTCCTTTAAAGGATACCCACTTGGGGCTCCCGGGTGCCCCAGTTGGTTAAGCTTCCAGCTTCAGCTCAGGTCATGATCTCACGGTTCATGGGTTCAAGCCCCATGTTGGGCTCTGTTCTGATAGCCTGGAGCCTGCTTTGGATTCTGTACCTCCCTCTCTCTCTGATCCTCCCCCCACTTGTGGTCTATCTCTAGCTCTCAAAAATAAATAAAAATGTTTAAAAAATTTAAGGGAGACCACACTTGAGGGTTCTTTCTAGTGTTGGTCATGGATTTCCATAAGGTTTCCTATCACAAGTTTCTTTTTCTTTTTCTTTTTTTAAATTTTGTTTTAATCTTTACTTACTTTGGGGAGAGAGACAAAGTGTCAGCAGGGGATGAACAGAGAGGGAGACATAGAATCTGAAGCAGGCTCCAGGCTCCAAGCTGTCAGCACAGAGCCCAACGGAGGCTCTAACTCATGAACTACAAGATCATGACCTGAGAGAAAGTTGGATGCTTAACCGACTGAGCCACCCAGGCACCTCACCTGTCACAGTTTTCTCATCTGTAAAATGAAAGACTTAGAGCAAATAATATATAAGTCTCTTATAGTTGACTTTCTTTGTATTTATGTACATACATATGTAACAAAAGTTTAGATATTGTTTAGCCCAGATAGAAATAGTTCATTTTCACTATTATTCACTTTAATTTTTGTCAGAATTTATGAGAGATGATAAGTAAGAATGTAAATTCCTGCAAATTGAAATAAATAATGGCAAATAAATTTTCCTATTAGCAAGACAAGAGATTCAATAATTAAGGATACACACTCACTTTACACAAATATCATTGTAGAATTTTTATTGAAACTTTCAGTTTCTGAAAAAGCTTTGAAGAACTTTGTGGACTCTTTAAATTTAAGCAAAAATTCCTAGCGTAGGGCTCTGGCTTCTAGAAAGATAATAGGGTTTCTTCTTCCCATTTCCTCTTTTATAAGATCACTGAAAACAGCAAATCTTCCATATAAAATCCCACTATTTAAATTTATAATCTTTTTACTTACTGGATTTAATAACTTCAACTATTTCAAGGCAGAAAAGGAAGAGGGGAGAAATATCTCCTTGAACTAAGGTTCAAGGGTATATATTTCCAGTTTTGAGAAAGGGTAATATGAGGTTGATAGAACATACAGGTAGTTGGTTTTTGGGACATATAAAATTGGCCTGCATCACATGAAGTTAGAGATTGAATATTTTACTTGACTAGTGTAAATGGTTCGAAAATGAGCTCATGCTCTAATATTCTAGGGTGAGATCTTGGCTCTTGATAACATTTACCCTTAAAGTTTTGTGCATATAAATGCAGAAGTACTTGCAATAACATGCATAGATGGCTGAAGTGAAATTAGAAGTGAGAAATATTTCTTTAATTTGTCTTCTATGTTCCTTTTCTGTGGTTATGAGGACTCTTATCTTCTACATATCACTATTTTTCCTCAAAGAAACAGCATCAAAGAAAGGCATCCAAGAGGTAGATTCACACAGGTCTTGTGACTTAATAAGTCATTCTTTCCCGAAGAATTGATATTTTAACATAATATTTAATATTTAATGTATTTGAAAGAGGGCTAGTGGATTAACTAAAGTGACTAAATCTCTATTGATGATACCTGAATTGAGGAGACATTTCTAACCAAAAGGATCTTCCAGATGCCCTTCTTATTCTATGACATAGGCAGGTGCCTAGTATTCTTTCTTCTCACAAGGCTGTGAGAAGGTGCTGTGATAATGTAAGCATGACATGAAGGTTAGCATTTTTGTTCACTGTATTCACTGCTTTTCCCCAGTACTTAGAACAATGCCTTCCACTGAGTAGGCATTCGATACATATATACTAAATGTATGAATATTCATAATCTCTTTGCCAAAATACAGGCATGTTAACTCAAGGCCTGGCAGAGATCTGGCAGTGAAGCTTATTACATTGGGAAGCCCACATTTAAGTGGAAATTGGCTACAGAAAAGTAATGAGCAAATGTGGTAGAGAGTTCTATAGGCTTACCAAAATCGTTGTCTCTTCCTCCTGAGTAGATGGCTAGACTACACTTCCCAGCTTCCCTTGAATTTAGATGTGACCATGTGACTGGATTTTAGCCACTTGAAGGTCAGCTGAGTAATTTGAACTACTGCCAGTCTTAGCTCATTAAAACCTCCTGTACAATTCTTTATAGTTTTTCTTGCCCCATCTGCCAGCTGGAAGAGAATCCACACAGCACTTCAAGCCCTACGGGAAGCTGGATTCTGAATGATGGTTTGGAAGGCCCCCTGGTGTGTAGGAACATCTGTGTAAGAGTTTGTATGAGGGAGAGATAAACTTTTATTTTACTGAGGCATTATGACTTTTAATTGTGGAAGGGAGAAGAGAAGACCATTCAGAAATGGAGTGTTGAAACAAGATAGGGCAATGGGTAGGAGCAAAGCCAGAGAGAAGTGAAATGTTGAAACACTGGCAACTGGGGGTGATGAGAAATTAGCAATTAAATAATTTGGGATCGAAGTCTGATGCTAGAAAATATGGCACAAGAAGTGGAGTCACTGACTGAAAACTATAGATATTGGGAAATCTTAAGAACTTGGGCCAGAGTCTTACTTTGAAGTGAATAGGTATTACATAAGCACAGTCCCAACTGGCCATAAGTATTCATCATTCTACCAAATGAAGCAAGATCACATGGCCTTATTGGCTAACAAGTCCCTCACTAGAAAAAAGCTTTTCCCAGACTCTGTTACCAGCTAACACGGAAGTAGTTTTCCTCTCATCCTTCAAAAAAATTTTTTTAACATTTTATTTATTTTTGAGACAGAGAGAGACAGAGCATGAACGGGGGAGGGGCAGAGAGAGAGGGAGACACAGAATAGGAAGCAGGCTGCAGGCTCTGAGCCATCAGCCCAGAGCCCGATGCAGGGCTCGAACTCACGGACACGGAAGGCGAGATCGTGACCTGAGTTGAAGTCGGACGCCTAACCGACTGAGCCACCCAGGTGCCCCTCATCCTTCAAATTTTTAATTAACACTTACTTTGTTCTTGAACCTTTCATATTCAATGAGAATGTATTCCCACAACTCTGTTAATTTCTTCATGTCTGCACCTATTGCACTTAATTTAGCTGGTTTATGCATTTATGGGGAAAAAGCAGTGCAATAATTTTTTATTCCTCTACCAACATATTTCAATGACATTTTTGGGTTACTTTTTAAAAGTTTCTCTACTTAGTTTTTAATCTCTGTAAGTTCCCATCAAGCTCAACTACCACCTCTCCAGCAGAGTGTTCCCTAATACTCTACCTATCAGACTTGGTTGTTGATCCCACTTATGTGTTTTTAAAAAAACAAATCATTGTACTTTCCTCCATAGGAAAGTACTTTCCTCCATTTCCATCATAGGAATACTCCCCTTATACAACATACCTAAACCTATGTGTAACCCTATATTAAAGGAAAATCTTTTTGGCCCTTCTTTTTTTTCAATGTTTATTTATTTTTGAGAGAGAGAGAGAGAGAGAGAGAGAGAGAGAACGCAAGCTGGGGAGGGTCAGAGAAGGCTCAGCGCTATCAGCAGAGAGCCTGATGTGAGGCTCGAACCCACAGAGAGATCATGACCTGAGCTGAAGTCTGGTGCTTAATCCATTGAGCCACCCACGTGCCCTTATCCCCATATTAAACTATAAGCTCAAGGAAATGCTTTATTTCTATACTTTCCATGAAGTAGATGCCTCAAAAAATGTTACTGAAGAAATAATCAACAACTTAAATAAATATTGCCATTGTATTTATTATTTTAGTTCCTAAAGCTAGTGCTGTGTGGAATTTCAAGAATATAGTAACCGTCACTTTTGTTATAATAATTAATGAAAAAATGTCTTAATTTTTAAAATCAAGGTATAATTTACATATAGCAAAATGTATACAGTGTACTAATCTTAAGTGTAAATCCCAACTAATTTTTAATACATATTTATATATTAGCCTCTACCCATTTCCCACCTGCCAGGAGTTTCCCCCATTCCTATTCCCAGGTAACAGCTATCCTCTCTCTCCCTGAGATAAACATTATTCTCACTTCTATCACTTATTCATGTATTTAAAAACTAATACTACCATCAAAACCAAATATCATTGTTGGTCAAATAAAATACTATGACATGGCAAAAATTTAAATAACTGATTTAACAATATAGACTATTACCCAATTCCTGAATAACCCCTGAAGGGCATTTGATGAAAGATAAAAATTTACAATTAAGAAACTCCATGCCTCAATTGGAAAATTCAAAGAAAGCCACACCCATACTACTGAAAAACAAAGATAAAAATAACAAAGAAAAATAAAGGCTCATCCAAGACACATGCATACTCCATTTAGCTTTTATTGCTATGGTAATCACAAAAGATTTTCAATGACTGAAAGCTGAAGAAACAGCGACGAGCAGTGTGTCTGTAGGAAAAAATATTATAAAGTATTAGAAAGACAGATATTTTATGAGAATGGGGCATTGGTGACCTGATATATGCCTTTGAAACCAGAATTTGATCCTTACACCCTATGTGCTGTGTTTCTCAACAAAAAGAAGAAAGATAGGAAAAAAAAAGAATGTGATGAAGTACAAAGTCCATTTAGAAGTCACCACTTGATGCTTAATTCTTTTCTTCTTCTTTTTTTTTAATACTGAAACCTTCAGCCATATTAGGTTAAAAGTTCACTGCTGTTTACGATATGGAATGGACCTCAGTTCCTCAGGGTGCCAGCCAAATGCTTTTGAAGAAGAGGAAGTCAGGAAGTCATAGGTAAGTTGTCCCATGGAACTAGTTATTTCAGGATATAAGCGAGAAGCCTCTCTCTGCACTTCAAGATATAAAAGGAACATAAATTGAGGCTTTCCTTTGAGTCAAATATTTGTCTGTGTACCAATGGGTAGCTCAGCTTTGTGATAGGTTGTTTTGTTTTGTTTTGTTTGTTTGTTTGTTTCCTTTAAGGTATTAGGATTCTACAAAGTTGAGTTATCAGGTGGAGTGGCAAGTTCCCCAGAATAGAAGGGGAAATTGTTTCAGCTAACTCTGCCTCTGAGGCAATTTTTACTAAAGAACAGCCATTAATTAATCTTGGGACAATAAAATCCTTTTCCTGTCCTATCCCCAGTTAATAATGCATGACTAAAAGTTATGTTCGAACTGTAAATCAGGGCAAACAAAACATACCACAAACTTAGTTTCCTCTCAAGTCCAATAGCTTGATATGTGTGTTGTTTTAATATTCCCACTTGGGGCTACACATCTAATGTTATCTTTGAAAATGTGCTAACAAGCCTGAAAGTATTAGGGCTTTTTAATACATTTTTATTATAGCAGAGGATTTTGAAAAATGAATTCTGATGCTTCTTAGAACATAACATGAAAGCAAAATAAGAAATAAGAATATGGCAATAGAATTTATGCCACATGGTAGAATTGTCTTAATTCATTATCTTTAATTTATGACATAACTATTTTTATGTTGCTAAGATATTTCTTAATAAGAATTTTTTTGGTGTTCTTTTTTTTCTTTTTTTCTCCAAAAGATCTTATATAGTCAAATGGAGCTCTAGGAAGGGGAGCTTAGATGACCCAATAATAATGTGTGAAGACCTCTGGTATTGCCTTAAAAAATGTAAGAATTTAGGAATAATATTGATGTGAAGGTCTAAAATATATTTTCTAGAATTTGAGAACTCTGGGGAGAATTGGTGAGTTAGAAATTAACTCATCATTCAGATGCTTCATAGTCTGGTTCAAAAAAATGGACTTCTTTAAAAATATCTAATTTTTAAAAAAACTGCTGGTAATTATGAGTTATAAATTCATAAATTTACCATAAGAAGGAACATGAGGTCATACCAAATACTCTACCATAGGACAGACCAGTTAAGCTACTAAACGCCTTTGTAAACTGAATAAATTACTGAATTAATTCCATTGAGACTTGTTTCTACACAGTGAAATGCAGAGATTGAATTAGACTTGCATTTTAAAAAACTTAACCCAACAGCCTACCAAGGTTTTACAGGCAGATATCTGGGGACTTTGTGGGGGAAATACTGGCGTGGTATTAGGATCTAAATTGAATAGCCAATAGCTGTATTGGGAATTAATGTAACTTGTGTGTATCTCATGCCTCCAAAAATTCTAGGAATGAACAACAGCAAAGACTGATGATAGATCTAATGGTTTTCTCCTTACCTTAGGAAATAGACATTTATCATAAAGCTACAGAAAGTGCACCTTAGTTAAGGGGAGGGTAAATCAGATTGTTAATCTTAAACCTAGTTATCATAGGTGACATCGGGATAGAAAACACTATGGACAACTCTTGCAATAGTTTCTATGGGTGAGGGGTTTCTGTGTGTCCTAATAGGGGGAACGTTTATTAGTAATGGAAGCCTACACTGTGGCATCTGTGGTGTATGACATTTCAGGAATTTCTGGACAATAATATGGCCAGGATTGGAAATATTAGGGCAATAATCTGGATGGAAAAGTAGCAATGGCAGCAGGAATTCAATCTGCCAGAAATAAAGAGAGATGCAAACTCTGATTGTACTCATTTGAACCAGCAATTCCAGTAACAATGGTGATGGTAACAACTCTGACAGCCAATCATTTGTTATTTTACAAGAATTTTCCCAAAGATGGAAGTAAAGTGTTTTATTCTTGCAGAATTCATATATTAGTATATCAATCTGCTTTGACTTATGAAAAAGGAATGAGTTTGGTAACTGAAAGAGCTTGTTTATAAAGCAAATTTAAAATTAGCTGTTTTTCCACATAACTATATTTTTTTATTTTTTTAAATTAAATTGTCTATTTTAAGTGGGCTAGTTAAGTTAATATGTAATACTGTTCTTTGTATCATCTGCCCTATGTTTCTAGGATAAAAATCAGATTGCTGCATTTATAGTATAAATGTACAAGTATCTTCATCATTACATGAATCACTTTGTAATAACTAATAATCACTTATGGTGATAGTTAATTTTAAATGTCAACTTGACTGGATCATGGGATGCCCGAAAGAGATTGGCATTTGAATCCGTGGATTGAGTAAAGGGTCTGTCTTTCTCCATGTGGACAGGCTCTATCCAATGCACTGAGGGCCTGAATACTGTGGAATACTGAATACTGAAAAATGTGGAGGAAGGAAGGATTCCCTCTTCCCCACCCCGCCTCCCCATGAACTTTTGGACATTGATCTTCTCCTGTCCTTGGTATTCCTGGTTCTTAGGCCTTCAGACTCAGATTGGAATGTACACCATTGGCTTTCCAGCTCTCGGCCTTCTAACTCACCACTGGCCTTCCTGGGTGTCCAGTAAGTAGAATGCAGATTATGGACTTCTCAGCCTCCATAATTGTGTAAGCCAATACTTTATAGTAAGCACCTTTATATATGTGTATATATATATATTATTTGTTTGCATTTCTTTGGATAACACTAATACACTTGTCATCAACAAATACAAAATAACATTGCATATGTATAAATTTATCATAATTATAAGTAGTTATAAATTATTAGCTAATAGGCCAATTATTTTTGAGCAAGTGTTTTCTATTGTTATGGAAATTTTTGTCAGTACAAAAATTATCTATTGTTAAATTTTGATGAGTTTATTGTGTTCATACTATTTTAAATTGTTACACATTTTAGAGTAATTTCTAATCTATTATATATTATTTTACCCTCATGTCAGGACAAAAAGATAGGTTTTAGAAAACAAAATGGAAAGTTATCAGAGAAGTAAATGAAAAAAAGATCTTTTTGCATTATTTTAATATATTTTTGGAATAAATAGAATGTTATAAAAAGATCTCAGAGCTAAAATCCTTAGTATAGTGTGGTACTATTATGTCACTGATGAAGAAGGATGTAAATTTACCTTCTACCTCCATGTCAACCATAAGTGATAAATTTCAAGAAAAAGTGGGATAAAATATTCTTGGAAAATCCATTAAACCAAATATATTTCCTGAAGATTTGGATACTTGATGATGTAATTTGAATATTAAACAATGGAAAAAATTTAAATTACCAAATGACAAAACAGACTTCAGAAACATTAATGAGTTCTAAATTGCTAAAAGTACACTGGATCCTTGTTACTTTATTATAAACCAAAGAATTTTTTTTTTTCCATTTTACAAATTAGGTGGGGATGGAAAATATTTAACTTAAGAATGAGAAGGGGTAAAACGTAGGCAGCATTTATCAAATAGTCTTGGCCAACATGAAACGGGTGAAAAGAGAACTGTTAAGTATTCAAAATTGAAATCCAACAAACTAGTGAAGCTTTCTAAATAGAGAGTAACTTAGCATAGGAAGAATACTGGCAAAGTCTCATTGATCAAATTTTATGCAGTTTTTGCCAAGGCAATGACCAGTGTTTAGAGGACAATCATGGATTTTCTTCTGTTGCAGAAATCATATCAAAATGAACATTTGAATTATTTTATGTAGTAGAAGATATAAAACTATCCCCCCTTACCACAGTTTCACTTTTAGTGGTTTCAGTTACTGGCAAACAACTGTGGTCCAGGAGAAGATGGCCCTCCTTCTGAGGTAAGGTCAGGTCAGCATTAGCCTAAAGCTATGGCACAATGCCTACATCATCCACCTCACTTAATCTCATCACATGGACATTTTATCATTGTAATGCCTGAAGTTCCAAAACCTCCCACAAAAGACCACCAGAGTCGTAAGTCAAAGCCAAGCGGCAAGGGTCGTTTATTGCAGGTTCGAACCTGGTCCTCTGCGCACTCGTCGCCGGTGACACAAGAGGCCACGAATAGGATTGGTATAGCGTTTTTATAGACAGAGACAAATAGCACAGGGGAGGTTTTTTACTTGTGGCGGGAGGAAGAAAGGGGGAAGGGGGTAGGTGAGGAATGTGCTAAGCAGGCAGGTTTACAGAAGCGAGAAATGCCGGTTAGTTTGTATACAATCACTCATTCCATTACATATCAGACTACATTTAGGAAGTTTTACAGCCCATTCTACAGCGGGTTACAATCAGGAAAGGTCTCACAATGCTCATAGCAAACAGCAAGCAAAACAGACTTCTCAGCAATTGTATTTCTTATCAAAGATCCATAATAAGCAGAAAAGAGAACCTAGCTTTAAACTAAGGCAGGGCTGTCATTTGGATTCAAAGCTGTTCCTTTCAATCATTTCACAACATCACAAGAAGGAGAATGAGTACAATACAATAATATATTTTGAGAGAGAGACCACATTCACAGAACTTTTTTTTTTTTTAAAGAGACAGAGAGTGCACACACAAGTAGGGGAGGGGCAGAGAGAGGGAGACACAGAATCTGCAGCAGGCTCCAGGCTCTGAGCTGTCAGCACAGAGCCTAATGCAGGGCATGAACCCACGAACCATGAGATCATGACCTGAACTGAAGTCGGATGCCCAACCAACTGAACCACCCAGGTGCCCCAGAACTTTTATTACTATCCTGGTTTCAAGCATCAACCTAGGGGTCTTGGAATGTATCCCTTGTGGATGCGGGGGACTATTGTAATCATAGAATGATCATACATATTCTTGGGAGATACTTAAAGAAATAAAAAACCTTGATCTAGATATAAAAATATAATTTGAGGTGTCAGAGGTATAACAATATTGGTAACATAATTGGAAAAGAGAATGGATAGAAGATAATCAAAATGGTTAAAGATATTTTACATTTCCTGTTCTGTGCATTGTCTGAATTTGGGTGGTAAACAATGAGATACAAATATTTATTAATTCTGATACATTTTAAGAACTTTTCAGTGTGAGCAAATGTTGAAAAACACTAACAATTCATTTACCTGCATAAATTTGTTAACTATTGTCACAAAGGCAATGGTAAAGTTGAATTGATGCTTTTGTGCCAAGAAATACTCATTAGAGGATACTATTCTAATAGTATTCTACTAAGAGTATTCTACTGTTTTAGAAATTGTTGATGTATTTTTAAAAAAATCTAGATTCTGTAATGAAAAACAAAGATATGCTATAAAAGTATAAACTTTTAGAATTTATTTGCTCTTTACTAATGATATTTTAAGAAAAATTAATGTTATAGGCCAAACAATACATGAACAAAAGTCAATGTATAATAGCCATAAAATCACGGAAAAGATTAGGAAATTCTTTGAGGAATACAAATTGTTCATATTATGAAAATATTATTAATGCCAAACAAGTTACAGACTATTGTATTCACACCAATCTCTCCAATTCAAAACACACTTGAAAAAGAATAGAGAAGACTCATTTTGAGTGTGAACCTCACAGTTGGCATATCTATGATTCAAACATAATCTCAAAATCAATTTTTTTCTCATGTCAAATGTGATTTCTTCCTTACAAAAGGTTTACTATGTTGAAAGGATGAGATTTTATACATTTAACATGGCATATATATTTACCGATAAAATTAACTGACATGGTAAAAAATGTACTATTGATGAAATGTCTATTTTTTAATAACTAAAATGCTTAAATTTTTAAAAACCTAATGCAGCTTTCATTATAGTTTTGCAATATCTTGGACACAAATTTGTTGGATAACATAAAATATATTAAAAATTACTTAAGGTCCATTGTCACATGACTGAAATCCATTTCTTTAATAGGAAACAGGCATTGAAGCAAGTATGCTTGAATTTTATTGCCATGAAAACAAGGAGTATAACTCTTTCAAAACAAATTATTGTATCCTAGTAACCTTAAATTTTTAATAATTACAAATTCAAATTTGTTATATTATTTTCAAATTTTGATTTATAGAATTTGTACAGAATGGCTTTGTTTCTCATCACTGTTTTTTTAAAAATACTTTCATTTCTTTCTTCAACTTGAGGAAAGTGTGATTTTTTTTTTTTTTTTAATTTCTCCAGAGCCAATCTGTTCCAAATCCTCCCCTTTACATTTTCAGAGCCTTGTCTAGGGGACTGAGATTGTAGAATTTTATTTTAAGTCATAGTCAGGATAGAAAATATGATATAAGGTAAGTTTCCATAAGACAGAGATGAAGGAGAAAGTGCTGTGCTTTGTAAATGGGGCCAGGGGAAGGGTGACTAGGAGAAGAGCTTTGCCTGAGACCACCATGGAAATGAGCAGGGAGAGGGCATTGCCTTGAAAAAGCAGGAAATAGAATACTTGATTTTTAAAATGTACTGTGTATTTCCCAAACAACAACAACAAAAATGTCCAAAAACACTGTTTTAAAACTGAGATAGATTAAGCTAGTTTTAGTACTAAGTTGAAGGTTCCATCCCTCTGCCTCCTCTCTTACCACTACTGAGTGGGATTGGGGAATCTGAATTAGCAATTGGATCAGTTTCTGATAAAAACACAAGTGACATATTTGAGCCATTTAAATTGTAGTGTGTAGCTTTAAACTCATGCTACATTAATGTTTATTTCATACCTAGTATGCTTTAAAGATGCTCTAATTCTTTAATATCTATTCAATTAATATTGATAAAAATTTATGAAGTGGATTTAAAGAGATTAAGCACATGCCCAAATCATAGGGAAATGTTTGCCCCACCAAACTTTGGTGCTCTTTGCACTTTATACTACCTCTTTATGACAAAAAAATGTAATTATTTCTGGAGGAAGAAAAGCAGATGGGAGTAAAAATTGGGGGTGGGGAGGAGAAAAAGAGGCCCAGGCAGAGAGAAGGAGGGAAGGGGGAAGCGGGGAGGAAGGAAGGAAAGAAGGAAGGAAAGAGGGAGGGAAGGAAGGAAGGAAGGAAGGGAGGGAGGGAGGAAGGAAGGAAGGGAGGGAGAAAGGAAGGAAATGATCCCACTGTTTGGATTTAGAAGTGTAAATATTAATGAGAAAGATGGGAAGAGATCAGAACTTCTCACATTACTGTCCACTCAGCCAAAGCAAATGATGCCTGGAAAGGAAGAGAAAGGAGAAAACATGCCCAAAGGATAAAGAGATTGTAAGGGAATGACACACAAAACTGAGAGGGATGGTAAAACATTGCATGGTCAAAACTAGAGGTAAGTTGATGCCAATATGTTGTTGTGCTAAATTAAATATACAAAGATAAAATAGATAAAGGTAATAGAAAGATAAGACCATTCTGTACTCAATGTAAACACACACACACACATACACACATACACACACACACACACACACACACACAACTTTGCAAGTGTAAAATGAGAGATATGAGGCTTAGACAAGATAACCTAAAGCTCAATATGAATTGTTATTGTAATGTGGCTGGCTATTGGTAAATCTACTTTGAGCTTAGACTTTATTTTTAAAAAAAAGATACATTTTCTCAAAAGAGGAAATACCATGACTAGTTCTGTATACCACTCATTCAAAGGAGACAGAGGAAAACAAACAAAGGATAGATTTGGAGAGAGTGACCAGTCCAGGGTTATATAGCATTACAAGCTCTTAGGAAGCCAGGCTTCATTCACATTGCCTTCTATTATTATTCAAAAACATATGTGGTGAAAAGCCAACACACTCACTCAGTAAGGACTGGAGTTCTGTGGGAGTAGCGTTAATGGATAGAAATTGCAGAGTAACTGATTTTTTACTTAATATAAAGCAGTGGTTTTCGATATCACAATTGCCTAAATGAGCCACTTCGGGAGGCAGTAGGTTTCCATCGCTGGAGGTCTTCAAATAGAAGTTGGATGACCAGTTGGGGGAACATATTTAATATTGTTTGTTGCTTTGACACTTGTCCTCAAACAGTGCTTAGTACACATTAGCCACCAACAAAGTTTTATTGAATGAATGATTGAATATAAAGAGGTTATTTATAACTGACATTTATGGAGTCCTCATTATTGGTCAGCAGAGCTAATTTTTCAAAACTTTATAGGAAGGGGCGGTTACTGTTTTCTTTTTGCAGTTCAGAGAAATGAAGATATCAAAGGGAAGGACAAAGGGGAGTAGAAGAGACAGAGTTTTGATTGTGGTATATCAGTCTCCTGAGCCTGTTTCAAGTTTCAGAAGGTGGTTAACTTTAATCTGTACGATTCTTTCACCAAACACATCCTAATATATGTTGTTATTAATTAAACAAGGAGACCATTAGACTGAGGTTGTTCTAATACCTTATCAGCCTGCATAAGCAAACCAAAATCTAAGCCTATAAATGCCTCAACATTAAGATGTCAAGACGTAGGGACGGCCAATCACAGGAAGCTAGACTTTTCCAAATGAAGCAAATGCTTAAACTAAAGAATCAAATAATTCCCTTGCTTGCTTCTTCCTTTCCTCTGTCAAAGTCTCTCCCATAGCTTTTGTCAATGGAGTGCTCCAAACACTTCCAGGTTGACACTGCCTGACTGGGATTGATTTCTGCTCAAATAAACTCTTAAAATCTTTAATATACTTAGTTTATCATTTAACAACGCCAGTAGGAAGGGCTTGAATTTACCAACACTTAGTACATTAGATCCAATTTGTTTACTCTACTTGTTAACATTAAAATGGAGGTAAAATGGAGTGGTAGGAATTTGATCTCTGAGACAGTTAAATATGTTATGGGACTTTTAATTAATTAGCAGGAAAAAGGACAGGAAGGCAGCCAGGCAGACTGGCACAGTGCGTGAATGTGAGTAGCTGGAAGCCAGGGTGGCTCTCGGGCTTTATTATTTTGGATGCTTACAAGAAGTATATGAAGAAAATAGAAGGTGGAACCAATGACAGATTGCACTATTTTGTAGTTTTGCCTGGTTTAAACCGTTGGTTACATTTTGAGGATTAATGCAGAGTGTCTGCTCTTGAGGCCAGATTTAATACCTTACTAATATCTATATCCTCTGAGCCTTTCAGCTCAGACTTTCAGCATTGCACAAAGAAGTGATCAGGACAGAGTAAATATGTGGTGGACACCATTGTCTCTGGGGCAACTGGAATGGTGCTGGTTTTAATTTGTAACTCTTTCTATTGGCAAGCCCTTGCTTGTTATGGTAATTCTAAAATTTGCTAGTAGCTTATCTTTAAGATTTACCTCAAGTTTTGTTCTGGAAAGTATTGTATGACCTACTTATATAGCTACCTTTGTTTGTTGTCTTTTAAATTATTTATCACTCCATGTGTGCCTTTCATAATACGACTGTGATAGATTCTAATGTTCTGTTTAATTATCTGCATGTTCCTCCTCCCCTCCCTGCCGGTTCCTTGACTCTGAATTCATTGAGAATGTGGCGACCATGCTGCTCATCTATTACCTTCCATGCCTAGCAAAGTGCTTAGCAAGTAATTAATGCTGTGAAAGCAAAAACTGCACCCAGTGAAGTTAAACAGGCAAAGGAAGACTTTATCTGAAGCTATTGCAATAAAAGAAAGGTCCAAACTGGGCTCGACTCTGACGAAACAATGGGTGAGAAAGTTTTTAAGAGCTGGGTAGAGGGAGCATAGATGAAGTTTCTCCTGTCTTCACTGACCAGAAATGATTTTACAACTTGGAGCAAGGGGCCTGCCTAAGTGAGGCTCCAGCCCTCCCACAAAAACTGGGAAATAGGGTTGCTGTCTTCCTTGGTGATTACATTTTGAAGAGATGACTCCTAGGTTCCTGAGAAAGACATTCCTGGGTTGTAAAATTAGCAAGATGCTTTTCCAGAGATTTCAAAGGTTATAGAAAGCATTTGTAACTGCAAACTTTCTGCAGTAAATTCTGTCAATAAAGAGAGTTCAAGAGCCTAGAGTCAGGAAGAAGCTTGAATCAGTGTAGTCAAGCTGAGAGGAACATTAGGCCACCTCGGTTTGTGTTCAGTGAAAAGTTTGCTACATGAATGAACAAATGAATAATAAGTAAACTTTAGTTATAAATAGAAACCTTATAGTGTATTTCTTGGGATCTTAATTTAAATGTGCCAGCTTATAAGTAATATTTAAAAAGTAATATAAATTAAAGTCATTTAAAATAAGCTTTCTTTTATCTCTGTTGCTTGATACTTCATTGTGCAGAAAATGCCACACCCCACAACATACCACATGTTGAAGATGCATAATGTTTTAAAAAATTAAAAAGACTCCAAAAACTTTTAAGCTGGAAGCATATTTTATAAATCGTTTCCTGCAGTGGAGTACAACATGATATATGAAATGACTTTTTTTAAAAATTATTTTTTTCAGAAGCTGTTGTATTTTCAACATTTTTGCCTATTCTCAGATCAAAAGCATTACATCAGACGCAGAAACATTATGTACAAACTCTCTGTGGTAGCTGTGGCTATAAAATAGGAATACAAATGCGTTCTCTTCCTCCCTTGATGGGTTGCTTATGAAGAGCAAATGAGAATGTGAAAGCACTTTACAACTATAAAAATAACTGTAGAAATGCAAGGAATTATTAAAATGAATAATGAACATACAAAGTCCATTGTGAAGGTATTTTTATTTGCTTTAACAATAATATCTAAAAATGTAATAAGATATGGAGACTCAGCCATATCCTAAGACATATAAGATAATATTTGAGAGTTATCATCTTAAGATAATTAAGATAAATGCTATCTTACGATAATAGTGATATGTTTAAATATTGGATTTTTAACAATAACTACAGTTAAAAACATTTAAAATATACTGATTAATATCCTCCCAAAACTTGATAATTTCTAGAAGAATCATGATCAAGGAAGTAGTATTAAAAACTGGTTCAGATTATAGACTTTATTTGGATTCATGTAGTCTGTGTTCAAATCCCAGGGCTTCCACATCCTAGGTCATAATCTTGAACAAGTTTTATGAGCTCTTTAAGCCTCTGATTTGTCATCTATGAAACAGGAAAAATACCTACATCCTATGGCTGCTGTGAGAATCAAATACGATGGAGTATGTAAGGCTTTTGTAATAATGATTAACTCATAGAAAGCTCTCACAAATTGCAGAAAATATACAGGCATACATGCAAGTGCACTTATGCATAATTTGATGAAATGTGTGTGTGTGTGTATTTATATATAAATGTGTATATATGTATTTATATATATGTGTGTGTGTGTGTGTGTGTGTGTGTGTGTGTGTATATACACACACACACACACACATATATATATACATATATGTTCCTAACCTATGTAGATTAACTTTGAGTTTTTGTCACTGTAACTTCTAGTGGTTTTAAAATAGTCCTTGTTTTTTCTTTTATTAAAGTTGTAGTATTTTTCTTATAATTTTCATCATGCAGCTATTTGACATGTAAATCTTTTCTATTTCTGCAGAAATTTTCTTTGAAGAAAGTTTTGCAAGTCCCATGTAATATATCATTAATTTTAAATTGCTTTTGAAATAAAGACATTTTACCATACCATATTTGGAAAATGTATCACAGGTACTATAATACAGAAGCAATAATGCTGAATTGGAATTTTTGAGACTGGGTTTTTCATTTACCATTTGTCTTTGGGAAAGTCACTCATTTCATAGAATCCCAGTTTACTGATCTGTAACCATTTAGATAAATAAAATGGTGCCCTGCAGATATCATGCCAAAAGTCCAGAGCCTGTGAATATGTCACATTACATGGCAAAATGGACTTTATGGTCAGTGAGAGAGAGTTTTAGGTGGGAAGTCTTGCAGTCTTCAAAAAAATTTTTTTTTTAACATTTATTCGTTTTTGAGAGTGAGAGACACAGAGCATGAGCAGGGTAGGGGCAGAGAGAGAGGGAGACACAGAATCTGAAGCAGGATCCAGGCTCTGAGCTGTCAGCACAGAGCCCAACATGGGGCTCTAACTCACGGACTGAGAGATCACAACCTGAGCTAAAGTTGGACGCTCCACTGACTTGGCCACCGAGGCACCCCTGTAGTCTTCAAAATGTTAACACAGGTTTGGCTGTCAAGTCTTCATATTCCTAATCTTATCCTGGAAACCATGGGCAAAAATAATTGTATATGCAATTGTGAATAATTGACTTAAAGTTTTTTCCTCCTACAAGTCTTACTGACGTGTGTCATCATATAACTGTTGAACTATTGATATAACTATTGAATATCTGGCAGTTTCCAACCAAATGTTGTTGTCTACATCCTCTAGACCCTGTTGCAGCAATTATAGCTTATTAATGGTGGAGCATAACATCCACCCATCTTCTCCATGAGCTCTGAAATTCTTTAAATGACAGCATGCGTAATTCCTATGGGATCATTTTAATGTATTGGAGAGAAAAGTAGTATTTTCCTCTTTGCTTAGAGCCCTGGAAAGTAAAAGCTGTAGATCCTTCTTAGCTCTTAAATCTGACATCAGCTTTTGTTTGTTTTTTAATGTGGGTTCTTGGAATTATACAAGCTAGGAGTAAAAAATTTCAACTAAGTTTTTTTTTTCTCTTGATTTTCAAATATTCTTTTTATTTCAGAATTCCGTTTTTTTCTCTTCCACCTTCCTCATCATCTCTTTTTCTGTGTTACATTTGAGGGAGAAGTGTTGAAAGCTGAAGGGTTGTTTTACTTGTTGGTGGATGTAGTTTCTCGTGGGTATCCTTTGACAATACCACTATGTAAAGCTAATGAAAATGATAATGCACCATCGTATCTTAAGCTTATAAATGCCTGATTGCTCCATCCAATCACTTATAAAGAACCTTCAGTCTAGAGACTATGAGGAAAAATCAAGAAATCCATCTTCTTCCTTTTCTTATTTCTCTGTTTCTTAATTACATGACAACATTGCTACATTAAAGGTTTGGAAAATTGTATGTTTGCTCTCATATGAATAAATAGGCAATAAGCCTGGCTCACTCTTTCTTGAGAAACAGTCCCTGTCTCAGAGTCCCTTTTGAAACATGTATTGATCATTTTATGGTTATATAGGCAGGGATGCATAGCTGAAACATTCTCATATTAAACTTGTTTCTTAGATACACAGTTTTTTTGCCAGTAAATTGCAATTCTGAAACCACATCTGTGAGTTACTGTATCTGTCTTAGAATGCCATAAAATCTGACATCTTGTTTCATCATTTTGGGTTGCTTATTCCTTGTCTTATAACCCTTATCATTAACAATGAGATGAAGAAATCAGCAGATGATTTTCCATGCAAACCCCATAAATCTCATGAGCTTAGTTTTGCCAGATATATTCTGAGAGAATTTATGCCAAAATGACAAACTTGGCAAGTCCAGGTTATGTCAAAATATATGTGTAAAGGAAAACTTTCCAATATTTTACTATTGAGTGATAGCTGTGCACTCCTTGTGAACTTTAAACTCCTATTACTGTTAATTGCCATGTGTCCTGTGTATGAATCAAAATGTCAGCACTATATTGGTATCTTTAAATTCAGAAAATGTTGCATACTTTAAAAAGTCGTATTTCCTGGGCCTCACCTTCTAGGAAGATTTTTATATTTTGAATCCATTGCATACCACAAGAAACCATTTTGGTATATCTGGATAATATATACCAGTGTGGGCGGTGGGCAATGACTCCAGGTAGCTCATCTAAGAATATCATTCACAGCATATTTAAAGTGTGCAGTTGGCAGGAGATTAGCATAATGTTATGCTACATAACATCTGTTTTAAGGGACCAGCAAAATCTGAGTAAATAAAGACTGTTGTAACCATTGAAGAACATTATTATATTCCCATGAATAAAAACTGACTCACAGAGACAGAATATGTATTTTGGAAAGGAGTATTCTTAAAATTCTAATCTGAAATATCAATACAATTAAGTTCCACTGTAGCATTTATTCATTTCTGTCTTCTAACAAAGTCACTCATTTTACATGTCTGTCTTCTCTACTACAATACCACTAATTGAAAGGTATGTCATATGTATTTAAAAGCAAAGAACTGGTATTGAATATATTCTTTGGAATTAAATTGAACAGTACAAGAGAGGAGAGAGAGAAATTGGTGAAAGTTGAAAAAAGTGGACCGAAGTCCATTTGTGGCGCTCACCATTGATACTTTATGTGCAAAAGACCATTAAAAAGAATTGGAGGTAGTTACAAGCACCTCACTTATTAGCAAGTCTCCTCTCTGGCAACTTCGACTGTACAGAAACCAGATGCACTGGACATATGCTTTTCTGCTAAGCATCTTTTCGGGAAAATGGCCCCTCCTTCATTCTTGCTCTATGTGGTTAATGTGGTGCTAATCTTCCCTCCTGGTTCTAGGTATAAAAATGTCCTGTGCAGGCCTGTGAAATCACAGCACCTTCCTGATGGCTTCAGGAGCACATGACTCAAGCAAAGTTGATAGGAATCCCACTCATAGGACTGTGTTAGCACTGTTGGAAAATAGCATGCCTTTCTTTCCTGGAATTGTCACTTCTCCAAAAATTTAAGCCTAGAGCTACCAGGGGTTGTCTTTGCCATGTCATGGGAAAGATTTAGCCCCCAAATAAACCAACATGGGAGAAAAACAGAGAAGAGTGATAGAAAGAGATACACTGATGAATTGCTTAGATCACCCATCGAATTCAGCAAGCCCTCTGGCCAGTTGTGACCCCGGAACTTTAGACCTCTGACATTTATAAATATAGGAAAACTGGCCAATGTAATAAATGTGAATGTACTGAATGTGGAATGTACTGAATAGAGATTGAATGGCAATGGGGAGTTCCCTTCCAGGGCTTCAGTGTTGGCACATTTTTGTTACATAAGCAGAGTAATTGCCAAACTGCTATTTTAGATAAAATGTCAAAATGTGTGTCTTTCAAGGTCAGTATTTTAGATCCCTAAAATTACCAGAATGTGAATAGCTTCAGGTAAATGTGACCATGTAGAACAAATATCACTAGTAGGAGATAGTCTTGGAGCTAGAGAAGATAATTGGATAAAATCTCGGGTTATTTCCCTTTGAGGATGGAGTGATTTTACTTCTCTTTTGTTTAACTTTTGTCCAGTTTTACTGAGGAATAATTGGCATACATCTCTGTATAAGTTTCTTGTGCGCAGCATGCTTTGGTAGAGCTGCGTAGTTTCTCTCCTGAACATAGGACTAACCACCCTGTATTTGCATATTTGTCTCTTCTAGTATTAAAATTCAATAAAGTAATCAACAACCAAAAGTATTAAAAGGAGACCCATTCTTTACTCAGTATTTCTTAAAGGTCAACTCCATTTTCTTTAAGTTTATTTATTTATTTTGAGAGATGGATAGAGCATGAGTTGGGGAGGGAAAGAGAGAAAAAGAGAGAGAGAGAGAAAGAGAGAGAGAATCCCAAGCAGGCTCTGCACTGACAGTGCAGACACGGGGCTCAAACTCACGAACCACAAGATCATGACCTGAGCCAAAACCAAGAGTCTGACACCTAACCAACTGAGCCACCCAGGCAGCCATCTCTAATTTTTAACCTAAGCAATAGTTCTTAAAATTGTTTTTCATAGCAGATGCCCTCAAAGCTTCTCTTCAATCTCCATTTTTCCTTCCTCACCCAAAATACCTCCCCAAATCCAGCTGAAGTACTCTTGGCTTTTTCACCTCTTGTGTCACCTTCCTGGACCTGTGGTTTTTCTTTTCTTCCTTCTTTAATAGAACCTCTTCTAGTGCAGGGCCACTCTAAGAGAGGTACACAGATTCATGCCATCCCAGGAATGTATGCTGCCAATGGCAAGGAGAAAAGTACAGACATTGAGAGGAAACATTTAGAACCTTTAATAGCATATTGATAGAGTTTTGTTTGTTTGTTTGGTGAATCTAGCAACAAAACATGGGCTTGAGTTTTGCCTTTTTTTTTAAATTTCATTTTGTGTTGTTTTTATTGTATTTAAAAATACAACATGTTGGTCTGTGATAGATTGTGCAGAGTGAGGAGTGGTTGGTCTTTTATCACAGCTAGTTTGAGAAACACTATGCTAGGTTCTTCTGGGTTGGTGATCAATGTATTATTTAACTACCTTTGCAGGACATACACCAACAATCAGAATAGAGGCCCACCACAAAAAGTATTATTATTATTATTTTTTTGCCTTCTGAACAAGCATTTACCTGAATATCTGTCTGACTCTCCTATAGGTCTCCATTTTCTGACTTCTCTAATCCTATACAACAGCTTGGGAACAAAGCAAGAGAAGCCAGAAGCCAAAGACAGTTCTCTTTTGCAGCCTTCAGGTTAATCAAAGTGATTAACCTGAAGGAAACTTCTATTTAAGTTAGATTATTTTTCATATATCTATTATTATCTTAGTTGATTTGCTTGTGTCTGATTTTAGAGTAAAAATTCCACAAACACTGTAGCTATTGCTGTACTTTTAATCCAAACATGCAATATAGTCTACTTTAAAGTTCCTTTAATGCTATATTGAGCTGTTAATTTCTTCCAAGGCAGTGTTTCTAAAAATAAAATGTTTCTGACATGACTTTCTTGAGAGAGATATATTTGTAAGGCCATTTGCATCCCATTTTGCAAATGGCTTCAGGTTGGCTTTTTGCCCCCTCCTTTGTTTTCTAAAGGTATTTCCTTGGGACCTACATACTTTGCTTCCTTAAGGCTTTGTTATACAGGAAATACTTTGCATTATTTAGAAAGCATCTGAAAATAACACAGTTAGCCACTTTCCTTATAGCATCAGCAACATCTCTCTTCCTTTGCTCACATTATTCTTAGATTTCAAATGTTGAGTCATACTGATTGCCTGTGATAAATTGATCATCTTATGAGATAAGTAGGCTGTATAAACATTCTCTACTCACACATGCTGGTAACATCTTTCTGTTTTTTGGGCAAACCAATTCATATCCACTTTTTCGATTGTCATTGCTCTTTGGTTAGCTCTCAAATCACCTTCTTCAGCCCCAAGCATTCTCCTTGTTGACAATCTGAATTTTCAAAGGCCTGATGTATCCTTCTGCTTGTGTATACCTGAGCTCTTCAAACACAGTACACTTGAAATGAAATGGATCTCTTACACCCACCCTCATTCTCATCTCTGATGAAGTAATCTACTTTGGTTTTTTTTTTTACTAATAATCTACATTATTTTTACTAGTTGTGACGTCAGTCTTCCACTTGCCTAGGACACAGTAACTTTGTCTTCTCCCTTTATTTTATCTGATTAGTCACCAAATCTTGATTTTGCCACAAAAAATGTCTTTTGTATATTTCATCTTTTCTCTTTACACTTCTCTTCCTTTAGGCCTGCATTTTACCTCTTACTTTTAATTTCTTGCCACTCCATTTCACTAGCCATGCTACCACTAGGATTTTCTTCCTAAATCACAAGTTGGTTCACAATGACCTTTCCCCATCTCAAAAACCTTCCAGTTTTCTGCTACTTGCAGAATAAATTCAAACTCTTTAGCATGAAATTTAATGCCTCTCAAGATATGTAGCTTAATATAAATCAAAACCTCAATGAATTTAGTATATGCCCCATAACCAAGATTTGCCATTTCACATGTCTCTATCATTTGGAATGCTTTTCTTTCCAATCCTTTTCTTCACATATCATTGTCCTCCTAAACTTTCTAGGCTTACCCGAAATGCCTCCTTATTTCCTGTACACAAGAGGCTCATTCTTGTGAAATCCTAGGGAAATTGGTTTGGATCTCTACTTTGGTTTGGGCTTATTATGAAGATAGTGCAGTTTTATCACAGATTCATTTAACTTACTCAATCATCTATATATGTGCTCAGAATTTTAATAATACTGTTGAATTCATCTCTACCAACTTTCTTTTCAAAGAAAGGATGAGTTGAAAGTCATGGATTTTAAGTTCCACATATAGGTCTCAGTTCCCTCAGGCTTTTGATAGGAGCATTGTGCTGAGTTATAGCCTGATGTGGACCTAGTTTGGGAGGATAGAGCATTTTTTTTGTGTATTTCAGCAATGTCCCAAAATGCTAGGCCAATGATAAAGAAGCATTTCAATAGGTCATTCCTTCTGTGAGTGTGCTGAACTAATTAAGAGATGTATGGTCATTTCCAGCATGACATTTCCCTAAGGAGATTTTCAAAATTTGAAAAAGCAGCAAATCTGCAAACTTTTAGGTTTTAAACTTTTAGCTTTAGGGTTTTGAACTTCCTAATGTCATTTGTTTCCCTTTTAGCATGTTATCACAATGCTTAACTCATAGTATTTGATGCATGCTCTTTAAACTGAATTTATTTAGGACTTACCTAAACAGCATGGGTCTCATAGAGCAAATAGGCTCGAGCAGTTAGGATTCTTTATTCTGCTGTCTTCGTTAGGGTGGGAATTTTGTATATTCTCTCTTTTAATACTTCATGAGCAATTGAAACATTCTGCAGTAAACCCTTACTACAGCTTTTGTGAATTACTAGAATGGGGAGAAATCTTAACTTCTTGCTCTAGTAAATAAAAGTGCTGGGCTGATATGAATAAATTTACTTGAAATTCAAGGAGAATAAAGTTCACCTCAGTCTTGCAAAGAATCAGTGCCATGTGGCTCACAAATATGGTGAATTCAAACTCACTAATTATAGCTGTGTCTTTCTGGCATAGTCAGTCTGTTTAGTTTGATAGACAAAAAAAGAGTGGTTTAATGTAGTTACATAAATATGTATATTATATATGTAATATATCCTACATTATAAATATATACATTATCATATAGCATTATTGTACAGCACATTATTCACGTAAGTACATTCTGTCTATAACATTATCACATGTCAGTAATAATACATTCTCCTTTTCTTTGATGTTGTGACATTTTAATGCCTTTGCAGGAAAAAGATGACACAGTATTCTACAAGTTGTAATGTTACAATTTTACACTTTGGAAATTTCATCTTTAGATGGAATCCTTTTATAATCTGACTAATGTAAGGTTATGTTGTCTCTCATTACCACCTTTGATCATCCTTTCGGCAGAGCAAGGATAATGTCATCATCATCATTAAGCTCTGGACGGATTTCCTGTTGGTTTTTTAGATAATCCCAATATTTTTCATTTTATCAAACATACGAAGGGAGTTTCTACTTCTTTCTTTTTATTTCTTATTTTGAGTGTTTGGGTGGAGGCGAAAAGGGGTTGTAAAATAAGTATCCTGAAAAGAGCACTCTTAACTGTACATCTAAGTTAATTTTTCTCCTACTAGTATTGTCCCATTGTGTTGTTGTTGTTGTTGTTGTTGTTGTCGTCGTTTTGGATGGATGGGCCTCTGCCTGGAAATGAGGCTTTGAATTTAGGACCCAGGTTAAATGTTTACCTAAATTGTCATATTTCAACTAGATTTTTAAACCTCATCATCATTTTTAAACTGCAGTAGCCAAGTACAGTAACTGTCAGAAATGTAGCCTAAAACTGGAAGCTTATGGTTTTTAGCATTTGGGCTGCTCTCCTGCCTAACATTTTTACCACCATTCACATTTTAATTAAGCTATTGACATTATATTAGATTTTCATATTAATACTATCTTTTGGGTTGTTTTTGGTAGAGCTTTTCCATAATTGAAATATGATAAATATTGTATGAAATTATTTTATATATGCAAATCATATCTGCTGTGCAGTATCCAGACTGCTTTAGAATGACAGTGGAATCTGAATAATTAGGTGGCTGCCAAAAGGTCAGCTTGACCACTTCCACAAACATTTAGGAAGGCACATTATGTTGCAGTCATAAAGTCCTTCACTGTAGTAGCTTTGATTATTTATTTCTTACCACCATTATGAGGTCAGTAAGAATTATCTTTATTACTATGATTCTATGATTAGAAGAACTGAAGGATATGGAAATAGATGGAAACTGTGGTTGAGCCAGCTACCCAAAGTTATAACCAAGGTCACAGGAACAACGGAAATCTGAAATTACATGTTTCAATCCCTATCTGTTGTTTCATTGTTTAATCAAAGGAGGCAGATTACTTCTTGTATGTGGTATGTTTGCAGTTTTTTAGCCTGGGTCAAAACAATATCTTGTATTTATATAGCACTTTAAATTTCATCTCATCTAGTCATTCAGCAAATATTTCTTTAGTGCCTACTATGTGAACTGCACCTCGGGGGAGTGTGTACATGGCAATGTCACATTTTCTGTCCCCAAGGAGCTTCATATACACAATTCATCTTAATGTAAGACAAAGAGGAGAGAAAGACATAATAGCTGTTGAAAGGAAACGTTGGATCAAAGATCAAAGGGCATGTGTTGACTTTCCTTCCAAGTATCTCTTAAAACTATTCTTGCCTTCCCAAGTTCAGGTGTAGGCCTGTGGCTGGGGTATGTAGCCACCTGGACAGCCAAATGACTTGGCATACTTTTAAATTGATAATCGTTAAGTATTTAACAGTTGATTGGATAAGAAAATCAATTTCCTATTTTCTAAAAGCATAATTTTTTTTTTGAGTTTCAAAATAAGCTATAACAAGCACTGCTAGGAATTTACCCAAGGGATACAAGAGTGCTGATGCATAGGGGCACTTGTACCCCAATGTTTATAGCAGCACTCTCAACAATAGCCAAATTATGGAAAGAGCCAAAATGTCCATCAACTGATGAATGGATAAAGAAATTGTGGTTTATATACACAATGGAATACTATGTGGCAATGAGAAAGAATGAAATACGGCCTTTTGTAGCAACGTGGATGGAACTGGAGAGTGTTATGCTAAGTGGAATAAGTCATACAGAGAAGAACAGATACCATATGTTTTCACTCTTATGTGGATCCTGAGAAACTCAACAGAAGACCATGGGAGAGGGGAAGAAAAAAAAAAAAGAGGTTAGAGAGGGAGGGAGCCAAAACATAAGAGACTCTTAAAAACTGAGAACAAACTGAGGGTTGATGGCGGGGGGGGGGGGGGGTGGTGGGTGATGGGTATTGAGGAGGGCACCTGTTGGGATGAGCACTGGAAACCAATTGTATGGAAACCAATTTGACAATAAATTTCATATTTAAAAAAAAAGAATAAAAATCACATAATACTTAAAAAATAAGCTATAACATGTCAGGATGAACGCATCTTGGTTCACAGTCTCACATGTAAGATTTAATGTTTTAAATTTTCACATCTTCCATTTAATTTCTGCTTTTGAATATGTGGTTACTTCTGGACTGGTGAAAAACTTTGGGCCTTCCAGGAGTTCCTGCTTTCCCAAGGTTTCACATGGTGAGAAGAAAGGGATAGAATATATTAGATTTCCAGGTACTGTTACACACTGAATATTAATCAAAGAAATGGAAAAAAATAGGAGCAAAGTGTGCACAAATTAATACCTCAGAATATTATGTCAGCCACATTCGCTTTCAGTAAATTGTTGTATAGTCATGAAAGTTTCTCACCTAGGTTATTTTTTTTTAGAGCTGTCCAAGAAGATGAGCCATGACTTTTTGTCTCAGAGAGTAACTGCCAAGCTTTGGAAGTTTAATAGGGTTGAGCAGGTTCCTCATCAGAAGATGCAGCCCCATTACCCCATAAGACCCTTTATTTTCCCAGCACTGGCCCTCTACAGTCACCACTCTTTCTAAAGCTCAGTGACAGACAAGGAGAACTCTCCCTGCAGGACTCGAGGGTAAACATCTATGTCTAGTTTATGCCAGCCACGTGGGAATTTTAGGTGTTAAGCTGGCAATGGCATTATCACTCACCTAAAATCCTACCTCTTTCTTCTCAGACTTGTAATTTTCTACCTAGTCTCTGGACTTCTCAGACTGAGACATAACCTCATAACCTCTTGTCTCCATTTAATTTGCCCACAAGGGGACCTGGAAAAAAAGGAGAACAACCAAGCAAGTGATCAGGTCCTTCCACCTCCACGTTTCCATCTGGGTATTTCTGCCTCTGTCACCATTATCTGACCTAAGTAGAGACTTTAGACCAAAATGAGACTAGACTCTTATGGAATAAAGAAGCTCCACTGCTAATTCATCTCTGGATTCCTGAGACCATCCCTACAGGCCTTAACTTCCACATCATTAGCTGTGCCCTCCCAACCACCATGCACAATCCATTATGCAATGTTCTTCTATTCCACAGGCAAATCAAAGAGGAATCTATGCAGTTTTCTAATTGCTATTTACTGCCCTAGAATGTTTACGCACTAAAACCAGGCAGCTGTCTTTGAAACTTTCCTACATAGGTCTTCTTTTTCAGCGCAGCCTCCTTGCTGGTGGTGCCATAGGCACGTCTCTTGATTTACAAGCCATTTTCATTAGAACACAACTGGTAACTCTAGAACTCCTGGAGAAGTTTCCTCTTCTCCATTGTGTGAATCTCATTCTGCAAGCTGAATTCCTCAATAAATATAGCTTCTCCATTCTTTCTAACTCAAGTATATTTTTGGTTCAAGGCTGGCAGAAAACTTAACATTGGTCTTTCTTGAGGATTTAATTGTCTAAATTATCAGGAGTATCAGAGCCTTTCAGGAATTGAGAGGAAATTAAGAGGGAACCCTATAGGTAACTGAGAAGTATCAATGACTGTTTAAATGACTCCTTCAGATATTAGCATGCCATTCTAGGGGTGTAAAAAACCTTTTATAAAACTGAGTCTTGCCACTTCTCTGAAGAAATAACCCCTACAGTCAGAATTAAGAAATTCAGAATCCACAAATCTCAGTGTCTTTCTCTGTCTCTCCAATTTCTGGCATTAACACTTCTCTCTACCAAGAGATCCTATCTCCTGGAAGAAAAAAAAACATAGGATGAAAGAAAATAACATGAGTAAAGTCTGAAAATATTTTCAAGATACATGTGCACCCAACTAAACATGATTTTATCTCATTTCAATCTTTGTTATTTTCATTTATTAGATATACAGGAAATGAAATGAACATTGACTTCCTTTTTTCTTTTGTATTTTTTTTGTTGTTTTTGTTTCCCTTATTAGCAAGTTTTTTTCTCATTTCTTCATAGATTTTGGTTTCTGTTTTTTATGCTTTGATAATTTCCTTATATATCACAATGTCTTCAGAAGGAATATCAAAGGTGTTAATTTAGACAATAAAATATATCTTTCAGCTTGTGCTATATACTCTCTGGTTTTATAATGTAACTGATCACAATTTTGGACTCAAGGTTTTAGGGCTGGATTTTGACTTATTGCTGCAACCCCCAATTTGAACATCTGCCCTAAAACAAACAAACAAACAAACATACTGGACAAAGATAAGAGTTATTGAAAATTGCTACTCTCTAATTCAGAAAGGAGCATGATCAGTGTGCATTTTGCCATTTTGTTAATTATATTATACATCTTTTCTATTTAACTTGTATCATATTCTCAATTCTGTTCACTGATTATTTTAGTACCCTTTTATGTTGGTATCTCAGGCATTTGCCTGACTGGTCCATCCTGTAATCTGACAGTTTGGTCCACTGTCATATCTTGCTTGGACCACTGAATAGCCATTAGTCCCCTGCCTCTGGTCTTACTTATTCCAGTCGTTCATCCACAGGGTAGCCAGAAGTATGTGCCTAAAATGCAAATCTAAGAATGTTACCCACTTGCTTAAAACCCTTCAATAACATCCCAGGGTCTACGACAGTGAACTACAAAAGCTACCTGCTTAGATTTCCCTGGAATATCTAAAGACTGAATACAGGGCTTTGCTATACAAGTACTGGCTGAGAATTTCTGATGGGACTAGGCAATCTCTGGTGGGGTTTGGAAATTTGCATTTGCATTTGAGCCAGAACCCAGGGAAATTCTTATGCTCAAAAAAGTTTAAGAACCACTAGTTTCAAGACAGTAAAAAAAAATAAGTCATTATATATGATTGCCTTGCTCATACTTTTGCTATGATTATGGACTCTCTGTTCAAGCCATGCTTGATTACTTGTATTTTCCTATTTCTTTTATACCTTCTTGCTTTTTTTCCACAAGCCATTCCTTCTTTCTTGAATGCCCATTCTTTCCTTTTTATCTGGCTAATTCTTACTTGTTCTATAAGAGGCAGTTGGAACAATTCTCTATCTATGAAGCCTTCCTTGACCTACCACCTCCCACAGAGAACCATTCTCACCCTTCTAGGTGCTCCTATCACACTTAATAAATACTATCATTACAGCGAGAAAAAGCTCAAGTTCAAGTTAGCAGGCAGCTGTGAGCATTGTGGCCAAAGACAGGGCATGAACTAATGCACCTGACTCTTAACTGTGAGGGTGGTAACTATTTTTTATATGTTTTTGATATTATCATTCACTACAATGGCTGTCTTAGAGAAGGCATTTAGTAATTTTTTGAATATCTTAAAAATAAATGTGTAGTGGGGAATATGAGAAGACTTTCTCTGTTTTGTTTTTGTTTTTGTTTTTTTTCAGCCAAAACTGAATCAGGGATATTTCTCCTACTAGACCTTAGTAAGTGCTATAGGAATCAGTTATCCTCTTACCACTTATCACTTTAACCTTACTTCCTGCCCAATATATATAACCAGTGTAGGGAGGTGAGAGATTGAAAAGCATGTTATCAGCTTTATTGGCCTCACAGGAAGCAAGTTATGGATGGTGAGAGGCTTTTCTACCATGGGATGAAAGGTAGGCACTCTGTCACCAATGCAAATCATGGGGACACTCTAAAAGAATCACTCACATACCTTTACTACAATAAAAGAGACTGATGTTTGTCCTTATTTGAATATATACTTAGGTGGTAGATTTCTGACTTGCCTTCTGCCTTTCTGAGCAGAGGAAAAGAATTGGAGAGAAAGGGCAGGGCAGGGTGGGGTAGGTGTGAAGCAGTCTGTGTGCTTCCTGGCATTTTAAGGATGTGTGAATTGTTTGTGTCAAGTGTACGTTGGGGAAGGTTTTTAGCCAGCCTTGTAGGAACTGGCTCAGGAGAACTGATGGCCAAGGAGGATGTCTTTGCATGAGGTGTATAGCTGGGAGTGGAAGCTGGGAAGATCACGATGGAAGAAGATAAACTTGAACTCCCATATGCAGGAACTGTGGAGTGGGTGATACTCTAGACAGATGTGTCTCATGGAAGAGACACATCCCACAAGCAGGGGATATCAGTCAGTGTTGGCCAGAAAAGCGGTGTAGCCACTATGGAGAGAATTTCAGCTCTTTGCAGTTAAGTTCACCCTTTTCTCTTCCTTTCTTTTTATTTTCATCATTAGAGGAACTATGTCCTTAAAGAGGGAAGAAAGGGAAGGACTGAAAAAGACATATCTTGTGTCCAATTAATGTTCCTAAAATCACAATTATAGCCAACAATCGGAAAGATGAAAGTTTTACATAGATTATTATGTGGAATTTTAAACTGAGTTGGACTGACTATATAGTCAACAATGTCCAGAGGGCTACAGAGGCTTCCTAAGATGATCAATAAAGAATCTGCTTCCCATTGGGGAGTAGTAATTCAACAGAACATTTTGGAAGGCAGTGATTAAAGAAAAATAAACCATTTTATATTTTATACTATCAAGTCGAGCATTCTTTTTTTTTAAATCCAGTTTACTTGAATGAAAATAATGAGCACTAGAAGGCAATAGGAGTTCACAGAGGTCTAGTTATGTCTCAATAATATAATTTCAATTTCTAAAAGTGTTTCTAGAGATTTGGAAATACCCAAGCCAAACAAGATGAAGAAGGAAGCCTCAGGATAGGAATGGAGATAACAAAACTTACAGTTTGTACAAGTGTCTAAGAGAATTAAAGTGTCAACCAGAGTGGAGTGGTGTTTATGTTGAGTTAGGAAAGAGAAAATAAAAACAAAACTTTTTGTCAATTTCCACTTGGTGTTACACATTCAGGAAAGGCATCTCATTGAATAGAGGTCAAGAGTTTTGCATGAAATAGGAAATTCTAGGTTGGGCTTTGATGTCAGACAGGATTGAATGTACATTCTGGCTCCACTCCCTAAAGTAGTAAGACTTTCTCTTGACTTCACATTTGCTCTGGGTAAGTGAAAATAACACCATCACCCACTTTGGATTGTTGTGCAAGTAAGTGAAATTATATACATGCATAATATGATATCAGACACAGTGTAAACCCTAATAGGTGTGAATTTCTTGGCCTATTTTACTGCTAGAGATAGTATTACTTCCTCACATTTTCTAATAGATAAAGCTTCTTTCAAAAATGTCCAACTCCTTTAACCACATTCATTAAGCTACTTTTACATTATAAATTCTGGGGCACCTGGGTAGCCCAGCTGGTTAAGCGTCAGACTCTTGATTTCAGCTCAGGTCATGATCTCACAGTTCGTGGGCTCGAGCTCCATGTCCAGCTCTGCTCTGGCAGTGTGGAGCCTGCTTGGGATTCTCTCCCCTTCTCTCTGCCCCTTCCCACCCATGCTGTCTCTGTCTCTCTCAAGGTAAATGAATAAAAACTTTAAAAACACATTCATACATTATAAATTCTTCCAGTTGCTTTGATTCTGACAATGGGTGCTTTGAATGGAGATACTTGTGTAGCTAGGTTTATGAAATCCAGAGTTCCATTCTGTGTTAATGAAACATCATGCTTCATGTGTTTGGTTACTCACACTCTGACTCTATTTGCCAAAGCCTGATCAATTCTTGGTGACATGATAAAACTGATTTTGGATTAGCAAACCTGGAGGCTAGCCCTTAGACCGTGGTGACCACATGAAGGCGTGACTTCTCACAATCTTCATGTGTCACATTGCTACTACCTCTCTTTTGAATTGCTCTGTGAAACCACATTATGACCTTAAGAATAGACCATTTGGAAACAAGGCAACTCCAGAACGTGTCATGAAACTACAGCTATAATACAGGCATGCACAAAATGGCAAGCTCATCAGGCAGGATAGTTAAGCAGATTAAACAGCAGGTACACTCTTCTCCTCAGGGCAGAAAATGACATGAAACTGCAAGCAAGGCATTAAGGAAAAAGGTTCACAGTGGTAAAAAATTGTTAGCCACCTGCCAATTCAGCACAACAGCAGGTGCACATGTTAAATGTCCACGCAATCAAAATGGGTTTTCAAAGCTTTTGCATAGTTATAATGTCACTTTTTGCCCTTTGAAAACAAGACAGTGCTGGAGTGCATTATGTGTTTTAAGTCTTTGTCTTGAGAAGAAATAATAATTTGATTTTTTAAGTTGAAGATATTTTAAAAATTCTGAATACGTCTATGGACATAGATATTTACAATAAACTTTGAAAATCTAACCTTTTCCCTCCATTACAACATTCTAAAGTGATTAGGGATTATTTGGTTAACTCTGCTATTAATTTTGAGTTCTTATACAAAAATAATTACTTTTACCCAATTGCTGCTTGATTATATTCCTTGTGGTTTGCTGATTGACAAGGTTTATTACAAATGTTGCCTGCAAAGCTAGGCTTTCTGAGATACCCCTGGGATTACATGTCAGGCCCTTGTCTGATTGAACTTCGGTTGCATTCAGGTCAGAAATTATCATGGTATCTGACACATACTCAATAAATATTTTTTCAATCAATTCATTACTTATGTTGTGTAATAAATTTAGAGCATGCCTTTAGTAGGAAAAAAATCATAAAACCATAGATGTTTAGTGTTGAAAAGATGTCAAAGGCCATCCCTTTCCCCTCCTTCATTTAAAAAAACAAGAAACTGAGGACTAAGAAGGGAAATAACCTGTATAACATTATTGGCTAATCATTTAAAGAATCCAAATATAGTTTTTTATTTCAATATATAATTTTTAAGAATATATGCATCATTATACTAAAAAACTTAAGCATTTAAAGAACTTAAGATAATTTTTCTTTTTTTTTTTTTTTTTTTTACATCTTACATTCATTTCTGGATGACACAGTTCTCTTCTGATTTCCATCGGTAATTTAGAATATCAGCACAGCAATCACTTCACATCAACTGAGTAATAGTCTAAATTTTTCTTTGGCATTTTCACTAAGATAATGTTTTATAATAAATATACCTCTATATTCACAGATAATATGAATGAGATAAGTCTAATATTATAAAATAGACCTTTTGAAGCTTTTAACATTTACATTCTGGCCCTCTGCAGAAAGTTTGCTGACCCTGCTCTAAACTTTCAGAAATACAGCTGTGAGATCTTATGATTCCTTCCTTCCTTCCTTCCTTCCTTCCTTCCTTCCTTCCTCTCTCCTTTGCTGCCTCCCTCCCTCCCTCCCTCCCTCTCTCTCTCTTTCTTTCTTGACAAACAGGGTTCTTTGAAACCAGATCAGAACTAGAAAAAGGATCTCAATAATCAAGTGACAATACTTGAATAATCCATTAATAATCTATCAGGTGTGACCTAATTTATAATATCAGGAAAATGAATATCAGGAAAATCAATTGTTTCATAAGCTAGTCAGTAAATTATTTCTTTTTGAGCACCTGATTTATTTTGGGAACTATGGTTATTCAGTGATAACTTTCATGTAACTTACAGTCTCCTAGAGTGGTTAATCAATAAGTAGTCACATGAACAAGCTAGTTTTGATAGTAATCTATGTTTTAAAATAAATAAAGCAAACTGAAAGCCTAGCTCCTGGCTTGTGAAAGATTGGGAAGTACCATTAATTATTACCAATGCCCAGCGTTCAGCTCTGCACTGTCAGCACAGAGCCTGCTTGAGATTTTCTCTCTCTCTCTGTCTCTTTCTCAAAATAAAATAAATAAAACATTAAAAAATTTTTTTTACCAATATTTATCAAATGACTACAATGTGCCAGATACTGTTCTATGCAATTTATACCCATTAACTCACTGAATATTATCAACCATCCTATGCAATAGATACAATTAAACCCATTTTATACATGAGAAAACTGAAACAAGGAAGAGATCTGTACCTGCCTAAAGTCATCCAGCTAACTTATGGTTGAACCCAGGATTTGAATCTAGGAAGTACAAACTCAGAATTCAACCCTCTCCTGCCTGATCAGTGATTTCTCTGAGTCTACTTACTATGATAACATGTATCAAGCCATTAAAAACTGCTTGTGGAAGAGAGTTCTAGGCAAAAGGGATAGCAAGGTTATGGGATGGGGGCTGAAATAAACTAGGGTTGTTTGAAGACTAAAAAGTAGTGGGGCTATAGCAGGAAATAAGGGGGGGAGATAGGAAATTGTGTCAAACTATGGATTGGCATATAGGCCATGAAAAAGAACTTCAGTTTTACCAGAAAATGACTTAATATGATTTATATTGTAAAAAGACTATAGGAGGACAAGAGTAGAGGCAAGATACAGAAGAAATTGCCAGTGGCTTACCTGATCTGTTCTCTCTTCTTTTTCCTACTAAACATAACCCCCAATTTTTTCAGGTAGCAATGCACACAGTAAAAATTATATCTCTCAGTTCCCCTTGTAGCTTGAAATGGTCATGTAGCTGTGATGGCCAATAAGAGAGAAGTTGAAGTGTGTGGGTGGAACTTTGAGGAAAAAGCCATCTCTGTGGAGCTGACTCAGCTGGCAGCAGTCTTCCCTTCTCCTGCGGCTTCTTCTTCCTCCCCAGAACATGTAGGTAAAGGATGGAGATTCAAAGACCACATAGCCACTGTAAGGAGATCTGGAATTGACAATTCAAGGATATCTAAGAGACACAATGTGTGAGGGACCAGGGGCTACTGCAGAGGACCTGGACTATTACATTCTATCTCTAGTTTTATGAGAGAAAAACCAGCTCCGCTTTTATCCAAGCCACTTTTATTTGAATTATTTTTCAATATGTAGTCAATGTCATTGCTCAGATTGAAACTAGAGGGGCACCTGGGCGGCTTGGTCGGTTAAGCATCGGACTCCTGACTTCGGCTCAGGTCAGGATCTCCTGGTTCCTGAGTTTGAGCCCCACATCCGGCTCTGAGCTGACGGCACAGAGCTGTTTGGGACTCTCTCTCTCTCTCTCTCTCTCTCTCTGCCCTGCCCCCTGCTTGCTCTTTGTCTCTCTCTCAAAATAAAAATAAAAATAAAAAATCAATAAACTTAAAAAACAAGGAAATAGAGATAAGTCAGAGGGTTATCAAAGTGGTCCAAACGAAAGGTAGTGTTTTGGATACTGGTATTTATGGAGATGGTAATTCAGTGTAATGCTGGCTTGGAGAATGAACTGTGTAAATATTTGCTTGAAAGAAACACTGAATGAATGAATGAATGAATGAATAAATAATTTACTAAAGTGATAATTAAGGTGGTTAAAAAACCACAAAACTAAAATTCACCATGATTGCAATCATGTTAGAATATATATAATAATTAAATAATATATGAAAAGGAACATAGTTATGTCAATTTTATATATTAATGCCTTTCTAGTTAAAATTTAAAAAGTGACTAAAAATTAAATTTAGCTCTTTAAAGTTTCACTGGCCCAAAGTTTCTTTTGGAAGGGAAAGCAAACTTCATCCATCTAGACTACTGTATATAGGCAGCTTCCCAGAGACAGATCAACATTTAAATTCTTTCGGATGGGTAAAACTATGCCTTTTTCTAAGCACGGAGACGAAGTCTTTAATCTCTTCTCTCCCAGTCCCTACTGCTTTCCCAATCCATATGCCACATTTGCCAGATTGACAGTTTGGGTGAGCATATTAAGGAACTTTTTAATCCCCCTTTTGGTAGTCATCCACTGCCTGCTTCATACATTAGGGAATTCTCTAGACCAAGAGAGGAATTCAAAAGCAGTGGTGGCGGATGCACTGGATAATTTAGAGATGCAGCCACCTGACAACTGATTCTTCAGTGACTTCACTTCTACTGACAGAGGTAAAAGAAAATGCTGAAGTTGTCAGTCCACTTCTATTTTTTATGAGCAGATTTTGTACTTTTTGGAGCTATGGGATGCAGGTGCGTTGCAGGAATGAACTTCATGTGCCAATCTGCAAAGCAATCTTTGCTCTTTCTTGTGATAGAAGTAACACTAGAGGAACATTTTTCACCTGAGGATGGCAAAGCACCTCATTAAGATAGATTTATTAAACCTCCAGGGCCCTCTGTGGAAGAGGGATGGTCAGCTGTTATTTATCAAGATGGGAAACCTGGGCAAAATGGAATCCAAGTGGCTAGCTTATAGTATCAAAATTTGGCAAACTTTGTATGCTTTCTGCCCTGGTTTTATAACTGATGTCAGCACAGCCATGTGGTATGTTGGTATTTTAACCACTAGTAGGTGTGCAAGGAAGGGGGAAATGCTAGATGCAGTATCCCTCAGCCTCTACACTATTGATTGACCTTGTGGGCCAGATTATTCTTTATTGTGGGTTGGAGCTGGGGTTGTCTGATGCATTAAGGATGTTTAACAGCATCCCTGACACCAGTGGATGCCAGTAGCATCCCCAATTGTGACCACCAAAAAGTGTCTTGGTACACATCCATTGTCCCATGGAGGACAACGTACCCACGCTCCCTTCATTAAGAACCACTGCTCTGAGGGGTTAGGAAGATGGCAGTGTAGGAGGACGCTGGGCTCACTGCGTCCTGCGGATCACTTGGATTCCACCCACACCTGCCTAAATAACCCAGAAAATCACCAGAGGACTGGAAGAACGGATTCTTCAGAGCCAAGCATAGACCAGAGGTCCACAGGAGAGGGTAGGAAGGGTGGAGAGGTGGTGCGCGCTACATGGACTGGCGGGAGGGAGCCGGGGCAGAGGGGCAGCCCACTGGCAAAGCAGAGCCCCCGAGTCTGGCTGGCAAAACAGAGGGGCCCAACGGAGTGTGTTCAGACAGCAAGCAGGACTTAACATCTGGAAGGTTATAATTAACAGCTCTGCTCAGAGAGCAGGAGGGCTGGAGGACAACGGGAAGGAGAGTTGTTGAGCCCTGGAAGACAGAGCGCAGCTTGGCCGGGAACAAAGGCGCTCACCAGTGCCATCACCCTCACCCATCCCCCAGCTAAAATCCCAAAGGGAACCGGTTCCTACCAGGGAACTTACTTGCACCACGCAAACACCCAACGCTGTGCTTCTGTGGATCCATCCCTCTGGTGGGTCTGACTCCCTCCTGGTGCTGCAGGGCCCCTCCTGAAACGGGTCACCGAAGGAATAGCGAGCTGAGCCTGCCCTTCCCGCCCCTGTGCACCTTGCCGATCCACCCCAGCTAATACGACAGATCCCCAGCACCACACGCCTGGCAGTGTGCAAGTAGCCCAGACGGGCCACGCCACCCCACAGTGAATCCTGCCCCTTGGAGAGGGAAAGAGAAGGCACACACCAGTCTGTGGCCCCAGCGGTGGGTTGGGGGCAGACATTAGGTCTGACTGCGGTCCCGCCCACCAACGCAAGTTATTCAAGACAGCACAGGGGAAGTGCCCCGCAGTCCCACACCACTCCAGGGACTATCCAAAATGACCAAACGGAAGAATTCCCCTCAAAAAACGTCCAGGAAATAACGACAGCTAACGAACTGATCAAAAACGATTTAAACAATATAACAGAAAGTGAATTTAGTATAATAGTCATAAAATTAATCACTGGGCTTGAAAACAGTATAAAGGACAGCAGGGAATCTATTGCTACAGAGATCAAGGGACTAAGGAACAGCCAGGAGGAGCTAAAAAATGCTATTAATGAGCTGCAAAATAAAATGGAGACAACCACAGCTTGGATTGAAGAGGCAGAGGAGAGAATAGGTGAACTAGAAGATAAAATTATGGAAAAAGAAGCTGAGAAAAAGAGAGATAAAAAAATCCAGGAGTATGAGGGGAAAATTAGAGAACTAAGTGATTCACTAAAGAGAAATAATATACGCATAATTGGTATTCCAGAGGAGGAAGAGAGAGGGAAAGGTGCTGAAGGTGTACTTGAAGAAATAATAGCTGAGAACTTCCCTGATCTGGGGAAGGAAAAAGGCATTGAAATCCAAGAGGCACAGAGAACTCCCTTCAGACGTAACTTGAATCGATCTTCTGCACAACATATCATAGTGAAACTGGCAAAATACAAGGATAAAGAGAAAATTCTGAAAGCAGCTAGGGATAAACCTGCTCTAACATATAAAGGGAGACCTATAAGACTTGTGACCAATCTCTCTACTGAAACTCGGCAGGCCAGAAAGGAATGGCAAGAGATCTTCAATGTGATGAACAGAAAAAATATGCAGCCGAGAATCCTTTATCCAGCAAGTCTGTCATTTAGAATAGAGGGAGAGACAAAAGTCTTCCCAAACAAACACAAACTGAAGGAATTCATCACCACTAAACCAGCCCTACAAGAGATCCTAAGGGGGATCCTATGAGACAAAGTACCAGAGACATCGCTACAAGCATGAAACCTATGGACATCACAGTGACTCTAAACCCATACCTTTCTATAATAATACTGAATGTAAATGGACTAAATGCAACAACCAAAAGACATAGGGTATCAGAATGGATAAAAAAACAAGACCCATCTATTTGCTGTCTACAAGAGACTCATTTTAGACCTGAGGACACCTTCAGATTGAGAGTGAGGGGATGGAGAAGTATTTATCATGCCACTGGAAGTCAGAAGAATGCTGGAGTAGCCATACTTCTATCAGACAAACTAGACTTTAAATTAAAGGCTGTAACAAGAGATGAAGAAAAGGCATTATATAATAATCACAGGGTCTATCCATCAGGAAGAGCTAACAATTATAAATGTCTATGTGCTGAATTCAGGAGCCCCCAAATATATAAAACAATTACTCATAAACATAAGCAACCTTATTGATAAGAATGTGGTAATTGCAGGGGACTTTAACACTCCATTTACAGAAATGGATAGATAATCTAGACACACGATCAATAAAGAAACAAGGGCCCTGAAGGATACCTTGGATCAGATGGACTTGACAGATATATTTAGAACTCTGCATCCCAAAGCAACAGAATATACTTTCTTCTCGAGTGCACATGGAACATTCTCCACGATAGATCACATACTGGGTCACAAAACAGCCCTTCGTAAATATACAAGAATTGAAATCATACCATGCATACTTTCAGACCACAATGCTATGAAGCTTGAAATGAACCACAGGAAAAAGTCTGGAAAACCTCCAAAAGCATGGAGGTTAAAGAACACCCTACTAAAGAATGAATGGGTCAACCAGGCAATTAGAGAAGAAATTAAAAAATATATGGACACAAACGAAAATGAAAATGCATCAATCCAAACGCTTTGGGATTCAGCGAAGGCAGTCCTGAGAGGAAAATACATTTCAATCCAGGCCTATCTCAAGAAACAAGAAAAATCCCAAATACAAAATCTAACAGCAAACCTAAAGGAAATAGAAGCAGAACAGCAAAGACAGCCTAAATCCAGCAGAAGAAGAGAAATAATAAAGATCAGAGCAGAAATAAACAATATAGAATCTAAAAAAAACTGTAGAGCAGATCAACGAAACCAAGAGTTTGTTTTTGAAAAAATAAACAAAATTGATAAACCTCTAGCCAGGCTTCTCAAAAAGAAAAGGGACATGACCCAAATAGATAAAATCATGAATGAAAATGAAATTATTACAACTAATCCCTCAGAGATACAAGCAATTATCAGGGAATACTATGAAAAATTATATGCCAACAAACTGGACAACCTGGAAGAAATGGACAAATTCCTAAACACCCACACTCTTCCAAAACTCAATCAGGAGGAAATAGAAAGCTTGAACAGACCCATAACCAGCGAAGAAATTGAATCAGTCATCAAAAATCTCCCAACAAATAAGAGTCCAGGACCAGATGGCTTCCCAAAGGAGTTCTACCAGACGTTTAAAGCAGAGATAATACCTATCCTTCTCAAGCTATTCTAAAAAATAGAAAAGGAAGGAAAGCTTCCAGACTTATTCAATAAGCCAGTATTACTTTGATTCCTAAACCAGACAGAGACCCAGTAAAAAAAGAGAACTACAGGCCAATATCCCTGATGAATATGGATGCAAAAATTCTCAATAAGATACTAGCAAATCGAATTCAACAGCATATAAAAAGAATTATTCACCATGATCAAGTGGGATTCATTCCTGAGATGCAGGGCTGGTTCAACATTCGCAAATCAATAAACGTGATACATCACATTAATAAAAGAAAAGGTAAAAACCACATGATCCTGTCAATCGATGCAGAAAAGACATTTGACAAAATTCAGCACTCTTTCTTAATAAAAACCCTCGAGAAAGTTGGGATAGAAGGAACATCCTTAAAGATCATAAAAGCCATTTATGAAAAGCCCACAGCTAACATCATCCTCAATGGGGAAAAACTGAGAGCTTTTTCCCTGAGATCAGGAACATGACAGGGATGCCCACTCTCACTGCTGTTGTTTAACATAGTGTTGGAAGTTCTAGCATCAGCAATCAGACAACAAAAGGAAATCAAAGGCATCCAAATTGGCAAAGATGAAGTCAAGCTTTCACTTTTTACAGATGACATGATATTATACGTGGAAAATCCAATAGACGCCACCAGAAGTCTGCTAGAACTGATACATGAATTCAGCAAAGTCGCAGGATACAAAATCAATGTACAGAAATCAGTTACATTCTTATACACTAATAATGAAGCAACAGAAAGACAAATAAAGAAACTGATCCCATTCACAATTGCACCCAGAAGCATAAAATACCTAGGAATAAATCTAACCAAAGATGTAAAAGATCTGTATGCTGAAAACTATAGAAAGCTTATGAAGGAAATTGAAGAAGATATAAAGAAATGGAAAAACATTCCATGCTCATGGATTAGAAGAATAACTATTGTCAAAATGTCAATACTACCCAAAGCTATCTACACATTCAATGCAATCCCAATCAAAATTGCACCAGCATTCTTCTCGAAATTAGAACAAGCAATCCTAAAATTCATATGGAACCATGAAAGGCCCCGAATAGCCAAAGTAATTTTGAAGAAGAAGACCAAAGCAGGAGGCATCACAATCCCAGACTTTAGCCTCTACTATAAAGCTGTAATCATCAAGACAACATGGTATTGGCACAAAAACAGACACATAGACCAATGGAATAGAATAGAAACCCCAGAACTTGACCCACAAACGTATGGCCAACTCATCTTTGACAAAGCAGGAAAGAACATCCAATGGAAAAAAGACAGTCTCTTTAACAAATGGTGCTGTGGGAACTGGACAGCAACATGCAGAAGATTGAAACTAGACCACTTTCTCACACCATTCACAAAAATAAACTCAAAATGGATAAAGGACCTGAATGTGAGACAGGAAACCATCAAAACCCTAGAGGAGAGAGCAGGAAAAGACCTCTCTGACCTCAGCCGTAGCAATTTCTTACTTGACACATCCCCAAAGGCAAGGGAATTAAAAGCAAAAATGAACTACTTGGACCTTATGAAGATAAAAAGCTTCTGCACAGCAAAGGAAACAACCAACAAAACTAAAAAGCAACCAATGGAATGGGAAAAGATATTTGCAAATGACATATCGGACAAAGGGCTAGTATGCAAAATCTATAAAGAGCTCACCAAACTCCACACCCGAAAAACAAATAACCCAGTGAAGAAATGGGCAGAAAACATGAATAGACACTTCTCTAAAGAAGACATCCAGAAGTCCAACAGGCACATGAAAAGATGCTCAACATCGCGCCTCATCAGGGAAATACAAATCAAAACCCACACTCAGATATCACCTCACACCAGTCAGAGTGGCCAAAATGAACAAATCAGGAGACTATAGATGCTGGAGAGGATGTGGAGAAACGGGAACCCTCTTGCACTGTTGGTGGGAATGTAAACTGGTACAGCCACTCTGGAAAACAGTGTGGAGGTTCCTCAAAAAATTAAAAATAGATCTACCCTATGACCCAGCAGTAGCACTGCTGGGAATTTACCCAAGGGATACAGGAGTACTGATGCATAGGGGCACTTGTGCCCCAATGTTTATAGCAGCACTCTCAACAATAGCCAAATTATGGAAAGAGCCTAAATGTCCATCAACTGACAAATGGATAAAGAAATTGTGGTTTATATACACAATGGAGTACTACATGGCAATGAGAAAGAATGAAATATGGCCCTTTGTAGCAACGTGGATGGAACTGGAGAGTGTGATGCTAAGTGAAATAAGCTATACAGAGAAAGACAGATACCATATGTTTTCACACTTATGTGGATCCTGAGAAACTTAACAGAAGACCATGGGGGAGGGGAAGAAAAAAAAAAGAGGTTAGAGTGGGAGAGAGCCAAAGCATAAGAGACTTAAAAACTGAGAACAAACTGAGGGTTGAAGGGGGGTGGGAGGGAGGGGGAGTGGGTGATGAGTATTGAGGAGGGCACCTTTTGGGATGAACACTGGGTGTTGTATGGAAACCAATTTGAAATTAAATTTCATATATAGAACAAAAAAAAGAATCACTGCTCTTGATGTAAACTGAAAAAAGGAGACTAAAAACATCTAGATTCTAGAAGTGATACTTCAGAGGAGGATCCGGCTTCACGAATAGAATGTCCAAAGGTAAGATGCAAACACTAGCTTGATTTACAGAAACATTGTAATAAAACAGGATTCAGGGCTCAAGAAGTTTCAGATGGCACGTATTACTAAAGCCATTGGAGCAGGTGCGCCTGAATGTCTCAGTCAGTTAGGGTAAGTATCAGACTCTTGATTTCAGCTCAGGTCATGATTTCACAATTCATGAGATTGTGAGATATAGCCTGTGGGATTCTCTCTCTCCCTCTACCTCTGCTCCTCTCCCATGTGCACACTCTATCTCTCTCAAAATAAACTTTAAAGCCATTGGACTGGGCAAGTGTGATTTAATTTGAATGATCCAAAGTGGAAGAAAGCTCATTCAGCCAAAGTGGAAGAAAGCTTACAAAAGATAAGTGAAGTCTCAGGGCCTTACTGAACAGACTGGGCTAGAGCTCTGGGTGAGTCAGCCAAGAAGCTGAGACCTGACTAGTGGCATAGAATGAGCTAACAAAGCAAGATGAAAGCTTTCCATGTTACTTCTGGACTGTGCGTGATGGTAACTTCTGTGGCTAAACATGCCCCACGTAATACTATCTGGGGGAGGGGTGGTGCTGAGACTGTCAAGGGAAGATATCAATACCTATTTAGAGGGGCAAGGGGGAGCAGGGGTGATGATTAATCAGCTTCCCTCCCTTCATAATTACTGATTAGTTGCCAGATAGTAATTTATCCCCTGGGTCTGCATTAAATTCTGAATCTACAATAGGAGAAGTAGCATTTTTTTTATATTTAAATATAATTTACACATTTAAAAAAATAGTAACGAAAAGAAACATTACTATTATTGATCTTGTCATCTAGTACGTGGGGCTGGCCATTCATTTCATTCTGTATGATTGTGATTTTTTTTAAAAGCACTAAAAGTTTTTTTCCCCATAGTAAAATATACTCATAATCAGCTTAGAATTTATATGGGAAATGATAAGTTTTATAATAATCTGTCATCCTTCAATTCATCCATCCATCCAAATGAACTACAAATATTTTTTGAGTATTTGTTGGTGTTAGGCACACATTTAAATACGGGGCATGCAAATGTAAATAAATGTGGTCCCTGGCCTCAAGTAGATCACAGAATCTTAGGGATATAATATTCAATTTTGACAATATTAATTGATTGCACTTGCAACACAGTACAGGGAGCCATGGCAAAGACATAATATTTTCATTAAAACTTAAAGAATTATTAATGTAGATTTTAGGGCATAGAAGTTGGGACCCACAGAGAATACAAGGTGTGAATGATTCTTACGATTGGAGAACAGGAACACAGTTGACGTGAGCATTTAGAGAAAAGCCCAAAAAGTAGTCAGGGGTGAGTTTGTGAATATTCTTGTTTGGCATGCTAAGTGATGTAGGCTTCGACTTTTCAGTAGAAGACTTTTACAGCAATGGAATGACTTGATCCGGTTTGTGTTGTGAAAAGATCATTCTGAAGGCAGCGTGGAAGATTTATTAGACTTCAGACACATTAGTAGCAGAGAGACCAAGAGAGACCTATTTAGCCAGCTGGTGCAGTTGTGAATGTGACAAATGATGATGACCTGAACCGAATCAGTGACAATGGGATAGAGATATATCCCTAGAGAGAAGAGAGAGAGGAGAATTGTTCTGAGATATGTTAAGAGTAAATGGATTTTGTAATTGGGTTGATTTTATATAAAGATGTTAGAAACTGAGGAATGAAGGATCAGTGTTGACTGAGTCTGCCTTTAGGTCAACATGGTCTATTCATAAAGAATCGGGCAGGTAGTATTAACCACAAACCATGGATACTCCTGTACCATTATAAACAATCACCCGGATTTTTTTTTTTAGTATTTTGCCAATTGTAATTTTCTTTTCCTTAACTTTAACTTAGGGTATTTCTTTTGGTTTCGCTCCAGGCTCAGCACTCATTTCCTCTTCACTGTTTGGAAACAGGACCACTGTTTCCCTAGATTCTTGGCTTGAACTCTAACATGAATATGCCTTATCTACCCAAAAAGAGTATGGCAAGTTTTTATATTGGATGATTGGATTAATGTAGATTCTTTCTTGATGGGGGAATATCCAGTTGCACATGTCTAATGCCAGTTACAAATTTATCTGGCAGCTTAAGAACCAGTACAGGGAAAAATGCAAATATGAATATTCTCACATTCTATATATGGCCACTGAAGTCATTAGCATGAAAATGATCTTGAGAGACAAATGTATAGAATAAGAGAAGATCAAAGATAGAAATTAGGAAACAAATATTTTAAGGCTCAGTTAAGAGGTAGGATAAAATGCTGGAAGAAGAGGGAATTGGTAATAGACTTAGGAAGAGAACTATATCCTCAGATCAAGAGGGAAAGTAATTCTTAAGACAACAGTGGAAAGTACCTCTAAGAGATCAAGCAAAATAATAATTAAAAATTCCCACCAGAGTTTGAAATAAAAAGCACCTAACTATATTATCAAAAATTGTTTTCTTAAGTAATAAAGGCCAAAGTCATCTCTGTGGAATAGTAAGTGAGAAAATGAAGAAAATAAGTATAGTGTGTTCTTTCAAGAGTTTGTGCTATATAGTGAGTTACAGAGTAAGGATTATGCTCTTAGAGTAACATATGACCAAAAAATATATTTTGATGAAAAAGAATAAATATGTTCAAATGCTGAGAAGAAAAGTGCAGAGTCCAAGATAAAGGAAGTGTCATCAGTCGAACGGGATCCCAGAAGGAGCAATAAAGGAATGAGATCTCAACGTAGAAGGAGCTGTCTTGGAAGTGAGGTGGAGCATCTCTTGTTTTGAGACATAAATGAGAAATGAAAGAATAGGTATAGGGGAAACTAGTAGGTTGGTAGATAGGAGATAGATGGGTGTGGATGTGGTAGGAGAGTAGTTGATGGAGTTTATGTTTCATAGCTTTTTAGATTCTCAGATGTGTATGGGCAAGACAATTTGCTAGAATTGAGAGAAGAAGACTGAAATGGGTTTGTAAAAATATAATAAGGACTTAGAATAACCAAAAAAAGGATGTTAAAGGGAAGAGCTTAGAGAGAAGTAAAAGGAATTTCAAGCTTTATTGGAGTTGTTTAGTTGTGTATATACACACACACACACACACACACACATTTTTTTTTGGTCACATCATGGTTTGATAGCATAGTTGCAGAAGCTGACATGTTAGTTGGTTAGGTCTTGGGATGGAAATTCGCAGTATGAATTCTTCAGAAGGACAAAGGAAAGGAAGAATGGAATGGAGAATTAAACTTTAGCCTCTGAATCTACCAATCAACTTTACCTACATTATCTCATTTAATCATCACACAGTGTTTAGAGGTAGACATTATTTCTATTGCACTGAAGAAAAATATAAAGTTGAGATAGTCACAAGTTCTAAATGGCAGAAACAGAATTTTAACCTGTGTATGTATTATTTTATATTTGGTGCTCTTTCAACCAAATTTTGCTACGTAAGAATTAGGAATTATCTGAAATCATTAAGCAGTGGGTCTAGATGGAGTGAAAAGCAGATGAAACATATACAAGGGCTTTTGAAGGAACAGAATAGAGAAGGGTCAAGGAAAAGGGTAATTAAATGTCATGGAATAATTGGTGCATTTGGAGCATAACCACAAGGGTTGTAAAAGAAGAGAAGCCATAGCCAGAAAGTGGGAATTAGGAGGTTGAGATTTCAAAGATGAAGAACATCAAAGTGTTAGAAAATCCTTATTTGAGGTCCTGAGAGTCCTTCCTTAAATTGCAAAGCTGAATTATGATGGATTCTCTATGTCAAGGAACAATGATATTGGTGTGTTGATTAAGTTAACCAGTTAACCGTGTGAAAGCTGAAATGGTCCTAATGATGGAATAACTTAGGTGGGCAAAGAGGATGAACCTTATAATTGAGTTATCAGAGAGATAAAGGGTAAAAATCCTCACTTTGCCACTATTAGATGTGACTTGTTCAAATTTAATCTTCGTCTCTAAATTTTGAGAGACAAGAGCCTCAAGAATTGATGGAAAGGAACAATTTTATTTTATGGTTTGTTTTTAACCAGCTTTTACTTTCAATCTAATTCCTACACCCAGTTAATTACAAATTACACTTTTTTTTGGTAATTTTCTGTTTTGTCAAAACCTGGAAACATTTTTATAAAATGTATAAATCTCCTTAAGGTCACTTCAGGTAACAATGAATCAAGTAGGATGGCTTACTTCAGTGAAAATTTGGAAAATCGGTTTTCTTGCCCCTCATTTTGTAGAATGATGGATTAGACTAATCCTGGTCAATTTATAGTGTTGTATTATTAATCAAAACTGCTTTTTTAAGTCTAATTATGTCTCAACAAACCACAGATAAATGATTTTATTATCAGGGATTTATGATAACTCAAATCACTGGGAAGGAATAAAATCTCTGTGCTTTTAATTCAACACTTCCCATTATTATTAGCAAAAAAGATAATTTCTCTAGTGGGTGTCAAGGATATGAAAAGCATTTTTACTTTTTATTTAATCGAATCAGAAAAGGGGAATACTAAAACCAATCATACAAGTCCTCTATAGCCCTAAAAAGAGTTTCCTGTGCACAAGAATGAGCCCTAAGCACATAGCAGTTGCAGCCAATGAGGAATCAGTTAGTTGTCTTTCACTGTGTGCTCTTTCAGGGTCACCACACGTAACCAACACAGTTCTGTTTTCATAATCACATCTCATCACCTGTTGTGCCTTCTGGAAGTTAGCTCCCACCAGAAGAACTAATACTACCACTAATAATGTAAAGTAGGATGTCACAAATAAATTTGGTAAAATGGCACTTTTAACGGGAGCAAAGTTTTATCTTTTACAATCAGAGAACACATTAACAGCATCTTTCCTTAGGCGAAGAGGATGCTTTTAATCTCTAATCTATTAATATTCTCATGTATGCCCTACAGGTTCATTTTGTTCTTTGGATTTGATCTTTTTTTTTTTTTTTTTTTTAATTTAGCCTTATTCAGTATATTTTCTAAATGTGCTATAGTGGACCATTTTTATCACCATTCTTTTTTTCTTTTTTAAGTTTATTTATTTTTGAGACAGAGAGAGACAGAGCATGAATGGGGGAGCAGCAGAGAGAGAGGGAGACACAAAATCGGAAGCAGGCTCCAGGCTCTGAGCCATCAGCCCAGAGCCCGACGCGGGGCTCGAACTCACGGAGGCGAGATCGTGACCTGAGCTGAAGTTGGTCGCTTAACCGACTGAGCCACCCAGGCGCCCCTCACCATTCTTGATAATACTGCTGCTTCAGATTTTGTTTAGATTCCTTTTGTGTTTTTAATGACCAGGATAGATGGAAAAGAACCAAGTTGGTGAATTAAAGAGCAGAAGGATAAGTTTAGAGATTTACAATTTTCTTCTTACATTATTGTCAAAGGAATGGGAATAAAAATCAGTGTTTTGCGTTGATAAATATATGAAGTAACATTTCAATTTCAAACCCATATAACCACTGTGGGGGACTTTTGAGTATGGAAGGGGACAATGCCAATAATTAGACCAAGGTAACAGGATTAATCCAGGATTTTCCTACATAAACCAAATGCATGGTTTTACACCTGCTTTTATGTCCTTTACCCCATTCCATGCTATTTTTCATGGTTATTTATGAAACTGTTTGATGTGTTTTTGGTAGCTGAAAGATACCTGAACTGGTGTTATTTCTCTCTACACTCCATTTGTTTCCCACGGTGATTTGTGTGTAGTACATCTTGAAAAAGGTATTTTCCCAATAAATGATGAATGTTTGAAGTATGTATGAGCACGCACTACTACAATGTGACCAATATGTAGTTTTGCATCAAAGAGTAGCTTCTGACATTTTAGAATCCTTATTACCTTCCAGAACTCTGTCCTAATTTTTTATCTTAAGCTCATTTAAAAATAACATTTCTGTTTTTGTTATCTGTAATTAGATATATGTTCCACTTAGCTTCCAGTTGTAGAGTATATGAGGTCCTGTCCCAAATTGACCCAGTTACACAAAGTCAAATCCTTGGTAATGTCTCTGAAACATTTTCATTTTCTTCTCTCAGCTATAATGGATTCAATTTACAGAGAAATTACAAGTGAAGAAATACTTATTTTTAAATTCCATTTGGAAATTTACTGGAATGTAGACTTTAGAAGAATAAAATCATCTTAAATATTACTTAGGTCAACTACCTCACTTTTGGATGATAGGATCCTGAAAATTAAAATTACTTGTCCTATGTCAAATAGTAGTAGAAAAGAGACTTATGTCAATAAATCATGTACATTTATATTTCCAGCCTGTTTATGTGGATTTTAAAGATGTACAAATTAAAACACACAAAAAAAGAAGAATATTTCTGGATAATGCATCACCTGCAGTAATCAAAGGTTTGACTATAGTGGTTTAACCAAATAAAAGCATAAATAAAAGTTTCTTAGATAAGTAAGTCTGCAAATAAGTGCTATAGTGATGATATGAGAGCTTTAAAACATCTGTATTTCAGGCTCCTACTGTCCTTCTGTTCCATTGTCTCTAGCTTGTAGTTTAATTCTCTCTATTTCCTCATAATCTCAAAACAACTACCCAATTTACATATTTCCATCTCATTTTTGGGCAGGAAGAAATAGGAAGGGCAATACCTATATTTGGAAGGCAAACATTCCCAGAAGTCTCCAGGAAACTTCTACTTGAATCTATGGCCACCAATGGCTATAAGGACAGCATAGGACCTGTAGGCTATTTGATTTTTAAACTGGCATCTTACCACTCCAAAAAACCCAGAATAATTTCTTAATATTGAAAGGGAAGAAATAAGTGTTTATTAAGCATCTATCAGTATTTGCTACAATTTAAGTAGGAAGGGAATTTTTTAAAGTATCTTAATATCTCTGCTTTAATCAAAATCAGACTCAAACCTTGGGACCAGGAGTGACACCCAAGGAAACCTCAGAGTCATTCTGGTATAGACATCATTCTCACTACATGATACCACCATCTCACGATGCAAGGACTTGAAAATTATCCACTCTTATACCTGCTTTCCTCAAGGGGCTAAACCCAAGCATACCTGATTTACAGCTTATTTTCCTGCAAACATTATTTTCCATATTGATTATCTGCAAAACTTATATACCTGCTGATTTAATTTAGTGAATTCAGTCAAACTTGGTTGATAATGACTGAAAATGATTTGAAGCTATCTTGATATGTTACCACTTTTTTTCTTTAAAAAACTTTTTTAATGTTTATTTATTTTTGGGAGAGAGGCACACAGAGTGTGAGTGGGGGAGGGTCAGAGAGAGAGGGAGACACAGAATCTGAAGTGGGGCTCTAGGCTCTGAGCTGTCAGCACAGAGCCTGACATGAGGCTTGAACTCATGAACTGTGAGATCAGACCTGAGCTGAAGGCGGACACTTAACCAACTGAGCCACCAAGGGGCCTGATATGTTACCACTTTTGATGGCATTTTGACCTCACAGGTCCTTCTGTGCTTTTTATGCAAGGAAATTAGTAATATGCAGAATTTAGATTCCAGTGCAAGGCATTAGTGAAGAGATATTTTAGGAGACAGGTTGTTTCCTAAAGTCCCTGAAAGAACTTTAAGCATGGGGTTAACCTTGGTCATGGGACTTATCATATGGAAAGAGCGTATGGTTTTGGTTTCTGGGGTCAGACATAACTACAGTAATGTGATTTTGGCCAAGTGTCTACAATCATTGCTTCACAGGTAAAAGGGGAGGGAATAAGTCTTCCTTAAAGGGCTGCTCTGAAGGTTAATACCAACTATGTATTTGACAACACTGTCATAAATTATAATGGGCTACTTGCCCTTTACATGCTATATTTTATTAGTAAAAGATAAAAGGAAGTAAATTTAAAAACAGATTCTCACTTTTCTTTAAAGGACAGCTCTATCAGGGCTTCAAGCTTTGTTTTAAACCCTAGGTGTTTCCCTCTCCTGCCTCTGCTAAAATCATTTAACATTTCTGGGTTTCAAGTTCTTCATTAGTGACATATAGAATCACTGCTTCTTGTTATCACAAAAAGGATGTGATTAAATTAATGCTTAAGAAGTAGAAAAAAGGTAAACCTACTAGTTTCCTAGGAGCTTCATAGAAAAAGTGTTTACTGTGGGAGAAGAGAACAAAACCAGGAGAACAAGACCAAACATACCTGGCTAAAGCAAATATCAAAGACATGCACTAGAAAAAAAATGAAGTGACAGATTGAAAAAGGGAGAATGGTATACAGCCTTAAAGGACTTTATATCAGTGGCTTTAATATCAGCCAAAGAAACTGGCAATACAACAGACCAACATCTCCCTTCACTATATTACAGGCATGAGTTTCCAAAACTGGTTAAAGGTATGTTATATGTAGCCTTCATTTGGCTGCATTGAGTTGAAACTAACAGAGAATAGTCTATCTTTTCCATTTTATGAAGTCTTCTTTTTTTTTTAATTTTTTTAATGTTTATTTATTTTTGAGACAGAGACAGACAGAGTATGAATGGGGGAGGGTCAGAGAGAGAGGGAGACACAGAATCTGAAACAGGCTCCAGGCTCTGAGCTGTCAGCACAGAGCCTGACGCGGGGCTCAAACTCACGGACCGTGAGATCATGACCTGAGCCGAAGTCGGATGCTTAACCGACTGAGCCACATAGGTGCCCCTATGAAGTCTTCTTTTGATGGCTTTACATACATCCTCCTTCCAGGTCAATATTCCTAACTCATAAAGTAAAAGTCATATTCAAAAAGGAAGTGTGGTCAGTTAGAGGCAGGCAGGGTTTTGTCATGGTATCCTTCTGTTTTGTCCTGCTCCTCCATCCACCACAACTTTAGGAGCTCAGGATCATTGGTTCCTCCTTCTTCCACTTTGGGTCAGCTACATCAAAGTCTGATCTTTTAGGACACTAGGATGACCTAGGGGCCTCATGTGTGTGACTCAACCTGCAAGATCCTTTGTCATATATTATGGCAAACAAAAATGGGCAGGGGATGATTTCTAATGATTTGATGAGACTACAGTGTCATAATTTGTGAGCTTCCTGATGTTTTTCACAGCTTTAGAGACAAAAATGAAGAATGGCAGTAATTTATTTGTTGCATCCTATCTATTGTTGACTGCCTACGATTTATGTACATGACATGGTGTGAAAACCATTAATGTTACTGTCTTTTTATATTTTCATTATGATTCTCTAATGTAGATACTGCCATGTTGCAGATAAGGAAGCTGAGACTCAAAGAAGATAAATAACTCAGCCAAAATTACACAAATAGCACATGTTGGAAACAGGTTTAAAACCATGTTTTGGTGACTCCAATATTTCTGTAGCTAATGACTACATTATTCTGTCATTTAGAATACCTTCTCCATCAACCACCAAAAATATAATAAGCAACAACAAAAAAAGTCAAATAGTCCCAGGAAGGTGTTACTACATTCCTTGGAGATAAATATCCCTCTCTATATTTCTAGTGAAAGTATGCAACCAACCAAACAAACAAAAAACAAAACAAAAGGCATGTCGGCAAATTCAGTTACTGATTAAGATTAGAAAACAGAGTAAGGTTGCCTTAGCTAAAAATTCAACAGTATTTCTTATGAATGCTATTAAAAACTCAGAAATCTAGGGCACTAGGGTGGCTCAGTTGGATAAGTGTCCAACTCTTGATTTCAGCTCAGGTCATAATCTCACAGTTTGTGGGATTGAGCCCCTCATCAGGCTCTGCACTGACAGTGAGAAGCCTGCTTAGGATTCTCTTTCTCCTTCTCTCTCTGTGCCCCCCCCCCCACCCCGACTCATGCTGTCTCACTCTCTCTCAAAATAAATAAATAAACATTAAAAAAAAATCCCTCAGAAATCTAACCTTCATCACTGAAAATCAGTCTTTTCAAAAAAGAATCCTGGTAGGAGAGTAGCATATTGGTATAAAAGAGATTTGGCATTTTATAGTACTCACATGAAATAGAGGGTAGTAAATGTGGGGGAAAAAAGCATGAGAGAAGATATTTCAAAGTACTCGTGTGTGTTTCATGAAACAAAGCTGTGCTGATTATACCAGCAAAGCATTTTTAATTAGGGGTCTGTTAATTTTCAATATTCAATCATCTATAAACCATTCCAAATTGCATTTAGTTATAAATGAACTGAGTCCTCTTAGACTTTGAATCCTTTCAGTTGACTCAAGCATGATGAAGATTACCCTTAGATGTTGCTGTAGTACCTAAGGGAGATTAAAGATACCACTGCATAAGTTTTTTGAGTTTTGACTTTTCAAATATTTTCTGAAGAACTATACCTCCTAATGTACAGAATCTGGCGGTTTGATTAACTAACTAGTCCCACAAAGTATATGAAAAAAGCAGGAGGTAAACTGCTTCATGCTGTGCCCCAGAAGCAATTTGCATCATATTTGAGGCCACCTGACTCCACCAGTGAACAAGATACTCAAAAAAGATTTCTCAGGCTTTGACATTTTAGCAGCTATAGAATGGCTGAGGGCTGGAGTGTCATTAACAGATGAGACTTGTTCAAGTTACCGCATTTTCCTATTCTACCCAGCTTAATTGGCATGTCAGGCTATGGATCCATCCTGTGATAAAAGGCCAAATGTCTACTGATTCTCCCAGCCTGACTGGTGAGTTTTAAGGGGCTCTGGAGTTGCTTATAGACGATGAAACCATTCATTGAACCTTGCTATTGAAGTTGACAAAGAAGCAGACTGAGTGTAGGGAAGAGTGTTTCCACAAGCATTATTCTAGTTGTCAGACAAACTATCAAGAGACTTGGAGGAGATGTGGAGCCACTGGCTCATATAATGCCTTTCTTTCTTTTCTTTCTCCCCTTTTTTCTCTTTTCCCTCCCTTAAGGATAGAGTAATTAAATGTAACAAAAAGGTCCAAAGTTTCTTGGATAAGACAAGAATTTCAGTTTCTGAAATAGAAAAAAAAAAGCTTTATAAAGAAGAAAAATTCATTTCTAGGGGAAAAAATGTAATATCCTGAAATTGGGGAGGGAGGTTGTTACTCTCCCTCTCTCTCTCTGTTTTTAAAGTTCATTTTATTTTGAGAGAGAGAGAGTGAGTGAGTGAGCAGGTAGGGGAGGGGCAGACACAGGGAGAGAGAGAGAATCCCAGCCAGGCTCAGCACTGTCAGTGCAGAGCCCAACATGGGGCTTGAACCCATGAACCGTGAGATCATGACCTGAGCTGAAACCAAGAGTTAGGTGCTCAACTGACTGAGCCACCCAGGAGCCCCTATTTTTGGGGGGCTGTGCTAACACTCTCTCAGCCAAGGTCCCCTCCATGTTGTGTGTGTTCTGCAATATCCGCTGTCGAATCTGATGTGGTCTGGTCGATTGTTTTGATCCATCATACCTGCCCCAAAGTGCTTAAGTGATAGGGTTGAACTGTTGTAAAGAACCAAAAGAAGTGTATCAAGTGGGATAGGTTGGAGGCACATTTCTTGTCCATTTATTTCATGGATAAGAATATAAGGATAGTAGGGATTTCTGGAAACACTATAAAAGACATCTGAAATATCTATGCATCCTGGAGTGTTTGACCAGTTATAGAAAAGGTAGTTGGAGCCTGTCATGAGTCCAGGTGATTGAAGGAAAGGATGAACAAATGCCAGTGAGAGATTCTAGGATGCATGGCCACAGGGTCAACATTAAATGCCTTTCAATGCCTCTGATTCAGTCACCTCTCCCATTTCCAGAAACTCACCTACCTATTAAGTGCAATATATGAGCACAGTTTTATGTATATCTTCCTTTTGAGAAACAGTTAAGTATTTTTATCCAACTAAGCTTATGTCTTGATGGCTTTCAAGCTCTATCTTCTACTACTTCTTTTACATTTCTTTATTCTTTCATTCTTTCTTCCAGTCACACCAAGTTATTGATTGCTACCTGGATATGTTTTCTGTTTCTGTGTTTTCTCATGCTGTTCTGCCAGGTAGTATGCCCTTTCTTCGATCTTCTTCCATCTGTTAGATCCTGGCAACAGTGGTGCCTCTTCCAAAGCCTTTTCTGATGTTCCCAGCCAAAAGATATCTCTCTCTCCTTTGAATTTCTCTTGTTCTTTTTCTCTCTCTGATGGAACTCATATTTTACCTTATGTCATGATTATCTCCTCTGCTTTAGAAAAATCTCCTGTAGTGTCCCATCCTTAATATGAAAATATACTCTAAAAATCTAGCTATAATTTCTGTTTTGTCAATAGAAAACAATGTAAGAAAACAATGAAGGTTTTTCCAAGATGTTATTTTTGTTTAAATTATATATTTTTTTAAGTTACATAATGACATTCTGAAAATGAGTATAGGGTAATGATAAAGTAAGAAGTAGCTTAAATGGAAGGAGTATATAGTTAAGAAATTCTGTGTGCCTAGCATAAAATGTCAATCAGTAAAAATTCAATACAATTTTAGTTATTTGCATTATATTCATTAGTGAATTTATTGGAAAAATGTAAATTAAAAGTCATTTATGGATGAGTTACTCAAATTATAATATGCAGGGTAACAAGGTAAGTATATAATAAGCTATCTTGGCTTTTACAACAACCACACATAATAGATATTATTATCGCAGTTTACATATGATAAAGCCAAAGTTTATGAAAAGTAAAAGACTTGCTAAAGGGCATGTAACTAATAAATATAGACACCTTTTCCAAAATCTGGCCTTAAAAATGCTAATCTTCAAAACTAACAAGAGAAATCTCAGTAAGAGGTAAAGATGAGGCAGCTATTGAAGAAGAGATACCATTCTCCTTCATTTATCGATTGATTGATTCATTAATTCGTTCATTTGGCAAATATTTCTGAGCCCCATATTAGCTACTGTTTTAGAGGCGAGGATGCAGCAGTGAACAAGTATATTTGGTCACAAAAGTGCAGCTGAATTTCTAGCCATCACATCTGCATTCGAGGCAAAAGAAAGGAAAAAGGAAAGACATATTCTAGTCTCTCCCTTTTAAAGGAGTATTACTGAAAGTCATTTTTAAACCTTTTTCCTATGGTTTTTCTGTCCAGTACTTTATCACGTGACCACTCCCATCTGCAAGGCAGACCGAGGAATAGTTTTCAGTTATATTAATATTGCAAAAATATGTATTTAGGATTTTATTTATGGAGGAAAAATATACAATGGCTAGTGATGGGCAACTAGCTGTCTCTGACACTCCTCTCCAAAACTATTGTACACAGAATAACCAGAGTGACCTGACAGTACTGTCTGGCTGTTACCAGTACCTCCAGTACAGTAGCCCAGAACCTACAAAAGGATTCCGAGCCGATAGCTGGGATGCCTGTCCTTTCTTCTTTGTTTGCTGGTCTTCTGTCTCCTTTTTCAGTATTTTTCAAGCTCATCATAGTTTTATATACAAGAGAATGGCCATCCTATTTCATTTACTCTTCTCTTTTCAGCTCACATAAGATACACATATCTGTATAATCAAGGACAAACCAAGATGTTAGGGTAGCCACACAAGAGATTAATGATAGGAGAAAGGGAGCTAAAATAAAATGAAAGCAATAAAAAATGGTAACAGACAAATAAAAAAGCCTAAGTTAAATTTAAGTAAAAGCCAAAGGATAGGAAATTTTTATATTCAGCTGTTCAAGTCATTAAGAAGTAGAGAAGTACTTTGTAATCAATATAATTAACTAATTTATCTATTTTTTTCAAAGAATGAACCAAATACTTTCCTGAATATTTTCCTGTTTCCTGAATAACTCATTATTTTAGGGAAAATTTTTTACTTGGAAAAATGGTGACAAGTAATTAAAAAAAAAGGTATTTTTAAAAGTGAATGTCATAATAGCAATACAGGAAATAGGAAATCTTAAGGTGTTGAATGTCTTTTGGATGTTTGAGTTAATATCTCTCAGCATCTGTTTCACTTTGTTTTCAGGAAGCAGCTGGAAGTTCACAGGTTTAAAAGAAAAGATTTAGAGGAAAAAATAGAACCAAATAGACAAGATGTGTTGATCATTATCAGCCAGCTATAGTTTATTTTGTGTATTTTAAAAATGGATTTAATTAGGCTGGTTGAGCAATGTTCCTCAGGCCTTGCTAATTAACTAATAAAGCCCCCATCACTCCTAATTGTCTTGAACAGGGACAATTACTGCAAAAATTAAACAGTTACTGCTAAAGGGAAATTCAACGTTTCTTAAAAATAACTATTGGACAATGTAAACAAATTTGTAGATGTCACTCACATGGAATAACTAGCTTATCTGATTTAAATTTGATCAAGGAATATAAGACATTAATAAAAGAAACAAGAATGACAGGAATATATTTAAGTGTGTACACATATATGAAATGTACTCATATAGACATATTCATACAGGCACTTCTATAATTGATTGCTTTATTAATTTTTTAATTAAATATCTCCTTTCCAAACTAAAAGGAGACACCAATGGCTTCTGAACAGATATTAAAAAAAAACAACAGGGGTGCCTGGGTGGCGCAGTCGGTTAAGCGTCCGACTTCAGCCAGGTCACGATCTCGCGGTCCGTGAGTTCGAGCCCCGCGTCAGGCTCTGGGCTGATGGCTCGGAGCCTGGAGCCTGTTTCCGATTCTGCGTCTCCCTCTCTCTCTGACCCTCCCCCGTTCATGCTCTGTCTCTCTCTGTCCCAAAAATAAATAAAAAACGTTGAAAAAAAAAAATTTAAAAAAAAAAACAAAAAAAAACAACAACAAATTAATGTAAATGAGGAGTAATTGTGACCAAAAAAGTTAACAGCAAATAAGCCAGACAAAATGTGCTTATTAAAAAGTACTTCAGGGGTGCCTGAGTGGCTCAGTGGGTTGAGCGTCCGACTCTTGATTTTGACTCAGGTCATGATTCCAGGGTTGTGGGATCAAGCCCCATGCTGGGCTCCGAGCTGAGCATGGAGCCTGCTTAAGATTCTCTCTTTTTTTCTGCCCCACTCCCACACTCGCATGCTCTTTCTCTCCCTAAAAAAAAAAAAAAAATAAAAAAAATAAAAATAAAAAGTGCTCTTGATAGCTATTGGTGACAAATCGGGGAAGTTGCATAATTCACTGTCCATAAATTTAGGATCAATTCAATATCTTAGGAAAGGCACAACTATAACTAACCCTAAAATCAGATATGAATTTATTTTAAGGGTTTTCATATATATGTATGTACTATGTATAACAAACTGAACAATATATTTATCAACAAATTTCTAGAATATTTTAAAATTAAGTTCCAATATATTCTAATGGAATTACATTAAATCATGATTCAATAACTGATAATCCAATGTCTGTATATCAGTTTTCCACATACTTAACTTAAATCTAGGGGTATATTTTAGACTATTTGAAGAATGAATGAAATGTACCCACTGGAGACAATTCACCCACAAATACTGGTTCAGTAAATTTATGTCATCAGAGATAGTTGACAATAGATAAAGGCTATTTATAATCTGTATACTGACCCTACTTTTTATTAGTAATAAAAATTAATAGATTTTTGAATTAAACTTATTCACGTCCTAATATTTATTTACTGTCTTCCTAATGGTTCATACTGAAGAGAGAAGTAAATGATTTGATGATTAGCCTTTGGGGAAGAAAGAATGAGAAAATAACACTTTTATTAGCTACCCAAAACAAGAATCATTTCTTGTTAAGTTATACACCTTTTATATAGAGAGCAAAAATTCAGATACAGACTACTAATTTTACTGTAGTTAATGGATATTAGCAGTTGTACAAAACGGGGCCACAATGAATGGTGTTTGAAGAAAACACTTAATTCAAGGCACTGGTCCTCAAGATTTTTAAAGTTTCTTTTATTTATTTATTTATTTTTTTTTAATTTTTTTTTTTTTTTTGGAATAGGAAAATGTTCATGATACAATGTCAAGTAAGATAAGCAATATACAAAATTAAGTATGATCACATATTTTGTTTTAAAAAAAAGCATAAAAAAACAGTCTGGAAGGAAATGCAAGAAAATTATAACAATGGTTATATCTGTACAGTGGGATAAAGAGTGGTTTTCATTAAAAAAAAAAAAATTTCCGTAACAAATTTTCTATAGGGGCGCCCAGGTGACTGAATCAGTTAAGCGTCTGACTTCAGCTCAGGTCATCTCACGGTTCGTGGGTTTGAGCCCTGCATTGGGTTCTGTGTTGACAGAGCAAAACCTGCTTGGGATTCTCTTTTACAATAAAAGGCACACAACCAAGAAGAGATATGTAAATATGCTTCTTGATATTTATAAGGTGGGTATTGAAATGTCAAAATATCTTTCTAATTATGACTTGCAACTTACTTCTTCATTGTATGTTTTTATAGTTTTTTTTTCTTCTTTTCCATAACAAACAAATGTCATAGAAGGGAATAAAGTATATGTGAAATGTCATGTGGCTACATTAATCCCAATTTATATAAATAGTATAGGTTTGCATATTGGGATTATAGCAGATAAATATACAAACCTTGTCAAATGTCTAAAAAATATGAATGAGTAAATTATTTTTTATTGTGTTAAAGAAGTCATAAATGTATTCCATTCATCAGTCAAGCTTCGGAGTGATGATAGAGGTGACTCATAAATGTTGTCTTACATTCACTCTCCTAGACTCCTGTGTTTCCTACCTTCTCAATCAGCAGTTCTCAAGATGATAATTCTTTGATCTTACAAAACCAGTTAATTGACTCCTATATCTATCCTCATTCATTCAGTTACCTCTGCATTAATTTTCTTCACATCCCAGCTTAAGATATAATGTTCTAACACGTCACTCTTCTGCTGTTATCCTCAGCTACCCTGCTTCATTGCCCTCCTAGTATGTGGACAACTTGAGTTGAAACGAATTAGTGAGTCAAGAAAGATAGTCTGGATATCAAACAAGTAAAACCAGGAACATTTATTGATTATTTCAAATAGATTCTCTGAACAAAGTTCTTCTTATGCATGTATTACTTAGCATTTGCATTGTTCAGTCAGCCCGGATTAGTGTTACTAAGGATGTGCTACCAGGGGCCTACACATAACATAAACTTTGAACAGAACTAAGTATCTTTTGAGCCTCATCAAACCAAGAAATAACTAAAAAAAGAAAACAGCTAAGTATGAAAAAAAAAAAAGAACTAGATATCTGTTTTACTCCTTTATTACTCTCAGGAGATATGTAATTTTATGTTTTATAAAGATCTGGTTGCCATGACAGAAATGTAATCCAAATGTTGGGTTGAGGATAATTTTGACATTCTTATAATTGAAAAGCCCATGGATGAAAGTAAATTCTGGTGTTCCGGGATTCAAATGCTCAAGCTTCAAAAACCTGTCCACTTCTAAGTCTTTTTTTCTTTAGCTTTGGCTTCATTCTCATACAGACTCTCACATGAAGTTGTGAATATGGCCCTAAGAAACTTCAGGATTCTATTTAACCAGCTTGGCAATTCTGGTGTGTTCACAATTTCTTTGAAAATTAGCACTTTCTAAATAATTTCTGCGAAACTCCCACAGTTTAATCTTACTGCCCTGATTCAGGTTACATTTTTTAATCAATCTTGTGACAAGAAGAAAGGGGTTGCAAACTGATATAAGCCACTTTGGCTATGCACAACTACTAGATTCCTTTTGGTAAATGTCAGTAGCTTCCAGTCATTAAAGGCAAGTGATGGTTGTGGGTTCTCCAACAACTTCAATCCAAGTATTAGTGAAAACAAATCTGGAACATAATCCTGACACAAAAATTCATGACAACACGAAGTCCTCCATCAAACTGCTATGGCCTCATTAAAGCCCTAGCTTTATATTTAGTGTTTTAAATGTGACAAAAATCTAGTGGCAAGATTCAGCTCACCATACTCATGGAAGTCAGGCAAGCAAAAACCCTCTAGAGTAAGTAGATGAACATAGGACTATTTAGGAATCAAGCTTAGAGTAACATTTCTAAGAGCATGGATTGCTCCTGCTTGCTTACTCAAGCGAGGGCAAGAATATCTCTGTTTATTCAATAGCAGGAATGTCTCTAAAGTACTTCTACCCAAATCTGTATATCTTGAAAATTACTAATTCACTAATGAAAACTCATCTTTAATATCTATTGTGTTCATTAACTAACCAATAATTTTAATTGTAAAAATTCATTTCTAGTATTAATTATGCTAATTAACAAAACTTCTGGGATTCACTGACGATAAATATAGTTGGAATGCTCTCAGATTCTGCCTTGGAGTTTGGCCTTTGGAATAAAAATCTAGCTAGTTGTACTTGAAATATGTATTCCAAATTAAGGGAAATTGATTACCTTGAGGGAATAGAATAAAAATAACACACACACATTTATATCTCACTCCATGTTATATAATATTTTATTTTACTTTTTTATGCTATAACATTTTAACATCAATTATAGATCAGTTAACATTTCATGTCTAAATATCTTAGACTGCTTCTTTGAAAATAAGAATATATTTTTCATAGTCAAAATAACAGAATGACGATAAAATGGATTAAAAATTCTTAAAATTCTTAATATTAACTGATACCCATCCATATTCAAATTTCCCTAATTTGAATCTTTGCTGATTATCTATCTTAACCAACATCTTAATCACATCTTTTATGTCCCTTTCTTTAGTTTTCTCTTCCCTTTTTATGAAGAAACACTCATGACCTGAAGACTGTCAGTTGTCCTAGAGAATGTTCCACCTCCACCTTCCAGATTTGGCCAGTCATCCTTGACTACTTTTTCCCAATAGTTCCTCAAATTTCTTTGACTCAGAAGTTAAATTTAAAGGTTTAATTAATATTTAATTAATATTTTTAGCAAAAAGATATTATATGTGATCTCATATACTTTATGTGATAATTGTATATCTTATTAAGACTTTTTCTTTTAGTCTCATGAAGTCATGGCTTTTTATAGATTCAATTCTTATAACTATAAATTTCTTTTCTTTTTTGATGCCCAAATTGTCATAATTTTGCTCCATTTTAGCCTCTTCAATGTGGCTCCTTAGCCCCTGTGTCTTACTGCATGACCCATTTAATCTTTGAAAATATTCTTGCTTTCTCACTCAGCAAAATGTTTTAGGTTCAGCTTGCATCATCAGCGATAGACATGAAATCAGCTATTTCTCCAGAGAAGCCCCGGTTCTTAAAAAAAAAATAGTGCTAGGGCCAAAATTTGGGCACTAGAGTTTACTCTATCAGTTTTACTGTTGAGTGGGCATTTGCTCCTAGGCTCTTTAGACAGAAACAGAGTTTGAAAAGATAAATATATGTCTAAAACCCACTACTTTACAGTGTTCCTTCTTAATGTCTTTGATTCTTTCATTGAACTCTTACACTGAAAATCTTGATTCCTAAAAATAAGAACAATTGTTTGTTTTATTTACAATATAAAAATGTTGCATCATAAAGATATCAATGTTACCACCAGCTATAGAGAATGTAGAATTTAGCTAAAAATTTTTGAAGTTGTTTTTATCATGCCACCTTGAGTGCATAATCAAAGTACTATGTTCTAAAGTCATTTATAATAATTCTGAACTCTGTACTTATGTAAATACTTAGTGATATAATGCTTATTGATATGTGGTATTATCTATAATAAATCAATTAATAATTATGATATTATATGTTATATTTGATATACATTATAGTTATGTAACAATATCATATAAATGTGAAATATATTAATTCCAAATAGTCAATTTCTGCCTTTTACTATTTAATATTTTTAGTAATATTACAACATACAATTTAATATATTAGCAAAATTTGGTCAACATCACTAATCATCAAGGTAATGTAAATCAAAACCAGAATGAAATACCATCTTATCCCTGTTAAAATAAATGGCTAGTATCAAAAAGTCAAGAAATAGGGGCGCCTGGGTGGCTCAGTCGGTTGAGCGTCCGACCGCGGCTCAGGTCATGATCTCACAGTCCGTGGGTTTGAGCCCCGCATCGGGCTCTGCGCTGACCGCTCAGAGCCTGGAGCCTGTTTCGGGTTCAGTGTCTCCCTCTCTCTCTGCCCCTCCCCCACTTGCACTCTGTCTCTCTGTGTCTCAAAAATAAATAAACATTAAAAAAAAAGTCAAGAAATAAAAAGTGTTGGCTAGGATGTGAAGAAAAGGGAATACTTGTGTACTGTTGGTGGGAATGTAAATTGATACAACCACAGTGGAAAATAGAATGGATTTTCTTCAAAAAATTAAAAATAGAACAATCGTATGATCCATTAAGTCCACTACTGGGTATTTATTCAAAGAAAAATAAAACACTAGTTCAAAAAGATATATGTATCCCTATGTAATTATTGCAGCATTATTTACAATAGCCAAGTTATGGAAGCAACCTAAGTGTCCATCAACAGATGAATGGTTAAAGAAATTATGAGATATACCCCCCTGCACTCACACAGTGGAATATTACTCAGCTATAAAAGAAAATGAGAACTTCCCATTTGTGAAAACATAGATGAACCTAGAGAGTATTGTGCTAAGTGAAATAAATCAGACAAGGAGAAATACCATATGGTTTCACTTACATGTAAATCTAAAAAACAAAACGAACAAACAAACAGAAATAGAGTCATAAATACAGAGAACAAACTGGTAGTTATCAGAGTGGAGGGGGTTGGGGAGTTGGCAAAATACGTGAAGGGGATTAAGGGGTACACAATTCCAATTATAAAATAAAGAAATCATGGGGATGAAATGTACAGCATAAAGGATATAGTCAAAAATATTGTAAAAATGTTGTATGCTGACAGATAGTAAGAACACTTATTGTGGTGAGCATAGTGTAATGTACCGAATTGTTGAATCACTATGCTGTATACCTGAAATTAATATAACATTGTTAACTATACTTCAAAAAATACTTACTGATAAGTATTAATACTGATAAATATTACTGATATAATACTTATAAGTATTATAGTTAGCTCTACAATGAATCTATTAATAGTTATGTTATAATATTACATATTATATTTGTTATATATTATATATTTTACATTATATTTATATGACAGTATTATAGAAATATGATATATAACATGTATTAATTCCAGTTAAGTTCTGCCTTTTACTATTTATTTTTTAAAAATATAATGTATATATTCAATATATTAAAATTTTTACATTCTTATTTGCTCATTATATGAAATTTAAATTTTACCTTAAGTCTTTTTAAAAACTACATCTTTTATCTTTTTCAAATATATACTGCATTCCTTTCCTACTTCTCTGATGCCGTGTATTATTATGCCAAAGCTTAGAATGTCTAAATTAAAATAAATCTAGTTAGTATTATTTTGATGAAGAGCTAGTTGGGGGCACCTGGGTGGCTTAGTTGTTCGAGCTTCTGACTCTTGATTTCAGTTCAGGTCATGATCCCAATGTTGTGTGACTGAGCTCCACATCAGGCTCTGTGCTGAGCATGGAGCCAGCTTAAGATTCTCTCCTCCCTCTACCCCTTTCACTGACTTGCACTCTCTCTCTAAAACAACAACAAACAAAAAAAAAGAACTAGTTGTAAGATCCTTAAACTCTTCTCCCCAAATCTCTTGTGATTAGGAAAGAACAACATATGTAACTACAAATTCCTAAACTTTTATTCTGATATTCTCTTTTTAGCCATAGATCAGAAGCAACACTTCTTTTCCATGAATGTTTTTATATTTCACTAAAGTCCATTTTTTTTAATATATGAAATTTATTGTCAAATTGGTTTCCATACAACACCCAGTGTTCATCCCAAAAGGTGCCCTCCTCAATACCCATCACCACCCTCCCCTCCCTCCCACCCCCCATCAACCCTCAGTTTGTTCTCAGTTTTTAACAGTCTCTTATGCTTTGGCTCTCTCCCACACTAACCTCTTTTTTTATTTTTTCCCTTCCCCTCCCCCATGGGTTTCTGTTAAGTTTCTCAGGATCCACATAAGAGTGAAACCATATGGTATCTGTCTTTCTCTATATGGCTTATTTCACTTAGCATCACACTCTCCAGTTCCATCCACGTTGCTACAAAAGGCCATATTTCATTCTTTCTCATTGCCACGTAGTATTCCATTGTGTATATAAACCACAATTTCTTTATCCATTCATCAGTTGATGGACATTTAGGCTCTTTCCATAATTTGGCTATTGTTGAGAGTGCTGCTATAAACATTGGGGTACAAGTGCCCCTATGCATCAGTACTCCTGTATCCCTTGGATAAATTCCTAGCAGTGCTATTGCTGGGTCATAAGGTAGGTCTATTTTTAATTTTTTGAGGAACCTCCACACTGCCTTCCAGAGCGGCTGCACCAATTTGCATTCCCACCAACAGTGCAAGAGGGTTTCCGTTTCTCCACATCCTCTCCAGCATCTATAGTCTCCTGATTTGTTCATTTTGGCCACTCTGACTGGCGTGAGGTGATATCTGAGTGTGGTTTTGATTTGTATTTCCCTGATAAGGAGCGACGTTGAACATCTTTTCATGTGCCTGTTGGCCATCCGGATGTCTTCTTTAGAGAAGTGTCTATTCATGTTTTCTGCCCATTTCTTCAGTGGGTTATTTGTTTTTTGGGTGTGGAGTTTGGTGAGCTCTTTATAGATTTTGGATACTAGCCCTTTGTCCGATATGTCATTTGCAAATATCTTTTCCCATTCCGTTGGTTGCCTTTTAGTTTTGTTGGTTGTTTCCTTTGCTGTGCAGAAGCTTTTTATCTTCATAAGGTCCCAGTAATTCACTTTTGCTTTTAATTCCCTTGCCACTAAAGTCCATATTTTAATTAATGGGAAATCCTAGTGTAGTGTAGAATTCCAAGTTCTTAATGGAATCTAAAATGGTTTTGATATCACTCAAAATGGTTTCGGAGTCACCTTCTCCCAGGATGTCTTCAGTCAATACAACTAATCCTAGCCTCCCCTTCTTTTGCCTGAATTTCCTGTATAAACTGACACTCTCAACTTCTGCCTTCTTATCCAAACTGCACTGTCAGTGGTAAATGTTCCCCCCCAAGCTGTGTATATATTTTTAACATCATAATTTTAAATTGTCTTTGATCATAAGTCCTATTTTAAAAAAATCATTTTTGAAAAAAGCATATCACGTAATCTAAGGATACCATGATTGGAGGAATCACTTCAAAGAACAAGTAAAGAAGAAGATAAAGGGCCAACCAAAGTGATGGTGCAAAGGAAAAGGACTCTTGGATCTTTTTGCTGATACCAAGGGAACTGATCAGATGCAAATATATGGGGACTTTTGTACCCTTAAAATGTTAGTATACAGCATTATGGGTTAGGAAAAGATTCTCAAGGAAAGACACTTAAGTTTTAAGATCATTGTTCAAGATCAAATACATGGTCACACAAATGAAAAAAGTAGTACCAACAGGAAGAAAATTGTGATATTTGTAATTGATACTTTCTTGATTTGTCAAAGATCATTATTAAACTAATGACAAAAATCAAATGTGATCTATAGTTTATATTTTTATTGTATTTAGGGGTTAGATAACTTGGTGAATAAACTCAAACACAAACAAATGTGGAAACTTTCAAGACTGAATATAAATGAGAAGAAAACGTTTTGTCTTTCCACTTCCAGAATTAGGCTTTTATTTTTTTTTTAAATTTTTTTAATGTTTATTTATTTTTGATACAGAGAGAGACAGAGCATGAATGGGGGAGGGTCAGAGAGAGGGAGACACAGAATTTGAAACAGGCTCCAGGCTCTGAGCTGTCAGCACAGAGCCCGACACGGGGCTCGAACTCACGGACCGCGAGATCATGACCTGAGCCGAAGTCGGCCGCTTAACCGACTGAGCCACCCAGGTGCCCCCAGAATTAGGCTTTTAAATAAACTATTGCTGAGGCAGTCCCAGTTGATATAACTGATGTCTTAAGCAATAGAATGACACCAAGTAAAACTGAGGTTGAAACTGAGTGATTAGTACTTTTAAGGTTTTTTACACAAGCTAAAACAATAAAATAAGTGAAATGAATCTCCTGAAGATGAAGAAAGATGAATTCACCTATGTATCAATCTCCTAACAGAAGTGAAAATAGAGCAACCTAACAATAAAAATTCTCCACGAATGTATTTTTTAATTGAAAATCTATGCCTCACATTAACGACTAACAAAATACATTTGAAATCTTTTTCAGAGTAAAGCAGAAATTAATAGCAAACAATGTAAATAGATATATGGAGACCTACATACATAGTCTCATTTTGAAACACCACTAAGAAATAGTTTTGTAATACTTGGAAGTGGAAATTTCAATTATCCTGAAAAGTAATTTCAGTACTGTGTTCTACATATCTAAAACTTTGTGTTGATTTATTATTTCACAATCTCTCATTTTTAAAATATTGCATTTCAGAATAGTATATGTATGTCTTTCACCTTGTTGCCAAAATGTTTCTGGTGAAAAATATCTCAATAAGTGTGTATTTTAGATTTAGAAAATAAGGATCAATTTCATCCTTGCATTAATCACTAACATACTAAGTTCAGTATTATTTTTCTAATTCTCACTTTTGGTCAGAGTAATTACATTCAATTATAGGTTGAAATTCACATTCTTGGTTTGGCTCTCACAGCCTATTCTGCCAGTTTCTTTTCCTGCCTCCCCACTTTGTTCCCTTTATATAGTCACAGTGAACTTCTTGAATTCTATGGACATACCACCATCTTTCACAAATGAATATTTATTCACATTATTGCCTAGAAGCAGTCTCTCTCCTTTCCTTCTCTCCTTCTCTCTTTTACTCTCTCCCAGTCTCCTAATTCTTCTGTAATATAAGTCAGTGGTTCTTAAAGTGTCGTCCATAGATCACTAGCATTAGCATTACTTGGGAACTTGTCTCAGAAATGCAGATTTTCAGGGACATCTGGGTGGCTCAGTCGGTTAAGTGTTTGACTTTGCCTCAGGTCATTATCTCATGGTTTGTGAGTTTGAGCCCCGTGTCAGGTCTGTGCTGACAGCATGGAGCCTGCTTCAGATTCTATGTCTCTGTCTCTCACTTCCTCTATCCCACTCATTCTCTCTCTCTCTCTCTTTCTCTCTCTCAAAAATAAATAAATAAACATTAAAAAAAAGAAAGAAATGCAGATTTTCAGACCCTACCCCTGACTTACTAATAAATAAAAATCTCTGGGAAGGGACATAGCAAACTGTATTGGACCAGGTCCTCCAAGGGGTTCTTATGAGAGCTAAAGCTTGAGAACCAATGGTGTAAGGTGACCTAGACAACCAAGTCACAACTCAATCACCTTGCCATCAAGGAGAACCAGAGCCATGGGTCCTTGTTTTCTAGGAGTCAGCAGCTGACCTAGTGACTGACAGATCCACAGTGACTCTGGGCTGTACTTTGGAAATCACCTAATGAGCTTTTAAAACAAACACTGAAACCTTCTATCCCCAGAGATTCTGGGCTGGGGTTCAGCCAGGGCATTGAAATTTTGAAAAGCTCCCTGAGTGATTATAATGTGCAACCAATTTTGAGAATCACTACTTTCTCAATTACACCATCTCATAATTACCTCAGACGCGAGTGTTCATTGCCCCCTGCATGAATATCTCTTCTATGACTTCGACTCAGCTCTTCTCTGCTGTTCTCTTTTCTTGCTGCTTCTGCTTCTGTAACCTCTTTCATGGTTTTGCATTCAAAGATCTAAAAATGAAGATGCTGTCACAATGCAACATGGAATGCCCCTTGTAAACTAGTGCATCATATTGAGCCTCCTCAAAGTTTATTCCAAGGATCTGTCCTATCGATGATTGACCTTTGACTAAGGCACTGGATGCCTGGTCCAACCAGAATGTGGATGAAATAGCAGTGGTGTCAGCTACTCATCTCAGATGTTAGCTCCTAGCAAATCCAGTTTCATCTTTCTATGATGTTTTTAATGACGTATACTGTTGTGTAATTATTTATCAGTGTCTTTTTTTTTCTCCAAGTAGATTGTGACCTTCTTGATATCACAGATGCGTTTCCTTACCATTTTATGTGGTTCACGCAGCACCCCCTAATATGAATACACTCTTACCACTCACACCCAGTTATATATGGGTTCTCTTTTCACCACGACTGTAGATCATTGATGAAAAAGAAGTACAAGCAGGGAACCTGGGTGGCATGGTTGGTTAGGCATCCAACTTTGGTTTTTGGCTCAAGTCATGATCTCACAGTTGTGAGATTAAGCCCCACAGAGGGCTCATCCTGAGTATATAGCCGCTTAAGATTCTCTTTCTCTCTCCCTCTGCCCCCTTCCCCCTTAAGCGCGCTTTCTCTCCCTCTCTGTACAAAAAAAAAAGAAAAATAGGTGTAACAAAACTTTACTATTGAAACTTGCATTAATATATATTTTAAGACTTTTAGAGGTAAACAAAAGAAGACACCCATGTCACTATCACTTACAATTTAGTTTCTTCACCTGGGAACTTCTTCAAAAGGCAAATTTTTAGACCCCACCCCTGACCTACTACATCTGAATGTGCATTTCATGAAATCGTCAGGTGATTCACATGCATTTTAAAGTTTAAGAAGCACTGATTTAGTTCTCATACCTATCATTTGGGTTAGAGCTACACATTGGTTTACAGATATATTCATAGGTACATGACTTTCATGTATAGATTTTTAATGATCCATTCTAATGAGTTCAGTATTTGAAGTATTTTTTTTCAGATTTGAAGTATTTTTCAGTTTTTTTCCCTTAACTGTGGTAAAATAAATAAAAAGAAAATAGCACTGAGTTTTAACGAGTGTAGTAAATTCTCTAAGCATCTTCATTTAATAAAATTTCTCTTCATGTTTCTCTCCCTCATTACATGTTCATTACTTCCATCAATCTTAAATTCACAGAAAATATACTTATGAGACCCTCATCCCAGTTTTAAAATCTTCAGATTATTATGCCTATGGAAGAATGGCTCTACCCCAGTGTGCTGGCCACTTGGCAACTTTGCATATCTCTACATTGGCCACAAAAGGAAGTTTCAACACTCAGCAAGCCCAAGTCTTGGTGGAAAGCCCTGTGACCCCACCAATGTATGGCAAAATAGGTATCCTTTAATACACTTTCACTGGCCTTTTCCCAACTGCTTCTCTGTTTTGGGGGAGATGCCCTATCCTGCTGGATGCTTCCATGAGTTGGTACAGAATCGACTCTCCCACAATAGGGAAACCAATCACTTGTGACATCTCTCATCTGGCCCCTCCAGTTTGGTGCCATCCTGTGGAATTTGGGAGACTCACTCCATGTTGATATTGCTTACACTGTCAGTGTAAGTAATAAATTGTCACAATCAACTAAAGTTTGTTATCTCCTTATTGGCCTAGTAGATCTAGTATGGTAAGAAAAGCTTAGCAGCTGCTGCTACTTACACAGCACTCAGTTGATTCAGGATACCACTATATTGAAATGTTACATATCTTACAGTTAACTTACAAAATATTGCTAGATATTATTTTCTACCTCTATTATCTCTTTAGGAAATAAGACAGTATTGCCAGGGTATTTGAAATAAAATTAAAAATTCTTACTGTTTTTCTTAGTAGTCAACTCAAAGATTGAGTTCAACCTAAGACCAACTAACTTTTCAGTTAAAAAAAATCAAACAAGGTCACACATAATTCTATGTGTGATTTTTACCCAATACTATTCATAGTAAAACCAAAAAATAAAATTAGTTTTGAGTCTTTCCTTCTCATTTCCCTTTTTCTGTGCTTTGCTTTTAAGTGTCTTTTCTCTCCATTTTTTTCAAAATTAGTTATACAATATTAAGGTACAAAGGACTAACATGGCTTATTGCACACCTACTTCAAGATATGTGTAATTTAATGAGGCAAAAATCTAAAGCAAGAGAAATGTAGCACTCTTGAAAAATTGTTTTATTAAAAATAAAATCAGATTTGAGCAAATCATCTTTGACATATCTTTTTTATTTTACATAGTAGCTTCCTCTCCTTTTCCACATGCCAATATATGTGTTTGTCATCAATGTACATACCATTTGCATTCAACTTTTAACCCCTAACATTCCTTATTTCTACATTATCCTCAGAGTGGTGACTAAAAATTAGACACTCCTTTCTATGTGCATATTCTTATTTTTTTACATTTGGTTACTTTTTTAGTTATTACATATAGCACTATGAGCAATACACTTTTGTTTGTTTAACTGCTTTTTCTTTTTTTCTTTTCCTTCTGTGGCATTATTTACCTGGGGACTAGTTAACATGGAAAGTAATTGATGTTAGCCCTAGGTATCAGTCCTGGTTCCATTGCTTATGATATATATGACTTTGAGAAATCTTATCTCTAAAATGAGAGTAATATTAAAACACCTACTTTTTGGGTTCATATGGAATTTATATGAGATCTATACAAATCTCACATATTGCAATAGGAAATACTGAATAACTATTATATATAGTTATTATTATTTTTATTCCAAAGTACAAATATTTTAAACTACAATTTACTAATTTAAAATTCCATCTAGTACTTATCATTTAACTTTAACCACACCAGCACTAGGAATTATCATTTTAAAACATAACCATGTACACAAGAAAATTGTCTAAAAAAATTGTTGGGGTGCCTGGGTTACTCAGTCAGCTGAGCATTTGGCTCTTGGTTTTGGCTCAAGTCATGATTTCACAGTTCGTGGATTCAAGCCCCGCATCAGGTTCAGCACTGCTGGTGCAGAGCCTGTTTGGGATTCTTTCTCTCTCCCTCTCTCTCTCTGCCCCTCCCCTGCTCTCTCTCTCTTTCAAAATAAATAAATAAACTTAAAAAATTGTTCATTTAGCCCTTATAAAATGATGCTATATGTTGTTTTAATGTCACTTTTTCTAGCAAGTGAGATTTTTTTTCTGTATGCATATTTACTGTTTCTTCTTCTAAGAATTGATATTCATTTATTTTTATTTATTGAGGGATTGATATTTCCTTAAAATTTTGAAAATATTGTATCATAATTTATGATTCTATTAGTTTAATTTTATTATTTTTCTCACTGCATATTTTTCTTTATATGTTTGAATTATGTATATGTTCTCTTTAATATTTGCTCCTTCTCTATCCTCCTACAAATTTCTATTTAATATAAAAAATAAAGTCTTAATTCCTATCCTGTGATGTTTTGCAGTTTGAAGGAAATAAACAAACCAAATAACTATTGCTGTGTTTATGTACCTGAAGGGCTGACGTGGGAAGAAGAGATTATGTTCATTGTCCAGAGGATAAAAAAGGACTAATGAGTATCATCTTTGAAGGGACAGAGTCCATCTTAATATTCTTTTCATTTCAATTTTTATTTTAACATCAGAGCTAGCTGAAGATGGAATTAGAATTATATGTCAATGAAAGTCATGAACATTAGCTTGACCAGCTCTGAGCAAAGAAATTGTTGAAGGTACTCAAATATCAGATGGTAGGTTTGTGTAAATGACCCCTAGGATTTATCCTGACAACAATTCCATGGTTTGCGTATGTCCCTAATTATATTATGAGGTAATAATGGTTAATTTCCCGTCTCATTTCACTATTTCTATGTCAGTGTCTCAATGTATAGTATTCTGCACTGCATTTTTGCTCTTGTTTTGTTTTTTGTATATTTCTTCAACTTGACTGTAAGCTCCGTGAAAGAAGGTACTATATGATTGAATCATAAAGAAGGTACTATATGATTGAGTCATGTGTGTTTTAATATGTAGTATAGTACCTAATATATAGTAAATAATAGATGAATATGTGTTAAAAGAATGTAAGAAAACGTATAAGGAAAAAAATTAAGAAAAAATATCTAAATGTGTGGATACTTTGTTGGGACAAGGCAATCTTTATGGTTGCTCTGAAATGCCACCAACTAATTCCTTAGACAATAAAAACTTCACAATTTTCTCTTTTCATAGAGAAAAGTTTATGTTTTTGATGTATATATCCCATGTCATCAAATATATAAAAACTCAGTCTCTAGAAAAAAGCATACCATCTGAAAAACCGCAGGTAGTTCAGTTTATTTTAAGAAAAGGCTTGTAAGATAATGAACCATATTTTTTTCTCATTGACATCAGGAACAGGAAATAACATCTCTTAAGATAATGAACATGGGGGCATTTAGCCAAGTATATTCTCTAAAGTTGTAACATCCTACCTATATAGAAACTTTAGTGTACAACTTCAAAAATAGAGGATTCAATTTTAAAGCATGATAGTGTAAAACTTAGAGGTGATAGGAAAATACAGCTAAATAAATCCTGGAAAACCTCACTGAATAGAACAGTCTGACACACTAGGCAGATCCTTTCAATGAGGGACTGATTTCCTCAGCTGCAGAGAGCTGCCTTGCCTGATGTCATGGCCCTTACCACTGCAGCTCACATCAATGCCGAAACTTTTAGGGACTATAAAACCCTCATTTTAGCACAACTAGGGACAATTCTGAAAGGCCATTCTGGCTCCAAAACTCCCTCTGAGTTGTCTAAGATTGTTAACACCTGTTTACAATTATCTTAGCTTGGGCTGCTATAGCAAAATAACCACAGACTGGTTAGCTTAACATATGACATTTATTTCTCACAGTTCTGGAGGCTGGGGATTTTAAGGTCAAGGTGCTCACAGATTGAGTTCCTGGTGAGAACTCTCTTACTGGTTTGCAAATGGCTGCTTTTTCAATGTACCCTCACCTGGTAGAGAGAGAGAGCTATGGTCTCTCTTCCTCTTCTTGTAAGAATACTAATCCAATCCTTGCCTCCACCCTTGTGATCTAATCTAAATCTAATTATTTTCCAAAGTTCCCACCTCCAAATACCATCACATTAGGGGTTAGAGCTTCAACATATGAATTTTGGGGGCATGGAAAAATTCAAGTCACAATATCTCTCCTTATCTGATTATGTTTCTTTCCTTCTCTTACTCATATTTTAACATTGTGCACATGGAAATCCAACCAGCAATAGTATTCATCACTGTTTTTGTAGAAAACACTATAAATCAAAAAAGCCAACTTGAGATAATACTGTAGAAATAATCAACTTAAAACATTATTTACTATTTTAAGGTGTTATATAGTATCCATGATCTTTGTGACTATGAACTCATGACAAGTTCATAAACTTAATATATATCATCACAATTAAAATGTCCATATGATACAGTCATAGTTTACAAATTCATTCTACCTTTTTTATCTACTCCAATTATTTTTATGAGGCGGCATATTTAATGGATATTAAGTGACAAATCAATCCTTGAGTCATCTCTCAGCTCTATCATTTGTTAGCAAAATTTAAGCTATTTTCTTTGTATCAACATTTTGTGATCTGTAAAATGAGAGTCTAATGAACTTCTTTTTTGTGCAATTGCTGGGAAGTTAAACTTTTGTGAAGCTGCTTTATAAATTTTAAAACCTATACAATACCCAAATTGTGGAAAGAGCCTAAATGTCCATCAACTGATGAATGGATAAAGAAATTGTGGTTTATATACACAATGGAGTATTATGTGGCAATGAGAAAGAATGAAATATGGCCCTTTGTAGCAATGTGTATGGAACTGGAGAGTGTGATGCTAAGTGAAATAAGCCATACAGAGAAAGACAGATACCATATGTTTTCACTCTTATGTGGATCCTGAGAAACTTAACAGAAACCCATGGGGGAGGTGAAGGAAAAAAAAAAGAGGTTAGAGTGGGAGAAAGCCAAAGCATAAGAGACTGTTAAAAACTGAGAACAAACTGAGGGTTGATGGGGGGTGGGAGGGAGGGGAGGGTAGGTGATGGGTATTGAAGAGGGCATCTTTTGGGAATGAGCACTAGGTGTTGTATGGAAACCAATTTGACAATAAATTTCATATATTAAAAAAATAATTAAAAAAACCTATATAAGGAGGATTTTCTTAACAATGTAGAAAATATCTATTGTTAAAGCTTATTTAAAGGATTTGTAAATAACACTAAAGTATTATATCTGCCAGCAGAACAATGGTTTCTTACAGAAGTTGAGCATCAGGATCCATAGATGACTTTTAATTGAACTACAATTTTATTCGTAAATTCATTCTATGAGGCCAATATCCTCCTAATACCAAAGCCAGACTAAGACACTACAAGAAAATAAAACTACAACCAATATCCTTTATGAACACTGATGCAAAAATCTTCAACAAAATACTACCAAACTGAATTCAACAGCATATTAAAAGGATTATGCAGCATGACCAATTGGGATTTATCCTTGGGATATAAGGATGGTTCAACATATAAACACTAATCTATGTAATATTCTATATTAACAGAATGAAGGAGGAAAAAAACATGATCATTTCAATTGATGTAGGAAAATCATTTGACAAAATTGAATATCCTTTCATGATTAAAAACACTAAAAGAATTAGGAGTGGAAGAAAACTACCTCAACATATATATAAAATCCATAGATAACATTATAATCAATGGCAAAAGACTGAAAACTTTTGCTGTAAGATCAGGAAGAAGACAAGGATGCTCACTTTTGCCATTCTATTCAACATAGTACTGGAAGTCCTAGCCAGAGCAGTTAGGCAAGAAGAAGAAATGAAAGGTTATGGAAATTGGAAAGGAAGAAGATAATCTCTCTTTGCAGATGACATGATCTTAAAATGTAAAAACTCTGAAAATTCCACACACACACACAAAACTATAGAACTAAGAAACAAATTTAGTAAAGTTATAGGATACAAAATGAACACGCAAAAATCCATTGTGTTTCTACACATTAATAATGAACAATCCAAAATGGAAATTAAGAAAACAGTTCAAATTAAAATGCTATCAAAAAGAATAAGATACTTACGAATAAACTTGACCAGGGATATGAAAGACTTATACATTGAAAATTACAAAATGTTGCTGAAAGAAATTAAAGAAGACACAAAATAAATGAAAATAAATTTTGTATTCATTGATTAGAGATTTATTATCGTTAAGATATCAATACTTCCCAAAGTGATCTACAGATATGAGGCAATCTGTATCAAAATCCCACTAACTTTTTGTAGAAATAGAAAAACTCATCCAAAATTTCATATGAAATTTCAAGGAACTAAAAATGGCCAAAACAATCTTGAAAATTAAGAACAAAATTCTTTTGAATTTCAAAACTTACTTCACGTCTATTATAAACAAAATGGTATGTTATTGGCATAAAGACAGACACATAGACCAATGAAATAGAATAGAAAGCACGGAAATAAACACTTGAATATGTAGTCAAATTACTTTTTTTGTTTTATTTTAGAGAGAGAAGAGCAGAGGGAGAGAGAGAGCGAGAATCCTAAGCTGGTTTCACATTCAGCATGGAACCCAACACAGGGCTTGATTCCATGACCCTAGAATCATGACCTGAGCCAAAATCATGAGTCAGATGCTCAACTGACTGAGCTACCCAGGCACCCCTACAATTAAATTACTTTTGATAAGAATGCCAAGATCATTTAATGGGGAAAGAACAGTTTTTTGAACAAATGATCTTAGGGACACTGGATATCTACATGGAAAAAAGTGAAGTTGGATCATTATCTTACACCATTTATAAAAGCTAACTCGGGGCTCCTGGGTGGCTCAGTTGGTTAAGCTTCTGACTTCGGCTCAGGCCATGATTCCATGGTTACTGGGTTTGAGCCCTGTGTCGGGCTCTGTGCTGACAGCTCATAGCCTGGAGCCTGCTTCAGATTCTGTGTCTCCTTCTCTCTCTGGCCCTCCCCTGCTTGTGCTCAGTCTTTCTTTGTCTCTCAAAAATAAATAAACATTAAAAAAAATAACTCAAAATGAACAAAAGACCTAAATGTAAGAACTAAAACTATTAAACTCTTAGAAAAAAGTGTAGGGGAATGGATATGTCACCAAAAGCACAAGCAACAAAGAAAAAAATAGATAAGTTGGACTTTATCAAAATTAAAAACTTTTGTGCATCAAATGATTCTACTAACAGAATGAAAAGACAACCTATAAAATGGGTAAAAACATTTTCAAATCATGTATCTGATAAAGGATTAGTAGCCAAATATATATAAAGAGCTCCTAAAACTCTATAACAATAACAGCAATCAAACCACCCAAATAGAAATGGGCAAAGGACTTGAACAGACATTTCTCCAAAGAAAATATGTAAATGGCCAGTAAGCACATGAAAAATTGCTCAGTATCACTAGTTATTGGGAAAATATAAATTAAAACCACTGTAAAATACTACTTCACACCTGTTAGGAGCACTATTATAAAAAAACAAACAAAACAAAAACAAAACAAAAAACAAAATAATGAGTATTAGTGAAAGTGTGGTGAGATTGAAACCCTTGTGCATTGCTGAGAGGAATATAAATAGTGCAGTTCTTGTGGAAAATGATGTGGTTACTGAAAAAGTTACACACAGAATTACCATATGATCCAGAAATTCCACTCCTGAATATATATTCCAAAGAATTGAAAGCAGGGACTCAAACAGATAGTTGTACACCAATGTTTATTGTAACATTACACATAATAGCCAAAAAGTAGAAGCAACCCAATGTCCATTAGTGGGGAAATGGATAGACAAAATGTGGTATATACATACAATGGCATATTATTCAGTCTTTAAAAAAATAAGGAAATTTTGACATGCTACAACGTGGTTGAATTTATGAAGACATTATACTAAGTGAAATAAGCTAGTTACAGAAGGACACTTACTGTGTGGTTCCACTTATACGAAGTACTTAGAGTAGTCAGATTCATATAGACAAAATGTAGAATGCCAGTTGTCCATAGAGGGTTCGAGGAGAATGGGGAATTATTGTTTAATGGGCATAAAATGTCATTTGGGGGAGATGAAAAAGTTCTAGAGATGGATGGTGGTGGTTTTATAGCAATTGAATGTACTTAATGCCACTGAACTGTACTTGGTCAATTTTAACATGGTTAAAAATGATTAACGTGGTAAATTTTGTTATATATTTTTATCACAGTTTTTAAAATGTAGTTTATATACAATTTCTATAGCCTATCCAACCCCTACTGAATCAGAATATCCAGTGAATTTCTATAGTCAATATTTAATACAAGGTCCACAGGTGATTCTTATGCAACCAGATTTGGAAATGTCTACTATGGACTACTTTTGAAAATTCCTCAACCTCTCTTCTGCTCTGTATCCATTCTTCAATGTAGCAATGCATCTGGAATAACTTTAAAAAAAATACTGAGAGTAGGGTTAACAGAACTTCTCATTTCATGCTTTATTATATCTTGATTCAGAATTCAGAATTGCATTAACTTGTTGAGAGAAAAATTTAATTACTCAATGTATCTCATTTTAATATCCTATCATGTATAGTATTGGCTGCCTGCGGTTAGCTTTAAAGGACACTCTATTATATCATTTTTATGGTCTGGAAGAAGGTGACAAAAGTATTATCAAAAAGTGCATTTATTCAAATATACCTGTAACAAATTTATGGTAAAAGTATAGTTTTAAGATAATAAAAGCATCATAGTTTGACAAAAAAAGCCTAGACTGGGGTTGGAAGCCTTGAGTGACACCCTGAACTTCAGCTATTACAAGGAGCACAACTTTTGGTAAACCTCTCACCTGCATAGTACCCTGCATGTTTATTATTATTTTTTACATGTTTATTTATTTTTGACAGAGAGAGAGAGAGAGAGAGAATCCTAAGCAGGCTCTGCACTGTCAGCACAAAGCCCAATGTGGGGCTCAAACTCACAAACAGCTAGATCATGACCTGAGCCAAAATCAAGAGTTGGATGCTTAACCAACTGAGCCACTCAGGCACGCCCTGTGTGTTTATTCCTTAAGGACAGTTTGATGTTTTAGCTGTGATGTGTGGCTGATTTATTTCAAATTTCATTTCCTTCGATTTTATTCTCTTCCAGTTAACCTCACTACAACTGTGGCTACCTCTCAATCTCACTACACACAAACTTATTCCGCTGAGCTTTGTGGAAACTCTGTGAGCAAACTCTGCACCCTCAAACTTTCCCATCACACTTCTCTAACTTTAGTTGAAATGAATCTCTGTCTCTCTCTGTGTCTCTCTCTGTCTCTGTCTCTCTCTCTCTCCCTTTGGCAAGTAACATAATCTCACCATAAAGTCTCCCTTAAACATTGCTTCTTCTCTCACTTGTGCTTGTTCATGGTGATTCACAGAGTAAGTGCTCAATATTTTTATATGATTATTCAGGCAGTCACCACAGGCAGATGGCTCATGAGCTAAAAATGACCTGATGGCATATTTTCTGATCTTCAGTCCGTTTGCTTCCAAAGTAATGGAAAACACAGTGTTTTAATTTGAATTACTTTCCAATATCAAAAAGTGGGAATTTTCCATTAAAAACAAGCATTTCCATCATCTCTTTGAAATTCAAACACTGGCAAAACAGCACCCATATTCCTATGTGACAACAGGTACTTGAGATGAGTAATAACTATTCTCCTAAAGGAAGCTTTACATTATCCACTTTACTGAAGTATGCGCTATTTCCTGGTCCTTTGTGTCTCAGATGGAAGTCAGTTTCAATTTATCATCTTATATTTTGCTCTTCTTCATTGATGTACATTGACTTCCAGGCCCCGTAGGCATTTGAGTTTCAAACTTGTCCCAAACACTTATTCTAAGAAATTGTCATGTATACTACCCAAGTCATAGCCTCATCAGTCCACTCTATCTGCTATAACATCGAAAATAGTTTTAGATATTTATCGATATTTTCTATATTCTTATTTTGTAAGCTAGCTTTTCCTAAACTGTGTTCTGCAGATAATTTAAGTATGAACAGACTTTCCTCTAAAGTAGAGAAGTATAAATATACTTGGGAAAAAATGAGGTTAAGCAAAATTTAATGGCTCTTTGAATGTGGCTTTAAATGCTACTCTACATTGTAGATATTGTAGGAGGAGAAGAAGCAGTCTACATAGTTACCTAACGTGCTAATACATAAAACAAAACAAAACAAAACCTCTGGCATCATTCCTCATGGATTCTTACCAGTTGGAACAGGCTTTGAGGTCATCTCATCCAATTCCTTATTTTACAGATGAGGTGTCTGAATTCTGGAAAGGATAATGGATGTGTTGCCATGCTCATGTTTGTGGTAATATTTATTTTTGATGATCCAGCCTCATGCTCTTCAATTACTGCACACCCACTGTTCTTCACCTCCCACTTTGTTTTTCAACTTAGCAGCCTCTTTATGAAGTGAAACCTTACAGCACTTGCTATCTTGCTTGGAGAAGGACAACCATTTTTTAAATTTCATTTTATTTTACAGAGAGACACCGTGTGCACAAGCAGGGGAGATGGGCAGAGGGAGAGTGATAGAGAATCCCAACCAGGCTCCAACCTCAGCACAGAACCTGACGAAGGGCTTGGTCTCATGACTATGAGATCATGAGCTGAGCTGAAATTAAGAGTTGGATGCTTAACTGACTGAGCCACCCAGGCACCCTGAAGGGACAACCATTTTAACAACATTTTACCTAGCTCATTTGAAAAGTGATTTTTCAGCTAGTGTGGCCTGAAGAGGAAGGCGGGGCACTAACGCAATGAAAATCACTTGGAGAGTCTAGGAAACTTTGCAAAATACACATACCGGATCCCTGAATCTTCTCATGGACATTCTGGCCCCTAAAGGTTCTGATAGTTTCCTGTGAGGTACATGGCCATAAACATTTTTATTCATTGGTTATTTTTACTATATATGACTATATTCTCTAAAGCATTTACTAGATAGAAATAACCAATTCCACTTGATTTAGGAATGAGGGGTTCTGAATAAAACGTTTTCTCCTAATAAAAAACATTGTAGAAGACCGCAGAATAGATGGACTTTGGGGCGAGATATTCAGTAGAAGTATCAGCATTCCAACATAACTTGATTTGTGTGTGACATTAGAATTTACATCAAGTTTCTACATTCAAATCTTCCTCTTTGGAAACTGGTGTTGTAATTTTACAGTTGCCTTTTAAGGATTACTTCAAAAAACATATGTAGTGGAGTAGTTCCTTTCTAAGTACTATTTCCTTTCTTTGGCCAGTTAGAATGATTAATGAAATGAGCAACTGTTAGTTTCCTTATGGGAGGAAGAGGTTGAGGATTAGGGCAGTTATTTCCTGAGAACGTATTACACTGCTCTGGAATGAGGTGTCATTTGCCCTGTAAATGATAACTTGTTGCTTTAGCAGTTCTGTAGGGGAGAGGAGGTCTTGCTTTTTCTCAGCAGTCTATATCAATCCCCATACCTGCATGACAGAATGCTGTGGTACATAAATATTGCAGAGTGGATGTTGCTCTATTATTTACTCCTTCTGAGGAGAAACATTGATCAAATCAGCATATCTGTACCAGTGATTTATTATTCCATTTTATTCTCTTACAAGAGGATTAATGATTGAGGTAAAAGTCCATTCAACTATTGGAGAAATAAATATATATGCTACATGGTTATTTGATTACACCAGAAGAATTTTAAGTCTTTAATGTTACACTGGGCTTAGGATAGCTTTGAGCAAGAAGTTTCAATTTCCCCAAGAGTTTTGATTGAGGGGGTCTTTTCTATCATGTTCCTTTGTAATTAAGGTATAATGCCCTGAGTTCTAAGATTCACTGTTGATGTTTAAAGCTAATAAATATGTCGCCTTAGTGGAAGTAAAGGCATAGAAACTCTGGAACTCTGATCTTCTGAAAAGAAAGAATTGTTCCTACATGAGGAAATAGAAGGAGGACTAGAGAAGTCTCACTTGACCTGTGCCTTGAGAGATCACCTCAAGGAAACCAAAATCTTCACTAAAAGAGTGAGGCAGATGCCTCAGTTCTTTTGGTTTTACCTTTCTCTCAGCAGTCAGTGGGTCTATAATTCATCTCATTACTTTAGACATGGTGCCTAGTGCATCTGGGAATGGGATGGTAAATATTGATCAAAGCTGCCTTACTTATTGCTGTCCCTACATGTACTCCTTAGTCTCACAGTTGTCTGCATGCTACCTTTCCTACCAAATCCATCAACCACTTTCTGCTTTCTCTTCTTTCCCTGTCTATTCTAAACTTGATGATTAATCTTTTGAGCCATACTCCCACCAACATCTTTAATTCCTTTGTCCCCTTAGCTTTCCTTCTGAACTAGTCAGAAAAATTGCATTCTTTGCTCAGTGCTGTAATTCTTTTTTGATTTTGCACCTGAATTTTTGTCAGCTGTTGCAAATACTCATGTCCTTTAGCTGAACTGAAGCACTGATCATCTATCATTTTACATGGAATGGTCAGTAACTATTTTTCTTAACAATGATATTAACCTTCACCACACTTTTTGGTTTTACTCCATGTGATAATCTTGCATTCAATGCAACTGGACTTCCTTAGAAATGTTAGTTGAGTTTAGCACATATAGCAAAGAGGACTTAACCGACTGCTGTGGGGCAAAAAACAATTTAACCTCTACAGGCATTTTTTATAAAGCATACAAAAAACATTTTTAAAAGAGGTAAATAAAAATATATGAAAAATAGTAAAATAACATGCTTTTCAAAAAGTCTTCAAATGTGGTCATTTCCATATATATTTCCACATTTACTTTTCCACATTCTCCTCCTTCTCCACAAATATAACCATATTCATCTTTATCTCCTTCCTTATTTTCAGGTCCTGCAGACTTGAGATCTTTACCTTTTTAAATCTAGCACATTTGGGACTAGAAACAAAATATTTTCTCTGTCTCATGTATCTCTCCTGTCTAATCACTCTTGGCTCCTCTTTGTCTAGAAACATATTCAAATATTTTCTATTCCTAAAAAAAGCCTTGCTTGTATCGTCTATGTCTTTTAGGTTACCCATTTAACTTTTTTTTATCTGTATTACCCAAACTTCTTTTTAAAAATTTTTTTTAATGTTTATTTATTTTTGACAGAGAGAGAGAGAGAGAGAGAGAGAGAGAGAGAGCGGGGGAGGGGCAGAGAGAGAGGGAGGCACAGAATCTCAAGCAGGCTCCAGGCTCTGAGCTGTCAGCACAGAGCCCGACATGGGGCTCGAAGTCACAGACCATGAGATCATGACCTGAGCCGAAGTCAGATGCCTAATCAACTAAGCCACCCAGGCACCCCTTAATGTAGTTCTGAGCCACCCAGGTGACCTTGTATTACCCAAACTTGAAAAAAATGGTTGCAACTCATTTCTACTTTTTTTATTATTTCCTTCACTCTCCAGTCCATTATAATTTGGCTCTTGTTCTTAGCACAGTACCAAAATTACTCTTGACAAAACCATCAATAATTTATTAACACTTAACTCCAAAGGAGAGCTGTAATATTTGAGACTCTTAATCACAATATCCATAATAATATATTAATGAAACTAACATTTATGAGCATTGTCTGATATGTCTTGATGATACTGTTCATTTCATACTTATCTCATTCCACCCTCACAGTGACTCTATGAGAGAGTTACTATTATTATTCTCATTTTACTGACAAAGAAGTTGGGAGTCAGAGAGATTATGTAAATTGCTTGGTTACACAGTTACTAAATGGCAAAGCCAGAGCTGAACCCAGATCCTCTTAAAGCTCTCCATTCCCTTATCTTTTGGGAATCTACACCTTCTTTTTTTCCATTGACCCCTCCTACTATAACATTTCTGTTTTCTTGGCAGATTTCCCCCTTTCATTCAACCCTTAAAACATTGGTTCTTGATTCTTTTTGCACTACAGAATTAACTGAAGGTATTTTTAAGACTACAGTTGCTATGGACCCACCCCAAAGATAGAATCAGAATACCTAGGGTAGGGATATTATATATACCTAGAAATGTGCATTTTAAACTCCCACAGTGATTTAAAAACAATGTAGTTTTTTAAAGCCACAATTACACAGTCTCCTAGTGATCTCATCTAGCCTCATAGTTATGCCCACCACCTACAAAGTGATATGCCCAAATGTGTATTCCCTGGCAAACGTCTTTCCCCCTTTTTCCTCTTTCCTCAGTAGCTGGTCTCCAATATCTTTCCATCTGCTGGACAACTTAATCTGCATTTCCTGTAGGAAACTCACCATTTTCCCTCTGAAGGGAAATCAGGACATATGGTCACTCTTTCTCTAACTGCCTAGATGCCTTCCTTTACCTGCAAGAAAATGTTTGAGGCTCTTAACACTGCATGAAAAACCCATGATAATCTGCTTTTTTCTCAGTAATGTATAACTCAGAATTTATTCTTCATCTCTGTGGAGTACTTGTAGTTCCTATACATACATGCTGTGTCCTATCTCTTATCTTTATGCTATTGCCTGTCTAGAATCCTTTTTAAACTTTATTCCTTTTAGAATAGTTCAAGTACCTCCTATCCCTGGAGTTCTCTATTAACCCTCTTGTCTGTTAGCCACATGCTTTGATTAGATTTGCCTTCTCCACATAATACTCTATGTATACTAACTGTTGTACCTCTGTCTGCTACTGTATTGAACTTACTTCAGTTAGTGGTATTTCCTATCACTTGCTGAATGCTGGAACTAAGCCTGAGTAGCCTTGGTAGTTTGTTGATTTTTCTCTTAGGAGTTAGGTGTTGATTGTAGTCACTTCCCCAGACTTGATCAGGCAGCACTCTGCCTTACTCCTCTTTCCTATTAGACCATGCAGCTGAGTTTCCAATGGACTTGACTATACTGAAATTATGACTAGCTAAAACTCTGAAGAGGACAAATAAAATTTAGAATAGGAGATGATAAAATGCCTTAGCAGAAATATATAAGAGTGTTAAGGGAACACAGAGAAATAACCCTTTGCCTTTGCTACTGAGAAGGTGGCAAGGATGTATTCCTAGATTAATTGAATTTTAAATTGGGTATAATTTCACAAATGTAGGTAGTTTAAGTTTCCGTAAAATTTGAATCATGTCAGAGGTGCTATATATATTTTTAAAAATTTTTTAATGTTTATTTGTTTTTGAGAGACACAGAGAGACAGAACATGAGTGGGGGAGAGGCAGAGAGAGAGGGAGACACAGAATCTGAAGCAGGCTCCAGGCTCTGAGATGTCAGCACAAAGCCCAATGTGGGGCTTTAACTCAAGAGCCGCAAGATCATGACCTGAGCTGAAGTCAGACACTTAACCGACTGAGCCACCCAGGTGCCCCAGAGGTTCTATGTTTTCTTAAAAAAGTAGTTGCTGTATGGTCACTTTTCTTAAAATTATGATTATTTCTTTATCATTCATCTATAGTTTCAAAGAATCCTTAATGCAATATATGCACAGTTGCCAGCATTGAATACCTCCAGGGTCCCTATCAATATTTTATTCTATTGCATTTGGTCTTGTTGACCACTCCCATTTTCACAGTGCTTATGTTTTCAGACTGTATACTAAATGAATAACATCCATTGAATTTGGACAATAGAGTATCCTTGTTGAAAACAACCAATAAATGTATTTGTAGAGGAATGGGTATAGGGCCAATCCTGGGCTAGGTCCCCTATGTCTTGGAGATACAAAAACAAGTATTAGATATGCTTTCCTGAACTGGGGATTTTTAGGCAAGGTTATAGAAACAAAATTTACATTATGTGTTTGAAAAGTGTGAGGCACCATATTAAATAAATACATTCTACCTTGTTAGGAATGATGGAACTTGCTAGAAGGCAGAAATCAATGTAAACTAGAATACTAGAATATTCTGGTTAGTCTTTGAAAACAGATGAGGGTATAGATAATCTGGAAAAGGAGATGAGCAATGCAGTACAAACTAAGACACAGCACATGAAATTGTACAAGTGACACCAAAATCTGTAGACAAGTTCAGAAAATCTCTAAAATTGTATTTGTTTGTGGTCAGCAGAGGATGCTGAAAAATGGTCTCTCACTAACCAAGGCTAATGGTATCAGAGTTTTGTTCACTTGTTTATTCTTCTCACCATTTAATAACTTACTGTGTCATAAATAGCATCCAGGTTTTGATAAGGAACCATCACCCATGGGCATCAAGGCAAACAAAGTAAACATTTATAAGGAGCAGTTAGTTCCTTTCTTCCTGGCCTTGATTTTATTTACTCAATTAATTATTTAATCTTAACAAGGAACATAGCCTCCCTGTGCTCTCTTCATCCCTTTGAAGTAATCATCAGTGAAGGGAGGCAATGCAGTAAATGGATTCTGTATGGAGGGAGAAGAGAATTGTGGATAACTGTTGTCTTAAGTACCATTGCTATAACAGCAGCAGCTTGGTAATAATAATAAAAAAGTAATTTATACTGAGCACATCTTATGAAAGGTTATTATATAGAGAATGATGACTGGTTGTTCTCCATCACAAGTAGGCACAGAGAAAAGATGATCTGGATTTAAATATCAGTGGACTATATTATTGAAAGACATGGTAATGTTTTCCCAGTAAGACTTTAACATAAATAAGAATGGTTATTCATCTGTCAAGAACATTTTAAGTTGAAGTCTATATTGGGCTAGGGGGATAGATTCAAAAATTATCTTCTATAAGTATTATCAGTATTTCTTTTTGTAATTTGGAATCCTAGAGAGCTGATTCCTAGAATAATAGTTTATGTGTTTAGATAGTGCTTTAGATCATTATTTTGTTTTCATTTTGAGATGGATGCTTGGCTCCCCATATTCCAGTAGAGTAAATACACCTGGAGAGATGAATCAATGCCACACAGATAATTAATAATAGTGGAGTAGGAGCTCAAAACTAGGTCTTCTAACACCAAAATCAATGCCTAAATTGTAGCTTTGCCATGAAGGGCCTTTGAAAAATATTCTATAATGACCTTCAAGTTATAGATAAAGAAACTGAAGCCACGATAGTTAAAATTACAAAAACTTAAAAGGAACAGAATTTGAATCTCCTGTCTTCCACACAAGTGTGCATTACACTAACTACAGCCCTACTTACCTCTTCTCTATATACAAACACAAATATGAATGAGTGCTTTATGCATCCATGCTCTCCTTGCACACCCAGTTAACAGCAGGGACATGACTCCCTCTTTCTACTCCTTTTTTTCCCTTTGGTAACAGGACAAAATATGAATGTCAAAGAATTCATAATGCTGTCCTCATCTCCTGCCTTCTAAAGATACAGTACTCATCATGCTGATAGGTTACCAGGCTTTTGCTAATAAGTGTTAATATCTGATATTAGCACTGATAGAGGTCAGAAGAAATCTGGAAGAAACCAGTCAAAAGAGTTAACTAACATTTCTATTAGAAAAGAAGGAGAGTGCTTTGTGGAAGGAGGCTGGATGAATGGGTGGGTGAGATGGTGAGGAGTGGTGTGGGAGGTAGAAATAGAGAAGAGATAAGTTTGTAAGCAACTGCTATGACAAGACGAACTCTCAGAAGAAACATGTCTACAGAATATTTTTAAGGAAATTTTGCTGTGTTGGTGTAGTTTAATCCCCTGCCTTTCTTGCTGATCTTCCACCACCTTTACAAGGGAATTCAGTAAAATCCTGCATTGCTCTTCAATGCTTTTAAAGCCAAGGTAATACTTCAATGGTCACTTTATGTGAACAAGAAGCTCAATTCTTTTGGCTTACTTATATTTATTTATTTTATTTTTATTTTTATTTTTTATTATTATTATTATTATTATTTTTTTTAAGTTTATTTATTTTTGAGACAGAGAGAGACAGAGCATGAACGGGGGAGGGGCAGAGAGAGTGGGAGACACAGAATCAGAAGCAGGCTCCAGGCTCTGAGCCATCAGCCCAGAGCCCGACGCGGGGCTCGAACTCACGGACCGCGAGATCATGACCTGAGCCGAAGTCGGATGCTCAACCGACTGAGCCACCCAGGCGCCCCTATTTTTTATTATTTTTAATTTACATCCAAATTAGTTAGTATATAGTGCAACAATGATTTCAGGAGTAGATTTCTTAGTACCCCTTACCCATTTAGCCCATCCCCCCTCCCACAACCCCTCCTGTAACCCTCAGTTTGTTCTCCATATTTATGAGTCTCTTCTGTTTTGTTCCCCTCCCTGTTTTTTATATTATTTTTGTTTCCCTTCCCTTATGTTCATCTGTTTTTTCTCTTAAAGTACTCATATGAGTGAAGTCATATGGTTTTTGTCTTTCTCTGACTAATTTCACACAGCATAATACCCTCCAGTTTCATCCACATAGTTGCAAATGGCAAGATTTCATTCTTTTTGATTGCTGAGTAATACTCCATTGTGTATATATGTGTGTATATATGTGTGTGTGTGTGTGTGTGTGTGTGTGTGTGTGTGTGTGTATACACCACATCTTCTTTATCCATTCATCCATTGATGGACATTGGGGTTCTTTCCATACTTTGGCTATTGTTGATAGTGCTGCTATAAACATTGGGGTGCATATGTCCCTTTGATACAGCATCTGTATCCCTTGGATAAATACCTAGTAGTGCAATTGCTGGGTTGTAGGGTAGTTCTATTTTTAGTTTCTTGAGGAACCTCCATACTGTTTTCCAGAGTAGCTGTACCTAGTTTTCTGTATAGGAATGCAACCGATTTCTGTGCATTGATTTTATATCCTGCAACTTTTCTGGATTCATGAATCAGTTCTAGCAGATTTTTGGTGGAATATTTTGGGTTTTCCATATAGAGTATCATGTCATCTGTGAAGAGTGAAAGTTTGACCTCCTCCTGGCCAATTTGGATGCCTTTATTTCTTTGTGTTTTATGATTGCAGAGGCTAAGACTTCCAACACTATGTTGAATAACAGTGGTGAGAGTGGACATCCCTGTCTTGTTCCTGACCTTAGGGGGAAAGCTCTGTTTTTTCCCATTGAGGGTGATATTAGCGTTGGGTTGTTCATATATGGACCTTTATGATTTCGAGGTATGCTCCTTCTATTCCTACTTTCTTGATGGTTTTTATCAAGAATGTATGGTGTATTTTGTCAAATTCTTTCTCTGGATCGATTGAGAGGATCATATGGTTCTTGTCCTTTCTTTATTGATGTGATGAATCATGTTAATTGTTTTGTGGATATTGAACATACCTTGCATTCCAGGTATAAATCCCACTTGGTCGTGGTGAATACATTTTTTTAATGTATTGTTGGAGCTAATTGGCTAATATCTTGTTGAGGATTTTTGCATCCATGTTCATCAGGGAATTTGGTCTATAGTTCTCCTTTTTAGTGGGGTCTCTGTCTGGTTTTGGAATCAAGGTAATGCTGGCTTCATAGAAAGTTTGTAAGTTTTCCTTCCATTTTTATTTTTTGGAACACCTTCAAGAGAATAGGTGTTAACTCTTCCTTAAATGTTGGGTAGAATTCCTCTGGAAAGCCATCTGGCCCTGGACTCTTGTTTTTTGGCATATTTTTGATTACTAATTCAGTTTCCTTACTGGTTATGGGTCTGTTCAAATTTTCTATTTCTTCCTGTTTCAGTTTTGGTAGTGTATATGTTTCTAGGAATTTGTCCATTTCTTCCATTTTATTGGCATATAATTGCTCATAATATTCTCTTACTATTGTTCTTATTTCTGCTGTGTTGGTTGTGATCTCTCCTCTTTCATTCTTGATTTTATATGGGTCCTTTCCTTTTTCTGTTTGACCAAACTGGCTAGTGGTTTATCAATTTTGTTAATTCTTTCAAAGAATCAGCTTCTGGTTTCATTGATCTGTTGTACTGGGGTTTTTTTTTTTGTTTGTTTCAATAGCATTAATTTCTGCTCTAATCTTTATTATTTCCAGTTATTTGATGTTCTTTTGCCAGCTTTTTAAGGTGTAAGGTTAGGTTGTGTATCTGAGATCTTTCTTCCTTGTTTAGGAAGGCCTGGATTGCTATATACTTTTCCTCTTATGACCGCCCTTGCTGTGTCCCAGAGGTTTTGGGTTGTGGTGTTATCATTTTCATTGGCTTCCATATACTTTTTAATTTCCTCTTTAACTTCTTGGTTGGCTCATTCCTTCTTTAGTGGGATGTTCTTCAGTCTCCAAGTATTTGTTACATTTCCAAATTTTTTCTTGTGGTTGATTTCAAGTTTAATAGTGTTGTGGCCTGAAAATATGCATGGTATTCTCTCGATCTTTTTGTACTTACTTAGGGCTGATTTGTTTCCCAGTATATGGTCTATTATGGAGAATGTTCCATGTGCACTGGAGAAGAATGTATATTCCGCTGCTTTAGGATGAAATGTTCTGAATATATCTGTTAAGTCCATGGGTTCAGTGTGTCTTTCAAAGCCATTGTTTCCTTGTTGATTTTTTTATTAGATGATCTGTCCACTTCTGTGAGTGGGGTGTTGAAGTCTCCTACTATTATGGTATTACTATCGATGAGTTTATGTTTGTGATTAATTGATTTTTATGTTTGGGCACTTGCACATTCGGTGCATAATTGTTTATAATTGTTAGGTCTTCTTGGTGGATAGACCCCTTGATTATGATATAATGCCCTTCTGCATCTTTTGATACAGTCTTTATTTTAAAGTCTAGATTGTCTGATATAAGTATGGCTACTCTGGCTTTCTTTTGTTGATCATTAGCATGATAGATGGTTCTCTATCCCCTTACTTTCAATCTGAAGGTGTCTTTAGGTCTAAAGTGGGTCTCATGTAAACAGCATATAGATGGATCTTGTTTTTTATCCATTCTGTTACCCTATGTCTTTTGATTGGAGCATTGAGTTCATCGACGTTTAGAGTGAGTTCTGAAAGATATGAATTTATTGTCATTGTGTTTCTTGTAGAATTAGAGTTTCTGGTGGTGTTCTCTGGTCCTTTCTAGTCTTTGTTGCTTTTGGTCTTTTTTTTTTTTTTCATCTTTTCTCCCCTCAGAGAGTCCCCCTTAAAATTTCTTGCAGGGCTGGTTTAGTGGTCACAAACTCCTTTAATTTTTTTTTGTCTGGGAAACTGTTTATCTCTCCTTCTATTTTGAATGACAGCCTTGCTGGATAAAGAATTCTTGGTTGTATATTTTTCTGATTCAGCACATTGAATGTATCCTGCCACTCCTTTCTGGCCTGCCAAGTTTCTGTGGATAGGTCTGCTGCAAACTTGATCTGTCTTCCCTTGTAAGTTAGGGACTTTTTTTCCCTTGCTTCTTTCTTGATTCTCTCCTTGCCTGAGTATTTTGTGAATTTGACTATGATATGCCTTGTTGATGGCTGGTTTTTGTTGAATCTAATGGGGGTCCTCTGTGCTTTCTGGATTTTTATGTCTATGTCTTTCCCCAGGTTAGGAAAGTTTTCTGCTATGATTTGCTCACATAACCCTTCTACCCTATTTCTCTTTCTTCTTCTTCTGGGACCCCCATGATTCTGATGTTGTTCCTTTTTAATGAGTCACTGATTTCTCTGATTCTTAAATCGTGCTCTTTTGCCTTAATCTCCCTCTTTTTTTCTGCTTCATTATTCTCCATAAGTTTGTCCTCTATATTGCTGGTTCTCTGTTCTGCCTCATCCATCCTTGCCGCTGCGGCATCCATCCGTGATTGCAGCTCAGTTATAACATTTTTCATTTCATTCTGACTAGTTTTTACTTCTTTTATCTCTGCAGAAAGTGATTCTAATCTATTTTCGATTCCAGCTAGTATTATTATCGTGATTCTAAATTCTGGTTCATACATCTTGCTTGTATCTGTGTTGGTTAAATCCCTGGCTGTCGTTTCTTTGTGCTCTTTCTTTTGGGGTGAATTCCTTCATTTTGTCATTTTGAAGGGAGAAAAGGAATTAATGAGGTAGAAAAATTAAAATAAAAAAATTAAAATTAAGAAAATATTAAAATTAAATATTAAACACATACAATCGAATAAATGATGCTAGATCCTAGGTGTGTTTTGGTCTAGGTGTTGAAAGTGGTTTGACAGATTAGAGATAAAAAGGGGGGAAAAAAGGAAATCGTTTGAGAATTTGAAAAGAATGAATACACTGAAGTAGACTAAAATGAGATGATGGAAGTAAAAGAAAATTTGAAAAAATTTACACAAAAGAATATACTAGAAAGAAACTAAAGAAAAATATTTTTAATAAAAATTAAAAATAAAAATGAATTTTTTCTTTCTGTATTCAAGAAAAGAAAAGAAACGAGAAAGAGAAAAAAGAGGGGGAAAAAAAGGAAATCGTTTGAAAATATGAAAAAATGAATACACTGTAGTAGACTAAAAGAAAATGATGGAAGTAAAATAGAATTTGAAAAAATTTACACAAAAGTAAATAATATACTAGAAAGAAATTAAAGAAAAATATTTTTAATAAAAATTAAAAATAAAAATGAATTTTTTCTTTCTGTATTCACTAAAAAGAAAAGAAACGAGAAAGAGAAAAAAGAGGGGAAAAAAAGGAAATCGTTTGAAAATATGAAAAAGTGAATACACTGTAGTAGACTAAAAGAAAATGATGGAAGTAAAATAGAATTTGAAAAAATTTACATAAAAATAAAAAACATAGTAAAAAATTAAAGAAAAATATTTTTAATAGAAATTGAAAGTAAAAATGAAGTTTTTCTCTTTCTGCTTTCAAGAAAAAGAAAAGAAACAAAAAATAGGAAAAGGAAAAAGAAAAAAGAAATCGTTTGAAAATTTGAAAAAGTGAATACACTGAAGTAGACTAAAATAAAATGATGGAAGTAAAATAGAATTTGAAAAAATTTACAAAAAATTTAAAAAATATAGTGAAAAAAGTAAAGAAAATATTTTTAATAAAAATTGAAAAGAAAAATGAATTTTTTCTCTTTCTGTATTCAAGAAAACGAAAAGTAGTGAAAAAGAGAAAAAAAAGAAAGAAAATTGAATAGATGGACCTGCTACCGGATTGAAATAGGACTGAAATTACTTCGTTTTCCCCTAGAAGTCAGACTATGAAGTGCTTTATAGTCCATAAACTAAGTAGGCAGTGATACTTGTGTTCTTGAAGAGTGAGGTTGGCCCAGTTGGGCGGGGCTCAGTGTAATGGCTCTGTTCTCCACTAGATGGCGCTGCTAGCCTACTGGGGTGGGGTGTTGCCGCGCTTGTAGTTGCGTATGCACATGCGCAGTAATGGTGAAAATGGCATCACCCAGGTATCCAGTCTCTAGTATTGGAAGGAACTCTGTTCTCCCTGATCAGCAGTCGCGCACCTGTCCTCTGTCTTCGGCTTTCATCCACTCCCCGCTTCTTCACTGTCCGTGACCAAGCCCCAGGCAGTACCTCTCTCCAGAGTTTTGTCTCAGATGCGGCTGTTCTCCCGGCTCTGTTACTTCTGAAGGACTGTGGCTTTGTCCTGTTCTGCTGAATGGTCTTACTGAGCAATGGCAGGATGCCGGCTGCACCCAGGAACGCTTGCGGGACCGTGCTGCTGCCAGTGCCCCGAGACTATGGCGAGGTGTCAGTCCGCCCCAGAAAAAGTTCGCCAGATAGTGTAGCAGCAGCGTTTCAGGGACTATGGAAAATCACAACATACATCTGGCACCAGGCTTCACCCTTAACGACCTTGTTCCAGCACCAGCGAATGTAGCCGTTTTCTGGGGTCTGCTGGGACCAGGTGGCTTCAACAGTCTCTACCAAATGTCCTTCCAGCAGTGGAACCGCTTTTCCCCATGTGGCTCGAGAACCTCCCGGACTCCATTCTGTTCCTGAGGATTCGCCCTTCCCACCAGAGCAACACCAGGTATTGAGCTGCGGAGTTGCAGACTTTGCACTCCCCTTGTTTACAGTCTTAATGGAATTTAAACCCTCTCCTTTCTCCTTTCTCCCTTTTTAGTTTAGTCCCTGCGGCTGTTTCCAATTTTCCACTTTCTCTTCAACTGCTTCTAGGGAGGGGTGCTTTTCCCGAATTCTCCCCACCCCAGTCTCCGTCCTCTCTCCACCTGCAAAAGCAGCTCCCTACCTGCTGCTGGCTTCTCTCTCCCCAAGTTCACCTCTCCGCACCACGTACCTGCTGAATTCGGTTCAGGTTGTGCAGATTGTTGTGTTAATCCTCCGATCAGTTTTCTAGGTGTGTAGGATGTTTTAGTGTTGGTCTGGCTGTATTTCATGGATGTAAGACACACAGTCTTAATGAAATTTAAATCCTTTCCTTTCTCCTTTGTCCCTTTTTAGTTCACTCCCTGTAGCTGTTTCCAATTTTCCACTTTCTCTCCAGCTGCTTTTGGGGAGGGGTGCTTTTCCCATATTCTCCCTCTGTCTGCGTCCTCTCTCCGCCTTCAGAAACACTTCCCTGCCCGCCAGGGCTTCTTTCTCCCCAAGTTCACCTCTCTGCGTCACGTACCTGCTGAATCTTTGGTTCAGGTTGTGCAGATTGTTGTGTTAATCCTCTAGTCAGTTTTCTAGGTGTGCAGGATGGTTTAGTGTTGGTCTGGCTGTGTTTCATGGACACGAGATACACAAAAAACTTCCATGGTGTTCCGCCCTATGTTTATGTTTATGTTTATGTTTATGTTTATGTTTATGTTTATGTTTATGTTTTATATTTATATCTTTAAACAACAAATCTCATGCCTAAATTTAAATTTTTATTATCATAAAATACTAATTAATTTTATAATTTTGCATGTATGTGTGTATGTATGTACTACTTTGGAAATTGAAGGGCCCATTGCTTTTAGCTAGAAAAGGAAATTATGGTTTCTCTTTGTCAATATCTTTCCTGTTCTAGTTTGTCTTCCTCTACCCTGTATATTCACTTTTTTACTTTATCACTTCATGCTTAAAATCTACCTTCAAAATAAAAGCTGTACTCCTCCTTTGGCATATAAAAACCGTCATTGTCTACCCACAACCTGACCAGTCATGTCTCCTTCTAGAGAGCATGTGCCAAATAGCCTCAATACATGATACACTGTACCACTTTAAAGCCCTAAGCATGTTGCTATTCCTTCTTGTCAATGACTTTTGTATATATCATTTATATGCATATTTGTATATATCATTTATATATACAAATATATATTTATGTATATATATTTTTTCTGTTTGCTTTTTATTTTTTATCTGATAAATATAATCTTTAAAATGCAGCATAAATTCCATTTGTGTGTCTTCCCTGTATCCCCAAGGCACAGAAAGCTATCACCTTATTTGTATAGTCTAAGGTTTTGGGGCAACCCTTTGTCATGGCACATATCACAATAGTGTGTAGTGACCCTCTTCATACCTAGCTTCTGCTGGTTTTGAGGACAGGGACCATGTCTTTTTTACATTTGTTTGCTAAGAACAGCACATGACATATAGTAGGCACTATGAAAATCTTACTGAGATAGATTGAATTTGTTTGACATCCTAAACAAATTACTTGATATTTCCACATGGTTAAAATCAGAGGATTTCAGGGGGGAAAAAAGAAACATCATGCATCACAATTCTTCTTAGGACATATTCCTCCATTCCTTCATTTATGCAAATATGGTTGATGGGCTCCTCACTGGAGGTAGAATGTTTTTTAAGACTGGTTAGTCCTTTGTCATCCATTGGAGAAGGTGGTTTACTGAAGCCTTGTTTACAAAGAGCCACGTTTTCTGAGATTCTGTGTTGTAACATATTTTGAGGAGTGGACTGCCACCAAATGGAGGTAGATGTTAAACAAAGGAAATGGGACGTCCCCAGGTTATGGGGTGCTGAGTACCACACAGGTGATGGAGAAGACAGGTGGACACTACAAACGTCTGTAGGAACATTACCGATTCCTAAATTAGAGCTCATTTAGATTCTGGAATTCTCTTTACTGTGTGGTCTACTGGTGAGGTGGCCTAGAACAGAATCATTCCATTCATCTTGACCCCTACCATCTAAGATCTTTAAAGAAGTGAAGACTGGTTAACATCAATTAAATGGGGGAGAAAATAGGGCAGTTTGTGTAGTGTGTTAGAAAGAGGAAATGGGGTGTGTTGTTATCACATGTGTATAATCATGCTTTGTGCCTAGTTTATAATAGTTTTAGGTCCATTTTAGCATTAACTGTGTCCGGAATCCCTTTCTCTCCTGGGGCTTTCCCTTTACAACTGGATGGCCCGAGATGATTTCCAGGCTCCTCTTATAATTTAGACTCTTGTAAATGGACTCTTTTGTGGCATTTTAAGGACAAGTTTACCTTCAAGGGCCAGAAGGAGAGAAATGTGTCTTATCTCCACTGCTGACCTATTAATTTTGCAAGTCCAAAATTAGAAAGTAGTAAGATGGAGTAAAATACTTTCTGCATTCTCTTCAACATTATCTCCACCAGAACATTACACATTTCTATAGGTATCCAGATACCAATTTATAATATAAACCCTGCAGTATGAACCTGACAGCTATTATGAAAGAACAAACAGCCACTGAAGAGTCATTTGCTCAGGAAAATTTTACTTTGCTCTTGTCAGTGCCTCAGCCAATATCTTATCCTCTGGAAGTTGCCCTCATTGCTTAGAGAAATCTTTTGTTGCAAATGTGCTACAAGCTGATAAACTCAGTCCTGGAGTCTTGTATTTTCTATGTTTGATATTCCATTAGGAACTACAGTGGCTTCCCCCAACCCCCGCCCTTTTTCTTTTTAGTTTGGCCTCTGATGGTGATAGCAGGTATCTCTCTTTCAATTTAAGTATAATTGAACTTGAGATTAGCTGCTTACAGATGCTGGTAAACCTTACCATGTGTTACCTAAGAACAAATTCTAACTTCAGTTTGAATAGCACCTTTCACATCAGTGCCTCAAATTGCTTCACAGTAATACATCATCAATATTTCACAACGTGGCATCAGTGAGCAGCATATTCAATGACTCAGCCATCACTTCAAATAATCTAGAGAAGCAACAACCAGAGGAAAGCAGGTCTTCTTTTTCTCTGTACAGATGAAAGATACAGATTTAATATTTCCAAGTGTTTGTTTTATCCTTAAACCATGTTTAGATGAACAATCTAGCAGAAACGTGCAAAAAATGAAAAAAAAAAATCTGTCCTAGAGGCACTATTCATATTTGCATCAGTAAATCCAAATCAAACAAATACACAAACAAGCACCTGCTCTATACATTTACCTGATATTTCATTTGACACTATAGCTTTAAATAAAATCTATGAAACCTTTTTAAAATTTAGAGTAAAATTGTTATTTTATTTGAAAAATTAATTAATAAGATAATTCCTAATTACTACCTGGGAATGCAAAAGCTAGGAACAAGAAAGGTCATGCTGTGTTTCTTTCTCCTCTTCCTCCCCACATCCAGTACTCATCTTAATGCCTCTGGAATCCATATTATTTTTTCCCATCCTATTGCCATATCCATATTTCAGGTACTCCTTTTTTTTCAAGTTTTTAAAAATATTTATTTATTATTGAGAGACAGAGAGAGAGCATGAGCAGGGGAAGGGCAGAGAGAAGAGGAGACACAGAATCCTTAGCAGGCTCCAGGCTCTGAGCTGTCAGCACAGAACCTGACGCGGGGCTTGAACTCACAAACCAGAAGATCATGACCCGAGTTGAAGTCAGACGCTTAACTGACTGAGCCACCCAGGTGCCCAACTCCTTTTTAATTTGAATCATCTCCACATTTATCTGTCGGGTTTCTTCAGTCTAGTTTTTGGTTGAGTGTCCTACCATACCACCCTATATATTCCTCACAGTAAGTGCTAGAGTAAATTTTCTATAACTTAAATGGACAGTGTATCTCTATTCAGCTAAAAATACCTTCCAGTGATTCTTCATAGATTTCAGGATGTTTAAAATCCTTAACATGGCACAGAGGCCTTTCGTGAAATGACCTCTGCCAGCATTTCCATGCAAACATCCTTTTATTCACAAAATGAGCACCCACATTGCCCCAACATATTGAACTCTTTGTAGTTCCTTTCAAAGGTCAACCTTTCTGTTATCTCTGGACTTTTGAACACATTGAACGTATAACCAAAAATGTATAATATTCTGCTTACTCCATTTTCTCCCTTACTAGGGCAGGATCCGTTGCATTCAGTCATCAGTGCCTGATATCTGATATGTAATACCTGATTTCTGAATTGAATGTAACTTAATAGGAAGCAATAAAACTTCTACACCACTCATATCCTCTGTTTATTGAACGAAGCTAGATATAGATAGTAATAGTGAAAATTTTAATTCTTAGTATTTTACAGAAGTTATGAACCTCTTTTAGAATCTGTTGAAAGCTACAGATTCTCTTTGCATGATAAAACACACGGATAAGCCTACATGCACAATGTTTTATACAGCTTCAGAAAGTTCATAATAATCTTGAATTCAATTTAGGGATTTCTAGCTAAAGCCCACTGCTCTAAGGCATTCTCATGTTGATAAACATACCATTGGAGAGTTTACTCATTTGGTTGACTTGCTCTGTCTCATCAAAGTTTAGAGAATCATGGAATCTCAAGAGTGGAACACCTTCCAAATATCATTTAGTCCAATTTCATACGTAATATATGAATTATTTCTATCGTGTTTATTCCACATGCTTCCCCCCTTTCATGATAAGCTTTATTGTTCAATTAGAGTGAAGTCACAATCTCTTAAGCACCACATCTACTTTGAAAGATCCTGACTAAAAATTATCTGAGACTTTGGTTTGAATTCAGACATAGTAAGAGCTTGGAAGCAATCACTCTCATCTTTAAAATAAGGAAAAGCTAGGCACTCTGAAAATCAGTGACTTCTTTGGGACTCCCCTGACCCCCCCAGAGAACTGAGATCAAAGAGCCAACTATCTCCTTGAAGTATGAAGAGATAGGAACATCAGAGTCATAGCTGAGATCTGCTTACCCAGAGCAGAAGCCTCTGGAACCACAAACTTGTAGGAACAATTAAATAGTGGCTGATGAATTGCTGCAGGCTGGGTGGAGGCTAGCATGAAGAGTGAGAAACAACTGGGGACTTTTGTCTTGGGTGTATCCCCACACTATTTTGACTTTTATTTCCAGAAATCCTACCAGGTTTCCATGGTAAACCTTGGAAGAAGATCCTTTGTAGCTCTGGCAGGAAGAGAAGAGTAAATACTGTGAATTGACCTAGAGCATTTTCCATAACAAAGACTTACTCTCTAGGGAAAAAAAAACTTCACCAAAGTTATATCCTACTTGAGGATGGACACTGTTTCCACTTCAGCATAATCTAACCTTACTGTCTCACCAAAGTGTATGCAGGGGAAACAGAGTCAAAGGGTGTTGGGGTACAAGAAAATAGACTGTGCACACTAACGCAGGAAAGAGTTGGGGGCAGGGTAGCTATACCACCAGAGAAACAATTCTGTAGGTCACAATTTGGAGACATAGACCAGCTAAAACACTGAGATTGAATCAGAAAATTATGTAATGTTTCTACCTACTCACACTTTATCATCACATAAATGTGGCTCCAGTATAGCAACAGGGGATTACACCTCAAAATCTGTAACATACAGGCTCTGTCTCTGAAGAGGAATATTTATGGAGTACCAACATCAGAGGGAGGACAAAAATAAAGACAATAGAGGAAACTGAAGTGTTGGACATCTATAGCTATCACAAACAATAAACACAGCCTAACTTCTAACTAAATTAACATAAATACTTAAATTAAAGTCCCATTTATCTTAGTTTCTATTACCTGATACAACATATTTGACTTTCAACAATTTCAAGCATAATTAGAATTCCAAATGAGAAGAAAAAGAATGGGGCAGAAGAAATATTTGAAGTAATAATGGCTGAGAAATTTCCAAATTAATGACAGACACCAAGAAACAGGTTCCAGAAAGTTCAGAGAATATCAAGCTGATAAAACAGAATAAATAGAAGAAAAAAAATAAAAACAAAAAAATAACAAAAGAATCCCCAGAAAAAACTCCCTCAAGCTTGGCATATCGTATTCAAACTGCAGAAAGCCAAAGAGAGAGAACATTTTGAAAGACTCTAAAAGGGACATGGGCCGCCTGGGTAGCTCAGTCAGTTAAGCATCCAACTTCGGCTCAGGTCATGATCTCATGGTTCTTAGGTTCGAGCCCCATGTCAAGCTCTGTGCAGACAGCTCAGAGTCTGGAGCCTACTTTGGATTCTGTGTCTCCCTCTCTGCTCCTCCTCTGCTCCTCCTCTGCTCATGCTCTGTCTCTCTGTGTCTCTCTGTCTTTTTTTCAAAATTAAATAAAGGAGACAACAAAAACACCTTGCTTATAGAGGAACAAGGGAACAAAGATAGGAATTAAAGTAATTTTTTTAAAAAGTGAAACATAATCTTGCTGTATGACCCATCAATCACACTCCTTACCCAAGTGATTGAAACCTTTTATATACACAAAAACCTGTATGCAGATGTTAACAATATCATTATTCATAATTCATATTCAAAATGTGAACCAACCAAGATTTTCTTCAGTAGTGAATGTATAAACACACTGTGGTATATCTGTACAATGGAATATAATTTAGTGATAAAAAGGAATGAGCTATCAAGCCACCCAAAGACATAGACAAATTGTTAATTTATGTTGCTAAGTGAAAGAATCCAATCTGAAAAGGCTATGTACTGTATAATTCCATTTATATGATATTTTATAAAAGGAAAAACTGTTGAGATGGTAAACATATCTATGTTTGACAATGTTTTGGAGAGAAGTTGAATAGAAGAGGAAAGGGAATTTTCAAGGTTGTAAAAGTACTCTGTATGGTACTTTATTTTTTTTTTAATTTTTTTTAACGTTTATTTTATTTTTGAGACAGAGAGAGACAGAGCATGAACGGGGGAGGGGCAGAGAGAGAGGGAGACACAGAATCGGAAACAGGCTCCGGGCTCTGAGCCATCAGCCCAGAGCCCGACGCTGGCTCGAACTCACGGACCGTGAGATCGTGACCCGAGCTGAAGTCGGACACTTAACCGACTAAGCCACCCAGGCGCCCCTGTATGGTACTTTAATGGTAGAAACATGACACTGTGAATATGTCAAAACCTATACAATTTTATGGGCCAAAGAATGACCATTAATGTATGAAAAAAATGCTTAAAGTGTTTAGCAGGTCAAAGAATCTCACTATGGGATGTATGATGTGACAAAGGAATGGTCTTTTGTACAAATGTATAAAACAGTTCATTGAAGGTGGTGGGAAGAATGGTGCTGATCTATGCAATTTTGGAAATAAGTGGAGTTTGCAAAACTAAAAGGCAATGTCTTCCAGCTGATAAAATGGTGTCCCATGGGTGTATGGGTTAACGTTTTAAAAATTAAGTAAATGGATAGTGGATAGTGGGAGCCAGGTTTCCATTGTTGGAGTAGAAGTTTACAAATAAGCAAGCAGAGGAGGATAAAATGATCCATGTGGGAATGGATTCAAGTTTGACACATTAGTATGACCTGAAGTTTTGGCTTAGATAGACAGGTATGTGTTTATACATGAATTGGCACACTCACCTAATTTCTGCTGAGAGGCGCTAAGAACAATGATACTCCAGTAACAATGAGTACATATAACACCTATAACTTGATTTCTAGTATCATTCTCCAGTGCAGTGCCAGAAAGTAAGAAAATGCACACACACACACATACACACACACATATACCAGTGGGATATGTGAGAGGGATATAGGTGCCAACTGAAAGAGTTCCTTTATACTTGCTGAAATTAAAGACAATTTGAGCATAAAATAATATTGGATTATAACCCAAAGTATAAAATAAATACCCATGACTCCATACTGATATATATGACTAAATAAAAATAATAAATAAATAAATAAATAGGATAGGATAGTGGAGGATAGCATAGACAAATCTACCATGTAGAATTCTAAATAATTTTATGTACATACTCTGTCCCCAAGGGGGTGGAGCATAACTACACAGTCTTTAAGTGTGGGCTGCACATGATGACTTCCATTCAAAAGGTACAATATGGAAAGGGGAGGAAAAGTAATTTTGCAGTGGGGAAACCTGACAACCACTACGTTAGCTGGAGGCAGCTGATCAAGGTTAAGGTGATCAGCAGGGACAAATCATATTGATAGCATATACCCTTGATATGATGTGATGAGAATGACACTTTACCCGTGTGGTCTTTCTCCCCAACTCCATAATTCCACATCTAATCAGGAGGAAAACATCAGAGAAATCCCAACTGAGGAACATTCTACAAAATACCTGACCAGTACTCCTCAAAATGTCAAGGTTATCAAAAACAAAGAATATCTGAGAAACTGTCACAGTCAAAAGGAACCTCAGGAGATTCGACAAATAAATGTAATGTGACTTGCTGGGTGAAAGCCTGCAACAGAAAAAGAATACTAGGTAAAAACTAAGGAAATTTGAATGGAATATGGACTTTAAAAAACAATAGTCTATAAATATTCTTTAATTGAGACAAATACACTGTAAAAATGGAAGAAGTTAAAAATAAGGGAAACTTGGTGTGGGGTATTTGTGAGCTTTCTGTACTATTTTTGCAACTTTTCCATAATCTAAAACTATTCTATATTAAGCATTTATTTAAAAAAGTTAATGTGGTAGATTCCAACATATGGGTGTTATTTTCTGTAGTTGAGTTTACAAACAAGCCATTCTTTGCTAGTTAAAAATTAAATCCAGAGTAAGCAGTTTTTCTCATTGCCCTTTTCAATCTGTTGAGAAATGAACTTGGCTGAAAGATAAATAATGCTGTTTTTTTTCTTTTGTTTATTGGATGATCTGCTTTTAGCAGAATTAGAATTAGATGTCTGAGTAGTTGCTTATCCTTTTATATATCCTGAGTTAGTGCCAGTTTTGTGATTTTTATATTAAAAACAATCTGTGGATCTACATTCTCTATAATGTTAGGTAATTTATTGCCTGTTCTCACAATATCACAATTTTATACTCATGTACTTGATCATTTCAGGCAGTTATTTTTTGTTTCATTTCTCTCAGGATTCAGCTCCTTGTTTCTATTATGTTATTTACCAAAGTGTGTTAAATCCATATGTTTTTCTATCACATTTAATTATGAAATCCCTTAAAGGTATTTTTTTTCAGTTAGCAACTATTACAAAACTCCAGTGTTCAGTGGCATACAATAATACACATTTATTTATTCCTAAAACTGTGGGTTGTCTAGGGATCAGTTGATCTAATTTGAGCTTAGCTGGGGTGCTTCTTACTGTGTCTTTCTTTCTAGATTGGAAAACTAGTCCAGATATATTTTTCTCATTGTGTTGATCAAAGGTGAGGAGAGCACATGGAGACAGAAAAGGTCTCTTGAAAACTAGATTTGAAACTAACACACCATCAACCCTGCCTGTCTTCTTCTATTGGCCAAATCAAAGAACATGGCCATTTCCAAAGTCAAGAGCCAAGGAAGTATTCTCCATCCACAGAGGAAGAGCACTTTAAATTTTTCAAAGCATATAGTAACACAGAAGAAAAAAATGAAGACTAGAAACACAATTAACAACAGAATTTTTTATTCACTTTTTTGTTTTCTGATCTGAGAACAATGCCTGACACATAGCAGGTATTCATTAAATTTCTGTTGAATGAATGGATGAGTGAATGTTTGGCAAGGTAGAGAGGTACTTCATTTTCTGAGGTTTATAGTTGTGGAGAGATGCAAGTGAATTTTGCATGCAAAATTTTCAATGACTTAGAATCATCATAGCATTGTCTTTATGATTCCCAGTCAAAAAAAGTCTTGGTGGCATCCACAAAATACGTTAAATTTCAAGTATTCTGCTTTTACTTTGTGTATGAGAGAAGATAGCCCATAGTCATCTATCCAAAAAATTTATTTTCTGATTCTTTTTGCAATTATTTTCCTCATAAAATCTGTGTATAATAAACTTTCATGTTTTCTTGTGAAATCTGTGAGGCTTCTCTTCATGCTGCATGACCTCTTTTTTAGATATTATCTTGCCATTAGTAAGATGGCAATGAGTAGAATCCTTACGTTGATTTTTGTCTAAGAAATGTTTTCTTATATTGTTCATGTTTTCTTTTGTTTTGCTTTCAAGTGTAAGAAGTAACAACATTATTTGAATTGCTATCTTAAATTTTCTGCATTTTGAGATTTTGACAGAAAACTTGTTATAGAAATCCAGCCAATGCATGGGAATATACTGATACCTCTAGGAGGTGACAAATATAAGAATGACATCAGTGGCTATCAGGTGATGTCTGAGGAAGTATCACCATTTAGGTTTTAGAATCAGAGAAGACTGAGGGCTAAAAATAACAATTATAATTTTTGTTAAAGTGCTGGATACTATAGTGCATTAGTGAGATCCCCTTTTAGGATGGCAGCCATTATTCCTCCTTTTGGCTGATGGCTCACACATGAATCCCTTTCCAGGCTGTGGAAGGGGCTGCCTCACCAAATGTTCTCCCTGCCTTCGGGGGAGTTTTGCATCCAGTGAGCAGTATATACCAGATGCAAATGCCTGGCCTCTGGCTTCAATCTGAGGTGACTCTGAAAGACCAGAACTCCCTGGAGTTCAGACCGGAACTCACCTGGAGACCAGCTGAAGCCTCTAAGCAACTGCATTACAGTTCGAACTCACCTTCATTTCAGTCTTGTTCCCTTCTCTTTTCAGGCATCATTCTCTAGACCATTCCTCAATTCCATCCAGCACTTAAATCTCCATCATGGAGTTGGCTTCCAGGGCACCTGAATAAGCCACTACCTGTACGAATGATTCCACTTACTTGTAGAGATGTGAACAACTCTGTCCCCTTTCTTTCCTTTCTTGTCATGTCACATTTATAATATAAGGTAGTGTATGTTCCCTGGAGAGTCACTTTAATTGAAGAGTTTTTAGCTTGACACATGAAGTGATACTTAGCCACAAATATTCAACACAAAAGATAATTAAACAACTGATTTCAAATTTCACACTACAGAGAGAGATTTTTCTCAACAATGGATAATTGTACACAAATGTCCAGAGTGTGAAAGAAAGCACTGATATACTAAAATTTATATATATATATTTAGTATATATAAATATATACTAAAATTTATGTATATATATATATATATATATATATATATATATGACATATATATATATATGTCTTAACAGGCTTCTGTAAGTCTTAAAAATGGCAATGGCAAAAATAAAAGCTACAGGGAATTTGAATTATTGAATAAGATACTCAGAAAGAGATGATCAGTTATGAATTGTGATAATATTTCTAGCTATGTTTTTTTTTAATTGAATGTCTTATCAATAGTTACAACGTGTTTCACAAGAGTGAAAGAGAAATCAGCTTTTCAGAAGAGAAAAAATTATTTAATTAGACATAAATAATAGTAGTTCTATAAATATATTTCAGTCTAAAATAGCTAAAGAATATTTTACATTGTCCTGAGGAATTAATGTACCTTCCAAAGTGCCCTGACTGGTCCTAAGATGAATCTTCAATCTCATTGAATCTAGTTTAATAAACATTTTTCCTCCATGTTAAAATACACATAACATTTTAATGTTGCTTTGTAAACTTGTGGGAAGAAATGTATTACCCATGTTAATTATCTTAAAATGAAATTGTGGCTTTATTTGGCATTTGAAAAAAAAACCAGTGCTTTATACAAAGTTAAGAGAAATCAGGCTTTAATATGGCATGCAATGTCACCCAGTATAAAATATAATAGCTATGAAGGAAAACATGTACACTTCTAATTTAATTGTAGAAACATGGCTTATCTGTGTATACATATATGCAGTTACCTAGGCATAGTTTTGTGTGTGGTGGTATAAGCATACATTTATGTGTATAGTTGTGGGAAGTGCATGCATATGTGTGTGCTGTTGAACAATGAATGACTCTATACGAGGGCAACAGAAGGAAGATTCTACATATCCTAGTCTAGGATTAAATATTGATTGCCTTAGAAGGTAAAGTGTAGGTATTATCAAGCTATCAAATGCACTTATTGAAGGTGTTTTTATGTATGTTTTTAATGCAAAACACTTCTTTGAGTAGGAAAAGAGATGGATTCTACCCATGAGGAGTTTATATTCTGACAAAGTCATAAGCATCCTGATTTATACCACATTGATTAACTTAATGTTAGCAACATAAATACTTGGGGACTCCTTAATCCAAGGTTCTCTCCCACAGCCACTAGGCAAATATTTGAACAGCACACCTGCATTCTCAACTTGTCAACATTTTTAGAGACTGTCAACATTCACAGGAAAACAAAAAGAATCCCTTCTGCAAGTTGGTTCTGGTCCCCCTATTGATTACATGCAATTACTGGTAGAATGATTTGATTCTCTCTTTCTCTTTTTTAACTCCTCACCTTCAATTCTCTCCCTTTCTTCCTCATTCTCTGTCCCTACCTTCCCTCCAACTCTGCTTCTCTTCCTGAAATAATGACTTCAATAGAATTTGTTCCCTAACATCTGCAGTCAGGGAAAAATTATTTATAAATTATCCATTTAGGGGATGTTGCAATAGGATATAAATTACACACACTATTGAAAATCTGAGCTTGGAATGCACCATTGCAGATTTCCTGGCCATATATCTGCAAAGATGACAGCACTGAGACTCCTACTGAGGTCACCTTCCACTCCTGTCCCCCCTCCTCCACATCCCCCTCTCCCCCACTGAACCTCCCTTACTGTGGTTCCATGGTTTGACACACCAAGGTTACATCTAGAGGACTATGGCTAACTAAACTTTCCTGGCATCATAGTCTCCCTTTAGCATTCATCTGAATCATAATACCCTTCAGTTGTCCTTCATCTCCTTTTTTTCACATTTCCACACTATTCTGCCTTTTAAGTTCTGAAGCCTTCCATAAATCTTCAGCCTCTTCATTGACCATCCAGGTGTCCCCTGCCTTAATAAAGATTTGTTAATACACTGATATTCCTGACATGATGATGATGATGATGATGATTATTATTATTATTATTAGGCACAGAAGGATACTTTTTGCCACACCCAACATGGTCGAATGCCTGAAAGTGAGTTCAACATTTTTCTACCTTTTTATTGCCATTTCTTCTACCCCTGGGGGGAAAAGTCTCCCTCCTCTGTGTTCAATGCTACATGTCTGTCACCTCATCTGGTCTCATTGCAATCACTAACCAACGTTATAGGTAGTTCCTTATATCCGATGTATTAATGTTTTCTCTCAACCACATAATTCATATTCAGTCAGGGTGATTTCAGTGTTCATGTTGATGATGAATCCAGTACCTTAGCTCTTTCTGCTTCATGTGATATTCTGAATTCAATGAAATTTCATTTCTATCCTGGCTTTTGTTGTCAACATACATACTCTGTGACTCTCATTATGATAATCAGAAACACCAAACTCCGGTGTTTTACTTGCTGTTTATAGTCTTAATGCTCTCAGTTCTTTCAGACACTCAAACTCCAACTTTTATTTTTTAATCACATATCCACTTCTACTTCCTTGATGCCACGACCTTCTCTCAGTAATTCATCTCTCTTTTGGCTTTACTTTTGTTGCTCTCAGGGTGTGTTTTATGGACTCTGATCAATACCATCAACGATGTTGCATACCTGCCTCTGTTGCATCCTTCCAGCAAAACTACAACCCTGGGTGCATGCTAATGACTTCCTGGGGCTAAGAGAGTTTGAATAAAACAAGTCAGCCCTCAAAATTGATGTAACCACAAAATCATGTACTCCAACGTCAGATGGTACCTCAACCTCGCACAATAATGGTTTTACTCATACTTGGTTAATTACTTCTGTTCTGCCCAGCTGTTGTGCCCACACTTCACTTACCTGCTCTCCCTCAGCAGATGATTTTACTTTCATACTTCCTACTTCCAAACAATTGAGGGTTCTAAGTGTCAGTTGCCTCATTCCCTTGCCCCAAATTCATTGATATCAGAATGTACCCTCACCCCCCTTTCCTAAAACCTCCAAGGCAAAGATGTTAAGCAGCACTGGTTCCTACAACAGAGAACCCTGAGATACCTTAGCCCTGCTATCAAAGCTACATGTTTCTGCTTATTCTACACATAATTGCCAAATATTTTTTTTAATTCTTATGTATCATTTCCTCAACATAATGGTAGTTGGCTTAGAGACTACTTCCACTGTTCAAGGTCTACAAGTTTGCCTTGCATTCGTTCAGAGACTTGCAGCTCAGGATTTCCTTCTTTGGTTGCTCCTCAGAGGACATGCATGAAGTATGGCCACCAGGATGACTCAGATTTTAGCAGGTTCTCTTTGATTGTCTCTTTCTCTGGTCTTACCATTGAGCTCTGGCAGGTCTTATTGCTATCACACCCAGCTGTTAGACTCCATTAATTTCTAGCTGCCCGTTCTCTTGTTTATAACAATGCCCAGGGTTATACTTTGTAACAGTCTGAACCAAATAAAGTTATGTTGTTTGGTACAATCCGAGTGTTACCAGTCTTTCAGGCTCGTTCCACCTTTCCATTGGATGGATAGGGAGGATGGATGCAGCATGGTACAGAATCTCTGCACTATAGAATAAAAGCTGGGTGGAGTGTGAACTCAGTCGTCACCAGCTTCCCCATCTGCATCCTCCCTGTTTGTGTGATGGTTGGTGTGTGTTGGCTGGGAGGTGGCAACAGAAACTGCTGCTGCATGGCTGTCGCTACCACATAGTATAGATCTTCTGCAGCTCGGAGTTGGGGGAAGTGGGATCTGCCAATATTCTCTGGCTGTCAAATCTACCTGGAATGGCCCTTCCACCCTGGGAGCTGAGGAAATTGAATTTGTATTTTGGCTGCTAAGCCTACCCCAGCAACTCTCCCCTAACACAAAGCTTTAAGGAAATAGGGGACTACATGTACTTTTCATCTGTATCCTCTCTATGTAGTGGAAGTTAAGAGGAGGGAAATTGTCATGCTGCCCTGATGCCACTAGCTGCTTGGTAGAGGGCTTTTACAGCATGGAACTATGGGAAGCAGAGTATACTGATGTTTACTTGCTGTGGAATCCACCCAGAACAGCTTTTCCACGTCAGGGACCTGAAGAAGATGGGAACTGCTGGTACAGTCTTCTGCAGCACAAAGCTGCAGGGGTATGGATGCAGCCTTTAGCTTGAGTGCCATGGTATCCCATCCTTTGTAGTAGGCTCCATAGACTATGTTGAATTAATGTTTCTTGAGTTGTAAGCCCTTTGAGCAATCTGCAGAGAATCTCCTTTGATTGACTGACTTTGCTAATTTTGATTAGTTTAATAGATGTCTCTCCAGGGAATAAGATTCCTCAAGCTTCTCACAGTACTATTTAGAAGTCCCACCTCTGAACTCATTACAGTTTATCCAAAAACCTGATTCTCTATTATTAATATCACTAAATGACTCTGTTGTACACCCAGGTATCCAAGCAATAGACTCTAGATTTTCCCAGATTTCTCAGTTTACTTCACTTCCATAGCCAATTAATGACTAATTCCTGCCCATTTTACCTCCTAGATAAGTCTTAAATCTCTGTATTTCCCCCTACTCCCACTATCACTCTTCTACTTAAGACTCTCAGCTTCCCTCTCCTGCCCTATTAGAATGGCATTGTCAAGAGTCCCCATGCATTCATTCTTGACCACCTTAAATCTGCCCTCACCACTCTATTCTGAATAAACTACAGGAGATGTAATCATATAATCACCTGCTGAACACTCTTTAATAACTTGCCTGTAGAATGAATTACTAAATCCTATCATGGTTTTATGGCCCCAGCCATGAAGATTCTCTAAAGTCTTAAGTTTTTCCACTCCTTTCTGCATTCTTGCCTTTTACTCCCTGGAAGGAAAACATGTCTGTGTGTTCTGCTTATGCCATTTATTTTATGTTTTCATTTGTTTATATAGATTGTTCCTTTGACTGGAGCACTTACACATCTTCCTTTCTCTTGATAATTTTAGTCATTCTTCAAGGCTCAATTCAGGCATTTTACTCCCCAGAGAAGCATTGAGGCTCCCCAGGTTGAGCTAAATGTCCTCTTTTGTGCTTCTCTAACCCTTAATGCAAACTTCTTTATAGCATCAATTTTATTACCTGTTGAAGTTCCTCCTGCCATACTCTGAGTTCCATGAGGCAGAGGTTATGTTCTTTTCCTCCCCGTCTTCGATGGCTTCTTATTGTTCTGAGGATGGGTAATGGAAATCTTTATCATGACCAGCAAGGCAGGGGGTAATCATATGATCTCTTTTTTGAGGTCTTTGCAGATGCTGTTCTTCAGTTTGATATGGCCTCTCCTGTTCTACCTCTACTCTTGTTTCTCCTCAAATGCTGACACACACATTTCTTCTCCCTGTTACCTTGACTCATACTTTTGCTTTCACTTTAAATACTATTTTATTGGGGAAAGCTTCACTGGCCCTAAAATTACATTAACTCTCTCGTTTATATTCCCTTGATACCCCTTTTACTATTTCTTCATATCACTTTGTAATTACACATTTTTCTGATTATTTTATTAGTGCCCATCTTTCCCCAAGAGGGTTTAACTCTCTACTGGCAGGGATTTATTTTCTGTGCTTTTCCTTTTACCTCTATTGCTCTGCACAATGCCTGGCACTTAGAACACTTTCAATAAATAACAGGTTGAATATGCTTGTGAATGGCTGATTTACTTTTACATTGATACCAGTACTGGACTCAATGCTTCGTGTATAACAGACTTTAAACTCTGCTTTTTGAACTGAAATTAATATTGCAAAAGGCTGACATTCATGAGATATTTAACAGTGAAAAATGAAACTATTAGGAAACACACAAAACAAGTCATATTTATATTTCAATTTTCAATTTTCCACTGAATTATTTTTACTGGCAACAAGGCGTATTTAATAGATTCAGTATTCTGGGCCTGTCAATTAGATAGACGAGGCTTAGATTTCTATAAGTATATGAAAATATCAGTTTTCCTTTGCCTCAGCAGAAACTCCTCTGTGAAGTCTTGGTTGGAGCCTTCCCACCTCTTGACCTGTCACATCAGAGCAAATCAACTCTGCTCAGATGGGTTCTCTCTATGTGTAGCACTTGTCCTTATCAGCCCATTTGAGGACACTAGATTAGCTACTTACATACCTACTTCCTGTGCTGGAATGTGGGCTCTTTGTCATTTTAATTTTCATATCCTCAGCTTCTATCATGGTGTCTGGCACAAGTAGGTTTTCAGTTAATATTTGTCCAATGAATAAATGAATCAATTAATGAGTGCCTCAAAATCACTAAATGCTTTTAATAATGGAAATTATAATAAATGGCTCAGCCTAGAATTACTTCATCTGAAAAAAGCCATTTTCCTCGCAATAAGTAAGCCAAACAATTAATATATTTACTAAATTTTCTTTCTGCTTGACATATTTGATGCTTCTACTTTAATTTATTTGTTATTTATTCATGTATCTGTTTCAATGTGCTATCTCCTCTTGTGGGAAAATTTTACTAATTTTGAATAAAAACCCAAGTCTAAAATTGATCATTAGAATAATTTAGTGCAATTAAGAGAGTGTGGTTCTAATTACATTATCAGAATAAGAGTAATTGTTCTTGCATATCCATAAAGAAACTTTCTTTGAAATCTCCAAAATACTTATATAAAGGAAAAAAAGAAATTCTCAGCTTTGTGATCTAATTCTTTAAATGGTTATTCTGGTCAAAACCTTCCATCACAGATAGTAATGATACAGTAGAATATAATGGAAAATAACAGCTATAAACAATTATATAATATATAAGAAAAATCTTATTAATACTCTAAAGACATTTCATTTATTTCATTATTTTATGTAAGCAAGGGCACATGTTTAAGTTGTTATCTACACTTCTTCTCTGGGGTAGACTGATTAGTGCCCTGTAAATTATCTTGGGGCACTTGGGTGGCTCAGTTGGTTAAGCATCCAACTTCAGCTCAGGTCATGATCTCACAGTTTGAGTTCCAGCCCAGCGTCAGGCTCTGTACTGACAGCTCAGAGCCTGACTGATCTTTGGATGCTGTGTCTCCCTCTCTCTCTCTCTGCTCCTCCAAAATCTATCTCTTTCTCTCTATCTCAAAAATAAATAAATAACCATTAAAAAATGAATTATCTGTACTTTTTTTTATTGATTGTCAAAGTTGACTCAATTTAATATACTATCTAATACGTTATTGTACCACATACCATGTGATGTTATGGGACACATGATATAGGCAGGCTTCTTAACTTCAGGCCAGGTTTTAGAACATCTTCAAAGCCCCTGAAATTGACCATACAATGTGTTTTTGGCACTGACATTCCTTGGAGAGGGGTGATCTTAGAATAAAAAATCAGCAATTCTGAATCCCAATTCTCATGAGCAGCTCTTGTTACCCTTCCACTGAATTGGTATAAAGATCCCAATACAAATCTCAGTTCTTTTTTTCATAAATTTTTCTTTAATGTTTAATTATTTTTGAGAGAGAGAGACAGAGCATGATCGGGGAGGAGCAGAGAGGGAGGGAGACACAGAATCCAAAGCAGGCTCCAGGCTCTAAGCTGTCAACACAGAGCCCGATGCTGGGCTCAAACCCACAAACCACAAGATCATGACCTGAGCTAAAGTTGGACGCTTAATGGACAGAGACATCCAGGTGCCCCACAAATCTCAATTTTAAGACCTCTTTGATTTAGCCAGCCTGTTACACATTCCATTAACATAATGATTTGCTTTAACTCGAATAAATTATTGGTTGATTAAGAGATTTGACAATTCTGTCCTTTAATGGAGACATTCAAGATGCATTGACTGTTTTTTTTTCTTTTTTGCCTACATTTTTATTTTTACTTTTTTTTTTTATGAATCTCAGCTAGTCAACTCAATACGGTCTGATAAGTGAGTGGGATTATAACAAATAAGAAGGTCTGTTATTTGGCAGAGATGGCAGCCCATGAACTCTAAAAGAGCACTGATTGAAAAATATGACACACTACAAGCCACTTGAGTGAAAAGTTTTTCCAGACTGAGGTGTTAAATTTCATTTGCTTTGCACAGACTTGTAAAGGGCAGCATTTAAGACATACTAACAATATTAGAGCACTATATAATAATAATAATAATAATAATAATAATAATAACAATAATAATAAAACACACCAAAGTGAAAAGAGTAAAAATAACATGTCTCATAGTTACTTCTGTGTAACCAATTGCAGAGGCTGACTTGTAATTATAGAAGAAAAATGTAAGCAAACAAAACTAAAACATGGCTTTATCATTTCCACAAAGAGATTAGGTTTAGTTCAAACAAACCAACAAACCAAGAGATTTAAAAAGAGAAGAACATAAAAAAGATTGCTTATAAAGCTATTTCCCATGCTCTGTTGGTTCACATTTTCATCTGTTGGGGTCTGTCACATTATGTCCTAATGTAATGACATCTTGGATAACACGGACAAGCGCAAATAGAGCAGCGACAGCAAACGGGCTGATTTACACAGTGCACTTTGCGGCAATGGAATTAACTTCGCATGTGAATTTTTGCAACATCTAGGCCAAATGCCATTCCAAAAAGCAGCCTCATTTGAACGTCTGTGGTGTACTTAATATGCTCTGGATTTCAGTGACCATGGCAGAACAGAGGCTGAACACTACCCAATGTCAAAATGTGTTTTCCAGTCCTATGTCAGAGTCCTTTAGCACTGCAACATTTGTAATTTCTGAACAATTCCCATAAAACTTAGGGGTTGTTGACCCGAACTAAACTCCCTGTGGCTAGCAATGTCATTCTCTCTCTCGTTTCACTTTCCAGGTTGATAAAAATCAATACTTTCTCTCATAGAATTCTGACTTTCCAAGCAGTGTTCAGGTTCATGCGAAATGTGTGGAGCAGATAGAGGAACGGGAGCACTTGTTTTATCTATCATCCAGAGCTATTTCCTGTGTTCATTCAAGCAGGGGATAATGCTAGAAATGTTATAAGAAACAATAATTTTGAAATTAATCAGTGTGGGTTTTTTTGATGGAGTGTGATATTTTAAAAATAGTTCACTGTGTCATTACCATCTGGCTTCAATCAAACTACTGTTAAAATAAAACCTTTGAACCCTAATGCCCATTATTAACTCCCATCCTATGTTTGATTTCAGTTATTGCCAATTTATTCTCAAAGAAAATGAAGTTTATAGCTACTGTACCCTTAAATTTTTTTTTCAAATGCTAAAAATAACATAAAGCTGTTCCCCACTTGGTTTGACTCTGTGTTACCCCCAGCCAAAGTGAAGAGAAATGGATTTGCTGGGGGCTCTTCCCATTTCTTTCCTTTTGGAAGAAGCTCTTCACAGTGTGTCACTTTTTTAAAATTAATTCATCTAGATATTTTGAAAATGGTTCAGTTTCCTATTGTCTGGACTGGCAAAAGATAATATAACCTCTTCCACCTGACAAGTCTTCCTCTCTGCCATGCTCTAAGCCAAGAGTTGTCAGACTTTTCTCTGTGAAGCACCAGATATTAAGTATTTCAAGCTCTGTGGGTGCTAAGTTCTCTGTGGCAACTATCTAACTTCTGCCATGGTAGTATAGAAGCAGCCCATAGATAACATGTAAATGAATGAGTGTAGCTGTATTCTAATAAAACTTTATTTACAAAATCAGCTTTGGAGCCAGATGTGGCCCACAGGCCATAGTTTGTCAATACTTGATCATAGCTAATGATTCTCAAACTTTAGTTTACATAGTAATCATCTGGGAGGTTGGCCCAGACCTATTTCTGGGTCCCAGCACATACCTAGTGAATAGAATAGATGTATCCTGATTCCGTATACATAATATACACAGAAGCCGAATTTCTGTATTTAATAAGGAATTCAGGTAATTTTGATGAACTTCAAAGTATATGTCATTGCTCCAGGAAATATTATCCTTGAGAATTTCATTCACGCTCTCTGGTTGAGGTCTCAATTGTCCTCGTTTTTCCTGATTCTTAGGAAATACTCTTCATGGATTTACACGAGTCTATTTCCTTAACACTTATCCAGACATGATAAACCCCAAAGGAAGCCTACAAGTGGGGGCTCAATTCCAGGAGCTATTTGGTATAGGAACAGAGCTGAGCCAGTGCACATACCACATATTTCTTCTTTACTGTTACGTTGCCACTGTGCCTGACGTGAGTACACTTTCACTAAATAAGTATTGACTGACTGACTCAGGACCAGGTAACAACTAGGATGGAAAATATATCAGATTGGGAAAAAAAGTAATGATATTTTTTATACCTGTGATATAAAATTTAACATTTATAAAGATACCACTGAAATATATTTCCAACCCATGTAATGAGATTAAAGGCACAGTGCCCTCAAGAGTTCCAGGGCAAGCCCCACTCCTTACGGTTCTTACCTCATGCAACTCTGAAATCCAGATTGTTCTATGGAGGTTCATTTGCAGCAAGTTAGAGAAGTTTTCACCAGTATTTTATCTCATTTATATTTGTAAGGAAATCTTTTACCACTGGGCACCAAAATGCAGCACTTATTTTATTTATATGATTGTGTTATGACTGACTTTTATCATTTTTATATACACATTAAATATTTTAGTTCCAGTTAGTTAACCAACTAATCTGAAACTATCAAAAGTGTAAAGAAGGCATTGCTTATTTAGAAGAGAAAAGAATATAAAGAAACATTCCTTTGCTAATGCATGGGATGTGAGAAGTCTTTTTTTTAATGCAGATGTTAAAATTATCAGCTTTAAAAAGCATTAGGTTTCTTTAAACATGCAAAAGAATCACCTTATGCGGGAGATCATAAAAACTTGCAAACTAATGTACATAAATTGAAAATCCAAACAGAAGTGATCTTTTAAGAAAGTAAATAATCTGTTTCCCAGTGTTGTTTCTTCCAGTCCAAACTGTTTTAAGTAGAAATGACAAGAGTATTTCCTCCCCATAGAGTATGTCTCATCCTTGTTCTTATTCCTTCTCTTCCCTGATCCGACTCCCAGAAGAAGACTGGGAAAGACTGGAACACTGTATGCACATCTTTTCATACATATGCCTGTGTATGCATGGGTGTGTTTTCTGTTGTACACTACAGTGGAATAATATCCAGAGCAGAGTACAAATATGTGTGTGTGTGTGTGTGTGTGTGTGTGGAGAGAGAGAGAGAGAGAGAGTTTATTTTATAAACAACAGAATACTATATGCCCCACTTTTACTACACTTAGTAATGTAGCACAAAGATCATCCATGGTGGTATACAGCGATCACGCTCTTTTTAAAAGTTGCACAGCATTCCATAATGTGAATATACAATAGTTTATACAGCACTTTGGTTTCATAAAATGGTGCCATGATCATCAGTCTCACACACATTTTTTCACATATTTGCCAGTGCATGTTTGAGATAGATTTCTGAAAGTAGAATTGCAGATTCAACAGATAAAGTACATATGTTCATTTTGCTAAGTGTTGACAAACCAACTGTATCCAAGAGGGTTTGCTTACCCACAGTATCACCTAAAGAATATGCTTTTGGGGCATCTGGGTAGCTCAGTGGGTTACACCTCTGACCTTTGGTTTCTGCTCTGGTCATGATCTCACAGTTTTGTGAGTTCAAGCCCTGCATCGGGCCCTGTGCTGACAGCGTGGAGCCTGCTTGGGATTCTCTCTCTCCCTCTCTCTCTGTTCCTCCCCTGCTGACTCTGTCTCTCTCTAAAAAATAAATAAATAAACTTAAAAAAAAAAAGAATATACTTTCAAACCTTTAGACTTTTCCAAACTGACAGTAGATATTGAGTATATCAATGTAGCTTTAGTTTGTGGTTCTCTTATTACAAGAAGACTGAACATCTTTTTCTTAAGGTTGATTTGCATTTTTTTGTGTGAATTATTTATTTTTCTAATGGTGTTGGCCTTTGTCTTCTGTTTTTAGCGGCTCTTTACATATTAGGCATATCAACTCTTTGTGGTAGAAGTTGTCATTATTTCCCAGTTTTCCAACTATCTTTTTTTCTTTGCTTATGTGTGTTTTGTCATACAGGAAATTTTCTTTTTTAAAATTTTATGTAATTAAAACTGATATTTTCTCTTATTGAGTTTGGATTTTATAATTTGTGTCACAATTAGTAAAATTTACTCTGCTCAAATTATAGAGAAAATCACGTATTTTCCTCTACTATTGTATAATTTCATTTATTTACTTTCAATTCTCTGATGCAGTTGGAATTTGCAAATTGAAATTCATCCAGTTGTATTTTTTCCCCTATAAGAATCCTCAGTTATATCAACACTACCTGTTAAAAAAGAGTAATCATTCCCAGAGGTTTGAGCTGCTGCCATTTTTATTTCTGAATTTCAGAGACAGTTAGACTATTTCTGGGTTTTCCATCCTGATCTGTCTCTCTATGCACTGATACCAGATTTTTTTTTAAATCATGGAGGCTCTATAATGTCAATATTTAGTATGGCTATACCCCTATCATTGAAGTGATTTTTTTCCAGTGTTTTCCTTGGTTATTCTTGCTAATTTGTTTTTCAAATGAATTTTATCATCAGTTTAGTTTCAAAAATGTAAAGTATCAACAAAACTGATAGAATTGCATTAAGTTGATTAATTAGCATAAGGAAATCCAATATCTTCATGATGTTTAGTGTTTCTATCCAAGAATATCACATATTTTTTATTTATCTAGGTCTATATATATGTCTTTCAGGAGTATTTTATGATTTTATAAATGTAAGTTTTAGACACATCTTGTTAAATTTATGTCTAAGTGCTTTAGTTTTATGGTTGCTATTTTAAATAACATCTTAACTTCTATATCTTACAATTGGCTTCTGTTTGCATATTTGAATTTTAATTTATTACCTATAGATACATGTATCCACACATAAGTATAAGATATATTGAGATAGGTAGATGATAGATAGATAGATTTCCCATCATTACAAGTAGAGACTTCTCTTGTTTTCTTTTCCATTTTTATACTTCTGTTTGCTTTCTCTTTTCTCATTGCATTGACTAACATTCCAGAACTATTCCAAATAATAGTAGAGATAGTAGACATCCTTTTCTTGCTTCCTGTGTTTAGTGAGAAAGCTGTTATTGTTTCCTTTTTAAATAAGAATTTGACTTAGATTAATGTATACACATTTTGCTATATATTCACTACATTCAGGTGGTGAACAGAAATTCCTATTTTTAAGAATGTTTAACATGAATAGATGTTGTAATTTGTAAATGTATTTTTGTGTAAATGAATTGTCTTTTTCTAGATATATTTTCTTTGCTTAGCTTCTGGAACCTGCTTAGTTTCTCCTCTTGCCACTCTGACTTTTCCTTTTTTTGCAGTCCTAAAATCTTTGCTCTCCAAAGTTTGAATGGCTCCAGGCTTATTCCTCCATCATCTCTGTCTGCTATTACTTCTTAGATTATCTCATTGAGGCTCTTGACTTTACATTGCATCCATACACTGATGACTGCCAAGCTCAGCATGAGCAGGGGAGTATGGTGGGGCAGATGTGGGGCTTGATCCTTTGACCATGAGATCATGATGTGAGCTGAAATCAAGAGTCAGATGCTCAATTGACTGAGCCACCTAGGCACCCCTCTCACTTGCTTTTTTATAGAATTTGTCATCATCTGAAATATTATATGTGTGCATTTGTTTTGTTATTGTATGCTTTCAACATACCCTAATTAGGAACTTTTATTACGTCACTGTTGGATCTCCAGTAACTGAAAAGGTACTTGGCACAAAATGGGTGCTAGGTATTTATTAGCTGAATGAATATGTAAATAACATATATGGTTCCCTTAGCTTAATTAATAAGTCTCCTTATGGAACATTCCACAGTGCTAATGTTTCATGGAGCATCATTTAGAAAAATGAGCTAAATACAAGACAATAGTGTTTTTTATTTAAACTTGATGGGAAACTCATTAATTTCCATTTTGCTTTATTGTTGACTAGCTAAAAGATGATATTGAATTAGGCGTTTTTCTCCTGACCCTCTTTATTCATGCCTCAACTGCATGAGTGGATAGCATTTAGAACTATTCCTTTATTTTTATCCAAATTCAGTAAGACTCCATGTTGTGCAGCATAGGTATCCCTCAAATATTGGTCTCATTTTTTTTACCATCTTATCTTCAATGTATTCACCAGGCTAGCTAAGAGATTTCAGTTTATAAGCCAAATCTTAGTTTCATTTGAGGCCAAGAAGATTTATTGTGTTGAGATGGTTTAGGTAGGTTAGTCAGGGCTCTGGCGGTGTCTTTGATATCACGATTGCCTTGGGCCAGAAAGGGTGAAGGGCAGCATGAGTGACACACACTTTTCATCTTTGACTTAGAAAGTAAGTTTTCTAAAATAAAATAATTAATTCTTTTTTAATAATCTACTCATTCTCTAACAAAGAACATTATTGTACATTGGATACTCCAAACATTTTTGTTGTTTGCATGATTATTTTGTGAATGCTAAGGAGGCATTTATTTGTATCCTGAGCATGAATCTTATGCCTGTTTCCTAGGCAACTTTTTCCTTTATAAGAGTAAAAGATCATTAATCCCTACTATATTGCTAGATAAATCTTTCTGTGGCACCCAAATGTCACCTGTTTATATATCATAAACTAGAGTTCTGCAAGTTATCATATGAGAGAAAAACATCTCTATTCCCAATATACCTTTCTTGTGCAAAATACAAATAATTTATATTTTTCTTGGGGTTAACAGGTGTTACAAGGCTCTTCAAAATAATTTATAAAACACTGCTGAAATGCAGTCGCTCAGTGTGAATTCTTGTTGAACTCAATAGAAGTCCACTTATCATTTTCCTGATAAAATCATGCTGCTGAAAGGAATGGAGAAGAGGTGCAGGTAAAGAATTCATAGTGCCTAATTTTTGAAAGAAAGTTTCCCAATGGGTTGTTCCATTCTCAAACAAAAACATAATATACCAAAGAATACAAGTGCATGTTGATATTTCATTATATTTCCAACAGTCCATTCCTGGCCTCTAGGGCAGTGATCTGAAGTAGCAAGTGACAACCACTCAATTGCAAAGCATTTGCCAAACTTCAGCTATTTTGTGTGTATTTGTGATTGTATCTTCTCTGAATTCTCAACCTGATTGTTGTTTTTGATGGTTTTTAACAAATTCCATTTAACTGAGGGTAGCCATGTTCACAGACCTTGTTTCTGTAATCTCTGTGAATTTAATTGTTCTTTACCTCAAAAAGAAAATAAATCACACACAATTGCCAGTGAATGCCTGAACAGTGGGTTAGTAATGATATTTTTATCATTTCTCCTTTTCATTAAAGTACATCACTTGAATTCATCAAATCTGTCAGCCAAGCCACTAAGAATGTGATCGAAAAGCTGTCATTTCTAAATAAGAAACTGGGAGTGTGGTGGTATTCGGCAGACAGCGTGGTGTAGTGCAGGCCTGAGTCGGGGGAGTGTGAGGAGCCTAAGGATTTGATAGACCTGGATTCAAATCCCAGCTTTGTTATTTATGACATGACTTAACTTCTCCAAGTCTCGGTTTCTTCATCCATAAAATGGAGATAAAGGTAGCTAGCTTACAGGATTGTTATTTCTTAAAAGAATATTTGGCATATAGAGTGAAATCTAGACAAGCCAATTACACCTAAATTTGAGTAAATAATTTGCTTTGCTTAATTTAATGTTACCATTTTGTATGAAGTCATCAGTGTACATTTTATGTTCTCTTCTAATATTGTGCTCTACAGAAGTAAGCATAGAAAGTCCACACACAAAGCATGCCAGAAATGCTTATCAGACTATCACAGTATCTTTACTGTTTTCTTTTTGTTTTAAGTTTATTTATTTATTTTGAGGGAGAAAGAGAGCACAGGAGGAACGGAGAGAGAGAGAGAGACAGAGAGAGAGAGAGAGAGACAATCCCAAGCAGGCTCTGCACTGTCAGCGTGGAGTCCGATGTAGGGCTCTAACTCACGAATCATGAGATCATGACCTGAGCTGAAATCAAGAGTTGGACACCCAACTGACTGAACCACCCAGGTGCCTCAACCCCTGTTGCTTTCTAATTAATTCTCCACATACGCCGCCAAAATATTCTTTCACGTGTACAAATCAGACTATGCTAATTGCTCAGAATTATTCAGTGGTTCCCATTCATCTACACTAAAGAATAAATTATATAGTCACTGAAAATCTAACCACAGTCAAATTGCAACACCTCTCTGATTTTAACATAACATCTCGGCGACATTGCTTCCTGATAAGTTCATGCTTCTTTGAATGCCACTCTCTGACATACCAGGCACAGTCTTTCCTGACATACCAGGCATATTTAAGTTCCTCTTTTATACTCCCACTCTATTAAGGGAATTAATATCTTGTACTGAAGCACATAAAGTGCATGAATTAGGATCCCAAGACCCAGGGATGAGATGCTCACAGATGCAATTTATTGGGGTTGCCTAAATTTGCAAAACTGTGGCCATATAGGTATAGTTAGAAGAACCAACCTTGCTGCACTAAAATATATCTAAGGAAGAATAGCACCTGTGTATAGCTAGTTTACATGCAGCTAATCATAAACTCCTAAAGGCATAGGCCTTGTCTTGAATGGTTATATACTTAGCATAATGCCTGGCAGAGGTAAGCAGACAATAAATGTACACTAAAGAATGAATGGACACTTTGTCTTACTTGTAACATGAAACATATCCTAAACAAAAGCAATTTTTTAACAAACATTTCACTTATTTAGGAAAAAAATCTGGAGTTTAAGTTATCTCTCAAATCACCCAATGTTTCTTATTTTTGAAACATGAAAAGATGCTTAGCTAATGTTTAAGGTAATTCCTATTTGAAAGAAGAAAATGAAAACAGAAACTTGTGCACATTCTGTGTGGATCAAAGAATTTTATATAAAAACCAGTAGTTGGTTAGAGAAAAACATTGCATAAAAACTTAACCATACTTTGCTAGACTAAGCACTGCAAGGCCCATCATCTCTAAGATTACCTTCTCAATGCACTAATAGAATAAGATTTAATGTAACATGGACTTAAGCCCCCAGTGATTTGGTAATGTGATTTCAAAATAGTTTTCCTTCACTTAGCATAGCAAATTTTGGATTTCTAACTAGATCAAGTAAGAGACCTTTTTCAATTTTTGTTTCCTCCTTTGGTATCAAGGTTGGTGTGTATGTGCATGTGTGTGTGTGTATGTACCCATGCACATGCTTACTAGATATATCAGGAGGTCCTCTCTGCCCATATCTATAAGTTTCTTCTTCCAGAATGTCCCAATGTCAGGGTTACGAGTTTTCTCCCTGGTGATTATTATTTTATTGGAATTTAAGTACTCTTTAGGCTTAAATTGAGTTGGAATTAACCCCTTGACATGTTGATAAGCACTGACACTTAGGTGAACCCAGAGCCTGTATCAGTCCATTTCACAATTATCCATTAGGGTATGGTATCTTCCAGTTCTTTAACAAGAGTGGCAGTAAAAGATTCTAGGCCATGGGATGACAGAGGTATTTTTTCCTATAACCTACAGATCAAGGTCTTTTTTTGGTGGTAGAGGCACTGGCAACAGCAGTACAAACACGTAAAACCTCTTAGGATCCCAATATCCTATGTTGTCTTTGATAAACTATACAACATCTCTGAACCCCGTTTTCCTAATCTGCAAAATGGGACAGTCCTTGCCCTGAAAACCTGTGTGTATTCTCTCCAAGATTTTGTCTCTGGAGGGAATTAAACGACAAATTACTACTCAAATATTAATAGGACTTTGTCATTCCTTCACCTGAATAGTCATCTTGTATTGATAAGTAATAACAGCCAGAGGGTATTAGCTCAAATGTTGGATATACAATACATTTTAAGAGGGTAATAGAATGTCACCCCTCCTAAAATTGAGCTCTATGTACCTAAATGAGAGGTCCTCTGTGCCCTCTTAAATAGTGTTTCACAATCATTGCTTATGCACATCAACAAACACCATAGAATAATTAGGGAGAGTAGAAATCATTATAATGTCAGCCCTTCCTATTATTGAATTGTAACCACTCGATAAGGAACTGCCTAAAGCAATTGCTGAATGCAATAGATCCAACTGTATCTCTTTCAGAGCCAACAGAACCATCCTGCTATAGCCTGCGGGTTCCACACAAGGCCCTTCCCTCAATTAGGATTTAATCATCTTGGAGAGCAGCTGAGAATTTGAATCATTATTTTTTTTTCTGAGGTCCCATCAATCTTGTCTATCGAAGTAATTTGATTTTTTGATTTCTCTGTAAGAATACTGAGTCTTTTTAGTGGAGAAAAATGATGGGGCGAAACAAAGTGGAAGAAACTAATTTTTATATGATATTTAAATAAAACTCCTAAAAAATTTGTTGTTTTAAATCACTGCATTATGCCTGTACCTTAAAGCCTTGGGAGGAGGAAGGAGTCCCTTTGAGGGCTTCACTACTTATTGCTCAAATGCAGCAGTTTAGGCCACATTTGCCATTCAGGTCTGGAGGTAGTAGGTATTGTGGTTAAGAGCTAGGGATTTAGAGACACATGGCTCTGGTTTCAAATCCCAGCTTCACCATTTAGGAACCACATAACCCATATGTATTTATTGCCCTTAAAACTCAGTTTCCTTGTTCCCAAGAAGGAAAAAATAATAGTACTACTTTGGATTAAGATTATGAAAATGAAATGGAGTCAATGATCTTAAGTGTCTAAAACAGTTCCTGGTCCATAATAGTGTTTAAAAATAGTAGCCATCATTTTTTAAAGTTTTTGTTGTTGTTGTTGTTTATTTTGAGAGAGAGAGAGAGAGAGAGAGAGAGAGAGAAAATGAACAAATGGTGGAGGGGCAGAGAGCAGAGAGAGAGGGAGAGAGAGAGGATACCAAGCAGGCTCCATGCTGTCAGCACCAAGCCCAATGCAAGGCTTGAACCCACAAACCATGAGATCATGACCTGAACTGAAATAAAAAGTTGGATGCTTAATTAACTTAGCCACCCAGGCAGCCCATTTTTAATAATAAAAGCTATCATTTTATTGCCTTGACACACCTATCTTCAGTTCACCATGATGAAAATTAGGTCAATAAATGAAATTAGATGGATTTTTTTGAAGATCAAGATCATCATGGGAATATTTAGAATTAGTCATCATTCTCATATTTTGAAATCATAGAGTTTAGCAATATGTACTAAGGGACACCAAAGTGGAGGAACACATTGTTTATCTTTGTTTTTATGCTATCTTTGAATATTTGGAGATTAATTTTTAGCTGATGATTAAATACATTTATTGGCATATAATGATTACTCATTAGTTATCAATGAATCAAAACATCTCCTTTTTTTTGAGACTGTTGTAGGAAAATAATGTGAAGTAAAGTTTTTAAAATAAACCAACAACATTGTTTCTTTCAACCTTAAAATAAGGCCTTAAGTACTCTTAGACAATTGATTTTGATTCTTTTTTTGAAGTTTTTATTTAAATCCCAGTTAGTTAACAGACAATGTTATATTAGTTTCAAGTGTACAATATAGTGATTCAACACTTCCATACAACACCTGGTGTTGATCACAGCAAGTGCACTTCTTAACCACCATCACCTATTTTACCCATCTCCCTCTCCACCTTCCCCTTTAGTAACCATCAGTTTGTTCTCTATAGTTAAGAATCTGTTTCTTGGTTTGCTGCCCTCTCTCTCTCTCTCTCTGTCTCTCTCTCTTTTTTCCCTTTTACTCGATTGTTTTGTTTTTTAAGATCCATATATGAGTGAAATTATATGATATTTGTCTTTCCATGACTGATTTATTTCAGTCATACTCTGTAGCTCCATCCATATCATTGCAAATGGCAAGATTTCATTCTTCTTTATGGCTGAGTAACATTCCATTATATATTTATATTTATATTTATATTTATATTTATATTATATGTAAATTATATCTTCTTTATCCATTCATCAGTCAATGGACACTTAGGCTGTTTATATAATTTGACTATTGTAGGTAATGCTGTTATAAACATTGGGGTTCGTGTATCCCTTTGAATTAGTATTTTTGTATTCTTTAGATAAATACCTAGTAGTGCAATTGCTGGATTATAGGGTAGTTCTCTTTTCAACGTTTTGAGGAAACTCCATACTGTTTTCGAGAGTGGCTGCACCAGTTTGCATTCCCACCAACAGTGCAAGGGGGTTCCCCTTTCAGTTTTTGATTCTTTCATTACATTTTGGTCTTACTCTGATTGGAAGTCTGATTATATAGCCTTGAGTTTATGTTTCTATATCTTTCTTTATCTCTACATCATGAACTCCTCAAGAGTGGAGATCAAATGTTTCATCTTCATATCAAACAAGGATCTCAAACAGAACCCATAGCAGATGCTATTCTACCCTTTTTAAGGAAGAAACAAAGACATGGTGAATGGGCAACACCTTGCTGTCAAGCCAAATTAGAACTTTATTCTTGTGTTCATAGGATCCTAATTTTGGAGGCCATCAGAGAAGGGTATTTCACAAAACTTTCTGGTTCAATGTTCAGTCACCATTTCTATCAAGGCATTTTTTTCTCCTCTAGCTGTAATTGTGTATACTTGCAAGAGATTTTCTTAAACTTTAGCTTTATGTAGGACTGAAGAAACCATCCTTGGTAACATATTAGCTCACATGTATTTAAGACTACTGTCTTTACTCTCCAACTGAATAAACAATCCTATCACTCATTTTTCTCAACACCATTTTTCTTATCTCCTGAAACTAATAATACTAGTAATAATAATTATAATTATAAGTAACATAATAATTAACGTGCTATGGACTTTACATACACCAAATTATTGCATCTTCACTAAACTCCAACGAGAGTTATTATTGCTATCCACATTTGACATCTTGGAAAACTGAGGCAGTTTAAATGGTTTGCAAAAGATCACGTAGCTAATAGATAGCAAGCCAGGATATAAACATAGAATGTGTGCTCTTTTCCATTATGCCTCCAAATTGCTTTCCTCAGAGTGAAAACCTCTCTCTCCAGCTTATCATTTGTTTGGGATTCAATTGTGTGATACTGGCACTGTCTATGATAATGCCAAGTCATACTTGATATCCTGCATTTTGTGAAGGATAGGGTAAAAAAAAAAATGAGGACTTCTGCTATTGGCCAAGAAATATTGCCATTAGGATTGCACTTCTTTGATTCAACCAGAAAAACAGAAGAAAATATGTGAAACAACCATTTTTTTCAACATTAAACAACAGGCAGTGTGTATCTATTATCTCCAAGTAAAGATAAAACCTTAGGCTAGTCTAGGATTGCCTTGTTTTAGTGTCTAAAAGCAGTTTCCAGGCTGCCATGGAGGAAGGTATGGAGGGAGAGAGAGAGAGAGAGATCTTAAGCAGCCTAGAAATCACCCCAAGTGAGAACATAGATGTCAGAAGACAGGGGGCTTGAATGTGTAGGGTACAGTACAGGAGAGGAGGGAGAACTAGATCTGGAGATTTGCAGGCATGTGACTCTCTAATCTTTTGCTGGGTACTTGGACATTCGTGATGTGAATCTGTACAAAACTATGTATGTGTGGGGCGGGGGGGAGGGGTGGCGGAATGCTAGAAAGTAGTCATTGAACTTGCAGCACTTAGTCTGGTGTAAGAATAGAGGATCATAGAGGGAGGTGACTCAGGAAAGCACTGCATGGCTTGCTGGGAAGGAGCTCTTACTTTTAGAAATGAGGATTTTTTTCTTTTTATCGCTCACTACCTTATCCGGACTTAAATGGAAACATTCCAATTGAGTGACCTAAAGTTCTCTCTGATGTCTCTCTGCTAGGAAAGGAAGGTCCATATGCTAACTAACTGGCAAGAATTCAAATTCTGAACTCCTCATTTGCATTCCCAAGGACCAGTCACGAGCCAGGGTTGATGAATGCAGCTTGGTAGAACATATGATGAAAATAGTTCAGTGAGTAGATTGTTGGAACTATCCTTGGCCATTGCAAATATGCAACACATGTCCAATTATAACATAAACTTTTCTTTTAATTGAATAAGTTACTTTATTTTTTTAAAAAGGAATTTTATATTATCGTTTGTATTTTAGCAGTCAAATAGGGAGTTAACTCACATGGTTTTGGATGGTTGGGGATACATTTCACATTAGAGTTAATCTCACTGAATCCTCAAATAAGGAAAGGACCTAACAGATTTCCTCTCATTTCTTTAGAATAATAATGTAGGGGCCAGAAGAATAATTATTGGTATTAGATACTTCCTCATTATCGTCTTAACAGAAAAGACTCCAATGATGAGTAAAATAATACAAGATAATGGGAAAATGGAAATAAAACAGTGTCTTTTGCTATTGGAAAATAGACATATTGAGTGTACTTAATATGCTCTGCTTAAATCACATGCACAAGTTTTTACTGTTTCAGCTACAAAAGACTCTGTTAAAAGTGGCTTTCTTGGTGATGAAACAGACAGTGATGAGGAAAGAACAGACATAATTTACAGATACTTTCTTATTCACTTATACATCTTTAGAACCAACACTATTTGACATCTCTTACAGTTAGAGTGAGAAACAACATGGAGCTAATAGTTAAAGGTGAATAATCTTTTGATTTACATGTCTAAATTTTAGGGTTTGGTCAGTTGATTCAGTGCAACTATTTTAAGTATTCAGTTTATAATCAGTATCTCAGGGGGAATAATGATCAGTACAGGGTTGAAACTTCTCAAAATATCATTTAACCTCTTGGTTTGACAGTTATCACTAACTAGATCAGGGTAATAACAAATCCTTTGCCAAGAGTATTAACTTTCTATTACTGCATAACTAATTACCACAAACTTAGCAGCTTAAAACAGTACACACTTATTATTTCACAGTTTGTACGGCTCAAGAGGCTAGTCACAGAATAGCGGAGATCTCTGTGCTCAGGGTCTCATAAAGTTGCATCAAGATATGGCTGGGGGATGCCTGGATGCCTCAGTCAGTTGGGCATCCAACTTCGGCTCAGATAATGATCTTGTGGTTTCCGGGTTCAAGCCCCGTGTGGGGCTCTCTGCTGACAGCTCAGAGCCTGAAGCCTGCTTTGTGGATTCTGTCTCCCTCTCTCCCTGCCCCTGCCCAGCTCATTCTCTCTCTCTCTCTCTCTCTCTGTCTCTCAAAAAACAAATAAAACCTTAAGAAATTTAAAAACAAACAAACAAACAAAAAGATGTGGCTGGGCTGTATTCCTGTCTGGGGATGAGGAACAATCAACCCACTTCCAAGCTCACTAAGGCTCTTGGCAGAACTTAATCTCTTATATCTCTGCACCAAGAGCCTTGGCTTCTTGCTGGTTATCTGCCAGAGGCTGCAATTTCCTTCTACAAGTTGCTCACAATTCATAGACACCACTCATAGTTCCATGCCATGTAGCTGTTTCAATATGGCCACTTATTTCATCAAGCCAGCAAGGAGGGCCTTTTGAGAGTCTGTTAGTAAGACGGAGTCTCATACATAGTAAGCAATTACAAAAGTAGTATTTCATCACCTTTGCCATGTTCTGTTGGCTAGGTGTAAGTGACAAGCCCCACCTATGATCAGGGGGAGGGGATTACACAAGGATGCACCTACTAGGAGGCAGGGACCATGGGCAGCAGGCCTGGAGTCTGTCTGCCACATCAGCTGATGTAATATTGTTGTCACAGCCAGACAACAGCCATGTGGCATGGATGTATCTCTTTCAGAATTTAACCTGTCATCTAACTTTCTTTACTTTTGCTAAACATAAATGCCAAAAACATTCTGATGAATAGCAACCATGTTAGAAAATCTAGAACAACAGTAATGAGCTCGGCAATTAATATATTTTATACTTGGGTTGCATATTACACTTTTTAGAGCTTCTTTGTTTGTTTCTTTCTTTCTTTATTTTTTCTTTTTTTTCTTTTTACTTATAGGTATCCTGAGAGATATCCAGGGCAAGTGATATTACACATAAATTACAGGAAAGGAAAATCAGTGGTTTCATAAGAGATGGGGAGATAGAATATAGTCCTGTCCATCCTCAGTAGAATGTTCCTTTCAGTGAATTTCACCTACTTTGAAAACATGACTAAAGTCCTCTTTCCATCTGTTTATCACCCAGCAATTATGAAGCAAGGTAGTTGCTAACAAGAAGCTTGAGAAATTGAGAATTCCGCATGGATATAGATTTATTTGTTGGCAACTACTTCATCAACGTTTATTTAAAAATGAAATTTTGAAAATAATAATAAAAAGAAATCTTGTGATTTCTACAAATGAGCCTTATTTTTCCTTGAAAAGAGAGAACACAACATTTATATGATTAAACTATCTTCTGAAATTGTGATAAGGCACAATGTATTCTAGTTTATCACTTCTATATTTTCTTGTTATAAAAATAATACCTTCAATATGGTTAAATACAATTCTGTCAAAGCAGAAAAAAATGTTCTTTTCTATGCCACAATTTTCACTTTAGTGGAACTTTGAGTATAACTTTTTCCTGATTTTCCTCTATAATTTCCTCCAGGCACTGAAGACAGATCAACATTTTACATTTCATTCATCTTTACCAAAGGAATATAATATATATACTGTCCAGTTTGAAACACATTTAAGAATATAGTATATGCTAATACTGAGTTCTACAAGAAAAACATTTTTTCTTTATCATTAACTTCAATGGGCTAAATATAATTTCTCAATCATGCTGGGCATTCATACATATTTGATGTATTAATTTTCAGATATCAAAAATGTCAGTAATAAAATAAAACAAATGTGTTTTGAGAATTTGCAAAGAGAAGGTGTCAAAAGCATCAAAGATGTAGCAATTCTTTTTGAATCAAAAACTCATTCACTTTTCACTGTGGCTCAACTTCCATAAATGCCATCAGGCTTTGCTGCCTCCACAAAGAACACATTTCAATGAATGGTTAATGTATTGGTTTTTCTTTTAAGTAGGGGGGATATTGGCAGGTGGAGTACCAAGAAATTTTATTGTATCATACAGATTGAAAGCATTTTGGTAAAATATTATGAGACAATGTATCGTAATTGCATGACTTACTCTTCAAACAGTAAAGTGAGACTCAAAATGTCAACTAGTGTGAGTGACGATGGTTTAGATGTGGAATGAAATGTTCTCTCCACTTCAGTTTCAGTTGGTTGCTCTGTGTTAGAAAGTACTGGAGGAATCCAGCAGTATGATTAAGAAGACTGTCAAAAAGAATGTCTTTAGAGGAAGCCAAAATTATTATTTGGGTTGATACACTGGTATAAAAATCAGAGCCATTAGGGACAAAGCAAAGAAAGAGTGAACTTCTAAAGATGCAAATCTGTGTGAAGGTGTTTTCCCAGTTATTACATCTAAATTCTGAGACTCTGTAATTGATAAACACTTGGAAAAGTGATGATGAGACATTTTCTAATAATGACATAATTCTAATCCATCTTGGCTGGTCATCCATCAAAGCTCTGTTTGTGATGCTTTGATTGATGGAATGAGAAGAAGGAATCATTCCCTATTTTAGTTAAAGAGTGAAAGGACAGATTCACTTTAAAAATTGCACTCTGCTTTCAGGATAAAAATAAATATCTCTTAATCAAATGGATACTATCAAATAAATAACTAACTTGTAACAGATCCTTAGATCTTATGATAGCAATTAATACTGCCACAAAAACAGACACACAAACACTGCCATTAGATGAGAAGAGTTAGCTCTTTGTCTTCTAATCCCTCTTAACTGATTAGCCTGAGACACTGATGAGAGTGCCAGGATGTGGGTCACTAGAAGTCAGATCACACCTCCATAACCATGGGAATCAGGATAGCTCCTTCGAAAATCTTTTAAACCAAGTTATTGCCAGGATCTAAGATGGGGAGATAAGAGGATTAGAAGAAGCAAGGGAAACCAGGGTAAGGTTGTCTAGGCTACTTCTGGGGATGGAAATACACAGTAAGTGAGGGGCAATGTCCATGTGCAGGAAAGTTCCATTTAAGGTGAGCAGGATGAAGTGGGTGGTGTGCACGTTTATGGACTTTGTATTGTGACTTAGAGGAGAGTGACAATCATAAATATTCCAGAGAGAGCCTAAATCTGTGAGACAAATACATCCACCTAAGTCATTCTTGTTGAATAATTTTAGAGTAAATAGACACTGTAACTGGAGTAAATATGTAAATGCTGTGATTAATACAATCCTATAGGCATTTCTCAACTTCATTTTATTTAGAATTAATTATATTATTGGACAAAATGAGAACTATTTAAAAATAACAAATACTATTTTAACAAGTTGTTAAAGAACATTTGATTGAGTCGCCAAAATCGAATAAACTACATATGCCAAAATGAAGAGCAAAACAAAAGGCAAAATTTGTAAGGAAATATTTGAGAATCAATTACATGATTCTTTGCCAAAACCTGGTAGTATCAAGGGTCAGATTAGTGGAGACTGAGAAAGAATTTCCTTGGAAAGACTCTATCATTAGCCTCACCTTCTAATCCAATGTAAGAGGGAAGCATGGCATGTGCCCTCTGCATTGGAAGAACAGGAATAAATAGTACCATGGACTGGTGTCTGCATCCATCTAAGACACCTAAATGGTGAGTGATGAAGTGGCTCTGTGGGGATGAGCCTGCATTCCATAAGCATCCAAGGGCATGAGCATATGAGGGCATAACCCTATGGGTGAGCATGTCACTTGCAGCCAATGTGGGCAATGGTAAGATCAAACTTGAGTAAAATTATTTCAAGTCCTCACAAAGTGGGTTGCCTGGATGAGCAAACAAAGTCAGCAGAGAAAGTTTGGATGTGAATTGCCAGATTCTGATAGGTGGAGGAAGAGGGAAGTGATAGAGTGAGTGTGTGGCCCAAATCAAGGATATCGCAGGTGAGAGAGCCTCAGCAGTTGGGACAGGACCAACAAATATACCCACACCAGAAAAAAAAAATCAACTTTAAATAGCAGCTATGTCCAGAGAATTTAGAACCATTTATGACAAGTACAAATGTTTCCCTCTCTAATATTTTTCATTCCCTATGCTCCAATTTCAGATTATTGAGAAATCATGGTTAGCAATATAATGGAAGATGGAAGGAAGGAAAAAGCATAAGCTGAATATACCTTCTTCACTGGACCATTTATATTTCTCTCTGCTGTAGGCCCTAGCAAGGAGCATAGTATCCGTAACTTTGAGTGAAAGTAGAATCTTAGATTATTAAGTTAGTCTAGATATGGTAAGAAATGAATAAAGTCTACATATTCGTTGCTTTAAAGAAATATTAAATTATCTTAGTTTTGAGTCCTAAGCAAATTTTACCCAAGGTAGGAAAAGCTAGCTTTCTTGAACAAAGGTAAAAGACCAGGGAAGAGGAAAATAAAGTGGCTTGGCAGTTGGATTCCACTAGTCTTGCTTGTTCATTGTTTGGTTGTGTTATATGTTGGGTCCATTCAGGATTTCTTTTTTTAACAGTTTACATACATGACAACAAATGTATGTTGGATATTCGTCAAAATTCTGTAGACATGAAAATGGAGCCAGGAGTTTAAGGACAATTAAATGAAGATCAGAGTTTTAATTATTATGGGTATCCCAACTTTTCAAGTCCTGCTGTATTTGATGATTTAAAGTAACTGTGAGTCTAGGGTGCCTGGGTGGCTCAGTTGGTTGAGAGTCTGACACTTGATTTCAACTCAGGTGATGATCTCAGGGTTGTGGGATTGAGTCAAGCCCCATATTGGGCTCCATGCTGAGCATGGAGCCTGCTTGGAATTCTTTCTCTCCCTCTCCCCTGCCACTGTCCCTTTACCTGGCTTGTGCTCTCTCTCTCTTGCTCTAAATTAAAATTAAAAAAAAAAAAAAAGAAACCATGGATCTTATAATCTAAGAGTCACTATATAAGTCATGCCAGTACTTGAGTTTTCTTTCATGCAAGAGGAGGGGAAGGATTTACTAGACTAGGTGAATTTCAAAGAGAAAGTGGGAGATAAAGTCTCTTTGTGATTATATGCTATGTATCATGATTTAAAGACCTACGAGTTACAAAAAGAAGAAAATTAACAACAAAATCATCCCACCAGAGGCTGAGTTTTTATTCACCACATGATTTAGGCTCTGAACATTTGTTGTCTCCATTTCTATAAGAACTTGAGTAAGTCCTCTAATGCTAACAAGGTTATTTGACAAAAGGAAATTCATACTGGTCAAAATCCAATTGATATTGAAAAATACCTGCTTTTTCATTCTTGGGGATTTTCTTTCTCTGTACCTCTAAGTATAGCTCTATACTCAGTGCAATGCTATTTAAACTTTTTTTTTAGAGGGCATCATGGACTCCTTTAACAATCTGTAGAAATTGCTTCTCTTGCTCATAAACATGCACAGATGTAGTTAAGGCTGATCTGCCACTTTTAGTTGCTCTCTTTCTTAGAGTAAAATTTCCCCCTTTTCAGTGGTGGAACCCACTTAATTGTGGAACTGACCCAACCCCCCAAGTAATCAACAGAATGAAAAGGCAACCTGAGGAATGGGAGAAAATATTTGCAAATCATATATCTGATAAGAAGTTAATCTCTAAATTATATAAGTAGATCCTAAAACTTGACAGAAAAACAACTATTAACTCAATTAAAAAAATGGATGCAGGGTCTGAATAGCCATTTTGCCAAAGAAGACAAATACATCACCAATAAGTAAATGAAAAAATGCTCAGCTTTACTAATCATCAGGAAAATGCAAATCAAACCCACAATGAGCTACTACCTCTCTCCTGTCAGGATGGCTATTATCACAAAGACGAAAGACAACATGTACTGGCAAGGATGTAGAGGAATTACAAGTCCTGCACTCTATTGGTCGAATTGCAAAATGACGTAACCATTATCAAAAAAAAGTATAGATATTCCTCAAAAAAATTAAAATAGAACAACCATATGAACCAGCAACCCACTTCTAGCTATATATAGAAAAGAATTAAAATAAAGATATCAAAGAGATATATTATCATTCCCATATTCATTGTAGCAGTATTCACAATAGCCAAGCTATGTAAAATGTGGAATGCACATTGAGATAATATTCAGCCTTAAAATAGAAAAAATATGCAATATGCAACAACATGGAAGAATCTTGAGAACTTTATGCTAACTGAAATAAAATAATCACAGAAAATAAAATATTACATGATTCCACCTGTAAGAGGTAGCTAAAATAGTCAAATTCAAAGAGTGGAATGGTGGCTGCCAGGGTTTTGGGGGTGTGGAAAATGGTAAGTTACTAATCCACAGGCATAAAGTTTCAGTTAAAACAAGATGAATACATTCTAGAGATCTTCTGTACAACATTGTACCTATAGTCAACAATACTGCATTGCATACCTAAACATTTGTCAAGAGGGTAGATCTCATGTTAAGTCTTCTTACCATAATGAAAGTTAAAAATAGGACCAGACCTGTTACCTAGGTTTAACTCTTCAGCTATGCCACCTCCCTCACCTCAGTGATTCATTAATGTATGGGTACACAACCTAAGCTAAATCCAGTAGACTTTTATTAGTCAGGGTTCTCCAGAGAAACAGAACCCGTAGGACATTCAGAGATATATAGAAAAAGATGTGTTTATGAGCAATTGGCTCTTGTAATATGGGGATTGAGAAGCCTTACAATCTTCCTTCTGCAACATGGAGACACGGGAAAACTGATGGTGTAGTTCCAGTTCTGAAGGCATGAGAACCAGGGGAGCCAATGACAGAAGTCCCAGTTGGAGTCCAAACGCCCAAGAACCAGGAGTGTCGAAGTCTGAGGGCAGGAGAAGATGGATGTTCCAACTGATCAGAGAGCCAGTTCTCCCTTTCTTAACCTTTTTTGTTCTATTCAAGGAGGGTAGATAGCCCACTATAATTGTGGAGGATTCTGTTTACTGAGTGTGCCAATTCAAATGTTAATGTCTTCCAGAAACACTCTCACACATACACCCAGAAATAATGTTTTGCCAGCCATCTGGGCATATCTTAGCCCAGTCAAGTTAACACAGAAAATTATTCATCACACCCCTCCATGGAACTTTCTCCTGAGACATGGGGAGGACACTCTCTTTTCCTCAGATTCTCAGGTGGCAAGATGTGAGTCTTGAGCAGGTGGAAGATAACTTTTGCCACCCTTTAAGTGTCTGTTCTAGAGGTAAGGAAAAGACAGGGTTGTAATTTTCCTTGTGCCCCAGGAACAAGAATTTCTTGAAGCCAACTGTGTTCATTAATTTTTGGTAGCATGATCTAAGAAATTCCCTTTTTAATTTAAAAAGTGTTTTCACTGGGTTTATTTTTTTCGCTAACACATGTACTAATTGATAAAGTTTGTTTATAATTTCATGGGTTTCTAGATCCAAGAAACCCATTAACTTCCCAACTTAAGTTGAGAAAGCTTTTCTTTTACATCAGTTTTTGAAATTCAGTCCTGAGAAAAAGAAAATGTAAACAAAGAAGAGGGAAAGACAAGTATCTCCCAATTCTTGAGTATTTCTCAATTCTCTAGTATTCCTGGTTTACCTTCATTGCCTCGGAGGAAAAAGACACCACATTAAAACATTGAAAAATCCAGTAATATGTTAATGTTTGTAGGAGAAAGAATAGATGGTTAATATATAGTCAATCATGGAATTTATTTATAATTCTAGCTAATTGTTCCCCAGAATGTGGATTTATTTGTGTCTCAGCAACCACTTAGTACCTAATAGGTAATCAAAAATAACTGTCACATGTATGAATAAATTGTGCACATATATGAATAAATTTATAACATGCCCAGTCATGAATGCCATATGTATTTTTATAAACTTAATACTGCTTCATTGTGTTTCTTGGAATGCTATACTATTTTTATCCTCAAAACTACATGAAGTATTTTCCTAAGAAGGTAGAGTTGCTGGTCAGATGGTAAAGAGAAGATGGTTTTGTGTATGTGTACTGTGCCTATCTCTGTGTATATGTATTGTTTGTGAGTTTAGATTTATACTCTAAAAGAAGAAAGAACTAGTTTTTGAAGGAGAGGACTCTACCAATAGATGGAAAAGGGAAACTCCAAATTTTTTCTTAAATTGCAAAAAAAAACGTCACCCACTGAGAAACAACTGGTAGACTATGACATAATAACAATAAATTATACATTCCAGGTATGATAAATATCTCAGGTGAAAAAATTTAAATCTTTCCTTTGTGATAAAAATTACTATGTTTTGGGGCTCTTGGGAGGCTCAGTCAGTTAAGCCTCCAACTTTGGCTCAGGTCATGATCTTGAGGTTTGTTAGTTTGAGCCCCACATCGGGCTCTGTGCTGACAGCTTAGAGCCTGGAGCCTGCTTCAGATTCTGTGTCTCCCCCTCTCTCTGCCCCAATCCTGCTCATGCTCTGTCTCTCTCTGTCTCTCAATAATAAATAAACATTAAAAAATTAAAAAAAAATTACTATGTTTTTCAACTCTTTGAGTTATGATAAGCTTTCCATTGGACATTTTTTTAACATTTATTTGTTTTTGAGAGGGGGGGTGGTGAGGAAGGGCAGAAAGAGGGAGACAGAGGATCCAAAGCAGGCTCCCCGCAGTGAGCTCAGAGCCCGATATGGGGCTTTAAGTCACAAACTGTGAGATCATGACCTGAGCTGAAATTAAGAGTCAGACACTTAACTGAGCCACCCACACGCCCCTCTACTGAACATTTTTCCTTTTTGAATATCATGTTGCATATACTGTCTTAAGTCATAATTCAAAGCACCATCATCCCTCTGCAGGGCTTCCGCAATGGCCTCCTAAATTGGTCTCCCTACTTCTGACCTTGCTTTTTAGTCTGTTCTCTACCATTTAGCCAGAGTGATCCTGTTAAAATGTAAATGAGACTCTGTCATTCCTGTGCTCTATCCAAATCTTTTCATGGCCTTTAAGCTCTATCCTACTTGGACACTTGCTACTTTTCTGACTTCATCTTCTGATATTCCCCCTTTTGCCTTTTCTCTCTTTTGGCTAAGAATACTGGCCTCCTTGCTGCAACTTTAATTTATGCACTGCTTAGAATACTCTTCCCCTAGATACCAACATGACCCACAGTCTTACTGACTTCAAGTCTCTGCTAAAATGCCACTTCGTCAGAAATACAACTCAGATCACTTTCTATAAAACAGCCACTTCCTACCATTGTCACTTTTTTCTCTTACTCTGACATTGTTTATTGTCTATCTGCCTCCACTTGAGTATAAACTCAAGGAGGACAAGAATTTCCTTTTGCTCGTAGCTGTATTCCTAATTTTTGGAAAAGTGTGGAACCATCATGAAAATCTGTTGGATAAATGCATTTTCTCAACACAGAAGTAACATGCACTGATTTTATGGTATAGGTACCTAGATAATCACTGGTAGATAAAAACATTAACATCTAACATTTGCTAATGAACCTGAGACAGAAGTCAAGGGATTTGTGGGAGATTACACATTAAAAAGATAGAACCAAGTCTAGAGACCCTGCCTTCAGAATTTTTCCCCTATTTTTCTTACATCTTGTGAGTGAGAATCAGCTGGACATACTTCCCAACCATAAATCAGTAAAGCTTCTGACACCTGACAAAAGGGCAGAGTAATAAGCTGCCTTATTTATAAGATGCTGTGCTCAGAGAAAAAAAAATCTATGTGGTAGAAACTAACTGTTGAGTATGGTGTAACAGAACTTGGAGGATATGCCACAGCACAGTCAGAATTCAGCTTTCAAACCCCTTCTAGAATGTCATGCGGCATTATGCATTGTTAAAGAGCTGCCAGCTCCTTTCCCAGAGGAGATTCCATCTCTGTGATGGGTGAAGCAGTTGTCTCTGCTGATCTCCGAAGGTTCTTCAGCCCATGAGTTCTTTGTGAATATGGATGCAAGATATTATGAGTGTGATATGTTAAAAACAACAACTCATTATTCATGACATTCAAATGTAACTTGCTTGCAGGAAAGACTTAACTTCTTTTCTGAAGTGGTGTAAGCTTTCAAATTAAATACTTATAGGAAGAAATATTGGTTACCTTATGATCTGTGTAATTATAGATTAACTCTCAATTCTTTTATTACTTTTCATTCATTGTGCTCAGTACAATCCATTGTATATTATATTTGAACACAGAACAAATGTGTCATACACATTTGTGTCATACATCCCTTTCTGGCTATGCTGTCCGTCAGCCACCCCTCACCATTCTTATACAGGATCCAATTCACAGAGGAAATATGGTAGGGTGCACAGGGTCAAATTTCTTCCACGTATCCTTTTGCCCCTAATTCATCATTTTTCTCCTACTTTGGTCATCATCTTTTATTTTTAGGCCTGGTCAGATAGAAATAGAAACCATGTTGTGGGGCACGTGGGTGGCTCTCAGTCAGTTAAGCGTCTGACTCTTGATTTCGGCTCAGGTCATGATCTCATGGTTTGTGAGATCCAGCCCCATGTTAGGCTCTCTACTGATGGCACAGAAGCTGCTTGGGATTCCCTCTCTCCCTCTCTCTATGCCCCTACTCCCTACCCCCACTCCCTCACTCTCTAAAGTAATAATAATAATAATAATAATAATAAATAAAATAAAAACCATGTTTAATTGAAGTGATTTTGATTAAAGAAAATTTGGTAAGATTGAAGAAGGCAATATAGAGATAAAGAGCTAGGGACGTAGGGGGAGAGATAAATAATGAAAGAGGGAATACAATGAAAGAAAGGGAAAATAAATAGGAGAGTAATATGTGGAGATGAGGAAGTGAGGTTTGCAATTAACCTGGCCAAGGGGCACTTGCCTAAGAGAACTTTTTCCCTACCAGCTTGTCTTTTTCTCTAAACATGGCGAGATTCCTTTGTCTCCATGAGGCCCAATCCTCAGGGACTTTAACAAAACAGTTTTTTGTTAGAGGGTGGAACATCATTAGAAGGATTAAAAAGGGGGAAATGGGATAGAATATTTTTTTATTATTTAGTAAATTGTGTCAGACAATGCCTAAAGTTGCTTTCTACTTCAAGTCATAAAATTGTCATTCTCACTTTTGACCTGAATCATTTTTAATATTAAATTGATTTTATTCTTTTTCTGTGTTATATGAACTCAGGTTGTTAGGGCATGTGGCATATCAATGCCTTCTGTTGTAGAATGACACCTTGAGGGACCTACTAACCTCAACTTCTGGTGTCCTCCAGTTGTCTTGACCTTGGATATTGACTCGGCACAATCATATTTCAGTGCAGTGAACTGCAGTAGAACTCAGGTGCTAGTGTTTGATCCATTCCTGCTCAGAGGTAGCCCAGTACACCTCTTCTGTATTTTGTTAGGGCCTATGATTAGATAACAAGACTGACATGGCTCCTCTCATCACAGCATTTTAAGTCTCATGCAGGAGACAGATACATAAAAAATTATTAAAGTGAGATACATGTGGTAAAGAAGAAATGCAAAATGTAGATGTATATAAAAGACTGACAATCTCTGAAGAAGTGACATTTAAGGTGAGACCTGAAAGTTAATAAGAGTTAACAAGTGAAGGACAGAGTGGGAGGAAAATTCCAGGTGAGGGGAGGCAAAACTCTATGACAGGAAAGATCATAATATAATAAGGAACTGAGGAAGTGTTGCTGGGGCAACGGGTATGAGACCGAACGTGGCATGTAATTGAAATGGGGGATGTAGGTAGGGGCCAGAATACTGAGGTGTTAGAGGGTATGAAAAGTTTTTTCATATTATTACTCTGATGGCAGTAGAAATTCCCTGCAGGTATTAAGCAGATGAGTGACATGACTGACTTAAATATTTTTAGTCAGGAGACTTTCTTCCCTGCAGGAAAGAATTGATGGTGGCTTGGCCTGGCAGATGGAAGTTGGGTTGGAGAGAAGTTGATAGCTTCCAGAGACGTTACAGAGTGACTTTTTTTTTTTTACATTTATTTATTTTTTGAGAGACAGAGCATGAGCAGGAGAGGGGCAGAGAGAGAGGGAGACACAGAATCCAAAGCAGGCTCCAGGATCCAAGCTGTCAGCACAGAGCCCAATGCGGGGCTCAAACTCACAGTGAGATAGTGACCTGAGCCACCCAGGTACCCCCAGAGTGACTTCTTAAATACTAAGAAATTCAGATGCTTTGGAGAAAAGACTGAGTCGCTGGCTGTTCTGAACCATCTGGATTCAGAATTGAAATTTATTTTCTGATAATTGCCATAGTATTTATGGGAAAAGGGATAGAATAGTTGGATAAAGAGTATATCTCAAAAGATGAGGGAGGTTCAGTGACCATCTACAGTGAGGTTCCATGTGGGCACACTATGTCTAAAGATAGTTTTCACACAGCCTTCTGTCTGTGCCAGTGTGATAGCTCTAACATAGTTTTTACCAGTTGTTCACTGCTAGTCCAAAAAGTGTTAAGTGTTTAACTACTTCATTCATACCATCATGATTGCTTTTCTGATTTTTCCAGTCGAAGTGTCAACATATTTTTTCAACACCAGTTTTTTCTTCTAGTATCTAAATGAAATTAAAATGACTAGATAATTGACTTTTATTGGTTTTTTAAGCGAGGAATAAGATATACACTATTTGGATGTCTAATTGTTCCTCTTTTCTAACTATGTAGAGGATATCATCATGGACCTTGCTCTAATGTATACACATAGTGTTACAGCAGGTCAAGTATGTGTTTTTGCACAAAAGGTTGACATTGTCTTCTATCACAATGGTAGCATTCCAAATTTATTTAAGTAAAGGCTGGTCAGTGGGAATTAAAGTTCCATATTAAGTAATTTAGAGAAACTATGGGCATTGCTAAAATGGAATAAGGGACTGCAACTTGAAACTGTGCCCATTAAAAGCTGTCACTTTCAGTAAATTATTTAATCTCATTAATGTCTGATAGTTAAATCAAATGCCATATTTCAAAAATATGTGTTTTTTTGTAAATAACAAATGATTGGCAGTTTATTCATGACTAATAAAATGTTTTCTTTATTATTTAGCTTCTAACATCCTAAACTAATTGCATCATTCATATTAAGAACTTTAGAATTGTCTCTATTTAAAATCCCATTGTGTTAAATGCCTCACCATTAAATAGCCACATCATTAGTTCAAGTACAGTGGGGAAGTTTTTATCCCATTTTCTAACCTGGTATATTCAAGTGTCCTTGAATATTTTAAATATTTTACTTGAATCACAAATCTGCAATATAGGACATCCATCAGATAAGAGAGAGAAAATCAGTGGGAGCAAATCAGGAAGAGACACATTTATTTGTTCACACAGTTTTGTTTTCATTCACTTGATATACTCACACAGACTCATTTACTGACTCAATAATTATTTTGACAAATCCCTAGCAAGTATGCACGTGGGTTTCAAAGTAGAGAAAAGACGATACAGCACGATGATGCCCACAAAGAGCGCGAAATCTCTTGGGAAAGTTACGTAAGTGGTGCCTGTATACGATCTGTGGCATTAAAGATATCCATGCAGGGAGCTCTATCTCCTTCAGCTTGATGAAGTCAGAAGAGACTTTTCAGAGGAGGGAACTTGATTTTTTAAGGCATGATGATGAGATAGCTAATTGGATCGGGGAGCAGAAACATTTCTGATAAAAAGATACCTGTACAGGCTCTGAACAAGTGAGTGAACTTGAAACACTGAGAGGATGTCAATCAGCTATTAATGGCCTGTACCCAGAGTGTCCTCGTGGTGGAAAGGAGTGACAAGTGAGGCCTCTGGTCATGTAGGAGTATCGGCCTTAACACCAGATTCAATGAGAAGCTCTGAGGGCTTTTTGTGGTGCATGGGAAATGCTGTTAAAAGACAAATTAAAAAAAAAAAAAAGGAAATGGAAACACTCAAATCCACCCAGAAAAATAAACTTATAATTGATGGGAAGTACCATGCAATAACCCTTTTAATAGCCGCGAGGGCTTATGTAAGGAGCATGATGTTGAAATGACTGTATCTGAAGGGGGATATGGTACAGAATGTATTTTCATGGCAGAAATCCCTGAGTGACTTTAGAGTTAAAAACAATGCTACTTTGGGGCGCCTGGGGAGCTCAGTTGGTTAAGCCTCCAACTTTGGCTCAGGTCATGATCTCATCAATGGTGAGCTCTAGCCCCAAGTTGGGCTCTGTGCTGACAGCTCAGAGCCTGGATCCTGCTCCGGATTTTGTGTCTCAATCTCTCTCTGCCTGTTTCTCTCTCTCTCTCTCTCTCTCTCAAAAAAAAAAAAATAAACATTAAAAAAAAAATTTTAATGCTACTTCAGAGGAGTACCATTCACACACAACTCAGGAATTGTGTAAATGATCATGTTTCTTTTGTGGGTTGGCTGAGAATGTGTAGCTAAATCTGAAGTCCTACCAACATAAGAGAGGATAATTTTGTTATACCCATTGAGGCAAACTACTGGCTTTACTACATCCCTTCTTTCTTTCTTTCTTTCTTTCTTTCTTTCTTTCTTTCTTTCTTTCTTCCTATTTATTATTTCATGATACCATCATGTTTTCTTTTAGGTGTCATTTTGTATGTATAAATGTATTAAATGTATAAAATGATAGTAATAGCTAGCTGGCATTTACTGAGTACATACAATTTGCTAGGCTTTGTTTAGGTGCTTTGTTATTTCAAAAAGAAACCTATGCAGTAGGTACTATCATGACCCCCATTTTAAAGATGTAGAAACTGAGGTAGAGGCAGGTTACTTGCTTTGCCAAGCATGGTTGCATAGCTAGGACGTAGCAAAGGTGTGCTTCTGGGCCTGTACACTTCATCACTTTGCTCTCCACAGTTTTTTTTTTTTTTTCTTGTAACTTTTAGAATTGAAGTGGGGTATAATTAAAAGGCACTAAAATGCTGTAGGGAGGTGCCTGGGTGGCTTAGTTGGTTAACTGTTCGACTTCAGCTCAGGTCATGATCTCGCAGTTCTTGAGTTCAAGCCCCACATCAGGCTCTGTGTTGACAGCTCAGAGCCTGGAGCCTGCTTCGGATTCTGTGTCTCCCTCTGTCTCTGCCCCTCCCCCACTCACGCTCTGTCTGTCTCTCAAAAAAATAAATGTTAAAATTTTTTTTTAATTTAAAAATGGTATAGGGACTCAGGGATTCGTTGACTTGCATGTTTTATTCCATTAACCTTACAAATATTTTCTTAATGAGAGATTTAAAAATGTTTATTATAGCTTCTTTTTTGTATCTATTTTTCCTCTGTGTCTTTAATTCATCTGAAACATATTTGGTTTAAAAATTTTATAAATATTACCAATTTTCCCAATTTAGTAACCTCATCTTTTTCATTGACTTGTGTTGCCAAGTTTATCAAGTAACACATTATACCATTTTGGAGGAATACAGACTTCAATTGATTTGCCTTGCAATTCTTGTATTCTTTTACTTTCTGTTGATTTGTATTACTTATTATCTCATTTGCATTTCATATGTTACTGCATTGATTAGAAATGACAGAAAATGGTACATAATCATGATGGTATTGCTTTAGTGTTTCATTTTTAATTAAAATAATGGTTCTTATAACACCAATTACTGTGTTAAAATGATGCAAGGTGAAAGCATTCCATGTATTTGCCTAAGGCAATGGATTAATAAATGGCATACGTGGGACTTAGACCCATGCCTGTCCAGCTCCAAAGTCCGTATTTATAAGTACTATTCTATACTTCATTCAAGAGTTTCAGCACTACTAACACTTTGAATCTATTTCAGTGTTTTTACTGACCATCTCAGTAGAATGCAGAGTATGAGTTAAAGACACAACATGGCAATTATTTTAATGTTTTTTTGGTCTCGTATTTTTAACTTGTTGAGAAAATATTAGGCATATTTATACTCTATCACTTATATGTTTTACCTGTCATAAACTGTATAATAATTATTGCATTATAGGCTATCACATTTATTAAACACTTGGCTAAGTATAAAAGAAAACTCTTAGATGGAATCCACTAAAGCTTTCGCATGGATGGCACTGTTAGTCATTGGGCCATATTGCCCTCGCTGACTCAATGGGACTGATAACTAACTTTTAAAACCTATTCTTGGGGCGCCTGGGTGGCTCAGTCGGTTGAGCGGCCGACTTCAGCTCAGGTCATGATCTCACGGTCCGTGAGTTCAAGCCCCGCGTCGGGCTCTGTGCTGACAGCTCGGAGCCTGGAGCCTGTTTCGGTTTCTGTGTCTCCCTCTCTCTGACCCTCCCCCATTCATGCTCTGTCTCTCTCTGTCTCAAAAATAAATAAACGTTAAAAAAAATTAAAAAAAAAACCTATTCTTTTAGACTTGTTTGTATTAACTTTCAAGCAAGTATGTTCATGAAGCAGACTTTATATGTTGCCATTTTCATGTGTTCGTTATTACTGTTGTCTGGCCGTTTTCAACCCATAATTCAAGATTCATCTGTGTCCATTTTCTCTACAAAACCTTTTTCTGGACCACAGAGACCTTTCTTCTTCACTTTTGTAATTCTTTTCACATCTTACGTTAGTTATTCTTTTATCTATCAGGTAACCTGGAAGTGTCTGGAGTAGAGACATCACATGTGTACTTCTCTGTATTTCCTATAGCACCTAATACAGTACTAATAAATAGTAGACTTTCATTTTATGTTTATTGGAGGATTGGTTAATTGATTGAACAAAAACAACGTAAGTACTATTTCATTACTTTTAAGAGATTACACTATAATTATAATATTGGATTATTTTTTGCTCGAGGGATTTGGAAGTATTCTTAAATCATGACTAATGAAAACTAAAAGTCAATCAGTGGAATGGGAGAAGATATTTGCAAATGACATATCAGATAAAGGGTTAGTATCCAAAATCTATAAAGAACTTCTCAAACTCAACACCCAAAAAACAAATAATCCAGCAAAGACATGAGCAAAAGACATGAATAGATGCTTTTCCAGATGGCTAACAGACACATGAAAAGCTCAATATCACTCATCATCAAGGAAATTCAAATCAAAACCGCGATGAGATACCACCTCACACCTGTCAGAATGGCTAACATTAACAACTCAGGAAACAGATGTTGGCAAGGATGCAGAAAAAAAGGAACCCTTTTGCACTGTTGGTGGGAATGCAAACTGGTACAGCCACTCTGGGAAACATTATGAAGGTTCCTCAAAAAGTTAAAAAGTAGAACTACCCTACCACCCAGCAATTGCGGTACTAGGTATTTATTCAAAGGATGCAGGTGTGCTGTTTCAAAGGGGCACATGCACCCCAATGTTTATAGTAGCACTATCAACAATAGCCAAAGTATGGAAAGAGCCGAAATGTCCATTGACAGATGAATGGATAAAGAAGATGTATGTATGTATGTATACATACATACATACATACATATGTATATATATGTATATATATGTGTATATATGTATATATATGTGTGTGTATACACACACACACATACATACACATACAATGGAGTATTACTCAGCAATCAAAAAGAATGACATCTTGCCATTTGCAACAACATAGATGGAACTAGAGAGTATTATGCTAAGCAAAATAAGTCAGAGAAAGACAAATACCATATGACTTCATTCATATGTGGAATTTAAGATGAAAAACAGATGAATATAAGGGAAGGGAGGCAAAAACAATATTTATATAACAGGGTGGGGGCCAAAACATAAGAGACTCTTAAATTCAGAGAACAAACAGGGTTGTTGGAGGGGTTGTGGGTGGGGGGATGGGCTAAATGGGCAAGGAGTATTAAGGAGGACACTTGTGTGTTAATATGTAGTAGATGAATCACTGGATTCTACTCCTGAAATCATTATTGTACTATATGATAACTAACTTGGATGTAAATTAAAAAATAAATTTAAAAAATGCAAAAAAAGTGGTGACATGAAAATGATAGAAATATTATTAAGAGTATTCAATTTTTTCTATAGAAAAACACAGAAGAGAAATATATTTAATGAGAAGACTCTAGAAACTGCAAACTTTGACAATGTTAAAGTAACCATATAGGTAACATAAAGATGGAATGGAAGCCAGTGGAAGTTGATGTAATTAAAGATTTTGCTTTAAAAAAAAATGAATGACTTCATGAATGAGTCATGTACAAAGCTCAGGATTTTTTCCTATAAAATGAAGGTGTTGTTCTACAGTATCTACCACATTTCTTTCTCTTATGTTTTGTTCTGTGGGAATACAGAGAAGAAATGTATTAACATGGAGGCATGAAAAAAATGGGACTTCATTTAAGTATTAAGGAATTTCAAAGGTCATCAAGCAAAAGGAAGGGATTCTAGGTGGTAGGTGATTTCACAATAAATAGCTGAAAGAAAACAACAAATAGTCTATATTTAAATGTTATAAGGAGATTAGCCTGGTATGGCTGCAGGCTTCTTAAATAGGCATGATGGGACATAAGCTTGGACAAGTGATATTGGGACAGATCTGTATAATACTTCCATCACCAACATGCAGAGGGCAGGTACTTAAGATGTAAACTTAAAGGATTTGGAAGAGAAAGGCTATTTATAAGGCACAATGCTGCTCTTAGGGTAAAAAAAAATGTTTCAGACATTACTTCATGGTTTTCTGCTTTGCAAGCCTAGCATGCATGGCATATGTGTCTGGATGGAACTGAAACAATCAGTTTTCTTTCTTTTTTCTCTGTTGAAGTTCTCCAACTTACTTTAAAAAAGAAAACCCCCAAAACTTCTAAGTTATTTTAGAAAGTACACAATGTGTCAAAGGTCCCTAGAGTTGACTTGGAGAAAGCTCTGAACATGACTTCAACTACAAAAGAAAGATTTCAAATATTTTATAAATGCTTGCTATATTACCTGTATCAGCAACACAGCTGGAGAAAATTACTGCAGAAACAGGGTAAGACCTGGTGGAACAGAGAGTGATCTGAGATTGATTGTCCAATAGTTCATGCAAGCAGTATTGTCTGTGTCGAGATGAACTTGCACTGGTAGGAGGAATATTATTGAAAGCCGGCAGAATCATTATATCCATTTCAATGAAAAATGAAATACTTAGGTGGAAGGGCCCATAAGGAATGGCTAAAAGCTGAAACATATAAATTTTACCTCATGAAGCTGTTTACTGACTACATAAAAAATATATTTGTTGAACAGGTGATGGACTTTACTGATGTTAGATCTTAAATGGTGATCTACCCAATCACCAGAATTAATTAGAGCATGGTCACAATTTTATTTCCATAGGCAGAAATAGAAGATTTATGCTTTCATGTACAGAAGTACTTATTAATTATCAAGTAAATATTTCTGTGTTTCTGTAATGCATGAGAAATATTCTCCTTCTTAGATTGCCCTAAGGAAGAAAGTACTTAAGAGAAAATTCTCTTCTGATAAAGAAGATGGAATTGTGAATTTAGTTTCTTTGCTTAAGCATGTTCCACCTAGATGTACCTGTTTCCCCTGCACAGTTGTTCACAGCATCCAAGTGCAGTTAATCTCTCTGTTTAGTGGACATGGCTATTTTTGCAGTGCCTTAAGAGTTTTGTTGGTTGCCAGATCATTAATGGGCTATGAATTATGCAATAAACTTCTCCTGTACCAATAAAGAAGAAGCCAGCAGTGAAGTCTGGCCTGAGAAGAGATGAAATGCAACAATAAAGGCCATAAACACATTTTTTCAATTGAGAGTCTTATTAAGAATTAGAAATAATTCATGTTCAGATGGTTTTGTATGGCAGAGATACTGTAATGAAAGAGTTGCAGGACTTTTAATAAATTGAAAAGGAAAAAGGAGATCATCGTTGGACTTGAAGCAGAGGCTGTGTCTGGGAAGCAGGGAGCTCATTGCCTTTGTTTCCTTCTTTCTATTAAAGTCTCAGGCTAGTAAAAATTACACTTATAATCACAAGATTATGAACCCATATACAATTTACCAGGCAGTTATTTTTCTAAATAATAAACACAAAAGAAACAAAAACTTGCTGTTTTTCTAAAGTGCTTTCATGTAATGTCATCTTAAATTCGTATTAAAAGATCTAAAAATGTATTTTGGGTTTGAAGCTGCTTCCACTGATGATAAGCTCTTTGTGAAGCTGAGAGTGAAAGAATGAGAATGACTAGAATTTCTTCGTCAGCAAAATACCAATTAGGACGCTTTAGCCTGGAGTTGCAGTTCATTTTGAGACAGTCTGATGTGAAATTCAGTCATTTTATTTTTGGGTTTCTACACAGTGGAAAAAACACTTGGAATAAGTATGTATAGGGCTTAAAAGCACTGGTATGAGATATATGTGGTTCATATGTTCTGGCCCTTTTACTTACTAATTAAGCTTGGGATAAATTAGTTTTCTTTTATGGGTTGAATTTTTTCCCCTCCCCCCAAATCATGTGTTGAAGTTCTAACCCCTAGTCTGTCACAATGTGACCTCACTTGGAAATAAGGCCATTCAAAATGTAATTACTTAAGATGAGGTGATTAGTGCGAGCCTTAATCCACTATGACTGATGTCATGGAAGAAGGCAGTTTCGACACAGAGGTACAATTGGGGAAATATAACTTGAAAGAAACTCTTCTCCCAACTCAAGAACACTTCCATAGAAGTAGTTTGTAAAGAAAACAGTTTTATTATTGAATGTGATTTAAACTAGAACGTGATGTGCATCACAATCTGCTAAGAGATTTCAAAAACAGAAAGAAATCCTCACCCTTTTATATCACCAAGCAGATACAACCCTTTACACACATGTTTTCAAGATGAACAATGACTAGTCCAATAGTAGAGCTTGATAGCACCTCTTGTCACACAGAGTTCCTGGTAACTTTACCTGACTGATAATTGGGGCGACTGTCTGTGCTAGTTAATTGGATTTATTCAGAAGGAAAACAAACTTCTCATATCTTTTTTTTTTTTAAATTAATGTTTATTTTTTAGAGAGAGAGTGACAGAGCACAAGTTGGGGAGAGAGAGAGAGAGAGAGAGAGAAAGAAAGAGAATCAGAAGCAGGCTCCAGGCTCTGAGCTGTTAGCACAGAGGCTGATGTGGGGCTCGAACTCACCGACTGCGAGATCATGACCTGAGAGATCATGACCTGAGCTGAAGTCAGAAGCTTAACCGACTGAGCCACCCAGGCGCCCCAAACTTCTCTTATCTTTATGACAGCAGATAGTTTTACAACTTGGAACAAGGCCCTACCAAAGTTAGGCTCCTACCTTCCCACAGAAATGGGAAGATAGGAGTTGATCTCTGTTGAGGATTCTCCTTCCAGACACTCAGTAGAAACCAGCCCTCTTGATACATTGATCTTGAAGGTCTAGCCTCCCTGAGAAGGAGGTCAGAGCTTCCAGCACTGTGAAACAATGCATTTCTATTGCTTAGGCCACTCAGGTTTTTGGTACTTTGTTAAGTTAACCCTAACAAACTAATATACCCTTTATATTTCAGTTTCCTCCTGGAATTGGTGGGGTTTGGGAAGGCATGATAAGTGTAAATTAAATATGGTAACACCATCTACTTTAGAGAGTTGTTAAGAAAATTAAATAAGGTAAAGCACATAAAATACTTAGCAAAGTGCCTGGAGCATAGACCTGTTACTACCATTCTTCTTTATTATGCAAATTACACAGTATTTTGGTTGTAAAATCAAGAGGTCAGACAACATTCTCTCATTTGCTTTACATCTTTGAAATCCAAGTATTCTATTTTTCTTTTAAAATTATTAGACTCGTTTGTTTATTTGACTACAAATCAATTAAACTATACTGAGTGTCTACTATTAGTCAACAAGACTCATTGAGATTTCCTATGGAATATACATGTGAAAAAATAACTAGGTAGAGTAATAGAAATATAAAGGAATATTTGTGATATAAGGGAATATCATACAGAGGAAGCACAGAAGAGGGAGAAAGCAAATTTGGGGACAAAAGGGCTCAATGAAGACCGAACAGATTAGATGATGTCTAGAGTGGGATTTGGAGGTTGAATTTATCACCAAGGAAAGGGTGAGGATAGTCATTCCAAGCCCAGAGAACAGCAGCCCCCAATCTGCCCCCCGCCCCGGGGAAAACAATTAGCAACATAGAATATTGCTTGTTGTTGCAAATATTTCTGCAACCTAAAATTGTACAGGGAGCAAGAGGAGGTGTGGCTAAAAGAGAAGATATGGGCCAGAGTATTCTGGAACAAAGGGAGAGTGTTGAGTTTGAGATGGAAACTTAAAAACAAGACAGAACAAAACCTGAGGATGCAATGCAATAGGCAATAGAATTTTGAATACAAATAACATCTACCATGTATTGGCAGCTATGTGCTGGACCTGATTCCAAGTACTTGTACGTACATTAACAAATGGAATATATGTGCCAACACCTTGCGGTAAATATTTTTATCTTCACTTTATAGGTAAAGAAACTCGGGTACCAAGAGCTCAGGTAATATGCCTATGATATATAAACTAGTAGCAGAGGTGGAATTGGAAGAAAAACGTGTTCACATTCATTATGCTATAGCAAAGGGTATCAGATGCTGTACATAGACTACTATCTGTACAGAGCAGATAGTAATCTTCATGTAGGAATCCTATCTTTTATATGGTGCAGTTCAAATCCACATTTTTTGCAACATTTTCCCTGATGCCCTCCACCAGAAGTCATCTCCCTTGTTGTAAATTGTTGTAAATTCAGTTAGTACCTTTAAAAAAGGTACTTTTTTTATTTTTTAGAGTGTGAGCAGGGGAGAGGGGCGGGGAAGGTGGGTGAGAGAAAGAAAGAAAATCTTAAGCAGGCTCCATGCTAAGAGCCTGACCCAGGTATTTATCTCACAACCCAGAGATCATGACCTGAGCTGAAAACAAGAGATGGATACTCAACTGATTGAGCCAATCAGGTACCCATCAGTTAGTCCTTAAAAAAAAATAACGTATGGTTTATAAAACTTCTAAAATATGTACCAAAGTGACCATATGATTGCCTTAGCTTCCTTACATGAGTTAACACTTTAATACTATGAACTGTATGTGAAAAGTATATTGAAAATAAGAGGTACAAAATAACTATCTGGTGAATGAATGAGTAGAGGGAAAGAGGGGAGGAAAAGGAGGTAACACAACAGCAATATATTTTGGGAAACTGTTAAAAAGCCGAGTGATAACTGAGTGACCTGAGGCATTTTCTGAATACATGGAAAAAGCTGAAAAATAAAGATCTTTTTATGTTTATTTATTTTTGATAAAGAGAGAAAGAGTGCAAGCAGGGAAAGGCAGAGAGAGAGAGGAGGACAGAGGATCCAAAGCAGGTTCCTCACTGCCTGCAGAATGCACAACTCTCACAAACCAAAGGGCTCAAACTCAGGAACCATGAGATCATGACCTGGGTGGAAGTCGATCAACTGACTGAGCCACCCAGGCACCCGAAAGCTGGAAAAAAAAACTGGTTTCCATAAGTAATTCTCCAAAGACCTAGAAACTAGTAACACTGGGCTTCGCGATGGAAGGAAGGGCTGCAATCATCAAGGAAGATGGGATAAGGCTAGCCATTCAGGTCTGGTATCACAATGGGCTGGGTAAGGGTGGGTACGGTCAGACTACAGGGACAGGAAGGGATAGAAAACTTATTTTTTAAAAAAGCAACAAAGGATTTAGAGACTAACTTCATAAAGAGGGAAAGTGTGTGGCATTAGATATAGTGAACTAAAATTTGCTAACAGAGTGAAGGCAGAGGAGTTTTTTGTTCGATTATTTAAGGAGTGCTTAAGAGAGGATCTGATGCCTAGTTGATATTTTTATTTCCTCTACTTTGATACACATTCTCTAATTCTTACTAGAGACTTCTTTGCTGTTTGACTAATCTAAATAATCATTCTAAACCATTACAGACGCTTCTAACTAAAGCAAAGGTCAGAGGATGTTGAGGAAACACTGCCCTTTCGTGGAAATCCAAATGTCTCATTTTGCTGGAAACCATGTTTTGACATTTTCCTCAGCACATTTTCTGTGACCACCCTTTTTAAGTTTCATCCCAAGTCAGCATCCCACACAGAAACCACTTAGAGTTCTTGCTCTCATTTCTTCTGGGCACACTGTTCTGAGTTCCTGTACTTGGTCTCCCCTAGTACGTTAGTTCCATTTATCTGGCTATTCTGTAGTACTTCCCCTGAGTTGTCATTAAGAACTAATCATGTATGTGAGGTGACACTAATGAAATTTGCTGCATGTCAAGAAACACTTCAAGATTTTTTTCTGGAATATGAGATTCCCACACACTGATCTGCCCCTTGTTCTGTAATTCAATGTTAATGATATGAACTAGGAGTCTTTGAGGAAATCAATGAGGAAAGAGAGGAAATCACTCTTGTGATTAAATGGAAGGTTCAAATCTGCATCCTCAGTGGACAAATAAAACACACACCTTAGCTGGGGGTTTCTATTCTTTATCTCTTAGTTAGCTCCACATTTCTAAAAAAAATTTTCCTTGTATTCACACAACTGTTTCCTATGTTCTGTTCTTGAAGACTTCTTTTCTTTGTTGTTACTTCTTTTGCTTTAAAATATAATAAGAATGAAATTAAGGGAAAATGAAACCATATATTACATGGGAATAAAGTCATGATTTTAATTTGAAAACTTTTCAGTATCAAAACAAACATACAAAAGAAAGAGGTAGAATTCATATTCTTTTGAAAATTTATAATAGGATAGCTGCTTTATGACTCTTATTTGAGTCCGCATCTCCATAAGGTGGTTACTCTGTATCTCTGTTTAGGGACAAGAAACCTGAGAGTCTACAATAAAGTTGAATAGCCTGTTCAAAGCCATACAAGTGCATGGGTGTGATTTGAACTGGCTTTCTGACTTTTAAGTTTTTTGTTTTTGTTTTTGTTTTAAATACCACCTGTGTTTGGTCTTCATGAGGAGGAATGTACTGTTATAAAAGGGAATTAGCTGGCAATTGTATCCGGAAACGTCATAAGTTAACAGAGAGATCCTGAAGCTAGAAGATCGGGTTTTAATTTCCTTCTCCATTACCAACTATTGGTGGGGACTTGAATGGCTCATTTTGGTATAAAATCAAGACGACATTGTGAGAATTTAATGAAGAATGTGTATGATCATGATTTATAAATTCTAAGTCTTTATAAATTCTAAAGCTTTATGTAAGCTAATTTTATTATTGTCCAAATTTTAATATAGGTGATTCCTGAGGAGGTTAAATCATCATAATAAGATGTGAAGATTTATATTTAAATCTGATCAGTAACTAATTTTGTAATATAAGTTATACTGTATTTAAATGACTGAGACATACAATCTTAAACCAATCTTATTATCCCTAAGAATTACTCCCCACCTTTTAAAAAATATTGGCATAAGTATTTTATTATACTTTGAGGTGTGTGTTTACTTTTTCATGCATTTTTCACCTTTTGAATTTATATCTTTTCTCTGAACTTAGATAAAATTAAATGTTTAATGTTCTCAACATTTTATAATTTATTTGTTTAACCACGATTTAGGAAACACATTCATACTTACAAAATATATACTTATATATGCTATAGATTTTATATTATTTTAATAAGAAAAAAAAGGGAATTAGTATAGTAAATAAAAATACTTTACACACACACACACACACACACACACACACACACACCAGAGAACAGAAATGGGACAGGGTCTAGACTGTTCTATAAATCAATTACTATTCCTTAGACATATGCATTTATGTAGCTTTTTATTATATGTTGGTTATTGCTTTCAATAATAACATGACTTATTATTAATTCAAGAATTATGTCCCTGGACCATTAAATTATTTTTGTCTGAATATAACAATGACTATAAATCTGGATCAGGGATGTTTTGAGAACACAGGATCTACCAAATGATGGAGAATGAACTGTGGATAAAAATTACTTTAATATATAAATATTGTTGTTATGGTATTTATTTGTAACAATGTTTATGAGATTATTTAACCTACATCAATATATTTTGCTTGTTACATTACCTATTTCCACATAAGGGGACATTATATGTGGCTAAAAGCCAAAATCTAGCGGATATGCCACTGTGCGTGTGGGACTGTCCAGCTGACTCCCTGACACATAGGAGGCCCTCATTAAATGTTGAATGTGAAGAGAGGAGAAGTTGTCAAAGATTTTTTATGTGAATCAGAAGAGTTTCATCTCTTAAAATTTAGGAATTTGCAATGGATGTGCAAGATACATTTTAATGAGTGCAATTAAAAATAGCTTTAATGAATAATAACATTGCATCTTAGGTGCTGATTGACCCATTCTTTTAGGAAGCATAATGAACAAGAATTAACTCACAATGGATAGAGAGTTTGGACTGCTTGTGGTTAAATGGGCCTTAATGCACTGGCAAGGAACCCTTCATTGGAAAATTATTTCCAAAGCAAAGTGGGAGGGGAGTGAATGATGAGGGCAATATATATCTGTCATGTTCTGTGTATTCAAAAGTATCAGAGGACCATAAGGATGGTGTATGGTTCCAAGTGTATTTCTTGGCTTTAACCAATGCTTTGTATCACAAGGAGCCATTCAGGTTTGGGTGATATCGTTTTCTAAATAATCTTGCTGTCATTTTATCTTGCCAGCCCCTAGGCCCCAGGCACTTGGCTTATGCTTTTGAGTTTTCATTTGAGCACACAAAATAGTAATTGCCAGCACAGGCTTTCAATAGTTCCTTCTACTCTGAGGCCACCAATACATTCTTTGAATTCCATCTTTAATTAATTACAGTTAGCCAGAGTTAACATTTGTATTTACAATGTAAAACATATTTTTATATACAATGCAAAACATCTTTAAGAGAAGAAAGGAAGCAAGTAAAAATAAGGAGAAATAGGATAATAAAAATCTCATTATGTAGTTGATCCTCTATCAGTATAAAACAAAACATAGTGAGCGTGTATCAGAAAAGCTATACTGGCTGAAATTCTGCATTTCTGAAATGCTTATTCTTATATTGATTAGCTGATTAGTGTTAATAATGAGTTATGGAAAAAGTTGGAAAATTTTACTGGGGAATATAATTTATTACTCACTGTATAATATGTGTTTAAAGCACACACTGATATTAGGCTAGATCTGTAATAACTTGCTGGAAGGATGGGCTTGGGAGAGTGGAAAGAATTACCTCCTAGATCCTCCTGTGATTATTTTGACAGACTGATCAAAATAATGGATTTTATCATACTTTTAACTTACTCTTACCTTATAGAAATTTTGACTATGCTTCAACTTGAGATTAATTAGTGAATTCAGTCAAGTGTGTGTGTGTGTGTGTGTGTGTGTGTGTGTGTGTGTGTGTGTGTGTGATTACTCATTCATAATGACATTTAAAATTCTGCGTGGATTTAATTTGCCAATGGTCATCCTAATGCTTCTGAACTGGGAAGTCTTTAGCAGGAGTTAGGTACCTGCCGACGGGACTGATTTCAGCCTCATTGTACCTCTGAGGTTTTATTCAAAGACCATAGTCATTACTTTTATCCAATACCAGAGTGCTTCTGATTCCTAGAGCCCACTTATATTGTGACATCCACACACGTTTTCTTCTTTTTTTTTTTTAATTTTTTTTTAACGTTTATTTATTTTTGAGACAGAGAGAGACACAGCATGAACGGGGGAGGGGCAGAGAGAGAGGGAAACACAGAATCGGAAGCAGGCTCCAGGCTCTGAGCCATCAGCCCAGAGCCCGACGCGTGGCTCGAACTCACAGACCGCGAGATCGTGACCTGAGCTGAAGTCGGACGCTTAACCGACTGAGCCCCCCAGGCGCCCCTGCGTTTTCTTAAAAATTGTATTAAAAGTAATCATTCGTGGGGATCATCGAAAGCCAAATATTGAATATTCTAAACTCCAGCCTCTTATCTTTTCACTTACAAACCTCCTTTTTCAGGCCATGCACATTTGAAGTTCGTCTTGGATGACTTGATGGTGTGACTTTCAGTTTAATCATTTAAGAAATTTAAATATGGTTTCACTCTTATGTGGATCCTGAGAAACATAACAGAAACCCATGGGGGAGGGGAAGGAAAAAAAAAAAAAAGAAATTTAAGCAGTTTAAGAAATTATTACCACTCACTAGGAAGCTGCCATTCAAATTTGATTTAATCATTCATTAATATTACTACTAATAGTATTTTACTATTAATCAATACTGCTTATATTCTTTATATAACATGCCATGCATTGAACTATTGTTCTGCATGCATTGCTTCTAATTCTTATGCCTGTTCTGAAAGATAAGTGTTACTATACTCTCTCCCTCATTTCATATATTGGGTAATTGAGGCTGACTGAGGCTCAGGAACTTTCTCACTTTATTAATTTCCTGTGAGAACCAGATACCGTGCAAGACCTTAGGGATATATTAAGTGCTTCAGGCATATTACTACAAACTACAGACATGAAAGCATGCCATCATTCAAAGGGCTGAAACTTTTGTTCTACTGTTCTGAAAGAGGAGCTAAGATGTTTTAACCTTCACCTTTGTCACTTCCAAATGTCCATGTTGTCTACTTTGAAAACTGGATCCATTTTCTTTCAGCTTCAAGTTAAATAAACCCAACTCAATCTAGTTTAAGGCAAAAAGAAGATAAATAAACAAAATTGAGTTTTATCTGGAGGACACTGGAACTGTTCAGATAATTGAAAGAGGAGCCTCAGAAACCCAGAAAATTGTGAGAAAAATTGTAGTTTAAACCAACATCCACAAGCCAGTATTTAAGGATCTTTGCTCTGAAGTCAGTGTTACTTGCTGAACTCAGAACAAGTTGCTTCAACTTCTTTTTCTTCAGTAATCTTTTCCATACAGAATTACATGCACTCTAAGTAATAAAAAGGAAGCAACATATAATTTATGCCTAATATAGTAAATTATTATATATCAAAATGTGAGATGATCATTCAGGCAAAATATGTCACCTACAAAGGGGAAAATTTCAAAACTCAAACTACCACAGCAGCCACATGCTAGAATGTGATGACGACTATATCTACAAAAATCTTCAGGGAAAGGAAGTACGGTGACATTTAATAAAAGATAAAAACAAGAATCTCATTAAAAACAGCCATCCTAATATAAACTAATTTATCAGGACTAAGATGAAATATATTATATCCATAAATGTGAATGAACTAAACTTTTTCTATTAAAAGAAAATTATTTTAGGTTCAGATCTCAACAAAAATCTCAACTGTATGTCATTTTTAAGAGAAATATATGAAATGGACTCAGAGTGGTTGAACATGAAAAGATTAAGGAACAAAATCATAAAAATAAAGAAGAAGGGTGCCTGGTGGCTCAATCTGTTGAGCCTCCAACTCTTGATTTGGCCTCAGGTCATGAGCCCAGGGTCATGGGATCAAGCCCTGTGTCAGGCTCCATGCTGAGCATGAAACCTGCCTGAGATTCTCTCTCACTCTGCCCCTCCCCTACTTGGGCATGAAAGTGTATGCTTTTACTCTCTCTCTCCCTCTCAAAAAAAAAGTGGGGGGGTGGTGCCTGGGTGGCTCAGTCCACTGAGCTTCCAACTTTGGCTCAGGTCATGATCTTGTAGTTCATGGGTTTGAGCCCCTGGTCAGGTTCTGTGCTGATAGCTCAGAGCCTGGAGCCTGCTTCAGATTCTGCGTCTCCCTCGCTCTCTGCCCCTCCCCCACTCGAACTCTGTCTCTGTCTCTTAAAAAAAATGAATAAACATTAAACATTTTTTTAATTAAAAAAATAGAGTGACTATTTTAATATCAGATAAGTTAATTTCTGATGAAAAAAACAAGGTACATGACTAAAAAAGATTAAAAAGGAAAAATGCATTATCTAAACTGATTATCTTTTATGTTACACAAGTAGAATAGTTAGCACATCAAAATTTGTAGGCAAACTCATGAGGAAATCCAAGACAAAGTAGTACTTAAGAATCTGTATATTCTCATTTCTAGCCACTGTCACCTAAAGTTGATGGCCAGATACACTGGATCAGCTGTACTCATTGGGGAGAATTCTCCTCTCCGCGGTCTCTCAGTGGGATCCTTCATTCTGGATCCTGCAGTCCATTCATGTCTTGTTTTGGCTGTGCACCCATAGTGAGCTAACCCATGTATAAAACAAGCTCAGTCTTTTTCTTTCTCATTCAGCTGGTTTGAGACACACTCCTACCTCTAAATGCAAGTCCAAGAGGGGTACTTCCCAGGCAGCTTACTTGTGTACCTTCTTGCCCTGCTCTAGCTCATTCCAAGGTGTATTATTTCTGTTTTATGGTGGACTGTTATGGAGCAAACTCAACTTATGACTTGGAAAGTGCCATGGAATCTAGTTTATAATGGCAGTTGTAGGTGAATGATCAGATTATGTCTTATGGTCAAGCATTGCATTTCTACTAGGACTCATTAACATGTCAGGAAACATTTCTCAAAGGCTATATAATTCTCTGTTGAAGAGGCCATAGCCTTGTTCTAGAATCCCATGGACCAGTGGTTGTGATTCTCCCACTGGGGCTTGCCATAGCTCCATATGGTATCTTTTCCCAACACTTACACCACTAACATCATAGTGTCTGCTGGATAGTATGACTCAAGCAATAATGCCTTTGTACCACAGTCTGAATTTGTGGCAGAATCCTTTCCTTCTCTGGAACTCACTCAAAGCTGGGCCTTCCATGTAACCCAGTATACAGGCTGGCTTGTTATGAAATGTGCCAAAGAGTGGTATGCTTCCTTCATAGTGGTAGGAAATGAATGATGCAGCAATCCGTCATTTACTTTGACCTTGCATCTGATGATTGGATCTCTAAAAACTTCATAGAAGCTGCAAATCTCAAGCATTCATATGATTTAGCTCCCACCCTCTGCACATCATATATTCACTAAGGGCTTCAGCCATCTCTTGCTCATTTTACCAATAAGTATGATGTCATTGATGTAATGAGTCAGTGTAATTTTCTTCTTAAATGTTCAGATGGTTTACTCTTCAGACTATATTATGACACATGGCAGGAGATTTCCATAACCCTGAGGCAGAGCCCTATTAATGAATCCTCTCTTCTAATGGAAAAGAACACATTCACTAAATCAATAGTTTTATTAATCTGTTCTAGCACTGATACAATGTTTAGCATAGCTGCTATGATTGGGGCTACAATTTGTTGAAGCCTAGGGTAGTCTGCAGTCATTCTCCAGGATCCATTCAGTTTCTTCAGGGGCCAGATTTGTGAATTAAATGAAGATATGGTAAAGAGCTGCTACCCTAGCACTTTTTATGTCTTTAATCATATCAGCAGTCTCTGTTATTCTCTAGACTTGTGATACTGTGTTTCACTCATCATCTTGGGCAAGGTGATGGGGTTAAGTTTTAGAGATTTTGACTTGACCTTTCCTACTGTGAGAGCTCTTACCTCACAGGACAAGAACCCAATGTGGGAGTTACTTCAACTGCCAAGCTTATCAATATCAGTGGTGTACTAGGGGTCTATGCCACTGTTTGGGTGAGCCACTGGGAGCTGGACTTTTGCCAGGACTCTATTATTACCCAACCCCATAAATCTCTGTGCCAATGAGGTCTGTGGTGACACCTATGCCAACTCAGAGCCTGTGTCATATAGTCATTGAAATATCTTGGTAATTTTTATTCCTCAATGCAATCTGAGTTAATTGCCATATTCCCTTTGAGACACAGGGAATCATTATGGGTGCTACAGAATATTTCCTCTTCAGTCAGTGGGTTCTCCATCTAAAAATTGGCTTAGGTGTGAGAGCTAAGCAAGGGATTATAATTTTGCATTGCAGCAATAACCTTTAGCCTCCTACTCCTCCATTCTTGCCTCTTTCTGGTTGCAGATGTAGAAGTCGTTGAACCTTTGTTGGCTACCTGTCCTATTGCCTCTATGATTGCCCCGTTTCATAAACCACTTCCAAAACTTCCTTCATGTCAAGCCTCCTTGTCTGCCTCTCCTATGTTAGCAATTTTCTAGTAATTATGACCTCCTGGCTTCTGGCAATTAAATACTGCAACTTAACTTTTACCATTTTGAGGCCATATCATCCCTATAGATGTTAATGAGCCCAACTCTGTGGTCACCACTCTTACCATCATCCTTGGCCTGCAGCCTCGCTAAACTTCTATGTCATGCTGATGCCCCTGTCACCCATAGTTCCTGAATGCTTTAATGAAAGGTGCATTCTCTGGCCCTCCCATGGAACACATTCTGATGAGTTTTCTGATCTCACATATATATTATTCTAGCACACTTACCACCCCTCCTCCTCCTTCTCTGCCATTTTTTCCTGGGAAACTCAGACATTTACTCTTTTCTGGGTGCTTTCCATCACTTTTTCCATGTTTTTAAGAGCCATGCCAGCAGAGTTAGGCACATCCCTGGTATCCTTGTTGAGCTGTTAATTCCATGTCCTGAGAAGACATCCCCAAATCAATGAACTCTTATCCAGTCTTATATTCTAGACACCTTGGTCAAGCACTCTAAAAATCCAATGCTAGGTATATTTCCCTGGCTCCTCCTGATACATGCTACCTACCTAATTTATGCAAAAATTTTTTCATGTAGTCTGTTTTCTTTTTATCAGTCACAGAATATTCCCAGCCTAATTATGGTGGGATTTAAATTGGGTTATTGACCTGGAAAGAAGGTGGAGGTAGCTGTTGAAGAGAGCACCTGACTCGAGCCCAGAGAGTTTAGGGGTGCAGATGCAGAGACAACATCCTCAAAGTCTTTAGGCAGATGGCCCCATCCAGCATGTCAGGTTCTTGGATTTCCCCACCGGAGTCCTCACCTTTGAATAACAGACTTGCCTTACTTGAACATTTAAATATCTGGAGCTCTGGAATGTTACCAATTAGATCATCAGCCTGTGGCTCAACTGAGCCTGTCTTTCCACTGCATAAGATAAAGGCCTTTAGAGAAATTACCCCAAAAGTTCTCTGATCTCATACATAGCCATTAACTCCATCTTAGAATCTATTGTTCACTGTGAGCCAATCCCAAGTCTCCATCTAACTGCCTGTTTTCTCTGACCACTCTGGGTGCAGTTATGATGGTCTTGAGTTTTCTGGGAAGTGGATACCAAAATGGGATTAAGCATGCGAAAGGTTTAGTAGGAGACATGAATGTGAAAGAGAATGGGGAGTGAGTCAGAGTTGCTAGAGCCGTGAGTCTGTCCCATATCTGATCCTTATGGAGGAGAGAAGGAAATCTAGGTTGGAAGGATGAGTCTTAGATTTCAACACAGTTCTAAAGAGTTCAGCAAGGCCCATAGGAGGTCTTTGAACAAAGTCACTTTAGTATCCCTGCTGTGCTCAGTTATTGGTTGGGAGGATCCCATGGGATGCTTGGCTCCAGAGCAAATGCCATGTTGGATTTGAGAGTGTAGCAGCTGGGGCCATCATTTAATTACATTCCTGAAGTCAGAGATTTGATAAGTGCATTTTCAGGGCTGGCACAATATCAGCACATCTGTACATCCACACAGATACATACATTCTCTCATACAAAAACACATCAGCAGAGCAATTGCAACTTATGAAAATTTTGTTATTAAGATATAAACTACTCACTCATGTGTTTATTATGATATATCACAATATACTGCATAATATTATTACGTGTCATTAGTAATTCTGGCTTATAGAAGGCATGCAATCATGTTTTAATAGTAGGAAATCTGTTAATAATTCAAAATGTTAATTCAAAATAAAAATCATATGATTACTGGAAATACTAAACAAGCATTGGCTAAAAAATTTTTTTAGCTGTTTTAGATTTTTAAAAAGTTCTTAGCGAAATAGGGATAGTTAGCTTATCTATGTATCTGTGTATCTATCTACATTTTGCATATGTCTTATAATGAAATACCAGAATTTCACAATCAAGGTAGAGCAAAAAAGCTTAATTTAATTTTAATTAATTTAAAATTGCTCTAGAGTTACTAGCACTGTAATTAGTTGTAAAAATATATATAAAAAGATATTTATCATTGATTATATAATTATACAACTCAAGAGAATGACATGGAATATTATGATGATTAATAGGAACATTCAGTTATGTAGCTGCATCCAGTATCTACATATAAAAGCATTTATCTTTCTATATACAAACAAATCCAATGAGAAAATATTTACAGTAGGCAAATAATCTATAAAATACTTAGAAATAAGATTAACAAATGTATGCAAGACCCATGAGAAAAACTAATTTATAAAGCTACTTAAGATCATAAAATAGAGATTTAATAAATAGAAAGGCATAATCTGTTATTGGTCTGGGCATGTGTCACTTCTCTCAACTAATCTATTGATTTAACAAGATACCCTCTAAATACTGAGTTTTCAAAAAATGAGATAATCTTTTAAATTCTTATACCAAAAAATAAAAAAAATAAAAAAATAAAAAACCTTGCCTGAATAATCAAGGAGTTTCTGAAACTGAAGAATACAGGCAATTCACAATAGACCTTATAGCTTTTCCAGTATCTGATTAGCATAACTCTCAGTGACAAACTGACCCTTGTTCCATTTCTATAGTCACAAGGTCAGCCAAACTGTGTTAACTCAAGGTGTTGAGAGTGATGGATAAAGAGTTGCTTTCAGTCAAAGTATATTGTGTGCTTTATCCCAGAAATCTTTTCATTCATTTTTTTCGGGATTCAGCATGTTTATTCTTATTCCATGCCAGGCTCAGTTCTTGATGCTGGGAATAAAGCGATGAAAAAACAGACAGTTCCTGCCTTCATGCCATGTACATACTAGTGGGGATCAAACAGTATACTGCATAAGTTTAAGGTTAAGAAGTGCCCCAGCCATTGTCAGTAGTCTCCAGTAGGTGACCTTTCCAGACAGGAATCTGGTGCTATTACCTTTTACATGTAAGTCTAAACTTAAAAGGGGGTGGGGGTAGTTGACCTTCCTCAAGTTCTTAGCTCTCCCAGACTCATATTTAGGATCTACAACTGTGTATCAGTTCTAGAGAGCCAAAAAATTAATCCCTCACCCATCACTGAAGAATAGTTCTGCCCTCTTTCCTGTGAAACCTACCAAGCTTACTTCTTTATGTATCTTTAGTCAAATTTGTGTCATTTACCCAATTAAAGTCTATTTCTTGGTCTCTCCTTCAAACTGGACCTACTACCAGCATTTGTCAATTAAATGATTTATGTAGGAAACTATTGCTAACAAATCTTAAAATAAATTTTAGAGTTACAATACATAAAATAGTATAGCTGACTCAAAAATAAAAAGTCACAACAATGGAACATAACAGAGATCAGAAATTTATTCAAATAAATATGTGATACAAGGAGCATTGATTAAAGTGGGTCAATCATTCAATTAATGTCACTGGAAACATTGAAATTGCTCATGGGAAAACAATAGCAAGTTGGGCCCCTATGTTAATTATTATCCCACAGTAAATTTATAGTCAACAAAATTTCTCCTCCTCCTCCCTTCTTATCCTCATCTTTCCTTCTTGTCCTTGTCCCTGTCCTTGTCGTCGTCGTCGTCGTCCTCCTCCTCCTCCTCCTTCTCCTCCTCCTTCTCCTCCTCCTCCTCCTTCTCCTCCTCCTTCTCCTCCTCCTCCTCCTCCTCCTCCTCCTCCTCCTCCTCCTCCTCCTCCTTATCCTCCTCCTTCTCCTCCTCCTCCTTCTCCTCCTCCTCCTTCTTCTTCTTCTTCTTCTTCTTCTTCTTCTTCTTCTTCTTCTTCTTGTAAGAACACTTAATGTGAGATCTATCCTCTTAACAAATTTTAAGTGCACAATACATTGTTGTTCACTATAGGTAAGTGTTGTACAACAGATATTTAGAAACTATTAATCTTACTTAACTGAAACTTCATGCCTGTTGATTAATAAAACTCATTTCTCTTTCCCCCCAGCCTCTGGCAACCACCATTCCACTCTTCCATGAATTTGTTTATTTTAGACACCTCATAAAAGTGGTATCATGCAGTACTTGTGACTGGCTTATTTCACTTAAGATAAAGTCCTCAAGTTCTATCTATATTGACCCATATTATATATTTTTCTTCTTTTTAAAGGTTGAATGTTATTCCATTGTATGTATATATACCATGTTTTCTTTATCCAGTCATTAGGTTGTTTCCACATCTTAGCTCTTGTGGATACACTACAGTAAACATGAGAGTGCTAATATCTCTGAAATCCTCACTTTAATTATTTTGGATATGTATCCTGTGTATATATCCTGTGTATATATTTTGGAAATATGTAAAAGTGAGATTGCTGGATCATATTGCAGTTCCATTTTTTAATTTTTTGAGGAACCTCCTTACTATTTTTCATAGCATTCCCACCAACACTAAAAAGATTACAGTTTTCCACATTCTGGCCAACACTTATTATCTTTGTTTTTTGATAATGACCATTCTGAAGTATGTGGGTGATAACTCATTATGGTTTTGATTTGCATTTTCCTGTTGAAGTGAAGATGAGTATCAGAGTATAAAATGGAAACCATTAAAAAAAGTACAAGAAGCAAATATTGGAGAACTTAATCAATTATTTGTAAGCATTGCAAAATATCCAGAAACAACAATAGAGACAATTGTTGAGTTAAATTGCATTACAAAATTTCTTTGTGGAAAAAAATTCCTTAAGTAAAGTCAAAATATGAGCAAAACTTGAGAACCAAAATATTTGTAATACATAGGAGAGAAAAAGTACTAAAATAGAACCTGATGTTTATTACTTCTCTTATTTCCTTATTGTGATTCCTTTGCTTTTAATGGTTGCCCTTTGTAGAGTTTAAGTGTATTTTGCTACTGTGTTTACTTTGATACTCTTAAAAATAACTTGTAATTATAAAAATAATATTTGCTTCTTCCTTTTAAGTAATTTAATGACAGTAAGTTCAACTTTGGTTAAGATGAAAATAGAGTAAGTTCACTCCAACTTTGGCCTTTACAGTTTTTCATAAGTTTAATTTAGAAGGTTAAGTAAAAAAAAAAGTCACTATTTCATATTTAAGTAAAGGTGTAGGAGATACATTTATATATATATGAATCTGCACAATCTTTAATCTTCTTCAGGAGAAGATAAATCTTCAATGAGAAATAATACACAAAGTTATGATATATGTAAATGTCAATTTTATGGACAAAAAGGAAAATGTGTAGGTTATTCAGAAAATTGAGATGTGCTATTTATTTTGCTCTCCTTTCCATCCAATCAGTACTTAATCAAAATGTTCTTTTCAAAATATCACCTAAATATTCTGTGAATTCTTATTTTGTGTCAAAGCGTCCACAAAGAGAGAGACCAGGAAACTATGCCCAATAAATAAAGGAATATTTAATGATCACCTAAATAATATACCCATTTCTCCAACCTGAAATAGAGTTTCAGCAGTGTTTGCATGTCAGAAGTAATGTGTTCTGACCAGTATAATGGGTTTTGATTAGGTAAAATTACTGTGCCTCTTAAGACTTACATCTTCCTTCTTAGAAAACCATATTGGCACTGCTTCTTAGGAAATAATCTTTGATATAGCTGAGTGTTTGATTATCACTTCAATTATTCACAAGCTGCATTGTGTTTTTAATAATCATGGACACTTAACCAATCCCCAAGTAGTTAATGATATTACTATGAAGAAAGATGTGTATTTCAACTTTTAGACTAGAAAGTGTGCCTTTTTTTCTTTTTGCATTCACATACACACAAAAAACATGTTTAACCCATTTTAGTTATCTTGTTTACACAGGACACATGCTGACATGATTCCAGGGATGACACATTTATGCTGAAATATTGTGTACACTGTATATAATTGGTTTAATTAGTAATTTCCTTACCTATGTCAGATTGGTCTTTCAAAAATATTGATCAGATCATGTTTTATTCTTGTGCTTAAAACTCTCTACTGTTGTTTACACAAAGTTTCAAATATTCAACCTACTTAGAAACCTGTACTCTCAAATTTCTGCTTATTTCGACAGTCTTTTTTTTTTCAACTTTTTTTTTTATTTTTTTTTATTTTTGGGACAGAGAGAGACAGAGCATGAACGGGGGAGGGGCAGAGAGAGAGGGAGACACAGAATCGGAAACAGGCTCCAGGCTCCGAGCCGTCAGCCCAGAGCCTGACGCGGGGCTCGAACTCACAGACCGCGAGATCGTGACCTGGCTGAAGTCGGACGCTTAACCGACTGCGCCACCCAGGCGCCCCTTATTTCGACAGTCTTAATGTTGACACTTTCTCTCTCTTACTTTCTCACTTCTAACTTTTAGAATCCTAATTTTAGTAGTTCCTCTTATCTTCAGAGACATCTTGTTGTATGGATCTTACTCTCCTTTTTTTTGTGGTGTCTGTGATGAGATGAAGTGAGGTGAATGACATAGGCATTTTGATGTAGCATTAGGCCATTGTGGACATTTCTAACAATATGTCAGAACAGGGATCATCTGATTCCCAAGACAGTTGACTACAGGTATCTGAAACTGTGCAAAGCAAAAACCTCAGATACACAGGAACTACTGTATATTGTCTTCTTCATGGTCTATTTTGCTTTTGTTTTGTTTTTTAATTTCTTGAACTGATCACACACCTTCTCACCTTAAGACACATAATCTCTCCAGAATTCTCACTAAGATAAATTCTTCTCTTGATATTTGTTAAGTAATTATATATTCCTGTCTCTGGTCACTCAGCCTTGAGACCTTTGAGTTGAAATCTTTGAGTTTTCTGACATTTTTTTTTTCTTTTTTATAGCTTCTCAATCTTATCACATGCCAGATGTTCTCACTTAACCTTCTTCCTTCCTTTGTCACTATGCTTCTGTCACTATACTTCTTCCCCAGTCAAGGACCATGTCTTCCATCATTTTGGCAGCCTTCTACCTAGAATTTTGCCTCTAAACTTTTCTGTTTCTCTCAATTTTTTATGCCCAGACAGATTTTTCCTCCCACTATTTGGTTATTTTAAACATTTGTTCAAAAGTCTTTAATTTTCCACAAAACCCATTGAGTAAAAAACTAAATAGTTTTGAAAAGAAGTCTTAAATTCTGTAACTTGTCTCCCATTATCCTACTATTTTCTTACACAAATCATTTGTTCTACAACTGAACATTCCCTGGATTTTTGGTATACGTTTCTTCACCTGCTTTTGTCCATCCCCCCACATCTCCAATTACAGTCCTTTCTGATTTTTAAAGGAATCCAGAGACTGTAAATTCAGGCATTATGATGCTTCACTGAAAACTGTGAGTGATGTATTATCACAATTTGCAACGGCTATTTGTTTCAAGTCATATCTAATACCTTGACAACAATTTAATTTCATATAACCTTTATTAATTCTGGTTCCCTACCAAGATAATTCCTCTTCTGGGAGCCAGCTGCTAGTCCTCTACTCAGACTTTATGTTTACTTTCCACTTGGGTAGTTTGCCTCATTGATGCCAGCTTTTCTCCTCCTATATCCATAATTTTTTAAATGTTTATGTATTTATTTTGAGAGAGACGGAGAGAGCACGAGTGGGGGAGGGGCAGGGAGAGAAGGAGAGAGAGAATCCCAAGCAGGTTATGTGCAGAGCCTGACATAGGGCTTGATCCCACCAACTGTGAGATCATGACCTGAGCCAAAATCAAGAACACTCAACCGACTGAGTCACCCAGACACCCCCTTATATGCATACTTTTTGCTATGTGACTTTGCAGTTCTTCAGACCTGGAATCAAATATATTTCCATCTCTCTTGGCTTTGATATTGGTTCTATGGCTTGTTTTGGTCAACAGGATGAGGTAGTTGTGATAATGTACCATTTCTGAGCTCAGACTTTAGAGGCTTCATATGTTTCTGCTTGCTCTCTTGCACATAGGCATTGCTGTGAAAACAACATGCTATGCCTAGTGGGCAGTCCAGGTACCTGCAGTGAGAAACAGAGGTACTTAGTTGCTTAAGTCTAATGTAGAACTCCCCAGCCAAGCACAGCTTAGATTGCTATTGAGTTTTGGGGTGGTTTTTAATGCAGCAATGGCAATCAGATTCACTTATACTAACACAGCTTTAGTTTATATTTTGGTTGTTGCAGTTTTCTTCTTACTCTGACTATATTTGACAGAGATAATTCATTTTAAAATATTACATGCTATGTTATTATTTTTGAATGAATTAATTACACTAAATATTTCATGTATATTTTATTTTTACTGAATTTATATTTATCCTGTCTGGGAAGGGGCCATTGATTGTTTAATCATCATTGAATTCATCCAAGCACCAACTATACTTAGTACCCTGCACAAAATAAGCATTTGTTAGTGCTTGTGAAATGAATGCATTTTAAACTTACAATATTTTCAATGATACAAATGTATATATAAATTTAAAAGTATTTTTGATTACCAGCTGGCATAATAGTTTGTAATTTGATCACTGATTCAAAAATTTAATTAATATAGTTATTTTTATTTAATTTATATAGTAATTTTTGAGGATTCTCTTTGGAACTTAAAGGGTGGCAGAGCACACCCACATTCATGGCAGCACTGTTCACAATACCTAGAAGGTAGAAGCAATCCAAGTGCCCATTGACACATGAATGGATAAACCAAATGTGGTATACATACATGCAATGGAATATTACTCAGCCTTAAAAACAAAGGCAATTTTTGACATATGCTACAACATGGATGAATCATGAGGACATTATGTTAAGTAAAATAAACCAGTCACATAAAGATACATACTGTATGGTTCCACTTATATGAAGTACTGAGAGTAGCCAAATTCACAGGGACAGACAGTAGAATGGTGGTTGCTTGGGGATGGAAGAAGGGAGGAACGGGGAATTGTTTAATGGGTATAGAATTTCAGTTTTACAAGATAAAGAGTTCTGGAGATGGATAGTGATGATGGCTACACAATAACATGAATGTGCTTAATGCCACTGGATGGTATATTTAAAATAATCAGAATGGTAAATTTTTTGCTATGTGTACCTTATAGTAAGAATTTTGAAAAAAAAAGGAGGGAGTAAAAAAATTATTAGCTACTCATAATATGTAAATCAATGGATATGAAAAGGCTTGATTAGATATTTAAATCTTGATTTAAGTTTGATGCCACTACCAATATTTGTTTGTGACAGTTCTATGTAGTGAATGAGTAAATAGAAGCTTTACATAGTAACTTCCCTGTAGTGAACCCACATACCCGTGGTCTAGATGGTGGCCTGTGCCTGTCACATGGCTAAAGTATGTTGATCACTATCACTATAGCAACAGTTTAGCAGGATGGTTAAGAGCCCAAGCAGGGTTTCCAGTTCCAACTCCAACACTTACCAGCTGTGTAAGCTTGGGTGAATTGTTTACTCTCAGTTTCCTCATCTCTGAGTGAATTAATGAATTGATATACATATAAAGCACTTGGAAAACTGCCTGGCACATTGCAAATATCACAGTATCATCTATTATTATTATTGTTGTTGAGAAATCTTGGGATTAGAATCTGAATTCTATCACTTTTCCTAAAAGTCTGGCAATAAGGATGTTTTACTAAAATATTACCTATCCTTTCAGGACTCTGCTGATTCTGAAGGATTGACTGTGCTTTTGGAGGAGCTTGCCAGATTCTCCTCCCTTTGATTCATTTCAGGGCCATGTCTAGGCAGGTAGCTGGTACTTCTAAGTGCTTATCCAGTCAAGCCTATGCAAAGTAAAGGGACAAGGATTTACAGCTCAGAGCCTCTTGGTTTCTATCTTAAATGTGCCCAAATCTGGAATAAAGGGGGGAATGAATCTTTTACCATGATATAGGTATTTTGGCCTCTTTCTCTCCTTTTAAGTGCACTTTCCAATAGTCATCTCTCCTCCTTAATCATTTAAATAATTGGCAAGCACTGCAGCCCTTAGCAGAAGGTGGGAGCTTATTTATGTCTCTTCTTTGTCTGTAAAGACAAAAGAGAAGAACAGATGAGATCAGATCAAGGAGCACTTTGTTTTATAATCTCTCCGGAGAAATCTAGGAGTTCCCTCCCTCCATGCTCATATTTCTTATTGTGAAGCACTAATGAAGACACTAATTAGTCGTTCAGCATGGACTCCCCTTGGATATTTTCAAGACCTACTTCTTTCCATTTTGCATATGCTTAGCTTGTATGTTTCCTGTTGTTCTTCCCAAATTCTGTCTGTGGGATAGAAGAGAAAACCAAAGCAACAGCAATTCTCCCTGTTTTTTTAAGATGCAATATGTGTTTAAAAGCTCATATTGAGTGCATGTCAAAGGAAATTTACTGCAGTCAGACAAACACTAAATTGGCAACACATCAGGTAAAAACAAAGTGCCACTGATTACAATAAAGCTCAAAGATGAGAAGTCCAAATCTTCTCCTGATAGATGTCCTGGTTAGAATATTTATGTTCTTATTAGCATACTGCAATGCTGAGTGCAGAAAGTGATATGACAAAAAAAGTATTCTCAATGATTAACACCAAACCTGTGATTCCCAACAGCTCTGATTTCCTGCTCATCCTAAGTTTGAATTGCATTGGATATATCATTGATTTCATTAGGTTCACTGATTTCATTAATTCACAAATATTTGAGAGTTCTTCTTCTATTCAATATATTTTTGTATAAATCTCCCAATAGGTAAAAGTTTACCAAATTCATCAAAGTGAAAGACAAATGTGATGAACAACAGAGTTAATATGAAAATTATTTTGGAAGACTGGATAAATGGATCTAGTCTAGCATTAGGAATCTTGATTATATATATATCCCATATCCTCATAGTCTTTATATATATATATATATATATATATATATAAAGACCTGCACAAGTATAGTATTTGAGAATATTCTAGGGTTTTAGCTTACTGTATGTTCATTTTGAGTCGACAGTATTATGCACTGATAAGTAAACAAAAAATAAAAATACAAAACAACAATTAGTAAGACCTTAGAGTGCAGTCATAGAATTTTAGAAGAATACACTTCTAAGGAGACATTAGCAGATTAGAATGGATTCTTAGAAGAACAAACAGGATAGTGAGGAGTTTGAATAACTCTCTGAAATAAAAGACCGCTGAACTTGAAAAACCAAAGCCTTAGTACAGCAGTTATTTTCAATATTGGAATTATTCTTCATGATCACAGAGATTACATATTCATCTGTTTATTCATTCATTAATTTATTATTCTACTTATTCAGAAATATTTATTGGAAGATACAATGATCCACACACTGTGTAATCATAATACAATGATGAACAAAAGAGACGTGGTCACTGGTCTATTTGAGATTATAAAGTGAAAAGATAAATATCATGGGTCAAAACAAACCCAATGCAAGCAGATTTCACATCATTATAAAGAAAACTTTCTCAAACAGACCTGCTCCCAAATGGAATGGATTCCTCAGGGCTGATGTTCTTGTTTCTGTGTTTGTTTCTAGAGGGATCACAGGCACCAGATGGCCACTTGTTTGGAAATTTAAACACTGAGTGAAGTCCTATAGCAAGTCTTCCTCTCCATATCATTTTGTGAATATGTCTTTACTTCAGTCCCGTTAGTTGAAGACAATGTAGTAGGCACAGCTCAAAGGAAATGCTATGATAATAAAATAACCAAACAGGAAGCATTTTTTTTCATGAGTAAACTCAGGCTAAAGATGATCAATATTAAATCCTATTTTTAGGCTTCCTAAAGATTATATCCATAAAACTTACAAATTACAAAGATTGTTATTATTTCTATGATAGGGGATGGGGAAAATAAATATGGAAAAGACGATTTCTATTCTATGGCAAGTAGAATTTATAAGAAGGGGTTATTCAGATGTAAGTTACAAAACCCAACACAAATTTATTTAAGATATAGGCAACGTATTTATACATAACTATGTGGAAGTCTAATGATGGATAAATCTTATAGGAACAGATACTCATATTTTTCCAATCATCCCATCAAGTATTTGCCTTTTTCTCTCTCCATCTCTCATCTCAGCTCTGCTTTCTCTGTGGTGAGTTTATTCTCAGGCAGCCTCTTTGTATGTGGCAACAATGAGATCCCGTAGTTGGTTCAGTCTTCAGATGTCCAAGGGACTTTGCAGTATTTCATTGAAGGAGTCTTTCTTCCACATAAAATCCTTATTGATTCACTCAACATGCTTCTGATTGGCTCTCGTTGGAGAGTGCATACATTTGTATGCCCAAAGTTATGATCGAGATTGTAATATAGGTGGGGGGTGTGACCAGTAGTATCATGCTGTGTGGGGAGGGATAACTTCCCCAATAGACTGATTGCTCAGGAGGCTAAAGTATTGGCCTATTAGAAATAAGACTATTATAAATACTATTCTGCTGGATTCATTAATTTTGGAGTTTGCATGATATAACTGGATAAAGAGAATATCAACAACAAACTTTCATCATGGTTGGATTAATTTTATATATTAGTGTGAGCCTCATATTCTCCCCCAATATCTAAAAACAGGTAAGGATCCAAAGGCATCCTGGAATTACTAAGCCAATGAGATAAGGTGTAGTCATATCACAAAAAATTTATCTCACAACTTTCTCTACATACCTTTCTCTACCCTAACAGATTTCCATCTATGTGAATAAGACCTCAATTCTATCACTAGATCTGTGCTTAACCTGCTCAGGTATGAGATGACAATACTTCATATATATTAAGATTTTTTTCATATAAAGATAGTGTCTAATCTTCATAGCATCCTCTTGAAGATGAGAGGCATTATCCTTATTCTCTACATGGAGAATTGGAAAGCTTTCAAATGGCTCCAAATCACTAGCTAGTTGAGAGCTAAGTATAGTAATTCTAACTAGTACTTCAGTGTTCTATCTGCCAAACCCAGAAGGCAAAATGTTATGCAAGTTTCTTCTCTTATTCATTTCAATTCAGTTCTGCTCAATTTGATTCACTAAGCAGTATTAAAAACCTACAATGTTCTCAAAGTCATATTACATACTCTGGACAGTGCAGAATATGCATAAGGCAGAATCCTTGATCCTTAAGTGTTTCATAATTTAATTGCAGATACAACACATAAACTCAAGGAATAGTTGCATAACAATTTGAGTTAATATATACTCTAATTCCTAGCTGGAAAAAGTGAGATAATAAATGCAATTATACTTAAGATATTATAAAACAGGGCACCTACGTGGCTCAGTTGGTTAAGCATCTGACTTCGGCTCAGGTCATGATCTCATGGTCTGTGAGTTCAAGCCCCACGATAGGCTCTGTGGCTGACAGCTCAGAGCCTGGAGCCTGCTTCGGATTCTGTGTCTCCCACTCTCTCTGCCCCTCCCCTGCTCACACTCTCTCTTTCAAAAAAATAAACATTAAAAAAATTTTTTTAAAAGATATTATAAAACAAAGTGTAACATTCACTTTTTTACATACAAAAGTCCTCCATAACACAATTTTGAAATTTGTTTTTATAATTTATCCTGTCTAAATTAGTTTGTGTATACCTACAGGACGCCAGCCAAGGCCTTATGTGCTGCGTGCATGACGGTGACTAAAAAATACCATCTGGTTCACATGGAGTTATAGTTTACAGGAGGAGATATATTAAACAAATATGTATATCTACCAACAGTACAACTTGTTATATGTCCTCTGAAGGGAAAATCTAACTTTCTAGGAAAAGTGCAACAAGGAAACTGACTTGTGTTTAAAGAAAAGAACTAAAAAGTTTAAGGCAGAGGCATTTCAGCTGAAATCTGAAGAATGAGTAGAAGTTTGTTAAAGAAAGACTGAGGTGAAGAGCATCCTTGGAAGAAGAAAGAACTTGAAAGATATGCATCTCAGGGAATAGCTTAGAACAGGTAAATAAAGACATTTAGAGACACAACAGTGTGGTTTCTTATAACTCGTTCTTTAGATTTCCCCAATAGATTGGGGCAAATGAGAATCTGACATTACATTTGTTCAGAAAATTAGTGGATGTCTTGGGACTAATGAATATAAGGGAAAGTTCAAAGGCAGAAAACAGATGATTAGCAAGAATTCTTGGGTAGGTTTAGGTCAGAGTTCTAGAAAACAGAACAAAGAGATTTAAGCTATCCATAAAGTCTGTGCTCTAACAAAGGGCTTTGAAGTTACTGTGAATATTTTAGACTCAATCCACTAAATGGTAGATATATATTATAGGATGTTTAAATATCTTTCTATTTAATGGTATGTTGTCTCTTTAACAACCTCAAAAAAACTTAAGAACAAATCTTATAATTTTGTGTTTCCCATCAGTACTTCAAACACTGCCTTGAACATAACAGGTGTTCAGGTAAGTTTTGTGGATTGATTGAAACAATGATTCATAGTATAGGTTTAGTAAAACTTGATCTAAGCAATTATGATGTTTGGAGTAGGTACATGCTTTCAAGAAACTGTCATAATGGTTTTCCATTAATTGCTTCTTTTGCCCCATTGTATCTTGTGCATTACAGCATTCATCCCTCTGCAGCAGAATCTGTCATTGCTTCTGTATTGGGAGCCCAGGCAGTGATTCTGCTGGAACCATTTGTATGCACGTTATCTACAAAGTATGTGGCATGAAATAAGTGTGTTATATTTACTGAGTGCCAGAATGAGCAAATAAATGAACAAATGAGTCAGTGGAAGAACCCAGTCATGTTAGATTATGATTTAGTTAAAACTGAGGCAGGTGAAGGGAAATAAAGAGAAATAAAGACTATACAACATACATTAGTTGCTTAAGAATCGTGTACTGAATAATGCTGCAGTGAGAAAAACAGATATGATTTGACCATGCACTAGATATGTGAAAGGCAGTGATGAGTTAAAATATGAAGAAAATTCATACTTTCAGTGGATTTTGAACTTTTATGTGTATAAGAATCACTTGAGGTGTTTTGTTGTTGTTTTTAAAGAGCACATTTACTGAGGCCAACTCATAAAGGTTCAATTCAATAGATTTAACAAGAATACTAGCACTTCTAGTGCAGGTGGTCCAAGACCACACAGAGAAACTCTACATTAGATATAAATGGTAGCTTCATTTACTCTATTTGAAAAATTGAAAGGAAGATAATTTTGCTCCCTTTAAGTTGGTAAAGGAACTAACAACAAGTTGTTGTTAGAAAGAAACAATATATGATGCTAATTTCTACCTTTGATTCTTGACCTGGAGAAAAACAGCATGAATTTTAAGCGGACTCTCAGTATCATTCATTACTTAAACACCTTTAACCAAGTATTTTGGGCATATTTCAGCAGTTTAAAAACTAACGCTCTACACAGAATCCTTCTGGAGCTTTCCCTATACCTATGGCTTCACAAGCAATTATATTCTTAACACCAGGCAAAGGTGATCAAAAAGAGAACATCATGGGACCATTATAAGCAGCAAGGCTAAATGTATATCTAGCATGGCCAATTTGTAACAGAATTTCCATGAGTGCTGCTATTCTCCTTTGAAATGAAATAGGGGATAGAGCCAAATGAAATTGAATTGTGGGTCTGTTTGGCATTCATTCCCACATCTCCTGGGAAAAGCTAGTTCTCCTACTCCAGCCATGTGGTTTTAGTGGGACTTCTATATTTTCATATGACTCTGGGTTTCTGGCAATAGTTAATTTCAATGAAAATGGTCACCCAAACTGGCTCAGATCTTCAGAGGCATGTCTTGGGAGTCTTGAACTAGGAATGGAGAAATGTGTTCACTACCTCATATCTACTAGTGAGATCAATGTGCTATAGCAGTTGTTTTCTGCTTTAAAGACTGACTTTGCCAAGGAAAATCACAAATGTATGCCTAGGTGTGGAGGAATAAGGACAGAAGGAAAGAGAGGAGACAGAGTGATGGGTAGCAGTCCAGTCTCTTGTTTCTGTTGTCTTGAAGACCATTCACCCTTATCATGGCTATATACACTAAGAACTCGCACAACTTGCCTAAATTAATTTGTGTTGGATTTCTTTTTTTTAAATAGAATTTATTTTTTAGGGAAGTTTTAGGTTCACAGCAAAATTGAGCAGAAGGTACAGAGATTTCCCACGTAGTCCGTTCCCCATGCATACATAGCCTCCTCCATTATCAGCATCCCCACCAGAGTGGTGCATCTGTTATAATTGATGAACCTGTATTGTCACATCATTATCTCCCCAAGTCCATAGTTTACATTAGGGTTCACTCTTGGTGTTGTACATTCTATGGGTTTGGACAAATGTATAATGGCATGGATTCATCATTATAGTATCATAGGGTGTAGTCTCACTGCCCTAAGAGTCCTCTGCTCTGCTTATTCAATCTTCCCTTTTCCCTAAGCTGGCTTTTTGACATTGCAACCAAGGATTTCTATCAAATTTGCTTGTGGGGTTATTCATCAGTGACTCTATTAAAGTAGACCTGTTGTGTGAATTGTGGAGAGTTAACTCTTTTGAGGAATACTTCTTATACTGTGAAACTAATTTAAAGTTTGACATAATTATGCATTGCATTATAAGAGAAACTCCTTGAATGAAAGAGAAGACAAAAAAGCTTTTTTTTTCTTTTCTTCTTCTGTTTCCTGCCTATAGTCCAATCTCAAAGGTAAACATTAAAGAAACTGCATTATAGAGGCCTTGGATATGGGGAACAACATATCACTTTAAAATCTCATTTTCTTAAATATGCTTCTATTACACTTCACTGGCCAGAAATTACACTTTTAATTCTAATGATTCCGGGCCAAGGTCTATTTAAAGTGTCTCCTTATGTTGCAGAGATATTTTTCCTCAAATCTTCTATGGATTATGTACATTTTATTAAGTTATTCATGTTTTCCTGTCTCAGTAACAAATGGTCCACAATGTTTTCTTAACAATCATAAATAATCTGTTCACTAAAATGCCCAAACTTTTGCAAAATTCAATCCCTCAAATCTCATTGTCTTAAATTTAAAACTCACTCATGCAATTATCTGAAGCTCATACATCATCTTTGATGATGTTCTGGTTCCCCTGCCACTTGGTGAGTGATGATTACCAACTTCTCATTGTCTTCCTGCTTTTACTGTTGAGATTTTTTCCTTTAAAGTTGAGGTTTCTGTTTTGTCATAGGTTCCTATGAATTGTTCCTCAATACTTTCTTAACTTTGAATCTTGAAACTGTATTACAATTTGACTTTTTGCTTCTATGACCTAAGGCTACCTACTCACTTTTTTCGAAGTTTAGGGAAGAACATGTCAGAGAACATCATATTATGTAAGCCTACGAGAAGAAACATATTAAAGTATACCCAATATTTTAGAAAAAGGAACTCTGTGTCTCTCTAGGCCTCATAAAACAAAAGTAGAGTACAAAATAACTGGGGAGAATGGGAAGGACAACTTTTAACAGCAAATTTTTTAAAGAATGGGGAACTTGGCCTTGCTTCTGTTTTTTGTTTTTTTAAGAATTCAGCAACTGTTGGAGATGAGGTAGCCAAGAAAGGTGAGTGTGACTTCAAATGGAATAAAAACCTAACAAGTGAGGCTTCAAGATCCACATATATATATATTTTACTGTCCTGTATATTTTGCATACAGAGGACCTGTGCTCTTCAAAGCCTAATAAAATGGCTATGTGAGATACACCCAAGACAATTTCCCATCACTCATAACATTAGGAAAGGGTCAAGAGGGAGAAGACTTTCTCATGTAAAGCTTATTACATGTGAACATGTTTTATCTTTAGAAGGAGAAAAAAATGTTGAAATAAAGGTTTTTATCATTACTTTCTAGATGCTATGCCTGTCGGTTTCTTACTTACATTGGTCTCCAGATATTCTTCTGTTCAAATTCAGAACGCTACAATTCTGACAAGCTTCCCCTATGAGTTTTCTAAGCTTTTGAGAAGAACAATAGTTCAATGGTTTGTTGAATTTGAACTGCCATTTATTAAGTATCCTCTAAGTGAAGACTTGTTGCATAATATTTTTACACACTTTATAACAGGAATCTGTAATTATCCTCGTTTTTGTTTCGAAGATTTCAAGACTTTGAGAGGTTGCTTTAATTGTCCTACTTTTTGAAAATGGGAAAAGCCCACTACAATACCAATCCTTCTACTAGTTCATATGTTCTTTGAAGGGAGAGTCTAAATGTTACACTCCCAGAGACTTGTATGTAGTGACCTCTGATTTGTTAAATGAGTGAAAATATGAAGCAAATTTAAAATCTTTAGTTGCATTCCTTTGACTCATAGTCTTTCTGTATTCCTTTGATTACAAATAAATCATTAAAAAGGTTTTTCCAGAAGTATGTGTGCCAGATGACATTGGAGTGGGATTTCTTTTCAAGTGCACTTCTTTTGAATGAATTTATACATGTAAAGCATTTGGAACAGTCCTGGCTTAGTGTAAAGGCATCAGTGATTTTTTCTTTTGCTATTCCCAGTATAAAATGTCTGTTTATGATTTAAATTTATATAAATGCTAATGACACCCACTTAATAAAGAAGAATTTTTTTTTAATTTTAAAGAATTAAACTATTGTCTTGACTGTTAAAGCTACTTTTCTCTTGGGAGAGCACCCTTTCTAATTCATATCATAGATTATGAATTTATTCATGCCTATTTGATTAGAGAAACATCACTTTCTGTCTCTGAACATGATGAATGGCTCCTGCTCATTTGAAAGGTGACAACGCAACATTAGTTTGATTTTCGCGTAGGGCTGTAATGATCTTTGCTAATGGCCTGGAGTAATAGATTCAGATGAAAAATTAAAATGTTTACTGTCGTTCCTCTGTATCATGTAAGGAGAGTTCTTCAGAGAACATCGTTTTCATTATCGGGGATGATTTATCCTTTGTGATTTATTTTGCTGTGAAATCCACAGGGCAGACACATTTCTGACTTTATATACAGTTTCATCTCTTCATGAGGCAGCAAGAAGTGAAATAACCTCTCACGAAACATTGAAAGCAGACACTTATTATGTGAAACAGTTTGAACTATTCAACATCCAAAGCTAATTCTGTCGTGCTTTGCTAAAATAGTGCAGCATTTAAATACTGAAGAAGCAATATACTGATAATGAAACCATTTCCAGGCAAAGAACTTAGAACAGGTATTTAGTCTGGAGAGTTTCATTATAAATGTCTGTGCATCCTAAAAACATTTCAGGCTAATAGAATGCAAAGAACTGCATTTGGAAGGGAAGGCATATACCTGTTTTAATCAGAACTTGATATGGGAAGGACCTTTTTAAATGAAGATTCCCTTAAATATAAAAACAAATTGCTTTGTTGGGCAATTAAAACACACATCGAACTAATTCATCTGTCAATATTATTCACTTAACGCAAAGTTATGAAAGGACTTAAGGCATTTCTTTAATACTAGGAAATTCTGGGGTAAAAAAATAGATCAGATTAAATTTATTAATTAGCACATTAGAACCCACAAGTATAAATTTATGATAAAAGTTGAAGTGTTAATCCTGATCATAGTTGTTTTACTGACTCACAAAAATGAGTTTTGATTTAGAACACTGTTATTCTCTTGTTTTGTTTTGTGTGGCTTCTGATTGTGGTGTATAAATGTTCAATATAAACATGATGTGCAATTGGTTCGCAAGAAAGAAAGGTTAAGAAGAAACAGCTCATATTCAAAATGAAAACTCTTGCTAATTAGGTGATAGAAACCTGTTAACCATATTGTAACCAAATTATAAAACAAAGAAACAAAAAAAACCACATTAGTTTAAAAGTCTAAAATAAAACAAAACTGAAAAAAACCCACATTAATTTAAGTCTTTTTTATGTTTATATTTTCCAACAAATTTTTTTTTCCTCCAATGAATTCTTTATTTCTCTTTCCCTGCCACCCACCCTTTTTGATAACTAAATTTAAAAAAATGATTATTTTAATGGAGTTTACCAGTTTTGTTTCTTTGCCTTTAATCTTTAGAGCAGTGGTTAAATAAGACCACACATGCCAGCCCTAGTCCTGCATCAGCGCAGGTAGGAGAGGCTGGTAGGTAACATTTCTAAGCTTTGGTTTCCTTATCTGTGCACAGAGATAGTCACAGCACCTATCTCATAGTATGAGAATTAAATAAGATAATGCACATAAACTCAATACAATATACATGTTCAATATATACTATTTGCTTAAAATCTTTGACTTTAAAATTGTAGGGTCTCGATCTGAATTTTAGGAAAAGGCAGTTTCACTGGGGTCAAGCTGGCAGTTTCAGATCTATTAATGACAAAACTTACTGAGCTGTGTCCTTAAAAGAATTACATTTTATTCTTTGAACAAGGTACCAATGGGCAGTTCTAGGTGAAGCCAGGAAGAAAGTCTATTTTTACCCAGGGTCTTGGATCCTCAAGCATCTTTACTCAGGAATGCATTGTAATTTCTTCCCAGGAATGAAACATGGGCTTACGAGTTATTATGCTCTTCACCAGAGCTATTCTCCTTTTAGGTAGGTAGGATTGTCACCTCCCCCTTGCTTGTCCATTTGAAATAGGTAGGTTAGGGAAGTTGAAGACCAAGGAAAGAGAAATGCAACACAGCTTTAATTCTAGTTAATTTGTCCTGAGCATTTTTAGGTCACAAGTGGAGAAAATCTGAAATCAATTTCTGAGAGCTATATTTCTGAGTCATCTACCCTCAAATAAATGTGGACTTATGGAAACACAGTAAAAATGAAGTTTTGTTTCTATAGTACAAGCATCACCATTTTTTTTTTAAATATTTTTATGTCAGGTTAACTTCAAAATTCTGCTCACAGAATTTCAACAAAACTTAAAATAAACCAACAACACTGCATCTATAAGTCAACTATTTTGTAAATATCAGGGATGTCTACCAAGTTACTTGTGGTAAAATCTCAGTATGACTGGTCAGAGAGGCATTTGCTCTTTCCTAAACTTTATTCCCTGAATGCTGCCCATGGCTACCTCAAAGTCTAGTTTGGTGTGTTCTCTTTAGACAAGTCTTTGAGTTTTTTAATACTTGGACTCTGAATCTACAGAAATGGTCAGATTATACTTGTGCTTGTTTTTACAAATTCTACATATAGGAATTATCTACTTCTATAAATAGCTGTCCATTATTGGCTTATCAGGTAAGGGGGATTTTGATATATAGATGAGTTGGTTGCTAACAAAACCTCTGTCCCCATGGTTTGGGGACTATGAAAAATAATAAATGCTATTATAGACACCAAAGACCCAACTATGTCAAAACCTTCCCTCGGGTTGTTGCTAGACTGCAAACATCACATAATCAATAATGTGAGGTATATCTGATAGTTGTAGAGTTATTTCAGTGGGACTTACCTTGAAGACATGAGATTAGTTTGCCTTCATTGATGATATTTGACTCAAAAGTTCACTTTATGAAAATAAACAGTAGTGTTTATTTTCAGTCAGATACTAGGATGCCAAGACTGACTTTATATTCCTAGGAGAAATGGGTGTTGACTACAAGAGTGTTCATTTAGTAGACTAAATTAATGTTTAAAATGGCACATGCATTGAACGGGTATGACAGTATCCAAGCTATAATTTACCAGTTGCAGTTCTGTCTATCTATGTTTGTTGTCCTGACAAAGTGCTGTTTCTTTTTTTTTTTTAATTTTGTTAATGTTTATTTATTTTTGACACAGAGAAAGAGAGACAGAGCATGAGTGGGGAGGGGCAGAGAGAGAGGAAGGCACAGAATCCAAAGCAGGCTCCAGGCTCCAAGCTGTCAGCACAGAGCCTGACATGGGGCTGGAACTCACCGACCTTGAGACCATGACATCAGCCAAGGTCAGACGCTTAACCCACTGAGCCACCCCTTTACAAAGTGCTCTTTCTAGTATAACAGGATGGTGCCACCCATTTTCAACAGATCTGAAATCCTGGTTCTCATCCATTTGCCAGCACCAAAGCTCTGTTGCTGTAGTTAAACTCTGTTGGTCTGGGTACGTGTCATTTGTTAATTAGAAATAAGTCCTTTATGGTGATTCAAATAGTTTACTAAGCTTTCAAACTAGTTAGGGTAAGAAATCTAGAGCAATTTGATTCTCATACCAGTTCTTTTCTTCTTTCTATGTACCTGTCTGTCTATCTATCTATTTATCTATCTACCATCTATCATCTATCTATCTATCTATCCATGCATCCATCTATCATTTATCTTTTTCTGAGTAATTATATGTGTGTATTGGGTATGGATCTATATATTGAAGATAACTGGAGATGAAAAATTAATCATTTATTTGTCTAGTGGATTACAAAATTGAACCTGATCTTCAATACAATAGTGCAGAAAAATATATCTTTAGTTGGGGTATGAACAATCTGTTCTTCCTTTTCTAAGCCTCTTTCACTCATTAACACTACCAGAAAACTTTAAATTTCCTATCCTACTTAAATCTTAGCCCAATCCAATCATTTAAATAATATCTTCAGGGGTGCCTGGGTGGCTCAGTCAGTTAAGCATCTGACTTCGGTTCAGGCCCTGATCTCACGGTTCATGAGTTTGAGCCTTGCATTGGGGCTCTGTGCTGACAGTGCAGAGCCTGAAGCCTGCTTTGGATTCTGTGTCTCCCTCTTTCTCTGCCTCTCTCTCTCTCTAAAAAATAAACAAACATTTAAAAAATTTAAATAATATCTTCAGATAATATGAAGTTCTTCAAAAGTTTTATAGACATTCTACAACATCATCTGTCTTTAAGGAGATCTCATTTGGGGTTCAGGTGATCTTAGCATGGAAGAGATGAGTCACTGAATAGAGTGACCCCTCATTCCTCTGATCTCCAGGAGATGTTTCTTACCCACTTTATGGCTGGGTAGTCTTCTGGTCACTGAAACTGAAGTCTACCACTGGTCAGGTCTTTTGGCTTAATGATAATCCTGAGGCACTGTCTGGCTCAGCAGGTTTCATTCTGTCTCCAGTAGGGTTTGGAGACTCCTTGAGTGTGTCTGGCTGTGAATTTCATTCAGTCCTGATGTGGGTGATCTGCTCTGTAACTCTCAATCCACAGCCATCTGCTCTTCTAAGAAGTCCTCCATCTGGTATCTCCATTATTTCTGGGTCCCCTCTATTCCTATAACCTAAATGGTGACACAAGAAGGTAAAAATTCAGACTGTCAATATGGATTCTCTGACCAGACTACAGTAACTAAATTGATAGGTCTGTACACCATCTATATTTCAGAGAAGGCAGTCTGAAATATAATCTCTTTGAGGATATATGGGGGTGAAAGTACATAGGGGTGAGGTGAGGATGGCAAAATAATGCATTAGCTTTGCTTTTGACATTATCCACATTTATCCAATACAACTCACCATCACTTAGCCAAAGTCTTGAAATGGGAATTTGGGGATACATATGAATAACCATTTAACTCCTGTTTCCTTTTTTCTCTCCCTCTAAATCCAAAGCTTGAAATAGACATGTCAAAAGGTCTTCTTTACCTTGGGAGATTTCTTTCTTTTTTTTTTTAACCTCTTAAATCTCTTCATCTATTTTGCCCATCCCTCTATCCCCTTTCCTTCTGACAACTACCAGTTTGTTGTCTATATTTATGAGTCTGTTTGTTTTTTTGTGCATTTGTTTTGTTTTTTAGATTCCACATATAGGTGAATCATACAGTATTTGACTTTCTCTGACTGACTCTTTTCACTTAGCATAATACCCTCTAGGTCCATGTTATTGCAAATGGCAAGATTCCGTTTGTTTTTTATAGCTGACTAACCTTGGGAGATTTCTTTAGAGGGAATTCCATGTACATAGATGTCCCAGACTTGATTGTTTAAATACTAATGAGGAAATAAAATAGTTTAGAAAATTTTCTTCTAATGCAGTAACCTGCCATGTGTAGTACTGTAACTGGCATTGGGGAAATAGTGCCTCACCTTGCTGATTGCTCTAGTCCTCACCCTTCATATTGGCTTATTGGAGGTCTATGAAAGAATTTAATAAGGAGATGGAGTTTCTCTCCTCACATCTTAATCCTAATTGGCTGAAGTACCTTACAATGAGTGAGAAGTCACAATCATAATTGGGGAACTAATTTTCTCATCTTAAACCTCGGCAATTCTTATGAAAATTGGCAGCGACGTGTTATCCTACCCAGTTTTGTTTGTCCTTTATCTTGCTTATGAATCATGAAGAAAAAAAACTGCAGTTACAATAAATTCTGAAACCAAGTCCTACAGCTGGGCCACACCTCACGGGTTAAGGGCACAGTCCTCCACAAGACTGGCCCCACTATTGACAGAGGCCACAATTCATGGATCCATAAGCCACCCTAACTATTGAGTACCTAGCTATCAATTTGTGAGTTCCTACTGGCATGACACATAGAACCCAGGAAAGTGCTAAGCTTACAATTAAAGTTTAATATATTAAATGATACAAATTAGAACTGGCTAAAGGAAGAAATGCATAGGGTGAAGTCTAGAAAGGAAATACAGAGCTTCTGGTTGCCCTCTCCCCCTGCATTCCTGAAAGAATTACCTCATCTTGTCCACAATACTCAGTATTATGAACTAGGGAAGCTTACCTAAGCTTTTGGTGTCCTGAACTTGTATTGGGATTCCATCACATGCTGCTGACCTTTAGTCATGACCTTTAGTCACATGACTGACCTTTGGTTTCCAGCTTCTCCTGGAGATCACAACTGATACGGTATATTCCAAAGCCCCTATCATAGGGGCATTTTTTTCCTTATATTTGGGATATATTAGCCTTATTTTGGATAACAGAATTCAAATATGTATCTCATTTCTTTTTTCTTCCCTGGGGTTAAGGTTGATTATCACTGAGCAATATTTAAGAATTAAGAAACCTCCTTAGTGTTGACAGGGCTTAACAAATGAAGATTTTAGTATCACAGGTCACATTTTAAGACTGCCTATTGGCCAAAGCAACCAGGCAGACAGGAACATTCTTATTAAGCAGGACATTCCAGGGGCCTAGAGATCACCTCTCAGTGGTAGCCTAAGGCAAATGTCAGACCTCTTTGTGGACAAAGTGAATGCTCCACTACACAGCTAGAGCCTTTTATAAGCAAATCCCAGGACTTGTATGCAGGTCTGCACTTGTAAACACACCTGAACTTGTACATGGATCAGTATTTGTCTTCAAGAACCGAAAATAAGTTGCTAGTTAAACTTTATCTGCTTCTTTTACTTCTCTTTGAAAAGAATATTCCTCTACATTAATTGCATGCACATTTTTATTTTATTAATCTAATAACATATGTATAAAATGCTTTTCAGTTTCAATTTCTGTTTGTTAATGTAACTAAACCCTGACGTCTTAAGTAGTTCAACTTTAGTATGTCTTATGGATATAGTTTCTTGCAAAATTATGATCTTGAGGACAGGGAATATAAGTCTTTTTCATTTTTTATTCCTAAGAGCATCAAGTGTATGTGTTTCATAGTATTGTTACTTGTACACATTTATTTTAGTGAGTGTAAGTGAATGTAGTCAGCAGGAGGATTACATCATAGCCTATAAAAAGAATCGGAATGTAACTACAATGCTTGAAGAAACTTCATGTTCAAATTAACCTAATTATTATAGTGACGAGTCACAACAAAATGGGAATCCTACTGGTGATAAACATTGGCAACCCTTATCACCACAGAAGGCATCACTTCCATCCCAAACATGGCACCACTTTGTATTATTTAGTGCTGTAATATATCCACTTCTAATAAAGCCAGGAGACACTTCCAATGTATTTTTTATCATTTTTTATCTGATTTTTTCTTTCCATAATGGGAGTTTTAGCTTTAGTCTAAGCCGTTCCTAACATATTCAGACATGTTTTGCCTGGAATCAAATTTACATGAGGATATTAGAAAGAAAGCTCACAAATATCCAAGGAGGGGGTGATTGGAAGCTCAACAGAGAAGCTCATCCCCAGATTCTAACCCTGTGGGGAGAACTGCTGTAATGGGACCTGAAAGGCCTTGTCACCAGGGAAACTTGAGCTGCTTGTGGCAGAAGAACCCCTGTGCTGAGTACCAATATATGAGTTAAGGCAGGGCAGAAACTTATTTATTTTATTATTTTTTTAAAATGAGGATTCAGTGAGGCTTCTCTGCACGAGGAAATGCAGGGCTACTTCAGGAATTTGAGGATCTGCTGCAGCAATAGCAGGGGAAGCCGGAGCGGGAGGTTGGAAGTGCTTTATGGGAAGACATAGGAGTCAGCCAGGAGATGGTTGAGGGTTGGATGCTCAAGGTAGCATGAAGTTACCTCTGCCCTGCTTCAGGGTAGTGGAGGGCATGGGCAACATGGAGATATCACGGCTGATGCTTTTGAGATAGAGAGGGCTTATGATCAGCAACCGTGTGACATAGAATCTCAGAAATTATTGTTGACAAGAAGCTAGAGGTCCTGTATTACCTAGTATGGGAAGATAGACTTGATTACGATTATGATGTTCCCACTTTAGATGCTCTGTTGATGAAATATAGGTTATTTTTTCCAGCCTGTATTTTCTGTAAAAATGGTACACATACTGTCTGTTATTTCAAAGTTTACACCAGATTTATGACCACTTTTTATGCAAGAATGATCACCAAGAAATCATCAGCAATGCTACATAGCTCACAAACATCACTAGTCTGCATCCCCCTGAATCCCCTCTATTCTCCTGACCTCCACTGCTTAGGAAGAGGAATACACCCAAGGTCCTGATTCTTAAATTTCCCTTGGGAAAGGGCTGTGTTTCCTGAAGGCAGGAGTAATGGAAGGAAATAAAAACAAAATGAGAAGAAAGCAAAGGAAGAGGCATGCCGAGAAGCCTTTTGATTCTTTAGTTTTCTCTTTGATTCTTGAGTTTTCTCTTTGATCCTCGTAATGACAACTCAGAGTGGATTTTAAGTAGAGGAGCTGCAGGGATGAGCTGTGTGTTAATATTCTGGGCTTAAGCTAGAGGGAAGCTTTTGGCACAGGGAACGGAAGCATGTTGTCCTGCCATCTATCGAGGCAGAGGAAGACCTGTCACGAGATAATGATGAGGTCACCACAGGCAAGGATGAAACTCCTATATTACTCAGGGCTCTCCAGAGACACAGAACCAACAGGATATATGGAGATACAAAAGGAAATTTATTATAGTGTTGCGCTGCTTGGTGCCACGTGAGACTGAAAAGATTACTCAGAGTCTAAATGGTTTGGAACAATGGGCGGCGCTGAGGGACTGCACCAAGAAACACTCTGTTCTGAAGACAGGGCTGGGTGCAGCCCCCAACCTGGGTAGCTCTCTTGTATTTATTGGAGTGTGAACAATAGTATGTGGAAACGAAAGCAGAAAAATAAGTTAATAAATCACAGGAGACATACCACGACTCTACCTAACCGCCTACGCATATACATTAGCAAACTCCGCAAGAACGAACGGGGCAAAGGGGTAAGGGTGGGTTCAGCATCCGTTAGTAACCTAAGCATTTCATCTTGGAAGGAAAAACACTTCTGATGTTTTCAGCCTATACTCTTTTCACCGTGTCTTGTTTTTCCCTTGGTTGAGCAGCTACTGTGTCCGGCGTGTGCTGCGTTCAGCACGCAGTGCATTTGCCTTACTTTTATCTCTCCTGTCCTCTGTATTCCCACATTATAGGAATTAGCTCACCTGATTTTGGAGGTTGAGAAGTCCCGCGGTCTGTGATCTGCAATCTGGAAAACTAGGAAAGCTGGTGATACAGTTCAGTATGAGTTCAAGGTCTCAGGCTGCTGGTGTAAGTTCGAGAGTCGGAAGGCCAGAAAAGTGGGAACTCTGCTGTCTGAGCGCAGGAGAATCAGGATGTCTTAGCTCAAGAAGAGGAAGAGAGAATTCACTCTTCTTCTGCCTTTTGTTCTTTTCAGGCCCATAGGGCTTAGATGATGAGGATCTTTTTACTTAGTCTGCTAATTCAATTGCCAGTCTCTTCCAGAAACACCCTCACAAACACACTCAGAAAAAATATTTTATCAGCTATCTGGGCATCCTTGAGCCCAGTCAAGTTGATACATAAAATTATTCATTACAACTCCTTATGTCTTTGTACCTAAATCCTATGTTTGCTCTATCTCTTCACCCCAATCCTGATCATTCCGCTCAAGGATTTAAAGTTGGTGAATTTTGCAGCAATTCTTAAAGGTAAATTTAACAAACATCTTTCAGCATTATGTTTTCCCTATTTGTTCATGTAGGGCATTTTTAGAGTTGACATACATTATGACTTAAACATTTTGTGAATTAATCTGTGGGCATAGCCAGCATATATAACACTATTTCACATGGAGACATATATTCTGAATTTTAATCAAATATCATATACAACTATTGGGCAGAATGACCTCCCAAAGATACCCGCAGCCCAATCCTCACAATCCATAAATACTTTACCTTATGTGGCAAAAGGGACTTAGCGGATGTGGTTAAAGTTAGGAGATCAAGATGGAAAGATGATTCTGTGTTATCCAGATGGGCCTAATCTAATTATGAATCTCTGAAAGCAAAAGACCTTTCCCAGCTAAGGCAGACGGTATGGTCAGGGGGAGATGTGATAATGGAAGAATATCAAAAAGATGCAGTGTTCCTGCTTTGAAGGGAGAGGAAAGGACCCACGAGCTAAGGAATGTGAGTGGCATTTAGAAGCTGGAAAAGACAGGGAAACAGATTCTCCCCTATAGCTTTCAGAAAGAAACACAGCCCTGCCCACACCTTGATTCTAGCCCACTGATGCTCATTCACATTTTGACTGCTAGAACTATAAGGCAATACATTTATATTGTTTTAAGCCATGAAGTTTGTTGTAATTTGTTGTTTCTAATGTATATTTCTAATAATAATAATAATAACACATATTTCTAATATTGTATAGAGCCTATCCAATTAGTAAGTTGGAGACTGCTTGTATTAACGGCTTCTTCCAAGTTTAAAAACACAGTATTTTTTTCACAAAGATGCTGCCCGCTGACCTGCATGCAGGTACATTCCTACAAACGGACATGCAACACACATTCTACTATCTTGTGAATCTATTTAAGCACAGGGTTTAATGTATGTTCTCTCATTTAATATTGAATATCATTTCAGGTAGGGACTAGTTTGTGATTTCCTTAAGGTTCTAGAACTATTACGTGAAGGAACTGGAACTAGTCAGCCCTGTCTGACTCCAAAGTCTGCTCTCTTGCTGCACCACACAATGAATTCAAACCTAAAACTGTCATGTGTGATGTTCTTTGTGTTTTATTTAAATCTGTTATGTAAACTAAAATAATGTAAATCGCTAAAAGGCACACCTAATGATAAAGTTAAGTGATGCAAACACAATAATAAAGGCTTTCACTGCACAGTGATTTCCTTATCCCAAATATTCTATTGTAACCTTAAAATGAATTTTTTTTAATGGAATACCCAGAATGTGTTCTTTTCCAGAAGGACCCTGCCAAAGCATTATGTTACTAAAATCATTTTGATATATGCAATCTTAGATTTAAGAAACATTGTAAAATTATGGGCATGCTTGTGAAGGGCAGCATCTCAGATGCAGATGAATATAATCTTATAATACTTGTCATATGTTCTTCTCTCAGGACAGTCAGTCCTATGTCTGATCTCAGCTTATCCCCACAATTCACACTGACAGACCTGCTGGGCTTGGCATTTGTGTCTCTCTTTGGGATTCTGTGCTCACTCCTGGGACAAAGGCCCGGAAGATAGGAAATTCAGCTAATGATTTGTGTACGTGGGTTGACCAGGAAAGAAGGAGCACTAAAATTAAAATAATAATCAAATAAAAAACAGAGTATTTATGGTGGGAGTGAGGTGGTGTGATTTTTTTTTTCTTGATTCTCATCCCAGTCAGCAGAATGGTCATGAGAAGGATTATAAGGGCCAGGAACTGAGATGTATAACTCTGAAAGACTGAAATACAAGGCCGTTGTTATACTCATACAAACACTCTGCTTCTGAACTCACGCAAGAAAGAATTGAGTCATTATCATTCTATAAATTAGTCATTTTGAGAACTACCTGGCTGTTTGATTGCCCTCCTTATAATAGAATGTTTTGCTACTACTTAATAAATCTTTACTGCAAAGCCAAACAATGTCCAACTTGAGATTTTTGCTGTCAGGATGAGAACATCTCATCGATTCAACAGGTCCCAGTATTGTTGCAGCTGAATCTGAAGAGAATATAGTTTAACTCAGTGGAGTACATATGATGTCTTTATTTTTTTTTTTTAAGGCTTATTAAAGTAGACCAGTTGGTGCATGTGGAATGTCAAGTGTGATCTAGATGCTGAGCAACACGGGACTGAAATAGTGTTTCTTGTCTCACGAGCTAATCTTTCAACACACATTGATATGATTGAGGGCTAATGGATGAATAAAGTATAAAGAAGATAAAAGAGCCTTTGTCATAAATGTAAAAGAATTGTTCTCCTTTGAGGTTTAATTATATTTTGCTTAATAAATTCCTTCAAAATATTACATTTGGAGCTTTACACCCTAATGAATTTTATCAGGGTAGTTGTCAAAAAATAAACATGAAAAACAGTGTCTAGAGGAAAGCAAAAATGTCATGATTAAGACAACACACTCAAATACAGATATATCTCCGGAGTCTGGGATTTATCATCCTTTTAATTTTGAAAAACAATACTGCTGATGGAATTATTTCAAGAGTTTTCTAAAGTCTATTAATAAAATAGGAATAGAAGTCAGAAATTAGAGCATCTGAAGAAAATTGAATAGATATCAGGAAATGAAGGTTTGGCTAGGGCATTCCCACTGTAGTGGGAAGTTCAAGTTCTGTACAACTTGAACTTTTTCCAGAAAGAATTTCCTGTGACTGGCGACTATTAGTGTTCCCGTTTTTTGTGGGTCCATTTGCTAATTTAAGTCAAACCCCATAAGGTCAGTATTTTTATCTGTGTATCCCTCAAATATGCTAGTAGAGTGATAGGCACATAATAGGTACAGAACACAATAACTCATGTTGTAATAATAAAAGAATAAGAGGGATGAAAGGCAAGGACCAAGTGTCTCCTTGGCTCTCAAGGCCACAAACTTGAAGCCTAAATGTGGGATTTAAAAATTTCTTATTGCAAAGTCACTCGTACTATGAAATACTTAAAACAGTTGGGATGACATTTAAATGAAATGGAACCAAATTGTTACTGCTTTTAAGCCTCTGTGTATTAAGATTGCAATGTGACCTACTCCACGGCAGTATTTTCATTTACACTTCCCATTCATTTCTAATGTCTAGTGACATTGTTCTCTGTGTTGTGTCTGCCAGAATGGATTGAGGCCATCCAGAGAGAGACAGATATTAGAACCAGCAGAAAGTGATTATAGGTGGCATCTGGCAGGAGTCATTTTCTCTTAAGGCTTTGACATGTCATTCCTGGTAAATCGGTTCTATTAGCTATCTAAAGGCACCAGATGTACCATAGGAGATTATGCCAATAAATCTTTTGTGGATTATATATATTTTTTGCTATTGCTGATTCATTGCAGCTCACATAGGCTCAACTCTGTTTGTCTAGAAATGGATTCCAATTTAAGCTTCTTAGGTGTTTCCTTACCGAATAAATGTTTATGAAAGTTGTTCTTGCGTGATATGACCCAATACTAGAGATAGATTCTTTTAGCAGATATTGGCATATTGGTAAACTATTTTATCTGCTTGACTTTGGAATTTTTCAGTAGATATTGTCTTGGTGAATTCAGTAAATAGCGCAAGTATATTTTAGTAAAATATTTTCATTGATTCCATCTGTGTAAAATGACTAATACCAGAGAGTTCAAAACATGTAACAATAAAATGAATGTACCAAGATTAGTATTTGGGGACTTATGCTTGTTTGATGATAGATGCGAATTGGGGTCTGGATTTAGTGCTGTACATGCTCTTTTGGGTAGCCTCTCTTCACTTTAAGAACACTAGCCACAATTAAGCTCATTTGTAAGTTTATTACATAAAGTCATGTCTACATTTATTTAAATTCTATACTTCCTTAAGGGTTCAATTGATGGTTGATTCTTAAAAATTCTCATTGATTTTCAGTAAACATTAATGCCTCTCTTGTCATAATACCTTAACACACAGAGCCAGAAATAGCTATCACACTTAGATTCTTTCTTCCATATAGTTGCTGAATTTCTACTCATGCCTCAAGATCCAGATCAAGTAGTTACTCTTTGATTCATCCAAGAAAACTGATCACTGCATACTTCGTGCCCCACTTGGGTGTGGTACATACCATTACCTGTGTATATATGTCACACTCTATTATTATTTTATGTTTTTATTTTGGTCTCACTTACCCTTCTTTCCTGACCTCTTTTGGTATTTGCTTCTCAATATATAGTAAAGCAGAAGGGAAAAGTGAAAAAGACTGTGGGAGAAATATGAGCTCTTTTATATCTTGGTTTTTTATTTTACTTAATAGCCCTCAAATCTATTAATATGTTGATGTGTTTTAAACATTTGCTTAAGCACTGCTCTTAAACAATTCAATCACTCAGTTTTCATTGGTTTTATAGGTATTTTTTAAATAGCTACCACTGTGCTCATCTCTCTGCTTGGTGCCATAGAGGAGATCCCATAGTATTAAATAGAGTATTTACCTCCAAGGAATTTATTACTCTTTAAAGAGACAAAAGATACATTCCTGGAAAACATCAGACTACACTAAACAGAACCCGAGTTAAATGCCAAGTTGAACAATGCAGAAAATTAATAACATGGGATTTGGAGATGAAGAAGAATATCCAATGGCAAACAGAAACTGGGGGTGGGGGTGATATGAAAGACCTTCAGGGGGCTAAAGTTCACTTTTATGTTCTTCCTATACCAGTATCCATTGCTTTGCACAATATTCTTAGTAACTTAATCTTTGGAAATTCCTCTGACCTTTTAATTTCCACACTGAAGTTGAAAACACATCCTTCCACGAAAAATTAGAAGCAGAAAACTAGAGGTAATAAAACATCTCTGTAGAATAGTGTGGCCATTGTCACTATTCATCTCTGGCTCTCAGTCAGTCTGTGAGATTTAATACTCAAGAACCAGTGGATCCACTTACTGAAAGTTGTCTCATCTGCAGTGAAGTCATCATTTTCAAGCCTGACTTGTTCTTTGAAGAGAGTCAGGGAAAAAAACACTACCATGGTTACCTTCTCAAATGCTCTGTTACTTAATAGGAGTAAGGGCCTCACTCTCATACTTCTTTGCTTGTGGGATGCAGATGCATGAATAAAGTGGTTGATGATGGTTTTATGATGTCAGAGAAACTTTTATATTACTGAATCTGACACTATTAATTTCTCTCCTATAATTGTGTCAATAGCATTTTGTAATTTAATATTAAATCATTTTTTATAAATAACACATCGGGCATCAGTCTGCCTCACTCTGATGTCTATGGGACGCCTGCCAAGGATATGGTTGATGAAACACAACCTTAGACAAGCTCCATCTGTCCCATTTAGACGATATACAGTGTCAGAGCTCAGTGGTGGAAGTAATAACTGCAAGCTGCTCTCTGGACAGACAACAAGAAAGGGCTACTGATCACACTGATGAAAATAAACCCTTAGGGTGGGTTGTAGTTCATATAAATTTAAACTAGATAAGGACTTTCAAATAGACTTCTGCATTTAGGGCTAGTGTCATGTAGACAAACGAAGTGGCTATATGTCAGCTCATTTCAAATATATATAATTTTGATGTTGATTTCTCCCTTTTAGAAAATAACACTTAAAGGACATATTGCTGTATAAAATATTTCCTAAAAGGATCAGGATTCAAGGGCATCTTTAAGCTACGTCAGAAGCTTATGATTCAGTCAGGCTTTACTGAGAAGTTTCCAAAAACAAGGTCAGAATGGAAGAATGTGTTTTATCCAGGGTCAAATGGAACCCTATCATTGCATTCTGAGGTTTAATGGCAGTTTAAATGACCACATAAAAGTCATTAATGCAGATGGACCTCTTGGAAACAGAAAACTTCTAAAAAACCTAAAATTCATTGAATGATGTAGAATTCTTCCCGAAAAGCTTTCCATCTGAGGTTACCAGCAATTATGTAGAAATATTTCAAGTATGGACTTTCTTGATATGCTTTACTTGTATTTCTAATAAATATTAAACTAGTTTATATGTGTTCTAGGTATCTACTCAGTCCTTAGAAATAAAATTTGGGGACTTTTTGAGAATATTGAAAATTAACACAGGTGATTAAATCTAAATTGGATGTGAATATTTTTTTAGTCTAAAAATGAAGCTTGATTATCCATTTGTGTAATTCACTTCGGTCAAAATTTGTTTTGGTCTTTTTTTTTTTTTTTTTTTTTTTTTTGCACTTCACGTCAAATCTGGTGAATAAGAATGCTAGTGGATTTGTTTTACTCAGTGGTAATGGTTTATTTTCATAATTATCAGGCAACATTTACTGAAGACCAATGAAGTATTTATTTTGTCTTGTTTTCCAATGAGAATTTTATTATGTAGAAAACAAGAGTTTTTCTTCTCTGAAATAGAAAGCTATCTACTAGATTGAATTGTGGTGACACAGATGCTAACATAGCCCTGGAAACGGAAGGCATTATCATAAGGAAGGAAGCCAGTATCTAAGTGGGCAAATAACTTCATCATTTTTAAGCTTCATGTTTCCTCAGCATCAAATAAGAATGCTGAATTAGATGATTTCTAAAGCTCCCTGGCAGCTCTGACATTTCATTTTCTTTGATCAATGAATTTTTTTTCTAAACCAAAATAGCATAAACTTAGTGTCACCCATGTGTACAGCTTCTAGTAGTGTAGAAATTTTAGGATCAAATTCTAATAGTTCAAAAATTTTCGGGTTTCCTCTAGGTTAGAGTTTCTCAACCTTGGCACTATTGGCATTTGGGACCAGACAATTGCAGGGGCTGTCCTGTGTGTTACAGGATTTTTAGCAGCATCTCTGTCCTCTGCCAACTAGACACCCAGAGCAGTCTCCCTTCTTTCACCCTACACCTCCCACACTTCAGTAGTAATCAGGGAAATACAAATGAAAATAATGACATACGATTGATTATACACACAACAGATTTGGTTAAAATGAAACTATTAGGTATTATCAGGTGTTGGCAAGAATATCAAGTATTGAACAATAGGAATTCTGATAAAAATGTTGGTGGAAATATAAATCAATTATGTTGAAATCAGTTTGATGTTATCTACTGAAGATATTTAAACCCTTTGACCTAGCAGATTTACTTATTTTACAGACCACTAAAATAAGTGTTTAGTTTCACCACAATGTGTGTTCAAGAATGTTCATAACATTTTTTTCAATAATAACCCCCAAGTGAATATGTCTTGTATTCTGGCAGAATGGTTAAATAAAATGATTTAGAAATTAGAATACCATATAGCTATGAAAATGAGTTAACTATAGATACACCAAACCAACAAGGATGGGTATTAAGAACATAGCTTTGGGGCACCTGGGTGGCTCAGTCATTTAAGTGTCCAATTTGGCTCAAGTCTCATCTCATGAAATGTATGTTCCAGCCCTTCCTCAAGCTCTCTGCTGTCAGCGGGGAGCCAGCTTTGGATCCTCTGTCTCTCTTTTTCTGCCTCTTCCCTGCTCACTCTCTCTCTCTCAAAAATAAGAAAAATAAACATTTAACAAAGAACATAGGTGTGAGCAAAATAGCTCAAATATAAAAGAGCACATATTTTATGATTCTATTCATATAAAGTTCAAAACAGTCAAAGAAAAACTGTATAGCTTAGGGATCAACCATTAAAGAATAAAACTGTAAAGACAGGTTAACTTTGGGAGGGAAGAAGAGTGTTGTCATCAGGAAGGAGCATTTGGAGGCTTGGCAATATTTTTTCTCTCTTGCTTTAGTATTTATAGGTATTCATATTACAATAACTCATCCTGGTATATATTTATATTTTAGCTTTTCTTCTGAATGTATTATGTTTTCAAAAAAATATAAAAAACAGACAAGTTATCTTACGTGTACTAAATACAGTGGAATTGACATACTGATAAAATGTTAATTTTTGAAAAGTTTTTAAGTCTTCAACCAGAAGGAAACACTTGTGATAAAGAGTTCAGCTGGTAGGCTTGCCAGAATTTAAAAATTTTAGGGAGTGTATTCTGTGAAGATTTTGAGGAAAGGTGCTTTCTTCAGTAAAACAAAAAGATTAGGAGTTAGTGCATCATAATAAATTAAAATGTTAGACACTTTAAGAGGAACTCAGGACCTTCGTTTTCTACTCTAAGTGTCCTTGAAATATTTCTTGTTCTCCACATTGTCTTTAGAGTTGCCCCTTTTGACAAATACCAAAAATGAAGTAACTCGGCCAGTTATAAGTATTTCACAATAGCTGGCCCACTAACTTCTCTGGTTATCATTTTATTAGCACTACATATCTCATTCTCTAACCAACCCTAACTTCTTCAAAACAGCATCATTCCTTATCAAGGATTTCCTTCCTCTAAATTTCATGGCTTCCAGTCATTAAAGGTAACTTATTTCATCTCCATTAGTCATGCCTGAAGTCAAAACCTCTACCTCTATTTATTTTCTGTGTTCTTTGATGTTCAAATGGAAGAAATGACCCTGTTCAGGTGAAATCCAAATCTTTTTATTTCTCATGCTTCCAATGACTTCTTTTTAAAGACTGTGTTCTTTCCTAATTTCCAGCATTTGTCTCCTGAATCAATAGTCTCTCTCTCTATTCTTTCATTTTTATTAGCATATAGTATATACTAGTATTTCTCATGTGAAGAAAAATCATTAATTCACTATATATGTCCACTCAGTCACAGGCCGTTTTTTCTGCATCTTTTCCCAGAAAAAATGCTGATATGTTACTTGTACAGATAGGTCTCTACTACCTCAGTTCTCATTTGTTCTTCATCTATCCCTTCTTGGTTTTCATCTCTATGTTTCTTCTGAATCTGCTCCTGTCAAGGAGCACTGAACATTCCTGTTTTCCAAATATAATGGACACCTCTACATCCTTATCCTTCTCTCCCTGGAGTTCTTCATCTAAAAGCCTTAAAAGTTGACCATTCCTTCTTGAAACACAGTCTTCACTTGTCTCCTTCTATACATATATGTACACTCCTCTTTTTGGATGATCTTGTCCTATGTCATGACTTGAAAATCCATCTGTATATGGATGTGTCCCAATTCTATGTCTTCAATCTGGATTATTTCCTGATGGTGCTGTTTTTATTTCCAAATCCCTACTTTATATCACCACTTGGATGCCAAATGGAACCATCTCACATTTAGAATGGCCAAAATGGGGTTCTCTATTTCTTCCTCTGTGTGCCTCTACTTCCCCTAATCATCTGTATTTTGTAAGTGGCTTCACTAACATCAATTCTTAAGTTAAAAATCTAGTTAATTCCTCTGTTCATCTCATCTCCCTACCCACATTTGAAACATCAATAAGCCTTTCAGTTTAACTCACAAAGTATCTTGCTTCTGTATACTTCTCTCCACCTCTTCCATTGTACTTCCAAACTGGCATTATCTTTTGCCTAGATTTCTTTGCTAACCTCCTACTTATCTTCCTTAGTTTTAGTCTTATTATTTTCCAATTCATTTCAGATGCAACAGAATCAATTTTTAAAATTTAATTTTTAATTAAATCATGTCACTCGCTACTTAAAACCTCAGTGGCTGCCAATTGTTCTTTTAATAAAATTAAAATCCTTTACCAGACTCCATGAACCAGCATGACCTAAGTCCTGTCTCCCTCTCCAGCTTTATGTTTTGCCACTTACTTGTGCTTCAAGAGTGATGATGATCTGGGGTACCTGGGTGGCTTGGTTGGTTAACATCCGACTTTGGCTCAGGTCATGATCTTGGAGTTGTGGCTTGTGAGTTTGAGCCCTTGTGTGGGACTCTATACTGAGGGCTCGGAGCCTGGAGCCTGCTTTGGATTCTGTGTCTCCCTTTCTGCCCCTCCTCTACTCACACTCTGTCTCTGTCTCTCTCTCTTTCTCAAAAATAAATAAAATAAAATAAAATAAAATAAAATAAAATAAAATAAAATAAAATAAAATAAAATCTTAAAAAACAAAACAAAACAAAAACAGAGTGGTCATGATCTTCTGTCACCTCCGTGAACATTCCAAGTCTCTTGGCACTCAGAGCCTTTGCCCCTGCTCTTCTCTCAGAAGCTCTTCCTCCAAATCTTCCTGAATGGCTTATTTTCAGCTTCCAACTATTTTCAGCCTCCCAACCATAGCTCTTTAAAGCAGCTTTTCAGAACTGCCCAGACCTTCCTGCTTCTTCTAAAACAGCACACAGTTCATTTCCTTCATAGAAATGATCACAAACAAGTTTTCTTGTTCAATCATTTATGAGTTCAATATAAATTTTCCACACTGGAGATGCGATCTCCAAGAAAGAAGAGCCTTGTCTGTCACTGTGATGATATCTAGAGAAGTACCATACTCTTAGAATATGCTTGGTCAATACTTGCTGCATCTGTTGCGGCCTGGCCGAATGAAGCAATTACCCAAATACCTAATTAAGTAATGAATGAAAAGAAACATCCAATTTGTAGAAGCATGAGATCCTTCAGTTTTTAAAAATTGCTGTTGAATAAAATTAATATGCAGTATTTCCCAAGAAGAGAGTAATCTAGGAACTTCTTGATCTGAGTTTTATGTTTTTGCTCAAACTTTATATCCCTTTGAATACAGATTGTTTTCAGTGAAGTGTAGAGGAAGATAAAACATTTTGTTCTGAAGATGTTATTAGAAGCAATTAAAGGAGAGGGTGTGGTGTAGGGATTTTTCCTGAAGGAAAACTGGATTTTTTTACATTTATTGAAATATTTTTATGAACAGTGATTTAAACTAAATGTTGATGACCTTATCTCTTTGGTGCAGTCATCTTTTGTTTCTTATTTTCTAAAATGGGATCAGATTTCACAAGCAAGTAAGGCTCTTAGGGCATTGATTTTCTGTGAACAAAATTGCCTTAATTTTTTTTCAATTATTTTGGTCTCAAACCTTTCCTGGATATTCAGGAAGTGACAAAAGAAACTTGTTTTATTTATTTATTTTATTTTATTTTATTTTTTAATGTTCTTGAGAGAAAGACAGAGCATGAGCAGGGGCGGGGCAGAGAGAGAGAGGGACACACAGAATCTGAAGCAGGTTCCAGGCCCTGGCTGTCAGCACAGAGCCTGTTGCAGGGCACAAATCCACGAGCCATGAAATCATGGCCTGAGCCATGTCAAGTCCCAAGTCAGATGCTTAACTAACTGAGTCACCCAGGTGCCCCAGAAACTTGCTTGTTTTAAATAACTGTATGAGTTAATAGTACAAAGCCTCTATATTATTTAGTACCTAATTATGGTTTCAGATATGCAGAGAGGACATTCCAGAACTTTCTTACTTTATTTAGCAAATGCATGCAATAAAACACAGAATAGCTTTTAGGATTTTTCACAATCAAGGAAATCATCAATTACCAAATTCGATTTTCTCTTGAAAAAAAAATCTGCCTTTTATTTCTCCAAATGTAGCAGATTTGTGATGCTTTTCCAAAAGGTCATCAGTTTTATAGGCTCATTCATGGACTCATGAATTTTAAAAATAAATCTGAGGAAGATACAGTAGTTATTCCTATTAAAAAGTTTTTTTAATGTTTATCTACTTTTCAAGAGAGAGTGGGCAAGAGGCAGAGGCAGGGAGAGGAAGACACAGAATTTGAAGCAGGCTCTGAACTGTCAGCACAGAGCCCAACAAGGGGCTCAAACTCACAAACTGCGAGATCATGACTTGAGCTGAAGTCAGACACTTAAGTGACTGATCCACCCAGGCACCCTCATCCATATTTTTTTAATGTGGAAACTAGGATACAGAAAAGTTAATTAACTGACTTACAGTCAGAAAGATAATGACAGACTCAGTCTCACTCTCAAATGTCTCTTACCCTCTGTGCTGCAACCCTATTTACTTGTTCTCTGTTTGCTTTTCTGAGTGAATTTGATGCCATGATCAAAGAAGATTTAGAGAGATATTTTATATAATGAAATTCTGCAAATTTGGTGTTTCTCAAAGTTTTTCTTATAAATCACATGAGTCAGTGGATATAGTATGGGATTTGGATATTCTGATTGTTTTCTTCAGTATGAAATGAGAATAATAACAGTACCACTTGTGCAGAGTAGGGCATCGTAGGTGTTCCAAAATGTAAGATTTCTTCCATCACCTTCAATCAGGGAAATGAATTGTCTTAGGCCTGATTCTCTAGCAGGAAAGCCGGAGATGGGATTCAAGTGCAAGTGATTGAGGATGTCCTTTAGGAGAAAGAAACTGAAGTAAACAAAGTAAGATTAGGGGAAGCTGCTAAGCAAGAATGTGAGTTTAAACCTAGCCTGATTGCACGGGATCTCTGCAGCATCAATCACACCTGAGAATTACCCCAGGAGGCAAAGGGAGCATCTGTCCTTATAGTTGTGTCTGTCATGACCAGTCCTGGCTCCCAGCTACAAGGGCAAGATGGGGATGAGGAGCAATGTGCTTTTTCTATAGAGCAAGGTGGCTCCTGTTCATCCAATAGGAATTCTGTGGAGAAGCAGGAACTTGGTATCATAAGCACCCAGCACCCAGCAGATGAGGAATACCTGCTTTAGCAAGCAGTAAGGGGACCTGTGTGGGGTCCCTAAGAGTATCTAGTATATTAATGGTGTCTGGAATTTGATATCTCAATTCACATGTGTCACAGGACTTTTTAAAGTCATGGATAATATGTTTGAAAGTTTAAATTAGCCACTGCTGGTGTGCATTTGTTCTTTAGCATGGTAGCATCACTAAGGTTTTCATAGGTTAATTCGAAAGTGGATACGATTTTCTAAAATATACCAAGACCTGGAGTTTGGAGTCCTCACCATTATTTTTTGCAGTTAGTGAATTATTAAATAATTAGCAAGATTCTTCCATGAAACAGTGACACAAGTTGCTGGTACCATTATCAGCATAACATGCTTTCGAATTAACATGAATTATACTGTAATTACCAGTATAAAACATGAATGCCTATAATAGCTTGCTAACTGTAGAATTGTGGGGGGTTGTCCTATTAACAAGAGCAGTAGCTTAAATTGACTTCATTTTTCCTATTATAGTTTACTTTTCAGCAGTCAGAAAATTGTAAGAACATTCAGAGTAGGTGGATTTTGGGAGTGAGACAAATTTTAATAAAAGTATATATTTCTTAGACATCTTTCCAGTCAATTATCTTTAAATTTAGGTGAATATGTCCCATGAGGAGTAATCAGTTTCTGAGTTCCCTCCTTTACTCATTGAATTCCTGACACTTTGCCCACTTCCTGTGATCCTTGCATGTTGTCTCTTCTGTCATTCCTCAATTTAGCTTCACCCAAAAGGCTTTTGAGAATACAATAAGCATATTCTCCCTCCTCCTTGGCATGTATCCCATAGTTGCCCTTTTTCTTGTAAATAAGACTGATTTATTGTTAGCAATACAGCTTTTCAGATATGCATATACTATGCTAGTTGTAAATATGAAAATACTGGTATTTTTGTTGGTATAAAACATTAGTTCAGGACTTAAAAATCTGAACACTGAATCACTTACATCTTGAGAAATACCCAAAGAATTATAAGCTAATTCAATTTTTGAATATAAAAAATTACTTTTATTTGAAAAATGTTCAGAAAATATCCCTTCCAGATATCTCACTGTTATTTTAAGTCCCATTTTTCATTATTATTGAGTTTTTATTTTACATCATACATAATGGCACCATTTCTCTCAAAACCAGATGGAAGAAGCATTCTCGAACAACAGAGTAAAGACCTCCAAAATTTTTCTCCTCTATAAAATGTAGAAAGGAGTAAAACAATATTTATTTGCAGATGTCATCATCTTGTACATAGAAATCCTAAGGAATCCACTAAACAACTATTAGAACCTATAAATAAATTTAGCAAGGTTGCAAGATACAGAATTGATATACAGAAATTAATTGTATTTCTATATATTTGTAATTACCAATGCAAACATGAAGTGAAGAAAACAATTGCATTTGCAACAGCATCAAAAAGAATAAAATAGTTTGGAATAAACTTAACAAAGGAAGTACAATAACTATGAAACTATAAAATACTATTGATTGAAATTAAAGAAGACCTAAATAAATGGAAAGACATGGTGTGTTCATGGATTAGAAGACTTAACATTAAGAGGACAGTATTCCACAGATTGGTCTATAGATTCAATACAATATCTATCAGAATCTCACCGTCGTCTTTGTAGAAATTGACAAGTTGATTCTAAAATTCACATAGAATTTATGACTGAAAATAGCCAAAACAATCTTGAAAAAGAACAAAGTTGGAAGACTGATACTTAATGATTTAAAAACTTATTAAAAACCTACCATAATCAAGGATAGTGTACTATTGGCATAAGGATAGAACATAAATCTAAGCAATAGAATTGAGAGTCCAGAAGTAAACTCATGTGTGTATAGTCAACTCATTTTTGACAAAAATTTAAGGACCATTCAGTGGGGAAAAATAGTCTTTTCAACAAATTATATTTATATTTATTTATATTTATAAATTTAAATTAACTTAAATTAGATAAATTAACTCAAAATGGATAAAACACTCTTTTGTGTCATTCTCAGCCTATCAATAACCAGCACTGTGGTGAGATCAAGCCCCTGTGGTTCTTATTATGATTGCAAGATGCCTTCAGCAATAACCATCAGGAACCTTTGAAAGAGACAAGGTTGGTTACTTAACAAGTTCTGGAAATTACATAGCACATCTGGGGCCACACAATGAGGTGAAGGGGAGAGAGAGAGAGAGAGAGAGAGCGCCAGCCCACAGGCCTGGGGTTCTGCTTTCATTGGGGTTGAAAGTGGGGTCTAGGGTTGCAAGAGCTCACTTCTTATTGGTGGATTTAAAATGTGAGAGTGGGAATTTAAAATGTGAGAAGAGAAAAAACAAGTGGCCTGAATGGTCAGTTATTGAAATTAACCAAGATCACTAAAACAAACTGGATGTAGACTTGATTCTTTATTTAGCTTTATCTAGTCCTGTGGCTGGCAATGTTTTTATTCCAGATAGCCATCTTTGAAGTTGATGCCTCTTTGAAGTGGATGCCTCAGCAATCAAAGCTTAAATCAGGCACTTGCATTACAAAAAGAAAAGCCAACTGTCAGGGTTTACACTAAAAACACTGCTATTGAAGATCTAAAACTATAAAACTCTTAGAAGACAATGTAAGGGTAAATCTTTATGACCTTGGATTTGGCATAGAATTCTGACATATGACAACAACAGCACAAGTAAGAAAAGAAAAGAAAAAAAAAAAAAAACAGATAAATATGACCTTATCAACATTTTAAAATCTTGTGCATTACTAATACCATCAAGAAAGTGAAAAGACAACACCCCAGAAAAGGAGAAAATATTTGTCAATTATGTATCTGAGAAGGTTCTTGCAACTAGAATACATAAATAACTTTTAAAACTCAACAACAGAAAGATAACCTAATAAAAACAGGCAAATGATTGGGGCGCCTGGTGGCTCAGTCGGATAAGAGTCTGACTTCTGATTAGGTCATGATCCGGGAGTTCCTGGGTTCTAGCCCGTGTTGGGCTCTGTGCTGACAGCTTGGAGCCTGGAGCCTGCTTCAGATTCTGTGTGTCTCTCCCTGCCCCTCCCCAACTTGTGCTCTGCTTCTCTTGCTTTCAAAAATAAATAGATACTTAAACATTTTTTTAAATACGCAAATGATTTGAATAGATGTTTCTGCAAAAAAGATGTACAAATGTCCAAAAGGCGCATGAAAAGATGCTCAACATTATCAGTTATTAGGAAATGCTAGTGAAAGCCACAAAGAGCTAGTATTCATCCTCACTAGGATGTCTAAAAAGGCAGACAATAACAAGTGTTGATGAGAATTTGGAAACATTGCATTCCTGGTAGGAATGTAAAATGATTCAACCACTTTGGAAAACAGTTTGGTAATTCCTCAAAATGGTAACACAGAGTTACCAATTGTCCCAGGATTTTCTCTTGTAGATATGTACTCAAGAGAAAGGAAAGTGTATTTTTATGCAAAAACTTGACCACAGATTTCATAACCGCATTACTCACAATAACCAAAAACACATAAACATCATAAATATCTATCAACTGATTAATGGATCAGCAAAATTGGTATATCCATATAATGAAAGATTATTCAGCAATAAAAAGGAATAAAGTACTGGTACATGCTACAAGATAGATGAGCCTTAAACACACTGTGCTAAGTGAATAAAGCCAGTTACAAAATACTACATATTTTATGATTCCATTTATATGAAGGGTTGAGGATAGCAAATTACTGACTCCAAACAAAGATTAGTAACTGCTGGGCACTGAGGGGAAGAAAGAAAGGGGAATGATTGCTAATGGGTACAGAGTTTCTTTTGGAGATAATGAAAATGTTCTTAATTAGTGGTAATGATTGCACAACTCTGGGACTATACTGAAAACCATTGAGTCAGCCATTTTCAAAGAGTGACTTTTATCATGTGTGAATTATATTTCAATAAAGTTGTCATTTAAAAAATCAGTTTGGGGGTGCCTGGGTGGCTCAGTTGGTTAAATATCCAACTTCAGCTCAGGTCATGATCTCACAGTTCGCAGGTTTGAGCCCCACATCGGGTTCTGCACTGATGCTAAGGAGCCTGCTTGGGATTCTCTCTCCCTCTGCCCCTTCCCCACTTAGGATCTCTCTGTCTCTGTCTCTAAAAATAATAAATGAATTTTAAAAAATTAAACAAAAATTAGTTTGGGCACTGATCAACATCTACGAGTTGTGGAGAGGAAAACGGTTATCTTGGAAAAGAGTGGGATGCCATGCTGACTATTCTCCTTCCCTCTCAGGGATACATTCCCACCCTTTCCATATCATACCACAACCATTTTTCTCTCTGATAAAACAGTATTGGACAACAAAGAGTAAAAGATGCTTGTATTAGGTTATTATAAAATATGTTGCAGCAGGAATCAACGTGAAAATCTCAGTGGCTCAAAACAACGCCAGATCAGGCCATCCACCTGTTTTTATAAATAATGTTTTACTAAAACACAGCCACACCCATTTCTTTACATATTGTTTATGGCTGCTTTCCCATTAGAATGGAAAGAATGAGTGGTTGAGATAGAGAGCATTTGGCTCACAAGGCTGAAAATATTTACTATTTTACCCTTATAGATAAAGCTTGCTCCTCTCTGTGCTAAAACAACAGACGTTTATTTCTTGCTAACACAGAGTCCTTGGATGCCTGAATAACTCTCTGGGGCAGCTGTGCTCCATAAGATGGCTCAGTGTTGCACCTCCAAATCAATATGCACTTCCATATTTGTCAAGACAGGAGAAGAACAAGAACGGATGATTGCACTCTGCTGTTAAATGTTTCTGCTCAAGTGTGACACATGTCAGATCCACACACATTTCATTGGCCAAAATAAGTCATGTGCCAATGCTCAACTTCAAGGTTGCAGGGAAGGGCAACTCGAATGATTATTTTTGTGGTCACTGATATTTTGTTCATTTCTTTACCTGAAGCAATAAGCTGAGTGTTTTCACATATGTGATTTCAAAATGATTCGACCTTATACAGACTCCTTTGGTTTTTATTATCTTCATGAATTGTCAGCCTTTTATAATAATTTTTTGAGATTTGTGACTTCCATGCTCTCTAGTCTAAGAATTGATATAGAATTCTAATATAAAAGCTGATTATGTACAGATTTTATGTGAGATAAAATATCTTATGCAAGTGAATGTGCATCTATCCATATTAAGAAAACACATATACAGGAAACTTACATTAGAAAATGACTAGCATTTCAAGAAAGTTATTACTTTGCAAAATAATCCACTGTTGACTTGTCTTTTTAATTGTGACATTCTTTACTGCATTTTAAATTATTGATTACTACTAATTTGATTTAGAGATGATTTTCAAGAGCTAAGTTATTGGAGAAAGCAAATTACATTTTTCCTAAGCAGCATGGAAACTCAGCTTTCAGTCTGACATTGTTGAAGTATGAACAAATCCCTTTGAAAAAATATTCAAGAGAAAATGTACAATGAAAAAGAAATGGAGGTGGAAGGCTGTGTGGCTCAGTCGGTTAAGCATCTGACTCTTAATTTTGGAGCAGGTCATGATCTCATGGTTTGTGAGTTCAAGTCTCACCTGGGGTTCAGAGCTGACAGCACAGAGCCTGCTTGGGATTTTCTCTCTCTCCCTCTTCCTCTGCCCCTTCCCCACTTGTGTGCTCTCTCTCAAATTAAGCAAATTAACTTAAAAAAAAAAGAAATGGGAAGGATTGTGTTGCTACTTTTCTAAAAGTTAGTATTCTTTAACAATAAAATCAGACTCTGGAACTAAATAATTTATAGATCTTGCATTTATTTATTGTAGAATAAATGCTAGCAGAGACATGTCATGATGTACCAAATTATTTAAGCTCCTTTTCACTCATATTTCCTGTTGTCAATCACTGCCTCTGCCCAATCTAAAATTCATTTTGAATAAACTTTAGAATGATATTAGTCTTTTGAGTCTGTTAGCTCTTTTAAGAGGTTTAGGAATTTTGAAAAATATTTCTAGCTTGTTTGTGTTTTCCCCAGGCTTTATGAAACTATGAAGAGTGACTTCTTTCTCTAATATTTAATCTGGAAGTCATTCAAACATAAGCAAACCAAAATTAATACACTGGAAAATATTCACATTTCTTTAAAATTTGCCTGTGAAATATCCTTGGTGGTATTGCATGCCAATATCCAGAAAGATCTATTATAAATGCTGCATATGTAGTTAAAACGATCAATAATGACAATGTTGTTCTGATAAGGTAAAGGTAGAACAAAGCTCATTCACACCTATTCAATGAACAGAATAAACAAGAAGTTGCATCTTCACAGAAATCATGAAATTCATGACTTCTAGGATAGTAACTCCTTTTGTTCTTTTCTTTTGACTCAGTTTTCTGTTTCTTTTGTTTTCTCAGCCTATCACAATTGCAATCACCCCACACTGTTTCATTTTCTTCTCACTCCAGCATGGATCCACATATACTTCATGGTTTCACATATATTACTCTCATGTATATACTCACATATATTACATATATAACCACTTCATGGTTTTGCATATATTACTCTTAAGCAAGTAGAAAATTCTACTTATCTAATTCTTTATGTATGAAGAAATTATTGCAAGGGCAACACTTCTCCCTGCCCCTGGGTCTTTTCTGTTTACTTCTTCACTCATTTAATTAACTTTTTTATCATTTGCTGCACTCTGGACACTGTATTAGCAATCTGCTTTCTAGACCAAGAAGCTTCCTGAGCCTCAATTCAGTGACCCCCCCCCCCCCCCCATTACATGAATGCCCATCTACTAGGTTGCTGTCTCAGATGAATAGATTAATAACCATTTAGTTAGGACATAGCAGACTGACAACAGTCACTGCAAAGTGTGTGTGTGGGAGGGGACCTTCTTATTACTCTTGGTAGTGCATACTCCTGGATTTTAAGGTTGCAATTTGTATTATGTGCCTGCACTCTCTTTCTCTCTCTCTCTCTCTCTCTCTCTCTCTCACACACACACACATACACACACACACACACACACACACACACACACACACACACACTGACATTCACATTTACATACATACACAATTATTTGGTTCCATAATTACAATGTATTACAGTATGATGTGTAATATTTAAGAGTGTAAATTCTCAGGTCTGATATTTTGTGTTCATATCCCAAAAGAACCCCACATTATCTGTGTGACATTGAGCATTGAAAACTGCTGAATATGCCAGTTACTTTATCTACAGAAAAATAGTATAGCAGTAGCCACTTCATAGAATTATTATGAGAATTAATAGAGATAATATGATAAAGATGTTTAGTAGAGTGATTGCATCATCATAAGCACCAGAAATCAAATGCAGTGAGTTAGAGATGCTTTGTGGACTACTTTAAAATAAAAATTTAAAAAAAAAACATTTGAAATGATTTTTATTGAAAAATGTATCATAAATTCCAGTTGATACATAAACATGTTCTCAGAAAACAATATGGTTTTTTATAATTGGAGTTTGTTTATGTATCTGGAACTCAGAAATTACACAGTCTTTAAGCTAGCCATGTTTCCCACAGCCTGCATCCTGAAAGCTTAAGAAGTTTATATTTTCAAATTGCTTTTTTTCCATGATAAATTTTTGGGACTCCCCAAGAAAAGGTGGTAGTTACTTGTCATCTACACCTATTCTCTTTTTGAATATTTGCTTTTGCTTTCTATAGGTCCTTTCTTGTCACTGTGTCATAAATGTCTCCAAGTTGCTGCTGCCCTGTTATACTATCATCCCTTCTCCAAGGGTGGGCACTAGCCAGTCTCTTCACTGTTCAATGCAGAGCTAATGAACTTTACTGACCTTAATGAACTTTACTGAAAACTTGGGTTTAAATGAAAGAAAAAGGAAACTTTGAATTCTAATCACTGCTCTTGGAGTCCTGAGATTATGCCTCTCATAGGGGTGCCCTCTATTGGTCTCTATCTGTGGCTCCCGCGTTGTCTTGATGGTATAGTGATCAACCAGTCTCTTCAAAAAAGGTGCCTTTGCCCACACTCCCCTGCCTAAAGTCTAAATTAAATGTGTCCTGGGCCTAGAGAGAAGAGAAGCCTCTCTCTACTCTGGTTCAAAGCTAGACTTCTTGACTGATCCTGGATGATTGGCAAGTAAAACATCCAGTCTGAAACTCTCACATGCCAGAGAATGGTGCCTTTTATAGCTTTTTTCAACAAGAAGTTTTCAATTATTTTACATTTGCTATTTAGGTGAGTTTCTCAAATGATTTTAAAGGCAAGGTGGTATATACCACTTAATCTGAGGTGGAAACTGGTAGTAACTTTTAAATCAAATCCATTTTTTCTGAAGTCAAGCTAAAAAAAATTAAGGTTTACTGGGTACCCCCAATTTTTAAGTATCACATATAATCTTTATTTTTGACTTCTACTTAGTGGAAGTGCAAACCAAGACCACAATTTAAATGATATTTGAAAAACATGTCTTCCCTTTCAAACACTCAGATTCTCATGTGTTTCTCTGACTACAACCTCCCATCCTTCTATCATTCACTGCATCTATGTACTGCTTTTATCGTGATCTCAATCTTTCCCATTCTCTTAGCCTATCATGTCATTTCAGATGATCTCCTTATCCGCTTGAATCCGGAACTTTTTTTCTTTAAGCACCCAATGGACAATGTTCTCTTGAATATCTGCAGTTCCTTCTTAACAGGCTTCATTTAGATCTGAAACATGCCTTGCCCTGTATTACTGGGTTCAGTTGTTCTGATTGTGTTTCTTCTTGAAAATCTTCTTGAAAAAAAACCTTCTTGAAAATCTTGTGAACCCTGGACACTGTACTCTGTTAAATTGTACTCTGTTAAATTGTCTCCCTTCTCTCTGACAATCTCTTCTGACCCTTTCTCATCTTATTCCTTTCCCCTCTTTGCCCTCTTTCCTGTAGTTCCAGTTAATCTTTCCATTTAGAATGTTAACCTAGGCTCAATTCCTAGCCCTAATATCTATCTCCAGTTTGTAATGTCAGCTACCGTGGCATTTTGCTAAATATATTCATTGCTAATACCTCCTGGGTATTTAAAACTGAAGATTAATACTACACTAGCCACAGAAAACAGTCATGCTCCTTCCAAGTATTAAACTATTTATTTCTCTTCCTCCTCCAGGCCCTCTACCCAATATGCATGAGGGTGTCAAGGCCACCTTGCTTGTAGCTGTCCCCTGACACTAGCAATCTCAGGAGGTCAAGAGATAAAGGAATGTTGGGGCACCTGGGTGGCTCAGTCCATTAAGCATCTGACTCTTGATCTCATCTCAGGTCTTGATCTCAGGGTTGTGAGTGGTGCCCCACATTGGCCTCTGTGCTGGGTGTGAAGCCAAAAAAAAAAAAAAAAAAAGGAATATTGTCCTCAGATCCTCAGTTAAATGAGGCCAGAATGTACATCATCCATCAGGTGGTTATAAAGAGGAAACCAAACATACTTACCAATAGCTCCTTTTAAGCCATCTTTATTTTCTCACATTCACACTTCTTTAACCCAAACTTATAGCTCTCCTTTTCCTCCCAGACCTCTTTACTGGACCTGAGCCTTCTAAGACTGCTATCTCTGTCTCTGTCTTTCTCTCTCTACGTATCTCACATCACACATGTATATGCGTGATATGTGTGTATATGTATTTCTTTTTATTCAAACTCTCCTAAATCATCCATGCCTTTACTGAATTTATTTATTTATTTTTTGCTTGCTTAACACAATGCTACCTAGAGTTCTTCATGAGAATTCTACTTTCTAGGTAACATTCGGAGGATGGGGTTGCTGGCCTATTTTTCTTCAGCTCACATCTCATGATCAAGAGGTCAGACAAGTCTTTATTTTTCTTTCATTCTGCTTCTAGACATTTTGAGTGTGTGCAAGGAGGGACACAGACTGTGCTTTCTGCTACAGGCAGGACAGGGGTTTCCACTAGCATAACACTGATCTTTTTCTACCACCTTAATTCTGCCCAGAGGGAGGAAATATGACTTGTCTCTGAATGAGTAGTAGAAATGGGCCCTTCCTACTTCTTCCTCCAGGGAGGTAAGGTGCACACAGGAAGCATACATTCTGGTCTACACTTCCATTCCATTCACTTTATTAGAGAAGAGAAAGAAGGTCCTTGGAGAAGTCTGAGACATTGCAGTGCAGTTTATAGCTGAGTGAGTAAATCTAGTTTCATAGTCTAATTTTTGGAAGCCCATTGTTGTTATAAACTTTGGCAACATTTTCTAGTAACAACTGGACTCAGACAAATTTTACTCTTAGCTCTGTTCTTTTTAAAAAATGTTTTAAATGTTTTTATTTGTTTTTGAGAGAGAGAGAGAGACAGAGCACGAGTGGGGGAGGGAGAGAGAGAGAGGGAGACACAGAATCCAAAGCAGGCTCCAGGCTCTGAACTATCAGCACAGAGCTGGTTGTGGGGCTGGAACCCAAGAACAGTGAGATCATAACTTCAGCAGAAGTCTCACAACCGACTGAACCACCCAGATGACCCTTAGCTCTGTTCTTAATTAGCACTGTGAACCTCAATCTCTTCATGTGTTTCATGGAGAGAATAATAATATTTTATCCAATAGCATTGTGAAGATTAAGTAACTTAGTACAACTTTAAAATACTGTACAATGCACTTGGCCATAGTGATTGTTAATTGTTACTTAAAACCAGTGTGATCCTTAGGGGGTACCAGCCCGCAGAGATTCTCTGCTTCTTTCCTGCTGGAGGAAAGGGGGTCTTGAGGTGGGGGAGAGTGGCAGGACCCTGTAACCACCTATTGACATGGAGTTGGTAGAGAAATAAAAGTACAGTGCTGGGGCAAAAGACAAAACAAAACAACTAAGTGTGATCTCTTGATCTTTCTGTGCCAGAATCTCATCTCTTAATTTTTGTGAAAATTGGGTCAGTTGGAAAAGATAGGTGATGTTTGGTCACCCTTTATACCCCAACACAGATCATTACTTCTTCATCCTATTATTGAAACAACAAAAAAACAAAACCCTGTTCTTTTGAGGAGCATGCTATTTTGCTGTCCTATCTTCAGTTTCTTCCTATCACTATAGGCCCTGGCTTCTTGGATACCTCCAAGGCTTCCAGTCAATGGCTTCTTTGTCTGTTTGGATAGTATCATCAGTGGAATCTCCACACACTCATTTTCCATGCTTTCACACCTGGAGAAATGTATAATATCCTGACCATTTTCTACTAAAGTACAACTAATTGTTCTTTCTTTATGTCATGTTTACTCGTGATATGATAAGGATCATATCAACACTTGATACATTCTCCATCTAAGAAAATATAATTTACTTTATGTATTTCCTTATTAATGTTTGTAGAGATATCTACTAAGATAGCTAGGGATACACCATACTCTTTTCTTGGACTGCTCCCTTCACTTCTATACCAATTTTTAAAACTTACTTCTCTTTTTTTTATGTTTATTTATTTTTAAGAGAGACAGAGACACAGAGCATGAGTGGGGGAGGGGCAGAGAGAGAGAGGGAGACACAGAATCCAAAGTAGGCTCCAAGCTGTCAGCATAGAGTCTGATGCAGGGCTTGAACTCACAAACTGTGAGATCATGACCTGAGCCGAAGTTGGACGCTTAACCAACTGAGCCACCCAGGTACCCCGGCTCCTCTTACTTCTAAAAGGAAGCCTCCTCCACTTAAACACACCCACCCCTAATTCCTCCCTTATTCAAAGTTTTTTTTTCCTACACTTTTACAGTATACATTATTTTAATTTGCAGTTTTAATATATTGCTTTGTAGTTGCTTCCAAGTTTATCAGAAATGTGTTTTGAATAACCAAACAAATACTAACATTGTGAAGGACAGGAAATGTTTCTCTTTTTTTCCTTCCCACATCTTCAAAGAATCTACTTTCTCTTTGAAAATAGTGAATGCTCTATAAATACTACCATCTGCCATGCATATATACTTGATAACATCTTATTTCCAAATCTTTGAATTATGGACACTGAATCTTTTAGTTGTGTTGTTAGTTTGGACGTTTCATATATATATAAATACTTGCCACAGGATAAAGATTTAGATATGTCATCATGAATTCTATGGAGACCTGGAGGACTGAACCCCCTCTAGCAATGTATATCATAAACATGATTTGATTTACAAGAAGAGTCTTTCAGATTCAGAAGTAACACTTTTGCTATTCATCGCCACAATTCTTTACACAGGGCTGAGTGGAGAATTACATTGAACAGAATTTTAGTGTCTTAAAAGTTTACACTTTTATTGTTTTTAAAACAATAAGGCCCAATTTTACTTTGATCATTCTGACTGTGCTACTGAATTGGGGAGATGAGCACAGAATGACTCTCTGAGTTTTCCCCCCACCTGAGGGCTTTAATCTACAATCCAGAGCTTTCTCTTCCATTGATTTGAGTACCAACCTATGCCAGCAGGTGAGAAAATCAAAGTAACAGTAAATTTGAACTCTTTCTATCTGTGAGAGTATAGTTGAAATAGTTCTGTTGGAATGATTTTGCTCATCATCTGTTAGACAGGTTGTTTCAGATCTATTCTTCTAAGAATCATGTTCTAAAATCTATAATCTGCTGTGTCTTATTGTCAAATTGCAAGAATCCTAGTTGAGTTTATGGTGATTACATTGACCTTATGTAATTATATCAGAAGATTTCTCTTTGATTTTTATGACTTATTGCTATCTCCTTGCTATGTTATTTTCCCATTTATTAATTAGGAAGAAAATGCTAGTTTCTGCCTACCCCAAATCAATAAATCTATTTATACACACACACACACACACACACACACACACACACACACTATCTTTATATTCTATCTTTTTAAAAGAATTATTGGACTCTTCACATTCACCTCTTTAACTCTAATAATTAATAACCTTCCTTTGGTGTATCATGATAAATAGAGGATATTTAATACCTGATAAAAGTAGGGTCTTCTGGCCTCCCAGGCAGATTCCAGAATTTCAACTACATTCCAATGTTTTTGGATTTCTTTTTCAGTCTAGGAACTGAAGTTGATCCATAGTCCAGACCTTGTTTCATGCCTTTCTCTGGATTGGGTATCTGCTTCTACAGGCATTCTTCTGTACTGCTTCTGCATACCAAGAGACCAGTCAGCTCACACTGAAGAAAGTGATGCCACCTACCATGCATTTGAGCTGCTCAGGGCCTCAAAAACTACCCTCAAGAATCAGTTTTCTCCTCCTCCTCCTTCTCCTTTCTTTTTCTCCTTCTTCTCCTTCTTCTTTTTTGTTTGAGTTTACTTTGAGAGAGAGAGAGAGAGAGAGAGACTGTGAGCTGTGGAGGGGCAGAGAGAAGGAGAAAGAGAATATCAAGCAGGCTCCACACTGTCAGCACAGAGCCTGACACAGGGCTTGAATTCACCAACCATGAGATCATGACCTGAGCCAAAATCTAGAGTTGGATGCTTAACCAACTGAGCCACCTAGGTGCCCCAGAAATCAGCTTTCTAATAAGCCTCTTCCAGGCGTGTACTCTGGAAGGGAAAAGTGAATTTTCTCTATTTTATACTCCTAGTTGGTATTCTGTTTCTCCACATTGCATTTAACATGAACTCTGAAACCTCAAAACTCACCAACTCTTTCCTCCTATTTAATCACCTGCAATTGCTTACCATCATCTTCTGTTAAAATCTGAAGTTTTATCCAATTCTTGTTGACTTACCTTTAGTTTTGAGTACGTAGAACTCTAGTATTCTTCCAAAAGACAGAATTACAACAATATGACACTCAGAAAGGCGCCATCACTCGCCTATTCCTTTATGCCATTTCACACCCACTTTTCTCCTTATAGGTCACTAATTTCATTACTTTTTGGTTTCTATTTCCTGTATTTCTTTCTTTAAAACTGAACAGATTTAAAGAATCTGTTAGTTTAAGATTAAACCTGAAAGATTAAAACCTGTTTTCATTTCTTCCATATATACATTACAGCATACTCTATGTGAACTTTAAGCTTGACTTAATATTTTCTCGAAAGGACTCCATGCCATTTAAGTGTGATTTATCAAAGTTGGTTTTTTTAAAAATTTTATTCCTAAGTATTTCATGAACAGGAATCCTAACTGAAGAGCACCCTCAGCAATTGTATAATGAAATTCAGTTTCTTTAATGGCTGATACTGGCGGTGGTAGTGCAGAGTGGGTTTGCAATATCTTGTTCTCTTTCGTTTCTGCACATGAATTTTTCCCCGTTCCTTCTTTCTGTCCCTCCACTTCCAATCTCCAAGACGCAGTATTCTTCTTGCATTTATCTAATCCTCTCCCAGAGCGATGCATCTGCAAGTCTGCAAACTTTTATTTCCACATTCATTGAAGCCCTTTTCCAACAGGTGGTGCTGTGAATGAGGCGGAGATATCTGTGTTCAGTATTTTAGCACTTGGTGTTAGACTTTTTCTCTGTGCTACATCTAAGGTCTCCACTCTGCTATCCTCTTTTTCTGTGTGTAAATCTTTCTTAGTCTGCTCGTCAGGCACAGAATCCTGCAGTCATGGTGTGTGTTTCAGCATTAGCTCCGTCAGGATTTGGACTATGTTTTTCTACATATCTGTGATGATGGGAAATTGGTGGAATTTCTGATCTTCTAATGATGCTGAAGGCATGGGTCATGTATGGTTTCCTTTGAAGTTTCTGTTGCTCATATGATCTTGAGGACAGTGTGTGAAGTGGTTTATATTCAAGAGGCTAATATAATAACCTCTAAATAAAGAATTCTTAAAATCCAAACTTCCTTTTAACACAGTCTACACGGTGCTTCACCACCAGGCTCCATCTTAACTGCATGCTGAGTCCCCTGCCCGTTTGTACCTTCGGCTCCAAATGTGCCTAAATTCTTTGTTTTTGGACTGTGTCTTATAAATGCTATAAAAATAATTTTACTTTAATATTTATTTTGATAGTACTCATATATACTATCATTTCTTTGTTCTTGGTGTTTTGTTTTGTTTTGTCTTAAGGAATCTCTACACCCAACATAGGACTTGAGCTCACAACCCTGAGATCAAGAATCTCTAGCTTTACTGACTATGACAGCCAGGCACCCCACATATATGCTATTTGTAAAGTAAGTAGAATTGATGTATTCTCTTTGGCAGAATTATTACTTCTTTCGCCAACAGAATACATGTGCAATTCACCTCCCTAAATATCCATGATTTTTTGCCACTTACTAATATGACTTAAACATGTTAAAATATTCTAATGATTGATTTTTATTGTAAGGTAACAATATCAAACTAGTAACTGAGAGACTAGAACTAAATACATTTTTTTTAATTAGAGAGAGCACATTTCCTCCCTCCCCCCCAAATTTAAAATCCTACTCACTGGAAAAATGGCAGAGTTGAAAAGCCAGTCCTTTTTTATATTGGTAATGTATCTGCCACTTAGTAGAACCAGTATTTATATAATACAGTAGTAAGAACAATTATTCATTTTCTTTTTTAAAAAGTTAAAAACATAGAAATTGTATTGGCTGTGATAACACAGTAATAATTCATTGGTCAGAATACTGTAGCTACACTGGTATTATTTATATCAATAGACTCATTAAGGAACTAAAGATTTTTCTCCTTGAGCTATTGTGCTCCTCTGAATAATCAATAAAACCTTTGGCAATTCCTTTGATCCAAAAATCTGCCTTTGTTTCCCTGAAGAAAAATTAGACAAATTATCTTAGTGACACCATAGACATTTAGAAAGAAGCTTCCATATTCCTTGCAAAATAACCACTTTCAGAGTATTGACCATAGATTACTGTATGATTAGCAAGCAGAGTTTTAAAATTAAAGAGATCCAGGTTCAGATCCAATACTACTTCATAACTACTCAAGTATGTATGTTCATACATTAAAACTTAGTCTGATTTTCAGCTTGTGCACCAGTATGATAAGGAAAATAATATAATAATAATATAATATCTATTTCATGGGAGTATTATGAGACTTGATAAAATAATGTCTACCAAGCTAATCCTGCAGTAATTAGCACCTCATTGGAACTCAACAAGGTTATTGATAATCTTAAAATGTCTTTGAAATCCAAGTGTCAATTAAGGTGGCTTATTAGAAGCAATGTCATTTGAAGTTCCTTAATTTTTACACCATAATGCTTCTTAGAAACTTCTCTGTATATATATATATATATATATATATATATATATATATATATATATATATATGTATATATTTTCGTTCTGTGGGTCCGTGTCTTTCAGAAAAAAATCCACTGTCTTGTTTACCATGTAAGCCTTCTGTGAAGTGGCAGGATGGCAACACATGGGGCTGCCTGGCTGTTGGCCAAGTGCAGTGGTGTTCTGTTTGCACCATGCCAATCCTTTTGTCACTTGTTAAAAATTCAGTGTTATCTCGTCTCCCAAACATTGCTACCATCTGCCTACACACAACATTGACAATGATTATGTGGTAATTGCAGCTGTGTGTTTGATACCAATTATCTTAATGTGAAATGGCCAAAGCAAATATATTTTCAAGCATCTATTTTTAAACCCTACCCTTCTAATCTTTCCCAACACTCTGTCTTCCCCAAGCACTTTGCTTATTCTTTTGATTCTTTCGAAAGTTTATGGTAGTTTTGGAAACTCTTGATGCTTTCTGCTTCATAAAGAAAAAAAAGTATCATAAAAATCTTTCCATACATCCATCGACCAAATTAAAATAGCTTTAGGGGCTAATTTTTTAAGATCACAATAGAGTCATAATGTGGACTGATAAAAGTGTTCATTTTAATTTTGTTAAATGGAGCCAAAAAAACTTGATAGTTTTACGGAAGCGTTTTCCCAAATGTGTCCTTATAAATAAGTCAGTGCTTGCATTTATGCATCTTAAGCTTCTTTTTTAAAATTCTTAAAAATAATAACATACTTTTAAATAGTATGTTCTTAGCTAGTGCTTCCTGAAATGTTTGGAAGATTACTTTCAATAAGAAATTCCTGAAATAGCAAACTTCCCCCCAATATCCAACTTTAATAAAAATATCATTCATCTCCTCTCCCTACCACTTTAGCTATAAAATATCAATTAATATTTGTCACATGTTTAGAGTAATGATAATTTAAAAAAATCTTTCAGACTAAATATGCCTTTTAGACAAAGATGTCCCATGTTAAGTGCCTGGCAAGTTTCTTAAGGAAAAAACATGTGATTGGCATAAAGCTGAGCACAGTCAGAGGTTGGAGAGTAGGAATAAAAGCAAGAAGATTGACTCTGGAAAGAAATCAAAACCATGAATATAAGAATAAAAATCCTTCGCTATCTATGCTGGGAAGTTTTGGCAGTTAACTGTGGGGTTCCATTTAGTGAGAAACCTAAGTGTCAGAAACTTGAAGTCAAAACACAAAGGAGGTTACTGATTAATACAAAAAGTACTCATCAGTTGCTCTCTAACCTTTCTGCAACAAACAAAAAAACTTACCTATATCTCTCCCTAAAACTCCTACTAGAATACTAGCACTAGAATGCCATCTCAGTTACACTCAGTTTCAGTGACCATACTGCTCCTGTAACTGACTGACTACCGCTCATTCTCTGTATCTCCTATTAGGCATTACTTATATATCCAACTACCTATTTACACTTGTTTTTTTATAGACATATTACATATGCAGGACCCAAACTCTTAATCTATGGCACGTGTTGCTTTTCCTTCATAGCTGCTAAACGTTTACTTTATGTCATTCAAGTGTAAGCTCAAGTATCTTTTCTTCAGAAAATCCTATCCTAGACACCCAGTCAAACCTTCTCTCAACTGTACATTCTCTTACTCTGCTATATTTCCCTTCAGAGTATTTACTTGATTATTTTTCATCTCTCTTGCTAGAAAGTAAGACTTATGAGGACATGCATTACTATACCCTTAGACCTAGAACAAAACAATGTAGTAAGCACTCAAAATTTTTAAAAAATGAATAAATGAAACCAAGAAATAAAATAGTAACAGATGCATATATGAAATAAACAAAAATAATAACAGTTATATATATACTCTGAAGGAAAAAGTAGTGTGTAGTGTTGTGTTTAAAAACAAAATAACTGTGAGGGGTGGTAAATAGGATTGTCTGAGCTCTCTGAAACAATAACTAAGTCTTAAAGAATGGGAAGGAAACTGCCTTGCTGAAAGCCAGAGGAAGTACATTTAACCAAAAGGGACAGGAAGTATAAAGGGCCTACAGTGTGAAAGAGCTTGTTAAATTTTGAGAATTGTTGGGGAGGCCTGGGTGGCTCAGTTGGTTGAGCATCTGACTTAGGCTCAGGTCACGATCTCACAGTTCGTGGGTTCAAGTGCTGTGGGGCTCTGTGCTGATAGCTCAGGGCAGGGAGCCTGCTTCAGATTCTGTGTCTCCCTCTCTCTGCCCCTCCCCTGCTTATGTTCTATCTCTCTCTGTCTCTCAAAATAAATAAATAAATAAATAAATAAATAAATAAATAAATAAATAAATAAATAAAACGTTAAAATGTTCTGAGAATTTTTGGCAGATCTTTGTGACTATAGTACTGTGAATGAAGAAGGCAGGGGCTTGAGATAAGGATGGAAAGATGGGTAAGAGGTTGGTTACAGAAGTTCTTGTAGACAATGATACAGGGTTTTAGTATAATTCTTAGTGAAATAAAACTGCTGCAAAATTTTAAGGGTGGGAGTGGCATGATACTGTTTCTTTTTTTAAGGACTTGCTGTTCATTGGATAAATGAATGGAAGAGAATACAATAGTAAAAACAATAGGATGATCAGTTATGTGGCTGGTATATTAATCCAAGAAAGACAGGATGAGGACTGGTCTTGAGGTGTGACAATGACATGGAGAAAATGGTACATAGTAACAATTTATTTTGAAGGTAGAATTGATAGATTCAATAGATCGAATCTAATAGTTTGTATCCGGGATGGTTTCAGATATATGTGGGAAAAGGAAGCCCTGTCAGTTTCTGATATAAAGAAGTTTGGGTGAGCTAGAATTCACAGAGAAACAGCAGGAGTCATTTTGGGTAGATTAAATCTGAGATGCCTGTGAGTATGCCAGTGGAGATGTCTAGGCTCTGATAAACTTCATGTAATTGAACTTCTGAGGTGGTTTTATTGTATTCCCCACTGTACAAATGAATTTACTGAGATACAGAGAGGCTAATTAATTTCTCCACACTCTTTTAGCTGGAGCTGGAAGAGTGAATGTTGTATTGTCTCTCTCACTCTAAAACAGTGCTTATAGGTCATTAAGGTTAGTGGATCTGGGAAGAAGCCTGGTCAATAAGTATACATATTTGGGAGTTGCACGTGGTATTATATGTCCATCCATATGACTACCTACAAACAAGACAGAGCTAAGACCTAAGCTAAGTCCTGAGGGATATGACCATGGAAAACCTGACTAAGGAAGCAAAAGACACCAATATGTTGTGACTAAGTGAATAAGAGGGAAATAAGGAAAGAAATTTCATGGCTACAGGAAGTAGAGTATTACCAGGATAAAGGAATGGTGAACTTTACTGAATTGTTGAAAATTCAAGTAAAATGAGTACCAGAATGTTTAATGATTAACAAACATTACATGTTTAATAAAAATGTGCATGATTAAAAACCTTCACAATATGTTTTCCCCAGAAACTCATCAACCTCTCATGTACCTTTCAGTTTTTGTCCTTTAAGTTTACTTATTTACTTAAAGAGAGAGAGAGAGAGACAGCACGTGCACAAGTGGGGGAAGGGCAGAGAGAAAGGGAGAGAGAGAATCCCAAGCAGCAAAGCCCAGCATAGGATTTGATCCCATGAACTTTAAGATCATGACCTGAGCCAAAACCAAGATCCAGACGCATAACCGACTGAGCCACCCAGGCGCCCCTTCCCTTCAGTTTTTAAAAGCTATAGTGAGGCTGGGATCTAAAACAATAATAATACTAAAACATAAGAAAAAGTGAAACAAGAATAAGAAGAATTTATAAGTCGTGGCTTTGGACAAATCATTTGATTTCCTCAGAGATCTCAAGTCCTTGCCATAAAATAAAACAAAAAGTTAAATCTCTTCTATTTCTTTTATAAGCTTCTTGGAAACCAGATGTGGTGATGGGGTGTTAAAGTGTTTTAATATCTCTTGAAGCATTAAGGAATATTGTTCTCTATACATATGTAAACATTTGCATTTTCTCTTATCCCCTCTCCCCGTTGAACAGCAAACCTCAAAGACTATAATGTCTACTATTTCATTAGTTCTCTTGGGCCTAGTACTGTGGAGCGCATCTCAAAGGGTTAAAACATGGAAATTCAGATGCTATTTTTCAGAAGAGTTCATAAATTTTGTAGTTGCCATTGATATTAATCATGTCACTCTTTGCATGTGATCATTTCAATCATCTCTCCACATCATTTTTTCCAGGGACATAAATAACACTTTTCTGTATTTTTAGGTACATATTTACTCCTGGTGTAACTCACGTAGAGTTACAATACAGTAAGGTTGTGAGCAAAAATCCTAAAGTTGCAGGCTTTTTAGGCCCTACTCCACAGCTGCAATTTGTTTTTCATGGTAAACAAGGTAGAATACCCGAGAATGGTTTTGAGTTTCCTTGTAGGAGACTGTGTGTGTAAATATGCTTGTAGCACCTATGTACTTCATAGCCAACATTACACAGAGCTCACAGATACTAAGGCTTGAGAGATAAAGAATAACAGTGTAAGCAATAATAACACTAAAGCTTTTTTTTTCTTTTCAAGTTGTTTTTTAATAAATCACTTTATTTTTTACATTAAAAAAATTGTTTTGGAGAGAGAATATGTGCAGGGAAGAGGGGCAGAGGAAAAGGGAGAGAATCTTAAGTAGGTTCTATGCTCCATGCTGACGTGGGGCTCGATCCCACCATGCTGGGATCATGACCTGAGCAGAAATCAAGAGTCAGAAACTCAACTGACTGAGACACCCAGGTGCCCCTATTTTCAAGATTTTATTCAAATTCTGGTTAGTTAACACATATGGTAAAATTGGTTTCAGGTGTAGAATTTAGTGGTTCATCATATATATAAAACAGCCAGTGCTTGTTAGGGTCAGGCATAAGGCAGGGTAAAGATAGGAGTCAGAGGCTAAAAAATTTTAGCAGTCAAAGGCTTTATTTGGGAACTAAGGTCTCGGGCGAGGTTCCGTGACTCAGGGGGAGAGAGAGAGAGAGAGAGAGATCGAGAGAGAGAGATCAGGGAAGTCGCCCCCAGGTGTTGTGGGGTGGGGTTTTTAAGCTGTATTGGTTCTGGGTTTAGGTCAGGGTGGGCTTTTTTTGCGTCAGGTTGTGCTGTCGCTTGGTTGGTTGACCTCCAAATTCGTTCTGGCAGGCTACTAGGGGCTTTTCGTTGGGTTGCACTGGCAAGATGGCCGTCCCCTCTACTGTGGTTCCAAGGAATCCTAACAGTGCTCATCACCAGTGCCCTTCTTAATCTCCATCACCCATTTAGCCCATCCTCCCTGTCATCTCCCTCCATCAATCCTCAGTTTGTTTTCTATAGTTAAGAGTCCCTTAGTTTGGACAGACTAAGCACAATGCCAGTTTGAAAATATCAGCAATAGCACATCCGAAGAGACAGTGGTATAGAAAATAGTAGCAACCCATCAAAGAAAACACAAGGCTAAATGTTAACAATTAGTAATTGAGAGCAAAAAAAATTAATATCCCTGTAATATGTTAGCTAATTAGTTTTAAATTTAAGTCTTACAGTCAGTAGATTTTATCACAGGGCCAGAACCACATTTTCACAGTAGTCATGGCCTTTTGGGGTCCTAGAATAACTTTATGAAAGCAAATATTGGTCTGGAATTTTTATAAACCAACTTAGTCTTTTTAGGCCAAGCTCCAAAATGATCAATCCGAACAAGGTTCATAAAGGAGACCACTGTCAACTCAGCTTACTCTATTATGACAACAGCCAGTACTATTTACAATTCCCTCTCCACATTCAAAACATTCACATTCTGTGATGAAGAATGGGGAAAATAGGATCAGGAGAAACTGGGAAAAGTAGTTTGTTTTTGTGATTTTTAAACTTAGAGTTGTTTGAGTTCCTTTATCTACCCATAGATTTGGGATACTTCAATTACAAGCCCTATAAAATTCAGCGTTCACTGTAGTTTCCCATTGGGTATTTCCTTTGTCTTTCCTACCTCATCTTCAGGTCAATAGGCCAGGCAGAAATCAAAACCACAGAGGTGTCTCATAACAGGTAAAGACAAAATATTCTAATACAAAAAGGGTTGTAGTGTCTCCTACCAGTGAATATTATTAAATAGATAAGGAGTGCAGGCAAGTAGAATCATGATAGAGAAAGCATTCAAGATTTCTGTAACCCTCAAGCTACTCAGGTCACAACAGGCAGCCACACCACCCTCAATTCAGGGTGACTCAAATTTTGGTTAATTCATAATTTGATTTTCAAATTCGAAAAATATGTAAGTTATTTTACTAAAAATTATATCACATCTCTTTTGTACCCTAATGGTTGCCGGCAAGGAGTGGTTTCTCAAGGGCAGTGTCAAAGAAAAATTGTACCAAGTGGAGTTAAGCAGGCAGGGAAGTTAAGCAGGGAAGAATTTATTTAAGAGGAGAGAGATTCAATTCAACTCCAAGAAGCAGAAGAGTTTTTAAGCACTGGGATGAGCAGAAGAGAACTAGAGGACATTAGTTAGGAGCTATGTTCAATGTGACCAGGCCATCTGTGTTTGCTAATTGACGCTTGTCAAAGTTAACGCTCCTACCTTCCCACGAAGACTGGGATATAGGGGCTCTGTCTTTCTTGACCATTGCCTTTCTAGGAGAATATTTATATTTCAAAGGGGTAGAAAGAGAATTGACAATTGTGAGTTTTCTAAAGTCCTCTAAGAAAAGGGAGGTCAGGGGTCTGTAGTCAGTGGGGTATCTATCTAAAGTCTGATTAAGCAGAAGGGAATGTTAAGGCTGTCTTGGTCAACAGTTATAGGACTAATGTTAGATTCTATACTAATGTCAGATACTGCTGAAGTAGTCTTTTATGATGTATGTACTTATACCCTATGAGTTATTCTAAGCAACATGCAGAGACTTCTGGGAAAGCTGGATTAATTTATGAGCTTCTCAAAGCTCTATTCTACGACTCTACCTCTCACCTGCTAAGACCTCATGCATTGTTTTGAAAGAACTCGGTTTTACAGCCTGGAATCAACTGTCCTGTGCAGAGGCACAAATGTTATTTGCCTCTTCTTCAGCCAGCAGGAAATCCCTGGAGAGGGTATTGTGTGTAAAAAGGCTAGAGGTGATGTTGAAGGGAAAAGCAATTGCTTCTGACTGCTAATGTTTAATCTGTCCCCTACAGAAATGAAAGCGGCCTTTTATCTTTGAGTAGAATAAGGTGATTTAGGAGGGGAACAAGATGACACTGCAGTAGTTGATGCTGATGCCTTAGTGGTAAATTCAATTCAGCGCATGACTTATGCGAATTTCAAGACTGAGATAAACTTCACTAATGTAATGGCTTCTGGGGAATAAGTTCAGAATTTCTTTTACGTCCTCTAAACTGTTGTTTGCTTGCCATTCTGGGTTTCATTGTAGTGGCAATGTTTGATCTGCAGCATTTAAAGACATCTCATCATTTCTACCTTCTTCATAGAAATTTGCTCAAGGCTGAAACCTGACTCAAGTTGAAGGGAAGTCATAAAGTAGTTTTTCCCCATATCTGAGAACTTCGTAATTGAACATAAGACAAAACAATAGTGCATATAGTATAAACACTTTAGTAAATGACTATTTCATAATCAATTTGCTTGTTCATTTTATTTTTCAAATATCAACCAAATGTTTATAAGGTCCACAAACTCCTGAATTCTAGTAAATATGTATTGGATAACACAAACATAACTATTCTGGTATTTTTACAATAATTATATTTCTATATCCTGACAGTACTACTTATATACTTTTAATTTTAATATTATTTTCTATAGTACATTAATATAAAATCTTTTGGAAAAGTAATGTTTTTTAGCTTTAAATAGCAAAGTAGTCTTAAAAATAATTTTTTATAAAAGTATAATTGGCATACCATAAACAAGCATATTGTAAATATACAATTTGATTCGTTTTGACAAATGTATACAAACATGAAACAATCACCACAATGAAGAAAAAAAAAACATCATTCATCACTCCAACTTCCTTGTTCCCATTTTTAATGCCATACTCTTACCTTCCCCACTCTTACTCTTGAGAGCTTTGTCTGGAAGCAACATCTAACCTGCTTTCTTTTATTACATATTAATTTGAACTTTTTAGAATTTTATATAAATGAAACCATACACCATGCACTTCTTTAGTCTTCCTTTTTAACTCAGAATAATTTTGAGATTCGCTCAGTTTTTGTGCTATGAAGACTCCGTTCCCTTTTAATTACGGAGAAGTATTCCATTGCAGGATATACCAGATTTTATATATTCACCTGTTGATAGACATATGGATTGTTTCCAGTTTTTGAATATCACAAATGCGGCTGCTATGAACACTTGTGGAAAAGTATTTGTAAGGTCATGTGATTTCTATTGGCTAAATACGAAGTAGTATAATGGTTGGATCATAAGATCTATGTATGTTTAGTTTTTAAAAAATTGCCAAACTGTTTTCTGAAGTGGTTGTACCACTTTAAACTTCTCCTGGCAACATATGAAAGTTCCATGTCCTGCCCAATAATTGGTATAGATGGACTTTTTAGCTTTAGTCGTTGTAAAATAGGTGTTTAATAGTGTCTCCTTATGGTTTTAATTTGCATTTCCCTAATGACAAATGATGATGAGCATCTTTTCATGAGTTTGCCATCCATATTTCTTCATTGTGAAGTATCTGTTTAAATCTTTCATTTGTTTTTATTTTGGATGGTTTGATTTGGTATTATTGAGTGTTGAGAATTCCTTATATATTCTGGATACAAGTCTCCAATATTGAATTAATATACAATACCATAATTTTCTTTCCCTTATCTTAGCAGTATCTTTTTAACAGAAGTTCTTAATTTTAATGGAGTCTACTTTGTCAACTTGTTCTTTAATGGGTTGTGTCTTTGGGGTGATATCAAAAGAATCTTTTGCTAACCAAAGGTATTACAATTTTTCTAAGTTTTCTTTTAAAACTTTTGTAGTTTTATATTTTATATTTAGAATTGATCCACATGAGTTACTTTTATTTTTTAAAGTTTATCCACTTATTTTGAAAGAGAGAGAGAGAAAGAGAGAGAGAGAGAGAGAGGGAGGGAGAGAGAGAGAGAGACTGCAAGAGGACAAAAGGCAGAGAAAGAGGGAGAGAGAGAATCCTAAGCAGGCTCCATGCTCAGCACTGAGCCCAATGTGGAGCTAGATCTCACCATCCTGGGATCATGATCTGAGCTGAAATCAAGAGTCAGATATTAACCAATGGAGCCACCCACTTGCCCCATTTGAGTTAATTTTTTAATGTCCTTTGTGTATAAAGATTTTTCTTTTTTTGCATATGAATATCCAGATATTCCAGCATCATTTGGTAAACACACCAAACTTTCTCCATCATATTGCCTTTGCATCTTTGTGGAAAAACAGTTGTCCATATATGCGTGGTCTGTTCCTAGACCATGTTTTGTTCACATGATTTATTTGTCTATCTTATGACAATATTATTAGGCAGATTTTTTCATTAAATATATTATCGTACTGTAAATGTGTTTTCTCTTCCTTATGAGTTTCTTAACAATATTTTCTTTAACTTACTTTTATTGTAAGCACATACTATATAATCTATATCTATATCTATATCTATACTTATATCTATCTATATCTATATATAACATATAAAATATGTGTTTATAGTATCAGCAATATGGCTTTTGGTCAATCATAGGCTATTAAATCTTGGGAGAGTCAAAAGGTACCTGTGGATTCTTGAATGCTTGGGGATCACTGCCCTTAACCCCCACATTGTTCAGGATCCACACTGTCTTGATTACTGTAGTTTTATTGTTAAGCTCGAAGTCAAGTAGTGTGAATATTCCGACTTTTTTTTCAAAATTGTTTTGCCTATTCTAGGTATTTACCTTAGCATTTTTATATAGATTTTAAAATCAGTGTGTGAATTTCTATAAAAAAAAGCCTGATGGGATTTTGTGACTGCATTAAATCTAAAGATTAATTTATGGAGAATTGACAACTTAACTATATTAAGTCTTCTAATCCATGGACTAAGTATGTTTTTAGTTTTTAGTGTTTTTAGTTTTCAACGTTGAGTACGTTTGCATTTTGTCAAACTTATCCTTTAACGTTTAATATTTTTGGTGCTATTGTAAATGATAGTTTTTAAAAGTTTTAGGTGTCAGCTGTTCATTGCTAGTTTATAAAAACATAATTGATTTTTGTATGTTAACGCATGCTGCAACTTTGATAAAGTCTCTTATTTATTCTAGTAGCTATTTATTTTTAAGTAAATTCCAGTGGATTTTCTACATAGAAAATCATTTTGTCCATGAATAAAGACATTTTTACTTTGTTTTTCCTGACTGGGTGTCTTTGTTATGATTATTTTGTTACTTATTTTCCTATAATTTACTGGTCATAACTTTCTGTATAATATTGACTAGAACTGAAGAAGATACACATATTTTTATGTTGTTGCTCCTGATCTTCAGGAGAAAGCATTTGATATTTCATCATTTTGTGTGATATTAACTATAGGTTTTTGTGATCATTTTCACCAGTTTCCTTCCTCATTTGCTAATTTGTTTTTCAATCAAGAAGAAATGTTAGACTTTGTTAAACACCTTTCTTTGACATGTTTTTAAGCATTTTCCTCTTTCAGTTTTTAATGTGGGGAAATACATGCATTGGTTTTCAAATATTAAAATAACCTTGCATTTCTAGGATAAATCCCAATTAGTCATAATGTTTTTTGTTTGTGTTTTTGCATCTCTGTTCATGAGAGATTGGTCTGTAGTTTTCCTTTATTTTTATCTCTCTACTTTCTGGTATCAGAGTACTTCTTGCTTTATAGAATAAATTTTAAAGTATTCCTTTCTTTTCAATTTTCTGAAATAGCTTGCATGGTATTGGTATTGTAGTTTTCTCTAAATACTCGATCACATTCACTAGTGAAACCATCTGGACCTGGAGTTTCCTTTTTGGAAGGTTTTTAATCTGCAAATTCAATATTTTCAATAGATATAAGCCTATTCAGATTATCTGTTTTCTTGAGCAAACTGTGGTTCTGTTTCTTAATGAACTGGGACATCTATGTTGTTGAATTTTTTGCATTAATTTGTTCACAACATTTCTCAATTATCCTTTCAATATCTGGGAAGCCTGTATTAAAGACATGTCTCTCTCTTCCTAATATTTGTAATTTGTGTCTTTGTTTTCCCCCTGGTCAGTCTAGGTAGAGGCTTATTAATTCTTTTTAACTTCTTAAGTAAGATTTTGGTTTTATTAATCTTTCTCTCCTTTTTGTAGTTGTTTCTATTTCATTGAATTCCATTTTAAAAATTATTCCTTTCACTTACTTGCTTTGTGTTTAATTTGTCCTTCTTTTTCTAGTTTCTCAAGGTAGAAGCTGAGGTTATTGATTTGATATTTATAAAGGCATGTAACACTACACATTTTTCTCTAAGCATTGCTTTTGTGTCATCCCACAAATTTTGACATGTGTTCTTTTTTATCCAACTAAAAATATTTTTTTAATTTTCATTTTAATTCCTTCATTGATCCATGGATTACTTAGCAGTGTCTGAGGAATTTCCAGAGATCATTATTTTCTGATTTCTAATTTAATCCTCGTATTCAGAGAATATATACCATATGACTTGAACCTTTTTAAATTAGTTGAGACTGGTGGTATTATGGCCAATAATATAGCTTATTCTGTGTGTAATGGAAAATAAAGTGTTTTCTGTTATTGTTGGATAGAATGTTCTAGTAATGTCAAGTAAAACAATTGGATTGATAATCTTATTCAAATCTTACATATTCTTACTGATAATCTGTCTACTTGTGTTAATTATTGAAAAAGGATGATTGAAATTTCTAACTGTAATTGTGGAAATGACCTTCTTTATTCCTGGCAATATTCTTTGTTCTGAAATCTATTTGGTCTAATAATATTATAGCCTTTCTGGATTTCTTTTGATTAGTGTTAGCGTATTATGTGTTTTTCCAATCTTTTACTTTTATCCTATTTATGTTTTATATTTGAACTTTATTTCTAGTGGGCAAGCATGTATCTCTGATTTTTATTTGTGTTTGGTCATTCATATTTACTTTGATAATTTATATGATTAGGTTGAAGTCTGTCTTCTTGCTAACTTTTTTATATTTGTTCCCTTCTTACTCTTTTTTGTTCCTTATTTTGGATTAGCTAATTTTTTTTTACAATTTCATTTTCTTTCCTTTTTGGCTTATTAACTATCACTGATTATTTTTGTGGTTACTTTATAGTTTATAATGTACATTTTTCACTTATCATAGTTTAAGTGATATTATACCATTCATGAATATCATATAACCTTATACTGTAGTAACAGATTTACATTTCTCCCTTCCTGATCTTTCTGCTGCTGTTTTATGTATTTTATTTTCATATTTTTTTATAAACTGTGTACTACATGTATATTTTTTTTAAGCAGTCAATTATCTTTAAAAGAGCTTTAAGTAATAAGAAAATATCTTACACATTTACCCAAACCCTTATTATTTTTTGTGGTCTTCATTTTTGTGTATGTAGATCCATATTTCTATCTGGTATAATTTTTCTCCTCTTGAATAAATTTTTAAAATATTTCTTGAAATGTGGTGATGAATTCTTTGTGTATGTTTCAAATACTCCTTATTTCACCTTCCTTTTTTAAAGATATGTTCTCTTGGTATATATTCTAGGTTAAATTTTTCTTTCAGTGATCTAAAGATATTGCTGTACTTCTGTAACTTGTATTATTTCCAATAAGAAATCTGTCATCTTTGTTCCTCTCTTGTTTTTTTACACTGAGTGAATTTTAGCTTTTGTCTTTACTTGTTTTATAATTGTCTTTCTTTTTCTTGTGCTTGGAGTTCAGTGACCTACAAGAAACTTATAGCTTTAATCAAATTTGGGAAATGTTCAGTCATCTTGCCCCTTCTGTGTTCTCTTCTTAGTGCCTTCTATTTTGTGTATATTGAGAAGCTTTGAGTTTCCCCACAGTTCACTTATGCTTTGCTCTTTTTTTAATTTTATATACTTTATTTTTATTAATTTCTATATTTTATTTTTACTCTCTATTGCTCATCTTCAAGTTCACTCATCCTTTCTTCTGTACTATCTATCTTCCCTTTTATCTCATCTCTGTATTTTTTATGACAAATAGTGTAGTTTTCATCTCTAGAATTTCCATTTGGATGACATTTTTTTACATATTTTACATACGTATTTAACATTTGAACTTATGCAACATAGTTATAATTAATGTTTTAATATTCTTTTCTGCTAATTCTAAGATCTTTATCAATCCAATCTAGTTTAAGATTGACTGATTTATTTCATCACTATGAATCAGACTTCCCTACTTTTTTTTAATATCTAGTGATTTATTAGATTGAAGACATCATGGATTTTAACTATTTTTGTGCTAAATATTTTTTGTATTTCTATACTCTTTTTAAAAAAATTTTTATTTATGTTTGTTTATTTTTGAGAGAGAGACACACACAGGGTGCTAGTGGGGGAGGCGCGTAGAGGAGACACAGAATCCAAAGCAGGCTCCAGGCTCTAAGCTGTCAGCACAGAGCCCAATGTGGGGCTCAAACTCACAGGCTACAAGATCATGACCTGAGCCGAAGTTGGATGCCCAACCGACTAAGCCACCCAGGCAGCCCTGTATTTCTATATTCTTAAGTATTGTACTCAGACATAGTAAAGTTACTTGGGAACAATTTTACCCTTTCAGGTCTTCCTATTAAGATGTATTAGGTGGGACCAGAGCATTGTGAGTCTAGGACTATTTATTCCCCATTAACTAGAGAAGGCTATTTTATGACTGTTCTCAATGTCCCATAAAACTTGAGGTTAGGTTGCCTGTTCTGCTGGTGAGAGAAAGCACTATACCTGGCCTCATGTGAGTCCTGAACACTGTTACCACTAGCCCTTTCACGTGGTTCTTTTCCCAGTCTCAGGTCAGTTCCTAATACATGTACAATGATAAGTACTCAGAGAAATACTCCAGGGAAAATTTTCTGCAGATCTCTGAAGTTTTCTTACCTTGAAGTTTTTTTCTTTCCAGTACTCTATCCTGCAAAACCTGGTTGCCTCAGTCTCCCCAGCCTCTCATCTCTTTCATTTGAACTCAGTTAATCTGCTGGGCTATGCTTGGGTTCCCTTTGCCTGTATTTTGGCTGGAAACTCTTTCAAGGAAGTAAGCTGTGGGAAATCACAAGAATCACTTTGTTTGTTTCCTGGTCTCAGTGATTATGTCCTTTGTTTCTTGATGTCCAGTGTCTCACAAATTATTGTTTTATATATTTTGTACAGTTTTGGTTGTTTTATGAAAGAGGAGAAAAATCTGATCTGTTACTCCCTTTGGGCTAGAAGCCAAAAATTATTTTTTTTAAAAGGTGATTTTATCACAATATTTTATAAAATACCTTAGCTTGAGTTCATCCCTCTGGCTCACATAGATTCAAAAGGTTTCTTTATTTCTTGCAATAAAATTTACAGTGTCAATTTGGAAGTGATTTACCCTCTGAGTGGTACTATACTGTGGAATGGCATTCTAAGTTGTTTTTAGGAAGTTTATTTTTACCGTCAAACTGGGGGGAAGAAAAATCCTAATTAATGGTGAACGGGATGTTCTTAAACAAAATGGTGGGGGCGTCTTTTCATACCTTCAGTAGATCTCCTTTTGCCATTGCTAAACTAAAAAAATTAGTCTCTCTTGAAGATGGCCTCTCACTGGAGGATGACTTTATCCTTTATCACCAAGTTTTGCTAAAATATGAACGGATAAGTTACTTGTTTGATGTCTCAAATCCAATGTTCTGGGCAAAACTGAAATATTATCTTAACAACTTGTCACTACAATTAGTCATCTGGAAGAAAATTTTCTCCTTTGAAAAAGTACATTTATAGGAAACCTGTGGGTAGAGAATAAGAAAATGAAGGCACAAATTTGTATGAAGAAAGTAATGAAAACAAATTGGCTCTAAGAATAAATGAAGAATAATTTTAGGGTGGCTAAAAGAAAAAGATGAAAATGAGCAGAGTGGGTCAAAGAAGGAAAACGAAGTTGAAATAACACAGTAGGAGTCTGAAACCTAAAAGGGGAGAGATAGCTTAGGACTTTTAAAAAACAGAATGAATAATATTTGTGTATATGTTGCTGAAATTTCCACAGTGTAAAATGTGTCTTATCTCTCCAGATCCTCTGAAAAATCTGATTGTGTTCAGAGATCCTCAGACAATCTTATGAAGCAGACTATGTCTTCTATGAGAAAAAGTCTTGATAAACTAGTACTTGTTATATAACATAGCAAGGCTTGACTGGTTCCATTCCCAAGAGCTAATTTATATAACTTACAGTGGATGTAGATGCAGTGTAGATGCAGTGGATGTAGAAGATAATGACATCTCTTTATTTCGTTCAGTTCCAGGATGACATTTACATGCTTGGTTTATGAAATATTTGTTTTACAGAATAGAAGGAGCTCAACTCTAAACATTCCCCAATGTGTTAGTTGTCTTTTGCTGTTAAACACATCATCCCCAAATCTAGTAGCTAAAGTAGTAAATGTTAAATTCAGTTTCCTGTGGGTCAGGAATCAGGCATGTACTGGCTGGATGCCTTGGCCTCAAGCTCTCTCAGCAGGCTGCAATCAAGATGTCAGCTGGGTTTGTGGTCTCATCTGAAAACTTGAATGAGAGAAGATTCACTTCTAAGGTCACTCAAGTCATTTTTGAAAAGATTCAGTTTCTCATGGGCTCTTGGACTGAAATTTTCAGTGCCTCACTGGTTATTGGCAAGAGACCTCCTTTAGTTTCTTGCTTAGTGGATTCTCCATAGGTTTGGTTACAACATGGCAGTTGGCTTTTCTCAGAGCAAGAGAAGACAATCACATGGAAATCACAGTCTTTTTGTAATCGAATTTCAGAAGGGGTATAATCTATTTTTTTTCTGTATTTTATTTGTTAAAAGTTGCTATGTCCAACCTACATTTAAGGGGTTGGTATCAGATATGCATGTGAATATTAGGAGGCAAGGATCATTGTGCACCATCCAAGAGACCACCTACCACACTCAAGGAAAACAAAATATGGTAATTAATGCTTATTTCTGTCAATCAAAACAAATGACTAATTAACTCAGGACCTAGAAAAAGATAGCTATCTCCCCTTATGTTGGTTGAGAAAGCCTTTAAAAATTTGTGACATTGTTTAATTGTAGTATATGATTGAATTCACTACAAATTCAAAAATACATGTTTTTAATTATAGGACTGGCTCATTTATGATTAAGTTATTTTGTTGAAACGTTATGTATATATAAGCATGGTAGTTCTCTTTCACAGTTTTCCTTTTAGTCATTGGTAATATGCCAGAAATTTTAATATGCAGGGTACTACATTTTATGATTGTGTGCACATGGTGAGGAATAATCAACATACATAGATGGAAATATTTATTGTAAAGTTAATTATTTCAACAGAAGATGAAACACAGAACTAAACACAATTGACAAAAATTATCCACACCCCTCACTACCTTTTTTCCAAAGGAATAAATAGCTTTTGCACATTTACTTACATATTCTTGCCATTTTTATTGAAATATCTAAGGACAGGCTACCTGTAATCTGTGTCATACGTGCTCCAAATCAAACCAATATATTCCCCTGTAAGTTTGCTTTTCTTTCTAATATTGTTTTTGTTAATAGCATTGACATGTTTAGATTCTCAGCACCCTCCCTTCTTATTTTACATACCACTCGCCATTTAGTCACTCAGGTACAAAGAGTTCTTAATTTACATAGACAACAGCTTTTACACCATCTCATTGGCTTTATTTCCATCGCTACCACACAAATTCTCTGCCTCTTGAATAATTTAAAAAGTTTTCTTGGGCTTGCTGATTCAAAATTTTCCTTCTAATGTTTCTCCTATTTTCTTTCAAGAGTAAACATCTCAAATAATACAAATATGTCAATTTCTTGTGAAATATTATTCACTCCCCAAACTTCATATGTTGAACTAAACCTATATTGAGATTTAATCTCCTATTTTTCTTTCCATGGCTGCTTCTAGAATTTAGTTTACTGTATTTATTTGCCTATCTTAAATTATGTAATTTCTTTGCCATCTTTCCATCTGTACTACCTCTGCCTTCCCCACTAACATGTCTAAAACCTGATTCATCAGTAGTTGTAATGGTAATCCCTTCAGAGAGCTTTACTTGATTGTGTTATCTAAAAGGAATATTTCCCCTTCCTAAACTGTGATCATGCTTAATATTACATTTTTTGTTGTATATTTTATCACCTCTATTAGACTACAAGGTAATATTGATTATCAATGTTTTCCACCAAATATCTGTCATAGGATCTTACAGAGTAGACTCTCAATGAAAGTGTAAAAGTTAACTCAATGAACCAATGATATATTGGTTCCACTCTTATACACATATATGTAAATACACATACATATATACATATATTTACACATCTATGTAAATATATACATAAGTACTCATTACATTTTCGGTGGACACTTGTAGTAACGAAAGGGGTTAATCCAGGTTATTTTTCATTCTGTTACTAGACCACTTTAAATGCCTGAATATTTTTTCCTTTAATAATCTGAAATCTGACTTTTAAATAGTAATAACTAAAAATTATACTATTAGTAGTAATAGTGGCTTCATAATTTTATATTAAATTATAGCTTTTAAAATATTTTTACATAAACAAAGTTCAATAATTTTCCTGAAGATTCACAGAACACACCTATCCTCTTCCCTGCTTTTCTTTAATTTTTTTTAATGTTTTTATTTACTTCTGAGACAGAGACAGAGAGCATGAGCAGGGGAGGGACAGAGAGACAGGGAGACACAGAACCCGAAGCAGTCTCCAGGCTCTGAGCTGTCAGCACAGAGCCTGACGCAGGGCCCAAACTCACGGACTGTGAGATCATGACTTGAGCTGAAGTCAGAGGCTTAACTGACTGAGCCACCCAGGCGCCCCTTATCTGCTTTTTCTGTGTCATCTGTTAACACTCCTCCCTAAATGTATCCCTATTATGTATACAGAGGTCCTCTAATTATTTTTCTTTAATATTAGCATTAAAAATCCTTTTAGATATGCCAGAAAAAGGATTATATTGCAAGCTAAAATGAGCTGAGACAAGTAGAGTTTCCAGAAGCACTATTATTCTAAAAATAGAAAAAGGGCACTGAGTCATTTAAAAGCATTAAATGATAACTATCTGATGTGACAGAGGTGTTAGCTAACACTACAGTGGTGATCATATTGCAATATATAAATGAATCAAATAAACCTATTATTTTACCTTAAATTTATATAATGTTATATGTAATTCAATATATATGTTTCAATATAATATTAGATTTCAATAAAAAAAGAATTAAATAAGATAATGCACATAAGGCATTTAGTAGTATGTCTGTAGAGAGGAAGTCCACAGGACAAATTATTATTATTTCTTTTTAATTTTTTTTAACGTGTATTTATTTTTGAGACAGAGCATGAACGGGAGAGTGTCAGAGAGAGAGGGAGGCTCAGCACAGAGCCTGACGCGGGGCTCGAACTCACAGATTGCCAGATCATGACCTGAGCCGAAGTTGGACGCTTAACTGACTGAGCCACCCAGGCACCTCAGTACAAATTAATATTAATGTAAACGGAAGTATCAATGAATTTTTATGATGAACATATAAAAAATGTTCAGCCTCTCTGAAAACAATAAATACAGTTAAACAATGAGTATATAATATAAGAAAATATTCTATAATATTAGTAGTGTTTATCTCTAGGTAAATTTTATTTCTTTTCTGTAGTTCTTTGTATTTTTCCAACTTTTTAAATAATGAATACATTTTCTTTTATAATTAAAAATGAAGTTTTGTTTCTTTGCTAAATATCTCCTTTTTTTTGCTAGTTAATTTCATGTGTCTTAATGTGTTCTAAGTCTAAATCTTTATGACACTCTTAGATCCACAAAATTCTGTTGTTTTATCCTTTGATATGACTTGTGTTCATTTTCTACATAAGCTTATTTCATACCTGATCTACTCAGTGACCAGCTTGGCATTTATATTAATTTACTTGACCATATTTCTTCTTACTTTCAGGTAAAAACTACTCAAGATTATTTTTTAGAATGAAATTATTGGATCATTGATTTTCAACTATTTCTGTCCTTAAACATCTTTACACCTTTTGATAGTCATTTCCATCAATACCAATGGCTCGTGATGACAATACCCCAAACTAGGGATAATATAGTCCATGCACATAGCATTTGGTTGAGTCTCTGAGTGTATGTGTGTATGTGTGTGTTAGTGAATGGTTAAAAAAAATCTCACAAGTAATCATGATAAACTTTCCTTCAACCCCTCATTGAGATTGCTCCTGAAGAGCTCCCATCCATCTGAGACATTTAATTTTCCAGGTATTAGCTGTGGAACACTATGTGGAGAGATGGAAATAGTCCTAGAGTTGTTATCAGATGACCTAGGTCCAAGACCTTGCTCAGTCACTTATAAGTCTTATGACAGGCAGCCACTTAGCCTTCTTTGCTTCCCTTCCCTGATTTTAAAATAGAGATAAAATACCTCATAAAGAGGTTGCCAGGATAAAATGAGTTAATACAAAAGCTTTATGTAGCATAAAAAAGGTTATATAATCAAAGACATGCTTATTACTATTATTTTCTTTTAACTTTGAAGTATGCTTACTTAACACTCAAGACCTCTTTCTTACTGTGCTCTATTTCTCAGCCTGTTCATTTTTTGAAATCTAGCATTACAGGCTTACTTTCAGGCTTTTTTCACATTACCGATTAGTTCCAATTGTTTTTTTCTTAATGGCCAGGCCACTTTGGGGGTACTGTAGGTAAAGCATCCCTAGAAAATGTGACTAGCATGACTTTTAAAGGTCATGAAGTGCCTCCATAAATTCATCACACTGTCCTAGAATTGAAGTAACAGCTATTGTGACAGGAATAGACAGAAAAGGAATATAGAAAGCACAAAGTGAAAGCAACATTAGTATTAAATATAGTTGATAAAAATATGTCATAGTACAATCAAGTTATTTAATATTAACATAAAACAACCAGAATGATTTTTTTAAAAAAACTTAATACATTACATGACACTCAACTTCTTAAAATTCCTCACTGTCTTCCATTGCATGTAGAATCAAGTTACAACTTCTAGATTAAAAAAAATTTTTTTTAATGTTTTTATTTAGTTTTGAGACAGAGAGAGACAGAACATGAGCAGGGGAGGGACAGAGAGAGAGAGAGAGGCACAGAATCTGAAGCAGGCTCCAGGCTCTGAGCTGTCAGCACAGAACCTGACGTGGGGCTCGAACTCACAAACCATGAGCTCTTGACCTGAGCTGAAGACGACGCTTAACCAACTGAGCCACCCAGGCACCCCTAGATTTTTTGGAGATTAATCTGTGTGTGTGTGTATGTGTGTGTGTGTGTGTGTATTTTATAAGTTTGTTACCTTTTTTAATTATTCTCATGACTAGGAAAGATATTTTATAGTTTAGGTTATACTTGGATTGAATAAGCAGTTAATGAATACATCTTTTTAATTGATAAAATCAAACTAATAATGGGCCATTGGAATTTTGGATACATTTTAAAAGTGCTTATTTGTATTCTTTTCAATATAGCTTATCATTAAAAATGTAAGTCAATCAATGTTCAAATGAAACAGTAATGGAAATGAAATTAATTTATAAAATTAAAAATGTTATTTATTTGGTAAAATATATATGTACCTTTAGCCATATGTATGTACTTTTATGTATATGAAAATTACATGTATATATGTCTTTTGCAGTGAATTTAAACTTATTTTTAGAGTTTGCTATCTAATAATTTCTCCATTCATTCTTGTTTCTTCATTTCTGTGTTTTTCTGTTGTCCTCCTTCCAAATAGCGTAATTTCACAATAATTGTAAAAATATCCCAATTGGAAATTCTAGAAATTGATATTTACCAATTATGGATATGTGTGGAAAGCTGTTTTTTATCTTTACTTTGTGGGTGGTTTTTATTTTTTGTTATTTTTTAAAGTTTATTTATTTTCAGAGAGAGAAAGAGAGAGAGAGTGCGCATGCCAGAGAGAGTGGTGCGGGGAGGAGCAGAGAGAGGGGGGAAGAGAGAATCCCAAGCAGGCTCTGCATGGTCAGCAGGAAACCCCAACACTGAGCTCAATTTCACGAATGGTGAGATCATGACCTGATCAGAAATCAAAAGTCAGACACTTAACTGACTGAGCCATCCAGAGGCCCTGTGGGTAGTTTTTATTAATCAGTAGAATTTGAATTTGAGTAAGTGTTGGAACAGAAGCAGAGTTTTCAGGAATTGTGATAATATGACAACCTACTTTGCTCAGGTCCTATGTTGTTTAATGAATATATGTAAAGGGCTTTGCACTGGCCCATCCACACTCTATTGTTAGTAAGGATTCCCAGGGAACCAAGGGAGGCTAATAAATTTTGCATGTATTAGTTTTTATTTTTAAACAAACAGAGCTAAGTAGAAGAAATTCAGAGATAAGACTTGAGGGAAACATGAACATAGCAAAGCAGGACTAAATAATATACACTAGCGGGTGAAAGCACTTAAGGAGTTAAAAATAATTAAAGGTGACAAATCATAGGGATGTGACTTTCAACTCAGGGTTTGAGTCTAAGAATATTTTTAATCTATTTTAATGATGATTGAACCATGTTTTCAAAAATATGCCAAGCTCTATTTAAACAAGCAACCTTAATTTTAATGTGTTTCTAATTCATTGACTAATTAACAGAAAATATAGATATAATAAAACCAAAAAGCCCATATCATTCTTAGTTATTTCCCATCTTATGTGTATATTTAAATGCGATAGGTGAAAAAGTATTATAACCATTATAAATATAATTGTTATTTAGACCTGCCATATAACTGTAATAACTTTAGGCTTGCTCTTAAATTAGCCATTTATGAAAGATATAGTGAACAGTTCTTACAACATGAAATATTTCTAAAGATACGCAATTTGGAGAAAATATCTATTTTTGCTTCTGTTTTTTCATCTCCTTTTTTTCTTGCTCCAAAAATATCAAATATGTTAAATATCTAATATTCCCTGACTCTTGTTTTAAAGGCAACAAAACTGTTCACTATTTTAAAAGACTAACGATGTCCCAAATAGATTTATTATTAGTTCAGTGTAGAGCATCATTCTATGTGCCATGTTCAACACTCCCAATTTCAATTTATTTCCTCACCTCAGGGTAACCTCAGATCTTAGATTAATGTCATTTGATAACAGAGTGCAATTCTGCATGACATATTTTCAGTTGCCAAAGACAATGCTTTGATGAACGCCTTTCAAGTAGAATAAATCTCTTATGCTATAAAATAAATGGCCTGGTACACTTTTGCAACCATAATGAACACTGTTCAGGGGTAAAAATGTCAACAGAATTTTTAAAAGACAATGAAAATATACCAGTGGTAGTGTTTTCCTATGTACCCGAGTCATTAGAATTATTCCAGCTGGTTCCCACTGAAGCCACCTTTCCTGGATACAGGTGCAAATGATGTACAGGTGCAAACAATTGGCCTAATTCTTCAATCACCAATGTTGTGAGGATATGGGGGAGGAGGGAGTAATCTACATAAATAGAAGGCAGATTCTGCTTCTAAGGATTAAAAAATCACCATAATCTAAACCATTAAATTAGAGCACTTTTATATTTAAAATTGATTATGATAGAGAAACCAATAGTCCTTAATTCTGAAAGTTGTTCATCAAAATTCAACTTCAGATCACTAAAATGATGATTTTTCTACTCTAAAACAATTTCTAATGTTTTTATACTGGCATGTTAAAGTGATGTTCAAACAATCAAGAAAATAGCCTTAAATATATTTCACTCTGATTTCATAGTTATGGTTGTACTCTGTGGAATTTTGGGTAGCTTTTATTTTTCTTTCTTTCTTTCTTTTCTTTCTTTCTTTTTTAAAGAAGAGATATGGTCATTGTGTTCAAATAGTATAACGCAAAATAACAGTAATTTATTACAAAGTCTATTTAAAGCATATTTTTAAAGTTTACTTATTTATTTTGATAGAGTGAGAGTAGGGAATGGGTATATATATATATATATATATATATATATATATATAGAGAGAGAGAGAGAGAGAGAGAGAGAGAGAGAGAGAGAATCCTTAAGCAGGCTCCACGCTCTCAGCATGGAGCCTGACACGGGCTTGGAACTCATGAACCATGAGATCATGATCTGAGCTGAAATGAAGAGATAGACATTTAACCATCTGAGCCACCTAGATGCCCCAAAGTAAATCTATTTCAAATCCTAATAATACAGTATTTGTGTTAGTGATACAGACTTGATTCAAGTTTTTATTAGTAGGACCTAACAGTGCTGGACAAGAGCAGATTTACAGTATTAGTGTTTGGATGAGTATATATTGCTTTATTTCTGGAAAGAATTTTGAATGACTTTGTTTTGCCGTCAAATATTATTGTGGTAATACTATTTAGTTTCTTGGAATTTTAGGGATTAAACTTTTTGTAAGTTGTTTATTAGCATCCAAAAAATGCCATATACATTGTTATACAAATCACCATGTTATTAAAGATATTTAGAAAATAGAAAATATAATCTAAAACTTGGAATGAAGGTTTAGTATATATGTATGTGTGTGTCTATATATTAATAAGTCACTTAATCACTCAGTGAATATTACTTAATGAATGCTTACTTATATTTAATGAGTACTTATTATTTGTCAGGCACTATTATAAATGTGATTTGTTACTTCATTGACTTCTTACAACAGCTGTATGAGGTAATTGCCATTATTATCATCACCTCAGTTCTTTAGATGAGAAAACAAATGTATAAAGGGGGCTATTTGCTAAAGTCACAAAGCTAGGCAATTGCAGAGCCAGCATTAGAACACAGACCATCTTTTTAAAGCCTATTCACTTAACCTCTTTTCTTTAATGTATTTTGTTAGGTCTTACTATAAATTTTGTGATGGCACATGATTATAGAGGCCTCTGTAACTGACCTATAAACACTGGTCTATTAATTGACTTGTTCGTACAAATGACTCTTACACTCCTCATTTTAGTATGCTCCCAACATTATCACAATATTCTACTTCATTTTAATGTACTTCACAAAAGCCTATGAATTTCAGATTAGTCTAATTAATATTTGTTCTGTTTCTTTTTTACCATAAGTACACCTGAATCAGTTGAAAGGAAACTATCAATAATATACAATAGCCTTTCCTTTCTTGCTAATTTAAATTAGATGTACTGAAGCAATAGGAATTTCAATGAGGGAACATGGAACATGTGTGCAAATAGAGAAGATATTAGGGGGATATTAAAAACCCCATGACAAATCTAGCAGAAATTCTCATGTTTCACATTAAAAAAAAATCCAGAATCCATTATTCCATTGTAACCATTGGTCTAAGCCACCATTCTCTTTCAGCTGAGTTATTACGTTTGCCTCCAAATATGTCTCCTCCATGTTTCCACTCTTGCCTTGATAGTCCACTCTCCACATAAATAAATAACTAAGAGATTAAAAAAAACAGCAATCAGTTCATATCACTGTTCTGCTCAAAATTCTGCTGTGGAGCTCTGCCTCACTCATTAAAACTAGATGGAATATGTAGCCCTTTAAGAACGCTTCCTGTATTTCTTGTGTGAAAGGAACTTTTCTCTATACTCAATCCCCACCACCAGCCCCCTTGTTCATTTAGCTCCAGGAACTCTGCCCTCTTGGTAGTTTGGTTCAGTGAACACAGAAAACCCAAATAACTTTTTAACTCACTTCTTTCAGGGACTTCTCCAGGTTGCTCCATCACTTCCTTTAGTTTTGTGCAAATGTGTATTCCTTTCACTATGTATTCCTACAAAACAGCAAAATCTACTGCCACTCTCATACTCACTGCCCTCCTCCTTTCTGCTTTGCTTTCATTCATTATACTTACACTTGACTTACTATATTTCTTGTGTATTTGTTTATTATCTGTCTCCTCCCTAGAATATAATCCACATAAGGGGAAGGGCTTTGTCAATTCTAGGCATTGCTCTATCTATCCTTTGTGCCCCAAACAGTGCCTGGCACCTGGCAAGCACTCAATGAGTATTGGTTAATATATGGAGTAATGGAAGAAGAGGAATAGAATAGGCATGGAATAGAAAATGAAAAATAGAAAAATACCACAGATAAATAGTCAGCAACTAATGCTCCCTAGCATCTGTTTGGTATCATTGAAAGCATAGGAGATACCAGTATCTACTCTCTCTCTTTCCTGTATAATGCCAGAATTATAGACCAAGTTTGAAAATTCTGATTCATTGTTAATTTTGTATTTCTATCTATTCATAAATAGGTATACTTTTTGGTGTCTTTGCTAATTTACTACCTGTTTTGTGATCACAGATCACATTTGCTAATATATTTGTACCACTATTTCATAACCTGTCTTCTCTAAGGAGAAACGATGAAATGGGGGATACTTTTTTATTACAGCAACTTCCTCTGTCTATAACTCTCTCTGGAATTTCTCTCCTTTGCCACTAAGCTTCATGCCACTGACTGTACTGGGATTTTCTCCCAGGTCTTTTCCACAAATCTATCAATCTGGGACTAGATCATTTACACCATCAGCACCTCTTTTCTCTCAGATGTGATTTCATTTTAAGACTTGTTTTCATCTCAGGCATCCTGTTTTAAAAATTTCTCTGAACTCTGCATGTATGCAGATACTTTTCCATGTGTCTATATCATAGGTTCTAGAAGAGTGATACACACAAACACTCAAAACATAGATCTCCTATACTAAAATCTCCTTTACTATACTAAAAGACTAAGGTCTCCTGAGAGCAAGATCTTTTCTCACTTTTTTTTTAACGTTTATTTATTTTTGAGACAGGGAGAGAGAGAGCATGAACAGGGGAGGGTCAGAGAGAGGGAGACACAGAATCCGAAACAGGCTCCAGGCTCTGAGCTGTCAGCACAGAGCCCGACATGGGGCTTGAACTCATGACCGCGAGATCATGACCTGAGCCGAAGTCGGCTGCTTAACCGGCTGAGCCACCCAGGTGCCCCTCTCGCTCACTTTTAAATCACACATTTTGTGGAATCCAAATAGATTAAATGTTTAACACATTTTTGTTGAATGGATACATATGTGAATGAATAAAATAAAATGTCTGGTAGAAGAAATAGTAGAAAACTACTTTTTAAAAAATAACATTATGGACATGGAGTTTTGTTCACTTGCTATTTTATGTTTATTTTTATTTTCTTGTTGTTTGTTTGCCTTTATAGAAGTTTATCATTCATTTATTTAGACTGAGTTCAACTTGTAACACATCCAGGAGGAAAGTTTCTTGTTGGAATAGAGTATATCCAAATGTCATATAGATCGTTTTTTTCTAGCCTATTTGTGTAATACAATGAGAATGAGATCCTTGTTCAAGTTTATAGATTATTATGTGGAGAAAAAATAGGCTGGAGAAAATATTTCCTATGTCCTGTACCCTTGGATATTTTAAAACAAGTGGCGTCTTTCTTACTTGTTAAGGACTGTGGAAAATATGTCAAGTTCTTTTAGCAAGAGTTCTGGTAGATGAGATTCTGCATTGCTGATATGAAGCTGTTCTGAATTGCATCCATAGACCACATAAATTCTTTATCTTACTAAATGTATCATTAAAACGTTATAGGTTCAGTTAGTCATCTTGCCCAGGAGATCCTCTGAATACATTCTAGAGAGTTAGAGTTTTGATTTTTTTGTTAAATCATTTAGCATCAACCACACACACACAAAATCCAATTCATGTTCATTAGATAATAGGATAAAAGTTACAGTTGAGAGATAATTTTTCAAAAGAAAAAGGAAACAAAAATGTCATTTAATAGGACACATGGTTTGCTTGAGTAATCATTTGTTTAAAACATGTAAAATTATTTGAATATACTTTCAGATTGCAGAATGGTTTGCTAGAGTGAAAAAAAAATGATGATGACATTAAGACCTACCAGCCATAACTGTTTTCAACCATTTTATTGGGTAGTGGATGTACCTGTTATTGACTTCTATTCCTGTCTATAAGGGGAAGCTAATTATTTTGAAGAGAAAAAAGAAGAGTGATATATAAATAGGGTACAGTCTGAATGTTGATTTGGAACTCTTCATAAGCTAATTAAAGGACATGAATAATAGTTACTTCAGGCTTATGTCATTGACCTCTCCTATCTGAACATATGAAAGTCTGTCATTTCTAGTCTAGTTGAGTAAGCCAAATGACTCCTTGTGGTCAATAGACATGAGTAGAAAATATGGATGTCAACTTAGGAAGGAGGCTGTGTAAAATCCTTCTGCAACCTTCTTTTTCTTTTCCTTTTGCAGTGTCTAAAAGCCCTGCTTTGCATTGAAGAAATCATAATTTAAAAACTAGGCAGATCTCCCAAGACACCACTTAGTGAAAAACTGCCCTGGAAAGTTATTGAACCTCATCAGACTTTGCATAAATAAGAGATAACATTTGTTTTATAAAGCCACTTATATTTTAGTGGAATTTATTATTTTATCATAACCTAGTATTTATATAAATGGCAATTATGTTCATTTTCTATGCCCTGAAGTTCAGTGTGTTGAGTTGGATATTTGGGTACATGTCTCATGATGTATAGCTATTGAGCACCCAGCATGTCCTTACTGATTCGCATAATGTTTATTGAGTTCCTATTCTATAGTGACACTTTGCTTGGCACTAGGAAAACAAAATTCCATAAATATATACAATAATATATATAATATATAAAAATTCTGAGATTTCAGTAGTAATGCCAATGCCCTGTTAAGATAAATGAAGAGCTAAATAATATTTGAAAGATATTACCTAAGCAATTTAGAAAAAGGATCACAGAAGAAATGTTGGACATAGACAACGTAGACCCTAAAGACGAAGAAGAAAGTCCAATGCACCAAGGAGAAGGGTTCTCCAGATGGCAGAAATGCTCAATAGTATAAGCACACATTCTATACATAGTTAATGGTCAAGTAGCAAGTAGAGATAAGAAGTGGATGATGGTTTTATTAACATAGTTTAGATACATTCTGCCAAGAGTGAAGTACCACAGACAGATTTTTTTTTCCACTGACAGATTTTTAAGTTGGGCAAGAACATGACCGTATTTGTTATAAAACATTTTGGAAACCACATGGAAGATGAACAAAAGAGGAAGGACTTGTAGGCAAAGACTCATTTGGTTACTGAAATAATACAGATGAGACTAACTGCACATCTCTATAACAGTGGTAGTGTACATGGAGAGAATATTGTAAATTTTAGAGTCACTGGTAAGGAGGAGGGCTTGTTTTACGGGGGGATGTCAATGTTAGAGGAGAAAAAAGAAATAAAGATCATAGTGAAGCTTCTAGTTTATGTGATTAGGAAGAAAATGAAGCCATTCTTATCAAGAGGGTCCAAAAAGGGAGAAATGTGTTGGGCATAAGATTTTTGTGTCCTAATTTCTGGAACCTGTAAATGTCACCTTATATAGGAAATAATTTGAAGATCTGACTAAGTTTGAGATTATGAGATGGGAAAATTATCCTGGATTATCAAGGTAGACCTTAAGTGCAGTCACAGTGTCCTTACAAAGTGGAGGAAGAAGATTACAGAAAGAAGAGGAGAAGGCAGTGTGACCACAGAGGCAGAGATCGGATTGATGTAACCATAAACCAAAGATACCAGCAGAAGCTAGAAGCTGGAAGTAGGAAGAGGGAAGAAAAGATTCTCCCATAAAATCTCTTTAAGAGAACAGTTCTGACAGTATATTGATTTCAGCCCTATGAAATTGATTTTGGACTTCTTGTCTCTATAGCTATAACAAATTTCTGTTGTTTAAAAACACTACATTTGTGATAATTTGTTACAGCAGCAATGGCAAACTAATACAAGTTTACAAGATTAGTATAGTTTCTGGCTATAAGCATGTGGATGTATGTACTTATATGAGTATATGTGGTTTTTGAAGTGTGTGTATACGTGTGTGTATATGCATGTGTGTGTATGGGTACATGTGAATTGATGAAAGTGTAGAGGAAGGGAAAGGCTAAAGCTGAAACAAAATACAGCAAGTAACTTGGAAAACAATGTACTTCTCACTTCTCTCCACCAATGCTGTAGCCAGGATACCAGATATGAAAATATCAGAGAAAATTAAGAAAGAAAGGCTGTAGGCAAGTCAGTAAAATCATCCTAGTTCATGGATAATGTGCTGTCAGGAGGGCTAGCCATAAATGGACTTTATGATTCCCTGTCTGGGGGTGTGAACATTAAAACTCTGAGACTCACCACATCTCACATTTCTGTACCCCAGCTCTATTCCTCCACCATCCTTCCATTAATGACTTTCATGAAAAAGGTGATAAAAGACAAATTTTATGAAAATCGCTTGTGACCTCCATATAGAAAATAGTGGGAAATGAAAATGGTATTTACAACAACCATGAGGTGATGCCCTACATCCTTCCCGTATGTCCAACAACATGAAAGAATAGAGACTAGGACTGTCACACAGAGCCATCCTCTGAATAGAGGAGAGAATGTTGTAAAAATCTAGGGATACTTTCTGGATCCTCTTTGTATGAGTTCCTATGATGAGCAAATAATAATTATAGTAAACATCAACTGAGTTAGACACAGTTTCAAGGGCTTTTTATGTGTCATCAATTTATTCCTCATAGTGCCACCAAGCTATAATATTCTTTATCTCATAGATGAAGGAGTAGAGATACACAGAGAGATTAGTATATAGTCAGTAAGCAATAGGGTTAGCAGTCCAAATGAGCCCACATTTTTACCAATATGCTACAGATTTTATGGAAAGTCAGATAACACTCAGGTTCATTTCTAAGACTCCTATTCACATTTTCTAATGTGTAATGCAATAACAAAGCAATAACAATATGAGGTCAACCAGTTTTGGAAGACCTTCTAAAAACGTCAGGTTTTACTCATGGTCCCTGAGCTCAGGCTCTTCTGGAATTCAATTACTGAAACAGATAATAATGTACTTCCTCTTCCAATTCTTCCCTCTCTTTCTCCCCTCCCCCCCGCCCTCCCCCCCCCCCCGCAACAGATTCTGATAATTGTCAAGCCACCTGATAAAATATTCATGCTGATACCTAATCAGAATGAATTTCTGATTAAGGCATAAACACTTAAATAATAGTTGATAGGATAGAATGATTGGGGAAAATATTGTGGTTAAGAATAAAAATAATTTTTAAAAGTCTTATTGAAAATCATTCCAAACCAAGACACTTCTCTTTTTTGACGAAAAGCTTTTATGTGTTTCATTATTATCACTTAAAATTGAAATTTACACTTAACATTGATATGGATAAAAAATAAAAAATCCAAAGACCCACACTAAAATATACAGTGAACCCCACATTATAAATTGAATTTACCTTTGCAATATCTAACATCACCTTTAATGGCTTATTTCTTATAATTTATATTTTATTTTTATAAATGCAAAAGATAAAAACTAAAAGTCTAAATACTTTATTAATCAAATTTTTAATAGGGTGTATTTCAATTAATTTCAAGTTAGGCCCCATTACAATTTTTCCATATAACCTATATTTATTGAAAAGAGGGTCATATGGCAAGAAGAAATTATTTCATCTTTTAGAAAAAATATTTGAAAACAAAATCTCTAAACCTATTCATTTTTATTTTATATTGTAAAATTAAGACATGTGAAGGAAATATATTTCCAATACTTTCTGAAGGAGGTACAGTTGAATGTCTGTCTCCAGGATACATGTCTGTCTCCCATTTCTAGTTATACAATTTTAAACTGTTACTGATTTTAGTTCTTTTGGTCATCTATATTAAATTAATTGTAGGCTTCCATAATTTAGCTATTGTTGAGAGTGCTGCTATAAACATTGGGGTACAAGTGCCCCTATACATCAGCACTCCTGTATCCCTTGGGTAAATTCCTAGCAGTGCTATTGCTGGGTCATAGGATAGATCTATGTTTAATTTTCTGAGGAACCTCCACACTGTTTTCCTGAGTGGCTGTACCAGTTTGCATCCCACCAACAGTGCAAGAGGGTTCTTGTTTCTTCACATCCTTTCCAGCATCTATAGTCTCCTGATTTGTTCATTTTAGCCACTCTGACTGGCGTGAGGTGATATCTGAGTGTGGTTTTGATTTGTATATCCCTGATGAGGAGTAACACTGAGCATCTTTTCATGTGCCTGTTAGGCATCTGGATGTCTTCTTTAGAGAAGTGTCTATTCATGTTTTCTGCCCATTTCTTCACTGGATTATTTGTTTTTGCGGGTGTGGAGTTTGGTGAGCTCTTTACAGATTTTGGATACTAGCCCTTTGTCTGATATGTAACGTGGATGGAACTGGAGACTGTTATGCTAAGTGAAATAAGTCATACAGAGAAAGACAGATACCATATGTTTTCATTCTTAGGTGGATCCTGAGAAACTTAACAGAAGACCATGGAGGAGGGGAAGGAAAAAAAAAGTAAGAGAGGAAGGGAGCCAAACCATAAGAGACTCTTAACAACTGAGAATTAACTGAGGGATGATGGGGGGTGGGAGGGAGGGAAAGTGGGTGATGGGCATTGAGGAGGGCACCTGTTGGGATGAGCACTGGGTGTTGTATGGAAACCAATTTGACAATAAATTTCATATTAAAAAAAATAAATTAATTGTAGGCTTATGCCAGATTTTCCTGATTCATCAACTGTAAGCATTATCTGATTCCATTTATTAAGGATTAACTTCAATTAAACTCCCTCCTCCTCTTATCTTCCATGTTTTATAATAAATATTGGTTCTATTGATTATTTATATGATTTTAAATAATATACTTAAAACTCTATTTCTTTTTTATTTTTTTTTTATTTTTTAATATATGAAATTTACTGTCAAATTGGTTTCCATACAACACCCAGTGCTCATCCCAAAAGGTGCCCTCCTCAATACCCATCACCCACCCTGTCCTCCCTCCCACCCTGCCCTCCCTCCCACCCCCCATCAACCCTCAGTTTGTTCTCAGTTTTTTAACAGTCTCTAATGCTTTGGCTCTCTCCCACTCTAACCTCTTTTTTTTTTTTTTTTCCTTCCCCTCCCCCATGGGTTTCTGTTATGTTTCTCAGGATCCACATAAGAGTGAAACCATATGGTATCTGTCTTTCTCTGTATGGCTTATTTCACTTAGCATCACACTCTCCAGTTCCATCCATGTTGCTACAAAAGGCCATATTTCATTTTTTCTCATTGCCACGTAGTATTCCATTGTGTATATAAACCACAGTTTCTTTATCCATTCATCAGTTGATGGACATTTAGGCTCTTTCCATAATTTGGCTATTGTTGAGAGTGCCGCTATAAACATTGGGGTACAGGTGCCCCTATGCATCAGTACTCCTGTATCCCTTGGATAAATTCCTAGCAGTGCTATTGCTGGGTCATAGGGTAGGTCTATTTTTAATTTTCTGAGGAACCTCCACACTGCTTTCCAGAGCGGCTGCACCAATTTGCATTCCCACCAACAGTGCAAGAGGGTTCCTAAAACTCTATTTCTTGATCCATCAACCTCAAAATCTCTTAACAGCCTTCTTCCCTCATTTCTTTCTTTACCTTGCATATCTGTTAGTACTCCTTTCCATTGTAAAAAATTTGCATTCTGTAATATTACACACTTCCATGATTACAGGTCTGTAATGTTACAGATTTCCATGATTTCCCTATAGGTTGACCCTGAAAACTTAAAGCTGAGATGTAGTCTCTGCCATACTAAAATTATGTCAATATAATTTTTTTCAGAACCAGATAGATTCTCTGAGGAGTGGTGGCTCCATGTCACTGAATTTTTGTGAGTAAAAGGGGGAAAACCCCAAGGCTTCAAAGCATGCTCTTTTTACACTATATTAATCATTCAAAATTATCTCATATGTTAGTTTGCTTTGCACTCTCTTCCTCCTTTAGAGCTCGGTATTTTCTCTTGGATATTCTGCTTACATTTTGCTGTTTTGTCCCAGGACCAAATGCCTTTTCCAAATCAGTAAGGTCAATCTGTAATGGTTTCGTGAATGCTCTGATAAATAGTGACTCCTCCTTAGGTGTGCCAAATGGTTACTACTCTGGGAAGGTCTTAGCTACTCATTTCTGAAGCCCATGTCTGACCCTTTCTTGGGTGACTTTTCTTTCTTGAAGTATATGTTAATTATTTTTTTTCAGAAAGAATGCATGGGAAGTAAGCTTTCTGCATCTCATTTTGCTCATTCTCTATCGAGGGAATGTATTGTCATTTCGCTTCCAGAGAGGCTGTGAGAAATCTAAAGTTTATTGTGATTCTTATTTCCTTATAATGGGTTGCTATTTTTCTCTCTGGAAATTTATAGAGAATTTCCATTATTTTTTTCTTAGATATATATATTTTTTTAATATGAGATCTCTGGGTAAATGTGGGTTAAAAGAATTCAACCTTCTTTTTTTAAATTTAATTTAATTATTTATTATTTTTTTTAAATATGAAATTTATTGTCAAATTGGTTTCCATACAACACCCAGTGCTCATCCCAAAAGGTGCCCTCCTCAATACCCATCACCCACCCTCCCCTCCGTCCCACCTCTCATCAACCCTCAGTTTGTTCTCAGTTTTTAAGAGTCACTTATGTTTTGGCTCCCTCCCTATCTAACCTTTTTTTTTCCTTCCCCTCCCCCATGGCCTTCTGTTAAGTTTCTCAGGATCCACATAAGAGTGAAAACATACGGTATCTGTCTTTCTCTTTATGACTTATTTCACTTAGCATGACACTCTCCAATTCCATCCATGTTGCTACAAAAGGGCATATTTCATTCTTTCTCATTGCCACGTAGTATTCCATTCTGTATATAAACCACAATATCTTTATCCATTCATCAGTTGGTGGACATTTAGGCTCTTTCCATAATTTGGCTATTGTTGAAAGTGCTGCTATAAACATTGGGGTACAAGTGCCCCTGTGCATCAGCACTCCTGTATCCCTTAGGTAAATTCCTAGCAGTGCTATTGCTGGGTCATAGGGTATATCTATTTTTAATTTTTTGAGGAACCTCCACACTGTTTTGCAGAGTGGCTGCACCAGTTTGCATTCCCACCAACAGTGCAAGAGGGTTCCTGTTTCTCCACATCCTCTCCAGCTTCTGTAATCTCCTGATTTGTTGATTTTAGCCACTTTGACTGGCGTGAGGTGGTATCTGAGTGTGGTTTTGATTTGTATTTCCCTGATGAGGAGCAACGTTGAGCATCTTTTCATGTGTCTGTTGGCCATCCAGATGTCTTCTTTAGAGAAGTGTCTATTCATGTTTTCTGCCCATTTCTTCACTGGATTATTTGTTTTTCGGGTGTGGAGTTTAGTGAGCTCTTTATAGATTTTAGATACTAGCCCTTTGTCCGATATGTCATTTGCAAATATCTTTTCCCATTCTGTTGGTTGCCTTTTAGATTTGTTGATTGTTTCCTTTGCAGTGCATAAGCTTTTTATCTTCTTGAGGTCCTAATGGTTCATTTTTGCTTTTAATTCCCTTGCCTTTGGAGATGTGTCAAGTAAGAAATTGCTGCGGGTGAGGTCAGAGAGGGTTTTTCCTGCTTTCTCCTCTAAGGTTTTGATGGTTTCCTGTCTCACATTCAGGAGACAGGAATCCATATTGAGTTTATTTTATCCATTTTGAGTTTATTTTTGTGAATGGTGTAAGAAAGTGGTCTAGTTTCATCCTTTTGCAGGTTGCAGTCCAGTTCTCCCAGCACCATTTGTTAAAGAAACTGTCTTTTTTCCATTGGATATTCTTTCCTGCTTTGCCAAAGATTACTTTGCCATACTTTTGTGGGTCTAATTCTGGGGTTTCTGTTCTATTCCATTGGTGTATGTGTCTGTCTTTGTGCCAATACCATGCTGTCTTGATGATTACAGCTTTGTAGTAGAGGCTAAAGTCTGGGATTGTGATGCCTCCCGCTTTGGTTTTCTTCTTCAAAATTACTTTGGCTATTTGGGGCCTTTTGTGGTTCCATATGAATTTTAGGATTGCTTGTTCTAGCTGCGAGAAGAATGCTGGTGCAATTTTGATTGGGATTGCATTGAATGTGTAGATAGCTTTGGGTAGTATTGAGATTTTAACAATATTTATTCTTCCAATCCATGAGCACGGAATGTTTTTCCATTTCTTTATATCTTCTTCAATTTCCTTCATAAGCTTTCTATAGTTTTCAGCATACAGATCTTTTACATCTTTGGTTAGGTTTATTCCTAGGTATTTTATGCTTCTTGGTGCAATTGTGAATGGGATCAGTTTCTTTATTTGTCTTTCTGTTGCTTCATTATTAGTGTATAAGAATGCAACTGATTTCTGTGCATTGGTTTTGTATCCTGCAAATTTGCTGAATTCATGTATCTGTTCTAGCAGACTTTTGGTGGAGTCTATCGGATTTTCCATGTGTAATATCATGTCATCTGCAAAAAGTGAAAGATTGACTTCATCTTTGCCAATTTTGATGCCTTTGGTTTCCTCTTGTTGTCTGATTGCTGATGCTAGAACTTCCAACACTATGTTAAACAACAGCGGTGAGAGTGGACATCCCTGTCGTGTTCCTGATCTCAGGGGGAAAGCTCTCAGTTTTTCCCCACTGAGGATGATATTAGCTGTGGACTTTTCTTAATTGGCTTTTATGATGTTTAAGTATGTTCCCTCTATCCCAACTTTCTCGAGGGTTTTTATTAAGAAAGGGGATGCTGAATTTTGTCAAATGCTTTTTCTGCATCAATTGACAGGATCATATGGTTCTTATCTTTTCTTTGATTAATGTGATGTATCACATTGATTGATTTGCGAATGTTGAACCAGCCCTGCATCCCAGGAATGAATCCCACTTGATCATGGTGAATAATTCTTTTTATATGCTGTTGAATTCGATTTGCTAGTATCTTATTGAGAATCTTTGCATCCATATTCATCAGGGATATTGGCCTATAGTTCTCTTTTTTTGCTGTATCTCTGTCTGGTTTAGGAATCAAAGTAATACTGGCTTCATAGAATGAGTCTGGAAGTTTTCCTTCCCTTTCAATTTTTTGGAACAGGTTGAGAAGGATAGGTATTATCTCTGTTTTAAATGTCTGGTAGAATTCCCCAGGGAAGCCATCTGATCCTGGATTCGTATTTGTTGGGAGATTTTTGATAGCTGAATCAATTTCTTTGCTGGTTGTGGGTCTGTTCAAGTTTTGTATTTCTTCCTGTTTGAGTTTTGGAAGTGTGTGGGTGCTTAGGAATTTGTCCATTTCTTCTGTCCAGTTTGTTGGCATATAATTTTTATAGTATTCCCTGATAATTGCTTGTATTTCTGAGGAATTGGTTGCAATAATTCCATTTTCATTCATGATTGTATCTATTTGGGTCATCTCCCTTTTCGTTTTGAGAAGCCTGGCTAGAGGTTTATCAATTTTGTTTATTTTTTCAAAAAACCAAGTCTTGGTTTCATTGATCTGCTCTACAGTTTTTTTAGATTCTATATTGTTTATTTCTGCTCTGATCTTAATTAGTGCTCTTCTTCTGCTGGCTTTGGGGTGTTTTTGCTGTTCTGCTTCTATTTCCTTTAGGTGTGCTGTTAGATTTTGTATTTGGGATTTTTCTTGTTTCTTGAGATAGGCCTGGATTGCAATGTATTTTCCTCTCAGGACTGCCTTCGCTGCATCCCAAAGCGTTTGGATTGTTGTATTTTCACTTTCATTTGTTTCCATATATATTTTCTTAACGTTTATTTATTTTAGAGACAGAGAGAGACAGAGCATGAATGGGGGAGGGTCGCAGAGAGGGAGACACAGAATCTGAAACAGGCTCCAGGCTGTGAGCTGTCAGCACAGAGCCTGATGTTGGGCTCGAACTCACGAACCGTGAGATCATGACCTGAGCCGAAGTCGGCCGCTTAACTGCCTGAGCCACCCAGGCGCCCCTCCATATATTTTTTAATTTCTTCTCTAATTGCCTGGTTGACCCATTCATTCTTTAGTAGGGTGTTCTTTAACTTCCATGCTTTTCGAGGTTTTCCAGACTTTTTCCTGTGGTTGATTTCAAGTTTCATAGCATTGTGGTCTGAAAGTGTGCATGGTATGATCTCACTTCTTTTATACTTATTAAGGGCTGTTTTGTGACCCAGTATGTGATCTATCTTGGAGAATGTTCCATGTGCACTCGAGAAGAAAGTATATTCTGTTGCTTTGGGATGCAGAGTTCTAAATATATCTGTCAAGTCCATCTGATCCAATGTATCATTCAGGGCCCTCGTTTCGTTATTGACCATGTATCTAGATGATCTATCCATTGTTTTCAGTGGAGTATTAAAGTCCCCTGCAATTACCACATTCTTATGAATAAGGTTGCTTATGTTTGTGATTAATTGTTTTATATATTTGGGGGCTCCTGTATTTGGCGCATAGACATTTATAACTGTTAGCTCTTCCTGATGGATAGATCCTGTAATTATTATATAATGCCCTTCTTCATCTCTTGTTACAGCCTTTAAAGTCTAGTTTGTCTGATATAAGTATAGCTACTCCAGCTTTCTTTTGACTTCCAATAGCATGATAGATAGTTCTCCATCCCCTCATTTTCAATCTGAAGGTGTCCTCAGGCCTAAAATGAGTCTCTTCTAGACAGCAAATAGATGGGTCTTGTTTTTTTATCCATTCTGATACCCTATGTCTTTTGGCTGGCGCATTTAGTCCATTTATATTCAGTGTTATTATTGAAAGATATGGGTTTAGAGTCATTGTGATGTCTGTAGTTTTCATGCTTGTAGTGACGTCTCTGGTACTTTGTGGTCTTTGTAACATTTTGCTCATAGAGTCCCCCTTAGGATCTCTTGTAGGGCTGGTTTAGTGGTGATGAATTCCTTCAGTTTTTGTTTGTTTGGGAAAACCTTTATCTCTCCATCTATTGTGAATGACAGGCTTGCTGGATACAGAATTCTCGGCTGCACATTTTTTCTGTTTATCACATTGATGACTTCCTGCCATTTCTTTCTAGCCTGTCAAGTTTCACTAGATAGATCTGCCACTAGTCTTATGGGTTTCCCTTTATATGTTATAGCCTGTTTATCCCTAGCTGCTTTCAGAATTTTCTCTTTATGCTTGTATTTTGCCAGTTTCACTATGATACGTTGTGCAGAAGATCGATTCAAGTTACGTCTGAAGGGAGGTCTCTGTGCCTCTTGGATTTCAATGCCTTTTTCCTTCCCCAGATCAGCGAAGTTCTCAACTATGATTTGTTCAAGTACACCTTCAGCCCCTTTCTCTCTCTCTTTCTCTTCTGGAATTCCTATTATATGGATATTGTTCCGTTTGATTGCATTACTTAGTTCTCTAATTCTCCCCTCATATTTTTGGATTTTTTTTATCTCTCTTTTTCTCAGCTTTCTCTTTTTCCATAATTTTATTTTCTAATTCACCTATTCTCTCCTCTGCCTCTTCAATCTAAGCTGTGGTCGCCTCCATTTTATTTTGCACCTTACTTATAGCATTTTTTAGCTCCTCATGACTATTTCTTAGTCCCTTCATATCTGTAGCAATAGATTCTCTGCTGTCCTCCATACTTTTTTCAAGCTCAGCAATTAATTTTATGACTATTATTCTAAATTTTTGTTCTGTTATATTGATTAAATCATTTTTGATTAATTAATTAGCTGTCGCTACATCCTGGAGTTTCTTTTGGGGAGAATTCTTCTGTTTCATCATTTTGGATAGTCCCTGGGGTGGCGCCCGACTTCAGGGCACTTTGCCTGTGCTGTCTGGAGTAACTTGTGTTGATGGGCGGGGCCACAGTCAGACCTGATGTCTGTCCCCAGCCCACTTCTGGGGCCACAGTCAGATTGGTGTGTACCTTATCTTCCCCTCTCCCAGCGGCAGGAGTGCTGGGCCCCTGTGGAGTGCTGTGGCCCCTGTCTGGGCTACTTGCACCCTGCCAGGCTTGTGGTGCTGCTTCTATGAGATCTGGCCAATAGCGTATTAAACAGGGTGGATCCGCAAGGTGCACAGGGACAGGAGGGGCAGGCTTAGCTCACTTTGCTATAGGTGGTCCCCTGCGGGAGGGGTCCTGCAGCACCTGGAGGGAGGCCAGCCCCTTGGAGGGATGGATCCACAGAAGCACAGTGTTGGGTGTTTGTGCGGTGCAAGCAAGTTGGGTGATGGAAACTGGTTCCCTTTGGGATTTCGGCTTGGGGATGGGAGATGGAGATGGCTCTGGCCGAGCTGAGCTCTCTTTTCCAGGGTTCAACACCTCTCCCTCTCGGTGTCCTCTCACCCTTCCACTCTCCAAGCAGAGCTGTTGACTTATAACATTCCAGGCTGTCAGAACTCACCCAGTCCAGCCCTCTGCTTTTGCGAGCCAGACTCTGGGATTCCACCTTGCCGCTTGGGCTACCCCTCCGCCACCCCGCTCCCTCCCACCAGTCCGTGTAGCAAGCACTGCCTCTCCACCCTTACTACCCTCTTCCATGGGCCTCTTGTCTACACTTGGCTCCATGGAGTCTGTTCTGCTAGTCTTCTGGCGGTTTTCTGGGTTATTTAGGCAGATGTGGGTGGAACTAAGTGATCAGCAGGACGAGGTAAGCCCAGCGCCCTCCTACGCCACCATCTTCCGAACCTCCTCTCAACCTTCTTGATACTAAGTGAGAACTTCTGATCTGAAGACATATATCTTCGTCTTTACCTCTGGAAATTTTCCTTTCTTTGATTTCTTTGATAATTTGTTCCCTCCGTTTTTTCATTTTTTCTAGTTTTTAAATATTTCATGATTCTTCCAGTGGAAGAATATGGAAATATGGATTGTCAATATCCTCTCTACCATTTTTTATCTATTTGTCATTTGTCATTTGTGTTCTGAAATAATTTCTAAATTTTCATTTCAAATACTTTATTGGATTCAGTTTTCAATAACCACATTTTAAATATGGTTTTAGATAACTATTACTCCAGTTCATAACAGGCTGTTTATGTTGCATTGAAACAATATCTTATCTAAACTCTCTAGACATATTAATTAGAAGTAGTTTATTATTTGATTGTATCCTTTTCTCTAATCTGAATTTTATTGTTTTTCCTTCAGGTTTAGTTGTGTCATTTGTTCATCTTTACTCTTTTTTTTATAACTATTGAATTTCTAGGATAGCAACAGATTCTTAATTGGTCACTGATAAACATAAAATAAAGGATCTGGTAGATTAACTATGTGGCTAGCAGGGGTTTCCTCTGCTGTAATAGGTCTGTTCCTTGAATGAGGGAGAGGTATACAATGTGTGCGTGTGTGTGTGTGTGTGTGTGTGTGTGTGTGTGTGTGGTATTTTGAGGTGTTACTGTGATATTTCTGGGTTTTAAGTATGAAGCAGGCATATAGCTAAGAATTCAGACACATTCAAATACCAAAACAAGGCCAGTATGACTAATGTGAACAAACCCTCAATCTGGGAGCTGTGGGTCTCCCTCAACATATCACTCAATCTATATCTGGCATTGAAGCAAATGTCACTTCCTAATGCACAGGAATGGGGGTGGCCTGAACATGCACATGTCTTTCAGTTTGATTCTCCATCAGTCATCATGATTTCCGCCCTTCCTCCTACGCCTTCTCTTCCTTAGCTCCTGACTCTAGGGAGCTGCACTGTGCAAAATTGCTGCTAGTTCCACTGCAGCTTTTTCTGTTGAATATACTGAGCGATGGCTCTTTTTATTCTAATATATCCATCAAGGTGCTCCCATCAGTCTTCTGTCTTCCAGAAATTCATTCTAATCTTTTGACTGCTGATGTTTCTCTGCTGCCATTCTCAGAAGCTCTGCAGATTTATTCACTTTCATATTTCTTCCCTGAACACTCCATGGATTTTTGAGATAGAGAAGAATTTAATGAAATTTCTGACTCTAATAACTGGAACTAGAAGCCTGTAAGAATTTTTAAATGTTATTTCATAAAGAAAAGCAACATTTAAAGTCCATACCAAAGAAGTATTCCCATATATATGTACATATGAAAAGAGCTAAGTTCTCCTTTCTACAGTATTTATACAAATCACCAAAGATAAACTAAAAGAGTGAGAAAGAATTCAAAGAAAAAAACATTTTTGTAGATCTGAAAACCACAAATCTTTAAATAATATTATATTTTCAAAGACAAATTAAAAAATAACTGGCAGGCTGAGAAAATATAATTTCAATATGTATAGCTGAAAAATAGTTAATTACTTGTATGTCACCCTTAAAAATCTTTGTAATTTATTAAATTAAGAAAAATCTTAAGTGTCAAAACTTGAAAAAAAAGACTACAGGATATGAAAGGTAAGTTAAATAATGAAATGACTGATAAATATTTTTCAAAAACTTTTAAATTATGGGGAAATATTCAAATACTTGGCAGATGAAATATGATTCATTTGGATACAAGTTTCAAAAACACAATTTGAATTTATTTAAATTAAAAAGGAATGTAGTAAAAGGATATTGGTGTAGTTTACTTAATGAAAAGAAGAGAAGACCCCAGTATGCTTCTGGGGATTCTACTCAACCCAGTGCTTCTAAGACATTTACTCTCTCTGAGTGACTCTCACGTGTTCAACTCTCAAATTGGATACAGCCTTGTCTTGTCTTATGTAGAAAGTGAACTTGCCACTTGGTTCACAGAGTTATGTCTACCTTATAGAGTGACCCTGGAGGAGAGCTCTTGCTTATTGGGAAGGACCCTGACCTACCTTGAGTCACATGCCTACCATGAACAAATGAATATGGCTAGGTGCGCTGTGACTGCACCAAAACTGGTTCCCCTGCTAAACCCTGTAGTCACAGGGTAGTGACTAGGTTGGTTTGCTAGCCAGATGAAATAAGAGCTACTTAGCTGTATAATAAGTGAAGAGGAGGTTTTGTTAAAAGGAAGATGTTGCAAAACTGGGGGGCAAAATGTTTCTGAATCCTTTCTTGACAGTCACTTCCACCCATGAGAATTTGAAGGATGTTGATCTACTAGAAAGAGTAGTACACAGGAAATTAAATATTACCTCTGTGGCTGCATCATTGCTGGCTATCACAAGGGTTTACTGGCCAAAAATAGATTGGAGCACACAGCATTTATAACCTAAAGACCAACAGGGAACAAAATTTTCATGCAGTTCTAATCTCTTTCTCACATATTCACCAAAATCCCACATGGTGAAATCTGTCAAGCATTTGAGTGGTCTTTAACAAAAAAAAAAGAAAGAAAGAAAGAGAAAAAAAAGTTGAATGGGCTACAAGGCTCAGCTTTCTTATCTTAAAACATAAGAATAAGCAGAAGAAAGGGCCCACATTCATAAGCATGATTCCTTATTAAGCAATATGGCCCAATTAGTGAACAGGACTTTGTCCTATTAGATTAGCAAATGACCATGTTGGAGGAGGCAGCAAGAAAGTAGATGAAAGAAAGGAATGGGCAATCCTTTGATCTTTCATGTAACTAATCCAAACATAAGTTTATGTCCTTATATGATCACTTGCAACTCTAGTCATGAATTTTCACTTTTCGTTATAGATATAGTGGGCTTTAGTCATAGAATTCAATAACAGGAGATGAATTTAGAGACTAAGTTTAACTGCATTATTTTAGACTAAACTGATATTCTGAGTAAATAAATTACTCTTTGAATTCGGGCTTTCTAACGGGGATGTGTGCTTTCTATTATATGTATCTGTGTTTCTACAATTAAGAAGGTTGCTTCTTCATTAAACAATACCTACTTGTCTGTATCTTCTCTATCAATCAATATAATATCATCTGTGTATTCTGTAATCTTAAGATAACGTATTTTTTATAAGATGTTGTACAATGACTATTTTCTATCTCTAGGGTCAAGCTCAATAAAACTGTACCCAGTCTTTTCTATTTTTGATTAAAAACAACTTTAATTCCTGAAGATTTTGTCCCTAAAATATATAGGTTTATTTCAACGTTTTATCGCCTATGTGTATGGGAAATACTTTTTCACATTTGTGGATATCTTTACTTTTTAATTGCTTAATTAATTTTCTTCCCTAATTTCTCATGCAATATTTATATCAGGCAGCCTCTGAACAGATAGATGCACACAGAGATACATAAACACACACATATACACGCATTCTGCAGCAGTCTTCCTAGAGTAATATTTCAAGTTAGACATTTTTATTTTTATTTTTTAGAAATGGGGAAATAGGCACTGATTTTTTCTTTCTTTCTTTCTTTCTTTCTTTCTTTCTTTCTTTCTTTCTTTCTTTCATGTTTATTTATTTTTGAGAGAGAGAGACAGAGACAGAGACAGAGCATGAGCAGGGGAGGGGCAGGAAGAGAGGGAACACAGAGTCTGAAGCAGTCTGAAGCAGGCTGAGCTGTCAGCACAGAGCCTGATGTGGGGCTCGAACTCAGGAGCTGTGAGATCATGACCCGAGCCTAAGTAGGACACTTAACCAACTGAGCCACGCAGGCATCCCGGCACTGGTTTTCTATAGGCTACCCTGAAACTGTTTCAGAGAGATATGTTGTATTGTGGTATAAGTGCCACTTTCCTGTCATTGAAATACATAAATTCATCTCCCTCCAATTTACCAATTGCATAGCTTATCAATATAATTCAACATCACAAAAGATAAATGGTAAGCAAGCTATATAATGAAATATTTACCATTAATATTCATAACATTCGCATGTGTGTGTGAGAGAGGGAATTACATATTGGACTGTTGAAGTCTGTATACCACAAGGTAATATTTCAGTTTACCTCATGTTTTGGGGTTCAAATTCAGTATGAAAGTTAGTCCTATGTGTAATTTGTAATTTTAAGACTTAATATGATATCTGTTGTGGGTGTTCTACATATTATAAAGTGTGAAATTTATAATGAAATCATCAAGTGAGTAACCTAAGTGACACTAGTTTTAAATTTCTCTTTAATGACATTACTCTCTGCACTGTTATTTAACATAGTATTGGAAGTCCTTGCCATAGCAATCAGACAACAAAAAGAAATAAAAGACATCCAAATTGACAAGGAGGAAGTAAAACTTTCACTATTTGCAGATAACATGATATTCTATATAGAAAACCTGAAAGGCTCTACCAAAAAATTGCTAGAACTGATACACAAATTCAGTAAATCACAGGACACAAAATCAATATATATATAAATCTGTTGCATTTCTATACACCAATAATGACCCAGCAGAAAGACAAATTAAGGAATCAATCCCATTTATAATTGCACCAAAAACCATGAGACACCTAGGAATAAACCTAAACAAAGAAATAAAAGATCTGTACTCTGAAAACTATAAAACACTGATTAAAGGAATTGAAGATATCACAAAAAAATGGAAAGACATTCCATGCTCATGGGTTGGAAGAAGAAATATTATTAAAATGTATATATTACCCAAAGCAATCTACCCATTTAATGCAATCCCTGTCAAATACCAACAGCATTTTTCACAGAGCTAGAACAAACAATTCAAAAATTTCCATGGAAACACAAAAGACCTTGAATCACCATGCGATCTTGAAAAGCAAAGCAAAGATGGAGGCATGACAATTTCAGACTTCAAGTTATATTACAAAGCTCTAGTAATCAAAACAGTATGGTACTAGCACAAAAATAGGCACATAGATCAATAGAGCAGAATAGAAAGTCCAGAAATGAACCCACAACTATATGGTCAATTAATCTTTGACAAAGCAGGAAAGAATATCCAGTGGAAAAAAGATAGTCACTTTAACAAATGGTATTGGGAAAAGTGGACAGCAACATGTGAAAGAATGAAACTTGGCCACTTTATTATACTATACAAAAAAAGAAATTCCAAATGGATGAAAGATCTAAATGTGAGGCATGAAACCATAAAAATCCTAAAGGAGAACATAGGTAGTAACCTTTTTGACATTGGCCATAGCAACTTATTTCTAGATCTGTCTCCTGAGACAAGGTAAACAAAAGCAAGAATATACTCTTGGGACCTCATCAAAATAAAAACTCCTGCACAGCAAAGGAAATAATCAACAAAACTAAAAGACAACCTACAGAATGGGAAAAGATATTTGAAAATGACATATACAATAAAGGTTTAGCATCCCAAATATATATAAAACATAAAACTCAATACCCAAAGAATAATCCAATTATAGAAGGGTCAGAAGTCATGAACAGACAATTTTCCAAAGACATACATATGGCCAACAGACACATGAAAAGATAACCTCACTGATCATCAGGGAAATACAAATGAAAACTACAATGAAATACCACCTCACACCCGTCAGAATGGCTAAAATCAACAACACAAGAAACAACAGGTGCTGGCAAGGACTTGGAGAAAGGGGAACCCTCTTGCAGTGTTGGAGGGAATGCAAACTGGTGCAGCCACTTTGGAAAACAGTATAAAGTTTCCTCAAAAAGTTAAAAATAGAACTACCCTATGACTCAGCAATTGTACTACTAGGTATTTATCCAAAAAATACAAAAATACTAATTCAAAGGGATACGTGCACCCCAATGTTTATAGCAGCATTATTTATAATAGCCCAAGTGTCCATTGCCTGACAAATGGATAAAGAAGAGGTCATATATATATATATAATATGTATATTATATAATACAATATATATTGTATATAATATAATATATATAATATATATACATTATATATAATGGAACATTACTTAGCCATAAAAAGAATGAGATCTTGCTATTTGCAATGACATGGATGGAGCTAGAGTATTGTGCTATGTGAAATAAGTCAAAGAAAGACAAATGCCATATGATTCCCATCATGTGGAATTTAAGAAACAAAGAAATGAGCGAAGGGGCAAAAAAGAGACAGGCAAACCAAGAAACAGACTCTTACCTATAGAGAACAAACGGATGGTTACTAGCAGGGAAATAGTTAGGGAGGTGGGTTAGATAGGTGATGGCAATAAAGAAGAACTGCACTTGTGATGAGCACCGGATATTGTATGGAAGTGTTGAATCACTATATTATACACATGAAACTAATATTTTACTCTGTTAACTCATTGGAATTTACTTTTTTAAAAGTTTATTTCTTTCTTTATTTTGAGAGGGAGAGAAAGAATGGGGATGGGGAAGAGAGAGGAGAGAGAGAATCCCAAGCAGTCTCGGCACTGTCAGCACAAAGCCTAATGTGGGGCTCGAACTCATGAACTGTGAGATCATGACCTGAGCTGAAATGAAGAGTTGGATACCTAACTGACTGAGACACCCAGGCACCCCACTAACTGGAATTTAAATAAAAACTTTAAAAAAATCCTTCAGAGGGGCGCTGGGTGGCTCAGTTGGTTAAGGTCCAACTACAGCTCAGGTCACGATCTCGAGGTCCATGAGTTCGAGCCCCGCGTCGGGCTCTGGGCTAATGGCTCGGAGCCTGGAGCCTGCTTCGGATTCTGTGTCTCCCTCTCTCTCAGCCCCTCCCCCGTTCATGCTCTGTCTCTCTCTGTCTCAAAAATAAATAAAAAACGTTAAAAAAATTTAAAAAAATCCTTCAGAGAAACTATAAAAAATATATTCTCTAATTTGTTTATTTTAGAGCAATTTAAATTTTTAAACCCATAATAATAATTTATTTCCTTCTACTTTAAGGTAAATATGTATCTCAGAATTGGCTGTTGAATTATTACACGTTTTACTGCATATAGGGTAAAGATAGAAGTATAAAAGCATAAAATAACACATTTGTAAAAAGAAGAAGAAATCATACTTGAACTATAAGAAAAATAAGGAAACATGTAACTAATAATGATTTGTATGAGTAAATTTACATATGCAAAAGAAATTATCTAGAAATAAACATTTGCCTTAATAACATAATGCTCTCCAAACTTCTTAGGGAATATTCAAGAAAAATGCAGTTTTAATTTTAATATACACATGAGATCAATTAATGTATCACATATGCAAATATGAAGGCAATGACCCTGATTCTGAATGCTTGTTATTTCTGGAGTTGGCATATGGCTCTCTCTAACAGCAGACATAATGATTTCAATAAATTAGCTGCTAATGCCATGTAATGAACTCTGATTTGTGTTAATTTGTGCATTACTTAGCAATTTCATGTTAATTTTTTTGAATATCAGTTTTTAAGGCAGTACTAGAATTTCATTTTGCACCTAAATTTTTAAAAATGGTAAGAATGAGAAGTACATTTTGATTTAGATATTTTAATAAGAAAAGAAATTTTAAAAAGTACGAATGTGGGATGTCACTCAAAGTTTAAATAAGAATTTGTTTCCAATAATCCAAGTTTTTAAAAATAGTGTTTTAATGGAACAACAACATTGCCAAAGAGTCAGAAAGGGTTATTAGGTTTATATTTAAAATAGCAAGTACTGAATTTCCCTCTTGATCTCTTTCCCACCCCTACCATTCCTACGTAACACAGAACATTACAAGTTTTATCTGATAGTTACTGGCATTGGTGGAGGTAATGGTGGGTCAGTGATATTCACAAATATATACTTGTGCATCTAGGTATGTGAATTGTATATGTATAGCTTAAATATCCACACTGGATTATTTTTATGAAATTATTAGGAATAAAATACACTAACAAAGAAAACCTTTTGACTAAGTGTATTGAATAAAATCAAGATTTTGCTTGTAAGTGTGGTCTTACAAAGACAGATTAATTCTAGACAGCTTACATAAAAGCTGATAAATATGAATATTTTCTATTTGATTTTTGTCAGTCTAAAAAATACAACAGAAGTTAAAATCATTCCTACTTTATGTACACTTTTCTTAATATCTCCTTTAACTTTCTATACCTCACTTTCCTTATGTAGGAGTGGGATAATGGTAATTAACTCATGCAACTCTTAAGGGAATTTAATGAGTTAATATATGCAAAGTGCCTGGCAGTTATCTTTATTAAGAAGTATTGGTAAAGAAGTATGGTTAAATGGATAGTTTCACCTGATCAAACACAGGTGTCTCGTATTTAAATCTCCTGTCCATTTTCTATGTTACAGCCAGTGTTACAGCTAGTGTGAAACATAAATCTGATTTACATTATGATTCCTTTGCTTAATCTTTAGTGGATACTTCCAAGATAAAAGCCAGAATCCCTACATGGAATTCAAGGCCCTTCACATTCTGGCCTCTCCAATTTTCTTCGGTCATCTGTGAATCTTTGTAATTCATATCAACCAGTCTATCCACACTAAACTATTTGTATTTATCTGAATATATCATAATATTGAATGCCCCCATGCCTATTTAAATAATATTCTTTCTGCTTGAAATGCTTGCTGTAACTTTATTTTCCTGGCAAATTCCTACTGATGATTCTTGACTTTGAGATGTGATCATTGATATATCTAAGTGAATATTTCAATCTCCTTGTTTCCATAATCTCTTTAAAACCATGTATTTGAGCCTATCAGAGTATATTGTTTGCATGTCTCTCTCTTGTGGACTCTTAGCATCATGCAGATTAGTACCCTATTCAATATATCCTTTCACACACAGTGCTTAACACAGTACCTAGCATATAATAGACTTTCAGTGAATATTTCGTGAATCCCATGTTGAAAATGATGTAGAATTGTATTCATACGATGTTCTTCCAATAAGAAAAAATAAGGCATAATATTTAAATGGATCTTGGGTATTTCAAATAAATCCTGGATTTATGAGATATTGTTTGTGCTTCTCAGCAGCTGTATTTTCATGTTTAATTCCATGGAATGCTAAGTTCATCTGTTTTTAATTATAAATACTGGAAATATTGCTTTATTTTTTCATCATATAATCTTTGTTTTTTCTTACAGTGTTCTCCGTGTCTCATCGGCTCTGGTAAACTTTCTCACTTCACAAAGAGAACATAAGGTATGGCAAATTCATTCAGTGCTAATCATGAGCTGAGCTTTTTGATGTTTCACTTCCTTCTCTACGACAAAGTTAGAGGTGCCAGGAATATTGAGTTGTGACTTGTGAATCTTCTTGCTGATCCAAACATACACAGGAGACCAAAAAAATATTCAAGGCCCATATAAAGGTAGGTGTTAGACACTGAACCACAGTATATTCAAAAGCATGGAGTCTTTAAACCTTGTTTTTCTTGAAATTAGGGTTGGGATTTTAGGATAGATCAGTCTATATTGTGTACCAACATAAGTTCTGTTAGAGTTGGGGAAGGCAAGTCTCTGTGTAGGAAACTCCAGCATTTTCCAGAGTTTTTCACTCTTGTTCTCATTACTTTCTAGTTCGTCAGAACTTCTGTAATCCTAATTAGCTGCTGTTCATATCCGCACTTCATTGAGGTATGGGGGTTTTGGTTCTCATCTGCTTTGACTGATGGAGTCAGACAATGGGCCTTTCATTTAATGTGAGGTGCCCTAACATGCCAGATAAAAGTGGTTAAGTGGCCATTTTCCAAATTTTTTATGGATTGTCATTTTTTTTAATTATAAAAGCTACATCTTCTCACATCATCTGTGGCATAAAATGCTGAACTTAAAAACAATTTTCTGAACATTCTAAATAATTCCAAATAATTCCAATGAAAGCTTATTTTATAAAGTCACTCATAATGTTTACATATTATGTTATGCATAATATTTTAGACTCCTTGCTGACTTGATGTTGAATCATTTCAAAGTTTCGTGTGCATGTATGTGTGTGCTTGTGTGTGTGTGTGTGTGTGTGTGTGTGTGTGTGTAGGATAGGAGAATGTTTAAAGAGTAAATATCCCTCATTTTTTTCCTTTAATTAACCATATGTAATATTTTTAAAATCATATATGTAGGAGCTTGAGTGCTTATCATGGTTAGGATGTGTTGATCCAGTAATCTAGACTCAGTACCTGGGAACAATGAGAAGTGCTCCTAAATTTCAGTGCATAAAATATAGGCAGGCATTTGGAGAGTCACTATTGGGGTAAAAAGAAAACCAAAGTGAAAAAGTCAGTTCAACTCTGACATTGGTGGTCTGAAGAGGCTAAGGGAAATAGGAGTAGACAATTTATTACCTAAGCAGTATTAATCAGAGCAAGAATTAAGAGGGAGAAGATATTGCCTCTGAAAACAGAACTATAAAAAGTCTTTTTTGTTGTATTGATAAGGCTTTTCCAGAGAAATCAATAGGATGCATATATATATATATATATATATATATATATATATATATATATAAAGAGATATTTATTATAAGGTATCAGCTCGCATGATGGAGGCTGGCAACTCTTAACATCTTCAGGGGGAGTTGGAAAGCTGGAAACCAAAGACAGCAGATAGTAATAGTTCCAGTATAAGTCTGAAGGCCTCAGAACAAGAAGAATCAATGGTGTAGTTCTACTCCAAAGGCTGGTAGACTCTAGACCCAAAAATATCTGATTTCAATTCAAGTCCTAAGGCAGGAAAAAGGCCAATGCTCCAGTTTAAAGATTGTCAGGCAAGAAGGAATCCTCTTTACTTTGGAAAGGTTGGTCTTTTTTGTTATATTAAATGCTTCCACTGATTAGATGAGGCCCAACAACATTAAGGAGGGAAGTTTGCTTTACTCAGTCTACCTATTTTAATGTTAATGTCACATAAAGCACTTTCACAGAAACATCCAGAATAGTGTTTGACTGTATTTCTGAGCACCCTGTGGCCCAGTTAAGTGTACCCATAAAATTAAACATCATATTAGTAGAAACAGAAAATATAAAGTCAATGAATTCACAAATCACAGAGCTCTGACACCTTGCGGAAACCAGACAAAGTGACCACAAAAGTTCATTGATCTTAAGACATAGTTAGGCTGGACCAAATGGAATAGAAGGTCAACTGCCACAGAATGGAATAGGTGGAAATCCCAGTTGTTCAAGTGATGAGTCTCCCTTTCCATGGTAATGATCTTATGATAAGAAAAAGAGGAAGCACATACCTACAAAAGAGAAGTAAACTATAATTAGAGGGAGAGTCACTTATGTTCTAGCGGTGGTAAGGAGAAGGTTCTAAGAAGTTTGGGAAGTATTTTTCATGAATTAAATAATTTTACAAATGTACAAAAATATTAATGTAGGCCTAGGTATTCACATCCCATTGGGCCATCCTTTTTCCTATTTTGTTTAAATCCATGTGGATAACAGATTGTGTGGCTTCCTGCCTATATTGTGTCACCTGTTTTACTTGTAAGCCTTTAAGGAAACTTAGGGAAAATACTGAACCTTATTGTCTTCATATTTGTGTGACTTGTTTTAGGGTCAGAGACATTATAATAGTTGGCATCTTGATTACTCACATTGCCTTTATTATGACTGCACCTCCCTAGGGTGGTAGCAGAAATGGAAGAGGAAGTCAGCACTGGTAAGAAGGACTTGGTTGGAACTTAAAAGGAACAAACCAGAGTGAAAGAGTTCCAAGCACAGGGTAGGAAGCAGTCTTGGAATAATTCCTTCAGCTTCCAACTATGTGTGCAGTTTTTTATGCCTTAAGTCCAGTGACTGTCATTCATTCATTCATTCATTCATTCATTCATTTATTCATTCACATATTTGTTTGTTTATTTGTTTGCTTGTTTATTGGTGCTATTTTTTAGGATCTCACAACCCGCCAGAGAAACTGTAATGCCTTTGATGCTGGTACTCCGGTTCATTCATTCCTGTATCCTCCCCTTTCACATGTCTTTCATTTTGACAGCTGCAGACCCATAGTCACAGTGCTCAGCTAATAAGTGATTATATTTGTTGAGTATTTATTTTATAGGAAAAAATCCTTAACTGAACCTTTAGTTAGTCAACTCTAAATTATGCAGATGGTGGCCCATTGCATCCTGACGTCTTGGATCAAAAGCCTGTGTTTTTGTATCATTTGCGTTGAATTTACCAAAAATCATTTGTGTTCATTCCTGAACTTATTTATTCCAGTTAACATTGTCATTTGCAATTATGAATTTTAAGTATGTCTGTTCAGATGAAATATGAGTGTGAAAGACAAAGTGTGGATGCTTGCATGAAAATGAACTTTAATGCTTAGGATAGACTTGAAGATGAGAGGAAAAGAAAATCTGCTGAATGTATAGGCAGAAAAGCCAAAACTTGGGAGAAAATCAGAAAAATCTGGAGGCATGCTACATTACATTGCTTAGCAACTGTCTTAAATTCCAGCTATCTTTGAAGAAACTCAAGCTGAAATTCACACATTAGATTGGAGTTTATGCAAACAAGACACTGCAGAACTTTAATCATTTAACTAAAAGATTTGGGACCTACATTAAAAATAATTGGTGAATGGATGTGTATTCAATACTTTATATTCACATAAAATGTTTGAAGCATTTATATGCTTTTAGAATTTCCCATTTTTTTTGGTAATCCCTCATTTTAATCAAATGATTGACTAAATATCTATACTACTATTTTTGGCTATGAGATATCTACTGTGGCTAAATCAGTTTTCCTAGCATCAGTATAAATTAATTCATCATTCTTCACCACATTCTTCACATTCTAACAATATTCTAGGTCTTGCGGTTGTTACACGTAAGTACAGGAACCATTACTTCCAATAAAACATTTGCATCCAATTATGAGATAAGTTTTTACTTCTGTTGCAGTAACCAGATCATTAGAGAGGAGGTGGGGCTTGAGTTGGTATTGAGGAGAAATAAGGCAGCAGTGGTGGAGTGTGGGAAGCAGAGACCAAGTCTGGTTCAAAGAAGATTAAGGAGTAAGAAAACCAAGAGGCTTTATAGAGCAAAGCAGATCAAACCTATCTATTGGATCTAAGGAGTCTTACTGAGGAGTAATAAGTGATTCATCCCCAGACTGGAGACAGGTGGTGTCAGCTTTCAATGCCAGGCCAAAGTATTTGTGATTTATTTCTTTGTGTGGAGTTATTAAATGTTTGTGAATAGCAGTAATAGCAAGGAGAGATAACATAATTAAAGCCATATTTTATATGGAATCAATTCATTAGATAGAAGGGGCAGGAAGATGGAAGATGTGGCAACCATTAAGAGGATTGTTATAAACAAACCTTTGAATTATTTGACCCCAAATCTCTAACTCTCCCTAATTACTTACTAACATAAAAGGATATTAAAATTTCTTCCTAATTTGAATAATTATCCATTTACTGTTGTTTTCTTTACAGTTACTCTAAATTTTCAACCCTTTTAATTGAAATCATTTAAACTAGATTACATCATATATAGATATAAACATCCACACACATATATAATTTACTATTTTTATAAGACAGATACAATGATGTATTTTGAATGGTTTGTTCTAACCTATCACCACAGTAGTCTCTGGAATATTCTGACAGTTACAGATCAACTGGATTGATTCACTCAATTCCACAATATGAGTTGCTTGACCTTGATATATTTTGTAATGCTATTTCTATCTACTCCTCAATTTCTCTGACTTATATGTCTCCATGTAACCTCAGTTTTATCTCTCCTTAGCTGATTTCATAAATCCTTCTCTTCTAGTCACCTGTCTAATACTATCTCAATATACCATCTAATAGAGGATGCCCATTAATAGCAGTAGTAAACTCTAAACTGCAGTAAATTATATGACTGGGATTTTTATCTAGGCTTTTTTCCTCATAAAAGATGTTTTTTTTCTATGTCCCTGCTGAACAGGCTTTGTCAGAAATGAACAGCATATAAATATTTGATTTATTACATTTCTATCCACAGCACCAAAATTGAAATGCCATACCTAAAGCACCATTTGTCATCAGGGTGGTAAATGTTCAACCAGTCTGCTTGAATTCTTTTTGTGAGCATAACTAGAGCTAGAATTTATTTGGCCAAAGGAAAAAAAAAGAAAGCCACAAACAATTATGAGGTTTAGTATCTTGCCTAAATGGATACATTTCAACTCTTATTATTAAAAGACAAATACGAAAGGAAATAAGAAAATAATTTAAATCTATTTATAAATCTCCAAACATCATATGGGTAATAATGTCATCAACTTTCTCACCTAGAAAAATGTAGCAGAGCTGACCATAAATATCACCACTGGATAGAATGAATTTCATGTCTTCTCTCTTTTCTTGTCTGTCCTTTACAAATTTGTGTATAATACACCTTGTCATATGTAATTGATCTCTGTGAAGGGCTTGCTATAGATCTCCTCCATGTGTTTTAATGGTAGAAGAATGTATACTAGAAATTATGGTATCATCACTCTGTACTCTAATTGGGTAAGAGAATAGGCTGTTCAAGCCATGAAAGAGTCAATGGGTAAAAAGGAATTTACTCATTTGACAGTTATTGAGAACTTACTCTGGACTATTTAGCCTTCTGTGTCCTGAGGTTGAATCTGGCTTCAGGACACTTGCACTCTTGGTTTTCCTATTACTTTACTGAACAATCCTTTGTAGATTTCTTTGCTGATTTCTCCTCTTCTCCTTGAACTCTTAATGTTGGCGTATGCAAGCACTCAGGCTTTGGTGTTCTTCTCTTATCTATCCATAAATCCTCCCTTGGTGATCTCAGTGTAATGACTGAGTACACTTTACCTGCTAAAAACTGCCTAATTTATATCTCCAACCCTAGACCTTGTTCTTAAATTCCAGACTCCTATCTCCAACTCAATATCTCTCAATATCTACTCAATATCTCCATTTGGAGTCCCATGAGACATGTGAATCCTGACTTTCCAGAACTGTTATCTCTAGTAAAAAAACCTTCTTGTTTTAGTTAAAGACAACTGAATCTTTTCATTTGCTTGGGACAAAATGCTTCAAACATTCCTTCACTTGTCTCTTTTTCTTATAACTCTGCATCCAATCTGTTAGGAAACTCTGTCGGCATTACTTTCCAAATATATCCAGAGTTATATTCCTTCTCACCACCATTCACACCTGAGCCACAATAACCTTCTTTTTTATTAGCAGCAAGAATTATCCTGTTACAACATAAATAAAATCGTATTATTCAGCTCCGAACTACAAAAGGTTTCTATTTTTCTCATTGCATAAGCCAAAGTTATTAGGATGGTTCATAAAGTTCCACATGATCCGACTCCCACTTATCTTTATTACCTACCTTATTTCTTTTTTCTTTTTCTCTTTCTCACACTTCACTCACATTGGCTTTCCTGTTTTTTCTCAAACATGCCAGGTGTGCTCCAGCCTCAGGATACTTGCACTAGCTCTTCTTTTTGCATGGAGTGATCAATCACAAAATATCCACATAAGAAAAATTATTCACTTCTTTTAGTCTTTGATCAGATGTCATCACCCGAGGGAACTTAATCTCTTGTTGTTGTGGTTTTTCATTGATATACACTGGCCACCTAAAAAAATCTCTTGTACATACCAAATTTCATCTAGTCTGAAATGCACATCTTTAAACTTTTAAAATATCTTTATAAACAGGATGCATTATACCATTGATAGCAGATCATAGATCCATTAAAAAGATTATCTTCTCTTTCTTATTTGCAGATAAAATAATATGGTATATCTTACCATCAGTGACATGCTAGTTTTAATGAAATACAGAGGGAGGCAGTCGGTGAATATTTACTGAATGAAAGAATAAAAGACTGGGCGAAAACAAAATAACCGTTTTTCCTTTAAGATATTTGCAAACTAGTTGAATAGAAAGCCTCATAAAGAAATATTTATAATAGCACATTACAGAAACCATATAAAGGTAGTATTTAAATACAGAAAATAAATTTATTCTTATTTAATCTTTTTTTAATGTTTATTTTTGAGAGAGAGAGAGAGAAAGAGAAAGAGAGAGAGAGACAGAGATGGAGCACGAGTGGGTTAAGGGCAGAGAGAAAGGGAAACACAGAATTGGAAGCAGGCTCCAGTCTCTGAGCTGTAGCACAGAGCCTGACACAAAGCTCAAACTCATGAACCAGGAGATCATGACCTCAGCCAAAGTTGGATGCTTAACCCATTGAGACACCTAGGCACTCTGATTCTTATTTAATAGTATTACTGAGTAGGGGGGATGGTCAAAGGAAGTTATTGCCACTACAACTAGGAAGGTAAGACATTTTGTTAATAGTAAGGTAAAATAGGAGGTCAGAGAGGTAAGAACATAGTCTAGAAAATGATCTGTATTGACAATTAGCAAGAGCCATCTACAATTTATAATTATTAAGTTATAGGAGTATTCCTTAGCTTTCTTCTTGAATACTGTTTTAAGATTTTGCCCTAACTGTGCTTAATATATATGAAATTCAAGTTTATGTAGATTTACATGTATGGACTCTTGAGATTTTTATTCTAATATCTGGGAAATGTGATTTTACTCCTTTTGGGAATAAGTAGAAAACAAGTAATAAAAGTCTGTGCCCCTGTATTTCTACAGGATGTCCATAATTTCTCAAAACATAGTTAATATGTTTGGTTATTTTTATAATTGAAGAGCCCTTTTCCTGTTTCCTGCTTTCATAAACATCCTCTTGTTTTCAAAGAAGTTTTTAAAAGGCGAAAGTAGGGATGTTATAGTAAAGCCAGCACACAGAATTGCAATCTCTAGTTTATTATAAGGGAGAAAGGGAAAGATGAAGGAAAAAGGACAATTAGTATCTTCCTTGGCATAAAGCTGATCACAAATAGTTTAACTTGTTATGGTATGCTGATGTAAGGTTCTTTTGTGTTTGTTTGGTTAGTTGATTTTTTTTCTTTTGGTGAGATGAGGAGTAATTTGGAAAATGTATCTGTAGATAAAATTACATAAATTAGAACAGGATATCAAATTGTTAGGTGCTTTAAGACCATAAGATGGTAATATTATAATGATGATCCATAGACATAATAGCAGAAATATATTGAAATTTTGGACAAAAGAACCAAACACACCTCAAATACACATTAATAGTTATTGGTTTAGCATATTATCTATAGCAAAAAGAAATTACAAGTACACATAAAAATGATAAAGGGAGGGGCGCCTGGGTGGCTCAGTCGGTTAAGCAATCGACATCTTGGTTTTGGTTCAAGTCATGATCTCACAGTTTGTGAGTTCAAGTCCTGTGTTAGGCTCTGCAGCTGGCAGCTTGGAGCCTGCTTGAGATTCTCTTTCTCTCCCTCTCTCTCTGCCCCATCCCTGCTCACTCTTTTTTTAAGCTTATTTATTTATTTTGAGCTCTCTCAAAATAAATAAGCTTAAAAAAAGAATTCTAAAAAGAAAAGGGAAATATTGGAAATATTTAAGGTAGGGATGAGTATTTATGGTATAGTATCCATAAGATCTAGCTTTATTTAGTTCTAACTAGTTCATATAATAATGTGAACAAAGAAATATGTATACTTTCAAAAAAATCTTTTCTGTAGAAGAAGATGAAAGATCATCTAAGTTAACCATAATGAAATAAAAGTCTAGATAGCAAGCAATGTAGAACAGTGACTGAATCATTTGTTCCTCTCTTCCATTAAAACTTAGGGAGCACTTCCTGTATTCAAAAGATGGTACCATGTGCTGGCGTAACTACAAAGAGCCTAGTGAGAGCTTCCAGTAGTCTATAGTCTAATAGGAACCATGTTATTTTTGATAATTTTTATCACTTGAACCCTACCATCTAGTAGTTGGTGCATTCTAAGTAACCACTGAATAAACATTTGAGAAATGAATATTGGATAAAAGCTGGCTAATAATATAAGTTTTTTTGAGGAACAACATATAAATGTTTGGGTCAAAGAATAAGTGCCTTGCATTTATCCTTCATTTCTCCCACTCTTTCACAACCCACCAATTCCTCGGCAGACCCTATCACCATAAGCTCCACATTCAGCTGCTTCCTGCTACCATCTTAGTCCAAGGTATTGTAATTTTTAACAAAACTATCAGAATGACGTTTAACTATTTTCTTGATTCTACTCTTACACATACCCCCAAATGTCTATAGATCTATTTTCCATACAGTAGTCTGTGTGATTATTTCAAATTTAAATCTAATTGTATATTTAGAATGGGTCAGGACTAGGTCAAGAATTCAGGACTCCTTATCTTTAATCTTCCTATGAAACCAAGGTACTTCACTTATAATTTGAACTCACATTATATATCAACCATGACCTAATCACATTTATCATTTGAATATATACTTCCATGAAAAAATTATATTTATATTATTAAAATTTAAATTTACATCATTAAATTTTAATGAAGTACAAACTATGAGTACTAGTATGCTGTACTATATATTCTAGAAAAGATGCATGGGTGGCATAGTTTTCATGCAAATCAACAAATCTCCTAAGTCACCTAAGCAGGACAGCTAATATAAATATGCACTGCTCCAAAGGTTCTATTTCTCCATCTTTATTTTCTTCAGTTTACATTTGATTCATTCTTTTCATTTCTCAAGCCATTACTTTGTTTATTAACTTAGAATGGCACCAATTGTACATCAAATAGCAGATCCCTGAATTGTTAATCTGGAAGTAATTTCTTAACTCAACCAACCTCATTTTATCCATCCTCTTGTTGACCCCAGTGTAGACCTCAATATCACTCTTCACAAAAATTACACTCATTGTCACATTCTTCTCCTACACTCAAAGGTACTTGAAGAGGCGCTTTAAATCAGTATCTGTTTGCAAAGAGTGTGCTTGGAATTTTTAGTAACATGTTGGCAAGAGGTTCTTTGCTTGCTAAAGAAATCTGGAAATACAAAGCTTAGATGTGATTATACCTCCAAAAATACCACACAGATAACATTCAAGTACCACTAGTACTTAGGAGACTCAATTGAATAGAATAAATTATTCTTTATTCCTATTTAATAGAAAAATAATGGCATTTATGAAATTATTTTACATTAACTCAACAAATATTTACTAATCTCTTACTACATGCCAGATCCTATTATAAAAACTATTAAATCCTATTAAAAAAACTATTTTCAATATATTCAATATATCAAAAAACTATTATAAATATATTATAAATATAATCCTTATGCCCACAGAACTTTTTAAGTTTAGTTGATATAAAAAAAAAAGGACAATTAAAAAATAAGTAAAATGTAAGGTGTTTAGTAGGCAGAAAGTCTTTAGGGAAACATCAGAGAAGGAAAGTGTGGTGTAGAGTTCTGTGGACAGTGTCCAAGAACAAATCAAGGATGTCCCACTGAGAAAAAGACACTAAGTAAAGGTTTAGGGAGGAAAGTGAGTGAGACATGGAACTATCCTTAGGAAAGCATTCCAGTCAGAGGGAAGAACCAATGCAAACCCTGAAATAGTATTGGGCATATTATATTTCATCAGTCATGGATTTTACTCTGCCATACTTCCTGGTATAAAGTTTAAAATTGTTGTCTCAGAAGCATGTCTTAAACATTTCATGCAGTAATTAACTCTTATGGGCTAAATTTTGTTCTCACAGAATTCATATGTTGAAGTCCTAACTTCTAGTACCTCAGATTGTGACTATTTGGAGATAGGGTCTTTAGTGAGGTAATTAAGGTTAAATGAGATCCTGAGTGTGGACCCCAATCCAGTATGACTTGTGTCCTTATAAGAAGAGGACACAGACAACTCAGACAGAAGACCATGTGAAGACAGAGGGAGAAGATGACTATTTACAAGTCAAGAAGAGAGGAGGTTTTAGAGGAAACAAGCTTGCAGACACCTTGATCTCTGATTCTTAGTCTCTAGAAGTGTGAAAAAATAAGTTTCTGTTCTTTAAGCCAAACTATCTTGTGATACTTTACTGTGGCAACCCTAAAAAACTGATACATTAATCTTTTAACTAGTCTAAGGTATAAAATAAACAATTTTGGAAACCAAAGATGCCTGTTTACAGGACACTATTGTAGGGTACCAAGTAAGATGTTATGCTTTCCTGAAAATCTATTAGTACTAGGGAGTAGATATGGGGGATCCATAGGAAGTCAAATAATCGTAGTCATGTTTTATTGTATTTTCTGTTCCAAACATGTTAGTCTGGATTAATAAGAATAAGAGTTATTTTGAAGTCTTATCAAAACAGACCTCCACTAAACAAAGCACAGCTGTGGAAATGTTAATTATCTGACAATATTAGATTGTATTACAAAATGAGGGTAGTCAGAAAATCAAGGCAGTAGAAACATACTTCAGTCAAATCTTGTAAGAGAAGCTAAATAGTGTTAAAATCTGTGCATATAAAGGTATACTTGGCAGGCATCCTATGCAATGACGAATCTGCTTACAGCTTCAAGAGGACATGACAGCCAGTAAGGGTGTTAGATATCCTGCAGTTTGTGAGCAGGTAATTTTTTTTTCACAAACTTTATAACACATGGAATAAACTATGTACAGATAATCCACCTGTTTTCCAGTTTTCTTTGGATTAACTTTCATAAGAGAACAAAGATTTATGAGGGGAAGTTGTTTCTGCATTGACCTCTTGTGGTGCTCCTTTCAGAATATGAAAAATGGCATCATTTGACTCCAGAAGGGGGAGACAGTACAGTGTTCCAATCAAAACCATTATAGGGGTGCACTCGCAGATTCTACTGCTTTCTCTTCCAGGAGGCTAACACTGAGCAGATATAGACTTATTCATTATTTCACTTATTCTTGTCATTATCATGTTCTGTGATAATGAAAGAAAATGTCTAAAAAGTCTCTGTTAATTCCAATTTGCACCAAGGTTTCAAGAAGCTAGAAATGAACCTTGTTGAGCTCAGCAATGTGTCTTCACCTGCAATGGCTCTTCAGTCTAAAATAACTTAGGAGAAAATCAGCAGGAGAAAGCTTTGAGACTCTGAAACAATAGGGCTTATCCTTGGTGCCCATTCTTTTTATTACTAATGTATCACAAATTTATCATGATATTCATCTATTGAGGTTTGCTTTTAATTCTGATTACTAATTTACATTTATTATCTCCTTGAATTCTCCAAATACTTGTCTGAATGAGGATTTATAACACTATTACTACAGAGATGAAGAGATTTATTACAGAGAAGCTAAGTAATTTGTCCAATGTCAAACAGCTAAAGAGTTGATGGAGAGAATTCAAACCCAGACAGTTTGACTCCAAAGCTTGTTTGCTTAGCCCCTAAGATGTATTACTTAAACAGCTTATCTGGAATGGATGCTTGGTACATTTAAGTATCTCTTTTCTTCTCTAGAAATGAAAGATAAGGGGATGGTCAGTCGGTTGAATGTCTGACTTCAATGAGGTCATGATCTCACAGTTCGTGATTCAAGCCCCACATCGGGCTCACAGCTGTCAGCACAGAGCCTACCTTGGATCCTCCGTCCACCTCTCTCTGTCCCTCCCCCACTTGCACATTCTCAAAAATAGGTAAACATTAAAAAAAATAGAAAAGAAAGGCAAAACACATCTCCCGGCATAGTTCTAAAGAAATTGTTGCATGTCAGTAAGGTTTGAAAGGATGACTTTGTGTTCTGCTACACATGCTGAATGTTTCCCCCCTCCACTTCCACCTCTCCTCACCCTTCTCCATATATACCAATGCCTCATGAATTGATCTACATGGGTTACATTAATGGGTTCTCTCCCTCAAACTTCTAGTGGGCTAATTCACTGGGAATCTCAGCAATAGATTGGAAGAGGACAAGGAGATGGGAATCATTACTTTTGCTTCCTCCCTGTGGTGCAGCCAGGGTCCAAGTGAGTTCCTTGACTAAAGATTTCAATTCCTTGAGACAATCTTTCCACAAAAGACTTTTCAGCCTCTGAAGAGTGGTAAACTTTTCCTTCCACAGTCCATTGGGTAGAATGGTGCACTACTCATACTAGCCATGGCACCATTCCTCACAACCTCCCTGTACTCTGCCCACAATTTTGTGTTATCCCTTTACATAACCCTCCTTGAATTATCATAATTTGTATATTCCAATTATTTCTTTGGTGGCCTTGATTAATACAATTGAAAAAAAAATTATGACCTCATCTAGAATATTGAGCTTCTTACTTTTCCATAACCACTCACTGAATAAAGCATTCTAGCTTATAGTCCCCAAACATTTCCTGACTCTTTCCTCAAATTCCTCCCTGCTGTCTACCTTTGACTTACTAAATATCAGATCAAGGTCCAGATGGATCTAACAACTAAGGTGTGATCTAGAGGATAAACACAACAAAACCCCACAATGGACTACAATTGTGTATCCTGTCTTCTACATTAAAAAAAAAAATGGATATTTCAACTGTCCAAATTTCAATAGTGGTAATTCAGTAAAATAGGTGTGAGGTTTTTTTATTGTTTTTTTTTTTTTTTGTTTACTATATTGAGTTTCTTAAAATTCTTTGTTTTGGGACAAAACAGGATAACAGATACAGATTATTTTTTGCTAGGAAGTTTTTTAGAATTCTTTTAGAACACTGAAGCATTGATCAACTGTGAATATAGTTATAATCATCATCATATTTAAGCATTATTGATTCAGGCCTCAGTGTGTGTGCATAATTAAGTTTTTCACATGTTGTAACCCATAAGATACATTTCCCTACCAAATGAAGCTGTTCTGAGTATGCCCTGCTCCAGTCTCAGCCATATTCCCACTTTAGCACCTCTGTACATTATCAATGCTATTTCTACTTAGATAATTCTAGCATATTATTATAGTTAAATTCATTATACTGGCCTAACTGCTGTCCTCTTTATTTTAAATTCTTTAGTATCAGTGTTATAGATCTGCCTTATGAGTCAGGAACTGAATCCGGCTAGATTAGTTAATTGGAACATCCATCTATTTGTGCCAGAAACATCAGATTTTTTTTTTCTTGTGCCCACTACTTAACATTAACTTATTTAATGGTCATGATGAAATTTCCAGGCAGTGCCAACAACCTTGCATATGTGGATCTGGTCTTACATTCAAAGAGGAGGGTGAGTGTAAAGCCCATCACCATCTCTAGAGAAAAGCCCGTAATGCATACCTTCTATTTATCAGGTTTAACTGTGTCACCTCCATACTCAACAACAAATTAGTAGGAACTGCAGTTTCAGATTTGTTACCTGAAAAGAAATCAATATCTCAAATTGCTTAATATTTATCTCACTCATATGTATCCATTTATGTAGACCATTAGAGAACTTCACATGTCCTGGTAGATAGGGAGAGTGACCAGAAACCAGGTTATTTGAGAGTACTGCTCAATAGAAGCAGAAGTAGAACTTAGTGGTTTCAAGTACTAATCCCAGGATAATCTACTGCTTTGATAGTAGAAACTAGTTTGACTCTTGAACTTGCATCATTTTCTCCAATAGTGATAGAATTGGGGCCTTGGACTCAGCCTTGAGAGAACACAGTTTTGTATTATTCACTTTAGTTTCAACAAAAGTGATTCTTCTTCATGCCATGATTTCTTTTTCTTGTCTGAACATTTTATGACCAGTGTACATTGCCTCACCTTTGTACTATTTTCTTTTGAGAATGATAAGGGGGTGGGGGGGGACTTGAAGTAGTCTCCTATTTTTTTCTCTTCTTTTTCTCTATTAATAAATGGATTGATTTGAGATAAAGAATTGCTTAGACAACTCTAATGGTTGCAATCATTTCAGAATATTTTGTTAGCTATTGATTAAATTGTAATGGTACATGTGAACACAGTTGTGATCTGATTTCAAATAACAGAGTTCTGATTTTGTTTTGGTAGACTCTAAGTGACTTAAGGCAGTCATGTACTTGAAAATGAATGTCAAGCCTTTGTTAAGATTTTTTTTTGCATGTTTATATACAGTAAACAAAACAAAATAGTTTTCTATACATTATCAAAGGGATAGTGCCTGCTAAGACCAGTATGACTCATACTCACTTTGGTGACACTTGTGTGTTCGATAAGATCAAGTCATTTCTTAACACCTAGGAGAAGGAAAAGTGCCAAACTATCAGCATGATTGTACCAGCTAAATGACAGTGATGAATGAGTAACTTATATTTATATTGTGTCTTTTTTCCCTAACGAATCTTATTCTGTGTCATACTTTCTTCAAAATTTAATGTATTAGCTACTAAGTCAAAGAACAACCAAAAAATGTCATCTCATACAAAAAGAAGAAGAAAAGTGTTTAAAGTTAGTCATGTCACACCTAATTAAATCTCAGGACCACCTAAGTAAGGCATTTTTTATTTAATATGCTGGACAAGAATCAATGTATAGAATTAAAAGGAATATATTTTAATTTAAAATGTTATTACACTTACAATTATATATTAGCTGTGCTTTCACTCTACCTCTTAAAATCTTTGTCTAAATGGTGATATTAAATAAAAAAAGAAAGAAACATGGTGTTTGCTTTGAATTATAAACTCTTGAACTAACTAGAGTAAAAATAATAAACAAGTGCTGTAATTTGGCATAAATTAACCAATATAAAAAAAGAATAATATGACAGAGGGGTCAAATGTCTGATTGCTAAAGTCTCTCCTTTAAATTCTCACTTCCTATACCATGACAAGTAGGGAATATGGTCATATCATAGTCATTAGGACTACTTTGTTTTATTGAGAGATTACAAAATGGTTACTTTGATTGCTTTGATATGAAAAAGGGAAGAAAGTCACTGGACTGGGAATAAGAGGTCTGGCTCTTCTATTACATGGTTGTATGGTCTTGAGAAATCATTTCACCTCTATGGATCTTACTTTCTTCATCTAGCAGTATCAAGTAATGATTAAGATTACTTGTTCTGGAACTGATTTGCTGAAGTGAAAATTGCAGTCCACCATTTATGTATCATATTAGGCAAGTTTCCTAATGTCTTTGGAACTTTCTCCTCATTTTCACAATGCAATTATAGTTCCAGCTCATAAGGTTGGTGTGAAGATTAAGTGAGTAGATTCATTTAAACTGTTTAGAATAGTGCCTAGTCCATTGTAAATTTATTAAAAATTGTTGGCTTTAATGTGCTACGTTGCTTTCATGAATTAATTGAGTTTTTAAATTTCATTGATATATTGTATTGATTCAAGATCTGAGTATAAAATAAGAACAGTGGCTGCTTAGATTCATCCCAATTTTTTTTTATTTATTTTTTTAAACATTTATTTATTTTTGAGAAAGACAGAGACAGAGTGTGAGATGGGGAGAGGCAGAGAGAGAGGGAGACTGGTTCAGGCTCCAGGCTCTGAACTGTTAGCACAGGGCCCAACACGGGACTCGAACTCATGAACTGTGAGATCATGACTTGAGTCGTAGTCCGCTGCTTAACCAATGGAGCCACCCAGGCACCCCCATCCCATTTGTATATGTGAAATTTTATATTAATGAATGCTTTGCCAAAGGGAATGGAAGAGAATTGGCCATTTATGGTATAACATTTGGCTCAACTGAGATGAAGACAGTCTGGCATGTGAATCTATCAGCACTCACTCATCTTCCTTTCAGACTTATCTGGTATCCATTTTCAGGATTGGTCCAGTCGCAGAAATTCAGGAAGGAGGTTTTTGTGACATCCAAGAGAAAGGGAGGTTATTTATGGTGTATTGCTATGGTATCTGTTTTTCTCTCAGCTTTAGAGATTAGGTCTTAATTATCTAAAAGGATTTCACATAAAAGCTGTTTTGAAGACTGTCTTTGAGAGATCTGGGATGTGTGTGGCAGATGGTAATGTGTAAGCCACAGTTGTGGTGGATATCATTGTTCTCATCATAGTAAGGGATTCTGTGAGGGTCCAGAAAAATAGCAAGAGCTTTAAAAAAATTAATTGTGGTAAAATAACACATAACATAAAATTAACCATCTTAACCATTTTTAGATATATGGTTTAGTAGCATTATGCACATTTACACTGATGTGCAATCTCCAGAATTCTTTTCATTTTGCTGAACTGGAACTCTCAACCCATTAAACAACTCCCATTCACCTCTTGCCCCAGCCTTTGGCAACTACCATTCTACTTGTTTGGGTAAATTGATTAAGGTAGAACAAGAGTCAAAGATGAGATTCTCTGAATGGCTCTTGTATACTTGGTGACAGATAAGTGCTTTGTTTGCCTCTATTAAAAGCCATCTCTCTTCAGGGCTATCCAATGAATATAACAAATCCTGATTTTGGTTGCTTTCCCTCTTATTATAATTCCACAAAGACAAGATATTCTTGCAAATATAAACCATGACATTTTGCCATAAGGTTTGCTAGTTTTACTGTTTTACTTTAAATGTAAGATTCCTGTCTCTCATCATTAGTCATCTCTTTTGTCACAAGATTCTTCACTGAAACCACTTGGAACCTACAACCAGAATGGTCTTTTAAAAATATTAGGGGTGGTTGGGGGGCTGAGTCGGTTAAGCATTTGACTTCAGCTCAGGTCATGATCTCACAGTTTGTGAGCCTGAGCCCTGGGTCAGGCTCTGTGCTGACAGTCTGGAGCCTGCTTCTGATTCTCTCTCTTGCTCTATCTCTGCCCCTCCCCAGCTCACACATGTACACATGCTCTCTCTCTTTCTCTCAGAAATAAACATTAAGAAAAAAATAAAAACATTAACTGAAATAAAGTCATTCCTCTGCTTAAAACTCTTCAGTGGGTATTCATTTTTTTCAGAGTAACCTGGCAGAATTCCCCACATGGCCTAGACTGCAATGCGATCTTGTCTTGCTTTCTTTTCTGTTTGCTTGTTTTTCTTTTTTTTTTTTTTTTTTTTTTTTTCAACGTTTTTTATTTATTTTTGGGACAGAGAGAGACAGAGCATGAACGGGGGAGGGTCAGAGAGAGAGGGAGACACAGAATCGGAAACAGGCTCCAGGCTCCGAGCCATCAGCCCAGAGCCTGACGCGGGGCTCGAACTCACGGACCGCGAGATCGTGACCTGGCTGAAGTCGGACGCTTAACCGACTGCGCCACCCAGGCGCCCCTGCTTGTTTTTCTTTAAGTCTCTGGGTCTCAGGGTTTCCTGCTGACTGGAACACTAGTTTGATTTCTGTTTATTTAAACTTAGTCTTCCTTGTGATTTCCCCTTTTCCTAGTTTTGGAGAAAATTTATCTGAAGTAGATACTTAATACTTCATCCCAAGTTATGTGTATCTTCCCTACTTCTACATACTTTGAAGGAGCAGACAGCCAAATAGATGGCTACATAGTAAATAAAATTCCTTCCATGCAACTTTGAAAGTAGCACCAAAATATTTAAGTATTAGAATAAATTTTCCTGGGTAAAACAAGAGATTAAACCCAGAAACTTCTGGCAGCAATCATTTTCTCTTTGGTGAATTAGAAGTTACAGAAATTTCATTTGTGGTAAGATACATGTAAGTAATTAATACAACATTAACAGGACCATTAACAGGACCACTAAGAGTGGCCGGGCCACTCTTCCCCACCAGAAACTTCCTAGGTTTCCTCCTAGGTTTCTTGCAGTCAATATTTCTAGCCTTTGCCTTAGTCCCGGCCACATCTCCAACCTATCTTTCATAAGAGACCACTGTATTTTAATCATATGTATATTGGAAGCCCTCTTAAGCCATTTGCACTTTATTGATTGACCAGATTAACCAACAATTCCTTCTGAGAAGCATCCTGACCTGCCATTGCAGTCACAGTTGAGTGCTCATAGTCATGTCTAGTATTCCACACCTCTTGATTCTGCCCTTGAGTTCAGGGCTTAACCAGTCAATCTTGCCTGTTCCCCACGCTGCTGGTTGATTGTTACCAAGATGAATTACTAAATTCAATTACCTTGTCTGTGTTATTCTCATACAATTTGAGAAATGGTGAACTGATGTTAAATTTTGGGTGTGCTTTACTTAAGATAAGTGATTCTAAGCTCCAATCAAATCTACACTCAAAAATATCTTTGGCCGTGTATCAAAAGTTTAGCAAACAAATATATACTTTCCTATTTAAGTTAAAATATTTAAGTTTGGAATATCTCTTTTTCTTGTTTGTTCCTCAATTTAAAGTGGATTTTATTTAATCTACCAATTCCCAAGCCCTCTTGAATTGAGTAATAGCACTTTTGCTCTCCTGCTATTATGTAAAGTTAAAATAGGGTTTGCTAATGGATCTCCCTGCCCCAAATCCTTTATTATACAGCTTCTCATGGGTTATTTGGCATTTTTGCACAGTTGGAGGAGCCAAGGCGAGGCAGAAAACATTATATTGGAAGGAGGAGTATTCAGAGGCAGGGACATCTGTGACTCAATAATACGTTAAAGTTAGTGAGATTTCTTTGTTTTCTTGCAAGGAGTGAATCTGCTGTTACTTTAAATAAGGAATATAAACTAGTATTATGGTGCTTCTGTTTAGTTTATTTACCTCTACATTTATATTTCACCTTTTGCTAAAAGGATTTGAAGTGGCTTATAGTAAAAACACAATTCACTAAGACTGAACCATTAGCTGAGAATTGTTCTTATCGAGCATTTATTGCACTACAATTCTATGTTGTATTTGAAAATGTCCTTGCATTTTAAAAGTAGAGCTTGTAAACAGTTTGAAGAAAGTCAGCTCTACAAAACTGTATATGTGTTTTCCGTCCTTTCCTCTCTTCCTACACATCTCATGGCTTAGTCATCTAACCTAACATGTTTTCCATCATTTTCTCTCTGCGTATACCCCTCACATTTTAGTAATCTAAGAGAAAAGAAGCTTTATAGGATATATGTTGCCAACTTACATAAAGCCATATAAAGGATAATGTATCTGTAATAGTTTTTTTAGCACATGGTATGATTTGATTTGGTTTAGATGTGTACATGTATCATATACATATATATGTGGTTATGAACAAAAAATATAATGGTTTTGAAGATGACTGTGTAATAGAGATTTTTTGTGTGTGTGTGTGACTAGAAGATCTATGAAAACCAAACTTGGGCCTTGCCTACTTACAGATTTTATAATTTCAATCTGAAAACTTCATCAGTACTATTTTGCCACCCTACACCAGAAACTGTGCCAGTCTCAAAGCTGTAAATCTTATTGTTCCATTTTATGTCATAGTCTCCAGGCTGTAAAAATTCTACCACACTGCTTATGGGTCTAATTTACTGACTCTATAAATCTGCCCCAACTGTTGATTGACAACAGTGAATTTACTAATTTCTAGCAAACATTTAAGACAAAAGTGTCACCTCAGGACTTCTATTCTTGGATGAGGGCATAATGATGCTCCTATACATTTTGACTTGGAATCCACCAGTGCTAATGTCATCATGCCATATGGAGTCCAGTAGACCCAATGGAAATTGATATACACATGTGTAAGTATTACAGATGTCCAAGCCCTATGGTGGAAGAAAGAAAAATTTGGGGATTTTGAAATTATTTTAGCTCTGCATTCTACATCTGTTGGGTCCTCAAAATATACTTAGATTTCACTAGCTCAAAAATACATTTAGAGGTGGTTAATCAAAATGAAGAGAGCCAGTTTTTATTTTTATTTTTTAATATCCAATATGACTGACGTGGGGTTTTCATAAGAGGTTTAAACACAGAGAAGCAGATATCTATTTTAACTAATAAAATGTCCATTAAAAAAAAGTTGAAGGGGTTCATTACAGTTCTGATCTGCTCATTCCATTAAAGAAATTATTAAAGATTGCTTCAGGATGTGGCCAAGGTAATGAAGTGCTCAGAGTAATGTCTTGTAAATGTCATTCTTACAACTAATGACTTCTGAGTAGCCATTTAAAATATTAAACCTTAAACTTCTTTTTTTGAATATTTATCATTTGGGGAAACAGACTCTACTTATTAAGTATGTGTGTCCCTTGTTTATTTGTCTGAAGGTGTGTTTGTGTGTGTGTGTGTGTGTGTGTGTGTGTGTGTGTGTGTGTATGTGTGTGTGTGTGTGTGTGTGTGTGTGTGTGTGTGTGTGTACAGGACACTTAACCTGTAATTCAGGGATTCACATTGACTCTAATTCCATCAGTGTGTGTCTGAATTAGGGACAAGTAGATGTCACTAAAATGTGCCCAGCTTTACTCTTCTACCAATCTTCTGTTATATATTTAATTTAGTTCTGTATAGGTCTCAGCAAAAAGAAGATCACATCCAAGTATAAGATTTGTAAATTTCATGAGAACAGGGACTCTTAAATGTTTTGTCATATTTTGTACAGTCCCAATTCTAAGGAGGGTGCCTGGGATACAACCAAGAGTTAAAAGTGCAGGTTCTAGAATAAGATTAATCGAATGGGAATGTAGCAATGTCACTTACTTGCTGTGTAATGTTAGGTAAATTACTTAATTTATTCATGCCTCAGTTTCCTGAAATATAGAATGTGACTGTGATCTGTTACTCTATTTGTATCTGGGCTGTTTCTATTCCTGTTGTATATGATCACTTCACTTCCAGCAAGATCCTGCCTTCTTGTCTAATTAGATCATAAATTCAATCTAATTTTTAGTTTACTCCTACCAATTCATAGCCCACTTGAAAATTTCACTTTCAAATTTACCTCAAACCCTTCTTGTTGAATACTTAAATAACTGATCTACTCATTTTATTTAGTTTGGGTCTCATGTTACTCATATTTTTACATTTTTTAAATGTCCTCATGGTAGTATAAAAATTGGTGGAACTCAGGCTGAAGAGTGTGTGTGTGTGTGGGGGGGTGGTATGTGAGTGGTATGTGAGGAGAAAAAGAGTAACTATCCTGATAGGTATGGTGTAACGATACTCTGCCCCCCCCCCCCTTTTTTTTTTCTCAGATCATCATGGGCACCTAACTGCTCAGATAATAGAACATTTCCATGTCTTGGCTCAGTAAGTTGAACGTCTGACTCTTGATTTTGGCTCATGTCATGATCCCAGGGTCATGGAATCAAGCCCTGTGTTGGGCTCCACACTGAGCATGAAGCCTGCTTAAGATATTCTCTCTCTCTCTCTCTCTCTCTCTCTCTCTCTCTCTCTCTCCCACTGCCCCTCTGCCCCACTCACACGTGTGCTCTCTCTCTACCTCTAAAATCAAAAGAACGTCTCCATGTCTTAAATTTACTTGACATTGTACTTTCTAACTTTTCTATAAATATTTACAGTTTTTTTCTTGAAAAATTAAAGAAATCATGCTTTAGTGGACAAAGAATTATATATTGTTTTCTGATTTAAAAAGATAAGAATTTTTGTTTCCTCCTCTAATTTTACAACATTCTCCATTTTCCTATGAGTGGAATAATTCTCAGAAGTGTTGAGTCTACGTTTAGTGCTAAAGGAAGAGATTAAACATGTTAAGGGATAAAGAAAAGAAATAAGAAAATATATGACTATATGGTTTCATAGGGATAAGATAAAATCTCCTAAATTGCAATGAATCCAATTGTTCATGGTTTCATTAGATGCTGTGGAGTGCTGGGGATGAGGTGGCATTTATCTCCCGAGGAATAATTCTTACTGCTCAAACAGTGGTCCGAGAACCAATGGCATAAGCATATCCTAGGAACTTGTTAGAAATGTAGAATGTCAGACACCTCCTCATAGCTGCTGCATCAGAATCTGTGTTTTAACAATATATCCAGGTGATTGCCCAGAATATTAATGTTTGAGAAGCATTAGTGAGACACCAGTTTCTAGAAGGTTGGCTCTGAAAGAAGGGACAAAGATAAATCTAGGTGGAGGAAGAGATACAATTCATGAACTGAACACATGGGAAATGATGATGGACAGGTTTAAAATAATAAATTACATATAATATCAAATCAAACATTAACAAAATAGATGTTATTTTCAGTGTATAGTTTTGGAAAACGGGTCTCAGAGGTTAAGATACTTTATCGAAGCTATAAAATAAGATGTGGACATATTTCAAATGCAAGTCTGTCTGTCTGCAGAGATTGTGCTCATTATTATGTTTAAGGTTTATTCTTAATGAGAAGAAAAATACTGAATTAAGCAAAGGATGGAAGCTATGATGATTATGATTTTTAATTTTGGAATTATCATTGCAAATGGTATTGAAATGGCTTAATTTATTCATGTCCTAACTATTTTATCTAACAAAGTAAGTCATTTGGCTGATGAAATAATCAATGGCAATTGTTAGAAAATATTTTATGAAATGTAGCTTTATGACAGATATAGTTGCTACTGTACCACTATTTTTGGAAGCTAAATATTGTGAAAAAGTTGGATACAATATAATTCTGCACAAACATACTCCTGCTACCTGATAATCGATGGGTCCTATGGTGTTCATTATAGATGATTTTCATGGTTGAAGCACTCCATCCTTGAGCTCCACAGATAACTCCTCTCCGGGATGTGTCCTTACCTCAAGGGAGCCCCTTTTTCTTTTCCTTGGGCTGCTCACAACCAATGACTATCGAGGTATAAAGATTAACCCTGTCGCTTGAGTGTTGTGTAACTAGAGAGAGTCTGAGCTCCAGAATGCTCTGTAGGATCTGCCACGGCCTCTGTTGCAACTACATGATAGCTCAGTTCAAAGGTGGACTGGAACGAACTCCATATGGCTCCTAAGAGCCGACTGTGTGCCTCATTCCTAATTCTGCATTCAGTGAATTTCATAATGGTAGCTTGAAAGGTTTAGATACACCATCCAAATCAGCAAATGCTACAAATCAATGATTATTTTTCCTGTTTATCAGCATACCACAAGTTCAAGTTCTACTTGTGCTCAGGCTTAGATTCCTTACTTCCTTACATTTGTCATTCTACAGTGCGTTCATCAATAAACCCTCTACAGGCACCCCCCTCTAAGCATCTGTTTCCAGGGAGCTCACCCTATGAAAATGGCATTTCTGCAACAGTTAGATACTTTCAACAGTTTACAGGAGGGTTTGGTGAACAGTGGCTAAAGGGCCTGTTTTTGTAAATGCATTTTATCAGAACACAATCATACCTATTCACATACTTATCATTAATGACTGCTTTCATGATAGAATGGCAAAGATATATATATGTATATGTATATATATATATATATATATATATATATATATATACACACATATACGTATATGTGTATATATGTATAAAGATATATATATATATCTTTATCCCACAAAACCAAAAATATTTACTCTTTGTCCTTTATGGAAAATATTTGCTGACTTCTGGTCTATTGGACAACTTTTATATTTCTCTAAGACATTTCTAGCTTAAATTGTCCCAAACTAATCTCACTATCCCTGTTCTTCGCTTTATCTTTATTGCACTAGTATTCAGGATCTTGGGGCATATGGGTGACTCAGTCAGTTAAGCCTCCAGCTCTTGATTTTGGCTCAGGTCATGATCTCGTGGGTCCGTGGGATTGAGCCCTGAATCCAGCTCTCTGCTGAATATGTGGAGCCTGCTTGGGATGCTGTCTCTCCTTCTCTCTGTCTCTCTCTGTCTCTGTCTCTCTTGCTCTATCTCTCTAAGTAAATAATAAATAGCAAAACTTTTAAAAAATGTTCAGAATCTTATATATTGTTTGGGGCTACTTTTTATCTGCCTTCCTTCCAAGCAATCTCTTCTCATGTCAGTTTTCTCTCTATGGTATTTTGAGAACTTTTGAGAAACACAGATTTTATCATATGATTTTTCTGCTTAAAACCTCCATTCGGTCACCATTAATCAAATACATAGCAAAAAACTTAATAGGTGTGTTCTTTCTCAATTTGCCCTGCCTACTTTTTCAGTTTTACCCCTCAACAGTGTCCTTCAAACACAGCCTCTGCTTTCTCATCACTGATGATTTTTTACAAACCAGCAAAGCTCGTTCTTTTATGCCTGTGTATATAGTTCTAGCTGACTATGATGGTTATCTCTTTCCTGATTCATAAAATCCTGTTCATCTCCCAAGTTCCAGCTCAACTCTTCTTCTGACTTCAGGGCTTCCATAACTCCACCTAACAGAATTAACCACTCTTTCCTTGGCATTCACAAAGCATGAAGCCCTCATCTCTACTTTGTACCACATAGCATTTCAGTATTTGATTTTATATACGGTTGGACCAGTATTGTTTGCACATCTATCTCTCTCCATCCAGTTACTGTGTTCTCAGAATCATGGGCACTATTTTGTTACACCTTTTCACCCAACCCAAACTCTAGCACAAAGCTTGAGGTTTTCTTGATTCTTAATGAATGCTGCCTTTGTTAGAAAAAAAGAAAAGAAAAAAGAAAAAAGAGAAGACTAAAAATACCCTGAGATTTGTCTTAGAAGGGGTTTAAGCTTATCTGATGGTAGAAATAGTATGCATCAGGTTATAGGATATTACCAATTTTCAGAACTTTAATAAAGACCACTACTTTCTGAGTAACATATATTTAATTTGAGCATTTGAGTTTTAACAAAGAAATGCCTTCTTGCAACTTCTGGGACTAGAGAAAATTGTGGTTGGATTTCTTAGGGCAGTATTTCATCATTTTGGCTTCAAGTGTTCACTGGGCTTGCGGCAGACAATAAACCCTGAAATTTCTATTCTTGGTATTTTTGCATGCCCTTGTCGCAGAAATGGTTATGGGAGATCAAATAAATTACACAAATGGTATTTTATCAACTTTTCCTCTTAAAATCATGTCCTGATGCAGAGTTCCAAAGTTCATGTTTCCTGATACTTCGGTGGCTATAAGGTTGGACATAGCTATTTAATTCAAAGGATTAAATTAGCTTTAACAGAAAGAGTAAGGCTTGGTTTTCTCACAGATTGCCATGGGAGCATGAATGCTGTGAAGCTATTATACCTCTCATCTGAAGCATTTCAAATAATTTGGAATATCTCAAACAATGACATTCAAAACCTCCCAAGCATGATCATCCAGAATATTAAAGTTAGAGGACCAGGATATTTTATAATTTAGCACTGTTTCAAATATTTTAGTGGCACCGATTTAATAAATGGTAACATCATTCGGAATAGCATTTGAATCAGGGGCATTTTCTAAAAGTCTAATTAGCACAAAATACGTATTGCTAAAATGTAGCAGCCTACACATAAAACAACAAAACTCTAGGAAAAGGAAATAAATCATTAGACAAATAACAGATGAAATTGACCCAGTGTTTTTTCTTATGATCTTATAAACATTAAAAACGTCTTTTGAAATAGAAGTCCATTTAAGATGAGATTTTATAGCAATTTGAAATGTGAAATTTTCATCTTTGATATATTAACTTGTTGTGCCATCTACATAATCAACAAAAGGACTGAAAAAAAGATTGCCTTTCCTTTCAGTATGAAGCACAAATTTTACATTTTATTCAAGCTTATTGCTACTACCAGGAGGTAAAAAATGGTATATAGAAGGTTTTTTTTTGAGTTGAGATATGTTCGTGTTTATTCTGAATTTTAATTCAGTGTTGCTGACAGCACTTTCATTTAGATGGATAGAAAGACATTTTTTTTTAAAAAAGCATAGCTAATTCTCTTTCTAAAAACAAAAGTTGCATGCTTGATTCTTTCTATACTTAAAAGAAGACATTCTGAATATAATTCAAACAATGTCTTTTCATGCAATTTTGATTTTTCTTATCATTAACCAATTAGTTTTATTCTTTCTCACCTCTTGTTAATTTGTAAACATTTAAGATTACTTTGTATCTAATGGCCCATGATGAGCCATATTTTAGGTTTTTAAATACTCAGGTAAACCTGTATTTTCCCATGCAACTATAACGAAATGCATAATTTTTCTAATGATTTTAACATATGCTCTGATCCATCAGAAAAAAAAAAAACAAAACAGTTTTTCCTAAGGGAAGACTACATTAGCTATTTCTTAATCTTTCATATTTTCTACCTAGTATAGGGCAGATTCATTTCACCTTAAGTAAGTATGTCTTAATGTTTGGTTATTCATTCTTATCTCACTGCTCTCAAACATTGTCTTTTATGTTACATCTTCCTAAGAGACAGTAACCAGAACTGTTTACAATACTGGAGATAAACTGATACAGGAAAATCAGTCAGAAGAAACATGATACAAAATGTAGCAGTGTGGATTTATTTCATTTTGTCCCTAAACAGAGAGTAAATGTGTGAAGGTAATTGCACTTTCAGCAATTAAAAAAGGTTACATAAAAATAATTTTCACTTAATGGGAAATGCTTCAGAATAGATTTCCCATTTGATAGCATAACTTGTTTCTGAGCTTCTTATCACAATCTGATTAATGTTAAAGACAAAGTTGAAAACATTTTTAGTTATTTTTCTTCCTTCAATACCTGGAACAAAGAAAAATTTATGACTGTACTTTAATTTTATTGCTACTGAGCCTTTCCTAAAATGAACTGGCAGATGCCATTAGCAAGTTAATTGATTTAATAATGTTCCTATGAATAAGCTAGCATTTCTGACTTGAATTGCTTTCTCAATTGATTGGTACCCTACAATAGAATTCTATAAAAATGTATAGAAAGAGCAATAAGGAATTCAACTTTGGATTTTTCCATTAATTCATTAGCATTTAAAAGTGTAAGAAATTATTGCACTTTCAATTTGCTAAATATACAGCATTTGTTACTAATAATTAGGCACATGCATTGCTTTTTACAAAGTCTCTTTAAAATGCAGTCTTGTAACAATGACACTAGGAAATGTGTGCTAATAGCCTAGCAGTGCGTTTATTTTTCAAATGTCAGCAAGTAGCACCTTCCAGGGATTTATAAGATGGAAGAGTCAGGATAACTTAAGGTAAAGGGTCATTTAAGGTAACCTGCAGGGAAGCCTTAGTACTGGGAAAAAAAGAGGAAGAAAAGAGATTACCACAGAGGAGGGCTGGGGTGGCTCAGTTGATTAAACATCAGACTCTTGATCTTGGCTCTCGTCAGGAACTCACAGTTCCTGAGGTTGAGCCCCATGTAGGGCTTTGTGGTGACAATGCAGAGCCTACTTGGGATTCTCTGTCTCCCTCTCTCACTGTCCCACCCCCAGGTTCACTCTCTCTTTCAAAAATAAATAAATAAATAAATAAACATTTGAAAAGGAGGAGGAGGAGGAGGAGGAGGAGGAGGAGGAGGAGGAGGAGGAGGAGAAGAAAAGGACTGCCACAGAGAAGCTAGCTGCAAGAACCCCAGTGGTTCAAAAGGAAGAAGAGGGCCACTCCCCTCTCACCCATTTTCCAGAAAAAAAAAAATGCTAAGGTTTTGTAAAACAATGTCCTCATTTCCACAAGAAATTTCATTTGTAGCTGTATCATATAACCACCTTACTTAAAAAATTTCAACAATTGAGGCACCGGGGTGGCTCAGTCAAACATCTGACTTTGGCTCAAGTCACAATCTCACAGTTCGTGGATTCGAGTCCCACATTGTGCTCTGTGCTGACAGCTTAGAGCCTGGAGCCTGTTTCAGATTCTGTGTCTCCTCTCTCTGCTCCTTCCCCACTCATGCTCTGTCTCTCTGTGCCTTTCAAAAATAAATGAATGTTAAAAAATATTTTTAAAATTTCAACAATTGTTCATTCCAATTAGAAAAATAGTTAATGTTCTTAAGACTCTTCTATTCAACAAAAATTTATTCAATATGTTCCAAGTATTAGCCCTGATTTTTGGCATAGATAAATAAGGTAATATAAAAACATATTTGAAACTGTCTTTATACAGCTTATATTCTAATAGGATTGATATGTTTTGACCACTCCATACTTCTCACAGATGCAGGACCAGGGCATGATAAATGATGTACTCACCACAGGTACAAAATTTAAAGAAGCTCCAAACACCTCAGTAACAAAAACAGGTAATATTTTAATACAATATTTTAAATAATCAATATTAGTGTAAATAATCCATAATGACTAAAATTTAAAAAAACTAAAGAAAAAAGTGTCATATAGAGACAATAGAGCCTAAGGAAAATGGAAAAAATTAGTAACAGTGAAATAAATTCTATCTCTTGCTTAGAGTGGCATGAACATATAGGGAGGGAAGAAATATATGGCAGCCAGCTTTGGAGACTGACGACCATAGTCTGTACCCTACAAGAATATTTCACATTCTTCTCCCCAAAAGATTTCATCCCTTCCATGTGACAAAACTCATCTCTTCCACTCAAAAGTTTCCATTAAATTGCTTCAAAGTCTGAAGATAATTTCATCCTCTAAAAAAAAGTTGTTGGGACGCCTGGGTGGCTCAGTTGGTTAAGCCTCTGACTTCGGCTTACATCATGATTTTGGGGACAGTGAGTTTGAACTTAGACAACTTAGAGCCTGGAACCTGCTTTGGATTCTCTGTCTCCCTTGTCTCTCTGCCCCTCCCCACTCATGCTCTGTCTCTCTGTCTTTCTCAGAAATAAACATTAAGAAAACAATAAATAAATAAATAAATAAATAAATAAATAAATAAATAAATAAATAAATAAATGTAAAAAAAAAAGAAATGAAGTTGTCTCCCTCATTAATGTCTAACATACAATAGTGGAAAAGGGTCAGGACAACTGCACTAGATAATCCATGGATAAGGTGAGGGATGGAGGCAAACTCTGCTAGTTACTATTTTTCCCAGTAAAGATAAGGAATAGGGACACCTAGTGGCTCAGTTGGTTAAGCATCTGACTCTCGGTTTCAGCTCAGGTCATGATCTCACGGTGTGTGGGTTTGAGCCCTACATAGGGCTCCAGCTTGGAGCCTGCTTGAGATTCTCTCTCTTTCTCTCTATGCCTCTTCCCCACTAGTGCTCTCTCTCTTTCTCAAAAGTAAATAAACATTAAAAAAAGATAAGGAATAAAGGATTAGAAAATATTTACATTAAATGACACTAGAATACTAAACAAAATAGAAAACAAAAACATCCACATGGAGCAGTAGTCTTTTAAGATTCAATTATTGAGTGCTTTGATTAGGGCTATGTTGTTGATTACCAGAAAGACTTCCACAGACACTGGGAAAATATTCTCTTTGTTGTTGTTGTTGTTGTTGTTGTTGTTTAGTAAATGACACAATCCAGTAGGTAAAGAGCACTTGAAATAACTCCCTAATATAGATCTGTAAAACAGAAGTGCACACAGTTACAGAGGTACTTGAGTCTTTATAACCAATTACTGATGCCATCATCTGGTTGGAAGGGAGGCTCCCAAACTGTTAATTTTTGACCTTTACTTTTCTACTTGTTTTTTTTTTTTTTTTCATTTTTTCCTGACCCCTCCCAATTCTTCAGGACACTCTAAGTACTTACTCTAAGTTCATAGGTTCAAAGACAGCACAGAGATAACCATGATTTTCATATTCATTTTTCTCATTTTCCATGGATTTCTTCTTTCTACCAGGCCCAAACTTAAGATTACCATGCACTATAAAATATCTCTTATTTTAATTAAGAAAAATTGTTAGAAAATGAGGCAGCAATTTAACAGTCTTATTACAAAAAACGCAATATTTTAACAATCTAATCTTTTCACAGGAGACTTTAAGAGTATCATTCCATTATCTTCTCAACTCCTTCAGCTAAGTCAGTCAAGATTCCTACTGGTGTCTTTCTGTGTATAAACTGTGCATTTTCCTCTGGATGCTTTTAAGATTTTCTTCTATCTTAGGTTTTTTAGCAGTTTGATTACTATGTGCCTTGGTGTTTTCTTTGTATTTTCCTTTGAGTTTCAATGAATTTCTTAGGTTTTTGGCTTGAAACCTTTTATTAATTTTAGGAAATTTTTTGTCATTACCCCTCCATATAATTCCTCTGCACTATTCTTCTTCTCCCCTCCTTCTTGAAATCCAATTTCATGCATGTTCGGTCATTTGATTTTATACCACACATCTCAAATATGTTGCTTCAATGTTTTACATATTTTTTTTTTCCTTTGTGTTTCAACTTGGAGAACTCCTTCTGGCCTGTTTCATCTTCACTCATTTTTTTTTCTTTATTCTACTGTATCAAGTCAGCTTTAAGGCTAATATTATATATATTTTTTATTTGTAGCATTTTCATTTCTTCCTTTTTTTTCTTACCATTTTCTGCTGGAAAATCACTAACTCTTTATATATGTGGTTCACTCTTTCTGTTAGTTTTAAACATATTTATTACAAAAAATAATCTCTTTGTCTAATTTCAATATTTTGGATACCTGGAGGCTTGCTTTTCTTTTTTTTACTCTTGGTTATGGATCCTATATATTTGCTCTTTCAAATTTCTCATAATTTCTGATTATATGACAATTGTTGTGTGTAAAAATAGAGATTAAACTAAACAATACTTACCTGGAGGGAAGCACATGCCGTGCCTTCTAGAAGGCCATTAGGGTGTGTTGTGAGTAGGGACTGAGTCCTTATATTCTGTAGTTGAGTTGTACATGGGCTTGGTTACAAATTTAGTTAGTTTACTGTTATCGTCACATATTTTCAGGGCACAGTCTAGACTTTCCTTCAGCAAGGCTTGCACTCTGAGCATTAGAGAGATTCTCGAAATCCCTTCGTATTTTATAAAACTACCTCCAGGTTTCCCAAATGTGAGTGATCTCTCTTTGCTTTACAGCTTGGCTGCCAGCCTTTTTCCTCTGGGGATGGTTTTTGTTTGATCATTGGCTTGAGTTTTCTTCTGCCCTTTCTCTAGCTTCCTGGGAATTGGAAGATCGCTGTTTATCCTTTCACGCTGTCTGCAGCCTTGGAGTGTGGCTTTAGTGTACATGGTGAAGGTCTGGAGTGGCTAAGGGGACCTTTATTAGCTTCCTTCACCCATGCACAGCTCTCAAAGGGCCACTGTTTTGCACTCAGACAGGATTCACATGCCCTCAGAATCAACAACAAAGGGATCATCAGTGACTACCTCAAAGGCTGCCTGTTACACATTAATTTATTTTCTTAATATGGTAAGAAAATAGAGCAAAGGACAACAGACAACAAACACCACACCACCATCACACACACACACACACACACACACACACACACACACACACAAAGACAAAAAAAACCCTGAAGATTCTGTGGCTTATCTGGCTTATGTTTATGGGGGGATGGATGGTCTCTTACAAACTTAGTTTCTACATCCTAACTAGTAGAAGTCTTAACAAATTAATCTTATGATAAGCCATGTGTATTTTAGTAGAAAGACTTCTTGCTTAAAAATGTAAAATTTATATAGATATGTCAAATTATATGTACTAATATATATGTATATATAGTTTTCTTTTTTTCAGTTGGTGTCTTATGGACAGGAATTTATTAGAGGGGACCGGGATCGGAGTGGATACATAAGTTCCAGGTTGGGCAGAGGGGAGCAGGAGGCATGAGTAGTGCTGTCAAAGTGAAGCCAGTAAGACAGGATGCCAGGGGTGCCATAACTAGTAGAGCGCTGGCTCAGCAGGCAAGCAGGCAACTGCTTCTCATCCTACCAGTGCCATCACCTCAGGGCATGGCAGAGGCTTTGTGGGAGGAAGTCTAGGGTCCAGGTGTCTGGTTCCAGTTGTAAATGGGAGTGGTAGGGGGCATAAAGATGACGAAACTCCTACCCCAGGGGTCTTCGGCTACTGAGAGATAAGTCTGGGGAGATGCCACTCAGGGTTTGAGGAAGGCCATTTGGATAAGACAGGCAAAAGGCAGTTGTGGTGGCATCAGTGGCTGCATAGGGGAGGCAAGCCACAGAGGGAACACTGGGGTGGTGAGAGGTCAGTGCCCCAAGGGAGGGGAACCCAGGGCCTTTGTGCAACCCTTTAGAGCCCCACCTTGAGCGGATACACTGCTCCAAGTGGGAGAGTTCCTTGGCCAGGGTCCCCTCCCAGCACATGGTACTGGCAGTGCACATGATGGCCTGAAATCCCACCTGTGCTCACAGCTTGTCCCTCAGGCCCAGATGATGTCAAACTTTGACCCAGGGCCCATGGAATAAATCACACATTTGAGGTCCTTCAGATCCTACTCCAGTGGTTTGTTAGCACTATAGTAGTAAAGTGCTATACTGTATATGGAGTAGTGGGGTTTTGTTACTAAAATATCTCTAAATCTTTGGATCTTGTATTTGCTTTGTCACAAACACTGCCAAGTAAATAAAGCATTCTCTCTGGCATACTCAGACATGGATCAGCCTCTTTTCCACATTGTCTTTAAGATTTAGTTCAATTCTCCTTTTTTAAGGTGCTCTCCTCCCTAGTAAATTCTTTCGCTTTCATATGTTTTAATGGACTGTATTTGTGTTCACTTCTTGTGGTTTCTACGACATTATATCATACAGATTGATTTGCTTGTAAGTTGCTCTAGGAGTCCAGCGGAAGACATGATACGTCATAAATGCTCAAACACGTTTATTAAATTAATTAATCTGGAATATTAGAACATAACATTCTTAGTGTCCTTTTAGTATCTGGCCTCATTAACAAAGAGATTTCTGTGTCATAATGCATTTTTTTTAATTTAAATGGCTAATGAAAATTTCAAGAATTTTTTAATTTAAATGGCTAATGAGAATTTCAAGTAGAATAAAAGGCTATCAATCATACAGTTACTATTTCTATACTCTTTTTTTACATTTAAAAAATTAATAGGTTTTGGTAAATTGACGTTGGCTAGTGGTCACTATAACACAGAGGTTACTAATACATAAATTAAAAGATCTACTTGAAATCAACACAATTTATTGATACCCATAGACTGAAAATAATTTCAATAAGCAAAAATAACAGAATATAGCTTCCTAAGAAACAGATGCAAGGATTACTTGCTGTAAGTAATGTTAAACCTCCTTTGCTGAATTGATTTGGTTGACGTCCCAGTAAATTTGCCAACAAAGCAGCCACTTCTCTTGATATTTACTCATTTTTCCTAGGAATTTGCTTATGCTGAGAAAGTTTGGAACCAATTCTTCATAGAGAGATGTCAGTCTGTTGGCAACCTGAACTATGACAGGGCCTCAGAGAATCATGATTTATGGCATTTGATAATTTTCTTTCAAATGACTGGATACTTCCTAAATATCCTTCTGTGACTTGACAGTATTAATGTTTCCAGACAGCTAAGTCCTTTTTGTGTTTAGGTGTAAGGAAAGAAGTAAGTTTTTTTCTTTCTTCTTATTTTGTACTACTTAACTATCTATTCTTAAACATGGAACTATCAGGAGAACAAATACTGATATAAAAATAGTATGAAATGTTAAATTGTTTTAATTTCTTACACCAACAATATAAGCTTATGGAATAAATACTCTATATTTATATTAAGAAGATACACACACATACATACATACTTATTTCTCACAGTTCTGTAGGCTGAAAGTCCAACATAAAGGTGCCATCAGGGTTGATTCCTGGTGAGACCTCTTCCTGGCTTATAGATGGCTGCCTTCTCTTTGTGTCCTCATGTGTCCTTTCCTCTGTGCATGCATGGGAAAAGAGATCTCAGGTGTTTCTTTCTCTTCTTTCAGATTAGATTCTAATCTATCTGATTCCAGTTCTATTGGATTAGTGCCCCATGTATTTTTAGGGCTATTCTAAATAGTCCTATAAGTGATATTCTGATTCAGATAAATTTATACAAATTAGAATTTGGACTGAAAGACAATAAATATTCTGCCTTCAAAAGTCAGAAGAAATATTCACAGGGGAGTCAAGGAGAAAGTCCTAGTACCTAATGGAACTTCCTTGGGCAAAGTAATTTTGCCCAGAGATTTCCAGGGACACACTCCTTCTGGGGAAAAATTTGATTCCTTACCTTTTCCTGCTTCTAGAAGTTACCACATTTCTTGGTTTGTGCCAGTTTTCCTCCATATTCAAAGGGAGTAACTATGGTTGTCATACTGGCCTCATGCTGCCATCCCTGGGCTTCTCTCCCTTCTGACTCCCTCTTCTACTTTTATTGTCTCCTGTGATTACACTGAACCCATATGGATAATCCAGGATCATCTTTCCATATCAAGGCCAGCTGATTATCAGTCTTATTTCCATCCACAGGTTACTTCTCATTTGCCATGTAACCTAATATATTACAGGTTCCAGGGTTAGGGTTTGCGTGCTTTTGTAAGGCCATTATTATGCCAACCATTCGCAGCAACTTAAATGAGTAAGATTTAGCCCAGCAAAGGCAGGTTAGGAAGAACAATCTAAACAAAGGAAACAACATGACAGAAAGCGTTATTGGAATCGAGTGACAATGACAAATAGTATCTAACCTTCAAGCAGGAAGTAAGAATAGGAGTGAGGCATGATCAGCCTTAAGATACAGATGGCTTAAGATCTACTGACCTTGTTACAAAAGAATCAGTATTTTGGCCAATCACATATCACAAAGCCCTTACTTTCTGAAATTCCTAATGAAACCAGCATTTCCCTCAGCATTAATTCTCAACAATTAGCAGTGTGTTTATTTGAAAACAGGACAGAGAACCAATATCAGAATGAGTTAGTCTGATGGTGATCATTTCTGTTCTTAACACAAAGTCAGATAAACTTCATCTTTTATCTCAGGAACATGGGCATTTTTTTTTCTCGTGTTCCTTGGCTGGTAGCATCAAAAAGAATTTACTAAATAGATATAATTTGAACCTTTATCAGTGTATCTTACAATAATGTGGCACCGATACTTTATCTTTCTTTGTTTTGTTAATTTGCTAGCATCTGCTAAATTTCTGGATTCTTACATGGTTACTTACCAAATTGAACCATGACTTATATTTCACAATTGACATAGCTTTTGCATGGATTATCATGTTTTGTATGGTAATGAATTTATCTTTTTCTTCTTTTGTAACATCACAAAGTTACATTGCTTGTGAAAATATTATTTTGTAACTTAGGATAGTCCCAAAGGATCCCTCCCATATTTCCCTCCCCTGAAATTCAAGGCTTCCAGTATCAGAATACCTGTCTTAAAGGTGACTCTTCACAGACAAAATGTTGGTGTCTCCCCAAAATTCATATGTTGAAATCTTAACCCCCGTATAAACTGATGCAGTCACATGGAAAACCGTATGGAAGTTCCTCAAAAAAGTAAAAATAGAACTGCCATATAATCTAGCAATTTTCTGAGTGTTTACCTGAAGAAAACAAAAACACTAATTTGAAAAGATATATGCACCTCCATGCTCATTGAAGCATTATTTACAACAACCAGGAAATGGAAACAACTTAAATGTCCATCAAATAATTAATGGATAAAGAAAATGTGGTAAATATATACAATGGAATGTTATTAGCGATAAAAAAAGAATGAAATCTTGCCATTTGTGACCACATGGATGGATCTTGAGGGGATTATGCTCAGGGTAATAAGTCATACAGGGAAAAATAAATATTGTATATTCTCACTTATATGTGGAATCTAAAAACAAAACAAAACCAAAAAAAACCACAAACAAATAAACTTGAGCTCATAGATACAGAGAACAGGTTGTGGTTGCCTGAGATAGAGGGTAAGGGGGTGGGTGAAATGGGTGAAGGGACTGAGAAGGTACAAATTCCAACTCATAAAATGGGTAAGCCATTGGACGGAACGTATAGCATGATGACAATAGTTAATAATACTGTATTGCATATTTGAAAATAGCTAAGAGAGTGGATGCTAAACATTCTAACCACAAGAAAGAAAAATTGTGTAACTATCTATGGTGATGAATGCTAACTAGTCTTATTGTAGTGATCATTTTGCAATATATACAACTACTAAATCATTACGTTGTACACCTGAAACTAATGTTATGTCAGTTATACCTTAGTAAGAAAGAGTAAGTTCTAATACAAGAGAAAAACCCCTGCACATTATCTTGTTTTCAGTGTATAGTTGTAATGTATCAATAAGCATATTTTACTTCCAAGGTTTAAAGAAGCTTAAAATACATTATGAACAAAAATTTTCTTACATGACATGAGAATGAACCTTGCATAAAATTCATGACACCTGTCAAGCATTTTAAATAAAACTGGGAGTTTGTAATTATACTGTAAGTAAACTACGAGTGAATAGAAAATATATTTTCAGTTGAAAATGAAGGACACATGGAAAATAAGTCACTTTTAAAGCTTGAGTTTCTGCAAAATTTCCCAACAGCTCTAATTTAATCTTTAACTTAGTTAGGATTTTGAATACATACTGGCAGTTAAACAAATTTCGCATTTAGAAGTTATTAATCCTGACCAAATATAAGTATTTTTTCTCTGTTATAACTAACAAACTCTTGTTTGAATCTCTTTCTGAGCCCAGTAAAAACTTTCTATTAATTATATGAAACACAATTTCTACTAATAAAAATGAATTAAAAACCTTGAAAAGAATGTCACCTGTTCAATTTATTTGACTGTTTCATTTTTAATCAGAGCTTCTACTCAAATCGTTCATTTTTCTCATGGTTACAGAATAAAGGAATTGTTAGAAATTGACCTTGGTAATTAGGTTCTAAAGATGAAAAATTTTAGTGGTGACAGGATGACAGAATTGAATGATTAACAAAGGAAAAGCAAAGTTTCTATGAACTTACCCTACTTGAAATTTTCTCATTTATAAGTTGTCACTTTACCACTAAATAAGAATTATTGTTGAGGAAAATAGAATGCTCTATGATTTTTCTTCCTGTTAATATGGGCATAGATAACCATATATCCTATAAGTAGGGAGTATTTGTACATTCAAAAGTGGGTCAAAGAAGAGAAAAAAATAGGGATGCTAATCAGAAGAAAGACATAGGCAATGTGTTACCAAAATGCAAATAAGAGAAGGGGAGGAATCACATCTGCATATCAACTTAACTGAATACTATTTATCAAATATCTGTTTTATGGTTTTAAAAACATAGCAGAAAATCTATAAAGTGTATAATCTGTCAATTACTCAAAACTACATACAGCACCTTGAAAATAAGGGATATTCTGTGGTGGCCTTGAAGATCAGCCATTTAAAATCTATCAAATTGACAATTTACCTAGCTATGTTACTGTAGTAATCTCCTACAAAGAGGTCTGAAATCTCATCCCTGGAAATCTCAAGGGGAATAAGGGTGGGCAGGACTGTGACAACAGATTTTTAGAACCAAAGACACTGTTGAGGACCATCGTGAAAAACTTTGTGATTGTTTCTCAGTCTAGCTGTTTCTCAAAGTACATGTATCTCCTGAAAGTTCAGAGCCACACTGATACTTCCTTAAGAAGCTCTAATGTTCATCTAATAATCATTGGCAGTTAGTATTTGTAAATATGGCCAATTCCAAATTTCATTCCCACCTTGTCTGGATTAGTCAGTCCTCTTTTCTCTCCCAAAAGAGCCATTTCAGTCTCTGTATTTCCCACTCTCATTCAAGAAAAATTATTTTTTTTTCTCTGTAGACTGAGAAGTCCCAGGATGGGCCAAGAATGTCATGTCATTGGGTGGGTTAGTATATGTTCCTTAGGGTAATCTATGTGATAATGCATGTAGTAGGAAACAAACAAACAAACAAACAAAAACAAAATTACTACATCAAAGGTTAGTCACAGTTCTAGAAGAGAATTTTCTGGATAAGAATCCTTCTTAATGAATTTGTTTAGTTTTGGAAATAAGCCCTCCTGAGTATGGCTTGGAAGTTTTATGGCAGATCAAAGAGAAAACCAGATGGCTCCGGAAAAAATGAAAAGGGGATTAGGGGACTATAATCAGGAATTCTAGGGAGGTAAATGGAGGACCTCTGATAAAGAGAGAGGATGCTATAGGAACATGGAAAGTGTCTAAAGTTTGCACAGAAGAAAATTGCAGTGATAATTTCTCTTATGAAATGAATACCCAAGGGTCACCTGGGTGGCTCAGTTGGTTAAGTGTCCAACTCTTGATTTCAGGTCAGATCATGAACCCAAGGTTGTGGAATCAAGCGTGGGATTCTCTCTCTGTCCCTCTCTTTCTACCCCTCTCCCCCTTCTCTCTCTCAAAATAAATAAATAAGTGTTAAAAAATAGAAAAAAATATCCAAGACAGTTTCAAGAGCAGAATTTATAACACTAACACACAAGCCTTTTTCCCAATCCAATTCCCCAATATACATGGTCTAAAAGTGTAGAAATAATGAGATTGAGTAGTCTATGGAAATTCAGTGCAACTCTTTCCATCCTTCTCATGTTAGTTTCTGCTAAAGTATCTTCTTTCAGTAGAATGGCCAAAATCTAATAAGCTGACAATATCAATTACTAGTGAAGACGTAGAGGGACTCTCATTCATTGCTGGTAAGAATAAAGAGTGGCACCATCACTTTGGAGGACAGTTCAACAGTTTTTTAAGAGCTAAACAGAACCCTACCATACAGTCCAACAATTATTTACTGGGTATTTACCAAACTTATTTGAAATTATGTCAACACAAAACTGGCGTGCAAATGATCATCACATCTTTATTCATAATCACCCCAAACTGGAAGCAACCAAGTTATCATTCAAGAGATGAATATATAAACAAACAGCGATACATCTACACAATGGAATATTATCCAGTGTTAAAAAGGAATGAGCTAACAAGTCATGGAAAGACATAAATGAATTTTAAGTGTGTATTGTCAAGTGAAAGAAGCCAGTATGAAAATACTACAAACTGTATGATTCTATTTATATGACATCCTGGAAAAGGCAAAACTATAGAGAAGGTAAACAGATCAATGATTGTCAGAAATTTAGAAAGGGGTAAGGTTAAATAGGTGAAACGGTGGAATATAAGGGCAGTGAAATTAATTTTCATGACAGTATAACTGTGAGTATATAGCACTATTCATGTGTCTATGTATCCACAAAATGTCACAGGTCAGAGTGAATCCTATTGTATGTAAATTTAAAAAATTAGGAGGACATGGATGCTATGATAGAATGGAGACTGTGGCAAAATAATACAACTTCACATTAGGCTTGGGGGGGGGAAAGCTGCTGATCTACATAACTTTGGAAATGAATGGAAAATGTAAGACTAAAAGCAAAGGAAGTATAACACTCTGATGTAGTTGGTAAAGTCGTTTGATGTGGAGATAAAGATTCGTAATACTGAAACCACAATGCATATGTCCTGGAATTAAACAATTAAGTAATTGGATAGCAGATGGCAGGAACCAGATTTCCCACTGGTAAAGTGGAAGGTTATAGGCCAGCAAGGAGAGGAGGCTAGAACAATCTATGCCATAATGACTCAGCTGTAGGCAACAGTATGAGCTCATGTTTATCTTTGTATAAGTACAGTGATTACATAGAGAAATAATTATAGATATGTGTACATATTAGGTCAATATATATATATAAATATGTATATATACTATATATATATATCTGTATATATCTATATCTATATCTATATCTATATCTATATCTATATACTTAGCTGAGAGCATCTAGAAACAACACCCCAATAGCAATGAGTACACACAGTGCCCAGGTTTTGGTTTCTAATATTCTCCAATAAAAGGAATTAGGGATCCTTGGAGAAATGGCTGATTTAAATTTAAATACCGGGGCAAGGAATGTACAAGATGAGTCTAAGGCATCTTATAGTGCCTGAAATTATAGTGCAGAAAATTAAAATTAAAAATACAAATGATTATGGAATTATTTCAGGACATAAGCACCAAATGATAGAGCTTCTAGTTGCCAAATACAGAACAATTTCAGTAATGACAAAAAAGGAGTATTGGGTCATAACCCAAAGTATGAAATAAATATCCATGAGTCCATATTGATATGAATGAATGATTAAATAAATAGGCAGATGGAGAAGAATAAACAGGTGTCTTGGACAGATGAATTCCAAATCATTTGTGTAGAAAACTCACACTCAAGGAGGTGGACTATAACTCTTCACTCCTTAAGGTTGGGCTGCACATAATGACTACGTTTGGAAGACTATGGCAAGAAAAAGAGGGGAAAATTGTAACTTTAGAGTGAAGAAATCTGACAAATTCTATCTTAGCTCCGGTGATCAAGTTTAACATTCACATTGTTAATTTGCACTGACAGTGTGTACCTTTGATATGAAGTAAGGAGGATGACATTTGACCTCTGTGGTTTTCCTGCAAACATAAAACACTAGGTCTAAATATGACAAAGACATCAGAAAAATCTCAATTGATGGGCATTCTACAAAATACATGAATAATACTCCTTTTTTTGTTCTTAATAATGTTCCTTAAAACTGTTAAAATCAGGGGCCCCTGGGTGACTCAGTCGGTTAAGCATCCAACTGTTGATCTTGGCTCAGGTTGTGATCTCATAGTTCATGGAATCAATCCCTTCATCGGGATTCTGTCTACTTGGGATTGTCTCTCCCTCTGTCTGCCTCTCTCTCTCTTTCCCCCAAAATAACTAAATAAAAACTTAAAAAAAAAAAACTGTTAAGATCATAAAAAACAGTCCAGAGCGGCCTAAGGAAACATAATGACAAAATATTATAGGATATCCTACATTGGTTCTTGAAATAGAAAAAGAATATTAGGTACAAACTAAGGAAATATGAGTAACATATGGACTTTAGTTAATATTAATGTATCAGTATTGGTTCATTAATTGTGACCAATGCACCATAATAATGTTAGATGTTGACAAGTGGGGAAAATTGGTATGGAAAATATGGGGACTTTTGTGGTATCTCTGCAACTTTTCTGGAAATCTAAAACTGTTCTAAAATCAAAGTTTATGAAATATTAAAAGTTCAAACTTGAAATTTGAAAATTACATTTCTTATAGTATGTGTCTGGATACAGAGACTTGTGAGTAAATATATAGACTTTCAATAGAAGCTGAATGAAAATACTTTTCATTGACAGAAGGTTTATAAGAATAGACCATGTAATTAAAAGATGAATGTGGACAAGGTATACATTTCTTGAATATAGTTCAAAAGATAGAATGAAGTCATCTTGCTAACAGTACATGGTCTTTAGTCCTGGGTCCTAACAGCACTCAAGAAGAAATCTTATTATCTAGCACCTATTAATCAAGTTGGTAGGAAACACACACCGCAAAATTAGAGTGATAAGGATTTTCTTAAATATTTTAGAAGTTATCAAGGTAAAATTAGTATTTTGTTGCACTGCTTGGAGGAAGTAACATTATTTAGGTTTCATTGTAATTATCATCACTAGCAAGTCGTTTGATTTTGTTGGCAATTTGTTAGAATATTAGTTGTTATTAGTCTCCTAAAGAGAAAGAAAGATCTATATTTAGGGGGAAGCTATTTGACATAGAAATATATGTGACACAGAGATTTTACATGTCAGGTGGGAAATATGTTGATTTAAAAACATGCATATAAACTGTGCCATAAATATCAAATATTTCAGATATCATAGTCATTAATTCCTATATATTCTATTTCTTATGTTTTCTTCTTATCTCAAACTTAGTTTGAAATACACAGTTAATCAAATGCATAATACAATCTGTATAATTGTTGCCAGACTTATTATTACTAGTTAGAACTCTATGTTCTTGATCAGTTACTATTTTTATAAAAATATTTAAGATAGAGTTTCCTGGGTTGCTCAGTAAGTTGAGCATCTGACTCTTTTTATCTTAAATTTATTTTATTTTTACCTTTTTAAATGTTTATTTATTTTTGAGAGAGAGACTGAACACTCATGCATGAGCGGGAGAGGGGCAGAGAGAGACTAGGAAGGGCAGAGAGAGAAAGAGAGAGAGAGGGGAACAGAGGATCCTAAGCTGGCTCTGTGCTAACAGCAGAGAGCCCAATGTGGGGCTCAAACTCAGGAACTGTGAGATCATGACTTGAGCCGAAGTCAGAAACTTAACTACCTAAGCCGCTCAGGCACCTCACTCTTGATTTTGGCTCAGGTCATGATCCCAGGGTCATGGGATCGGGATCAAGCCCTGCATCAGGGCTCTTGATTTTGGCTCAAGTCATGACCTAGGGTCCACACTTAATGTGGAGGCTGCCTGGGAATCTCTTCCTCATTGCCCCTCTCCCATGCTGATGCTTTCTCTAAAATTAAATTTAAAAATTCAAAAACAATGTTTAAGATAATTATCTTATTCAGTTTAGCAAATGAAATGGTAGTACCCACTTCCTAAACACCCATACCTACCCAATAGGCTAGAAGACAACATGATTTTGTAATGAATAGCTTTTGTGAGATTTCTTGCTCCATATATCACAGTGAGAGAAATGTTCATAGTAAATCTGGTGGGAAGCAAGGTGACTTAAAAAAAAAATTATATTTTTAAAATAGTGTCACTGGGAGAAAAACTCCTTTTACTGAAATGCCTATATTTTATTGCTGTTTCCATATCAACATCAATGGAAATTATATATAAATTATGTATATACATATATAATTTTAATGATGTAAAAATGATACGACTTTCTTAGACATTGTGATTATTTCTGTGATTACAACATGGCAACTCAATATATAAAAACACATCTGTTGTTTCTAATTATACCTGTTCCTGAACATTTCCATCATGCTAATTTCAGTTGCTGAGTGGAAATAATTGAATTTGCCTTTCCTTTCATTTCATATTTGTTTAAGCAAACACCTGGGGATTTCTGCCTGTAGGGAGAAATATAATGAGATGATTCAAAGATACAGCTTACAACAAAAACTTATTTTTTATTTTAATCTTTTTGCTATTATTTATATAAAGTTCAAGTTCCCCATTTTTTCCTCCAGAATTAAAAGTTTTATTTTTTTCAGCTAGATGCTATTGGTGAGAAAATTTAAAAAATTAAATACTACAACTGGATTTACCCAGAAGGTGACTTTGATTAAATTTTATAATAAATAGAAACTGAAAAAGTAGCATATTTACAACATACTAGTTTTTCCTATTACTTCTTGACATTCAAGTAAAGTCATTATTTCTATTTAGACAACTTGTTTCAATGCTTCAGTGAATCATATCATTATCAACCAGTTATAGAGCTTACTGTCTTCATTATTCTAGGCACTTTATATGACATGAGTTTTGCTGTCACTGAATATATAATCTAGTTGAAGAGACATGTCGTAACATATAATTGATTTTTTTCTTTTTCAAAATTTTTATTTATATTCCAGTTAGTTAACATACAATGCAATAATAGTTTCAGGTGTAGAATTTAGTGATTCATCACTTACATACAACACCCAGTGTTCATCACAACATGTGCACTCTTTAATATCCATCACCTATTTTATTGAACATACAAGACAGTTAGCAGTATTAAGAATACTAAGAATACTATGTTATTAGTATTCATGAGAGGATTAAAGATTAGAACAGAGTTGCAAAGCTTTAAGGAAATGGTGAATTTATATATGTGTCTTAGAGAATAAATGACATTTAGATGGTTCCTGAGGAGTAAATAATATATTTCAAAAAAATGGAAAGAGATGAAGGCAAAGGGAGTGTGGCCAGATATGACTAAGAAGCTGGACCCAACTTCTCCAAATCAGTGAATACCGACAAGGACTCTAAAACATTTCACAGATATGTACTAGGAGACCAAATTATTCTGTTAGGTGGGTATAATTATGAAAAAAAAATAAACAATTAAGAATCATATGTATGCCTTGTTAACTATTTTAACTTTACATGAAGCAGGAGATAGGAAGAACACCTTACCTAATAGACAAGAGAATATCAATCTTCTTGAACCATTTCATTTATTCCCTCTTATTCTCTCTTTAAAAGTGTCTACTCCCTTTTACTTTATGATTAATTGTCAGGGTGACTGAGAAGCTCTTTCCTGAGAAGTATAAATGTCATTCACTTTATTTAGGTGTGGGCTTCTCTTGAAACATGTTTGACACCTCTTCTTAGAAGCTAAAAATCTCAGACTCCAATATTCTCACAGTCAGAAATAATAAAGTATGTTCCAAGAGAGCAACAGGGTCAAACTTGTTGAGAATAGATTTCTAAAATTAAGTTATACATGGCCGTTGGTATTTTGTTGTATAAGTAGGCATATCAGTGAAAAGTTGCAAGAATATTCCACAATTAGTCTATTTTAATCTACATAAAATAATCCTTTGATGAAACAAAAAGCAGGAACTCTATTCATTTGAATATATTGTAATGTCAATTCAACTCCAACTGCCTAATTTACCTAAAAAAATTACACACTATTTGTGTTACTTAAAATGGAAGTTTTGGTGCCATGATGTGGGACCCAGATCTCCCTTCAGGAATGAAGGACTTATTCCCTAAACTATTGGGAATGCTGCTAGAGATTTTTTTTTTTTTTAGAGCTGTCTCCCTGCTTTGCACATTGCATCAGCTAAAGAGCTGCTTAGATATGGCCACACCTCCTTCCCGAGCAATCACAATCCAAAATGTGGGGGTAAAGGCTTCTACTGGATCTGTCTTGAAGTAACTCTGAAGGAGAATCCCAAGTCTTAAGGTCCTCATTCAAGTCAGCAGAGGTCTTCACTGGAATTTCATTGCAGCTCAACTCTCCCCTAATTCTGCTTTTTTACATCTCCTCTAAAGGTGTTCATGCCCAGTATATTTTCTAAAAAATATTCTGTCTCAGAGTCGGTCTCTCATGGAGTCCAATCTGCAAATATTTTAAAATATGTTCTTCTAAATACCCCAAATTTCTTAATCAAATATAAACCCCATATTTCCAGCTTTCTATAGAGTTCTTATTTGAAAGTATTGTATTAGCATCAAATTCTTCATGACCAAAACATATTCATCTCTTAATATACACACATGTATATAATATACATATATACACATATGTATATATGCATGTGTATATATGTATATTATTACTTATTAATTATTAATTCTTATTAATTCTTCTCCTTATATTAATCTTCCATCCTAAACATGCATGTAAATTAATTTACTACTAACTCAATGAGCCAACTGAAAATGTTCCTCATGTGATATTGGGCATAAAGGGATTTAATAGTCAACTATTTGACATTATTCCCCAGTAGTTGGAAGATATAAAATATGTATTTCAAGTGATAACCTAATTGCAGATTCATTTTGGCTCACATTCCAAACATGACACTGCATGTGAAATGGATTTTTCCAAATTACATAATACTAGGTTTTGCAGAGAGATACATCTGCTAGTGAAAGCCCTTATTCAGTATTTATTCAACAACATTCTCATAGAATCCTCCTAATGTTCTTGCAAGCATTATAATTTCTGGGATACAGTGAATAAAATAGACATGAGCCCTACTTTATTGGCACTAATAAGATAATAAAATAGGTAATTGGTAAAGATGTACCTGAACCAGACTTACTCAGGAAGTCTTTAAAAGGAAAATTCCATTAAGCTAAGATCTGAATCATAAGAGATCATGCAAAGACCTCGAAAAAACATATTCCAGGGAGAAGGAAGATTATGTGTAGTATCTTTAGAGGTGGGAATGACCTTGATTTATTGAAAGGATAAAAAGAAAGTCCTTATGGCTAAAGCACGAGAACAGGATATCTTTAGGTTTCATTTTCTAGAAACAGACCTTGAAAAGAGAATTAATGAGCAAACAATTTATTAAGGAAGTGCTCCTGGGACATAGAAATATTAAAAGGATCTGGGGAGATCTGGGTAAAGTAGTGATATCCTCTACAAAAAGAAAGCAGTATATGAATTGAATACAATGTAAGAACATAATAAAAAATTGGATTATATTTTGTTTGATGACATGCTTTTGAAGAGTTTTAATCAGAGTAGTAGAACGATCAGTGTTGTGCTTTAAAATTATCACTCTGGGCACTAATGCAAAGAGAGAGAAAGGGAGAAGGAGAGCCAAGAGGGAGGGAAGAAAGGAAGGAGGGGGTAAGGGAGAGAGACAGAGATGTAGAAGACCAAATCTGATATCAGAGAAGTTGGTTGTAAGGGAGTTGAAGTGTTCTAGAAACTAGTGATGGTAGTTCAGTCAATATATGGATAGAGAGAAATAGCCAAATTCTGAACATATTTAAGAGGTTGATTCCATACATTTTGCTCAGAGTTTAGACATAAGACATAGAAGAAGGAAAAAAATAAGGATGATGCCTTGAATTTTGGCCTGAACAACTGGCTTCTGATATTTACTAAGAGTGAATATCTTACTCACTCTGATATTTACTAAGAGTGAATATCCCTATTGGAAAGGGATAGATTGGGTGAAACACACACACGCGCGCGGGCGCGCGGACACACACACACACACACACACACACACACACACACACACTACTTGTCTATACTTGTCAGTTTTAGACAAGTATATATACCAAGCAGTTAAATAGATCTAGAAGTTTGGAACTGAGAGAAAGTTTTGGGCTGGAAAATATATATTTTGGAGTCAGGCATAGATGGAAAGTATTTATAGTCATGATACTGGATAAGATTACATAGAAACAAAGGGCCAAAATCAATGAAACACTTCAACATTTAGAAGTCTGACAAAGGAAAATTGTTAGTGAGGTGGGAAGAAAAAGCGAGATAGATATATAAAAGACTAAAACAGGTATTTCAAGAAGGAGAGTATAGTCAACAGTGACAAAACAGGTGAGTATTTGAATCCTGTTAGAATTTTGTTTTTTGGTTTTTTTTTATTTAAAAAAATTTTTTTTTTTTAACCTTTATTTATTTTTGAGACAGAGAGAGACAGAGCATGAACGGGGGAGGGGCAGAGAGAGAGGGAGACACAGAACCGGAAGCAGGCTCCAGGCTCTGGGCCATCAGCCCAGAGCCCGACGCGGGGCTCGAACTCACAGACCGCGAGATCGTGACCTGAGCTGAAGTCGGACGCTTAACCGACTGAGCCACCCAGGCGCCCCTGAATCCTGTTAGAATTTTGAAGCAGCTCAGCAAGTTTCAGAATATTAGGAACAGACCTATTAGAATTCCAGGGTCTTTACAGCTAGATGGCTAGTTTGTGTAGTTAGTTTCTTCTGTTACCGTCTTTCAAATTAAAGATAGCTAGGAGGAGCCTAAGGATGAATTATTTGGTGCATCTTCTCTGACCTTTAATTAGGTAGTAAATTCTAGTGGTCTTGAGTCATTGCAAACAGTGTTTTGTTTGTTTGTTTGTTTGTTTTTGTTTGTTTTTGTTTTTTGTTTTTTTACTATGCTTTTCATATTAAAAAAAAGGATAGGGCACCTGGGTGGTACAGTCTGTTAAGTGTCTGACTTCAGCTCAGGTCATGATCTTATGGTTCATGGGTTCAAGCTCTGCATCAGGCTCTGTCTCTCAGCACAGAGTCTGCTTAGGATTTTCTGTCTCTCTCTGTCTCTGCCCCTCCCTTGCTTGAGCTCTCTCTGTCTCTCTCAAAAATAAATAAACATTAAAAAAAGATTAAAAAAAGGATATGTCTATGCTTATAGTACCTTAAACATTCTTTTGCACATTTTATTACCTTTGTTTATATTTCCCTTCCTCACTTTTGAAAGAAGAGTGCAATGGAGTTAAGAGCGTAGTACTATAGTTACACAACCAAAGTTCCAAACTCCCTGCAGCCACTTTTGAGTTGTATGTTCTGTGCCCCACTTCTCTGCGCCTCCGTTTCTTCACTGTTAAATAAGGAAAAGAATAATTTTCCATTCCATGGGTTATTATAGAATATTGTAGAGGATAAGTAGAATTAATATGTGAAAAGCCTTAAGATACTGATATCTGCTACTATTTTATCATTGCCTAGAAAAAAATCCTACTCATTATTTTCTAGATTCTCTTCTAAGATCTATTTTATGACAGACCTGGACAGAATTAATCATTCTCACGTCTGTGTGGCCACTGTATTTTTACTTATACCCAGATTTTTCCTGCTGCATTTCTTACACTGTTATCTCTCCCACTACACAATGAGCTTCCTGAAGGCAAGATTATATTTTATACAGCCTGTATCCCTGCAACAAAATGATGTCCCCCTACACATTGCACCAATGATTATCATTCTTGGCTCTGGCAGGATCATTGGGGATATTTCTTAAAATATATATGCCATGATATTAGGATTCAATAGGAAATTTAGATTTTTTTAGAGGGTTTATCATATGTTTTTTGTGTTCTGGCAAGTTGCGATTCTATGTGGTAGACATACAATAAATAGGCAAATAAATGAATGAGCTATTTTCTCTTTGCTTACTATTTATAGAGGAAAACATTTTTATTTCTCATTCCTTCTGAGCGTCTTGTAGGATAATTGCATTTATTGATGGAAAAGAAGAGCTATACATGATCTGATTTATGGAATACCTTTTTTTATATTTGAATACTATTATATATCACTTTTCAGCTTTCTCTGACAAAGTCAAAATAATCACATATAATGCCTTTGGATTTATTCATACTCTGAGTATGATGCACTACCTTATAAAGAGTTTAATTGTGTGGAGGAAAACTTCAAATGTATAGGAAGATTGTCCTCAACCTTTAAATATGTGCCTACTTTCAGAAGTTCTTTATTTGAACGTGGTGATTTATGTTTGTCTAATTTATTCATTGGCCAAATTAGTTAAAACATATAATATGTTCCTCATTTTTCTAGGTTTCCAAAAAGAAGAGTATATGTAGATGACATGAGAAGAAAACTTTAGTGGGGAAAAATATTTAAAAAACAATAGAGAATGAAAAAAAAAACAGTCTCTCACTGAAACTGTCAAATTGTGTGTCATGAACAATAGCACTCATAATGATGAATTTGGCTTATTGTTGAAGATAGGAATATATTTTGTTATGAGTATTTTGGTATTATTAATAGTTTTAGTAGTAATAGCTTTCTTATGGTGTCCATATCTATATAATTTTTTTGTTTTATTGGCAGAATTTCAAATTTTCCATTGTAGTTTTTTAAAAATTTTGGAATGGAAACACATCCCCACACACCCAAACCCACATGCCCCCCCCCCCCCCAAACATATATGCTTTTTAAAAAATTTACAAACAGAATATGAACAGATAATAAGCAAAATGTCATCTGGTCATCAGGTTAGAGTAAACGAATCTGAGCCTTTGTAGTGGCATTGGAACTGAAAGATAAAGTAACCAATGTGTCTTCTTTGGTATGTGACAAGTGTACTTTGTCACAAAACAGATGGTTGTTAAGCACTATATGAGCTACATAAAGAACATGAGTAAAATCGTACATCTTCTCTGAACTGTACTTAAATCTCTATGCATTGATTTTTTCTCATTATTTTTTAACTGAATTTTCTGCTTATCTTTATAATACAAAAGGATATTTAAATGATATGTATTGTTTCAGTTTCATATTCAAATCTATCTGGGTTTTTTCTTAATGTTTATTTTTGAGAGAGACCGTGTGAGCAGGTGAGTGACAGAGAGAGGGGTACAGAGGATCCAAAGCAGTTTCTGTGCTCACAGCAGCAAGCCAGATGCCCACTGGAACTCACAAATGGTGAGATCATGACCTGAGCTAAATGGGACATTCAACCAACTAAGCCACACAGGCGCCCCTCTCTGGTTATTTTCAAGAGCAGATATTTTAAACATTTTTTCACTCCAAATATATTTTTTGAAGAAATGACATCTAATAAGATGTTCCCTCATTTGAAAATCACTTGCTGTGATATTTAAATACTCAACAAAATTAACAAACTCATTAGTATATAATTTTTTTTTAGGACTTCTGGATCATTCAGGTTGGTTCCATGGTTTCCTCAAATGTAAAAAAATTTTTATAAAAAATGTTTTTGAAGAATATTTTGTGACAAACTCCTGATATACATTCATTTATTGGACCCTTAGCTTTTTAAAAAAGTGTCAGTATGTAAAGAAAGTCATTGAGATAGGGGTGGCACAATAATGGCTACCTTCAAGTTTCATTCAAATCTTCTGTCACAATGGTATTTTATGCCTCTTTTATAGAGCTGGAAGCAGTTTCTTCGAGCTGATGATTATGAGCCTACAAACCCTGCTCTAAGTGAAGAATGTACTTTCCTGTTTATCTGAACAGTCCTCAAAGTCCTGAGAGTACTTTGTTTACCTTACTGTCATTATTGATTAAAGGCCTAGATTTTGTCCAGTAGACTTCCACATAATTTCTGTCTAGTACAAAATAATTTTAAATATTTGATTTTTAATTTTCTTCAAACATTAATCAATTTTGAATCTAATCTAGTTTTCTAGTTCTCCAAAATACCTAGTTTCTCAAAATACTGTTTTAACCAGCTTTTTCCTTTACTGGTTTTCTGATAACAAGTTAAAGATATTTTTGATATACACATATATCATTCCATATTTGAAAAACAAAGGTTATGAGTATTTTACTCATCTTCAAACGTCTCATATGAGTATGACTGCACTTGTTTATTTCACAGAAAAATTTGATATGATTGTGATAAATAGGGCATAGAAAGCCTCAATGGAGTGTCTCATAGCCAAGGAGACAAGTACAAGTTGAACTATTTATTCCCAAAGCCAGTCATTACAGTAAAACTTTATGAATGAGATTCTCCTCTGAGTATCTTTTCTAGTTGGAAAGCACTATGAGAAGACACAGTGCATGCCAATGTATTCCCAGTATACTCTGAACATTCCAAGTGATTTATGGATGATGGACTCCTTCACTTATCTTCCTAATGGTTAAGATTATCTGTGGTCTAGAGAAACACTGGAAATAATGGACTATATTATACTATCCCATGAATAAACTTAAAACTCAAGTCTCAGTCAATTTCAAAGGGTTACTATGTGATTGCATCAATATTTTAAGATAACTTACATTTGAATTTTGTTCCTGATAAGAAGTCAAGCAGCAATAAAGAATTAATTTCTGTTTCTCCTATATGTTAGTATTGTTACAAATTTGCGAGCTATTTTTTGGAAGAAGGATGAAACTACATGTAATTTTTATTAAATAATTGATTTTCTTAAATTATATGGCTAAATAAGATATACGCTTATTTTTTTCCATGCCTACACATTACTTAGATGTCCTTGGGAGAAAAGCAGCTAAATTAGGAACAGAAATAAAATCTAAGACAAATTTTCGGTCATCCAGAAAAGAGTAGAATAAAATCCTGAATTATTTTAACTCTTACTGCAAGAACTAATCAACTAGGTTCCAGTACTTTTTTAAAAATAGATTTTAAAATACAATGTCCTTGTTTTTCCTTTTATTACCATTCCTCATATTTGAGTTAATGCATCATTGGTAGTGTTTTAAACCATAGCATCTACAATTGGTCTTTACTGCATTCTTTATTGCATACTTGAATGGAATTTTTCAAAGCCTAGAGGTTTTTCATATTTCCCAGTGAGATTTATGCAATAGAATTTGTAGAGTAAAAAAAGGGGGGGAATCAAGAAAAAAGAGTTGATGATTCTATTTAATGTAACCTTTGATTGCCACAGACTAACTCAGACCTAAAAAAAAATATCAAGTACTCAACTTAAGTCAATGAAACTTAAAGTCTTTTTTTTTTTTTTTTTTTTTTTAATTCTCCATTGAAGTTCCAATTCCACCAGCCTTCACAAGTAGTTGCTTGGGAAGCCAGAATGCCTTCTAATCTCTTTTTCTGTCTCAATATCAAGGGCAACTTATTTAAGGAAATGTGCCTATCATAGATATTAAATGCCCAAAAATGTATTTATTGAATGAAAGGGCAATGTAAAAAAAAATCTAAGTAGACCTCAGTCTGTAAGATCCCTTTCAGCAATGGGCAAGTGCCTGCTAGTATCCAAGGCAATCAATACACTAGGATTGCTTTTACTAAGTGTTACATATTTTACAGGCATCAAGGTATAATGTAAAGCACAAAGGCATTAAAACCAGACAGGCAAAGATTTCTAATCCCATCTCTGTGTGGCTATGAGCAAGTTCCTTGACCTACTGGGTTTTAGTTTCTTCTTATGAAAAAAAGGAGATGTAACCTTGGAAGGTGGCTGGTAGATTAGAAATAATGGATACAGAGCACCGGGTACATAATAGGCCTTCTATAATAGCTATTAGTAAAAATTCTTCAGCCCCAAATAGAAAGAACACTATTCCTTTTTAGGTACTGTTAGAAAGCCTATCTGATTCATGTTCTTTTAGTCTCACAGGGTAACCTTGCTCTTTCAGGCTTACTTTTTTTTTCTGTGAGAAGTTTCCATCATGTTCTCCTAGGAACTGAAACAGGAGCTGTTTTTCTGTCAAGGCTTGATGCTAAGCTCAGACCTCTCTTCCACTGACCTTCTCCATTTTTTCTGAACCAAAGTTTTGTATTTCAGACTGCTCCCAGTCAAGGTGGAAGGGGCTAGAAATACAATGCAGAATAAGATATGATCCCTGAACTTCAGATCTTCTAGTGTGTCATGCCACTAATTCTCAGGTCTATTTTGGAGTGCCTCCAGCAGAGAGCCCAGAAACCCTAAATGCCCATATATCCTTAATAGACTGATTTACACAATTTGTGATGACCTTAGTTTCATTGCTTGTAAGACTATTAAAATAACATTTTAGAATAAAATCTGACTACCATACAATTGACAGTTGAGACTAGAAACAAAATATAGTGCCCTTTTTCTCTCCCAACACTTGCATCCTTAAACTGCTTTTGCAAATGAATAATAAACCATTTATTATAGAAATGTTTACTGGGAGGCTGCTGGAATGCTAGGCATACAGAGTTGACTAAAACAAACACTTTTCATAGAACACACATTTGAATCTTAGCCTTTCATGGAACATGTGTGGTATTTGCTGCTATATGTAGGTCATATAAATCATTTTTTTGGAAGCATTACTTTCTCTGTTCTGCAATTGTTTTCTTTGGAAATCATCAATAATCTGCTAACTGGGCATTATTGCAGGTATTATAACCATTCATCAGAAATTTCAGATCCCTTTCTCAGGGCACAGGTAAGACCCAAAGTCCTATTTAGGCTAGAATGACCACCTTAGGTTAGAATTGTATCCAAGACATTTATTATTCTTTTATTTTTGAACTAGAAAGCTGGACTGAAACACATTTCAACAAAAGGAGAGTGTGGGCTTTTATTTTGATCCTGGGAACAAGATATCAAAGATATCAGTTTCTTTTCTTTTCTGCCTGAAGCAATTTACTTGTTTCATTTAATAGTTAACCCCTCCAGAAAAAAAAAATAAAAACAAAACAAAACGAAACATAACAAACTTTTCAAGGTAAATCTGTAAGTTGTTTTCTCAGAGAGTTAATGACTTGGTCAGCTGAAGCTTGATCCACAATAGAGTTAGAGCTGCAAAGGTTGTTTCAGGTTTTACATAATGGAAAGAGAGAGCTCAGGAGTAACCCAATGAGTTAAAATCTTGACTTTGCCACCTGGCTGCTATGCAGCATTGGGTAAGTTTCCTATCTGCAGTAAGCTGAAATTTTCACATCTTTAAGATAAAAATAATATTACCTATCATATAGAGAGTTGGGAACAAATGAATGCCATAAGCAAAACACCAAATACTGTGACTAGAACATAGTAAATATTCATTGAGTACTAATGTTCCCATGTTATTATCGCTCATAAATATTTCAATAAAAAGAGAATCAATATTTGAAAAAAAAGTAGTTGAATTGTGAATAGTGCATTGGAAATTCAGAAGAGGTAGCATTTTTGCTGAACCTAAAAAATGGGATCTGGAAAGGACTTTCAAGATTTTTCTATTTATGTGAATCTTCCTCCTTCCTAACCTAACAGAGAATGTTGAAGAGATTTTTGTTGAAAACTTGCATTATAAATTTCTCCACTTTTAGATAAAAATAGCTTACAGATTAAAAATGACATTCAAACTCAGAAAACCATCATTTGACTTGCAGTTGCTTGTATGGCCAAAATTGTTTCAGACAAGAAAAATTTAGATACATAAAATTAAGGAACACAGGATTTCCAGAGTTTTGCTTTCTCATGGATAAATACTGTCTCTCATTTGCAATATGTCATAATTTTTTTGAGTGCTAGATAAGTCTATTTAAATAAAATTAATTTTTCCCACTACTGTGTAAGAATAAAGAATAATATGGAGTAAAATAATACTCTAAAGAGAAAATAATATAGAGTTTTACCCTTAAAAAACAGAATGCCTTGAGACTTACTTGTTCTCATTTTACACTCTGTAAAATCATCTTCAAAATATCCAGCTCAGCCTCCGTAATGAGAACAAATGATAAAATGTAATAGATTATGTCTGGATAAAAGCACACACACGTATTTAGTGTTCTTTAACACTAATTCCTCTCTGTTGAAGAAGAGGACTTTAATGAGAGTTGCTATGAACAGTGACCAGGAGGCCAAACAGAAGGATTGTACTTACCACCTTCCTGTTTATTCCTACTTTATTAAGCCTTGATATTGGTCAAGTAAGACAAGTTTTGCTTGTTCCCTAATATTGTACTTCCTTCATCTTCACTGAGTATTTCAAATCATTTATAAACTCGGAAGATGAGATGAAATATAATGCCTGGAGGGAGTAGAGAAAAAAACTGTTTTGCTAATATAATCTTGTTATCTTTTCTCATCTGGTAGGAAACTAAGTGTTGCCTTTACCTTTGGGCAACAGGGAGCTGTGCTAAGCCTCTGGAGTTTAAAATATTGTGTTGGGTTTCTATCTGAGAAAATACTAACAACTGTAAACGCTAAAGCCGGGGGGCTGAAAGTGTTTCATTGAAAATCGTATGGAAGAATAGGCCTGTGGTCAGAAGAATTTCACTTCTCTTGATTGAAATTCAGCCTAAAAACCCAAGGAATTCAGGAGTGTGAAAGCCATATGTTTATCCACACCAGCATGCTAACAGAAGTACCAAAGAAACTTTACCTTATAAAAACTTCATGATTGATATTACCCTAGTTTTGCTGCTGTGAAATTTGAGGATTACAATTTTTGGTAAATTAACAAGACTACACAGCTGATAAGTGGTGAAAAAGATTCTATTTTTGTTTGTTGGTCTCAAATTTTAATTTACTATTCAAGTTCGTTAACATAAAGTGTGATATTGGTTTCAGGAATAGAATTTAGTGATTCATTACTTTCATATAACACCCACTGCTCATAGCAAGTGCCCTCCTTAATACTCATCACCCATTTAGCCTGTCCCTCACCCACCTCCCCTGCAGCAACCCTCCATTGGTTCTCTATAGTTAAGAGTCTCTTATGGTTTGCCTACCTATTTTTTTTCTCTTTTTCACTTACCTTATGTTCATTTGTTTCTTGAAGTCCACATTTGAGTGAAATCATACAGTATTTGTCTTTCTTTGACTTATTTTGCTTAGCATACTACACTCTAGCTTCATCCAAATCATTACAAATGGCAAGATTCAATTCTTTTTGATGGCTGAGTGTGTGTGTGTGTGTGTGTGTGTGTGTGTATAACATATATATACACACACACACACATAACATATACATAATATTTATTCTTCATCCATTCATCCGTCAATGGACATTTGGGCTCTTTCCATAATTCAGCTATTGATGATAATGCTGCTATAAACATCAGGGTGCATGTGTCCCTTCAGACCAGTGTTTTTGTATCCTTTGGATAAATACCTAGTAATACAATTGCTGAATTGCAGGGTAGGTCTATTTTTACCTTTTGAGGAACATCTATATTGCTTTCCACAGTGGCTGCACCAGTTTGCATTCTCACCAACAGTGTAAGAAGTTTTCTCTTTCTCCACATTCTTGCCAACATCTGTTGTTTCCTGTGTTGTTAATTTTAGCCATTCTGAAATATGTGAGATGGTATCTCATTGTGGTTTTGATTTGTATTTCCCTGATGATGAGTGGTGTTGAGCATCTTTTCATGTCTGTTAGCCATCTGGGTGTCTTCTTTGAAAAATGTGTATTCATGTCTTCTTACCATTTCTTAAGTGGATTATTATTTTTTTTGGATGTTGAGTTTCATAAGTTATTTATAGATTTTGGTTATTAACCTCTTATCAGATATGCCATTTGCAAATATCTTCTCCCATTCTATAGGCTGTCTTCTAGTTTTCTTGTTTCTTTCCTTGTTCAGAAGCTTTTTTATCTTGAAGTCCCGGTCGTTCATTTTTGCTTTGATTCCTTTGCTTCTGGAGACATATCTAGGAAGAAGTTGCTACTGCCAATGTCAAAGAAGTTGTTGCCTGTGTTATTCTCTAGGTTCTTGAGGGTTTCAGGTCTCCCATTTAGGTCTTTCATTCATTTTGAATTTATTTTTGTGTGTGGTTAAAGAAAGTGGTCCAGTTTCATTTTTCTGCATATTGCTGTCCAGTTTTTCCAATACCATTTGTGGAAGACACTGTCTTTTTTCCACTGGATAATCTCTCCTGATTTGTTGAAGATTAGTTGACCATATAGATGTGGGTTCTACTCTCTTCCATTGATCTATGTGTCTGTTTTTGTGTTATTACTATACTGTCTCAATGACTACAGCTTTGTAATATACCTTGAAGTCCAGAATTGTGATGCCTCCAGCTTTGCTTTTCTTTTTCAAGATTGCTTGGGATATTCAAGGTCTTTTGTGGTTCCATACAGATTTTAGAATTGTTTGTTCTAGGTCTATGAAGAATTCTGGTGGTATTTTGATAGGGATTTCATAAAAAGTGTAGATTGATGGGGCACCTGGGTGGTCAGTTGGGTAAGCGACTGACTCTTGATTTCAGCTCAGGTCATTATCTCAGTTTGTGAGATGGAGCCCCACACTGAGGTCTGCATTGACAGTGCAAAGCCTGCTTGGCATTGTTTCTCTACCTCTCTCTCTCTCTGCCCCTCCTCTGTTCATTCTCTCTCTCAAAACAAATAAATAAACATTAAAAAAATATATAGATTGCTTTGGGTAGTATGGACATTTTAACAATGTTTTTTCTTCTAATCCATAAGCATGGAATATCTTTCTATTTCTTTGTGTTATCTTCAAATTCCTTCATAAGTGTTCTATTGTTTTCAGAATATAGATCTTTTACTTCTTTGGTTAGGTTTATTCCTAGTTATCTTATGGTTTTTGGTACAACTGTAAATGGGATCCATTCTGGAATTTCTGTTTCTGCTTCATCACTATTAGTGAATCGAAATGCAGCAGATTTTTGTACATTGATTTTATATCCTGTGACTTTGCTGAATTTGTGTATCAGTTCTTGAATTTTTTTTGGTGGAGTTTTTCAGGTTTTCTACATTCAGTATCATGTTGTCTGTGAAGAGTTTGACTTCTTCCTTGACAATTTTTATGCCTTTTATTTCTTTTTGTTGTCTGATTGCTGAGGCTAGAACTTCTAGAACTATGTTAAATGACAATGGTGAGAGTGGACATCCCTGTTTTATTCATGACTGTAGAAGAAAAACTCTCAGTTTTTCTCGATTTAGGATGATATTTGCTGTAGGTGTTTCATATATGGTCTTTATGATGTCGAGGTATGTTCTCCATCCCTACTCTGTTGAGAGTTTTTATCAAAATGCTTTATTTTGTCAAATGCTTTTTCTGCATCTATTGAGAGCATCATATGGATTTATCCTTTCATTTATTAATGTGGTGTATCATGATTGATTTGCAAATATTGAACCACCCTTGCAACCCAGGAATAAATTCCACTTGATCCTGGTGAATCATTCTTTTAATGTGCTGTTGGATTAAATTTTCTATTATCTTGTTGAGAATTTTTGCATCCATGTTCATCAGTGGTATTGGCCTGCAGTTCTCCTTTTTAGTGAGGTCTTTGATTTTGGAATCAATGTACTGCTGATTTCGCAGAATGAATTTGGAAGTTTCCTTCCATTTCTATTTTTTGTTATGGTTTGAGAAGAATAGGTATTAACTTGTCTTTAAATGTTTGGTAAAATTCCCCTGGGAACCATCTGGCCCTGGACTTTTGTTTGTTGGGAGATTTTTGATTACTGATTCAATCTCTTTGCTGGTTATGGATCTGTTCAAATTTTCTATTTCTTCCTGTTTCAGTTTTGGTACTTTGTATGTTTCTAGGCACTTATCCATGTCTTCCAGATTGCTCAGTTTATTGGTGTATAATTTTTCATAATATTCTCTTATAAATGTTTGTATTTCTGTGGTGTTGGTTGTGATCTCTACTCTTTCATTCACGATTTTATTTATTTGCATACTTTTTCTTTTCTTTTTGATAAGTCTGGCTAGGAGTTTATCAATTTTATTAATTATTTCAAAGAACCATCTCTTAGTTTTGTTGACCTATCCTACTGTGGTTTTTTTGTTTGTTTCTCTATCATTTATATTTGTTCTAATCTTTATGATTTCCCTTCGGTTGGCCTTAGGTTTTATTTGCTGTTCCTTTTCTAGCTCCTCTAGGTTAGGTTGTGTAATTGAGGCTTTTCTTCTTCCTGTGGTAGACATTTATTGCTATATACTTTCCACTTAGGACTGCTTTTCCTGCATCCCAAAGATTTTTAACTGTTGTGTTTTCATTCTCATTTGCTTCTATGTATTTTTTAAATTTCTTCTTTGATTTTCTGGTTAACCCATTCATTCTTTAGTAAGATGTTCTTTAACTTCCATGTATTTGTGGTCTTTCCAAATTTTTTCTTGTGGTTGACTTCAAGTTTCATGGCATTATGATCTGAAAATATGCATGACATGTACTCAATCTTTTAGTACTTGTTAAAGCTCATTTGTTACCCAGTATGTAATCTATTCTGGAAAATGTTCCATGCACACTCAAGAAGAATGTGTATTCTGCTGCGTTAGGTTGAAATGTTCTGAATATATCTCTTTAGTTCATATAGTTCAGTGTGTCATTCAAAGCCATTGTTTTTTGTTGATTTTCTGTTTAGATGATCTGTCCATTGCTGGAAGTGGAGTGTTACTGTCCCCTACTATTATTACATTATTACTAATGAGTTTCCTTATGTTTATTATTTATTGTTTTGTATATTTAGGTGTTTCCAGTTGGGGGCATCAATATTTTCAATTGTTAGATTTTCTTGTTGGATAGATCCCTTCACTATGATATAGTGCTCATTTCATCTCTTGTTACAGTCTTTGGTTTAAAATCTAGTTCGTCTGATTTAAGTATGGCTAGTCCAGCTTTCTTTTGATGACCACTAGCATGATAAATCGTTCTCCATCCTTTTACTTTCAATCTGAATGTGTCTTTACATCTAAAATAAGTCTCTTATAGACAGTAAATAGATGGGTCTTGTTTTGTTTTGTTTTGTTAATCCATTCTGATACCCTATGCCTTTTGATTGGATCATTTAGCCCATTTGCTTTCAGAATGATTATTGATAGGAATTTAGTGCATTTTATTACCTGTAAAATCGATTTTTCCTGGAGATTTTCTCTACTCCTTTCTATATTGCTTACGGTCTTTCTTTTCCACTGAAAGAGTTCCCTTTAGTATTTCTTGCAGGTCTACAGGAACCTGGGTGGCTCAGTCAGTTAGGCATCCGACTTTGGCTCAGGTCATGATCTCATGGCATGAGTTTGAGCCCCACATCAGGCTCTGTGCTGACAGTCAAGAGCCTGGAGACTGCTTTGGATTCTGTGTCTCCCTCTCTCTCTGCCCCTCCTCAGCTTGCACTCTGTCTCTCTTTCTGTCTCTCAAAAATAAATAAACATTAAAAAAAGTTTTTAAAAATTCTTGCAGGTCTTTAGTGGTCACAAACTCCTTTATTTTTGTTTGTCCCTGAAACTCATTATCTATTCTTCTATTCTGAATGACAGTATTGCTGGATAAAGTATTCCTGGCTGCATATTTTTCCCATTCAGCACTTTGAATGTATCATGCCACCCCCTTCTGGCCTGCCAGTCAAATTTCTGTGGAGAGATCTGCTGTAGGTTAGGATTTTTGTTTCCCTTGCTGCTTTTAAGATTCTTTTCTTATGTCTGTGTTTTACAAATTTTACTATCCTATATCTTGGTGTTGGCCTGCTTTTATTAATTTTGATGAGAGTTCTCTATGCCTCCTGGATATCAATGTCTGTTTCCTTCCCCAGATCAGTGAAGTTTTCAGCTATAATTTGCTCACATAAACCTTCTGCCCCTTTCCCTCTCTTCTTCTTCTGGGACTCCTATGTTACAAATGTTATTTTGCTATATGGAGTTGCTGAGTTCCCTAAGCGTACATTTGTGATCCAATATTTTTCTTTCCCTCTGCTTTTTAGCTTCATTATTTTCCATATTTTTATCTTCTATATCACCTAATCATTCCTCTAATTCTTTCATCCTTTTGTTCATTACATACAGTTGGTTTTGAATCTTGGTTATAGGATTATTTATTTCATCCTCACTGGTTTTAAAGTCTTTTATCTTTGTGGTAAGGGACTGCCTGGTGTCTAGTATACTTTTCTCAAGCTCAGCTAGTATCCTTATGATTGTTGTTTTAAATTCTAGATTAGGCATATTACTTATATATGTTTTGATCAGATCCTTGGCCATGGCCTCCTCCTGTTCTTTCTTTTGGGATGAATTCCTCTGTCTTGGCATTTTTATCTAAGTCTCTATCTTCTTCTCTGTGTTAGGAAAGCCCATTATGTTTCTTGCTCCTGAGAGTAATGGCTATATTAAGAAAAGATCATATACTGTTCAGGGCCTCGTGCTTCAGGAAGTGTTTCTGGTGTATGCTGTGTGTACTCTGTTGTTGTATTTTGGCTGCTCTTTACATCACATCAGTCTCTGCAGAGTTTGAGGCTTGATCCTGTTTCCCCTAGGGCTGAAGCTGCAACACTCTACGGTCAGTAGACTTGGTGGGTGTGGGGGGTTTGTGCTGGTCTTACAGGGAGGGGTGCACTGCTGCTCTGACTCTCAGGCACATTTGCCCTAATTAAAAACCACCTTCAGAGTGTAGGAGGGTGGGGTTTGGTGTAGGGAGCTCAAGCCTCTACTGTGTGCATTGTGCTGCTCACTGAAGTCCGTCTGTGCTGATGGGGGTGGGGGGGATGGCATCTGCCTGCTCTCGTCCCCAGTGAGGGGAGTTCACACCTGCCACTGTTCAGGAAGCCTGAACAAAAAAGTGAACTATCTTCCCTTGTGTATCCCAGGCATCCCTCAGATCTCTGGCTTCACCTTTTGTGTGTCCAAGCCATCTGCCCGCCTGATGGCACAGTGCTCCTCTGTTTTATTTTGGATGCACTGACTGGGTATCAAAACTCCAAATTTTAGGGACCCAACATGGCACGGACTCATGCTGATCCTCGGGGGGAGGGGGTCTTGCCCCACTGTGGTTTGTGCTCTTTTGTCCTGGAAGGTCAGTTGTGTGAACGTGCAGGGGCTTGGAGTTCATGGTAAAGCACAGTAAAGAGCCTGTGTCCAGGTTAGCTGCAGTCAGCAGGTGCTTCTGCTCCTGTGCTAATAAACAGGGTAGCTTAATGGTGCCTTCTGGATCTTTATTCCCTTGTGAGACAGTGCCACCTCTCCCAAATGCCCTCGAAGAAGGAGAACTGTCTCCCAGTGTGACCAAGGGCATCCTCAGACCATGTAGTCTGCTCCTAGGCCTCTGCCTTCCTTCTCCATTGGAGCACCACTACACCCCTGGGCTCCACCCTAGTGATGGCACAGACCTCTAAAACTTCAGACTTTGAGTTTCACTGCTGCTTGTAAAAACTTACAGTTATCAACCCCTCTTGTTTTCCAAGTCAATGGTTTTGGGGAAGTGTTTTTCATGTGCAATGCCCTGTGTGCTGCTTTCTGTCTCTCTCTCCCTCCCTGACATCTCTCTGTGATCGTGGTCCCTTTCCCTCCACAGCACCCCCAATTCTTTTCTCCTCCAAATCACATCTCTGCACCTCCTATCTTCCATCACGTGGCCTCTTTTCTCCCTCTACTTGTGAAGTTTTTTTCTCAGTCTTCAGATCGATTCATTAGTGTTCTGAATGATGTGATATTTAAATTTTTTATTACATTTCTTTATTTTTGAGAGGCAGAGAGAGACAGAGTGTGAATGGGGGAGGGGCAGAGAGAGAGGGAGACACAGAATCCGAAGCAGGTTCCAGGCTCCCAGCTGTCAGCACAGAGCCTGACACGGGGCTCGAACTCATGAACCACCATGAGATCATGACCTGAGCCAAAGTCGGATGCTTAACTGACTGAGCCACCCAGGCACCCTGTGAATGATGTGATATTTACCTAGCTGTGTTTGAGGAATGAGGCAAGCATAGGGTCTCCTTACTACTCTACCACCTTAACTCCTTTTCTCCCCCAAGATTCTCTTTGATCATACTTTACTCAGGCCCCTATGAGCCCTCTTCTGTAAGCCTGGACCATCATGGCCCCTGTCCTGCTGGGCCTGAATAGCCCAGTGTTTTAGCAAGAATCCTGCTAAGCCAATTAAAGAGACTCCCTCACCCTTGATAACTGGTTAAATTCTTCATCCTTTGGCTTTGATGTAATTATTGTTGGTCTGACTTCAGACAAATCCTAAATCAGTTTAGTGAGAATTCCCCGTATGCTTGATGTCTCCCCTTGTTAATTTTCCATCCACAAACCACCCCCTTCAACCTGCTCCTTAGCTATGTTTTCTTTTCTTTGTTATAGTTGGAGTTGAGCTCCATTTCTTATCCCTATTGCCATAGTACTGAAACCTATCACAGTGGTCTAGAATAGTCTTTGTTACCATTTTAACAAGTGTCAGAATAACTTTTTCTTTAATAGTAGTAAAACCAAGAATGGAATCAAATCTGCTAAACTCAGAATCTTTGTTCTTTTTTTTAATTATTATATCTCAACACTTGATACTTATATTCACTAATATCAAATTTGTTTTGTTATGCATACATATTTAAAATATTCTTTTTATTTTTATTTTTTTCTTTTCCTTTTATTTTTATTTTTTCCAGTATATGAAATGTATTGTCAAATTGGTTTCTATACAACACCCAGTGCTCATCCCAAAAGGTGCCCTCCTCAATACCCATCCCCCACCCTCCCCTCCCTCCCAACCCCCATCAACCCTCAGTTTGTTCTCAGTTTTTAACAGTCTCTTATGCTTTGGCTCTCTCCCACTCTAACCTCTTTTTTTTTTTTTCCTTCCCCTCCCCCATGGGTTTCTGTTAAGTTTCTCAGGATCCAGTGAAATAAGCCATACAGAGAAAGACAGATACCATATGGTTTCACTCTTATGTAAAATATTCTTTTTAAATGCAGCAGATAGTTGGGGCGCCTGGGTGGCTCAGTCAGTTGAGCCTCTGACTTCGGCTCAGGTCATGATCTCATGGCTCGTGATTTCAAGCCCTGTATCAGGCTCTGTGCTGACAGCTTGGAGCCTGGAGCCTGCTTCGGATTCTGTGTCTCCCTCTCTCTCTGCCCCTCCCCCACTTGTGCTCTGTCTCTCTCTGTCTCAAAGGTAAATAAACATTAAAACAAAACTTATAAAAAATAAAAAAAAAAAATAAAAGCAACAGATAGATAATTCTATATTTTTGGTTAGCAAAGACCAAGAGACCTAAATTTTTTTCAAAATTACTTTTTCATGTTGCAAAAGTATAATATAGTCTACTTCCTTTTATAAACATCTCTTCAGCCTTTTGGTCTATGGGCTCAGTATCTTCTCTAAAGCATGCAATGAATTTACCTTTATTCAAATATTCTTAATATTAACACAAGGAGAATTAGCAAATTATTTGTTAATTGACTTAATTTTTATAACTTTTTCTACTTTCTCGATAATTATATTAGCTAACATGTTGCATAGAGTTGTATGCAATATATTTGTTTAAAGGAATTATTATATGAAAGTAGGCTTCCAAAGAATAAGGGTTTTTATTTACTTAATGCCTACATTCATTCATGTGTAGTAATATTTGTAAGTATTATTACTGATGTGAAAAAATCCAACAAAATTCTTATTAGAAAAAATTTTTTGAGGTAGCTTTGATGTCACCATTTCATCACAAGTATAAACAGTCAAATAGAGATGATGACCAAAATCTGTGGTCCTCTATTTTGGTTATTTTTATTTAAAAAAAAATTTTAATGTTTATTTATTTTTGAGGTAGGGGAGGGGCAGAGAGAAAGGGAGCCAGAAGATCTGAAGAAGGTTCTGAACTGACTGTAGAGAACCTGATGTGGGCCCCAACTCACCAACCATGAGATCATGACCCAAGCCAAAGTTTGACTCTTAACTGACTGAGCCACCCAAGCACCCTTATTTTGGTTATTGTTAAAATAGGGTTTGTCACTTTGATCACTTTTGTTCTTTTCATTAGACAAGAGTATGTTTCTTTTCCTTAATGGTTGACACTTTTCTTCTATTTCATTAATAACTTTCATTTTCCTGATGTTATTGCTACAAAATAGCTTTCTGCTTTCCTTAAAGTGATCATATGCTTTCCGTGGCTATAAAAGATCATGCCTAAATTCTGTTCTTTGCTATGTCACACAAACAATAGGTTTTTAAAGTTTTTCTTAATAATAATATTTTATTTTTTATCTAATGTAAGAAAAAATTCAGATAAGCAAATCTATGTTCAATCACAAATATTTTATTTATACTAATTTTATAAGGTAAAATATAAGGAAAAATTATTTCATAATTTTTGAATGAAACAATTACTAGTGACTTAAGCAATAATTGGTGATGCTATCATTTCACAACCACTGTATGTGATAACTATTATAATGCCAAAATTTGAATTAAGAGTTAGTTTACTTCTCTGAATTTCCATAATTAGTAAGTAATAAACCTTGGGCTTGAAACCAAGTCTTTTAACCATAAATTCAAAGCATTTTATACATTATCTTCTCAAATGTATGCTATGAGAATAAATATTTATTGTTGATGTTTAATAAGAGCTGTTTGTATCTATGAATCTGTTTCTCTGCACTTTAGGATTGTTCTCACTATTCCTTGAAGAATATTGAAAAGAAAGCTTGGGTATTTGAGTAATAAATGCTAAAGATATCTAGTTTTTATTTAAGGAGACCTACTTTGTTATAGAAAAATAACATTATTTTAAGGTACATTTATGCAGTATCAACCAAAGCATGTCCAAGATCAGAAATCTTCAGCTTGTATGTATACTTTAACAAGTATGCCATTTGCTTTAATTATTTTTTAATATTTACTCCCTTTTGTTTAATAATGTCATATATATATAGTACAGATTTAAAATCATCTTCAAAAACACTACATCTATAATATGTGTCTTTGGCCTGCTCAAAACTCATTCAGCCCACCCTTGTTTATCAATAGCTCCTAATCCATACCTCCTGCTGCTCCTTGTTCCAATAAGCTCAAACAACACTAGCATCTGTCTGTAGCAAATATGCTCAGAATTCTCTAGCACATGCTGATGAAAACCAAACAAGAAGTGAATAGAATGTGGATTTAAAAGTGCTTTGAAATTCTTTTGGGCTTGCTACTTTATTCTTATTAGACCCCTGCCTGACTCCCATCAAGCTCAACTCAATTTCATTTAAGCCTTTGGCATACAGACTGCATTTGTCATCACAGCTGATAAAGGCAGAATTTATATGATTATACTGATTTTTGCAACTTTTCTACTGAATTCAATTTGAAGTCACTTCTAATATACAATATACAAAGGAATATGGCCTCCAAATACAAATTTACAGCACTTGGTAGTATCCATCTTGAGTGAGAATGAGCTATACTCCATCAGATAAGAGTCGATATTAGTATTACAAAAATTCATAAGGTATTTACCACAGACTGGGTCAGAATTCTGTTCAGCATTGAATTTGGGGCTGAAATCTCCATTTCAGCCTAGCGGCAGTCTTACCTGTGTTTAATGATTTTATTACATTTCAGTACAAACAGCCTCAATTTTTAAAGGTTAATCTTCCTGAAAATATTCAAAGCAGATTTCATCAGAAAATATCTCTTCCTATTCACAGTTGTATGGAGAGCAAATATCCACACAGTGCTTTTCAAATAAATGAAGAAGAAGCCTTCTTCCAAGAGTGTACCATTCAGATAAGACTGACGTGTAATGAGATCTAATGAGTGATCAGTCAGGTGGTTTCTCTCTTACTTTCTCCTTTTATTATTAGTTCAGAGTAGCATGACAAACAGGGTGGTAGAAAAATATATGAGATGCTGCATTATGAATGAAAGGTATATGTAAGTGACGGATCACTAAATTCTACTGAAACGAATGCTAAAGTATGTGTTCACTAACTTGAATTTAAATAAAATATTGGAAGAGGAAAAAAAAAGAAACAGTATAGAAAATAGAAGGAAATATTCAATGTTTAATATAGAAAAGGAAAACCATCTTGAAAGAAACAAGAAAATATTTACACTTTCATGAATGGGCACTCCTGGTTTACATCTAATGAGACTTTTTACATCTTTAATTTTTTTACCTTTCTGTTTTCGAGATGGCAGAAATATTACCTCTCCAACAACAATTTGAACTAATTCTATAATATTCAAGGGCATTAAAATCTAATTGTCTGGCAAATGAAAAAAAATGCAAAAGTGATAAAACTAATCGTTGATTGTTATAATGAATGAGGCTTGGATTTGAAGCAATCATATTGCTTAAGACTACCAAACACTGAGAAATACTGTTGAGAATCCTTTGTCATTCTTCTTTCAGTTTCACTTTGATTTGTATCCCTAAAAACATCTAAAAAATTATTGGAGCATGATGTTAAATAGTGAATGCTAGAGATAATGGTATTAGAATTTCATGCATAAGCATAAGGATTTGCTTTTTTCTCCCCCTTCTCTTCTTCCCTCCCTCCCTTCTTCCCTCCCTCCATTTGTCCTTCCTTCCTTCGTTCCTATTCAGTTCTTAAGAAATACAAATAAAATGAATATAGACTCTCAGTTTAGAATGATTTCATGAAAATAAGTTGCATTGACAAAATTGCCTAAAAGAAGATTGAATCTGAAATAACATAATTTATCAAATTTTTATTATCCATTTTACGTAATATAAATATTATTTATATACGTATTTTTTCTTTTTTTTTTTAATTTTTTTTTAACATTTATTTATTTTTGAGACAGAGAGAGACAGAGCATGAACGGGGGAGGGTCAGAGAGAGAGAGAGACACAGAATCCGAAACAGGGTCCAGGCTCTGAGCAGTCAGCACAGAGCCGGTCGTGGGGCTCAAACTCACGGACCACGAGATCATGACCTGAGCCGAAGTCGGACGCTTAACCGACTGAGCCACCCAGGCGCCCCTATACGTATTTTTTCAAAAATACCGTATAATAGAGGAAATCTCTATGGTTATACCTATGTAGACATTTGCAGATAAGTCATGGGAAAACTACGAACCAAATAAGGTTTTCTTTATAGAAGCCATATTTTTCATTTTGTCCCCTGCTCCATTTTCTGTTCTCCTATTGTCACCATTTCAGGCCTAACCTCTCTTGTCTCATAGAGATCGTTATTGCTCTGATCTGTTCTTCACCTTAAGCTGAACTTTGGCTGCAATATATCACATTCCTTTAGATCTCTGCTTCTAGGTGACACGTAAGCAACTTGTGCATAGCTAATATGTCCTTATTAAGACAGAAAAAGAGATCACTAAAACATTCACTAAAAATCATCTGGAAATTTCCCCATCCATTTGGCAAGAGACTGTCTTTAGCATCCAGCAGAGATGGCCATGTAGTCTCTTCCTAAAGGTATCCGAATGAAAAGTCTCTATTACTTGCATCCCCTGATTTTCCATTATTTAGTAGACTGACAATCAAGATTTTCTTCTTGGGCTCACCTGAATCCTTTACTGCCTTTATTTAATTCCACTGCATCAATCCATTCGTCTGAAGAGAATCCATTAAATAGCACTTCCATAAAGACTGAAAAAGAAAGTCTTTATTTTTAAAATACACAAAATTATATAAATTCCCATAGAAGAAGGAATTTGGGTCATAGGCACAGAAATGAATACCATCAATTGGAAGAGTCCCATGTATTAGAAAAAAAAAAAAAGCTAAAATAGACTTTAGTATACATATGTCTTTTCTTACACAAAACCAGACAATTGCAAGTTTGAGCAGCTTATTATATAGTCATTGCTGCCTCTTCAATAACTCATTTTGATATTTTGTAATTTGCCAAAATGTGCCTTTGTGATCCCACAGGCTCTTAACTACTTTGTAATGAGTGTGTATGAACAGATGGAAAATGTTTTCAATTTCAGAGAAAACCACTAATGGATGTCACCAGCTATTAGGAAAGCTCAGGTGGCTCCATTTTCCAAGGAAAGGTATTGTCATAAAACTCTTCATTTTTTAATGAAATGTTTGCTCATTTATACCTAGATGGTAATTTAAGACTTCAGAAGTCTAAACAGATTAGAACTATAGTTGGAAATTATTCAGTGCTAAATAGCCTGGAAATCTAATCTCAAGAATCTCACCTGAAAACAGTAGTAATGTAACTACTCTAACAGGTCATTTTATTAGAACAACATGAATTACTATAAAAACAATTTCCTCAAAAGAAGTGGTGGAAAGAATTTAACTAAAAAATCAAATGCATGCTTGAGCCTTGGTAACAATCTCTCTTTTAAAGTGAAGAGGAGTACACCTTCTATTTTCAGTTTGCATCCCAAGCAAATACATCTTCTCAAAGAAATATACATAAAAGGAATGATTATAACAGAGGTTGTTTCTAAAGTATAGTCCATTTCACGTTCAAATGATATTTACTAGTTCAAAATGCAGAGCCATTAGCTGTTAACTATCCCCTCAAAATTCAGAACAGCTTCTTCTTTCACGAGGCTCTTAGTCTAATATCCTGTGGAAGAAATAGGCTGAGTTCTGGCATAATTAGTTTATTTTGGTCCATTGTTACCCTCTTTTTAACTTGGTAAAACTTTGGTCAAAAAATAAATGCAATATACCATCTGTGCAATGATTGATCTAGCATGTGTTTATTTATTTAGAGCTCCACCAACAAGAATTATTTATATGCAGGTTAGGAAAGAATGGAGCTAGCAATTATTTTCTAGCAAAGCAAATTCCTATAATTTTAAGGAGACTTTTATGGTTCTATTTCTCCCTTACTTAGATATGAAATTTTCAATATATATTTTAGATTAGCTGTTTCCTCTTTCATGGAAAAAAAAAGGTGGTAAGTCACCATCCGGAGTGCTGACACTATACTTTTAGTGTCATGAACATCATATAAATGTAATTACATCAAAACAAAAATTACTGACAATAATATATATTTTTAAATAAAAGTGCTTCCATACAGAAAAAAGTAAGTTTAAAAATCTCTGGGTCTAAGGGATATGTCAAATGTACATTGGAGTTTCTTATATATTTTATTTCACCATGGAGACAAATCACCTGACAGTCAACTTCTGAGGCCACAGTACAGAGTAGTAGCAAGGTAGAAATGTTGTGATAGCCATGTGCATGAGAATATTTGCTGTCTTTGAAAATGTAACTACTCTAAAGATATCATCTGTTTGGTTTGTAATGACCTTTATGCATAGATTCATATATTTAGTGGAATTTTCTAAAGACAAACAGCATGTACCAATAGCATGTACCTCATCAGTTCTTCTTTGTTATAGATGATAGGAAGTTCCCATCTGTGGTTGCATTCTTTTTTTTTTTTAACTTTATTTATTTATCTTGAGAGAGATAGAAAGAGAGAGAGGGAGAGAGAGGCAGAGAGAGGGAAAGAGAAGGAATCTCAAACACGCTCCACATTGCCAGCATGCAGTCCAATGTGGGGCTTGAACACATGAACCGTATGTCCAATGGTTAACCAACTGAGTCACCCAAACACCCCTGTAGTTTCATTTTTTAGCCAGGGATTATTGATACAATTTTCTTATCTTCATTACCAACTTTTAAAACTGGCTTTGATTTTAATTATTCCACTCAAATAGATTTTGGTCACAATAATTTTTTAAATTTCAAATCAAATCACCTTTCAATCATTTGCTTATATAGGTGTGTCTATAAGTATGAATGAATTGTTTATAATAAGATGGCCTTATTATTCTCATAGTATTTTTAAACCCACTTTAAAATAGAATGTAGAATCCCATTGTAGTATGGCTCAACAATGAAGGTATATAATTAATTCATGAGTTAAATCATTGTTCCTTAAAGTAGCCATCTACATTATAGTCAGCCATAGAATTTTTGGCCTATATGCAGGGATGTATAAATTTCTGACTTTGAATATTAACATTATTAAGGCATGTAGTTTTTATGGTTCTGTTCTTTTTACTCAAATGCATGCGTGCACACACACACATATTTGTATAACTATCTTTATCACAGGTGAGATGAATGGAAGCTTAAATATTGTAGAAGAAAAGATCAGTAAACTTGAAAAGATAATTATAGAACCTATCTAAAATGAAATAGAGAGAAAATAGAGAAAATCTGTGGAATAACTTCAAGTTGCTGTACATATGTGTAACTGGGGTCCCTGAAAGAGGGGGGAGGGCAGAAAATATTTGAAGTAATAATGCCTGTTTTTCCCAATTTTATGAAGATTAAAAAATCCATACTTAAGAATCACAATAAATCCAAAACAAAGAAATATGAAGAAAACTATCTTAAGTCTTAGCATAGTCGTATTGTTCTGAAGCATTATGAGAAGGGGAGGAAAGATTATAGGGATTATTAGCAGATTTCTCATCAAAACAATGCAAGAGAAGACAATAGAGCAGTATTCCTCAACTCTGGTTTCATTATTACTCTCACCCAGAAGTCTTTTTAAATACTTTTTTTTTCCTAATCACTCCTGACTGATCAAATCTCAACACCACAGATATACTGTATGTCTGTTTAATATATACAGATATACATACAGGTATCTGTTCAGCACTGTATATAGTGTGGCTCTTTTGAAGAACACAAGCCACTGTCATATGATTTTTCCCTCTCCTCCACCATCAACTGTCATTTTCTTGAGAGTGACATTGCCCGTGCTGAGGATACATACAGAAAGTAACATCTTGAAATTAATGAGAGAAACCCAACAAAATTACCTTTCAAAAAAACAAAGGAATGATATACTTTTTTCAGATACAAAAGTGCAGAAAGACTTACTTGCTAATAAAGCTGTGCTTGCAGAAATATTAAAGGGATGGTGGGGGAAAAGTAATTCCAAATCAAAATCTGGATCTACATAAAAGAATGAACCACAGAAGAAATGACAACTGCATCTGAAAATGGAAAGACTATTTACCTTATTACTTAATAAGTCTTTAAAAGATAATTGAGTAAAGAAAACAAATACTGTTCTGTGGAGTTTATAGTAGTGGAAATAAATAGCAAATAAGCATTAAAATTCTTAAAATAATGGCCATTAGTAACTGGTTTGAAGAAAATAAACTGATGTGATGGTTTAATAATTGACCACAATGAGTGGAGGAATCCAACTTTTGTTGGAATGATAAAGTTTTCTCTGGGGATCCAAGAGAGTCAACCATAGGGAAATTCTAAGGTCGGAATGATCAAGGCAAAAGAAGTATCTAGTACAAAGACTCTAAAAAAGAAACTACAGAAAGAGATCATAGTGTAGTGAGTTGCGGTATAATGATAAAAGACAAGGTTCAAATTGTAAGCAGAAACCTCTGAGTCCTTGCAGCTCAGAAATGGCTTTTGGATTTCATTCTTAAGAGTAGCAGACAGCCAAAAAGAGGATTCTAACCAGATAAGTTACATTATTAAAAATTACATTAAAAGTTACATTATTATAAGTTACACTATTAAAAGGTGACTAAAAACTTCATGGATTAGATTCTTAAAACATGAGATATATTGAAATATGTCAAAGTTTCTCTTGCATATTGTCATAGCTTCTTAAGGATTTTAGTCTAGGAAGAGGGAAAAACATGAGTAAATATTATATTTCACTCTTAGGAGAGCAGTGCTAACGAGTTCTGAACTCTCCCTTGGCAGAACATGAAGATTTTCTAGAAGTAATAATTGGGCTAAAATCAGAATAATGTTTAGGTGTCAACTCTGTAGAAAAAAAAATACAGATTGTGAGAAGAATTCAAAACAGAGTAACCATATTCAGTAAGTCTCTAGGGTTAAAAGGACTTTATCTTGGAAAGACTGGAAAAAGAGAAATGAGGAAAAACGTGGGGATTAGACTGTAAGGGAATAATATTTTGACACATGTCTTGACTGAGTTTGATATACTCAATGATATCATAATAACATAGTTTACATCTAAGTTCATGCATTTGGCCATCCAAAAAGAGTATTATCTTATTTCCCATTAATTAGCACACATGTTAATCACTTAAGAATGTGACCATTAATATTTCATTACTATAACTCCAGTACTAGTATATAGCTTTCATACCAGACTTTATACCAGAGACTTATCAAAGCCAATACTTCTTATTCTCCCTAAACAGCCTGATGTTTACATATAGCTTATTACATAACACAAAGACACAATGTTATCAATTATCTATTAGATATAGCACAGATAACCTAATATACTTACTTGTGTTTTTTCCCTGGTCTTAATTTTTTAATTAAAATTAGCATAATATTATACCATATCATTTCTTGTTTTCTATCAGTCTATACTCCCCTACTCTTATAACCCTCCCCCCAAAAGCAGAACCTGCAGTTTATATTTATAGATTTCTAACAATTCTTCATAGAATTTTGGGGAAAAATTAAGATCACTTAAAGCTCGTTTGAAAAGATTTTATTAATTCTGTATTATTACTACAGAGCAAGGCGCAATTTCAAAATATTAATCCGTAATTTCTCCCTGTGTTTTCTTGACTGATTTGACCCTTTCCCCCCTCAGAGAAAGGTTAATGTAGCTAAGAGAATTCCATGGTCAAATACTGCCTTAGTTTTTCCAAGGTTTGGTACTTAGAGGGAAATACAAAGAACTCACATCTTGGAAAATAAAAATAAGGAGAAAATCTACAGTATAAAAACCAGGGTGTGCTATCCTCAGACTAGATCAGAATGGAAGACAAAAATTGTCAAAACGGAAATGGAGAGTTTAGATGAGGTAGAGCAGTTTTGAAAAAGGGTTTGAGGGGCATCTGGGTGGATCAGTTGGTTAAGCATCTGGCTTTGGCTCAGGTCATGATCTCATGATTTGTGAGTTCAAGCCCCACGTCAGGCTCTCTGCTGTCAGCACAGAACCTGGAGCCTGCCTCAGATTCTGTGTCTCCCTCTCTCTCTGTGTTCAAGTCTCCCCAACTTGTGCTCTGTCTCTCAAAAATAAATAAAAATTAAAAAAAAAAAGACAAAAAGAAAAAGTGTTTGAACCTCAAGTGGAATGAGCCACAAGTGGAATGGAACAGTAGAAAACCAGTGAGGACTGTGTAATCTAAGAGGAAAAAAAAAAGTTGAACACTTCTGTTTCTTAATAGACCTTAGAAAAGTAGCCAAGCCCCAATCTAGGAATATAGGTATGATAGGTCTAGAACTGAGTTTACTTGGTTCTCACTTGCATCCATATAGCATGAATGAAGCCAAATAAACTAAAGAGTGGCATTGACTTAGATGTCATGTGACATCCACAGAGGTATTCTCATGTTCTGTTGTGGTGTGGAAGCAGATGAAGTGAATGCCAGCAAGGAATGCTGCTAAAAATAAAGGAACTATTCACATTTTAACATGATATGGAGTGGAGACCCTGGAATGGACAAAGGAAGGATGATCAGATGGGATGACAAGTCTTTAGTGGTTGTCAACTGAGACTGAAGGCATAGAAAGACCAGATATTAACTACGAAATTCTTGCCATTATGCAATATATTAGAAATTATGCACAATCCCAGGGATAGGGGAGGGAATTGAAATTAGCTTTGGTTAAATATTTTCCTCTCCACTCTTTCAGTAGGGGACTTAAAAGGAAAATTATACAGAATTATAAAAAAATAAAATACATTTCTTGAATATTTATGTTTGTGGTGTGAGACTTGCACCTGCTATGAATATACTCTCTGTTCCCTCAGAGAAACATTCCACGTTATTTTGGAACAATGAAGTATAAGGCACATGTCTAGGTTTGCTTTTTCTTGTATACCTAAAAAAGTCAACAAAACTCAGACATTTTTCTTAACACATTTTTTCCAGATGATACTTTTTGGTTACCAAATGTATTACTTAAATTTCAAAATCAAACCCCTAAGTATCTCCTTCTTTGTGGAAAAAAATAAACTATTCTAAAATTATGCTTATAGTTGAGATCTTTTTCACTTATATTCAGCTCATGGAATATAACTATATTAAGGGCTCCTAACTTAGGTCCTCATGCCATTAGGTTATATGATATGAATCCACTTCCTATCTCTTTAGTTAAATTAGCAGTTCTAACCAGATATTCTATTAGAATTTATAGAGTAGTCATGAAAATAGCACTTAATCAGAAACTTAATATAACTAAATGTTAGGTGGTAATATACTTTAGAATTCATTTCTAGGTTTTTATCAATCAGTTTATATCAAATTACATACATTTGCTTGGGCTATCGCACTTGATCTATCTCTGAAATCGCAGTCTAAAAAATGTCTTTTTTTGATTATATCTTATTTTCCAATTTACTTATTGAAGTACCTCTACTGCAATAATTCTTTGATTTCATCAAGATTTCTAATCCATGGATTATGCCACTTTATCATTATTAATCAGGCCTCTCTGGGGTTCATTTTTCCTTGTCTAACCTACAATTCATACTCCATCATTATCATTATTTCTTTGAAAAGCCTACCAAATCTCTTTTATTTCGCATTAATAGAACTCACCTGAAGATATGAAAGTGATTTAAATACCAATATCCATTTATTTTCTCCAGATTTGTACTTTAGCAAATAACTGCTCAGCTGACCTGAATTAATTCATGTTACACATTTTAAACAGGTCCTCAAAACTACTGAACTCTAATAATGCTTTCTTGTTGGGTTCATATTATGCTGCACGATATACTTTCTTCTGTCTCTTAATCCTAACCTTCTTCACCTTTAATCTGAACTAAAGATTTATCTTTTAACTCACTGACAAGTTAGAAGTCAACAGAAGCCGGTTTCCTCCACATTCTGCCACCAAATCTACAAATTTATCCCACACCTCCCTTTCTCTTCTAGACTACAATTTTGAGTGTTACTCTTCTTTTCAAAAGCGGTCTTCCCTGCATTTCTGTGGATCTAATCCATTTTCAAAAGGTTCAGTCTTTTAGTCATACCTTTTATTTCTTCCCTGCAGAATTTTTCCTCTCCATTTGATAAGCCCTACAAGCATAGAGCATATTCTGATAACTTCTATTTGTTCTGTGAACTATGCTTTCATTTCAGTTATAGCCACATTTATCTGACCCCATTTATTTGCTTATTCTTGTTTTTAAATTTTTAATTCCAGTATAGTTAACATACAGTGTTATGTTAGTTTCAGGTATGCAATATAGTGATTCAACAGTTCCACACAGCACTCAGTGCTCATCACGACAAGTGCACTCTTTTCTGTTTATTTTGGATGATCCCCTACCCTCCCATTTATTAACAGACTTTATAAATGGTTTGTTTTCACAAAGTTCCCATGTCTTCATTTCCTGATTTTATCTCTTTTCCTTGAAGGTTAACTCTACCCCCAACATTCCATCAAATCTTCTCTTGTTAAGGTTATCAGTGACATTTTTACTGCAGGACTCAGTGAATGCCTTTTTCCTTCTTGAAGTATTCTCCTTTCTTGGCTTCCACAAAACCCTTGTCTTTTGGATTTTCTTCTATTGCTCATCCAATTTTCTTTTTCTGGCTCATCCTCCTAAACCGAATCTTTAGTTGTTGAAATCCTTAAGATTTGGTGTTGGGTCTTTTAAGTATTTCTTTCTCATTACTTCTCAGTAATCTCATGAATTTCAAAGAATTCCAGTGTCCTGTCCATGCTGATGGCTCAAAAGTTTTATTTTCTTTGTACTGTTTGTTTCTAATTGCATATCTCATAGACAACTACCCTTTAGACAACATCTCTAGTTCTTGATATCTTTTTTTTAACCTCCCTCTACTTTTTTCTTGTTCATTTCAGTAAATTACCACTACCACCCTCCTGAAGCTAGGAATTCAGGGGGAATCCCTTCTTATTAAGCAGTAATTTAAATAACTATATAATTTATATATAACCATATTTGTAATAATCTGTTTATGTTAACAATGTCTCCCTGCCCCTGTCCTTTCAACAACAAGTTGTATTGATTTTACCTCTGAAATGTATTGATTACATCTTTGCATTGTATACTGGTGATATTTTAGAAATCTGCCAATTTTTAGATTCCTTTACTACATGATTTATCTTGGGTTGCTGTTAACCATTATCTGAATCATTGCAGTTACCTCCTGTCAATTTGCTTCAATTTCTTCTCTATGTAGCAGTAAAAGTGATTATATATATATATATATATATATATATATATATATATATATATTATTTTTTGGGAAAGCGCAAGTGAGTGAGGGCCAGAGAGAGGGGGACAGAGGATCCAAAGCAGACTCTGTGCTGACATCGGTGGGCCCAATGTGGGGCTTGGATTCATGAACCACGAGATCATGACCTGAGCTGAAGTCGGACACTCATTTGACTGAGTTAACCAGGTGCTCCAAAAATGATCTTTTTAAAATGTAAGTTGGATCATCTTGTTTCATTGGTTACTAGTTTGAATTGTTTTCCAAAGTTCTTAGAATAAAATTGAGCGTTCTTACTATAGTCTGCTGAATCGCTGAAATCTCTTCCAAGTTAGATCTCTATCTCCTTTCCTGATCCCATTGATCTTTTCTCGTTGCTGGAATATGTAAAATTATTTTCATATTGATGGAAATGTACTTGTTGGATCCCTGTCTTTAGTATAAATGCACCCACAGCTTCCTCTTCATCTGATTGTCTGAATTTCATTTTTGTCTCCTCTTACTTGACCTCTATTCAAGAGTCTCCCTGACTACTCCATCTAAAATAGGCTTTTCCATAGTGATCTCTAACCTTTCTGGTTTATTTCTTAGTTCTTATTTTTCCTGAAAGCATTTTCTTCCTCTTTTATTTGTTTGTCTGTCTGCTCAACTAGAGCATATATTCTATGGATTTGAGTAATCTTTCTTCTGTTTTATCATTTTTTCTCCAATATTTTTATTGATGTCTGTTATACTAGAGATGTTCCATAAATATATGTATTGGCTGAATGGATTTTCATAAAAGGTAATTAAGATAAATAGCTATTATTATATCTCATGGATATAGAACTGGGCCAGACATTTTAAAGTGTTTGTCTTATCTCTTGTAACCACCTCGCTCAGGTAGTAGGATGACTAGATTCCTAAGGATCTTTCAGTCTTCCTACTTGTAGTAAGTTTTGCTAATTTACCTTTGCTTTCCAAATTATACTACTGAAATTATGGCCTAATCACAAATTTTAGATCCTATTTGCAATTTTGATATACTTTCTCCACTTGGGAGTGGGATGGTATTATTATGAAAACACCTTAAATAGGTGCTTTATTTTCACTAATAACTGATTCAAAATTTTATCATGATCAGTCTCTGGTTCTTTATTATAACACAAATTATCCAAATTAAACCAATCTAGTGGTTTAAATTAACACTCATTTTGTTATTATTCTTTATATTTTGTGGGTCCAGAATTTGGGCAAGGACACACAGAAAGGCTTGCCTCTTCTCCACAGTATACAAGGTGTCAGTGGCAATTGCTCAAACAATTGGGGACTGGAATAGCTGGGAAATCTCCTTTTTATGTAGTCTCAAGGCCTCTTTTGGTTTCTCCATGTGGTCTTCTCTCATCGTGTCCAACTTTAGGGAAGTTGGGCTTTTTACCCAGCTGCTCAGAATTCTGAGAGCAATTGGTCTGAGAGAAGAAGAAAACACAAGTCTCATGGCCAGGGCTTAGAAGCAGGCACGTTATCTCTTCCACTGTATGCTGTTTGTCAGAGTGGCCACAGAGACTGCCAAGATTCAAGAGGAGGACGCATAGGTGAATGCCAGCAAGTTGAAGTCATCTTTAATCAGCTAAAATAAGGGGCTGAGTTTTAATTTTAAATGGAAAGACATTAAAAGATAAACAAGAGAAGAACAAGTCTGTCTTACTATTTATGTTATTGAAAAGTCACACGGACATTTCTGTCAATATGTAATTGACAATTTATCTCTTTGCAAAGTTGAAGCATATAATGTATTTGCCTCATATTCTTTATTGAATGTCCATTCATTTCAGTTTTGGTGTTTCAAAATGTTGGCAATTACTGGTATGTACCCATATGTTTTTGTGTAATTTAATCTTAAATAATGACTTGGCTGATACAATAGAACTCCTCTAAGTATTTTAAATGTTTTGTTTTATGTAATCCTCATAACAAACCTATAATCCCCTTATATAGTTTAGAAGAATATTTAATGGGGGTTAATGAAATTGCACATTAGGTTAAAAAAGTGTGCCTGTAGTGAAGTCAGAAGGACATCTCTTTAATTTTTCCTGACATTTATACTGACAACTTTGAATTGAGTCCTAATCCTGATTCTGTGAGTACAGAAGCTATTAACTTTTAGACAAATGTTAGATTAGCAGATCTTTAAATTTCCTATTGGCTATAAAACTTCATAAGGACTTACATTCTTAAAAGAAATAAAATGTCTTTTGAAGATCAGGAGAAAATAATATTGGGGTTAGTTAAGTCAAGTTATTTAAATAGATGACAAAATAGAAAGTAGGACTTATGTTGGAAGCTAAAATTCACTTCTACTTATACCTGGCAATGACTAGTCATGTCTCTGGAATCTGTTGTCTATTTCTTGATCCATCTTCTGAGCCATATTTCCTTTTTCATGAAAGTTGGTATGTGTTTGCAATGGAATAGTTTCCTCAGTCTACTTCCTGCAAGTAGAATTTTGGATGTCTAAAGGACGATTTCATTTTGTACTGCTTCTGCTTCTTTCAGTTCAAGCTGGCATCTTGCTGAATATGGGAATCTTTTCAAACTTTGTAGATCTCCCAGGAATCTTATTTGTGTCCACACCATTTGAGAAAAAAGTGCCAGTAGATTTTTTTTTTTGAATAAGCCTTTTTCTAACTTACATTTATCTTAAGGAACAAAGCCTTATAATGCATAGATGTCCTATTTTTATTATGTTTTTAATTGAGAGGATCTGTGAATTAGAGGAAAATGATGGAAATATATAATAAGTATATTTGGAGTTGCATGAAAAGATAAGGGTAATACTGAAGCAAAAGTAAAACTTGAGATGATCCTGCCCAAGAATTATCCAAAATTGATGAAATGAACTACTGTAAGAGTCTTTAGTCTGACTGAACTTTACTTTCAGACACCTCTTTTGTTCTTTCTAAGGTCTTAACAGAGGATTTTGTAGTTATACTAATAGCTTCATGTTTTAGACCCTGCAACTGGATAAATTATACATTGCTTAATAGCAAATTATTCAAAAATTTTGCTACTTAAAACAAGCATTTTTTATCTTACAGAGTTTCTGAAAATTAGAAACCTAGGAGTGGCTCAGGCTGTCTCATGAGGTTACAGGTAAACTCTTAATAGGGTAGCAGTTAGCTGAAAGAGCTGAAGGATCCACATCTATGTTCACAACCATGGAAGTTGGCGGAAGCTTCAGTTTCTTGCTTTGTAGGCATCTTCGTGCAGCTGGCTTCATGACCCAGAATGAGTGACCAAGGGGGGGAAAAAAAAAAAACAAGATGCCACACTGCCTCTTATGACCTAGTCTTAGAGTCAGAAACATTAATTCTGCTCCATTCTATTAGTTGGAGGGGAGCCACTAAATCCAGCCAACACTCAGCACAGGGGCATAGATATCAGGAGTTGGGGATCACTGGGGTCATCTTGGAGGCAGAGTACCACAATGCATTTCATCAATTTTGGATAATTCTTGGGCAATACCATCTTAAGTTTTATTTTTGTTCCATTATTACCCTTATCTTTTCATACAACTCCAAACACACTTATTATATCTTTCCAGCATTTCCCTTTTCTCAGTTTTCACCTTCTTTTTTTTTTTCGCTTTGTGCTTCAATCTCTATTAAGCCTACTGATATGTATTCTAAGTTTTAAATGTTTTCCTCTGCTGTGTCTAACCAGATGTTAAACCCATCTATTGAATTTTAGTTTCAACTATTGCCTTTTTTAGTTTTAGGATTTACCTTTGGCTACTTTATTTATTCCTGTTTATTTTGTGTGTGAAATTCTTAATTCTTAAATTTTCATTTAATAAACATACTGATCCTTGGGTTTTAAAAGTAAATATCTGTTATTTTCTACTTGTCCATTTCTCTTGATTTGTGATATTTTTATTTTGTCTGCTTATATGACATATAAATTTTACTTTACATGCTGTGCATTGTGTATGAAAAAGAATACAGACTTTGCATGAGGGTATCTTCCTCCAGAAAATATTTATTTCTCTTCTAGTAGATAGAATATGGGCATATCACCTGCCCAGATAGTGCTGGTAAATTTTGTTTGCCTTTTTTCCTAGAGAATAGCACTTCTAAGGCTGAGCTGAACAGTTGGGTTGTTTACTTGGCCCCCTCATACTTGAAAGCCCCTAAACTTCAATTTTCATCTCCCCAGTATGGTAAAGTTGCGAACACTTTTGGATAGCTTTTAGAAGCTATCACTTTGATTTTCACAAATATTAGCCCAGACTTGAGCATTTTGGGAGTAAACAAATAAAAATAAACTGCTTTCAAAGTATTGCAGTCATTCTCTGGTTTCCTTTCCTCTGAATCTTGACCCATAGAGTTAATACTTGTTTGTTAAACTTCAATGCCATTTTTTTGTCTCCCCAGCCTGATGAGATTGCCGCAAGTTCTAGTTCACTGCTATGTTTTTGCTCTTTGCCCCTGAACAGCAAATAATCAAATGTCAAGCCTGGGAATGAGTGGAAAGTTAGCATTAATGTGACTCTATTTCTTTTCCTTCAGAATGTTTGTCTCAAATACTGCCCACTGTGTTTAAAACATGATGCCTTCACAACACTGTTTTTATTAACCAGATTTTATACTTGTTAAGTTATGGGGAGATTTAGCATATCAGTTATTTCATCTTTGCCACAAGTAGAAGTCACTTCAATTTCTTCTAACAAATATGCATATTTAATATACAGATATGTAGTTTAAATTTTTTGCTAACCGATAATCAATTCTTAAAAATGTTGAGTGCAGAAACCCAGATATGGCTATGGTTCCATAGAATATACTGGGAGCCAGAGAATAGATACACTAGTTGGAGACAGCATCACGATACACTCTGGATAAGGGCAGAAGAAATTCTTTTCTGGTGGTAGACATTAGTTCCTCTGATACTTACGCTATCAAGTTGACTTCTAGCCAACCTGCTGAAGCAGTATAATAAGGCCACGAAATAGCATATTAAATTCTATTTTCTTAAAGAAGATTTTACTTGGAACTACCAAAACCCAGAGGAAGAAATATATTTCATTGGGATTAATGGGTAATGTCTATTGAATGCAAAAAGTTAAAACTACATTATATCTACAGTTGTAAATACTCTAGCCAAGAGAGGATGTGATTATATTTATAGATTCTTGCTTTGAACTGCATATAACTTTCTCAAATGTCTCTTTGGGCAAACTTTCTGTGATTTCCTAAAATAATTTTATTTTTGGGTCTTTTTTTAAGTAGAAAAGTTTATACAATTTTATATTTCTAATATAACTGAAAAGTAACATGACAATATAATAGTGCTTAAAGAAGTAAAGGTAAAATGCATTATAAAATGGCAATTGTCCTTTAAGAAAATATTATAACATTAAACTTTTTTATATTCAAGATCTGATTTTCTACTGCATTAATTATAATTCCAACTCATTTTTAAAAATTAATTATTAAGTTTAGAATTTATTAGCACACTAAACAGAAGCTGTAGTCACTTTCCACAAAACTCTGACAAAAATCAAAATATATTGGGGTGACTGGGTGCCTCAGTCAGTTAAGGCATGTTACTCTTGATTTCATCTCAGGTCATGATCTCATGGTTTGTGAGTCTGAGCCTCACATAGGGCTCTGCATTGACAGTGCGGAGCCTGCTTGAGATGCTCTCTCTCTCCCTCTCTCTGCCCCCCCCCCCATTTGCACACATGAGTTCATGTGTTTTCTCTCTCTCTCTCTCTCTCTCTCTCTCTCAAAATAAATAAACTTAAAAAATATATAAATATATCAACATGTCCTACAAAACCATTACAACCTGAGTTGCCATCATGCAATTTTATGAATTATCAACTTTTTCAGCCTCATCTTTTACCTCTTCATATTGCTTACTTCTCCCTAGCCACTAGAATAATCCTGCTTACACACATAGGAGTAGAAAAAGATACGATGTAACTTGTAAAACAATATGTTATAGAATTGATCATGTAAGAAAGATTTCATGTTTCTATTGATTGTTTTCCCATAACTTCCTTGAGAAACAAACTGAAACTTTGATCCCATCTTTAGAGATGTTTATAATCTCTGGATTGAGAATCAAAATATTTGGATTTTGGTGATGAAACTTAGCTAGTAATTAGGTATATGTTCCCTGGAAGGTGAGAGACATGGGTTAAATTTCCAGGTTTGACTTTTATGACTTCAGTGCTTTTGGGTAAGTTGCTTCTAGTAATTCAGTTTCTCATTTATGTAATCAAAACTATGATAATTATACTTCATGGAATGGGAAAAGCTGTGTACTTGGGGCCTGAAACAGAATGGCTGGATGATAAAATTTAGCTATCATTTTTACTATTAGTTCTTGTTTCATGAGATACAGGCTAGGCATGACCCTTTAAGTCTCAGAAGCTCACTTTTCTCATCCTTAAAGAATAGCATTAACAACATTTCCAAATATTTTTTTTTCCCCTTTGGTGGTAGAGAAGAGGTATTAGTTGCTCTCACCATTTAGAGTCTCCCGTGTTAGGACTTCTCTTTCGCAACATAAGTAAACAATCTCAAGTCTTTTAACCTGCAGGGCTAACATTTTTCATTTTATTCTCAATCAGAGACTGTCCTCATGAAGAGAACAGGAGCTGACTCTGCTGTTATTAATGAAAACTGTCAAACACACAGCTCCCAGATTACTATGTCTTTTCCTTGCCATGTGGATGGGCCAAGGTTAGTGGGAACAGGCTAGTCTTTAATTGGTCTTATTTGATGATAGTGCACCTGGAGTCACCAAAGTTGATATCTCTTCTGAATTCTCACCACATTCTCTGTCCTTAGGTTAGACTACATTTATAATTACACTAATTAGGAAGTTTTCAAGTGCAGTTAATGAAAAAAATATACCTAAAACTAGTTGTTTTTTTTTTTAAATGTTTATTCATTTTTGAAAGACAGAGACAGACAGAGCACAAGCAGAGGTGGGGCAGAGAGAGAGGGAGACACAGAATCCGAAGCAGGCTCCAGGCTCTGAGCTGTCAGCACAGAGCCCAATGCAGGGCTTTAACTCACGAATCGTGAGATCATGACCTGAACCGAAGTCAGACACTTAAGTGACTCAGCCACCCAGGTGCTCTTAAAACTAGTTTAAGAAAGGATTTTATTGGCTTTCTTATATTAAAAGTTCACAAGTAAGTGATACTGGATCCAGTTATTCATATAGTTTCCTCTAGGAATTCATATCTCTGTCTCTCACTGTGTGTTTATTAAAAAAATTAATGTTTGTTTATTTTTGAGAGAGAGAGAGAGAGTGTGTGAGCAGGGGAGGGGCAGAGAGAGAGGGGGACACAGAATCCAAAGCAGGTTCCAGGCTCTGAGCTGTCAGCACAGGGCCCGATGCGGGGTTTCAACTCGTGAACTGCGAGATCATGACCTGAGCCGAAGTCGGACACTTAACTGACTGATCCACCCAGGCACCCCCTCACTGTGCTTTTAATGGTTTTAGTTTATACACCAGAGTTCCATATTTTCCTATCAGGATAGCAATATCACTAGAATATAGTCAGACCATACATTTTTACACTTTGCAATCCAGGATAAAATAGAATGTATCTTTTGCTATTTCTTCAGATCTTGAAGAATCCCTGTTTCCATCGACTTGAATCAATTTTCATTGGTAAAGGAGGTTTGTTTCAGGCAATCAATCCCACTCAAGCCATGTAGCTAAGAAAGGGAAGATCAAAAAGTGTTGATGAAAGAAAGAGAATTGGAATTGAAAAGACAATCAACAAATGTCTCCCACCCTCTTTTAAGATACACATTTTCATGTTGTGAGAGCCTTTCTGATAAATACCACCAAGAAAACACCTGCAGTAAGACAAAGTTAGGTTTATTACATTTCTGCAGCAAGGAAAAACATTCTCCTTGAGGATCAATGGATCAAATAAATAAAAGGGAATGGGAAGGGACTTTCAATAAGGCTTGTTCTTACCTAATGACTGTTTCTAAGGAGCAACTTGGAAAAGCATGAAACAGCTCTGTTTATCACAGTAGTCTTACTCAGGAGGCAGGAAAAACAGAGCAGGGCAGAGGAAATCATTGGTAAAGAAGTATTAACTGTTCAAATTATGTGGCTTTGTTCATGTCTACTTGGAATCACTCTTTTCATTCCTGTTAGAAATGCTATGTAGCCTGATTACCAGCAGCACCAAGGGGAAGACTTGGGGTTCTGTTTCTTTCACAGCAAAGTTAACATAAAAGAGGAATGTCATGAAAAAAAAAATGAGCCCTCTAAATTGCTCTGACAGGAAGAACTGAGGCTAGAAATGAGGCTACTTCAGTGTGTCAAAGTTACCCAAATTGTTCAGATCTTTTAAGCAAAGGCAGAATGTTCCATTGTCCTTGGTTTTATTTCAAGCAGCAATGTTTCTCACAGCTGAATATTTTAATCAACAAGATTTCTCAGTACTGTGTCTTTGAAGTCAATTAATGAAAGAAATCTTTACACATTCAAAATAAATAACTGCTACACTTCTTTAAAAATTGTTTTAATGTTTATTTTTGAGAGAGAGAAAGAGTGTGCGTGGGAGAGGGGCAGAGAGCGGGAGACACAGAATCAGAAGCAGGCTCCAGGCTCTGACCTGTCAGCACAGAGCAAGACGCTGGGCTGGAACCCACAGACTGTGAGATCATGACCTGAGCCAAAGTTGGGACACTTAACCAACTGAGCCACCCAGGCATCTCTGCTACACTTCTTTTTAAGAAAGATTTTTTTTTTTTTAGTGAAGTTTCATGTTCATAGCAAAATTTAGGGAAGTTGCAGAGATTTCCCATGTACTTTCTTTTTTTTTTTTTTTTTAAATATATGAAATTTATTGTCAAATTGGTTTCCATACAACACCCAGTGCTCATCCCAAAAGATGCCCTCTTCAATGCCCATCACCTACCCTCCCCTCCCTCCCACCCCCCATCAACTCTCAGTTTGTTCTCAGTTTTTAAGAGTCTCTTATGCTTTGGCTGTCTCCCACTCTAACCTCTTTTTTTTCCTTCCCTCCCCCATGGGTTTCTGTTAAGTTTCTCAGGATCCACATAAGAGTGAAATCATATCTTGTGTACTTTCTGTTCACACAGCACACCCACAGCTTCCTTCATATCAACCTCCCCTCCCCCCCAGTAGAGTGGTATAGTTGCTACAATTGAGTTACTTACATGGACACATTGTAATCATTCCAAGTCTATAGCTGGCATTAAAGTTTGCTTTTAGTGTTGTGTATTACATGTGTTTGGATGAATGTATAATAACATGTACCTGCCATTATAGTATCATACAGAATAGCTTAAATGCCCTAAATACCTCTGTGCTCTGCCTATTCATCCCTACCTCTACTCTTAACCCCTGGCAATCATTGTTCTTTTCTGTCATCATAGTTTTACCTTTTATATAATGTCATATAGTTGGAATTACAAAGCATACAGCTTTTAGATTTGTTTCTTTTGCTTAGTAACATGCATGCAAAGTTTCTCCCTGACTTGATAACTCATTTATTTCTAGCACTGAATAGTATTCTGTAGTCTTGATGTACCACAGTTTATTTATCCATTCACCTACTGAAGGATATCTTGGTCGTTTCTAACATTTAGCAATTATGAATAAAGCTTCTGTAAACATTCACGTGCAGGTGTTGGGGTGGACATAAATTTTCAACACCTTGGGTCAACACCAAGGAGCTTGGGTCAACACCAAGGAGCTCAATTGCTGGGTCATATGCTAAGAGTATGTCTGAGTTCACAAGAAACCACCAAATGGTCTTCCCAAGTAGTTGTGCCACTTTGCATTCCCACTAGCAATAAATGAGAGTTATAGTGGCTCCATGTCCTGACCAGGATTTAATGTTGTCAGTGTTTCATATGTTGGTCATTCGAATCCATGTGTAATGATATTTTGTTGTTGTTTTAGTTTTATTTCCTTGATTAGTAATGATGTGGAGTATTTTTTCATATGCTTATTTGCCATCTCTATATTTTATTTTGTGAATCATCTGTTAAGGTCTTAGGCCCATTTTCTGATTGGATTGTTTGTTTCTTATTGTTGAATTTTAAGAGTTCTTTGTACATTTCAGATAACCGTCCTTTATCTGATGTGTCTTTTGCAAATATTTCTCCCAGGCTGTGGCTTGTCTTCTCATTCTATTGATATTATCTTTTGGAGAGCAAAAGTTTTTAGTTTTAATGAAATCCAGCTTATCGTTTCATGCATTGTGCCCTTTTTGTTGTATCTAAAAAGTCATCACCATATACAAGCTCTCATGTAGGTTTTTTCTGTTGTTATATTTTAGGAGTTTTTAAATTTTCTCTTTTTAACGTTTATTCATTTTTGAGAGACAGAGAACAAGCTGGGGAGGGATAGGAAGAGAGGGAGACACATAATCTGAAGCAGGCTCCAAGCTCTGAGCTGTCAGCACAGAGCCCGACACGGGGCTCGAACTCACGAACCATGAGATCATAACTTGAGCCGAAGTCAGATGTTTAACTGACTGAGCCACCCAGGTGCCCCGTGTTTTAGTTTTTAGTGAAGTAATGCTTGTCTTACAAAATGAGTTAAGAATTGTACCCCCTGCTTTATTCTCTGAAAGACATTATACAAAATTGGTATAATTTCTTTCTTAAATGCTTGGTAGAATTCACCAGCGACCCTACCTGGGCCTGGTGTTTCTGTTTTGGGAAGTTATTAATTATTGATTCAGTTTCTTCAGTGGATACAGGCCTGCTCAGTTTACCTATTTTCAGCAGCTTGTGTCTTTGAAGGGATTGGTCGATTTCATCTAGATTATCAAATTCGTTTGTATAGAGTTGCTCATATAACTGCTTCATTGTTAATCTAGGATTTTATTTTAATTTTTTAATCTGACAAAAAATTACCAAAATTTATTACTAAATGAGTGTGATTATTTCTATAATAGCAAGATAAAAGATACTCAGTGCAGAAAATGGCCAATCAAATAAACAGTGACATTCTCTAACTTATTGTTGAGTATATATCCTGTAAGATACTCATGAAAGCTTTTGAGTTAACTTTGGAAACATTTGCAGTGAAAAAGTCATTTCCTAGTTTTTGTTCTGTTTGTTTTATTTTTGTTTGGCCACAGACATTTACATCTAAAAATTAACTTTAGGGAATGTTTATTCTGTCCCAATAGTTTTTCAGATAAGAAAACAGAAATGCACACTGGTAAGATAACTTGCTCATTTGGCAAGTTAATTAGTGCCAGAGCTAGGAGTAGGGCAGATATATTGCGCCATTTTTACCACTGTGCATTGTTATCAACTCAGTTGCAGCAGTTAAGAAAGGTGTATGCAGAAGGGTATTGCTACTAATTGTAAGAACTCATTTGCACAGAAGTTCCTTTCCTTAAATAATTCATCATCTTCTTTCATGAATCTGCTATCTGGACAGTGTAATTATTGGTAAAATCATTTCAACTGCCATTGGAAAACTCACTGTCCTTGTGATTTTAGTAGGAAAGTATTAGCTATAGCTTTTGCCATCTAATCATTCTTAAACCTCTCTGTTAGTATGGACTAGAATGTGGGAACTTATCCAATTTGGGGCCTTGAACATTTTACAGTGTTTGGATTTTAGGGAATACGCTTTGGGAAATGAGGGAAGTTGAGAAGTCAATTTTAATGTAGAGGGTTGAGCTCTCTTTATATGAGTAATATATATAAATTAAACAGCTACATACATAATAGGATTATTTTCATTTCTTTGAAACATATTTTAGCAATATTACTATTGAATTATAAAGCACTGCATTTTGAGTAAGTCACATTAGTTGTCATAGTGACAATTCAGAATTGAATAAAGATTTGATCCTTAGCGTCTGACACTCTGCCTAGAAATATTCTTGATCTTGTGTATTATGGTTGATTCTCCTGCCTGAGATTGTCATTTTTTAAAAGTGATTGGTGAAAATTTCTGTCTTTCTTTGATAGGTAACAGGAAGTTTTTAGAGAAGAAGTTTTGTTTTCTAAAATAAAGAAATTGTCGGGGCGCCTGGGTGACTCAGTTGGTTAAGCGACCGACTTCAGCTCAGGTCACGATCTCGTGGTCCGTGAGTTCGAGCCCCGTGTTGGGCTCTGGGCTGACGGCTCAGAGCCTGGAGCCTATTTCAGATTCTGTGTCTCCCTCTCTCTCTCCCCCATTCATGCTCAAAAATAAATAAACGTTAAAAAATTTTTTTTAAATAAAGAAATTGTCTTAGTTCCATAGAATTGGCTTTTCCATTTTTGTTTGCCCTCCTCTCTTTTAAAAACAAAATAAAATTTGTCTTGTTTTCAGAAAATCTATATGATAAAAATTAATACAATCTTTTTTATTCACAGATGTGAGACTTTAATATCAAGCATGCATAATAAAATATATTAACTTATATTTAGAAAATTAATATGTATTACTTATTTTAGCCTGGTTGTACTTAATGATGACAAATACTATGTTTAGAACCCTTGCCTTTCCTCCTAATCACACTAAGTGTACTACTGATATTTTGTGAAGAACCTTAGGAATTCATTCAAGAATACTGTATTTGATAATTATGCATATCCCTTAAAATGCATTCTCCTTGTTCAAGGAATTGAAGGCTGGCCTGACACAGAGCAGAAGTAGGACACAGTGGGACCACTCTATTCACATGAAAACAACAATGTGGCAATCTCCTGTAAAAGTGTTTTGCCTTAAGTGGCATTTATAGTCTGACCCTTAAACCAGACAATCATGAGATAGAATGTTCTATTAGAGAGCAGATGATTGGAAAAAGAAAAAAAATGTTTTTGCCATCAAGAAGGACAAGTTAGAGGGCTACCTTCTTAACTAGGATGATTTGGGAAATAAAATCTCATTATGGAAAGACGGGAAAAGGAGGGTATTTGCCTTGCCTGTTGGAACCGACTCTTCATACAGTTCTTTTCAACTGGTCTACTTTCATTTCTTCAAAAGACACTTTTGAGCACCAATTTGTGTCAGGCACTATTCTAGACTCCAGATATATATAATAGCAATAATCAGAGTAAATCAAGTTCTCGACTTTAGGGAGCTTACTTACTAGTGGGGGGAGGCAGAAATACACAAATAAGGAAATAAATAAATAAATAACATTCCAAATAAAATAGCAAATGGAAGTTGGGAACATTTATTCAACATATATTTATTTTACATCTGTTGTGTGCAAATGTAATCTCACCTCTTAGTAATACAAAGAGGACAGAAGTGTTCCACCTTGGGAATTCACAGTAGGAAGCACAGATAGTAAAAAGGGAAGATTAAAAAAAAAAAAAAAAGAAAACTAAAAGAAACCCATAAAAAACCAACAAAGAAACACCAAAAACCCCCAAAAACTTGGTAGAAGAGCAAAAATACAATGTAGAAACTTATCACATACTTCCTGCACATTCTTTCCCAGTGTTTAGTGATTGGGAAGATGGTAGTCAGGTAAACCTGTTAACGGAACTTGTAAATGGAAGAACTATGAGTATTCTATCGATCAGCATGGTCCAATAGAAATAGAACATAAGCCACAAATGAACGCCACATACATAGTTTTAAATTTTGTAGTTACCTGATTAAAAAAATGAAATGAATTTTAAAAATACATTTTCTTTAACGCAGTATGTTCAAACTATAATTTCAGCATTTAATTACTATAAAATTATTGAGATTTATTCATTCTGTCTTCTATACTAAGTCTTCAAAATCACTTTGTATTTTCACCTGAGTACAAGTCATTCTGGACTAGTAATATTACAATTACCACTGCTCAGTAGCTCAAGGCTACCATATTATACAGCACATCTAGAGAACATTTCCTCTCAGTTTCCTCACTCTTCCTCTCCTCTGAGATTTTTATTTTGGAAATAAAGACACAGAGAGATTTTAGCAAAGTTAGAGTATGGATTTTCTAGCTTGTTTTTATTACTGCAGCTGGCAGTTTGAGGGGTTTTTCTGCTTACTATGTTAAATATTTGGTTAATATTTCCAATAAGTTACAAGGTAGTACACATTTTTATGTGGAGAAGAACACAGCTATATTCGAATAAAGCAAGTTGAATTTCTGAGAGTATTTTCTCCCTGCTAAATTGTTATTTTAAGGGTCAACAAAAGCTTGCTTCCATTTATTTATTTATTTATTTATTTATTTAATTTTTTTGGTCCTGTAACAATGAGAATATGAAGGTCAAGCTCAAGTGTTTCAAGATTTTCTGAAATTGTAAAGCACAATGTAACAGACAAGAAACTGTATTTCTCCTGGTTCCTCATTGAATTACATAGTGACTAAGAACTGCCAGCTTGCTGACTATCTGTATTTTTTAAATCCAAAAGGCAAAAGGTGAGTATTCACCATTGACCCACTTGTCAAAAACAGTGAACAATTTTTCTAGATGCTGACAGTTTATATGATTTTTTTTTTGCATGCTTTGTGCTTACACCCTTCTCTCAGGTGTTTTCTCTCTGTGCCTTTTCCAAACATTCGTCCGGGTGATGACTGAATTTACAAACTCGATAACCTATAATAAGATTTAATTTAGTCAATCCTTGACTGTCTGAGAGCCTGTAATCTCAAAAGTTAGATTTTAGGTGTCATAGGACAGTATAAATAAAACACAACACTTAAAAAAAAGTCTAGTTTGATATTCTATTAATGGGTTATTAGGCATTCTGACCCTCAACCCTCAAATATGAAAAGACTAATTATCTGTGTGCAGTGTTATTCTTAAAGGGTTCAAATTAGAGAGTTATTCTTCTATATACATAATTTGACCAGAAAATGGAAAAAAATAAAGGTAACTACATTCTTCACTACAGTAATTTATGGTTTGCTTCTATTTTTGACTCTAACTGAATATTTAGTTGATAGTAAAATAAAGAAATTTTTATGCTATTATATTGTACCCTCGCCTTTGTTTCCGGTCTACTAATACTTAAACAGTGATCTTTTCTAGGCTGCAACTTTCTCCTCATTAATAAAATTTGAGGACACTGCTATGTTCACCCAATAAACAAGCTGAAAATGTAGCCATCAAATATGATAACAGAATGCATCATGAAATCTTTAACTTTTCTTTTCAGTGATTTATGGATGGGTGGGTATTCAAACCTCTCAAAAGATTTTAGCATTCCTGAATATATTTACTTCTATTTGTATCGTGTTCATGCAGGTTATTCAAGATAATAACTTTAGAAAAAAAAAATTGTCCGGTCACTCTAGAATTCTTCATCTATTGGCATAAAATACAAAATGTTAAAGATTTTGTGAAACACAATTTTAGTTTTTTATTTCTTTATTTTATTTGATTTTATTTATTTTTTTAATTTTTTTTTTATTTTTTAAAATTTATATCCAAATTAGCATATAGTGAAACAATGATTTCAGGAGTAGATTCCTTAATGCCCCTTACCCATTTAGCCCACCCCCTCTCCCACAACCCCTCCAGCAACCCTCGGTTTGTTCTCCATATTTATGAGTCTCTTCTGTTTTGCCTCCCTCCCTGTTTTTGTATTGTTTTTGTTTCCCTTCCCTATGTTCATCTGTTTTGTCTCTTAAAGACCTCATATGAATTAAGTCATATGATTTTCGTCTTTCTCTGACTAATTTCCCTTAGCATAGTACCCTCCAGTTCCATCCACACAGTTGCAAATGGAAAGATTTCATTCTTTTTGATTGCCGAGTAATACTCCATTATGTGTGTGTGTGTGTGTGTGTGTGTGTGTGTGTGTGTGTATATATATATATATATATATATATATATATATATACCACATTTTCTTTATCCATTCATCTATTGATGAACATGTGGGCTCTTTCCATACTTTGGCTATTGTTGATAGTGCTGCTATAAACATAGGGGTGCAACACAATTTTATTTTTTAAGTCACTATTTTAAATTTAGGGGTGACCAACAGGGTTTATTAGCTAGATATTTTTAAGACCAATTATCAAGTTGCTTCGACATGTCTATGAATGCCATTTTATTTTTTTTCATGAGACTAAGGATTTTTAAGTTAAATCTTCTTCGGTATTAGAATCTATAGGTATTTACAATATCAGTATTTGTTCCTTTCTGTTTTATTTGTTATAGCATTCTATAAAAACTATGTGCAAACTTAAAATTTTATTAGACATTTTAGTAGCTACTCCTTACAAAAGTTTTATAAGGTAAGAAAAACACTGCTTACAAAGGAAACAATAGGATAAAGTGTCAACTCTAGAAATTCCAAATGATCTATTCAAAATTTAGGGGCTATTGCAATGGACCATGTTGATCCATCAGAAATCCAGTGTGCCACTTACTTAGCTATAAAGAAAGATTCAAGCATTTGAAATGGATTTTCTTTTTTTTTAATGTTTTATTTATTTTTAAGACAGAGAGACAGAGCATGAGTGGGGAGGGGCAGAGAGAGAAGGAGAAACAGAATCCGAAGCAGGCTCCAGGCTCTGAGCTGTCAGCACAGAGCCTGACACGGGGCTTGAACTCACAAACTGTGAGATCATGACCTGAGCTGAAACCAAGAGTCAGACGCTTAACTGACTGAGCCACCCAGGCACCCTGAAATGAGAATATTTTAAAGGAAAGATAAACTGAGGTATAGAGTATAAACCAAATTATTTAAAAGAGTACTTGTTCAACAATGTTTTCAAGTTTTTTATTTTGAGATGAGTGCAGATTCATAGCAAGTTGCAACAAACAAACAAAAAACAAACAGCAAAGTACAGGGAGATTATATGGATGCTTCACACAGGTTTTGCCAGTGGCAACATCTTGAATAACCATAGTACGACATCAGAATGGGAGATCAACATTGGTGTACTTTCCACAGAACTTATTATATAAACTCATTTGTGTATTTGAGAGTGTTGGGGGTGATATGTAGTGATATGCATTTTTACCACATGTATAGATTCATGTAACTAACCACCTTACTCTAGATACAGAACTGTTTTAACAACAGAAGGTCCATCTGGCTAACCCTTTATCACTATGCCCAAACTCCTCCCCCCCCCCCCCCCATTCCTAACCTCTGGAAATCACCAATCTATTGTCTGTCTATAATTTTCTATAATTTTGCTATTCAGCAATGTTAAATAAATAGCATACAATACATAACCTTTTGAGTAGGTTTTTTCCCCCCAGTCAGCATAATGTCCTTGAGATCAATCCAAGTTCTTTTTTTAAAAAAAAATTTTAACACTTATTTATTTTTGAGAGACAGAGCAAGACAGAGCATGAGTTGGGGAGGGACAGAGAGGAGGGTACACAGAATCCAAAGCAGGCTCCAGGCTCTGAGCTGTCAGCACAGGCTCGATGTGGCGCTCGAACTCACAGACCACGAGGTCATGACCAGAGCTGAAGTTGGATGCTCAACTGTCTGAGCCACCCAGGTGCCCCTATCCAAGTTCTTATATGTACTCCACATTCTTTCTCCTCTTTTTCTAAGACTCTAATGATATGGATGCTAAACAGATAGTTGTGTATTGACTTACAAGTCTTTGAAGATTTTTTACTATTAATTTTTATTTTTTAGTCTATATTTTCTCACTTGTTCAGATTGTTCAGATTAGGTATATCTATTGATATGTCTTCAAGTTCATGGATTCTTTTCTCTGTCATCTCCATTCGATATTGAGCCCATCTATTGATATGTTGTTTTTCTTTCTTTCAAGTTACTGTATTTCCACATCTATGATTTCTTTTTGGTTCTTTAAATATTCTCAGTTCCTTTGCCAATATTTTCTATTTTTTTACTTGTTTCAAGAGTGTTCATAATTGTTCACTGAAACATTTTTATGTTGGCTACTTTGAAATCCTTGTCAGATAACCAGCATCTCAGTAACTTCAATATTAACATTTTTTGATTACAAGTTCTTATTCTAGTTGTAGTGTCCTGGTTATTGGTATAAAGAGTAAATTATTTTTTATCGTACTGTAGATATTTGGGTATAATGTTCTAAGACTCTGGATCCTATATAATCTATTTTAGCGGTTGCCCTGTTTAGGGTACATTGGTATTAGGTGAGTGTAAATTCAGCTCCCTACTGGTTCCTGCTGACACATAGAGTGGGGTAGATGGAGATCAGCGGGCTGAGTAGCCCTGCCTCACACAGCCTCATTCAGTGTTGTTGTTGTTGCTAGATGGGAGTTGGGACTCGACTCCTAACTAGATCATGCTTGCACCAGAAGAGGGTAAGTGAAGCACTGACTAGCCCATCTCTTATCACCTTGCCAAGTCCTATTGCTGCCAAGTGTGGTTGGCCATTCAGCTCCCTGTTGGACTGCCATGAAAAGACCCTGGCAGGTGAATTAGAACACCATCTGTTTCTGCTGGGTGGAGGAATGAAGACCAATTCTCTGTATAGGTACACTGACATTTCTTCAACAGCAGAATTAGACCATTGCCTCTTTATGCCAAGGGGGGATGGGAGATCAATATCTGTGGTAGGCAAATTCTAAAATTGTCTCCCAGGATTTTCCTCCCTAACACCGATGATGATAAGTATAGAAACTTCTTGCCCGTGATTATATTATGCTACATAACAAAACTGATTTTGCAGATGTAATTAAGGTTGCTAATCAGTTGACACTGAATTAATCAAAGGGGACATTATCCAGGTGGGCCCAATCTAGTTATGTTAACCTTTTAAAAGCAGCGCTCTTTCTCGAGCTAGTAGCAGAATTGAAGCCAGAGATATTCAAACAAACAAACAAACAAACAAACAAACACACAAAGCTTTCTGGACATCTTTGCCAGCTTTAAAGATAGAAAGCCATGTACAAGGACCACAGAGCAGCCTCTAGGAGCTAAAAGCAACACTTAACTAGCAGCCAGCAATAATTAAAAGTAGGATGTGAATGGTTGATTATATGAATAGGAGGCTCAGAGATTTTTCTGAGACAAGCTTATTAAGCCTTCTGATTTTGCTCCTTGAGTGGCATCCCTAGGCCACTACTAAGCCATCTGACAGACAACATCTTGCAATACCTAAGGATGTCCTAGGTTATTAAATCATTACTAGAATTTAGATTCAAGTAATCCAAAGTTCCTGAGTTATTCTAATTATTAGTGGGATTAAAAAAATAATCACAATTTATTTGCTCTAATTAAATATTTTGATAATAGAATGTGAATGAGAAGAATAATACATAAGAATAATCTGTAGAGAAGGATCTGGTTTTATGATGGGTGTAGAGAATAGGGCTTTGAAGTTTGTTGAGTCACTGAATCTATATATTTTTATTTGAATTGCCACTTGGAAGCTTTTTTATTGTACAGATATTTAAGATATGAGCCTTTATTATTAAGACTCAATAATGGAGTGGAAGGGCAAATGCAAAAGAAAGCTTTACCGGATTTTCCTACACCCCTATCTTTGATGGTGAGAGCAGTGAACAATAGCATTAAGAGCACATGGATTTGGAAAAGAAGAGCGTCATCCTGCTAAAGGATTCTTGAAGTGTCACTGAACAGTTGATTTCATGGAAATGCAAGTCCTGCCCACAGGAACAGTTAGGATTTCAGAGCTGCTTATCCAAAGTTTTAAAATCTATTATGGTACAAAAATGAAATACAGACTTTAGAGGAAGAAGCAATAATTTCCTGAATGTTAAAGGAAAACACTTAATGGCTGCATAAAACTAGAAGTAAACTTTGTTTACAAATGCAGCAATATTGTTCTCAAATTCAGCATTGAAATCAATCAAGACTGAAAAGCTAAAGTGTCATTTACGAGCTATTCCCTCATGGTTTCTTTTTACTCAAATCACATTGGAGCCTGAGTGGTGTTCTGTGATAGAAGGTAACATTTGCTGAATGTACTGAGTGACATTTGCAATATGCCCTTATTGAAATCCCAAATCGTATTTATAAAGAAAGGTTCAATCAAAAAACATTTTCAACCATTTACTGATACAAACTATATAATCTTCATTACTTTCCCTGTTTCCTATTATATAGCTTCTTCCAAACTGACTATAATGAAAGGAAGAAAATAATGATTTTTACATAGCAAGAACACAAGATTTCAAGGTGATTTTTACATTGGTGAATATGTATTGTTGGGTAGGTTTGCTGTAAACATTCCTGAAATGAATTCAAGACCGTGTTTGGATACCAGATGAAAAGGATATGTAAGAATAGAGATTCTACATTTATGTTACCAATGAAGCTTTATTTCCTTGTACATATATTACAAATAAAAAGGTAAATGTAAAAAGAAAAGACTGAAAACATGTTTCCTGAGCACTTACAAAATTTATTATAAATCTATCATTCCCTTTTCAATATTAGATGTTTGTGTCTTGTCACTATGACTATTTATACACAAGTGAAGCTTTTCAAAGTGCAGGAAGATAAAAGGTGGGGAACTGGAAGTATGTATTGAATATGATGACGTACAACTATATACTTTTCAAAATAGGCTCAATTTTCTTTTACATGAAATGGCTGACATTTTGCTATAACTACAAAGTTAAAAAGAATTGCATAATCATGATATATTTAAAACTATTTAAAATGAATATGTTGGGGGTACTGGGGTGACTCAGTTGGTTAAACATCCGACTTTGGCTCAGGTCATGATCTCATGTTTTGTGGGTTTGAGACCTGCATTGTGCTCTGTGTAGACAGTTCAAAGCCTGGAGCCTACTTTCTTTTTTTTTTTTTTTTTTTAATTTTTTTTTTTTTAACGTTTATTTATTTTTTGAGACAGAGAGAGACAGAGCATGAACGGGGGAGGGTCAGTGGAGCCTACTTTCGATTCTGTCTCCTTCTCTCTCTGCCCTTCCCTACTCACGGTCTGTCTCTGTCTCTTAAAAATAAATAAACATTTAAAAAAAACCTTTTTAAATAAAGATTTTGAATACAAAATATATACATTTAATATATAATATACCACTTAAATCAGTGGAAATTAAATTAATGTTGTATTCAACACTTATTACTAGCTGGTTAGCCATTTGGAAAATAAAATGAAGCTGGATTTCTCAGTGTCTATACCAAAAATAATTTGGGCTGAATCAAAATTTTAAAGAAAAATGGCAATGACTAAAACATTATGGATGAATATTCAGATTATGGAAACAAATACAAAAATTCCAAATACATGGTGTCTTATATGGAAATAAAATCATCACAAAAATCCTAGAAGATAAATTAAAAATTTAGCATGGTGAATAAAAGAGTTAATGTGCAAAATTTTTATTATGAAAGGAACATCAATAAATCAATCCTTAGAAAGGAACATCCCAAAGAAAATGACACCAAATAAATAAAATGAATTATAAAACAAATTATTGTTTCACTAATAAAAAATTTTAAATAGACCTTAGAAAGTACATGTGCATTTGTTTACTCACCTATCTATATTTCTCTATATCAGTGTATATGTTCGTATTCCATCAGCAGTCTTTTTATAAAACAGCCTTTTTACTTCATGCCAACAATAATGTTAATTATCTGTGCCTATCTTATATTGTTGGCAGGGAGAAAAAAGCCTCTTTCATATGTTGCTGGTAAAATGTGAACTGAGTTGCTACCTCATTTTGAAACACCATTTATTAGTTGCTAAACATTAAGTATTCTTTGACACACTTTCATGTTTAGAAATTGATATCACAAGCATAGTCACATCAATGGGGGAAATATAGACATTTATTTAGAAGGGTTTTAGTTTATTGAATATTTTGTGCTCTTTCTCTTCAGTAGATTAGTAAATGAAATATGACCCACCCCTATGACTATATCTGTTTGAGGCAACAACAAAAAAACTGGAAAATGGATGTTTAGAATTTAGTGTGAAGCAAACAAAAAAGTTGCAAAACATTAAGTGTAATATTATTGTGCATTTAATGAAATATCTAATAACAATATGATTTATTGTCATACAAACATATAAAACATTGAAATGAGTCAATCACACTTTTTTATTCATTTCATAAATATTTTGAGAACCTAGTCATGAGTCTCTTTTTTTATTGTGTTATTATGCAATCATCTGATTTTTAATTACTATGTAACAGCTGGTATGGAACTAGCCTATACACATATATCTATTTAGTGAAAAAAAACAGTAAAATGAACACCCATCAAATCACAACCTAACTTAACTGGAATTTTGCCGATAGCATTGCATGATCTTCTGTGCTTCTCTAAATTATCATCCAGAGCCTCCTTTTATTTGTATTATTACCCCAGAGTTTGTGTTTCTCATTCTTTTCTTCTTAATTTTAATATTTATTGAAGTGTCACATTCATATAGAAAACAATAGAGAATAAGTGATCAGTTTGCTGAATTTTCACAAAAGAAAAACAAAAGAAAGCAAAACATTAAAAAAAAATAACATCTAGATGGAAAAATAGAACTTTATTATTACTTAAGAAATTCCTTGGGGTACCTGGGTCATTCAATCAGTTAAGCATCTAACTTCAACTCAGGTCCTGATCTAAAGGTTCATGAGTTTGAGCCCCATATTGGGCTTTCTGCTGGTAGGACAGAACTCGCTTTAAATCCCTTCCCCTCTACTCACTCTCTCTCTTTATCAAAAATAAACATTAAAAAAATAAAATCTTAAAAACAAAGAAATTCCTCATTCCCCCTTTAAGTTAAAGATTCTTTGAAATCTTAACCACTCGCATGTCTTATGTACTGTATTACTCTTGCTCATATTTGAATTTTATATAAACAGATAATTTTTTATATAGTGTTTTGTTTCTTTTGTTCAATATTATGTTCCAAGATTTATCTATGTTGTTCAATAAGGCAATAATTCATTTATTCCCATTGATGGTGTTCCATGTTATGAATATACAGCAATTTGCATACATATTATACTTTAGCTATTACACATAGTTGGTATTAACATTTATATATAAATGTATACATATATGCACATATATGCATTTTTCAGTATATAACTGGAATAGAATTACTGGGTCAAAAATATAATTTGTTCCAATTTTCCCAGATAACATCAAAGTGGTTACACCAATTTACACTTCTGCCATCATTGTGATAACTCCAGATAATTCACATTATTCACCAATACTTGATATTATTATTATTGCAGTAGATTAGATTAATAAAATTAGATTATTAGATTAGATTAATAGTTACACTATTTCCCCCACTTCAGTGAGTAGACTAACTCCCTGCCATTAGAATCTAGGCCTGGCTATATGAATTGCTTTGGTCAATGAAATGTTAGCTTAACAATGTGAGTAAAGTGGTTCAGTTGCTCTATTGTGCTTCAGTAATTCCCATGAGAAATATATACCGAAATTAATCATGTGAATCCCGGGAGAAGGATGAAAGGTATGTGGAGCAGAGCAGAGCTATCCAATGGAACCTATCATAGACTAACTTCTAGCTGCCCTGAAACCTGGTGAGCCAATGCTTACTGTTGTATGATGCTTACATAGTATTATTGTGACCATAGTTAACTGTTATCATGACCATTCTTTTGGATGAGAAGTGGTATCATATTCTGTATGTGTGCTTATGTGTTCTCTGGTTTGCATTGCCTTGGTAACTAATAAGGTTGAACACATTCTCTTATGCTTATTAGTCATTTAGAAATCCTGTTATGAAGTGCCCATTCAAGTATTTTCCTCATTTTTCTACTGAGTTATCTACATTTTGTAGGTCAGTTTTACATATTATCCATGCATATGTCTATACATGGATAATATGCATGTACACTATATATTATGTAACATATTACATATGAGAACTTTATGTATATATAACATATGTGTGTATATGGTAGAGATGATAGATATATTCATATTATAGAAATGAATCATTTGTCATGTGTTTGTATTTCATATATTTTTCCCACCCTGTGGATTACTTTTTCACTTACTTATTGCTATTTTTGACAGACATCTGTTAGTTATAATGCAGTCTAATTATTGTTTTTTCACTTACAGTTAGTACTTATTACATCTTGTTTTTAAAATATTTTTATACCTTATGAGAATGAAGATAGCATTATAGTAAACGTTTTATTGTTTAGTGTATTTACTTTAAGTTTATTTATTTTGAGAGAAAGAGAAAGCGTGAGCAGGGAAAGGGCAGAGAGAGAGGGAGAGAAGGAGAGAGAGAGAGAATCCCATGCTGCCAGCATGGAGCCTGACATGGGGCATAAACTCACAAACCCTGAGTTCATGACCACCAAGAGTCAGATGCTTAACCAACTGAGCCACCTAGGTGTCCCAGTTTAGTGTATTTAAATGGAAATTGGTGATACATGTAGAACATTTATTATGTATGCTATTGAGTTAGAGTGAAAAGTTCCATTTTTTTTTTTTTTTTCCACAACGATTTTCACTTTGAATAGCTCCTGCTTTTTTCCGTATTGGGACCCTACACTTTGGTCACCTTTCTTCCATGTCACTCTTTTTTTTTTTTAACCTTTATTTATTTTTGAGAGACAGAGAGAGACAAAGCACAAGCAGGAGAGGGGCAGAGAGAGGGAGACACAGAATCCGGAGCAGGCTCCAGGCTCTGAGCTATGAGCACAGAGCCCAATGCAGGGCTCAAACCCATGAACCATGAGATCATGACCTGAGCCAAAGTCAGATGCTTAACTGACTGAGCCACCCAGGTGCCTCTCTTCCATGTCACTCTTAACAAAAATCAATTTATATAGAGCTACAGATATGGTATGGCTGCATTAAATCACTTAAGACTTTTCTGCTGATTACAACTAAATCTCTGAATGAAATACAAAAAATAACTACTTGTGATCTTAGAATTTTGTTTTTTTATGGTAAAAGTAAACAAATAAAATCAGGTTGTAGAAAAAGTTTTCAAAAAAATTGGAATTATTGAGTGCATTAGGAGAATGAAGGTGAAATAAAAATGGATTTTGAAATGAATTATAAAGTAAGAGCACTGGTCGGTCACCAGCAAACTTACTCTACAAGACATGTTCGAGAAAGTTCTTCAAGCTGAAGGAAAATATCAGAGAAAATCTTGGATTTTTAGGAGGGAAGAAAGATCAGAAATGATAAATATATAGTTAAATATAATAGACTATTTTTGTTTTAATTTCTTTAAAATAAAGATATATGTTGACAGCAAAAAATACAACATTGTCTTATGGAGCTTTCAATATATGTAGATGTAATAGATTTAACAACTATAAGATCAAGCTTAGTGGGGGTTAAAAAAAGGCATATGGTGCAAGCTTCCTACATTTTATTGAAGTAGTGCAACATTAACTCTTAGTAGACTGAATATTTGAATATGTATATTTTAATTTCTAGAGTAACAAAAATTATACAAAGAGATATAGGCACAAAAGTCATTAGATACATTAAATGTAAGGATCAAATTATCCAAAAGAAGGAACAGATGGTAAAACAGAAAAATAAAAATTAGAGGGGACACACAGAAAACAGAAATAAAATATGAGATCTATATTCAACCGTATCAATAATTACATTAAATGTTATTGGTCTAAGCACTCTAAGAAATAAAATCAACAAATATTGATTAAAATGTAAAACATTTAAAACCATTAAAGTATAAAATAAATCCCTATATAGTCTAATTAAGAGTAAAAGGAACACAAATCATATAGATAGGGCTATCATGTAGATGCTGCAGAAATTAAAATGTAATGAGCGAATACTATGAAAAACTTCATGCCAATAAATTTGACATAACAACTTAGATGAATGGATAGACTTCTTGAAAAATACAACTTATCAAAATTCACACACCCACCGCAAACCTGAATAGATCTATATCTATATTGAAGAAATTAAATTTGTTATGAAAATATGTCCAAAAATAAAATTCAAGACCCAGATGGTTTTAGAGGTGAATTTCATTAAACATTTAAGAAAGAAATAACACAAATTTCACACAAATATTTTAAGAAAATAGGAGGGATGACTGTTTTTTTTAAATTTTTTTGTAATGATTATTCATTTATGAAAGAGAAAGAGACAGAGTGTGAGTGAGGGAGGGGCAGAGAGAGAGGGAGACACAGAATCTGAAGCAGGCTTCAGGCTCTGAACTGTCAGCACAGAGCCTGGCGGGGGACTCAAACCCACAGACTAAGAGATCATGACCTGAGTTGAAGTCAGATGCCTAACTAACTGAGCCACCCAGATACCCCATGACTAACTGTTTTTATGAGGTCATTATGAGCCTGATATCAAAATATGACAAATTTAGAGTATGTTTTCACACTTAGCATGTGTCTGGCTCCTTTAATAAATAACCAGGTTCAAGCTCACTTTTCTGCTTCACTTCATTGTTGTCAGCTAGGAAACCACTCCTGGTGTTTTGTCTTTTCCCTAAGCCCTTTTGTGTTCAACTACCAAGTCCCATTTTAGTACCATGAAAATGACTGGCTTTACACATTCTGTTCAATCTTCCACAGAAAATGCTCTTACTGGATATTCCTGAACAAAGCAAAATAATTCTGTGCTCTCTTCCACATGACAGCACTTAAAAATATTGGAAGGAAACTGTTTTATGCTTTTCATGTAGTATTACTTGATCTGTTTCAGTGGCCCATCTAAGCCTGGTTTAGCTTAAGTTGCTACAGGTTTTACATGGATAAACTTAAACATTATCTATATAAAAATTCCTCAAACGTCAAACCCTGGCTGTGTTAGTCATTACTTCTACCAAGTTGTAGTTCTCTGCAAGCCTTAGATTATCTATTACAATTATTTATTCAATCTTATTCTACCACAATGCTCTCGGTACAGACATATTGGTTAAATCCTCTTTTCAATTCCAGCACAAGGGATTAAAATTTAAACTTATAGGCAATCAGTAAATTAAATTTGAATGAGTAAATGAGTAAAAAAGGCATGAGTTCTGTAGCATTATCTTCAAGTGGAATAGTCATTAGCTCTTCAATATCTTATTATATTAAGTCTATTATCTATCTGATTATACAACTGAGTGCACACTCATTGGCCCATGCTTTGCTTAAAATGTGCCAAGCAGAACGGGACAAAAATGTTTTGATTTTAGAGTATAATTTCCAATTAGGAATTACTGAAAGTTTTTGTTTGGGGAATAAGTAGTATCAGCATAACCTAGACTTCAGTAAAATATAGTGCCTGTAATGGTTAATTTTATGTGCCAACTTGACTGGGCTAAGGGATGTCAAGATAGCTAGTAAAACATTATCTCTGGGTATGTCTGTGAGGATGTTTCCAGAATGGATTAGCATGTGAAACTGCAGGCTGAATAAAGAAGATTCCCTTACCAATGCAGGTGGATGCTGTCCAATCCATTAAGGGTCTGAGTAGAAAAGGCAGAGAAGGAGGAAATTTGCTCTTACTTGACATGGCACATCTATCTTCTCCAGACCCAGATACTGGAAGGATTCTGGTTCTCTGCCTCCAGACTCTGACCAAGACTCTTACTACTGCTCCTGCCACCTTGCCTTCTTTGCCCTTTAAACTCAGAGTGGGATTTAAACATTATCAGCTCCCCTGGTTCCCACGACTTCAGACTTGGACTGAATCACACCACCCACCTTCCAGGTTCTCCTACTCACAAAGAGCAGATGTGGGACTTAGCCTCCATAATTCCAGGAACCCATTTTTATAACAAATTAATAAATAGGATACAGATATCCTGTTGGTTTTGCTTCTCTCGAGAACGCTGTCTAATACAGTACTCAAATTTTAACTATTCCAAAAGTAGTCTAATTCTTTCTCATATAATACTGCAGGCTTGGGAAGATACCCTGTGAATGTTCATTTGGCACACAAAGTAATAGCTGCTCTGTGATCCTATGTACATGGCATGCAAACTCACCCTCAAGATTATTGCCAAGATTATTGTTTTAAAGGAAAAACATTACAAGTGGCACAAGTATAGGGGCTTTTTATTACCCAGTTCTCAAAATCATATGTGCTTTCTGTTCACAGACCACTGGTTAAAACTCACTCACCTGGCCTAAACTAATTGCAAAGCAAAATAAAAAAATGTAACTTAGCTTTGTGTCTTGAAAGAAGAAATAGATTTTAGTTAGCAATCTCATATATACCGTAGAGACAATCTTTTGTCAGAAAGATTGTAGAAAGGTATACTTAAGGGCGTGAGATAATGACATGACTGTTGAAGCCAACAACATTCTATCATTGAGAGAGTACTATGGGAAAAAGTATTGTTCTAAGTGTGTGTGTATGTGTGTGTGTGTGTGTGTATGTGTGTGTACACATATAGATATTTATTTAAAAGTCATAATAACACTATGATATGTGATTGCCTCAATTTTACTAAGAAAAATTGTAAGCCCAGGATTTTCCCAGGTTATGTATTGACATGAGACAGATCTAGGACTGAGCATAGATCATTCACTCTAGTAGCTGAACTTTGAACCATCATGATATCAGCTACCCTTGGCGATACTGACAGCAGGAGAAATAAAAGAAATAAGACAGATTTCAAAATAAGATAGGCTCAGGCAATGGAATGAATGCAGGAGGTAAGGAATAGAAATATATAAAGATTCAATTATCCAATGTCTAAGTATATTTTGAAGTCCCAGGGAGATCATGTCACTCCACAGATATTAGAATTATAATTGCAACTCTACATTTGTAGAAAACTATTTATGACTTGATGAAAATACTTCACCATCCATATCTGAAAAATAATATCAGTTCTTCAGTGACACTTAATATGTGCCATCTTCATGGTGTATTTTTGTATTCATACAACATCCCTTTCTAGCTGTGCTTATTTAAAAAAAAAATAAAGGAAATGTTACCAGATATTCAATAAGTGCTTGTTGATAATGTTCATCTAACTGTTAAGATTCTGTGTTTCTGGAAGAGCCAAATATGTGAAAACAACTGCTCAGCTTTTTAAAATTGGAGGGGAAGCTCACTATATCAAAATTTTTATCTTAGAAATTTTATGGTTTTGTACTGTTACGTATATTGATTTTAATAGTTACACAATTCTGTTCTTCACATTCATGTCTTTAATCTTTATACTTTTCATTTTTTATGTGATATAAGCTGGGGATTTTATCTTTTTTTTCACACAAATAGGCAATTTTTCCAACATCACTTATTGAGTCACAGGTAACCGTTATTAGCAATGCCTCCTCTGTTCTATACTATACTTTCATATATAAGTGAATCTGTGTTGAGATGGTCTATGGTCAATAATGCCTATAGATATTTGGAAAAGAGAATCCTCAGAGAAAGTACTTCTTCCAATTTTTGTGGTGGTGTTCTTTACGGTCCACTATTTTTCATATAATTTTTAAGATCAGCTTTGTCAGTTCATGAAAAAACCTTTTTGGGATTTAAATAAAATTACATAGAATTTATGTACTTTACATTTATTTAGGTCTTCTTATAGGTCTGTTGATATAGATTTTATACTTTCCTCTGAAAAGCTCTTCTGTCTTTTATTGAAATTCCATGTCAGACCTCTTAAAATTTTACTTGCTTTTTTGTTTGCTGGTGTACATGATGTATATTAAAAATAACAAATCTTTCTAATTGGGATGTTTGTGACTTAATGACTGTTGGATATAGACATTGTATAATCTCACATATTACAAATATTCTCTAAAAACTATCTTAAAATTATTGTGAGGATAATTCTGGACACTAAGGGAAAAAAATCTCTTTTGTGTTTTCCTTTCCAAACAAAATTGATTATCATTTTTTAACTTCATCAGCTACATATCTGCATCGTATTTCTCAACAGAAGGAGAGAAATTGCCTACTTTATAGATTTTAAGCACATTTCACCAACTCTTTGATATTTTTTTAATCAAGTTATGAAAGCCCCCTTCTATTAATAAGTTACTAAGACATTTTAATGAAATGCTATTATTTGTATTTTGCATTATATTTTCAACCTTAATATGTTATTATATTTAATAGCATTGATATTTATTTTAATTATAAACTATGCTTGTATTTCTTAGATTGAACCTAATCATATATAATTATTTTATAAACTTTATTATAATTAGTTTGCTCATATTTTGTGTACAATATGTTCATTTATGGTCACTTATGAAACTAGGTAATAATTTCACCTCATCACACAATTCATTACTGGTTCTGGCATCAAAGATGTACTTCCCCTATATAATGAAATGAGGGACATTCTATTTTTTTCTATTATCTCAATGTTTATATGAGATTGGTAATATCTGTTACTTAGGGGTTTGATAACATTTGCTAATAAATATATCCAGGTCTGATTCTTTATTTTGAGGAAGGATTTTAAATATTGATTTGATTATTTAATACCTGTAAAAAAATTTTGAATTAGGTTTTGAAAGTTATTTTTTTAATAAAGCTGTACATTTTGTTGTCAAATTTATAGCATCTACTTGTTCACAGTCTCTTGTAATGATGGTTTTTTTAAGTCATCTAGTATTTTTCATACCATTTCTGTATTCCCTAATCTATCTTTATAGAAGTGTGCCACTTTTAGTAGATTTTTCAAGGAAACATATTTCTAGTATATATTTACTATTTCATTAATCTTTTCTTTTCCCTTGCTTTATTTCTGGATTGTCTAGTTTCTAGTTTTGTCTTCTTTTCCTCTAGCTTCTTAAGTGAACAGCGACTTCATTTTTCAAAAATTGTCCATGTTTCAAAAGATGCATTTATGCTATAATATTCTAAGTATTTTTTGTTATACTCTGTAGTTTTGAAATGTACTCATATTTTTTCTAAATAATATGCAACTTTGTGATCACTTTTTTACTCACCAGGTATTTATAAGGATGAGTTTTTTGCGAGGTTCTTTAATTTCAAGATATATATGTTTGAATTCTCATCAACAAATATAATGTGTTGGATTGTATATTAAAATATGCATGATTAAATTATTCATTTAAAAATTTTGGAACATTCACGAGAAAATGCTGAAATGAGTTTTTTTTCTGAAATTGCTATCAGAAATGATTTTGTTTTTTTATCTCCCTTGTTTCTTATCTTCATTTTCATATTTTATCCCCTTTTTAACCCTTAATTCTGCTTTGTATGTAGTCAGTATTCTCATTCTCCTACTAAATATTTTTCATTATCTGTCATGGAAACTAAACAATGAATCTTTAATTTCAACAGTATCCTTTGTATTCCCAGGATTTCTATTTGTCTCTATTTCTCTTTTACCTTTTTTAAAAAATATAGTTGACTTTTATATTTGTATGGTTTTGTTTCCTTCCCTTATGTCTTTAATCCCTACAGGTGTATTTTTTGCCGGAACAAATTAACTCCTTGGGTTGTTTTCCTGAGTGCTTAAATTTAGCATATTTAATTTTCATGGATCTTTATTGTTGGAAATCCTGTGGGGCCTTAAATAGGATACTTTGTTTGTTTGTTTGTTTCTTTTTACTAAATTTACCAAGATATCATGGGGCCAATTTGATGGTCTAAGATCATTAGCTAAAGTTCAACAAAAAACATTTCAATAATGAAAGGTTAAACTCAATACAAAAATGATGAGCAATTCGGCACCTTTGGCATTACACGATTCTAGCCCAGTATTTTAGTAGCTATTATGGAGTAGGAGAAAGAGCAGAAGAAAAGATGAAACGAGGAAGTTAGAAAAATAATCTGATAGGGCAAAGCCAGGACAGAAAGAGATACATTTCTAAAAAACCTTGTTAGTTAAACATGAAATCACTTCCCACTATCATCACATTGAAAAGAATTTTATGTTCTGTCTTTCAAATAGATAGATGAAGGCCCTAGGGGGCTTAGGTTGAAAATCACATTTCTACAATGTATTGACCTTCAAGTGACAAATTCTCTGGGGTGACAATTATGACCATTAAATTCAGTCTTCAACTTTAAATCAAATAATGACTTATTTTCTTTTCCTCTTGTTTCTTCCTTTCTCAATAGGCCTGTCTTTTGTGTTTTCCTCACCAATTTACCACTCTTCTACTACCTTCTTTCTTTTATAAATCATTCTCCTTCCAGCATATTTTTCTGTCATCTTTCTTTCATCTTGGTCAATTACTTCATGCAATTTTCAGGGAGTTCTGCATCTCAGCTTCAGAAATTTCCCAAGCTTTTTTTCCACCTGCTAGGTATCTTGTCCCTAGCCTCATAAGAATATGTAAGTTCTGGCTGCCATGACACAGCCCATCACAAAGTGATATCTCAGAGAACATCTATTCTAACTAAAGAATAATCTAAATAGTCTTCTAAATGTTTATAATTTCCATTTTGAAGCTCACCCATTTCATTAACAGTTACCTGCTTTACCTGTAAATATGATTCTATCCTTAGTTCAGGTGAAGGGAAGGAATAGAGTAGAAAGAAGAGGTCATTTCACATACATATACATTTGATTTCATATATATATATATATATATATATATATATATATATACATACATACACACACATATATATGTATATATATATTCGTTAGTATATTTCCTAGGCTTTTCTGGGGGGCAGGTGGCAAATTAGGTGCTTTGAATATAAAATTTTATTTCTATTTTGATAGTAAACTTTTTATCTTATAAGGCCTTACTAAAATTCTTTATATTCTTACTTTGACTTTGTCCAGTGTCTCTTTTCCAATATTAAATACACAAGAGATCATCATACACATTTAGGTTTACCAGTGGGTAGAGATGATGATGATGGATGCAAAACAATAAATCAGAACACTGTCAAGCATCACAGCTCTGTATCTCTTTCATCAGCCATGGCATATTGGTCTGTATTTCAAATACTTAGTTTCTTAGATTTCATTAGAGCTCCTCAAAATGCCTTTGGGTGTCTTTTTTTTTTCCTTTGGCTGTCTTTTTAATCAGCACCCTTGTGAGAAACAAAGTCTGAAACTCTACTACCTATAGTCTACATTTGTTTCCTGAAACTATGTGGATTCTGCTGATTCTATACATGGAAAGAACTAGGAATAAAATCAATACTGACATTTGTCTGAAAACTATGTGGAATGTCTGGCAAGTCATGTAATTCATTTTACAGAGTGAAAAACCAGACATTTTGATAAGTAAAATGATTACCTCCCAATCCTCTCTGATATCAAACCTGTTAGTTGCTAGCCTTCATCTTAAGGAAGGAACCACAGCTAGCTGTTCGTATAAACCTCTTTTAATGAGGAATGGCTAGGACTACTGACAAATGATCATTATCCTTCCTTCTTTGGAAAAAAAAAAAAAAAACGACATGATGAACTGCTCTAATCGATTCCAGCCTCTCTTTTGTTGTCAAAAAATCTATTAACCTATGGGGAACTGTGGCCTTAAAGGCCAAAGATTCAGCATTGCTGATTGAAGAAGATCCATAATTTTTGTTTGACAGTTTTGCCCAAATTAAGGGAATAAGAAAAACGGCTGTATTTACTTTTTTCCATTTCACCAGTAGCATGTTTTTTCTTCCATTCTATCCGATTACTCTGACTGAAAGTGTTTTTCAGATAGCTCCAAGTGCTCTGCCTGGACCTTTCCTATATCTGAGATACTTCTAGAATTTTACAGTTGTGATATGGTTCAAGCTAGCACTTCCATCTCCTTGGCAGTGTCTCAAATATTTGACTATAAGATTTCCTCCAGACTTCTTGATGGTATCAATCTTTGAGAGTCAACCAACCTTACTTTTCCAAAGGAAAAATCAATGTGTACATCAGAATTAATAATAGCATAGATCTGGGGTCCTACATTAGAATGCTGTCAGTATCAGAATACTAAGTGAACTCAATATGACTGACAACTTTTGAGGAAAGTTCTCTTTTAAAATTCTTATGATGCTATCAAATAATCAAAGAGTTAAAGCCCCCTTTAATCTAATCAATCATAATATATATGTTTGTGAGTACAGACTATAAATATGCACATTTTTATAATTGCATAGAAATTATCATGGATTTTAATTTTATTTAAAATTTTTTTTAATGTTTATTTATTTTTGAGAGAGAGAGAGAGAGAGACAGAGACAGAGAGCATGAGCTGGGCAACCATGAGATCATGACTTGAGCCAAAGACAGACACTCACCTGACTGAGCCACCTAAGTGCCCCTAAACATATATTTTCTGAAAGTACGTTTTAATAAAAAATTAAGATGGCATGAATACACTGAATATTTTTTAATATAAAAGAATAATTGTAGGGCCAGAAGGTAGAATAGACAATTATGGAAAACAGAGACCTGAGTTAATATAAACTGATAGAGAATATTCCCTAAGCTTTGTTTTTGCCCTTTTCTGCATTTTCTAGCATACCCTTCCTATCCTGACACTAGAGAAGCATATGAAAGTAATCATGTATCTTAAACTATTCACTAAGGGAGATACTTCTTATTTTCCACAGAAGGAAGAATACCAAGGCAAGGAAGGTCCTTATCCATGGCCGTATTCAGATTGTTAGGGCTCATCTCTCAGTTTTATGGTATATATTCCCTTTCTCATGGGAAAGACTGCCACCATTTTAACACTAAAAGCCATGAGGGACCTGGGTGGCTCAGTTAGTTAAACTTCCAACTTCAGCTCAGGTCATGATCTCACAGTTCATGAGTTTGAGCCCCGTGTCGGGCTCTGTGCTGACAGCTCAGAGACTGGAGCCTGCTTCAGATTCTGTGTCTCCCCCCTCTCTCTTCCCTTCCCCTGCTCACAATCTGTCTGTCTCTCTCTCAAAAATAAACATAATTTTTTTTAAAAAGAAAATATATGTTTAAAACCAGGTAAGATGTTCAAAATGTTAACAACATATAGAAGATAGTACTTCTGTCCAATCAGAAGTAACAGCTGTCATGGTACTAGAACAGAGTGGTGGGTAGTCTCTACTGTGTCAGGCATTAACCCTGGGAGAGTATATATTGGGAGATAGGGTAACTTCCCAGCACCTTTGAAATCACATCAGAGGTAAGCTGTTTTTTCTGGAGTCAGCTATTAAACAATGTGTAATTACATGGATTTCATTGGCTGATATGTCTCTGAACCCTTTCCAGATGTCTTATTATTGATATTTAGGGAGTTTAGATTTATGTGGCTTAATTTACACTGATCCTGGGGTTATAAGCTAAGGAACCACCAAGTACAAAATCAATGAATTTCAAATTTCTTTATCTCAGTGATTGCTGTGATGCTGTTGGTTATCATAGTCTTGGTAAAACTAAAAAGTCAAATATTTTATTGTAGTAAGTTATCTCAAGATATATTTAATCATTATAGCAAGAAATTGTTTAGAAATATTTTGTTTACCTTATAAACATGTTTTTTATCACCCGTGAAAATAAATGCAAAAATTCTGAATAAGATATTAGCCCTATAGTTCAGCCATGTATCAGGAATAAGACACTGTGTCCAAATAGGTTTAATTTTAAGGACAAAGGGTGGTTTTAATAGATGTATAGAAGCATACATAATCGATTACATCAACACATTAGGGGGGAAAACATAAGATAAACATAAAATGCAGAACAGAGATTTGATAACATTTATCTATCTTCCTAAATAAAACACTAAACAAACATAATAGAAGGAGACTATATAGAATTACTTGAAATCTTAAACACTTTAATTAAAATAGAAAATAACGAGGAATGCCAGTTATCACCTGCACTTGTTTAATATTGTCTTAGGGATTCTAACAGATGTGTTGGACAAGAAAACTAAATAAGCTGAATAAACATTGGAAGAGGCAAATTTAGCTCCTTTGCTATGATTGAATTCCTTATGATTGAATTCTTAGAAAACCTGAGAGGTTCCAGTAACAAAGCTGCCAGGAAAAAAAAAAGTTGATAATTTGTTTGTATATAATTTTAACATGTAAACTCAATTATTATTTATGCCAGCAATATGCTCCCAGTAATAGAAATTGGAAAAAAGACACAACTGACAATACCAAATAGATTCTGAAACTTAGAAATGTGTTTTAAGAAGAAATGTATAGAGATATAATTAAATATTTTTAATGTAGAAATTATACTAAAAATTGTAATGAATATATAAAAGAGGTCTAAACATATGGCAAGACATATGTCCTTGGATATGAATCCAGTATCTTAAAGATATGAATTCTCTAATTACTTTTAGGTTTTCAAGACAATTTCCTTATTCCCCTGGATAAACTAACTTCCACATTCATATGTCAAAGTAATACCTGATAATGTCTATATCTAGGGGCGCCTGAGTGGCTCAGTTGGTTAAGCAACTGCCTTTTGATTTCAGCTCAGGTCATGATCTCACAGTTCTTGGGATCGAGCCTCATGTCAGGCTTTGTGCTGACCTCGCAGGGCCTGCTTGGGATTCTCTCTCTCCCTCTCTCTCTGCCCCTCCCTCAGGTCGTGCACACTTTCTTTCTCACAAAATAAACAAATAAACATTTAAAAAAATCTGATAATATATAAAAAGAAATTTCAGCAAGAAGAGACTACTAAATTGTCAATATCATATAATCTATTAATATAACCATAATAACATCCATGTAGCACTAGCATTGGAATAGATGAATAGCACAGAACTACACAATATGATATGCAGAGATAGGTCTCAGCATACAAGACTGTATTCTATGAAAAGTGGTATTTCATTTTGGTAGGAAACAGATGCATTATTTGTTAAATATTCTGGCCCAAATGACAATACATCTGGAAGAAAATAAAGTTTTACAGTACAGAAGAAAGATTTTTTAGATGATAAAGACATGTAGGTAAAAAACCAAATGTATAATTGCAGAAAAATCTACATCAATACCTGTACAGTTTGGAGGCATGGAAAATATTACTTACCAAAAGTAGAACCCTACAAACCATAAAAAAAAAACCAGTATAAGCATGCCTGTTTGGAGAAATTATATATCCACACATTCTTCAATACAAAAAATATTCAAATGGTAAAAGTGTAGATTCTTAGTCTACACAAAGAGCTCTCAGCTCTTACAAATTGACAATCAAAGGGCAAGCAACTCAATACATAAATGGGACAAGAGTTTGAATAAAAAATTGTAAGATCATACTCAAATGGCTAACAGACATGTGAAAAAATACTTCCAATCACTAATGATAAGATAAATACCAACGTCGGTAACATGAAGTCATTTTATATGCATCACACTGGAAAACATTAAAGAGAGGCTAACAATTTTTGCCAACTGGCAGGGTGGGAAAAATGGTATTCTCATTTGCTGAGTGTTGAAAAATGTGAAATTACAAATACTTTGAAAAAATATCTGAAAAGTACATTAAAATTTAAATTACGTCACAAACCTAATTACAGAAATCTGTTCAAGAGCTAGAACATAAATATAAAAAAGTTTACTGAAGCGTTTTTGTAGAGCCACTGTATAGGCCTATTATTCCCTGTGATGGTTTATCAAATGATTCCATATCCAACTATGAGGTAATATGCAGCCATTAAAAAGAATTAGTTTAAGCTCTAACAGTTTACTTTCAAGCTATTTTAAAAGGTTCGCTGAGAAAGAAATCTAAGATGCAGAAAAGTGTGTCAAACTTGTATTTTTTGGCAAAATGATAATGAACATTCTCATATATATATATATATGTAGATTTAAATAGAAGCACAGAAAGACATGGAAATATATATATATTCCATTACTAATTTGGTTTAGATAGAGGAGAAGAGAGAGGAGAGAGATGATTTTCAAAGCAACTCTGTTAAATTAGCCCATACTTGTATAAAATGTAGTGCATAAGTAAACTTAAATTAAATTTATAAACAATTGAAAATAATTTTTTCAAAAAGAGAATAACTTTAAAGAAGATACCCTCGACTGCTAGTGAACCATTCCAAACATAAAGCCTAGGGTCGCCTGGGTGGCTCAGTTGGTTAAGCGACTGACTCTTGATTTTGGTGCAGGTCATGACCTCACTGTGGGATCGAACACCATGTTGGGCTCTGTGCTGACAGCGCAGAGCCTGCTTGGGATTCTCTCTCTCCCCTCTCTGTCTGCCCCTCCCCTGCTTGTGCTCCCTCTTTCAAAATAAATATATAAACATTAAAAAGATTAAAAAAAGTAGCCTATTATTTTTACTTTAAAATATGAATCAAGCTTATTTAAACGTGAAGAGGTTTCATTCCATGATGCTAAAAAATGTAACAAAATCAATTTATTCCTTAACTTTGTATATAACACATATGTCATGTGAATTGCTTCAAAGATGATCAGTAGAAGACCAAGTAGGGAAATGGTTATGTGGCTGTCATTTGTAAGTTGCCTAGATGATGTCACATTCATTTATGCTTCAATAACTATTATCTTTCCATCTACTTCAGAAGTCTCATTTCACATGTGACAGACTGACAAATTGAGAGTGTACTTCTATTTTCTTTATGAATATTCATTCTTTTAGAGTGATTTAAAATGTATTATTATCAGAAAACTTGGAAGAATATTATATAAGACATTTATTAGTATTTGTTTCCTGTGTGATAATAAATGTTTCACCTTAGGAAAAAGCTAGAAAGAACACTTTAAATTTTTTTTTATTAAAACCTTGTATTTTTAGAGCAGTTTTGGGTCCACAGCAAAAACGAGGGGAAGGCACAGAGATTTTCTCATATAGGCCTAACCCCATACAGGTATTGCCTCCTCACTAGAAACATTCCCAATCAGAGTGGTATGTTTGTTACAACAGATGAGCTGTGTGCATTGGCACATCAGAATCACCCAAAGTCAGTAGTTTACAGTATGGCACACTCCTGCTATTGAAGTTCTGTGGATTTGGACATGTATTTGTATATATGTATAATGACACATATTTACATTATGGAATCATCACTACCTTAAAATCCTCTGTGCTTTCCCTACTCATCCATCTCACGCTCCAGACTCCTGGCAACCACTGATCTTTTTACCGTCTCCATAGTTTTGTCTTGCTCAGAATATTATATAGCTAAAACCATACAGTCTACAGTCTTTTTAGATTGGTTTCTTTCACTTAGTGATATTCATTTAAGATTCCTCCCCATCTTTTCACAGCTCGATAGCTGTTTTTGATTTTTCTTTTTTTAGCACTGAATAATATCCCAGAGTCCGGATTTACTAGTTTATTTATTCATTCATCTACTTTATCTGGGTTCCTTCCAAATTTGGCAGTTATGAATAAAGCTCTCCATGTGCAGGTTTTATGTGGACACAAGTTTTTGTTTGTTTGTTTTTGTTAGAGGTTTTATTTATTTGTGAAGTTTTTTTTAATATAATTTATTGTCAGGTTGATTTCCATACAACATCCAGTGCTCATCCAAACAAGTACGCTACTCCCTGCCCATCACCCACTTTCCTCTCTCCACCCATCCCCGCCAACTACCCTTAGTTTGTTCTCGGTCCTTATGAGTCTCTTATGGTTTGCCTCCCTCCCTCTCTGTAACTTTTTTTTCCCCTTCCCCTCCCCCATGGTTTTCTGTTACGTTTCTCAAGATCCACACATGAGAGATATCACCTCACACCAGTCAGAGTAGCTATAATGAACAAATCAGGAGACTATAGATGTTGATGAGGATGTGGAGAAAGGGAAACCCTCTTGCACTGCTGGTGGGAATGCAAACTGGTGCAGCTGCTCTGGAAAACAGTGTGGAGGTTCCTCAAAAAATTAAAAATAGAACTACCCTATGACCCAGCAATAGCACTGCTAGGAATCTACCCAAAGGATACAGGATGCTGATGCATAGGGGCACATGTACCCCAATGCTTATAGCAGCACTTTCAACAATAGCCAAATTATGGAAAAAGCCTAAATGTCCATCAACTGACAAATGGATAAAGAAGTTGTGGTTTATATATACAATGGAATACTGCTTGGCAATGAGAAAGAATGAAATCTGGCCATTTGCAGCAACGTGGATGGACACAAGTTTTTAACTCATTTGAGTAAATACAAAGGAGCATGATGGCTGAATAGTGCAGTAAGGGTATACTTAGTCTTGTAAGAAACCACCAAACTGTTTCCCAAAGTGGATGTACTATTTTGCATACCTACCAGCGATGAACAAAAGTTCCTGTTGCTCCATATGGTCATCAGCATTTAGTACTGTCAGTGTTTCAGATTTTGGCCATTCTAACAGATGTGTTTTAATTTGGGGTATTGTTTTAATTTTCATGTTCCAATAATATAGGATGTGGAACATTTTTTCACATACTTTTTGCCTTCGTATCTGTTTTAGTGAGGTGTCTGTTCAGGTCTTTGGCCCATTTTTTATTTGGCTTAATCTTACTGTTTCTTAGTGTTATATTTTAAGAGTTCTTTGTATATTTGGAATAATAATCCTTATCAAAAGAATATTTTTTATGTACTTTATTTCCTTACAACTCATTCCTTCATCAAGAACTCACTTGACACAGAGGTACAATAACAACCATTATAACCAAGATAAAGTGATGGACTGAGGGACATCCACCTGAAAGAATAGTAAAAATACTAGCATGTTATAGGAATAATGAAGATTATAAAATTGAGATTATCCTCTGAAATTGTCAGCTTTCATTGTCTTATAATTTAGGTCCAGTTAAAATAATATTTCAATTATGTTCATATAAAGCAGAAATATGGCACATTAGAAACAAAATTAAGGTTACATTGAATTTTATAGCCTTTGTATTATTAGGATGTTACAGTTGCTAGGAGAAATTCTGAGAAGTGTCTTTTCTAGAAGTTTACATTTGCAAAGTCCAGCTCAGAGACATATGGCAATTAAAAATTTAAGTAGGGTAAAAATAATCCCAACTCAAAGTCTTCAGTGTGGAATTTATAAGGAAAGTACTCCATTATTTTTGAAACTGGTCATTAGTCATTCCAACTATATAATACTATATGACAAATTCTACATTTACAATGAAGACAGACAGGGATTTTGTATGATTATGAAGTAGTGAAAAGTCCACTAGAATCAGGAAATCTATTTCATCTATTTTTTCATAAAAATGAGCCATCGGGCTTTGGGAAAATTACTTAATATTTTTTATATTCTGAGATAAGACGAGATCGGGTGCGTTCAGGGTGGTATGTCCGTAGACAATATTTTTTATATTCTGCCTGTATGTCCCACAGCATTCCAATCCCAGTTTACTTTGGATAGTGCTAGTTTATGCCCCTGTCCTAATAAAACATTAATCATACACCTCGTAATGTCAAATGTATTTTGTTTTGGATAACATATTATAATTGTAACCTTACTTATGTACAGATACACATTTTTGCATGGTATTTAAGCCTCTTTGAAGTCTATCAATGGAACCCACAGGGAAGTGGTTCCTAATTTTTGTGTGCATACAGATCTCTTGAATGCTTGTTACCTACCATATACAGAATACAGGGGCTGTCTTCTAAACTTTCTTGTTCAGAAGCTTTGCTGTGAGTAACAAAGGTCTTTTTATTTAGGTGGCAATTTTGAATGCTGCTCACTACTATACAGTTCTGGTTTCAGGCCTGTGATATATATATATATATATGGAGAGAGAGAGAGAGAGAGAGAGAGAGAGAGAAATCTTTTGTGTTTAGGTGGAACATGTGACTAGTTCTGGTCATAAGTTGAAGACGGAGATGGTATTTGTCACTTATGGGTTGATATATATATATATATATATATATATATATTTTTTTTTTTTTTTTTTTTTTTTTTTTTGCAAAGTGACAAGTAACATTTGAGGTAGTATCTGAACTGCCAGCCTGATTCCTTGAATGATTACCATCAGCAAAGATTCCTTCCTTGCCAACCTCTGTTGATGATCATGAAGCATGAATCAGAAATAGACCTTTTCCTATTTTAAGTTATGAATTTTTTAAGCCTTCAGCCAGATCTAGCCTATCTTGATATATGGATGCTTCAGTCCACACTTTGAGAATATTGCATAAAAAGTTTATTGATCCAAAGTTAATACTTTGTATACTGGAAAAATCCCAGTGAATTATGATCCCGATAGGTAAATATTGTATATAATAGAAACAATGATAAAAGAATTTCAAAAGCTATTTCCAGAATTGTGGATGGAACTAGAGGCGGGAAAATTATAAGGAGTGTTGTAAGAATACCAACTGATCACATATGTCAAATGCTGTGAAGTTGAGTGAAATAAGGATTGAAGGCATGTATTGGATTTAGTTACATAGTGACCATTTTTGTGCTTGGAAAAGAAAGATTTTGTGAAGAGTGTTGATAAGTCAATGATGAAAAAAGACATTGAGACAACTAGTGTAAATTACTCTTTGAGATATTTCACTTTGAAGGGAAGAAAAATAATACAGTGGTATCTGGAAGAGATGGGTAGTACTGGGAGGAAGAGTTTTAACTATATGAGAGATTAGAATGGTGTTTTTTTTTCAATTATTTACATTAAAATCATCCTCTAGGGAAAAAACAAAACAAAACAAACAAAGAAAAAAAAACAACAACAGATGTCCAGGACCAACTATTGGCCAATTGATCAGAACCTGTGGGTGTGGAAACACGTAGACTCACATTATGAAAACCACTGAAAAAAATCCTATTTTAGTCCTACTGGGAGGAACCAAGTGGATTAAAAATATCTCTGAGAGATAGAAAAGATAATCTATAGCAACATTATCTCATGAATTTCAAAGAATATGGGACCAAAGCTAAGATAGAAGGATGAAATTTAAGTAGAAGACATTTTCCCCACATTATAACATCAGAGCAAAAAGAGAATGTTTATAGTGCACAAAGTTCTGTTTATTGGAGAGAAAGTGATAGAGTTTTCATCTGATAGAAACTTGTATTTTTGTCAGTGCAGCAAAGGAAAAGTAATATTCTGAGTACAAAGATATAATAAGGATGTCAGAGGTTTAAGGAGAGCTAACTTGTTGAAGAAACATTGTGATATCTCTAGGAAATATTGAAGTGAGACCATAGATTATTATAAACTTCCCAGATATGTGATTTTTCTCCAGAAATGTCCACCTACCTGATTGTAGTCATGGACAAAGCTTCTGATTGGGTTCACTGTGGATGTGGACTTGCCATTGGGTTGTAATGTTTACCATTACAGTGTTTCAGAGAGATCTGGGTATTTTCAAAATAGTGATTGAAATAAGTGTCTTTTTACTTGGAATTAAAGCTTAATACAGAGGATATAAAGGGAGGATGGCATGTTTTCCATCATATACTGGTGGTCTGTGTGAAACCTAAGAACAAGAAAATGAAGAGGGCAGAGACTGTGGCCAGAGAATGGCATGTTTATGTTAAAAGTTTTGGAAATGAAATACTTCTGAGTCATGGGGAGTGAAAAGAATATAGAAATAATCATTTGCTGGTATTCTTTGGAAAAATTACTTTTATGGACATTGATATGTTAAAATAATGACAGGTCTTAGGTTGGAAAAAATAAATTTAGAAGACTTTATGATTAATGACTAATTATTTAATGACAATTATAGGGAAATTTGGAGACTGCTGCAATGGTAGGACAGGACACTGTCTTTACCACCTGAACTTGAAGTACATAGAATAGAGAGAGATCCATAGATTTTTCTGTTTCAGTTACAATATGGGTTGTAGAATAGTGAGGTTCATGGCTTAGTGAAAGCTACAATGAGGAGCTGAGTTGACACTGGGAGGAAGAAAATCTGAAGACAAAACTTCATTCAAAAGATCTGTAACTCTAGGATTTCTACTGATTTGTTAGAGGTGATTTGAGAGTCTTCTGTTTTGGGGAAGTAACCTAGGTTTTATCAGACAAGCTCTAATAATCTTTTCCAAGTGCTCTGAGGCTTGGAATCCTTTTCACCTCAAGTGAGAATATCAGTGCTTTGAAGTTGCTTATGTTAATTCTATAATATAGTAATAATATGGGAAGTAAGATAACTAAAACCTCAAGTAGAAAAGATTTAGGAGTGCCTAATAAGATATAGGGTACTTTCCTGAGAGATAAGAGTTCTATTGACATGGCAACAGTATCCCATTAAGTATTTTAAGCTGCTTCAGTTACTGTTCTCTCATTTGTCAGAGGTAAATATAGTAGTAATGGAAATGAATATCATTGGGAGACTTGTTTATAGTCACATAAACCTTCTCAAAGCTGCTAATACTTAGGAAACAAATATGGACAAGATGTACTATATTAAGTCAAGTAACAAGTACAATAGTTTACTGGATAGATTTATTTTCATGACCAACTGTTGCCTTTTCCTTTCTGCAAATGTTCTTGTACACTAAAACGCAAATGTTAAAACAAATGAATCCCACCTATTTGAATTGGTATTTTGAACACCATATCTTGAGATCTAGTGATATTTTCTTATAAATAAGATTCACCACTGATACAACTGAAACTTTTAAGTGTGACTTTTTAAATATCAATATGCATTTCCATCAGTCATGAAGTAAAAAGAAACTGCATCAGCAATTTGAACAGGGGTAATTTAATGTTGATCATTATTAACTAGCAAAAAAGGGTAATTGAATGGGTTGCAACCTAGGACTCTAGGAATACAGAAAAAGTAAATTCAGGAAGCACCTGGCTGAGAAAAAGTGACAAGGAAGAGACTAAGAACTTAGAGAAACATTCGCTGGCCCCACCTCATTCTATCCCCAAACTGAGATCCTGAACTTGTAGAAGAATGTGTGAAGAATGTATGTCTGCCACAGAAACACATAGTCTACCCAAGGCAGAGAAACATGACAGATGAATAGATGAGGACTGTAGGAGTGAATCATTAGGAGATAGAGAAACTCACAAGGGACTGTGGGCAGGTCAAAACTAATTCATAATAGTCCATTGGATGACCAAGAAACTTCCTGAAGGGTACAGGTGAACTGGAACTGATACTGCAAGGACCACAAAGATAAGAACCACTGGGCCTCCCACAGGCTTACCTGTGGACATATCAGACATACCTACAAAGCAAGAACACATCATAGTCAGGGAGACAGGCTTTTTCTTTTGGGATAGCCTCACGATGATCCTCATCTATCCTGTATGAAAAGGCTTAATATTGCTCTAGTTATCAAAGCAGAAGTGTTTACAGAATTTAGCCCCAGAGTCATCATCACAAAAAGCATTTCAAAAAAGCATGGGTTTAGGACTGAGAGGAAATACAGTGTCACAGCTTTTACGTAGAAAGATCAGAAAATGCATCTTAATTCCGGACTCTCAAAAGCAGAGCTGCAAAAGTAACTGCCATGCACATACAATTATCTGCTTTTAGGTTTCAACATATTCATCCCCAAATATGATTTTTTGGAGTAAGTAAGCAATATGATCAATGCTTTATGTTAAAATGTCAATTCAAATTTAGACATGACTGAAGAATCTATGATAAACCCTAATACATTAAAATTGCTTTTATATAATACATAAAGATAAATTTTATAAGTGAAGAATTTTATTTTGTAAGCCATTTAAAACATTTTATGCCAGTTTTGCAGGTTGATGTATGTGGAGATATGAACAGGAGCAACCCCTGTGTTCTAATATGTGTTCCATCTATGGGCCACATCACATTCACTTACACAACTTAGTGCTTTTGGCTAATTGTCTTCTTTGACAATATAAATATTTCCAAGTGATTGGTTCACTGTTGCCAGCCACCTCTAGAGTCATACACATATGCAATTTTAAGCAGCCATTACTATTCATAGAAACAAAAAGCACTCCTGTGGATCCCAGAGAAATCTTGAACTTCATTCTTACCAAAATCCAAATGCTGCACTCAAATATTAGTCTAACACCATAAATATTAACTATTCTAAGCTTTATCAGATTTTGGTATCTTGAAGTGGAATGAGGTTATCTTGCTCAGTTGCCCATATTTTCCATTTAAGAGAGGGGCAAGTGCATGTAGCTTATGATCGTTCACTTAAAGCAGGGACACAGCAAGACTCAAGTCATCAGACTATAGAATATGACTCAACATCTGTTTATTCCTGGTGAGACAAAATGAAGACAATGGACAAAAGAAATGGAAGGGCTTAAAAAGGTGCAGAGAGAATCATGAAAGCTCAAGTTGGATCATTGTGATGGACCACCCAGAATTTTAACTAAGATATGCCAAAATTCTGCATCAATTGGATTCTCTGCATCAATCCAACTCACTTTTCAAAAAAAAAAAAAAGAAAATCAGCCAACCAATCACCTGATTTTTGTGGCTGTTGTTGCTTTTTGTGGTCTGTCCACATAATAGCATAAAACTGACCTGACTGCTTTTATATTTCTTACTGAATTGACTTTCTAGGCAAGCCAAATCATTGGGTCTTTTGTTATACTTCAAGCATAACTGGAATCCTGTCTGTGAAAGATGAATGGCATGTTAATCAGCATCTATAAACTATGTTTAACAAACGGCAATAACAGAACTACCATCAAGAAAATTTAGTTTCGTTTTTCAATTTGCTTTCACTCAATATAACTCATGAAGAAGGGCAAAAGATTTACAAGCATTTATTGGACTATGGGGAAAAGTGAGGTCAGTATGTGTACACTGGTCATAGGGCATATTTTGAAGAGGGATCTTACATTGGAAATCATTTGGCATGGACACGAGTTTCTGGAAAGTAGCTAGTATAGGCCAACATACTGGGTATTCAGCGTTAAGAATAATATTGGATGATATAGATACATTTGAGGGTATTTTGCCATTTCACAATGACCTCTTATTTTTGAGAATTGCCTCCCTAACCCCCAGGGATTAAGTGCTATTGTACTACTATGTGACATTGTCATTTTGGCCACAACTAATCAGACGAGATAAGCTGCTGCCTCTTGCTGGGCCAATCATATTCTGTCCCCCAAGGAGTCTGGATTGGGATTCACAGACACTGTTGAGTGTCTCTGTATGAGCTGGAATAATAAATTATAAACTTATAAACTGTGGGGTGCCCATCTTCAACTATGAAAGTGAGAAACAATGTGGTCTTAACATTAAAAACTGAAGCAGATAATAGAGAAAGGCAGAGCCGACTCTTAGAGAGGAAATTCATTTTGGCTTTTTAGTTCTTGGTTTCAATTTCCTGGCAATAACAATTGTTCTTTTTTTTCTGTCCTCTGACTATTTCCTCCATTTTTTGCTTATGCTATCTCCAGTTATTAACTTGAGAATATACATTTTTTTAAGTCACAGGGTTTTATTATTTTAATGTGTACTATAATTCCTTTCATTATACAGTCAAAATGCATGTAATATAGGGATCCATGTGCCTTACACAGAGTTGAATGTTCAAATGAAGCCATACAGGAAGGTCAACGGGATTAATAACTAACCAAACTTTGTGCCTTATGTTAAAATGTCAGCAGGACATTGTGTCTGGCTTTTTAATAATTATTTTTAATTCAAACAAACCATTCATAACACAGGTAAAATTTTTTCCTTTAATATTACCTTTTCCTTTATATGCCAACATGGGCTTCAGAAAAGTATTCTGTTAAATAATATCTCAGTGTATTTTATTTTTATTTTTCATGGTTTTTTTTTTTTTTTTTTTTAACTCTAGAGAGAACAGGAACGTGGTAGGGGGTGGGGAGAATCATAAGCAGGCTGCATGATCAGTGCAGAGCCTGACATGGGGCTGGATCCTGACCTGAGCCGAAATCAAGAGTCAGAAGCTCAACCAACTGATCCACCCAGGCACACCTATTTTGACTGACTTTTTTTTCTTTAAATTTTAGCTATTTGATAGCATTTCTTTTCTTTTCTTTTTTTCCTTTTAGTGCAAAAGGTAATTTTATTAAAGAGCAGGACCAGAGCCCATGCGCAGAAAGAGCTGCACTGTAAGTGTGAGGGGTGACTGTTTTGTGGAGTTGGGAGAGATAAAGTCAAGAGAGAGTTTCTAAAGAGACTCTCACATGCTAAAGACTTACTGGAGGCCTAGCCATTGTCAAGTTAAGGTTGTTTTTCTCTCTAGCCAAGCATTAACATTAAGACAGTAGGGAGTTCCTGCACTTTAGGCTGTTGATGGGATTGCCTTTTTTTGGTAAATTGGTGGAGACTCTTATCAGTTTGACCTTGTGTTTTTGTCCTTTCCCATTTTTGGGTAGCCCGGAGTGTCCAAGGAATATCATACATTTCCCACCTACGGGGTGGGGGTAGGGGTCCTAGCTTGGTGCTTTGCCTTAGCCTGCCTCATGCTCCCTCATCATATCCCCCCTGAACAATTTTGAGCCTTAAATCTTTAAGGTTATTGAAGGTGGAAGGTCTCATCTTCTGTAACTTCTTCCAGCTAAGTAGGGGCATAGAGACGTTCCTACCTATGGGTCAATATCGGTCAGTTGGGGAATTTATAGGGGATTTGCAAAAGGTGGAGACAGCTGAATCCAAGGTGGACAACATACATGAATCTCCTTAAGTAGAGAGGATCTTCTGACTTGAAGTTATTGCAGTGGTGGTGTCTTGGCACCAGGCAGAGAGACATGGGAGAAAACAGCAAAACATAATTAGAATAACAAGAAAGAAACTCCAATAAAAGTCCTTTGGTAGTTGACAAAAATCCTCCAGTCCAAGAGTTTAATAACCAATCTCTAACCAATTCGAATATTCATGTCAGTTAGAAATCCAGAAATATTTTTGCAGTAACCTGAATATATACACAGCATTGTTTTTTGAGAGCAAAAGTTCCACCTTGTGCAGCAGCTAAAACATTTCATGCCATTTTATCTTGTAGAACTGTTTTGCGCATCTGTGCGACTTCAGTGTTGAGTAAGGAGATGCAGTTTTGTGGCTTATCGAGTACCCTTATGGTGTATTTATTAAGGGCTTGGGAGATTTTGTGATATAGGGTCTTGTAACAAATTTAAAGAAAAACAAGGGCATATAGTCATAAACATCTGTCTTATATTTAAGCTCTTATGGACAAATAAGCAATCAAACAGAAAGGTATATAAAACTGAGTACCAATAAAAATAAAAAACAACGTAAATTATTATTATTGTATTGATGTTGGTAATAGCAGTAAGGGGTGAGGTGGCTTCTGAAGTGCTGACAGTGGTGGCTGACATTTAACAAGCACCTATTCTGTGCCAGGAACTCTGCTACAACTTTTATGGCTTTCTCATTAATCTTCATGGCAACTATGATAACTTATTTTATAGATCAGAAAACAAAAATTTAGTGACATCAATAATAATTTAAAGGGTGTGTGAGATTCAGTTAAGTATTTTAAGTTTATATTTGGAGAAGATGGATTTTGGGATGTGAGACCCATTCTTTAAATATGAAACATACGCATTAGAGTTTTTCTTTTGAGGCTTTCCTGCCACTTTCATCTGCCTTGAGGCAGGCCTTCTCCATATTCTTAAGTATTTAATACAGAGCGTGAGATCATCATTACTACAAACTTTCCAACCAAAATATGAAGTCTAAAATATTTTGCTATAGTTATGGCTGGCTAAACTTTGTCAGGGGAACCAAAGTACCTATGTCTTTAACTGGTCTTTCTTCAAATTTTCGTAAAATTTCCTTTGTTTCTGATGTTAATTTTCTCTTCCGGGTATGACATCTTCTGATATTTGAAAATGAATGACAGGTTCCTCCAAGTTTAGAGTGACTAGGTTGTTAAGATTATAAATGTGTATTCTCAGACACTTGAACATTGTTCACAAATTGGATTTTTGAAGTGTTAGCAATGTTCTTTTTGAGGGATTAATCTCTCCTTCGATAGAGATGGGGAGGAAGAGGAACAACTTAAATGGAATATTCCACTGACTTTATCACATTCAGTTCTAAAGCTCAAGATCCCAACTTATCCCTGAGCAATTTTTCATCTTTTCATCTCGTATTTCATGCTCTGCCAGCCAGTTTACACGTTTTTAGTGTATCTCCAGAATTTTGTCTATGTATCCTAAAAGTATTTTCATTCTTATTTTCATGTCAGTCTATCTTACTTCAAAGAGTTCAAAGCAAGTACCTCAGTGAAACATTTTATTTCACTTATTTTTACTTTGTAAAATCGAGAGGAATAAATGGAGCAAAGAGATGTGAGTTTGCAAGCATCTTAATCAAAGATAGGTCTGTCCCTTTACTCTTCAGAGAAAATTTCACCTTTACCATGGGGCATCTTGATTCCAGAAATTCTAATCTTAAGGAGGAAGTCTAAAAGTACATTTTGTTCTTTGTTTACTCCTAGATGGTAACTATAACATGTAGGAAAATGTTTTGAAAATCCAGTCAATATAACACCTTCTTTCATCTAAGGGTGTTGCCTGTGGAGTGTAGAAACTTGTCAGTAATACCAAATCTTGCAAGTAATGGACAAGATACTTCAGGATCTCTTTCACTGACACCTGAGGGTCCTGTTCAACTAGAATATCCCACGACAACTACTTTTTTCCTTTTTTTAAGGATATGCACAAACAACTTAATTGCCTTGCTGCATGTAAAAGACTAACTGAAATAATCAGACACAAGGAACCTAAGTATTTTACACTCTAGGGACATAGATAGAAATGATGAAGGGCCCAAATTTCATAAGAATAGTTTTTCAACTATTAGAAAATATTGTATGAACTTTATTTAATTAAATAAATATACAATTTCAAAGATTCCTTTTAAGAGGAAAGGAGAAATGGGAGACATATAGAGATATTAAGTGTGGATACACATGTATGAAATAGAATTGTCACTAAGTAATTATTTTGAGGAAAATTTTCCTTGTTATAAAGCAACATTTTATTATATAACTAACATAGTTTATTAACATAAATAAAAGCTTTAATATTATTTGTTCATATTTTATTTTTATTTTATATTTTAATTTTGTTTTATTGATTTAAGACAGAGAGAGACAGAGAGAGAGAAAGAGGGAGAGAGAGAGAGGGCGAGAGAGAATCCCAAGCAGGTCCTGCACTGTCAGTGCAGAGCCCAATGCAGGGCTTGAAACCACGAACATGAAAGATCATGACCTGAGCCAAAACCAAGAGTCAGACGCCTAACAGGCTGAGCTACCCAGGCGCCACTGGTCATGTTTTAAACGAGTGAATTAAATATATATTTTTGAAATACTCAAATTTTCCAAATATTTTCCAAACCGAACTATTTTTAAACAGGTTTATTTGTCATTAAAGAAGTAATAGCTATATACCAGAAAAATGGTAACTTTTTGTTACAGATTCATCTGTAATCACCACTGAGACCATTTTGCTTTATTTGCTTTCGCTCACATATATACTTCTGCTTACAAACATGTATGAAACTGCATAGTAAAAATTGCAAATATAGTTTTATATTCTTACATCTGATTTACCTCATTTCACTTGACATTACGTTTATATATATTTTTTTCAAATCATTAAAAAGTATTGCAAAATGTAATGTTGAATTGTCTTTATTTCATGGATGCCAAAGAATTAATTTAATAATTAATCATTGCTTACTTATATTGTTTTATTTTTTTACTTTTGTAAATAACCTGCAACAAACCTTCTCATACATATATATTTTGTTGGTGATTACCAGTTTAAAATAGGTTTCTTGACATAGAGCATAAGATGTATTCATATTTTAGACTTTAATTTCACCTTTTAACATATTTTCCAGAAAGTTTGTAATAATCTAAACTCTTACCGAGGTATGTCTTTCAAATGTTTTTTTTTAATTACCAAATATTTGGTTCCTTATAAGGATAATATTGTACTATGCTTATATTTTCTACAAAGCTCAACAAATCTTTTGTAAATCCATGCATGGTAAAAATGTTATTAGAAGGGTATACCTTTAATTCAGCCTGCTTCCTTTTCTGTATTCCTTGAATTTCTTTATTATTTCCTCATGTTGCTTATTCTTTTCTTCAATATAACACTTTTATTGTTATCACCCTCAAATCACTGTATGCTGTTCATTATGAGCTTTTAGAATCATCATTTTCCCAATAATCACATACAAAACACGCTCAACGCGCGCACACACACACACACACACACACACACTCATACACTCATACTCTCTCTCTTAGTATCTTTGACTTAGTAACAAATTATGGTTCTGTTACTTTAGGCTACAGTTGTTTACTTAAGAGTGCCTGATATTTATCAGCTGTTTGTCTAACACTGGTTCTTTGGTTTTATCTCATTTATGTCCTCTCTTAGAAATATACCACAACACAAAAACTATGGTTTCACTTCATACAAGTCTTCTTTTTGTAACATGATGTACTTCTTTAAGAAAAAAATTTCAAGTGGGGCACCTGGGTGGCTCAGTGGGTTAGGTTAAGGTCAGACTCTTGATTTTGGCTCAGGTCATGATCTCACAGTTTGGGCTTTGCCCTGACAGAGTGGAACCTGCTTGGGACTCCCTGTCTGCCTCTCAGCCTTTCTCTCCCTCTCTCTCTCTCTCTCTCTCTCTCTCTCTCAAATAAATAAATAAACCTTAAAAAAAAAAAAAGGTGCTCTTAGAAGGTATGGACACTGCGTTGACACTACTAGATTCAGTTGCTTCTCACATTTATAAAGTGCATCCTTTAGAAATACTTAACAGTAAAGTTGCGAAGATAAGAGTTGACTCAAAAATTGATCTGATGAACCAGAGAAATATGAGATTTTGAATGTCTTTTTTTGAATAAGGGAAATTTATCTTACTACTTATTCATTTAATACTTTAATACTTGTTGAATACTTATCTTTGGAGGTAAGTACTGTTGGTAACCCCATTTTATAGATCTGGAAACTGAGTTAGGGAGGTTAAGTAACTTGTCCAAAGTTAATATAGTTGCTAAGTAATGGAACAGAATTACAAGGGAATTTATTCCAGACTAGGCCCTTAGCAATTGCAAGATGCTTCCTCTCAGCAACAGGGACCTTCCAGATCCAAACATGAGCAGCCCAAACCTTCAGTAGCAGGCTCACAAATGGCCCTCAGCATATAAAATCCCCCAAACCTGTGCGTGTGTGTGCACGTGTGCACATACGTGCATATTAGAGAGAGACCAACAGAGACAAAGGAGAGGGAAACACACATGGAGACAAAGAGACAGATTTCAGCTTGTATCAATATACAATCAGTATTATCTCCCCCAAAATTTAAAATGCTTGATTCTAGGTTATTTTAGAGTAAGCATAAAATGGGTGGGCTTGCATATGTGTACTTTGTCTATTTATTTAAAAAAATAAGAGATGAGAAAATTTCATTTACTAATTTGAGAAATGTTGGTATGGAGGAGGGATTAATAAAAAATTCTGGATTTGAGAAAGGCAGAAAGAAGATACAGGCAGTCTTAAGAAAGTGTAACTCTCTATTTCAGAATTATCCTCATTTAGAAGTTTCTAAAATCATAATTTGTTTATGCATTATTCATGCACTCATCTGCACATGCGCACACACACACACACGCACACACGCACACACACACACACACACACACACACACACACACACACAATATACTGAAAGAGAAGGAGGGAGGGTCTTAACCCTTGTGAAATAAAGCACAAACTCCTATTTCTACAAGGTTATCTCACTTCTGACAGATCACGCTTCTGAATGCTTGATGTGTAGTCTCTAAAGCTAGCTCAAAACTGCTGTTAAATTAAGATATGAATGATGAATTCCAATTTTAACTCAGTACTGTCCTTTCTTTAGAGGCAGAATTTGTTAAGATCACAAAATCTTGTTCTCCTAAAAAAGAATAGTTAAGTTCTAATTTTGATCTTAATAACCTAAGGAAACTAATTGTTTATTGCTCAAGTTGGTAAAGTAGACCCTCCAAGGATAGAATTATAATCTTTACAAGGCCATCAGTTATTGTTGTGGTCAAAGGCAACTGCTAAGAACTCTTGACAAAGGAAAAAAGATGGGAGGGTGTCAGCTTCTTTCTTTAAAGAATTTTAACTATGAATATTTCATACATGGTGACACAAAATAATTGTACTAATTATGATTGATAATAATATATTTAAACATTTATATTTTATAATGCTTTGTAGTTACAGTGTTCTTTTTTTTTAAAGGTCTTACAAGAAAGGCATGGAAGGTATTTTTTCCATCTTTTAAAAAGATGATGAAAGGAAATATAGAGTTCAGTGATTTGTACAAGGACATGTAGTTGTAAATATGATAAATGCAGCCCAATTCCAAGTCACCTGTGTGGTATAGGGCAATACTCTGCAAAATTGTTGTATACATTAGAACCACCTAGAAAGCTGGTTAAAACCAATTTCTGAGGGTCATCCCTATGGACTGTGATTCAGTACATCCAAGATGGGGCCAAGGTGGATATTTCCAAGGAGCTTTGGGGTGGTACTAATGCTGCTGTTCCAGAGACCACACTGAGCAGCTGGTTCTGACAGATCTCACTTTTAATCTTGGCTTATCAAATTATAATTATCATTGTTAAGTCATTGAAGCTTTTTAAGCCACATTCTTCTCACCTCTACATTAAGGAAAATCATATCCAGCTTTGTTGTGGGAACTAAATGGAAAAATATGTTGAAAATGGCTAGTCTGTCACAAGTGCTCATACTACTAATTCCATTTTGCTCACTGTGGAGCCGTCCTGGGGAGCTTTATTGATTCCTCCAGTCGCTTTCTCCTCAAGATTGCCACTCTCTCTATTCCCATTCTGATGGAGTCAAGCAACCCTTAATGCTTCATTCTGACATCTTCCTGAGAAGGTATTGAACTGAAAACTCAGCAGTTGAGAGAATTATTTATTATTAGAAGTGTTAAGTTCTTTTTATGACACCAGCTCCCTCCTAAGTTTGTGATACATTCATCATTTTAATGTTTCCTTCAGAGTTTTATCATAAAAACGACTCATTAATTCAGGCCATTCTGAAAAACTGAATTTGAGAATTTGAGAAAAGGCAAGGCTGAAATTGAACCTTTCATTATCTGTGGAACCAGATTTCTTTTAGTGAGCACATTGACATATGAGTACGAAATTATCTTAAGGAATTTATGTAATTTAATTGACACAGTGAACGAATCTAAAGTACTTTAGTATAGTTGTTTTAATTCACCAAATTTTATAGATGCTGTTTTACCATATTATAGCTAAGGTCAAAAAGCTTTAATAAGATATATTCCATCTATTCAATTACCAAAAAATTCATGAAAATACTTTCATATAACATTTTAAATAATTATACTTAAAGTATTTTTTAATGTTTACTTATTTTGAGAAAGAGAAAGAGTGCAAGGAGGGGAGGGGGAGAGAGAGAGAAAGAGTCCCAAGCAGGCACTGTGCTGCCAGCACGGAGTCCTATGAGGGGCTTGAACTCATGAACTGTGAGATCATGACTGGAGGTGAAATCAAGACTTGTACACTTAACCAACTGAGCCACGCAGGTGCTCCTAAATAATTACACTTTTAAGTATATTATTTTACATTTTATTTTTACAACATATTTCAAGTCAGTTTAATTGAGATGTATATAAAGAAAATGTGTGGCAATACAGGACCATATATACACATTAATGCATATTAAGTACTTCTTCAAAAACTGGAGGTTGGAGTTCTTATATATCATTTATTTTTTTTAATTTGAGAGAAAGTATTAAAAATACGTTTTCTTAAAATGACAATTGCTCTAATAGAAGTTATCTTTAAAAATACTTTTTTTAAAACGACGATTGCTCTAATTTCTACAGTTAAAAATTAAGAAAAATAAATGGATAGTATAATGAAAATATTTTGGATTCCACATAATTGAAGCCCAAATAATACTTTGCAAATTTTCCCTACATACAGAACGTATAAACAGGTCAGTTCAACTAGTATTTCATATGGTTTGCATTTTAGTGCAATGTGGGGAATAACTGGATAATTTCTTCAATCCTATCACTGAAGGAGTACCTTCCTGAATTAACCCTCCTCTTTCTGCATTGTCTTGATATTTTCAAAGGTTGGGACCTTGGTTTACCCATATTTTGAACTTACAATTCATAATTTTATTTCCTAACTTAGAGGTTCTAATATCTGGTCTGGATGATGCTGAAACTGCCCAGTGTTTTAATTCCTCGACTTGGACTCAAGAGGTTCCTGCAAATTTGTTCCCATTTTAGTTTCCTTGAATGCAGTGCAGTGTGCTCAGGACAAGGAATATCTTTTTTATTATGCCTGCTCAAGAGGAGTGGGCAGTGGATATCCCTAATTAAGACTCTGAACATTTTTTGATGACAGTAGAACAAATAGAAATTTTGTAGACCTAATGTCATTGAAAACATCTTCATTAAATATTTTTATTGAAATGAAAATAGCACCTAGAAATTCTCTGAAATTACCTCATTTGTAGACAACATTATAATAAAGATATTGTTGTGTTAAATCAAATATACAACAAAAACAAAAATATTTTTCACATGATATCATACAGAGTTTTTTGGATCTGGGAGATCCAATAGCACCATTGTAAAATTCTGATTTCGGAGCCTGGGGATGTATAAAGTTCCTTTCCTGATTTTTTTATTACCAGATTGCTTAATGTATTCACAGCCTCTGCAATTTCTTAGAATTTTGTACTCATATAACTGCCCTTTTTGTAATGAAACCTCCTTGAATGCAAAATTCACCCCATACCATGTTACCAAAAAGATTTCAATCAAATAAAGCACTTATGAGGTTTGTGAATTCATTGAAAATTTAGAGTTTGTTGAGGGAAGTCACATTTTTACATAGCTTAATAAATTAGGCAGCAACAAATTTCTATGTTTGTGACCAAAATAACCATAGATAATGTTTAAAAACTCCGTATTAGACTCAGTTCTAAATATGTGTATGAAGAAGCACTATGAAATAAAAAAGTCTGCATGTTAAGTTCTATATACATGGAATAGATATTGTTGCATTCTCACAAACAACTAAAAAAGCAGAAAGCACTGATAATTTTTCCTAAAGTTGGGAGGATATGTTGTTTAATGATACTGTAGTGGTTTTGCATTGAAATATGTCAATGTGGTTAAGCTGAATTCATTTCCCAGAATTCCCTTCTGGGATATAAGATATTCAATGCCATCATCGAGACAGTTCTGAGCAAACTGGAATTATTGATCAATCTACCTCAGAGAACCAGAATTTTAAAGATGAATTTTCTTAATTATTTTATGGTTTTCTGAAACTGTTTCTCTGATATTATTAGCTTTAAAGCCATCAATGTTCATGTTTCCATTGGTGAAGGGGTCACTGGCTATTCCATATCATGCATGGCAAATGGTTACTTAAATGATCACCTGTAGATACCTATAATGAATTGCCTATGAAAAAAAAAAAGAAAGCAAGGCAACAAAATGTTCACTACCATACACACGTATGTGTAAAGAAAGGGGGGGATAATGAATTGATTGTTTGCTTCTAACTGTACTGGAGAATTTAGGGAAAGAAAATGATAAGATGAAGATTTTAAGTTCTCAGCTCAAGGAACGTGAAAGCTTCTATGAGTGCCCTGAAAGAAACCCTTATATCTCATATCTTCAGGCATGAGATTTCTGAAAACCATGCTCAATATCTGAAAAACATTGCTGATTCCTCTTCAGGGTCCTTCTCTACCACCTGGCGTTGTATCTGGATCCATAATCAGATTCAAGTCCCATCAGGTTCCAAAGAATCTGAAGTACAAAGTGTGACCCACGAGAAAGTGTGATGTGGACCAAAATAATCACACAAATTTGCCAATAGGTATCAATGGAAGTCTTGGGACTGAGTGTGGGAATGGAAGCTATAGATTGAAGGAATATGAAATTGGACTTCAGAATCAATGTTTTAGCTTGCAAGACTAATCATGGCTCTAATAGATTGCCTGATTGGTTGACTGAAATGAGTATCCAAAGATGTCCTACAGTAATGAAGTCAAGATGCCGGAGCTTTTTTGGTATACTACAGCTCAAGGTATCCAAAGACTTAGGGATTCAGAATGCTAGAGAGAGTTTATCACATGCGATTTGCCAATCCACCCCATGAGAATCCAGAGGACATGCCCTTTACCATAACTACAAGAACTGAATTTGAGAGAGAAGCCACAGCATCCTTGAAGAGCTCTGTGGCTACTCCTCTCTGTGTATCAGAAGTTGTAGTGACTGCTGCTACCATAAAACTGCGATCTCTAAATATAGTGGGGTTAATTGGGTCCCAGGTTACAGGGTCTAAGTGGAAGAGCCAAATCTCCAAAAACAAGATGTAATATACAGTGGAGCAAAAACAGCAATCAGAATATTCTGACCTGCAGAGATATTTTCATTGGCTAGTTGATCTATGGTGTCCCTGGAGTGGGAAGAAAACTAAAGTGTTACCTGATCTGTATAAATGGGAAAACTCTAGGTCCAGTGAAGAGAAGTCTGACTTGAATCACCAGGACAAAGAACCATTGCCCCTCACACATTCAATTTTCACACTTGAACCATTTCACGGACCTGGAGCCCCTTGAATGAATGGAATGCTGGGTCATCTTGAGCAAGGACTCTTATACTGCCCAGATTTTATATTATTAATTTTTCTCCCTGCCTTTCCTAAAGAGAACCACAGCTATCTTCCAGGATGACTGAATTAAGGAAGGAAGCCCAATGAGACATTTTCGGTATTACAGAATACTGGAAAACAAATGAAACTAAGTCCTGGAGACCCAAACACCAGTCTTGTCCTCTGGTCAGAGTAGAGGCTAATGGTCAGGTCCTCAGGGAGTTTGGCTCTAGTTAATCTCACAATGTATCGAGTAGGTCCCTGAACCCACATTGTGGTTATTTCCCCAGTTCCAGATATATAATTGAAATGGACATAGTCAATAGCTGGTAGAATCTCTTCATTGGTTCCCTAGCCTGTAAAGTAAGACCTTTCTATTATGATAGGAAATACCAAATAGAAGCCACTAGAACTGCCTCTACATATGAATGTAATAAACCAAAATAAAAACTATGCCTCACTTCTGGAGGGATTACAAAGATTGGAGATACCACCAAGGACTTGAAAATGCAGGGAGTGTGAATACTACTGTCAAAGAGAAGCAAAGCTGGAGGTAAAGGTGGTAAAGGTGGAGCAAAGGTGGTAAAGCCAGGTTTCATTTAGTGGCGACTACTGCAGTAGGAAAAGAACTCACTATAGACTGAGGTCTGCTTCACAGATGCGAAAGTGGGAGACATTTTATTTTATTTTATTTTATTTTATTTTATTTTATTTTATTTTATTTTATTTATTTTTTTGTCAGCATGATTCTGGCAGCCTATTTTTTTATTATTTTGATTTTATTTTTTTTAATTTAAATCCAGATTAGTTAGCATATAGTGCAACAATGATTTCAGGAGTAGATTACTTAATGACCCTTACTCATTTAGCCCATCCCCCCTCCCACAACCCCTCTAGCAACCCTCTGTTCGTTCTCCATATTTAAGAGTCTCTTATGTTTTCTCCCCCTCCCTGTTTTTATATTAGTTTTGTTTCCCTTCTCCTATGGTCATCTGTTTTGTCTTTTAAAGTCCTCATATGAGTGAAGTCATATGACATTTGTCTTTCTCTAATTTCACGTAGCATAATACCCTCCAGTTCATCCGCATAGTTGCAAATGGCAAGATTTCATTCTTTTTGATTGTTGAGTAATACTCCATTGTGTATGTATATACATACACACATACACACACACACACACACACACACACATATATATATACACGCTATATCTTCTTTATCCATTCATCCATCCTTGGACATTTGGGCTCTTTCCATACATTGGCTATTATTCATAGTGCTGCTATAAACATTGGGACGCACGTGTCCCTTCGAAACAGCACACCTGTATCCCTTGGATAAATACCTAGTAGTGCAATTGCTAGGTCATAGGGCAGTTCTATTTTTAATTTTTGAGGAACCTCCATACTGTTTTCCAGAGTGGCTGCACCAGCTTGCATTCCCACCAACAATGCAAAAGAGATCCTCTTTCTCCACATCTTCGCCAACATCTGTTGTTGCCTGAGTTGTTAATGTTAGCCATTCTGACAGGTGTAAGGGGTATCACATTGTAGTTTTGATTCGTATATCCCTGATGATGAGTGATGTTGAACATTTTTTCATGTATTGGTTGGCCATCTGGATGTCTTCCTTGGAGAAGTGTCTATTCATGTCTTTTGCCCATTTCTTCACTGGATTCTTTGGTTTTGGGTGTTGAGTTTGGTAAGTTCTTTATAGATTTTGGATACTAACCCTTTATCTGATATGTCATTTGCAAATATCTTCTCCCATTCTGTTGGTTGCCTTTTAGTTTTGCTGATTGTTTCCTTCACTGTGCAGAAGCTTTTTATTTTGATGAGGTCCCAGTAGTTCATTTTTGCTTTTGTTTCCCTTGCCTCCAGAGATGCGTTGAGTAAGAAGTTGCAGTGGCCAAGATCAGAGAGGTTTTTGCCTGCTTTCTCCTTGAGGATTTTGATGGCTTCCTGTCTTCAATTTAGGTCTTTCTTCCATTTTGGATCTATTTTTGTGTATCATGTAAGAAAGTGGTTCAGGTTCATTCTTCTGCATGTCGCTGTCCAGTTTTCCCAACACCACTTACTGAAGAGACTGTCTTTATTCAATTGGATATTCTTTCCTGCTTTGTCAAAGATTAGTTGGCCATACGGTTGTGGGTCTATTTCTGGGTTCTCTATTCTGATCCATTGATCTGAGTGTCTGTTCTTGTGCCAGTACCATACTGTCTTGATGATTACAGCTTTGTAGTATAGCTTGAAGTCTGGGATTGTGATGCCTCCTGCTTTGGTTTTCTTTTTCAAGATTGCTTTGGCTATTTGGGGTCTTTTCTGGTTCCATACAAATTTTAGGATTATTTGTTCTAGCTCTATGAAGAATGCTGGTGTTATTTTGATAGGGATTGCATTGAATATGTAGATTGCTTTGGGTAGTATTGACATTTTAACAATATTTGTTTTTCCTATCCAGGAACATGGAGTCTTTTTCCATATTTTTGTGCCTTCTTCAATTTCTTTCACAAGCTTTCTATAGTTTTCAGTGTATAGATTTTTCACCTCTTTGGTTAGATTTATTGCTAGGTATTTTATGTATTTGGTGCAAGTCTAAAGGGGATCGATTCCTTGATTTCTCTTTCTGTCACTTCATTGTTGGTGAATAGGAATGCAACCGATTTCTGTGCATTGATTTTATATCCTGCAACTTTGCTGAATTCATGAATCAAGTCTAGCAGTTTTTTGGTGTAACCTTTTGGGTTTTCCATATAGAGTATCATGTCACCTACGAAGAGTGAAAGTTTGACCTCCTCCTGGCCGATTTGGATGCCTTTTATTTCTTTGTGTTGTTTGATTGCAGAGGCTAAGACTTTAAATACTATGTTGAATTACAGTGGTGAGAGTGGACATCGCTGTCTTGTTCCTGACCTTAGGGGGAAAGCTCTCAGTTTTTCCCCATTGAGGATGATATTAGCATTGGGTCGTTCATATATGGCTTTTATGAGCTCAAGTTATGATCTTTCTATCCCTACTTTTTTGAGGATTTTTATCAAGAAAGGATGCTATATTTTGTCAAATGCTTTCTCTACATCTATTAAGAGGATAATATGGTTCTTGTCCCTTCTTTTATTGATGTGATGAATCATGTTGATTGTTTTGCAGATATTGAACCAGCCCAGCATCCCAGGTATAAATCACACTTGGTTGTATTGTGATTGATTGTGTATTGTTGGAGCCAATTGGCTAATATCTTGCTGAGGATTTTTGCATCCATGTTCATCAGGGAAATTGGTGTATAGTTCTTTTTAGTGGGGTCTATGTCTGGTTTTGGAATCAAGGTAATGCTGGATTCATGGTATGTGTTTGGCAGTTTCCTTCAATTTCTATTTTTTGGAACATCTTCAAGAGAATAGTTGTTAACTCTTCCTTAAATGTTTGGTAGAATTCCCCTGGAGAGCCATCTGGCCCTGGACTTTGCTTTTTGGCAGATTTTTGATTACTAATTTGATTTCTTTACTGGTTATGGGTCTGTTCAAATTTTCTATTTCTTCCTGTTTCAATTTTGGTAGTGTATATGTTTCTAGGAACTTGTCCATTTCTTCCAGATTGTCCATTTTATTGGCATATAATTGCTCATAATATTCTCTTATTATTGTTCTTATTTCTGCTGTGTTGGTTGTGATCTCTCCTCTTTCATTCTTGATTTTATTTATTTGGGTCCTTTCCTTTTTCTTTTTGATCACACTGGCTAGTGGTTTATCAATTTTGTTAATTCTTTCAAAGAACCAGCTCCTGGTTTCATTAATCTCTTCTACTGCTTTTTTGGTTTCGATAGCATTAATTTCTGCTCTAATCTTTATTATTTCCTGTCTTCTGCTGGTTTTGGGTTTTATTTGATGTTCTTTTGCCAGCTTTTTAAGGTGTAAGGTTAGGTTGTGTATCGAGATCTTTCTTCCTTCTTTAGGAAGGCCTGGATTGCTGTATACTTTTCTCTTATGACCTCCCTTGCTGTGTCCCAGAGGTTTTGAGTTGTGGTGTTATCATTTCATTGGCTTCCATATACCTTTTAATTTCCTCTTTAACTTCTTGGTTGGCCCATTCATTCTTTAGTTGGATGTTATTCAGTCTCCAAGTACTTGTTACCTTTCCAAATTTTTTCTTGTGGTTGATTTTGAGTTTCATAGTGTTGTGGTCTGAAAATATGCACAGTATGATCTCAATCTTTAGTACTTGCTGAGGGCTGATTTGTGTCCCAATATATAGTCTATTCTAGAGAATGTTCCATGTGCACTGGAGAAGAATGTATATTCTGCTGCTTTAGGATGAAATGCTCTGAATATCCATTAAGTCCACCTGGTCCAGTGTGTCATTCAAAGCCATTTTTTCCTTGTTGATTTCTTGTTTAGATGATCTGTCCATTGTTGTGAGTGGGGTGTTGAAGTCTCCTACTATTATGGTATTACTATCGATGAGTTTCTTTGTGTTTGTGATTAATTGTTTTATATATTTGGGTGCTTTCCCATTTGGTACATAAATATTTACAATTTTTAGGTTTTCTTGGTGGATAGAACCGTTAATTATGATATAATGCATCCCCTTAATTATGATATAGTGCATCCTTCTGCATCGCTTGATACAGTCTTTATTTTGAAGTCTAGATTGTCTGAAATAAGTATGGCTATCCTGGCTTTCTTTTGTTGATCATTAGCATGATAGATGGTTCTCCATCCCCTTACTTTCGATCTGAAGGTGTCTTTAGGACTAAAGTGGGTCTCTTGTAAACAGCATATAGATGGATCTTGTTTTCTTATCCATTCTGTTACTCTATGTTTTTGGATTGGAGCATTGAGTCCATTGATGTTTAGAGTGAGTACTGAAAGATATGAATTTATTGCCATTATGTTGCTTGTAGAGTTGGAGTTTCTGGTGGTGTTCTCAGGTCCTTTCTAATCTCTGTTGCTTTTGGTCTTTTTTTATTTACTTTTTTATAATTTCATCTTTTCTCACCTCAGAGAGTCCCCCTTAAAATTTCTTGCTGGGCTGGTTTAGTGGTCACAAACTCCTTTAATTTTTGTTTGTCTGGGACACTGTTTATCTCTCCTTCTATTTGAATGACAGCCTTGCTGAATAAAGAATTCTTGGCTGCATATTTTTTTGCTTCAGCACACTGAATATATCCTGCCACTTCCTTCTGGCCTGCCAAGTTTCTGTGGATAGGTCTGCTGCAAACCTGATCTGTCTTCCCTTGTAGGTTAGTGACTTTTTTTCCCTTGCTGCTTTCATGATTCTCTCCTTGTCATTTTGAAGGGAGAAAATGAATTAATGAGGTAGAAAAAATTAAAATAAAAAAAATTAAAATGAAAAATATTAAAATTAAAAAATTAAAAACAAGCACACACACACACAAAATTGAATAAATGATGCTAGATCCTAGGTGTGTTTTGGTCTGAGTGTTGAAAGTGGATTGATAGCTTAGAGAAAAAAGGGGGAAAGAAAGGAAATCATTTGAAAATTTGAAAAAATGAATACATTCAAGTAGACTAAAATGAAAAGATGGAAGTAAAATAGAAATTGAAAAAATTTACACAAAAGTAAAAAGTATAGTAGAAAAAATAAAGAAAAATATTTTTAATAAAAATTGAAAATAAATTAATTTTTTCTCTATCCGTATTCAAGAAAAAGAAAAGAAATGAAAAAGAAAAAAAAAAGAGAAAACTGAATAGATGAACCAGCTAACAGACTGACATATGACTGACTTTACTTTGTTTTCCCCTAAAAGCCAAACTATGAAGCATTTTATAGTCCATAAACTAAGCAGGCAATGAGACTTGTGTTCTTGAAGAGCAAGGTTGGCCCAGTTGGGCAAGGCTTAGTGTAATGGGTCTATTCTCCACTAGATGGCGCTGCTAGCCTACTGCTGTGGATTATTGTGGGGCTTGTAGGTGCCTATGTGCATGCGTGGGAGCGGTGAAAATGGCGTCCCCCAGCTACCCAGTCTCTAGTATTGGAACTCTATTCTCCCTGATCAGCAATCACGCACCCATCCTTCATCTTTGCCTTCCGTCCACTCCCTGCTTCCACACTGTCCATGACCAAGTCCCTCCCGAGTTTTGTCTCAGATGTAGCTGCCTTCCCTGGTCCCCCACTTCTGAGGGACTATGGCTTTGACCCGTTTGGCCCCTCTGCAGGAGGGTCTCACCAAACAATGGCCGGGTGCTGGTCGCACCCAGGAGTGCTTGTGGGACCATGCTGCTGCTGCTGCTGCCCAGAGACTGCAGCCAGATGCCAGCCTGCCCTACAAAAAGTTCGCGAGACAGTGTAGCAGCAGCACCTCAGGGATTATGGAAAATCACAACACACGTCTGCCACCAGGCTTAACCCCAATGAATGTGGCCCTTGTCTGGAGTCTGCTGGGCCCAGGTGGCCTCACAGCCTCTACCAAATGAATTCCAGCAGTGGAACTGCTTCTTCCCATGTGGTCTGAGAACCTCCCAGACCCTACTCTGCTCCTGGGGATTCACCCTTCCCACCAGAGCACTGCCAGGTATCGAGCTACAGAGTTTCAGGCTGTGTGCTCCCCCTGTTTACAGTCTTAATGGAATTTAAGCCCTCTCCTTTCTCCTTTGTCCCTTTTTAGTTCACTCCCTGTAGATGTTTCCAATTTTCCACTTTCTCTCCAGTTGCTTTTGGGGAGGGGTGCTTTTCCCATATTCTCCCCACCATCTCCATCCTCTCTTCACACGCAAAAGCAGCTGCTTTCCCTCTGTGGCTTCTCTCACCCCCAGTTCACCTCTCCATGCCACGTACCTGCTGAATTCTTTGGTTCAGGTTGTGGAGATTGTTGTGTTAATCCTCAGATCAGTTTTCTAGGTGTGCAGGATGGGTTAGTGTTAGTCTGGCTGTATTTCATGGACATGAGACACACAAAAAACTTCCATGCTGTTCCACCATCTTGGCTCCTCCACAGGAGACTTATTAAATGCTGGGATATGCTAAAGGAAAGACACCGAAGTTCATAAAGGGGAGGTTTGGTCCACATGACTAGGTCATCTGTGTATGTAATTGGCACTTATCCAGAAGAGAAACAAACTTCTTCTATTTTTATGATAGGCAGGGGGTAGTTGTGCAAGTTGGAGCAAGTTGCTCATAGAATTTGGACCCTTCCACTCCCTTGGGAGCTTGGGGGGGGGGGCAGAGTGGGAGTTATCTCCCTGAGTGTTTGCATCTCAAAGAGAGAACTCTCAGGTCCTTGAGGTAAGAATTCTGGATGTTAGAAGATTAACATCTCAAAGGGGGAGAGAAAGGATTTATAATTGCAAGCCCTCCAAAGCAGCTATTCTAAGAGTCCTATCATCATTCTCCTGGCAGCATTTAGCTTTTTGTTTGTTTGTTTGTTTGTTTGTTTATTTAGAGAGAGAAAGAGAGAGAGTGGGGTAGGGACAGAGAGAAAACTAGAGAGAATTCCAAGCAGTCTCCTCACTGTCAGCGCAGATCCCAACAAGGAGCTTAATCTCATGAACCATGTGGTCATGAACTAAGCCAAAATCAAGAGTCAGATGCTTAACTTACTGAGCCACCCAAGCACCTCACATTTAGTGTTTTTAGGCAAGGATTTTAGGACCCAATCGTAGGGACACAGCCTTAAGCTGCTAGAAAACATGCTACAGTTTGGTCAAGTCTCAGTGCAAGGCTTTGGACGGAGTCATTATGTGCTGAGAGTTTTTGCAGTTAATACTACCACATTCCCCTCCAACTCACCAATTTAGCCTGTGTAGAAGATAAATGAATCTTAGAAAATGATAGTGGGTTTTTATAAACTTATTCAGGTAGCGACTCCCATTGTAGCTGCTGTACCAGATTAGATTTGGGTGCAAGAGCAAATAAATACATTCCCTGGCATCTAATATGTAGTTATTGATTTGGCAAGTTCTTTTTTCTCTACATATTGTATCAATTTTCTATTGCTGTTATAACAAATTACCATTAATTTAGTGGCTTAAGCCAACACAAATTTATTCTTTCACAGTTCTGGAGGTCGGATGCCTAAAATCAATTTCCCTGGACTAAAGTCAAGGTGTTGTCAGGATTTGTTCCTTCTGGAAACTTTGAGGGATGAATCTCTTTCTTTACCTTTTCAGCTTCTAATGGCTGCCTATATTCCTTTCCCTGTGGTCCCTTCCTCCATTCAGGGTGGGCCACTCCAATTTCTACTTTCATCATCACATCTGCTTCTCCTCTAACTCTGACTCCTCCTGAGTCCCTCTTTTGACTATTTGGACCCACAGAGATAATCCAGGATAATTCAACCATCTCAAGATCCTTAATTTAGTTACATCTGCCATGTCCCTTTTGCCATATGAATTAACATTCACAACTTCTAGGGAGTAGAACGTGAACATCATTTCCTCCATTGTTACATCCCTTTCTCTAACTTTGACCTTCCTGACTCCCTCTGATAAAGACTCATGTGATTATATTGGGCCCACCTGGATAATTTCCCCATCTCAAGATCTTTAACTTCATTACGTTTGCAATATCTCTTTTGTTTTCATGAAAGGTAACATATTCACAAGTTTCTGAGATTAGGACATGGACATTTTGGGGAGATCATTTTTCTGCCTACGGAAAACCCTATGTCATAATTTCATCCACAATGACCTTGATTACTTTTCATTCCACAGGATGTCACACCATTCCATTACATTGATAATATTATGCTGATTGGACCTAGTGAGCAGGAAGCAACAATTCCTCTACAACTGCTTTGCTGCTGGAACCATATGACTCAGTATATCCACTTGTGTTTGAATTGTCAATGGTAGATAGAGTTGCCTTTTGGAGACTTTAGCAGTCTTCTACAGGTAGATTAGTACTGTCCCTTATGATCTGGGGACAAATTATTCTTGGACCTTAGGACATAATCAAGAAATTTCCATATGTCCAATTGAACTTCAGAATTGCTAAATTCAGATTCATTTGTACTTTACACTTTACTTTTTTGAACAGAAATGTACACAGGGATTATTATGTGTCTTTTCTACCATTCTATATTGGGTGTGTGGGGACAGACATCTTGTCCCTTTAGTTTCACAGGTCTATAGAATCAGAGTATCTGTATTGAGGAGCCATAATTAAGGAATTAAACCCAATGTCTCTTCCATACCTGAATATGGTTTAGATGAAAAGATTCTAGATTTTGAGTAAATTCTGTAATGAGACTTTTGTGGGGCCTTTTGAAGGGATGCATGTATTTTGCATATTAAGGGGAATTAATATTTAGAAACTAGAGTTTGGACTGTGGTAGGCAGCCTCTAAGATTGCCCCCAATGATCCCTGCCTCTAGATATTATCTTCATCTAATATTCTCTGCTTGAATGTGGATTTGATTTGGTTTAATGATGTTCCTCTGATGAATAGAATATGGCAGAATTGATAATATGTCACTACTTTGATTAGATTATAAAATGGATTTTTTTTTTTTTTTAAATCATGAGTGTTGTTCCCCCAGTCACTGTCTCAGATCACTTACTTACTCTGGGAAAACTAGATGCCACATGTCCACAGCACTCAGGTAGCAAATGGAGAGACCCTTGTGGTGAGGGTTTGAAGTCTCTGTTTGGCAGCCAATGAAGAACTGAGGTCTGCTTACAATCATGTTAGTGAACACAAAAGCATACCCTGCTCCAATCAAGTGTTCAGGAGAGACTGCAATCCTAGCCCATTCTGGAAATTCACTCCAATTCTGAAAGACATGTTGAGCCAGAACCACTCAGCCAAACCACTTCCAGATTGCTGGCCCAGAGAAAACATAAAAGAAAAAAAAAAGGATGTTTATTTCTTTTAAACTGTTAAATTTGGGGCAATGTGTCATACGCCAATAGGTAACTTATATGGGGCACCTGGTTGACTCAGTCAGTTAAGTGTCCAACTTTGGCTCAGGTCATGATCTCACAGTTTGTGAGTTCGAGCCCCATGTCAGGCTCTGTGCTGACAGCTCAGAGCCTGGGGCCTGCTTCAGATTCTGTGTCTCCCTTTCTCTCTGTCCCTGCCCTGCTTGTGCTTTGTCTATCTCTCAAAAATAAATAAACATTAAAAAAAATAAAAAATAGATAACTTATACAGTTTCTCTGACAAACCAACAATTCTGTTACCCTCTCTCTATAAATACCATGGAGCAATGGAATATGACCTATCTCAACTGTGGCAAACAAGTAATAAAGTAATAAAAGAGAACTATAGGTTATAACATTCTGAAAAATGTTGAAAAGTTAAAAACTCAGTTAATCAGTTTGTTCCTTTTCCTAACATTAGTTCAGAAATATTTTTTTTTCTGAATAAGCATGCTATTGAAATAGAACTTTGTATTTTCTGTATCCATAATTTATATGAGATGGAAAAAATTATTTTGAGTTAAAAAATGTTAAAATAGTAATTAAATCTGAAATTTTGTCCTTCCCCTAATGTAAGTAATTTTAAGAAGCTGGTTTTGGGGAGCCTGGGTGGCTCAGTCAGTTGAGCGTCTGACTCTTGATTTTGGCTCAGGTCATGATCTCACAGTTAGTGGGTTCAAGCCCTGCTCTGGACCCTGAGCTGACATCATGCAACCTGCTTGGGCTTCTCTCTCTCCCTCTCTGTCTGCCCCTCCCTTGCTCAGGTTCTGTCTCTCTGTCTCTCTCTCTCTGTCTCTCTCATAAGTAAAAAAAATAAACATGAAAAAAAGAGGCTAGTTTAATTCTAATAATGTTTTTGTTTACATCCCGTCATTTCCAATTCTAGATGCCTCTATTCTTTATTTTACACAGTACTTGTTTCTTTCTTTATATATACACTATCATTTAATTTTAATTAAACATAACTCATCATTACTGAGTGATTTGAAATGAGTTTTATACAAACTTGTTTCTGTAAACAACTGCGTGCATTAGTCATAGGGCAATTTTACTCAAGTTAGTGACACAGAAACCTATTTTAAAATATTAGAACTTAGGAACATATAAAATATGCACATGTATATACACACACACACACACACATATATACATATATATATGCTTTATATGATATCTAGAGAAACAGTTACTGCGATAATTTAAAGAAATAAACTTCTTTAGAAAAAATACTTCACCCATTGCTGAGTGTCTATTATCCATCAGACACTTTAGATGTTGCTGTACGATGGTGAAAAAAAGCAATAATTCAGTCCCTCATGGAACTTCTATTGTAACAACAAAGGATAGAGAGCAAATAATAATCATAGTAATAACGTGAATTCCATAGTAGATTAGCAGATAGTAAAAGCTATGGAGAAAAATGGAACTAGAAAAGTGGACTTGGCTGGAGTTACAAGCTGTGACTTAAAAAAGGGTCATTTGAGTGAGTGGAAATTGAACAAAGACTTGAAGTGTTTGTAGGAGATAGCCATCTAGATGTTAGGAATTAGAGCATTGCAGGCAGAGGGAGCGGCCAGTGCAAATGTTCAAAACCCTGTAGCAAGGCTGGCATCTTCCTGGAGCTGCACAAGGCCAATAAATGGAGTAAAGTGAGTGAGTAAAAAGTAAACATAGGCCAAATTCTGCAGGCCTTTGAAGGCCATTTTCAGAACTTGTTTTTATACTGTGCAAACCATAGCAAGATTTTAAACAGAATACTCATTTATTCTGATTTATAATTGCAAAGGATTACACTTTCTGCTGTTTTGAGAATAAACTGAGAGGAAAAGTGCAAACTTGATGCAGGGAGAATTTTCAGGTGTCTCTTGCATTAATTCAGGTAAAATAATATTAACTCTGATGGAAGTAGTAATGAAGGCAGTAAGGAGTGGATAGACTCTTGTATATTTGAAGATAAAGTCCACGGTTTCTTGGGATACAAGTCTGGTGCAAGGGGAAAGGGGAAGACACAGGTGATTTCAAGGTTCAGAGACTGAGCAGCTGAAGGATGGGATGCTATCAACTGAGATAGGTTGAGCAAAGTAGCTCTGGGAGGGAAAAATGAGAGTCAATTCTGAACATGCTGCATTTGAATTTTGTTTTTTAGAAATCCAAATGAAGTAGCAAGTTGTCAAGTTGAATATCTTAGTGAGGAGTTCAGAAAAAGAAAATCTAGGTTAGACTTATAAATTCAGGATTTGTGGCCATTCGAATATTATTTAAAATGGTGAAACTGGTTAATATCACTAGGGAAATGGGTTTAGATGTAGAGAAGACAAGAGTACTAAAGAATGCACTTTGAAGCCTTCAACACTTAGGTAGAAGAGAAAAGGAGCTTTCAAGAAAGGAAACTGAAAGTCGTAAGTAGTGAAATAGACCAGCAGGAACTGATGAGTTGTGTGACCAATGAGGTGGACTTAGGGGACCAAAAAGACCAGATTATCACAGTACTTAAAAAAAATCATTGCCATTATTTGTTCCAGCGTATGTCGTTTGAAAGTTTTTTTTAAAATTCTGGATACATTCTAAAAATTAGTGGGTGATTCTGAAACCATTTCTTGCATTGTTGAGAAGGAAATGCATCACTGTGAAGAAGGCTGAAATGCAATGATTATTTGATACTTTCTTCACTTGAGCTGAAATATTTGATCCTAACTTTCTCTCCCCAGTGAACCCAGCCTTTGGCTCCATTCTCTGAGCAGATTACTGAGGCCCAGCGAATGGCTCTAACGAATTATAGTGGGAACTCCCTGGTGATTATTGATTTCATCTGGCTCACTGAACAGAAATAAGTACTTTCTAATTTGTTGTGACATTGAATAGATGTGTTTATTTATTAAAGGATGTTGTAATGGCAGCATGCCACCTTGTCAGAAGAAAGAGCAACTTTCCTTTTCTGGGATAGAGAGAATATCAAGCAAAGATGGGCAAATCAGAGTTTGCTAGAAGAACCCAACTAGTGGCCGTCTATGTAGTCTTGAAATATGACAGATTTCATATTTCAAGAAAGAGAAACTAAAATTAGATTCCAGTACCTCTGAATTTCTTCCCAACTCTGCCACTCATTAGCTTTGACTTTTGGCAACTTACCCAACCTCTTATTATCAGGGCTTTCATCGTAGACATGTGAATGATGACAACAGTCTCAAGGATGATTGTATGCATATATTGAAAATAAATGAGTGACTGCAAAGTTTAAAGTGGTACATAAATATAAAATGTTGTCAACATTATCAGTGACTAGATTTCCAGTGCCCTGAATCCAGCTAATATGAAAGCCAGAACAACTGTTATTACTCTTGGAACTTCTGCATTACTTGAACATTTGAGCTTTCTTGGGTTTTAAATTTAATACATTGTTGAAGACACCACAGTAGCATCAGACTCATGAATTTGTATGGAAATAACCCAAAATATAAAAATTAGGTAAGGCTTCCATTTGAAAATATCTTGTTGAGGGATTACTGCTTTACAGTTAAAGACAAAACTTTCTTCCAGAAAATACAGACATTGTTATCAAAAAGAAATATAATGTTGATAAAAGGATATTTTGAATAGGGCTTCTTCATAGATTGTGATGGATTTTTTAAAAAGTTAATACCATAACAGTACCAGAGGTGTAAAATGAAAATATGAAAAATGTATACCTTATACATCCCAACCCAACATTTCCATTTTTCTTTCTCTTGAGAAAAAATCATGAAATGTGTTTTGTGTCTACCTATCAATCTAAGGAGACTGAGGGAAACAGAAGTGTATCACATTTCCAAACACACAGTTGTTTGGTACTGTGTGAGTAATAATTTGGATGATGGACAAACTGTATATTAACCAATAAAGAGGTTATGTGAAAGCAATATTGAATCAATGCAACTTTGACTTTCTCTCAAAATTTTCTAGTCCTTCCTATAAACCAAGAATAGATTTCTCCCTGACTCGCCCCATATTTACACTTCATGTGTTGTGTGTGCATCTGTATGTGTGTGTATGTGTGTGTATGTGTGTTTGTCCATACGTTTCCTTAAATGGTAGATAGGATCTCTTTAAAACTCATCAGGGACTTTTTTATAGTCATATATACTTTTCAATGATGATAAAATATATATAACATAAAATTTATCATCTTAACCATTTTTTAGTGTACAATTCAGTAGAGTTAAGTACATCCACACTGTTGTGCAACCAATCTCCAGAACTCTTTCTATCTGGCAAGATTGAAACTATGCTCCTGTGTTTTTTTATAAAAGTTTTATAGTTTTAGGTCTAATATTTACATATTTGATCAATTTTAAGTTAATTTTTGAATGTAGTAAGGTAAGAATACAACTTCATTCTTTTGCATAGGGTTATCTAGTTTTACCAATACCATTTGTTAAAGTGACCATCTTTTTCCATTGAATTGTTTTAGTGTCATTTTTGAAAATCATTTGACCATATAGTGAGGGTGTATTTCATGGCTCTTCATACTTTTCTATTGGTCAATATATCTGTCTTTATGACAATAACTACTGTTTTATTACTGTACTTTTGTGCTAAGTATTGACATCAGGAAAGATGAGATGTCCAACTTTGTTCTTTTTAAGATTGTTTTGGCTATTTGGGGTCCCTTGAGATTCCATGAACTTTAAGATGGATTTTTCTATTTCTGCAAAAAATACCATTGGGAATTTTATGGGGATTATGTTATATTTGTAGATTGTTTTGGGTACTAGTGACATTGTAACAGTAGTAAGTCTTCCAATCTATGAGCAAGGGATGTTTCTCCATTTGTTTGTGTCTTCTCTAATTTTTTTCAGCAACATTTTGTAGTTTTCATTGTACAAGTCTTTTACCTCCTTGTTTAAGTTTATTCTTTAGTATTTTATTCTTTTTGATGTGGGACTAGCTGGACCCTGTAGTACCAAGTTTGTGTTGGAATCATCCATGTTGATAAAAGGATCTGGCTGGATATTTTCTGGGGCTATTCTTTTTATCAGGGGTCATGAAACTGTGGCCCACTTTGTCTTGTAGTCTCATGCTCAAGTTGCAATTCCCATGCAGATAAAAGAGGGGTTTGGGGAATCCCAGGTGCCCTTCTCTTCACTGGGGTACTGGAGAGCGATCTTGGTAGGTCTTTCTGAATCTCCTTGTAGTGCCCATTTTCTCACCTGCTTGATGTACTTCTCTCTGGAAACACAGTTTCTTCAGGGTGTCATCATCAGGGACTTCTAATTGTGGAAATATCTCAGAATCACAATTTTCTTCTGAAGCAGTCTATTTGATAAATGCAATGTGTCTAACTTGGATAAATATGAGATTTAAATAATTTTCACAACTCTGAACATTACTAATTTTATAAGTAGTGGAATTTTGAACCTGAACATTAGAATCGAAGAAGTCCTAATCCCCAGAACCTGTGAAGGTGATGGTTATGTTATGTTATGTGGCATGATTGCTCTTAAAAAAGGGAGGAAATTATCCAGATGGGCTTAAATTAATCACACGATCCCTTAAACAGATAACTTTCACTGGCTGATAGCAGAAAAGTAAGACAAATAGGGAAGACGGATACAGCAGAAGGGCTATCACGGATATGAAACATGGCAAGAGTTCAGTACATTGTTGTTGCTTTGAACTTGAAGGCGGCCACATGCGAAGGAATATGGAAAACTTCTAGGAGCAGAAAGTGGTCCTTGACTGACAGGCAGCAAGAAAAGAAGACTTCTGATCTACAACTACAAGGAACTAGATTTTGCCAACATTTTAAATGAGCTTAGAAGATTCTTTCCAGGCCCTACAAATAAGAGCCCAGCCCAGACATCACTTTGATTTCATGCTTGTGGTATCCTAAGAAAAAACCTAGCCAGCCAACTTGAATGTTTGACCTCAAGACATTTGTGATGTTTCAAGACATTAAGTTTGTGGTAATTTTTTTATGCTGCAATAGAAAGCTAATAAAGGACCCAAACCAGCATTTGGTACGTTGAAGGTATTCAGTGCTTTTTGGAAGTTGTAACATTTTTGTTTTGCACAGGCAGCAATTTTACATACATGTCTAAAAGAACAAAATTGTTACCATGCAAGGTATAACTGAATACCACCTCCTCAAGAAGCTTTCTCTGATCACTCTTGGGAAAAAAGGTTTTTTTTTTTCCTTCTGAACTACCATAATGGTTTCATTTACATCTTTTTCCCACACTTACTGCATTTTGATATTTATTTTCTTTAAATATTTTGTTTATTTTTTGAGAGAGAGAGAGAGAGAGAAAACACGAGGTGGGGAGGGGCAAGAGAGAGGGAGATACAGAATCTTAAGCAGGCTCCAGACTCTGAGCTGCCAGTATAGAGCCCGATGTGGGGCTCAAACCCAGGCTGTGAGATCATGACCTGAGTCAAAGTTGGATGCTTAACTGGCTGAGCCACCCAGGAGCCCCATGCATCTTGATGTTTATTACAACTATGTGTAGATATCTTAAGAACTAGGTGACACATCCTTTAAGAGCATAGACTGGACTTTACTCATCTTTCCCTCTGATCTCCTTGGCTGGCCCAGTTACTTGTGCCCATTTGTATCTCCTCAAATATTTATTAAATAAATGCATATTTACTGATCCATTACTTGATATATTCTACAATCAAATATATTCAATTGGCGAAAAGATATTTTATTTCTAAAATTATAATTAACAGTGGAACAATCATCTGATAATACATGTGAAATAAACACCTGCTATTAAATAGTGAGAAACGCTGTAAGAAGAATACTTTACCACTACTAATTCTGTTTTGAGCCCACCATTTCATTTGTAGCTGTCCAGTTGTCTGATTTATTTCCTGTCTTACAGGTGAACTGACACTCTAGCTGCTTTAAGGTAGCAGGTGTCCCATTAATGTAAACCCAGAGAAAAAGTTTTGGGAAAGTATTTGAAACTTTAAGATTAAAGCTTTAGTGTGAATAATTCTCCATTTGAAGAGGGCCAAAGGTCATCAGTAATCATTAATGGTACCTGACAAGGGCAATGTAATTTAAAAACATTTGTTGAACGATCTTTAAAAACTTTTTACCTTAATATTTGAGAATTTAAAAAGTCCAGAATCTAAGTGTTTACCAGTTCTTTATCTTATCACAGAGGTGAATGACTTATATGGAAGAGTAACAAAAGTTTACATTTTTCTTTGCTCTTTCAAATCTGAAAATAAATATAAAGGAAAAAAGTAATGTGAGTTCTACTTTTAACATAAAATTTTGTTTTAAGGTAATTTGTAGGCTAACTATAATGATAAATAGCAAAATTAGAATGTTAAATAAATGACGAGAATCTCTTCTTACCACAAGAGTAAAAGTATGCTTTTAGAAATGCCAAAATTAAGATGTTCAGAGGGAATTGACTATATGTTTTAATTTAACAAATAAGAAAATAAAAAATTCATACACTTTTTAAAAATAAAAATAAACATTCATGGTTATAAATGAGGTTTTAAAATTACTTTAGACATTCCTTTCCTTTAGGAAACTCATTAATGTGGTTAAAATTACTTCCCTTTCCTAAATTTTACTTTTTTACACTCTTAAAAAGTTTCATTTTTCTCAGGAGGCTAAACTTTCATCTGTTATAAACCAATTGGTTTATGCTGTGTGACAATAAAAATTTGGCTTAGTGTCACCTAGAATAATTTTCACCGTGGTAATTCTTTCAAATATAGCACTTCATAAATAAAAATTATATATATGTGTATATATATAATATATAATTTGCATATACGTAATTATTATTATCATCATTTTAATGAAAGTAGAGTCATATAAAGAAAAGCAAAGACAGTAAAAACTTACAGTAAAAAAAAAATCCTAACTACTCCTAGGGATTTTAACACCTGAGGATATGCTTGAACTGAATAGGTAAAGAGAAAATAATCTGTGCTAAGGTAAAGAATATAGTTAATGATTAAGGCAAACAGAATAAGGAAAATGGAAAGATGGAAAATAAGGTTGACCTGAAAGACTGATAAAGAAAAGTTTGTTTTTATTTGAGTGTCTTGTAACTAGTTCTGGAAAAGTAAACTATTACTTACAGAGAATATGGGCATTAATATTACTACATGTTTATGAGAAAATGAGGAAAATTTAAAGGCTGTTGAACAAAAGCCTCAGAGGAGGCATCATGTGTAGACAAAAATAAGTTTGTGTGAAACAGATGATTGCTGCAAGTAATCTTTCTGAAAAGTAATGAGATGGGGTACCTGGGTGGATCAGTCAGTTAAGCATCCAACTTTAGCTTAGGTCATGATCTCACAGCTCTTGAGTTCAAGCCCCACATCAGGCTCTGTGCTCTGTACTGACAGTTTGTTTTTCCAGGATTCCCAAGACTAACCATTGAGATGACATTCATAAGTCTTACATTATAATTAGTATTGTGATTATCAATATTATTCAAGTCAACATATACATAAAACCTTAAAGTTTACAAAAGATATGTGTGTGACTATATACATATATATATACATATATATAATACTTATATAGGTATATACACACTGATATATATATATATATATATATATATATATATATATATATACACACACACACACATACACACTGATATATATATATGTAGATGTATATATAGATATAGATCACTTGATATATATATATATATATATATACACACACACACACACACACACACACACACACACACAATCATACACATACACATACATGGTTTTTCGTGACATTGTAGATTATTATCCTGACTTGGATGATGAAGAAACTTAGGCTCAGAGAGTTAAAATGGATTTACTCATATATGGTACATAAGATTATTAAAAAAGAGCTACAGACAAGTCAGTAATCCACATCATAGTCTTGGAAGCTTTTACTTTATAATCCAAGCTATTTTCATCACATTGCCCTGTCACCAAAGAATATAAGTATACTAATTTAGTATAAAAAGTATAAATGACGATATTGAAGACTTTGTTAATTTAAACATTTCTTTTTGGTAATTAATAGGATGGGGAATCATTTTCTTGACCTTGAGGGCAAGTCAGTCCCAGAATACATTATTTATGTGTGCATTTCTATATAAAATAAGTTGAAAATTATCAATTGTGGGAAAGCCCTAAAATTTCTCACCTTCTGGTATCAATGTGTGCTGTGGTACCTTCTCCCTGAGTGTGGGCAAGATCTGTGGCTTTGAAGTAATAAAATATAGGAGAGGCGATGGGATGTTATCCCTGAGATTACATTCCATTATATAAGTCTTCATTTTAGCAGACTGAGCATGAAATTCTCCTGGATGACTTGGTAAAGTAAGTGTGCATGTGCAGAAAGTCCCTAGGGCATGGTTGGGACCAGCCCCCAGCCCACACCCAGCAAAAAGCAGGGGCCTTCAGTCATAGCCACAAAGAAATGACCTCTGCCAACAATCTGAATGAATTTAAAAGCAGATTCTTCCCCAGTCCAGCTTCCATATGGGAATACAGCCTACCTAACACTTGGGCTGTAGCCCTTGTGAGATCCTCAGTAGTGGGTGCAGCTAAACCCTACCAGACTATGCCATACAGATTCTATGTGATAATAATTATGTGCTTTTTAGCCACTGCATTCGAGTAAAATTTTTTGTGCAGCAATAGGAAACCAATTTGGTTTTTGTACCAGAGGTGGGGTGCTTCCATAACAAATACCTAAAAATGTGGACATGGTTTTGGGCAGAGGCTGCAATGAATTTGAGGGGAATGGTAGAGAAAGCCTAAATCACCTTGAACAGGCTATTAGTAGAAGTCTGGACTTGAAGTAGGCTGACAGTGAGAGCCCAGAAAGAACATGTTATTGGAAACTGGAGGAAGTGAGTTCTTTTGTAGTGGCAGAATTTAGGGAAACTATCTCCTACAATTAAGTGCAAGGCAGTACTGGTAAGTGGTGGCATTGGTTGTATAGAAAAGGGGATTTCTAAGCCCACGTGTTGAAGGTGCTGCCTATTCTGTTGTTCTTTCTCCCTGCTATATTGTATAAAGACAGATTAGCAAGACAAATTGAGGGGAGGGTGTTTAAAAAATAGGTATCAGGATTATAAACTGGGAATCTTCTGAAGGATTTAAATGTGGGAATTATGTGATCACATTTATATTTTAGAAAAATGGCACTGGGAATAGAATGATCACAGAACAGAAATGATATTGACTAAGGATACTGGTAAATTCCTACTCATAATTAAAAATTAACAATCATTTTATTTAGAAAGCATTACATAAGTCCCCAGTAAAAGCCCAATGCCCCTTTCCTGGACTGCCATTGGTATCTACAAAACTCTCTATAATACTCTTGATATTTGTGTGTAATTATTGAAGAATTTGTCTGTATAAGGTACAGACTATATATTTCTTTTGAGCACTTTATTATTTTCATATTCCAGCTGTAGCAATTTCCCACCAGTTTAATGGCTTAAAACAACAAACTTTTCTCACCGTTCTAGAGGTCAGAGATCTGAAATTAAACTTACAGGTTAATATCAAGGTTTTCGCTAAACTATATTCCTTATGGAGTTTGCAAAGGAGAGTGTTTTCTTTTTATCTTATTTTCTTTTTTCTCTTTTTGTTTTTATTTTAGTACAGTTGACACACAATGTTACATTACTTCCAGGTGTGCAATGTAGTGATTCAACAAATTTATACATTATGCCATGCTCACCACACGTGTAGCTGCCCTCTGTCACCATACAACATTACTACAATACGATTGACTATATTCCCTATCCTGCATATTATATTCTCATGACTTATTGTTCCATAACTGGAAGCCTGTATTTTCTACTCCCCTTGATCCATTTTGCTAATCCACCCCCCTTCACTCTTCCTTCTGGCAACCATTAGTTTGCTCTCTATATTTATAGTTCTGGTTCTGCTTTTTGTTTCTGTGTTTATTCAGTTGGTTTGATTTTTTTAGATTCCACATATAAGTAAAATCATATGTATTTGTCTTTCTAGGTCTGACTTATTTCTCTTAGCACAATCCCCTTTAGGTCCATCCATAATGTTGCAAATGGCAAGATCTCATCCTTTTTTATGGATGAATAATATTCCAGAGTGTGGTGTGTGTGTGTGTGTGTGTGTGTGTGTGTGTGTGTGTGTGTGTGTGTGACATCTTTATTCATTCTTCTATCAATGGACACTTGGGTTGTTTCCGTATCTTGGCTAACATAAATATTGCTGAAATAAACATAGGGGTGCATATATCATTTTGAATTAGTGATTTTGTTTTCTTTGGGTAAATATCTAGAGGTGGAATTATTGGATCATAAGACAGCATTTTAGAACCTCTTTTCCTGATGTTTCCTTGGCCTATGGTCCTTCCATCATCTTCAAAGCACATCACTACAACTTCACCTGTCACCATGGCTCTCTGACTATGTCTCTCTTGTTTCCCTCTTTCTCTTATAAAATCCCTTGTGATTACACAGGCCCTTCTTAAATAATCCAGGATAATTTTCTCCATCTCAACATCACTATTTAATCACATTGACAAATTTCCGTTTGCCCTGTACGGCAACCTATTCATAGGTTCTGGGAATTAGGCCGTGAACATCTTTATGGGAGGGGGGCATTATTCTGTTTACTGTATGCAGGGTTTAAGGTTTTCTGCTCCATCTCCACTGTCTAGCATTGTTCTAAAGGCACGGTGGAACCACAATGCTTAAGTAATCAAAATTTGGTTGATAGAATAAATATGTGACCAACTTCTAGCCTTTATTTTTTGTTTTTAACATGCCACCTTATCAAATGTGTCTTGCCACGGAGTTATGCTCTCTAGAAATCCTGGATCTCCTGGTGGCCTCAGCTGGCTTCACTGTTTAGCAGTAGAGGAATCTAACTATTATTCTTTTTTTTTTTTTTTTTTTTTTTTTTTTTTTGCTTAACATAATTTCTTTCTTTTTTTTTTTTATTTTTTTTATTTTTATTTTATTTTTTTTTTTAATATATGAAATTTACTGTCAAATTGGTTTCCATACAACACCCAGTGCTCATCCCAAAAGGTGCCCTCCTCAATACCCATCACCCACCCTGCCCTCCCTCCCACCCCCCATCAACCCTCAGTTTGTTCTCAGTTTTTAACAGTCTCTTATGCTTTGGCTCTCTCCCACTCTAACCTCTTTTTTTTTTTTTTTTCCTTCCCCTCCCCCATGGGTTTCTGTTATGTTTCTCAGGATCCACATAAGAGTGAAACCATATGGTATCTGTCTTTCTCTGTATGGCTTATTTCACTTAGCATCACACTCTCCAGTTCCATCCATGTTGCTACAAAAGGCCATATTTCATTTTTTCTCATTGCCACGTAGTATTCCATTGTGTATATAAACCACAATTTCTTTATCCATTCATCCGTTGATGGACATTTAGGCTCTTTCCATAATTTGGCTATTGTTGAGAGTGCCGCTATAAACATTGGGGTACAGGTGCCCCTATGCATCAGTACTCCTGTATCCCTTGGATAAATTCCTAGCAGTGCTATTGCTGGGTCATAGGGTAGGTCTATTTTTAATTTTCTGAGGAACCTCCACACTGCTTTCCAGAGCGGCTGCACCAATTTGCATTCCCACCAACAGTGCAAGAGGGTTCCTGTTTCTCCACATCCTCTCCAGCATCTATAGTCTCCTGATTTCTTCATTTTGGCCACTCTGACTGGCGTGAGGTGGTATCTGAGTGTGGTTTTGATTTGTATTTCCCTGATAAGGAGCGACGTTGAACATCTTTTCATGTGCCTGTTGGCCATCCGGATGTCTTCTTTAGAGAAGTGTCTATTCATGTTTTCTGCCCATTTCTTCACTGGGTTATTTGTTTTTCGGGTGTGGAGTTTGATGAGCTCTTTATAGATTTTGGATACTAGCCCTTTGTCCGATGTGTCATTTGCAAATATCTTTTCCCATTCCGTTGGTTGCCTTTTAGTTTTGTTGGTTGTTTCCTTTGCTGTGCAGAAGCTTTTTATCTTCATAAGGTCCCAGTAATTCACTTTTGCTTTTAATTCCCTTGCCTTTGGGGATGTGCCGAGTAAGAGATTGCTACGGCTGAGGTCAGAGAGGTCTTTTCCTGCTTTCTCCTCTAAGGTTTTGATGGTTTCCTGTCTCACATTCAGGTCCTTTATCCATTTTGAGTTTATTTTTGTGAATGGTGTGAGAAAGTGGTCTAGTTTCAACCTTCTGCATGTTGCTGTCCAGTTCTCCCAGCACCATTTGTTAAAGAGACTGTCTTTTTTCCATTGGATGTTCTTTCCTGCTTTGTCAAAGATGAGTTGGCCATACGTTTGTGGGTCTAGTTCTGGGGTTTCTATTCTATTCCATTGGTCTATGTGTCTGTTTTTATGCCAATACCATGCTGTCTTGATGATGACAGCTTTGTAGTAGAGGCTAAAGTCTGGGATTGTGATGCCTCCTGCTTTGGTCTTCTTCTTCAAAATTACTTTGGCTATTCGGGGCCTTTTGTGGTTCCATATGAATTTTAGGATTGCTTGTTCTAGTTTCGAGAAGAATGCTGGTGCAATTTTGATTGGGATTGCATTGAATGTGTAGATAGCTTTGGGTAGTATTGACATTTTGACAATATTTATTCTTCCAATCCATGAGCAGGGAATGTCTTTCCATTTCTTTATATCTTCTTCAATTACCTGCATAAGCTTTCTATAGTTTTCAGCATACAGATCTTTTACATCTTTGGTTAGATTTATTCCTAGGTATTTTATGCTTCTTGGTGCAATTGTGAATGGGATCAGTTTCTTCATTTGTCTTTCTGTTGCTTCATTGTTAGTGTATAAGAATGCAACTGATTTCTGCACATTGATTTTGTATCCTGCAACTTTGCTGAATTCATGTATTAGTTCTAGCAGACTTTTGGTGGAGTCTATCGGATTTTCCATGTATAATATCATGTCATCTGCAAAAAGCGAAAGCTTGACTTCATCTTTGCCAATTTTGATGCCTTTGATTTCCTTTTGTTGTCTGATTGCTGATGCTAGAACTTCCAGCACTATATTAAATAGCAGCGGTGACAGTGGGCATCCCTGTCGTGTTCCTGATCTCAGGGAAAAAGCTCTCAGTTTTTCCCCGTTGAGGATGATGTTAGCTGTGGGCTTTTCATAAATGGCCTTTATGATCTTTAAGTATGTTCCTTCTATCCCGACTTTCTCAAGGGTTTTTATTAAGAAAGGGTGCTGGATTTTGTCAAAGGCCTTTTCTGCATCGATTGACAGGATCATATGGTTCTTCTCTTTTTTTTTGTTAATGTGATGTATCACGTTGATCGATTTGCGAATGTTGAACCAGCCCTGCATCCCAGGAATGAATCCCACTTGATCATGGTGAATAATTCTTTTTATATGCTGTTGAATTCGGTTTGCTAGTATCTTATTAAGAATTTTTGCATCCATATTCATCAGGGATATTGGCCTGTAGTTCTCTTTTTTTACTGGGTCTCTGTCTGGTTTAGGAATCAAAGTAATACTGGCTTCATAGAATGAGTCTGGAAGTTTTCCTTCCCTTTCTATTTCTTGGAATAGCTTGAGAAGGATAGGTATTATCTCTGCTTTAAATGTCTGGTAGAACTCCCCTGGGAAGCCATCTGGTCCTGGACTCTTATTTGTTGGGAGATTTTTGATAACCGATTCAATTTCTTCGCTGGTTATGGGTCTGTTCAAGCTTTCTATTTCCTCCTGATTGAGTTTTGGAAGAGTGTGGGTGTTTAGAAATTTGTCCATTTCTTCCAGGTTGTCCAATTTGCTGGCATATAATTTTTCATAGTATTCCCTGATAATTGTTTGTATCTCTGAGGGATTGGTTGTAATCATTCCATTTTCATTCATGATTTTATCTATTTGGGTCATCTCCCTTTTCTTTTTGAGAAGCCTGGCTAGAGGTTTGTCAATTTTGTTTATTTTTTCAAAAAACCAACTCTTGGTTTCGTTGATCTGCTCTACAGTTTTTTTAGATTCTATATTGTTTATTTCTGCCCTGATCTTTATTATTTCTCTTCTTCTGCTGGGTTTAGGCTGCCTTTGCTGTTCTGCTTCTATTTCCTTTAGGTGTGCTGTTAGATTTTGTATTTGGGATTTTTCTTGTTTCTTGAGATAGGCCTGGATTGCAATGTATTTTCCTCTCAGGACTGCCTTCGCTGCATCCCAAAGCGTTTGGATTGTTGTATTTTCATTTTCGTTTGTTTCCATATATGTTTTAATTTCTTCTCTAATTGCCTGGTTGACCCACTCATTCGTTAGTAGGGTGTTCTTTAACCTCCATGCTTTTGGAGGTTTTCCAGACTTTTTCCTGTGGTTGATTTCAAGCTTCATAGCATTGTGGTCTGAAAGTATGCATGGTATAATTTCAATTCTTGTAAACTTATGAAGGGCTGTTTTGTGACCCAGTATATGATCTATCTTGGAGAATGTTCCATGTGCACTCGAGAAGAAAGTATATTCTGTTGCTTTGGGATGCAGAGTTCTAAATATATCTGTCAAGTCCATCTGATCCAATGTATCATTCAGGGCCCTTGTTTCTTTATTGACTGTGTGTCTAGATGATCTATCCATTTCTGTAAGTGGGGTGTTAAAGTCCCCTGCAATGACCACATTCTTATCAATAAGGTTGCTTATGTTTATGAGTAATTGTTTTATATATCTGGGGGCTCGGGTATTTGGCGCATAGACATTTATAATAGTTAGCTCTTCCTGGTGGATAGACCCTGTGATTATTATATAATGCCCTTCTTCATCTCTTGTTACAGCCTTTAATTTAAAGTCTAGTTTGTCTGATATAAGTATGGCTACTCCAGCTTTCTTTTGGCTTCCAGGAGCATGATAAATAGTTCTCCATCCCCTCACTCTCAATCTAAAGGTATCCTCAGATCTAAAATGAGTCTCTTGTAGACAGCAAATAGATGGGTCTTGTTTTTTTATCCATTCTGATACCCTATGTCTTTTAGTTGGCGCATTTAATCCATTTACATTCAGTGTTATTATGGAAAGATACGGGTTTAGAGTCATTGTGATGTCTGTATGTTTTATGCTTGTAGTGATGTCTCTGGTACTTTGTCTCACAGGATCCCCCTTAGGATCTCTTGTAGGGCTGGTTTAGTGGTGACAAATTCCTTCAGTTTTTGTTTGTTTGGGAAGACCTTTATCTCTCCTTCTATTCTAAATGACAGACTTGCTGGATAAAGGATTCTCGGCTGCATATTTTTGCTGTTTAGCACACTGTAGATATCGTGCCAAGCCTTTCTGGCCTGCCAAGTTTCAAAGGAGAGATCAGTCACGAGTCTTATAGGTCTCCCTTTATATGTGAGGGCACGTTTATCCCTTGCTGCTTTCAGAATTTTCTCTTTATCCTTGTATTTTGCCAGTTTCACTATGATATGTCGTGCAGAAGATCGATTCAAGTTACGTCTGAAGGGAGTTCTCTGTGCCTCTTGGATTTCAATGCCTTTTTCCTTCCCCAGTTCAGGGAAGTTCTCAGCTATAATTTGTTCAAGTACCCCTTCAGCACCCTTCCCTCTCTCTTCCTCCTCTGGGATACCAATTATGCGTATATTATTTTTTTTTAGTGTATCACTTAGTTCTCTAATTTTCCCCTCATACTCCTGGATTTTTTTATCTCTCTTTCTTTCAGCTTCCTCTTTCTCCATAACTTTATCTTCTAGTTCACCTATTCTCTCCTCTGCCTCTTCAAGCCGAGCCATCGTGGATTCCATTTTGTTTTGCAATTCGTTTAAAGCGTTTTTCAACTCCTCGTGACTGTTCCTTAGTCCCTCGATCTTTGTGGCAAGAGATTCTCTGCTGTCCTGTATACTGTTTTCAAGCCCAGCGATTAATTTTATGACTATTATTCTAAATTCACTTTCTGTTATATTATTTAAATCCTTTTTGATCAGTTCATTAGCTGTTGTTATTTCCTGGAGATTCTTCTGAGGGGAATTCTTCCGTTTGGTCATTTTGGAGAGTCCCTGGCGTGGTGAGGACCTGCAGTGCACTTCCCCTGTGCTGTGGTGTATAACTGGAGTTAGTGGGCGGGGCCGCAGTCCGACCCGATGTCTGCCCCCAGCCCACTGCTGGGGCCACAGTCAGACTGGTGTGTGCCTTCTCTTCCCCTCTCCTAGGGGCGGGATTCACTGTGGGGTGGCGTGTCCCGTCTGGGCTACTTGCACACTGCCAGGCTTGTGTTGCTGGGGATCTGGCGTCTTAGCTGGGGTGGGTAGGCAAGGTGCACGGGGGCTGGAGGGGCAGGCTTAGCTCGCTTCTCCTTAGGTGATCCACTTCAGGAGGAGCCCTGTGGCAGCAGGAGGGAGTCAGATCCGCTGCCGGAGGTTTGGCTCCGCAGAAGCACAGAGTTGGGTGTTTGCGCGGAGCGAGCAAGTTCCCTGGCAGGAACTGGTTCCCTTTGGGATTTTGGCTGGGGGATGGGCGGGGGAGATGGCGCTGGCGCCTTTGTTCCCCGCCAAGCTGAGCTCTGCCGTCCGGGGGCTCAGCAGCTCTCCCTCCCTTTGTCCTCCAGCCTTCCCGCTTTCCGAGCAGAGCTGTTAACTTCTGACCTCCCAGACGCTAAGTCGCGCTTGCTGTCGGAACACAGTCCGTCCGGCCCCTCCGCTTTTGCCAGCCAGACTCGGGGGCTCTGCTTGGCCGGCGAGCCGCCCCTCCGCCCCGGCTCCCTCCCGCCAGTCCGTGGAGCGCGCACCGCCTCGCCGCCCTTCCTACCCTCTTCCGTGGGCCTCTAGTCTGCGCTTGACTCCGGAGACTCCCTTCTGCTAATCCTCTGGCGGTTTTCTGGGTTCTTTAGGCAGGTGTAGGTGGAATCTAAGTGATCGGCAGGACGCGCTGTGAGCCCCGCGTCCTCCTACTCCGCCATCTTCCGGAACCTCTAACTATTATTCTTGATGTAATGACACTATAATCCTGCTAACCCTGTGGCAGAGTGATAATGGAGAAGCCACAGACCTATCTCTTTATTCTCCATATCATCATTTTACAAGTTTATATGAAAGTAACATTTCATAAAGTTCTAATGCTTCCTGTTTGCCACACAGGCTTCTTGAAGAAGACTCCGATACTTTTCCCTCTCTCTAAACATTCTTCAAAAATCTATGCTATCATTCTCATGCCTTTCAGAGGTCCTGCTCTTTTCCACAACATCCTTTACCACAAAAAATCCTTTTTTTTTTGCCTAAGACGGATCCATCTGTTTCTATTTCTTCACATCTTAGTTTGTCATCAAAAAGGTAATTTTCTATATTTTTACGTGCCTCATGTATTCCCCAATTCTGATTAATTTAAGCCATTGCATGGAAATCCTTATATAAATCACAAACGTCCATAGTTTCCACTGAATCCTCAAAATATGTTTAATTATATACATCTGTTGTGATATGATAAACTGATCATGGCAGAGATATTTTTCAGGAGCTCTTTATCTCTTCTTGTGACACTATATGTGAGAGGTATGGTGAATTGATATTTGCCAAGGCACAATTGTAAGTTTCTATTTCCTAGTTGATTAAACACCCTGAGGAACCAGTATTCATATCCTTCCAAGGTCATGTCAACTACAATGAAAAGTTTTAAGTAAACTAGTGCCTCTAGGTAATTCCTATCACCCATTGTTTCATCTATCAGTCACTGGAAATAAGTATGTTGTTCCTAGATGCTTTGGAGTATTCTCTCAGACTAATAAATTCTTACAAGGCAAATCAAAGCTGTCTTGATGTCATCTTCAATCACAGGCCTTGAATACTACTGCTTATCAAGTCTAAGCACATAATACAGAATCACAAGCATAGCATGAGGCAATTTTGGACACAAGATACAGCATTTAATTTTGAAAATATGTCCAGCCTTTTTAAAATAAAATTCTTGCAGTTCAGATTGAATCAATAGTGCCCAGATGGGATAGGTATATGGACTACAAGATAGTTCTTTAATGTAATCTGTTAGTTTATAAAATTCAGAAAAAAGAAGTCTTCTAGATTGTTTTCTGAAATGTCGTGAATACCATGGTAATGTGTAATTATAGTTTCTTTGGGTGGCAATAATGATAGTGATGATAGGAGACATTTATTGATTTCTGAACTATAGTAGATACTGTCTAATATATTAATATAGTGCATATGCAATATAATTTGTCAGTTACTGTTTTCTTCCCATTTTACAATAAGAAGACCAGAAGAAAGTTTAGAGAAATTAGATGGTTTCTTACCAAAGTTTCACAATTAGACAAGTGATGAAGCTGGACACCCATATAGCTTCAGACCTTGACCTGGACAATCACAGAAAGAGAAGAGTTTATACTGCTCCCTTGGATTGACTCCTCAAACTCTTTCCACCTCTTTTTTTGAGTTACTGGTGAATTCTAGAAATATGAAACGGAAGAAAGAGGAGACATAAGAAGTTATTTACTTACTTTTTGTGTTTGATTTATTTATTTGTTCATGTTCTGTTTTGCACTTTAATGTAACAACCTGGGGCATTGTTATATGTCAAACATAAGGTTTATTAGAAAGTTAGTGGATGGATCACTTGGGTGGCTCAGTCAGTTAAGCATTCTGCTTCAGTTCAGGTAATGATCTTATCATTCCTGGGTTCAAGCCCTGCATTGGGCTCTGTGCTGATGGCTCAGAGCCTAGAGCCTGTTTCTGATTCTGTGTCTCCCTCTCTTTCTGCCCCTCCCCTGCTTGTACTCTGTCTCCTCTCTTTCAAAAATGAACAAACATTAATTTAAAAAAAAAAAAGCTAATGAAAAGAGAATGGATAACCAAAGGAAAAGAAAGATTTGAAGGAGAGGATAAGGAATAGACTATGATGAACTAGCCAATGGAATCATCTATTTCTCTGAGATAGAAGACAAGAAATTAAGCATGGACATGAGGTACCCAGATCTGCAAGGCAGAAATAAGGCAACTTCTGTGTATTTGCTTCAGCTCCTTTTGGGTAGATACGCCTCATCAGCAGTGAGCAACGAAGATTATGAGAGTCACAGGACCTGGATAAAAAGCTGTTTCAAATATTTCACGTGTCAACTAAAAAGACCTAGAAAAACAAATAGGCAACACTGTTTGTGATTTACAGATATGCAGGTTTGTTATTGTTGTTGTAGTGCCTGTGTTCACTCCTGTGTGTTTGTGTGTGTGTATGTGTGTGTGTGTGTGTGTGTGTGTGTGTTAATCTGGTTGTAGAGGCAAAGAAAACATTTAACCTGGATTCATTAAGGTTTAGAGGGTTTACAGTGAGTCTCTGCAGTTGAAAAAGTTAAAAGTGCCAGCCAGAAGGTCTGCAAAGGGAACCTTGCACCCCATGCTGGATAGAGAAAGAAAACAAAAGCAGTATGTGCCAAACAGCCCAAAGGAGTATAGAAATTCTGAAGTTTTATTTATAAATATCAGTAGATATAGTGAAAATAAGGCTTTCCATGTGCTAGAATGATGATAGTTTAGGTAAAAGAATGCTATGTTATATTAATATATCGGACATGGAATTTGTATGTTACTGTGACATACTAAATATACTCATGAAGTTTGGTTGTCAGAGTGACTGAAATAGAGTGAGGCTTTAAAGAAGGTCAAAGAAATCTGAAGGTGGAGTGTGTCAGTGTCCATACATTAATATAGATAGTACTGAGAATAATAGTTGGAGTTGAAAGATGAGGGTTGTGAGTCCAGGGCCACAACTGTCATGGAGAGTGATAGGGTAAACCTGTTTCTCAGAAATTCCTACATGATTATTTCAGGTGATATAAGCCTCAAAAGAGAAATGTTCATGCCTAGTTGCTGAAGAGAAATGATGTGTAAGTGGCCATGTCAGTCTTTAACATAAAATATATAATATTTACTTGTCTTGTTAATTGTTTCCCCTAGCAATATATAAGCTCCATGAGAACATGGAATTTTGCAAAATTGGTTCTTGATTTTTCCTTTTTTGAAAAAAATTTGCCTGACATATAGTTAATGTTCAATAAATGTCTGTTGAATGAAAGCTAGAATACCAAGGAATGATGAAAAGTTGGTAATTGGAAAATAAGAATGTGGGCTCTGCTTTCTGCCCCTATAATAGAAGCATGAGAGTAAAGAGCAGATGTAAGAAATGTGGTATCTTGTGGGGAAATCCAATTTTTAGTTAAGGCAAGGAGGCAAAAGAATATTTTGACAAATTCTGTTAGAAAGTGACTAAATCCAAGATGCAAATATGGAAAGTAATAGGAGAAAGCAATTAATGGCTAAATAGCCTGCTAATTTGGCAGAGATGAGTAAAAAATGATGTTAGTTTTATGGCATAAGTCATAGTAAGTAAATTATTATGCCATTATATCAGTTAGTGTCACAATGAGAAACAGATGGTACATTGAAAGGTTTAGTTGCGGAGAAGGTAATGAAGGACTTATGTATAGGGATGTGGGCAAGTAAAGGAATCCAATGAGAGATGGTAAAGCATCCAGGAACTAGGATCACAGAAAGCCAGTTGCTTTTCTGAAGGGTAAAGAAAGATTGTGGTGCTATTAAACCTGGCAAAAATTCTAACCATGAGATTGGCATCAAGAAGAAAGTATTGTCTTAGGTGGAGAATTTCAGCCACTACCAAGGAGATATGGGGGTGGGGGCAATGGACTGACTGTTCCCTACATTCTCCTGCTCATTCCTACTTCCTCCTGGTCATTTCTATTGGTGTCAACCATTGGCAAAGTCAAACATAGAGTAATAGGGAGTGGAGAATGAATTGGGGGATATACAACCATTTATCATGATGTTGAACACCGATGGAGAAAAAGGAATGTGTATGTGCGTTTTTATGTATGTGTGTGTATGTAAGTTCGAGACCTGTTTGGTTCATTATGCTACGCATTATGCAAGTGGCCATATCAAGTGGGCCTGTGTGTCTTTCATTTATGGTTTTCATTTTTATTGGAGAGTGCTGATCTAGAGCTACTAAGAAAAGAGGACTTCACAGGGAATATACAATTAGATGGGTCTGGGGATTCCTAGGCTTCTCTTAGTAAACATACAGACAGTTTTCTTCTAGTAGCACTGGCTTTTAATTCCATAATCTTATATAAGCTCTACACATCTCTATGCCCAGAAAGATATATTGATCAAAGTTATGATTCACAAAGAATGGCAATGTATTTTATATTGATGCTTTATAATTTCTATAGGAAATTATCCTTAAAGTTCATTGAGATTTCTCAGATTTTATACTAGATCTTGAAATTTTTGGCTCTGAAACTGTAGTTTATTATTAGCTAAATTGGGAGCCTTGCAATATTTTCAAGGCTTATTCTAATATTTTATAGTACTTATTTCATAGTACTTATTTACCTATCAACTTAAAATTAGAAAAATATAACAGAGTTTATGTAAGGTTTGATTTCAATTTGTTTCAGAACTATGGGCAAAATTTCAAGAGGTTCTTATCAAAGAAGACTTGAATATTTTAAAAATCTTGAGAAGAATTTCAATATGCCTATCATTCTGCCATCTGCTATATTCTTCCTTAGTTTTCTATTACACAAGTTCCTGGAAACCACCTGCAAGGTATGCCAAGTACTGCAAAACTGAATAAGACGCTTGGGGTTTCCTGCATGCCATTTGGCCCCATTATAATGAAATCTAAATCCTAGATTTCAATACTTGGTGGCTATTAACATTCTATTGAACTTTATAAAAGAACTAAGCTATATAAATCCTGTGCCTTAGCTAAGTTGCATTGAAAACATGACATTATGCTTTCCAAGAAAAAGATACCTACTTATTCCATGCAAAGCATTGCAATATCCAGTGTTAGACACTACAAGAAAGATTTGTAGTGGCTGCTCTGAGAATTCACAGCCCCAAAGTACTAGCTCGAGGAAGTTGAGCAATGACTCTTTCATGATTTGTTAGTTTTGGTGGCCCAGTGTGCAACAAACCACTTTGCATATGTTGGTTGCTCAATATTTACATAATTTACTTTGACTCGGAAACATGTACTTCAGAGACACAGATCTGCTCATTGGTTAGGAGGAGTCAACCACTGGGCTTTTCCATCGGTTAGTCTTGGCAGAAGCCAATGACAGATAGGGGCCTATTAGGAATAGAACAAAAAAAATATTTTTTACAAAGTAAATGCTGGGGAATAAACCTTGGCGAGATTACATCAGAATAATAATCAAAGTGAAGTTTGGTCAACCTTATTAATATTGTTATTAATTATATTAGTAATATAATTATAAATTAATAATATATTTCTGGTTTTAAGAGCTAATTCGCCATAAATCTCCCATTATCTTTTTCAGGATATATTGCAATTGATATTCTAAGGAGTTAGCTTATATGAATGGCACATGTAGTATATGCAATCAAAATTCCTGAGTTGTAGACCATTTGTGATTGAGGAATTTAACATGAAATAATAATAATAATAATAATAATAATAATAATAATGATAATTGTTTAAATAAAATATTTTTTTACAACCTTACTTTAGGTCAGGCTATTTTTCTAAGTAGTTTACTTACATATATTGATTTAATCATCAATAAAAATTAAAAATTCATTATTTATCAAACTGAATTATTAATATATAAGTATTACTTGATGAAGTGTATAAATGAGAATAGGAAAAAAATAAATGTTGTGATTTTTTAAAATGTTTATTTATTTATTTTGAGAGAGTGAGAGACAGAGCCCAAGCAGGGGAGGGGCAGAGAGAGACAGGGAGAGACTCCCAAGAAATAATGTTTTAAAAATTGATATTTAGGGGGCATCTGTATGGCTCAGTCAGTTGAGCGTCTGATTCTTGATTTCAGGTCATGATCTCGCAGTTTGTGCATTCAAGTCCTGCGTCAGGCTCTGCACTGACAGCACAGAACCTGCTTAGGATTCTTTCTGTCTCCCTCTCTCTGCCCCTCCTGTTCTCTCTTTATGTCTCTCAAAGTGGGTGAATAAACTTTAAAAATGACATTTAGTTAATGGAAATGAGCAGCCATCATTACATAAGAAAACAAATTTACTGTTTAAGAAGTTTAAATAGAATAGAAGCATTTGTGGGGTGCCTGGTGGCTCAGTCAGTTAAGCGTCTGACTCTTGGTTTTGGCTCAGGTCATGATCTCACAGTTTCATGGGTTCCAGCCCCATGTTGGGCTTTGTGCTGGCAGCACAGAGCCTTCTTGGGATTCTCTCTCTGCCTCTCTCCCTGCCCCTCCCCTGCTCGTGCCATCTCTGTCTCTGTCAAAATAAATAAAAATAAACTTAAAAAAAGAAAGAAGTCTTGAAAGTGCACATCCTTCTTTTTTAAAAAAAAAGCATTTGTATTTTCTAGCACTAGCCATTTAAAATTGAACAATTATTTCACTAGATTCATTTATTTTATTAAGTGTTTTCTGATTATCCGTTGTATGGATTCAGTCTTTTTTTAAAATGTTTTTTTTAACACTTATTTATTTTTGAGACAGAGAGAGACAGAGCATGAACGGGGGAGGGTCAGAGAGAGAGGGAGACACAGAATCTGAAACAGGCTCCAGGCTCTGAGCAGTCAGCACAGAGCCCACGCGGGGCTCGAACTCACATACGGTGAGATCGTGACCTGAGACGAAGTCGGACGCTTAACCGACTGAGCCACCCAGGCGCCCCTGGATTCAGTCTTGAATTCATCATCCTAGCATTTCCATACAGGAGCATGACTTCTCACTTTGTGGAAGAGCAGCCCTCACACTTCTGGACCCTACATTGCCCAGGAGCCCAGTAGCCTGGGAATGCCTCATATATAACATACCTCCCCTGAAGTCCACCCCATAATGGATAACAGAAGGGTGGGAGTGAGTGAATATATACCCTAGCTCCCCAACTCTGGCCATGGTATTCTGAAACATGTTTCGCACTGTTTCCCAGAGCTTTCTGAGGAGTTGAGCTATGGCCAGTGACCACAGAAGTTCATTTAACAGTATATTCCTTATTGTCTGCATTCCCTTCCCCGTGTCACCTCTCCATGACACTGTCAGCATTCCTCTCAAAATGACGAGTGCTCAACCCTTGCCTAAAAATCTGCTTTTGAGCCTAACCTCAACTAAGGCATTTCTTGTGTACAAAACATTGTACATTCCTGTAAGACAAAACGATTCTCACCCACAAAATTAAAAGAAAAAGAAAAGAAGAAGGCAAAATGAGCTTTATTTCTAATCACTTTTACCTACTCATATTTAAGTTTATGTGAGGCCATACGAGGTAAAAGCAGTGTGTGAACAGCTAGCATGTATACTATATGGATAGCTTATACATATATGTGTAGCACACACAGTATGTTCAGCACACATGCAATCACAGTATCACCTTGCTTGTTCTCAGCAACTTGAACTTCATGAAGAAGGAGATATAAAATTTAGATCTCTAAGAACTAGATCTAAAATCAGGACAATGTATATAGTGTGATAAGGTATTAATAAAGACTTTTTATGCACATGGAAATAATGTAAAACATACAAATTAAAAAAAATTATCAAGGATTGCACAAGTAGACAGGAAAAAAGCATTTTGTTCTACCTGTGGCCATTTAAGCTGAAAAAAAAATACCTATGACATAAGTGTCTTGACTAAAATATTGTTGCTTTCATGCACCGGATTTTTTTTTGAATGATTTTTGATGCCTATTGTTCTGTTCTTTTATTTTTACCTAATTTTACAATTTAAATTACTTTCATATCCCGTAACAAGGTTATCCACATATCCATTGTTTAGTACTGCTAATATCACTGCAAAAAATCATACCTAAAATCCTTAATTGTGAACCAGAAATTGGATGTGAACCAAATTGTGAGCCAAAAACTACAAGAAAAAAGAAAAGACCAAGTAAAAAATGTGACACACTCTGCTGTTAATTTGGAATTGTATACTCTATGAAATACTGATGTGATGTTGCGAATATTTTTAAAGGACACTAAAGCAGAACTGCTTATAATTTTAAAACCAATATGTAAGCAAGCAAGGATGATGGGAAAATGCCGGTGATATTGATGCAAGATCCACACCATTATCAGCATGAAAACTGTGTACATTTATGTGCTCTGCGAGTGCCTCTCCCATACTTGATTCCTATGAATAAAAGGTTTTATTTCTTTTTTCTTTTTTTTCTTTTCTTTTCTTTTCTTTTCTTTTCTTTTCTTTTCTTTTCTTTTCTTTTCTTTTCTTTTCTTTTCTTTTCTTTTCTTTTCTTTTCTTTTCTTTTCTTTTCTTTTTCTTTCTTAATTCCAGTATAGTTAACATGCAGTGTTACATTAGTTTCAGGTTTACAATATAGTGATTTACAATTCTATACATTATTCAATGCTCATCATGGTAAGCGTACTCTTAATCCCCCTCACCTAAAAAATAAGTTTTGAATAACATGAATTTTGAATTTCAAGATTTCTTCAAGAATATATCTCTAGTGGGGCGCCTGGGTGGCTCAGTGGGTTAAAAGTCTGAATTCGGCTCAGGTCATGATCTCCCAGCTCGTGGGTTAGAGCCCGGGTCAGGCTCAGAACCTGGAGCCTGCTTCAGATTCTGTGTCTCCCTCTCTCTCTGCCCCTCCCCCACTGGCGCTCTGTCTCTGTCTCTGTCTCTCTCAAAAATAAATAAACATTAAAAAAATTTAAAGAAAGGATATATTTCTAGCACAAAATGCAACTATTCTCTTTAAATTTATCAAAGTGCAAATTTTATGTCATCCTCAACGAAATGTTAATTGAAATCTATCTAAAATAATGGATCTGTAAAATAAACTAGAAATTAATTTTTTTACTGTAGTTTGTTTTGGTTTTATAAAACACACTTGGACTACTTATTCTCAAAATCCTCAGTAAGTATTTATAACATCCTTCCGGATGTATATTCCAAATGTTTTGTTATATAGGTTAAAAGGTATAATAAGAACTGGTGTGAAAACATAAATCATAGACACTTCATATTATTTTCTTAATCAAATGCAGTATTTGTAATGGAGTCAATTTCAATGGCAGGCTTTGTTTGAGGTTTTGTGTTGTTTTCATTGAACATTTAGGTAGTCAAGTTTCTCTGGAGAAGAATATATCTTTACAAGGGTTCTGTAGCAGTATTAGAAATGTGGAAAATATTATCCATTAAAACCTTGGATTATGGGTAACTTGTTCTGTGAATGTTCTGCAAGATGAACAAACATTTCTGATAAATTTTAACTTGATAAAGGAGCAATGTCTTGCAATATGAGTAGCATGTGATGCCGAACATCACATGATCACAACTGAGCCGATGGTTCTTGAAATTCGCTTTGATATACAAGTGCTTTGGATTACAGGCATGTTTCCAGAATGAATCAAGCTCTCAAACCAAGGTGTTACTGTATATCACTTTTGCCTTGATGAAAAATGTGCCAAGTGCACTTAGATATTATAATTATTTTAACATGATAATTAAAGTATTTATTATAACTATTATGATGCTTAGTGTCTCGGTTTTACATTTTAAATCTTTTCCCTCCATTTTACTTATCCTGGTCTACTTCTTTTACTATTTTTAGTTAATATACACTATTTCATAGTTTCTTTAAATCCTGAGAATAGAATTGTTTTAAAGATTATCTTAAACTTTTCAATAAACATGATGAAACAAAGTTTTCACCATTTTGATTAGTTTAAGCATTGTGCAATATACATAATATTTGCTATTTGATGATTTTGAAAATTATAAACATAATTGAACAAAGTATGTAATGGAAATCTACAGCTTTTTTTTGTATTCATTTCTCCCATTTTCTCTATGTCCTTTTCTCCTATCCTCCTTCCTGTATTCCTCTTTCTGTTAAAACATTTAAAAATCTTTAACACAGATAAATGCTACAGCATTTTAGAAACACTTTGTACTGACTTATGCTCAGTTTCAGCAGAGTGTTTTTCAACTTGAGAAATAAATCAGCATTTATATTTAATTAAGTCACCATAGGAATATAAAAACATCAGATTAAGTGTGTGAAGCATTAGAAAAGCCAAATATTTTCAAACATTTGTGCTTCTGAGTCCAGCCATGGAACTGTCTCAAATCTTCCATTTCCCTTCCCCAGAAACTGCTTGAAGGGGCTCTGGAAAAGCAAATGTTTTTTTACCTCTGCCTTTTTCCACCTATCCTAAAGCTAGAGTCCAAATGGAAAGGAAGGTATTGATCATTCTTTCATCTAGGAGCTATATTTGGTCTGCTCTGGGCCATGCATCTGAACCATATAATGACAGTTCCCACCAGGTCCTAACTGCACTCTGGGACCCAGTTGAGTAGGTGACACACTCGAAGTTTCTGGGCTCCTGTTTTAACCCAGAGGGCAAAAGACTGGCATCAGCAACCTATCAGAAACATTCTTAGCAGGGTCCTGTATCAATGCCATGCCATGTTTACAATAAAACAAAATGGTAACAAAATGATAACACATTGAGACCATTGAAACAACCGAGGATTTCTCTGTATTGGGAGAAAAAGTATTTGCAATGATTACTTTCAGGGGTCAACTTGGCTAGGCTATGATACCTGTTACTCAAGCAAACACTAATCTAGTTGTTGCTGAGGACATATTCTGTAGAAGTGGTTAACACCTACCATTGGTTGATTTTACAGTAAAGAAATCACTGTGATAAGGTAGGCGGGCCTCATTCATTTGGTTCAAAGGCCTGAACCGTAAAAATGTAAGTCTCCTTGAAAAAAGAGAAATCCTGCCTCACGTTTGCAACATCAGCTCCTACCTGAAATCTTCGAGCCTCTGACCTGTCCTACAAATTTGAACTTGTCAGTCTCCACAATCACATGAGCCAATTCCTTGAAATAAATCTCTTCATTTCATAGATATAGATATAGATATAGACACAGATACAGATATAGATTTTTTGCTGGGGAACCCAACTGATGCAGTATTATTTACACAGTGCTCAGTATAAGCATCCTCTTTTGCTGACAAAGCTTAGCTTTTTATCATTTCCAACATGCAAGGCATCATCTAAATTGTTTTATAAATAGAATGTAAACTTATTAAAAGACTACAGTCATGAAACAGGACTGACACATGTCTTCATATTTTTCTTTCATAATACTGGGTTTGCATGATATTATTTTGACTGAAGTAGATAATGATTCATATTATTTGTATTTTTGTATGTTTATTTATTTTTAATTTACATCCAAGTTAGTTAGCATATAATGCAATAATGTTTTCAGGAGTAGATTCCAGTGATTCATCCCCTATGTAAAACACCCAGTGTTCATCCCAACAAGTGTCTTCCTTAATGTCCCTTACCCATTTAGCCCATGCCCCCACCCACAGCCCCTCCAGCAACTCTCAGTTTGTTCTCTGTATTTAAGAGTCTCTTGTGTTTTGCCCCCCGCTCTGTTTTTATATTCTTTTTATTTCCCTTCCCTTATGTTCATCTGTTTTGTATCTCAAATTCTTCATATGAGTGAAGTCATATATTTGTCTTTCTCTGAGTGACTTATTTCACTTAGCATAATACTGTCTAGTTCCATCCATGTTGTTGCAAATGGCAAGATTTCATTTTTTTGATTGCTGAGTAATACATACATACACACACACACACACACACACACACACACACACACCCACACACACACCCCTCACATCTTTATCCATTCATCTGTTGATGGACATTTGGGCTCTCCCCATAATTGGCTATTGTTGATAGCACTGCTATAAACTTTGGGGTACATGTGCCTCTTCGAAACAGCACACCTGTATCCCTGCAGGATAAATACCTAGTAGTGCAATTGCTGGGTCATAGAGTAGGTAAGATTTTAGCTTTTTGAGAAACCTCCATATTGTTTTCCAGAGTGGCTGCACCAGTTTGCTTTACCAACAGCAATGCAAAAGAGATCCTCTTTGTCCACATCCTCGCCTACCTCTGTTGTTGCCTGAGTTGTTAATTTTAGCCATTCTGACTGGGTGATGTGGGTGTCATTGTGGCTTTAATTTGTATTTCCCTGATGATGAGTGATGTTGAGCATTTTTTCATGTGTCTGTTAGCCATTTGGATGTCTTCTTTGGAAAAGTTGTCTATTCGTGTATTTTACCCATTTTTTTCACTGAATTATTTGTTTTTGGGGTGTTGAGTTTGATAAGTTCTTTATAGATTTTTGATACAAACCCTTTATCTGATATATCATTTGCAAATATCTTATCCCATTCTGTCAGTTGCCCTTTAGTTTTGATGATTGTTTGCTTCACTGTGCAGAAGCTTTTTATCTTGATGAGGTCCCAATAATTCATTTTTGCTTTTGTTTCCCTGCCTCTGGAGATGTGTTGAGTAAGAAGTTGTTGTGGTCGAGGTCAAAGAGACTTTTGCCTGCTTTCTCCTCTAGGATTTTGAAGTCTTCCTGTCTTACATTGAGGTCTTTCATCCATTTTGAGTTTACTTTTGTGTATGGTGTAAGAAAGTGGTCCAGGTTCATTCTTCTGGATGTCACTGTCCAGTTTTCCCAACACCATTTCCTGAAGAGACTGTCTTTATTCCATTGGATATTCTTTCCTGCTTTGTCAAAGATAAGTTGGCCATACATTTGTGGGTCCATTCTGGGCTCTCTATTCTGTCCCATTGAATTAAGTGTCTGTTTTGGGTCCAGATTCATATTCTTAAAAAAAAAATTATAGTTTATTTGTGAGAGAAAGAGAGACAGAGTGCAAGTGGGGAGGGGCAGAGAGAGAGGGAGACACAAAATCCAAAGCAGGTTCCAGGCTTTGAGCTGTCAGCACAGAGCCTGGTGCGGGGCTTGAACCCACAAACCATGAGATCTTGACCCAAGCCGAAGTCGGGTGCTCAACCGACTGAATCACCCAGGCACCCCGTAATGATTCATATTCTAAAAATATGACTCTAATATATTTTAACCCGTTTTAATGTATTTTGGTCTTTTATACTTCTTTTTTACCCCGCACTTCTTTAATTTTTCTATGCTTTAAATTTTGCCTTAACTCCTTTGATATTCTAACTATTTATATTTGCTCTATCATTATTAAAATAATTCTTTCAGCTTGAAAGGGAAAAAAGGCATTAGTTTTATCTCATCTGTCAAGTTTAATAATTTTATAGTGCTATCTGGAAAGCTCAGACTAAGAAGGATTCATAGTTCGTATTCCTGATTAGTAGCAACAGTCGATGTCTTTGATATTTGTGATGGGTGTGGAAAAAAGGGTCAGGGGAAAATGTGGTATTTTTGGGAAACCGTTATCTACACGTTGATGCTGGAAAAATCCATATCACCAGCCCTGACCTCTCTTCTGAGCTCTAACCCTTGATTCAATTACTTCTAGATTTTTCTTTGAAGTGACATCACCATTCATCTAATCCTCTAAGCCAGAAAAGATATAAACTCCTTTTTTCTCTATGCCCTTCATTCTAGCTGACACCAAGCCTTGACAATTTTGCTTTCTAAACATTTATTTTATCTGTCCACCTCTATACTCCTATCATAACACTTAAAGGTTACTTTTTTGACTCTTTCAGTACACAATGAATTTCTGAAGAACAGACATTCACATTTGTCTTTGCACACCTAGTGGCTAAAACAGCGTATGACACTGAGCAAGTTAACAGTAAATATTTGTTACCCATAGAAACATCCTCTATAAAGGCTTTTTCATTCCTGCCAAGAATAGGTCTAATTTAATTCCCACCTCTCTTTATGCTCTTACTTCCTTCCGAGTATTTCCTACAATGTACTGGAAAACTTGTTTGCACTTATTTGTTAGCATGACTATCCCACACTAGTACTTGTTAAATTATTTATAGAAATCACATCACAAATCATTTCTGTACCACTTGTACTCAGCACAATTCCTGATTTTTATTCTCTCAATAAAGGCCTGGTTATAGGAAGGAACAAGAAGAATCTTGGGAAAGGTTCTCACTGCCTAGGTTCCAGTGCTCTTCTAAGCACAGAGAACGAATATTGTGTTTTAAGCATTTATTTTTATTAGTTGTATTCAGAATACACATATGGGTCTTCTGGATCAGAAAGATTGGTTATTATTATTTAAATGACAGTAACTTCACTGGCCATCTCTGTCCCAGTTTTAGACCTGAGATGACACAATGTAAACAAGATGAAAAACATCTAGTGACATGTGTGGCCAAATAATCCATAGATGAAGGAGGAAGTAAAATGGATTTTCTCTGCTTATATTAAGGAGAACGAGGTGGCTGCCTGTTTTCTCTGCCAAAAGGAGGCACAAAACCTCTGCTCCTTGGAGATGGGGTGAAATGATCCTAGGTTCTCACTCTAATAATATAGAATTGAGTGCATTTCCCTAAAGGCCAGATACACCCTAGAGTGTTTCTGGATTTTACTACCTAGAGATGGCTCCAGGGTCCTGGGAATGATTTTCCTTTGAAATATAAACCTATATCTCAAAAGCTAGGTAACTCTTTCTGGAGTTTTCTCACTATCTATGCATGTGAATTTATTTTTTCTTCCAAGGTTTTCTTTAAATTTGAGTTAGTTAACATGTAGTGTCATATTGGTTTCAGGAGTAGAATTTAGTGATTCATCACTTACATATAACACGCAGTGCTTATCCCAGTGAATGCCTTCCTTAATATCTATCACCCATTTAGCCCACTCTCCACTCACTTCCCCTCCAGCAACCCTCAGTTTGTTCCCTGTATTTAAAAGTTCTTATGGTTTTCTTGCCTCTCTGTTTTTATCTTATTTTTCCTTTCCTTTCCTATGTTCATCTATTTTGTTTCTTAAATTCTACATATGGGTGAAATCATATGATATTTGTCTTTCTCTGATGGACTTATTTTGCTTAACATAATACACCCCACTCTATATGTAGGTGAATATTAACCTCCCAATACTTGCTCTTAGCCCAGGGTCCTGTATTTTAGCAAAATTTATTCAGATAACTCTAAAGAAACACAAAAATATTTCCTCTACATTGCCAGAGTGTGACTATAATCTCTCGAGACCCAGCCACCCCAGTGAAGGTTGCTTTGAGGAACCATAGCTGAACATGGGATGTGACCTAGCAGAACCAAAATATAGGATCTGTAAGGTATACTTAGACTATTGCACCAAAATAGCTATCTCAACAGAGTGGAGGGTGACTTTATAAATATAAGCTTAAATAATGATACTATGGCAATGGGAAGCAACTACATGATTGGAATAAAGTGAAAATAATCCTAATATCAGAATATTACAATGTTTGTACCCCAATGCACATTCCTAAAACATTAGGTCTAATAGATGAAAAATCTTACCTAAAAATAGCAGTAAATCAAATTGTGTTCTACATTAAAATAATAATACATGATTACTTAGTATGTTTCATTCTAGTAATGAATATAAGGCAGTTTAATAGTATTAAATCTACATAACTAACCACAACAATAATTCAGAATTGAAAACAATTTCCATTACCAGTATATTTAACAAACCAATTTTAAGTCTCAGTAATGAAAACCTAAATCTGACAGTGGTACCAAAGTAGCAAAGCAGATCCATGGAATCAATGAGAAGACTCAGAAATAAATACATGTGTGTGGATGTGTGTATGTTTGTCTGCATTTAGTACAAACAAGTTTCTCCATCCTAGGGAAAAGCTGACTCAGTTAGTAAATGGTTGGAGCAATTACTTCTTTGAGTGAGAGTATCACAGTTGATCTTATTACAAAATTCCAGATAGATTAAAGAACTAAATATAAAAGAGTTTAAATTTTTAAAAAAATGAAGAAATTATGAGTACATAGTTATCTTGGTTGAAGAAGGCTTTTCCAAATCTGGCATCAAAGACCAAAGATGGAAAACAAAACAAACAAAATATTATTAGTATAGGCCAAGGACAGATAGGAATATTTATGATGTATGGACCACAAAAATAATAAATGTCCATAATGTTTAAATTGTGCTGCCACAACTTATAAAAACTGAAACACATTATTAAGAAAAATTGAGAAGGAACACAAACAGTATTTTACAAGTAATGTGATTCAAGTGATCCATAAAGCCCATGAAAACAAAACTTAGATATGATTCTCTTCTAATGTAATAATGATAATTATTATTATGGTGTATGATTATATCAGATAATCATAATTGTTATTATTACGTTATGGGATAATCATTATTATTATTGTAAAAATCCCCCACCTTTGCAATTGTTTGCAAAGTGGACACTTTCCCGTACCGTTGTTGAGAAAGCCAACAGGAATGATATTTCTAAAGAGTAATTTCTAAATGCTTATCAAAAGTTTAGAAGATGCACATTTTTAATTCTAATCTAGAAAAAAAATCCTCTGTACCTAATCAGAGATTTCAACAGAGTTATAAGCAAAATACCTGGCAATAGACCTATGTTAAAAATTTAAATATATAGTAAAATACTATGAACAGTAACTCTCCTATGTTTGAGGAAAGTAAACTGCATGAGAAAAGAAGTGAAAATAAAAGCAGATTACAAGTTTTGGACATCATTTTAAATTGAAAATTAAAATATATTTCCAAAAGGATTAGAACAAAATGTTGTTATCTATACATGGCAGGTTAATGGTTATTTCAGTTTTTATCTCTCCTCTTCCTCCTTCCTTTCTCTAATACCCACCCTTCAGGGTGTTCTTCCTTCCTTCCTTTCAACGAAATCTTCTTCTTTTTTTTTTTTTTTTATGAATATAGCTTATTGTCAAATTGGCTTAGATACAACACCCAGTTCTCATCCCAACAAGTGCCCTTTTCAGTGCAATGCCCATCACTCATTTTAGCTTTCCCTCCAACCACCCTCAGTTTGTTCTCTGTATTTAAGACTCTCTTGTGGTTTGCTTTCCCCTTCTCAAGAAATTGTTGGGAATGATGATTTGGGGCTTTTAAAAGGGAATGAACACTGTTTTTTCAAACCAGCTTTTTTCTGTAGCAGCAATCACATGCTTACAAGCTTTCTAATTTGAGTTGAAATAACCTAGCGAAAAAGTAGGTATTATACTTTTATTCATTAAGTGTTTAGATTTTTTTACATTTATTAGCAGTGGAAAAAATTAAAATTAATTGTGAGCTGAGTCTGCATGTATATGAAATACTGTAGTAGATAAAATAAGAAGAAACCTTCTAGAAAAATTAAAATCAGTTAAAAAAATCTTTCAGGTTAAGGGTGCCTAGGTGGCTCGGTCGGTTAATAAGCGTCTGACTTCAGCTCAGGTCATGATCTCATGGCTTGCGAGTTTGAGCCCCACGTCGGGTTCTGTGCTGACAGCTCAGAGCCTGGAGCCTGCTTAGGATTCTGTGTCTCACTCTCTCTCTGCTCCCATCGCCACTTGTGCCCTCTCTCTCTCTCTCTCTAAAATAAATAAAAGCATTAAAAAAATTTTCAAGTCAGATTCTTGAAAAAATACATACATATAGATGCTACAACCTATATCTACATAGATACATACATACATATATATGCTTACATAACTATATGCATACATAGAAACACACACATATAAATGTATGTACACACACAGATAATAGAACCTCCATGGTTTATTTAAGTAATAAACCCTTGGGAATCCCTTGGGAAGATGCATAAGGAATTAAGTAGACATAGGTGAATAGCATTTGTGTTGCTCAGATATAGAAGTTTTATTACAGTTAAATTTTTGAGCACAAATGCCATGGGCTTCCAATTGCTTTATCAATTCTCAGGTTTTAACTTGGTTAACCACCATTCCATGAAAATTTAGAGAAAAAAGTGTAGTCTTTGGGGACAAGTACAGAGTTTATAAAAATAAATAAACTAAACCTCCAAGTTAACATTAAAAAATATATGTGAGAGAATATTCTCTGCTTTTACAATTTCACCCTTTGTCTGTTTCCATTATTCATACTTTTTTGCTTTCTTCTTGGGTTTTCTTTGCAAATCTGAGCTGCAAAGGAGTATCTGTAAATCATCCCACTTACTTTTTCAAAGTGGGATACATGTTAATTTATGAGTTATAACTGAAATATTTTTGAATAATAGAATAGAACTTCACCTTCTATAAAATAACATCTTCGATAAAATATAAAATAACTTTACCTTCACCATTCACTGGCAATATACATATTCTGTGTGTGTATATATATCAGTCACATATTGTTTACTCTTGAGTATCATTTCAGATTTAGAACATTAAGTTATGTCAGCAACCATGAACTCTAGTATTATAATACCAAAATACATGTATATACACACACCTGCTCAAACATCTAAGCCAGACAGGAGAGCTGACACACTGAACATGCAGGCAAGAGTTCAAAGCTGTCTTCCTGTTTGAAAAGCACTTTCAAAGTGATGTACAGAATGTCTTTAAAAACAGTTGCTGAATCTACAGCCTATTCTTCAAAGGTAGGCTTGAAAGAAATATATTCTGTTGTTATATATAAGTGAGACATTATATGAAGTCATGGAAATATATCTCCTAACATAGCCTCTAGCGTATAAATGCAATAAGAGAATTTGTTCAACTTTTCTTACAGTCACCTTTGATTCTTCTAAGGTTTTAATGCCAGCATCTAATTTCGTAACAGAAAAACTTGTTTTAAATACATAAAGACAAGGACTTTAGTCTTGTTTACTGCTCTATCCTCAGAACACAGTACATAACAATTTCAATGGTTAGGACACTGCTTATACTTTTTCACTGATGTATCCTTAACATCAAAAAAGGCTAACCTCTTGGGGATCAGGGTAGATGCCAAAATAAAGACCTCTGTGTGCAAAATGTATTTGCATCAGTGTTTGCATTCAGTGTCATAGTATTTACGTTAGTTTGGGCAAGTCATTCTCGGTACTAAATCTCATAGTTTGTGGAGAGAAGAGAATTTGAAGAAATATTTTCTGACAATAATATGGCAACCACATGGCATACTTTACTCCCCTGCACACAACCCCCCCCCCCATATGTAGTCAACCAAGAAGACCTGCATTCACTGTTACATAGAAAAGGAAATACTAAGATTTTGCAGATAAAGGATACAAGCTATTAAAAACTTAAAAAAAAGCAACACATCCAATAAGAGATGAAGTTAGGAAAAAAGGGTCTTCTGCAATTCCAGCCAGATATTCATTTCTCTATAGTACAGGCAAAAACAAAATTCCACCAGCTGATCTGAAGAGACAGGATAGTAATAGCATGTGAGTTAGAACTTAAAATACCAAAGGAATAGCAACTAATAATTTGGCAGAAAAGAAGAGGGAGAACATCTCAGAAACAAAACCCATCGATGCCTTTGAATAAAATATTGGAAATGTTGTCTGATGGATCTTGAGCCCGATTTTTTCTTCAGCAAAGGGGAGATTTACATGAAAGCTTTGATTCTAGTTTCGACCTACATATGAGTAACATCAACAGTGCACAATGGTATCCTAAGGGTTTCTTCTGAAATACCAACTTTACTCAAAATCCTGGGAAGGATACAGTAACTTCATTCATTCATTTATTCATTCATTCATTCATTCATTCATTTATGTTTTCATGCATCCAAAATATATTTGTTAATCACTTGATATGTGCCCTGTATAGTGCTATGTTCTGAACATAGAGCAGTGAACAAGATTAAGTTCCTTTCTTCATGAGCTTTTGTTCTTGTGTGTTTCTGTGTATGTGTATGTGTATGCATTTGTGCATGCAAACAAACATGATCTATGCTTATCAAGGGTGTGAGAAGAGATAAAACATATATAATTTTGAATCAGAGAGAGAAAAATGATATATATTGAGTCACCAATTCTTGGTACTGGGAAACTATAATGATTTTGAGCAAGTATATGACAACCATTGATGTACTATAAAAAGATAGTTTGTGACAAGGTATCCTTGAGACTCATAAGAAGAGAGAATGACAAAAGCTAGGAGATGGTTTGAGATTCAAGCAGCAAGCTTGTTTGAGCAACAGGGTTGTGTTAAGAGGCAGAGAAAACATCTGATGTCATTATTGTGTCAGAATCTAGACATCAACAGCAGTGTAGATAGGGGAATTAAGTCAGTTTGCTATCGACTACTTTATTTTTGTCTCATTGATGGAGTTGACCAATATGTTTCCTGTATTTCCTGAGATGTTCATGGAAACCTTTCATGGAAACAAAGGTAGGAAAAATTGTCAGGAAAGAGTCACTTAGGTCACACATTCCAGAAAAAAACATATCAGATGTGCAGTGAGTCAAGGCTGCTAGATATGACAATTACACTCTTATCAATGACTTTTGAAGGAGAGATTTTAGTAAAATCATGGAATATGCTTTGCAAAGCAGAGCTTGTTTTTCCTACCTCCCACCCTGTGACTATCTCCTCACTCTACTAACCATGATTGGATTTTGGTACATAACGGGAATTCAGAAATGATTATTTAATGAATGAATGAAAAACTATTGAATAGGAAGGGTTAAAATTAGATTGGATGTTAAAAATGAGAGGAATTGAATGTAATATGTAATCTTTAGCACAAGTTAGTAAATAATAGTATGATTAACTCAAAAATCGTATATAGGTCTATACCTCTTAAAGGTTATTTCAGTTAAGGAAAAGTTGTTTTGGAGACCAAAAAAAAACCAAAAACCAAAACCAATCTATAAACTCAGCCAGAGGAGAAAGAGTAATTGGAAGAGAACAGGGGAGAGATATAGTATGAGACAAAGGAGGAAAGAATTGAATAGAGGGCATAAAATGTAAGTGAAGACAATCTTAAAAAGAAGAGTCTCTTTTTTTAAAGACCTCATTTTTTTTAGAGTGGTTTAAGTTCACAGCAAAAGTGAGAGAAAGGTACAGAGGTTTCCCATATATCCTTTGCCTTCACACACGCGCAGCCTCCCCCTTTCTAAGCCTTCTCCACCAGAGAGGTACATTTGTTACAATTGATGAACCTATACTGACTTTCATAATCACTCTTAGTCCGTAGTTTACCTTAGGGTTCACTGTTGGTGTTGTATATTCTATGGGTTTGGACAAAAGTGTAATGACACATATCCATCATTACAATATCATGCGGAGTATTTTCACTGCCCTAAAAATCCTCTGTGCTCTGCTCTTATTTTCATTGTCAGTGTTATACTGAATACAAAGGAGTAAAAGAGACAAGGTTTCTAAGAGGGTTTTAAAATATTTTTAATATTATTAAGATTTTTAGCCAAAAAGCAGACTTTGTTTCAAGGTAATCTGTCCAACCAAACCTCAGAGTCATGCACCCAGGGAGATCAGTAAATTTCTCTTAAGGGGAATTTTTAATGACAAGACAGATAGCTATCTGATAGACTTCATTTGTTTCGATTGCTTCTGCACTGTTGGAAAAGGTGACTTTGAGATGGCTTCCAGCCCTACATTTTTGATTCAGTGATTCATTTAAACCATCAATACTAACTATAGAATAATAATTCAAGCAAATCATAAAATTTTGGTCCCCAGCTTGCCATCAGTTTATGTGGGGTCTTGTGTCCCAAACAAAATGCTTTTATTACCATTACAAACACACACACATTATAAAACTAGACACTGCTTATACTTTATTTGAAGACAAAGATTACATTCTCAAGTGCTCATTCAATAATACCACATGTGATTTTTAATCATTTGTTTACCCTGCCAGAGCTCTGTAATTAGTGTATATCACTTATGAATTAATATTTCTAGTATATGATAAAGTGTTAGAAATGAAATTATTGTATAACACATTATTTAACATAATTATTTTAATGCCAGGCAATATCTGTGGTTCCCAGTGGTTGTTATTGATAGCTCCTTCCCTCACCTAAATGTGGAGGTCATCAAAAAAGGTATTTATATAGGGGCTACACTCATTTCTGATTTATTAAAAGTAGATATGTGTCATGGATTTATTTTTGCCAGTGATTTGCAAGGCTGAAACAGTAATTACCTCTCTAATCTTGTAGTATCTTTTAAAATTGCTGATGGAAGAAGTCATCACTAAGGTCCATTATTCTTAATTACTTTAGGTCAATTGACCTAGCATAACTACTTATAATACAAAGTAGTATACAGCATACCGTATGTCTAACAACTTAAATCAATAACAACATACTCATGGTAACTATCTTCAGTATAGATTTGAAAGAAAATGGGTTATGAATATTGTCAGCATATTTTACATAAATGTTCAAAAACTATGTATTTTAGGATTGGCCAAGTATTCTAAAATGCCCAATTGACAGCAAGAATGATTTTTTTCCCCTAATTTATGTTAAATATTTGTGTCCAAAACTTGTATTATGCAGAGAGATTATGCAGTATCATATGGAGACGGAGGGGACGGATATAACAAAACGTCATGTCCTAAGTCCTTGTTCCTTTGAAGTTTTCTCTGGCTTTTCATTGAATAACCTAGTTAGCTTTATGTCACATTATTGATCCCAATCTATCTTGTTGTCCTTGCTAACTAGACTTTAACTCTGGGACACTCAGAGTCTGTCTCTTACTCCTGTAAATCTTAAGACCTTGTTTTGCCTCACTTATAACTTGCCATTCTGATGTTTAAAGTTCTTCCCCATCCAGATTAGTCCCCTGGTCCATCTAATATGTAGCAAGATTATGACCTAGCGTAAACTGCACGCCAGGTGAATACCTGTCCTAAATAGCTAGAATTACTTTTGTTCAACTAACACCTTTTTACTCAGCAAACAAACCTACTATAGTTGTTACAGGTAAGATTAAAAAAAAAATATATATATATATATGTGTATATACATATATACACACATATATGTGTGTGTATATATGTATATACACATATATATATATGAAAACAATAATACATAAGCAATGTTAAAAAAAAGTTAAGCACTACAGAAAAGTATAAATTAAAAAGTCAAAGACAGTTCAAAATTCCAATGAACTCCCCTGTAGCAACCACTTTTGCTTATTTGGGGGTTTGAATTTCTTCTGAAACTGAAATCCATAACTCTAATAGTATAATTATTTTCTGTTTAGTCAATGTTAGGGAATATCTATGGACTTTGCTTTGAAAAATGAAGATGACTTCGTTTCCATCTACACCTTTTATTAGAGAGATTCTGAGGGTGGAGAAACTTCAATACAGAACACCTGGATGATGGAAACCTAACAAAAATCATTGTTTTAAATAAAGCTTGATTTCTGTGTATTAAGGAAAATACCCAAAGCTGAAAATAAAGAGGGCTCCTGCTGAGAATATGGAAAGCGGCAAGAGAATGTAGTCCCTTTCTAAGAAGAAAAAACTGGAAAATCTATGAAATTATAAAATATTTTAAGGCCTCACAGAGCTGAGATAATCAAATTACAAGAAGTGACAAAGCCTTCCTAGAAGAGGCAGGGCCCATGAAGTATCACCTTTTCCAAAGCATTGGGGAGAATATGTTTTAAAGTTCACTAATTCATTTCTCTCCCATTTTATTTCTTTTAACAAGACAGAACAACAGTCCATCTGACTGTTGATAGTTTTTGACAAATGACACATTTTATTTTTCTCTGGAAAATCCATCCTTTTACTTTTGTCATAACATTTACATACTTCAAACTCTTTAATGTTATGTATTATTATTATCTAACAGGTTTGTAAATGCAAGATTAATACTAGTCATCATTTATTAAACAATTATCCATTGGCCATCTACAATGTTCAAAGCACTGTGGTAGACACTGTGGATAAAGGAATTAATAAAAAAAAATATATCCTGCCTTTTGATGTATACTTTCTAGTGGGGAGACAGGCATCAAACAAAGACACAAATAAATGCATGTAACTGTAATTTGTAAGTAAAGATATCAAAACATAGAGTGAACCATAGAAAAATATTTTCTCTCATCTCATCCATAATATAGCCCAGTAGGTTTTCATAATACAGTTAACTTTTAAACAAATATGCCTGTTTTCAATAGCTCACAATTTTGCTCTTGTTATACTTGATAATCATAGCAGAGTTTTTTAGAATCTCTCTTTTTTAATATTAATAATAGATCTTTGGGTGGTTCAAAAATGTGGCAAAGTATTTGATTTTTAAGGAAAAATATTATATGCTTTTTTTCTATGAAACACAGTACATTAAAATCTTGTCCAATAAAAAGAGATTATACCAATTTCTTCCTACTAGAAACTTAAATATAAATATAGAGAAGTTAAAAGTTTTTTAAAATGAGAAAATTATAACCATATATAAAAAGATATATAAAATATACAGCTAAGCATGAGATAATTGGAGTGATTATTTTAATATCAGAAAAGTAGACTCCAGAACAAGGAATATTATAGGGATAAAAAGAACACTTCATAACGTGAAGGGGACAATCTATAAAGAACACATAATACCCTAACTGTCTACAAACCTGGAAAAAAGTCTTTTCTACACTAAAGGAAAGGAAAAATTATTTCTCCTCCTGACATTCTCAGAACGGTCTACTTCTGACACCAAGTGTGTGGGATTTTCCACACCAACCAATTCTCCAAACCCTCCGGAAAACATCCAGGTGTTCTGCAATTCAGCTCAATTCTGGAACTATTTACCTGGAGTTGGCATCAGATTCTACAAGTTAAAGTTTTCAGTCGCACAAGATGGCCTCCATTTCAGACACCAATCTGAAGTCTCAGGTTGTCTCCTGTATTTGAGACTGACCAGCTGTATAAATCAGGGTTCACACTGCCTCCTCCTTGCTTTAATAATTTGCAAGAATAGTTCATGAAACTCAAGGAAACACTATGTTTACCAGTTTATTATACAATAATGGATATGATAAAGGATACAGACAAACACCCAGAAGGAAAGATAGGTAAGGCTGGGTCAAAGAGTGCTGGGTTTGACCAGCAAACCCTGGGGTGGCCAATTAACAGATTACTCCAGACATCTGAATCAGAAAGAGGAGAGGGCGAAGGAGACAAGCGCTCCAGTGGTGATGGCCCGAGCAAAGCTCTTCTCCAGTTTTTACTGCTAATCTTATCAGTACATTTCAAGGGATGCAGGGGAATGGAATGTGTAGTTTTAAAAGCAGAAGCAAAAGCATACTCATTGATTATCAGGGAACAGTACAATCAAGGTAATGACGTGCAGACATACATCACAGGGGCAGTGTATACATCATAGGATGGGGGCAGTTTTACTACATTAGATCAAGCGTTTACAGAGTGGGAAAACATGTTGATCCACAGGCAAGGTCAGGCTGTCTTCAGCCTTGACATTTCAAAGGAGATCAGTTTTCCTGGACTGCGTTGCAGCTTCTCAACCAGCTGTTTCCCAGGCTGCAAACATTGCTTATTTAAATCTTAGCCAGCCAGGCTCTATGAGCCTCCACACACAAGAGTCCTGAACTCAGGAGCATCTCTCTTTGTGGAGTTGGGCTGTGTCACCCTCTCAGTACATGGATGTGTTCACCAACCCATAAGTCCTCCAAACCCCCAACTTTAGGGATTTTTATGGAGTCTTTCTCACATAGACATGGTTATTAACTTAATCTTCAGCCCTTCTTCCCTCTGAATGAAGCATCCACTTTCGGTGACCAATCCCTATTCTGAAGCTATTCAGTGGTTCACCAAGAGTTGCCTCATTAGAACAAAAAATGCTCCTATCACCCAGAAAATTCCAAGGGATTAGAAGTTCTATGATAGGAACTGGAGTCAAAGCCCAAATATTAGAACAAAGAATACTCCTAGCATCCCTATTGTTTAGGAAATCTCAAAAGTTTTAGGAGCTCTATGCCAGAGATGGGTCAAAAACCAAATAAAATGCTCCTAGCACCCTCATCGCTTAGGAAATTCAAAAGGTTCAGTAGCTGTATCTAGAAGCCAGTGATGAAAACCAAAATACGTATTTCTTATTATATAACAATTCCACAAAACTTATTAACAGCATTAAAATACTTGATGCAAAAACCGACAGAACTTAAGTAAACAGACAAATTGGCAATTATAGTTAGAAATTTCAACTAGCCTATCTCAGTAATTGCTAGAATAAATAGACAAAAAAGTAGTGGGGATATAGAAACCATTAACATTATTAACTAAATCAAAGATTGAAGACATTGCTTTTAAGAAACTAAAAAAGAAAATACATTAAAGTTAAATGTGTAGAAAAATGAAATATTAAATACAAGAGCAGAAATAATGAAATTGAAAATTATGAGAATAGAGATCATGAAAACCAAAAGATTTTTTGTTTACAAAGATAAATATGTTTGAGTATATATCTGGCTAGATCAATCAAGATAAAAAAACCTCACAAACATTAAGAATAAAAAGGATATATAAGTACCAATCTTAAGGATACTAAAACAATAATAAATATTATAAACAATATTTTGTAAACTGATTCAATGCAACTCAGATAAAATGGACAAATTCTTTGAAAGTCACTATAATAGGCAGAATTGACCCCAAAATACATCTCTACACTAATCTCTGGAATCTGTGAATCTGTTATGTTACATAGCTAAAGAGGCTTTGTAGATGTAAATAATATGAACCATGAATTTGACTAACATCTTAAATAAGCTTGGAAGTGGATTCATCCTCAGCACCTCTCAGAAGGGCATCTTGAGTTTAGTCTTGGGAGATGTTAAGCAGATGATCCAACTGAGCAATTCTACACCTGGATTTCTGACCTATTGAACTGTGAGATAAAAAATGTGTTTGATGCCACTAAATTTATGATAATTTGTTTTGTCAGTAATAGAAAACTAATACAAATATCAAAACTGACTCTAGGATAAATAAATAATTTAAGTTGGCCTACATCAATTAAATAAATTTAATTCATAGTATAAAATCTTTTCACAATGAAAACATTATGTCCAGATGGCTATACTGGTAGATTTTGTTAAACTTTTAATGAAAAAATAATACCAATGCTATATTACCTTTTTCAGAAAAGGAGTGTTATAATAATTCATTGTATGAGGCCATCACTACCCTAATACTAAAATGAGAAAATATTACTACACTATTGAAATCCATTGCAAAATACCTTATGGAATTATTGACACAAAAATATATTAATATGTAATAAAATATATTAATATAGAATATAATTATATACTAGCATATAAAATTCAATGATGTATCATAGTCTAATACACTATGCCTGCAGGGTTTTTTTTCCCTAGGAATGCAAGATATCCATTGACTTCTAAAAACATTTCAGTACATTTATCCATATTAAAAGAATGAAAGAGAAACACTATGGTCTAAGATACTATTACTTCTCACCAAGACTACTGCAATAACATATCAATTCATCTGTCATTTTCCACTCTTGCCCATTCTCTATACAATCTAATATTTTAGAAAGTGTGAACTAAAATTTGTTCTATTCCTACTCAAACCTTTAATGGATTCCCATTACACTCAGGAGAGAAAAAATAGAAAAACAAAACAAAATAAAGTTCTTAATAGTATAAAAGTCCAATATTATTTGGTCTCTTTCTGTTACTTTGCATCCCATCTCTGACCACTTACTCTACTGAGGTAACATCATGTTTTTTCTACTCTTTAAATGTATGTACCAAGCTCAGACCTACTTAGGGGACTTAGTAATTTCTTTACCATCTGCCTAGAATATTGTTAGACCTATGCATGACTTGCTGTCTCAGTTGATCTGGGTCTGTTCTCATAGAACATTGGCTCTGAGACGCCCTTTCCAACTAGTAATCTATAAAATCCCTCACTGCATTTTCCCCCCTACATTGCTTTGTTTCTTGTTGTAATGTTTGCCATAATACTTCTACGTGTTTTGTTAATCATTTATGTATATTTATTGTCTTTCTTTTTCCCAAAGCAAAGGTATTTTATCTGTATGTTCACATTTTGCAGTACCCTCAAGAGTGCTTGGCATAAACTAGACAGTAAATATATATTTATTAAATGCAAAACAAATGAATTGATAAAATGATGGTTACTGCTATCCCCTGCTAATATTCTCCTTATTTTTCTGTTTTAAGTCATTTGACTATTTCTGGTTCTAATTTCATGCTATAGAGAGGCATAACAGATTTATATCAGGAAAGATGAAATAGTACATGACTGAGGGAGGTCATTTATATGAAATATAAATTGTATTGGGAATCTTTAGGGAAAAAAAAGCTATAAATTTTTCCATACAACATTTCAAACAAAATGTTAATGTATTAAAAAGGAGTAAACCTGGAGGAATTTTAGGGCAATGAAAGTATTCTATAAAATACTATAATGGTAGATACATGTCATTGTACATTTGGCAAAATCTATAGAATGTGCAACACAGAGAGTGAATCTTAATGAAAACTATGGGCTTTGCATAATAATGATATGTCAACGTAGGTTTATTGATTGCAACAAATGTACCACTTTGGTGAAAGGTGTTGACAGCGGGGGAGGCCATTCATGTGTAAAGAAGGCAGGTGGTACACAGCTACTCTGTACTTTCTGCTCTGTTTTTCTACGAACCTAAAATTACTCTAAAAAATTGAGTCTATTTTTAAAAAAGAGTAGATTCTTCAATTTACTTGGGAATTCAGTGTACTTGACAGACAGACATTGACATATAATGCTTTTAAAAACATTTAAAAATATACTGTGGTGTTTAACATTTTATAGCAATTACTTGCATTCTTTGAAGTGAGTAGACATGTTTATAAAATTGATCTAACACTTAAAGTTATTTATTTAACCATTCTATTCCAAGGTATTTTTAATTATTGTGTCCATAGAAAAGTGCTTAGGAAAATAATTTATAATGGACACTTTAATTTGTGAGTAGTTCCTGCATATAGCTTATACATTATTCCCATTTATCTCTTGTTAATCATAAAAAAACCATTATTTCTCTTAGCCAATAATAAAGAATACAATAGGCATTGAAACAACTAGTATTTATCATTGGATCAAATGAGATTTAATTTATTATTAAGAGCTTTATAAGTAATATTTTAAAATGTGCATCAAAGCACATATGCCACAAAAATACCAGAAATGAATTAAATATTCAATAAATTTGTAAGAATCTTCTGGAAGTTATCTCTTTTAAGCTGTAATCCAAAGAAGGAGTTCACCTGTATAGAAGAGTGATTTGTCACCATCGACTTTATGTTTTATTTTTAGGATTTCCAAAATTACAGTTAATGTAGGTTACAGGGCTTTATCTGAAAATTTATCTGAAACCCAATAAATTCTGAAAGTCTGAAGGTTTTTTAAATAATTCATCTGGCAGTAAAATCTGATTTGACTTGAATTGATTTGATGGAATGCCTGACCTGAACAGGTAACAGGCTAATGATACTCTTTATTGATCCCTCCTACTGTGAATATTTATGTTTTTCTGAAGATATAATAATATGGTCAACTAAAGAATAGTACCCTAGATCCAACTGAAAGGTATTGTAAAATAGATTGCATGTACACTGTACTACTTTTTGTACAATTTAGTAATTCCTGAAATCTAAAGTTCTCTGGCCTCGAGGGCTTTAGATAAGAAAGTGTTAATTTAAACATCCTTATGAAAATAAATTTTGAGCAATATGGATGGGCATTCATTGAAAAGTAATAAGCTTAAACCAACATCTGGCATGTAATAAGTGAAAAATAAATGTTAACGATTATTATTAACCTGAATTACTGGTCTCCCAACTAACTATAAAAAAAAAAGAGTGTTTATCAACTTTATCACTTTTATCACATCACTTTTATCAAAGTGTATTATATCAAATACAACATCTCAAATTCAATATTTATTCACTGTCACTTTCAAACAACAAACGAAATATTCTTGATCTGTATCCTTTCCCATCCCAACTCAGTTATTGCAAATCTAGTCTCCCAGTTACTCAGATCCAAAACCTTGGTACCACTTGTGATACACTGATACTTTCATTCTAGAAACAAAACATGCTAGCATCAGAAAATCTTGCTAGAATCTGTTGGCTGTAACTACATAATATATTGAGAACCTGACCGCTTTTATTCAGCTCCATTGTTAACCCATTTTCAAAAGAGCAGATCTGTCTCATCTGGATTATTGCAATACCTTATAACTGGCCTGCCTAATTCTATTTGATCTTCCCCCACCTCCTCTATTCTTTTTTTTTTAATGTTTATTTTTGACAGAGAGAGAGAGAGAGAGAGAGAGCGCATGAGGGGGGAGCGGCAGAGAGAGATGGAGACACAGAATCTGAAGCAGGTTCCAGGCTCTGAGCTGTCAGAACTTCAGAGCCCAATGTGGGGCTCGAACTCACGGACCGTGAGATCATGACCTGAGCCAAAGTCAGACACTCAACTGACTGAGCCACCCAGGCACCCCAAAACCTCCTCTATTCTTAACAAGGAAGCTTAGAGATTCTTCTAAAACCTTATTCATACTACCCAAAGCAATCTATCAATGAAATCTCTATCAAAATACTAATGGCATTTTTCACAGCTAGAACAAATAATACTAAAGTTTGTCTGAAACTACAAAAAAACCCTGAGTAACCAAAGAAATTTTGAGAAATAACAAAGTTGGAGGCATCGCATTCCGGATTTCAAGATATACTACAAAGCAGTAGTACTAAAAACAGGATGGTACTGGCACATAAATAGACATATAGATCAATAGAACAGAATAGAGAGCTCATAAATTAACACGTGCTTATATGGTCAATTATTCTAAGAAGACAAGAATATATAATGGGGAAAAGACATTCTTAAATATTTGTTATTTTAAACAGCCACAAACTATAAATCAAAATGACTATTTATTAAATCAAGCCCTCTAAGAACTTTTACACAGTAATGCACTAAATTTTCTATTAAGCTAATAATGGAAGACCAATAATTCACAATTTAAAATTTCATATATGTACATAGCACATCCTGAGTACATTTTTACTAATATGTGAAGCTGAATATGATAAAGCTCTTATTTAAATAATTTTAAATTCTCTTTATTATATTTGCTTTCCCTGAAATTACTAATAAGTGAGATTTTATAATACATTTAAGTATTATACAAATAACACTTACTAGAACCTACTGTGCACCCAATATGAATATTGAGTTTTATATATCTCATTTAATCTTCACATCAATTTTATGAGGAAAATAATATCTCTATGTTTTATAAATGATGAAATCTTTGTTACCACATAAATGTAAAGTCTTGCTTTTTCCAAAGTGCTACTTGTGTTAAAAGATATATTAACAGATCTACTTACAAAAATATTTTACAAAAATGCCTTTAATTTGATTTATTTTTGAGGAGTGGGGAAAGAGCAGAGGGACAGATAGAAAGAATCTCAAGCAGGCTCCACACCCAGCATGGAGCCCAACATGGGACTCAATTCCATGACCCTGGGATCATGACCTGAGCTGAAATCAAGAGTCAGATGCTCAACCAAATGAGCCACCCAGACTCCCCAGACTCCTTTCATTTGATGAAATGTTTGTCTATTCTTTTTATTTCACAAATTCCTAGTGATTCCTACTGTATATTTCTATAATAAGCTGGATACCCATGCCAAAGAGAATGACATTATCAGTAGAGTGTGGTTTAATTTAGAGAGTGGCACAATTATCTGTATCTACATATGTATGTTCTAGGACCTGAATGTTTATTTTAAATGTTGCCTTTGGAGAAAATGAGCCTCTCAAAAGGGTCAACAAATGTTCATTAGCTGTTTAGATCTTTGCATTTCCATGTTCCCAAAGCAACTTAGCAGTGGCCAAGTTATTCTGGCTTTCTAAGTCATTTAAAAATTAAAATGAAAATAGTTGCATCTTCCAATTAATTGGGGTACAGATGTCAAATATAATCCATTAAGTCCTTCAGCCAAAAGGTAGAAGTACAAAAAAGTGGGGAATGGATACTCAAATTAGATCATTGTAAGTAACAATATTTTAATATTAACAATAACTATATATTGAAAAACAAAGAGAACTTGAAATTTGCAGGGTGAATAGATTGATATTTTATAGAAGGTAGTTATGACATATTCTAAAGAGTTAAAATTCAAGCTGTAACCAAAATGAATTAGAAGATGCTCTTTGACGATGAAATGAAGAACACTCCAGGCATGGTACACACCAGGTGCAAATGTCCTGCAGCTGAAAGAACTTGGCTTATTCCAAGAACTCAAAGAATATTAGAGTGCCTAAAGCACAGTGAAGAAAAGATGAAGGTAGTCAGAGATAAGGATGGAAATTCACAGAGGAACGCAATTACACGGTAACTTTCAGACCAAAGTAAATAATATGATTTGATCCTAACTTCAGTGGGAAGTCATTGAAACACTTAATCTGCAGTGAAATGTGATGTGATTTGGATTTTAAAGTGGCTTTTGCAGCTGGATAAAAAATGGATTGGGATGTAAGATAAATAGAGATGGGGAAATAAGTTTGCATGTTACTGGTGTGGGCTAAAGTTATAAATGTGAGATGAATAAAAGAGGAAACATGGGGCATAATTGGGGCATAAGACTGAAAGGATCACAGACAGATTGTTTGGGAGAGATCATGTGGACATGCAAATAAAGAATCAAGACTAGGAGTCTGGGGTAGAGAAATTAATTAGGAAACATCAGCAGAGAGGTGGTGTTTAAATCCACTGGTACTTATGATTATCATCACAGGTTAAATATTCAGAGACCAAAGAATTGGACCCAAGCTGGTACCCTGGGAAACCCAGATATGTGGAGGCTTCGTACAGGAAGGGAGTGAACAACAGATAGCAAGGCAAATCCAGGTTGAGGAAAACAAGGCACAGTGGTATAAAAGATGTTCCTGCTCCCCTCCAAATCCCACCCCTATACACTGTTTTGCAATGAGGAAGAGATTATTGTGCCACTTTGTTATAGTTTCTAGAAGGCTGAGTGAGATGAAGATAGACAAATGTTCTGGACAAATCTTTTGTTGTTGACTGTAGTAGAGGCAGGATCCAGTCAGCAATGGATTGAATAGGAAATGCAGCTTTGTTGACAGGGAGAGGGGGATGGGGGTGAAGTTTGATCCAGGGAAGCATTTTGTTTTGTTTTTCTTTATTCTTAGATGCTGTTTTTAAGTGGGGTAGTAGATCACCATTTAATGCTGATATAGATAATCTGGAAAGAGTTTGCTGATAGGATGGGGAGACAGAATTAACAAGGACATGAGACTTTGAGAATGAGATAAGGAATGGGATCTGAGCGAAAGTGGAGGAAGTACTCTGATAGAAAAGAGAGATTTTACTATCCTAAGAGTAGAAAAGAGAGAGAAAATGGGATTCACACATGTATAAGTTTGTACACTCAGCAGAATTTATTGCTAAAACTGCATATCACATTTATTCATGCATTTGTGTTAGAAATAGATCATGCTTTTTTTCCTCTGCTATTTGTATAATTCTATTAAATTGCTTAGTATTTTTTCATGTGTCGGTTGGCCATCTGGATATCTTCTTTGGAGACGTGTCTATTCATGTCTTCTGCCCATATCTTCACTGGATTATTTGTTTTTCGGGTGTTGAGTTTGGTAAGCTCTTTATAGAGTTTGGATACTAGCCCTTTATCCCATATGTCATTAGCAAATATCTCTTCCCGTTCCGTCAGTTGCCTTTTAGTTTTGTTGATTGTTTCTTTTGCAGTGCAGAAGCTTTATATCTTGATGAGGTCCCAATAGTTCATTTTTGCTTTTAATTCCTTTGCCTTTGGAGACATGTTGAGCAAGAAATTGTTACGGCTGAGGTCAAAGAGATTGTTGCCTACTTTCTTCTCTAGGGTTTTGATGGTTTCCTGTCTCACATTTAGGTCTTTCATCCATTTTGAGTTTATTTTTGTGCATGCTGTAAGAAAGTGGTCTAGTTTCATTCTTCTGCATGTTGCTGTCCAGTTCTCCCAGCACCATTGGCTAAAGAGACTGTCTTTTTTCCATTGGATACCTGGAATCTTTCCTGCTCTGTCAAAAATTAGTTGGCCATACATTTATGGGTCCAGTTCTGGAGTCTCTATTCTATTCCATTGGTCTCTGTGTCTGTTTTTGTGCCAATACCCTATTGTCTTGATGATTACAACTTTGTAGTAGAGGCTAACATCTGGGATAGTGATGCCTTCCACTTTGGTTTTCTTCTTCAGTATTACTTTGGCTATTCAGTGTCTTTTTTGGACCCAAAGCAATCTACACATTCAATGCAATCCCAATCAAAGTTGCACTGGCATTCTTCTCAAAGCTAGAACAAACAATCCTAAAATTTGTATGGAACCACAAAAGTTATTGTACTTTGTATAGTTCATTATAGAACACAAAGTATATTATCAGAGATTGTTAATGCATTTCAAGATTTGATGACTCATATTTTTCATAAAATTTCTGCATTTCTAAAATTCTGAATTGAAGTATTTCTTTCCATAGTTTGAAAATATATTCAAGATAATTTAACTTCCTGTAACTAAAAAATGATTTATTCTTTTTCTAGTATCAAATGTTATTTGAATAATTAGTGCTAGAAAATTTCAAAAATGAATGAAATTGGAGTTTGATTTTAAATTATGGAAATAATAAGGCACTAGAATCTGGATCATTCTGAGAAATTTAGTAATAGTTTTTAGAATGTGGGTTAGATGTGGATTTTAGGATGCTATTTTGGAATGAATTGTAAAGGAATATACCTTTCACAATGTCAAAGGTACTTGTAGAGTAGCAATGTTTGATCTTCTTTTAATTTGGACTTCTTCAATTCTTCCTTACATGAAGATTTAATACTAACATATTGACAGACAATATAAAATACATTCCAATGATTTGTGACCAACTTAATATACTTTTGGGTTTCTTTCTGCATGATGTAACAAATGATTTAAATTATGGAATGTTTAGTCCATTCCATAAATTTTTGTATTCCTTTCTTGAATCAGAAAGATATGGAGTTCTCCAAGGATAGATACATGCTATTAACCCCATTTTTTATTTTTCTTTGAAGACATCTCATAGACTACTACTACTCTATGGTGTTTCAATAATGATAAATTGTGACAGAATTTCAATGAGATATAGAAAAATTGTGCAGGGCACATGGTATGTATATTAAATTATTTCATTTCTTACATATGAGCTATGAAGCTAGGACTGCTCTAAACTGCAATAGATGAAAGTGTCATATTTAATCACACTAATAAAATGTATATTCTCAATCACCAGCTTGTTTAAGATACATTTGAAATTCCAAAGAGCTTACTAAGTGAACAAATTAAAATCACTCGGCCTTGGCATAGTTAGGGTATGATATATAACACAGTTTACCTCTCAAGCACTCAGTATATATTTCCTTATGATTTTGAAATACCTTTAAAAATATATTATTACCTTGAATGTGTAGCATAGGCTTGGCTCAAAAATTAGGCTTTGGAATGATGCAAAACAGAATGTGAATTAATTCATGTCTGCCAAGTACATGTTAAACAACTGTTCTTAATAAGTCAATTTATCTCCAGTGTTGCAGGGAAAACTTTCTTGCATATTGAAAAGAATCCTCCAATATAAGAATCTTCACTTCTGAATCCTTGCTCTTATACAAGTTACTGTATTAAAAATTAAGATCCTCTGGGGGCGCCTGGTGGCTCAGTGGGTTGGGCAACCGACTTTGGCTCAGGTCATGATCTCGCGATCCGTGAGTTCGAGCCCCGCATCGGGCTCTGGGCTGACAGCTCAGAGCCTGGAGCCTGTTTTGGATTCTATGTCTCCCTCTCTCTCTGACCCTCCCCTGCTCATCCTCTGTCTCTCTCTGTCTCAAAAATAAATAAATGTTAAAAATTTTTTTTTAAAAAATTAAGATCCTCTGGAATCTATAACTTCCTAAATGTGGGGATGGAAGTTCTTCATGTTAAACAAAACTGACATGGAGAGTTTGGGACCCAGAGAATTCATGAAGTAAGTGAGATAAAGCACATACTTTGAATAACTTGCTGGAGTTATTCATGATACAAGGTGATACTTATTGACAATATACGATATAGTCATTTGAATTTATTGAACATTGATGATGCTTGGCCCAGTGCAGCATCTTTACTCCCATGAGCCTGATACTGGTGAAGAACCAGCATGGGATAAACCAAGTCATCTTGGCTCATTGCCTGAGATCCACATTTTAACCTCTCTCACATTCTGGTAGATAATGCTTTTCTCATCCCTTAGACTTCTTATCCTGGCAAATAAATCTTATTTTTGGTTCTTTTCCTTAGTGATGAGTCTCAGTGACTGCTTTTATTAGGTATCTTCTGGGGTCTCCATGTTGGTGCCTCATCTAGTACAAGCTGAGCCAAAGCCTTTATCCTCAAATACAGGACCTTCTGGCATCTCCATAGGACAGAGAATGGAACACTGAAGACACTGTAACCTTTTAACTCTTTGGGGAGCCATCAATTTATTACAGGATTAGGAAAGATCTGAAAGGTATCTCATTTCACTGTATTTCATCATCATAGTGCTAAACCAAAATTTATATTACCACAAAACTTTATATATAGTTTCTTTAGATTTTCTAACTAGTCACTGGGAACACCATCCATACATGTGTATTTCTCCTGGAAAGAATTGTATGCAACATTTTTCAGCATCTGAATGTTTTTTATTCAAGTTCAGAACTTTATTGAGACCCAAAGTAATGTTTTCAGAAGGACTAGAGTGTGTTTTGTTGTTTTGTTTTGCTAGAAAAGGGAGGAAAGAATATAGGTCTTTTTGCAAGTGCAGCCAGGTATTTATCTCCAGAAAAATTAGATAAGATTCTCATCAACTCAGTGAATTCTTTAAATCCTGTGTCCCAACCTGGCCAGATCTGAATAATACCATGACTTTCCACCTCTTCAATGGCCATAGTGTTATTCAGTTACCATGCTATTAAGAGCTGACACAGGATTCATTTTAGAACAACAGCAGAATTAGACAATGTAATGAATAAACTGGGGGGAGGGGAGTGTGTGTGTGTGTTTGTGTGTGTGTGTGTGTGTGGTAAAAGTTGGATTTCTGTAATTTTGTGGCAAAGTAGACATTCACATAATTTTGCAATGTACAGATTTCTTTAAAGTATTGTAAGACATAACATTTTAATGGAAATAAGCTAACTAAAAAAACCTAGAGGTATTTCAAATATTGTTTCTCTATATATTTCTCCCTTCAGAAATTTCTTTCTTATCTTACACAACAGTTGATCTCTTGTTATTAATCTTTTCAGAGTTACCAACTCTTTAAATTTGATTCCCAGAAGTTAAGAGGACATATTTATAAAGCTGGCATATTTTGCATGTAAGTTCCATGCAGTGTGACCTGCCTGAAGCTCACTTTCAGATTAAGAAACTTTGCCTTGAGAAGAGCTAACAGGTCTTTCCCTCCTCAGTATGTACCTTTCAAGACAGAGTTATCTTGTGAGTAAAATATAAAATAAATTTCTTAAAGGTACAAAATAAATTATCCCAGTAGGCTTTAGGGTCCTATTAATGGCCCTATTTCACAGGTGAGGAAATACTTGGATTACTCTCTTTGGGGCTTAGAGATGTCTCTTGCTTGGAGACAAGATTTCCATATGGAAATCTAGGTGGACCTAGCTTAACAATGGCATGTGGCTTGCATTCCTTGATGCACATCACCAGTTATGGAGAGTGAATAGGGCTTTGGGGGTAATGTTCTACTCAAAAAAGTATGCATGAACTGGCCATTCCTGGGATCCTGGCAGAGAGCATGGCAGCCATTAGAGTCCAGGATCACTTTTTCACAAGGATGAAATGAAATCTTTAGCTTCTGGCTGGGGGCCTGTTTCATCACAGATGGATCATGTAAAAATTTTGTTGATACTATACATCCTATTAGCCATACAATCAGAAATGTGTGCTTTAACATAGCATCTTCCACATTAGACATTCTAGATACTACATTTTTATCCCAGATTTGCATTTAGTACAGATCCTTGCAAGTTGTGATTTCTTTTTGCTCACTCTGGAAAGGCATGTCTCTATATTACTTCCTTTTCAAGGTATCTGCCTTTTAGTCCCAGAAACAAAGAATACTATTGGTTTTTAGAAAAAAAAAATTCTGCTTCCAAAATGCAGAAATTAGCTGGAATTGTTTTTCTCATTTTGATGGTAAATTGCCTGATAAAGAACCATGTTTCTTTCCTGGATTTAACCATCTTTAGAATCAGAAATAAATGCTTCTGGGGCGCCTGGGGTGCTCAGTCAGTTAAGCGTCTGACTTCGGCTTAGGTCTCGATATCATGGTTTGTGAGTTCGAGCCCCTCATCAGGCTCTGTGCTGACAGCTCAGAGCCTGGAGCCTGCTTCAGATTCTGTGTCTCCCTCTCTCTCTTCCACTACTCTGCTCACACTCTGTGTCTGTCTCTCAAAAAAGTGAATAAACATTTAAAAAAATATTAAAAAAAAAAAGAAATAAATGCCTCTAAGATGACTGATGGTAGTCAAGAGTAGAATGTATCATTATAAATTCACACTGGGATATATCCCAAGACTTTAGCTTCATTGTTATTGTGTATAAATCAACTGATTGTAACCTATTAATGGCATAACAGAACATTAGATATTAAGATTTCTAATTGCCTAAGATTTTTAACATAGCAACTTAAAATTTAGCTTTATTGTTAACTGGAACTTTATTAGATATGGTATGGATTATGATTTCTAGTTAAAGATAACTTTATAATGTAAGCTGCATTTTGAGAAGATATCACCAAATTTTATAAAATTGCTTAAAATTTAAAAATAATATTTTAGACACAGAATTTCTTGCCCTTCATTTCCAAATCAAAGCTCTGTCAAACTGTGGTTTAAGGCTTTTTCATTTAAATAACTTACTCTTGGTGCCTAATTGTTAAAACAATAACCAGACAAAAATCTAAGTGACCTACTGTCCCTGGAACACTTATGTAATTATAATGAACTTTCTGAAATTTAACTTATAAAAGTTTGAATTTTTTGCCTGCTTAACTCTGCTATCGGAAGTGAATGTATATCTTTCATTTATTTACAGGAATTAAGACTGTTGTCAATGGTAAAAATATGTTTCGCTCCTTCTCTTAAATTGAATTCTATTGTAAATGATAGATTTCAAAAACATTGAGTATCTGATTTATAATATTAGTTCAAGAGTATTCCAAAATTGTGGTAACTGGCAATCCTATCTCATTTCTGCAGTGCTCAATGTTGATACAACTTCTTGAGAAGTTGTTAGTACTTACAGTGGAAATGTATAAGAAAAGCTTATAATAATGTACTACTGCAACATGATAGAAAGTGAAGAAATAGTGCCAAGTTAGTATCACAAGAACACAAAATGGATCAAGCAGATAAAGTAATGAGATCTGGATCTAATGCTTCTTCAGTATGTCAGAGCATTATGAAGATCAGGTTTGTTGAGCCCAAAAGTCATTATCTTTTTGTTACTATTTGTTGGTTAATATGACTCTGTAGTAGCAGTGAGTTCTCCTGAGAAATATTTATTCAACAGTTGGTGATAATGAGTGTTGGCTTTTTTTTTTTATTGTGGTTGCTGTTGTTGTGTTTTATGTTTTGTTTTGTAGTGTTCTATTTTGTTTTACTTTTTAGCCAGTGCCATGGTTAAATGGTCTCAAAAAGATAACTAGATATGACCAAATATAAACTTGGAAAATTCCTAATAGCATTATGTGGACAAGCTATTTAATCTTCCTCAATTTCAGTTTACTCTTCTGGCAAATTATTTCAATCATACCTTGAGGGAGATTTGTCAGGGTTAAATAAGATAACACAGATGAAAACGACTAGTGCCTCATTGGCACTATGATTATTTAATAACGTTCTTAGTTCCATTCTTGTTTGAATAACATGTTTTGGCAAACCTTTACATTTATAATTTAAAAATGCAAAATTGTGAATATGCTTGGAGACAATTACACAATCTTCATTTTATAGGAGTATGTATGTTACAATGAATGAGATAAAACTAGAGTAACTAATTAGATTTCATTAACTTTGTTTACAGCTCATCCATGCACTCAATAGATCTCTCAGTTTCCTTACTCAAAAAAAATGAGGATAATATTTAATATCTAGGATCAGTAAAAGATAAATTGAGATTGAATACATTAAATAGATTTAATTAGGCTATATTTCCTCTTTAAATGAATTATTCTCAATAACTTTTACCCCACTTCAGAAATTAAAGCACAACATTTTACTTAAAACATTTCTCTGCTCAAAATAGAATGTACATATTATATATAACCCAAACCATGAGTGTAGTTTTCAGATATGTAAGTGTCTTTCTTAAATAGTTACGCACCATAATGAAAAATTAATTTATGTTGAAAGCTTTTTTATAGTGGAAAATCCAGAGATTTTGAGTATAAGGAGTTGATCCAGTTCTACTCCTTACTAGCTATAGAATTTGAAGTAATTTACCTGTATCTCTTTCTCAGTTTTCGCTACTAGAAAATAGTTCTCCTGAAATTATTATCATTACTAATGATACTGTCTCCCACCTTCCCACTACCACCTACTTCTTAAGGCTATTGAAAGCAAAATAAAATGAGAAAATATGTACAAAAAATGTTTGAACAATGTCTATACTGAAGGTCATCATTACTACTTCTGACATTGAAAACAAATCCTTAATGCTGTCCTCAATACTTTTCCATATAAATGCTCCTTCTCTCACTTGTTTCTGATGTCCATTTCAACCACTCATTAGCTTGTCCATGACTAGTGAAACACCATTAACTGCACAGAAAGTGACTTTGCTTAACATTTGAGGTGTGTGATTGCTTAGATTATTTTGTGATTTGTGACATTTTCCCTAGTATGCTTCTATCAAAAATTATTTACCATAACTTGAAAGTCAGAACTCAGAAAGTTATAACTATATATCAGTTGCTCGATCAAATGCAGAAAATTGTATCATTTTCTCTGAATCCTGCAAATACATTATGCATATTATTTTCTTTTGGAAGAATCATCCATGAGATGTAGAATTCAATTAGCATTACCAGCTCAGATTACACAACTGTGGAAATCATAAAGACAGAAATTAAATAAACAGAGTTATGTCTTAACAATGGGTGGCAGCTGATTCATGACTTCTGGGAGAGATGGCAAATTAGGAAGGAAGGATACCAGTTTGGGCCGATATAGAGTTTGAAATACTGTATAATACTGGTATATATAACTATTACTGAACATACAGCTACTACAAGTTGAAATAAGAGAGGAAGTGCAGAAAATATGAAAGTAGTAAGAAGATTTTACTAAGTATCTATGATATGTTAGTTCATTAAACATATAACGTTTCAGAATGTGTGTCTGTAATCAGGAAGATTGTGTTGGACCCTAGGCTCCACAACTTACTAGTTAGTGACTTTGAACTGTTCACCTTGCCTATACGGCTCAGTTTCCATACTCATTAAATGGGAATGATAGCAACAACAATAACAATACTTAACTCATAGAATTATTTTGTAGATTAAATTTAAATATCTAAAGCATTTAGAGTATTGGAAAGGTCTGTTCTAGCTTTATACACTAGGAAACCAAGACCTAGGAAGAATAAGAATTTCATAAGGTCACTGCAGACAGCAAGTGTCGGGACTGGAATCCATCTGCTTATAAGTCAATGCTTTTTCTACTGTGCCAGAAAGAGAGTATGATAATGATAGTCATGAACTATTGTAAGTAAGGTGGAAATACAAATGAACTATGCCTGCAATGAAGGATGAGGGAGGGAAGTCAGCAAGGGAAACAGGTAGTCTTTGACAATAGTTTTTAGTATATGTGCTGCCGAAGCGAGCACTTGACAATAGTTTTTATTGCATTTAAAAGAACTTGAATGTAAGGGGCACCTGGCTGGTACAGTCAGTTGAGACACCAATTTTAGCTCAGGTCATGATCTTGTGGTTGGTGAGTTCGAGCCTCACATCTAGCTTGCTGCTGTCAGCTCAGAGCCCTCTTAAGATAAATAAATATTCTATTCAGAAAAAAAAAATAATAATAAAAAAGAACTTGAATGTAAGGAACATAGTATTCGATACATGGATTGGGAGATTTTTTTGGAAGGTTTGATGACTTATTTTTGAGTGTTTGCTAGTCTGTGGCTCATTTCCCTCTGAGGATGTATTTACAGCCCTCTCTACTTTTCTTTTTCTCATTGAGCCACATTCAGCGACTTTCTTTGCAACTGCCCAGTCCAAGATGGCTAAATTTAAAAAAGCTTTTAGTGAAAACACAATAGTCTTGTAACAAAAGTTTTTATCACCATTATTGAAGACATAGTCATTCCTCCCCTGGACTACTATAAAGGCCTGATTACGAAAGCCTCTTCAGTTTATTCTTCATATATCAGCCAGCATGAGATTTTGAACAGTGTAAATAAAATGTTGACCCCCTACGAGCCCCCTGAAACCTTCCAAAGTTTCCAAACTTACTTTCAAAGAGACCTAAGCCACTTACCATGGTCTCCATGGTTATACATGTTTTGGTTTGTGCATTCCCCTCCCATATCAATTCATAATACTATTCTAGCTTATTCAGATTTGACCACACTGGTCTTTCTTCTTTCTGTCCCTTGACCATGGAAGTCATGCTTCCACTTTTTGCTATTCCTTTTACCTGTGATGGTATGCTTTAAGGTTAGGTCTTACATCTATTACAAAGTATTTCCTTCATTATTTTTTTTTTACGTCTTTATTTATCTGCCTTCTCTCTCACTCACATATACAATATAAGTACCATGAAATAAAGTATTTGTATATCATGGTCAGTTCTGTGCCCTTATTATACTTAAGTGATAAGTAAATAAAATGACATGTTCTCCTTTACATACAGAGATGAATCATCAGTATGGCCCACAATCTGGATGATCACCCCTCTTTTACTATTGAACTTTCACTAATCTATTTTCTTTTGTATTTAATTTACTATGTTACTGAAAGGAATTAAGGGTGTCTCCAGTGGTCAAGAAAGTACATGAAAAAAGAAAGAATTAAAAATTGAACCCATATGTTCCTGAGGAATGCAGCTTGGTTTTCTGAGGCAATCCATTGACTGGTTACAATGCCCTCTTAAGCAATTGTATTTTCTTGAAATCAGTATGCTGTGACTAAGCTACTTGTGAGAACAGAGGATTGATTTCCCTCTTATACTTCCTTTCCAAGTTCAAACCCTACCGTAAGAAGAAACAATTAGATTCCCTTTAAATGCGATGTTACTGATGAGCTTGTTCCATGGTCAATGGTGGAAATCAATTTTCATTTAAGAACCTACAGTACTTTGCCTTTTTCCTTTTTTGTAGTCTTTATCGATTCTTTTTCCCGTGGAAAGACACTATCCATTCTGCTGTAGCCAGGCAATGTTTCTAAGTTCTATAATAATAGAGTAAAAGTTCCCAGAGAGCTTTCCTAAACTGGCAATGTGCCCACTTTGTAATATGTAGATGAAGGCCATTCTATCTTTTATGGAACCCAGGAGAAGACTTTCATTTAGAAGAGAGATATATCATTGTGGCAAGACTCAAAATAAGTTCCTAGATTTATAAAAAACAAGGGAGGCTACCTTACAGAGAATGCCTCCGTGTTTCACAGCAACGTTGTTTTTGGACAGTTGCCTTCTCAGATTAGACAATCTTCCCTTCTTTGTTTACAGTGAAGATTACCCATGAAATGGTTGGAAGGTGAAAACAGCATCTTTCACATTTAGTTTTCACATGTAAGTCTTCTCTGGCATGAGTTTTCTGATAAACATTTAATAAACTCTTCTCCATGCACAATTGTTATTTCATGTCTTTTGTACTAGAGGATAATGTGTCACTTAAATGCATGAATCAGTAGGAGAAAACAACAGCAACATAACTTAAACCTTATAATGAAATATAATTAATCCTGATATTTTTATTTATAAATAACAGCAGAAAATTAATACCCTACCTCATTTAACTAAAACAGAAAGGAAAAAAAAAAAAGCTTTTCCCAGGATCCAAATGAAAGAATTTAAAAAAAGTTTTTGACTACAATACTTTGGCATTGTACCCTGCCAACAAAATTGTATCTTACTTTTAACTTTTTTTTTATTTAAAAAAAATGAAACTAAAATAAAATCATCTAGCCATATGTATTTTTCTGCCCTACTTTATGAGTTTTTTCTGCTATCTATTCTTTCTCAACTGAAAATTAGAAAACTTTCATTATCCGAATTATGTTACAAAGCATTCTTTGATTACAAAATTAAAAACTTGACAATAAAATGAGAAAATTATTTTCTTTTTACATCATGCTTATGAACACATGCTAATTTGTCTAACTTTTTAATTAAAAATGCTCTTTACTTCTAGTAGCTAATAACTTCCAAAATGAACTTCAGCTGTGTTTATTAACTGAAAATTTATGCTCCATTTTTATTTAAAAGTATACTATATGAATTTGACTACTTCCTAATTCTAGAGATTTGGTGTGGTCTTTATTTCATTTTCTTTGTGGATCTCTGCATTTTTAGCATGATTTTCACCAGTGTATACAACTTTCCCTTTGTTGGAGCTGCTGGTGGATTTGAGCCTTGCATTGTCTAGTTTCTGGAGTGAGGTAATCAGAACTTTAAGTAACTGGTTTACTTAAAAAGAGTCTTTTGAGTCTTTGAGTACACAAATGTGGCCCAGCAGCCACACTATCAAGACTTGGATTTCTTAATAGTAGTATCACAATGGAATGTTTTTAGCTGTGATTTCTAGTATTTTCCCTCCTGGGAACTTCACCTGTATACCTTTGATGCAGAGTATTCTATTGCCCTCTGGGATGCCAGTCAGACTTCAATTCAGCTGTCAAATCAATCAAAAAAAAAACAAAAACAAAAACAAAAACAAAACAAAACAAAAAAAAGGAAAGAGCTAAATCAATAAAGTAGATCTTAGACATGGTATCTTTTACCACCTAGATGTCTATACTTTCTGAAAAAGCATGAAAATCAACTTTTAAGATGTTTCATAGGAAAGTCTGAGGAACAATGTGTATATGTGTATATTTAAGTGTAAGTTAAACATAAGCTTTTAGGTCATCTGCAAGGACTTTTTACCATTAAGTGATAATAGTTTTCTTTTCTTTTTATTGTTACTGAAGTTATTTATACAAATATATAAATATATGATATACATATATATGTATATACATATACATATATATACATATATACAATATAATGATATATAAATATCAGTCAGTTGAAGACATTTGGAAAGATTTAGAGGAAAAATTGGAAATAATTTTTCCAGGTTCTTCTCCACTAAGTATGGATTAGTTTTTAGCTGCCTCCCTTTCACTTTGTGGTTCATTAGTGTGTTTCCTGTATATTCTTTTTTTTTTAAATTTTTTTAATGTTTATTTTTGACAGAAAGAAGGAGACAGAGCATGAGCGAGGGAGGGCAGAGAGAGAGGGAGACACAGAATCTGAAACAGGCTCCAGGCTCCTAGCTGTCAGCACAGATGTGAGGCTCAAACTCACAGCCCCCGAGATCATGACCTGAGCCAAAGTTCGACGCTCAACCGACTGACTCACCCAGGCGCCCCTCCCGTATATCCTAATTGTCTTAGAGATCCTTTTAATAGTCTTCATTTCTATAGACTTTTTCACTGTAAAATATAAAACATGATCATTATCTGCAACTCGGAACCTGAGAAATAAATACCTGTACCATATTCATGCATTTCTTTCCAAATCCAGTAAGCTAAGTGTGTTAAATTAAATGGTATATTTCTAACTAAAAGAAGCATATTTTCTCATGGTGGATAGGGTTACCAGAGAAAAACACCAGATAGGTGTTAAATTTGCATTTCAAATTACCAATGGACATTTTATTATTAGAAGTATTTTCTTTTTTTTTTTTTTAATATATGAAATTTATTGTCAAATTGGTTTCCATACAACACCCAGTGCTCATCCCAAAAGGTGCCCTCCTCAATACCCATCACCCACCTTCCCCTCCCTCCGACCCCCCATCAACCCTCAGTTTGTTCTCAGTTTTTAACAGTCTCTTATGCTTTGGCTCTCTCCCACTCTAACCTCTTTTTTTTTTTTTCCTTCCCCTCCCCCATGGGTTTCTGTTAAGTTTCTCAGGATCCACATAAGAGTGAAACCATATGGTATCTGTCTTTCTCTGTATGGCTTATTTCACTTAGCATTTTCAAATATTGCATGGGGCATATACTAAGAATTACTTGTTCTTATCTAACAATTCAAATTTAATGTTAGTATAAGTATGAACTTTGCAATATCTGAAACACACTTACAATAAAATTTCCAATAATGTTTTTTTCTGAAACACAAACGACTCGATGTACATTATTTATATTTACTAAGTCTGACAACTTTAACTGTGGACAATTTGAGATGTGGATATCATATAAAATATATTTAAACACCTATAACTCTAATATGGAGACATGATTACTTGTAACATTTTAATGTCCTTCCTTACAGACTTTTTATAAGAATATTTGACCAGAACTGAGCTCAAAACACAAATTTTCATTTTAGAAAATAATGCAAAACTATTGTCACTGGGCTAAAATTTATAACATGAGTGGACTGAAGACACTTTGGTGAATGTATTGGTCTTTCCAACTTAGTAAAAAAAAATGAATATTCCTATGTCCTTTAAAGGGCAGAACATTGTAATATCAATATATTCAATATCAATTCAATATCAATATATTTATGCTAAGGAAGATTAAGAGCTATTTTGTTTAGTGATTCTTCCAGCATGGGCCACTGTAAAAATAATTGAGTTTTTCATAATTTGGAAAATGTTGGAGATCATTATTGTTTTAGCTATTAATGAAACAGCAAAACATTTAATTAAGCAGTAGAATGACAAAGCTGGTACAGGAAGAAAAAAATCCTAGAAACCAAAAAGAAATGACTACCTAAGAGAGAAAGCTAAGAGAAGCAATAGAGAATAAAATTTCATCTTTGTGTGACAGAATCTAATGATATCTGACTTCTGATTCTACACTAACAAAATATTTTTTTTTTAATTTTTTTTCAACGTTTTTTATTTATTTTTGGGACAGAGAGAGACAGAGCATGAACGGGGGAGGGGCAGAGAGAGAGGGAGACACAGAATCGGAAACAGGCTCCAGGCTCCGAGCCATCAGCCCAGAGCCTGACGGGGGGCTCGAACTCACGGAGCGCGAGATCGTGACCTGGCTGAAGTCGGACGCTTAACCGACTGCGCCACCCAGGCGCCCCTAAACTAACAAAATATTAAGAAATGTATTTTTAAATGATTTCTGTTTGTGAATTTTAATTTCCTTCCATCTCTGGTGAACCAGAATAATTCTAGTGTTGCTAAAAAGATAAATATTTGGTTGGTATGTTTTCCAAAGCTTTGCATATTTAAAGGGAATGATATTTTCATATTTGGCAATTATTAGATACATTATTTCTGAATTATAATTTATTCTTTCAAAATTTGAAAACACAAACCTATTGTCTTCTTAACACTGAAGGAAGCTTATGAGCCCAGTTTTGGTACAGCCTTGTTTTCTATGCCCTAAATTTAACTTCTATTTTCTGTCTGCACATCAGCAGGCCTTTTTTCTTTTCCTTTTATTCAAACATTTACAATTTATTTCTCAAGTATTCCAAGATCCCTTCAATTTACATTCACAAGTTTACCTTTAGCTCAGTTTTCTTCTAATTGTTATTTGTTACGTTTTAGATCTTTTTTTTTGTTTTTAATGGGATAAAATATAAGATCAACATTTTCTGAATGTAAGATCAACATTCTCTTTCCTTCACGCTTGTTGTATTACTTTCGTTTGCTTATCAACTGTCTTTTCTACTTTTTTATAATCCTTTTGAGACATGTTTTGCATATCATACAGTTCACTCATTTTAAACATACACCTCAGTGATATTTAATTAATTTGTTAAGTTCTATAATCATTACAATAAATCAGTTTTAGAACATTTTCATCATTCCATTGAGATTCCATTTACTGTTGACCTCTATTCTCCCCAACTCCTGGGCCTAAGAAACCACTAGTTTACTTTGTTCCTATAGATTTGCCTGTTTTGAACATGTCATGTAAGTGTTTCTAGTCTGTTATGGATTCTTTGTTTTCTTCCTTTCTACGTGAGTACTTCTGGTTTGTCTTCTAGATCAGTGACTCAGTCATTTACAGCTTCAAATCTATGCTCAACCTCTTCTAATACAGATTTTGATTTTGATATTGTACTTTGCTACAAATCTTCCTTGAGCACACCCCTCCACATACACACACATTTTAATCTCATTCTGTTATCTTCTCATCTCCAGTAGTTAGCACTATGTGCCAGTTTTTAGGAGGTAGAAACAGGTTTATATCCTTATGAAAAGTAGCATCTGTGAAGTAAAGAGAAACTTCCAGTTTGGGTGAATGGTATAGTCCTTAGGTCTTTAAGAATGTAGCATATAGGGACATAACAAAATGTCTTATGGATATAGTCTATATTCTTTCAGGTAGTACGGAGTTCGTTAGAAAAATCCTTACAAGAATTAATTTGTATGGTAATTGCCCGCTTTGTCATTTATTATGACTGGAATCAAGTAATTTAAACAGTCAGTAAGACTCAGTTAAAGGTGTGTCCTCTAAGAGAGGAGCATAACTTAATGAGGTTCAAGTGTTGAGAAAGGAAGCAGTGCTTTGCCTGGGCCAATTGCCATAATTCAACATGTATTGGTGGTTGATGGGGTGGATGGGCTTTCAAGAGGTTTAATTATGCCCTAAAATTCTATGCATGATTTTCTTTTTCTGGAGGCTATTTTAATGACCTACTTAAAGAGAGTTAAACCCTGCCTTCCAATTTGTGAGAATTTCTGTCAGTCTTAAATTAATTTCTTAGTAGTGGCATACAGTCATTTGAGTCATATAATTGTCTATATCAAATTTCTTTTTATCCTTTTCTTACATTACCTGGGTTCTGCTATAAAACAAAAAAAAACTATTTTTTTATTTCTCAGACTAAAAACACAGTTGGATATTTTATAGTCAGCTTTCATAAAGACAAAAGTACAATTGATATTCTTATATGTATATACAATTTCAATGATAAACAATTGTACTAAGGATAATGGTCCTCATAGAAATTTTATCATAAAAAGTAGAACTTTCCTTTCATAGTGTCACTTTTCAGAATATCTGACCTATGAACTAAAGCAACATTTCTTTTTTTTTTATTTTTATTTTTCAATGTTTATTTGCTTTTGAGAGAGAGACAGAATGTGAGTGGGGAAGGGTCAGAGTGAGAGGGAGACACAGAATCCGAAGCAGGCTCCAGGCTCTGAGCTGTCAGCACAGAGCCCGATGTGGGGCTCAAACTCACTAACCACGAGATTATGACCTCAGCTGAAGTGGGATGCTTAACCAACTGAGGAGCCCAGGCACCCCACCAAAGCAACATTTCTGACAAAATCTAGAAGCACTAGCACCTAAAATAAAAAACAAAACAAAACTTAAGATTTCAGAATATAAAGCAAATAAATTAACAAAAACTCTCCCTTTAAATTATCAGGTTGCTTATGTATGTGTTGATGCAATCACAATATATTGTAAAAATGGTTCTGTCATTGTCTTGTTTAATCAGGTTGCAGTCTGAAAGCAGAAGCTGAATTCTGTATAAAATAATCATTAGTGTCTGTAGAATAGGCAAATGCTGGCAATGACCTTGATTCCCAGAGTAAGGGTACAAGGTTCACTGAGCAAAATATTGGTAATTAGTTCTGATTTTACTGTTGTTGAATGTGTTAATTATTTAATGAGTTTTCAAGTGCTTAACTATGTTTTTTTCCCCCTCGATGAAAGATTTATACAAATGAGTAATCAACACAGTTTTATTTGCCCACTGAGGGAAAGAAAAAACACAAAAAAATTTAATAACTGTTTTAGTCAAAATTTTGAGAGAAATGTATCTCTTCTGAAACCCATTCCCTTATGTTCTTAGAGTAATTGAAATATTGATGCCAATTTAGAAAACTTGAAACACAATTTTCTTTAAGGAATATACATTTGTTTCTAAATTTGATAATTAAAGGAACTTAAAACAAGTACTTAGATTCTTTTCTGGTATTCTAAAACTCTGAAAATTATTCATCAGAAATGTAAACATGTGTTAAAAGTCAAATTAAATGATTCAGCAGTTATAAACCATATTGCATCAAATTCCTCCAACATATATTCCAGATTCCAAATTGAGGTTTATAATAGTGACTAGAGTTATAGTCTAGAGTCACCTCAATATATTTACTGCAAACATGGAGAAAATTTATAGTAGCATAGAACAATCACAGTTTGAGTAACCTGAATTTTAGTATAGTTGGGGCTCTTGAAATTGTGAATCTATCACTGAGTTTATCTTATCTACTACGTGGGAGATGTGAAAGTAGAGGTAAGAATCAACTACGTTCATCATGATGAAACAAAATAATAAATAAATAAAATAAATAAATAAATAAATAAATAACCCACAAAGCAAAATACAGTTTACAGACTTGTAATGTTTGACACATGGATTTCCAAATGTTTATCTATACCATGATCCCCTGTTCTCTTTTGTATCCACTGACACGCACTGAGGACGCACAAAGATATCATGGAAGCCATCAACATACCAATTATTTTTTGCAGTGTGACACAGTTTAAATAAATTTTGTCCTGGTATGATGAGAGGGGTATCCAATAAGGAAGGCTGAAAAGAAAACAGCCAGATTTGTTTTGCTTTAGAGTCATCTACTTCTAAATGTGTCATTTCAGGTTTAGATGCCTTGTGTCTACAAGAGTAGCACCAATATTCATTGCTTTTGCTCTCATGAATGAGAATGGTGGAAAATATTAGTTTTCCACTTTAGGGAAAGGAATGCTCTCTGCCTTTACTCACATTTCAGCTTCTGGCCAAGGAGGAGTTATTTCTGTCCAAACTTTAATAGATTACTTATTATTGTTTTTCCCCATTGACCAGCCTTCATTGCATCCATATGAGCATATAATCAGAATTTTTAATGTAAAATATCATATTTTTAAAAAGATTGATAAATAGATTTAGTATCTACTTAGGAATTGACGTAATGATCTTTTTTTTTAAGAATTATTTGTTTCTCCTTCCACTAAGTTCTCATGTTGAACTTCCCCTCATTGTTTCTATGTGGGAAGTATTTTACACAGAACTATGGTTTCCTTACTGATTAAGTGGCAACATCTCAAAACCACAAATCAATGTAAGACACAACCTGGAATTGATTAGTAAAAGAGCAGCACAGGTGATGAGAGGATATTAGTAGTCATAAACAAACTAAGGAAAGCACTCAAAGAAATCTCACCAAACTGAGCTGGGAAGCAGTAAGTCTCTCTGAAGACAAGAAAAGAAAAAAAGAAAAAAGAGAAGAAGAAATAAGTAGAACATAAAATCTCAGTGAAGGACATTGTACAGCCTGCATTTGGAAAACCAGATATCAGAAACCAACGTGAGCCTTTTAAACACAGTATTGGGTCACTCCACCAAGTTCTTGTGTATTATCTTTATTAATTTTCTGCATGAGTTTATAAAAGTAAATTGATCTAATTGTCTTTTTTACAAACTGTTTCTTATTTTATATTTTAAAAATATTTTATTTTGAAGCAATAATAGTAAATAAGGTTTTGGGTATATTTTTAATAAAAAGTACATTTTATCATGTAAAAATTTTTCTAGTAAAAATAAGTAATGAAATAGATGATGTGAGCAAGGTGGATTTTTTATTCAGCAACTACTTGCTGTGACCTTTTTAGTTAAACGTGGAAAACCTAACTTCTCTTATATTGTTAAAAATAAAAATTCTATTTGAAATTTAAATAAAGGCATTGTCTGAGTCCAATTTTAGAATTGTGAAAGAGTTTGGTTAAAATTTATTATTCTGAAATATTTGTACCTTTGTCCCAGTTGTTTATTAAAAATTATTTTTTGGGGCGCCTGGGTGGCTCAGTCGGTTAGGCGTCCGACTTCGGCTCAGGTCATGAAATCGCGGTTCACGAGTTCAAGCCCCGCGTCGGGCTCTGTGCTGACAGCTCAGAGCCTGGAGCCTGTTTCAGATTCTGTGTCTCCCTCTCTCTCTCTGACCCTCCCCCGTTCATGCTCTGTCTCTCTCTGTCTCAAAAATAAATAAACGTTAAAAAAAATTAAAAATTATTTTTCATCACTAGGTGCATGACTAATACATATGTCATATTTTTAAAATAAAAGTAAATAGCATATGAACTAAAAAATGTTAAAAGGATAAGCCTATCATGAGGATCAGGGTTCACCTTTATAATAAACAATTGTCATGGGGAAAAAAAAAAGAAACTCTCTAAATGTTATTTTAGAAGGTGCAACCTCTCAATGCCAACTTTTCACTTCATACCTTTATTTTATTTTCCACCAGTGCTTGGTTAAGCTAGACTCTGAATGGGAGGTGACTGAAGAGGGTAAAGATAGGGGCAGAAAGACTTTAAAGTGATCTTCACCTGCTGGTGTTCACACACTTGTATAATCTTCCATCTTTGAGAACGGACAGGACCTACCTTACTTTTCAATGTGAAATACCACAAGGTGACAGGACTTTATTCCCATTATTGTTATTATATTATATTATATATATTATATATTATTTATATTATATTATATTATATTATATTATATTATATTATATTATATTATGTAAAACTCTGTCTTGCCAGCAGACTCAATCTAGAGACTGTCTCCTCTGTCTGGCTTTTAAGAAGCAAGCTGCTAGGAATCCTTTAGATACAAGGAACTGAATGAAGCCAATGACCACAGGAATAGGGAAATGGATGCTTTCCTAGTCCTGCCTCCACTGAAATATATTTGATATGTAACATAGTGTAAATTTAAGGTATACAAGATGTTGATTTGATACACTTATATATCATATTATGATTGTAATTGTATTCATAGGTAGTACCTTCATCATGTGATGTGATTTTTATTTCTTTTTTTTGTGATTGGAAAAATTAAGATCTAGTCTCTTAGCAAGTTTGATGTTTATAACACAATATCGTTGTCTATATTGATTATACTGGGCTTTAGATCTCTAGGAGTTATTTATTACTCATTGCAAGTTGGCATCCTTAAACAAAATCTCTCCTATATGCCACATCCCCCCTGCCCCTAGTAATCACCATTTTACTCTCTGTCTTTATGAGTTTGACATTTTAGATTTCACACATAAGTGATGTCATACGGTATTTGTCTTTCTTTGTGTGAAATCTCACTTAGCATAATGCCTTCAGAGTCCATCCATGTTGTTAAAATGGCAGGATTTTATTCTGATGGCTGAATCATATTCCAGTGTGTGTGTGTGTGTGTGTGTGTGTGTATCTCCCATCTTCCTTATCCATTCATTTTCTGATGTTGTTTCCATATCTTAGCTATTTGTGAATAAAGCTTAAAACTGCAATAACATGGAGTACCTATATGTCTTCAATATCCTGTTTTCATTTCTTTTGGGTATAGACCCACAAATGGAATTGCTAGATCCATAGTCCAGCCAGTAGATGGGAACCCAGCACTAACTGATGCTCTGCAGCTATTTTTGCAACTGCTAAAATGTTACTGGATTTATGACCCTCAGAAAGTATAGGATAACACAAGTGTGTTATTTTAAGCTTCCAAGTTGTAGGTACCATTACACATTTGAGAAAACCAATACAAGCTCCTAGGACTGAGGAAGCTCTTCTCTTTGTTGTTATCACCACAATAAATCCTAAATATATAATTGTATATCACATATCTTCAGGGACTTTGAAAACTGAAAGGAGAACAGGTAAAATTCAATTAATAGGAAAAACTAGCTCATGTTAATGGTAAAATGAGTTGCAGGATATTACTTATTCTTTGAAAGAAGCAAGTTGTTTCCTACATTCTGTAGGGAGTGATGATTTCATCATTTCTACATTTCCTTCTACATTTTCCTTTGGCCCTTCCACTGTCCCTGACACAGCTTCAAATTGATTATAGAAACTAGTTAATGATACAAGTGATTATTCACTTTGGTAACAAATTATCATGTCAAGTTGGCTTAAACTATGTGGTTTGTTGAAAACTTATGTCCACACAAAACCCTGAGTGTAGATATTTATGGCAGCTTTATTTATAATTGCTCAAACTTGGAAGCAACCAAGATGCCCTTCAGTAGATAAACGGATAAACTATAGGCCATCCAGACTATGGAATGTTATTGTGTTAATGAGTGCTAAAGGGAAATGAGCTATAAAGCCATGGAAAGACATGGAGGAAACTTATATATTACTAAGTGAAAGAAGTCAGTCTGGGAAGACTATATAATTCCAACTGTATGACATCCTGAAAAAGGCAAAACTATGGAAACAGTAAAAAGTTCAGTGGTTGCAGGGGATGAGGGCTTGGGAGTAATAAATAGGTGGGACACAGAGTATTTTAAGAGCTACGAAAATGCTTTTTGTGACACTATGATGGATACCTGTCATTATACATTTGTCGTCCAAACATGTGCAATGAGCAACAAGAAAAGTAAACACGAAGGTAAACTAAGTATGAACTTTGAGTGATTTTGATGTGTCGATGGAGGTTTACATTGGTAAACCTTTGTAACAAATATATCATTTTGTTGAGTGATGCTAGTAATGGGGGAGGCTATGCGTGTGTAGAGGCAAAAATATATGTGGAATCTCTGTGCTTCCCCCCACTCCTCAATTTTGCTGTGATCTAAAACAGCTTAAAAGACATAAAGTTTTAACAAGTGAATTTTTAAAAATTTATGGACAATTCCTTTCTCTATCTTTTCTTTAATGTTTATTATTTTGTTTTTGAGAGAGAGAGACAGACAGAGCACAAGTGAGGGAGGGACAGAGAAAGAGGGAGACAACAGAACCCAAAGCAGGCTTCAGGCTCTGGGCTGTCAGCACAGACAAAGCCCAGTGCAGGACTGGAACTCACAAGCTTTGAGATCATGACCTAAGCCAAAGTCAAATGCTTAACTGACTGAGCTACCCAGGCACCCCAATTCCTTTCTCTATCTTAAATCTTTATTCCTTATGTTTATATAGCAATATCTTTGGTAAAACAAAGTAGTCTGTAGAACTTATATATTTAAAACTAGCAAAGACATTGGCAACTATTTTATTTTGAAAATTTACAACATAAAGAATTGTAAAATTCCCTGTTATTACAATAATCAATAAGTCACTTTATATGGATCTAGCCATTTCTTTTTCCTTTGTGAAAATAGAATAATGTTTGCACATGAGTGTTTTCCTGCTGTGTTTGCAGTGAAAACAACAACATTTGAATTAATTAAAACATGGGAGTTGTAAGGACACACCAAAAATCATTTTATTAATTCTGTTAGGAAGTCACTGGTGCTTGCTAGTGTTTTAAGGAGAGCAATATTTTTGTTCTTGTAGAAAATTGGTCATTAACATTGCTTTGTAAGTACATTAAATTGATTCTGTGCTATACTAGTATCTGCTCAACTATAAAAATAGACTTGTAATTTTGAAAAACATGATTTTAACTGAACTTCAATGCTTTGCAAAAGTGTTTCCAACAGTGTTTTATTTCTTGTAACCTGTTTCTAGTCTGAGTAGAGAAGCTGAATGCTGTATAAAATAATCATTAGTGTCTGTAGAATAAGCTAATGCAAACAATGACCTTGGTTCCCGTAAGTATTCCGGATTCACTGTGCAGAGATATTGGGTAATTAGTTCTGATTTTACTGTTGTTGAAAACGTTAATTATTTAATGAATTTGAAGTGCTGAAGTGTTTGCTTCTGACTTGAAAAAATAAAAATACAGATGAATACCAGCACATGTATTTTAGAACTGGGGCAAAAGTTTAAAAAAAATATCCTGTATAAAAGTGTCTGTTATCCTCTACGCAGCAGGTGCTCAGTAAATGCCATCCCTCTCACCTGTCTCTCTATATATGCACTCTTTAGTAATCAAAACTCAGGCTTAGACCAATGAATAGAAGCCAAGTGATTGTCAAAACCTTATGGACAAATTAAATCATGCTTTTTGAAAATAAAGAAGTAGAGACAAACTATTTGGGTCCCATGTTGTATGGTGCTTGATTCTGTAAAACAAATCAACACGACAGGTAAAGAATGAGGAAATCAGTTGAAGACACTGTCTTTAGTCAGAATAAGTATCATGCTACTTTCAGATTTCTTTTAAAATAAAATATTAAATGTAAACAAATTGGAGTTTCCCATTTTAGGAGACAAAAAGTGAAGGTATTCTGTATAAAATAGGATAAATCTTGGAATACAAAACTCTGCCTTAACAGGGTATTGTATGGAAATGTTGAATCGCTATATTGTACACCAGAAACTAATATTACACTGTATGTTAACTAACTGGAATTTAAATAAAAACTTTAAAAAATACAAAAAAAAGTAAGTCAGGGGTTAAAAAAAAAAACTTCTCTGCTTTATAAAATACAGACAGTCCCCAACTTATGATGGTTCTACTTAGAATTTTTTGACTTTATGATGGCACAAAAGCAATAGGCATTCAGTAGAAACCATACTTCAGACTTTTAATTGTGATCTTTCCTGGGCTAGCAATATGTGGTATGATACATCCTCCTGGGATGCTGGACAGGGGCAGTGAGCCACACTTCCCAGGAGCCACATGATCACCAGGGTGAATAATCAACACCCAACCATTGTGCACTCACACAACCATTCTGTTTTTTGCTTTTAGTAGAGTAATCACCAAATTATATGAGCTATTCAATACTTTATTATAAAATGTGCTTTGTGTTAATGATTTTGCCTAACTCTAGGCAAATGGTTAATGGGTTAATGGGAGTGTTCTGAGCATGTTTAAGTTAAGCCACGCTAAGGTATGATGTTCAGTAGGTAAGGTGTGTTAAATGCATTTTCAGTTTATGATATTTTCAACATACAGTGAGTTTGGGGGGTGGAAACCCACCATAAATAGAGGAAGATCTGTGTACTTAAGGAAGTTATCTACTCTAAATAGTAGAGGGCCCTGAAAACAGAATGCATCAAATAAGATAACACACTTCAGAATAAAAACAGTATAAGAAAAAGATAAATGGTAACAAAGAGGAAAAATTTCTCCCAATTTACTCTTTGTTTATTCTTCCCTAATAAGGGGATAATACCCGGGCCTCTGCACTACAAACTACTATAGTCTATTACAAAATAAACGAATATCATAAAAGCATTGATAAGTATTTTAGTCTGAAAAGAGAAAGAATGTTTATCTTTCAAAGAAAGGAATGGAAACATCATTTAACAGCTCACTGGAAGGTAAAATTGCCATCACTTAGAAAAATACTGTGAAATATTTTTTTTTAAGAAAAGAAAGGAATGTCATGAACTAGAAAGAACAGAAATAAGATCTTTAAAGTTAAAAAAAATAGTTGAAGTAAGTTTAAATGTTTGAGTTAGAGAGTACAATCTTAAAAAGGGACAGTTCAGTCATAAATACTTTTCAGCATCACTGTGAATGTCAAGAAGATCATCTCTCTGTGCTATGATTGTGGTATGGTACACATTTTCCTTACAAAATAATTATTTTGGGCAAACATAAAAAAAGAAGAATTAATCTGAAAAGAAAGCCAAAAAGCAAGTCATACTAAAAAAAGTAAATCACAGCAAATATAAAAGAGATAAAATGAAATCCGGCACTGAAAGCTGCAAACATATGTATTTTTCTCCTTTTTAATGAGTTATCAATAATGTGTAATAAAAGTCAAACATTTTACAGTATCTTGGTCTGAATTTATACGCTCCCATTTATGATTTGGTTTTGGAACTTTCATTCTTCTGCAATTATTAGAAAAATAATGTTTGCTGCGAATGCTCTACCATCTAGAATATTTCTATGGCAATATAAACTCTTTAAATTGAATTCTCAAAGTAAAGATGTTTTCAAGGAACAAACAATATAAACTATTATGTTGCCAGTTTGTTACACTTTTTGTCTCCTGGAAACTTCTATGATAATGAATCTTTTTTCATAACTTCAGTGAAATTTGTGTTTATCCAATCCCACTTTATTCTATTTCTGATCAAATAAGTTCTAAATCCATTACACAAGGAACATCATTATAATGAATAGTGCACTAAACTGAAAGGATTTTAGGAGCCTAGGTAATGGCCAAGAATAACACTGCTTTTAAAAATCATTTAGATTGAAAATCACTGTCAAAAGTTATTCAGTAGAGAAAGTGCCTTCCTTTCTCAGACTTTCTTCATATCTTCCTAAGTTAAAAATAAAAAGGAGGCCGAAACCTTGATTGGGTATCTTAGCACAAATACAAAGAGGGCATAACCCCAACTACTTGTCACTGGAATGAGATTTGACCTATGTATGTTCTAAATTTTCTCTTCTCCCAGGGGAGCCCATATTCTATAGACTAAGAAGAGAGAATCCTTGCTTCATGTTCCCCTCTTATATATTCTTTCTAAACAAGATCTGAACCTCTTCCAATAGCAAGCCATTTTGTCCCAGTTACAATGTTACCAGCTATTTAGAGCTGGCACCCACAAGGTGAGTAAGGCTGTGTGGTATAATGTGATTTATGGATTATCACTTCATGGGCTAAATATAGTTAGAGAGAAGGTTCTTCGTGAGACAATCTTTCTAACCAGCCTCTGTTCCCTCCATGTCCAGGCTGACTTATGCTCCAACTGTACCATGTTTTAGTTCCTTCATTTAGCCAAATGCTCTCAACCTTCTTCATTTTTTCACATACTGCTCCTTCTGGTGTCTGTTAATATGAATACTCCCAGAAAAGTTATTTGCCTCTCTCTCTGACTCTTTGCTCATCTGACTTATAAAAAAGTTACTTTTAATACAAGTTATAGTCTTTAATACATGAAAAATATATGCGATATGTTATATTCTATTAAGCATTGCAATAATGAACTATCATCAATAAGGCAAGCAAATGGAGTTTTGTCACCCTAGCAGCAGCGATGTTTTCTCCAAAACATATACAGTATAACCAATTAATTTAAGGGGCGGGGGGGGGTGGGGGGTGGGGGGTGGGGGAAGATTTAAGATGGCCTTCAAGTATTAGAGTTTTAACCTAAGGCCATGACATATGAGCAATGTTTGTTTAATTTCTTATTTTTCCTACACACTTTACTCTCATCAAATAAATTCCTCTAACACATTATATTAAGCTACCTATTCAGCAAATTGGGAACCCAAATGAAAAATAAATTACCAATGTAAGGATGATGGTTTCATGAGTTGATTCCTAATAAATACTTGAGAGTTTCCAAATTCTTAACTTATGACTAGATAATTCTAATCCTGAAAATTAATTCAATATTTGTGCCATGGGCAACACTTTCACAAATGATTACACATATTTATTTGGATAAATTCAATATAAAATATTGAATTATTACTATTTAAACCATTTTCTATTTTTAAATAAAGAAAAAAGTTTGTTTTTCTTACAATATGTCATTTAAAAACATAAGAAAAACATGTCTTTGATATAATGGCCAGCAGTCAATAATGAATTCTTGGTTTCAATGAGACAATTTTTTCTACCTTTGACTTCAGTTGTAGAGGACAACTAATAGTTATGAATGGTAACATCTACAGCTCTTTGTTGCTCTGTAATGCAAATTAAAACTGAAACATTATAACACAGGCCTGAAAGCCTAATATTTGTGGAGCATGAATAATGATTATCTCAAGTAAAATAGCTTTTGTCTACCCATTAGACTGTCATCATCATTTGCATATGTACATATACTGAGTTTGTCTTATCCTATATCAGTCTAATACCTGGGATAATATATACCTCTTTGAAGGAAAACCAAACATTATACATTTAAAAATTTTTTTTCCTATCATTGATTGCTGACAAGGTTTGCAAAAGAAGCACAAAATCAGTGAAAACATTTGTTGGTAATTAAGTACAAAGTTACATGGTTCTTGATTTTTGGTGGGGAAGTGACAGCAATAACTATTATGAATCATGCTATAAAGAAAACTCAATATTCACACTATTTCCCTATGGGATTAAGAAGCTAGCAAATCTTGGTTTGCAATGTGGTTGGATGCAAAGAGGTATTTTAAAACCATAGTTTATTTTTATTTTTATTACTGAACTTATACCAAACATAGGCAGTTATTGTTGCTGCTGTTATTGTTTTAATTCTTATTCCAATTTTAGTCTCCCCTCAAGCTCACTAAGCTGCACTCAACCAGCTACATTTGAACCTCTTTTATCTTGACCGTTTGTAGTGTTTGTATATTCAAAGTGGTTATTCCCAATTACTACATGGCCTTTTCATTTAAGTCAAATTAGGAAGATGATTCCCACTTCATTATTATGAATCTTCCTTTTCATCTTCTGTTCCTGTTAAGTGGACATTTTGAGGCAGAGTATATTGTCCTCTTTGAGCCAATAAAACATATATTCTTCTGTGTAAAGGGGTATTAAGAGAATGTGGGCATATCTTTTGAAACACATTTTTTAACACCTTGATTACTTTTAAAATATTTTGCTAAGCATCACGAATATTACCAATACTAAAAAAAAAAAAAAAATGGCATCTGTCAGGTGATATCTCATTGTGGTTTTGATTTGTATTTCCCTGATGATGACTTAACTCAAATGAGGACTTCAAGAGACAAAACAGATGAACATAAGGGAAAGGAAACAAAAATAATATAAAAACAGGGAGGGGAACAAAACAGAAGAGACTCCTAAATATGGAGAACAAACTGAGGGTTGCTGGAGGGGTTGTGGGAGGGAGGATGGGCTAAATGGGTAAGGGGCACTAAGGAATCTACTCCTGACAGCATTGTTTCACTATATGCTAAATAATTTGGATGTAAATTTTAAAAAATAAAAAATAAAATTAAAACAATGGCATCTGGAAAATATCACTTATTTTCATTTCTTTAGGATGGAGTATAGTGATTAAATAGAGGGGCTTTGTAGCCTATTTATTTATTTTTTTAATGGTTCAAGTTTTTATTTAAATTCTAGTTAGTTAACAGATAGTATACTATTCATTTCAGGAATAGGATTTAGTGATTCATCACTTACATATAACACCCAGTGCTCATCACAAGTGTCTTCCTTTACAGTGACATACAGGGTAACTTGTTATAAAGTGAAACCAATGTCATTATTTTATAATAATCTGTATAGTTAAACCAATAATTATTCTTATCTAAATTATCTATGATTTTCATGTAATTATTTTCATTTTATTTATTTCAAAGCTTTATGAATACAGAAAATAGTACTTCTTTGCATTTTCTCATTATTTTTGTTAATCATCTTGTTCAAAAAGGTGCCTGTAGGTTTTTTTGCTCCTCACTTATGCAGGATGTTATCTGCATTTGTTGCCTTTTAAATAAATTTGGATTATTTTTCATCTTTCTTTCAAATACTGATTCCTAAGACTTCATATGTTTTAAAAATTTATTGCTATATTTGGCTTACCATCCATGTATTCTAGATCTATTTTGTGTTATATTTAAACTAAATAAAAAAAGATTGAGTTTGCAACCTCAAAAAAATTCTTGTAACATCTGTTAGTAGATATTATGACTGAAATTCTATATTTGCAAACAAGAGTATTTGCAATCCAGGGACAAAGGAGATAAAACATATAATCATAATTATATTTAAATAGATGCATTATTATTATATAAAATGAGAAGAATATATCAGAGTGTAATAATATTTTGGAAATGACATTTTAAAAAAGATGTATGATGTGTAGTGCTATAGTTTCACACTTATTAAGCCAGTGTTTAGTTTAATTTCCCTACTGGTCTGCTGGTTTCCTTCCTTATTCAATACTGAGTTTACTGTATTCTCATGTGTAATACTTTACCTTGCACTTGAAGCTCTGAAGAAACGTATGCAATTTCTCCCATTGGATTCTTCTAAGTCCCCCTGCCCTGCCTGGCCTTGGGGATTAAATTCTGGCATGAAAAGATATCTTATGTGTATAAACTGTTTAATTGCTTTTCATAATGGCTTTTGCCAGGGTCCAAAATATTCAGTAGCAAAAACAATGCCTCTAACTGGTTTTGTACACTTCAAAGACATATGCTAATCATTTACTACTTGAAAATCTACTATCCATAGTTATAATATTTTGGTGCATGTCTAACATGCTCTTTCTTTTCTTTTATAGCAGTCATATTATATATATATATATATATATATATATATATATATATATATATATATATATATATATAATCTCTCTTGAAATCAGCCTGCCCATTGAGGAGCTTTCTTTTTACCACATTATTGTACTAACAACATAGTATCAGAAAAACAAGGCATCTCTTGATGATATTTTCTTTAATTTTCTATGACCGTAGATTTTTTTAGGCAGATGTTTAAAATAAAAGATAAAATGCAAAGCAGCAAAGAATAATTGTTCCTTTTTGGTAACATTACATGTTATTTTTTTTCAATATAAATGTCCCACAATAATCCTTCTCAAAAATACTAGGCATCCTGGGAGGGACATTCCAGTGACTGGTGGCATGGGAGGCATTTTCATTTAAATCTCATAAGATGGGGTATCTCAGTTAATATCTGCCTTGTATGTATATTTGCTATAATTTGTAAAAAAAAATAGAATCTAAAAAGCTGATACTAACAAATATGATGAATCAGTACATAATATTGCCAGAGTTTAATTCTTGAAATCAAGGGTCAGAGAAGACTTATGCTCTCAAGCCTGCTCCTTTGTTCTGGGTAGTTCACAGAAAATAATCCCACTCTGGAGACTCCAGGACAAAGTAGAACACCTCGGTCTGGAGGACTGCTGTAGACAAAATATATCCCCATGTACATTCACTTGGGAAATAGCATGTGCAATTAGACATCCTCAGTAAAATCCATTACAAAATTCTTTTTTTTTAAAGCTTTTTCCTTATTTATTTAGAATAATAATTGTTTTTTTTAATATGAAATTTATTGTCAAATTGGTTTCCATAATAAAATTCTAATAGGCACAAGTAAATAGTTGTCCTCACAAATGACTAATAGGGTTAACAGATTTTGCACTTGAAACAATAGATACGTCAGTCAGGAAAGGCCCAGGTATGCTATAGTAATAAACAAACACCAAACTTTATTTCCCTAAAACAACGAAGGCTCATTTCTTACTTATTCTATATGTCATTCACTCTAAATATTCATTCTCACTGTGGGTCCCAGGCTGTTGGAGGAGTCATACCAAGAATATATCCACTTGCTTTGATAACATTTAAATAGCAGAGGGTGCTGCAAAACTATTTAAATACTCAACCCAGAAGTGACACACTACACTTTCTCCTCATAACTCATGGAGTAAAATGGTCACATGCACCCTCCCTGACCAAAGCACAGGGGGACAGGGAATAAAAAGCTACCAGATGACGAGAAGACATAAATATCTAGCAAATAACAGTAATAAGTACCATAGTTGGCCAAGGCCTTTGTGTCCCTTATGACCATTTATTTTTAGTAAAAGAGAACTGCACTGTCTAAAGTGTTTTGCTAGCATTGCCTTTTAAGAGTGATTATGCTTATATTTTATGTTTCTATAAAGGAATTCCTGTTATCATCAATGTCTCAAATATCAGGGAAATGTATTTGAATATTTTTATAGAGCTGTATTTTCTGCTTTGGATGAAGTAATTAAAGTGATTGGCTCACTTCTTTCCTCAGAAAGCCATCTTCTATTCCAATTCAACTGAACTATGCCAACTGTTGGATTTTAGATAGTCAGACCTTTGAAGAATTTTACCTTCAGACAGAGGGCAGGGAAAAGTGAATGATATCTAGATACCACTTGACACTGTATTTGAAAAGGAACAAAAAAAGAATAAAAATAATTTTAGATGTTTTCTGTCTCCTTCTATTTTGACATTTCTATCTTTTTTGGGAAAAAGAGACTAAATCAGAGCTTTGCAAAGAGAGATGAGAAATGCTTGACTTTGATTTTGGTAGGATCATATAGGAATTGCAATGAAAGCAGAATTACTTTTGTAATGTGAAGGATTTATGCCCAAGCCTGAATCAAATTAGTTATACACTCTTAGACAATTATTTCTTCTTCCAGCATAGGGGTTGGCAAACTATGACCTGTGGGTAAAATTCAGCTTGCTGTTTATTTTGTATAATCCACAAGCTGTATTTTATATTTTTAAATGATTGAAAAATGTTTAAAATATACTATTTTCTGACCCTTGAAAAATATATGAAGTTTAACTCTCAGTGTCTATAAATAGAATTTTGGAACACTGTAAAACTAATTTATTTACATATTGTTTATGACTGCTTTTATACTTCATTGACAGAGCTAAATAGTTGCAACAGACACTATGTTATTGCAGACTCCAAAAACTAGGTGATTATTCCACATAAAAACCGAACAAATGAGACTCTGAGTTTGGGGACAGCAAACACAATATAGCATAGAGATAAGATATCAGACTGAAAATGTGGGGCAAAATAGTTCCAAAGACTAGGTTTTACAGAGATGATGGAAGATTTTGCTCTGATGAAATGAAAAAGAACTGCTTTCTACAAGGAAGCATGTGAAAATAAAAAAGGACAATTTTTATCTCATAAAATAAAATATTCTAAGATTAATGGAAACATTGAAAGACCAAGCAAAGAAATTCTTTCAGAAAACACATGAAAATTCAAAACATGGAGAATGGAATAAAAAAACAAGAAAATAGAAGGGTAAATACTGGAGATCTAACTTCTTTCTAATAAGAATTCCATAAAAAAGGCAACAGAGGTAAAGTGTAGCAGGGAATTTTAAAAGCGGCATTTTTTGAAAAGGCCAGTGTTTCATTGAAGTATAGGGCCTCTGTATTGAAAGCCACATACTTACTTTGAAACTTAAGCACAAAGACAGGACCTTAAAGTCTTCCATAGAGAAAAAAGTGATATGTACAGTCATTGGACTGTTCAACAACACAGAAAATTGTTCTCTTTCTTGTTCATTTAGCTCTAGTCACACTAGCCTCCTCTCTCTTTCTTGAATGCACCAAGTCTCTGCATTTGTTGTTCCCCTGTCTATAATGCCTTTTCCATAGATACTTACATGGCTTGCTTCCTCAATATATTCAGGAATTTATCCCATTTTTGCCAAGAGAGGATGACAGATCCACAGTCACTTCAATGTGTGATGGACAATGTCCAGTGAACAATACAAATTCTGTTCATGAAACAAAATAAGAAAATTTAATCCACCATAAAAAGAAGTCTGTCAATAGAGAAAAACACAAGATAGTCAAATTTTGAGATTGGTAGACAAAAAAAAAAAAAAAATAAGACAACCATAATAAGTAGTTTAAGGAGTTAAAGGAAAATATGTTTATAAGGTGTATGTGGATATGATTATTGACAGAGAAATTAAAATTATGAAGAAAACAGTAAAAAGTAAAATTTGTTGGTTGAACTTTATAGAATATTGGGGACAGGAAAAAATGGGGTCAACTTTTATAGGGTAGATTAATAGAAATTATTCAATCTAAACAACCAAAGGAATAAATATTGAAAACTAAAATAAACAGGGTTCAATGACCTCTGGAACAATATTGTTTGGCTTAGCATACACATAATTAGAGTCCCAGAAGTAGATTAAAGGACATTACAAAAAATAATTGAGAATAAAATGGCTGAAAAATTTTTTTAAACTGAGGGGAAATATCAACTTATGATCCAAGAATCTCTAACAATTAAACATCTTAAACCCAGAGAAAATAGTACCTAGGCATACTGTATTTTAATTGCTGAAAAGTAGGGGCACCTGGGTGGCTCAGTCGATTAAGTGTCCGACTTCAGCTCAGGTCATGATCCAACAGTTTGTGAGTTCGAGCCCCATGTTGGGCTCTGTGCTGGACAGCTCAGAGCCTGGGGCCTGCTTCGGATTCTAGTCTCCCTCTCTCTCTGTCTCCCTCAGATTCTAGTCTCCCTCTCCCCAACTTGTGATCTGTCTCTGTCTCTCTCAAAAATAAAGAAATGTAAAAAAAAAAAATAAATTGCTGAAAAGTAAATAGAATAAAAAATTCTTCAAAGCATCCAGAAATAAATGGTACGTTACAGATAAGAATACAACTGTGCAAAAGATAACAGACTTGTGTTTAAATAATAACCTCTTAGTAATTTGGACTTAATAATTATGTAAAATAATGACATTGTTCTTAGGAAATACACACTGAAGGTATAAGTGATACGATGTCTGTAACTTTTAAATGGTTTAGAAAAAATATGTCGATATATACATGTGGGTTTATAAGAATCCTGTTACTCTTACTAAAACATTGCTATAAGTTTGAAATTCATAAAAATATACAAGACATAAAAAGAGTGCAAGAGCTGAATGTATAACTACGTGTGTATTACAATTTTTTAATGTTTATGTATTTTTGAGGAGAGAGAGCACCAGTAGGGGAGAGGCAGAAAGAGAGAGACAGAATCCAAAGCAGGCTCTAGGCTCTGAGCTGTTAGCACAGAGCCCGATGTGGGGCTCGAACTCACAAACTGTGAGACCATAACCTGAGCTGAAGTACCATGTTAAACCAATTGAGCCCTCCAGGCGCCCCTGTATGTATTAGAAAAGATTGATTTAAACATTTAATTTGGAATGGTGAAAAACATTCAAACTTTTAGGAGAGTAAGCAGCCTCTGCTTGACTTAAATGTTGACATATAAAAATATATGCCCATGTAGCTAGATTTTTAAATTTTTTTTTGGATAAACTGAAAATTCAGAATTTTATGTGAAATTTTATAATTTCACATGTCAGTACAAAGTAAAAAGTTTATACTGCATATTTTAAGCCGTGAATTTGTAATCTCACTATTAATACACAAGAAAATACTTGTGATGTCGCTTTGTACTTTTATAAAATAATATAAAATTTTAGGTAAGATTGATTTTTCAATAATATGAACACTTTAATGTGGACACTTTAGGTCTTGACCTATTTCTGTACTTTTTAATACCAATTATACTTTTGATATTGTTGCTGAATTGTATCTCTATTTAAAAATTATTTTACACGCTTATTATTGTCTTTGTTTAATAGTTGAGTTAGTGAAAATAATGGCTAAGATTTTCTAAATTCTGTGTTTCTAGTACTTTCACATTAATTTTTTATATTTTAGCTTTATAAATGTTATGAATTTACTATTTTAAAGTATGTATATACCAAATTCCTTCTATTCTCTTTAATTCTCAGAATAATGACGGTAGTAAGGGTTAGGGTGAGGAACAAGGCTTTACTGCCAGGGATTATATTTAGCATTTTGCATATAGTACTACAGTGACCACAGAAACTAAAGACTGGAGCAAAACCATAATAACTTCAGAAGTCCAATCAAGTCTGAGGACAGGGTTAATGAATAGTGGAAAGTCACCATAACTGAATGGAAGCAGAGTTACTGTTAAAATTGGTTTATAGAGTCAGGTTTATGGCCTAGAAAACAAAACAGTATACAAATAGGGCAGTGTGTGTGTGTGTGTGTGTGTGTGTGTGTGTGTGATTGAGGTCATAATGGTTAGGGGAATAGTGAGGTAGAAATGAACAGGAAAATAAAATTCTGGTCATTTGTGCAAACACCTATTGGTGTCTATATATTTATTTAAAGACTTGGTATGAAGAATAGTGTATACATGAGTAAGCCTGACTTAGAAAGTCAGAGGTAAAATGGATGCTTATACTATAGATAACACAGCCAACAAAGTAAATCAAATCCATTTGCCCATATTAAATTTCAGAAGCTCATCTGATAGCACTGATGTGATTAATGAATCTCTATTTCACTTTTATATGTACAGCAGGTGCTGGTTCTGTGTATGCTGTGAGAATTGTGACTTGTACTATAATCTTAATAGCCTGATTGATGGTTAGACTGTCAACATTATAATGCTGTTTTCTGAACCTTGAGCCCATATTACATCAAAGACAAAATAACTGTATCAGTCCTAATATACTATAAAATATGCAGCATTTATCTTGTCTTATTAAAATATCTCTTATAGTATTTACTTGTCCTAGATCTATACCCACAACCGCTGGTATGCTCCTACTTTCTGAGGTCCACAAAAGGGTCTGTTTTCATTGTTTAAATACTGTCACTCTTCAAAACTTGTTTATTCTGCTCACCCCACTCCCACATTTTCTCAGGATCTTTCTCTTTACTAGATAATAATTTATTTATTTTTAATTATTTTTAAATTTATGTTTGAGAGACAGAGAGAGACAGAATGTGCATGGAGAAGGGGCAGAGAGGGAGACACAGAATCACAAGCAGGCTCCAGGCTCTGAGCTGTCAGCCCAGGGCCCGATGAGGGGCTGGAACACACAGACTGTGAGATCATGACTTGAGGCGAAGTTGACGCTTAACCTAATGAGCCACCCAGGTGCCCCAACTAGAGAATACTTTATATCTATTTAAATATATTACTATGATTAAGATTTCAAGTGATTTATTTCTCTATATTATATATATATGTACATATACATAATTAATATATTCACATATGTCTACCTATCTATATATGTCTATATCTGTATATAGATAGATATAAAGATAGAGATAAAATAAAATCAGAATGTAAGATCTCTAGAGTGATATAAAAGTCTCTGTCTTTCTAAAATATAGTTTTTGTGGGGCTCCTGGGTGGCTCAGTTGTTTAAGTGATGGCTTCTGCTCGTCCCCTGCTCACGCTCTGTCTCTGTCTTCTCTTTGTCTCAAAAATAAATACTTAAAAAAATAAATAAAATCTAGGTTTTGTAATAAAGAAAATAATCAAGATATAAATTAAAAAATATAATGTCAATAAATAATTTGTTATTTTGCCTCTGTAATAGGCAAAAACTTTCTTCCCCCAACTTGAATACCTTTGGACTCATATATATATATATATATATATATATATATATATATACACACACACACACATATACAGGATTTCAGAGTTCTTACTTTTAGCAGGGTTTAAGTAGTAAGAACAGGCTAGCACAACACTTTTCTTCAGTTACTCATTCAGCAAAAGGTATGGTTATCACCCTGAGACACACATGTATCAAAGACTACCAGTCTAACTAATCCTAGCATAACTTCATGGAGGGTTGTTTAAAGGGAGGAGGCATCAGGCCATTGGGATTGTTAGTAACACTTTTGTGATTAAGTTAAAGGGTCTGGTTAGAAGAATTTTCATTCTTTCATCTTCTAATTGCTTTCTGTCACACAGTGGTTCTTGGAAGGTTCGTGTCATAGAAACCGTCAGGAGAGATTGCTGAGATTATAGCATGGACAAAATAATGTATGTATAACAGTCAAGCTGCCCGTCTATAGACAGCACTGATATTGCTGCCCTATCAGATTATTTTTGTTGGTAAGCCAACATATGCACACTCTAGTCAATACAGAGCTCTGATTTATTCAAGTCCTTGTTTAACAAATCACTGTGGTACAGGTGTAGTGTTCTTGTCCTGAGGTTTAGGGCTGGGTTTTCTTTCATAACCCCTTTTATTGAAATAGCTTATGGGAGGAATCTTAGCACATTTAATTCACAGAATATGCAAAATCAACTAAATAGAACTCTATGCAAAAAAAAAAAAATAAGTTGCCAATCATGGTGATTTAGATAGTTTAGAAAGGGGTCTCATAATTACATATATTTTTTTCCTTGTGCAAAACAAACTGAATTTTAAGAACGTTATCTACCACTAATTGCAAAATACAAAGTGCCTGGTTGTTCTGCTGATTTGTGCAGGTAATTTTCTAACTATTTATTTAAACTTGGTATGCATAATGAATTTACAGCTGATCCTAACCATGATTATAAATACAAATTAAGTATTGTAAATTATCATATAAAATACAAAACTCTTTTGTTTGTACAAAAGAGTTTTGTATTTTACACAATTAAAAATTGTGAAGATTTGAAATAAATATACAGGCAAAATGGGACAGATTTGTGGCATTTATGGAAACATGACTAAGCAATCATAGGAGAAATTGACGATGTTTGGCCTAGTTAATCATTGAAATGTATTATTTGTCAAATTCACCCATTTAATCAGGATCATACACATGCATATACAGAAACACACAAGCCTGTACAGGCACATCAGCCTCTGTCCTCACCCCTGAATCTTTGCCCATTGGCAATTAGGACCTCTTCACCTACACATGTGGATTTACTCCCATTCCAAAGCCTGGGACCTACCCTGATCCCAACAAAGTTCAGTATAAGTAGTTCTAGGTTAATATATTTTTAATAATACAGGCAATTATATAAGAACCCTGCAATGTGTTCTATTCAGATAAATGAAATCTTGTCCATTTGCTCCAGCCACGTTGGTCTTCCTTCACACTGTTGTTCCAGAGTTTCTGCACTTGTTACCTTTGCCTCAAATGTCCTTCCCTAGATACATGGCTTCTCTTTCATTTCCTACAGGTGTCTGCATAATTGTTATGATGATAAGCCTGTACAAAGAGCATCCAGCCTTGCTTGTAGCTACTCCTTAATTCCCTCCTTTTTTTCTCTGTAGAATTTGTCATCTTCTGACATAAACATGTTTACCTTTCTATTATCTGTCTCTCTACCCTCAGTGCATGCCTTCACTAAGCAAGCTCAGTGAATCAAAGGACATTGTTTTATTTACAATTATATTCCTAATACCCAAAAGAGTTTCTGGCTAATAGTGGGTGCTTATTAACTTTTTAGATAATTGATGAATTTAAGATGATTTTAATGCTGTGTTCTAAAAGCAATATTACAGGCACGTGAGTGGCTTGGTCAGTTAAGCCTCTGACTCTTATTTCAGCTCAGGTCACGATCTCATGGTTCGTGAGTTTGTGCCCCCCATCAGCCTCCATGCTGACATTGTGGAGGCTGCTTGGGACTCTCGTGCTCTCACTTTCTCTCTACCCCTTCCCCACTAGTGTGCACGTGTTCTCTCTCTCTCAAAAATAAGCAAGTAAACCTTAAAAATTGAAAAAAAATAAAAGAACTATTACAACGATTATTTCAGTTTTTTAGCTATCATGTTATAGGAAAAGGATACAGAATACTCCAGGCACAAGTAGAGGAAAAGAACAGTCTTTTGTTATAAAGTAGTGTATTAACATAAAGGTTATTAGAGAAGGGGAAACAAACAAAATACATCCATCTGGCGGACTGGTGGAAGAATTCCGGGGTCAAGGTCTAATGCTGTTTGATATAATGGAATTTATCTTAAACTGAGAAAAGGAATGTCTAACACTTCTCTAGCAACTCACTTTTTTTTTTTTTATTTTTTTTTTTATTTTTTTTTTTCATTTTATTTTGAGATAATTTTATTTTATTTTTTTTTATTTTTTTTATTTTTTAATATATGAAATTTACTGTCAAATTGGTTTCCATACAACACCCAGTGCTCATCCCAAAAGGTGCCCTCCTCAATACCCATCACCCACCCTGCCCTCCCTCCCACCCTGCCCTCCCTCCCACCCCCCGTCAACCCTCAGTTTGTTCTCAGTTTTTAACAGTCTCTTATGCTTTGGCTCTCTCCCACTCTAACCTCTTTTTTTTTTTTTTTTTCCTTCCCCTCCCCCATGGGTTTCTGTTATGTTTCTCAGGATCCACATAAGAGTGAAACCATATGGTATCTGTCTTTCTCTGTATGGCTTATTTCACTTAGCATCACACTCTCCAGTTCCATCCATGTTGCTACAAAAGACCATATTTCATTTTTTCTCATTGCCACGTAGTATTCCATTGTGAATATAAACCACAATTTCTTTATCCATTCATCAGTTGATGGACATTTAGGCTCTTTCCATAATTTGGCTATTGTTGAGAGTGCCGCTATAAACATTGGGGTACAGGTGCCCCTATGCATCAGTACTCCTGTATCCCTTGGATAAATTCCTAGCAGTGCTATTGCTGGGTCATAGGGTAGGTCTATTTTTAATTTTCTGAGGAACCTCCACACTGCTTTCCAGAGCGGCTGCACCAATTTGCATTCCCACCAACAGTGCAAGAGGGTTCCTGTTTCTCCACATCCTCTCCAGCATCTATAGTCTCCTGATTTCTTCATTTTGGCCACTCTGACTGGCGTGAGGTGGTATCTGAGTGTGGTTTTGATTTGTATTTCCCTGATAAGGAGCGACGTTGAACATCTTTTCATGTGCCTGTTGGCCATCCGGATGTCTTCTTTAGAGAAGTGTCTATTCATGTTTTCTGCCCATTTCTTCACTGGGTTATTTGTTTTTCGGGTGTGGAGTTTGATGAGCTCTTTATAGATTTTGGATACTAGCCCTTTGTCCGATGTGTCATTTGCAAATATCTTTTCCCATTCCGTTGGTTGCCTTTTAGTTTTGTTGGTTGTTTCCTTTGCTGTGCAGAAGCTTTTTATCTTCATAAGGTCCCAGTAATTCACTTTTGCTTTTAATTCCCTTGCCTTTGGGGATGTGCCGAGTAAGAGATTCTAGCAACTCACTTTAGTAGGAATCATATTTTCACGCTGAATTCAGCCATTCTTCTACCTCCAGCAAGGCTATGTCTAATTATTCCTAGACAGATGATTATTATTTTTTCAGTATTGTCATATCTTTTTAAAAAGCCTAACACTTAACCTTTACCATTTTAAAATTTGCACCTGTGATGATTTCATTATCCTTAGAAATTCGTGTATTTGAATGCATGGTTACTTCGATAATTCCATAATAATGACAATTCTCTGTATATCTTAAAACATTTTCATCTTACCAAAGCTTGTTCATGTTCATTATTATCAATATTGATGATGTTTGACCTGTAAATTCCCTTCTAATCCCTGCTTAATTTGGTTGTTTAGTTACAAATACTGAGTAGAGTACTTGAGAATTGGCTTTGAATTATTTTTATGAATGATAGAATTTGTCCACCTCACACAGCAAAAACTGATGGGAAGCACTGGATGATAAAAAAAAAAACCTCAGGAGTGCTGCGCTTCATATCCTCTCCTCCAAGGTGGTGAGTCTGTCTAGATGAATGTTGCTGCTACTGCACCTGTCTGAATCTCAGGAAAGTACTGCCCTGGAAAAGGAGTCTCTTGAGATGAGGTAAGAGACCAGATGCAGGAGCTTCAAAAAGAGTGGAGGCCAAGGTTTCTCCTTAACGCCTTAGGACAAGATTACCACTTATCTAGATATTTTTCAAGAAAAATTTAAATAAAAAGGGTAATATTCACCAGCACATTCTCAACATGGAATTCCAGGCATCTGCCGTAAAATTAGCAGATTTTTAAAAAATGTTTATTTTTGTGAGAGAGAGCACGTGCATGTCAGGGAGGGACAGAGGATCCCATGTGGGTTCTGTGCTGACAACAGAGAGTTCCATGTGGAGCTCAAACTCAGGAACCAAACTGTGAGATCATGACCTAAGCCAAAGTCGGAGGTTCAACTGACTGAACCACCCATGTGACCCCAAATCAGTAGATTTTTAATTGTTAAGGGGCTAAAATATTTTTAAGATTCCCTCTCTGACATATAAATGCTAAACAAATTTGAAAAATCGAAGTATACATATTTGCATGTCAAATACAGAGATAGATTAATTGTACACCATACCCTATACAAAGGGTTAGGAGCTTTGTATCTATTAATTCATTGCAAACACACACATGCAGACACACACACACACACACACACACACACACACACACACACAGACATGAGATGAAAGATTGAACCTCAGAAGTTAAATACCATGCTTGAGTTCACAAAACCAGTAAGTTCAAAGCTGTATTTATGCTTTGGTGTTCTGCCTCAAAGTCCAGTAATTGTTCTCCTATATCATAGCTACTTCTTTTGATGACCTAAAATAGAATGGATACTTCGTGCCTATATTTTAATATTATGTTTATATTGCTGGCATTCTCAATTATTTACTTTATGCCCCATCATGTTTTTGCAAAAAAATATCTTAGCTTTACCTGAGGAAAAGTAATTGTCAGAGTAAGTTGTTAATGATATCATTTCTCTTGCTTGTTCTATTTCTGAGTTATTTTTATCTTGTGGTTTATTTATTTTGGCACAGCAAGATTCACAGCTTCCTCTGCAATTTCGTAAAATGTTCTTGCCTCATAACCTTGTTGGCTGTCCTAATTGCAACGCTCCTTTAAAATAAAGTGAATTTGGAATGTTATTTAAATACTTTTAAAGTTTTGTTTTATGCACTTTCTCCACATACAGAGTAGAGCATATTTGTGACTGTGATTCACATTTTTCTTTCTCTATCTTCTCTACTCCTTATTTATATCCAGTGATTTTCTTGGAGACATATACCTTATAGTTTTGACTTCACAAAATGTCTAAATAGGTATTTTTGATTAGTTTCCATATAGGATTGAAATAATTTCTTTGTCTAAGAGCAGAGAATATTACTATTCACCTAAAATTTTTATTTTACAAATTTCCATATTTGCTGCTCTGTTTTTGAAAATGCCAGCCCATCAATACATTAAACCAGTCATATAGACATATTTGCCATATTAGTATGGTACTTGTGTATTTTTCCTTGATGTGTGTGTGAGTGTGCGTGGTGTGTGTGTGTGTGTGTGTGTGTGTGTGTGTGTGTGTGTGTGTATGAAGTGTCTATCCCACTTTGGAGTGCATGCTGCATTGTTCATTGAACAAATGTTTATTGAGTATTTACAATAAAGCAACCTTTGTGAGAAGCTGGGAAGGTAGATCTACCGTCTCAAAGGCTTACACTGAAGATAGAACTTACATCAAATATTTCCATACAGTGCAGTGCTAAGTCCATTCCACATAAGCACATGGGGCACTGCAGGTTTATAGAATAATCACGAGCAGTAAGTGCAGTAGAAAATTGATGTGTAGAAGGCCAGATATCTTTAAAAACGTTGTGGTATTAGGGATTTGCAAACTGTTTCTTTAAGCTGGAGTGAAAATTACATGTGGGGAATGGGTGTCGACTTAAAGACAGGTAGGCAGGGATCAGCTTGGAAGAGTCCAAGGCAAAAAGTTTAAACATTATAATAAAAGGTAGGGAGAATAAAAATAAACATACTACCTGTGGGGTTCTTCATAGATGGTTCTATTTATGATAAAAGGGTTGTTGACCATTGATATATTTAAAAAGCCAGAGAGAAACGTTTCAATTAGCTGTATGATATGCTTGAGATTTTCCACTGCGGTTAGCTTTTGGATAACTAACCTATAAGAAAAACTCAAACTCTCCATTTCTGCCATCATATGTTTGATTAGCTCTAATAACTAGCAAAACTCTAATTAGAAATATAAAATTTATTTTAATACTAGTGGATGTAGGATGTAGAGGGAAAATTAGAAGCCCTGCGTTCCACTTTCATTCTTTTTTTTTCCCCCAGTTTCATTCTTAACAATTATTAGCTACGAGATGGATTAAGTAAGGCTGTCAATCAGATACCATCCTACGTATTTATATACATTTTTATCTTACCACTGTCTGCGAAACTAGTCTTATCATCTTAGTATGTGTGTGTGTGTGTGTGTGTGTGTGTGTGTGTGTGTGTAAGAAGATTTTCTCAAACAGGTTAAGTGCAAGTATCTTGCCCAAGTTTATAAAGGTAATAGGTGACAACAAGTAAGTTTTAAACCAGATGTATCTGAGGACGCCTGGGTGGCTCAGTCAGTTGGGCGTCCGACTTTGCTTCAGTTCATGATCTCACAGATTGTGGGTTCGAGCCCTGCGTCAGGCTCTGTGCTGGCAGTCCGGACCCTGGAGGCTGCTTCGGATTCTGTGTCTTCGTCTCTCTCTGCCCCTCCTGTGCTTGCATTATTCTCTCTCTCTCTCTCTCTCAGATATAAATAAACATTTAAATAAATTTAAACCAGATGTATCTGAGAGTCTGAATTTTCTATACCTTACTCATTTCATTCCCCAGGCAATTTTAATTACTTCCCTTATAAAGTCCAAGATTTTGTTAGATCAGTGGTTGTCAAAGTGTGGTACCCAGATCAGTAACACCTAGGAACATGTTAGAAGTAGAAATCTTTGGCCCTCATATCAGACCTACAGAATCAAAACCTCCAAAAGTGGGTACAGCAATCAGTGTTTTAGAAATTTTCCTAGCTTATTCTTACACAAACCAAAATTTGAAAACTACCCTATTAGAATATCATGTTTTGCGCGATGTTTTTCAACATTGACTACACATTAGAATCACCTTAAAGGCTGGAAAAATACTGGTGTTTTGGCAACCCCACAAGAGATTATGATTTATAATAATTGTTCTGAAATTGAGTGCCCTCTACATATATATATATGTACACACACACACACACACACAGACATGGTGTGTATAGTCTATGCACATGGATATGGTCTCCCAGGGGATTCCAAATGTGTCTTTAAGTTTGAGAAAAATTGTAATTGATTAGTGCTTCTCATATTTAATGTGTATTTAAAATACCTGGGGATCCTGAAAAAGTGCTACTCTGGTTCAGTGTGTCCAGTTGATGTTGGATTCTGCAATGCTTGCAATCTACCAGATGATGCTGATGTTGTTGGTCCACAGGAGATACTGAATAGTAAAGTATTATGTTATCTTTAACATACTACCATATCTGAAATACGTGATTCTATGAAAATTTTTAATTCATGGTCAAAATGAGGGAATATCACTTTGCCTATGAGAGGGCAGGCTCTATTGTTAGGTTGGATTGAAATTTTGTTTCACTGTGATAAACTGTATCATCCTGAGTAAATTTCTTACTCCTTCTGTGTCTAGTTTCTTCATAATGATAACTACCTTTTACAATTTTGTGAATATTTAATAAACTACTCAATGGAAAATGATTATTACAGTGTGTGATATGGTGATTATAAGAAGTATGTATTTGATCAGTTAGATGACCAAGATGTATTTCACATGTATATATGGTCTTCCATAGTTCCTGCCTTACAGCTTCCAAAACCTTTGGAATTTCTTAAGTGATGAGAACCTTATGCTTTTTTTATGTTAATGAGGTGACTTTTGGACCTCCCCTAAGGATGGAGGCTGTCAATTATGTGATTAGAGGGTTGAAACTTCAAGTCTCTTCCAACCAGACCTCAGAAAGGAGGGGCTAGAGATTGAGTTCAATTGCCAGTGGCCAGTGATTTAACCAATCATGACTATGTAATGAAACTTCCATAAAACCCCTACAGGATGGTGTTCAAAGAACTTCCAGGTTGGTGAACATGTAGAGATTTGGGGAGGGTAGTGATCACAGAGATAGCACAGAAGCTTTGCACCATTTCCCCAGGCTTTGTTCTATGTGTCTCTTCCATCTGGCATTTCCTGAGTTATACCCTTTTCTAACAAGCCAGTAAGCTAGTAAATAAAATGTTTCTCTGAATTCTGTGAGCCACCCAGCAAATTAATTGAACCCAAGGAGGGGGTCGTGGGAATCTCTAATTTGTAATACAAGTAACAGTCTTGACTTGCAAATGATATCTGATGTGGGGAAGGGTTCAGTCTTGTGGGACTGAGCCCTCAACCTGTAGAATCTGCTGTTATTTCTAAGTAGTTAGTGTCAGAATTTAGTTGAATTGAGTTGAATTATAGAACACCCAGGTGGTGTTCCAAAAGAATTAATTGTTCATGTGGGGACTCCCCCCACCTCCAGTGTAATTAAATCTGAATAAATTTATAGTATTTTCCATGTCATAAGTATTTAATAACTTATTATTATTACTGTTGTTAATAATAGTACTGTGAACTTTTCCTTCTAGCTTGACCTATATTAAAGCAGTTTAATACATTTTTCATGGCAGTGTATAACACATATGGAAAGTCTACATGTGTTTTTATGATTTACATAGGATTATGCTGAAAAATTATGAGCAAAATCGGAATGAAAAAATGAAAAAAAAAACTACAACTGATTTATTTATCCTTAGCATCAACCTAGTAGATACATATATAATATATAACACCAAAAAATGCATAATACTGTGTAATTGGCTACCAGGTATGGTGTTTTTAATCACCTGACTAGCACTTTACAAATTTGAGTATAAAGCTTATGACCTATTTGGGCATGTATCCTTTTCTGAAAGTCCTTGAGTTCTGAGATATGTGGCTTCTAACAGAACTATCCTTTGATCCAAATGCTTTCTATTAAATACAAAGGATTTCTGAAGAGCTTCTTCACAATGCAGCATTAAAAAGAAGTTTGTTGGATATAATAACTAATTAAATTCATAGTTTCTGATTTTAACAGACCTGAAATTGCTTTATATTTTCCCTTAGAGAGTTTGACCTACTTAGCAGATTGGAGAACTTTGTGATCTGAATCATACTTCTGTCTGACAGCAGGAATTCAAATCCCTTGAGGACTTACCTTAAGTAGGATTCATTAGTCCTCTGTAGTCCAGTGCCCCAGCTGCCCATGCTGAAGACAAAAGGGTAGCCAATTTAATTAACCACAGCCTCAAGGAGCATAATTCATTACCAATTTTTCCAAGTAATCTAAGACTATATCAATGCTCCCGATGAAAAGATAGATGGAGCCAAGTGGTCTATTTAGGAAAGAAATCCCTTAAATCTAATTGCTCTTTTGACTATTTAATTGAAGGTAAAATTAGAGGCCATGACAAGACCACAAAACTTATCATCAGAGTAGAGAGACCTATATTTCTTTATGTGATAAGAAGTCAATAAAGTATACAATTAAGCTTTGGGAGAAGAATTGTCTGTAAACCGTTGTACCAAAACATTGTATCTCTTCTGCTACTCTTATTTATTTAACTAATTTTATGGCAAACGAACAACAATTGAATGGTTTATTTTGCTGTTGTTTACAATAAATGTCTTACATAAATCCAGTAACTAGAAGTAGGTTCTCAATGATTAATTAATTTAATTTACTCATTCAGATATTAAATGCCTACTACGTGTTGTGCTAAATGCAGAGAAGATAAAAACTTTTTTTATGGTTTTGAAATGCTAACCACTTATTAAGAAATGGGAGATAATCATATATAAAATGATATTTTGAAAGTTGAATAAGTTGAAGTGTAAAATGGTAAAAACTGTGGGAAATATGAGGGAAGATAATTGTAGGAAATATAATTTGAATTGGGTCTGAAAGAAAGAATCGGAAATCACAAGAGGGAAGATAGGTGAGGGGGACTTGATACAGGGAATGTTATGTTAAGTGAAACCCTAGCATGTCCCTAACTTTTCTGTGGTAGCATGGCTGGAGAAATGAATGAAACTGAGTAGATAGAAAATAAAATTATTGATGACAACTACCCCCTGATTTTATGGATCATGTACTTGAATATGTTTTTTCCATATGTTTATTTATTTAGTCTTCTAAATAAATATCAAGGTTTTCAATCTTATCCTCACTTTGATAAATGATGGCATTGGTAATTAAGAAGATATGTACAAAGTCAATGTGATTTATATATGATAAATGAAATCCCGTAGCTTTGCCCACACGACTACCTGATTCAAGCTTGCAAATCTTTTCATACTCTGTACTAGCAAGAACTGGTAGGCTGTATTAAGGTCATATTCTATAGACAAGTATTGATACATTATAATCAGGAGAACCATGATTATACTTGATTTCAGACACACACACACACACACACTGAAAACAAAAACAAAATAACAAAACCAGAAATCTAGCAAGATTGGATTTTTTATGGAAAGGATGTTGAACACAGTAAGAGATTAAGAGAAACTGAAGTAATTTCAAATTAGTTTAAAAATAATGTGATACTAGAATAAATGTTAGAAAATATGAATGTAATTATTTACCTTTTTTGATTAAAAATATATATGGGATACATTTTATATGTATTGCCTCATTTTTAGTAAGAGGTACATGGTGTATTAAAAAGTAGATTGTCCTTGTCATTATTATGTATCTAGTAAGGAATATAAAATAAAACAAATAAATACAGTAATAAATGCGTCTTAATATAAATTTCATTGAATTAAGAGAATAGTAACAAGGTCACATTATGTGTTACACAGCTATATTTAAGCAGAAGTACAGCAACACTTCTTATAAATTCAAGAATCAACAATTTTTGAATGTTTGCTGTGTACCAGGAACACATCAAAAGCCACAATAAACTTCAGCTGCTTGAGTCTAAGCCCTATATTTTCCCAAGGTAACTGGTTAGTGGGACTTTGAGGCCCTATATTGATTTTCATCTACTTTGCACTACTCTTTGAAACTAGATGTGATCATTTCAAATTGCAGCATCCAATTTCAAAAATATCTGTGTGCAAGGCCTGACAGAAACATAATAAAATAAGTGATTAGGGAAAACTATTTTTGACAAGCTCTTCCAACTCTTGAGAAGTTCCAATTTATTTATGCCAAGCTCTGCTTCCTCCTCAATCCATATGCCACTGAAATGTTTGCCATTCTTCTCAGCTCCTCAACCTAATGCACAAGCATCTATGCACAAGAACTTAGCAGTTGATGTGCATATAGGGCTAGATGGTCAATGATATTCAGTTCTTACTGCAATAAATTGAAGATTGATCAGATAATTGTATTGTTAAATTTAAAGTGGCCATCATTTCACTAGACTAAAAAGAAAAAAAAAACATTGGCTTAAAAAAATAATTCAAAGGAAAACATTTAAATGACTTACAGTAGAGTAAGAACTAAAACATAAAGGTGGCACTTCTAAGTGTATTTTAAGATTGACTCAATGTAAAGAAGCCTGTCTTAGTTATCTATTGCTGTGTAATAAATTACGCCAAAACATGAGAGTAGTAGGTCTGCTGACATTACAGAAATCACAGTCTGTTGTAACCTAATCATGAAAGTAGTGACTCATTATCTTTGCTATATTCTATTGGATAGAAGCAAGTCCCCAAGTCTATCCCACTCTCAAGGCCTGAATACCAAAAGGGATCATTGCAGACCATCTTAGAGCTTATGTGCATATCTATGATGGAGTAGCTCTCAAGATGCTATAAATAGCTACTGCTATAGCTTTGATCTCAAAAATTAGAAACATTATAATTTACCTCCACCTACCAATAAAAATCCAAATTGTCCTTTGAACGTAAAAGTTTGCATATATTTACATATACATTTTAATCTGATGCTTATTGTGCTAAAAAATTAGAGGTGTCTTTGCTCATTTCTGTAATTTTAGTGCAGTTCACAATTAAAAACACAATTTATTATAAAGTTCTAATTATTTGAAAATTACAAAGGAGGATATTTGCAATTATTTATCACTCCATATCAAAGCAACTACGAAAGGGTCAAATCCCTGAACAATACAATGCATTGATTAGTTAATATAGCTAAAAATGTATGTATGTGAATATGAGCAATATTCATTGATACATAATTAAAAATGTGCATATATTAGCAGAAATTGTTGTTGTTGATTACTATGTGCCAGGAACTGTTGTATGCATGACAGATGTAGCAGCAAATAAAACAGGAAATGCCCCTTCTCACATGGTGTTTGTATCCAGAGTGATAATGAGACAACTAGCAAAAAGGCAGAAGTCAATTCCAGATGGTGATACGAGAGAAGTAAAGCAGGTGATGGGAAATAGCAGTGGGGACACTTCTGAAGGTTGGTTGTGTAGTGCAGGATTCAGGGGATAACAATATTTGAACAAAGACCTGAATGACAGTTCCGTTATTATCTGAGAGCTGAGCATTCTAAAAGAGGGCAAAGCAAGTCAAATGTCCCTGAAAGCAGAAAACTTTCAGCCTGCTTGGGGCTAAAGGTGCCAGTGTGCTTGAGGACTAAAGACTAGTGCGCATGTACATAGTGTGTGAAGGATGTGGAGTGGTCTAGATGAATTTGCACAAGCCATAGAGACACTTAATATAGAGTCTTGTGGACTCTATAAATAATTTGAGGTTTATTCTACTTGAAACAGGGGGCCATTAGAAAGTGTTTATGTGGAGAGTGGCAGGAACTGGAGACTGCTTTTTGTGTGAAGTCTTGCTGGCAGAGGACCTGTGCCTTGAAGGGCTGTGAAGTGAAGGTATTTTTTTTAAGATAGAAAACTTGGGGCACCTGAGTGGCTCAGTTGGTTAAGCGTCTGACGTCAGCTCAGGTCATGATCTTGCGGTTGGTGGGTTTGAGCCCCTCATTGGGCTCTGTGCTGACAGCTCAGAGCCTGGAGACTGCTTTGGATTCTCTGTGTGTGTCTCTCTCTCTGCCCCTTCCCCATTCATACTCTGTCTCTGTCTCTTTGAAAAATAAATAAACATTAAAAAAAATGAAGCATCAGATGGAGATCAAACAAAATCAGGTGTCACTTAAGCTTAAAAAAATAAAATAGAAACCTCTATAAAACTATTTTATTTAAGTATGGAAACCAACCAACATAAAAGGATGTTGCAGAAGAGAGGTGGCCGATTGCAGTTCAGAAGGAGACAATAGGTAGTTTCATAACACAAGTGGAGATGTTGGCCTCAGAGAGAATGTCAGGGTCAAATCACTCAGTGTAACAGGAAGACAAGTAGGTGGATGAGTGTGGAAATGAGTTTTTGTTGTAGAAATATGAAATGACACAAGAACTTCTTGATGGTGTTTGTTAGGAGGCAAGTGAAACACTAGAATCTCAACAACATTTCTTCATAGGATGAGATTCTATGACTTGTATATATTCCTTTAACTATGCACTCACTGAGACACTGTGGTTTCTGAGATAAACATGTTTTAGGCTATGCATTCCAAAAAAAAAAGGAAAACTTGCTTTAAACCAGTCATTCTCAAATGCTAATTGACAGTAGAGGTACAATGAGAAAAATAAAAATACCCTCTGGTGAATTTTTCATAAAACAAAATTTTCATTTTTTTTAGGGGTTATGGTCTTCCTACTGCTTGTGCTAGCATGTCTTGTTTTTTTGTTAAATGATGATGAAAGATAGGTGTGATCTAATACCATTAATTGGAAAAATGTTAACAAAGATAACATTCATAGATAAGGGACACAATTCTTTTTTTTTCCTTTTTCTTTTCTGAACATCCTCCGATTTTTTCCATAATGTTAGTTGGGTGAAAAAAATTAAATATTTAATTTCTTTTATAAGAGAAAAAAGTATTAAAAGGTAATAAATGTTGAAGAGTATCACTTTATGGGAGAACAAAAGCAATAAAAAACATTCTTGCCTAATATCAGTGCTTCCCTTATACCTTGGAGGAATCAGAAAACTGGCACATTTGAGTTATCTTTTCAAACATGTGAAATTTGTCTGGTAATCTCCAACTCATTGATTTCAATAATGTGATGTGCCTGTGTCTCCATTGCAAATTAAGAAAGAGGAATTATCATGAAAGGGAACTTTTTATTTGCCTTTTCTAGGAAAAAATCAGGATCAGGAAATACCCTAGAAAAGATTAGTATGTCCCTATGGAGACTAGAACAAAGAACTCTCAATTCAAGTTCTTTTATTTATGTAAGGATTGTCATTAAGGAAAAAAAAGATGTACATGTAACATTACCTATCTACTCATCTATCTATATGTATAGGTACAGAGAGGATACATTTACACCCATATTCATACATGGCATGTATTGGTTATATAGATATGTGTGTGTGTGTATGCACACACACACGCACACACACACACACACACACACACACATAAATGCTACTGTGTGTATCAAGCACCATTTTAAGCACTTTGCAGATAATATCAGAGATGTATAGATTGAAATCACTAAGCAATAGTAATTTTATAGTAATTATAATCTGTGAAATTTGAAATATGCAAATTACCTTAGAAAATTATTTATAAAAGAATTTTAATGTCATTTTAGTGCTTTTTTTTTCTTTTCTTAACACATTAGCTTTAATAACCACTTTTGGTAAAACCTACTTTTTGAGGGCAATAATGAAATTACAATATCATCTTTCCAATGGTCTCCTAAATCTAAATTTCTTTTCCTACAATTACTCCCAAGAATGGCCAGCTCCTCTCTGGCATCTCAAATCCAAATCGTTTACATAATATCATCTAAAATTTCATTGCTGCTTCCCTATTTTTATGAAAAGTATTAAACTGTGGCCAAATAATTAGGCTCAAAAATGTCAGATTCATTTTAATCAGTAATGGCTAACATTTATTGAAAATGTATTATATCCAGGTCTTTTGGATTCATCATCTCAGGCGACCTCTACAGCAAGAAAAAGTGATTAACATTACTGGTTTCACTAAGTGGAGAAACAGCCTATAGAACTTAAATGACTAGACTATCCCATGATTGCATCAGGAGGTGAATTCAGTTCTGTTGGTTCCTAAACCCCAAATTCATTTCCGGTGAAACATTTACACAGTTGAATATGTGAAAATGATTATTGGCATTTCAGAAGACAAATCCTGTATATTCTCTTTGGAAGTCAATAAGAAGTTCTGCTAAATAAGTCTTTAGGAAAACATTATGGATAAAGGTCATAGTTTCTAAGCCCTATTAACATGTACTTTTTTGACCAATTAAAGACTATCTCCCAAAGTCAACATTTTTTTCTTTATTTTTGTTACCTATATGAGGTTTCTCAGGCTTCCTTAAGGTACACACAAGAATAGACTAACACTTTCTCATGAGACAAAGAGAAGCAATTATGTTACTTTGAAGAGAATGGTATAAAACTTATTTATACTATTCATGTATTTCTACTTCTTATTTTTATTTTTAAGGGATGACTAATTATTTATTCTGGATTTATATATTTTAACTTTGACTTTCAAAGATTGGTTAGATATTAAAGCTAAAAAAGTTATACTTGTTATTAAAAGATCAGCAGTTATGTTCGTATTTTCTTATTGCCTGGCACTTTTATTCTAGCAATAATTTTATCATTTAATACCAATTAGATTTCATGTTACTCTCTCTGACCTTAATAGTGTTTCTTTCTGTTTCATTTTTCTGTCTCTCTCTCTCTCTCTTTCTCTCTCCTTCCCCCTTCCTTCCTCCCTTCCCCTCTCCCTTCCTGCCTTCCTTCCTCCCTTCCTTCCTTCTCCTCTCCCTTCCTCCCTCCCTTCCTCCCTTCCTTCCTTCCTTCCTTCCTTATTTCCTTCTCTTTCTTTCTTTCTTTCTTTCTTTCTTTCTTTCTTTCTTTCTATGTATTTTTTGGAGAGAGAGAGTGAGCAAGCGTATGAGCAGGAGAGGGGCAGAGAAAGCAGGAGAGAGAGAATCCCAAGCAGGCCCTCTGCTGTCAGGGCTTGATCCCATGAAACATGAGATCATGACCTGAGCCAAAATCAAAGTTGGATGCCTAACTTACTGAGCCACCCAGATGCCCCTCTTTTTCTTTTTTACATAAGTACAATCATAAATACCTATTACATACCCAAATTTCTGGCTTGTTTACACATTTCACAAATAATTTCTTAGCCTTTTCCTGTATAGAAGAGAAATGGAGAAGGCACATTGAGAAATAGAAAGGCCACCACACTAGGAGCCAATCTTGTCTTATGGTGTGTTATGCAAATTAGATTATGTTATTTAAGGTTTCTGTCCCCATTTGCTTTTTTCCTCAATGGAAACAACAAACTTCCCTTCCTATCTCAGAGATAGGATAAAATTATGTAGACAAAAATACAGATATGGAAATCCTGGCATTTATAAAATGTTGGAAGTAAAACATTGGAGGAATTATTAAAAGTATTGGTATGGACCATAAGAGACTCTTGAATACAGAGAACAAACTGAGAGTTTATGGGGGGTGAGGAAGTGGGGAAAGTGGGTGATGGGCATTGAGGAGGGCACTTGTTGGGATGAGCACTGGGTGTTGTATGGAAACCAATTTGACAATAAATTATATTTAAAAATATTGGTATGGAATTAGAGAAGTGTATATAATACAGCATGATTTTTGTTTTTGTTTTGTTTTTTCATTTCGGTTTTGGTTTGGTTTGGTAAGTAAATACCTCATTTTAGTAAAGTTGTTAGGCAAATTATGGAAAGAGCCCAAATATCCATCAATGGATGAATAGATAAAGAAGATGTGGTATGTGTATATATGCAATGGAATATTACTCAGCCATAAAAAAGTGAAATCTTGTCATTTACAATAACATGGATGGTGCTAGAGAGCATTATGCTAAGCAAAATAAGTCAGTCAGAGAAAGACAAATACCATATAATTTCACTCATGTGGAATTTAAGAAACTGAACAGATGAACATAGAAGGCAAAAAAAGAGAGAGGCAAACCAGAAAATAGACTCTTAACTGTAGAGAACAAATTGAAGGCTACGGGAGGGGAGACAGGCAGGGGATGGGTTAAATGGGTGATGGGTATTGAGGAGGGCACTTGTGATGAGCACTGGGTTTGTAATTAAGGGATGAATCACTAAATTCTACACCTGAAACTAACATTACTGTAAGTTAAGTAACTGGAATTTAAAAGTGACACAAATATTTTTTTTAAAAAATGAGTTACCAATTTTCTTAGAATGTTACTGAATAGGTTCTATGTATGAGGAACTGATTTAAGTGATTGAGATAATAAACAAAGATCTCTACTTTCATGGCATTTACACTCTGGGTCAGGGGAAACAGATAATACAAATTAACATAAAAATATATGTTGGAAGCTGACAAGGCATTGTGGAAAAAGAAGTTTAAAGCAGGATAAGAGGGATTAGGGGGACCTGAACAAGGAAGGTGAGGGTTTAAGTTTTGATAAGGGTAGGAACTCAAACTGTGAAATAATAGCTAATAGATAAAAACATAGAGAGATCCCTTTAAAACATAAGACAGATTATGTTCAAGACTCTTGGTCTTCTATTTTGTTGAAATTAAAAAAACACATTTTACAATAGCCTGTATTTCCTAAGCAATTTGAAGGCAATTTGCCTTCTTAATCAATGACTTTTTGTATATTAGCTATGATAACAAGAGCTGCTTTAACAGAAAAATCTCAAATTTCTCAAATTGTGACTTGACACAATATGATTCCTTACTCATTCAAATTTGAAAATGGATACCTGTGATGAATGATAGCTTCTTTTGCAAGTGGTGATTCGTGACCAAGCTCCTGATGTCTTGTGCTCTGGCATTTTCAAGCACGTGGCTTCTTAGGTTGTAAGTTCCCTGGTATCATGACGGAAGGAGCTTGTGAGTGTTACTAAGGGACAGCATTTTAGGGTTCTATTGGAAATACACATATTGCTGTAATTCGCATTCCATTGGCTTAAATTCATACTAGATCACTTCTGCAAGGAGGCAGAGAAACTATTCTGTATGGCCAGAAAAGAGTTGGGTAATCAGCTTGAACCCTTTATAATAACCTATCACTTCTTTCTGTCTCACGCTGCTCTGCCATACTAACATCTGTTTTTCCGGGAATACTCAGATAAATTCCTGCCTCAAGATCTTTGCATTGGCAATTCCAAATGCCATTGCATTTCTCTAGACATGCACTTGCCTCCCTCATTTTGCTTCATTCCTATAATTACTCAAATGCTACCTTACTACAGAGGGTTTTCTTGGCACTTTATTTGCTCCATTTTCTGCTTTATTATTCTCTATAACTATCATATATACGTAACTATATACAGTAAAACCTTGGATTGTGAGTAACTTGTTCTGCGAGTGTTCTACAAGACGAGCAAACCCTTCTGATAAATTTTAACTTGATAAATGGGTGATATCTTGCAATATGAGTAGTATGTGATGCCAAATGTCACATGATTACAACTGAGCCTTGAAATTCACCTTGATGCACAAGTGCTTTGGATTACAAGCATGTTTCCAGAACAAATTATGCTCACAAACCAAGGTTTTACTATATATGTAAAAAAATCCCCTAACATATAATATTTGTTTCACAAAAATAATATATCTCTTCTTTTATAACTACCCTTTAAGTCCTGTGTTAGGGTGTTTACTATTGGATTGAGGGTTATAATCTGCTTGCCTTGCTTGAATATATATATATATATATATATATATATATATATATATATACACACACACACATGTATGTGTGTGTGTGTATCTTCCTAACATATTTATTTGTTCATTGCCTATGTCTTTCACTAAGTCAATAGCCATATGAGTACAGATGTACAGATTTATTTTCTTTTATCAGTTCATCTCCAGAACAAAAACATCTCTCTACCATGTAATAGGTGCTTTATAAATATGTTCTGGATGAATGAATAAATTGAGGAGTATGAAAATATTTCTACAGTTTCACTTATATTTTTTAAAATTATGTTTTTATATCGTTCTCCCTCACTGGACTTCTTGAGGGGAGGAACAGTACATTTCCTAGTATGTAGAAGACTGATCATTAATATTGTATGAAGAAAGGAGAATAAATAAACAGATGAGGAAATTTAAGTATATAACTATATACTATAAAGTATATAACTATATAACTATAAATTTTCAATTATAGTAATATGTGGTTACTATCTAGTATTTGTATCCTACTTCAATGAGAGAATTTTTTTTTATTCTGAAAAAAAATACATACATATATACCCACATATGTGTATATATATATGTATACTATATACTATACTGTAGTGTGTGTGTGTGTGTGTGTGTATGTGTGTGTGTGTATAAATATTGTGTTCTTACTCCTGTTGGTCTCACTCAAAAACTCATGTTGTTTTCTCTATCAGATTGTTTCTGAACACTTACAAATTTCTTTTATTTTTGCTTAACTTAATTCAATATGTTTTTGTTCTTCATTAGTACAATAACTACCATTTGACATTCTTCCTTCATCTAACATAAACCTAATCAATAGTATAAATAAGTTATGAAGTAGGTGTAGCATATTCTGCTACATTTTACTAGATTAAAAGAGGATTTTAACAAAACTAGAATATCATTTAATAAAATATCATTTAATTAAAATATCATTTAATTAAATATTAATTAATATTAAATACTAATTAATTAATTTAATTATAATATCGTTTAATTAAAATAAAATAGACCCATGCACACCAATAAGTCATTATTTCTAGAGAACACATTGGAATGTGCCTATAATTTACAACATTCGATGATATGCTAACATTTTTTAAATATCTACTCTCATTATTAGCTTTGTGATATTACATTTCACTTATCTTACTACACTATTTCAAATTATTGATAATATACATCCGTACACTTATATAATTAAAATAGGTATATTTGATTATCACTGTCTTGGATTGAATTTTCTGGAGAATTGGAATATCATCTGTGGCCTGATTTTTATCTCTAGTTTATGTCATTTTGCCCTTCCTTTCACTTTCAATATCATCTTATTTCTCTAAGTTGTAAAATGCTATGATCTTTTATTAAAATAGGAAAAAAATTATAAAAAGTCTTTTGAAATGATATAAAGAACCACAGTTTGTTAAATTCAATACCAAAAGAGCATCTATGACTCATTCAGGACATAACACTCTAAATTGCCCAAGAATAGGAGGCATACACAGTGTAATATATAATACTAATGGTGAGGGTATGATTGTGACTGGCTTATAGAATTAATTCAGAGTACATTCAGTGCAAGTACTTGGGAATGATACTTAGCTTATAAAATATTAGTCTGTAAAGTTTCAAAGTCTTAAATTTTAAAGGAAAATTGAAATTCTACCTGGAAAACAACCAAGGCAATAGATAGGTATAGTCACTAATTATGATGTGTTTGACTGAGAATTTTCACAAAAATAAACATCACTCTTTTTATACCTAACCTGTAAACCCTACTTTGATAAGTTTAGTATTTCAGTGGAGAGACTATACATATTTTCACTTGTCTAAATTCTGGGCTTAAGGGTAGAACAATCTGGTAATATATTTTAAATTATATTTTGCTATAAGCTAATTAGCTAGTGTTTCTTTATTGACATTTACAGTTATTATTTTTTTCATACTATGCACAATCAAGTTTTCTGTGAAAAACAGCCACACAAAAGCTAACTAAAACAAAAAAATGTTCTTGGATCTTAGTATATATAAAAGGTTTTAAGATTTCTTATAATATATTCTCAATAATAGACTAGAACAAATGTCATAGCAATGAGAAGGTATATAAATCACATGCTTAGGGGGAAATGTTTGCTAGATTAAATAAACATATGAGGCAATATGTGGTTTTTCTTTATTAAAGCAAGCTGCTAAGGATAATTATACTTAATAGTACTATTTCTTTACAGTTGGTTTGAGTAATTGTATATCTGTCTCAATGGCAATACAATACTATTACAAGTGCTTTATAAAGTCTGGTTCAAGTAAAGGCCTTGTAGGTACTTAATCTTTAGGATAGTTCCAATACTTAAATTCCATAATCCACACCTTATAGTTGCAATAGTCCTTTATTTATATCTGAATCTAGGATGTTTCCTGAAGAATTCTAAGCAATATTTCACTCCAGTCTGTCTTGATCATTTGCCTTATGGAGAGTCTAAACTAGTTATCAACTAGATGGGTATGCGGTTTTTTATTATTATTTTTTTGTAGCAATTTCACCCTCAGACCTCAAATAGGCAATAAAATAGAATAAAATATTCATTTGCCTCAGCAAACTTCAAGAATTGTACGTAGTGATGTTATTTATTTTCAATGAAGAAAGAACTTCTTAATATTAGCACTTCTTAAAATGAAAATTCCAAGAACTAGAAATAAAAAATCTGGAACAAAGTGTTATTTATTATGTTACTTTGGGTAAATCTCAGCTAATCTATTTCTCGAATAAGTGAATTATACTCTTCTTAGCTAAATGCTTGAGTAGTTCTGAGGGTTAAAATAAATACTACATGGGAAAATGCTTTCTATTCCCGAAAGTGCAAACGTGAGCTTTTACTGATTTTGTTAGAATTTTTAAACTTACAACTTCTTTTTATGTAAATGATTTCATTTGCGGTTATATTCTGAATTAATCAATATTTGTTGAACTAATTTGTATAACTTTTTTTTTGTTAAATGACCATAAAGAAGAAATATATTCATTATAACAATTATGGTAAAGATAATAATAAAACTAATTAATAGTGATGACAAATGGCATCCATAGAGGCTGTATCCCTATTTAAGTGAAATATTGAAAACATCTCCAAAAGTTGAGCCATAGAACTCTGGAAAAGCGTATTCTTAGTTATGTAGTTTATTAATCACTTATGTCTTGGAATAAGACACTTACTTTCTCTTTTGTACAGATATAGAACAATGATAAAGGGTAATATGACAAAAAACCATTCTTTAACTGAGCTGGAAAGATAAAACTACACTGGGGCAATCACAAATGAAACAATATCACAGTTTAAACATTATATATAAATTTTATGTTGTCAAGTACAATTTTTAAAAAGTTAGAAACATGAATCTTATGAAAATACAATATGGAAATGTGGTAAAAATTTAATTCAACACATTAGTGATTGAACCAGTAAGATATTAAGTTTGAGTTAAAATGAATTTGAAAGTGTGGGTATTTATAAGCGAATTTGAAGGTGTGGGTATTTATAAGTGGGTATTTAAAAGGTGAATGTTAAAGTAAGTGTGTTAGCTTAGCCACAAAAGTGGCTAATGATCTACAGAGCAATACATTGTAGCCTTAGGGGTGTAATTTCTACCAGACAGAAATCTGCATGGTATTTGCATGTTTTTCAAAGTCTTTAACAGGCGTATCCAAAGTTTATAAAAATCTAGAAGTACTTGTTTTTGGTTTTGCTATTTCCTCTTTGATGAGTCTCCAGACACTATACATTTGTATGTTGCTGGGACTGAATTGTTTCCCCCAAAATTTGTATGTTGAAGCCCCAACCTCCAATGTAATGGTAGTTGGAGAAGGCGCTATTGTGAAGGGGCTATTGTCATTAGAGTTAGAGGACCTCAGGGTGGTGTGGGGTTTCATGATGGGATTAGTGGTTTTGTAAGGTTAAGAACAGAGAAATCTTTCTCCCTCTACTTTTTGCGGGCCTAGCAAGAAGGTCGTAGTCTGCAAGCCAGGAAGAGGGCTCTCAGCAGCAACCGAATTGGCTGACACTTTGATCTTGGATTTCCTGGCCTCCAGAACTGCGAGAAATAAATATTTCTTGTTTAAGACACCATCTATGGAGTTTTGGTATAGCAGCACAAGGAGAATAAATAAATGTTATCATGTAGAATTCTAACATACAGAATTGATTAAAGTCAAGTGTGCAACTGGATTGGTATAGGCTATACCCAAACCACTTTAAGAGAGAAAACTAGGGTAGTGTGTGTGTGGTGTAGTGGAACAGGCATAAGAATAAGTGGCCTTCAAGCCGTGTCATTGAAATGATTGTAAAGCTCTGGCTATTTAACCTAGAAAAGAAATTAGTCAAGGGATACTTAATTAACTGTGTTAGTTTTTTGGGTAAAGTCACACACAGAAAGAGCACTCAACTGTTTCATAAAGAGAAACTGAGACACAAAGAGAAGGTTTGTGATAGTGAGTAATGGTAGATATGGAATGATCCATTTATTTACCGAAGGCAAATAATCTCTAAGATTTAAACTATTTTTTTCCATATGATTTTACTCAGAATTTTACCCTAATGTAATACATTACATGCTTCTAGGCTATACATATTCTCCAACAAACACATTTTTGCTACTATAATTTCCTCCACGTTAAAATTTTAGATTGAGTTAAAATTATAATTAAAGTTATAATTATTATCAATATACTATTGGCATTCCTACATATAGAGCTAATTTAAACAAGCAATTATGATGAATTAAATTATTAATTTGGAATGTATTTTTTAATTAGATGGATTGGTTTTCCTTCAATTAGTTCATATATTATACTAGAATGATAAAAATTTCACTATTATTTATTTTATCATACTTGGTTTTTATGGATGTGAGTCCTGAGAAGCCTTGTCTATATGATAAAAGTAGTTGGAATTAGAAGGAATCTGGTTACAGCAATGTAACTCAATTATTTTGGTCACCATATCAATTATATGACAAAAATCACATAGCGTTCTATCATTAAATGTTATTTTTAATGATTTATTACCTGACAATTTGATCTTCTCCTTCAATTTTCTTGAAAGCAAAGAGTTGGAAACCTCCTGCTTTGCAGAGTGATTTGTTACTCACTCATTGGAGCCATTCACTCTCTTGCTACTGATGCCAATATTTCATGTTGTAATTTTTTTGGCATCCTGAGGGTTCTACACCCCTCAGCAAAGCACCCTGTTAATATTAGGGAATGTGTGAAAAATATGTCTTCCTTTTAGAATGTGGGAGATGGAGATTTGTGAATGTGAGATAGGAAAAGACAAAATCATATGTTTTCTCTGGAGATTTAGTTTTAGAGGAGTGTAAAGGCAGAGTGGGTATTTCAAAATCAATGCCTTTGACTTTGTGTGCAAAGTGTCTCTTAGAAAATGATTACACGTACCCAGTGAAACACTTACCCTGTATTGAAGATGGGGTGGGGGGGAGCTTGTTCATGGAGTATCCAAGGCATCTAAGACACTGTCACTGTTCAATTTCAGAAAAAAATTGTGCATTGGAAAAGTGCATAAAAGCAATAATGAATACAACACTCTGTGAGTTTGGTGTTATGATTAGCCTTATACAATCAAAGAGAAAATTAAATCGAAGTAGAGAATTCATCATATTTATTACTTTAGATTGTCTGCTCTGAAGTGTTTTGCCATTTTTCTACAAAACGCATTTGATTGATTATAAGTGATGGGTTCCCCTGGGACCTCAGGAACATGACTTATGTGTCCCAGAGGCTATGCACATGGATTCAACCTCCAGTTGTTTAGAATAATTAAGATTGCTAAAGGAAACTTTAAATTATAAGACCATGGTTATTCTTATATATACCAGTCTACTTAGTATGAAGTTATACAAAGTAACTATATACATAGAAATGTACTTTTTTTTCTCACATATATTTTTCAGGTGTACATACACTAGCATCACAAAAAACATTATTTTCTGTTTTATCAAACATCATGAATACCCATATTATAGTTCACATGTATACGATCATTGATGATTTTATAACTCCTAATATCTTTATATAATATGGAAATGTTATATAAATATATATCAGGAAGTTTTATATGAGCTATTCTCTCTTATATGTTGTCTAATATTACCATCTACTTTTGGAAGATAAAATTCTGAAAGGTGTCAAACAACCTTCTTAATATGAGGTTGCTTTGCAGTCATGGTAATTATGAATACTGCTTCTTCATGTTTCTTTCAAAAATATATTGGAAGAAATATAAACTAAACCATGAATCAACAGTTGACTTCTATTCTTCATCTAGAATGACTTTTCTTCCTGCTAGATATAGAGCATGGATATAGGATTAAATGCAGATTAAATTCAGCTAAATAAATACATAGTTAAGATACATCATCATTTTTTTCATATTTTAATGCAATGTTTTCATACTGAAAGGCAAACTAGTGGTTTATGCAATATCTCAGAAATTAGTGAAATGGGAGGTGAGAATGAAGTAACAAATGGTTTTAATAGTGATTTTTATTTCTGGTTAATGTTACTGTGTGTGTATTCAACATGTTAATAAATAGTAACTATAGCTCTAAGCGGCCAAAGTCATAATAGGTATTCTAAAGAATAACACATTTCAGAGGAGGATAACAAAAAGATAATTTCCTTGATGTAGATTACAAAGTAAAAAAGAAACCTCTTAATCCATACTTTATCACTCTATTTATTAGACTGTGAACTTCTTAAGATCCAAAATGATGAATTTTGAGTGAGGAATTTTATTCCACACATATGCTCAGCAGGTGGTTTTCGAGTGGATATATAGTGAATAGTGTTACTGATTTCTTTATGTTATATAATACTGTGAAATACGATTTTCATCAACTACATATTGATTTTGTTAATTTTTATTCAGTTTAATTTGGTACTCCTCACAAAGTTAGATGTGTATTTAGAAAACAAATAAGATTTAGGTATTTCATTTGGGGGCTTATATCAAACTCAGATATACATGTAAACCATCAGATGCCAATAAAGTAAGCACATAATAGAAACCTATCCAGATTTCAGGATAGTGGCTTTCTCTGTGACCTCACTTCTCTAATCGGTCCAAGATGAGTTGTTGCTTTTCAGTTTGTCCAGCTTCTTCCTGTAAGAATGAGAATGACAATGTCCAAGGTCTTTACTCTTCTGAACTGAAACCAGAGCCTTTATGTAATATTTTATGTAAGTAGCAACAAGAACAAGAAAAAAAAATGAGTAATGATGACCTGATGGGGCATTATGATGAAAAAGGGGTGATTCTACTATATAATTATAACAGCTTTTCATTATAGTTAGCAGAACTATATTATTACTATAATAATAACTAGTATTATTTTCTTCTTTCTACTTTTCTATTGTTTCTGAAGTAGGCTCTACACCCAACATGGGGCTTGAACTCATGACCCCAAGATCAAGACTCACATACTCTACTGACTGAGCCAGCCAGGAGCCCCTCTTCTGTTCTTTCTTAGTTTTCTATGACAAACATGTAGTTAATTTGTAATAAATTTCATATAGAACGTTAGGTATGTGCTCCCTCAATTTCAAAATTATATAAAGACTCTTATCAAGTCTTCCCTGGATTTCTTCTGTCTTGTCTAGATTTGGGACAGTAATTGGAGAGAGGGCATGATGGGACTCCTAAAAAACTCATTTCTAGTATTGCTTTTACTCTTAAACGCTGGGTGAATGTAGCATATTTTGTTTTCAAAATCAGATTTTATTAACAGTTTATAAACTTTACTTAACTCTTGTTGGAATTAAAGACCATCCAAATAACTATGAAAAGGTGAGTTATATTCATTAATTTAATAAATATTTATTTTTAAAATATTTATTTATTTTGAGAGAGACAGAGAGAGCAAGAGCGGCGAAAGGGCAGAGAGAGAGGGAGACAAAGAATCTCAAGCAGGCTCTAGGTTGTCAGCACAGAGCCCAATGTGGGGCTTGAACTCAGGAACTGGGAGATCATGACCTGAGCCAAAACCAAGAGTCCGAGGCTTAACTGACTGAGCCACCCAGGGACCCCAATAAATATTTAAATTAGTCTGCTTTCTCCAAAGCATTGCATCAGCATTGCCACACAAGCAAACAGACCTAAACTCTCCTTTTGTGTGGAGTAGTTCTACACTTATTCTCCATTGTGAGCAGACTCTCAGTTGAATAATCAGAGGCATTAAACCAAAAATGTGGACAGTGAAATGTTTGGAAATTTTCAGTAGTCTTTAGAACACTAGGGAAGAAAATCAATACACCTCTCATGGATTATCTGGTTTTAAGCAACTTGGTTTCTTAGTGCTCCTGCCAGGATTAATTATGAGCAAACTGTTCCTGTACATAGTTAAATAAATTGAGTTGCTGTATGAAGTAATTTGATATAAGCCCACTGATTTCAGTGTACTACCTATCAAAACTAATGATTTTGGTATAAGAATAATTATCATTGAGCCCCCATTTTTGCTTGTAGACTTTATATAAAAATAAAAATGCAAAATGATGAGAAGGAAATGAGAATATTGGCTTGGAGAGGTTTTCCATGAATAAAAGGCAGTGTATGTTTTTACTCTCAGTTTATTCAATGAAACACTGCATAGTGGTAGTTTTGGATAACTCCTATTATTTTCAGGTATAAAGTAACACATAATTGACAGAAATAGGCCATTATTTTTTTCCAAAAATTCATGTCAACATGGTTAAATATGCAAGCACACACTTTCAAAAATTAAACACTAAAATTTTTAGATACAATCATTGTTCTATTAATGTCATCATGCGATTAGACTCACATATACTTCTGCCCCAGTACCACTGTTCTCTTCTCCACATCAAGCTCTGATGTCTGGAGCTGACTGAATATTATTCATAATTACTCTGTCAAATCTGCCATACTTCACCCAGATAGATGATAGCTCCTAAAAAAAGGAAGATCACCAATGCAGAAAGAACTCAAAAGCACTTCAATAATTTGCCATTATTGGGGTGTATGATGTTTCAGAAAATCAATAATTTTCTAATTATGGAAAATTGGCTTGTTTTCACTGAAAGGGCCACCTCAAATACTTTTTTGGAGGGGAACAGGGCAAGAGTACAAATGGAGGCCCCAAATTGCTAAATAAAATATGTTCTGTCCTTTATCCCGACAGGAAACTTCTATAATAACAGCACTGAAGAATGTATATAAGTTATGTTTTTATATGATGTATAGGACTTACATAGGATTTACACATATATGTATATATAACATAATATGATATGTTGTATTATATATTGTCTATTTGTACATTTATACATAAATGTTCATTTATATTTATTTATGAATTTATTTATATAAAAATGTATACTTATATATGTTATAGTTATACATTTATATATTTATATAAAGAGGGAATGTATTTAGGCCTTGACTCAATGGTTGAGGGGGTCACTCAGGAAACTGGGAATTAGCCCGCTTTGTCATATAATAGCTTAGTATTAGTGGACGCTGCAATCTCATTAAGAGTGAACTGTCTGGAAAAATGTTTGCAGGCATTTTTTGAAGGAAAGGTGAAGTGGTATACTAATTTGCAGTCTTATCATCCTGTGGAAGAATACACTGAAATAAACAGTTGTCCTGTGTTGATACAGCTGGCCATTGTTGTCATTGTAACACGCTTTAATTTAATCATATCAGTTGCTATCACATGCATCATGATAATCACCATCTCGTGAAGAAGTGTCTAGATCTATGTATTCTTTATTAAATTCTTCTTTCAACATTTTTACTGATGGATTTTATAGGAAAAAATGATTTCGAAAATAAAACTATTGTAGAAAGAAATTTTGTAATTATTTGTACATGAATCTTTTTCTTCATAGCCATGCAAATGTTTTATTTACTTGCAGTGTTTTGTATTACTGGAATGTCACTTTTGTTGCATATTCCCCATGGAGATTTTTTTAAGTATGAGGAATTTAAAAACGTTATGTATTTTAATTTTCTTAGAGTTAGGATGGTTTGAATTTTTATAAGCTACTGCTAACAATTGCCATAGAAAGCAATAGTTCATACTAAGTAGCTACAGAGAAAATTCAACATTAATATAATTTTTTGATCAAACACCACAATTAGGATTAACTCTTTGTTTGTACACTTTCTTTCTCCACTCCCACTCTTAACATTTCTCTGCATTTTATATCTTTTCTGAATTAAATCTCTTACTTTCACAGATATTAGGCAGGATTATCATAATTCTTCTAAGAATGATTACTATGTAAAATTTGATATGTTTCATCAAGTTGTCTCACTTTTTGAAAAAAGCTTATTTATTTATTTTGAGAAAGAAAGAGGGAGAGAGAGAGAATCCCAATGTGGGCCTCGAACTCACTAACTATGAGATCACGACCTGAGCTGATCTCAAGAGTCGGATGCTTAAATGACTGAGCCGCCCAGGAGACCCACGTTGTCTCAGTCAGGTACACAGATAAAAAATTGAAAGAAAAATTATAAACAATCTGAATTGTTACAAAAAATGTCATTATTTGTAAACACAGATGAAATATTAAAAAACATCATGAATTTTTGGCCACAATTTTGCTTCTACACCTTTCTTGTTTTCTTTATCAACCATAGTGGAAACATTATAATAAGCTTAACCTCAACAAATATTTGTAGTAATTTCAAAAATTAAGTTTTCGTGTTTCAGTTCTTAGCTTAAGTCAAACCTACATTAACATTTTTTTTAATGTTTATTTAATTTTGAGAGAGCGAGAGAGACACAGACTGTGAGCAAAGTGGGGTCAGAAAGAGAGAGAGAGACACAGAATCTGCAGCAGGCTCCAGGCTCTCAGCTGTCAGCACAAAGCCCAATGTGGGGCTTGAACCCATGAACTGTGGCATCATGACCTGAGCTCAGGTCAGTTGTTTAACCACTGAGCTACCCAGGTGCCCCAAACCTACATTTTTTTGACATTGGGGTTTTGACACCGGGTTTTCTTTTTATTCCTTTTAAAAGTTTATTTATTTATTTGGAGAGAGAGAAAGAACACTCAAGTGGGAAAGAGGCAGAGAGAGAGAGAGAGAGAGAGAGAGAGAGAGAGAGAATTCCAAGCAAGTTCTGCACAATCATCAGGCGGTAGGACTCAGGGCTCAAATCCATGACTGTGAGATCATTACCTGAGCCAAAACCAGGAGCCAGACGCTTAACCAATTTAGCCACCCACGCGCCCCTTGTTTTCTAATAGTTCAACAATGTGCAAAATAAACATTAGTCGTTCAATAATATTTTTATCACTGATACCATATAATTGAAGTAAATAATATTACATTTACAATTTTAGGTATAACTTTTCTCAGTATATTACCTGATAAATTAATAGTTGTATGTTTGCTTTTTCAGGTTAAATAACTATTTGTTTCATTATTATTGTATCCATCCTACCCATTCAGCCATTCTAGCACTTTATTCCAAAATAACTTTTATCAAATCTACCCCTTTTATTGCTTTCTATAAATATATTGCCTCCAGTAACACTAAAATGTAAATATAAAAAGAAAGCATATTATTTTTTTAAGTCCATCATGATTATAATCTTTCCTAGTGTCATCTTGTTTTTGTTGAATTCTGTGAGTTGTTTGGAGTTTATATCACTATTTTTTTTCAGTCGTAAAATTGCATATGCTTATTTGTGTGCAAGTAACATTTCATGATTGACAATTAAATCTTCCTTTTACAAAGAATCTGTAATGGCAGAAATTTTATCTGACCTGTTTGAGAACTTAATGAGAATAATTTTCTTGCTAATTTTCATTGTTTTGGTCAGTAATTATACCGTAATTAAATCATGAATTTGTAATATCCTCATGGCAAATTTTATGTGAGTGATGTTGGATAGAAATCTGCTCACCTTTATTGTCTCCATTTTTAAAAAATTTAAGCAGACTGCTTTTTTGAAGATTCACTCTCACATTTTAGATTTTTATTCAATGGAATTATTCTTCTATATTTCTAACATGATTTTGACTTATACTCTTACTAATAATCTAAATAACGTGAAGAATAAAAATTAATTGCATTCAGTGTATAATACGTAAATATGTATTCATCAGAAATAAAGTTAGTATAAAATTAAAAAGTAAAACATTTTATACATTTACAAAGGAAATAATTTCTTTTCTAATACATTAAAAGTATCTAAGACATTCAAATCCATTCAAATTATAATTCAATATTAACATTTAAAATTAAATGTATTTAAATAAATCTGAAAATTACAATTCATTTAATTTTTAAAATTAAACTAAAATGTATAATCTGCATAAAAAGAAAACTATTAGTTAAATCAAACAATAAATGACACATTGTGAATTAAGGAAATAGTATCATGCTTCCCATGTGTTTTATCTGGTCTTATACAAATTTAAAAGGAATATCAATACATCAATTACTTTTTAGAAAATGTTTCTCGGTTGCTAATTCATCTAATGTCAGTGGTATGTTTATCCATATGTACCACTGGAATTACAAACTGGAAAAAGAGAGGCAAGAAAATAAACACAGCACCACTGAGAAACTATTCTTTCCTATGCAAAAATCCATTGTGTGAACAACTACCTAAGAGACAAGATTTGATAATTAATTTTCTACATGCAAGTGCTTCTGCTGATAACTCTTCACTGCCCTTCGGAGCAGTTCCATGCCCTACACTGGCAGTGGTTCAGCCCTCAATCCTTTACTCAGATGCTTTTGGTCATGAGACTTGTTGAAGAAAAAGAAACCAGCCTCCCCTTGGGGTTTTAACAAGGTTTACCATGAGATTGAGTATCTAGGGTTGGTTGGGGTAAACAGTGTTGGTGTTGAAAGATAGATCTTAAGTGACAGAAAGTGACATTGGTTCTATAAATGGTTTTGCAGTAACACATGTGGGGACTTGTAAAATATGGGGCCCAGAGCAAGCATCCTCTTGCTGAATTTAAGTGTTCCATGGTACTAAAACTGCATTTAGTTTTCAGTGATATTCATTTTATGGAAAAACATTTCAGAATATTTATAATTTCTGGTTAAGACATTTTCAATTCTTTGTGGATGGAGTCAGACTAAGTAAATCAGATAAAATAAATACATATATTTGTTTTCTTAGAATAAATACAATAAACTGAGATATATTAAGAGTAGAGAGTCACTGTGCTGTAATAGAGAAAATGGTTTTTCTGAGTTAAATTCTGGTTCTATTATCTCAGAACAGTTCTGTCCTTTTCCCTCCAACTAGATGGGCAGGGCTAAGTCTATCTTCAGTGTGTGTCATTGGGTCTCTCTCCTCTGCTTTCCTTCCCTCCTCCTTCTTCCAACTTGCCTGGACTCCTTGGATTTGGGACCTCTTCTTTTCTTCTCCACTGGGGATCCTTTACTTCACCTTGGCTATTGGTTCAAGTTTTTAGACAGTGGGTTTAATCTATATTTTTCTTCCAGGAACTTAGAGTATAGGCGGGAGTGATAGGAAAGCAACCTTTTGATACAGCTCCAGAGTAAAACAAATCCTGTTTTTTTTTTTTTCTGTTTCTGTTTTCTGAGTAATAAAAATTAGTTGCATTAATATCCTTAAAGAGTCTTTAATCCCTCTGTGATATCAAACACAGGACTCAAACTCACGAACCATGAGATCATAACCTGAGCTGAAGCTGGACGCTCAACTGACTGAGCCAGCCGGGAGGCCTACCTTACATAGTTTTAAATAGTATTGTTTCTCCATGCAGGCTTTAGGGAAATAATTATATTAATTTACTGTTATATTTGTTTTACAGAATTTTTAATTTTATAAATTTCTTCCTTCAAAACCAGCTAGAAAGGAGTTAACATATTAAATGTTTACATAGTATGAATTTAGATGTAACATTTCTAGTATAAATAGGTAGGTTAGAAAACTGAATAATCACTCCTTATATGACATTCTGCTGCTGAATTTTAGTGTGTCTTTGTGTGTGTGTGCAAGAGGCATGGGCACATGGAAAAATAGAATAGTGAGTGAATATGAGTTTCCTTAATAATTTGATAAACTGCATGTTAACATAGCAAAAAATGGATTGATTTGGACATTTGGTTTGTTGAACATAATCATCTACATAACACACTGAATGACAACATATTTGATTCGGTAATGATATATTTATAAACTGTTACATAGGTGATTGGCAAATAAGATAACTACTATTGAAGAGAACTACAACGATGTATTCAATTTATCATATTTGAATTGTCCAGATCCATTTAATTTGTGAATTAGCAGTAATAACAACAGCAAAAATATTTTAACATATTTTTGTGATAGGTCATTTTATTTTTTTCCATGTCCTAAGAAAAAAACCAAAAAGTACTATTTTGTTTACCTTCCAGCAGAATATGAGAAGCCAGATACTAAGTGTATCAGGAGATAGGACACTAAAAGCAATGTAGGTTGAAAATCATAGTCTTTCAAAATAACCCCATATGAATCAACCTATGCAGACATCTTCTCTATACATCATCAAGCTTGTTAACTTATACAGGGTCATTTTTGGCATTTCTTTGATGGATAGAAATTTTCGCTGTTTTCATCTTATTTAATAACACAATGACATTGTCAATATATTTACTGTAGACAAAAATTAATGACTCTGATGTGTAAGTTCTTTATATTATCACATCATTTAAACTTCACTGCAATTATTCCTGTAAAATCATTGTTGTTAGACCTAATTTTAATGATGATTCACAAAGTACTCAGAGAGCTTATGTGACTTTACTCCTAGGTAGTCATCACAGGATTTAGAATACAATGTTGGACTCTAACACATGTTCTTTCCCCACTATATTATACTGAATATCTGGTAGATAGAACGAACCAACAACTTAAAAGTCTAAGAAGAATTTATTTTTCTGTTACTCTGAAAGAAAGGAATGTATTTTTTATCATGTGGTCTTGAATATATTTCTATCTTTTTCATGAATATTGGGAGATAGTATTTTTCATAAATATGTACAATAGTGTCTCCCATTCAACATGCTCTTTTCCAACGTGGTGACACTTCTCCCATTGAGAGACGGAGGCTAGGTTTCCCCCCTTTGAGGTAAGGAAGTGTTGTGACTCTGGCAGAAATGATGCTATGTTGCTTCTTCATCCAAGTTCAAAAAGGCAATTCATGGTTTTCATGGGACCTTACTCTTGCAACCTAGCCACCATTCTCTCAGAAAACCCAAACACTCCAAGGAGAGTAACCAGGGCCCACAACACCATCTGACTTCCCAGAGCTGAAAGCCCAGCACCAACTTGCCAGCCATGTGAGTGAGCCATCTTGGATATGCATCCCCCAGCCCTTGTGCCAGCTGACACCACATAGTACAGACTGTGAGCCCTGTTGAGCCCTGTCCAAATGGAATATTTGGGATCAGAACAAATTATTGTTGTTGTTTCAGACACTAAGCTTTTGGGTGGTTTGTTATACAGCAACAGATAACTCAAACAGTAACCTAAGATACAATTTCCTCCAAGGACTGTTTTAAATTCTATATATTTAAGGTAAAACAACACAATGATTTAATGGATATTTTAAGGGCTTTTATTGCTCACACTCATAACTTCTCACCTAAGATGTGACCGTTTTTTGTCTAAACTATTGTAAAATAAAATATACATAACAATGGATAATTACCTCATTAACTCGTTAAAAGCTTTTTTCTTATTGAGAGAGAATGCATTTTAAAAGACAGCATTTTCATCAAAGAAATATTTTTAAACCTCTGATTTGGCAGGAAAAATCAAAGCTTAAAAGCATTGGTTGCATTCATGAAGTGCTTTTCTTATTAATTGTTGGAGAATGCCAAAGTCCCTTGTGGAACACATGGCAAAACAAGCTGATTAAGAGGCTTAGTATTATTTTTAAATTACTTAATTGCCATTTAATGAAATAGGGAGCTCTGACTTCCACACTACCTAATAAAATGGTTACTCTGCAAGGAATGAATTGCTGGTTGCACTGACCTTGCAGAGCAAGCTGGGTTTAAAGAAGCCACATAATACATTTCTACAATGATGGTGTGGGGACTGAAAGCCAGATTACTGGAAATGTGCGTGTTAGCATTTATATCTCTTTTATAATTGCTGAAATAATGGCCAACATACATTAAGAAATGTCTGGGTATTCCACTGGGTGCCCTGATTGCAGTGAAACCACATATATGAATACCTCTTAATTGCTAAAGTAATTTCTAAGGAACTAAAAACACAGTTCATTTGCTTTCCCACCCTGCCCTTGGGAACCTGCAATTTTGCTTCATTACAACCACTCAACCTTTAGCCCTCATCCACTTCAAAATGGTTTGCAGTGTTTTATATATAATAAAACAGCCTCCATATGTAGGCATGCACAAATCTGTTATTTTTGTTAGCATACTGTTTCCAGGTTTGGAATTAGCTACGTTTGAAGCCAAGAATTTAGCCATATCAATGCATATTTATTATATGTGCTTATTTTAAATATATATTATATATATATATGTATATATATATATATATATATATATATCCTCCCACTTAGTGAATATATCTTTTTTTAGCAGATCTGCAAGAGCAAATGTATATTTGAAAAGGGAAACTGGGCTACTTTTTGTTTTATTTACTGCAGCATCTTATCAAACTAACTAGCTGGATAAAGACAGAATTTCAGGAGCTCACATTGTGTATCAGATTTCCAATCACTAGTATAAAACACTAATTCCCATGGTAAATTTACCATGAGGTTAAAAAAATAAATCTATGTATCTATATTCATATATGTGTGTGTGTGTATACACACACACACACACACACACACGCCATATCATAATATATATCTTACATTTATATATCTTATGTATATCTAAAATGTATATTATATATACATCTATATATCTTCTGTTTCTGATGAGATTTTTAAAATTTTTTCCTTCAAGTTCATCTTATATTTTCTTTCTTTCTTTCTTTCTTTCTTTCTTTCTTCTTTCTTTGTTTCTTTTTTCTTTCTTTCTTTTCTTTGCTTCCTTTCCTTCTTTCTTTCCTTCCTTCCTTCCTTCCTCCTTTCCTTCCTTCCTTCCTTCCTTTCTTATATGTACTTTCTTTCACAGCCTGGTCTCTTTGTCACTGTATTCACTACCTTCTTCCTGTATATATTATTTACTTTCTTATTGGTAACTGACCAAAATTAATTACCTTATTCTCAAATAACAACACCCAGATTTTCCTTTTTTTCATCGACTTGTAGTTCATGTATTTCAGATGAAGGTGGCAATCTTCAATGTTGGTCACCCAATCTAACTTGTTCAGTCAATACAATCCATTCCTGTGATTACTATAATTAGTTTGGGTTGAGCATGTGACATGCATTTAGCCAATGAAAAGGATCTGGGAAATCATATGTTTTCACTCATATGTGGAACTTGAGAAACTTAACAGAAGACCATGGGGTAAGGGAAGGAGAAAAAATAGTTACAGAGAGGGAGGGAGGCAAACCATAAGAGTGTCTTAGACACAGAGAACAAACTTAGGGTTGATGGGGAGAGAGAGAGAGAGAGGGTAAAATGGGTGATGGGCATTGAGGAGGGCACTTGCTGGGATGAGCACAGGGTATTGTATGTAAGCGATGAATCACGGGAATCTACCCCCGAAATCAGGAGCACACTGTATACACTGTATGCTAGACAATTTGACAATAAACTATATTTGAAAAAAAGAAAAAATAAAAATTTTAAATTAAATGGAAAGAAAGAAGAAAGAAAGAAAGAAAGAAAGAAAGAAAGAAAGAAAGAAAGAAAGAAAGAGGAAGAAAGAAAGAAAGAAAGAAAGAAAGAAAGAAAGAAAGAAAGAAAAGAAAAGGATCTGGGAAAGACTACAGACCTGCTAGGACAGACATTTTCTTTCTACTAAAGACTGATCATAACTACTACATAATAACTACTAAAGGCTGATCATAATAACTGGTGGCCATCTTTGTTTCAACAGGAGGAGAGTGTGATGAAGAATGAAGACAGAATAAGAGACAGATGAAAATAGATTTTTGATACTTTAGTAAAGTATATGGATCCAACATGATTTAGGTTGTGGACCACTCAGTTACTTAAGGTAACACCTGTCCCTTCCTGCCCCTTATTCCCCAGAATCTTTTTTGTTGTTGTTTGCTCAAGTTCACTTGGGTTTCTCTTACTTGCAACTCAAAACATTCTGACTATAATCCTCTTGACTTTTTTTTTTCTGTTTTTACATTTCTTCCCTTTAGATCTCTCTGTTTGTTGTCTACTGCACCCCCATCCAATATTCTATCAAATTTTATTCAGTTTACTTTTTCTCATTTTTTCCCATCTTATGTGGCATTATATTCCCTATTTCCTTTAGTACTCTTTCCATTACTCTGCTACCATTTTTTTTTTGGTTGTATCCATTCTTTAGCCAGATCTAATAAAAATAGATTCCTCTCTGAAATATCTTCCACAACTTATGGTCAGGTCAAACAACTTTAGTAAACTTAATATGTTTAGACAAATTCCAACCACAAAATAGAGAAACTCTATGCTTTTTTTACATTAGTCAAGGACAACAATAGTCACCATTTTCCATCTGTTATATTTTGTTTCTGTACTATCACCATTTGCTTTTAAGAACTAGTCCACTTCAGAAGTAATAAAGTCCAGAATCCTTTGGAACCAGAAAATTATTCTGAAATTTATATGCAAATTAAGGGACATTAGAGGTATATTAGACTTATACTAACAATGAATAGTAACACATAATAAACAAAAAATAATACAATGTACCTATATATTATGTGAAATATAGAGGAGCTAGAGAAACAATATATAATATATGGTGTTTCTTACAATTGATAGCATCTGTTCACATCAAAAACTACTTTGAAGAAAATTTCTTTCAAAATGTCATTGCAATGAATTATATTTATAAAACCAAAGTAAGTGTAAAATAAAGAATGACATGTAAATGACAATACGGAGGTTACCATCATGTTTAAATAGCAACCAAGTTCAAAATCCTTCAAATAGGAATTGACCTTACCTGTCTCTTGATCAAGATTACCACTTTTTCATCCAAAACATTCATTTAAATTCAAAGAGTGCTTATAAATAAATGTGTAATTATAGCTGATAGTGACAAGTTTCACAGATCATCTGGCTAACATCCAAAAATCCAGATATTTTTGAGGGTTATCCAACTGTAAACAGTCAAGAAGTTCAATTCAATAAACATTTTAATGTACCTTCTTATACTGTGGGAACTAAAATGTTGATAAGATATGTTCTTAGTGCTTTAAGGTAGAGTCTACTGTAGGAGAAGATTCAAGCACATTACCCTATGATAAGTATTCTCACGGGCTTAGCAAAAATTACTCTGAGAAGACAAACTAAGTTATATCTCATTATTTCTGAGGGAGTTAATGAAAAATACCATATAATGAAAGTATTTGGATAAGAGTAAAAGGATATCCTAAATACTGGGTGGAGGTGGGGAAACTATTTCACACAGAGGGTTAACAATGTTACAAAGAAATGGAAATCTAAGAGCATACTGACAAAGACTCTTCCTTGACCAAACTGTAATCAGTTTCCTCTGAACTCTCTTTCCTATTAGGCCTGAATCCTAGTCCTTGTACCAGTCTTTGGCCTGCTCAGCTTAGTTTTAGCAAGTCTTCCCACTGTTAATATCTAACCACCCTTGGTGATTTGATATATAAATTCTTGCTTGCCTTTAGCAAGAAGTGTGTTAGGACAGTTTAGCAAGAATCACCCTATATCTCTTAGTAATTTTCAATCCATTAACCACTTACTCTGTTCATTGGTTCTAAATCCCCAGCTGCATTTCTGTATTTGGAGTTGTAAGCAATCAACTCTCCCCTACTGCAAAATCCCTATTGCAATTGTCTTGCATAAAGTCCCTTGCCATTTTAATACATGTCAGAATATATTTTAATAATATGACACCTCTAAGATATTTAATCAGTATGACTGAAAAATTGCGGGAGATCAACATTATCCCTATGCTTAAGAAGCTTACAATGTATTTTAGGAGATAAATATTAAGTATAATGCAAACAGATACAATAAATTATAAAATAAAGTTATGTATATATATGTTTAGTCTCTGAGAAACCATTTAATTATAATTTGGTAGGAACTGGGAAGGCTTCAAGGAGAGAGAAATAAAGAAAAGAATGCAGTGAAAGTGGGGAAATGCATTCCAGTCAGAGGAAAATGAGTATTTTAAACCATTAAACCTTAAAAGCATAAAGGCTAATGGGAAACCAAATGGCATCTGTGCACAGTGGATGAAGTAAGTTTTGAATTTAGAATATTTAAATTTGTTTGAAGAATTTGTTCAAAGATGACAGATTGGATACAAGTGTTTTCTTTCATTCCCTGCCAAAGTCTCATATAAAAGACATAAATGACATGAAATGGAACACCTCCATAGGACAAAGAGAATGAATGAAGAGATAATAGTGAAATATTTTGAAAAAGGAAAATGGATAAGTGATGATTAACTTCACAAATACCAAACCAAACAAACAGACAAGCAAACTTGATCCTAAAGGAGCAATGAAAAAAAAGAAGACTTCGAAAATTCCAAAACACTCAGGAAATGGTAGCACTGAATACTGCTTGATGTAGGTGCTTTCCAGAATAAAATTCAATGACCTTTAAAGAGAGACAGAAGAGTCAAACTCCGCACAACATATCCACAAAGTCCAGCATAATTTTATGTACATATATATGACATGAAATAAATAACTATAAATATATATTCAGAAAAATTAGTCTAAAATCAATTTTAAAAATAAGAGGAATTGTTAATAGAAATAGAACCCATAATAACTGAGATGTCAGCGTTAGCAGAAAAGATTTTAAAACTCTAACATAAATAGGTACAAGGTAATAAAGAAAAAGATGCACATGATGAGTAAAATGATGGGAAATCAAGTCTGTTCAAATGTCTGGAATGGAAATAGAAATTCCAGGATATAATAGTGCAATATCTAGAATGAACAAATGAATGGGATTACCAGAAGGTTAGCAGCTGCAAAGTAGATAAATAAATAAACAAAGAAACAAACAACAGAAATGACCCAACTCATATTTAAAAAGGGACAAATAATTGAGAGACTATTAAGAGAGCTCAATATTATGTGAGACAACATTAAGAAGTCTGATGTAAATAAGTTGGAATCCATGAAAATGAAGAAAGAGTGAATGATTCAGAAAAAAAACACAGTATTTGAACAAATAATAGTGAAAATTCCCAATATTTTACAAAGTATCCAAATCCAACAAAGCTAAACACACTCAAGTGGGACAAATTTAAAGAAGACGGTCACATCATAGCCAAACACTGAAGATAACACAAATCTTAAAAGCATCCAGAGAAATATGACACACATTTAGTTATCAAGGATATCCATATGAAACCATGCTGATGTATAATCACACATGAGAATAGGTCAAATTAAAAAGAAAAGAACATAAACACCAAGTGTATCTAAGGATGCAACTCTATATTTCATCATTGATAGGATTAAACTCTTATTTTCAATGTTTCACTTTGCTCTCTTACCAGCCCTTTTTAGGATCACTATCCAAATAAAGTATTTACACTTGAGTGTTTGATTCAGAGTTTGTTTTTATGGGAATACAGACCAAGACGATTTCAGGGACGCTACTGATGTTCTTGGACTATTATTACTGATCCCCTGCTCCCTTCCTCTTACTGTTGTATTCTGAAAGTGTCTTAATAAATTGCTTGCAAAGGACTTGTCTCTCACTGTTTGCATCTAAGGAATCTGGCCTCAGACAACAATCTTTTCTATCTTTTCTCTAGTAGACCATTATTTCCACTACTTAACATGCCTATTTTTTTAATGTTTTAAACAAAATATTCCCAGTTCTTTGATTTCTTTCATAATATAAGGAAATACCTATCTATACAATGTTTTACTAGGATGATTACTTTTAGATTCTTTATTCTTTATCTTGATATATAGATTATTCTATGTTTCCTTTTGTGTTATTTTTGCGTAAGTCCTGGCTTAGTCTTTTTCTATTCAATATTCATTTTTTAACATGGGCAATTATGAATTAATTTAACAAAACTAAGATGACTATTGAAGAAAATGAAATGGGACAATAAACAATTGCAATCCATAATTTTAGAAAACTGCTTTCCTAAATCAGGTAGTTGTTTTAAAATTTTTTAAGGTGGCTTAACCTTAGGTTGTAAATAATCATCTGACTTACAGAGATGCTCTGTAGAAACAGGATTCTTTTTGTTCTTACCTGTGTTGGTGTCCACTATCACCACCTACAGAATTGATTTCTGCTTCTCCTTCTCCCTCCTCTATTCCTTACCTTTCAAAGAGTTATAGCTTTTTTTAAATTGAGATACATATTTTTTAAGTAATTAAGTAAGAGTGCCTTTATTTCTCTTGACAAAAGAATACTTTAAATTATGTTTATTCATATATAAGTGCCAAGCTTAGACTCCTATTAAGCAAACCATACTGTTCTCTGCTTTGCAGATTTCTTAGTTTTTTTTTTTTATAATTTTATAAAGGATTCTTGTTTCTGGTCACTAGTTCATTATGATCATCTGCTCAAGTAAGATTCCTTGTTTGAAAAAAAAATAGAATAATTTTTAGTATTTCTCTTCTTTAAGATTTTTTTATTCATAAAAAATACTAGTGAGACAAGAGCTGTTAGGGCTAAGAAGCTACTTCACTAATTATGAAGTTATAGTTTAAAAGTTGCTAAGATGCTAAAGTTTTAAGAAATATTATGAGAATTTCAAGACTTGAATAATTAGAAAATTTTAAATGCTTGAGAAAAAACTAATTTTCACCAACCCACTTAAGGGTACTCCACAGAAGTTTACTCAAATGGAAATTCAGATAAATTTATGACACAGATATAGCTTGAAGTGGTCTTATAATAATGACAATGGAACTATCATCTTTAAACTTTATTATACATGCATTAATAAAAAAGCAGTGATAGTTCCAAGGTCATGTATTTAATTCTAAATGCCATTTTTTTTCACAGAATACCTCTGTCTTCTTTATTTGAACCTAGAACCAAAGTGTTTAAGGAGACAGAGAAAGCATCTAGTCCAGCCTGTAAATATTATAGATGAAGAGTTGGGGTAGAAAGGCCAAGAGCCTTGTTCATTATCATATAATATGTCATATTTATGGCTAAACTTGGAATCCACATCCAAGATTGCATACACTGGCCTCATCTAGTTATAACAGAAAAAGGTTGATTTGGAGGCCTTGCTGTGTTCCTGTTTCAATCCCAGCCTGAAGGAACTGCGGCATTGATTTTTTTTAAATTAAAATATATACAGTATATTGATGTCATAAATAAAGTTTCTGAACATTTTATACACATGGCAGAGATTTCCTGACCTACTTTCAAATCAGTATTAAATGCTTACAGAAGTGTGATAATTTGTTTTTTGGGCAAAAAACTGTTCATAAATTTAAATCTGTTATCTCTGTGGAATATCTCCATGACTTACACCTGAAAATCTTGACAGGAGGACATAATAAATAAGGCACCTTAGCTGCAGCTTGTAATTTATCAGATTTCAATCATCCTCTTCTCATTATGTTAACAGTAGAAGTATAATCATATTAAGAAAAAAATCTGTGGACTCAAAAATCTCGTTAAACATCCAGTTCTGGATTATGTGTTCAGATTCCGATATTAAGGGAGGTAAATTATATGCATGTGTCCTGACATCTGTTGTAAACATATTTGCCAAATTCCAAATTCTTTGCAAATAGACAATAAGGAAACCCCAAATTATATAAATAATTATGTATTTATATATGATCCTGAAGTTATGAAAGTAAATTTTTTTTTAAAAAAGTGTTCAAGTACTGAAGTATTTGAAAGGGATTCAAATATATGAGGTCCTTTAGAATGGCGTTTTTACTTGAAAGATTTCAGGCATGTGATATAGGCATGCTTATGGCACATTAAAAAAATCAATAACATAATCTGGTACTTTTTTCTGAGAAGCAAGTTGATTTAAACACTAACAAAAACACTCACATTGGGAATACCCTTCCAACATTTCAGCTTTTTAAAATAAGCAGTTAAGGGAGGAGTTAAGATGGCGGAGAAGTAGGGGGACCCTGGGCATTCTTCCTCCCTCAACCACAGCTATATTGAGGTCAGATCACTTGGAACACACAGGAAATCCATCTGTGGTGTGGCATGAGGATCTCCAAGGTTGGGCGGAGATAGCATGGGGAGTGTGAGATGCATGGAAGTGAATTGGATGAGGGAAAAAATGGCAATACTGCAGAGGGGAGGGAACCCATTAGAAAGACGAAAAGGAGAGAAAGACAAAGGGGCTGTGAAATGGCAGTATTGAGTTAGCACAAGGGGAAAAACTCTCTGGACCACGGAGTGGGAATGAGAAATACAGGGAGTGCCAGTTTTGATTATCTTGTGAAGCCATGGAAGCCTACTTTTATTCCAGGCTATTCTAACAAACAAATCAAAGCACACCTAGTTAAAGGGCCAAACACTCCCCACTGCAAGCAAGGAGGAGCTCTGCACAGGACTGGCCAGTTGGAAAGAACAGCCACAAAGCAATAGCAGAGTGCACAGAGCATACAGCATAAACACTTCCTGAAGTGTCAGAACCTGGACAGTGTATGACCCCTTTTTAATAAAGCAGTACTCTCTGGTGCAGGAAACATAGTAAGCTTTTAAAACATGCAAAAGACAGAACTTAACCAAAATGACAAGACAGAAGAATTCTCCCCAAAAGAAAGGTCAAGAAGATATCACAGGCAGCAACTTGCTCAAAAAAGATATAAGTGATATATCTGAACAACAATTTAGAAAAATAGTCATAAAACTACTGGCTGGGCTTGGAAAAAGCATAGAAGACAACAGAGAACCAAATCCTTGCTGCAGAAATCAAAATACTCCACTTGCAGCAATGGGCAGATCATCTAAGCAGAAAGTCAACAAGCAAACAATGGCTTTGAATGACTGAACCAGATGAGCTTAACAGATATATTCAGAACATTTCACCTTAAAACAGTAGAATACAAATTCTTCTCAAGTGCACATGAAACATTGTCCAGAATAGATCACATACTTGGTGACAAATCAGCCCTCAAGGGTACAAAAAGATCAAGATCACACCATGCATATTTTTGGATCTCACTGCCAGCATTCTTCACAGAGCTAGAACAGACAATTCTAAAATTTGCATGGAACCAGAAAAGACCCTGAATAGCCAAAGTAATGTTGAAAAAAGAAAACCAAAGCTGGAGGCATCACAATTCCAGACTTCAAGCTATATTACAAAGCTGTATTCATCAAGACAAAACAGATACATAGCTCAATAGAACAGTAAAGAGAACCCAGAAATGGACCCACAAATGTATGGCCAACTAATCTTCGACAAAGCAGGAAGGAATATCCAATTGAAAAAAGGCAGTCGCTTCAGCAAATGATGCTGGGATTACTGGGCAGTGGGATGAAGAAGAATGAAACTGGATCACTTTCTTACAACATGCACAAAAAATAAATTCCAAATGGATGAAAGACCTAAGTGTAAGATAGGAAACCATCTAGAGAACAGAGGCAGTGACCTCTTTGACCTCAGCTGCACAACTTCTTACAATACATGTCTCTGGAGGCAAGAGAAACTAAAGTAAAAATGAGCTATTGGGACCTCATCAAGATAAAAATCTCCTGCACAGTGAAGAAAACAATCAACAAAACTAAAAGGCAACAGACAGAATGTGAGAAGATATTTGCAAATGATGTATTGTATAAAGAATCAGCATCCAAAATCTACAAAGAACTTACTTATCAAACTGAACACCCAAAACCAAATAATCTAATGAAGAACTGGGCAAAAGACATGAATAGACACTTTTCCAAAGAAGACATATAAATGGCTAACAGGCATATGGAAAGATTCCCAACATTATTCATCATCAGAGAAATACAAATCAAATCCATAATGAAATATCACATCACATTTGTCAGAATGGCTAAACTTCATAACTCAAGAAATGACTGATACTGGCAAGGATGCAGATAAAGGGAAACACTTTTGCACCATTACTGGGAATGCAAACTGGTGCAGCCACTCAGGAGAACAACATGAGTTTCCTGAGAAAATAAAAAAATAGAGCCACCTTATAACCCAGCAATTGCACTACTGGGTATTTATGCAAAGGATACAAAAATGTTGATTCGAAGTAGTACATGCACCCCAATGTTTCTATGGAAACAGCCAAAATGTCTATTGACTGATGAATGGATAAAGAAGATGTGGTATATTTATATACAATGAAATATTACTCGGTGATCAGAAAGAATGAAATCTTGCTATTTGCAACAACATGGATAGAACTAGAGTGTATTATGCTAAATTAAATAAATCCATCAGAGAAAGACAAATATCATATGATTTCACTCATTTATGGAATTTAAGGAACACAACAGATGAACATAGAGAAAGGAAGGAAAAACCAGGTAAATACAGAGAAGGAGGCAAATGATAAGAGACTCTTAAATACAGAGAACAAACTGACGGTTGCTGGAGGGGGTGTTTGGTGGGGGAGATGGGCTAAACGGATAATGGGTATTAAGGAGGGCACTTGCTGGGATTAGCACTGGATGTTATATATAAGGGATGAATCACTAAATTCTATTCCTGAAACCAATACTACATATATATTAATTAACTTGAATTTAAATAAATAAATAAATAAATAAATAATAAATAAAACAAAAAATCAAAAATGAAATATTAAAAGTAAACTAAAATAAGCATTCAGAGAAGAAAAAAAAAAGTATGGGATTTTTTTTACATGCCCATTGAGGTCTTGTCAAGCAAATTCAGTCCTCAAATAGTGTTGGCATCAGCAATGAATTAATATTTCATCCAGTTACCCATGCCAATATCTGGATTCACTGACAGCAAAAGGGTGAGCTGAGTTGAGGCATGAATTCATTCAAAAATTGTCCTCAAAATGAGCCTCAGGAAGTGATACTTGTATGATATTGAAAAAAAAGGAAAACATTTGAAGATCTTATATCAGTCATAAAATGGTAACAATCTGATTATGATCTTGCTATCAAAAAACTAGAAGAATAAAATATATTATTTGTTTTTTAAGTTTCTTACCTCTACTTCAACCATTTAAGAAAAAAATAGAGGGGCATCTGGGTGGGTCTGTCAGTTAAGCGTCTGACTTCAGCTTCAGGTCTTGATCTCACAGTTTGTGAGTTTGAGCCCCGCAGGGCTCTGTGCTAGCAGCTCGGAGACTGGAGTCTGCTTCAGATTCTCCCTCTCTCTCTGCCCCCCCACCCCTTGCTTGCGCTCTGTCTCTCTCTCTCTGTCAAAAACAATTAACCATTACAAAGAAAGAAAGAAAGAAAGAAAGAAAGAAAGAAAGAAAGAAAGAAAGAAAGAAAGAAAGAAAGAAAGAAAGAAAACAATGAAATTAATCAAATGGACAATAGCTGGAGGAGCTAATTGGAAAAATCAAGAGAAAATGAAGTTGCTCTGAATAATAAAGGCTATCAGTGGTCAGACAGGAGATGACGGCAGCAGGGGACACAGATGATGAGGTTCAGATGACAAGTGGCCAGAGAGATGTTGAAAAAAATTAGGAAGACTTGTTATGTGATGTGTAATCTAATCCTTAATCTATACCTCCAGGAACTCTTCAGTAATTGTCTTTCAGAGGGGTTTTTAATGCAAAGGCACATGAGATTATTCTTTTTTTCTTTTATGTTTATTTATTTTTGAGAGAGAGAGTGTAAGCGTGGGAGGGGCAGAGAGAGAGGGAGACACAGAATCCAAAGCAGGTTCTAGGCTCTGAGCTGTCAGCACAGAGCCTGATCCGGGTCTTGAACCCACAAACCAGAAGATCATGACCTGAGCCAAAGCCAGGCGCTTGACTGACTGAGCCACTCAGGTGTCCCCAGATTATTCTTAATCTCCTTAAATTACTTCAAGAGTTTTCTTTTATCACAATACCTAAACTGTTCAACTCATGATCAAAATAAATGGTGAGTTCTTTATAGATTTTGGATACTAGCCCTTTATCCAATATGTCATTTGCAAATATCTTTTCCCTTTCCATTGGTCGCCTTTTAGTTTTGCTGACTGTTTCCTTTGCAGCGCAGAAGCTTTTTTATCTTAATGAGGTACCGATAGTTCATTTTTGCTTTTAATTTTCTTGCCTTTGGAGATGTGTCGAGTAAGAAATTGTTGCAGCTGAGGTCAAAGAAGTTTTTTCCTGCTTTCTCCTCTAGGGTTTTGATGTTTTCCTGTCTCACATTCAGGTCCTTCATCCATTTTGAGTTTATTTTTGTGAATGGTGTAAGAAAGTGGTCTACCCAAGGGATACAGGAGTGCTGATGCATAGAGGCACTTGTACCCCAATGTTTATAGCAGCACTTTCAACAATAGCCAAATTATGGAAAGAGCCTAAATGTCCATCAACTGATGAATGGATAAAGAGGTGTGGTTTATATATACAATGGAATACTACTTAGCAGTGAGAAAGAATGAAATCTGGCCATTTGTAGCAACGTGGATGGAACTGGAGGGTATTATGCTAAGTGAAATAAGTCAGGCAGAGAAAGATACCATATGTATTCACTCATATGTGGATCCTGAGAAACTTAACAGAGAACCATGGGGGAGGGAAAGGTGGAAAAAAAGTTACAGAGAGGGAGGGAGGCAAACCATAAGAGACTTTTAAATACTAAGAACAAACTGAGGGTTGATGGGGGGTAAGGGAGAGGGGAAAGTGGGTGATGGGCATTGACGAGGGCACCTGTTGGGATGAGCACTGGGTGTTGTATGGAAACCAATTTGGCAATAAATTATATTTAATATAATAAAACAAACAAGTGGGGCACCTGGGTGGCTCAGTCGGTTAAGCATCTGACTTCAGCTCCGGTCACGATCTCGCGGTCCATGGGTTCGAGCCCCACATCGGGCTCTGGGCTGACAGCTCAGAGCCTGGAGCCTGCTTCCGATTCTGTGTCTCCCTCTCTCTCTGCCCCTCCCCCGTTCATGCTTTGTCTCTCTCTGTCTCAAAAATAAATAAATGTTAAAAAAAATTTAAAAAAAACAAACAAGAGAGAAATGGTGAAAGTCATTTAAGATCATACTTGTCAGTTTGGAAAGCTTATATTGCAGCTGTGGGTATTCAGAAGGTTGCCAGAAGCATGCAAGATTATTTCCTGTGGCAAAAGTCTAAGAAATTTCCTCACAACATTGCAGGCTAGAAATTACGCTTAATTCAGCCTTTGTAAACTCACAATTTCTTAGGAAATTTGAGTCTTTTTCTGGAAAGGGGGAAGAGTTATGTAGCAGATATGCTTGGAAATGGGATCCACCAACGACAAGGCTGCTGACAAAGTACAAGACAAAAAGCAAGTCTGAAAGTGCTTGCATAGGCTACACACTACCAGACACTAGAGCAATGTTCAGGAAGTCCAGTGCCAGAGATGATCATAGATGATATGGCAAGAAAATGGCACTAAATTGTTGCAGAGTTGGCAAGGGTATGACAGAGATTAAGAGCTTACGGAGTCTATATTGGTATTATAAGTGGATCCAAGGCCCCAGATCATTGATCTGTCTAGAGAACATCAAACTATATTGAAAAGATTTCTGGCAATGTGGTCATTTGACAGGATTGTGTGTAAAATCTCTGAATATATTGTAACAGGGAGGGACAAAAAAAAAGGATTACTAAATGTATTTACATATTTGAGTATATGAGCATTCATAGCAAATGATAAACATAACAAGAAACTTTAAGGGAAAGAATTGTTACATCAAATCAGAGTTAAAACACTTTTGTAAGAAGCTGTGTTTCAACCGATGTGAAAATTCTTGTTGTCATTATAAGAATAAAGCATATTTTAAAGTCTAATTACAAATGCTGTTGGAGAATTTTGGGTGCTACCTGATCCAGAGACTTCTTTCCCCAAAGAGATGCTAAATCCTACTACAGATCCAGCTTTGCTTCCTTCTTAAGATGGATTTTAACTTTCAGCAGAGGGATTTTAAAAGCTGCTGCTTAACATGGTAACACTCCAAATCACGTTACACTTGACTGCCAGTCATCCTTCATCCTGTGGCCCAATTCTTCAAACATGGCTTCTGTCTTTTGCCCTAAATCCCCATCTCTAATTTGTTATGGTAGGGGGCTTTCTAACTGGTTGCTTATACCCAAGTTCCTGTGTTAGTAACACACTAAGATCCCATTTCTTTAAGACCCATTTCCTGTCTTGCCTTGATCTGGCCTTTCAATTATTTTTTGCCAAAACACACGTGTGTCTGCAGTCCTGCCACTGCCTGGCAAATGACAAGACACTGCTTCCTGTGTGTATGAATAAGCCCTGCTCCATAATTCACCAAAATCCATAGTTTGTCTTTCAGCTAAGATCAAGGCATCTCAAATGCTCACACTGGGACTCGGGACTAAAGTTGCCTCTTTAGTGCACTGGGCTATCTCCTATCACCTGTGAGTGTGATAAATCTCCCTAACAAATCCTACAATCTAGCATTTACCGGTCTTGCTGCAATTGCTCCTAAGACAAGAGATCCAAAGTTAAGGAATATCTGGTGCAAATATTCTAAAAGTATTCCATGGCGCAAGATCTTAGAGGGTGCCTCAAGAAAGTCAGGGTGCAAAGGAAGTCATGCCTCAGAATGCTCAGTTCTCCCTTCATCCATTAAAAACGTATTTATTGCCTTCTCTATGGCAGGCACCATATTAGGAAGTTTATTCAAAAGAGCTGAGCTTTTAAGTCTTATAGTTCCACTGTTTAAAAGTATTCTCTAAACAATGATGACAGTGCAAAATACGAATATTTCAAAATAGTAAGAAAAGGAACAGGGGTTTTTGTTTTTTATGCAACCTTAAAAAACTAATAATGATTTTTTTTTTTTAGTAACTCTTATATGTCAAATATTGTGGTAGGTATTTTTAAAAAAAAAAATTTAATCTTTATTTATTTTTGAGAGAGAGACAGAGTCTAAGCAGGGGAGGAGCAGAGACAGAGGGAGACACAGAATCCGAAGCAGGCTCCAGGCCCTGAGCTGTCAGCACAGAGCCCGACAGGGGCTCAAACTCACCAACCAAGAGATCATGACCTGAGCCAAAGTCGGACGCTCAACTGACTGAGCCACCCAGGCGCCCCTGTGGTAGGTATTTTAAATGTGATGTTTCTTTTTACTTTCTCAACAAATTTGTTGGGTAGATACAATTTTTATTCTCACTGTAAATGTGAGGAAAAGCTACATATCCATCAAGTTATGAAGCCAACCTCTACACCCAGCCATGTCCTCAGAACCTTTTGTCCTTACCACTATGTTGAAGAGTGTGACCTCCAATTCAGAGACCTTTGAAATAGAACCATGGTCACAAGGTGTCTCCATCTTCTCTAGTTATTTCTTTGTATAAGCGATATTCCAAGCTTATTAAAAAAAAAAAAGATTTAAGTCACCCATCAAATTACTTACAAATCCTGGCTCAAGAGTAAATATATATCCTTAAATGTCACTATCAACAGAGGCTCATTTTTTTCTTCTTAAATCATTCTGCAAATGATTGTACAACTCTTCTGCAAGTTAAGAGACTTCAATCTTCATGTGTAATTTTGTTAGCGATGAACTATAGCTGGATCTAATAAAACATGTTTGACATACCAGGTTATTAAATCTTACTTGGAAATGACCAAATTGATTTTTACATGAACTCTATTTCATAGACTAGTGGTAGACTAAATGGTATTGGAAATATATGTATATATAGCATTGATTTCTCTTTACTGGATTCCATCATATATTTAACAAGAATTTCTGTAAAGCAAATTCAGTTTCCAAATGAATTCCATCATAGAGACACAGTGTTTTAGAATAAGGCTTTTAAAAGGTCAATTTTAAAACACTTATTTAAAAATAATTTTTATTAGAGGTGGTCCATGGCCTAAGCACACCCATTGGGATTGTATCATCATCCTTTTGAGACTTATGGAACATGAGACCCTGAGCTTCTGATAGATGCCTTTCTTTTCCTCCGGCTGGGCTCTCAATTCAGTAGAGCCTGGCACCAATAGATGCCAATGAATCCTCCACACAGGATATGCTTCACTGATAATATCGCAAAGTTATTTCTGAGATAAAGGGTAAATATTAGTAGGGAAATGTAAGTAGAGGAGATAAAAAGATTTAGTGTCTAAGTATGTGTCTCAGTATTGCTGAAGATGATAAAGAAAAACTTTTAGTTTATATCTTCAAATATGCACACATATTTTAATAGTTCACTTATCTGTAGTGTTAAAGGGAAAGAAGCTATTAACATACATGGGGATTTTTCAGATATGTGAACTACAATTTATAGAACTATGTAATAAATCCAGATAAGAATTAAGTAACAGGATCAAGGGAGTTAATATAGCTCCAATGTGTTAAACTAAGATTACATCAGTTTTATTTTGTTCATTCATAGGATTACATTTTTATAGGAATATTTAGAGATAGGAGCCCACACAAAGGATAATGTTCAGAGTAGGAAAATATCTAAAAATCATTCACATTTGAAGAATAGCTAAAGAAGGAGAGAATACTTATTAGGTGTACTAGTATCTGTTCTCAAGTAGCTGAATACCCATTATAGAAAACAAACAAAACATAGGATTAGATATCAAAAGGTTGAAGCACTTGAAAGTATTATAGATTTCTGTTCAATATTAATAAGCAGTTTTCTAATGATTATAATTGTTATAAAATGAATCCTGTGTCACAGATCTGTTCAGCCAGGGGATAGAAATATATCTCTTTCTTAGAGAAACTCTTTATTTGAAAAAATTCTATACCATTTTTAAAAATGTGTTTTGTTTTCAAGGCATAGGTAAATACTGAAGCAAGTTTGGAAAGCACTATATTTGGAATAATATTTACATTTACCATTAGTTCAAGGATACAAGTAATCACAAGAAATGTTTGATATACACACATGATCAGGAACCCTGATGATTGACCTAGCTCAAAATGCTAGAGGAAATCTAAATAGCAAGTTGGAAAAGATTTTTGGACAGGTTGGTATTTAAACTGATTGGAGGGGCATCTGGGTGGGTCAGTTGTTTGAGTCTGACTTTGGCTCTGGTCATGATCTCACTGTTGGTGAGTTCAAGCCCCAAAGTGGGCTCTGTGCTGACAGTGTGGAACCTGTTTTGGATTCTCTGTCTCCCTCTCTCTCTGCCCCTCCCCCACTCTCAAAAATAAATAAACATTTAAAAAAACTGATCTGAAGTATAAAGAAGGAATAAATACACCAAAAGTGGCTAAGATAGCAGATAAGGCAGAAGCAGACAAGTAAGTAGACATAAGAGCATAGAAGTATAGAGAACTGAAGGTGTTTGTAGACTGAAGATGACAGTGAGAGGTGAATCCAGAAAGTGAGGAGGCTGGCACCTGGCTACAATACACAGCCCTATGCATATTTTTCCAGGCCCAGTCATAGGCATTTAATCTGGCAGGTCTTACAGGGAAAAGCTGCCTTTCCCACACCAGATTCTTGCAGGGGCAGTTCATGGCAGTCTCTGAAAGCAGTCAAGGCCAAGGAGTGGGGGCCCCTGGTTTACCATGCTCTTAGGCATATCTACTTTCCTAGCCCAGGCAGAGGCCTTCCTCAGGGCCTTGTATCGGGGGAGAGAAGAAATCTTGAGGACACCTTTCCCCATTTTCACTCAGTAGTTCATGTTTTTCTCCTCCTAGTCATTCCCCCTGCCGTCTCCTAGCCCACAGGTCCTTACACTGCAGGAGGCTTTGTTCCGGGCTCCCTCAATAGTGAGGCAACTCTCCACAAATGTGCTGATCCACTGGCCCTTCTCTTGCTACAATCCCAGGGGAAAATGGAACTGGAGGAGTCAATACTTTCTCTGCTTTAACCTCTTACTGATACTATCACACACAGTAAGTGACTAAAGGCTTTGTTGTTACTTTTATTTCAGTTTGTTGTTTTAATTGGTTTCTCTGACACCTGGCCTCTCAGCTCTCTCCAGCTCAGCTCAATCCCCAACAAAAGGAAGGAAGGGATCATTCAGAATTTCTGTAGTTTTGAGTTTTCCTGAAAGAAATCTACATGACTAATGATGAGTGTCAAAACTTTAGTCCTCAGTAGTGGTTATGGGAATGCCAAATGATTTCAGTACCTGTCTAGGAAGTAGACTGTATAGAATTTGATGATTGATGATAAACGAGCATGGTAAGTCATGAAGATAATCAAGGTTGAGTATTAGGTATACAGGTATTTCTTGGGCCTTTGATAGGCTAAGTTGTTCACTGAAATAGTATGTAATACTAGAAGCAAATCGAGTTTGGGTGGGGATAATTGAGGTGTAATGAGGTGTTTGTGGGATATCTTAACGAAACCACCCAGAAGGCAGTTGGACCAATCACATTTATGTTGAAGGGGTAGGGAGGAGGAGAGAGGGAAGAGAAGAGAAGGGAAGGAAAGGGGGGGGGACAGAAAGAGAGAAACTAGCTGTTTTACTATAATCCCAGAGATTTTTGAAGTAAATTTTATATATATGGTAGTCACATCATGATAGTGTCTAAAAGCCTCAAGAAAAGAAAGATTTCATCCCATTAATTTCTTCCTTTTATAGTTTTAAGGCTTACCATGTGAGTGTTCTTTCAAATTTCCCTGCACCTAAGTTCCTCCTACTTCAGGGTCTCTGAAATAGATTATTTTCTCTATCTAGCAAATGCTACTGTCTGCCTCCCCCTACATCTGCCCAGTCACCTACTACCTACTTGCTAGCCTCAGTTTAAAAATCCTTTCCTTTTTAAGATGTGTAGAAAAGAATCAGAATGGTGGAACTAGACAGTCTGTGCTCAAATCCCAGATCCTCTCACCTAAACACTTTGTGACTTTGGCAAGTCTCTTCACCTCTTTGCACTTTAGCCTCCTCATTTGTAAACTAGTTAATGAGGGTTAAGTATCTAAGGCACAGAGAACAAGTGCTGGCCCAGAGTAAGCACTCAGTTAACATCAGCCATTATTGTGTTGCTCTCTGAGCACCTTGTTCCTTCCCTATAGTAGCCTGGAAAAGCCTGTAAGAGGAGGGATCATGGCTGTCTTACTACTCTTTCCAGGACTTGGGTTATAAAAGGTGCTGAAACAGGTGACTCTTGGGATTTTTTTTTTCAGCATAGCTGCATATGAAAGTTTTCAGTGTCTTTGAATATGTTGAGGGCTCAAAGAATGTATCTATTAATCAGGTTATATCTGCTTTCATTGGATGAGCTTTGTTTCCAAAGGAATGAGAACCCATGGTTTCCAAGCCTAGTTTCTTTTCAGCCCAGAAAATTTTACTTATGTTTATACTGTGATATATCTTCTGATTCACTTGCCTCGTTTTCTCCTTTTGGAATAACTACAAGTTATAGATGAATTTCCAAGATATGACCTACTGATCTATCTCTTTGGGCCATTTCAAGAAGTTAATTTTCCTGGGTATCTTGCATGTGCATAGGAGTATTGATGTTATTAAGCACCTTTTTGTTTTTGTTCTACTAATCTTTTATTACAGGGTTGTCTCAGCCAAGAATTTAGAAGGGTGGAATAAAACTCCTCCCATATTAAAGGAAGGAAAGAGGGAAGGAAGGAAGGAAGGAAGGAAGGAAGGAAGGACCTCACGTGAATGAGGAAAATTTTCCCAGTAGAGCAAAAGAGTAATCCCAGTCTGAGGCTGGAAAAATTTTCTATGGAGTCATGACTAAGAGAACAAGAATGAAGTTGGGTAGTGGGCAAGGTTATGAGTCAGGAACATAATTCCTGCAGTTCCAAACTTGCCTGGACATATGGATACAAACAAAAACTTTGACCAAGATAACTTTCTGCCTTCTGCCCCACACTCTAGAGACTTGTAGTTCTCTCACAGGTCATTTATTTCTCTGTAACTATTTCCTCTGTAGTGCTATTTCTCCAGCCATATATCTTGATGGCAGGCAGAACCAAGTAAACTGATAGATTATAGGTAGCAGTGTAGTCAATGAATGTCCCAGACCTCCAAATTTACTTTACCATGTCCACCATGAAAAGACTGAAAAATCCAAATACGAAGACCTGAAACTTTATGACATAGGGGAGGAAGTAATGACTTAGAGACATCATTGGCTTGATTAGAACCAAAATTATATGGTTCACAGAGAAGATGACCATGAACTTGGAAACGGACAAATCAAATATATATTTCTTTAACAAAATCACCATATTTATATTTCTTTACATAATATGAGGACATAAATTGATGACAACACACATTGATTACACTAACACTCATAACTAATGATGAGCTAAAAAAAGATTAAATTAACTCTACAGAACAATAAAACAAAAAATGGTGATTTAGTAGCTAAAAGACTAGGTAATTCTGAACATTAGCTAAATGGGGATTTGGGAAATAAACAAAGGCCACAAAATCAAGAAATTTTATTTTATTTTTTTTAAAGTTTACTTATTTATATTGAGAGATAAAGACAGAGAGACAGAGTGTGCACGAAAGAGACTAGGGGAAAGGCAGAGAGAAAGAGAGAGACAGATTATCTCAAGCAGGTTCTGTGCTATCAGCACAGAGCCCAGTGTGGGGCTCAAACTCACAAACCATGAGATCAAGAGCTGACCCGAAACCAAAAGCCAGACACTTAACCAACTGAGTCACCCAGGTGCCTCTATTTGATTTTATTTTTTTAAGCTTCAATAAATATGTTAATTTTATTTATTTAAAATTTTTTTAATGTTTATTTTTGAGAAAGAGAGAGAGAGAGATTGTGAGCGAGGAAAGGGCAGAGAGAGAGGGAGACACAGAATCCAAAGCAGGCTCCAGGCTCTGAGCTGTCAGCACAGAGCCTGATGGGGGGCTCAAACCCACGCACCGTCAGATCATGACCCGAGCTGAAGTCGGACGCTTAGACGACTGAGCCACCCAGGATCCCCAAATATGTTAATTTTAATTCTTATCATACACAAGGCTAGAGTTAGTATTGCACTTCACCTGGATAGACCCAACTTATTACATATTCGGGATCTAGAAATCAAGAATATTCCCCCTTTTGCAAAATAGTACCATTTATAGTTCATCTAATAAACACTCTATAGCATGACTGAATAGAATAATTAGTCATAGACTGAGTTCACTTTTGTTCTCCCAGCTTAGTTAATATTATTAGCTGCCCTACTTATTAGTGCTAATTCTTTGTTCATCACAATCTACAGTGATTACATTTGATGGCTCAGCTTAGAAGGGCTTGAATTCTGTTTAATGCAGGTTCATTAAAAGTTTCTTGTTTTGTTCAGGGAATATTGGCTACCATAACACCATTATTCTAATTATGAGACTAATATTACTTGAAATATTATATAACTCTAATTAATTAACTAATGTTATTTTCAGTAATTCTTTTAGAGCCATAGCTTACATGGTGATAGACACCCTAAATAATAATACTATCTTACTAGCTAGGAAAAAAGGGTGAATATCAGAAAGACCAAGAAAATTTAGGTCAAAATCTGAAAATTGAAATGTACTTTAGTAGTAGATCATCTTAATCCAAGTCAAAATATAATAGAAACCATTTTATCTGCCACTATTAGACAGAAAAAGGGTCCACAGAGGTAGAGATGAAATAAACCGAACAAGAAAAACTCATTTTTTTCTTTTTTCAATAAATATTTATGGAGTATCCAATATTATGCTATTTTCTAAGTACTGAATAGTGGTTAAAAAGAAAAAAAAAAATCCTTACCCTCATGGAAGCTGTAGTTGTTATTATATAAGTAAGATTTAGACCTTGCAAATACAGCTTTGACCGGTCCCTTTTAACTCCTATCTTTACCAGATCATGTGTCTTTATTGTATTATGTTCATACTATTGCCAGGCCAGATGGTCACCTATCTTATTATTTGACTTTGTATAAGGGCCTTATGGTAGGGGGTATTAAGCTTTTGGAAACCTGGGCCTAATGACAGGGGACAACAGTAGATACATGTGCTGGTGGATGTGTGGATATCTCGCCTATGCAGCAACAGGTTCTCCTTACCATTTGTCACCTGACGATGACCCTTTGTTTGTGGTCACTTGTGTACAATGAACTTTGTTTTTAAAACACCCTATGGTTGATATCTGTCTTTTGCAATGCTAAATTTGTTGCATCTTATCTTCTAAATGGAACCCTATAATTAATTTCAGGACAAGGAAAAGAGAATCCTTCCCATTCTTTGCCAATAATACACTATGATCTCTCCTTATTTTGTAGAGGATCATGGACTATACAAATAAACTGTGGGCCACATCTAATTATTAATATTATAAAATATTAAATTTTCTAGTTAAAAAAGTCAAAAGGGGGGCACCTAGGTGTCTCAGCCAGTTAAGCGTCCACTTCTTGATTTCAGCTTAGGTTGTGATCTCATTGTTCATGGGATCAAGCCCCACATCAGGCTCTGTGCTGACAGTGTGTAGCCTGCTGGGGATTCTCTCTCTCCCTCTCTCTCTGCCCCTCTCTCTGCTCACACTCACTGTCTCTCTCTCTCTCTCTCAAAATAAATAAATAAGCAAGTAAACACTTTTTAAAAATTCAAAAAGAAGTTAAAGTTTATTTTCATATTTTATTTTATCTAATATATATCCAATAGTAACATTTTATCACATAATTAAAGTAAAATTATCAATGAGATATTTTGCATTCTTTTGTTTTACACAAAGTATTCAAATCTTATGTATATTTTATGCTAACAGTACATGTCAATATGAACTAGCCAAAAGTCAAGGGCTCAGTAGACACAAGTGGGTAGTGGCTACAGTATTGGAATTCTAGAACATTGATGTGGAATTGTCTTCAAAATCAGAATATGGTCCCTATAGACATTTGGACTTCAGGTTTCCAGCCCCACATATAAAGAGCTTGAAAGTCATCACTCCCATCCTCACAACAGGAAAAAAGCCAAATGAACTGAAAGCCAACAATTCTTCTTAGTTTAATCAGAGAATTGAGGTCACAGGACAAACCACCGCCTTACAAGTAGAAAGAGAGAGAGATACAGAGGATCACCACTTATTGGGAGCAGACCTACTGCTAGAGGTGAGAGATTCATTGCTGGAGAGTGAGACGGAATTAGTTTGAGAAATATACACTCTGGGAGGCTCAGCCATTGGGGAGGCTTTTGTGAATTTTAACTCTAGAGGCGCAAACAAGTTCCCAGGACAAACATCAGAGAAAATCGCTTCAGTCTTCCTTAAGATGAGGGGAAAAGCAACCATTCTCAGAGCACTCTGTTTTCCTGCTGTCTTACCAGAGCCTAATGTGTGTGAGGGTAGGGAAATAACTAACTCAAACCTCCTCTAGCCTTGGACATGGAGAACTCCAGTCCTCTCTAGGCTAAGAATTGAAAATAAATAAATAAAAGCCTGAAAAATACTAGTAAAGATCATAGTCCAGGGGCACAAACTCACTAAAAGACTAAGACCTAATTACAGGGCTAGAGAACACAGCTCTTTCTCCCACAGTTTACCATGACATCAACAGGGCTTTATATAATAAGAGAACTGTATCTGGAAATAACTACAAGGCTCAGATCCTATTTAGGAAGCAGTCTCTAGAGAAACCTAAAGGCAATGGGAGAGACAAAACAAGGACACCATAGGAAATCGTTGTCTCTGGCACCTACAAGTACGAGCCTTCTAGATGGACAATTAAAGATGCCACATCTTATTCCCTCCTTGTAGTTGCAGTGTGGGCCTGTATCATTACAGGGCTCAGGGTCCTCTGTGCACTCACATTACACTGGGATATTTTTGGATTAGGGATATTCAATGGTTAATACTTTAAAAATATTTCCATTCCAAGAGGAAGCAAGCCTGGAAAGTATTACTGATTTATATCTCTGTATGTGAGCATGTGGGTGTGTGCATGCATTTCTCCACTGTCTGCATTAATGACTCTTCTCATACATTTTAGGGAAAACCTTGGAAATTATGTTTCAAACACCGTCACTGAAGCCTTTAGTTTCAAAAAAGCTTCTTTCCTAAATACATGCCAATATATAAATACAATGCTTACTCAGTCACTTCTCTGGATTTCTAGATTATGAGAAAGGCATATATGTAAGAAATATGCTATTTATATCTATCTTACATGAATTTAGATATGACATCCAAAATTTGATAGCTCTCCAAACCATCTTATTTGTGACAAGGATCTGTACTATATTGTACATAGCTGGCTTTACTAAATATGTGATGTGCAAACAAGTTTCTTACTCTTTTTATCCCTTTCCATTTTTCTTTGAAATGTATAAAGACAGCTAAAGTCCAAACTCTTAGTGATGTCAATGATGAAAAGGAAGGTCATTAATTGTATTTATTTACGCTGCCAGTTATTCAAATAAAATTTCTGCCTAATTCACATTAATGAAAGTTGTTCACATTTTTTTATTTTCTGAAATAACCAATTGTGTTATTTTTTTTATTTAAGGATATAGAACGAAGGAGGAAAATCTTGTTGGAAAAATATTGTAATCTAAAGCTAAAAAATTACCAAAATCTTGGCAGAAATCTCTTTTAATTATGAAGTCAATGAGGACAATTAAAAATATCTTTCTTGAGCTACACATATGCAAGCACATTCTCAGTGAGCTCCTGATCATTTCCACTACCCCAACTTCTTTTTTTTTTCTTTTATTTTACTTATTTTGAGAGAGAGAGAGAGAGAGAGAGAGAATGCACAGGGGCAAGCAGAGAGAGAGGGAGAAAGAGAGAGAATCCCAAGTAGGTTCTGCACTGTCAGGGTAGAGCTCAAACTTACAAGGGGCTGGAGCTCACAAAGGGCTCACACTCAAGAACTGCAAGATCATGACCTGAGCCAAAATCAAGAGTTGGTCACTTAACTGACTGAGCCACCCAGGTGCCCCAGCCACTACCCCAACTTCTGACCAAAAGAGCACAGAAGACTTTGTATCTTGTAGAAAAGAATAGAGTTCTATTAACCCTAATGTCTAATCATGATTCTGGGACATACATTTTCAAAAATAATAAACACAATTCTTTAGTCTTGAAATTCCAGGGATTGACCTATTGACTGATTCTTTCTTGTGATCATTGACCTCTTCAGTTTGTCCCTACATCAATCCAGCAGTTATTAACAATTAGGACCCAAATGTGCTAGAGATGAGCAGGGATAAAAATCATCACTGGGTACCTTGTTAACTGAGGAAAATAAATGTAAAGAAAAGGCTAGATATTAAGGTTACAGGAGTATTTTATATTAGAAGGATATCAAGAGAAATTGGAAAATTCAATAGGCTCATGTCCTTACAGATCCTTAGACCTGGAGCAATGAAAAAAAAATTGCTAAATAAATCAGTCTAGAAGATCACATATGAATATCTGGTATAAACTGGAATCTGGGTTTAGTTGTACATAACAATTCCATGAGTTTCTCAAGGGAAATGTAAATACAGAGCAAAAGGCCAGAAAAATGGTTAATTGGATCAGAAAGTCAATTGGAACTCTGTTAGTGAAGGTCAAAGCAAAATACTATGCACCAAGGAAAATGTGCACTTAGTTATAAACAACAGCAGCAGCATTGTTAAAACCAGCCCTTCCTGAGCATTTTCTACATGTAGGCAGAACCCTTGATGTTTTGCATTCATTAATTATCTTTAGAAAAGTTACTGATGCAGGCATTTTTACCTATTCCATTTTTCAGATAAATCAATTCCATCTGTCAGATAACTGCAGTTAAAAGTGAGAAGTTCAGAAGTGATAACTTTCTCAATATCACATATGTAGTTAAGGTAGAAAATTAATTCTTGGACCCTGAAAGGCACCATATTATATTCCTTCTAACTGGTTCTTGAATCCTCTGTTTTATTATTTTATAAGGTATTCACATTTATAAAAAGAATGTCTCCAAGCAAAGTCTTGAACATTCTACTTATCTTATTTCAAAAACGTATCTTCTATTGAAAGTTAGATCTCCAGATTTTATTTTCTTTTTTATTTATTTATTTTGAGAGAGGAAGAGCACAGAAAGGGCAGAGAGAGAGAGAGAGAGAATCCCAAGCAGGCTCCACACAATCAGCATGGAGCCTGATGTGGGGTTCAAACTCACAAACCGTGGGATCATGACCTGATCTGAAGTCCAATGCTTAACCAACTGAGCCACCCAGGCATTCCAGATCTCCTTATTTTCAAAACCATAAATCTACTAATGACACAGTAACTTCTGATGTTGCTTCCTTCTCTGAGAATCTTTGGCCTGAGAAATCTTCCAGGGTAATTGCTTACCCCCCACACCCCACCACAGACATTTATCCAGCAAGGACATTTTCCTCAAAAAATATTTAAGGTCTGTATTCACAATTAGATCTCTTCTCCGCTCACTTCAGTGGTGGCAAATCCATTACATGGGTAATTTTCACCTTTAGGTTTTTTAAATAAAAACAGGAGCCCAGATTCTATTTTGTCTTTATTTCCACTTAATATATTTCATTTTGATGTGCCCTTTCCTTTTTCCAGCAAGATTTTGAACTGATGAGTTTTAAGAATTTCAGATTTCGGTTCCGGAAGATGGCGGCGTAGGAGGACGCGGGGCTCACAGCGCGTCCTGCCGATCACTTAGATTCCACCTACACCTGCCTAAAGAACCCAGAAAACCGCCAGAGGATTAGCAGAAGGGAGTCTCCGGAGTCAAGCGCAGACTAGAGGCCCACGGAAGAGGGTAGGAAGGGCGGCGAGGCGGTGCCCGCTCCACGGACTGGCGGGAGGGAGCCGGGGCGGAGGGGCGGCTCACCAGCCAAGCAGAGCCCCCGAGTCTGGCTGGCAAAAGCGGAGGGGCCGGACAGACTGTGTTCCGACAGCAAGCGCGACTTAGCGTCTGGGAGGTCATAAGTTAACAGCTCTGCTCAGAAAGCGGGAAGGCTGGAGGACAAAGGGAGGGAGAGCTGCTGAGCCCCCGGACAGCAGAGCTCAGCTTGGCGGGGAACAAAGGCGCCAGCGCCATCTCCCCCGCCCATCCCCCAGCCAAAATCCCAAAGGGAACCAGTTCCTGCCAGGGAACTTGCTCGCTCCGCGCAAACACCCAACTCTGTTCTTCTGCGGAGCCAAACCTCCGGCAGTGGATCTGACTCCCTCCCGCTGCCACAGGGCTCCTCCCGAAGTGGATCACCTAAGGAGAAGCGAGCTAAGCCTGCCCCTCCAGCCCCCGTGCACCTTGCCTACCCACCCCAGCTAATACGCCAGATCCCCAGCAACACAAGCCTGGCAGTGTGCAAGTAGCCCAGACGGGACACGCCTCCCCACAGTGAATCCCGCCCCTACGAGAGGGGAAGAGAAGGCACACACCAGTCTGACTGTGGCCCCAGCGGTGGGCTGGGGGCAGACATCGGGTCGGACTGCGGCCCCGCCCACTAACTCCAGTTATACACCACAGCACAGGGGAAGTGCACTGCAGGTCCTCACCACGCCAGGGACTCTCCAAAATGACCAAACGGAAGAATTCCCCTCAGAAGAATCTCCAGGAAATAACAACAGCTAATGAACTGATCAAAAAGGATTTAAATAATATAACAGAAAGTGAATTTAGAATAATAGTCATAAAATTAATCGCTGGGCTTGAAAACAGTATACAGGACAGCAGAGAATCTCTTGCCACAAAGATCGAGGGACTAAGGAACAGTCACGAGGAGTTGAAAAACGCTTTAAACGAATTGCAAAACAAAATGGAATCCACGATGGCTCGGCTTGAAGAGGCAGAGGAGAGAATAGGTGAACTAGAAGATAAAGTTATGGAGAAAGAGGAAGCTGAAAGAAAGAGAGATAAAAAAATCCAGGAGTATGAGGGGAAAATTAGAGAACTAAGTGATACACTAAAAAAAAAATAATATACGCATAATTGGTATCCCAGAGGAGGAAGAGAGAGGGAAGGGTGCTGAAGGGGTACTTGAACAAATTATAGCTGAGAACTTCCCTGAACTGGGGAAGGAAAAAGGCATTGAGATCCAAGAGGCACAGAGAACTCCCTTCAGACGTAACTTGAATTGATCTTCTGCACGACATATCATAGTGAAACTGGCAAAATACAAGGATAAAGAGAAAATTCTGAAAGCAGCAAGGGATAAACGTGCCCTCACATATAAAGGGAGACCTATAAGACTCGTGACTGATCTCTCCTTTGAAACTTGGCAGGCCAGAAAGGCTTGGCACGATATCTACAGTGTGCTAAACAGAAAAAATATGCAGCCGAGAATCCTTTATCCAGCAAGTCTGTCATTTAGAATAGAAGGAGAGATAAAGGTCTTCCCAAACAAACAAAAACTGAAGGAATTTGTCACCACGAAACCAGCCCTACAAGAGATCCTAAGGGGGATCCTGTGAGACAAAGTACCAGAGACATCACTACAAGCATAAAACATACAGACATCACAATGACTCTAAACCCATATCTTTCTATAATAACACTGAATGTAAATGGATTAAATGCGCCAACTAAAAGACATAGGGTATCAGAATGGATAAAAAAACAAGACCCATCTATTTGCTGTCTACAAGAGACTCATTTTAGATCTGAGGACACCTTTAGATTGAGAGTGAGGGGATGGAGAACTATCTATCATGCTCCTGGAAGCCAAAAGAAAGCTGGAGTAGCCATACTTATATCAGACAGACTAGACTTTAAATTAAAGGCTGTAACAAGAGATGAAGAAGGGCATTATATAATAATCACAGGGTCTATCCACCAGGAAGAGCTAACTATTATAAATGTCTATGCGCCAAATACCCGAGCCCCCAGATATATAAAACAATTACTCATAAACATAAGCAACCTTATTGATAAGAATGTGGTCATTGCAGGGGACTTTAACACCCCACTTACAGAAATGGATAGATCATCTAGACACACAGTCAATAAAGAAACAAGGGCCCTGAATGATACATTGGATCAGATGGACTTGACAGATATATTTAGAACTCTGCATCCCAAAGCAACAGAATATACTTTCTTCTCGAGTGCACATGGAACATTCTCCAAGATAGATCATATACTGGGTCACAAAACAGCCCTTCATAAGTTTACAAGAATTGAAATTATACCATGCATACTTTCAGACCACAATGCTATGAAGCTTGAAATCAACCACAGGAAAAAGTCTGGAAAACCTCCAAAAGCATGGAGGTTAAAGAACACCCTACTAACGAATGAGTGGGTCAACCAGGCAATTAGAGAAGAAATTAAAACATATATGGAAACAAACGAAAATGAAAATACAACAATCCAAACGCTTTGGGATGCAGCGAAGGCAGTCCTGAGAGGAAAATACATTGCAATCCAGGCCTATCTCAAGAAACAAGAAAAATCCCAAATACAAAATCTAACAGCACACCTAAAGGAAATAGAAGCAGAACAGCAAAGGCAGCCTAAACCCAGCAGAAGAAGAGAAATCATAAAGATCAGAGCAGAAATAAACAATATAGAATCTAAAAAAACTGTAGAGCAGATCAACGAAACCAAGAGTTGGTTTTTTGAAAAAATAAACAAAATTGACAAACCTCTAGCCAGGCTTCTCAAAAAGAAAAGGGAGATGACCCAAATAGATAAAATCATGAATGAAAATGGAATGATTACAACCAATCCCTCAGAGATACAAACAATTATCAGGGAATACTATGAAAAATTATATGCCAGCAAATTGGACAACCTGGAAGAAATGGACAAATTTCTAAACACCCACACTCTTCCAAAACTCAATCAGGAGGAAATAGAAAGCTTGAACAAACCCATAACCAGCGAAGAAATTGAATCGGTTATCAAAAATCTCCCAACAAATAAGAGTCCAGGACCAGATGGCTTCCCAGGGGAGTTCTACCAGACATTTAAAGCAGAGATAATACCTATCCTTCTCAAGCTATTCCAAGAAATAGAAAGGGAAGGAAAACTTCCAGACTCATTCTATGAAGCCAGTATTACTTTGATTCCTAAACCAGACAGAGACCCAGTAAAAAAAGAGAACTACAGGCCAATATCCCTGATGAATATGGATGCAAAAATTCTTAATAAGATACTAGCAAATCGAATTCAACAGCATATAAAAAGAATTATTCACCATGATCAAGTGGGATTCATTCCTGGGATGCAGGGCTGGTTCAACATTCGCAAATCGATCAACGTGATACATCACATTAACAAAAAAAAAGAGAAGAACCATATGATCCTGTCAATCGATGCAGAAAAGGCCTTTGACAAAATCCAGCACCGTTTCTTAATAAAAACCCTTGAGAAAGTCGGGATAGAAGGAACATACTTAAAGATCATAAAGGCCATTTATGAAAAGCCCACAGCTAACATCATCCTCAACGGGGAAAAACTGAGAGCTTTTTCCCTGAGATCAGGAACACGACAGGGATGCCCACTGCCACCGCTGCTGTTCAATATAGTTCTGGAAGTTCTAGCATCAGCAATCAGACAACAAAAGGAAATCAAAGGCATCAAAATTGGCAAAGATGAAGTCAAGCTTTCGCTTTTTGCAGATGACATGATATTATACATGGAAAATCCGATAGACTCCACCAAAAGTCTGCTAGAACTGATACATGAATTCAGCAAAGTTGCAGGATACAAAATCAATGTGCAGAAATCAGTTGCATTCTTATACACTAACAATGAAGCAACAGAAAGACAAATGAAGAAACTGATCCCATTCACAATTGCACCAAGAAGCATAAAATACCTAGGAATAAATCTAACCAAAGATGTAAAAGATCTGTATGCTGAAAACTATAGAAAGCTGATGCAGGTAATTGAAGAAGATATAAAGAAATGGAAAGACATTCCCTGCTCATGGATTGGAAGAATAAATATTGTCAAAATGTCAATACTACCCAAAGCTATCTACACATTCAATGCAATCCCAATCAAAATTGCACCAGCATTCTTCTCGAAACTAGAACAAGCAATCCTAAAATTCATATGGAACCACAAAAGGCCCCGAATAGCCAAAGTAATTTTGAAGAAGAAGACCAAAGCAGGAGGCATCACAATCCCAGACTTTAGCCTCTACTACAAAGCTGTCATCATCAAGACAGCATGGTATTGGCATAAAAACAGACACATAGACCAATGGAATAGAATAGAAACCCCAGAACTAGACCCACAAACGTATGGCCAACTCATCTTTGACAAAGCAGGAAAGAACATCCAATGGAAAAAAGACAGTCTCTTTAACAAATGGTGCTGGGAGAACTGGACAGCAACATGCAGAAGGTTGAAACTAGACCACTTTCTCACACCATTCACAAAAATAAACTCAAAATGGATAAAGGACCTGAATGTGAGACAGGAAACCATCAAAACCTTAGAGGAGAAAGCAGGAAAAGACCTCTCTGACATCAGCCGTAGCAATCTCTTACTCGGCACATCCCCAAAGGCAAGGGAATTAAAAGCAAAAGTGAATTACTGGGACCTTATGAAGATAAAAAGCTTCTGCACAGCAAAGGAAACAACCAACAAAACTAAAAGGCAACCAACGGAATGGGAAAAGATATTTGCAAATGACACATCGGACAAAGGGCTAGTATCCAAAATCTATAAAGAGCTCATCAAACTCCACACCCGAAAAACAAATAACCCAGTGAAGAAATGGGCAGAAAACATGAATAGACACTTCTCTAAAGAAGACATCCGGATGGCCAACAGGCACATGAAAAGATGTTCAACGTCGCTCCTTATCAGGGAAATACAAATCAAAACCACACTCAGATACCACCTCACGCCAGTCAGAGTGGCCAAAATGAAGAAATCAGGAGACTATAGATGCTGGAGAGGATGTGGAGAAACAGGAACCCTCTTGCACTGTTGGTGGGAATGCAAATTGGTGCAGCCGCTCTGGAAAGCAGTGTGGAGGTTCCTCAGAAAATTAAAAATAGACCTACCCTATGACCCAGCAATAGCACTGCTAGGAATTTATCCAAGGGATACAGGAGTACTGATGCATAGGGGCACCTGTACCCCAATGTTTATAGCGGCACTCTCAACAATAGCCAAATTATGGAAAGAGCCTAAATGTCCATCAACTGATGAATGGATAAAGAAATTGTGGTTTATATACACAATGGAATACTACGTGGCAATGAGAAAAAATGAAATATGGCCTTTTGTAGCAACATGGATGGAACTGGAGAGTGTGATGCTAAGTGAAATAAGCCATACAGAGAAAGACAGATACCATATGGTTTCACTCTTATGTGGATCCTGAGAAACATAACAGAAACCCATGGGGGAGGGGAAGGAAAAAAAAAAAAAAAAGAGGTTAGAGTGGGAGAGAGCCAAAGCATTAGAGACTGTTAAAAACTGAGAACAAACTGAGGGTTGATGGGGGGTGGGAGGGAGGGCAGGGTGGGAGGGAGGGCAGGGTGGGTGATGGGTATTGAGGAGGGCACCTTTTGGGATGAGCACTGGGTGTTGTATGGAAACCAATTTGACAGTAAATTTCATGTATTAAAAAATAAAAATAAATAAATAAATAAATAAATAAATAAATAAAAAAAGAATTTCAGATTTCTTCAATTGACTTATTTCACAATCTGTATATTTGGAAAAAGAACAGAAGCATATCTATTAGAATATTAATGACAATTATTTTTGGAAATGAAGAAAATAGCTTATACGAGACTAAAATTTCTTCAGATAATAAGTATAAACTTTGCACATTTTTTTTTTAATTCAACTACTTGAAGGCACTGTAGAGTTACTATTAATAGACAGAAACAAGAGAGGGAGAGAGTCCTTCACTATTAAAATAATAACAATGCACCAGGAAAGATTTGCATTTATATGGTTTGCATTTATATGGTTTATATGGAAAAACAAATGAAAATTAGGCAAAAAGATAAGGTTTTGGTTAAGAAATCAGTGGCCTGAATATATGATTGCTAAAGAATCTGAAGAGGCAAGGAGAAATCTTACAAAGAAAAGAGCACCAGAATCTTCTAGGAAAGAGGCTCAAGGTCTTGGCTGGTCCAAGAGCTATGCATGTGAATAGGAGACTCTGAAGATTCTGATGGAAGGTGCCAGCAGTCTACAGGTGAGGAAATAAGTGGAAAGTTTGATCGTGACCTACCCCAGGTCTCAAAAGGCTGAAATCAAGGAGTCATCTGGGGCCAGAGTCTCATTTGAAGTTCAGAATCATCTTCTAAACTCACTGTCTGTTGGCAGGATTAGTTTCCTTGGGGTTCCTCTTAGACCCTAGAACCCCCTGCAGTTTCCTGACACATGACCTCCCCATAATATGGCAGTTTTGCTTTCTGAGATCAGCAGGAGAGGATCTCCCTAGTCTGTAAAGACAGAGTCTTACATAATTTAGTAGATGACGGGGTAGAACCCTATCACTTTGTCATATAACATAATCAGGGGAATTATATCCCACCTCCTTTGCCATGTTCTACTGGTTAGAAGTAATTCACAGATTCTATTAAAGTGGAGGCTTGAACATAGGGTCAATCTGCCACAGGAAAACAGAGTTGAATTGAGCCGAATTAATGCCTACAAGACTAAAAATTAAAACTCCCATGTGGCTAATAATAGAATAAACAGTCTCTGTAATACGCCATCCAAGATGCCCATTTTACAATAAATATTTCCTTGAGATATGTATAAAAGGAATAAACAAGGGTCATCTCTGGAAGTGGAGGAGCCCACTGAAATAAATCTGAGATGAAACTTAAGTTGGAATTAACTGACTAAACAGAAATAAAACCACATGCAAAGAGTAATCATAATTTGGTTCTGGATGGGGAAAGGAAATAGATACAAACGACATTATTGAGACAACTCATAACATGTAGATATACATATTTTAGATAATAACATCTTATTAGTAGTAAATTGTGATTTTAATTGTATTACAACTGTCATAGAATGCTGTTGTTCTCAGGAACCAAACACTGAATTATTTAAGGTAAAGGGGAGGACAATACAACTTACTCTCAAATGGTTCAGCAAGAAAATTATGTGTTTCTATATACTTATATCTGTATCTCTATCATTCAATCAGGAGAGTAAGAGAATAAGAAAGAGAGACAGGTGAAAAGAAATAGGAGAGATAGTGCTAAAGTGAACAGGCAAAATTATTACAATTGGTCAGTCTGAGTAAAGGCTATACAACATTTCTTTGTAGTATTTTTATCATTTTCCTATACATGTGATGTTATATCATCATAAAGTTTTACAAAATTATTAATATTGGTTATACTTAATTAACATTTAATGTATATTTAGTATTTCTAGAAGTATGTATCTGTATATACATTAATTTAAAAATAAGTAAATATATAATTGAAAGAAAAAAAGATTGGAAAGAAATATTCCAAAAGTAAACTCTGACACTGGGCATTGGGATTATAGGCAATTTTTGTATGTTTTTTATTATACTTTTAATTAATATATTTTCTAACCTATGCACATATAAACATTATAAATTATAAGTTAAAGGATATTTAATATAGAAATGCTAATAGAACCAAATTATTTGGTATCCATCCTCCAATGTCCCATGATACAGTTGGGTTTTATTTATGACAGATCTATATATTAATAATGCTACTCTTTAAAAGATGAAAAACAATTTCTTAAAAGTTATTATCATTATTTATCAGAAATATGTAGAATTCCTTTAGGTACCTTGAATAGCTTCAAGAGTTTTATCTAGGGGGAACACACCTATATTTAATAGTAGATTAAATGAGGAGGAAAATTAATGAGGAAAATTAATACACTAGAATTTGATAAAATCCCAAATGCTAATTTAAATTATATTTATACATTGGCTTTTTTTTGGGTGTTTTCCATTTTAATCAGGAATCAGTAATTTCATATGAGTGATGTAGTAATTAACTAAAATAGTAATGAGCTAAAAATATGGCCTTATGGAAGAGGAGTACATGTGTAAGACAGACTGGAGGTAGTGTTGGATGAAAATATTTAATTTTCAGGTGAGTGTATGGGAAATTCATAAATATATTTTTAGTATCAAATAACAAGATTACTTCATGAATATACTTGTTAGTAAAATGTGAAGTATGGAAAGTTTGGCATTAGTCCTTTTTAAGGTATCCTGAAATGTGGACTAAAATAAATGCAGTATTGGTAATCCTATATTAGCCTCTTCAAGCAGGCTGAATTTTAATTGGAGTCATCTCAGATGGTATTCAATTAAATTAATTTTATTTTAATGTACTGTATTATTTGGGGTGAAGGGTACAGAATACATTTGAAATTGCAGGTCTGTCTAAGAGGAGTGGTATTTTCACCCTTAAAAGTTTTTAGTATCATTTTGGAAATAAAAGTCATGACATTCTGTTGTCTACCACATACACTTTTACTGACAAGTCCAACCATTACATTAAAATTGCCAGAGGTCAGATATCTGAATATTCTGGCTCTATATAACAAATAAGAATCATCCTAAATGATTAATTTACATGGAATTATTCCCCTAACACAGGGTCTGTATAACATTACATGATTGTGGCTGAATTAATTGGCACTAGAAAAAATTAGTTACGTTATTCAACTCAAGGAATACCTGAAGAGGAAATCAAAGAAAATATTCAAGACCTCAATTTTAACTCATTTATTCATTTGTTGATTCATTTGTTAACAAGTACTTGTTCATATTTACTTGGTACCAGGAATTATAATAGGGAAAGTATTTGATGAGTAAGTCTGTTGCAATTTTATATGTCTAAAATTTACAAACATACACATGGATGGTTAGATGTGAATGGATAGATGTGTCCTAGTATGCTAAAAAAATTATAAATGAAGAAGCTAAACTTTTAGTTTAGTTCTATTACATGTAGAGGGCATTGTATTTATTAGTAGTTCTTTCTACCCACTCTGGGTACAATATCAGAAGGAGGATACTCAATGTTTGAGCAGAGGTTTGGATTTAGCAGAAATATACTAGCTCATGAATATGCATAAATCTTTAATGGTTATTTCAGAAATGAGCCTACCACCTCACACCTTTAAATTTCACTGTCTGACAATTATGAATAGAATAATGCTCTACCTAAAATAATACATTTCATAGGTTAAATGTTCTCTGATGATTCTTTTGTTTTTATATTAGCTTTTTTTCCATTGCTATTTCATGACTTCAATGAATAATTATATTTCAGAGAAACCACATCACTATTGATTTCTAATGACAGAACCTCATCTAAATATATATCACCAAGAAAGCCTTTATACTTACAAGGATTTGTGTATAGATTCAATTATGCATACTTCAATGCTTTTCTTTTTGAATCCAAAAACACTGAATATAAAATCTTGTGGCACTGAAGATATGTATAAAGTGTAGAAATAAAATAATAAATAAAATAGTAAAACATATTCCCAAAGAGAACATTTTTTTTACTAGTCAGATTAAATTAGTTTAATCTTCTGAAACTAGAATATTAATCTTTCCTAAACAATTACATTCATGTTTTAATTTTAAGCTTTTTAGGAGAATGGAAATATAGTTCTCTAGATTGAGACAGAATTATGGCAAAGCACCTAAAATTTGTTAACAAACCACATAAAATCATAAATGTGAATTTACTGTTATTTCTTAGTAAGGGAAATGTTGAATGTCCATAGTTACTCTTTCTTTACATTCTGTACTGTCTCTGCCTCTATCAAAGAAGACATTATTTTCTCAAGTACTCAATCCATGTTTATCATGGATGTTAGCTATATTTCGTATCTTTTATTCTGCTGACGGGGGCGGGTGGGAACAAAAGGAAAACCTCTATCTGCAGGCTAATATTACTGATCATACTTCATATGTAGTAATGATCAGTTTACTGGTAATAAGTCTGAAAATAATTAACCTCTAAGAGTGTTAGAATGGATGGACGATGCCGGGCCAAATTAAAATGATTTGTGTGTATTTGGAGTATTAAATTACTTCATAAAATATTTACATCACAAGTTGTTTAAAAGAGAGAGAGAGAGAGAGAAACATCAAGGCCAATGTCTTAGTTTGTTCCTGGATGGAAAGCAGAGCCTGAGACCAGGCCTCGCAAGCAGGAGCCGTGTGCTTGAAGCATGTTGGAATAGCTGCAGAAAGGTGTAAGTGAGGACTGGAAGACCCATCAGCGTCCAGGTTATTGGGACTTTTTAAACTCTGGTGGGGCAGCTGTGTGAATTTTAAATAGGAAGCCATTTGTAAAGGGATATGATCAGGCTTACTATAATAAAATATTGCTGTAGCTATTAGTTGAAGAATACACTTTAGAAGAATCGTGGAAAGGAAATTCAGTTAAGAAAATTTTGCAGTAGTCCAGGTGATAGACGACGATATCTTCAGCAAGTCTTTAAACAAAGTGGACACGTTTAGGATTTGGTTTGTAGAATGATCTCTAAGAGCTTGGTGATTATTATTGGTGAAAGAAAAGGAAGAATTACAGTTGATGCATAGATCTTTCACCTGAATAAGTCAGTGGCTGATGATACTATATACTAAGGTAAAAAAGAAGGCTTTTAGAGGAACAGCTTGAAGAAAAATCAAAAGTTTTAGCTATGTTAAACATGAAATGCTGATTAGGGAACATATAATCAGTATTTGTTTGTTTGGTTACTTAATTATTTATTAGCATGTGAAAAGCTTTACACAACTTGATGAGTTTGGAGATAAATATATACCCATGAAATCATCACCAGAATTTATGCCATAAATCTATCTATCACCTCCCAAAGTTTCCTCCTGACCTCTTATTGATGATAATAATAACACTTAGATCTAACCCCTTAGCAAATTTTTAAGTATGAAATACTGTATTGTTAAGTATAGCACTATGTTCTGTGGTATATCCCTAAGGATTCTTTATGTTGTATATCAAAAACTTTGTACCCTTTGACAAATACTCCCCAATTGCCCCTTCTGCCAGTCCCCGGCACCCACCATTACACTCTACTTCTATGAGTTTGACTATTTAGATTCATCATATAAGTGAGATCATGTAGTATTTTTCCTTAAATGTCTGGCATATTTCACTTATCAAAATTCCTCCAGGTTCATACACATTGTTGTAAATGGTAAGATTTCCTTCTTTTTTAAAGCTGAATAGCATTGTGTTTTATGTACAAACCACACTTTCTTTATCCGTTCACCCATCAGGGAAATTTATGTTGCCTCAACCTGTGGTATAACAACACAATGATCTAAAATAAAAATAAAATAAAATAAAATAAAATAAAATAAAATAAAATAAAATGTATAAACTGTTCAATTCCAGAAATATAATGTTGAGTATAATAGGCAAGTTGCAGGAGAATATGTAAGCCTAATAGCATTAATATTTCTTTTGAATATCTAAAATATTCTTATAAAATAACACACACACATATATCAAAATATATTAAAATACAAATTTATACCCACCTTAAGATGTTGCTAACCTCTAGGTGGAGAGGGAAAGGTACAGGATAGAGAAATGAGGGAGTTTGGTGATACTTTTTAACATTTCATAAAAGTGAAAAAATGAATCAAATATGGCCACACGTTAACATTTTAGAACTAATATCTAAGTTCAGGAGCAGGTCCAGACAAAGACTAGGTCAGGACTTTCAGACAGGGCTTAGGTGACCCCACTGGGAAGAAGAGGAATAGTTACAAAATTGAAGAATTTGGCAGAAAATGATAGACATTAATCATGGGACACCTCTGGCAATTTTCAGAATCCTTGCAGTCTCTGGCATGTATAATTATGGTCCTCAATATTTTTTGAAACATTTACTTCAATTATATGTTCTGACCAACAAAATAGCCATCACTTTCAATGATTCCCAAATATAGAATTTAACAATAGCAAATTAGCAATGTGTTGTGAAGATAGAATTTTAAAGTAGGAAAGATTTTTACTTGATTGCTTTAAAAGGATTTTAATTATAAAGAAGTATCATAGATTGTAAAACTAATTATTTTGAATGTTTCTACATTTAAGGAAACATTTTCATGAAGTTCAGGGAGGTATATCTTGAACATTAGTTTTAAATCCTTCTGACCAAATACTTGCTCTTTAATACATCAAGGGAAGTTTGTATAGTATCTAAGAGTGGTGTGATATAGGCTCTCAGTATTCTACAGTGGCTTTGGTATTTTCTAGCTGCATGACATTGGACAAGAACCTCTCTAAGCTTCTATATCTTCATCTATAATGACAAAAAGAATAGTAGTTAATTCAAAGAATTATTTCTGTATCTTAAAATAGATAGTGCACATACACCACTTTGCAAATTAATCAAGTTAACTACTATTACTATTATTTATACTTCCTTTACTTTTAAGAATATTCCACAATTCTGAAACTAGAATATTCCAATGGTTATATATTACATGTAAATATAATTTACCTATGAACACAAATTGGTAAAGAGTTATCCAATTCTTTTTCTAATGATTCTTTCTTGCACAAGTAAAAGAAAACAATAATACAATCATCCTGATAGCTTTCTCAATTAACAGGGGGATTTCTATAGATAGGTAGTTAGGCAAAAAGGGGAGAGAAAGGGAAAGAGAAAAGTAAAAGGAGAAAAGGAGTGAAGAGAGGACAAAAGGAGAGAAAGACTAACTCTAACTTTCTTTTTTTGTTTAAGTTTATTTATTTTAAGACAGAGCAAGCACTCTCAGAGGAGGAGCAGAGACAAAGAGAGACAGAATCTGAAGAAGGATCTGAACTATAAGCTCACAGACCCACACTAGGCTTGAACTCATGAACCGTGAAATCATGACCTGAGCCAAGATCAGAAGTCAGACACTTAACTGACTGAGCCACCCAGGAACCCTGAGAGAGACTAACTTTCTAGTGATGTGTACCCTGAGTACTAAAAACCCCATTTACTCCATTCACTAGGTCAGCATTTCTGGTGGGTGTTAGGAGGAAATGTAGTTCATCATCATTTTGTAATTTGCTCTTTGAAGGTAAATGGTCCATATGGCTTCACTTGGGCAAAATAATCACGTAAGGGTTTTTGTTATTGTTGATGTTGGTTTTAATTTCTTTGTTTCTCTTCTTAAGTAATTTTGTTGAATAGCTTTAACAGGGGAAAATTATTGATCAATAAATTGGTATTTGTGCTCCTGAGCACTCTTGTGCTAATTGGAAAAAAAGAACATAAATGATACAGAAAAATGCACACACACATAAATATAGCTATTTTAAAAATATTTAAATATTTGTTCTATTGTGATGAAAATTCCAGGAATTTCACTGTTTTATAAAAATGAACATGAATTCCTGGTTGTGAACCAGAAAATTATAGGTAGTGAAATAAACACTCCAAATTTTGTGAAACAGGGGAAGGATTTAATCTTTATTTTGATATGTATAATTCCAAAATTGTCCAAATATTCAGAAGGTTCTCAGCATATACCTCAACAAAAAGTTATGCAATATCCCAATTTTCCAAATGTAAATATAGAAATTCTACTGAGAAAAAGCTACCTCAACAGCTTCAGAACAGTTAGCATCTTATAACCTTCATCATGTCAACATAAATACAACTTGAATTTCTTTTTCAGTCAATAACCTCTTTAGGAAAAGTCCCAAATCCCTTTCCATGTCTTGCTTGTGTCAAGTCATATTCATCAAGTGAAGAAGCTCCGTGAAAGGAAATGTTGTGATGAGCTGGAAGGGCAAAAATATCATCACACTTTGTCTCATGTCCCTGGGGTTACTCTGATACTACTGTGATCCTAGCTGCTGGGCAACAGGGTTGAGGATGGAGACAGTGAATGTTACTCAGCCTGCTGAACTTTAGACTTTATTCAGCAATGCAGGGAAAGCCAATTATATATGAGGTGTAGTAGGTGTCAGTGGAGATAAAGAGAATAGAAAACATTTGTAAAGAGTGATCACATAGAAATCAAAGAGAATTCTTTTTGCTAGTTCTGAACTATAACATATACAATACATATATTATACATACATATGTGTGTGTGTGTGTGTATATATATATTTAGTTTATATATGTGTGTATATATATATATTTGCTAATGCTATAATTTTGAGGCAAATCCCAAATAACATAATCCAAAATTTTGTGTTAATAAATCCTAGCTAACACTTATTTTTTTAAAAGAATTTAAAAATATTTTAAGTAATCTCTACACCCAATGTGGGGCTCAAACTGACAACCCCTAGTATCGTACACTCCACTGACGGAGTCAGCCAGGTGACCCCTACCTAACATTTAACTTCTCTTTAAAAAAAAAAAAGTGTGTGGCACCCTGAGGCTTTATTCCAAACTACTGGTAAGCTAGCACCATAAGAATGAGAGATGTTTCAGTTTCAGAATCAAAGCTACAAGCTTCTGTCTTTATATAAACATACTTTGGGAAAATTTTCTACCACTTAAGTCAAATATATTCTCTTTGCTTTAATCAGCTTTGGAAATATGTCTTCTTGGAATTATATTTGTCTGATTTCATACTTTGTTTTATTTATTATATTTCAAATGAGAGGCCAGGGAGTTTGAATTTGACTGTGCTCTTTAACTCTTTAGTCCATGTATGCCATCTATAAAATGAAATAAAGGTAAGATTTTTTTTTTCCTAGCACACTGAGTAAAGGGAAGAAACTCAGTGGGAAAGATACTCTTTCTCAATAAAAATTGATTTTTTTTTTCAGTGTACCAGTCAAAAAAAGTCTGTCTTAAGGCATGAGCACATGTTGTAAGTTGTACTGAGGTTCTCTGCTGGCTGCTTAGCCCATTCATTTTATTTAAATCCATAATGCAGTGTTAGACCACAAAATAATAATAATAATAATAATAATAATTATTATTATTATTATTAATTTTATCTTTCAGTGGTTTACTTAGAAGACAGATTACTGGAATCATTGACAGTAACAATAACAGTATAATCATAGATCCTATCTGATCCAAGAGGTTTACAAATCAATAGACTTTTGTGAATTGTCATATTTGACACATAGTACTTACTGATATTTTTAAAATAAATGACTAAATTAATCAATGAATAAAACCATAGATGTTACCAGAAATTTAAAATACATATTTCTCCATTGGCATTTATATAGTTCATTTATATCAATTTTTTATGTAGGGATATCTACCTTATTAGGTTAAAATAATACATTTATATATGTTAACAAAATAAACTCATAGATCTCTGTTGTTGCAAGTATTTTTGAAATTTCTTTTAAGGGATAAATATAGAATAATACCATGTTTGTTCTGATGACTGATTTTGTTCTAGCCCTTCTTAATATATACTAATATTTTGTAGACTATCCTTATTTGGGTCATATGTCTTTATGTATCTATCTATCTATCTATATATATCTCACTTAAACCCTATATTTTGTCCTATGAAAATCAGGAAAAGAAGGTGTTCCCTACCACCACCACGTTAGTTAATAGTAACAGTCTAGATTGTAAACACTTTCATAGCTTTTTTTTACTCTGTTTATGGTTAGTATATATTTTAAATTTCTTCATGATGAATGTCTATATAACCAAATGTCAAATTCCTAAACTTTAATGTCAAGACCCAGCCTCAAATATATTACATAGATTTTAATTTTATTTACTGTGGTTGTCAATACAGTCTTATTACTCTATTTCATTTTTGATCTTTAATGAAGTACCTGTGAGTTATGATGTGGAAAAATGTCAGGATGAGAAAATGATGATCCCCATTTTTTCCCAGCCATGACATTTCAGTATTATGAGCTATATCTCATAAGGTCAGGACTGTGTGACCTATTTTGCCGTACTCATTACCCACTAATCCCAAAACAGAGGCCAAGGGAAAAGAAGGAGTGTATTTTAAAAGGATCTCTGGCCATGGTTTTGTGCACTGTGTTGCCTAGAAGGAGGGAGGGAATATTACCCACTGGTCTTTCTGGGTGAAAAAACTCAAGTTGTGTCATAAAAAATTAACTCATGCCCCTTCATAAAGAGCTGGTGATTAGATTACCTTCTCACCACCTTGTTCCATTTTTGCCCTTGACAGAGAGGAAAAGTGAAACCATCTTTTTATGAAATCAACTTTTTGGCTTCGTGAACGGACTTTTGTGAAGATAGGAGTTGAAAAAATAAAATTCCAAAAGTATGAAAGATCTATCACTGTTTTTTTAATTTTTGGTTTTTTGTTTTGTTTTTGTTTTTTCTTTTTTTTCAGCTAGCTTATAGTGTCAATGGGAAGCAACAGTAAAGCTGTTAACAAACTCAAAGCTGATAATAAGTTAACTATAATCCACAGAAGACTACTAGGTTAAGAGTCAGAATTTTGAGAATTCCAATCTGGATACATATATTTCCCCTGTAATGTTAGAAATAATTGAGTATTTTCTTCATTCCTGAGATTTATCATCTAAAAATGGGCATTATATCCACTTCTAAAAAACATCCATAATATCTGACTCCAAAAAAGAAAAACCAGGCCCTGAAACAAGCACATGTAGAATAAAATTGACCCAAACCGGAAGTCCTGACATTAACCACTATGAAGCAGAGTTGCCTAGCCAAGTCAGTTCCAGACTTGCTTAATTGTAGCAAACGTAGATACAGGAATATTAAAATAACCACTTTTTAAAAATAAGCCACTGAGCTTGGGGGTGATTTGTTATGCAGCATCATTGTGGCTGCAGGTGGCTAACACAAATATTAAGAGCAGAGAACTTGAGTTCAATTCTGTGTACCATAAGAAATTTATTTAACCTTTCCATGACTTACTTTTATATTAAAATAGAGATAATTGCTTAGATATTCTTGCTAAAATGAGAAATAAGTTCATCCACAAGGAATGTGAATGGAGAAAGAGGTGTTGAAGTGAGGAAAATGGGAATGTGAATGTAATAGGAAATAATGAAAAAATTATGGGCGGTATTGTTTGTCTTAGTGGTTTCAAAGGATTATTTAAGTTCAGGCATCAAATGAGCTGAACTAAAAAGACACAAGATTGTGGTCCTAGAGTAGGTGCATTTCTCTGAGATTATGGAGGGGTTAAAGTTACTAGTAATGACAAAGTTTAGAAAATGACCATGCTGGTGAATGTCTAGTGTGATGGACAATAGTATAACAATGTTAATGGGGGTGTGCCATTTAATGAACTGAGAGATCAGAACACTGCCAAGATCAATAATTTGTGTACTGAAATAATCAAGAGTGACAGTTAACCAGGAGATAAAAATTTCTAAGAAATGACATAGTAACCCGAGGTCCTATGGGTCATGGTAATAGTAAGGAATACTGATAGCTAATATTTTGATACCAAAGATGTTTGTTTTGATGGAGGAGGTACTGAAAATGGTCTTGACTTGGAAATAAGGGACACACAGGATACCTATTGCACCTATAGAATTGGAGAAAACTGGCAGCACCTGCAGTGCAATTCTTTTTTTTAATATATAATTTTTAATTTTACTTTTTAAAGATAGATAGAGCATGTACAGAGTAGAGGGACACAGGGAGAGAGAGAGAATCCCAAGCAGTCTCCATGCTCAGTGAAGAGCCCAACACTGGGCTCAACCCCATGACCCTGGGATCATGATTTGAGTGGAAATCAAGAGTTGGATGCTCAACTGACTGAGCCACACAGCCACCCTGCAATGCAATTCTAATGCTAACTTGTAGCATAGATTTCACAGGTTAAGGACACAAGACTCCTACAATTTTCCCCCTTTTTTTCAGACACCAGCCATAAGTTTGGGGCTCCCCAGGTTACCAGCACTTCTGAAAAATGCTACAAATACAGAATTTCCTCTTACCACCTCAAGTTCAATAACTCCCTAGAACAACACATAGAACTCAGGAAAGCACTGGACTTTAACTGCAGTTTTATTATAAAAATACAAATCAGGAACAAGCTCCCCCCCCCAAAAAAAAAGAGACACATGGGAGAAAGTTTTTGAGGTCCCAACTACAGAGCTTTAATGTCTTTTCCCATGGAATCAAGAGGCACATTGATGTATTCACCAACCAGGAAGCTCAGTTGAGCTCTGATCCCCAATGTCATTGGGATTTTTATTACATAGACATGCTTGGTTGAATTATTGGCTATATAATGGAAATCAATCTCCCTCAGGAGATTGTAAGTCAGGTTGATATCATCTGGCTCAAGACCTCAACCCTCTAATCACATAGTTGGTCTTTCCTGCATGGTCAACGACTATCCTGAAACAATCTAGGAATCCATCATGAGTTATTTGTTTAGAAAAAACTCAGATGTGGTCGCAGGAACCTACCATGAAAAAGAAAAGGCACTATCACTTGGAAAAATTCCAAGGGTTTAGAAGCTTAGTCCCAGGAATGTGGGATAAAGACTAGACAAATTTTGTATTATATAACACCACTTCAGAGGCTACAGGATAATCAGTGTCCTTAGGGGAGAGGCTGGTTTCCTTTAGAGCAAGAATGTATAAAAGTGTAGGAAAGACATGATTTTGCTGGTGAATCCCTATCAGAAGGTACAGTGAAAAGATTTCAAAAACTCAGAAAAAGTGGGAAAGAAAGTGGGCTTGGAAAAGTCTTTTCAGGATTTGCATGCAAGAGCTGAAGAATAAGTTGGAAGAACTGATCTTGTGGTTATCAGTTTGAGTTGCTGTAAAGAGTGTAAGTATATTAATGCTGATAGTATTAAAGTGAAAAGGGATGTCAAGGCTGTAAATACTTGTGAGTAAGTGATAGTGTCTTTCCAGAAGCATGCAGAGTTCTGAGGGTCCCTTTAATCTCATGTCAGAGGAACAGTAGAGGCTAGGAGGGGTTGAAGATCAGACAGTGGATGTTGGTAAACCATTCACCTTAAGATATTGAGTGGCCCAGGAAAAACAAAAAGGTGCCCCAATAACTATTATTCTGATTCTCATACAATCAATTATTGATCAATTATTGAATTTCATATAAAGGAATCCTAAATTATGTACTCTTTTGTCTCTGTCCTTTTTTACACAATAGCAAATTGTTAAAATTTTAACCAACTATTAGTGGCTTTATATAGTTGCTTATAGTTTATAAAATATTTTATTATATATTGTTTTCCTTGTCTTACATAAAATTAGAATGCTGTGCCCACCTATAGTAAAAGAATAATAAGTGTCTGGTCCCACAAAACATAGCTACTAAGTGACAAAACTGATTTAAATGCATACTTCCAAGTTTGAAATTCTACCTTCTTCCCATTAGATCTCAGTATCTCTCTATTTTGGGAAGGAGGGAGAACTAATTTTATATGGGCGTACATTCATAACCCATATATAATATCTTTAGTATACTAAACCAACCCAGGTATGTCTGAATGCGAAAGTGAAGTCTTGTTTAGATGAATTGTCTCTTCAAGACTTCCTGATTTTTACTTTTCTTTTGATTCACAAATATCCTTGATGGGTTTCTGCATCATTATGCCACAGAGAACACTAGAGAGTGCTGAGACATCTCACTGAATGTGTCTATTCTGAAGTTAATAAAACTTGTCAGGAACAGTAATTCTTGTTTTCCATTAAGGATTCAGGTCTTAAAATCTACAGGATGTTGCCTTTAAAATTCATTTTATGAACACTTATAGTGTCCCCTCTGCACTCGGTTAACTGCTAGGGATGAATTGAAATAATTCAATGAAATATAAGTAAAGTCTTCAGTGTTACAAATTTATTTGAAAGGTGGATTTTTATTACTTCACTGGCATATTATGAATAATGGAGGAATTTTAAACAAATAAAAACAAGGTTTGATATTGGTGCATCTTTTAGCTCAGAGTTCCCTTACTTTGGAACACCAGATTTACTTGAGATGTATTTATCATGTTTTCTGTGGCTGATATTTATTTACTCAATTATGTAACCAACATATCTGAATCATTGATGTCACGGTGGATCCATACAGTATTGCATTTCTGATCTATAATGATCAGTACTGTTCCATCGCTGACTAAATGTCCTTTTTCATTCTCAAGGACTAGCTTCTTTGCTACTTGTTCTAATGTTTTCATCCTTGACTTTGTTTTGCTGATGCTCCTCATCTCAAAGAGGAAAGAAGAAAGAAAGAAACCACAGTAATAATTACCAACTGAGCAGGTCATTATCATTATAATAGAAATGAAATTGAAATGGTAAGAGCTGGGCATTATTCAAATTTTTACTCTGCTCTGTTAATGATCATATCATATTTGAAATCCTCATAGGCTTCTTTTGAACTGTAGATATGTCATAATACCTAAAGCATCTTATGATACAAAATCACACCATAATCCACTGATCAAGTCTTTTGGGCCATGTCTCTAGGTGTATCACAGCTATGATCCTTATGACCTCTCAAAATGTCTTTCGGAGGAGTTAATAGAGAACAGATGTTACCCAAGGCAGCAGCTGGTACAATTAGACAAATGGGAAAAATTGGCAAATGAAGAGGGCAGAAACTCTTTAAATAAACGATCCAAACCCTTAAAAATCAATGAGAAGTTTTGAAAAGGTCAACAACAATAAATAAAGGTGTACATGCACATGTGTTTGCACATGTACATTCATTAAAAATACTTTCTGAAAACAACTTTCACTGAAACAAAATTCTCAAGTGTTCATTGGAAATAGTGTAGTCATTATAATCTTTCTACACTGCAAAATATAAAGTTCAGTTTTGTTCAGTTTTCAAGTTTGTCTTCATTTTCATTAGAGTTAAAATATTTTCCTGATGGCTGATGTATCCCTTACCTAATGAGGTAAAATTCAATGAAAAAAAAGTATATCCTCTCTTTCTCAGTCTAGAACCTCATCTTTTGTCAGTAAAAAAACATGTGAATGCATAATGCAGTGACTGCTACTAGAATTGATAGAGAAATCAATCTCCCTGACAGGGAAGGGAAGTCTTATAAAGAAGGGATACCTGACCTGGATCCTGAAGAATAAAAAAAATATATATATTGTCAAGTAGAATTTTATGACAGGGAACTCCAAATAATGCGCAGAACCTTGAAGGTACATTGCATGTTGGAACACAAGTAAAATGTCAGAAGTGGACAAAAGAACAGAGGTTCTCAAATTGTAGCGGATCAGAACTATCTTGAATTCTTGTTAAAAATGCAGACATCTGAGTCCTATCCTGGATGTTCCCAAGTAGTAAATCTGGCTGAAGTGGTAAATCTGGGAATCTTTCTTTACCTTACTAAGCACCTTCATTACTCTGATGAAGTCAGGGGGTAGACTGCATCTTGAGATATATTTCTTTAAATGAGTGGGTTTTGATATGTGGCCTCCATACCAGCATCACCATCACCATCACCTGGAAACTTGTTAGAAATGTTAATTTTCAGCTCCGCCCTAGACTGCTAGAAACTCTGGGGGTTGAGTCTAGCCATTTGTGTCTTAATAAGCTTTTTGGCTGATTGTGATGCACGATAAAGTTTGAGTATCATCGCTTTAAACTGTACAAGCACACTTGGTCTATGCTGGCTAGGACATCTCACCTATTGACCATATTCAGAAGAGGGTGACACTTAACATTCCATACTTAACAGTAACTTTATCTGTGAAAATCTTTAGATGATATAGAAGCAGAAATAAACCCCATGCAGTTCAAATTATTCTCTATTGCTGGCTTCACTTTAGTGATCTAATTACAGATTCATTCCTGACTTTATGGGATATGCATATGGACCAGCATCCAGTTTGAAGCAATAAGAAAATTGCTCCAAAAATTTGCTAAACTATAATTTTCTGTCTCAGAAGCTTATATGTTCTTTCCTCATTTTTGCAAACCAATTAGTCAGATTGGGGGCTTGTAACATAGCTTGTTGCAATTGAACTTTACATGAAATCATTTGGCACAGGTTAGTTGATGGGTGCTCAGATGAAATTGTAGATTCTCGTTTTGCACATAAATGAGAAATCCCTTAGGTGTGAATCAAGCAGTTGAGGTGACATTGAGGTTCATGTTTGAGATTATTCGTATGCTTCCAATGAGTGTGTAGGCTCACCTATTTCTAAAGAATCGTTATATTTGCTGTGGCGTGTGTAGGGTAAAATTATTCTTTGACCTTCCCTAAGCATGCAGAATAGATGCTAGCCCTGTATGAAATGACATTTTGGGTAACATTAAAGTTCCTTTTTACATTTTTTGGTCCGCAAATATAACTCTTCATCCTGAACTTCAGATGCCAAAGTCAATGCGTGAGAAGCATTATTTCATCTATCAAAAGGATGTGGAAGAACAAATATTTCTGATTTTTGTCCTCTGCTACAATAAAGAAATATATAAGTTCTTTTGTTTTTCAATGGAAAGCATGACTAAAATCCTCAAATATGAGTGGAAATAATACTTTTTAAAAAAGAATAGACCTTGGTCTTTGTTCTTCTTCTTTCTCCCCCTATTTCTTCTCTCTGAATTCAACCCCTCATGGTCATGTGCTAGTCCTTTCTGAGGAAGGAAAAGGCCATGTTTCACCTGTAGTTCTCAAAGAGTACTTCTGAGTTGTTTTTTGACATAGCAAGGTCAATGATTTTTGGGGCAGAAATAGAATATGTTGAAGAAGTATAGAAAACCAGGTTCTTCATTGTTTGTTGATTCGCAGCTCTATTTCAGACACTATGTTCAGAAATAGGTGGAGGTAAAATAATTTTAAAAAGCAAGTTTTCTGGAATCTGCAGCTCACAACCTTCTGGAAGACACAGAAATATGCCCAAGTAGCTAAAACAAACAACTGGGCCAGAGATGAGTAAAAGTATTTAAATTATAGCTCTGAGATATTAAATTTCAAACTACTTATTTGACAACCATTGGTGTCATAATATTATTTTAATCCTTTATATTTTACAATATAAATGCATGGCATATGTTGACTTTAACCAAAAGGAGTAAGTGATGGGGCATCTGGGTAGCTCAGTTGGTTAAGCGTCCAACTCTTGATTTCAGCTCAGGTGATGAGCTCGTGGTCATGAAATAGAGCCTGCCTCGGGCTCTGTGCTGAGCGTGAAACTTGCTTGGGATTCTCTCTCTCTCTCCTTCTCTCTCTCTCTCTTGGGATTCTCTCTCTCTCTCTCCTTCTTTCTCTCTTTCTCTGCCCCTCCCCTGCTCTCTCTCTCTCTCCCTTTCTCAAAATAGATAAACACTAAAAAAAAATAAAAGTAATATCTGGTTTGCTTTGCATTTATATAGGGTTGATATTACATTATTTCTCTCCCAAATAAACATAGAATGGCTTTATAACGTGACTTAGAAATTATTACTGAAACTGCAGGAGTGAACTTTCAGAAGCAGGGTCATTCTCTTGAAGACAGAAGAGACTTGGATCCAAGCAGATTTAAGTTAAAATCTTGAGTTGTGTAACTTCAGGCAGTTATTTTAACCTTTCTGAAACTCTGTTGCTTCCTCTGTGCATCTGTGTGAAGTGGTGATAAATACTACAATATATTGCTATGGAATAATTAAGTGAGATGACGTTTGTAAAGAGCCTGGCATTTGGTTGGTGCTCAATAAATTTTAGTTTTATTCGACATAGATTCTTTTTAATGCCTTCCCCTTTCATATGGAGCCATGTGCCAGCCATTAACTGCTTGCCGCTCCATTTCGCACCATATCTCTTTGAGGTCTAAGGAGTCTATCTTAAAAAACAGAAATTATTACACCAGATATTGTTTCCTATTATTCAAACAGTACCTGAACATTGGTGTGCATCTCCCAGATACCACGAACCGTCATTGGTCTCAAGGGACAGTTGGAGCGGGTGGTGAGAGGCAGGATTATAGACTGGAGAATTAAAGCGATAGACGGTCTGGATTGACTGACATTTAAGACAAGAATGGCTAGGACAGTAAATGGAAGAACAGGAGGGGAGTTAAAAAGGTGTAAGTCAAGCACCATTTATCTTTTGGTGTTGACATTAATTAGTTCTCTGAAGGTTTCTCGTTATACACAAAACTCCCTGTTTGCTATTTATATCTTCATCCTGTTTTGACTTTTTCCCTCATTACTAGTAAAAAAATAAAATGTTGTGTGTTTTTCTTTTCAGACATGGGAGTTGTGCTGAGAGAAATTGAGGATCTGCTCTATACTTCATAGAGAGTTTGGAAAACCACTTACCGGATATACATGCTTGCAGTTAGTGTCTGTTTATCAAAGCCGAGAACCAGAGTGAAAAGGTATTTTGTTACTGGTTTTGATGACATCAGTAGTTCTTGCATATTTACTAAATAAGGAAACAATTCATTGCATTGTGCCAAACACTGCCCTAGGTGCTAGAGATGCAGACATGAATAAGACACAATGTAATTGTGAGAGGCTCAGGATCTCTTGATGGAAGACACCTGGGGCCCATTCCCAAAGAGCTGGATCACAGTGGAGCAAAATTGTCACGTAAGTGACAATACCCCTAGCACTTAAAGGAAAGTGAGTACAGATGCAGTGGGAGGGTTGGGTTAAGGAGGGATACAATTTCTATTTTTCTTTTTGGATCTATGATGTAACATCATAATAAAATTTTAGCAAATCATTTAATTTATTGGAAAGTAAGAATGGTAACACGGAAGCAGAATGATGTTTATCCCTTCTTCCCTCTGTATGTTGTACAGGTTTATAAAGTATTAGCAACATCATCTTTGAAAGACTTGTATGAAGGGGCTCAATCGGTTGAGTCTGACTCTTGATTTTGGCTCAGGTCGTGATCTCACAATTTGTGAGTTCGAGTCCCACGCTGGCAGGGAGCCTGCTTGGGATTCTCTATCTCTCCCTCTCTCTCTGCCCCTCTCCCACTCCCACTCTCTCTCTCACAAAATAAATGAAAAAACATTTTTAAAAATTAAAAATATATTAGGGCACCTGGGTGACTCAGTCGGTTAAGCAAAGGACTTCAACTCAGGTCATGATCTCACAGCTTGTGGGTTCGAGCCCCAAGTTGGGCTCTGTGCTGATAACTCGGAGCCTAGAGCCTGCTTTGGATTCTGTGTCTCCTTCTCTGCCCCTCCCCCACTCATGCTCTGTCTCTGCCTCTCTCTCAAAAATAAAAAAAAAAAAACATTAAAAAATTCTTAATAAAAAAATAAAAATATATAAAAGACTGGTATGATGATGTTTTGTGCATCACGTGCAAAAGAGAAGCCATCAGACAAGTGCTTCATAAAATATTATGATTGATGAAACCATTTTAGTATTTCTGACAAGAAAACAGTAATCCAACATAATGTTTTCCTGCTTGTTTATGTTTTCTCCATTTATTTGTTTGTTTTACCTAAAATATGCTTGGGGGAATTTCTGAGAAGAGAACATATCTTGCAAAGATGATAACTTATTACAATTGAACATCTCTTTCTACATTAGTAGTTGGGATGGCCAATTTTGAACAGAAATAAATGCTTCTTGTTAACTTAAAATCCAAGCCATCTTTCAGCAATCTTTCTGGTAAGTAATACCAGTTTTATCTCTCCCTCAGAGATGTCTATATTGAATATCTATGTTTTAAGAGATGAGGCAACCATAAAAAATCACTTTTGGATTCACTCTCAGGTTAAAATTATTTCATCTGACAAAACCTACACACACTTCATAGAATGAAGAAATTCTAGGGGTAAAAAAAGAAGAGAAGTAATCCGATAGCACCGGACTTCAAGCAGCACAGCACCTTTTAGAGGTAATCTTACTACTCTTTGAAACAAACCTCTCAGGTAAACTGTTGTTGGTGCTATTATTTTGATTGCTGGATCATGAGGGAAACCGCGTTTCAGAGAGGTTAGGTGGTAATTATGAACACACTACAAGTAGATGGTAAAGCCAAAAATGAGTTTCTAAATGTAAAGCCTATTTCTGTTCTCCTTTCACTCAACAAGGGATTGCCTTGTTTTCTGCTCAGAATTGTATGTAGTGTTCCGATATTTGGATTTAAATGAGAACATATTTTTTTTAATAATACCGCTCTAAACAATGACAATCATAACAACAAAAAATGTGGTGTTTATTTGTTGTTTGTTTTACCTTTAGCCTAGATTCCCAGCATGGCAGTGAACACTCCCAGGTTCTACACTACCTGCACCCTGATTATCCAGATAGTAAGGGAATAGTGATCGCCACTTGAGAGACCATGATCTGAGAGCATCCACGGAGAGTATGCAAACAATACTTGTTGGCTAACTCCACCAGCACAGTTACTGTCTATTGTCTGCCAGCTACTTAGATAGTCACTTCTACAGTTTCACTCTTGATCTGCTTTTGGAGACTGGGGTAGAAGATGTCTACTAGGGCACATCTGAGATAGAGTCACATTCCAGTGACCGCATCAGCCTTCCAGTGTCCACGAGGCAACAGGTTTGGCCAAGAAAACCTGTGGCTGGAGTAAATTGCAGATTAAGGCTAGACCAAAAGATAGAAGGTGTTCAGGGTCTCCGGACATCATTAAGTCATTGCTCTAATTATGTGAATGAACTAAATGGCTTCTCCACTTGAATCATTTTCACAGGGTATTGTTACTGCAGCCAAAGGCATGTTTTAAAATTAATTTCCTACTTCCTTTATTTGTAAGATCCGCAGACTGTAGAAGCCACACAATAATTTTCCCTTCATAGGGACCCCTGGTTGCATATTTACTCATCCTTATTCAGCCCTGTCCTGCTGCTTTCCTGGATGGCTTGCCCTTTTTTATATTTTTTTGAACTTTTTCCTCTGCCTTTCCTTAAAATACTTACTATATTTGTAATAAATTCTTTTTAAAAAATTTTTAAGTTTTTTTAATTTATTTTTGAGAGAGAGAAAGAGAAAGAGAGCACAAGCAGGGGAGGGGCAGAGCTAGAGAGAGACACAGAATCCAAAGCAGGCTCCAGGCTCTGAGCTGTCAGCACAGAGCCCGATGTGGGGCCCAAACCCACAAGCCATGAGATCAAGACCTGAGCCGAAGTCAGACGCCCCACCGACTGAGCCACCCAGGAGGCCCTCTAATAAATATTCTTAAACTTTTTGCTTTGTAAAAAGAATGTTTACCACATTTCTTCGTCTTAATTAGAAACTATGATTCCCCAGTTAAGGTAAGGTTTTATTCTCCACACCTGCTATGGACTGAATGTGTCTCCCCTTCCACCAATTCAATATATGTTGAAGCTCTAATCTCCAGTGCAATGGTATTTGAAGGTGGGCTTTTGGGGAGGTAATTAGGTTTAGATGAGGCCATGAGAGTAGAGTCCCCAAGATAAGATTAGCGTCCTTATAAGAAGAGGAAGAGATCAGAGCCCTCCCTCTCCTGTGAGGATATAGCAAGAAGGCAGCTGTCTGTAAACCAGGTTTCTCCCCAGACACCAAATCTGATTGGCACTCTCATCTTGAACTGTAAGAAATAAGAACTCTCATCTTGGACTTGCCAGCCTCCAGAACTATAAGAAATAAATGTCTGTTGTTTAAGACACCTAATCTGTGGTAATTGGTTACAGCAGCCTGCACTCACTGTATAGCGACAGCACTGTTATGGTTTTATCATTCTTCCAAATTCCAACAGACAGGGAGGGATTCCTCTAGCTCCCCCTGCCTAATTTCCTTACATTGCCTGCTAATTCTCTTAAAAGTCTGTCTTTTTTTATTGAAACCGTCTCTATATACTGGTCATGCACCCCTCACCACCACCACCACACAGGAAAATAAGACACATTTAACTCCATCCCATGTAGACGTCCCACAGGCATCTAAAATGTCTGTGTAGAGGCAAGGGTGCCAAGCATTCAATGCTCGTATCTATCAGTCATTGGTTGTGGTTGCTCCCAAAGAGGCCTGGGTTTGGGCAGGTCTGTTCTCTTCAGCCCAGGCAGTTCTAGAAGAGGCCAGATCACTGAGAGTGTTTAATGAGCAACACGACCAGCAGCTAAGGGAATAATCCTTTGTTCCTGGAGGGATATTGGGGAAATAAAAGGCACCATCAATTATATTCTCCCATTACATTGTTCAGATACTTACATTTCATATAAGTCCGAGGAGTAGCAACTTCCAGGAATAAAGGGCCCTGTACAGGAATAAACATGAAAACCTATTATAATTAGTGTATATGTTTATTTACTGAGAGCATTGCCTCAGTTATAAAAGATCGAACGTGAGTTTTCCGTATTATAGTGTCTTAGGATATTATTGATCCTTTTGCCCTGAGCTTCATAATATAAATATTTTTATATCTTTTTTTTTCTCCTGAAGTTTCTTCTTTAGGAGATGAGTTTTTATAATTTAATTAATAGAGTCATTTTTTATTTATTTTTTTAATGTTTGTTTTTGAGAGAGAAAGAGAGAGAGCATGAACAGGGGAGGGACACAGAGAGAGAGGGAGACACAGAATCTGAAACAGGCTCTAGGCTCTGAGCTGTCAGCACAGAGCCCAACACGGGGCTCAAACTCTGAATGGCGAGGTCATGACCTGAGCCGAAGTCAGACGCTTAACCGACTGAGCCACCCAGGCACTCCTAGAGTCATTTTTAAATGAAAATAAAATGCATAGTAATAATTGCTCCCACTTTTGAAGAGTTTAATGATGTGCCAAGAACTATTCTAACTTAATTCTCTTATCATATTCATAATACAAATGAGAAAATGAAGCTCAGAGAAAGGGTTATTTGCCAAAAGCCATACAATTATGTGTTTGACCTCAACGCTCTGGCACCAGTGGGTACACACTTTCAAATAGGAAGTTATACTGACTATTTAATCCCTTCTTCATAACTCCAAGAAAGGCAAAGCAATTTGTCTCAATGTCCTGGTTGGTTACTGTATCTGGAAACTGAAAGTGAAGTTACATAATTCCCCCCCTTTCGACTTCTGCCTTATACATAGTGTTCCAGAGAAACATTGAAGGGGGTATTGCAAATTTGCTCCCACACTGCTTATTTTATTTTATTTCCTGGCTTTAAAAAAGATGAAGTGATTTCAATTCATATGTAAAAATGAAAATACGCATATTCACCTTAAAAGACTAAAACAGAGCTACCTGGCTAACTCAGTTGGAAGAGCATTGGACTCTTGATCTCTGAGCCTGAGTTCGAGCCCCAAGTTGAGGGTAGAGTTTACTTTTAAAAAATAAAAAGGAAAACCAACTACAACAAGAATAGACAAAGATAAGAACAGAACAAAGATTTCTTTCTCCTTTTTCTCTTCCTCTTCCTCCTCCTTTTTCTTCTTTTTAAATACTTACTTGTTGAATCTCTCCTGCTTGGGGAGAAGTACAGTTACTCTAAAATGGCAACGAAAATGAAATCCATCAGATGTTGTAAACCAATTGTTTCCTACACACTCAGAACTCAAAGCTACACAGTTCTCCAACTAATTGTGAATATTTTTCCTTATTAATTTTGCTCTAGTTTTTAAAACAGTCATGAAAGTATGAAATAGGGACAAATGTGGGAAAACAAAAGGTGTTGGGTGAATATAGGGTAAAACGAAGTTATAGGCAGGGATCCAGTGCCATCATGAGAACTCAAGACTTTCAGGAACTTTTGAAGGGGGACCAATAGTTTATAGATGCTGCTTAGTTAATTACATACTGTATTTCATTTGCTGTGAAGTACTACTATTGAATGTAAAATTATCTGTACACTTACAAATGAAAATATCTTGTCTATTGCAGATTAAAATATTTTAGCCCCAAAGGATGGTCTCATAAATTCTACGTGTTGAATCCCAAGGGATTTCTGGGACTCTGTTATCCTCCTTTATTTCTAAAAATCAGGAAAACTTAAAAATGAAGACATATGGGAAGAAAATTAAAATTATTAAAATCTAAAATTAAAATTAAAATTATCCTTAAAACCACCATCTAAGGACAACCCCAGTGAACATTTATGTGTATCTTTCCATTATCATCTATACTTATTTTGTACGATCTACGAATATTAGACAGGCTATGTCATTTTGAGGGCCCAGTGAAAAATGAAAACCCGGGACCCCTCCTTAAGAGTTGCAGGATGACAACAGCACTAAACCAAGTGCGAAGCCCTCCTAAGCATGAAACCCCATGTGACTTGGCCAGGTCACACACCCATGAAGCTGGCCCGAGCTTCTTTACTGAATGAGTGAATGTTGAATAACAGGAGTTATCGGAGAAGCCAAAGATATCCTAAAAATATGGAGGAAAACTCAGTGACATGAGTTTTGAAAATATTGCAGGTACTCTCCATCTCCACATATCAAGAATACAACAGACAGTGAAATAAACACATAAGGAATTAAGAATCCATATTTACATATGGTTAAGAGAGAGAAAACGAGGCTGAAACTAATAAGGAACGAATTGCTATCCCAGAAATAGGGAAGAACAGATTGGAGAAATAAAATGTTACTTAAGTGAAAGCCTGAAGAGTAGGTCAGAGGCAATCACTACAGGATATAGCAGGAAATGTTAACTCTGCTTTACTAAAATAAGTTCTTAAAGAAGACTTGAAGCCTAGGCATATCTAGGTAAATTGGTCACTGAATACTTGCTAACACTTTCCTAAAACATACCCTTTACTGCTTGTCACTTTCCACTTGCAGTTGTCTCATTAATGCAGAAGTATTGATACATTTTGGACTCCTTTTGCAAATTGGAAAAAAATGGGCTGATTGGAGATTAGTGCTACTGCAGCTTTGATCCTGCCCTTGAGACACTAGGAATTTATGTCTCCCAACATTGCTGTCATCTACCTTGTAAGTAATCAGCAAACCTTGAACCATAAATATAGAAATATATTTGCAAGTCATAGAAACAAAATTGTAGGCATATTTATTCCTTGCATATTCTGACAACAGTATAAATCACTACTAGAGATTACCTTATGAATTTTGGGCTAATTGATAAATAGCCAAGTTCTGATTATTTGCAATAATGGAAGGAGGCAACAATGTGAAGATTTCAGAGGAGCTGGTGAAATAAGCAATACTTTTTGCAGGTTTAGCATCGCGATTTACTTGGTTAAATTTATTGTAAACTAACTTGGTATGGTATTATTAATATTGCCCTTAATATTATTGGCATAATATTGATGAATATTAGTGTAACTAACATGGTATAATATCATTAATATCAGCACTTAATATTAATCATTACATAGTTTATGTAAAATATTAACAATTATTAGAGAACATAATGTAATCTTCACAATACGTACTTTAGCATGCATACCACCCTATGATAAACTTAATCCTCAACCACATTTTTTTCTGAGTTTCTCTCTAGACTATGAACTCATTAAGCCATGAGGATTGTTATTTATCTTTCCTCAAAGTTTTCCAATGCATTTGAACATAGTTAGGTCTCAATAAGTATTTGTTAAATGAATGAATGAATGAATGAATGAATAAGTAAATTTATTTTTTATTTTTTTTAATGTTTATTTTTGAGATAGGGAGAGACAGAGTATGAGCAGGGGAGGGGCAGAGAGAGAGGGAGACAGAATCTGAAGCAGGCTCCAGGCTTTGAGCTGTCAGCACAGAGCCCCGACGTGGAGCTCGGACCCATGAGCCGTGAGATCATGACCTGAGCTGAAGTCAGATGCTCAACCGACTGTGCCACCCAGGTGCCCCTGAATAAGTAAATTTTAAGGAATATACGATACCACTGAAAGAATACTTATGCAAATAAAAATTAGAGAAACACAGGTGATATATAATCAAATGCTGTAGCATATTAAGATGAAATGGATTATGCTGTGTCATGAAAGGAAGTCAGAATTGTGTGGGTATGATTTCTGGAAGAGAAAGGGTATGAATGGAGACTTGGTCTGGGCTGAAACTGAATGGTGTATCTATGGACAAAAGCAAGCATGAAGAAACATGGGCTGAATAAAGGATAGAGGTAAGAAGGATGAGGTTTTTGCAAGTTATAACAAGTCTGAAGCACAGAGTTTTGGTGTTGTTTTTTTTTTTATTTATTACAAAACATTTTCTTTCTCTCATTTTACTAACACAGAAGTAAAAAGTTGAGGGCATCTGGGTGGCTCAGTCAGTTAAGCATCAGACTCTTGATTTCAGCTGAGGTCATGATTTCACAGTTCATAAGACTGAGCCCTGTGTCGGGCTGCGTGCTGACAGTGCAGAGCCTGCTTAGGATCCTCTCTTTCCCTCTCTCTCTGCCCCTTCCCCACTGGCTTACATGCTCTCTCTCAAAACCAAATAAATAAACATTTTTTAAAAAGTAAAAAACTTGAATTAAACATGCTCCTCAGCCCAGGGTGTACAGTATTTATTTGTTCTTCCTTTAATCTCAGTCCGCACTCCATTCCCTCCCCCTTTATAGTCATCCACACCACTAATACATTTGATACATCCATAGGCATGTATCATCCATAGGCAAGTTGACATGTATGAAGACATTCATCTTGGCATTATTCATGGCATCACTGAGTTGGAGGCGACCTACTATCATCAGAGTCAAATTAGGCCAGGATTGGAGTATTTACTCTTGTCAACTGATTATCTTTCTATCTCATGTCTTCCATATATCATCTATCTCACTTATAATTTACAAATTATACAACTTCTGTTTGCTTTAAAAACTTTCTCTTCCTTTAACTGTTGCCTTTAACATGTGTGTTCATAATGTAGTTCTAAATAGTTTGTTATTGCTTTGTGTACTCTTCATTAATCTTGTTTTCTAAAGTATATATTTTATTGTTAACACAGTTTTAGGATTGTAGAAAAATAAGCAGAAGGTACAGAGACTGCCCATATGATTTCTCTCTCCCTCTCTCTCTCTCCCCCTCTCTCTCTCTCCCCCTCTCTTTCTCTCAGCCTTCAGTCTCTCCTATTATTAATATCATGCATTAGCATGGTACATTTGTTACAATTGATGAGCTAATATTGAGACATTATTATTAACTGAAGTCATAGCTTAGATACTGTTTATTCTTTGCATTGTACAGTGCTATGGAGTTAGCCAGTAGCATAATGTCTTTTATCCACTGTTATGGAACCATACAAAATTGTTTCACTGGTCAAAATTCCTCTCTGCTGCACCTACTCATTCCTACCCTCCTCATTCCTGCCCCCAAAACTTGGTAACAATTGATTTTTTTAGTGTCTTCATTGCTTTCTTTTCCACAATGTCATATAGTTAAAATTATACAGTCTGCAATCCTTTCAGGCTGGTTTCTTTCACCTAGAAATATGCATTTAAGCTTCCTCCATGTCTTTTTGTGGCTTGATACCTTATCTCTTTTTATCACTGAAAAATATTCTGTTACATGGATGCAGTGCAATATTTTAACCATTCATCTATTAAAGGACAGCTTGGCTGCTTCCAAGTTTTGTAAATTATGAATCAAGCTACCATAAACATTTTCACGTGCAGGTTTTTGTGTAAATATAGGTCTTCAACTCATTTGGCTAAATCCAGCATAGCTCCTGGGTTGTATAAGACTATGCTTCACTTTTTAAGAACTCACTCGCCTGTCTTCCAAAGTGGCTGTACCATTCTACGTTGCCACTAACAATGAGGGAGAATTCCTGTGTCTCCGCTTCCTCGTCAAAATTTGGTGTTGCCAGTGTTTGAGATTTTAGCCATTCTTTTAGCTTTGTCCTGGTAGCTCGTTGGTTTCTGAATTTGCAATTGCCTGATGACATACAATGTTGAGCATCTTTTCATGTTTATTTGCCATCTGTGTATCTTCTTTGGTGAGGAGTCCTGATCTTTTGATTTCTCTTTAATTGTGTTTTATTATTTTTGAACTTTGAATGCAAGTCCTTTTCAGGTATCTGTTTTGCACACATTTTCTTCCAGTCTGTAGCTTGTCTTTTCATTCTCTTAACAGTGTCTTTCACAGAGCAGTTTTTCATTCTAATGAAGTCCAACTGATCCTTTTTTCTTATATGGATTGTGCTTTTTGTATTGTACCTAAAAAGTCATCAGCAGAATCATGGTAACCTAGATTTTCTCCTGTTGTCTCCTAGAAGATTTAGCTTTGTGTTTCACAGTTAGGTATAATTTTAGTTTTGGGGACTTTTGGTTTTAGTTAATTTCTAAATATGAGAACATTTTAATCTTTTTTTTACCATTCATATATAATTTCAATGAATTATGGTAAAAGGACATAGTCTGATGCCTCCCTGTATTCCACTTGTTTTTAAAAATTAGTTTTTATTCTGCATTCATTGGTTTTACAATTTTTCTCTCTCTTTCTCCCTTGCTCTCTTTCTGCCTCTCCACACATCATCAATACTATAATAGTCCATATTTATACCATTACATGTAATATATATAATAGTATATGGTATATGCTCATATACTAAAAGTATTATCATATTGCTCTGTGCTTATTAAATAAATCATAGAAATCTTCTATCCATTTGTTTAGCTCCTGTTTGGATCTAATAGCTGCTGAGAATGATGTTGTAAATACAAACAAGGTGGGAAAGTCATGAATTTCATGTGATGGAAGCAGGTGTAGACAAACAAGAGAGGGTAGAAGAGGGAGAGGCCTTTGTACACTCAGAGCTAGGCTTTGCTGTGAAACTACAATCTTGTTCAAAACTAAGAAAAGTCAGACAATTCTAAATTTAAAGTCAGACCTGCTCCTTGAAAGCACACAACTGGGGAAAGTGTATAAATTGAGACCTACCTACTATAGTTCTAAATATTGAAAGATTATAAATCAAGATAATAAGCAATTAAATCAATGCATTCTGTGTATTTTCTTTGCAAAACTATTTCATAAAAGCCTTGAAGGCCATACTTAATGTGTGATTAAAGAAGAATTTGCTAAGTGGTATCCAGAGTATTTTTAATACAATGTTTTCCTTCCTCTAGCTCTGCTTTACATATTTGTAGATTTATCTGTTCATTAGTGGATATTACCTGATTATAATCTGTATTATAGTGGTGCTATTGTAACCTTTCCTTGGGAAAAGCTAAAGGTTTGCAAAACTGCTGTTTTAGAATATGAGTCGTTGTTTGTACACTCACGGAAAAGCTGAAAAATGCTTTTCTTTCCTCCTGAGCCTTACACTTCATATGCATGGTTCTTGGAGTGATACTGAATAGACATTTAATGTTAGTGTAGAATGACAATAATGAGTCTGGCTGTGACAATTTAGCTTAATCAAATATATCAGTCTATGAGACAGCTAGATTTTGTGGGGAGGGGTCTTATTCAAATACGCAAACTTCTCTTTGCTGTCAACAGTTATATTAACAATGCAAATTCATGGCAATGTCTCCCTTTTGACATTTTTCTTCTAGGTCACATAATCACCATAATCAGACCACATAGTGGTAATGACAGTGCTTGGCCTTTGCATTAGCCTTTTAGCTAAAAACCCTTAGGAGATATCGATTAATTAATCCTTTTCCATCTTTCTTGTTTGACAGCATTATCCATACCAAGAAGTGGCTTTGACAGAAAGCATAGATATAAGGTATTTGAGTATAAAACAAATAGGGAAATACTTTCCTCCCTGTTCAGAATTCACCTTCCCACCTTTCTCACTATTATAGTGCAGAACATAGGGTTACGCAAAAAAAGAAGAGAAGTCAATCTGCCAGAAATCTCTTTGATTTGGTAACATTGAGGAGGAGATTCAGTTCTGGTGGTTGAGGCACTTCTGGCCAGGATCAGCCCTAGAGCATCTTAAATCACACCCATTGTTACCACCCCTATAGTTTCCTGAGAGGTATCACCCACAAAGTGTCCTCCACACAAGTGTATACTGCCAGGGATTCTGACAAGCAAGTTCCTATGTAATTTTATCTTCTGATGGATTGAGCTGAACCAATCGAGGACTGTTAGGACTTGTTTTGTCCCTCAGAATGATGTTCTTGGCTAGAGTCAAACTAAAGCAGCCTCTCTGAATTATGCCTCTGTATCCTCTATTTGTTTACTGGTTGTTTGATTGCTTGATCTGTTTTGTTTTGTTCATTTGCTCGAAAGGTATCCTGACATGTAGAGGTTGCTCTCACTCAAGCATAAGAAGTTCTCAGTTCATCCTTTCATAATTGCTTCATGAAATTCTGGTAGGGAAAATACCTATCCAAAGTAAGTGAATTATGGACAAGGGGCTCCCCAAAAGTGAAAAGGAAACCAAATGTGAAAAATAATGTTTCATGTATTGGTCTATTTCTGATTCAAAAGTGATCTCTTTAATAGCCCTCAAGTATGGATTGTCATAATAAAAAACACAACAGAACTCACAGTAATAACATAATAATAGCAAGAAAACAAAAACAAAAAACAAAAAACAAAAACAAAAACCTAAGACCAAACAACCTAATGTCAGAAGCCAAGAAAAAATTAGCTAGAATTATAAGATAGATAAATTGAATTTAAGAATTTCTTGTATCTAGCACATGGCAAAAATTTGTTAAAATAGATGGTTATAATAAAAATAGCAAAATAATCGTCTATATGCCACCTACTCCTGGAAATATTAGAATTTGTACCACATAGAAAATTTGAAAAAAAATGTATTGATTTCTATATATTAGATATTGCTCAGTGACACTGTCAGAGTGTAATGCCCAAAGTCCATATTTAGCTAATTTTTGTGCATCTATTCAGAGATCTCAAATTGCAGAAGACAATTGGAAAGGTACAGAAGGATAGGATGTTAATAACATAGTCACCATGAGGGAAATACCTCTCTACAAAGCCTTTTAAGAGAAAGAAGAGTGATATATAAAAAGAACTGGGAGATGTTTATCTCAAAGACTCAAGATTTGCATTTAATATATTACCATAAATTATAAGGTTAATTTACTGAATCATAGGCAGAACATATTTGCCTAATTATAGCATGAGCAAATGTAAATCTGCCAACACAGAATCTATGGATGACACAAGTGTGGAAACGCACATACAATATTCACACACACACACACACACACACACACTCACAATAGACTTGGATATTCAGAGTGAGAACAACTTTAATATTTTGAAATTTTTGACAAATTTTTATAAACATGATTAGAATATAAAATATGCTAATATGCTTTCTAAAACATCTCAGTAAATAAAAACTATGCAGATATAATATACACAGCAACAAGGAGAAAAGAAAATCAGATAATGTACTAAAAAGGAAAAATAAAGACATTTTGCATTATGATAATATAAATGGGTAAAGCTTCCCTATTAAAGGCAAAGTTTCATACATTAAAACAAAAAAAAAAAAACTAACATAAAGAAAAACAAGGCTACAAGGGTCATGGTTCTAGATTTCAAGTTATACGAATCTGTAGTCATCAAAACGGTATGGCACAAAAATAGACACATAGATCAATAGACCAGAATAGAAAATCAAGAAACAAATCTGTGATTATATGGTCAGTTTATCTTCAACACAAGAAGCAAGAATATGTAATGAGAAAAGACAGTGTCTTCAACAAATGGTTTTGGGACAACTGGACAGTGACATGTAAAAGAATGTAACTGGACCACTTTCTCACACCATACACAAAAATTAATTAAAAATGGATTAAAGACCTAAGTGTGAGACAGGAAACCATCAAAATCCTAGAAGAGAGCACAGGCAGTAATTTCTTTGACATTGGCTGTAGCAACAGTTTTCTAGCCATGTCTCCTGAGGCAAGGGAAATAAAAGCAAAATTAAAAACCTTCTGCACAGTGAAGGAAATCAACAAAACTAAAAGACAACCACTGAATGGGAGAAGATATTTGCAAATAACATATCTGATAAAGGGTTAGTATCCAAAATATATAGAGAACTTACATATCTCAACACCTGAAAATCAATCCATTTAAAAAATGTGTGGAAGACATGAGTAGACATTTTTCCAAAGAAGACATACAAATGGCCAACAGAAACACGAAAAGATGCTTATAACATCACTCATCATCAGGGAAATGCAAATCAAAACTAAAATGCGATGGCACTTCACACCTGTCAGAATGGCTAAAATAAAACACACACACACACACACACACACACACACACACACACACACACAAGAAACAAGTGTTGGTGAGGATGTGGAGAAAAGGGAACCCTCATACACTGTGGGTTGGAATGCAAACTGATGCAGCCTCTGTGGAAAACAGTATGGAGGTGCCTCAAAAACTTAAAAATAGAACTACCTTACAATCCAGTAATTTCACTGATGGGTATTTACCCAAAAAATACAAAAACACTAATTTGAAAGGATACACACACCCCTATGTTTATAGCACCATTATTTACAATAGCCAAATTGTAGAAACAGCCCAAGTGTTTACAAGTGTTTATCGATAGATGAATGGATAAAGAAGTGGTATATATATATATATATATATATATATATATATATATATATACACACATATATATATAATGAAATGTCATGTGGCCATAAAAAAGAATGAATTCTTGCCATTTGCTACTACATGGATAGATCTATATTACAATGTTAAGTGAAGTAAATCAATCAGAGAAAGACATACCAGATTATTTCACTCATACATGGAATTTAAAAACAAAACAAATGAACAAACGTAAAAAAGAGAAAGAGAGATAAATCAAGAAACATACTCTTAATTATAGAGAACAAACAGATGGTCACAAGAGGGGAGGGGATGGGGGATGGGTGAAATAGGTGATGGGCATTAAAGAGTACAGTTACCATGAAGAGCACTGAGAAATGTATGGAATTGTTGAATCATTATATTCTACACCTGAAAGAAAATATTGTATGTTAACTATACTGGAATTAAAATTAAAACTTTAATAATTAAAAAAATTTAAACAGAAAAAATGAAAAACTAATATTTTAAACAGATCCAAATAATACAAGTTGTTCATAGCCAGAGAATATTTGGAAGCAATAATTAAAAACTTGAATGTGAGGAGCACCTGGGTGGCTCAGTTGGTTAAGCCTCCAACTCTGTTCAGGTCATGATGTCACGGTTTGTGAGTTCAAGCTCTGGGTGGGGCTCTGTGCAGACAGCTTGGAGCCTGGAGCCTGCTTCAGATTCTGTCTCTCTCTCTCTGTCACTGCCCTTCCACCAATCGCGCTCTGTCTTCTCTGTCTCTGTCTCTCTGTCTCTCTCTCAAAACTAAACATTAAAGAAAAAAAAACTTTGGGGTGCCTGGGTGGCCCAGTCGGTTAAGTGTCTGACTTCTGCTCAGGTCATGATCTCTCAGTTCATAGGTTCGAGCCCCACTTCGGGCTCTGTGCTGACAGCTCAGAACCTAGAGCCTGCTTTGGATTTTCTGTCTCTCTCTTTCCCTGCCCCTCCCAGCTCACCTTTTCTCTCTCTGTCAAAAATAAATAAAAAGGGTTTTAAAAAACCCCTTGAATGTGCAATTGAGAGTAGAAACTATACTTGGATTCCAGAAAACCAAGGAAATGTTAAAATAGGCATTTTAGGGAAGGTAGGACTTTCTTTGAATGGCAAAAGTACATGTTTATAAACCTCCGCTGAGCCCCAGTAGAACACTGGCCATGGAACAATGTCTATCATTTCTGTATCTCAATTCATATTTTCCTGAAAGAGAATCTTATTTACAGCTCATCCTGTGGATAGTTCTTTTGTGGGTAAGTTTTAACCCATGTGTCCAATCAGCTAGGGAATTTGGGAACTTGAGCAGATCCTAATAAACTGGAGTGTGGACAACGCAGCTAATATCATCATCTTTTGTATGTGAGAGTGATACGATAAAACAAAATGACCCAACAGTGGAAAGAACAAGCAAAGAACAGTATCCTGAACAAACAGACACATGAATGCAGTATGTGCATTCAAAGAAGACAAAACAAGCAAAAAATGGCAAAAAAGAATTTAAGACAAAAATACTAGTATTGAACTCATTTTTTTTTTGTAAATTTCATGACTAATTTTCTAGCAACACTAGCACATGCAAAAATAAGAGTGATGATCATTTTAAATCCCATCACACAGAATACCTAGTAATAATACTTGGGAACTATCAGTACAGACATCTATGCCTGCAGTAAATATGCATAGGCATATTTAAAAAGAGGACAAATTGGTTAAACAGTCTACAGAAATACTCTTATATTAATACCGCAACTCCCATGTAACATATGCTAACTGTGATTTGGGTAAAAATATTTTTTTTTCCCAGAAAACACACACTACCAGAATGTTTTAAAAGACTGTCAAAGAACTAGCTTCCCAAATATGCTTTTCCTCATTTAGCTCATGTAATTGTTGTAGGAACACATTCATATTTTACCTAAAAGACATTATTCCACTATGGAGCACTCACATTACACTAATGATTGAAATTAATTTATTAGAGATAATTTTATAACTACTATATTTTAGTAGAGTGTATTTGTTTTTTTATAATATTTGAACAATGACTTACATACATGTGCCTTTTAGATGTCTTGCAGCAAAATAAGAAATTTCAAAAGCTTATCCTTAGAGATATTGTGCTGAATTGAAATTCTCAAAGAGACACTCTTCCATATGTCTTCTGTCTTCATCTGTGAAAATATGTCATATGGGCAGTTTTCTTCACTTCAGAATCAAGAATGATATATTTCAATTTGTTACTTTTAGAAGAAACACATTTAAAATAGTAAAAGGAAACTTTTTTAAACAGAGATCTCAGGATTCTGTGGTGATTAGTCTCTAAGTGAATTTAAAAGACTTCGTACTTACATTTTTATTGTTTAGCTGGAAAAACCGTAGCAGCTTGGCAGGTAGCAATTGGAAATCAATTCTCCAGATAATTTCTATACCTTTGTATGAGAGTCATGTTACATAATTTGAAATATGATACAAAGTTGCAGTTTTAGAAAAGCTACTAGTGAATTACATTGTATTGATATACCTGAAAATCTGATATTAGCAATGCTAGCTTTGCATCAATGAGGTTAACTTTGCACCTAGTACAGCAAAATTGGTTTCAGAATATAAAGCACTTTAAAATGGTTCCAAAGGGCAGTTATATTGTCTATTAAAAATTTTAGTCTAAAAAAAGTTTTGGTCCAATTCCAAGGTTGCATTATGCTTATCAGGGTGTATAATAAACATGAAATGGTTAACATTAATACTAATTAGTGCATAGTAATTCATACTAAATTTACAACAATATGGTGAATAACAAATAGGGAAAAAATTCTTCAACATTTGTAAAATGAAAATATTTTAAATGAAATAGATCCCCAAATTCTTTCTTCCAATGGATTATCTACTGCATTCTGACTATCACAGAGAAATGTTTTTTCAGTGTTATTATATTTAATTTATGTATCAAATATTAAGGGAAAAGAGTTCTCTGTAAGAAAGATATCTTCTATGTGTTTAATAAATATAATTATGTTTTTAATCAAACAAAAGGGCATATTGATAATTTTATTGAGAGATTAATTTGATTAAAATACAAAATCATGATTTTACATATATATGTGTGTATATATATATATATATATATATATATATATATTCACAAAAAGAGATTCCTGGAAAACTGGTTCAGGTGGAAAACAAGGTTATAGAATGAAGTATTTCTAACTATACTTCAGATTCATGTTTCATATAATATATTGTATATATTATACAGCTTATTATATATGTATGTACACACACATGTATAGTCAAATATAATTATAACCATCACCCTGAATTGGAGCCTGGAGACTGGTGCTTATTGAGGACATGACCACATGACCAGTAGGATATCAAACCTCTCTTCAGTTTCATGTTGGGCAATATTATATTATCAGATATAGTTTGAATAGTGTGTGCTTTCCACTATGACTTTTAATAGCATTGGTTGGTGATAACCATTTGATTATAAATACATGGCTTCAAAACTCTGCTCATAGACATTTCATTTGAGGAGCCCAAACCATCAACACTGTAATTTCTACTCAGGAAATGGGCACAGAAACATAACAAGAAAGCTTATTGTGTTCTAATGGAGCTCAGTGGGAAAAAAGAGATTAAAGAGGACAATGATTTTGAGTAAAATTTGAGAAAGGGGAATGGTTTTTATAACTGGGCCCTTAAACCAAGAGGCATCTTTTTAGTTCAAACTTTATCTTTTAAATATGTTTTCCAAAGAAGGAAAGAGCAAAAAGAATTTTGATTTTCTTTTTCAATACTGTGACCAAAACCTAACCGGGAGCCTTCAAGCTGTTTGCTTTTCTCCTATGTTATTTATTTAAATCCCTAGGATTTATTTTTCAGTATTGCAAGTACATTCGCCTCAGCTCCTTGCATTCCATCATTGTCAAGCTAATACATTTTTTCCTTTGTAGTCAAAACAAAAAAAAATCTTATAAATATTTGTCGATTCTAATGACTAATTTTTAACTCAACCAGCTTCAAGAAATGCATCGTTTTTTCAAGGATTAGTAGAAACTCTTTGCATTAGTAATATGGAACCTCAAACATAAACAGAATATTTCATTTGGTCTCCCAATTCTCCATTACAGTCATGCTGTGTACAAGGCACTGTATGATATGCAAAGTGGTGTTAGTTCTAAAGAGCAGCCTTGAAGTCATATATCCTAGAGGATACGTAAATTAACATAAAACGAAAACATCTTATGTTGAGGGCTATGGATTAACTCTTTACTGTGCTACCTGGACTTTGACTTCCTATCATTGATTGAAATTCTACAAATACAACTGATAGCAGTTTCAAAGCTGGAACTGATCAGTGGAAGTGTTTGAAATATAGAGAAATGTCTTCAGAGAGACTTGAAAGAATGACAAATATTTATTTTCCAAACAACCTCAAAATAGAGGAAAAATATTTTCAAATTGACATAGCTCCCTATCTAAATTTATGGATGGGCACACTTTTTAAAAGTGAAGCTGACAATCTGCATAGGTCTAGAAGGTCAAAATAGCTTGAAGACCATGTTGCTGACTCAGAACTGTTCAGGAGCACAAGAAATTTCCTATGAGCAGGTACTAACTTGTGGGAAAGTCTAGCTGTGTGGTTAGTAGTTCAACATTTAAAGACATCAATGTACTTTTTATTCAGTTTTACTCTGGTTGGTGTAAGTTAACACAATGCCCAGCTATATAGTCATTACATGAAGGTAGTTTGTTTATTGGTTGTTAGGTATGGCTTTTAGCATTTATTGTACATTTACTGTGCTCAGAGTGCTTTTTAGTGGGAATGGGATAGAATCACCCAACAGAGTATTCATTTTGAGGAGCTCAATATCTAATGAATACACATTCTGTGTATACCTTAAAGAGCCTCAGGGAATTCACCAAGAAGAAAAAGTCTAAAAAAGTGTATGTACTACAAACATACCAAACTTGTTAGGAAAGGAAGAAATGTGAGGGAGTGACCCAGAAACTTCATATTGCTTAATGATTGTGATAAATATGTTCATTTGATTGAGAAGATATAAAATAAACTGTTATAGTTGATTTTACTATCTAATTAACTGATTAAGCATCAGGTTGCAGCGTGTTAAGAAAGTCTCAAAAAACTACATTGATGTGAATAAATTGATGTAGATCCTCATACAGCATGATGCTTTCAGGTTGAAGTTCTAGAATGTGATTTCATCTGAAATAAAGCCTGGAAGCAAAAAAAATCATTTGATTATGGAAGTATTAGGGATGATGCCTTAATATTGAAAAAATAAAGAACACACAGAAGATCCTTGAAGTTACTTTCTCTTTTTCGCTAGTGAGTAACCAACCACTGTTTTAGTTACAACGTTAGACCAATTTCCACAGCGGACCCTGAATGTAGCACTTTCCCTTGTGTCTGTGCCACTTAACCCATACTTCAGTAATGTGTAAAAACCAGTTAACACATGATAGAATGGGAATTAAGTTTAGAGTCAGTTACCTTTCCTCAGTAATCTGTCACCTTGTTCCCCCTTTGTGTCTGTAAATCATCTTTCTCCAGTAAGTGCTTAACTCCTGGAGGACTTTCATGATTAGTCCAGCCTTCATTGAACCCTAACTGTAAACTATAAGGCATACTATTTAGCTTTAAATCATATTATGTGTCATTATTCACTACTGTTTCACGATGTATTTAACTCAACAGTGAATCGTTGTGTGTCTTATAGATATAAAATGGTATTCTTGGTATTAGATATATTAGATCTTTTTCAAACTAGATTATTGGGGCACATGGGTGGCTCAGTCAGTTAAATGTCCGACTCTTGGTTTCAACTCAGGTCATGATTTTATGGTTTCTGGGATTGAGCCCCTGTGCTAACAGCCCAATGCCTGCTTGGAATTCACTTTCTCCCTCTCTTTGCCCCTCCCCCACTCGCACGCTTGCACGCGCTCTCTCTCTCTAAAATAAATAAATAAACATTTAAGAAAACTAGATTAATCTTTCCCTTACTTCTTTGAAGAATCATGTCTTTCCAGTCTTTTGCCATTCTTAAGATGGATTAAGCAGATACATGCTAACTGAATGTTTGTTTTTTGATTAGTGCCATTTGCAATTGACCCTCAATTGCATTAGCTGTGTTAAGTAGGAGAAGTCAGTCATAACCTGGGGAGCAATCCACTGTCTTTTTATAATTATTTTTCTTTTTGCTAGCAGATGCATGGGTTGTTTATGAATTTCAGAGCACACAGATCATGTATCCTGTTAGGTCTGCCTCACAAAGGAATGGAGAGCTTCCTGAAATCCCTATTGAGTCCCTGGTGCCACCCAACAGAAATCACCTCTTTCACTCTTGCCGCCTGAACTTTCTGTATCTATGCTTCTGCTCTGTCTCATACGACCTCTTGAAATAGGAAAGATAATTAAGGGCTTAGGTGTCAAATATCTTTCAGGAAAGTGGAAACTAAAAAACGAATCTCTGAATTACTTTTCTTTTTCAGATCTGCTTGACTACCTACTGTCTTCAGAAAGGGATCATTTTTGCTCATGAGACAGTGTCATTTTCCAAGGACCACCTAAAAAATAATGAAGATGAGTAGCCAGAGCAAACTGATACTCATTGGAAATATTAATTAGAGTGCAGATTCAAATATTCACAGCAACACTATCCATATTATCCACAGTCAGGAACTACTCAAATGTCTGTCAACAATAAATCGGATACATTGTAGGAATTCACCCAATGCAATATAATAAAGCACAACACGCATGGTGCGCATGTAATTGAACAGTGTTCCAGCAGAAGAAGCCAGCCACAAAGCATTATATATTGTATGATTCACTCACAAAAAGAATACTGGTTTATCCTAAGTTTGTAGCCACTGGAACGGAACACAGAGGATGTCTGGAGTACTTGTTACCTTGTTTCTTGATCTGGGTTTCAATTACATGGACATGTAAAATCTCAGCTTGTGAAAGTCTATTGAGTCTTTTAGGATGTGTATATTTTTTCTGTATTCGCATTGTTATTTAAAAAGAAGTTAAAACTAAAGAGAGGAACTAATTATAGCAACAAAGAAGATGAAAGTTCAACCAAGTGCCCTTTCTCCCATTTCAAGCGGATAATTTTCTCAGAAAAAAAAATGTAAGTGAAATCTACTGTGTTTCCTTTTACAGATTTAATTTACTAATCAAGTGATACCAGTTTATTAATTGCTTACTCCACATCAAAGAAAGGAGTAGCACACAGTTCCTGCTTTTATGAGGACAACGTTAACACACAGATTTAATGTTATATGCTATTCTTAACCTTGATAATTATCCAGAGATGATGCTGAGTAATGAACAGAATTTATGCAGATGTCCAGTGTTCAGCTGGACCTTGAAGGATGGGTAGGAATTTAATTAAAAGTTTTCGTTTATCTTTTTAAATTTTTTCTTTACGTTTATTTATTTTTTGAGAGACATAGAGAGAGCACAAGTTGGGGAGGGGCAGAGAGAGAAGGAGACACAGAATCCAAAGCAGGATCCAGACTCCGAGCTGTCAGCACAGAGCCTGATGCAGGGTTTGAACCCACAAACTGTGAGATCATGACCTGAACTGAAGTCGGATGCTCAACCTACTGAGCCACCCAGGCGCCCCTAGTTTATCTTTTTAAATATTTATTTAATTTGAGAGAGAGAGAGAGAGAGAGAGAAAGCAGGGAGAGGCAGAGAGAGAGGGAGGGAGAGAGAATCCCAAGCAGGCTACACACTGTCAGTGCAGAGCCCGATGCAGGACTTGAACTCATGAACCATGAGATCATGACCTGAGCCGAAATCAAGAGTCAGAGGCTTAACAGACTGAGTCACCCAGGTCCCCCTAAAATTTTTAATTTAATTGAAAGTTTTAATTACTATTTTTAAATTGGAATTTAAAAATTATCTCAGTTTTATGAGATAATTGTAGCTTTACATGTAGTTGTAAAAATAATAGAGGCTCTGACACTTTGCCCAATTTTCACAATGGTAAAATTTTGTAAAATCACAGAATAATATTATAGGATATCGACACTGATACATTCCAGTGATTTTATTCACAATTTCCAGTTTAACTTGGTTGTAAGGGTATGTATGTGTATGTGTAAAGTTCTATGCAATTTTGTCACTTCTATAGGCTCATGTATTCACCACCACACTCAAGATACTGAACAGCTCAAATATCACAAGTCCTCTATTTTACTTTTTTATAACCATACCCAACTCCTCTCCTTCCCTCCTTCCCCCCCACCCTCATCTGTTCTCTAATCCCTGGTAACCACTAATCTGTCTTCCATTTCTAAAATTTTGTCACATCTAAAATATTATATAAATGGAATTGTATTCTATGTAACTTTTTGACTTTTTTTCACTCAGGATATCATCCTGGTGATTCATCTAAGTTGGTGGATGTATCAGTAGTTTGTTCCTTTTCATTCCTGAGTAGTTTTCCCTGGTATATATGAGCCACAGTTGGTTTAACCAGTCATCTGTTGGATATCTGGGCAGATTGCAGTTTTTGGCTACTACAAGTCAAGTTGCTATAAACATTTGTGTGCAAAGATCTGGCTCAAGGAGAGCAAATGTGGTAGGTATAGATGGAAATAAAATTAGGTAGTTAAGGATATTGTTTAAAAAATAATAATAATAAAGACAAACTTAAGGGCACCTGGGTGGCTCAGGCAGTTAAGTGTCCAACTCTTGGCTTCAGCTCATGTCACAACCTCATGGTTCATGAGTTTGAGCCCTGCATGAGGCTCTACCCTGGCAACACGGAGTCTGCTTGGGATTCTCTTTCTCTCTCTGACCCTCCCTCCCACCCCTGCCCTCTCAAAATAAATAAATAAACATTTAAAAGAGAGAGACAGATTTAGGGGCTCCTGGCTGGCTCAGTCAGTAGAGCACATGACTCTTGATCTCCGGGTCTTAGTTCAAGCTCCACATTGAGGGTAGAGCTTACTTAAAAGAACAGATTAAAACACAGGTGGAAGTATTTAAACCTTGTATTTGCCATAGCAAATAGAGGACCACTGTTAGTTCCTTCTCAAGTAAGAATCCTGCTGTGATAACTGTTGGCATTACCCATGTGAGTAGATGCATCGTTCTCAGCCATGACTGAACATTAGGTTCATGTGGGGAGTTTTAAGAACTCCAGTGCCTGGGTGGCACCACAGACCAGTTAAGTCAGAATCTCAGTGAATCTCACGTATCCATAGTTTTCAAAATTTCCCAGGCTAAGCCAAGGTGTGGCACCACTGGACTTAATGTAGGTAGTCTGATCCTGAGGTGGCTCCTGCAGCCCGAGGGTAAAATGGAAAGGAATTTAGGCATGAGGAATGGGACAGACTGTACAGTTTGACAGGAGAAATGTCAGTGTTCAATGATAAAGAAGATATAGGGAAGAAAACAAAGAATGGATAAGAGATTCCCAATGTTCCAGACTAAATGGTGGATATGTGGAATATTTATGGGGAAATGTTTGGGAGGTCTTCAGTACTCATGATTTATTTGATTTGATGCTAATGCATTCAAGAAGAGATTTTTTTTAAAGGCAGATGGAAATTTTCATACTCAAAATTATCCATTTCCCCCATAGAAATCGAAGTTCCATTTTTACATTAAAAACAAACTTTTATTCATCTTAGACACCGATGTTTCATTAAACGCTTCTGTTTGCAGTATCCTGAGGTGATAATATTGCTTGTCTTCTGTGATGAACAAGTTTCAAACCTGGATACTCACTGCCATAAACTGAAATGAAAACACATCTTCATAATATATGAAATTAGTTATAGCTGTGCTATGGGTCTGGCAATCAGGTATTCAAAACTTGGCAGTAGCAAAGAAGAGCCAAGTGGCTTTCATAATGTATTTTTAAATGAAAGTCGTAAAGAAAACTCCATTTCATTAAGTGCTTAAAGAGAGCTTCTTGGAAATGTGTTCAGTTACAGAAGCCTGGTTCCCAAGTGAGTCCTGTCACTCCACAGTAGGTGAGTTTATTTTCCACAGTGGCTGAGCTTGGTGCTGTTGAGTTGTTTTCCTTGTCACCTTAGGCAAGCTTAATGGCTAATGGGATCACTAATAGGATATACAGTCAGTTATGGAGTTCTAAACTAGCTTGGATTAGCTATGACTAAAATCAATTATCACAGTCCACTGGTCCACAGAAATCAGGGGGTCCTCTCATTTATGTTCCTAGTGAACAGCTGTACTCCATCCCCAAGAGGAGAAAAATATTACCAGCAAAATTGATGCTAATTAGCACCCACGTTGGCAGTCAGAATAGAGACACTGAGAAGAAAATTTGCAAAATGAGGCTGGTTAGGGGCACTAAAAATTTGTGTCACTAAAATTAGCCAAGTATAATAAATGACTTTCCAGGGATTTTCTGAAAACCCATATTCTTCACTTAATCAACACATTAAAGAGCTATTTTGAGTGACGTGATATAGGTTGTCCATTATGTTATTTATTCAATTATTTTTACTTCAAAATATCCAATATCAGCAAATTTTTATGCAATCACCAAATGTTACTGGCTTGCTGTATATGTCTGCTGTGACAATTTCTTTAGTAGATTAGCATTGGCAAGCATCAGTCTGTCAACAAAAAATCGGTCTTTTGCTCAGCAAAGTAGATAACAATTCCGTTGGTTGTCCCTTGATAGTCTACCTTTAGACATTCATTTATTTAGCTTAACACTTTGAAATAAAAAGAATTCAGTAGGAACAATATACCTTTTCAATTATTTACAACTCCACATGAATGAAAGATCATTACCTGAGTGTACATTGAAGAGAAAAAGGTTGGAAGAATATAAGAATCAAAAAAAGAGGCTCAAAAAATACAAAACATTTGCAAAAGGGCATTTCCATGCTTACTGCATAGTATAGATGCCAGTTGAGTTTAATTAGTACTTTTACATTATTTCTTATGGCATCATTTTCCAAGATGAAATATTACTTGTAGTGAAAAGATTGTGTTTTATTCCAACTGAATCGATATGAAGGTGGACAGTTTCATTGAAAACTGATTTTATTTTGGAAAAGTCATACAATTTAGCTTCTGCAATTTATAACTGACATGCTAGGAAGGACTGACGTCTAAATTCAATCAAATATCTGTGTTATCATTTTTCTTTGAAGGTGGAATTGGCAGTGGAGTAATAGTGGATTAGGCAGCTGGTGTGACAGCCAGCATTTCATGGAATCATTGATTGTGGTGATGTCCTTTATTGACATGCCTATGCTTTCCTATTAAACAGTGGTGTAAAGGGTAAGATGCTGGCAGGGATTAAGAAGTGGTTTAAACCGGCTGATTAAACTTTCCTGATAACTCTACTAGCACACATTCAATCACAATTTTTATACACAATAGGTTTACTCTTAATCTGGCCAACAGGCTTTTAAAAAATTCTCTTCCTTCTCCATGAATGAGTTCTGTGCCCTTCATAAACATTCTTCACACCCCTGCAGAAAATAAGACACAACGTAAGACCAAAAAAAATCTACTTCTGATAATATCACATCCATTAGAGAAGACCATGATAATAGTTTTATAATTGTAGAAGACTTCAGAGTTTATAAGCTAGTTTTATAAATGTCTTGGGAAGTAATAAAAATAGATATCTAGAAACTAAATTTGGGTATCTAGCAAAGTATGGGCCTGGAATCAGAACATTGGCTTTTCTGACTGATAATGGTGACCAAAGGCTAGTGCCTGTTTTATATTTGAGTTTCATAAGTGCCTGTAGATATACAATCGTGTTTAACATAGGCACATTTATACCAAAACCAAATAAAGACACCACTGAAAAAGAAAACTACAGGCCAATACCCCTGATGAAGATAGATGCAAAAATTGTAAATAAAATACTAGCAAATAGAATTCAACAATACTTTAAAAAAAATCACTTAGCACGATCAAGTGGGATTTATTCCTGGGCTGTGAGAGTGGTTTAATATTAACAAATCAATCAATGTAATACATCATATCAATAAGAGAAAGGATAAAAACCATATGATCATTTTCAAAAGACACAGAAAAAGCATTTGACAAAGTACAATATCCATTCGTGATAGAAAACCTCAACAAAGTAGGTTTAGAGGGAACATACCTCAACATAATAAAGACCATCTAAGAAAAATCCATAGCTAACATCATCCTTAATGGGAAAAAACTCAGAGCTTTTCCCCTAAGGTCAGGAACAAGACAAGGATATCCACTCTCACCACTTTAGTCAACTGGAATAGTACTAGAAGTCCTAGCCATATTAATCTAACAATAGAAAGAAATAAAAGGCATCCAAATCATTGAGGAAGAAGTAAAACTTTCACCATTTGCTGATAACATGATAGTATGAAAAAAAAAAAAAAAAGAGGGGAGCCTGGGTGGCTCAGTCGGTTAAACATCTGACTCTTGATTTCAGCTCAGGTCTTGATCTCATGGTTTGTGAATTCGAGCCCCACGTCAGGCTCTGCGATGACAGTGCAAAGCCAGCTTGGGGTTCTCTCTCTTTGCCCTTCCCCTGCTCTCTCTCACTCTCTCTCTCTAATAAGTAGATAAATAAACTTAAATAAAAAAGAAAACCTGAAAGACACTACCCACAAACTTCTAGAACTGATAAACAAATTCAGTAAAGTCACAGGATACAAAATCAATGTACAGAAATCTGTTGCATTTCTATGCACCAACAATGAAACAGCAGAAAGAGAAGTTAAAAAAAATAATCCCATTTACAACTACACCCAGAAAAATAAGATACCTGGGAATAAACTTAACCAAAGAGAAGAAAGACCTGTACTGAAAACTATAAAAACACTGATGAGGGAAATTAAAGATGACACAAAGAAATGGAAAGATATTTCATGCTCATAGACTGAGAACAAATATTATTAAAATGTCTATACTGCCCAAAGCATTCTACACATTTAATGCAATCACTATCAAAATACAGCCAGCATTTTTTTCACAGAACTAAAACAATCCTAAAAGTTGTACAGAATGACAAAAACCAAAGCAAACTTGAAAAAAAAAAAGCAAAGCTGGAGGCATCAAAATATTGACTTCAAGTTATATTTAAAGCTGTAGTAATCAAAATAATATGGTACTGGCACAAAAATAAACACAGAGATCAATGGAACAGAATACAAAATCCAGAAATAAATCTGCAATTATATGGCCAATTACTCTCTGACAAAAGAGGCAAGAAAATACAATAGGAAAAAGACAGTCTCTTAAACAAATGGAGTTGGGAAAACTGGACAGCAGCATGCAAAAGAATGAAACTGGACCATTTTCTTACACCATCACAAATATAAATTCAAAATGGATTAAAGACCTACATGTGAGATCTGAAACCATAAAAATCTTAGAAGAGAATGCAGGCAGTAACTTTTTTAACATCAACCATGACAACGTCTTTCTAGATACATCTCCTGAGGTAAGGGAAATAAAGGCAAAAATAAACTATGGGGACTGCATCAAAATAAAAAGTTTCTGCCCAAAGAAGGAAACAATAAATGAAGCTAAAAGTCAATCTACTGAATGGGAGAAGATATTTGCAAATTACATGTCCAGTAAAGGGTCAGTATCCAAAATCTATAAAGAACTTAGAAAACTCAACACCCAAACCAAAAAATTAGATTAAAAAATGGGCAGAAAACATGAACAGACATTTCTCCACAGAAAACATATAGATGGCCAACAGACATATGAAAAGATGTTCATCATCACTCATGATTGGGGAAATTAAAATCAAAACTATAATGAGATATCACTTCAAACCTGTCTGAATACTAAAATAAAATACAGAAGAAACAATAGGTATTGGCAAGGATGTGGACAAAAAGGAATCCTCGTGCATGGTTGGTGAGAATGCAAACTTGTGCAGCCACAGTGGTAAACAGTATGGAGGTTCCTCCCCAGCCCCCAAGTGACTGTGTCTGTGTCTGTCTGTCTGGCTGTGTGTCTGTGGAAGGTTTCATGTTCTTTCTTTTCTCTTTACCTCACCTCAGTTCTAAACCTGATTGCATTAACAAGAAGACTAATAAAGTTTCCTTCAGTTTGCATGTTGAAAAATTTATATATATATATATATATATATGGTATATGGTATGGTATGGTATGATAGATAGATAGATAGATAAAAAAGTTAAAAAAGAACTACCTTATGACCTAGTAATCGCACAATCACACTACTTGGTATTTACCCAAATAATACAAGAACACTAATTCAAAGAGATACCTGCACCCCTATGTTATGGTTATAGCAACATTATTACAATAGCCAAATTCTGGAAACAGCCTTTGTCCATCAATAGATGAATAGATAAAGAAAAAGAAGTGATATTTATCTACTATATAATAGAAGATATATAGACATGCAAACTGAAGGGAAACTTTATTTAGTCTTCTTGTTAATACAATCAAGTTTAGAACTGAGGTGAGGTTAAGAGAAAAGAAATAACATGAAACCTTCCACAGACACACAATCAGACAGACACAGACACAGGCACTTGGGGGCTGGGGAAGGGGCTTCCACATCAGACCTTTCCCATCTTGGAGATGAAATCATCACAGATTCAAGTAGTTCCTCCTTTTCCTTAGTCTTTTGCTCAATGTCTTCTCCAGTGAGTGGATGTGCATCTGTTCCTTTCTGAGGCTTACCTGGAAGGCCAAGGCCTCGACTTGGGCCTTGCTGCACGCCTGAGTGATCTTGTTCTTTGCGAGCTGGAGTTTCTCCTCTGCGTGGGACTTCAGAGCCTGGTACCTCTGGCCTTCGTTTTCAATTCTGCTATGTAATCTTTGAGACACTTCTTCAGTGATTCTCCATTCATGGGATACCCCTTGATCATCTCCTTCTGTTTCTCAAACCCCTTGAAGAGGTCAGAGGAAGACTTTTCCATGGAGCTCAGGTCTGCAGTGAGTTGGTCTTTTTCCTTCAGAATCATCTGGATCTCAGCTTTTGCAAGTTCCCTCTGTTTCTGAGCCTCCTCCATCGCCTGGTACACAATTCCTTCAAACCTGCCCATCATCTTTCCTATCTTTGGATTCTTTGCATGGAATGCCTCACACTGACTCCTTAGCAACATGTTCTCCTCTCGCATGATTTCCACTGCTCTACCCACATCCTTCTAGCTATACTGTAGCAAGTCCATGATGGACCCCACGGGCAGCAGTGGACCCCTAGATCCAATGACATATCGAGGGGTGTCCAGCACGGGAGTACCTAGGACTCCTGGGAAGTCAGGTACCCTTAGCTTCCCCTCAGGAGGGCTTACCCAGGAAGGCACAGCCATGTTCTGTGCACTTTTGGTCCCTGGAGCCACAGGCACCGGTGTGAGGACTATCCTTCAGGAGTGGGTCAAACTTGAGTTACAAGGACTCTTTTCTCGGGTCTGACTTCTTAAATGACGAACTCCCAAACTGCTCCAGATAATCCACATTGGCTTCTGAGCCTCAGCTGGGTTTCTGAAGTGCTCCTCGACCAGGTCTGCGGCAGGCTCCAGTTCACGCCTAGGAGTAGGGGACACTGATGTACTGGCACAGTTGGCAGCTTCTTCCTCACCCACTGTGCCCAGGGTCCCTGAGGCAGTGTGCATCCCAGGTGTGTCATTTACCCAGGCTGAAGGCACCTTATGGCTTGGAGGGAAGTGCCCTGTGGCCTCCAGACCAGCATGCAGATGCCTGGCCACAGGCCCTGCTGGCCTATTCTGGGGGCTGGGCCTCTCCTCCACTTTCAAATGACTTAAAGTTCAGGTCATCCAGCTTGTTTCAGTCCAGGTTGTAAGACCCCTGGAGAAGGGGAATGGGCCCCACACCCACCTCCTCAGGTGCATTTTCCTGCCTTGCCTCTGGTATCCTAGAAGGAGGCTTAAGGCCACGTCTTTTCCTCAGTTTCCTTGTGGGGGCAAACTTTTGCTGATGACATTGTCAGAGAAATCAAATTCTAGCCCTATGGGCCGGCTCCTCCAAGAGGTGGCCCTTTGTCCATCAGCTTCTTCCTTCTGAGGACTTGGGGATGTGGCCCCTCCAGGCTTCAGAGGGCTGGTCAGGATAATGTTCCCAGAACCAGAAGTGTCTTCAGGGCTGGCCGGCCTCACCAGGATGTCTATGAGGGGCCCTTCTTCACATACTCCTTTGGGGTGAGTACCAGGGAGCAAAGTAGCCATGCCTGAGGAAGCTGTGAGCAGGTTTGAGCTTTCTCTGGCAGCTCTGTGAGTGTCTTCTGTTCTGTCTTGAGGAGGCAGCTGGGAAGGGTCTTCTAGGATTTCAGAGGTGGGTATAAAACTTTTCTCTAATTCCATTATATATACACATATATATACGTACATATATATACGTATATATATGTGTGTATATATATATATATATATATATATGGAATATTATTAAGACATAAAAAAGAATGAAATATGGCCATTCCCAATGACAAAGATGAAGTTAGAAAGCATAATGATAAGTGAAATAAGTCATAGAAAGACATATGCCATATGATTTCACTCATATGTTGAATTTAAGAAACAATACACACAAAGGGAAAATGAGAGAGAAAAATCAAGAAACCGACTCTTTTTTTTTAAGTTTATTTATTTTGAGAGAGAGAGAGCATGAGTGGGGGGGGGGGGTGGCAGAGAGAATGAGAGAGACAGAGAGAGACAGAGAGAGACAGAGAGAGAGAGAATACCAAGCAGGCTCTATGGTCAGCAAGGAGCCTGACTCACGGCTCAACTGTGAGATCATGACTTGAGCTAAAACCAAGAGTCTGACGCTTAACTGACTGAGCCACCCAGGCGCACCCTTATAGATTCTTAATTATAAAGAACAAACTGATGGTTACCAGAGGGGACGGGGGTGAATGGATGGGTTAGAGAGGTAATGGGGATTAAGGAGTGTACTTATCATGAGGAGCACTGGGTGATGTATGGAAGTGTTGCTTCCGTATCGTACAGCTGAAACTAATAGAACACTGTCTGTTAACTGACTGGAATTAAAATAAAAGCTTAAAAAAAAGCATAGGCACATTTAATTTGGCTCCTGGTGTAAACAAATAAATGAATAAAAATAAATAAACAGAAAGAGCTATAACGGTTTATACCCTAAATTCCATATAGGGTATATATAGTATCCGTAGTACCCTGGCTGCCATTCTATCTAATGAGCTTCTGCCCAAATAAATCTAAGAGGGCAGGCATGGATCTGCTCTTCCCTCAATCAGTCTCAATTCCCATGTGCTTCTCATCATCTGAGAACCTCACTATCCTGAGTAATAAAGATACTTATTTTTCATACTGTTTGACTCTCAGATCTAAGGCATTCTGGTGTTCAACTGAAGAGACAATAACAGAAAAAAACTCCCTGTGTAGACTTATTAGAGAATTTGTATCTCTTTCTAAGATGATATTGACTATACATTTTTTGTTTTTGGTTTTGACACCAGTTGCTGAATTTAGATCCTAAAACTTCTAATATTAGCCCGATTCTGGGGTGACTTTCTTATCTCTTGGTTTTTATTATTTAAAGCATTTTTGGTTTGGTAATATAGAAGCATGTGATTTTATCCAGGCATGTCACTACCTGGCAAAGGGTAGATTCTAAATAAATTATTGCTTAGGATAAATGCTAAATGCATACGTATAAGTTAGCTAGGGCATTTCCTAACACTGGAATTTAGGGTCTGAGCTGCATCATAGTGATGATAACAAAGGAAGAAAAGGGGGCCGTGTCAGCAGATAAAGGAATTTTGAGCCATTATTTCTGAAAGTCATAGCAGGAAATCTTCAAAGTGACATATATGGAGACTGATCATCAAGGAAAGACCTGTAACAGTAGGGATGGAAAAGATAAACTGAAAGGTAGAAGGTCAGCAAAAATGAATTAGGAAATGTCAGGGTACAACCAGGTCTTTAGAAAGAACAGAAGAAGCAAAGAGATAAAAGAAGGAGACAAAGAGAGACAGGATTTTCAGTTTGGGTAGATATTGACCAAGAGGGGATATGAATAAAGGTCTTAAGATGTTGATGGTAATATGGATGTATTGTTTATTTATTTTATTTTATTTTATTCTATTTCATTTTTATTGAAGTACAGTTGAAATGGAAAAATAAATATGAATGCATTTTCCAAATTTTTCAGTAGCAACACATGAAATTATACTTGATTACTTACACTTGAATTACATCTCCACAAAACAGAATACTTATGGGATTCAAAAGACCAAATGATTATTTTAGAGTAAGTGGGGTGGCTTTAGACTAATTAAATGAAGTAAATCAGATTCTGAAAGAAGCTATTGGTAAAATGAAAATTTATTCTTCAAGAAGTAGTTGAGAAGTGAAAGTGTATGTAACTGCATGTATTTGAGGCTGTGCCAACGTCTTACAAGCTTGAGCTTTAGGCAAGTTACTGAACTCCTCTAAATGTCACTTTGCTAGTCTACAAATAAATATATTTATTTTTGTTTTGTAATTTTGCAGTGAAGGATAGATGAAGTAATAATTCTAAACTCCAGCTCAGCACCTGACCCATACGCACTGCTCTAAATATGATGCAGCGGCCACAGTGATGGTATCACCGTGGCCCCGAAATAGTTCCTGAACATGAACTAAATTCTAATTCTAAATTCTAATTCTAATTCCATTCCTGCACTAAGGTCTCTTCTAGTTAGGGAATTTCTGTCACATTGACCTATACTCCCCTAGCCCAAGGTCTTTTTTGAGAACTTTTGCATACATAGGATGATATATGTGATAGCTCTCCCTTTAATTTTATTAGCATTGATCTTGACTATTTTCTTAATTTTGTCTGGCTGTACTAGCAAGTTTCTCTCACCCACCCGCCCTCAGCTCTTTGTCTCCTTTTTTTTTTCTGGAGACTTATTACTCATCTTCCCTTTTCTCATACTCCACCATTTCTCTGTCATCCTACTCTCAGCTCTTGAAATTGCTCCTTGCTTAACTGAAGAATTTAAAGCAAATAATAATAATAATTAAAATACCCACAGATTCCCACATTCACATTTATTTTTCTATTCTCATCTATATCCATGAATGTGGTGTAGTAGTGAATGAACTCTTGCTCCAATCTCAAGCTAATCCTTCAATCTGAGCTTGATTTCTTGTTCCAGGTCAACTCTCCAGCAGTTCTCTACTCTAGCATCTAACATCACAATTTCTTTCCTCTCTTCTGGATCAATCCTATTAGCAGACAAACATGCTCTTGTTTTTCCCATATTACAAAAGTGATATTGATTCTCATTCTTCTTTTAGTTGTTTCTTCATGTTCAAGCTCATGTTTGTAGCAAAATTCTTTACAAGAGTTGCCTGTATTTACTGCCCTAAATTTTTCTTCTCTTAACCTCTTTTAAACTTACCCAAGTTAGTTTTCTGTCTCCTTTTAAAACCAGTTATTTTCAATTGGAGCAGTGATCTCCATGTTAATAAAGTCATTTCTTGGTCCTTGTCTTAATAGAAGATGGCAGCCAATGACATATTGGTTGGTCACTCTCCCTTTTTTCTTTCTCTGGATTTTAGGTTGGCAAACTTCCTCAGAGATTGCTCCTTCCCTGCTTCCTTTTCTGGTTTTCCTTCCCTGATCCTTTAACGTCAGAGTGGTCCAGGTCTCTCTTTTGTCTACTCATCTTCTGATTTATGCTCACTTCTCTGTTAATTTCATCCACTCTAATGGCTATCCATATTGTGTACTTGTCTCAAACATTTATCTCCATGGTGCACCACTCTCCTGAGCTGCAGACAAATATCCATCCCCCTACTTTGACAACTCCACTTAGATGTCTGAAAGATCTTTCAAACCCAGTATGTCTAATATTAAATTAAATCCTTCCTCCACCATTCAAAACTCTGCTTCTCTCACAAACTTTTTAAATCACTATTGCTGATAGTTCCATCTTTCCAGAATAATTCTATGGCCTCTTCTTTTATACTTGGTAATGACTAAAGTTCATATGATGTTTTAGAAGCTCTGTTTGATCTGGCCTCTCCTATCCTAAATCCTCTTCTACTACTCTTGCTTACTGACTCTGCTCCTAACAAACTGACCTCATTGTAAACCTCTCACAGAGAGCCTTCACACTCTCCCTTCCTGGGATTGCTTTCTACCATTCCACCCTTCTCATCTCCTATAAAGTCATGGTTCACATGTCACTTTCTCAGTGAAGACTGCTTTGACCATCTTATTTGTAATTGTGCCATCCCATCTCCAACATTCCACATCCCTCTCATTCTGCACCTTTTTATTTTATATTCTAGAAACTACCACTTTGTAATATATCCATGGAAATTTATTTATTACACCTACTACTTTTTATTTCTGTGTCCTTCAACTAGGACGTGAGCTCCATAAGACATGGATGACTTTCCTTTTTGTTCTCAGATACCTAGAAGAGTGCTCAAAACACATGGTAGATGTTCAATAAAAAATTGTTGAGCAAATGAATAAAGTAGTGGCTCAGACAGACTTTTCTTATGTTATTAAAAAGTAAATAATGGTAGAGCAGAAAACAATTATAAACTGACTATGCATCTCTTTGCATTGAAGAGCTGAAGATGTTTTGAGATTGTATAGAAAGAAATCAGTACAAATTTCTATTTTCTCATGGCATCTAATATTTATAAAATATAACTTCTGGAAGCATTACACATTTATTAACATGCATTTTGCCTCAAAAATTTTTTATTTCATAACTTAATATATACCAATGAATATTTACTCTTGAAGCCCCTTTATGGACTTAAAGAATTTCATTTGGATTAATTTTTAATTCCAAAGCTACTATTGTCTCAAAACAGGAAACCCTAATTCTAATTCTACATACATACATACATAATACATACATACATGCAATCTAAAACTAAATATCAGAACATTAGAAACTAGTCCTAGAAAAACTTTAAATACCACAAGCCATAAAAATTCAGATTATATAACATACCTAGGCATTTAAAATTTTAAATATAAATATTACCTTATAATAAATATTTTTTTTTCTTTTTTTTAAATTAACTTATTTTTTTTTCTTTTTTTTTTTAAATTTACACCCAATTAGTGTAACAATTATTTCAGGAGTAGATTCCTTAGTGCCCCATACCCATTTAGCCCATCCCCCCTCCCACAACGCCTCCTGCAACCCTCAGTTTGTTCTCCATATTTATGAGTCTCTTCTGCTTTGTCCCCCTCTCTGTTTTTATATTATTTTTGTTTCCCTTCCCTTATGTTCATCTGTTGTGTCTCTTAAAGTCCTCATATGAGTCAAGTCATATGATTTTTGTCTTTCTTTGACTGACTAATTTCACTTAGCATAATACCCTCCAGTTCCATCCACATAGTTGCAAATGGAAGATTTCATTCTTTTTGATTGCCGAATAATAATCCATTGTATATATGTATACCACATTTTCTTTATCCATTCATCCATCGATGGGCGTTTGGGCTCTTTCCATACTTTGGCTATTGTTGATAGTGCTGCTATAAACATGGGGGTGCATGTGTCCCTTCGAAACAGCACACCTGTATCCCATGGATAAATGCCTAGTAGTGCAATTGCTGGGTCCAAAGGGTAGTTCTATTTTTAGTTTTTTGAGGAACCTCCATACTGTTTTCCAGAGTGGCTGCACCAGCTTGCATTCCCCCAACAATGCAAAAGAGATCCTCTTTCTCCACATCCTTACCAACATCTGTGGTTGCCTGAGTTGTTACTATTAGCCATTCTGACAGGTGTAAGGTGATATCTCATAGTGGTTTTGATTTGTGTTTCCCTGATGATGAGTGATGTTGAGCATTTTTTCATGTGTCGGTTGGCTATGGATGTCTTATTTAGAGAAGTGTCTATTCATGGCTTTTACACATTTCTTCACTGGATTCTTTGTTTTTTGGGTGTTGATTTTGATAAGTTCTTTATAGATTTTGGATACTAACCCTTTATCTGATATGCCATTTGCAAATATCTTCTCCCATTCTGTCGGTTGCTTTTTAGTTTTGATGATTGTTCCCTTCACTGTGCAGAAGCTTTTTATTTTGATGAGGTCCCAGTAGTTCATTTTTGCTTTTGTTTCCCTTGCCTCCAGAGACACATTGAGTAAGAAGTTGCAGCGGCCAATATCAGAGATGTTTTTGCCTGCTTTCTCCTCAAGGATTTTGATGGTTTCCTGTCTTACATTGGGGTCTTTCATCCATTTTGAGTTTATTTTTGTGCATTGTGTAAGAAAGTGGTCCAGGTTCATTCTTCTGCATGTCGCTGTCCAGTTTTCCCAGCACCACTTGCTGAAGAGACTGTCTTTATTCCATTGGATATTCTTTCCTTCTTTGTCAAATATTAGTTGGCCATACTTTTGTGGGTCCATTTCTGGGGTCACTATTCTGTTCCATTGATCTGAGTGTATGTTCTCGTGCCAGTACCATACTGTCTTGATGATTACAGCTTTGTAGTATAGCTTGAAGTCTGGGATTGTGATGCCTCCTGCTTTGGTTTTCTTTTTCAAGATTGCTTTGGCTATTCAGAGTCTTTTCTGGTTCCATACAAATTTTAGGATTATTTGTCCTAGCTCTGTGAAGAATGCTGGTGTTACTTTGATAAGGATTGCATTGAATATGTAGATTGCTTTGGGCAATATTGACATTTTAACAATATTTGTTCTTCCTATACAGGAACATGGAGCCTTTTTACACTTTTCTTGTGTCTTCTTCAATTTCTTTCATAAGCTTTCTATAGTTTTCAGTGTATAGATTTTTCACCTCTTTGGTTAGATTTATTCCTAGGTATTTTATTGGTTTTTTGCAACTGTAAATGGTATCGATTCCTTGATTTCTCTTTCTTGCACTTCATTGTGGTGTATAGGAATGCAACCGATTTCTGTGCATTGATTTTATATCCTTGATTTCTCTTTCTTGCACTTCATTGTGGTGTATAGGAATGCAACCGATTTCTGTGCATTTATTTTATATCCTGAAACTTTGCTGAATTCATGTATCAATTCTAGCAGTTTTTGGTGGAATCTTTTGGGGTTTTCATATACAGTATCATGTCATCTATGAATAGTGAAAATTTGACCTCCTCCTGGACGATTTGGATGCCTTTTATTGCTTTGTGTTGTCTGATTGCAGAGACTAAGACTTCCAATACTATGTTGAATTACAGTGGCGAGAGTAGACATCCCTGTCTTGTTCCTGACCTTAGGGGGAAAGCTCTCACTTTTTCCCCATTGAGGATGATATTAGCATTGGGCCGTTCATATATGGCTCTTTTGATCTCGAGGTAGGCTCCTTCTATCCCTACTTTCTTGAGGGTTTTTGTTAAGAAACGATGGTGTATTTTGTCAAATGCTTTCTCTGCGTCTATTGAGAGGATCATATGGTTCTTGTCCTTTCTCTTATTGATGTGATGAATCATGTTAATTGTTTTGCAGATATTGAACTAGCCCTGCATCCCAGGGATAAATCCCGCTTGGTCATGGTGAATAATTTTTAATGTATTGTTGGATCTGTTTGGCTAATATCTTGTTGAAGATTTTTGCATCCATGTTCATCAGGGAAATTGGTCTATAGTTCTTTTTAGTGGGGTGCCTGTCTAGTTTTGGAATCAAGGTAACGTTGGCCTCATAGAAAGAGTTTGGAAGTTATCCCTCCATTTCTATTTTCTGCAACACCTTCAAGAGAATAGTTGTTAACTCTTCCTTAAATGTTTGGTAGAATTTCCCCGGAAAGCCATCTGGCCCTGGACTCTTGCTTTTTGGCAGATTTTTGATTACTAATTCGATTTCCTTACTGGTTATGGGTCTGTTCAAATTTTCTATTTCTTCCTGCTTCAGTTTTGGTAGTGTATATGTTTCTAGGAATTTGTCCATTTCTTCCAGATTGCCCATTTTATTGGCATATAATTGCTCATAATATTCTCTTATTATTGTTTTTATTCCTGCTGTGTTTATTGTGATCTCTCCTCTTTCATTCTTGATTTTATTTATTTGGGTCCTTTCCTTTTTCTTTTTGATCAAACTGGCTAGTGGTTTACCAATTTTGTTAATTATTTCAAAGAACGAGCTTCTGGTTTCATTAATCTGTTCTACTGCTTTTTTGGTTTCAATAGCATTAATTTCTGCTCTAATCTTTATTATTTCCTGTCTTCTGCTGGGTTTGGGTATAATTTGCTGTTCTTTTTCCAGCTCCTTAAGGCGTAAGGTTAGGTTGTGTGTCTGAGATCTTTCTTCCTTGTTTAGGAAGGCCAGGATTGCTGTACACTTTCCTCTGATGACACCTTTGTTGCGTCCCAGAGGTTTTGGGTTGTGGTGTTATCTTTTCATTGACTTCCATATACTTTTTAATTTCCTCTTTAACTTCTTTGTTGGCCCATTCATTCTTTAGTAAGATGTTCTTCAGTTTCCAGGTATTTGTTACCTTTCCAAATTTTTTCTTGTGGTTGATTTCGAGTTTCATAGGGTTGTGTTCTAAAAATATGCACGGTATGATCTCGATCTTTTTGCACTTACTTAGGGCTGATTTGTGTCCCAGCATGTGGTCTTTTCTGGAGAACATTCCATGTGCACTGGAGAAGAATGTATATTCTTCTGCTTTAGGATGAAATGTTCTGAATATCCATTAAGTCCATCTGGTCCAGTGTGTCATTCAAAGCCATTGTTTCCTTGTTGATTTTTTTATTAGATGATCTGTCCATTGCTGTGAGTGGGGTGTTGAATTCCCTACTATTATGGTATTACTGTCAATGAGTTTCTTTGTGTTTGTGATTAATTGTTTTATATATTTTGGTATCCCACATTTGGCAAATAAATGTTTACAATTGTTAGGTCTTCTTGGTGGATAGACCCCTTGATTATGATATAATGCCCTTCTGCATCTCTTGATACAGTCTTTATTTTATTTTATTTTTAAAATTTTTTTTAATGTTTATTTATTTTTGAGACAGAGAGAGACAGAGCATGAACGGGGGAGGGTCAGAGAGAGGGAGACACAGAATCTGAAACAGGCTCCAGGCTCTGAGCTGTCAGCACAGAGCCCGACGCAGGGCTCGAACTCACGGACCGCGAGATCATGACGTGAGCCGAAGTCGGCCGCTTAACCAACTGAGCCACCCAGGCGCCCCTACAGTCTTTATTTTAAAGTCTAGATTGTCTGATATAAGTATGGCTTTTCCGGCTTTCTTTTGTTGACTATTAGCATGATAGATGGTTCTCCATCCCCTTACTTCCAATCTGAAGGTGTCTTAAGGTCTAAAGTGGGTCTCTTATAAACAGCATATAGATGGATCTTGTTTTCTTATCCATTCTGTTACCGTATGTCTTTTGATTGGAGCATTGAGTCCATTGACATTTAGAGTGTATACTGAAAGATATGAATTTATTGCCATTATGATGCTTGTAGAGTTGGAGTTTCTGGTGTTCTCTGGGCCTTTCTAATCTTTCTTTTGATATTTATTTATTTACTTATTTATTTATTTATTTCTATCCCTCTCTCTCTATATATATATATGTGTGTTTTTTTTCATCTTTTCTCCCCTCAGAGACTCACCCTTAAAATTTCTTGCTGGGCTGGTTTAGTGGTCACAAACTGCTTTAATTTTTGTCTGTCTGGGAAACTTTTTATCTCTCCTATTTTGAATGACAGCCTTGCTGGATAAAGAATCCTTGGCTGCATATTTTTCTGCTTCAGCAAACTGAATATATCCTGCCACTCCCTTCTGGCCTGCCAAGTTTCTGTGGATAGGTCTGCTGCAAACCTGATCTGTCTTCCCTTGTAGTTTAGGGACTTTTTTTCCCTTGCTGCTTTGATGATTCTCTCCTTGCCTGAGTATTTTGTGAATTTGACTATGATATGCCTTGTTGATGGTCAGTTTTTTTTTAATCTAATGGGGCCCTCTGTGCTTCCTGGATTTTGATGTCTGTGTCTTTCCCCAGGTTAGGAAAGTTTTCTGCTATGATTTGCTCACATAACCCTTCTACCCCTATTTCTCTCTCTTCCTCTTCTGGGACCCCTATGATCGGATGTTGTTCCTTTTAATGAGTCACTGATCTCTTAAATCTTAAATTGTGTTCTTTTGCCTTAATCTTCCTCTTTTTTTCTGCTTCGTTATTCTCTACAAGTTTGTCCTCTATATCACTGATTCTCTGTTCTGCCTCATCCGTCCTTGGTGCCACTGCATCTATCTGTGATTGCAGCTCAGTTATAGCATTTTTCATTTCATTCTATTTTTTACTTCTTTTATCTCTGCAGAAAGTGTTTCTAATCTATTTTTGACTCCAGCTAGTATTCTTATTATCATGATTCTAAATTTTGGTTCAGACATCTTGCTTGTGTCTGTGTTGGTTAAATTCCTGGCTGTCATTTCTTCGTGCTCTTTCTTTTGGGGTGAATTCCTTTGTTTTGTCATTTTGAAGGGAGGAAAGGAATTAATGAGGTAGAAAAATCAAAAATATGTTAAAATTAAAAAATTAAAAACACTCACAAGAAAACAAAATCTAATAAATTATGCTAGATTCTAGGTGTGTTTTGGTCTGGGTGTTGAAAGTGGTTCGACAGATTAGAGAAAAAAAGGGGGGAGAAATCGTTTGAGAATTTGTAAAAATGAATACACTGAACTAGACTAAAATGAGATGATGGAAGTAAAATATAATTTGAAAAAAATTACACAAAAGTAAAGAATATAGTAGAAAAAAATTAAAGAAAAATATTTTTAATAAAAATTAAAAGTAAAAATGATTTTTTGTATTCAAGAAAAGGAAAGAAATGAAAAAGAGAAAAAAATCGTTTGAAAATTTGAAAAAGTGAATACAGTGTAGTAGACTAAAATAAAATGATGGAAGTAAAACAGAATTTGAAAAAAAAATTACATAAAAGTAAAAAATATAGTAAAAAATTTTAAACAAAAATATTTTTAATACAAATTAAAAGTAAAAATGAAGTTTTTCACCTCCTGCATTCAAGTAAAAGAAAAGAAACAAAAAATAGAAAAAAGAAAACAAGAAAATTGTTTGAAAATTTGAAAAGGTGAATACACTGAAGTAGACTAAAATAGAATGATGTAAGTAAGATAGAATTTGAAAAATTACACAAAAGTAAAAAATATAGTAAAAAAATAAAGAAAAATATTTTTAATAAAAATTGAAAATAAAAATGAATTTTTTCTCTTTTTGTATTCAAGAAAAAGAACAGTGTAAAAGAGAAAAAAAAGAAAAAAGAAAGAAAATTGAATAGATGGACCTGCTACTAGATTGAAATAGGACTGAAATTACTTCGTTTTCCCCTAGAAGTCAGACTATGTAGCACTTTATTGTCCATAAACTAAGTAGGCGGTGAGACTTTGTTCTTGAAGAGCGAGGTTGGCCCAGTTGGGCAGGGCTCAGTGTAATAGGACCGTTCTCCACTAGATGGCGCTGCCAGTCTACTGGGTTGGATTGTTGCAGGGCTCATAGGTGCATATACGCATGCATGGGAGTGGTGAAAATGGCGTCACGCAGCTACCCAGTCTCTAGTATAGGAACTCTGTTCTCTCTGATCAGCAATTGTGCACCCGTCCTCTGTCTTTAGCTTTCATCCACTCCCTGCTTCTTCACTGTCCGTGAACCAGCCCCAGGCAGTAGCTCTCGCCTGAGTTTTGTTTCAGGTGTGGCTGTTTTCCCTGGCCTCTTACTTGTGAAGGACTGCGGCTTTGACCTATTTCGCCCCTCTGTGGGAGGGTCTTACCGAGCAATGGCTGAATGCCAGCTGCACCCAGGAATGCCTGCTGCTGCCGTTGCTCCGACACTGCGGCCAGGTCCCAGTCTGTCCCAGAAAAAGTTCACAAGGTAGTGTAGCAGCAGCGTTTCAGAGATTATGGAAAATCGCAACACACATCTGGCACCAGGCTTCACCCTTAACAACCTTGTTCCAGCACCAGTGAATGTGGCCATTTTCTGGGGTCTGCTGGGACCAGGTGACTTCAACAATCTCTACCAAATGTCCTTCCAGCAGTGGAACCGCTTTTCCCCATGTGGCCCAAGAACCTCCAGGACCCCACTATGCTCCTGGGGATTCGCCCTTCCCACCAGAGCACTGCCAGGTATTGAGCTTCGGAGTTGCAGCCTTTGCACTCCCCTTGTTTACAGTCTTAATGGAATTTAAGCCCTCTCCTTTCTCCCTTTTAAGTTTAGTCCCTGCAGCTGTTTCCAATTTTCCACTCTCTCTTCAGCTGCTTTTGGGGAGGGGTGCTTTTTCCCGTATTCTCCCCCACTCCAGTCTCCATCCTCTCTCCACCTGCAAAAGCAGCTCCCTGCCCACCCTGGCTTCTCTCTCCCCAAGTTCACCTCTCCGCACCACGTACCTGAATTCTGTGGTTCAGGTTGTACAGATTGTTGTGTTAATCCTACGATCAGGTTTCTAGGTGTGTAGGATGTTTCAGTGTTGGTCTGGCTGTATTTCATGGATACAAGACACACAAAAAAAACTTCCATGCTGTTCCATCATCTTGGCTCCTCCCCTAAATAGATTTTTTAAGTATATGTCAAATAGCTACTTGTTAGTCTGTTTTTAAAGTGAAAGATCACTTAGGGAGAGGAATTGAGATGCAAAATCCTACAACACTCTTTTAAGATAAAAACCTAAAAGTAGTGCAACTAAAAGTGAAAGAAGTATGTTCTTACATCCCAGTAATAAAGCATGAGAATTGTCATCGGCTGAGGCAAATGCTGAGATTCAGTTATTAAATGCAAAATAAAAAGGTAAGTTTTAGATTTTAGATTCTAAGATTCTGTTTTTTTTATATCTTTTTGTTTGTTTTTGAGAGAGAGAGAGAGAGACAGGCATGAGTGGGGAGGGATGGAAAGAGAGGGAGACACAGAATCTGAACCAGGCTCCAGGTTCTGAGCTGTCAGCACAGACCCCAAAGCAGGGCTCAAAGTCCATGTACCGTGAGATCATGATCTGAGCTGAAGTCAGACACTTGACCGACTGAGCCACCCAGGTACCCCATTTTCTCATATTCTATTTACTTATCAGTCTTCTTTTTGCAGCGGGAGTCATTAAATTATTTTTACTAATGATTTTAAATATACCAACAGGTATTTTGATCCTTCTGTTCACCATTGACCATTTCATCAAATAGTCCAGATTCCAACATATTTTATTCCTCTTCAAAATAAATAAGCAAAATATTCTTTTGCATTTGTGAATAGTCACTTTTAGGCTACACACTTTGTTTCCATCTCACCTCTTTCCATCTTTGCTTATTATATTAATCTGTCTCATCTTCAAGGATCTTTCTTTACCACTTCTGATGTTGTCTACCATGATTAAGGACTCTGATTACTTAATACTCCTGTCCACTCTCTTTTTATTTATTTTGTCCCACTGGAAGTGGAACAATTTATATGGTTGTTAAGTTGGGAAAGAAAGGCCAGAGCAGGCCCAGCTCAATTTCTCTCTTCTTTCTCCTGGGAAGCAAGAGTTCCCTTCTATTCCTCTAGAGGTAGGCTCTTTCCACCCTCATACGTGATTACCTCTAAGTCAATAAGTTTGCTATTAGTGATAGTTTTCCCAGGTGGAGGGAGGTGGGGGAAAGAAAAGGAAGGAATTCTATATTACTGACATTGTTCAAGATTGCTGATGAATGGTTTTGATTAAAAAGCAGACCAAGGCTTAGCCCATTGTGTTATTGTTTTTAAAAACTCTATAAACATTCCACCCCCTTACAGGGTCCATATAGGATGGGCCACTCCCTCTGTCTTGGCAAGCCCCAGTCTGCAGTTTCATCTGCTCGTCCCTGAACTATATTCCTTAGCTAGTCTTTGTCAGTATTAGCAATAATAACAATTTACGTTTCACCTTAAATACCTTACTCCTTTTCCTATATCTCATTTTGTTCAGAATCAGGCAAGAAAGATAGATGCTGTTCATTGGGCTCCTTCAAAGACTAACCCTGCTCTCATCCCACGGTAAGCTCTCCTTTGCAGGTGAGTGCCATTCATATTTAGCAAAACCATTGCTTAAATGTACACACTTCCTCCCTCAGGGGGGTGTCACACAGAAACTTTCATCTATACTAAAGAAACAATACTGGGGGGTGTGGGACCTAGGTTTCTTTGGAGAACATTAATCATCTCATGTTTATATTGTGTTATTAATAAAGCTGTTACCCATATTCTATGTACCAAGGATACAAGTCAAATGGCAAAAGGAAATTTCAATAAATAAAAGAAAGTGTTAAATAATTAAGAGTGCATCAAAACCATAATGCTTGAATATATCAGAACAATGGGTGTTTTGCTACATGAGAGAAATCCTGACTAGCATTTTACAGGCTGCATATAGGCTTCCATAAATTCATGGAGACAAAAATTAATCTTCAGTGTTCTCTAAAATAAGAAGTCCTTTAAAGAAGGAATGTTCCACCTTTTGTTTTGTCCTTTTATATTTTTCATGATACACTATTAGAATCATTGGTACTGTGAAAAATTATACAGTATACAGATTTACAAATTAGAATGACATGAAAATGAAAACAAATAGTTTGTTACTTTCTTTCTCAATACAAATATGATAGCCAAAAGAGACTGCTTTACCTAAGAAATAATTTCTGAACTCTTTAACAGATGAAAATAGTGCTGTTAATAGCAACTGATTAACCTTTGCTATCCAGGTATCCCAGAGCATAAACTACTCATTTAATGATATACTTAATAACAATATAATTTTTAACCTTTATTGAACATGTACTGTGTGCTAGGCACTTTGCTGAGAGCTTTTTTTTTTAAAAAAATGTTTATTTATTTTTGAGAGAGAGGGAAGGATAGAGTGTGAGTGGGGGAGGGGCAGAGAGAGAGAAAGAGACATTGAAACTAAAGCAGTCTCCAGGCTCTGAGCTGTCAGCACAGAGCCCAATGTGGGGCTTGAACTCACAAACCATGAGATCATGACCTGAGCCAAAGTCAGATGCTTAACCTACTGAGCCACCCAGGTGCCCTGCTGAGAGCTTTTTAGTTTGAAAAGTAACTATCTTTACTTCTTTTCTCACATTCATACTGCATTTTCATGTGCCCTTATACTTATGTGCTTATATGCCTTTTTCTCAGCAGACTGTACTTTCTTCACATATTGGTACAATTTTTAAATTACTGTTTTATCCATGTGGCTTGACACATAATAAACAATCAACCAGTATATTATGTACTTTAACAGAGCCATTGACTTTGAACACTCTTAATTAGAAATGAGAGCTAGAGAGAGTTGGATGGCGTATGTCATTTTCTAAAAAGAAGATCTAGGAATTCTACTAGGGAAATGTCTAGGTATGAGAGCAATGTAGACAGACAGCGAGATATGAATTAATGACCCTATAATTATTGCAGTTACTTCTTCGATCACATTTTTACTCTCCCTCAAACTATGAGGTAGATTTATTGTGAAATCTGGTTGTTTGGAAGCTACTACAACTTGACAGCTAGATACATTATGTGGACCAGAGTATCACCTAATATAAGGTGAATCAATAAAGTTCAAATAAAGTCATCGACAATGCTGATCCATCTAACAATTATATGGCATTGCACTACGCTTTCCTGACAGGCTTATGCTTTTATATCCCATTAAAGCATGGGAAATAACTCTAAAAATACTTCCAAATAAACTACAAAATAGAGTATGCCAGATATATTGGGCACTTTTTTACGGACAGCAGTTTAATAGTCCATTTTCCACTCTTGACTGTGAGAATATGATAACATTTTATGGATGACCCCTCCAATCTGTAAAAATGTTGTTATAGGTTTTTGAATGTCATATATTTCCTGTGGTATAACTTTCATCTTCTTTAAATTCTTAATTTCCCTGCCTTAAAAAAAGAACCCCTTTCATGCTTTGTATACAAAAAAAAAAAAAAAAAGCGTCAAATAAAAAATGCAGCTTCCAGTTCTGTGCTTTGGTTTTCTTTGGGAACAGAAGTGAGAAGATGTCTTTGCTTAGCCAAGAGTATATCCTGACACATTCCAAAAAGAGGTGAAAATGAACAAATAAAAAAAAAAGACTTCACCTGTATATATAAAAAAAATACATGTACTTTCAAGTACAATCTGGCTAATGTGTTTTTTTTTCTTTATGACTCGAGTATTTTCCAAATATCTCTGAGTTACACTAAAATAAAGAGTAAGCCAAACACTTTGGTTGCACTTTGCCAACAAGGTACTTGGGGGAGCATCCAACCTTTCCTTTGAAGTCCTTAATCCAATCCCTGATGGGTTGTCAGATGTCTCAAAGCAATAAGTGGCACCACCCTGTAGCTTAAATGTGTTGTGACACCAAATCCTAAACTTATCTAATTCTCTGTTGGTGTTATTATTTTTAGATGCACCACATATCTCTTCCAATAACACACATCGCCCTCCTACAGGTGAGGGGCTTTGAAATCTGCAAACTGACGAACTAGACCTGTCGTAACAACTCTTTAAATAAAGAAGCTACCTCATATTCCACTCTCCAAATATGCCAGAACATCAGAGTCCTGGGGTCACAGCTGTCTGCTGCTATGTGCCTGATTTGGTTGGCTCAGAGGCATGGAGAAAGTGTTTGCTATGTCGCCCAACTCCAGGTATGAAAAGAAAAAAAAAGTCACCTGGTTTTTATCAAAGGGACTTTGAATATTGCTCCTCCTGAGAAGGCTGCTAGCTGCTGTCCTTTCATGCTTACCCTTTATTCTGAAACACATCCTAAAGCCTTTAAAATCCATTGATGATTTGATGAGCTGCTCAGTCATAGTACTTTCTGTAGCAGGCATCCCAGCTTGAAAGTAAGTTATATTCACCCTAAGATTTATATGAGGGAACAAGGTGCCTCCTGAGAGAGAACTCGTACTAAGGATATTGTGATCCAGAGTTTTGTTTCAAGGATGGTGGGTCAGCATCAGAGAAAAAGGTCAAAGCTTTGACTTAGTTAATCCCTCAACCCAGCTTCCAGTGACATATACCTCAGTCTTTAGGCAAGTCCATGAGAAATGAAAGATGAGTTTCAAAAAGATATCCTTTGTTCTTTCCAGTATTATCTACTTAAGAAATTGAGCACATACCCGTCAGGTATGTTATTGCCAGCAGCTTCTACAACATTGAGAAGAAAAAAACACTGATGTCTGCAATAACAGGAGGCAAACATTGGTGCCCTTAATATTAGGCCCTGGCCGCTCCACCATGAAAATCAGTGCAAACAACCCTTTGGCAGAAGCCTTGGTATTGGTGCTTTGGCAACTACCATCACCAGCATTGGTGTATTCTTTAACAGAGTTCAATAAGAAAGGACTTGTCCCTTTTGGTCGATGGTGAACATCGACACATGGGTCCTATTTTTGTCATTGAGAGTAACAAGCAACACCAGTATCACAGAGACCTGGAATTAGAGGGGGAAGGGCTGAAAGAGTTGGCCCAAGAAATACATTTGCAACCACAGACTTGGAGATTTAGAACAATTACCTGGCAGGAAGCTGAAGAAATCTCACATTTTATAGTGTGTAGGGGAGAAATACAGTGAGTGATTTTAATTATTGTGGTGCTATTCTCACTCTTCTGCCAGAAAGTCTGGAATATATGTACAATATTAATGTTATTTAAAATAATTTAAGGCAAGAGGTTAGGTTGAATGTAGAGCTATTGACTCAGTAGGAGTATGACCTGGGTTTAGCATACAGAACTGGGATGTGTCCTCAAATGGAAAAAAAAAGTGATATTCTGAGAGAACTTTAACGTTCATTTCCTTAGATAATAACATATGTGTTGAGTGGCTGCTATGGGCCAAGTATGAGAACTACAGAGAACAAAACAAAGTCCCCACTCTCAGAAAGTTTATACTCGATTGGAGGAGATAGGCGACAAACAGGTGAACAACTTAATATGTAAAGTAAAATCATATATTGAAAAATATTATGAAGAATGACAAGAATAAGTTACCAGAAAGTTACAAGTAATGTGATTTTAGATATGGTGGCTGGGGAAGGCTTCTTTGAGCCGGTGATCATGGTAAGAATCAGTAGGTGAGATTTAGCAGTTTTGCTATTTATAAAGACTATGATTTTGCTGTAACTACTTTATATGTCTCTTTCTAATTCCCATGGCATATGCATACTTTGAAAATTGAATGCTGTTTCACAGTGGAACACATAAAACTATTGATTCATTTTCCTCTTGAATGCTTGTAGTTTTTTTGTGTCAGGTCTTTAGATGGGTAAGATTTTATTCTACTTACAAACAGGTCTGCATTCTTCCTAACTACACTTATATATTCTGTCTCCTATTCCATTTTAAAATCTTACTTATTTGTAACTATTTAGCTATGCCTATGTAGATATATATATTCCTATTCATATACTTACAGTCTATATAAATCGATATAGAAACAAAGGCATGCTATTCTTGATACAGATAAAGAGACCAACATAGACATACATAGAGATCAGCAGCTACAATTTTCTATACTGGTCTCTGGCCTCAGCTGTGGTCTTACATCATGAAATTATGTGTGGTTGGAGAAGTTCCCAAAATGTGGTTTCACCTGTACAGAGTTTGAGGAAGACTAACTCTGAGAAGTGTGCTGATCAATGCTGTTGTTTCAGAAGTCCAGAGCAAATGCAGCTGCTGTTTCTTCTGAGGCCAGAGTCAAGAGAGAGCAAGTCTACCTTGGTGAGGGTATTTCCTTTTAATTGGGTGTCTATAGACACAGATTTTGAAATTTCTCAGAGACAGCATAATCCTTTATTTTAATACTTAACTTCATTTTGATAGAACCAGAATATGGTTCGTAAGTTAGGTCTTCATACTTTAAACAAACACAGTTAAGAGGACAGGGCTCAGAGCTATTTGTATACATGTTAAAGAAGACAAGGCACTGGGTGGCTCAGTCAGTTAAACTCCTAACTCTTGGTTTCACCTCAGGTCATGATCTTGAGGTTCTTGAGTTCAAGCCTTGCATCAGGCTCTACTCTGACAGCATGGAGCCTGCTTAGGGTTCTATCTCTCCTCTCTCTCTCTCTCTCTCTCTCTCTCTCTCTCTCTCTCTCTTTCTGCCCTCCCCTCCCATACATCTTCTCCCTCTCTTTCTCTCTCTCTTTGTCTCAAAGTAAATAAATATTTTTCTTTAAAAAAAATAAAAACTGGGTGACATTATCACACTTTTCTGCAGGCTTAATATCCATTTGTTGATATAAGACACACAAAGGGAAAAAACCATGCAAATAGAAGAAATAAATGATATGCAGGAGCTATGATGACAAGATAGAATAAGCTAGAATAAGTGCCAAGGGAGTATTACTGGTATAGACTGTGCCTACAGTGATCACAAGCTGTAGTTAAGAAAGCTTTGGCAAATACATGAGAACTAGAGCTAAAATCTCAAAGGAGTTCATTTGGGGAGATGGGAAGCCATTGATGGGTAATGACTGGAGGAGGTGGGACAAAGACATTTTAGAAAATAACATCATGCAATGAAATGGAGAGCAGATTAGAAAGGGGGAGAGGCAATCAGATAACATTATATTTTAAACACTATCTTGACATTGAAATTTGCTAATTTGGTGGGAAGTTCTATGTTTAGACTTTACCAGGAAGAAATTGGTGTTTATAATAATGCACTCATTTGCTAAGAACACGGATATCGCAGCAATTCTTTTCAATTATTTTATTTCCCAAGAGGACTGTTAGTTGCATAAATTAAATGCTTAAACTAATTTCTTTCAAAAATGAGGAAAGTGCTTTGAAAATTAGATATATGGTGCCAATGGGGAATAAAAGTAAATGTACAGACAAAGTCCATGGGGAAGGAAAATAGTCAGATAATAGAGTGAAGACAAGGTTGGCAATCTTAGCAAAGATGAAACAACAGATGGGGTATAATATTTGTGAGTCCTCACACAGATGGTTCACCAGATGGATTCTGCCGGGTTCATACAGCTTATGTGTATTTTTCAGCTGCTTATCATGATAGGCAAGCCCACTTCTGTGCAGGCAAAATCTTTGCTTGGTTCAGATTATTGAAATATAACACTGGAATAAATTGGTAGTTGGCAACCTAATATAAAGTGTTTTTATTAACTGCCATTTCTAATTAGACAGATACATGCCGATAATATTATTTTGAAGATATTGGAATTTAAAAAGAACTCCTAGGTCATGACTTACAAAACGCTATTCAGGGACTTTATGTAGGTTAGAAGATTTGGGGTGTTTAATTCAGATTTCAGCCATGGTTTCAGACTATCATCTTTCGGAACTTTATTTTTAAAACTAATTTCCACTGAAATAACAGTAAAGAATGTAGGATTTAATTAGGTCATAACTGAAGGATGATTTAAATAAAGAAAGAAAATATTTCTTTGTAAATTAAATCCAATCTGCAATTGGCACTCAATATACTGCATTTGGTTGATACTTATACTAGTAAATATCTAGTTAAAATACCAGTAAGTATCATAGTAAATGATGAAAGCCAGTATTTTTAGCAACTACTGTGGCGTGTGTGTGTGTGTGCGCGCACAGGCGCACTAATTTTGAAAGAAAGATTCAGTACAATTCAGAATCATTTTCATTGGCTAATGGGACTTCTTAGAAAGAACATGCCAGGGCACCTGGGTGACTCAGTTGGTTGAGTGTCTAACTTCAACTTAATTCATGATCTCACGGTTGGTGAATTTGAATCCCCCTTCAGACTCTCTGCTGACATGTCAGAGCCTGGAGCTTGCTTCAGGTTCTGTGTCTCCTTCTCTTTATGCTCCTCCTCCTCTCACACTTTCTCTCTCTCTCTCTCTCTCTCTCAAAAAATAAACATTAAAAAAATTTTTTTAAGAAAGAACATTCCTTAAATAAAAAGGAGAATCAAGAATATTTAAGCAATTATGCTTTCAATTAATTATTCCTCATTAAGATGTATTTCTTTACATTTTTAGTCCAAACAAGGGCTCTATTTTATTTGGGGGTTGCCCTTTCCACTGTCACAAGATGAGGTCTTTATTCATGTGATTTTAAATTCTAGCATGAGGGATTTTTCATATTGTAAGTAGCTATTGTAAGGCATCGATTTGTAGCATGAACGGAATCTTATCTGTCTGGAGACACTACATAAGGCTGGAAACCAGTAACTCCAGACAGTTTCAGATATAGTTCTCTTTAAAGACAAATATATCAATGGCAGAGTGTTTTAAATAGAACATATAGAGAGTTGTATTCTTTTCCAAATATTTTTATGTTATTTATTTCATTTGAATCATAGCAGTCATTTGAGGTCAGCGTGGCAAATATAAGCATCTCCAATTATAAATGAGAAAACTGGAACTTGTGTAAAATGAATGACGAATAAAAACTTGCACACTTGGTCGATGGAAGAGCTTGAACTCTGGCTCACTGCTTTCCAACAAATACTTACTAAGAGCCTAGTATCAACTAGATGTAGTTTGTGTTACTCTGCTGAGTCCTGATGTGAAGTATACAAAGTCAAGGACCCTAGACATTGTGTCTATACATAAAGGAACCAAACCACATTGAAGATTTTATTTAGTCTTTCAATGATTAGTTTTATGTTTAGTAATAAGTACCACTTTTTTATTTTTAGTTGGAATTTGAGGATTTATAGGGAAGAGAGAAAGCACTTACTATCAAGACACTTATAGTATATATTACAGCATAATATGATCACAGTTATGTGCTACTAAGTCCACTGGAGGAAATTAAAGAAAGTATAAAGGCCAAAGTGACACGTCTGGTGATTCTTGAAGAAGTTGAAACAGCAGTCAGAAGAGGGACAAGGTCCTTCCTGAAAGAAAGAGTAGTGCATACAAATTCAACACATATAAGAATGCACAAAGATTTCAATATTGCTCATGCATAAAATCTACACCGGGGAGTGGCAGAAGATGAGAATGGACAGAGAGAGAGCCCACAAATCATGACCATGTCATTGAGTCTGTGAGGAGATTAAGGCTTCTATCCCTTAAGCAATGTAAAGCTACTGGAAGTTTTAAATAGAGGTAAAGTTGGTGAGGTATTAAAAATGATCATTATCGACCACTTACGGGAGATTTTTACAAAAATATAATGAGAGGAGATAATAGGATCTGAACAAGGCTAAAACAAGTAGGAATGAAAAATAATAGAAATATTGAGGTGTTTGAAATGCAAGGACTTAAGTGATTGCATTTGGAAGGGGAAAAGCATATAGGGTTGCAAGAGTATGAAATGACTCTCAGATTCCGAACTTGTACCATTTAATGGATTATGATGGCATTTATCATAAGAATTAAAGAAGAATCAGATTTGGTTGTTGGTGCTGAGATGAGGGGAAGTAGAAGTGGAGCTGAGTATACATTTAGGTTCATTTTTAACAAGCTAGGTTTCAATTATCTAAGGGATAGCCAGGTTCAGTAGGCAGTTACTTACAGAACTCTGGTGGCTTGGATACAGATTTCAGCAGAAAGCATCATGCATTTAGGTGTTGAACCCTTTCCCAAATGGCATTCCCCAGGAAGAATAAAGTAAGAATAAAGACAGAGACAGGGGAGCACCAAAAGACAGATACAGGAAAATGATAAGAAGCCTCTAACAATTATTCTTAAGACTTCTTTCAAATAATTAGTTTTCTTCTCATCTGTCACAAGAAAAAGAGACTGTGAATTTCATATTTAATTATTTATATATTATATTTTATTTATCATCATATGTTTAGCACCAGTAATAATTATGCTTAGGGTAAGAACTAAATAACATTTTATTGCAAGCATGAATGAATGATATTCAAGCAACACTCAGGAAAGCGTACAGAAGGGGAGGAAAAGGAGAAAGATCAAAGAGATTGGCAAATCTGGCAGAGAATAAAATAAAGTATATTCTCAATCCCTGTAACAAAAGTGTGACTTTAAAAATAATCTGAACACTTGAATTGACACATGCTGGATAATATCTCTAATTTTTCTTCCTGAAATTATAACATTGTGCTTTAGTAAGAATAAAATAGAAAAAATATTATCGGAATATGACTTTACCTAGAAAATACATCATCTGAAATTCATTCATCGTTTAGGTCATCTTAATTTTCCATGTGGACACAGATACATAATATCAAATTTAACCACAGCTCAAGCCAAGATTCTGTGGCTTGTTCAACATTATGGCTCTGTAACAAATCCATTTATGGCACAAAAATTGATTCATTAAGATAAATAGAAACCTATGAAAGCCAGCAGTTCTACAATTTTTGCCTTTAAATACATGTAGGTTCTGTTTCTTTATTTTCTTATGCTGTAAATGGGTAATCACTATATAATCAATCTGTTTGACATTAAAGTATTTATGTTTCTGAGAAACACCATGTTGGTCATCTTACAAATGCTTCCATTACGTTGTTATGACCTAAATCATAAATCCATTTGCTTTTTCACCACATTGTTTGGTGGTTTATGTTCTCATTCTTAAATAAATGTACACGTATTTTTATTAACTAGTAAGTTATCACTATGGGCATTGTTACAAGGTTTTCTATCTTATTTTTTTGGAAATGCTATGCTTTAGTAGAAAAACCGTGAGTGTGTGCGCACATGAATGTGAAATATTGATTGCCTAGAATATCCACCATACTTCCCATGCTCTCTTGCATTTGATTACATACACTGTTCTCATTCTAGACTGTAATCTTTCAAGAAAAAAAAGAAAAACATGTATATTTTGTTCCGCATTTCTTTGACTTCTTATCCAATCCCATCTATATACTGCTTGCTGCCAAAGAGATTTTTTAAAACTTTTTTTAATCTTTATTTATTTTTGAGAAAGAGAGAGACAGAGCATGAGCGGGGGAGGGACAGAGAGAGAGGGAGACACAGAATCCAAAGCAGCCACCAGGCTTGGAGCTGTCAGCACAGAGCCCAACACGGGGCTTAAACTCACGAACTGCAAGATCATGACCTGAGCTGAAGTCAGATGCTTAACCGACTGAGCCACCCAGGCACCCCCAAAGAGATTTTTTACAAATATAATTGTTATTGTTATTATTATTTTTTTAATTCTCTACTTGAAACTTCACTGGTTCTGTAAATAACTAGGGGATAAACCTAAATTCCTTAGTGTAACCTACAAGCTTCTCTGTAATCTGGCTCCTGCCTAAACTGGATTTATCTTTTTCTTCCTCCCAGGCTGTTTCTTGCCTCAGTGCCTTGGATCATGTTGATCCATGGCTTGCAATGTTCTCAGATCAGCCCATACTCCTCTTTCTTCCCTTCTGTTACCTCCCAGTTTTCTGTTTGAAAAATTCAGGTCATGTCTTTTTCTATATAAAGTGTATTCTGTGTCTATTCACCTGGGTGGAAATGACAAGTATGGTGCCTGCATTTTTGCTTTTACCATACTAGGGTGAAACGTCTATCACGCCACCCTTCACAACTGGTTTTGTATTAGTATTATCTCTATCTCTCTCTCTCTCTCCCTCTACTTTTACCTTTATTCTTACCTATATATACACCTATAATTATATCTATATCTCATGTATATATCTATCTATATCTATATCATCTATATCTGTATCTATATATACTTGTATCTATATCTATCTAAATCATCTATGTATAATCTGTAATGGGTATGTTAGGATATCATTTAAAACCAATGACCAAGTTCTACTCTCTCAGAAAGTAAGGATATATTTGGATTGTAACAAGTATTTAATTAACATGTCTAGCTGAATGTGTGAATTAATGAATGCAAACACTTTTGTTTCAATGCAAGAACTAGTAGAAGAAGCAGATAGACAGAAAGATACCAATTCAGTAGTATGTAGTAAATAAGAACATGGGTACTGGGATCAGGACACCTCATCAGTTCTAACTTCAAAATATCTCCAGAATTTGATCACTTTTTACCATTCACCTCTACAACTCTGGCCCTGTCTGCCCTACCGTCCTTTCCTGGCTCAATTCTTATAAGAACCTCCAAACTGATTCTACCTGCTTCTACCATTGACCTCTATGTATTTTAATACAGTATTTTAATTTTAAATCCTTTTTAATATGGTAGACATAAAAAATCATTTAAAATGTAAACCAAATCATTTTGTTCATTTGTTCTAACCTACTGGATGCTTCTTTTGGAGTATAAACCTGAAATCCTTCCTATGGTACATAAGGCCTTTTATGATCTGCCATCATATCTTCCAGCCCTCTCTCTCTTACTAACTTTGCTCCAGCCACCTTGGCATCTTTGTTGCTTATGGATCATGCTGGGCACATTTTGTCCTCTGAGATATTAATCTAAGGATTTCTTTGTATTAGAATGCTCTTCCCTGTCGTAGCTACTTCACAAACCCCATATCTCATTTAAATCTTTGCTCAGACATTAGCTTTTTCAATGAATTCTGTTCTGGCCACGCTTTTTAATACTGTGATCAACCTACTTATCTTTATGCCACTCGATCACCTTAGTGCCCCCATGTAGTGGTGGCCATGAAAATTCCCTGCTGAGATCTACTGCAGACCAGCACCGATTGACTAATGTTTCAGTCACTACCCTTCTCGATAAATCTCAGATGATACCCCCGTCCTTCTGTTCTCTCCAAGATTCTCATTGGCTCCTAGATAGTAAATGAACATCATTGGAGGTTTAATGAAGGCTCGTTCTAGCAAGGCATGGGGCTCCTTTAATGGCAGATTTTGCCTTAAGGACTCCCCATCAGACTTGCCAAACCTTTCCTAGAACTGTGTTATATTCAAGAGTCTTCCTCCTCAATCCCCCCTCCTTTCTTCTCTCCTTTACAAGAGTCATACCTGCATTATGGTTTGAAAGCTCTTCTTGCCTTCTCTGGATTCCATCTCTTTCTCCTTCATGAGAGTTTTCCCAATAAATTTATTGCATGTCTATTCCTGACTTGACATCTGCTTCTTAGAAGATTTAAACAAACATGTTTGCTATACTTTCTCTTTTCTCCATGGCATTGATTTGTGCCTGGATTTTGATTTAAATTTTTTTTAATGTATATTCATTTTTGAGACACAGAGAGAAATAGAGCATGAGCGGGGAAAGGGCAGAGAGAGAAAGAGACACAGAATCCAAAGCAAGCTCCAGGCTCTGAGCTGTCAGCACAGAGCCCGATGCGGGGCTCTAATTCACAAACCACGAGATCATGACCTGAGCTAAAGTCAGACTCTCAACTGACTGAGCCACCTAGGTGCCCCTGGATTTTGATTTATAATGATGACTGAGTGATGAGACAGAGAAGTCAATATCATTGAAAGAAGATTTTTATTACTCACAGTTCCTGAGAGGAGGGGACGTGTTATACTATGCAGGGCTACAGGGGAAGCACCAGGTTCAGTTAGGAGGAAGAAAGAAGAATGAAAGGAAAGCATGGCTCAGGGCCTTCATTGCATTTTCTGCAGGAAAGTCATGGTGGGGCAGGGAAGCAGCTTAGAGTTGGCTAGTTTGAATAATGTCAGCAGGTTCTAGCTATAAAGATGGTGTCTAATCGTCTGGCACCTGGACCTGGATGTTTATGGCAGGGGAAGTATTGACTAGGTGTGTGAGTTGGATAAAGAAGGTAATTTGGGGTATGCACTCAGGATTGGTTAGAAGGTTTAGGATTTGATGTCATGTGCCTGTGAAACCTAGATTGCAGGAGATTTGTCAACAATTTGGGTTGTTAGTTTGGCCCTATAATTAATGGGTGTGATTAATAGATTAATAGATATAAAATCTAAAACAAACAAACAAAAACACCACACAGAACAAACATGTATTATCTTCTAACACAAAGGTTGGCAAACTACAGCCCATGGGCAAAGTCCAGATTACCACCTGTTTTGCAAATTCAGTTTTGTTGGAATACAGCCATGCTCATCTGTTTACACATTATCTGTAACTACTTTCACATTACAATGGCAAGGTTTAGTAGTTACAACAAAGACCTTATTGCCAACAAAACCTGAAGTATTTACTGTCTGGCCTTTAGAAAAAGTTTGCCAACACCTGTTCTACTGCCTTATCTACTTATTTAATGTTCATTGTTGGTTGTCTCATTTTCCCCAATAGAAAGTAAGCTGCATAATGACAGAGATAAATCTTTGTTGCATTCATTAATATGTGCCAGGAAACAACACTGGTGCTTAGCATATAATAGGTATACAATCAACATTTATTGAATGAATAAATGAGTTCAGACAAATTTGTATTCCTAACCCAGATCTTTTAATTAGTGATTATGTGATATGAACAAATTCCCTAAAATTTCTTAATCTCAGTTTTGTCATATAATAATAAAGCCTGCCACAAAGGGTTAGTTTGGGCATTAAATGATATCATTCATAAACAATGCTTAACGCATGCCTGAATCTAGTAAGCATTCAATAAATGTTAGATATTTCATAGAAAGTGTAATTTTTTCACTTAACTGTCTAATTTTAGAAAAATTCAACATAGTAAGTATTAATCCATGTATATATAATAGAGATTTAATTGGAAAAAACATATCAGTTCTGTCTAGAACAGGGTTAATAATATTTCCTATATGTAGCATAGGGTATGGGAAGGACAGTTGAGATTTAATTTATAACAGTATAGAAAACTGAATAATGAAAGATGTGATATGAATTTGGATGCTTTTCACTCTTCTAACTTCAAGTAAAAGCAATCAGAAAATAAAATACTAGAACAATCTCTTTGTATTTTGTTTTTCATATATATAGTGTTGTAGATATGAGAGCAATTGAATTTGACATATTCAAGCATTTAAGCCATTTATCAACTTTATCATATGTGAATAAGAAACCCCCTCCCTTGTAAATGTTAGGCTATTTATATTTCAAGGGAGTTTGAATCTCTTTTAGGAGACATATCACAGATCTATATATGAAAGATCTTAGCTTGAGAAGCATTGAAAAAGTACATTTTCCCCCACAATAGCATAAGTCTTGATAAGTTGCAATTGTTACTATGGTATTTATGTTCTGCTTAGTACACCTGCTTTCTCTTATTCATTTCCTACTCCTTCTCACTGTATTCCCAATCACTTGCACCCCAGCCATTCTTCTGATACTCTCTTTGTCAAAGTCACTAATGATATTTGGATCCCACAGTGGGTGATATTTCTCAGTCTACACCTTCATTTTTCAGAAGCATGTGAAATAGATTACCATCCTTGTCTTTGTCTGTTTCTTTGAAATTATACCTTCCTTGTTTTCATCTTAGCTCTTTTGCAGCTCGTTCTCAGTCTCCTGAAGTGCTCTCTTCCCTCTGCTCACCTCACAGGCTTCCGGTTTACATCTTCTTCCTTCTTGTTCTAAAATCTATACTTTTGGGGCACCTGGGTGGCTCAGTCAGTTGAGCATCCTACTCCAGCTCAGGTCATGATCTTGCAGTAGCTCACTGCTGTCTGCCTGTCAGCACAGAAACCTCTTTAGATCCCCTGCCCAACCCCCCCACCCCCACCCTCTCTGTCTCTCTGCCTCTTCCCACTTAAGCTCTCTCTCAAAAAATAAATAAAACATTTTTAAAAATTTATAAAATATCTATTTTTATTTGTTCTTGTGGTTTTAGTCATCATCAGTGTCTGATGATTCCCAACATCTATTGCTTCCTTTGAGACTTGTTTCCTGGGCTCCAAGCACTTATTTAAATATTTATGTAGAAATGGATGAGTATTTCTACTTCAAATTCAACATTTCTAAACTGAGATTATCTTACCACTCAAGGCTGTCCCACCTCCCATAATTTTATCCCAATAAATGATACCATTTGCTTCTGGTGTACCAAGCAAGCAATTTGGAAGACATCATAGACAACTCTTTCTCACTCTATAAATACTTAGAATAAATCATGAAGCACGGTTGAGTCATTTTATGTGGATACTTCTTAAAGCTGTCTACTTCTCTCCCTCTCCATTACTATTATTCTAGCTCATACTGTCATCATTTCTTTCCCGCATTATTAAAATTCCTCTTTGTTATTATAACATCCAGGCTTGGTCTCTTCCACGTTCAGAGACGTAGAATAATTTTGGACAGACAGTAGGTGAATATTCTAATCATTCACTTTTGTAATTTCTCTGTTTGTCTAACAAATCCCCTTATCTTACTACTTTGATATAAATTAGTTAGGTTTTAATTTACCTGTGGTTTAAATTAAATTGGCTTTAGATTTAGCTTATATTTCAAGTCAGATATAGACTTTGATTTAGATTACATTTAGATTCAGATTTAGATTTAATATAGATTCTCCTAATAGCTACTGCTAAGAAGCTTGAAAACCTTTTCAAATATTTATTTGCCATTGAGACGCCCACCATATTCTTTCTCCAAATATCTAGTGCAGATGTTTTCAAACTTCTCACACCCTCAAAGCTTCTCAAGAACTTTTCAGACTTTTAAAAAATATAAGAACTCTGAATCACTTTTGTTTATGTGAGTTCTATATACCAATTATAAAATAAAATGAGAAAACATTTAAAATATTAGTTCAGTTAACATCACACAAATAAACATATTTTTGTGAAAAATAATTATCCCAAAAAATATGTGAGAAAAGTATTTATTATTTTTGCAAATCTCTTTGAATCTGGTTAAACAGAATACAGCTTGTGATATTGTGATTTATAATAAGAAATATGTATTTGGTCTTTCTCCCTTTTCCTGGTAGAAAGCTCCCCAAATCCTTGGAATTTGCTAAAGTGTCTGAGTGATAAAGGTGTCTTTTGTTATGTCATCTTTTGTTACGTTAATGACTTTGGACAACACCCAAAATAGGGGCTGGTTTCTAGTGGAAGCAGCCAGGTGTTGAGAGGGTTGGAACTTTCAGTCCCACCCCCCGCCTCTGGAGAGGCAGCTGGAAATTGAGTTCAGTCACCAATGGTCAGTGTGTAAATCAATCATGCCTATATAATGAAGCCTCCATAAAAACCCAACAGGCTAAGGTTTGGAGAGCTTTCAGGTTGGTAAACACGAGGAGGTGCTGGTGTTATTGAAACTCACCTTCGTGCTTTCGAGTCAAAACATAAGGCAAAGGCAGAGTTTGGGATAAAGAGGAAGGATAAATGTATTGCTTTGCCAGGCAAAGGAGGCTGTAGTAAGTCCTTCAAAACTGCAAGCCCACCCAGAGGCAGGGACTGGAAGGGTCTATAGGGAAAATGCAGGATCTAGCCAGTTTCAACAGGAGTTATGTTTGTGCCCGCAGCCTCCTAGTTATTTTCCGAGTAGTACTAGGTTCCTAAAACAAAAGGTTTGTTACAGAACCACACTTGATTACTGGCAGAAAAACCAATCAGTACTCTGAGATCTTGGTGGATCAGAGTTTTATTTTACACTGGAAAGCAGGGCAAGAAGAAGAAGCCAGAAGAGGAGTCTCTAAGCTACGAACTAGAGCTTATGTTAGTCCAGTTGGCCATTTTATGGTGCATAACTTTACTTATTTTCCCAAAATGTTAAGAAGGGAGGAGAGAATGTTTGTAGAAGAGAGCAAAAAGTTTCCTTAGTTTAAAATTGAGCCTCTCGGAAGTATTAATGTAGCCATTTTTATTTTATTTTATTTTTATTTTATTTTATTATTTTATTTTATATTTGAGAGAGAATGAGAACACAGGGAAGGGCCAGAGAGAGAGGGAGACAGAATCCCAAGCAGGCTCTGAGCTGTCAGCACAGATCCCAATGCAGGGCTTGAACCCACGAATCATGAAATCATGACCTCAACCAAAATTAAGAGCCAAACACTAAGCTGACTGAGTCATCCAGGTGCCCCACCATTTTAATTTTTATTCAACTTTTTATGCTTTTAAATGGTTTCCCTGGGAAAGTGGTGCACCTAGAGAGAGCACAGAGGCTTTGCACCCTTTCCTCATATACCTTGTCCTATGCACTCTCTCATATGGCTGTCCCTGAGTTATATCCTTTCATAATAAAACAGTGATCTAGTAAATAAAATGTTTTTCCTAGTGGCTCTAGCAAATTAATTGAACCTGAGGAGGAGGTTCTGGGAACATCTGATTTATAGCCAGTTGGTCAGAAGTGCAGGTAACAACCTGGGTTTGTGTCTGAAGTCCAAGGAAGAGGTTGTGAGAACCAACAGTCTATATATAGACAGTGGGTCAGAAGCACAGGTAATGACATGGGCTTGTGGCTGGTGTCTGAAGTGTGTTTGGGTGGGTGGGGGCATCTTGTAGGACTGACCCCTTCACCTTTGAGATCTAAAACTATCTTTGGGTAGATGGTGTCAGAATTGAGTTGAATCCTCAGCCACCCTGCTGGTGTTCAAGAATTGCTTGGTTGTATGTGTGGGACACCACCGCCCCCCCCCACACACACACATACATGCATACACATTGGAATTGGTCTCAGAACACTAAATTACAGCCAGATTCTCATATTTACTCCGAATTCAATCTGTTGCCCTATGCTGTTTTAGTTGAAGTATATGAACAAAATCTGGCCTCCTACAGAATTATACTCATAAAATAAATGCAAGGGTATTTTAATTTCCTTTCAGATAATTGTAAAGGAGACTTTTATATTACACCCAAACTTGACTATTGGCAATTTCTTAAAAGTTACTTGTAATGTCGAATCTAAAACCATATCAGCAGGGTTTTAGTACTTAGTTTCAATAGATTCCATTAATGCATTTTGTCCTTGGTATCAATTTTTAACCCATACATAACTTTTTTTAATCATATGATGCATTTACCATTTGGAAAATATTGGCTCCCTGAATTATCCATGTCTTCTAAATATGAACATATTTTATAATACAATATTAAATAAATAATCATATCTGTTAATATGTCAACCAGTCTCCTCAGGAAACTTTTTAAATATTGAAAAGATATAAAGCCTATCATGGCAGATACAAGTTTTATGACATTTGAATCTTTGCTTAAAAACTCAAATTTTTAATTGGTAATAATACTGTTGGCCATGTTCTTTGTGGGGATATGCTTCCTTTGTTCATTCTCAAGAAAATGTCTGCCAGCTACCAAACTGTGAAACCCATTGTTTATGCATCAAGTCTTTGTTTCCATTAAACATATTGTTTCATGAAAAAATCCAGTTCAGCTCATAACTCAAACATTTTTTTTTTCTTTTTTTTCTTTTTTTTTATTTTTTAATATATGAAATTTACTGTCAAATTGGTTTCCATACAACACCCAGTGCTCATCCCAAAAGGTGCCCTCCTCAATACCCATCACCCACCCTGCCCTCCCTCCCTCCCACCCCCCATCAACCCTCAGTTATAACTCAAACATTTACACAAGTGCTTTGCTAGAAGATAATCATTGTACTTCAGCAGGCAACAGAAAATATTTTCTTGTTTTAAGTTTGTCACAGAGATTATTTGACACAGTGACATGCTCAGGAATTCATATTTAATGTTTTTTCTTTTTCTTCAAGACCATTCTTAAGTTAAAAAGCTATTTCATTAACTGTGAGTATGTGACAGTGACGATTACAATGAACACCCATGTAATGAGCTGCCACTGTGCTAAGGCACCAGTTGTCACTGTCACTGCAAATGTTACACAGTGAAAAGTAAAATGAGTTTTAGTATATTATTATGAAAATGTTTAGAACTGTGGACAACATTCTGACAACTCCAGATATCTTTTCTTGTAACTCTATCAATGTATAGAATATTAAATTTTTAGGAATTTGCAAAAACAGAAAACTTTAATGCAAGAGTAAAACAATGAAAACGGAGGAAGAGATGAGCAATTTTTTAATTTATTTAGGAAGAAAATTTTCCTAAATTACGTACACTATCTCCAATATATGTATTTATATTCACTTTTATTTTTCTTTCTTCAAGAAGGTTTCCTAGACAATATGTTTTTCTTTTTATTTACTCATATAGAACTTTCAATCTTTTGATTTGTTATAATAGTGCATTAAGAATAGGAGTTACTTAAAAAGATGTTAAATGTTGCCAAAGTTACAGACCAAGAAACCTATAGTTAGTTCTATTTTTTCTAAGTTTATTTTCAGAAAGAAAGAGAGAGACAGCATGAGTGGGGGAGGAGCAGAGAGAGAGAGAGACAGAGAGAGAGAGAAAGAGAGAATCCCAAGCAGGCTCAGTGCTGTCAGTGCTGATTGAGGCTCGGCTCAATCCCACCAACTCTGAGGTCATGACCTGAGCGGAAATCAAGAGTGTCACGCTTAACCAACCAAGCCACCAGATGTCCCATAAACCTATAGTTAGTTCTGGTCAAGTACTGAACAAACAGATTTAATATATTCATTACACATCTAGCCCTTTCCTGGGGATAGGGGTGGGCAGAAGGAATAGCAGGGTTGCATGTGAGTAATACTTTAACACTTTGTTGAGAAACTTAAACTAAGACTGACTAGTATGACAGAGATTACTTGCTAAGAACAATAATTAAATCAGCTCTTTTATCCAGATAAATCTAAATCAAAACAATGCAAACAAAATGGGTTTAGCAAAATAATTAAAAACACAAAAAATGAAAATAATGGTAATTATAGGAACTGTCACTTTAAGACAACTGTGTACACAATAGTGTTTTTAATATTGATCTTATTACCTTGCTTATTTATTTCTTCAAAATCAGTCCTGATGTTGAAACTGTAGGATGAAAATGACTTTTTGTCAACAACAGAAAAGATCTAAAATGAATTTTTTTCTGAAGCCCAAAGAGACCTGATAATGAGAAGTATTCTCATATTTCTCAGGTTGCTAACAAAAAATTGAGGTATTGTATCATGGATTGTATTTATGATATGGTGTTATTTTCAAGAGGTCAGAAAACACTTGTTTTTTAGCTGTTTAATATTTTCTGTCCCTCTGTCTCCAAATTAACAGAGTGAAAAATGTATTTTATGGATCTAATCTTAAAGAAAAAAAAATATTGGGTAAAACTCAATCTGTGACAACCTTGTGGAGATAGTCTCATTTGTAAAATCATCAAAATGCTTCATGTCAGAATTATTTTGCCCTTTAACAATTCATTGCACAAAACCTAGTTTACAGATTTACTTACCTCACAAGGTCTTAAGATCTACTGTTACATAGTCAGAACATTGCTACTTCTAGACACAATGTGCCTTCTCCAATGGAAATGATTTGGTGGTCTATAATTATAAACCTGCCTTAACTGACTCCGACTTTATAGCAGAATAGTACAGAACCCTGTCTTATTCTTCTGATGGTTCCAGAAAAAAAGAGTAACTGAGAATGATTTAGAATTCTAATCTTCAAATTATGCTTGTCTCAAGATTTGTCACTGTCATTTGCTTTATTTCAACTCAGTGAACATGTCCTCACTAGATGACCAATGTCCTGTGTTGTCTGGACATTATGAGGATTCTCCAGATGCAGTTCTTTTCAGAACTAAAACTGCAAAAGGCCAAGTAAACCAGGATGATTGATTACTCTTTCTATATCTCTTATCTACATATAGCATGAATGTCACTTTTTATCTCTGATCGTAGGTACTTCAGTCAGCTTCTTTGATACCTAGTTTTTATTTGTAAAATGAAAATTAATAATCTCACCCTGATAGTTGTTGTTGCAAGAAACACAAATAATATCTGTAAAAACTCTAGCATAGCTCTTGGTTCCTAATAGGCAATAAATGATAATTCTTTGGATTGTCTTTCTTTTCTTGGGAAATAGAAATAATTGCTTGATACATATAATACATAAACATCCAAAATTTAAAAAAAAATAGTAGAAAAACATGCTTGATAAAAATGAAGAGTCATTTCTCAGAAGAAAGACATATAAAGGAGTAATACAACTTCAGCAATAACAACAGTAATAATACATATATTAGAGAAAACAGATATCACTTTTCATTGATCTAAAATATACCATTAAAATAATATTTAGCATTAGTAAAAGCATCAGGAATCATATTCTGATGCCCTTTGTTAGAAGCATAAATTATATAGCATTTATAAAGGCTAATAGATACAGTGTAACAAAATGTCAAAAAAACATACCACTTAACCAATAATTTTAGTAGCATTCTACCCTACAGAGAAGCCTTTGCACACGTAGCCAAATATGTATGCATGTATGCATATGCATGTATGCATATGTAGCCATTTTTATTAGATGTATGATCAACAATGGCCATCGCGACATACCCTGCATAAGGAAAAGTTGTAAACAAACCAAGAATGAAACATATTAAGGTGAGTGTCGCTGCCATTCTATGAACCATCATAAGACCATTAAAAACAGTGATATAAATCAGTAAGTACTGACAGAGAAAATTCCATAATGTAGATTTGTTAAATAAACACAAGAAGGAAAATGCTATATATAAAAAAGTACATAATGAGACATAGAGGTAGAAAAATAACTTTTTCTTTCTGAAAAATTGTGTGTGAGCGTGAGAGAAACAGAGAAAAATCCAGAATTATACACCAAAGCATTTAAAGCTAGTTTCCACTGGAGAGTAGAAGAGATTTATCATCATCCTTAATGCTTACGTATTTGATTTATTACCTTGTGCAAATATTACTATTGCATTTAGAAGCAATAAATAAGTAAATAGTGCCTTTTTTAAAGAAGAGTTTTAAAAGTCAGAAATTTGTCTTGCTGGAATATAAAAGACAATAGGTTCAGGACGTATGTCTATCTTGCTCCTAAGTCCTGAGCATCTGTCACAGTGCCAGGCACCAGTTGGTCCACAGAAAATGGTGAGAAAATATCTATTTAGTGCTAGTTATTCTACATGGAGCTGAGTTGTATAACTGCCTGGATAGATTGTCAAAGCTTTTCTTAAAAATTTTACTCTCTCATCTGCCATGAAACTTTGCCATGAGATTTTTCTATTAAAAAAAAAAAAAAAAAAGAAAAGAAACTAGAGCAGAGCTCCAAAGAACAGTTAAGTTTGCAAACATAGAGTGAGCTTGGGAGATTGGGTATAATTACAGGACTAACTGAAAACTGAAGAGTGTTGGGGGCAAAGTGAGGAGAGGATCCTTAGAGGCAGGCAAGACCTTCAGCTATGTGGGCATAAAGAAGGTCACATGGTGAATAAGAGGGGACAAAGTCAACATAACTTTTGCTATTTTTCTGAGAGAAAAGACAGTTATATCCATCCTATTTCATCATTTCATTTTTAAGTTTTCATTTTAATTTCTCTGAAAACAGGATGTGTCTTTCAGTTAATGGTGTTTTCAGTTGCTGTCAGTCAGCCAGGTAGCAGATTTGTGAAAATCTATTCTTGACTCCTGATAAGATCAAGAAAACTCCAGCATCAAAGATTCTTAGAATTAATTTATAAATTAAATGCTTTCAATGTTACCAAAACTGTTACTCTAAGAACAATCTTTGAGGGATCTCTCATTTTAAACTTATAAATGGGAAATAGTGTTTTTTTTATGTTAAGGCTGAAAAAAACATTAACAATAAAATAAGCATTTCAGTAATAGCAGCAAGTAAACTCTTGAATTATTTAGCCAATGGTAACTCAAATATCTGCTTTGAGGTGGGTGTGGTGCTAGGCTTTTTTCATGAGAAAAATGAAGACAAGAGGCTTGACCTGAAAGTACTGATTGCCTAATTTCAACTCACATGAAATAGGCTTGTGAGTAGTCTACACAAGAAATGATCTAACTAACACTCACCCTAGTCAATCATAGGTTTCTATGGTTAAAATAATCTGTATGGGTGCTTCAGAGGGATTACAAAACACAAATGCATTACACGTTTTCTGACATGTAGTTCCTAACATGCTGAAGAGGAATTACAGATAGGAATAAATATATTATTTACTAAATTGCAATTAGCTACCATCTAGGAAAAAAAATTATCAAGTTCAAACTCATTCAGGACTTCATAAACTTCTCTGAACTCAAGCACCTGCAAGTGAGTTAACCTGGTAACTTCTTCCCAAACCTCCTTTCTGTGTCTTTGTTCTAAGAACGAATTTGCATATAAGAGAGAATCTTACAATGACCCTCTGGTGATAACCTTTTACTAGAAAGGCACTCAGGTTGCATATGTTGTCTGAAATTTTTACATGCTTTTTATTAGTATTAGTCTAAATTAAATAATATTTGCAAACGTGAGCTATAAAATTAGCACTATATTTACAGAGTGGTTTTAGCAAATGCCTGAGTCTACATGGAAAGGGTAATATTTAGCAATATGCTTTTACTCTGGAAATAGAATACTCTGGTGGCTATCCAGTAATTTGTTAATATCTGAGCAATGTTAGAGTGTCCCTTTTGATTTATATGCATATTGAATTAAAGCTGTCGATTCTGTTGCAAAGCATCACAGTGGTATAATGTGTCGCAGCTATTTTGGGAGATTAGAGACTAGGAGAAAATAAAATTCAAATTGGTCTTAAAATTTATATTTTGTATTCAATATATGTATCAAAGCCTCCTATTTGTTACTAATGTATCAGAGCCATCCACTTATATTTATTATGTCCTTTCCAGAATCATTTAGCCAAACATGCTCTAGTTTTTTCTGAAAATAGAAAGATTTTGATAACTCTACAAATGTTCAGAGCCCTGGTGTTTTTGAGAAATCAAATATTCTCAGATATCCAAGATTCAGAAAAAATTGACTATGTCTATACACTAAAGAAAGCATCCAAATGTTTAAATGCCTGCCTCTGAATTGAGTATATTATAAAATAATTAATGCAATAACTCATAACCCTATCATGAAGATAAATGTATTGAGGTAACTGCTGAAGACAAAAAAAAGTATGCTAAGGGTCAGAAGACTTTCCCTCCCAACCCCGCCCCCCCAAGTCCACATTATTTACTGACACTGTCATAATACTGAACATGAAGAGATAGGTTCATTATTGTTGTTAATATTTTGACTTAACCATTACAGGTTATTTAACTAAGGTTATACAATTACTTGCGTCCTTGCCAACCTTGCTTAAGTGATGTTGAACAGTTTGCAATTCTTAGATAGATTCTTTTAATTTTATACTAAATTCCATAGTATAAACATTTTTTAAAGTTTATTTATGTATTTTTGAGAGTGAGAGAAACAGACCACATGAGCAGGGGAGGGACAGAGAGGTAAAGAGAGAGAATCCCAAGCAGGCTCTGCACTGCCAGTGCAGAGCTTGATGTGGGGCTCGAATCCACAAACCTTGAGATCATGACCTCAGCCAAAGTCAAGTGCCCCTCCATAGTGTAAACATTAAGTAAATTACATGGCAAAGTATAATTACTCTTAAACTTCTCTTTGAAGTACAATATACATGCAAAAAGTTTATATACCATAAATAAACAGCTCAATGAGTTATCATAAACAAACATAATCATAAAACCAACACCCAGATCAAGAAACAGAGTATTCTTGGGGCGCCTGGGTGGCTCAGTAGGTTAAGCGGCTGACCTCGGCTCAGGTCATGATCTCGCGGTCTGTGAGTTCGAGCCCCGCGTCGGGCTCTGTGCTGACAGCTCAGAGCCTGGAGCCTGTTTCAGATTCTGTGTCTCCCTCTCTCTGACTCTCCCCCGTTCATGCTGTCTCTCTCTCTGTCTCAAAAATAAATAAACGTTAAAAGAAACAGAATATTCATTATCAAGACCACCAAAATCCAGGTTTCCAGACTCTATTTTCTACCATGATAATCCTACTGACTACAAATAGCATAAATTATTACTTATGTCTGCCTTTGTATACTCTTTGAAATTTGAATCATGCTGTATGTACTCTCTTGTATACACTCATAATTATGTTTGCAATATCCATCTATATTGTTGCATAAGATTATAGATTTTTATTCTCACTTGTATGTAATGTTCTATTATTCACATATATACAGTTTATTCACCCATTTTATTGCTGTGCCCTTTAATACTTTTTAGCATACACACACACAAACACACAAAACACCTATCGCTGTAGAAAGGGAGACATGGCAAGTTTTTTTTTTTTTTTTTGAAATCTACCTTCTTTCAGTTTTCTCAACAAAAGAAAGCATATAATTAAGCAAAGCATGAAAAAAAGTATCTTTAAAGCACATTACATGCAAACAAAAACACTACAACCTAATATTACTCATCTCTTTCTTACACTAAATTTTGCCTTAAAGTAACAAAATAATAAATTGAAAACCATTGCTTAGTTTACAACAAAGCAGTTTGTGTTCATTAGAATTTTTCTATTCAATTTTATTGATATACATTCATGAAGCATAAAATTCTTCCTTTAATGTGGATAATTCAGTGTTCTTTAGTATATTCACAGAGATATGCAGCTATCATAATATCTAATTCCAGAGCTTATTGACCAGAACAAAAAGAAACGCCCTATTTGCAGTCACTTCTCATTCCTTCTTCCCCCTAATTCCTGGCAACCACCAATACACTTTCTCTATATGTTGGCCTATTCTGGAAAATTCATGTAAATGGAATTGTACAATATGTGTTCTTTAGTGATGGCTTCCTTAATTTTGCATCATGTTTTCAGACTTCATCCATGTTGTAGCGCATTTTCCTACTCCATTTGTTGTCAGATAATACTCTGTTGTATGGATACCACCTTATTAATCCATCCATCAGTTGGTGAGTTGGTAGACTTTTGGGTTGTATCTTCTTTTGGACTATTATAAATAATGCTGTTATGAACATTCATGCAAAAGTTCTTGTGTGTGTGCGTTCTAATTTCTCCTGGTTTTAAATTCAGGAGTAGAATTGCTGGATCACATAGTAATGCTATATTTAATATTTTGAGAAGCTCTCAAACTTTTCCAATGTGGCTGTGTCATTTTATAATCCACTCAGCAATTTTGAAGGTTCTGATTTCTCTACCTCCTCAATAATGCTTCTTCATTTTTTTCTTTATGTTCCTCAGACTGGATCATCTCAATTGATCTTTATCCACAGTTGCCAGTTCTTTCTTCTAGTAGTTCAAATCATTTCAGATATTATAATTTTCAACTCCAGAATTATGGTGTTTTTTAAATACTTTTTGTCTTCTCCTGATATTTGATATTTGTGAACCATCATTCTCTTACTTTCCATTAATTCTTTAGATATAGTTTTCTTAGTTCTTTAAACATAATTTATAATAACTACTTTAAAGTATTGATTTAACTAGTCTAAAACCTGGGCTTCTTCTGGAACAGTTTCTGGGATTTATTTTTTTTCCCCTTTGACTTGACCATATCTTCTTGCTTCTTTTTTTTTAAATTATTGTTTATCTATTTATTTTTGAGAGAGAGAGTGCATGGGAGGGACAGAGAGAAAGAATCCCAAGCAAGCTTAGTACTGTCAGTGCAGATCCCAACACAGGGCTGTCTCATGAACTGGGAGATCATGACTTGAGCTGAAATCAAGGGTCAGACACTTAATCAACTGAGCCGCCCCAGTGCCCCATAACTTCTTATTTCTTTGCAAGCTTCATATTTTTTTTAAAAAGGCTACTTAAATAAAATAATATGGAAGTGCTAAAAATATATCCTCTTGCTTTCCTCCAGGGTCTGTTGGTATTTGTTTAGTGACTTTCCTGTACTAATTCTGCATAGTTTCTATTACTTGTATCTTGAGACCACTGAAGTCATTTTTTTGTGAGTTTAATATTCAGTTTAAGATTAGACAGGCATTTTTCAATACCTTTTACTAGTTAGTCTCCTACCCATTGCTAACAGGCTTATTGTCTTAGACAAGACTCAAAACACCTACATTTGACAATTCTGTGTTAGCTTTCATTTCTTGCTTATAGGGAGAATCAAGGTCAAAGAGATGCGAGAGATTAAATCCTTCTCAGCCCTGTACATGACATGGTCTCCAGATTTCCAAGAATATGTTACAGCTTTTCAAAGTCCCTTGAAGCCATTATAATCCCAGAATTTCCCTTTCAAGTCTTTGACCAGCATCTTGTTTTCTCCAGCTAGTGTCACTACCTTGACAAAATACTAGACAATACAGTTTTCCCCACAAAGCAAAATCTTAACCAGGACAATTAAAGACAAAATCTGTGAATGGGGATTGTTCATGCACTTGCCAAATAATCAAACTGTTTCATTCTAGGGAGATGAGGCTCTTTAGGGAGCTCCAAACCTGTTCTTCCATCTCTAGTGTATGCTGGGCTACTAGTTTCAAAGATACTATAAAACTGGGGAGAGGATGATGAAAATAGGGCAGATGAGATTTCTAAAAATAAACACTGTTCTTACAGTAATTCAGTAATTGTTTAGAGACATCCTTCAGATTTTCCAAAACTTTGTTTGATTTCCAGAGTTTGGAAAATATTGATCTTAATCATTTTTGCTCCTGTCTTCATTGTTTTTGTGGAAAAACACATTTTGGAGGTCTTTATCATGTCATTCCAGGCATTTGACATGTTCATTGGGATTTTTATATCTTTCTGTGATCACTTATTACTATGGATTTCTGAACACTTTGAAACTTGGCCTCAGTTTGTCTTTCCAGCCTCATTTTTCTTCTTTCTTATAAGTACTTTATAATACAATAACATTGAACCATCCATTTTTCTACACCACATTTCACCTTTATTATTTCCTAGCTTTACTTTTGCTGTTCTCTCTGCTTATTTCAGGCTTGTTCACTTTAGTTTTGAATAACTCCATTCAGTGCATTTTAAAAAATAATAATACCAAAAATTATAATGAGAGCAACCAACATTTCTGAACACTATATCATCAACTACCCTTTATTTTAAGTACTTTGCATTAATTATCTCAGTTAATCCTCACAAAAATCTATGATGCAGAAAGAACATTAAAAAATCAATTTTTAGGTCTATGCTCAGGTAAAATAAAACTTGTTTAGAGATTTAATGCAGTCTTAGAGATAAGGAAGAGCATAGGTCACCAGCATTATTTTAAACTTGAGTTACCAGGTTGAAGTCACCTGATTGAGAAGAAATAAAGAGATTAATTTTAAGGGCAACTATGATGAGCTAATTTTTGAACATGCTACTTGTGAGATACCCAAGTGAAGAAATTCAGCAAGCGATTTGTTACATAAACCTGCAAGACATAAGGGAGGTCAGTTTGGAGATGCAGATAGGAATTATGAACATGTAGGTAATATTTCACATTTATGAGTGGGTAAGCTTGCCAAAATAACCAATACAATGTAGCAGAAGTTTGATGATGGAAATTTGAAAGTACCCAAAATTCTAGGAAAAGCAAATTGTAAAGAGAGAGATTAGAGAGAGCATATCATATGTGAAGAAGAGACATAACCTAGATTATCATTAGAGCTTTAAGGTATAATCTGTACAGAATCTTTCATATAGTGGACAGGAGAAAGGAACAATGAGTACAGAAGTACAAAGGCTTATGAGTAGAGAAGGATGTTCCGTGAATAGAGAGAAAAGAATTCAGTGGAGATTTGTAAACATTACCTAGAGGGAAATGGGAAAGTCTATTGAAAAAGTATTGCCATGTTGTACGTGGTCCATCTGAAGTGATTGCTCTGTATCGTAGAATGGCATGAAGCTGTATGGTTTTAAGATTGTCCGGGCCAGGGTTCAGAGCTCTGAAGACAGAACAAAGAAGACATTATAGTTATGGTTTCAAGGTCAAAGTGTGTTCATTTCCCCACATCTTTTTTTTTCACTTTCATATTGACACATTTCAAAGACACATTTGAAAATTATCATCTTTTTCTAAGTAATTGGAGTTCAATTTTTAATGAGGGCTAACATATGTCTATATGATATTTTAATATGAATAAAAGTCAAGACAGTTACAAACTTTTTAATTTGCTTTTAATCTCTAAATCAAAGAAAATTTGGTAAGATAATTTTGAATTTATATTATCAATCACTTAACAAATATAAAAATCTGAAATAATAATGCACTTTTCTCATTGTGTTTTATTTTTCTATTAGGATTATTTTAAGAATTCAAATCCAGAATTTTATTTCTTAAAGAAATACATTTATACTAAGGTACAAATGACATAGAATTTCAAAGTCTGCATGAAATAACATTTCAAAATCTGATTTTTTTAGGGAAGCCATCAATATTGTGATAATCTGCAACCTGAATATGGAGTATATTAACAAGGTGGACATTATTTCTAGTATAAATATATAACTAAATTTTCACAGACGTTAATATTCTGTTTCTAAATTAAATATTACCTCAGTTAATTTTACACGCAGTGGCCAGTAGAATCTACTAATTAATGTTTCATAATCTTTGTTAATATTGTTATTTCTTAATTCTGTGAATTTCATACATACTAAAACTTGCATGCACATGTATAAATATCTTTTCAAATTTTGAACTTTACCACATTTAAACAAAATGCAAAAGCTTATCCTTGAGAAATCAAATTTATATTAATATCAGAATTCATATACAATACTAAATATCTTTGGTAAAGTTTAAGTAACTATTAATACTTTAAGGACCACATAAATAAATATTTTCAAAATTTTATAATAAATCTAAAAATAGGTGTGTTGGGAAATATCTAGATAAATATGTGAGAGGAAATGTATTCATTTCTTAGAACTGCTGTGACAAGTTAATACTATCCTAATGACTTACGACAACAGAAATTTAATTTTTCATAGTTTTAGAGGCTAAAATTCTGAAACCTAGGTGTTGTCAGGGCCACACTTGCTGGGCAAGCTCTAGAGGAGAATCTTTTCTTGCTTTCTCCTGATGATGGGGACTGTTGAAATTCTTTTTCCTTGGCTTATGGCCATATTAGTCCAATCTATACCCCTGTCTCACATGGTCTTTTCCTATTCTGGTCTTTTACAAGGAAACTTGTCATTGGATTTAGGACCCACCTGGATAATCTACTCTTGAGATTTTTAACTTGATCACATTTTTCTCCATAGAAAGGTAATAGTCACTCTTTTGCCAGAGACCATAGTACTCAGTTGTTCCAGGGATTAGGAAATTTATATGGTTTAGGGAAGCCTTTTCTTTTTTTCCTGCTAACCACAAGAAAGGACATAAAGTTGATTCCTATTTGGCTCATTTTCCTTCTGAATATTTTGCTATCAGATCAGCTATCATCCTTTGCCACAAAAAATGTTATTGCAAACAGTAGCAGCTATGTTTACATTCCACTAATTGAATAATTCCATTAATTGAATAATTAAAAAATTACAAATCACTGATTTCCATCTTTAGATTGCTTAAAGCTAAGTATCAACTGCTGCTATATTTAGCCTCCTATCTTCAAGTCACCCAAAATAAAGTTAATTTGAATTTGTTCTTGATCCAGTTTACTCCCCATTCAACTCATTCATGTGGCTTACTGATATACCACCAAGAAAGTAAAATCCAACTCACAGAAAGGATGAAATATTTATAAGTTATCTATTTGATAAGGAAATTCTATTCAGAATATATAAAAAACACATATAACTCAATATTAAAAAGATAAATAGGTCAATCAAAATGGGAAAAAAATATGAACAGATATTTATTTTAATTATAAAAATTTAATGTTTATTTCTGAGAGAGAAACAGAGACAGAATGTCATAGGGAGAGGGGTGGAGACAGAGGGAGACACAGAATCCAAAGTAGGCTCCAGGTTCTGAGCTGTCAGCCCAGAGCCTGACATGGGACTCAAACCCACAAACAATGAGATTATGACCTAAGCCAAAGCTGGATGGTTAACCTACTGAAACACCCAGATGCCCCTGAACAGATATTTATTTAAAGAAGATACACAAATATCCAAAAGCCATGAGAAGATGCTCAAAATCATTAGCTATTATGGAAATGCAAATTGGACTTATGGGCTACACTTCACACACAGACTAGGAAGGCTCTGAGAAAAAAGACATAATAATAAGCATTAATGAGGATGCGGAGAAATTGGAACCATGCTACGTTTTTATGTATACAGGTAGTAATATAATATGGTACAACTGCTTTGGAACTGCTTTGGCAGTTCTTCATACTGTTAGAAATACTATGATCCAGCAATTCATTCGTAAGTATATATCCAACAGAAATGAGAACATATATCCATGTAAGTATTTGTACACAAATGTTCATAGCTTCATTATTCATAATAGCCATAAAGTGGAAACAACCTAAATAACCACCAAATGATGAATGAGTCTCCAAAATGTGGTCTATTCATATATTGGAATATTATTTAGCCAAAAAAAGGAGTGGAGTATTGCTATCTCCTATGGCACGAATGAACCTTGAAAACAGTGTGCTAAGTAACATATGACAGCTACAAAAGTATGTATATTGTGTGCTTCTATTTAAATGAAGTATCTGTAATAAGGAAGTCTCTACAGAGACAGTAAGAAGATCAGTGGTTGTTTAGGCCTGAGAGTGGGGAGGGGTGTGGGTAGGGAGAAGGGCAGCGATTACAAATGTCTATAGGGTATTTTGAGTAGAGAGATAAGAATGTTTGAAAATTACATGGTGGTGATGATTTTACAACTCTGTCGTTATACTAAAAGCCATTGAATTGGAGACTTTAAATAGAGTGATAATACGGTATGTGTGCTATATCTTAACACTGTTAAAACAAGCCAATCTAAAAATTTAAAAGCAGGGGCACCTAGGTGGTTCAGTCAGTTCTTTGTGTGTGTGTGTGTGTGTGTGTGTGTGTGTGTGTGTGTGTGTTTTCTGTAGCTTAGACCAGAATGAGAAATAAGGAGTACAGTAGAAGCTGATCTTGTGAGAGAAGATCTCATAAGGTAGGAAATCTGAAATTCCCTTTAGGGACAGAGTGTCCAAAGTTGGGTTATAAAACATTGTCAAGGTTTGCAAAATGATAGTTGGTGGGAGAAAGAATACCACAAATTCTTCTGACAATTTGTTTAAATCTGAAACAACAGTCTACATGAGAGATGACCACGTGTCATGACAAGCTGCTTCAAGTCCTGTGGGAGGCCTGGAGTGTGGCACAGTGCTTTCTTTGCTCATTTGTAGCCTGTTGTGATGTATTTTGAATTATGCAGTTTTACATATCATATCACAAAACTTTAAGAAACCTGACTCTCACAACACAAGACTGTCTTAAAATAATTCTTGTAAAGAAACATTTCATGAAAGAACAAATATATAAAGAGAAAATGATAGTAGTGACAATAAAACTTACTAAAACTTCTCCACTGGAAATATTATGGGGTTAAATAAGAACAATCTAATCAGAGTTGATAAAAATTTTACCAAGAAGTTTCTGTATGTCTTAGGTATCCATAGGAAATTAGTACAGAAGTACTAATGTCCACTGCCCCTCCCAGAGGGAATTATATATTTATGCCAATGGATTGATATCAACTTTTGTCATGTGATTTTGGACCATGAAATATGAAAATATGAGTGGAGTTATCCATTAAGAAATTTAAAAATTTATTTAGACAACTGTATTAGTTGTCTAGGATGCTATGACAAATTTCCACAAGCTAGTGACTGAAAACAAGAGACATTAAGAGACATTTATTCTCTCACAATTCTAGAAGATAAGAATTTGAAATCAAGGTGTCAGCAGGGTTAATTCCTGAAGCTTCTGGAGAAGAAACTATCCCATGCCTCCCTCTTAGATGCTGGTAGTTGATGGCAACATTTTCCATCATTCGAATTCCTGACCCTACTTCCACCCAGCCTTCTGCTCTGTTTGTGTCTCTGTCCCCTTCTTTCACTATGAAGACCTGGGTCATTGGATTTAGGGCCCCATCTAAACTCAGGATAATTTCATTTTGAGATTCTTAACATATCACATCTGTAAAGACCCTATTTCCAAATAAAGTCTCATTCTAAATAAAATAAAGGTTTTGGGTGAGCATCACTTTTAGAGGGAACCCTATTCAATAAAATACTACAAGGCTGGCTGGCTTAACCAACATAAATTAATTTTCTCACAGTTTTGGCGCCTAGAAATCCAAGATCAAGGTGTCTGTAGGTTTGGTTTCCTCCAGGTCTCTCCTTGGCTTGCAGATAACTGCCTTGTCACTGTGCCCTCACATGGCCATCCCTATCTCTGTGTTTATGTCCTAATTCCTTTTTCTTTCTTTCTTTCTTTCTTTCTTTCTTTCTTTCTTTCTTTCTTTCTTTCTTTCTTTCTTTCTTCTTCTTCTTCTTCTTCTTCTTCTTCTTCTTCTTCTTCTTCTTCTTCTTCTTCTTCTTCTTTGTTTTGTTTTTGAGACTTGAGACTTGAGACAGCCCACAAGTGTGTAAGTGGGGGAGGGGCATAGAAGAGGGAGAGAATCTTAAGCAGACTCCATGCCCAGCAGAGGCTGGATGTGGGCTCAATCTCAAAACTGTGAGATCATGTACTGAGCCAAAATCAAGAGTCCAACACTTAATTGACTGAGCCACCCAGGTGCCCCATGTCCTAATTTCTTCTTATAAGGATATCAATCATATTGGATTAGGACTGACCCTCATGACCTCATTAAATTTAATTAAAGGTTTTTAAAGACCTGATCACCCAATACAGTCAAATTATGAGGTATTTGAGGTGTTACAGTCAAGTTTTGAGGTATTATGAGGGTATCAGGACTTCAACATATGAATTCTGGGGAAGATACAATTTAGTCCATAACATAACACAAGAAAAATGAGTGAAGAAATTGAACAGATACTTGAAGAAATAAAAATATACTGGTAGCCAATAAACATAAAAAATGTTCAATGTCAGTAGTCATTAGGTTAATGCATATTAAATCCTAATAAAGGGGACTTGCTGTTTTAGTTCTGGAATATAGAGCTTGAAAAATGTTACTCCTATCCTTAAGAAAAGAAAAAGCTGAACAAGTGGGAAATGAACAACTTTCCTTAGACGCATAGGGGAATTGAGGTTGTTGGGCAAATCGCCACTGGGAAATACAGAGAGACGGCTGAATCCAAATAGTCACAGTGGAAACTTCCTGTTGTGAAGCAGAAGCTGCTGGAGTCATGAACTGCTAGAAACACACAAGTGGAAATTTTGATGGGTGGTTGAAACTAAATGTGGGCTAGCATAAAAGTGAGGAAGTCCTGGAGGCCTCAGTCTCAGGGAGGGCTGAGATTTGTGGCTTGTGCTACCACGAACTCCATTACATTTTCACATTGTGTATCTGAAAAAGAGATCCTCTCGCTTATTGCTCTAGCTGGGGGAGGGGAAGAGGAACCATTGTGAAAAGACTGCCACTTTCTTCATAAACAGGATTTACTCTCTAGGGGGAAAAAATTTACTAAGGTCTTAGGTCACTACAGGGGGAAGAATTTCCTCCCACTCAAGCCCCTGTTAGTCATCTTGTCTCACCAAAGGATGGGGAGAAAAGGACAAAGAGCACTGGAAACGTTTGAAAATGTCAGAGTACAGAGAAAACTAACTCAAAGACTGATAGTTATTATAGAATTATAGAAAGCCTCCGCTTCTCATCTTACCACCATAAAATAGGGCTCCAATGTAATAGGTGATTACAGTAGACAGGACTACAAGATGCAGATTATCAGAGGGGTTCTCAGAGAACCCCCAAAACAACTGGGGGCACATAAGCAAGAACACTAGAAGGATTTGAAGACTCTGGTACTCCCAAAATTATAGTAAACATTAAGCACAATCCAACTCCTCAAGTTAACATATATTCTCCCATTAAATTCTCATCTACCTCAATTTCTGTTACCTGATGAAACACCATATCATTTCCAATTATACATTTAAGGACTAGGGCAATTACTCCAAAAAACTACAGACGTCAATGCTGTAAACATTATCCTCTGAGTATCCAAAGAATCACAGTCTTTAGAACATGGAAGAAGCCATACATAGTATTTGAACCATATTGAACTAAAATCCTGATGCTGCTGCAATTTTATGACCTTATGCATTGAGATGGTCAGTGGTCACTGACTTCCTTATGAAGGGGAGCAGAATTTGCCACTTCAGAATATGCCTTATTAACGTAATGATTACCTTGAATTGGTTATTTTTAAGAAACTGCATACACATATTACTCTGAAAACCAAGTAATAGATACCCTTTTTTTAAAAAAAAAGCATTTACATTTGTAGTGGAAATCTCCATGTGTATGCATTTGTCCTTCTCTGTACCCAGAAGAGAAGGGTAACTAAATCTCTAAAATTTCTTACCAAAGGAGAATCAACGAGTGGACTTAAATCTGTATAACAACAACTCTTGTTACTTGTTCCTGTGCTTTTCCTGGTGGCCTCCCATTAACAGGCCCCCATAATACCTTTCTTTTGTCTTTATCTGAGGATGGTATTTAAGGCTTAGGCCTTTCCAGGGAGTTATTCAGTTTTCTGAAGGAAATACAGGTTATTAAACTTCTGTATACTTTTCTGTGTACTTTTCTCTTGGTACTCTGCCTTTTTCTTTCAGTGTGTAGGAGGATGTCATATCCAAGAATCTTGAGGAGTAAAGGGAAATTTTTTCTTCCCCCACACTTGTGTATATCAAACTTCAACAAGCTGTGTTAGCATTCCAACATTCATGTTGTTTTCAGCTCAGTGATGAAAACACATATTCTTAATTGCTTATTGCTTTTTTGGTGATAGAAATTATAGTAAATAATAAATATTTCCTAATATTGTCAGCTGGCCTTCCCCCCTCATAGTTATTTTCCTATCTTAACTATAGTATGTTATTCTCCCCTCATAGCTGTAAAGTCTACCATTTCAGAAATGTTAAACTGTGCCCATTTTCTTAACTAATAAATGCCTCCTCAAAGGCACATCTATACATATCTCAGAAAACGATGTGAGCCCATTATGACTAAACCACTTGCAAAATTGAGGCCTCCAATTGGATGTCAAACAATAAACAATCTATAGTTGTGTGTATTCCCAAGCCATTAGCCTCAGCAACAGAAACCAATGAAAGGTTCTTCTCCCAGAAAGCTACAGAACATTCCTCTGAACCACTTCTCATTGCATGTTCTTATGACTGGCATAAACATCACCATTAAATCGTTTCAGGCTCAGCTTTCTTTAGATGGGAGAGTCATTCAAATCCATAAACTCTATTCTCACAAGTGCAGGATGTCTCCTTCCTACCAACAGGCAGCAGAGAAGTGGAGATAGACTGTCAAACTCAAGTATGTTTTATTTATTGCTTGGGTTTTCTTTGTTTTTAATTATGATGAAAGACAACTAACATAAAATTGACCATCTTACTCATTTTTAAGTGTACAGTTAAGTACACTGTTGTATAACCAATCTCCAGAACTCTTTTTATCTTGAAAAATGGAAACTCCTTATCTATTAAAGAGTAACTCCCCATTCTTCCCTCCTACCATCCCCTGGAAAACACCATTCTACTTTCTATATCCATGAATTTGACAACTCTATGTACCTCATATAAGTGGATTCATATGGTATTTGTCTTTCTGTGACTGGCTTATTTCACTTACCATAATGTCCTCAAAGCTCATCCATATCAGAATTTTTTTTCCTTTTGAAAGCTGAATAAATACTTCATTGTGTATATACCACATTTTGTTTATCCATTTGTCCCTCAGAGGACATAAGGGTTACTTCCATCTTTTGGCTTTGTGAATAATACTGTTATGAACATGGGTATACAAATATCTCTTTGAGATTGTGCCTTCAGTTCTTGTGGGTATATACCCAGAAGTGATATTGCTGGATCATATGGTAATTCCATATTTCATTTTTTGAGAAACCCCCATGCTGTTTTCCATAGCAGTTGCATCAGTTTGCATTTATACCAATAATGCATAAGGGTTCCAATTTCTCCACAACCTTGCCCAACACTTGCTATTTTCTTGGATTTTAACAGTAGCTGTCCTACTAAGTACCAGGTGGTATTTTAAACCTGAAGTGTATTAAGTGTCGCAGCTCTTGCAAATGTTCTTCAGTATTCCCAATTTTTTTGTTTTAAAACCACAAATTCTTGGACCTTACGTTAGGAATCCAGACCCAGGAATGGAAGCAGCATCGTGAAGGGAAAGGACTTGTAATTTTAAACCACACAGGGGATACCAGTGTAGCCTGTTATGCTACTGGAGTTCTGAATCTCTGTTCTATATCCATCCCAGTAGTACTTCATTATCAGAAGGCACTTCCCCAGCCATGGGACTGGAAATCTATGATATTCTGACTTTTCTCTCAGGAGATAGTCAATTCCCTCACTTTCCTCTCTGATCTTTCTGTAAATTATGTATCAGTGAAATATTCTATCATGTATAAGTTTCTGATTGTTACTTAGGCAGTTATGACAACTTTGCCCTGAATAAGTGTGTATAGCACTCATAACATTTCTTTTTACTAGATAATTGGGCCAAATACAAATGTAACTAAATTTTAGAAAATCCCTATGGGGAAAAGTAGTTATATGCAGTCTTTTTTGTTTCTAGAACAGTGCCAAAATATCACAGTATGAAATAGAAGGGGAATTTAGAAGAAATAAAAAAAAATTAAACTTAACTAGATGTTTTGCTTATGGCCTAGGGGGAAAAAATTGTATGTTTGAAATTAAATAGACTTTTAATCCTGTATAATTTTTCACTTTTACCCACTAGAGAGAATTTATTAGAGATAATAATCCCTTAACATACATGGCATACATAGCATATTTCACTTTAAGAGCAATTTCCCATGAATCATTTAATCTTGCATAAGTCAGTATTCATGTCATCTACATTGAACTTTGTTATCTGAACGTTCTTCAGAGGCTTCAGGGCTTGTGTGTTTACCTCTTGTCTTCCCAGTGTTTGGAATGCTTTCTTCAGTTCCTAATCTAGAATTGTCTCCAAGAAAGTCTTTTCCTATTCCTGCAACTGAGAACCTTTTGGTTCTTTTGGACCTATTTGGTCCCACAGAACAGCGAATGAGACGTTTTAGCCCCCTGTTTTTATACGTTTTCATTTTCCAGTCCCTTATCAGTCTTTACCAATGGACTACACATTCTTTATAAACTGAAACTAAGATCAGTTAACCATTTATTCTAGCATTATGTCAGGCATTTAAATTGTATTCTATAAAAATCTGCTGAATAAATTAATGAATAAATATTAATGAATAAATATACATTAATATCTGCTTTGAAGCTAAGTATAAACCAAGTCTGAGTAAAGGAAAAATGTGGGTATAAGATAATACAGCATACATGCAGCTCAAATAGAAATTCTCCGAGGAAGTTTTCCAAAGGAGAGGGAGGCTGTCTTATTTAAGCAGTACTCTGAGTATACTGTGAGAGATGGAAAAAAAATAAAAAAAAAAAAAAGAAGCATAGTATCAGCTCAGTTTTGCAAAAGGGAAAACTGTGACAAGACACATCATGTGACTGGTTGAAGTGTTTCCATACAGGTTTCCCAAAAACCCAACCTGAGATTAAGTTTTAGGTGTAGGTGTAAGGAATCCCTGGACTTACCTTTATAGTCTTGTATGTGTTTCCCTGAGAATCTGATGTAATTAGTCTGAAACTACCTTAACATTTTAGTAATAAAAATAACAATCATGGTTTATGCTATTGATCAAGCACTATTTATGTTCCAGGCACTGTATGAACTCATTTAATAGATTATTTCATTTAATATCATAATAAGCTTATGGAGTAATTAACATTATCATCCTCATTTTTTTTTTAGAATAGGACTGAAGCTTAAAAAAGATTGGCTTGTATACATTTTTGTGTATGTGTGTATCTCCTAAATGATTGTAGGTATAGGGACCTCTGTTTTGTGAGCCTGGTGATACTGTATGATCTTGTATACCTGTATGCTTGTATCTTGCATGATACAGTATAATCTGTTTTTCTAATTTTTTTTTTTTTGATGTTTATTTTTGAGACAGAGACAGAGTGCAAACAGGGGAGGGGCAGAGAGAGAGGGACACACAGAATCCGAAACAGACTCTAGACTCTGAGCTGTCAGCACAGAGCCTGATGTGGGGCTCAAATCCAGATCATGACCTGAGCCAAAGTAGGACACTTAACCTACTGAGCCACCCAGGTGCCCCACCCCAATCTGTTTTTCTAAGTCACAGACCCCTTTGTGCAGTGACATTAGAGCACTGACTACATTGTGAAAATGCTTGGCTGGTGATTCCTCCTGCATTTTGTCTTTCTCTCCTCCCAGCATTTGAGGGGCTCCCTGGGTGGCTTAGTTGGTTAAGCATCTGACTTCAGCTCAAGTCATTCTCTTGTGGTTCATGAGTTCGAGCCCCGCGTTGGGCTCTGTGCTGACAACTCAGAGCTTGTAGCCTGCTTCGGATTCTGTGCCTCCCTCTCTCTCTGTCCCTCCCCCACCTGTGCTCTGCCTCTGTCTCTCTCAGAAATAAATTAAATTTGCTAAGTATGTGATTTAATAAGCCTCAGTTTCATATCTATAAAAATGGACTATTAGAATAAGCACCTCATAGGTTTGTTTTGGTGATTAAAAGTGGTAATGTACCTAACATGTACATATGGTTGGCACATATAATGTTCTATTAACAAAAGCTTTTATCTCTGGCTTATTTTTTTCTTCAGATTACAATGTCCTTGAAGGCAAGTGTTATATCTGCTTTGTATATTCTTCTCCATCTGCATTAAACTCTTTAGTATTTATTAAATAGCTAAATGCTTGAATTTCTTATCTAAAATCACTTAATATGTGTTGAAATAAAAACTGAAGCAAGTCTAAGAACAGAAAAATTTAGCTCTAAAAGCATTTGGCTCCATGGTTCTTAAAATAGCATTGTGGCAATCAAACATATAATTTATAATCACGTATGAGTTATAAAAGGTAATGCAAGACTTAACATTGGTTTATAGAAAATTGTCTTTGTAGTTTCAACCTGGGTGCTCAGTACATATGTCCTTTAGGAATAATTTAAATGCCCAGACAATCTGAGATATTCCTTTTGTTTCTTTTTATTCTCTCCTCCTTATATCTACGCTGTCTTTAAAATAAGACATTAATTGTTACTATTTTTTTTATCATTGCCACAGTTTGTTGATGTTTCCTTTTCCTGGCTTTTTATAGAAGAGAACACAGTTAACAGAATTTTCCTGAATATGAGACTTTAATTCAGCATCATTTTTATTTTTCAGGTTTGGTTGGAGGAAGTGGTAGGAGTGGGGAGAGAGATTAATATGTCACCTGAGGAACCCCTGTGGCAATGATAAACCTTCCCCTGTTGTCGTGTTCTTTTACACCAGGATGGAGAAAAACTAAATTGCATATACATGCTAATGTTAGGACTTTTCACATAAAGTCAAAAAAAAAAAAATGCAGACACATTTCTGAGTAAAATCTGTTCCAGACTCTCCTGGGCAATATATGACAGCAACAGCTCTCCACAGAAGTTCTGGAACGAAGAGGAGGATAGAGTTTAGGAGAGGATAAGGAGGATGAAGATGAAGCAGAGTTTGGAACTATGACAATGACTCAGGCAGGTAAATCAGTTCTGCCAGGTCAGATCAACACTGAGCAAGGCACAATGGCCAGGTGTGGGGTTCAGACAGTCCCAGCTAATCCTGTGGCTAAAGGCCAAAGGAAGAAACCTCTGTGATAAGAGCAGGAGCCCCATACCTATTGCGTTTTATAGATGAAGTTGTTGTTGTTTAGTGGTGATGATATACTTTATGCTGTTGTAATGAGACAGGATTAAATGTTGATGGATAGAACGTTTTTTTCAAACTAATACACGTTTTAAAGAGCTATAATTATCAAGTCCATCTTCTTAGTATTGCCAACATATCCTTTATGAGCTACCATGTTTCTTTTTTTTTGTAATTCAACTTTATTTTTTATTTTTTAAAATTTACATCCAAATTAGTTAGTATATAGTGCAACAATGATTTCAGAAGTAGATTCCTTAATGCCCCTTAACCATTTAGCCCATCCCCCCTCCCACAATCCCTCTAGCAACCCTCAGTTTGTTCTCCATATTTATGAGTCTCTTCTGTTTTGTCCCCCTCCCTGTTTTTATATTATTTTTCTTTCCCTTCCCTTATGTTCATCTGTTTTGTCTCTTAAAGTCCTCATATGAGTGAAGTCATATGACTTTTGACTTTCTCTGACTGACTAATTTCACTTAGCATAATACCCTCCAGTTCCATCCACGTAGTTGCAAAAGGCAAGATTTCATTCTTTTGGATTGCTGAGTAATACTCCATTGTATATATATACCACTTCTTTATCCATTCATCCATCAATGGGCATTTGGGCTCTTTCCATACTTTGGGTATTGTTGATAGTGCTGCTATAAACATGGGGGTACATGTGTCCCTTCGAAACAGCACACCTGTATCCCTTGGATGAAGGCCTAGTAGTGCAATTGCTGGGTCCAAAGGGTAGTTCTATTTTTAGTTTTTTGAGGAACCTCCATACTGTTTTCCAGAGTGGCTGCACTAGCTTGCATTCCCCCAACAATGCAAAAGAGATCCTCTTTCGCCGCATCCTCACCAACATATGTTGTTGCCTGAGTTGTTAATGTTAGCCATTCTGACAGGTGTAGTGATATCTCATTGTGGTTTTGATTTGTATTTCCCTGATGATGAGTGATGTTGACCATTTTTTCAAGTGTCAGTTAGCCATCTGGATGTCTTCATTGGAGAAGTGTCTATTCATGTCTTTTGCACATTTCTTCACTGGATTATTTATTTTCTGGGTGTTGAGTTTGGTAAGTTCTTTGTAGATTTTGGATACTACCCCTTTATCTGATATGTTGTTTGTAAATATCTTCTCCCATTCTGTCAGTTGCCTTTTAGTTTTGCTGATTGTTTCCTTCGCTGTGCAGAAGGTTTTTATTTTGATGAGGTCCCGGTAGTTCATTTTTGCTTTTGTTTCCCTTGCCTCTGGAGACATGTTGAGTAAGAAGTTGCTGCAGCCAAGATCAAAGAAGTTTTTGCCTGCTTTCTCCTCGAGGATTTTGATGGCTTCCTGTCTTACATTGAGGTCTTTCATCCATTTTGAGTTTATTTTTGTGCATGGTCATGGTGTAAGAAAGTGGTCCAGGTTCATTCTTCTGCATGTCGCTGTCCAGTTTTCCCAGCACCACTTGCTGAAGAGACTGTCTTTATCCCATTGGATATTCTTTCCTGCTTTGTCAAAGATTAGTTAGCCATACATTTGTGGGTCCATTTCTGGGTTCTCTATTCTATTCCATTGATCTGAGTGTCTGTTCTCATGCCAGTACCATACTGTCTTGATGATTACAACTTTGTAGTATAGCTTGAAGTCTGGGATTGTGATGCCTCCTGCTTTGGTTTTCTTTTTCAAGATTGCTTTGGCTATTCAGAGTCTTTTCTGGTTCCAAACAAATTTTAAGATTATTTGTCCTAGCTCTGTGAAGAATGCTGGTGTTACTGTGATAAGCATTGCATTAAATATGTAGATTGCTTTGGGTAGTATAGACATTTTAACAATATTTGTTCTTCCTATCCAGGAGCATGGAATCTTTTTCCATTTCTTTGTGTCTTCCTCAATTTCTTTCATAAGCTTTCTATAGTTTTCAGTATATAGATTTTTCACCTCTTTGGTTAGCTTTATTCCAAGGTATTTTATGTTTTTTGTGCAACCGTAAATGGTATCCATTCCTTGATTTCTCTTTCTGTCGCTTCATTGTTGGTGTATAGGAATGCAACCGATTTCTGTGCATTGATTTTATATCCTGCAACTTTGCTGAATTCATGAATCAGTTCTAGCACTTTTTTGGTGGAATCTTTTGGGGTTTCCATATGGAGTATCATGTCATCTGCTAAGAGTGTAAATTTGACCTCCTCCTGGATGATTTGGATGCCTTTTATTTCTTTATGTTGTCTGATTGCAGAGGCTAAGACTTCCAATACTATGTTGAATAACTGTGGTGAGAGTGGACATCCCTGTCTTATTCCTGACCTTAGGGGGAAAGCTCTCACATTTTTCCTCATTGAGGATGATATTAGCTTTGGGTCACTCATATATGGCTTTTATCATCTTGAGGTATGCTCCTTCTATCCCTACTTTCTTGAGAGTTTTTATCAAGAAAGGATGCTGTATTTTGTCAAATGCTTTCTCTGCATCTATTGAGAGGATCATACAGTTCTTATCCTTTCTCTTATTGATGTGATGAATCATGTTGATTGTTTTGTGGATATTGAACCAGCCCTGCATCTCAGGTATAAATCCCACTTGGTCGTGGTGAATAATATTTTTAATGTATTGTTGGATCTGGTTGGCTAATATCTTGTTGAAGATTTTTGCATCCATGTTCATCAGGGAAATGGGTCTATAGTTCTCCTTTTTAGTCGGATCTCTGTCTGGTTTTGGAATCAAGGTAATGCTGGCTTCATAGAAAGAATTTGGAAGTTTTCCCTCCATTTCTATTTTTTGGAACAGTTTCAAGAGAATAGGTGTTAACTCTTCCTTAAATGTTTGGTAGAATTCCCCTGGAAAGCCATCTGGTCCTAGACTCTTGTTTTTTGGCCGATTTTTGATTACTAATTCGATTTCCTTACTGGTTATGGGTCTGTTCAAATTTTCTATTTCTTCCTGTTTCAGTTTTGGTAGTGTATATGTTTCTAGGAATTTGTCTATTTCTTCCAGATTGCCCATTTTATTGGCATATAATTGCTCATAATATTATCTTATTATTGTTTTTATTCCTGCTGTGTTTATTGTGATCTCTCCTCTTTCATTCTTGATTTTATTTATTTGGGTCCTTTCCTTTTTCTTTTTGATCAAACTGGCTAGTGGTTTACCAATTTTGTTAATTCTTTCAAAGAGCGAGCTTCTAGTTTCATTAATCTGTTCTGCTTTTTTGGTTTCGATAGCATTAATTTCTGCTCTAATCTTTACTATTTCCTGTCTTCTGCTGGTTTGGGGTGTAATTTGATGTTCTTTTTCCAGCTCTTTAAGGCCTAAGGTTAGGTTATGTATCTGAGATCTTTCTTTCTTCTTTAAGAAAGCCTAGATTGCTATATACTTTCCTCTTATGACCACCTTTGCTGCATGCCAGAGGTTTTGGGTTGTGGTGCTATCATTTTCATTGACTTCCATATACTTTTTAATTTCTTCTTTAACTGCTTGGTTAGCCCATTCATTCTTTAGTAGGATGTTCTTCAGTCTCCAAGTATTTGTTACCTTTCCAAATATTTTCTTGTGGTTGATTTCGGGTTTCATAGTGTTGTGGTCTGAAAATATGCACAGTATGATCTCGATCTTTTTGTACTTACTTAGGACTGATTTGTTTCTCATTATATGGTCTATTCTGGAGAACGTTCCATGTGCACTGGAGAAGAATGTATATTCTTCTGCTTTAGGATGAAATGTTCTGAATATCCGTTAAGTCCATCTGGTCCAGTGTGTCATTCAAAGCCATTGTTTCCTTGTTGATTTTTTTTTAATTGTTTTAATGTTTATTTATTTTTGAGAGAGATAGAGACAGAATGCGACTAGGTTAGGGGCAGAGAGAGAGGGAGACACAGAAGCAGAAGCAGGCTCCAGGCTCTGAGCTGTCAGCACAGAGCCTGATGAGGGGCTCAAACTCACAAACCGTGAGATCATGACCTGAGCCAAAGTTGGACGCTCAACCGACTGAGCCACCCAGGTGCCCCATCCTTGTTGATTTTTTGATTAGATGATCTGTCCATTGCTGTGTCTGGGGTGTTGAAGTCTCCTATTATTATGATATTACTATTGATGAGTTTCTTTATGTTTGTGATTGATTGATTTATATATTTGGGTGTTGCCACATTTGGCGCATAAATGTTTGCAGTTGTTAGGTCTTCTAGGTGGATAGACCCCTTGATTATGATATTATGCCATTCTGCATCTCTTGATACAGTCTTTATTTTAAAGTCTAGATTGTCTGATATAAGTATGGCTACTCCGGCTTTCTTTTGTTGACCATTAGCATGATAGATGCTTCTCCATCCCCTTATTTTCAATCTGAAGATGTCTTAAGGTGTAAAGTGGGTCTCCTGTAAACAGCATATAGATGGGTCTTGTTTTCTTATCTATGCTGTTACCCTATGTCTTTTGATTGGAGCATTGAGTCCATTGACATTTAGAGTCAGTAGTGAAAGATATGAATTTATTACCATTATGATGCTTGTAGAGTTCTAGTTTCTGGTGGTGTTCTCTGGTCCTTTCTAACCTTTTGTTGCTTTTGGTATTTATATATATATATATATATATATATATATATATTATATATTATATATTATATATTATATTTTCATATATATTATATATATATTTTCATCTTTTCTCCCTCAGAGAACCCCCCTTAAAATTTCTTGCCGGACTGGTTTAGTGGTCACAAACTCCCATAATTTTTGTTTGTCTGGGAAACTTTTTATCTCTCCTATTTTAAATGACAGCCTTGCTGGATAAAGAATCCTTGGCTGCATATTTTCCTGCTTCAGCACAATGAATATATCCCGCGACTCCCTTCTGGCCTGCCAAGTTTCTGTGGATAGGTCTGCTGCAAACCTAATCTGTCTTCCCTTGTAGTTTAGGGATGTTTTTTCCCTTGCTGCTTTCATGATTCTCTCCTTGCCTGAGTATTTTGTGAATTTGACTATGATATGCCTTGTTGATGGTCGGTTTTTGTTGAATCTAATGGGGCCCTCTGTGCTTCCAGGATTTTGATGTCTGTGTCTTTCCCCTGGTTAGGAAAGTTTTCTGCTATGATTTGCTCACATAACCCTTCTACCCCTATTTCTCTCTCTTCCTCCTCTGGGACGCCTATGATTCTGATGTTCCTTTTTAATGAGTCAATGATTTCTCTAATTCTTAAATCATGCTCTTTTGCCTTAATCTCCCTCTTTTTTTCTGCTTCGTTACTCTCTATACATTTGTCCTCTATATCGCTGATTCTCTGTTCTTTCTCATCCATCCTTGCCGCCGCTGCATCCATCTGTGATTGCAGCTCAGTTATAGTATTCTTCATATCATTTTATCTCTGCAGAAAATGATTCTAATCTATTTTTGACTCTAGCTAGTATTCTTATTATCGTGATTCTAAATTCTGGTTCAGGCATCTTGCTTGTGTCTGTGTTGGTTAAATCCCTGGCTGTCATTTCTTCATGCTCTTTCTTTTGGGGTCAATTCCTTTGTTTTGTCATTTTGAAGGGAGAAAAGGAATTAATGAGATAGAAAAATTAAAATAAAAAAATAAAATAAAAAAATATTAAAATTTAAATTTAAAAATTAAAAACACACACACACACAAATTGAATAGATGATGCTACATCCTAGGTGTGTTTTGGTCTGGGTGTAGAAAGTGGCTTGACAGATTAGAGAAACAAAAACAAAACAAAACTAACAAAAAATAAAAGGGGGGGAGAGATTAAAAAAAAGGAAATCATTTGAGAGTTTGAAAAAAATGAATAAACTAAAGTAGACTGAATTACAGAAAAGTAGAGAATATAGTAGAAAAATATAGAAAAATATTTTTAATAACAATTAAAAGAAATATGAATTTTTTTCATTTTCTGTATTTAAGAAAAAAGAAAAATGAAAAAGAGAAAAAAGATAAAAGAAGAAAAAAGAAAAGACAAAAAAAAATTGTTTGAAAATTTGAAAAATTGAATACACGGTAGTAGACTGAAATAAAATGATGGGAGTAAGATAGAATTTGAAAAAAAATTACATAAAAGCAAAAAATACAGTAATAAAAATTAAATAAGATATTTTTAAAGGAAATTGAAAGTAAAAATGAAGTTTTTCTCTTTCTACATTCAAGAAAAAGAAAAGAAATGAAAAAGAAAAAAGTAAAAGAAAGAAAAAAAGGAAATTGTTTGAAAATTTGAAAACGTGAGTACACTGAAGTAAACTAAAATAAAATGATGGAAATTAAGTAGAATTTGAAAAAAATTACACAAAAGTAGAAAATATAGTAATAAAAATTAAAGACAGATATTTTTAATAAAAATTGAAAATAAAAATGAGTTTTGTTCTCTTTCTGTATTCAAGAAAAAGAAAAGAATTGTAAAAGAGAAAAGGAAAAAGAGAGAGAAAAAAAGAAAAAAAATGGAATAGACGAACTTGCTAACAGATTGAAGAAGGACTGAAATTGGTTCGTTTTCTCCTAGAGGTCAGTCCATGTAGTTCTTTATAGTCCATAAATTAAGCCTGTGGTGAGGTTTGTGTTCTTGGAGAGCGAAGTTGGCCCGTTGAGCAGGGCTCAGTGTAACAGCTCCACTCTCCACTAGATGGCGCTGCTACCCTACTGGGGTGGATTGTTGCGGTGCTTGTAGGTGTGCATGCGCGGGCCAGCCACCGAGTCTGTTCTCCCGGATCAGCAATTGCGCATCCATCCTCCGTCTTCAGCTCTCGTCCACTCCCCTATTTTCCACTCTCCGTGATCAGGCCCCAGGCAGTACCTCTCTCCCGTGTTTTGTCTCATATGTGGCTGGTTTTCCCCGGCCCCTTACTTCTGAAGGACTGAGGCTTTGACCCTCTCTGCCCCTTTGCGGGAGGGTCTCACCGAGCGATGGCTGAATGAGCAATGGCCAAATGTCGGCTGCACCCAGGAATGCCCTCTGGATTCTGCTTTTGAGGGTGCCCTGAGACTGCAGCCAGGTGCCAGCCCGCCCCTCCAAAAAATCGCAAGACAGCGTAGCCTCAGCGTTTCAGGGACCATGGAAAATCACAACACACATCTGGCACAGGTTTCACCCTTAACGACCTTGCCCCAGCACCAGCGAATGTGGCTGCCTTCTGGGGTCTGCTGGGACCAGGTGACTTCAACAGTCTCTACCAAATATCCTTCCAGCAGCGGAACTGCTTTTCCCCGTGTGGCCCGAGAACTTCCCAGACCCCACTCTGTTCCTGGCGATTCACCCTTCTCACCAGAGCACTGCCAGGTATCGAGCTGTGGAGTTGCAGCCTTTGTTCTTCCCTTGTTTACAGTCTTAATGGAATTTAAACCCTCTCCTTTCTCCTTTCTCCCTTTTTAGTTTAGTCCCTGCGGCTGTTTCTAATTTTCCACTTTCTCTCCAGCTGCTTTTGGGGAGGGATGCTTTTCCCGTATGCTCCCCCCACTCCCCAGTCTCCGTCCTCTCTCCACCTGCAAAAAGGGCTCCCTAACTTTCGGGGCTTCTTGTTCCCCAAGTTCAGTTCTTCGTGTCACGTACCTGCTGAATTCTGTGGTTCAGGTTGTGCGGATTGTTGTGTTAATCCTCTGATCAGTTTTCTAGGTGTGTAGGATGGTTTAGTGTTGGTCTGGCTGTATTTCATGGACGCGAGACACACAAAAATCTTCCATGCTGTTTGCCATCTTGGCTCCTCCTCTGATCTACCTTGTTTCTTCATGATTACACCATCTTTTCAATTGTGATCTTAAAAGAAACAAAGTAAATTTCCTATAATGTGTAATTGATATAATCTTACCCAATTACTTGCAACTGGGCAACAGTTTTAACAGTTTTAACAGTGAACTTCAGCCACCTTTGAATCTCTTTCCTTTTCTTAACTATGTCTAATTAACTAAATGATAATGAAGCTAAACATGTGTAGAGAAAAGAGATTTCCCCTTTTGTGTAGAAAATTCCCAGCAGGTTTGACAATATAAACTTTGTAATTTAAGGCCGTAAGCCAGAAGAATGAGGGGACACATAAGATGTGTATTGTGTGTTTTTACCCGTGATCTCACAAATCATTTTTCTGTAGTGTAATTACTATATTTTGGCAATGGCTGATTTAAAAAGAGTTTTAATAGTAGGACTATATCATTTTTTGTGTGTCATATCAGAGTAAAGAAATATTGAAAAGCCAATTACCCATAAATTTCTAATGTATGAAAAGGAATGTTAAAATACATATGGTGCAGTGAAAGATTGTTCTAAATGGCCATTTGGTTAGCTGGCACTCTTACAAAAAACTTTATAAAGCCCTCAGTACCCTTCAGTAAATGAATTTAGCCATTGAGGTAGATATGATTTTGAAGTGTTAAATCTTATCATTAGATCAAATGAAATGGCAATTATTGGAATCTGGTTGTTTGCATACGATAAAAGCTGTTCAGTGCTCACAGGATAGGAAATGCAGAGCATTCAAAAAAGCTCTTCATTACTCTGGGAATACCTTCCTTGGCCTTGTTGTTTGACTTTTCTACCTTTAAAAAAAGTTTTTTTATGTTTATTTATTTTTGAGATAGTGCACGTGGGGGAGGTGGCAGAAAGAGAGGAAGACACAGAATCTGAAGCAGGCTCCAGGCTCTGAGCTGTCAGCACAGAGCCTGGCTTGGGGCTCGAACACACAGACCGCGAGATCATGACTTGAGCTGGTGGTATGCTTAACCAACTGAGCCACCCAGGCACCTCTGACATTTCTACCTATTCACCCATATTGCACTGGGAGCCTGCATTCATCCAGAATAGTCAATTCCTAATGTCATTCCACGGTGATAGCAGGCCAACTGTGATAGAATTTCATGGGTCCCCATGGTACTTCAGTGATGCATGTGCAAATAACCTTTTGCATTTCTGTGGCACCATTGCCCTAAGGAGCTCAAAAAACTTACTAGAGCTCCTGAATCCTCCCAACATTACCTGTGAGGTGGGACTAGAGATCCCTGATAACATAATTCACATGCAGTTAAATATACTGCAGGTTAAGTTCTGTCTCTTAAAAAAGTAACTCGATATAATAAAAGCTTCTTAAAATAGTATTGACCATTGATACAAGTATTGCTACCTTTTCTCAATTCATTCAATAACGATCTGTTGAAAACCTATGTGTTACGTAGTGTTTGCCATACTTAATCACTATGATCTGACACTATAACCAGAGTTGCCACTTACTGAGTGGCAATCTTGAGTGATTCATTGAGCTTAATTCCTTTTTATGCACAATAAACATCTCAGATAAATTTATGTATGAGAAACCTTAGGTTTTCTTAAAGTAGGCTGCCCAAATTCATATTGCTAGGAAGTGTTGTTGGTGCTGGCAACCAAATTCAATTATATCTGACTCTACAATTGTTCTTTTATCATTATGTCAAGCAGTTTTCTATTGATGGAAAAAATTACCTGCCCCCCAATTAAGATTATCATTCTAGCTGACAAAACTGATTTTCTCAAAGTCTGCTAGCAAATAATAGTAAGCAAATCATAGAACATTGGAGCTGAAAAATATGTTCTTTCAGAAATGAGATGAAAAAGACTTTAACAAAATAAATAAATGGTACTACCTCCTACAAAACTGATATTTTAGTTATGGACAGATTGATAGATTGACCAATAGATCCATTGCTACATAATCTTGCTTCTTAGGTTATTTGACAGTTGAAATAAAACTCAATAAAACATAAGTTTACCTATGGTTTTCATGTATCTTATTAATGTGCTCTATATCTATATGCCTATTATCTCTCTATCCATTTTCCATCTATCTAATCTACCTAGATTTATCAGAGGTTATTATTTGTGTGGAGACTTTGAACATTTTAAAGTGTTTAATAGCAATATAATAGATTGAGACCTTTTCATGACACTGGCATTAGGGAATAGGAGTTTATTATTGTGACTTCAGTATCTCCAAGTAGGTACAGAAAGGTGATAGAAGTTCCTAGTCTCTGTTCAAGTCACTGACTATGAATAAAAATCATTAAAATCCTTGACTACTTTTGCTAAAGTTAGTTCCCTTTCATATTACCTTAATGGAGGTAGAGTGAAGTCTAGATTTATTAACATTAGATAAAATTAAATATGTCAGTCAAATAAGTATTTTTGAATCAATACTAAATACTTGGGTTTTACAAACAAATCTTTACAATTATCACGTACATGCTACATGTATATAATATCATGTATACAATAAATATCACTACAAAAATAGTTTAAATCACTTGGCTATCCTTAGTGACTAAAGAAGCTTACAGAATTCAAGCACTATCCAGAGTTTATGATGATAATTCACTGTGAGATCCACCGCTAAAATATATGAGAACTCTCATTAGATAATTGACTCTCATTATTGTTATGTTAATTTCAATGATGGGGTAAAATACAAAATTGGCGTTTTGAATAACATTGTAAAATGCAGGTACCTGTACAATATTGTAATTGTACAAATTTTAGTAAGAATATGCCATCTTCCTTCTTAAATTACTTGACAATTTACATAAAGGTCATTTACCTGGTTTTTTGTATATCTATATGAATATATATTTTTAAATGTTGCTAAATGTGAGAATTATTTTCTTTATTGTGAGTTTAACATTTATTCTCCAGAACAATTTTTTCCTAGTGTTGATTGTCTTTGCTATAATTGGCAGAGATTATAATATACATATTGAGATGTGAAAAATACAAAGGACACTTACTGTTCTATATACTAATATTTCTTTCTTTCTTTCTTTCTTTCTTTCTTTCTTTCTTTCTTTCTTTCTGTTGATTTTTTTTTGAATCTCAGTATGCTGCTTTATTTTTTTTAATATGAAATTTATTGTCAAATTAGTTTCCATACAACACCCAGTGCTCATCCCAACAGGTGCCCTCCTCAATGTCCATTACCCACTTTCCCCTGCCTCCCCCCTCGCCCCCCCCCCCAATCAAACCTCAGTTTGTTCTCAGTTTTTAAGAGTCTCTTATGCTTTGGCTGCCTCCCTCTCTAACCTTTTTTTTCCTTCCCCTCCCCCATGGACTTCTGTTAAGTTTCTCAGGATCCACATAAGAGTGAAAACATATGGTATTTGTCTTTCTCTGTATGACTTATTTCACTTAGCATAACACTTTCCAACTCCATCCACGTTGCTACAAAAGGCCATATTTCATTCTTTCTCATTGCCAAGTAGTATTCCATTGTGTATATAAACCACAATTTCTTTAACCACTCATCAGTTGATAGACATTAGGGTTCTTTCCATAATTTGGCTATTGTTGAAAGTGCTGCTATAAACATTGGGATACAAGTGCCCCTATGCATCAGCACTCCTGTATCCCTTGGGTAAACTCCTAGCAGTGCTATTGCTGGGTCATAAGGTAGATCTATTTTTAATTGTTTGAGGAACCTCCACACTGTTTTCCAGAGTGGCTGCACCAGCTTGCATTCCCACCAACAATGCAAGAGTGTTCCCATTTCTCCACATCCTCTCCAGCCTTTGTAGTCTCCTGATTTGTTCATTTTAGCTACTCTGACTGGTGTAAGGTGGTATCTCAGTGTGGTTTTGATTTGTATTTCTCTGACGAGGAGTGATGTTGAGCATCTTTTCATGTGCCTGTTGGCCATCTGGGTGTCTTCTTCAGAGAAGTGTCTATTCATGTTTTCTGCCCTTTTCTTCACTGGATTATTTGTTTTTTGGGTGTGGAGTTTGGTGAGTTCTTTATAGATTTTGGATTCTAGCCCTTTGTCCGATATGTCATTTGCAAATATCTTTTCCTATTCTGTTGGTTGCCTTTTAGTTTTGTTGATTGTTTCTTTTGAAATGCATAAGCTTTTTATCTTCATGAGGTCCCAATAGTTCATTTTTGCTTTTAATTCCCTTGCCTTTGGAGATATGTCAAGTAAGAAATTGCTGTGGCTGTGGTCAGAGAGGTTTTTTTTCCTGGCTTCTCCTCTAGGGATTTGATGGTTTCCTGTCTCACATTCAGGTCCTTTATCCATTTGGAGTTTCTTTTTGTGAATGGTGTAAGAAAGTGGTCTAGTTTCAGTCTTCTGCATGTTGCTGTCCAGTTCTCTCAGCACCATTTGTGGAAAAGACTGTCTTTTTTCCATTGGATATTCTTTCCTGCTTTGTCAAAGATTATTTGGCTATACTTTTGTGGGTCCAATTATGGAGTCTCTATTCTATTCCACTGGTCTCTGTGTCTGTTTTTGTGCCAATACCATGCTGTCTTGATGATGACAGCTTTGTAGTAGAGGCTAAAGTCTGGGATTGTGATGCCTCCTGCTTTGGTCTTCAAAATTACTTTGGCTATTCAGGGTCTTTGGTGGTTCCATACAAATTTTAGGATTGCTTGTTCTAGCTTCAAGAAAAATGCTGGTGCAATTTTGATTGGGATTGCATTGAATGTGTAGATAGGTTTAGGTAGTATTGACATTTTAACAATATTTATTCTTCCAATCCATGAGCATGGGATGTTTTTCCATTTCTTTGTATCTTCTTCAATTTTATTCCTAAGCTTTCTATAGTTTTCAGCATACAGATCTTTTACATCTTTGGTTAGGTTTATTCCTAGGTATTTTATGATTCTTGGTGCAATTGTGAATGGGATCGGTTTCTTTATTTGTCTTTCTGTTGCTTCATTATTAGTGTATAAGAATGCAACTGATTTGTGTAGATTAATTTTGTATCCTGTGACTTTGCTGAATTCATGTATCAGTTCTAGCAGACTTTTGGTGGAGTCTATCAGGTTTTCCATGTAGAGTATCATGTCACCTGCAAAAAATGAAAACTTGACTTCATCTTTGCCAATTTTGATGACTTTGATTTCCTTTGGTTGTCTGATTGCTGATGCTAGAACTTCCAACACTATGTTAAACAACAGTGGACATCCGTGTTCCTGATCTCAGTGGGAAAGCTCTCTGTTTTTCCCCATTGTAGATGATATTAGCTGTGAGCTTTTCATAAATGGCTTTTACGATGTTTGAGTATGTTCCTTCCATCCCGACTTCCTTGAGGGTTTTTATGAAGAAAGGATGCTGAATTTTTCAAATGCTTTTTCTGCATCAATTGACAGGATCATATGGTTCTTATCTTTTCTTTTATTAATGTGATGTATCACATTGATTGATTTGCGAATGTTGTACCAGCCCTGAAGCCCAGGAATGAATCCCACTTGATCATGGTGAATAATTCTTTTTACATGCTGTTGAATTCGATTTGCTAGTATCTTGTTGAGAATTTTTGCATCTATAGTCATCAGGGATATTGGTCTGTAGTTCTCTTTTTTTCTGGGTCTCTGTCTGGTTTGGGAATCAAAGTAATGTTGGCTTCATAGAATGAGTCTGGAAGTTTTCCTTCCCTTTCTATTTTTTGGAATAGCTTGAGAAGGATAGGTATTATCTCTGCTTTAAATGTCTGGTAGAATTCCCCAGGGAAGCCATCTGGTCCTGGACTCTTATTTGTTGGGAGATATTTGATAACGGGTTCAATTTCTTCACTGGTTATGGGTCTGTTCAAGTTTTCTATTTCTTCCTGTTTGCGTTTTGGAAGTGTGTGGGTGTTTAGGAATTTGTCCATTTCTTCCAGGTTTTCCAGTTTGTTGGCATATGATTTTTCATACTATTCCCTGATAGTTGCTTGTATTTCTGAGGCAATGGTTGCAATAATTCCATTTTCATTCACGATTTTATCTATTTGGGTCATCTCCCTTTTCTTTTTGAGAACCCTGGTTAAGGTTTATCAATTTTGTTTATTTTTTCAAAAAACCAACACTTGGTTTCATTGATCTGCTCTATAGTTTTTTTAGATTCTATATTGTTTATTTTTCCTCTGATCTTTATTATTTCTCTTCTTTTGCTGGGTTTGGGGTGTCTTTGCTGTTCTGCTTCTATTTCCTTTAGGTGTGCTGTTAGATTTTGTATTTGGGATTTTTCTTGTTTCTTGAGATAGCTCTGGATTGCAACATATTTTCCTCTCAGGACTGCCTTCACTGCATCCCGAAGCATTTGGATGGTTGTATTTTCATTTTTATTTGTTTACATATACTTTTTAAATTTCTTCTCTAAGTGTCTGGTTGACCCATTTGTTCTTTAGTAGGGTATTCTTTAACGTCCATGCTTTTGGAGTTTTTCCAGACTTTTTCCTGTGGTTGATTTCAAGCTTCATAGCATTGTTGTCTGAAAGTGTGCATGGTATGATCTCAATTCTTGTATACTTATGAAGGGCTGTTTTGTGACCCAGTATGTGATCTATCTTGGAGAATGTTCCATGTGCACTCGAGAAGAAAGTATATTCTGTTGCTTTGGGATGCAGAGTTCTAAATATATCTGTCAAGTCCATCTGATCCAATGTATCATTCAGGGCCCTTGTTTCTTTATTGATCCTGTGTCTAGATGATCTATCCATTGTTGTAAGTGGGGTATCAAAGTCCCCTGCAATTACCACATTCTTTTGAATAAGGTTGCTTATGTTTGTGATTGTTGTTTTATATATTTGGGGGCTCCCATATTCAGCACATGGACATTTATAATTGTTAGCTCTTCCTGATGGATAGATCCTGTAATTATTATATAATGCCCTTCTTCATCTTTTGTTACAGCCTTTAATTTAAAGTCTAGTTTGTCTGATATAAGTATGGCTACTCCAGCTTTCTTTTGACTTCCAGTAGCATGATAGATAGTTCTCCATCCCCTCACTTTCAATCTGAAGGTGTCCTCAGGTCTAAAATGAGTCTTGTACACAGCAAATATATGGGTCTTGTTGTTTTTTTTTTTAATCCATTCTGATACTGTATGTCTTTTGGTTGGAGCATTTAGTCCATTTACATTCAGTGTTATTATTGAAAGATATGGGTTTAGAATCGTTGTGATCTGTAAGTTTCATGCTTGTAGTGATGTCTCTGGTACTTTGTGGTCCTTGAAACATTTCACTCACAGAGTCCCCCTTAGGATCTCTTGTTGGGCTGTTTTAGTGGTGATGAATTCCTTCAGTTTTTGTTTGTTTGGGAAGACCTTTATCTCTCCTTCTATTCTGAATGACAGACCCGCTGGATAAAGGATTCTTGGCTGCATATTTTTTCTGTTTATCACATTGAAGATTTCCTGCCATTCCTTTCTGGCCTGCCAAGTTCCAGTAGATAAGTCTGCTACTATTCTTTTGTGTCTACCTTTGTAAGTTAGAGCCTGTTTATCCCTAGCTGCTTTCAGAATTTTCTCTTTATCCTTGTATTTTGCCACTTTCACTATGATATGTTGTGTAGAAGATCGATTCAAGTTATGTCTGAAGGGAGTTGTCTGTGCCTCTTGGATTGCAATGTCTTTTTCCTTCCCCAGATCAGGGAAATTCTCAGCTATGATTTGTTCAAGTATACCTTCAGTCCCTTTCTCTCTCTTCTTCTTTTGGAATTCCTATGATATGGATATTGTTCCATTTGATTGCATCACTTAGTTCTCTAATTCTCCCCTGTATTCCTGGATTTTTTTTTTATCTCTCTTTTTCTCAGCTTCCTCTTTTTCCATAATTTTATCTTCTAATTCACCTATTCTCTCCTCTGCCTCTTCAATCTATGCTATGGCTGCCTCCATTTTATCTTGCACCCCATTTATAGCATTTTTTTAGCTCCTCATGACTATTTCTTAGTCCCTTGATCTCTGTAGCAATAGATTCTCTGCTGTCCTCTATGTATTTTTCAAGCCCAACGACTATTTTTTTTACTATTATTCTAAATTCTTGTTCCGTTATATTGCTTAAATCATTTTTGATTAGTTAGCTGTCGCTACATCCTGGAATTTCTTTTGAGGAGAATTCTTCTGTTTCATCATTTTGGGTAGTCCTGGCAGTAGCTCCAAAAGGCAGGGCACTTCCGCTGTGCTGTCAGGAGTAACTTGTGTTGGTAGGAGGGGCTGCAGTCAGACCCAATATCTGCCCCCAGTGCACCTCTGGGGCCACAGTCAGACTGGTGTGTATCTTATCTTCCTCTCTCCCAGGGGCAGGACTCACTTGGAGTGGTGTGGCTCCCATCTGGGCTACTTGCAAGCTTCCAGGCTTGTGGTGCTGCTTTGATGGGATCTGGCCAAGGGTGTATTAGCAGGGGTGGATCCACAAGGTGCACAGGGATGGGAGGGGCATGCTTAGATTGCTTTGCCATAGGTGGTTCCCTGCGGGAGGGGCCCTGCAGCACTAGGAGGGAGGAATGGATCCACAGAAGCACAGCGTTGGAACTTTGCCCAGTGCAAGTAAGTTTGGTGATGGGAACTGGTTCCCTTTCGAATTTTGGTTGGGGGATGGGAGAGGGAAATAGTGCTTGCCAGCTCCTTTGTTCCCCCGCTGAGCTGAGCTCTGTCTTCTGGGGTTCAGCAACTCTCCCTTCTAGCATCCTCTCGCCCTCCCCACTCTCTGAGAGCAGAGCTGTTGACTTTTAACATTCCAGATGTCAAGTCCTGCTGGCTGTCAGAACTCATGGAGTCTGGCCCCTCCGCTTTTGCAAGCCAGATGTTGGGCGCTCTGCCTTGCGGGGCAGGCTGCCCCTCCACCACCCCAGCTCCCTCCCGCGATTCCGTGTAGCTCTCACTGCCTCTCCGCCCTTCCTACACTCTTCCGTGGACCTCTTGTGTATGCTTGGCTCCAGAGAGTCCATTCTGCTAGTTTTCTGGTGGTTTTCTGGGTTATTTAGGCAGATGTGGGTGGAATCTAAGCCATCAGCAGGATGAGGTGAGCCCAGCATTGTCCTATGCAGCCATCTTCCCAGGTCTCCTGTATCTGTTGATGTTTATTTATTTATTTTGAGAAAGTGAGCAAATGGGGATGGGCAGAAAAAGGGAGAGAGAGAGAATCCCAAGGAGGCTCTGTGCTGTCAGTTCAGAGCCCAACATTAGTAACATGACCGGAGTCAAAGTCAAGAGTTGGATGCTTAACCAAGTGAGCTACCCAGGTGCCCCTAATTTAAACTCTATTTTAAATGCTGAGTCACCTGGGGGCATCTGGGTGACTCAGCTGATTGAGCACCCAACTTCAGCTCAGGTCATGATCTCACAGTTCATGAGTTTGAGTCCCCCATCAGGCTCACTGCTGTCAGAGTAGAGCCAGCTTCAGATCTTCTGTCCCCGTCTCTCTGCCCCTCACCTGCTTGCACACTCTCAAAAATAAATAAACATTTAAATGCCAAATCGACTTGATGGCAGAAAATATACTTATCAATTTCACGTATTCTCTCCAAATATAATATTTGTCAATTTCACATAGTCTCTCCAAGTTCATGATTTCCCTCCTCCTCCTCCTCCTCCTTCTTCTTCTTCTCCCCCCCTCCCCCGCCCCCACCCTCCTGGAATGGCATCCAAGTTTCAGGGCATTAATGTGACAAGTCACCTGACATTGGTTGATGTCAGTATATGTAGGCATTTGCTTAAAGTAACATTACCAGTCTGGTTCATCACTATCCTCAAACTTTCCCATTGACATCCATTAGAATGTCTGTGTTCCCAGCTGACCAGCTCATACTGCTTTCTATTGTAGCAAATTCTCATCATACTCATTAGATATTTTTTCTTTTTAATAAATTTGTAACTATGTATCAGAGAAACAAAAGAATTTATCTACCTTCTAGGATAAGGAAGTCTTGGAAATACTTGATGTGATGCCTCTGCTGCAATTTACAGCCATGCTTAATCTTCTGCTTATACATTCTGTTGGGTGGTACTGGGTATGATGTTTAATTTTATGTATCAACTTCACTGGCCTAAGATATGCCCAGATAATAGGTAAAAAAATTATTTCTGGGTATGTCTGTGAGGGTATTTGTGTAAGAGATTAACATTTGATTCAGTAGACAAAGTAAAAAGATTTTACCAATGCAGGCAGGTATTACCCAATTCATTGGAGGCCTGAATAGAACTAAAAAGGCTAAGAAGGGTGGATTCTTTTTGTCTTCTTCATCTAGGATATCTGTCTTCTCCTGCACTTGGGTATTGGACCTCCTGGTTCTCTGGTCTTCAAAGTACAGGACTTACACCAAGTAGCCTGCTCTGATTCTCAGGCCTTTGGCCTCAGACTGGAAATTACATTATTAGCTCCCTTGGTTCTCAGGCCCTTGGACTTGACCTGATTTATACTACCAGATTTCCTGTTTCTTTAGTGTGCAGATGACAGACTACGGGACTTCTCAGACTCCCTAACTGTGTGAGCTAATTCCTAGAGTAAATCTTGTTTTATCTATATCTGTATCATTTGTATATATCCTATTGGTGATGTTTCTCTGGAGAACCCTGACTAATACAGTGGGGATCTGAAATTCCATTGCTTGCCAAGTCAAAGATGAGAAATAGGCACAAGTTTTTTTTAGTTTCTTGATACCCCAAACTATCTGTATCACCACCTTCAAAGTTTTGTCTGTAGGGTATTAGGATTGTTCTGAGTCCAACCTTAGAAATAAGTCTTCAAGTTTATTTCTGATTATATGCCTCTCCCAGACCACAGTAGAGAACACAAAAATCACAAGAGAAAAGGTTAGGCAAGGGGTCTACCCAAACTATTATTTTGGGAGGCCTTTGACTTTGGAAGCTAGAATGCCACAACATGATTTGTTTGTTTTCGGTTTTGCATTGAGCTGTGGTCTAACTTCTCTGGAGAATGGAGGCCAAGGTTATAGTTTGAATGGTTGAAGGCTGATAGGATAAATGAAGGGAAATTAAAAGATAGCATAGCCAAGAAAATACATAGATCTGCATTGGTTAATGGTGCAAAATTGTATCTCACCACATAATTCTTGAATTAAATATTTTTTTTTACATTTATAGCTACTCATACTACATCCCCCCCCCCCCACCTCACAATAATTCTGTGATGAATAAGACAATTTGGTCCATTTTATTTGTAAGGAAAAACTTTAATCTTAAATTTTGTGTGAAATGTATATGTTAATTTGACCTTGAAGACAAATGCCATTGCTATTCCAAAATTCTAAGCTTAAAAAGAAATAATAAAATTAGCAAAAACAGCTAGTTGATAATCAGCTAAGTAGCTTAAAATGCCCATGATCATAACTAATTACTTGTGTTAATGCCATGGAAAGCCAATTTTATGTTTATTTCACATATCTAGAAAAATTATGTATAAAGTTTTTTCAAAATAGAAACCATGAAATTAGCCATTTTAGCTTTACGATATAGTTGTCAGATCTAACTGAAAAAAATTAAATCCAATTTTACTACTCTATGCAGTTTTAATTGCTACAAAACAATAGCATTGAATTGTATTAAAGTCTATTACTTTATTATTACTTTATCAAATTGATATCTTTTATGGCTTAAATTAATTTTTGACTTTCATTTATAGTTGTGTATATAGAATATATTCTTATGTTTCGAGAAGTGACATATTTACCTACTTAAATTTTAAGTTTTGCCAAAGGTATCTAAACTGGCAACCTATTTAACCAAATTCAGATACATTTTTTTCACACTATCCTCAATCAGTTTAGAGTTACTTGTTTAAAGTTTAATAATCAGGCTATTGGATTGGACACTGCAGGAAGCCATCCAAACTGTCTTGAAAAAACTTATGTCACACACAATTACATTAGGCCATTATTTCAATAAGGCTCTCCAAATTCATTCTTCCCAAATTCAGATTGATTGGATATGTAAGTGAATCATTAATGGTCTCAAAGTGCATTAATGACTATAGAGAAATAAATTTAACATATTTTGAATATATATATACATGTGTATGTATATATATATGTACATGTGTATGTATACATACACATATATATGATTCTTTTTTGAGAGCACTAGAAATCATTTGTATCATGCTCTCATTATATTCAGAACTGTTATACTACTGTCTTCTAATAGTACTATATTTGTCTATTTCTCCATTTTTTTAATTTTTTATTTGTTTTTTAAAATTTTTTAACGTTTATTTATTTTTGAAAGAGTGAGAGAGACAGAGTGCAAGCAGGGGAGGAGCAGAGAGAGAGGGAGACAAAGAATCCTAAGCAGGCTCCAGGCTCTGAGCTGTCAGCACAGAGCCTGACATGGGGCTTGAACTCATGAACCTTGAGGTCATACCTGAGCCGAAGTCGGATGTTTAACTGACTGAGCCACCCAGTCACCCCTTAAGTTTTTATTTTAATTCCAGTTAGTTAACATACTATTCCTCCATTTTAAAAATAAACAATACATACACATTCCATTATTTTGCAAATAAAATTAATATAAACAGATTCCCCTTTTTCCATCCCTCGAAAGTTTATGATGACAAAATGGAAAAATATGACTTTTACAAGCAAGATTAAAAAATGTTATCACTATTTGGTAAGTGAAGAGATATATCCTTCCTAGATTATATATTCCTATTCCATAGACTTAACAATGAAGTGAAGTTTACAGAGGTCAAAAGACACAAAGTCAATTGTATTGCTACATGCCAGCAATGAACAAACAAGATTTGAAATTAAAAAATACAATAGCAATAAATAAATTAAAAACTGAAGTATAAAAAAAAATAAAAATAAAAAAAAAACAAAAACTGAAGTATAAGTCTAGCAAAATAAGTATATAATTTATATGCTGGTGAAAAAATAAAAGATCATCTAAATAAATAGAGAGGTATATCTCATTCAAGCATTTAAAAACTCAATATCGTTAAGATTTCAATACTGCCCACTTTTATTTAAAATTTTTTTAATGTTTATTTATTTTTGAGAGAGAGAGAGAAAGAGAGAGAGAGAGAGAGAGAGAAAGAGAGAGAGAGAGAGACAGAGAGCGAGTGGGGGAGGGGCAGAGAGAGAGGGAGACACAGAATCCGAAGCAGGCTCCAGGCTCTGAGCTGTCCGCAATGAACACAGAACCTGACGCCGGGCTTGAAGCCACAAAGTGCAAGATCATGACCTGACCTAAAGTCAGATGTTCAAAGGACTGAGCCACCCAGATGCCTCAGCCTACTTTTATTTAAAGATTCAATGCAAGGGACACCTGGGTGGCTTGGTTAAGCATCTGACATCAGCTAAGGTTATGATCTCGTGGTTTGTGGGTTCAAGCCCCACATCAGGCTCTGTGCTGACAGCTCAGAGCCTGGAGCCTGCTTCATATTCTCCCCCCCCCCCTTTCTCTCTCTGCCCCTACCCTGCTCACACTCTGTCTCCTGTCTCTCCCAAAAATAAACAAACATTAAAAAAAGAGTCAATGCAAACCCAACAAAAAATCTCACCATTGTATTTTTGAACAAGTTGATTCTAAAATTTACGTGGAAAGGCCAAGTGCTATAATAGTCAAATCAATTCTGAGGAAAAGAGCAAAGTCAGAAGACTCTCATTGCCGTGTTTTGAGAATTACCACGAAGATGCAGTAATCAGGACAGTGTGTTTTTGGTGAGAGGATAGATGGAGATGAATGGAATAGAATAGAGAGCCCAGGAATAGAGTGACATAAATACAGTCAATTGATTTTTGACAAAGATGCAAAGTCATTTCTGTGGAGAAATAATTGTCTTTTCAACAAAGAACGCTGGAACAGTTGCATATATCCATATGTGAAAATAAACAATGTCTTCTAAGATAATGAACCTAAAGTTCATGTTGGTAAGAGAAAGATGACAGACACAAAGAGCTAAGTGGTATAGCAATTCATTCATACGATATTTATGAAAAAGCCAAATTATATGGGTGGCAACCAAAAAGTTGTTACCAGGATTTTGGGAATTGGGAGTAGTTGACTAGAAGACAACAAACACACAGGCTAATTTTTAGAGTGATGAAACTATTGCCTATGGTTCTGAAGTTTTATATATTTTGCAAAATGTTAGAACTCTGTGCCACAAAGAATTAACTTTTGCACCCAAAATTTAAAAAATCAACTAGGGGTTCAATGATTTCTGGAGACTGCAGGCTATAACAAAATAATCGAATTGCATTACAGGTATAAAGCATAACCTCACTGACAGGTGTGGATAAAAAATAAAACTGACTTAAGTTCCTTTGCAAAATAGTGTTTCCACTAGAAACCATAACAGTAAAGATAAAAGGAACTGTCCATAAACACTAGTTACTAAAGCTGTTTCTCACAGGGATATGGGTTAACACTTCTGAAAGACCTTTCCGTCTATACTGGGGTTGAGGAAACAAGTAAAAGATCATAGATGGTGAGAGGTAAAGTTAGATTTCTCCCTGTTGGACAGCGAAGTTGCAAGTAAGCGAGGGAGAAGACAGGAATGAGCCATATTCTACTGAAATAGAGTTAGAGACATGGCTATGGACTCTTTGTAGATCAACATATGATGAAATAATTATGGATATTTGTACCTGGGTTAAAATACATACATATTTTGTCCACTTGGAGAGCCTAGAAGTAGTAACAACTCGATAGCTACAAGCCCACCCAGCACTTTGTTTCTAATACCATTCTCCAATTAAAAACAAAAACAAAAACAAAGACCCCTTGGAGGAAAAACTGACTTAGGATAGGAACAGAGAACAGAGATGAGCTTTAGAGAATCTTTTAGTGCATTTCATAAGAATCAGTCTTTAAACTTCAGTGAAGTTTTGAGTTTATACCAGAAAACATTTCAAAGCAGTTCGTTGAACATTTGAAGTACATTAATATTTCTCTAGATACTGGTACAGTTTACAACCCTGGATTGATCCATGGTATGGTTGTTTCTATTCTGATAACAAAGAGTTTTATCATCAGTGCCGTAATGTTGCTCACAGGAGCATTAATGGTACAGATTATAGTTCATTTAGCTATTTTCCTCTCATCTATCAGATAACACCTTAGATTGTGTCTTTGGGAATACAACCGTGTAAATTTAGCAAAAAAAAGTCTTTATTTGGTTTTATAACATCTTGTGCTTCAGCTATGTAACTGATCACTCAGTACTGCAACTGATAGGTCTCCTTCAACAGAATGCAAATCTTGCTATGTCTGTCAATTAATTCCTAGTGACCATGGGTGCAGTGGCACTCTGGAAAATTGAATCAGCAAGCAAAAAGAGAGATAATATTCATGAATGTTACACAGCATAAAGAAATATCTTGAGCAAATTGAGCGCCAGGAAGTAGCGTGCACGCTAGAGTTCTAGACACATAACGACTTAAAAATAAACAACAACATTTTTTGGGCTCCTGAGGGGATCAGTGGGTTAAGCATCTGACTTCAGCTCAGGTCATGACCTCACTGCTTGTGAGTTCAAGCCCCGCATAGGGCTCCGTGCTGACAGTTTGGAGCCTGGAGCCTGATTCAGATTCTGTCTCTGTCTCTCTCGGTCCCTCCCCACCCCCACTCTCTCACAAAAATAAATAAACATTAAAAAATTTTTAAAAACATTATTTAATGAATTAATGTCCAATGGTTCAAAATACACATGTGTTTATATTGAGAAGAATGTTGTACTATATGTTTCATTACCCTTAGTTATCAAACCAATTAATTTCTCACATGAGGTGGACAAAACTAAAACTAAATTAGTGGAAAACATTTTCATGCCACAAAACTGGTACCTTTAGAAGTCCTTCAGAACATTTCTATAAATAGCGTCCCATATGGTATTCAATTAGAAGATCTCCTCTGAGAGCATAAGCCATGTTCCAGCAACAAGGTTCCCTTCTGTGCTATTAAGTCAGGGACATGAACACGCTTCTTGTGAAGTATCCAGCTGGCTTAGTCCTCCCATATGGTAGTAATCTAGTATTAAATATTTTTTTGGCAGAAATATTTCCCAGGTACATTGGAAAAATGCAATGTATTCCTCCAACTGAATACTTGTGGGTTTATTACAGAGTGTTTAAGTGATTAGCGGAAAGAATGTAACGATGGAAAGCCATACAAGTAGTGGAAGTCTCAAAACTGATGATGACATAACCGATAGCATTTTGTGCATAGCTGCTTTTATTAAGTTTGACTCACAAATGAATCTTTCAGGGATAAGTGGTAAAAACAGAAAATGTGTATTTGAGCTTTAGAAAGACAATGGAACTTTGGAAGTAATCACAGTAATGATTTACTATTAATAACATCCATAGCAATCATAGCTGTTAATATCTATTATGAATGCACTATGTATGTCAGAAACTTGAATAAACATTACCTACAGGGTTTCCTTTAATAGATGTAACTTTACTGAATTACAGATAATTGCATTTATTTTGTGGCTGAGATTGTTGAGGGAGAGAAATCCTGGAAAGAAAGCTTGAGGTTAGAGACAGAACTTTGGGAATCTCAAAAATTACAGCATAGGAACACAATCATGCATTCAGGAATGGCAATGAGGAAAGAAAGCTTAAAATGCTATAGAAGGTACAACCTCTCAGAAGTTATGAGGATAGATGCATGAAGGTTTGCCTAAATATCAAGTGGTACCAAGAAGTAAAGGAGGATGTGGGGAGGTGATGATTAAGGGACGTGAATCAAACAGAAGAATGGCAGCAGTGTGTGGCCAATTCAGATAGCTAAAGTTGATTACGACAGGGATGGGACGCTCTTTGAAGAAGTTTCCTAACCGGAAGAGGGTAGGAAATTTGTTATTTGGGAAGTAGAAGGAGGGAAGGACAGTATTTTAGACTGTAACAGAAATTTGAGTCTGGTTTTTAAAAGAGTCATGGGTGGGGCTCCTAGGTAGCTCAGTTGGTTAAGCTTCCGACTTTGGTTTGGGTCATTCAGAGCCTGGAGTCTGCTTTGGTTTCTGTGTCTCCCTCTCTCTCTGCCCCTCCCCTGCTCATGCATGTGCACGCGCGCTCTCTCTCAAAAATAAATGAACATTAAAAAATTAAATTTTAAAGGTCATAGGCAAGAAAAAGTTAAACTTGTGAGAGGAAGAGTTTCCTTGTCTTTGGATCAGACTCCTGGTCTGCTTTCAGTAATTATTTATCAAATAAAATGCTACATAAATTAATTTAAGAGTCTTTTATGAGGGTTGATGGGTGGGAGGGAGGGGAAAGTGGGTGATGGGTATTCAGCAAGGCACCTGTAGGGATGACCACTGGGTGTTGTATGGAAACCAATTTTACAATAAATTTCATATTAAAAAAAAGGGAAAAATAAATAAAAATACATTTTCAATAGCTAAAAAAAATTTTAAAAATAAAAGTTGGGTTATAATAAAAAAATAAATTCTATTTGGTTAACATACAAAAAAAATTAATGAGATTCCTAGAAAGAGAACAAAAAACAAGATCCAGAAAACAGGTGAGGAGGCGAACCTTGGAAAAATGCAGAAGCACTTTTTTCTATAACTCATGTTTAAAAATCTGCTAAGAGCTAGTGAAATAGTCCATTGGAGAGGAAAAGGAGTAAGGGAGTTTGAAGAAGTAAGTGTATTATTGATAGGCCTTACATTTTGGGAAAATAGAAAGCTAAGATACCTAAAGAAAGTGAGGTCATGGCCATGGGATCAGGGCTTGGAAAAAGTGAAAAATTGGCCCATGTGTGCAGTGGCACTCTGGAAAATTGAGTAGGCAAGCAAGAAAAGAGAAAATATTCATGAATATTACACGGCATAAAGAAATATCTTGAGCAAATAAAACACCAGGAGGTAGCGTGCACACTAGAGGAGGTCAGAAAAATGCTAGATGATGACCTAGGGAGAGGGGCCAAGCCTGTGAGCACAGCTCTAGTGGAGGGACATACTGTCCCAAAATATGAGTGGCTAACAGAATTAAAATCACCTAAGGGGTTTGTTAAAAGTGTAAATTCTTGGGCTACAAAGTGGTCCTTCGAAATCAGACTCTCTGCAGGTGGGCCCTGTAATCTGCAATTTAACAATTCCTAGGGTAAATGTTAATTAATGCACATGGCAGGGATACAGTGCTGTAGGAGAGAAGATAGGGAGGCTTGTAGTGTGAGAGAGGGAGCACAAGAGCACAAGGAACATTAGAAGGCAGCTATTCTCACCACTAGATCACCAACACCAGAGTGAGTGACTTTGTAAAGGCACGACTGGTTGCAATTAGGTAGGAAGGGCTACACAAAGTGGGATGTAGAAGCTGTTCCACCTTCCTCAACCATTGTGGTGAGAGAGATACAGTTCTGATGTAGCTGAAGAACTGAGACTGTTAAAACCTTTAGGCTTCATTCATTACACAAGTCTAAATTTGTTATATCCAGGGGAATCCACAGTTATCCCAAAAGTTGTTTAATAGGGGATTTTTAGGAAACTCTCCCTCTCTAGAGACTGGAAGCTTTGGGTCCCTCTATGTAAATATTTTATTTCTTCTGGAAATAAAATTATTAATGAATTCGTCATTATTATTCATAAACAAGGCATTACAGATATCTGTAAGCTGCCCCCATGTCTTCATTTTTGCAATGAAGAAGTTTGCATGTACATATTTCTATTTTCCTTCCTTTTGTTCTTTTGTACAGAGTCCTGTAGCTTCATTCTATTATTTGTCAGCTCCATAATCTATTTAAGAAAAAGTTAGTATTTTTGTCATACCTGGGACTTGGCCTATTGCTAATGCTAATGGGATTAATCAATGGGGCTGAGGAGAATTCATCATCAGGAAATCATCTTCCCTCTCAGCCTCAGGAAAGTTTATATATAGAGGTGAGAACATTACCTATAATTCTCAAAGATTGTGACCTATATCCCTACAGAAGATTATCCCTAGGCTATTTCATACTCCTTTATCCTCATCACTTAACTGTCCCCAATATTAGCACAAAGGATATTCTCCATGTGAAATCGGAAGGCTGAAAGCAACATAGATGACTGTTAATGTTGCCAGATCTTGGTTTGAATATTGAAAACATGGCATAGAGAATCTTTTCACTGATCTCTATCTCTTGATTTTCTAAAATTCCCCATTCACTGAAATTAAAAAAAAAAATTAATTGTGATAATAACCCAGGATTTATGTAGAGTAAAAAAAACAGAGTGACATTGAATATTCAGTTGTAACAATGGTGATTCACTATAGTTTAAATCAATATGTATTGTGTAAACATTGCAGGACCAATAGAAATAATCATAAGTCAAACAGTAAAACAGTGCCAACAGTGTTTTCTTTTTGTTTTGTTTTGTTTTGTTTTGTTTTGTTTTGTGGTGTCTTGAATCCTAAAATTCAACCTAAGAGGGGTTTCTAGATTCTTTGCACCTTCAATCATAATCAGAGACTAATGGTAAAGGTTTCCTTTTCCAACAGATGTGTTTAATGTCTAGTACCAGGAGGGGCTAGGAGAGAGAAGGGATGTAGTTGTCTACCTATGATGTCTAATTCAAAGTTGAAGAACTCTTTACTTAATAATTTAAAATTTTATATCCCTAATAATCTTAGAGGTTTTATTTATATGTATATGTTATTACGTATATATGAATAATTATAATCAGCATATAAATTTTAATTTATTAAATGTTATAATTAAAAATCGAAATTAATTAGATCATTCAAATCAGTTATTTAATAGATTTCTTTAGCTATACTTTATTTACTTATTTATTTTGAGAGAGAGACACGGAGAGAAACAGTGCATGCATAAATTGGGGAGGGGCAGAGAGAGAGGGAGTGAGAGAGAATCCTAAGTGGGCTCTGCACTGACAGAGTCCCAATGTGGGGCTCGAACTCACCAACCCTGAGATCATGACCTGAGCGGAAACCAAGAGTCAGAGGCTTAACCCACTGAGTCACCAGACACCCTTAAGAGATTTCTTATAACGCCCTATAATTTTCAGTTATATTGGGAAATATTAGGAAATAGTGAAAACAGCGCACCCGTGTGCTTGAAGTTATATGTAATACTTGGTATCTTTAATATCTATCACCCAATTATATCTACTAAACAGGAGATATAACAGGAGAGAAAGAATTTGGTGGAAAGATAGTAAGACTAAAAACAAACTCTACAGTATAAAATCTTTTCTAAATTTTTTTTTCTGTTATTCTGATGAAAAAAATTGTTCAGAGGCAGATATTTGTATTTTCTCTGTCATTTTCCAACCATCTCTTTCATAATCTAATCCATACAGAGATTCTCACTGATGAAGTTTTATCCAGGAAGTCAAATAACTAGAGACTTTAGTTCCCAAACCATTTCATTTCATTTTCATATGTTAAATTAATAATATGATTGCCTTTTTGTAAACAGATTTGGCCTCTCAGTGTGAACTAATGAAATGTCAATCTAAGTTGTCTATTATTATTACATTTTATTAAGAAATATTTTTGGAATATTAATTATAAACCAGATCGCCAGCTAGACAGTGCACATATATTTAACCCTCAGAGCAGTTGCATAAGGTAAGCCATAAAGTTTCAATATTTTACGTAGAGGGTGTCAGAGGTACAGAAATATTAGTGATAATTGAGAATTAGTAGAGTTGGTTTAGAAGCATAGTCATGTAGCTTTAGAGAATAAGCTCTTAATCTTCATGCTATGATACATCATAGCTCAGAAAAATGTGAGAGAAATAGTAAATTGCACCTTGGTCAAGAAAGCATGGAAAGGATAGGGGGTTGTGAACAGTGCACTCATCAAGTTATCTAGACTTGAAAATGCATGGAAATTCTCCATGGATACATTTTTGATAATCACTTGTACTGAGACTCCAAGAAGAAAAAAAAATTAGATATTCATAATTATAATGAGAAAACGCTGTTAGTTTTATGTATTGAATTAACTAAATCAACCACTGGAACATACTAGAATTTATGTAATTATGTTATTTTTAAAATGCAGATATTTAATTTACTATTTAGTGATTGTACTCACTGATTATTATGCTCTATACACAAAATGAAGTAAGGTAAAAACTAACCAGTACATTTCAAAAAGTGTTATAAATAAAAATATGCAAACGTTAGAACACATGATGGCTTTTAAATTAATCAGGTTTTTTTAATGTCTCAAATTTATATTTAAATCACTTGCTAGTTGATTTTAAAAATTTTCTGGTATTTTCTATTGCATGATTATATTATATAAAAGTAACTTAATATTTGTTTTCAACTTAAGGTAGAAATCCTCCTAAAGACCAAAATATTTGCTTTTTTTCATATCCTGGCTCATATTTTAACACTATCACAATTACTTCATTTCTTCAAATAAAGACTAATCTTATCTAATTGGTTTATGAAGAAGGAAGCCAGTGAAGTAAATTGCCTCGACTGACTCAGTGCTTGGCATTTTGAAGACAGTAACTAGATCATGGTAAGAGTAAAGGACATCAGTTGTATATTTAAACAGCATTCTTTGGTCTAGAGAAAAAACTCTTATCATCTGCATTGCATCAGGTTTGATGGCAGCAAGATTTCTTGGCCATTGAAATTTAAGTAAAACATGTGTTACTCCATTTCAGCTTCCATCCGTTGCTTAGCTATAATGAGTTTTTATATACTGTGGAAGATACCAGATATAGATTTCGAATCTGGCACTTACAGTACCTACTGGTTTGACTTTCATGGGAATAATTTCTATATCAACTTATACTTCCCTTTTTTCATTTTGTGTTCACTTGAAAAATACTCTCACTCTGCTCCTAAGTCACAAGAAAATACGAACATGTAAGAAACAGTGGTATTACACTATAAAGCCTTCTACGTAATATGAAATTAGAAACTTCTACCAAACTTCAAGAAATTATCAGGGGCGCCTGGGTGGCTCAGTCACTTAAGCATCGGACTTCAGTTCACATCATGATCTGGTCCGTGAGTTCCAGCCCTGTGTTGGGTTCTGTGCTGACAGCTCAGAGCCTGGAGCCTGCTTGAGATTCTGTGTCTCCCTCTCTCTCTGTCCCTCCCCCGCTTGTGCTCTTTCTCTGTCTCAAAGATAATAATAATAAAGAAACGAGCAAACAATATAATTTTAAAATATTGATGAAAATGACCATTCAACACAATATTATTAAGAGAAAACATTTATACATTAAGAAATGCAAAGCCAAGGACAAATGTGAGACGATGCCACTCTAGACTCAAAATTATAAACACAAGATTTTTCTGTGCCACCTACATGCCAAAATACAGTGGTGAATTGATACCTGGGGAAATATTTGCAAAATGATAGACTCTGCCAAATGGAGACTCATTTTCTATCAAAACTGGCTGGTTGGCAGAAGAAAGGTGGTTGGGGGGATAGATGAAATAGGGAGGGCACTTGTCACGATGAGCATTAGGTGATGTATGGAATTGCTGGATCACTGTATTGCACACTGGAAACTAATATAACACCTTATGCTAATTCTACCGAAATTAAAAACTTTTTTTAAAAAACTGGCACGTTTATAACATTTAAATGCTAACACACTATCATTGAGTATTCAATGTTATTTAGTCACTGACACTATTTTTACCTACACCACTTATTCCTGACTACAGAAAGAAATGGAATATTTGACAGTGGTTCCTTTAAAGGTGGGGTGTGGGAGTGCTGACAACATGGACTCCATCTTTGGACCTCCATCTTGTTCTCCCCTCTGGCACACAGATGGAGTGCTTTACATAAGTAGTAGGGATCTTCTGGCGCACAGATGGCACCACTTTAGATAACTATCCTGCGACCTCATCACCACACCCCTCCCTCCATAAAAGCTGGGGATTAAGGTCTGGAGGGTGGGAGTGGAGAAGGGCTGTGTCATATGGTTGCTGTAGTACCCTGTGGATCACCCACCTGATTGCCCCCACAGTAAGTTACCCTGAGTTAAAACTCTGTAAATGGTATGGAGTGGCTCACTTCATTTTTCAGTATTCAAGTACCTGCTCAGGAGGGAGGATACATTACTGACCCTCAACCTTCTACCAGTGCGGGGAGGGAGAACAGATGTTAAATTCAGTGATCACCTGTTCCATTATAAATAGAAGCCATATGACATATAATGAGTACAGTTGTTTTGTTTGTTTTTTAATGATTACTTCTTGACATCATTTATCTGAAGTTTTTGAATGTTACCTCTCTCCAGGAAACTGCCAGTATGGTTAAGCTTCTCGAAAGGAGAATATTTTATAAGTTCAGTAGGCTTATTACACTGTAACTCTCTTAACTCAACATACAATGTGAAGTTTAAAAAGACACTGAACATTCCTAGAACCATACATCACATAAATATTTCACAAATACTTTTTCTAAAAAAATATGGTTAGGCTGTTGAATATGTATATTTGTGCATCCTTTTAGATAGGAGATTGAATTCTTGCATTAGATATTGCAATTTTCATGTGTACTTACTATGTATGTTTGATGCATTCTGATTTTGACATAAGTTGATACTTGAAATTCATTTTAATGTGAATTTCTGTCCCTGGAAAAGCTCAGCATTTAGTGAAATCCTATCTACTTGTTTTCCAGGCATTTCTTTGTGTACCACTCCATTAAATAGACCATGATAATTTGATAGCAAAGATCACACTTAAGTTATTCACTTTTGTATCCCTAACGCCTAGCAGTTTTCTTGACTAGATAGTAAATAAACATTTATGAATGTAATTGATTATGTAACTAATTATTTGAAGGAAAATATACCTAAACTCTTATAGTATTATATTTTATCAAGGATACATATTAATTAGTAAATTTTTAAACTGAGTTTTTAAGATAAATGCAGAAACTTCAAGATTGTTGCATGAGAATCATGATTTGCCATTTGGAATAATAACATAGCCAAATTGGAGGTTTAAGTAATTCCTCCAGGGAATCAGGGGTATGTGTTGGGGTGAGAATTTATTTCTTCTGAGATGCTATGTGGCACATAAGTTAACTTTTAGCCTTGAAGGAGATAAAAGCTCCTCTTAAGTATCACTCTGCATATCATAATTCTGAAAGGATAAATCAGAAGCAAGAAGGTATTTTGCTTTTAAGAAAGAGGAATATAATGAATTGATCTAAGATGGTATAATTACATCACAGGGAAAGATGAATTGTCTGTATCTTACTGAGATAACTTGCTTTCTTCCAGAAGCTGGAAGAGGTAAGAAGGGGACCTTACCTACTTTTAAGCAAGTGCTTGGTCATCTGGCACTGTGGCACTCTTCTTTCCTTCCCCCATCTCTAGTATTCACCCCACTTAAATAAACACTCTTCTCTCACATTGATAAGACAGGCTAAAGAGAACACTCTTAGGAGCTTCTTCTTTTATGAGACCTTAAGATGTCATCTTTCACACAGATATGGTATATAGAGGCAATCTCCATACCCTCCATATACATGTTTTCTTACTTGGTTACTTAGCACATAAACCAAATACATAAGTATATTTGCAATGGGGTTAGGGAGAGAGGAGGGGTCAGCATATATGTAAAAAAATGTTTGGTCCTACATTTTCAAGACTAACCACTGAAGTTCCTAGAAATATTCCATATAAGGATATAAACATTTTTTCTAGCCCACCATAAGGGTGTTTAATGTGAACTGAGATAAACTTTCAGTGTTCTGAGTGTGTTATTGTGGTTGTCTTCAAGAATTTCATTGGAATAGACACCTATGCCCTTGTTTAACTTTATTCACAACTGAGATTAGGCATCTACATAAAAGACATTAGAAGAGAGATGAAACAATCTGACAGGTTAGAAAAATAACAGCTACCATTAGATCCCTAATCTAGTATTCTTGTAAAAGTCTGTGAATTTCCACTAAAAGTTTAGGGGGAATTCTTTAAGTAAACACTTGTACCCAGGTAATATATTACCAATATAACATAGTCTCTTTTCCTTGAAGTTTGCAATTTATATAGATGTTATAAAGATGACATAACATGATATTTACAAATGATATAAACAAAAAAAAATCATAGAATGGTCAGAAAACATAATAAAACCCTCTTTACCTCATTGAACAAAAATATAATTAAAACAAGGTATCATTCAATATCCATCATGAAAAGAAAAATTTCAAATTGTGAGACTAGTATTGGGATGCAAAAAAGCAGAAGCATGTACACTGTTGGGAGTCTAACCTGTTATATCAGTTTTAGAGAGAATTGGGCAATATTCAATAGAATTGAATATTTGTATACACTATGGGTTTCTATAGCCTACAGGAAGTCTCACAAATATAAACTGCACTATGATCCATGAACACGTGTTGTCACGACACAATTTCTGGTAATAGACAATAGACTCAACCTCAATATTCATCAATAGGGGAAAACGGATAAATGGTGGTATTTTATGTAATGGAATACTATTCACAATTAATTTGAATATACCAGCTCTGTTGGAATGGATGGATTCAAATGGGTGGATCTTGAAACAGGTTGAGTGAATAAAGCAGGCTGAAAAAGAATTTTCAAGCTATGATATGATTTATGTATATGATTTATATATAATATACATAAATTTAATTTTTAACATATGCATATTTAGTAGAAATATACATGGAGTGGAGAGGTATGCGCCAACTTGGAGAATAGAAAGAGAAGCAATATGATATAGGCTAGGTGATTCCAATTTTATAATCATACTTTTGAAAATAGTATTTGGATTAAATATGGGAATATATTTATGCTTGCTAGGTATACCTGTTCTAGTTATAATGTCTCCATATATTTGTGTAGAAGGTAATATTCCATAATTACAAAAAATTGCCCTTAACAAAATGAGCTGGCTTTTTGTTTGAGAATTTGTTCATTTTCTCTCTCTCCTTAGTGTAGAGTTCAAAGAGGAGAAGGACCAAAATTCTTAGAAAAGGCAGATGGGGGGCACCTGCGTGGCTCAGTCGGTTAAGCGTCCGACTTCGGCTCAGGTCATGATCTCACGGTCCGTGGGTTCGAGCCCCGCGTCGGGCTCTGTGCTGACAGCTCGGTGCCTGGAGCCTGTTTCGGATTCTGTGTCTCCCTCTCTCTCTGACCCTCCCCTGTTCATGCTCTGTCTCTGTCTCAAAAATAAATAAACGTTGAAAAAAATTTAAAAAAAAAGGCAGATGGATAGCTTATACATTGTTTGATGTTTGTTTTGTATTTTTTAGGAACAGGGATATTTCACATTACCATTTGTTTCTTGACCTGCTGTAATATAAACATGCTTCAGTAAATTTGCTACAAAAATGTGTGTACGAATGTGTGTGTGCTGATACTAGGGTGTATTAGAGTTGAGGGGAGAGCTTGACTTTTGTATCTACATGTGTGCAATGCAAAAGGGGGACACAGGATTCCCAGAAGGAAGAGAGGCCCAAAATCAATAGGAACAGTGGCTCAGAGGTGGAGATCACCATGCAAATATAAACCTCTCATGAATTATTTCAATTTATAACTTGATTCAAGACATGGGTTTTATCACTTAGCCAAGCATACCTGTATTTTCAGGTATAGCATAACCTTGTTGCCACTTTGGTTTTACATGCAAGTCATTTTTCTAGTAACATTTATTGTGGGAAACTGATTTACTCAAAAAACTCTGCCACCATTGCTCATAAATCATCTGTGTATTTCCTGCCAAAATATAATGCATTTTTGTTTTATATTGTATAAGCACATGCTCAAGGCACAAAAACAAAGGCACACCAAACAACAAAGTCCAACATTTTATTTCTAAATACTCTGCAGGGATCTGCATATAAGAAAGCAAGACATTAAAACAAAGTCTTCTCCTACAATGTCCACTTTTCAGCTCTGAGACACCATTGGATAGTAAACTCTATTATTGTGGAATCAAAATTATTCCCTTGGTGGGAAATCTTTCCATTGGGGAAGGGAATAGAGATGTGTTTATGTTGAGGATGTCACAGTATTAAATATAAATGGCTTTTTAGGCCTCAGTTGGCAAAATACAAGAAAAATGTTTTATGCCAGGATAGGTGTCATGTCATATGTTGGCAAGTATTTAATCAAGTACCTGTATCCACCCCAGAATATCCTTTTAATGGATGTGTTACACTTACTGTGAAGAAACTCAACTCAATGGAGGTCCATTAAAACAATTAGTAAGGTTAAGACTGATGAAAATAGCAATATTTTATTAAAATTATGTAGAAATGATAACCATAAAAGGTAGAAATTACAATTTGAGTCAAAGGATACATGATCAACTTATAAATGTTCCCTTTGTGAGTAATAAGCCTTTGGGCTTCATTTTTCTTAGTTTATTTGAGAATTATTTAACTGTACAAATTCAATTATAAGTTGGATAGCTCTTGATTACTTCAGCAAATTTCTCATTTTCCCCATATTATCCTTGATAAACTGAGAAATTTTTTGTCATGGAACACAATAATAGTTTTGTTTATTTTTTTAACTGACCAGTGATAAGGATTCACTGACTGTACTTTCTACATACTGCACACACTCTCAAAGAGAGGTACTTAGAAAGTGTTTTAATTCAGCAGCTTGCTGGAGGGAAAAGCTGAACTTTTGCTTTTTGGTCTCCTTGTGATCAGTGAGGGGAAACAGATTCTTAGGATTCCTCTATGAAGGTGCTCAAGGTAACAACATAAATATAAAAAATTGTCCATGTAGAATCTAGTAATGAGACTCTGTGGCAATAATAAGAATGTCTGGTTTACTTAAAATGTGCAGTTTTCTTAGGTTAACATGCAGAATGCTTTCGAGTGAGAACCCATGATAGGATGTGCATCACAATACTCATGTCTTAATGAAAGCACAGGATTTTCAGTCATCAGAAGTGTATGCTGTCCTAAAGTTTCTCAATTAATGTAAATCTTAATATGTTCATAGACAAATTTTAGTATAGCCGATAGATTTGGTGAGTAATAGGAAATAGGAAATACTCCTAGGAAATTAGGAAAAACTCCTAGGAGTTTTAGCCACATAAAGCTAAAAATGATATTAATTCAGATAATCTTTTTCTCATATAAAGTGACACAATCACCCCACCCAGGTCTCCTGATTAAAGATAATACTGTAGTTCCAACTGAATTAGAAATGAAGTAAACTTGGACTAAATGAATCATAAATCAATAAATACCTCAGCCTGCTGCCTCATGGTTTATTGATTCACAAGCTGTTTATCCCACACTCATTGTGCTTCAGTGCAATTATTGTTTAATTACATTTTCTGTATGTACCAAATTGTATTTTAGATGTCTTTCTAGACCAAACAATTTCAAGCTCTCTGTGTACTTACTAACCATGGGGTTTGTTTATCTTTTCTTCTTCAGTATGCTAGCCTTGATTTCTGCTTGTATACCAGACACATCTCACAATAGGACCTGTTAAAGCACATTTAACAAACTCTCCCTAATTATAATCATGTTTATTGTTCTCATTTTTTACATCAAAACTGATTTGAAATGTAACAGATGATGTGTGTTAGACAAAATATAGCATCGTATGTAACCCATAAAGCTACTCAAAATTACGAATCTAAACCATGAAATCTGTAGTTTTATTCAGCATAATATGAAATGGTCTAGGACAAGGATATAATTAGGAATTGGCTTGATGTTGACCATTTAAGATATTGTTTTTAAAAATAATGAAGTGTGGAATATTCTTCCTAATTTCATATTATCTCATATTAAAAATGTAATCTTCAGTGAGAAATCCAGGGGTAGCAAGTAATTTCTACCTTTATAATCTGAGGCAAAAAGGAAATTAATTTTTTTTCCTAATTAAAAATTTCTAAACTAAGAACCCATGAAATATGTCCTGGTTGAAGCTCTTTAAAACATCTTTCAGAAACAATAACAAATAGGCTGTGAAAGCTTAAAAATAGATTACTTTCAAAGAAGATATGGACTACACTTGATCTTGCCAAATGGGAGCAGATTTCAAAGTTATATTGGGGATGTAACATCATTTATACCATTCCTCAAAATGTTACGACCCATCTGTTACTTTTATCCCTATCAGGAGACTGAGGTCATTGAGATCTTCCATCAGAGGTTAGACCTGATTTATGTGTTAAGAGATAAATAGCACCAAGTTTACCATAAGTTCAGTAAAACAGCCTTACTGCCAGAGAAGTCTGTTTGGGAGAATATGTTCTTACATGGTCTTACACCCTAAAATTAGAGTGTATTTTTAGATTTCAAAAATTCACCAATGTCAGAAACTGTTAGAAAATGTTTAGTTGCCAATATCTTACCAAGTTCAGGGGCTCCTACCTAGATCATGAAATAAGTAAGAAATGTCCTGTTCACATTTCTTAGTACACAAAGTAACAATTTGGCATGGATATTTCTGCCACATTAGGTCCATGCTTATTTTATAAATTAATTAACAAATGGATGACTGTGCCAAGATTTAAGGATCTCTAAATGTGAATCAAAAGTAGTTTTGCATAGTATTTCATTGATTCTAATTTAATTATAAGGCAAGTAATTATAACAATTGAATGAAAGCTGATTTACTCAGTTCTAATGATTATACTTAGATTCAAGGATTATATTTGTGTGCATATGTGTTTATAGAGGTGTGTGGATGTTAAGCTAATGTAGAGAGGTGTGTTAGTTTCACTATTGGGACAGCATTATTGGATCACTTCTTTCTGTAACTGCACATGCTATAATATAGTCTATTAAGTGAAAAAAATATATACTATAAAATTCTTCTAATTCTTCATCAATTTCTGCAGATGAAGTTATTTCTTGATTTATACTTTGGGAACCATGTATCTGGGAGAGCTGTTACTTTCTGCTGAGCACAAACCACATGAAACCTCTTTCCATGTATATGTAAGTACGGAGCTATCACACATCCTACTTGATTTCCAAACTATAGGTAGTGTTGTGGCAGTTGAGTTTAAACACATACATTGAGAGCAATGTATGTGTGAGATATAAACTTGTCGACAAAATAAATTTTCACCTCTAACTGAAATGTCCTTGTTACAAGCTTGTTTCCATTTCCGATATATCCAAAATTGAGACCAGCACACTAGGTATCAACTTCTCTACCATTTCAAAGTGATGTGCTGTACTTTTAAGCAGAACTTGCAAAAAAGAAAATGGTCAAACCTGTTGTTGTTTTTGATGGTGGCCGTGTCTTAATGTTTCTAATATATTCTCTGCACTGCCATATGGGTGGTCTATATTCCAAAAATTTTATTTGGTCATACTACCTTATTTATAAACATTTTTACTCTTATAGTATTTCACTGAACGATTGGGTGTCAGTGGAGATTAAAGAAGGGGAAGAAAATTTTCAATCAAATAAATTTAAAGATGTTGCTCATTATAATACGTTCTTGAAATTTCCCAAATATATAAGCTTATAAATGAGTTGTATAAATTCCAGAATCAGGAAATTAGAATTGATTATTGCAACTATTTCCCAAGTGTATTTGATGAATAAATTTTTAATGAAAATCTATTTTTATGAAAATGAAATCCGGTTACATACAAGCTCTATAAAGTAGATAAGTATGTTTCATATTTTAATATTTAACAGAATTCTTTGAGGGATTTTGTTTCTAATATACAAAATACTACAAAGTTTAAAAAACAAATTTTAAACAGATTTTAAATCCTTAATTAAATAATTGATATCTTAATTAAATATTAAAATCAATACAAAAATATGCCAAATTACTTTCTCTTTCTTTTTTAAAATTTTTTAATGTTTGTTTATTTTTGAAAGAGAGAGAGAAACAGAGCATTAGCGAGGGAGGGGCAGAGAGAGAGGGAGACAAAGAATCTAAAGTAGGCTTCAGAATCCTAGCTGTCAGCACAGAGCCCGATGTGGGGCTCAAACTCACAATCATGACCTGAGCCGAAGTCGATGCCCAACCAACTGAGCCACACAGGCACCCCACTTTCTCGTTCTTTCTCATTCTATATAAAACATAATACAATTGAGCATTTTGAGTGAGAAAAAATACATTAGGAAAAGTAATGACAAAATGATATTTTTTAATTTAACTGTTCTGAGCTTATGAATCTCTTATCCTTTATTTTCAACTCAAATGTTCTATAGTCTAAAACTGCATTTTGCAATCTATGTAGCAGTAGTAATATAGAATATTTTAAATGAGACCTTTATATTAATGGTTCTTTCATCATTACATTGCTGTTTTGTAATGAGATAAAAGATGGGGTGTTTTTCAACAATATATTTTTTTAATAAAGATTCTGAATTTACTGTCATTTGTCTTTCTATAATATTCTAGAAATACTATTCTAGAGCAATCAATGCTGAAATCAAAATACTTTACATAAGATAGCTTCACTTGGTCAATGTTAAGGTTTCTCTTTCTTTTCTGGAGCCTTGGGGATCACTAGTCTGATTTTGTTTTCAAATTAAAAACATTGCCCCTAAAACCATTATTCCAAATTGGTTTTTATTAAACTAAATTGATACAGTATTTGCTAATTATCTCCTTTTTCGCGTTTGAATGATGAGTGCAGCATTAGCCAGTTTTCTATGCAGAAAGTTTCAGTACTGGTATTTTTAAAAAGTAGAAGGAAAAAACTTACCTAGCTCAAATTTGATTTACACATATATCTGTGTGTTTCTGCTGAAATTAACTTTTCTTACAACCACCTTTGGGGCGCCTGGGTGGCTCAGTCGGTTAAGCGGCCCACTTCGGCTCAGGTCATGATCTCACGGTGAGTTCAAGCCCCGCGTCGGGCTCTGTGCTGACAGCTCAGAGCCTGGAGCCTGTTTCAGATTCTGTGTCTCCCTCTCTCTGACCCTCCCCCGTTCATGCTCTGTCTCTCTCTGTCTCAAAAGTAAATAAACGTTAAAAAAAAAATTTAAAAACCCCACCTTATTTCGTATATGGGTAAGTTTATTTTTTATCAGTAAAAGTACGGTGGGGTTGTGACGATCCCAAGTCACATAATTAAGAATGAAATCATCTGTATATGGACAATCATAAGTACTTCTCATTAGCAATTAATGTAAGTAGGAATTAGTCAATCTATAATATTACAATTCAAAAACCTGAAAAATAAATATGTGAAACCTGAAAAAAACTTATGGTAAAACTGAAATTAAAAAAATATGGTTATGTGTTAAGACAGCCATCTATGAAAACAGAAAAATGACATAAAATGACCTTAGCAAGGTTTAAAGTATTAATTACAATGGTAGTGTGTTAAGACTTTAATGTGCATATTTACCCCATGTGGCCTGTTGGCCTTTGTCCATACCACTTGATGATATAATGAAACCAAATTTCACAAATGAGGTAGCAAGGGTCAGCACAAGAGGAGAAAGCTTTTAAAAGACTTGCCTGCTGCGTTTTTATTAGTGTAGACTGCTAATTTCTTTAGCACTCATTTCCTCTCTGCCACTACTAAAGTGGTGTTTGCACCGGACATTTGTGGCACGCACTCATTAATGTATAGATGATCACCCTATTTAACAAGGTAGACTTATTAACATTAAAATAGAGTAACTAAGGATCATCAATGAAAACTATAGCTGATAAACTCAATACTTTATTGGATTTGTTCTGTTATATCTACAAAATTCTCTGAAAGACTCAGTGTGTCTGAATAGCAAACACTAATGTAAGAGTATTGGAAAGTGAATAGTCTGTAGTGATCCTAAGACACTTGTGTGGCAGTAAGACAGTGAGATGGGGAAGGGAAGGCAGCAAATATGTTAGGTTATTAGACAAGTGGACACTGTGTGCAATTTATTTTTTTATTTTTATTTTTTCAAGTTTTTATTTCAATACCAGTTAGTTACACACAGTGTTATATATCAACTTCAGGTGTACAATATAGTCATTTAATGCTTGCATACATCACCCTGTGCTCATCACAACAAATATACTCCTTAATCCCCATCACCTATTTAACCCATACCCCCACCTACCTCTCTGGTAACCATCAGTTTGTTCTCTGTAGTGAAGAGTCTGTTTCTTGGTTTGCCTCTCTCTCCTTTTTTTTTTTTTTTCCCTTTGCTCATTTGTTTTGTTTCTTAAATCCCACCTGAGAGTGAAATCCTGTGGTATTGTCTCTCCCCTCTTGCACTCTCTTACTCTCAAAATAAACAAACATTTAAAAAGAAACCAAAGAGATAAATATCCCTGCCTTGAAGGAGTTTATGTTGAAATAGTGGCATATAAACACTGAACAATAAAAATAAGTAAAATACGTAGTGTGTTAATGGTATGAATGCTTTGGAAAAAAGACTAGAATGTGTTGAGAAGTGGGGAACTTGCAAACTTAAGTTGGATAGCTAGTAAAAGGAGCCCTCTTTCCCAGAGTAACATTTGAGCCAAGTGTGAAAGTAATGTTGTAACTCAGCAAAGTTATGTTGATGACTGGGGGAATAGTATTCCAGGCAGTTGAAACAGCAAATTTCTAAGGATCTGAGATGGTACATGTATATGGCAAGTTCAAGAAACAGCAGAGAAAACAGTGTGGGTGGAGTGGAGTGAGTAGGAGGAAAAGAAGCCAAAGTGCCTGTAAGGAGTGGGGTCGGGCCTTCCAGAAGATTGTAAATGGTTTGACTTTTAATCTGAGTGACATAGTAAGGAAGACATTGGGGGATTCTGTGAAGAGGAGTAACATGCTATGATGAGTCTTCAACAGAAAAAGACTTTGCCGCCTTGACAACAGACCACATAAAAAAGTGAGGGAGACCATGACAGTCATCTGGATGAATGATAATTATGGTGTAAACAGAGCAGAAGTGGTGGGTGGAGTTGTTGAAAAACGTTTAGACACCAGAAATATTTTGAATACGGAAATAACAAGGCATGCTAATGAGTTGAATGAAGGGCATGAGCAAATGAGAAAAGTCCAAGCTCTTTGGCCTGAATCAAAGGAAGGATAGAACTGTCATTATCTCCTATGGAGACATAGCATAGCAGAGTCAAACCAGAAGTTTCTAATACAGTGGAAAGTCAGTAAAAAAATTATTTTTTGATCAATTTTGTTAAATGCTACTGATCAGTTAAATAAATGTCAGCTGAAATTTGGCCATGAGATTGAACAAGGTAGAGGTTGTTGCTAACTTTGACAGATAAACCCTTTGAGGTGGAAAGGTGAGGATAAAAGCCTGATAGGAGTAAGTTGAAGAGATAATGGAAGGATAGAAATTGGAAACAATTTCCAAAAATAATTTTTTTTTTAATTTATTTTTTTGGGGACAGAGAGAGACAGAGCATGAACGGGGGAGGGGCAGAGAGAGAGGGAGACACAGAATCGGAAACAGGCTCCAGGCTCCGAGCCATCAGCCCAGAGCCTGACGCGGGGCTCGAACTCACGGACCGCGAGATCGTGACCTGGCTGAAGTCGGACGCTTAACCGACTGCGCCACCCAGGCGCCACCAAAAATAATTTTTTTCTATGGAAGAGAGAAAGACAATCTACATCTTTTATTCAGCATTTTGTTTCAGAATATGGATCTGTTTTCACTATCCTAAATCCACCACCTTAATCTTAGATAATTACTCTTGTCTATGACTTTCTACACCCTCCTGAGGAAAGGCCTCACCTTTTGTTAATTCATATACATATACATATTCATATACAATTCATATACATGAATTCATATACAACTTCTCTCTGTTACTACCTTAGAATTCTCACATATGAGGAATGATTTCAGGCACCTTTGAATATTTATTTTATACATTGCTTTCTTCCAACTCATGCTGAGTTGATAGGCAACATTTTGTTACAAATCATATTCCTGGAATTCAGAACCATGTTCAATTGCTGGAAGAGATATGGAATAAATGAGTTAAGAACATGGAGAAACCCTCAAATGAAGACTCACAAAATCTGCTGACGAGGTTCCATGAGTTTCCTCTAATTCAGATCTGGCCAACAGCTCAGCTTTATCATGGACCTTCTTGAATTTATGTGGGCTTCACCTTATCTCTCTTTACAAAATAATAATAATAACAAATAATAACTGTTTAAAGGCAAAAAACCAAAACCAAACAAAAACAAAAACATGGGGAAAAAATCTCTTACAACTATCCTAAACTCATTCCTTGAATCAATCCCAACCAAAGTTAACAATGTTATTGCATTTGACTTGTCCTCTTTGCCCCTCTATCTGTATGTACTGCTATTATTATATTGTTTCTACCACTCACTATGTTTGGGGCAAAATAATTATATTGACTTACATCTTTTATTTTTAACCGTTAGCTGAATTATGCTATAGAATTATAAATTGATATTATTTTACTCTTCAAAACCTACAAACATTCACATTTGAAGAAAACATAAAAGGTATAAGTGGCTGCAGGTTCAAGCAAGTAAAAATTATTAATGGCACCTCACACTTTTGTAGCCCGACCTGTTGACCCTCAGTGTTCATTAGAAATTCATCAGTACCAGGCTATCATCTCTTCTCTGCGTCTTCCTTTTTTTCTGATCTATTGGCTTTAGGCCAAGGAGAGATTTTCTTTAAAAAAAAAAAGCCTTTTAATTAGCTCTTCACCCTCCTGATAGTTTCAGAATAACTCATAAAAAAGAAAACTTCAGAGCATAGTTCATTTCTGAAGAAATTCATGAAAAAGTGAAGCTATCCAACAGTGCTATTCTCCTAAGAAAAGTTTTAGGCTGTGTGTGTGTGTGTGTGTGTGTGTGTGTGTGTGTGTGTAGGCTATAGGCAAAGATAATTTTTATTTTATTGTATGAGACATTTAAAAAATTCTGACAACTTCAATACTTTATTTCTTCATGTAATAAAAATAATAGTATCTTTTTGAGTGTTCACTATGTGTCAGACATTAAGCTGATCCCATAAAATTGCTTTTTTTCATTTAATCCTCTGAATAACAATATTTGATAATATTCTTGTGCTCATTTTATAGATAAGAACTGAAGACATACATGGCTTAGTGGCATATCTAAAGTCACACGGTCAATAAGTATTACAGTCTGAATGTCCAAATAGTCGGTCTTATTTTAAAGCATAAATTTTAAGCGTTGATGATATTGTATAGTATCCTGTTATGAATATTCTATGTGTATTCATATAAATAGAAGTCATAAAAGTATCCTTAAATCTGTCAGTTTATAATTGATGAAAGAGAGTTTAATGTCAATGAACATATGTTGATATTTCATAAGTGAAGGAATGAAACTAATACCTCTCTTGTTTTTCATTGGCTTCTGTGTGGGAACATGTATATAGTTAGGGAAGGGAGAGGATTAGTCAGTTCAAAGGGCAGGAAGCCTATAGTTTTATCAAATTTTTTTTCTAAGCCATAAGAAACTAAATGTGAATCCTATAATAGAATTCATCTGAATTGTTAGTTCTTGGAATCACTGCTTCTTTCCCTACTGTATTGAAAGGCAGGGCAAAGAGGATCAGCCAACTGACAAGCTGGTTTACCAAGAAAAGGTAGTTTGCTTTCTTTGTTTCTTCCATTCAAAGTACTGGGAGGGTGTCCTCTTTCCTGCTCCTCACCAATCCCTCCTTGCCAAACCTGTGGAGACCAGAATCAGACTCTTCATCATTTCATACCATTGTCCCATTGTCTTTTTGGTTTTTCTGGTGTGTGTGTGTGTGTGTGTGCGTGCGTGTGTGTGTGTATGTGTGTATTTAAAGAGAACATTGTTAGCTACTATAAAAGATAAACTGAGGTATAGTAAAATTTTCAAGACTTTATTTGGGCAAAATCAATTCCAATCAGGGCAGTGGCAAACTGGAAGTAGTTAAGAGTGCTCCCGTGACAGGAGCTTAGGGAGAGACATTTATAAAGAAAAGGCAGAAGCAGGGCAAGGGAATTATTGATTAGCTATTGCTTAAAGTCTAGTTGTCTGTTTGTGATTGGTTGTCTTTAGTTTTGAGGTATTTACAGGCTTAAATTTTGGTTTGCTTACAAAGGCCATCAAGACATTTGCACCATCTCAGTCTGATGAACTCTATGTTTAATTAATTTAACACCAATTTAATCTAACACAAAGAGAGTAGATGTTGACGGGAATGCTTTCCTGGTTGTGTGTGAGTGGCAGTGGTGGGTTGGGGCTGTAAGAAGGTAAGGAGCTCTCTCAGCTGGCAGCCTGCTTGTAAAAAGTTGCAACACAAGGGTTGGTTTGTTGTATTTGTTGTGCAGGGTTTTGTTTTTGTTTTTGTTTTTGTTTTGTAATTATTAAAACTTTTTTTTAGAACAGTTTAAGGTTCACAGCAGAATTTAGGGGCAGGTGCTGAAATTTTCCATATGCTCCCAGCCCTCAACACACGCATACCTTCCCCCATTATCCACACTGCCCACCAGAGTGTCACATTTGTTACAGCTAATGAACCTATACTGATACATCATAATCACCTAAAGTCCATAGTTTAAATGAGGGTTCACTCTTGGTGTTGTACATTCTGTGGGTTTGGAATCAAAAATTGTTTTATGCCTCAGACATAGACCCATTTTTACTCTATGTTCTATGTTTCTTTGGTAGTGTTAAACCGCTAAAACCTCAGTGCACCTCTCATCTAGTTGATTCTAACTCAGCAACATATGCTAATGGTCATACCCAAGCTCTTTTCTAGAATATTTCTCATTTTATTTTTTTTAAAGATTTATATCCACTTGAATACAATTCTCTCTCCTTTGCTCTCCCTCACTTTTTCTCACTCTCACATATACTTTATTTATAGATACCTTCATCTCCCAGGCTTCCATGGGAAATCCACTCATGCAGTACATTTTCTCTGTGCAGATACATGTTTCCATTTGTGAAGATACTCTGGGAATCAATTCTATCTCATTAGAGACTTTAAACAGTGAATGGATGTACACAGTCTTGACTTGATCCTTGTAATGAAACTGAGTTTTAATCAGCCTTTGTTTCCCATAGTAATTATTTATACTTTCATTGAGATATAATTGACAATAGATTACACATATTTAAAATGTATAGTTTGTTAGGTTTTAACATGTGTATACGCCTGCAAAAGCATCACCACGGTCAAGATAATGTCCATATTCATCACCTGCAACCATTTACTCAGGTTTTTTTGTATGTATCCTCCCTTCTATTACTAATCCCCAAGCAACAACTGATCTAATTTTTGTGACTATAGTAAATATTGTCTATTACTTTACATAAATCAAATTTTGTTCATTATACTTAGCGTAATTATATTTTCTATTGCTGAGTAGTATTCAATTTTATGGATGTGTAAAAATGTTTTTATTCATTTAGGGACATCTGGGTGGTTCAGCTGGTTGGGCGTCTGACTCTTGACTTCAGTTCAGGTCGTGATCTCACAGTTGGTCATGGAATCAAGCCCTGCATCAGTCTCCTTACTGGTGTGTGGAGCCTCTTTCTCCCTTTCTCTCTCTGTCCCTTCCTGGCCCCCTCTCTCAAAATTAAGAAATAAACATTTAGACATTTTTTAAAATGTTTCTATCAATTTTTCAATTTGTTTTTAAGTTTTTATTTATTTTGAGAGAGAACATGAGCCGGGGAGGGGCAGAGAAGGAGGGAGAGAGAGAATCCCAAGCAGGCTCCACACTGTCATTGTGGAGCCCCATGTGAGGCTTGAACTCGCAAACCATGAGATCATGACCTGAGCTGAAACCAAGAGTCAGTTTAACCAACTGAGCCACTGAGGTACCCCCTTAAGTTTTCTACTGACAGACATTTGAGTTGTTTCTAGTTTTTGTCTATCGCTTATAAAACTGCTTTGCATATTCATTCAAAAATATCTTTCTTTTCTGTTCTAAATGGTACATTTTACTATTTGTGGTTGAATAGCAGTTTCTTCTTCCAACATCTATAGGGCTCTGAATTTAAGGGTTTTATCTGTTTTCATTCATTACTGCCAGTCATTTCCTGGGTTCATCTCTCGTAATACCTTGCCAAATGTAGACAATAACAGTAAACATACATTATTAACATTTTGTATTTCAAACTGTAGCCCAGTGTTATTAGTTTATTAGATAACCTGAGTCCCAAATGGTAAAAAACAAGTTTTGCTAAAAGTTTTATTACTGTAAAATGTGAATCTGTATGATGGTGTGGGTCGAAGTTTTAGAGAAGTGCTTAGAAGTCCTCTTTAAAAAAAATGGCACCAAATTGTAAACACAAAATTAGGTATAAAATTGAATATTTATAGTGAGACGATAAATCACAAAATAATTACAAATAAAAATATAATAAATACCAGAAGCATCACAAATTTTTAAAAACTTATTTATGATATACCTATAATTTTTCTGCCTGTTGACTTTTATTGCATTTTTAAAAATGTTTGTTTATTTTTGAGAGAGAGAGAGAGACAGAGCATGAGCATGGAAGGGGCAGAGAGAGAGGCAGACACAGACGCTGAAGCAGGCTCCAGGCTCTGAGCTGTCAGCACAGAGTCCCACGTGGGGCTCAAACTCACAAACCACTAGATCATGACCTGAGCAGAAGTCAGATGCTTAACTGACGAAGCCACCCAGGTGCCCCTCTTTTAATGCATCCTAATATTACATTGACTTCTTATTATATTATTTTCCCTCATAGAATAGAAGAGTAAATCTATCTTTCCTTTACCATGGTAGATTCTTTTCTAAATTCTTGACAATTTGGGTACATAGAACATAAGACTTCATGCATAGAAATACTCACTGTTAGTAGTAATAGTACATCTTTTTGCCCTTCAAAATAAGGGAATTCTGATACATTCTATAATTCCACTTAAAAATGCATTGTGTGTTTATTGTTATATATATCACGTTATTCCATGATACATGCAGGAGAGAACTTCAGTTTTGACTAGGCTTCTATAAAAAAAATCTTTTGCTTACAATTTTATAATTGGAAAACTGGAAAAAATATTCCATATACTAGTTTCTAACTCCATATGTACCAATCGTATTACTCCTCCACAACTCATATTCTTCCAATGACAGATGCTATAGGACACATTGCTATTGCATAATACCAGGTGAATTGGCACAGAGAGCGGCAGGAATATTCTGGAAAGCATTTCTCCACTGGCATGACCAACAAAACTTAGTTATAAATTTTGTTACAATCTTCTATTCTCTTTTTCTCAAACTAAATGTATCTCCAACTCAGTTTTCCCTTAGACAAATACCAGAAATGATTGTGGTAACACTACTTTCACTCAACATGAAGAATGTGATGGAGAAGTAGTTAGAGTAAAAAGAGACAGTGGTCTTAATAAAGTGAGTTTATAGTACCAAAGTTAGAACATTTTGCAAAGATGTCTGCTTGTAAAATCCATGTGAACACATTAGTAGTTTCCCTTCTATGGCTTTGGGATGGACTTATGTAGGTAGGGGGAACTGAAGTCTGTTTCATTAGCTTCATATTTAACCTGTGCCTGATTCCCACCTTTCCAGCCTTTGCTAACATTTACCTTGTCAACTGCCTCACAACACCTAATTTACTGCTACACATTTTAGGCTTTTATATATGTCAGAATTTCAGATGTATGAACCAATCTCCCTAACAATCAGGATATACTAGGTTATGCTGTGGAATTAGATACATTCAAAATTTCAGTGGTTTAAAATAAACAAACCAAGTTTGTTTTTTGGGGGTTGATAGCACTGAGAAGATGTTTATTCATTTCCCCTCTTGTTTACTCAGGGACACAGTTGATGAAGCTCCATCTGACATGTGTTCCCATAATCATCCGAGCAGAGGAAAGAGAACTCAGGAGTTCATCACAGTGGGAATTAAAAGTTACAGTTTGCAAATAACGTGACATTTCCCTCTCTTACCTCAATAGCTAATGGAACAAACACCCAAACTTATGGGATTCAGCAGGTGCAGTCTTCCATATATCTAGAAAGAGTGGAAATCTGGTTGTAAGTGAGTAGCACAAAAGACTCCCACATAGTATAATAGGAATGTCAAACTTAAGAGATCAAAAATTGATCTCCTAGGCTACTCTGAACATCTCCTGCTAATTGTGCTGTTGTTTCAACATAATGTATTGTCAACCATATTTTATCATTGAAGTAAGCACGTGAAAAGAACCAAAACTGAAATGTTTCAAATTTTCTATTTATTAACTGCATTATTGTTTATGAAACTTCTTGCAACTTATGATATAGTAAAAATCAATAGCAGTCTTAACTGAAATATGATATAAACTCAGATATAATGAAGAAAGGCATATAGGAGATTTTTTTTCCATGACAGTACAGATGATGTATTATTTCCCTCATCAGAGAATTAGTTAATAGCAGATATTGGACTTCCCCGGTATTTCAAATCCCAACTCTTTCCATGCTTTTTAGTCTTTCCTCCTAGAAACTTGACCAAATAAGCAATAGTAATTCAGCCAAAAGTCCCCTTTTAGCTTGCAATACATTATTTCTTAAATTGAAATAATTCTGTGTTGTGTGTCTATTAGAATAATTTCTATCTCTTTGATATCTTTTACTTTTTTGTTTGGTAATTTTAATAAGACACTTGATTTTAGTTAGTTAATTTGTTTAGGCTTTAAAATATGGTCTGATCTGGGAATACAGAAAGGAATGAAGCACAGCTCCTGCCATCAAGTATCTCACAAATAGAACCAAGACAAGAAAGTAACAGAGAAGAAAGAGAAGGGATTTCAGGCAGAGAAAATCAATGTATAATAGCATGAGAGTCTGAGACTACATTAGCACAGGACTATTATTGCCAGTACACTGCATTTCAGTAAAATTGGAATGTGGGGTGTATATGCCTCGTTGTAGAGGTGGGTCACACAGCAGGATGAGGGAACTGGTGAGAGACAGAAGAGAAAAAAGTGAGCAGTGGCCAGATCATGAATGACTTTTCTGGCCCCAAGGAAGTAACTAAGTTTATCTTGTGTATGATGGGAACCATTGAAAGGAATACCATATTGGATTATCTCCCTCTTGTTCTAAAGTGCTTTAATTTTATTTTCTATTTTTATACTCAGTAAATGACTCAACCATTTTGATGATCTTTGTATAAATACCATCTTCCTGTAATGATCTTCCTTTACTTTTCTCTGTTTAACCCTATGATTCACGGTCTTTTTTTTTTCTTTATAATTTTTTTGAAATTATTTTCCTGTGATATAGAGTTTCATATTTTCCCCTTATGATTATTTTACATTAAAATGCTTTTACTTTCATTTTTTACAATTATAATTCATAAACAACAATTTTGTACTTTGTTTTTAGACAGATTAATATGGTAGTAATGTAGTAACTATACCATATTAACAACATTATATAGACATTGTGTAAAATAGAACCTTAATAAGTGTTTAATGCAGAAGTTAGCTTGTAATTCTTAGAAGAAAAATTACATCAGCAAACATGTTAATATTAATGACATTCAAACAGAGTGACTACTATGTGCAACATAGGCAGCTGGGCTTACATTTTAGGAAAACATAAGACATTTCTAATTTCAAAGCACGTTCAAAAACACATCTTTATTATGGCACATCAGTGAAAAAAATTTAAATTGTTTTGTTTTTATTTGTAATAACTATTTTTACTTTACATTCTGTTTCTTTTTTGTGGCTTATTTTCTTATTATAGAAACATGAAGGATTATCATAAAACAAAAAACACAATTCTACTTAGCCATGCTAGCATTCAGGCTCACCATAGATGCTGTAATCACTGTGAACATTTGCCAAAGTTAATAGTTGTTCTGTTCACCTTGCCTATGTGCACAGAAAAAAAATTAAATTTTGTATGACCATCTGTTATCCCTTTTCTTAATATAAGTGGTCTCAGATTTTTTTTTCCTGGAGGACACGTAGTTTGTGAAGGGGCAACTATTTTACATATCAGCATGGATGTTCTTTTAAGGACTCATTAAAATGTGTCCTTGAGAGATGCTTGATTTTTTCCTTCTTTATGTTGTTATTTCTCCACATTAATCTAATGCTTTTTTCAAGTATACATTTCATAATGCAGCTTGAGAGTACGTAGGTGATTCCAAATTGATCATTCTCCATCTTCATAAGCTACTCTGTGAGCTGAACATCCTATTAAACTCTCAAATTTTGACCTGAGATTATCTGTACACTAAGCATAATTTTAGCCTATGTGAGTGTCATAAAGTGAATGAAGAATCTTGTTCTCTAGCAATTGTGACATCAAAACTTCATTTTGGTAATCCCAAGACTTTGACTTTTCCTGCCCTGACCAAATCTCCTCTTAAATTTATTAATTATTATTTCAGAATGACTGCTTCACTAACCAGTGGTAGATCCATAGGTAACTACCCCATGCTTAACCCTGAGGAGTTAATAAATATCCATGTTTTAACTGCTGTAATATTTACAAGTAAACAGTTAAGTAATCATAACTCATCATGAGGTGTGTGAGATAAAAAAGAAGCTTCTAGAATCTTTGAGGCAAAATATGTAAAATATCTAAATATTTCATAAAAATTATAAAGCTATTTATCAATTAAGGCTGAGGGGATAGAAGTAAAGAATAAAATTGCTAAATATTCTATTGTGACATTTATATTCTTTTCATTAGAATTTTGTAAGAGACATAAACACAAAATCACACCATTTTAAGAAGAACACAAAGACCTGGCGTTTTCTGGACACAGCTTTTCACATAACTATTTTAGTTATTGCATAAACACATTATACTGTCTATATATCAGGCAGCATTCTAAGTACTTTACAAATTGAAACTCATTAATTCCTACTAAGCTATGGATGAACTACTATGTACTTTATAGCTTTCATGTGAAGTAGCTACATGTTAAAAAAAATGTTTTTAAGGTTTATTTTGAGAGAGGGAGGGAGAGAGAGAGTGAGTGAGAGTGAGAGACATAGAATCCAAAGCAGGATCTAGGATCTGAGCTGTCAGCACAGAGCCCAACACGGGGCTTGAACTCACAAACCACAAGGTCATGACCTGAGCCAAGTCAGTCACTTAACCAACAGAGCCACGCAGGTGCCCTGAAGTAGCTACATGTTTAGAAAGAACTTGTTAGTATTGACAGAGGGATTGTAGAAATAATGGGGTTCCTCATGATCAGTGGGTGATTTTTAGTGGTCCAGTGGGAGAAAGCAAGAGCAGAGAATATTTTAATGATCATTTTGTCTTCCAGAACTAAGAACTCATTTCTCCTGCAGAAGTCTTGTGGGAAAAAGTAAATTAAAAAATATATGCTTTAAAAAGTATTATTTTATAAGAGAGTTTATTGGGTCACAATGTATTTTCATATATATTATTTCATTTGATTCATTTGATATGGGGATACTGTGAGATGACATTTTCTAACATTTACTGATGTATGAGCCAGACACTTTATTGAATCCTTACAACTTTTGATCATACCCAAGTAATAGAAGAGAAATCTGAGGCTCATATATTAAGCACTAGCAAGTGACGATACTTATAAGCCTCGTTAAACATAAATAAATAAAAGATGCTCAGGAAATAAAGCAAATAAAGGGCCAAATCAACTTTTGCCAAAATCTATGTTCTTAATCACATTGTTATTGTTATTGTTTAATCATTATTTTCATAGCCCCAAGATGAAAAAACAAATAAGAGTTATGTCTTTGCCACAATTGCATGGATAGTCACTGGAATTCAAGCCAACAGTAAAGGCAGTGTGACATAACAAAATGATATGCCATAAAGAAATAGCCTTCCACAAAAATGCAGTTAGAAGTAATAAACAAATTTAGCAAATTTGCAGAATACCAAATCAACACAGAAATCAGTTGCATTTTTGCATGTTAGCAATGAACAATCTGAATAAAAATTAAGAAACCAATTCCATTTATAATAGCATCACAGAATAAAATATTTAGGAATAAACTTAACCAAGGAGGTAAAAGACTTGTACACTGGAAAATACCAAGCGTTGCTGAAATAAGTTAAAGACAAATATAAGTGGAAAGTTTATTTCCTGTGTTCACTGACTGAGAGATGTAATATTGTTATGATGTCAACACACCCAAAGCAATCTGCAGATTCAGTGTAATTCATATAAAAATCCTGGTGGTGTTTTTTGCAAAAATATTTACAAAATTTTTTAAATTCACATGGAATCTTTTCAACTTTTCAAAGTTTATTTTTGAGAGAGAGAGAGAGAGAAGGAGAGAGAGACACAGAATCTGAAACAGACTCCAGGTTCTGAGCTGTCAGCATAGAGCCCAACGTGAGGTTTGAACTCACGAGCTGTGAGATCATGACCTGAGCTGAAGTCAGGCATTTAACTGACTGAGCCGCCCAGGCACCCTGTTTAAATTCACATGGAATCTTAAGGGACTGTTAATAGCTAAAAACAACCCTGAAAACAACAAAGTTGGAAGTATCACCCTTTCTGATTCCAAACTTAATTACAAGGTAAACAAAACAGGGTAGTACTGGCATAAAAACAGGAACAAAAACAGATGAAATAGAGATCCCAGAAATAAACTTTCTCATATATGGTCATATGATTTCTACAAGGTTGCCAAGACTATTAAATAGGGGAAAAGATAGTTCTTTCAGCAACTGGTTCTGACAAAACTGGATTATCTATATGCAAATGAATGAAGTTGGATCTGTACTTCATACCATATGCAAAAATTAACTCAAGATACATCAAAGACATAAGAGCTAAAACTGTAAGCTTCTTAAAAGAAAATAAAGACAGCTTCATGCTCTTGGATTTTTTTTTTTTTTTGGCTTATGAAAATTTATTGCTGTCATGTTTTCACCATCAAAACTTATTATATTGGTCTTTCTTTCTTTCCTCTGTAGAAGTACAAAAGAGAGATATTGGCCACTTTGAGTCACCAGCATCATGACTTTTGTGACCAAATCCAGCAACCAGAATTTCATCATTTTACTCAATAAAATCCAATCACATTTGGGTACAAAGGCTGTGATTTCTTCTGCCATTCTTGATCAGCAGGACCCTGACACATTTCCTGATGCCAGAATTTGGACTTTTAGCTTCAACCCCTACTTCTTCCAGTACAATTCCCTTTGCATGGCAACCACCTCCAAAAGGATTGGCCTTCAGGGCTGTGCCCAAATTGACTTTCTTGTACTGTTTATCATGCCACTTCTGATCTCATTTCCAGGATGGAGCTATCCTGGCAGCACAAAGGCTGTGACACTTGCCCATCCTTCCCGTGCCATGGGCCTGAGCAAAAGAGAGAAACAGCACAGGAAGGCTATGCTCTTGGATTTGTTAGTGATTTCTTGGGTATGATATCAAAAGCATGAGCAACAAAAGAAAAATTAGATAAATTGGATTATATCAAAATTAAAAATGTTTGTATATCAAAGGGTTTTGTCAAGAGATTAAAACGACCAATGGAATCATGAGGGAAATGCAATTCAAACCAAAATGAGACACCAGTTCGTACCTCTTAGAATGGCTATTACAAAACAAAACAAAACAACAAAAAAGCAAAGCGTTGATGAATATGTGAAGAAACTGAAACACTTGCACACTGCTAGTGGGAATGTAATATGGGATAGCCTCTGTAAAAAACTGTATGGCGTTTCCTCAAAAAATTACCATATGATCCAGGATTTCCATTTCTGGGTATATGCATAAAAGAACTGAAAGCAGTGATTGAACAGTTATGTGCACACCCATGTTCATAGCACTTTTATTCATGATAGCCAAAATGTGGAAGCAACCCAAGTGTGCAAGTCAATAAATGAATGGATAAACACAATGTGACATATATTTACCATGGAATACTATTCAGCTTTAAAAGGGAAGGAAATTCTGAAATTTACTGCAACTTGGATAAACCTTGAAGACATTATGCTGAGTGAAATAGGCCAGTAACAAAAAGACAAATATTGTATGATTGCACTTACACGAAGTTTTTAAAGTAGTCAAATTTATAGAAATGGGGATGCAGTTGTGTTTGTCAGGGTCCATGGAGAGGGATAATGGGTAATTATTGTTTACTGGATACAGTTTCAGTTTGGGAAGGTAGAAAAACTGTTTTAGAGATGGATAGAGGTGCTGGTTGCACAACAGTGTGAATGTACTTGATGCCACTGAACTATAAACTCAAAAATGGTTAACACTGAATTTTTTATCATGGATATTTGATCACAATTATTATTATCATTTTTTTTTAAATTTTTTTAACATTTATTTATTTTTGAGACAGGGAGAGATAGAGCATGAACGGGGGAGGGTCAGAGAGAGAGGGAGACACAGAATCTGAAACAGGCTCCAGGCTCCGAGCTGCCAGCACAGAGCCCGATGCGGTGCTCGAACTCATTGACCGCGAGATCATGACCTGAGCCGAAGTCGGACGCTCAACTGACCGAGCCACCCAGGCGCCCCTATTATTATCATTTTAAATGGGAACATTGGCTAAAAAGGAAACTTAAAATCCAACTGAATTCTTAATTAAAAGCTGTGACTTTGAGCAGCTGGTCAAAATCTTCTCATTTTCAGTTTCTCTGAAAAGGAAAATGTAGATGATCTATATTCTCCAAGGTTATTGGGAGGCTTTATCATAATAATGTATGTAAAAATGTCTGACTCAAGATAGGCATGCAGTGATAGCTTCAATGTTCATCACACATCTGTGTGCTAAACATTAGTGTTTAGAAGCACTTGGGTGGCTCAGTCAGTTGAGCGTCCGACTTTGGCTCAGGTCATGATCTCATGGCTCATGAGTTTGAGCCCTACATCAGGTTCTGTGCTGACAGATTAGAGCCTGGAGCCTGCTTTGGATTCTGTGTCTCCCTCTCTCTTTGCCTCTCCCCTGCTCATGCTCTCTCTGTCTCTCAAAAATAGACGAAAATGTTAAAAAAAATTTAAACATCAGTGTTTAGATGGGAGGTTATCTGCAAGGAAAGCTCCATTTGAGGATTTGAATAATAAGTAGATATTAATCACACAAGCATCTTGTAATGATTAAACTATTAAACAAGCATTTGTAATACAACAATGTCTTGAGAGACAAAATAAGCCCTGCTTTTAATGTCATATTTATCTTGCTCTTTTTTTAAACATCTTAAGACTGCTTCTAACACGTGTTATTCATAAGTCATATAATGCAAATGTTCAAAAGCTGGAGTTTTAGTAGAATTGTATCTCTTGCTCGGTTATTGCTATTGATATGTAAAAGACAGTAAGCAAAAGCAAAAAAAGGTCAAATTTGTAGGCTACCAATATTGGGAATCTTGGCATATCCTGAATAAAAGGAGTCTTTTAGGGCCCTGAGGTCATGGCTAAACGGCATCTAATGACTAACACTGGACTAAGACTTTTTTCCAAGGGGCAAGAATTCCTTATTTTGACAGAACTTAGAGAGATATCACAGTATACTGGTTAAAAAGCCTGGATTCTGCAATGAAATGTCCTGGGGACTAATTGTTACTCTATCTTCCCAGTTATATGCCTTTGAGTATGTTACTTCACTTTCTAGGTCTCAGTGTGATGATAAACAGAGCTGGTTCATAGATATGAGACACAACAGTAAATCATTTAACAAGGGTCATGACACTTAGTAAGTCTCCCATAACTTTTTTATTATGATGATGATAATTACCATGATTCATAAGATCTTATTATCTCAGAACATGGCTAGACACAGCCCACTTAATTAGAGTGGAATAAAGCAAACTGATCATTATTGGGCTTGAATCTATGCTGTTGAAACCAAGATATTCTGACATAGAGAAGCATCTGGATCCAATGGAGATTCTTGATAGATGTTTAATCCAGCTGGTATATCATTAATTATCAGTAGGTTATGGGACTAGACAACAGGCAAATAATCAAGCAGTTTGAAGAGAACAGTATTGGCTGAAGGTGATATTGCAAAAACATTAAGGGGCAGATGGAAAATCATAAGGACTGTAAAATCAAGTTTTTAGAAAGCCAGGCAGGCAGGCAAGCAGACAACATTAGAATACTATAAGTAACAGAAGCCCTGACACTAATGTGGGATTCAATCAAAGAACTTCAGTTCTTAGTAAAAACTGGAAAAATTAAACGTCTTTGTTTTAGTTTGAGTTCCCCCAGGATTAGACTGAGAGAGAAGAAAGCACCAATAGTATTTGGAAGAGGTAGTAAACACCAGTAGAAAAGTACCAGTAGAAAAGTCAGTTAAGCATTTGACTCTTGGTTTCTGCTCAGGTTACGATCTTGTGGTTTCGTGGGTTCGGGCCCCTGTCAGATTCTGTGCTAGCAATGTGTAGCCTGCTTGGGATTCTCACTCTCCCGATCTCTCTGCCCCTCCCACACTTGTGCTGTATCTCTCTCTCTCAAAATAAATAAATAAACAAACAAAATTTTAAAAAAAGTACAGAATTAAAAATGGCAGTGAGGCAGCTTATAGAATATGCTATCAAGCCACCTATGCTGTGGGTAACTAGGATTTAACCCCATTGGAACATTATTAAAACCCACTTACTTCAAAAAGTAAAGGAATCAGGGGCACCTGAGTGACTCAGTCCATTAAAGAATCTGACCCTTGATTTCAGCTCAGGTCTTGAACTCAGAGACCCTAGTTCAAGCCCCATGTCAGGCTCCATGCTGGGAGTAGAGCCTATTTAAAAACAAAAACAAAAACAAAACAAAACAAAATGAAAAGAAAAGGAAAGGAATCAGAAGATTTATATAGCAAATACTGCCAGCCATCTGTGAAAGACTGGTGGTTTAAGGAGGGGTAACAACCTACCTTGGCCTCAGAGGAAACCCTAAGGCAAAACAATGTAAATACTACCAGTTGGAAGGTGTGCAGGCCTGTGGAATATATTTATATATAGTAAAGGACCATAGCTTTAAGGAAATAATCTCTAAAGTTCATATCACATACATTTGGGGGTCATATCCAACCCACCTTTGAGCACAAATCCGCTGTTCACAGAAATAGTTTCTTTCCTTTCCTATTTTGCACCACGTACACCTTGTTATGTTATCTCAAGTTCCCTAGCAAAACTTTGTTTTTCCTGCATGCTTGTAACCTTTATCTGAAACCCTGGGGCCAGATGAGTTTTGAAACTAGGAATTTTTTTGAATTTTAGAAAGGAAATTACCATTGATATTCTATATATTTAATAACATTCCAGTGACATTTGGAGCAGCACTCTGTAAGTAAATATGTTCTTTTTTTCTGGTGTCTCAGGAATGGTTCTTTACATTAAGTGGTATCAATATAGGTAGTAAATAGCCTCACATCAATTCAAGTCAGGGTTATGTTTAGTCTGATATAACTGGGCTGGACACAGTGTGGAATTAAATCTAGAAGAAGCCCCCAGCCTCCAAAATGTTCATCACTTACATGATGAAAAGTGCAGGTGGCAGGGGACATCTAGGTGACCATGAAGAAATGGAAGTTTCTGAGGTCAAGGAAGTGTCTTCACTGGCAAGAAGGAGTGGGGGCTCTGGAACTAGCATTGGATGTTATTAGTTTGTTCTTCTATTGAGTTAACTCAGGTCTGCTGAAACAGCACTTTGTAGTCTACCAAAGGAAACGTGGGAAATGAGATTTCAGGGATATCTAAATTTGTTATTTTTTAGATATCAACTTATGAAAAACTTCTAAATTTTAAAGCAGTTTTGGGATTTTGGAATTGTGGATAAGTGATAACTATACAGTAGACCGACATACTGAACCTGTCTTTTCCATTTTATAAAATTCAACAATTTAAGCAATCTCTCCCCCACAACTGACACCTCCATCACCTCTATTTTTACAATACAGAACACTGAGATCTTCTCAGGTATAATCTTTAGAACTATATATCTCAACCTTTTTTTTTTTTCATTATTGTCCCCTTCTCCAACTAGCCTTTTTTGACCATTTTTTCCCCTAATTGCCCATCTCTATAACACTTAATACCAAAGATGTACTGTATATATGTTGATGAACTGAGGCTCTTTGGAGGACTTCACATCATTATAATATCTAACATTTTTTATACCCCAAGAACCAATTTTTGTCCCCTTGGAAGCTGTATCACTCACATTGAACATTCGTGCTTAAATTAGAGAATACAAATGTCTACCAATGTGACAATGTGAAAACAAACTTATTTGGTGTGTCATTTAAGCCATTTTGTACTACTTTTAATCAGTTTAATTGTTTTAGATCACTCTTAAGTATCCTTAAAGAATCAAATGGATTTTTTTAAATATTCAATACAAATTGGAGGATGTGGGTATGGTGAATGGTCACAAACATACATTTTTAAACTAATTAATTTCTTTCTGTTGAAAGAAATATCTACATGAAATTAATGCAAAGCCCTTTTGGAAGGCGTCAAGTACTTTAGAACTTTTATTTATTTTAGGTTTTATGTATTGAAAATTTCTACCCCAACTAATATTTTGAAAAGTTTAATGATAAGATGAGAAAGACTGGATAGATTTTTCTGCAGAAAACTAACAGCTTATAAGGTAAAAATAAATCAAAATTAAAGTTAAATCACAAAATCTAGAACAAATATTTTTCCAGGAGCTACATAAAATGTTTTAGAAAAATCACTGAACTTGACATTAGAAGAGATGGCTCAAGGTGTGACTTAGCCAGCTTGCTATTTCTTATCTTCTTCAATCTCTGTTCTTGTTTATAGAATTGGAATTATGATTATTCCAAAGTGTATTTATGGGACTGAAATGAGGAAACCTATATTACATAGTTTTATAAATTCTAAAGTGTAAAAATATAGATATTCATTGAATTATGTCAAGTATTAATCATTAGAGCTATGTCCAGTGTAACTTGAAATAAAGAACAAATCTGAGAGGCTGAAGTGTCATGCACAAGACTTCTCCAGCTCATCTATTCCAAATCCTCCTGCTTTAATTGTTTTTAAATATAACTTATTGTCAAATTGGCTTATATACAACACCCACTGCTCATCCCAACAAGTGCCCTCCTCAATGCCCATCGCCCATTTTCCCCTCTCCTCCACTCCCCCCTCCATCATCAGTTTGTATTCTAGAGTCTCTTATGGTTTGCGTCCCTCCCTCTCTGTTATGCTTTAATTGTTTATGCTTCTAAAATTTTGTGTTTGATTATAGTTAACATGGCTTATCCTTCTGTAGAAGTTATCTGGCAAATGTGTAAGCTTCTGTGTTTTGATTAATAGAATTTTGCTGACCAAGTAAGTTTTAGAGACAATTGAGGCTATCTTAAAAGATGAAAGTCTCTGAGAATATTTCTGCCTGAGTTTGCACTTCTCAAAGCAGTAAGTCTTAGCAAAAGAACTTGTCAACATATGTACCATTTTCTGGATTCAGCCAAGTATCTAATGCAACTTTTCTCATTAAGGATCTTTAGAAGTTTTTTTGCCCCTATTATTCTAAAATCTTTAAACACAAAACCAAAAACCTGCATTACAACAGAGTAGTGTGTGGGATGTGACTCTTTCTATTTTGAACTATTATAGCATTTTTCTATCATAGCACTTTCCTCAGTGTATCATAATGGTTTGTTTACTTTCCTGTCTCTCTCATTAGACAGAGAGCTGCTAAGAAAACATCATTTTCCACTGAGCCCGCAGCACAGTGCTTGTTAATACACTCAGTATTCCTTGAATTAAATTGAATAACACTTTTTACCTTGTTGGCCCACATTTTAAATGACATTCTGTTATAGTAATATGTACATGTTTTTATTCCACTATTATATTCCAAATTCCTTGAAATATGGAGCTATACCTTTATTCCCTTATTGGCATGGAGTGAACAAAATATTTGGGGGATTGAATGCTGAATGGCACTAGAGACAATTGTCATTGCTTCTGCATGGTGCCGTGACAGCACTGTTGTTTTCTTATAATCGAGTTCCTGATAGCTCAGATCTAACAACCACCAGAAATTCTAAGCCACGGAAGGAAAAGGAAAAGGAGACAAGAAAAGAGACAACTGGGCTAAAAATACTGAAGAACAATAGATTTTTAAGATATATATACCTATTGGGTAGTGGGGCAGAGAAACATTTGTTTTGAGCACATTTTCAAATAATTGAAGTCAACAAGATAGAAGTCATTAATTGCAACATCCAAACCATCAAATATTAGAATGAAAGTTAAAAACGTGTAATATCAGAAATCAATCCAAGTGTGAGCATGAACGTGAATGGTCTGAGGATGGACACATAGAACTCTAATCAGATTACAGAGACATAGAGTTGTGTATAAATCAGTTCTGGGTCTTGGTTCAGCATTTAAGGAACTTGGAAGTCACCACTCCATCCCAACAACAAGTAAAAATCTGAACAGGCTGAAAAATCAACAACTCATCTTGGATCCATAAGAGAGGGGAGGATGCCTGACAAACTGCTCAGCCAAAGATTAGAGATTCAGATAGACCAAAAAAGGAAGGCACAACTCAACAGAACAGAGACTCAAGAGTGGACGCTGCAATGGGAACTGCCAGGTAGGGAAACCTGAACTGAAATTGATAAATTTCTGTAAGATCAATGTGGACAACTCCAGGGGGACTGTGTCATAAAAATGCCCCCACAATTTTTGTGAGATTTACCTCCAGGAGCTCAAGCAGTTTCCTTCAGTAAATATCTGAGAAAAATCCCCTCCTGCTTCTTGCAGGAGGAAGAGAAAAGGAAACATTTTGAAACATACCAGAGAATTCTGTTCATCCTAACAAGGCACGCCTTCAGGGGAAACTAGTTAACCAGAGCCTAACCTACTGGATTATTTGTTAACCAGAGCCTTACTGACCCGGGGGAATAAAACTATCCAACTCCAGTCAGCACTATCTTGCCAAGTGAGAGAAAGGAAATATCCAACTTCAGCCCACTGTAGCCATTCTGTCCTACCTGAGGCGGGGGAGAAAAACCCAACAAAGACTTGTAAAGTTTACAGTCCAGAGGCACAGGCTCACTCAAAGACCGGCACCTAATCATAGGACTATAGAACGCTTCCCCTCCTTCTATATCTTACCACCAGTTATTAAAGGCCTATTTAAAGAAGTTCATTTTTCCAAGTACTTCATGTATAGCTCTCAGAAGGAAATTACAAGACTTAATAAAAGGCAAAAAACAGAACTGGAAAGGACAGAGCAAGGTTCAGAACTAGACATGGCAGGGATGCTGGAATTTTCAGACCAGGAATTGAAAATGACTGTGAATAACATTCAAAGGGCTCTGATGCATAAAGTAGATAAAATGTAAAACAGGTGGGCAACATAAGCAGAGAGATGGAAATCCTAGAAAGAACCAAACAGACATGCTAGAGGTCAAAAATCCTGTAAAAGAAATGAAGAATGCCTTTGGTGCATGTATTAGTCAGGGTTTTCCAGAGAAGCAGAACCAGCAAAATATATAGATATATGTATAAGAGTAGATTTATTATAGAAATTTACTCACCTGGGGCATATGGGTGGCTCAGTCGGTCAAATGTCCAACTTCACTCAGGTCATGATCTCCTTGTTCATGAGTTCAAGCCCCGCATCAGGTTCTGTGATGACAGATCAGAGCCTGGAGCCTGCTTCAGATTATGTATCTCCCTCTCTCTCTGCCCCTTACCTAATCACTCTCTCTGTCTCTCTCTCAAAAATAAATAAACATTAAAAAAAAAAAGAATTTTACTCACCTGATTGTGGAGGATGAGAAATCACACAATCTGTCTTCTGCAAGTTGGAGAACCAGAGAAGTTGGTGATATAATTCAGCTCATGTCAAAAGTCCTGAGAATCAGGGAAGTTGATGGTATAACTCCTTGTCCAAGGCTGAAAGTGTGAAAACTGGAAGGGACACTTGTGATGTCCTGGAGTCTGAAGGTCTGAGAAAAAGGAGTTCCAATGTCCAAGAGCAGGAAAGGATGAATTTCCCATTTCAAGAGGAGAGAGTAAGAACCAGCCCTTCCTTGGACTTTTTTCCTTTCTCTTCTCTTCTCTTCTCTTCTCTTCTCTTCTCTTCTCTTCTCTTCTCTTCTCTCCTCCCCTCCCCCCCTCCCCTCCCTTCCACTCCCCCCTCCCCTCCCCCCTCCCCTCCCCTCCTCTTCTCTTCTCTTCTCTTCTCTTCTCTTCTCTTCTCTTCTCTTCTCTTCTCTTCTTTTTCTCCTCATTCTCTTTCTTTATCTCTCTCTCTCTCTTTCTTCTTCTTCGTCTTCTTCTTCTGCCTCTTTCTCTTCCCCTTCTTTTTGCTCCTTAACCATTTGGATGGTTCCAGAGAGGGTAATCTTAATTACTAAGTCTACTGATGCACATGCCTCTTCTAGAGGCACTCTCACAGACACATCCAGAAAAAAACTGTTTGTCAGCCATCTGTGCATTCCTTAGCCCAATCAAGTTCACTCACAAAATTAACCATCCCAGTGGATGACTAGCAGATTGGATACTGCTGAAGAAAGAGTCTCTGAGCATGAGGATCTATCAGTTGAAACCTAAAACTGAAAAGCAAAGAGAATAAAGACAAGAAAGAAAGAAAGAAAGAAAGAAAGAAAGAAAGAAGAAAGAAATCAATCTAAGGACTGTGAGACAATTACTAAAGGTATAACAAACACGTAATGAGAATACCAGATATATAATAAAGAGAAGGGAACAGAAAAAAAAATGTTGGAACAAAATAATGATAGAATTTCTCCAAATTAATGTCAGACACCAAACCATAGATTTAGGAAGCTCAGAGAACACTGAGCAGAATGAATGTCAAAAAACACTACTCCTAGGCATATTATTTTCAAACTACAGAAAATCAAAGATAAAGAAAAAATCTTGAAAGAAGCCACAGGAAAAAAGTACCTTACCCCTAGAGAAGCAAAGATAAAAATCACATCCAATATTTTCTCAAAAAACATGCAAGCAAGAAGAGAGTGGAAAGAAATATTTAAAGGGTTGAGAGGGAAAAAAAGTCCAACCTAGAATTCTGTACTCTGTGAGATTACTTCTCCTGTGAAGGTAAAATAAAGACTAACTTAGACAAACAGAAATTGAGGGAATTTGTTGCCAGTGGACATTTCTATGAGGCGAACATTACCCTAATATCAAAACTAGACAAAGACATTACAAAAAACAAAAAGTACAGAACAATATCTGTCATGAACAAAGATGCAAAAATTCTCAACAAAGTCTTAGCAAGTAAAATCAATGCTGTATAAAAATAATTATACACTATGACCAAGTGGGATTTATCCCAGGTATGAAAGGGTAGTTCAACATTCAAAAATCAATTAATGTAGGAGTGTTTGGAAGATGGTGGTGGAGTAGGAGGACCTTAGGCTTGCCTCATCCCACAAATACCACTAAGTAACTTCAAATCATCCTAAATACCCCAGAAATTCACCTGAAGACTGGCAGAACAAACTCTACAACTATGGGTTGAGAGGAGGTCACATTGAAGAAGGTAGGAAGTGCAGAGATGCGGTTTGGGAGAGAAACAGATCCTGGGCACTGTGGTGAGGAGGGAACCCCAGTTGTGAGAAGGGCATGAGACAGAATAACATGAAGTCCAATCGCATCCCCACAATAATTGGCTTGGAAAGTGAGAGAGGGTGAATTTCGTGAGTTCTTTAAAGCCTGAAGTTGTTCTCTTTTTAATTATTTTTTTAAATGTTAATTCATTTTTGAGAGGGGGGAAGGGCAGAGGGAGAGGGAGACACAGAATCTGAAGCAGGCTCCAGGCTCTGAGCTGTCAGCACAGATCCCAATGTGGGGCTCAAACCCACGGACCACAAGATCATGACCTGAGTTAAAGTCAGACGCTTAACTGACTGAGCCACTCAGGTACCCCTAAAGCCTGAAGTTTTAAAGGGCAGCAGACTTGGCTGAGATAGAGCTCACAGGGTATTGTGCTGCTCTTAGAAGACAACCAGATAACGGGCAGACATTCAGGGTAGAAACAGCAATCTGAAGAGTGCCTGGGGCTCACAGTGGGGAGGTTTTCCTTCATCTTGGAATGTGTACCAGAGAGACTGTGTCCACGGAGAAACCCCACTAAGAACAAAGGAACTGGTTGGCTCCATTTCCCTTCCCTGACCCTCAGCATAAGCACAGTACCACCAGTGAGAACTAGAACAGTGGGAACAGTCTCTAACTTGGTTTCACCAAGCCCTACACCCTGGGCTCCAATGGAACTGCCCCTTCCAGTCAAGCTTGCCTCAGTCTCCCTCCCCCAAAAGACCAGACCAAATCCTTGCTCACATCGCGTCATCCAACTGGGGACTTTTGTGGAGTCTTGGTTCTGGTGGCAGTTGGTGATAGATCTCATTTCACAAACAGACCACAGCCCATTTAGTTAAAATATTCAGGCCAGGGGCCAAACTCTGCACACAACAGACAAAGACAGCCTTTGCAGAAGACTTGTCTGAAGGATAAAACATCCAGGACAAAGAAGCAGAGCATATACAGCACACATTGGAGACACTCTTGGAAGCTCTAGTCCCTGGGGACTGGAGGCACTACATGGTAGGGCCCTGCAGGATCTCCTCTTCATAAGACCATCCCCCTCAAGAACAAAAGACATAACTGACTTTTCTAACCCAGTAAACAAGCACAGAGGCTTAGACAAAATGAGAAGACAGAGATTTATACCAAATGAAAGAATAGGACAAGGCCATGGCAAGGGTAATGGGGATTAAGGAGTGCACTTGTGGTGATGAGCACTTGGTGATGTACAGAATTTTTGAATCACTGTCATGTACACTTGAAACTAATATAACACTGTATGTTAACTAACAAGAATTAAAATTTGTAAAAGCCAAAAAAAATCAATTAATGTGATGAATCACATCAACAGACTAAAAAAGGAATATTATTCAGTGCCAAAAAGAAATGAACTATCAAGCCATGAAAAGACATGGAGGAAAGTTAAATGCATATTACTAAATTAAAGAAGCCAATCTGAAAAGACTATATACTGTATAATTGCAACTATATAATATTCTGTGAAAGACAAAACTATGGAGCCAGTAAAAAGTTCAGTGGTCATCAGGAGTGGGATAGGGTAGGAAGGATAAACAGGTGGAGCACAGAGGATTTTTAGGACTGTGAAAAATATTCTGTATGATCCTATGATGGACTCATGCCATTATATAGCTTTCCAAATATGTAAAATGTACAACCTCAGATATAGACTCCAATGTCAACAATGGACTATGAGTGATTATGTTGTGTCAGTGCAGTTTCATCAATTGGAACAAATGTTCTCTGTGGTGGGAATGTTAAAAATGGGGAGGGCAATGTAGTTGTGGGGTCAGGAGGTGTTTGGGAAAAAATCTGTATTTTCTTTTAAATTTTTCTCTAAGGGGCACCTGAGTGGCTCAGTTGGTTAAGTGTCTGACTCTTGATTTTGGCTTTGGTCATGATCTCATGGTTTGTGAGATTAAGCCCTGTGTCAGGCTCTGTGTTGATTGTGGAGTCTGCTTGGGATTCTCCTTCTCCCTTTCTCTCTGCCCCATTCACACTTGCTCACTCACTCTCTCTCCCTCAAAATAAACAACAAAATAAACTTAAAACTATAAATTTTGCTCTAAACCTAAAGCTACTCTAAAACATAAAATCTTTTTTTTAATTTAAATTTCAGTTAGTTAACATACAGTGCAATATTTCTTTCACAAGTAGAAACCAGTGATTCATCACTTATATACAATACCCAGTGCTCATCACAAGTGCCCTCCTTAATGCCCATCACCTATCTAGTCCCTCTCCCACCCACCTCCCTAAGTCAACCCTCACTTTGTTCTGTATTGTTAAGAGTCTCTTGTGGTTTGTTTCCCTCTATTCTCTTTTAAAATGTAAAGTATTCAAAATTAAAAAAAATAGAGACTATAGCTTTTATTTTCTCTATCTTGATATAAAAAACATACTTTGTTGTCGTAGATCACATATAGCCATGAATATTTAAAGTTATATATGTAGCTTATTTACATATTCTGTTGGTAAATCTACATGATTTTAGATGATTAGCTTTGGGGTTTATTTAGAAATCTTTTGCCTTTTGCTAAATTGTGAGTTGAGTGCCCTATAGTTTCAGGCTCACTCAACTCAGCACTCAAGAATAGGCCTGTGCCTTCATTTCCGCATTACATAATAGCCTTAACTTGTTAATAATATATTTCCTATTTGATGTATGCTGAAGAAGACTTAAGTATTTGTCTAAGAAAAAATCCAGACCTGAGTTGTTAAATTAGCTGCCTAGTTTTCAGTGCTATGCTGCATATAATAGTGGCACAATAGTGACTGGAATGTGAGGGTTCTTTCTTTTGAATTATTAGAGTGACAGTTAAGGTGAGGATTAATCTTTTAACCAACATGTCTCATCTGTAAAGTAAAGTGAGTGGCCTTCAGTGTTTCTGGGGGTTCTCCCGCTCAAACGTTATATAACCTATGGCAAAATGGGAGGGAAAGGACAGCTTCTAATAAGAGCGAAAGAAATGATAGTTAAGAATCCACAGGACATAGGTGTTAAATTTATATTTGTAAAGTCACTGTGTGAAGAACTAAAAAAAAATTAAGTGATTTCCTTTTTAAAACAAAAAGAAATTGAGAGGACAGGAACTCAATAGTTTGCAGTGCAGATGAGTAATTATTCAGTGAAAGAGTGATACAAACTTGTTTTCAACAGGGTCACAAAGAAGAGATAGTTAACAGTTAAGAGCAGCTGGTAGGCTAGGGGAGCCTGTGTGGCTCAGTCAGTTAAGTGTCTGACTCTTGATTTTGGCTCAGGCCATTATCTCACAGTAATTGAAATTCAGCCTCATATTGGGTTCCATGCTGATAGTCCAGAGCCTGCTTGAGATTCTCTCCCCATCTCCCACCCTGCCCTTCCTGTGCTCAGGCACTCCTAAGCACATTCTCTCTCTCTCTCTCAAAATAAATAAATAAACTTAAAAAAAGAGCAGCTAGTAGACTTGCAGAAAATACTAGTGAATTAAGTCAAATTTATGTAATTTTTATTTCATTGCAGACTTTTCTTTAACAAACCATAGAATCGAGGATTACTGAATCACACATCTAAACAGAATCTTAAAGGGCATCTACCATCAGGTTTACTATCACTAGAGCCTTGGCTTTTTCCCCCCTCTACTCTCTTCTACAATCAAGACTATTATTTTTTATGTACTGAGGTACTTTGATATTTTGTATTGGCTATCACTTAAACTCAAATTATCACTCAGGGCTTCCTTTTTCTTTCTCTTTGTCTTGCTTAAGAAAGCATCTTTTATTATTATTGTTATTAATTTCATACTTTAAACATGCCATTTCATTCTGAACATGAATTTTGTTATTTGTAACCATGGCTAAAAGTACTGTGCTTCCTCATTGTTTTAATTGTGACTCTCACAAGAAGTTCTATATGTTAATGTTCTGTGTAAAGCATAGAAGATATGTATTTATTTGTATTATTAGCACTGAATTTAGATGCAGCAGTCTTTTGTGTTTCATGCTCATTTCTTTCCACATGGCCAATTCAGAGTTTAGGACTGGACTGGCTGCCCTCCAGGACATCATTAGTAGTGACCTTGTCACTTAATGTTAACTATATACCTCATTCATACCATGGTTGAAAATGGCTGAAAGCCAGTGCAAGTGAAGCATTGAAAACCAGGGCTGAGATAGGCAGGTACAGCCCTCATTTCCCACACCTGTCAAAATAATGTTCAGATCTCCAACTTATTGGATCTATTTCATTATTTTTGGCCAAATCTGAAAGTATGCTCCAAATTCTTTCTCAAAAAATTTCTGGCCCATAAATACCAACTTTCAAAAATGTGAAATGTGTAACATTTTAAGGATCATTAATCTTTACATAATTAGAAAATTCTAGGGGTGCCTGGGTGGCTCAGTCAGTTAAGTGTCTGACTTTGGTTCAGGTCATGATCTCACAGTTGGTGGGTTCGAACCCCTCGTTGGGCTCTGTGCTGAATTCTTGCTCAGAGCCTGGAGCGTGCTTCAGATTCTGTGTCTCCTTCTCTCTCTGCCCCTCGCCTGCTCGTGCTCTGTCTCATTCTGTCTCTCAAAAATAAATAAATGTAATTTAAAAAAAAAAAGGAAAATTCTACATCAGTAACATAAATTTAATATTTTTCACCATGTAGAGAAAAGCAAAGGAAAGGAATAAAGAAATGAGTGTCAATGAGCAAGCCTCTAACTCTTATTTAATAAGACTATCTAACTATCTTATTTAATAAATATCTAACTCTTATTTAATAAATATTCACCAAATTGGTACATTTAATTCTGTTATCTAAGTATTGAGTCAAATCTCTTTATGATTATTATTTTATTTTGTTCATTTACTTCAAATATATGGTCACTGATGTGTATTCTTTTGTGCCTGTGCATATTTCCATTTTATCCTTAACACTGTCAAATGTAACCATCTTTATTGTATTTCATTTTATATCATGTTTAAAAGAGAAATGCCAGGGAGCCTGGGTGGTGCAGTCGGTTAAGCGTCCGACTTCAGCCAGGTCACGATCTCGCGGTCCGTGAGTTCGAGCCCCGCGTCAGGCTCTGGGCTGATGGCTCGGAGCCTGGAGCCTGTTTCTGATTCTGTGTCTCCCTCTCTCTCTGCCCCTCCCCTGTTCCTGCTCTGTCTCTCTCTGTCCCAAAAATAAATAAAAAACGTTGAAAAAAAAATTAAAAAAAAATAATAAAAGAGAAATGCCATATGAAAAAAAAATCACTAACATTCTATTTCTCCCAGTAGTTATTGTTAAAGCCAAAGATAAATGGAAATATTTTTTATCTATACCACAAATCAAAGATTAAATCATTCTCAGGCCATTAGAAAGCTAAAACTTTTTAAGAAAAAGTACAAGGAACTCCAACCCTTCTAACAAGTTAGCTACCAATGTTGATTATCAGAAGACCTGAAGTTTATAGCAAGTTTTTCAAATGCCTGGGAAAGAGAGAAAATCTCTTTTGAGACATGTCCGCTGAGTTTCAATTTAATCTGGACTTAACTGAAAAGTTATATAACTAAAGTACACAAATGTTTTGGCATCTAGAGATACCACATTTCTTCATGTACTTTCAAACTCATATCTCATAAATAGGTTCTGAATAGCTTCCATGACGAATATCATTTAAAAGCCAATATATAAATGTAAAAAAAAAAATGGCTTACATTCAATGAGGTGGTTGCAAAGAAAATCAAATATTTAGAGAAAGATATCTAAGGGAGACATGGAGAGATAATAACAATTAATATTAATTATTTGTAGTTGATTTCTTCACTTATTCTAGTTGGGAAAGAAGATATTAAACAAATACACAAATGAATCTCATGTAAAAATTCTTCTGTTGGGTACAAAACGGACTCACATCCAAATTTTTTATTGCAAGTAAGGCTTTAGTCTGTTTTGTTATTGCCAATTTCAAAATTTCAGCATATACAGAATACCAAGACCAAAAATATCTACATGTCTAACTTGAATTGATAGTAAAAATATTTTATATATATGCATATACATACATAAATATGTCCATGTGTAGTATGGTATGTGTGTGCATGTGTGGCTATTTAAAGCAAAGAGGAATTTATTCCATGAAATTTATAAGGAATGACAGTTTTCACTGAACATCTAGAATTCTTACTCTCTAAAGGTTGAGAACTATTGGACTGATTCTGGATTCAGCCAGTAAATAGGTTTTATTTGATCACATTAATTATACAAAATGAATTTGCCCGTTGTTGGACCTAACATCCTTTAGATGGCCACCATTAGTACCACACCTTATAATGTTATTTTTTTAAACATTAAAACTATTTTTCTGTCCCTGAAGGCATTTATGACTTCTCTTTTAAGTCTTAGAAGAACAGAAGCAAAACCATTTCTAAAAATTTGCAAAAAATAACTTTTTTCAGGAATACAATGAAATATTCAAATAATCTGCTTTAAAGAGCTAAAATTTGTCTATAAAATTATGAGTGGAGAATCCAGAGCTGAATTACAATTTAGGATATTACGACTATATAATATCTACACTGTGATGACAATGCATATTAATAATAAGCCATATTTCATGGTGTAATTAACTGTCAAAAGTTCATAGAATGATGGTCATTGTAGCAAGAAAATCAGATATTAACCAATGAATTTGTAGAATTATGCATGTTTAATTCTTTTTTTTAATGTTTATCTATTTTTGAGAGAGAGAGAGAGTAAGGAAGGAGGAGAGAGAGAGGGAGGGAGGTACAGAATCTGAAGTAGGCTCCAGACTCTGAGCTGTTAGCACAGGGTCTGATGCAGGACTCGAACTCATGAACCACAAGGTCATGATCTGAGCCGAAGTCAGACGCTTAACTGACTGAGTCACCCAGGTGCCCCTGGGTGTTTAATTCTTATTTAACACAGATGAAAGTATGTATGTGTGTATATTTATAAATCTCCCCCTCTCTCTCTCTCTGTGTGTGTGTGTGTGTGTGTGTGTGTGTGTGTGTGTGTGTATGTGTATATATATACAAAGAGTGAAATGTATATGCATGTATATATGTATGCAAGCACACAGCTGGTTAAATTGTATATATAAACCTAGAAAAGGAAAAATATAAAGGAAAAAATATAGGAAAAAATAAAAGACATCAACAATTTATAAAAGTCAAAGATGGTTATAATCATATGCAGTACATATATTTTTCTTATCAGTAATCAAAGAAATACACATTTTAAAAGCTTGCTTTATTTTGGCTTATAGCATTAGCAACTTTTAAAGTCTGTCCTTACACTATATACATGAGAGTATGACTTAGTAGACAATTGTATATATTACTAACAGAGAGGCAAAGTGGTATGATCTTTATGATGGCAGATTGTCACATGCCTAAAACTGTGATATATGAAGTCTTTAGATCCAGAATTCTACTTTTTAGAATTTAACATAAGGAAAGAATTAGGTAAATGCACCAAGAAATATGTGCAAGAATATTCACCACAATGTTATGTAAAGGGCCCCCACTTGTCTTTAAAAAAGCACAAATTTTATTAAATTACATAGTGAAATATTAAAAGGGCATTGAAATAATGATTTGCGTAGTATCGTAGTAATAAACACTATATTCTAGGTTTGTATTCTAAGAGCTAAGTTTGTTTCAGTTGCTGGAGGAAAGTTATTAATGTAGTAGTTATTAATTAGTTATTAATGCCTATTTTCTGTCTTTATTAAGAGGGTTACTCATGGGGAAAGAAAGTGACCCAATCTAATCTCCTTGTAAATATGTTGATAAACAGACTCCCTAACACATAGACTAATAATGAAGGGAATACTTACATGGGATGATTTTAACAGGATGTCCCTGAGTAGGATTGCTTATGGTAAACAAATCTAGAATCTACACTTTTTTCAGGCCTGGATCCCGAGAAAATGCCATGTTGGCTATGCAATGCTTTGATGTATAAAGTGGTTATCAGTAGCAATCAGGTACTTCACTTAGAGAACTCATCTATTACTCTGGACCAAGAGAAAGAATGTCTTATGTGGTAGTGAAGGACCAGGAGTCACCATCAAAGTCTCACAAATCTGATTTGCCCATGACAGTTGATTTCTTGTACCTTTGATACTAGATGTTATCTTTGATTTATGAAATCTGATTTGAAGATCTATACCACATTCAGCTAACACAAAGGAACAGCTTTTATAAATCTCTTTCCCTTCATTCTTTCACTGGAGGGGCTTCTCAGAAGAGTTGACATCTGAGTGAGATCTGAATGTTGAAAAATAATCCATGGAAATAGCATGGTTAAAGAGCCATGTGAAAATTTTAGCAAAGAATATTTGAAACCGAAGTAGAGTAAGCTCAAAGGTTTGATGCAGTGGCTTTTCACTTTTTGGCCTAAGATCTCCTTTCCACTCTTAAAAATCATTGAGGACCTAAAGAACTTTTGTTTTTGGGGATAGATCTATCACTATTTGCCAGATTAGAAATTAAAATTGACAATGAAAAATATTATTTTAATGGTTTATTTAAAAATAATAAACTCCTTACATGTTAAAATAAATAATATTTTTAATTTAATGATAATATCTTTAAAATGAAATAAGTATGCAGAAGAATGTCAGTGTAGTGCATTTTTCAAAATTCTATAATCTCTGCCTTGATAGAAGGTGTCTGTGGGATATCATAGTTTATGTAGACTCTTGAAAATTTTGACATGAAAAATTCTCACAGATGAGAGAATGAAACTTAGCAGGCATATAATGTCTTACTATTACAATAAAAATAAATTTGACCTTGAGGGCTTCTTGAAAATGTCTTGGTGTCTCCAGGGGTACAAAGACCATGATTTAAGATTCGTAATCCTGAAAAGAGTTAATGTATATGAGAAAAGGATACAAGATGATTTTGCAGGAGGAATATGAGAAAGAGTGAGGTTGGGGGTGTAAAGGACATGAGACCAGAGATGTAGGCAGAAGAGAATCATATATGACCATGTCAATTAATGGTAAGGAATTTTGATTTATTCTTGCTTCAAAGAAAAACCATTGGAAGATTTTAAGAGAAGTGATGTAATCTGATTTATATTTTAAAAAGCCAACTCTGGTAGCTTGTGAGGAATTTAGTGGTGGGGGTTAGAATAGAAAAGGGCTATTAGTTAGAAGACTTTTTCAATTGTAGGCTAAAATAACGGTAGCTAAATATAATAGGTAACAATTGTTAGACTGCTCATACCACCATCATACGGAAACAGCACAATCATCTGGTGGGAAATTTACCTTTTCTGCTTAAATCAGACTTACCTGATGAAGATGCCAGTCATTGTAGGGCTGTGCAATTTCTATGGGAATGGTGACCTCTTCCTATGTAAAGTCTAGTAAAAACTAAATATAAATTAAAGAGCATCAAAGAGAAGACTTGGATAGGAAATCCTGGAAAGAAGTTACACACAAAAATTGTAGTTACCCCTGAGAATCAGCTACCCATACTCACTTTTTTTTTGAGAATTTGGTTGAAGTAATAAGTTCTTCTTTCCCTTAGCATCTTCCAGGTGAGTGGTTATCTCATATTCAAACAAAAGAATCCTGATTAATATACAGAATTGTTCTGTAATTATTAATATAGAGCGGTACACAATATTATGTGAAATGAATAACCTGGATTGCAGAGTTGAGTATATTATTAAATTTATTATTAAAAAAAATAAGAAGCACACAAAGTCTGTCAATATGTGTGTGTATTTTATAAAGTTTTATTTATTTTGAGAGAGACAGAGAGTGCACAATGGGAGGAGGAGTGGAGAGAGAGAATCCCAACTAGGCTCTGCGCTGTCAGTGCAGATTCCCACAGGGGCTCAGTCTCACAAACTGTGAGATCATGACCTGGGCCAAATCAAGAGTCAGATGCTCAACCAACTGAGCCACCCAGGAATCCCATGTCTGTCAGTGTTTCACAGATGACAGCAATGGTTACCTTTGAATGGTAAGATTGCTCTTGTTTATTTTTCTCTTAAAATTTTCTGAAACTTTCAAGTAACTAGTGTATTACTTTTAAAATTAAAAAGCACTAAGCATTTTCAAACATTATTAATTTTAACTATAATATAATCTGATCTTAATTATAAATCAAAATTTATTATAATGGGATTCCTCTGCCCTAAAGTTCAGGTCTTCTACACGAATAACATCTAATTTAAAATAAATGCCCAAATACATGTCCACATTGCAGAAACACCAGGTGTATCCTACAAGATATCCATATCATCTGTGAAAAAAATTAAAAATATATTTTATTGTCTATATTGTTTTTATTATTTTCAAAATACTAGGAATCTAAATACATTTAACAAGTACAACAAAAGATATTAGGCATCTTTTTTTTTTAAATGAATTCCAAATGTATGGAGTATTATGAGCAAAGGTTAAGAAATTCAAATTGAGTTATGAATAAACTGAAATATACTTGATTGTTCATAACTATTAGATTCACAATCAGTGCACAGTCCAGTAAGTTTTTTGAAGCTTTGTGCATACATTTTAATCTGAGTTAAGTATGTTAATGGCTTCAGCCAAATTATGAATGCTCCATAACAGAATATCACAAAGACAAGACTGTAGAGAACTAAGCTTTATTAAACAGAAATGACTTGATACATGAAGTGTCCTTGAAGTTCTATATTATATATATGACTTCTTGTATCTGCAATGTTTTTGAACATTTTTACTTTGGTTGTAACCAAGTGAAACATATACTTTTCCACTTTATAATCAGACTACTGCATTTTCTTTACATTCTTTTTCTTGCTATTTACATTTCTTTGGGAAATACACATTTTAATTTTAATAAGATGCAATTTGAGCGATATGATATGTAACACAATCAAGTACCACTTAACTCTTAAATATCTATCATTGTGTTTGTATTATACTTAGGAGCACATTTTTGGTTGATGTTTCCAGATACAAAAGACCATATTATGTACATTCCAAACATAAAAATGGATTTTTGGAAGCTTCCTAGAACAAATTGAAACCCCTCCCACCCACAAAATACATCATTTATAAGTTCACTGTGGAAAGCCAGTAGGTGGAGGCAAGTCAGTTTCTTATATGTCTATAGTCATCAGTTTGAATTACTTTTCTTGCTTAGCTGATTTTGAATGGGCCTAGGCATTGTTGTTGTATTTTTCAATCAGACAAAATTACCACCTGGCTCTGAATCTAGAATCTCTAGCTGTGGCTCATATTTCATTGTTACCATTGTGATTTTATTTAACTCTGCTAAAGAAACATTTCGGTATGAAACAATCTAGGTGTTTTCACAAAGAACCATCTGTAAAAGGCCTTTGCCAGAAACCTGTTAAATTTTCTCTTCTGTAATTAAATTCCAAACTTCTTTTTACGGAAACAATGCTGCATCATGGGGTCAAGTTTATTTTCAAATGATATTTGTTTTGATTCAGTACTTTTATCTGAATGCTTCTATGCAATTTAGATAATCTCCCAAAATTATAAAGCATGATAATCAATGGTTTTATATATACCTGCCCCTTCAACTTCAAGGCCTCTTGGAGAAAATAGAAAGGCGTATGATAGGAATCACCTTGTATGTTAGAGATATTGAGATTTATCTATGTATTATTCTCAAAACAGTATCAAGAAAAGCTTGATAATGGTATTATAGTAAAATGTGACTATCTTCTTACCTAGTAAATCTACTTCTAAAAGGCAATTATATTTTTACCACAATATTTGTTACACCATTGTTTGTGACAAAAACTGTTGAAATAACCCAATTGTATATCAGTAAAGGTGACATACACTATACAAATGTACATCAATAAAAGGTTGTGTGTGTGTGTGTGTGTGTGTGTGTGTGTATATATATATATATATATATATATATATATATATATATATATATATATAATAGCAGAAAAAGAAGCCTTAAAAGAGGAAGTTGTCTAGTATGTGGCAAGATCTATACTATATAGTCATTAATACTGTGTGCATAGATCATACAGCCAAATGAGTTAATTCAAATAATCATCCACCCACCTATGTAATTGTACACTGTGAAATGTTTATCAAGGGGATGTGCAAGGACCAGTACACATAAAAACTAAGTTGCTAAGAAGTATATATAGCATTATCTTAATTAAATACAATGCTTGGAAGTGATAATTTTCGATATGCACATCAAATCTAAAACAACAATTAAAATGGGAGAGGAGGTGTAGGCAGATGGTGATCTGGATTTTTTTCTCTTTTCAATACAATTTAATTGTAGAAAAAATTCAATTGTAGAAAAAAAATTCAATTACATTAGTAGAAATGAATTTATAAAGTTTTTAAAAATTTTTAACATTTTGACAGGTAATTAAGAAAATAGTGTACATTATTTAAAAAAATCAATATTTACAAACTCATTGTTTTCTATTTTAAAGCAATTATTTGCAAGTTCAATAACACTGGAGCATTGATTTGCAGTTACACTGACTCAGCAGAAATGAGAGTGATCCACTTGTTTTCCTCAACATGAGGAACTTCCATAAGTAGAGAAAACAGAGGAGTTAGTGACTTGCCTGTGGACAAGAGTTTATTTCCAGAAATGTAGAAATGTTGTGTCTCCAGACTAGGAGTCAGCAAAATAGACCAGGTTGCATCCAGTCCTCGGCCTGTTTTTATAGGGGCTTTCCAACCAAAAATGGATGTTATGTTTTAAAAGATTGAAAACAATCAGAAGAAAAATATTTTACATGAAATATTTTTATTTTATGAAATAAAATCCTATGAAATTTAAATTTCAGTGGCCATACATGTCTTGATGAGGAGGTATTTAATACATTCACAATTTTGTGCTATCACCAGCCATCTGATTTCAAACCTTGTTATTATTATAGTTTTTTTTTTAGTTCATTTATTTATTTTGAGAGAGACAGAATAGCATGAGCTGGGGAAGGGCAGAGAGAGACGGAGAGAGAGAGAATCCCAAGCAAGCTCCACACTGTTAGCACAGAGTCCAATGCAGATCTTGAACCCATGACACTGAAATCGTGATCTGAGCCGAAACCAAGAAGTTGATGCTTAATTGACTGAGCTACCCAGGTGCCTCTGATTTTAAAACTTTTTTAATCACTCCAAGGAATAGTCCACCCCCATTCTTCTGTCCCTTCATCCTTTGGCAACCACTAATCTAGTTTATCTCTCTAATAATAATCAAAAATAGTAATTTATTAATATAAATCAAATTTAGGAATATTAATATGAATTAAGGTCAGTATATCTGTATCAATATTTATATACACATACATCAAACCATATAATACACTGATTTTTTAAAAAGTATAGCATTATTTAAATTTAAAATCTGTTATTTCAGTAGAAGATCCTTGAACCCTTGTTCCTCAAACTTCTTATTAGCATGGATCTTTCTTTGGAGATTAACTAATTTAGTTATGCTCTTCTATAGATATTTAATACTCGAGTCATATCTTTGTGGTTTTTTTGGTTAGTGTGAAAATAAAATTGTAGTCATCATACTACTTACTGAGTTTAAATTCTAATGGAATTAGAATTTATCCAGAGAAAAATGACATGGAATACTTAACTACTACTTGGTCAATAAAGATCGCTTACTACAAATATACCACAGATGAGAACTACATACCAGAAATGGCAAAGAGGGCCCAGGAAGAAATTTGCATACAAAATTCAAAACATATTGTAAAAAAAAAAAAAAACCTGGGTACAAGTTTATGTACCCAAAATAATAATTCTGTGAGGGATAAATTACATTCCAGAATATTCCCATTTGAACATAAACTGATGCTAGAAATTCATAGCTGTCAATAGTAGGATTTAAAATCCATTCTTTGTGAAGTCATTTGGATAATATGCTCATGATACTGGTGCTATTAAAGAAAATATACATTTTTTGATAATAGATTTCAAAATAGACCACTAAATACAGTCCAGCTTTAACCTCTTGCTACATGCAGAGCTTAGCAAGCCTGTGATGTGTAGACAGCGGGTAATACAGAATATACTCTTAGAGGCTAATTTTATGTTTGTGACCTGTCAAGAGAGTCCCATAGTTTTTTGTGGTTCTTGTGTTTGTTGTCAGGGGAGACATTGGAATGTAGGTCAAATCTTTCAGCATGTTCTTGGAATCGGTAACAAAAAGGCCTAGTTTGACACTGGGATGCTGCTCTGATCTTTTGCTTCCTTATATTGGAGAGGTAACATTTCAAACTGGTCACTTCTTTGATCTGTTGTTGAGTAAAATGGAGCTGGGGCAGCCCAAATATATATCTATTTCTAGTTTTCTCTGATATTTTTTGTTTTAGCTTTTTCTTTACCTTTGTTCAAATTTGCTGTGAACTTTTTCAAAAGTTTTTTTGGAGGTGCCTGGGTGGCTCAGTTGGTTAAGCATCTGGCTTTTGATTTCAGCTCAGGTCATAATCTCAGTGTGGTGAGATTGAGCCCCACGTTGGTCTCCAGGCTGGGCATGGAATCTGCTTAGGATTCTCTCTATTCTCTCTCTCCCTCTTTCTCTGCTTCTCTCTCTCTCAAAAACCTAAATTAAGTAATAAAAAATATCTAAAAAAAAGAAAAGTTTTTTTTTCCAACTTTATTGACATATAATGTGTAAATTTATGATGTACAATATAATGATTTGGTACAAGTATATTTTGTGAATGATCACCACAATAAGGTTAGTTACACCTCACCAGGTCTTCTATGTGCCTGGGCAAGCCTGGAGCTGACCCTGCAGCTCCCAGCCTTGCCTGTGAGCCTTGCCTGCAACAGACAACAGGCTCCCTGTAACAATGCCCCCTGCTCTTAGACCCTGAACAGTGTGGGGCCTGCCCAGCCTTCTCTCTGTATCTCTGTCTCTTTGTCTCTGTATCACTCCTCTCTCCTGTCTTTGACCCTGCCTAGCAGAGCCTTTGTGGCATGTTCTTTCCAGTGCCTGAACTTCGGTAAGCACAGTGATTCGAGTTTTTTTTTTTTTTTTGATTCCACATATAAATGAGATTGTTCGGTATTTGTCTGACTTATTTCAGTTATCATAATGCCCTCAAGGGCTATCCATGTTGTCACAAATAGCTGAATAATATTCTATTTTAAACTATGTGAGTATTTATTTATTTATATATATGTATTTCCTTTCCATAGATCTGTCCCTAGATACTTAGGTGGTTTCTGTGCCTTGGCTAACTAAATAATGCTGCAATTAACATAGGGGTGGTGATAATCTTCCTGATAGAGTGACTTTATTTCCTTCAGATATATGCTCAGAAGTAGAATCACTAGATCATATGGTAATTCTATTTTTATTTTTTGAGGGACCTCCATACTGGTTTCCATAGTGCCTGTACAATTTACATTGCCATCAACAGTAAACAAAGGTTCCTTTCTTTTCACATGCTCACCAAGATTTAGCTCTTATTTTTCCATTAATAGCCATTCTAATAAGTGTGAAATGATATCTCAATATGATTTGATTTGTGTTTCCCTTATGATTAGTGATGCAGAGTACCTTTTCATATATCTGAGAGCTGTCTCTCTTCTTTGGAAGACACAGATTCAGATCCTTTGCCCATATTATAACTAAGTTACATATTTTTTTCTATTCAGTTCTATGGGTTCCTTATATATTTTGGATGTTAACTCCTTATCACATATATAATTTGTGAATATTTTCTCCCATTCCTTAGGTTGCCTTTTAATTTTGCTGATTGGTTCTTTTGTTGTGAAGAAGCCTTTTAGTTTGATGTAGTCCTACTTGTTTACTTTTCATTTTGTTGCTAGTGCCTTTGGTGTTATATCCAAAATATCATTGCCAAGACTGATGACAATTTTAGTTTTATTCATATTCACTCAAGACCTATATGTCTTTACGACACTTCTCTCTGGATGCTTTCAAGATTTCTTCTTATTTTGGTTTTATGCATACTGAATATGATAAACTTAGTTATAGGTAGGTACTTTTGGAAACTCCTGAGTCTGAAGTTCAGTGCCTTGTCATTAATTTTGGAAAAAAATCTTAGCCATTATGACTTCAAATATTTCTTTTGCTGCTCTCTTATCCTTTTAGTACGACAGATATATGTATGTTATACGTGATTTCTGGATGTTTTGGTCTTTTTTTGTTATGATATTTTTTTAAGTCTTTGCATTTTAATTCAAGACGTTTCTATTGTTCTTTCTTTAATATCACTGATTATTTTCTTAGTCATACAGTCTACTAAAGTGCCCATCAAAGGCATGCTTTAGTTCTGTTTCAGTTTTTTTATTTCTAGCATCTTGTTTTAATTCTCTTTAGCATTTCCATCTCTCTGCTATTTTACCCATCTGTTCTTGCAAGTTGTCTACTGTTTACATTACAGTCCTTAACATATAAGCGATATTATTTTAAATTCCTTGTCAGATAATTCCAAAATGGGATCATAACTGAGTCTGGTTCAAATGCTTGCTTTTTTTCTTCCAACTGTGTTTTCTTTGTTTTTGTTTTTGCATTTTGGCATGGCTTTTGATTTTTTTTTTCTTGGAAACCAAACATGAGGTAGCAGGTGAAAGGAATTGAGTAAATTGGGCTTTAGTGTGAGGTTTTACATTAATCTAGTCAGGAGTTGAGAACTGTTCAGTGTTTGCTGTAGCAAAGGTGTCAGAGGCTTCAAATTTTAGGATTCTTGGGGGTTTTTTTTTGTTTTTTTTTCCCCTCTGTTTTCTTTGGACTTTCCTGTGAAGTTCTCCTCAGGATGAATCTTTCATTCTTTCAGCTGTAATTGCTGTTGTTATGCTGGAGTCCTGATATGGTGGTAAAGGGTGGAGGAGGGAGGGGCTTTATAATCTTATGATTAAACCTCAGTCATTTAGTAGGCTCCTCTCACTGAGTGCCATTCACGGATGTTCTTTACCTTGTTTTCTTCTGTAGGTGCAGAAGACTAGAGGGGTCTGGAATGGGAGGACTTCCTTATCTCAGTTGAGAGAAGGCTTTGTTAAAGTCTTTTCTTCTGGAGAATAGTTTTTTTGTTTTGTTTTGTTTTGGAGAACATTCTAGACATATTTCACAGTGTTTACTTTATCCCTAGCCTTGCCCTACCCATGAGGACATCTTTCCTGTCTCTTAATCATGAGAATGTGACATGTTTTTGGAGGTAAAACCTATGAAAATGTGGGCTCCCCTGCAGACACTGTCTGTCACCTCTGGGATTTCTTTACTCTCAAGCTAGTCTACAAGCTAGCCTCCAACAATTAGAAAAATTACCATTTACCTGTTTCTGTGGCCTCAGTGACTTCTGCTCAAGGTAAGCAGTTCACGGCTGTGAATCTGGATTCACTTGTCTCTCTAGATTACAGGAAGGGGTCTGCCCTGCAACCTCAGTTCCCTGAAGACTACAAAGAAAGTTAATGATTTTCAGTTTGTTCCACTTTTTTTCTTATTGTATTACAATTGTTTTCTTATTGCCTTCTCATTAGAGCTGAAATAAGTCTCTCTATTATACTTTCTATCACATGTCGTTGGAATGAGTGTTCTGATGAAGAAAATTCTAAGGTTCTGAGTGGCTAAAATAGAACGTTGAGCATGTACAAAAAAAATAATAAACCCCAAATAATGCCAGTTTTATTGCTAAAGTGGTTTGCCAATGTCTTACAATATATGCAACGGATTATTTTTTTCTGTCACTGATTACACTTTTCACTCATGGCATATGCTGGAATCACCAATAATGTACACATATGCATCACATTCTAATTAATAGTATTAAACCATGTGGGTTAGGTATTCTGCAACAGTTACTTATGTCTTACATAATATTTTTATTCCACTACATATTTGTATTTTGACCTATCATAATGTTTTTTTTTCAAGTTTTTATTTAAATTCCAGTTAATGAACATACAGTGTAATATCAATTTCAGGTGTAGAATTTAGTGATTCATCACTTACATACAGTTGAGCTATTCTGATGTTCATAGCAATGTGTAGAAACAGGGTCACGTGACAATTGAAATAACAACAGTAAAACACAAAAGAGGTCAGTACAAGGACCAATGCGAGTTGCTACAGTAGGAATAGCAGAGGCAATGGGAGCTATAATTCCAGACAAAAGTTAAGGAGCTATTGAGTCTTAATAGAAAAGTTAAGAATTCATAAAAGATATTGAAGAATGGGATAAATGAAAGAGACCAGTGATAAAATTACATTCTAAGATTAGAAAGCAAGAGACAAGACCCAACATTTTTGGTATGAAGTGCAAATAGGATACCCCTGCTTGTTAAATACCCTGCTAATTTTTCTTAGTATACTGCAATTTGTTTAGCAAAATTCAGCAGTATGAATATGAAACAGTGGATATGAGAAATGTTTGAAGAAATGTGCTTCTTATTGTCTGTATAAAAATGTGTTTCTGCAATGACTATTTATTCACATATCTTGCTGAATTTTGCAGAAAAAAAATTATTGTTCTCAATAGGAGATGGCAACAGGAAGAGAGCAGAAATAATTTGAGAGATATAGAGATGATCAAATCTATAGTACATAAAAAATTATTTAAGGCTAATGAACACGCACAAGGACAGAAATACATACACAACTAGAATGAACTAAAATTGGATATTCTTTTAATATTACATATATTTAAATTTATTTATTTTGAGAGAGACAGTGCAAGCAAGGGAGGGCCAGAGAGAAAGGGAGAGTGTCTTAAGCACTCTCAGTGCAGTCCAAGGCATAGTTTGATCTCAGGAACCATGAGATCATGACCTGAGCAGAGATCAAGAGTTGGACGCTTGACCCGCTGAACAACCTAGTTGCCCCTAGACTTTAACGTTTTCTAATCATGATAATGGCTTTTGATTCACACTTTCTTAAATGTTATTGTTATTAAATTGTGACAATAAAGAAACATTTTTAATACAGAATTAATTATATTCTATAAATATCAATCTTTAGAACAGAAAAATATGGAAATAAAGAATGGCTTGTATAATACGGAAAACTTTCAGAATTTCATTGTCATTGTACCTCTGTTTTACATATAATTATATATTTTGCATCACGTTTATTTTTTAATGCTCTTCTTTAACATCTTATTCTAGTACAATTTTAGATTTACAAAAAAAGTTGCAGAGATAGTACACAAAGATCTCTATACCCTTCACTCAAATTTTCCTGATGTTATTGTTTTACATAATCATGGTGTTTTTATCAAAATCAAGAAATTAACATTGGTACAATGTCAAATTTGCCAGGTGGTCCCCCTTCCGCCAATAATGTCCTTTTTTACTGTGCTAGGATTCAATCCTGATTATCACATTGTATTTAGTTTTCATGTCACCTTAAAATCCCAATGTATTCAATTTCTCAATCTTTCCTTATTTTTCATAGCCTTGCCACTTTTGAAAAGCCAGTAGTTGAGCATTTTGTACAATGTCCCTTGATTTGGCTTTGTGTAATTTCTCATTATGAAAGTGGGGTTATGGCATTTGGGGAATACAGGGAGGTGAAGTGCCCTTCTCACTGTATTACATTAGATAATACCTGATATTAACAAGACATTAGAGTCTGACACTAATTTTTGAAATTTCCCAACTATTATTTCTTCCAGTTTTTCTTCCTCCCAATTCTTATATAATAAGACATATTATTGTATGTGTATTATTATTGTAGTGTGTCACAACTCCTGGATAGTGTGGGGATTTTGTTTTGTTTTTGTTTGCTTATTTATTTGTTTACCTTTTTTCTATTTACAGTGTACTTGGGGCAATTTCTATTGACTTATCTTCAAATTCACTAATTCTTTTCTTTAATAATGTTGAATCTACTGATAATTCCATTGAATTTTTTTTAATTTCTCTTAGTGTTTTGTTGTTATTTCTAGTGTTCCAATTTTATTCTTTCTCAGAGTTTTCACATCTCTACTGATGTTACTCATCTGATATTGAATTGCTTATCTGATATTGCCTCTAAAGTCCTTCTTGGATACCTTAAGGCAGAATAACATTTGAGGTCTCAGCATTTTAACACACTTCTGTAAAGTAATTATGTTTTTATACCATTTTATTCCGTAAAAGTAATTATGTTTTATATGTTTTATAAAAAGTAATGAACCTCACTAGAACTAGAGCTACCTAAGGGCAGGGAGTTTGTTTTTCCTTTATTTTAATCCTTAGAAATTATCACAATGATTGGTATAAATGTTTGTTGAATTAATGAAGTTTGATCCAACATTTTTATATAGCTCTTAAAATATTTTTATTGGGGCACCTGGGTGGCTTGGTTGGTTGAACGTCACACTCTTGATTTCAACTCAGGCCATAATCCCAGGGTTGTGGGATTGAGCCCTACATGGAGCCCCATGTCAGGCTCCATGTGAGCATGGAGCCTGTTTAAGATTCTCTCTCTCTCTCTCCCTCTACCCCTCTCTCCCACTCGTGTGCCCTGTCTCTCTCAAATAAAAATTTAAAAAATATATTATTATTGACATCCAATATTACTACACCATATTGAGTATAATAAGTATATAATGAAGGCCTAGTACACTTACTGGAACATAGTAGAGCCTCACTAGGTAAATGAATCAATGAATGACTATTTATGTTTATTACTAAATTTCTTTCCTTATTTCACTTTTCAAACTGTGAAATTGCTAATGTGTAGAAGATATCCCACAATTCTAACTTCTTTAAATTCATCATCTCAGAGTCATAGTTTTTATTTTAACATTTCAATGTTGAGTTTCCTTTTCTAAATTAGAGATTTATTGTGGGCACAAATTTTATAATAATCCTGAGGTTCTTCTTTGTTAAAATGGAAACCTTGCCATTTCATCACCAAAAGATTACAGTAATAATGAACTCAAATAAAATATCTGATTGCTTTTGCAAATATTGTGCCCTGTGCAGAGTGCACCTTCTGAGAGAACATATCAATAGTAAAAAATCATTTGAACCACTATTTAATATAATTCAGACTAAACATTCAATCTGTGAAGATGTTTTGCAAATCTTAGCATAATTGTTCTGTTAGATGTATGAAATACACCTTCATTCTTGTGTCTTCAGTAATGTAAAATTTGAGTTTGTTTGCGTATTAAATGTGCTTATGCTCTTGGGAGTCCTTTGAGATACTTATTTTATGATCATGTGGTAATTGCTGTCAGGACTTTGCTTGATAATGATTAATAATTATAGTCTCATCTACTACTTCTCTTTCTAAAAGACCTTTTTCAACATTAACACTTTTGACTTTTTTAATTGCTTGGATTAAAGCTAGAAATAGGTGGTTATTAATGCTCTGTACTTTCATGCCTGGAGCTTGAAATGTTTGCTTTCTCAGTAATATTCAGCAAGTTTACATTTCCCTCAGTAAATGTGACTTTAAAGGTGGTTCCATAGTGGGTATTAATTTGGTATTCATAAACCTGTCAGCTACACTTAGTGGTTTCTTGGTGTTTGCTGAATCCTCTTTGATGCATCCATGTCATTGTAATTATAGATTTTAACTGGGCTGCACAAATTCACCCTATTTATTATAGAAAGGAAGAAACACTATTTATAAAATTGCCTGCTTTTTCTTCTCTTTATACAAAATTTAAAATGGTGGCTTTTGGACTTGTCATTCAGATCTGCCAGGGAATGTCAATGGTGTGAAGCAATCTAGAGAATGCAGAGCTATACTGTAGAATTAAAGGTATTTTTGACATACAACCTCCCAATTAGTCAGGTCACCTATTGTTGGTTTCTGGAAACAGTGAAAAATAACATGATCTGAGAAAAATTTGTATTGACATATATGCCAGGAAGGAAAAACATTACTTATGGAAAATGGGTTTTGCACAATAATGTAACCATGAATAAAAATGTAACAAGTTGTCATTATCATTTATGCATATTGCATTCTGGTATTATGCACAAATAAATAGGCATATTTATACATGCATATATATGCATAAATATGCATCTATCATGTATAAATACATTTATATAGAGGGTGATTAAAATATATCAACTCGGTATTAAATTGTGTACATATAATCCTCTACCTCCTTGTACTATGAATCTGAGAACAAATTGAAACTTCTTTCACATTTTTTTTCTAATTATTATATGTGGACTAACAGCTGGAAGTCAAACCCATAGTTTTACCTTTTATGGTTTTATCCTGACATACTTCAAATAAAATGATGGTAGATTAGTGAGAAACTTGGCAGTGATGAGAGAAAACACTCTTACATTTTACACATGCAAAACTTATTTGAACCTAGTCATTTTAATACTGACATGAACAGCTGTGCTAGTGCTCAGGATTTGATAATGAGAGTTGTGTGTCTATAAGGCAGTTTCTGGAAAGCTAATGCTTGGAAGACTACAGGTACTTGCGTGTGGATGTGCACATGTATACACACAGGACTAGAAAGCATTTTCATAATCCAATTTCCACTTTCTCCATCATACTTTTTGTTGGGATGGGGTTCAGGGCAAGCTTCCCCCAAATATTACACTTTATCATATTGGTTATTTGGAACTAAAATTAACTAAGAAATAGCCAATGCAAGGGCACTCTGAGCATTCTTTACCTCCCTGGAAGTGGAAAATAAATCTCCCATGTGGAAGGTACCCTCCCTGTACCAGGAGGAAAGGAGGTATCCTTATTGACAGAGAGAAGAATTCAAGGCCAAGAAGCTGTATAAACAAGCCTTGTTACTTTACTAATTCAGTACCCCAAGCCCAAACTTCTTTGTCTTATCAGTTCTTCACGAAACATATTGTTTCTTCGTCCTAAAGCTATAAAAGTTGCCTGCTTCGGTCACTTCTTTGAACCTCAAATTTTTATGAACTCCTGTGCATACATAATTTTTTCCTATTAATCTGCCTTATGCCAATTTAATTATTAGACCCGCCAAAGAATGTAAAAGGGAAGAAAGGAAAACCTTTCTGCCCCTACTGTTGAAACTACTTTATAAAGAATACAGGCATATATTACATCTTTACAGATTACTATAAAAAAAATCCAGAGTAAAAATTATTTAATCTGATAATTTGTGCTTTATTTTGTAGCATTCATATATTAGAATGTATTATAGATATATTTATTTGCTTTTGCTTTACAACCATTTATTTGAAGCTTAAAAATATTAACATTTTCTTTTATTTTGGAAAAACTAAACGATATAGAGTTTATGTGACTTCCACCAATATGACATATATATTAGTGGAAGAATTAATGACATGTACCTCTTAATACTTACATAGATTTTGTTAATCTCTGAACCATAACCTTATAAATTGATCACTGAATCATGTATTGGTTTTCATTTTTCTCAGGAATATTTTTTATTTTATTTTTTTACAAATCTAAGAACAACAGGGGCGCCTGGGTGGCTCAGTCAGTTAAGCGGCCGACTTCGGCTCAGGTCATGATCTCACAGTCGTGAGTTCGAGCCCCGCATCGGGCTCTGGGCTGACAACTCAGAGCCTGGAGCCTGTTTCAGATTCTGTGTCTCCCTCTCTCTGACCCTCCCCCATTCATGCTCTGTCTCTCTCTGTCTCAAAAATAAGTAAACATTAAAAAAAAAAACAAAACAAATCTAAGAACAACAAAACCTATGAGACATAGAAGGTACTCGGTAACTACCCACCAAAAAAAGATGGAATAAAACTGTAGGCTTTTTGATTTTGTAACATCATGACATTAGATATAAAAATAATCTTCAGGGATGACTAGGTGGCGCAGTTGGTTAAGCGTCTGACTCTTGGTCTGGGCTCAGGTCATGATCTCATGTGAGTTTGAGCCCCGCATCGCCGGGCTCTGCTCTGATGCTGTGAAGCCTGCTTGGAAGTCTGTCTCTCCTTCTCTGTGCCCCTCACCTGCTTGTGCTCTCTCTTTCTCTCTCTCTAAATGAATAAATAAATATAAAATAATCTTCAAAATAAGTTGAAATAAAAGACATAACAAAAGATAAAACAAATTAAAATTTATTTTCCAATGAATTGTCTTGACTATTCCAGCTTCAACTTGATTAATATTTTTGAGAATATTGCTACCCCAATCCCTACATATTAATAGGGAAGTCTATTGAAACACTTTTGTGACAATCTGGAGTATAGAACAGAAAATGTTAATATAGGAATCTGAAAGTATGTTAAATTGTTAGGTATTTTAGTTGAAACTTAGTGTAAATTGCAAAATTAATCTGAACAATCCATAATATAATCTGAATGAGTAGAAGCATACTGAAAATGTCTCTAATTGTTATTGTTGCTTTTCAACCTCATGAGCTTCCTGGGTGTAATATGAAACTGGCCCCTGTATGCAGAGGACAGGGGAGATGGAAGAAAGAGGCAGACCACTCCAGATTGGTAGGTGGCAGGCTTAATTAATAAGCAAAGGAACTTACTTATGAGAATTGTCTTGGGTGGCTACAAGATGAGTAGGTTTCTGCACCTGCCCACCGGAATCTTAAAAGTTAATTTCGATGCCTTATAACTGGGTTCAGTCACGTACACAGTCCAGATAGTCTTGCCACCACATTATTATCTCAAGGCTGTATCCTTGCATCTCAGGGAAGCTTCTGGAAGCAGGAGAGGTAAGGAGAACACGCATTCCAAGGATGGGAGAGGCGGTGAGGAGCTGCTAATTGCCTGGATCCAGCTCAAGGGGCAACCATCAGTCACATCTTCTTAAAGACCACCCCAACACTAATATTAAATGAAAGCAGATATGTTCCAAAGACCTTAAAGGAATCAGAGAACATCAATGGCCAGATCCTTCTAATCACAATAGTTTTGAAGATTAGCAAAAACTGTAATTAATCACTATAAGAATTAAAATTTGTGAGATGAAGCAAATATTTATAAAGTGAAAAGAAAATATTGGAAGAAATAATTGCCAAGAGATTTCCAAAGTTGGTGTCACACACCAAAAATAAATCACTGGGAATTGTAAGTAATATGAATATATTAGTTATCTTTCTCTAGTTATGCTACAATGATAACTCCCAAATTGTAACAGTATCAAAATTTATTTCTTGTTCATTTTATATGTTGGTATGGGTCAAAATTGGCTCCATTTATGGAGTCTTCACTCAAGGTCCAGACTGAAATAAAAACCTTGCCAGTTGGAACGATGGGTCAGGTGTGACTTATGTCCCTTCCATGCATGTCTCTTCCTAAAGTCATTGTGGTGAGAAGTGTACTCCTTCAACTGGGGAGATGTTGTTAAGTATAGAACTGAAGACAGGCATGGGTATTGGGAACAAATTTGACAATTTTTGCAGAAAATTTGCAAAAGTATTTTCAAAAGTTCTCAATTCCAAGGATAGATACTTGGTTCTATATGTGACATTGTCAAATGTTGCATTTGATTGTGGATACTTTAAGGATCTTACGATATTATAAGACTAAGGAAGCCAATTTGGAAAAGGTAAATCACTATGTTCCCATTGAAAATCATGTATATAAACCATAGAAGAGTCTATAATACTTGGAGTTCAGACAGTTTAGGAACTTTAGTCTTGGGAAATATATTGGGGCTATGGGAGATTATGTGTCATTGTCAAGTGTGGTAAAGTATTTGGTCCACATCCAAAAACATACAGGGCATGACTAGCCATGAAATTAAGCAGCTGAAACCCATAAATCAAGAACACATGTTGGAAGACTCTACACAGAAAAGCCAGTGAGTGAGAAATGAGGGTTTGTATTTTCCTAGTAGATCTGACTAAAGGGCTAAGTAATAACTATATATAAAGACATATCCTCTGAGGAAGCACCCAATTATGACCTCAGAAATAATTATTTGATTTGGGTATTAAGTGAATCTCTGGACATTCTGTCTCATTATTCCACATTTCAGTGATCTTTATTGATACTACAAACCATGAAAGGGTTAAGCTGCTACTATTAGGAATTGGGCTGGTGTATCAAATAGTGAGAAAAGTAGCAGAATAATTCCTTTAAGGAATCTTCCAACAAAATTCCACTCACTACAGTATATCTTGAGACATTAATGTTCTTTTAAAATTTATTTATTTATTTTGATGGGGTACCTGGGTGGCTCAGTCGGTTAAATGTCCGACTGCATCCCAGGTCATGATCTCACAGTTTGTGAGTTCGAGCCCCACTTTAGGCTCTGTGCTGACAGCTCAGAGCCCCGAGCCTGCTTTAGATTCTGTGTCTCCCTCACTCTCTGCCCCTCCCCTGCTCATGCTGATGCTCTGTCTCTCTCTCTCTCTCAAAAATAAATAAACATGAAAAAAAAAATTAAATTTATTTATTTATTTTGAGAGAGAAAGAGAGAGAGCGCACATGAGCAGGGGAGGAGCAAAGACAGAAGGAGAGAGAGATAATCCCAAGCAGGCTCCACGCTGTCAGCACAGAGCCTGAAGTGGGGCTTGAACACATGAAATGTGAGATAGATCATGTCCTGAGCCACAATTGCTTAACCACCCAGGTGCCCCAGAGACCTTAATGTTTTAAGATGGTCTTAATGGCTAAATTATTTTGGAGGAAAGGGGAAAGGACTAATTCTAAATGATCAGTTGGTTGTCTATTACATTATTTTATTCATCTATCAACATATTTATTTTATGTGCTTTTGTGATGAAAGGATATTAGATTATGAAATATAGATGCCTACCTAACATGGTGTCTGTTATATAATATTTGTTCTGCAACGTTGGGGGTAATAGGAATGTTTAAAACAGATAAATGATTGATGTTGATAAATAAGTGTACATTCATGTACATACATTCATGAGTGTATGCACTTTGAGATAATTATGTAAATTCTTTTTTTGAGAATTACTTAATTTCTTAATCTTAGTCTCTTTTTATGTAAAATTCAGATAGCATCTCTGTATTGGTTGAGAATGCCAGGTTCTGGGAGTTCAAATAATGTTATAAAATTTGTTACTCATTTCATTTATATTCTACCTTTATTCTGTATGTAGATTTCATTCTCTAATTATGCTTTTTAGATGCAGTAAGGAAGTTGATTTCAGATGGTCCAAATTCAAATGCAATCTACATTGTAAAATATGGGAATGAGAGGGTCTATCTTTCCAACCCTGGGAGGAAAACACATAATTGACTTGGCTTCAGTCAGACGTTCTTTCTTGAAATGATTATGTGACCATCGGGATAATGTGTCCCTTTTGAGAATGATAGTGATGATCATTGACACATCATCTTAGACCATATGGAGTTCAGGAAGGCTGATTCCCTAAAGGAATGGATATTGACCAAGAAACATATGTCCACTAACATTATGTATGATAGTGACATGAAAATGCATCTTAAATGATTAAAAATTACCCAGAGCCTTTCCAAATAAAAGAAAAATATGATAGTTTCTAACAGGTATTGTGGCATGAATATTTCTATGTAATTAGAAATTTATTTTCAGCTCTGAGCTATCTCAAGTCTATTCTCCTCTCTAAAAGACAACCTGGAAAAACACCACTTATTCCTTCAACAGAAAAAACATGATCAAAGATCAGTGAAAAGCACAATTACAAGAAAAAACTACTAGACCACAATACAAATTTAAAAAGTAAGCACTGGGACACCTGGATGGCTTAGTCGGTTGAGTGTCCAACTCTTGATTTCTGCTCAGGTTCTGGTCTCATGGTTTGTGGTACTGAGCCCCATGTCAAACTCTGTGCTGACAACACGGATCCACCTTGGAATTCTCATTTTCCCTCTTTCTCTCTCTCTCTCTGCCCCTCCCTGTTTTCCTCTCTCTCTCTCTCTCTCTCTCTCTCTCTCTCCCCCTTTCTTTCTCAAACTAAATAAATATACTTAAAAAAAAAAGAAACCACCCTCCAGTATGTGGTAAAACACATTAGATGTCTATTTATTCGACAAGAAGGAAATAAAGCCATCTTAGAAACCAACTGATAAGAGTTTTTATTTTTTAATTTATAATTTCACCTTTACCTAATTATAGAACCTAATTTTCTTGAGTTAATATTGAGTGTTATAAATGAGGAATCATAGAGCTATGTGGATTAAAAAGTAATGGAGAAGCATGGAAGTAGATGAAACATATTGTCAGAAGTGAGATAAAGAGGTCATATGAGTATAAAGAAATTTATTTTAGTCAACCCAGATAAAATATTTCTACCAGTGCTTAAGAAAAAAAGACTTAATAAATCCATATGCCACATTATTATATTCATCATAGATTTTTCTCTCCATCGGGTCTGTTTCTGTTATCCTTAACTAATGTTTGCCAAATTGTGATAAAACTCTGATTCTTGTTCTTATGTAGTATTTTTTTTTCTCTCTGGGAATATTTAGACTTGAATCTTAAGTCTTAGTTTTCCTAAATTTCATCATAATTAGATTAGGTATGGACTTTAAAAAAAAAATTATTTAAAAAGATACTAATTGGGTCCTTTTAAATTGACAACTCTGTTTGGCTAAAGGCATCTTTCTTCTACTGTTTTTCCCCCAATTTAGTTGTATTTTTTTATTATTATTATCTTCCCCACTCTTAATTTTTAGTGTTTTTTCCCCATAACTTCTTTTTTTATTTTTTTAACATTTATTTATTTTTTGAGAGGCAGGGAGAGACAGTATGAGCGGGGAAAGGACAGAGAGAGGGAGACACAGAAAACGAAGCAGGCTCCAAGCTGAGCTGTCAGCACAGAGCCTAACATGGGGCTGGAACTCACGAACTGTGAGATCGTGAACTAAGACACTTAACTGACTGAGCCACCCAGGTGCTCCCTCATAACTTTTACTAAATGGATCTTTAAATGTCTGAAAATATTGTTTTAAGAAATTAAAAATATTATCAAAACAGAATTCTCTCCACAAAACAGGGAAAAGAAAGAAGGCTTTTTTATTACAAAATGGCTTATGTGTATAGTGCAATGCACATTATAGGCAGTCTGTAAAAGAGACTACAAAGTTTAGACAGAATTTTACACACATTAGGTAGGTAAAACAGAAGAAAGAACAATGAAAACTTTTCTTATATCCTTGAGAGACACATGATTGTACCATGTGATAGTCTCCTGTATCTTCTGAGAGACCCTTGAGTTTATTTCAGAGACTTGTGTTTACATTTCTGTGATTCCAAAAGACCTGAAAAACAATAGACCAGGCTTACTACCATGCCCATTATGCTTCTGAGGAGACACACTAAAGGGGAGATGATAAAATGTCTAATTTTACCCTTACATTATTGATACTAGCTAACATTTGCTAAGCAGTTAATATCATCAAATACACTGCTAAGCACTTGGCATATATTAACTGTTGAGTCCCACAATCTCTCTAATCAATAGCTATTATTATATTACTACTACCACTATTAGTATTAGTATTCTAAAAGTGAAAAAGAAGCAGAAAGCCTAAATTGCTTGTCAAGGAGTTCAATACAATTCTGATACATGACATTAAAAACTCCTGACAGCTTCCATTTTAGATTTATTTTGCAAAAGAAACTTTATAACTTATATACACATTTATTTTGCAAGAAACTTTCATTTGGAAGAATGGAAATAGACTGCATGAGGCATTGCAAACAAATTAAATTCTCTAGTTTTTTACTAAATACCCGGAGTATTCTTCCAACCAAATTTTAACCTGGGAGGTAGAAGCATGCAGAATCCATGATCCTAAAATGGGAAATCTGAATTAATCAAAGCTTTACCACCAGCCAGCTCCTTGACTTGTGCAAACATTCAAACTCTCTGGGTCTCAGGTTCTTTATCTGTACATTTAGAAAGTAGTACAAGGGCTCTCTGGGGCCCTTCCATCTTTAACAGTCATTAATTAAATCTTATTTAAACTCTACAGAACCCAGAGCTGCTTATAATGAGCTCATTCAGTTTGTGTGCCAACCATGGTACATTTTTGTTCACACAAGCCTTGAGACCATTAGGAGATTTGGAATACATTCAAGCTTTCTTACTATGAATGGATGGAAAGCTTCTATATTTCAAAATACCCATATTCTGAGTTTACCACAGATACCTTGGTCCTCAGGCATTCATTTGGCTTTTGATATTCTAGATTTTTTTTCTATATATAGCTGCTTCAATTTCTATAAAATGGAGATAATAATCGCACCTAGTTCAAAAAGTTATAGTGAGGATGAAATTCATAAGACACACCAAATGATTAAAATATTACCTTGAACATCTACTTCTAAAATGTTAGCTGTTCTCATTAACCTCCCCAATGTGGTCATCTTATTCTCTCTTCACATAGAAATACATATGATGTATTAACAGTGCATTTGACAGTTGGTAAATAGATCCCACCGTGTAGCATGCCAAATATGTAAATTAAAGCATCTAAACTAATGTTCTAAAGCTACAATGTAGATGAATGTTTATTCAGAAATGATATCTTGATGACATTTCTGCCCAATGTGGAAAATTTCAAGTCAGATCACAATAAACGAAAATCTCTCCTTCTTTCTCCCCGTGGCACTCCCCCTCCCCATCCCTACCAACTTTTAACATTTCCCCAGTACCTTAAACTTAGTGAAAACCAAAAGCCTGTCCTCAATGGATTAAAAATGTAAAAAAATAAACAAGCTACAAAAATAAGCAAAAAAAATATTTTTAGACAATTTTTCTTCTTTTTTTTTTTTCATCTTTCAATAAAACTCTCAACCACTCCCATTCATATCTGTGTCATAGAGGCAAACTATAAAAAGGAAAAAAAGTCAAACTTTAAAACTAGCTGAACTAACTGCAGATTAAATTTTGGAAGTGGTAAGTGTCCATTAGTATCAATAGATTAAAACCTTATTCAGAAATAACTTGATTAAATAAACCATAAAAGGTTGAGAATAAGTTCTTAAAAGAAATCAACATCCAAGCAGAGAGTGATGTAGAAGGTCAGATTGGTAGGCAAGAAAAAGTCAGCCAAACTTGGATAATGGAAAGAAAACAGGAATTGTTTTTTTTTTTTCCTTTTAGGGTTTTAAATAATTTTATGAAAAGGAACTAGAATTTTATTGAAAATCCACTGAATAGTCTTTAATTTTTGATGTGTACAATATAACATATAAAGTATAAGTTCAATACTTCTCTAATTTTGCTTTTGCTTTCATTAAAGACCACATTTGAGTAAGTGGAATTTTTTGTGGCTTTAACATGCAGTTTTTATTATTTATAGGTGACTCCATAGGTACATTAACATCTAATGATGAGAGATTAGATGGCATTATAGATCACTTAGCTCCTTCCCATAATAATTCTTTATTTATCTGCTATCCAAGTGTAATTATATTTTGGAATTTTCTTTGTCATTTGGGAGGAGGTTTCATGTGCATGACAAGGCTCCACTTTCATACCATATGTAGTAATGTTTGTAATTGTAATATTATAAAAACACTCTTATGCCATCCACTGTGGTTAAAAGCAAGGTATGAAATACATTTTAGAGAATTTTTCTCAAGACAGATTTTTCTACTTATCTTTTACCTTTACATTAAAAATCCTTGTCATTAACTTATTTTTCTCAGTTTGTTGGTGTTTTCCTCCATGTTTTTTGAAAGTTGTAGCTAATAAATGAGCAGACTGGGAGATAATTAAGAAACTAATTTGGAATCAAGAAACCAAGTTTCCTTTCATAACCCTCTTACTAATACATCGTAAAACTTTAGGGAAACTATTTAACCTATAGGTGAGTTTGCCGATAATCTCTAACATCTTTTCTAACTTAAAATTCTTTGTCAAGTAAAATACTCCTGTACGTTGACATTGTGGAACATGTTTGGAAGATGTTTCTTTTCACTAAAACATGACAAACATATAATCATATTATACATTTTACCATTTTTTCCACATTCTTCTGAAAAAAGACACGGCAGGCAGAGAATTGGTAGATATTCTTAAAAACTGTTATTAAAGTTTATAGTGGAGTCAGTTGGATAAAAATCCTGTGCTTTCTGAAGTAAAAGCTCTATCTTTCCTCACCTAGTGAACTCCGGAGAGGAAGTACTACTTTTTCCAAAGAGAGAGGAAAGCTGTAACTATAGAACTGCCATCACCCTGCCACAATTCCTACTGTCATGCTTATGTCAGATATGACAAATTTTGAAAAGGTCTGTGCAACTTATATCTACCATGCACCCCTACTCTCCAGACAATTCTAAAGCAAAGAAAAATTGAAGCTTTGATTTTTGTTTGGTGCTGGCTAAAACTGTGATGGTACAAAAACATCACTATAAAAAATGCTGATAGGTACTTATAAAGCATCTGAAGATTATGTGTGAAGCCAGCTATTTGATATATGAGGTAAACAGAATAACTGTGTGATTTGTAGTCTTTATACACACCTGGTGTAATCCCATTGGACAGATTATTCTCAAATTAAGGTAGTGCTACTTTACAGAATCCAAAACAAAATCATGTTATAGTAATATGATTTCAAGAATCACTGTGGTGATCTGAATTCTGAACTGGAATTCTTAAGTCAAGCCTCATTTTCAATTCCTTTTCTTACTATACTGTGTGTGATGACGATAGACAAGTCACCAACCCCTGGGAATGTGGTTTTCTCCTGAACGATGCCTATCTTATGAACCAAGAGGGTCATATATACTTATGGATATTAAATAACATTGGAAATAATTGTGCGAGTTTTAATTTTAAATTTAAATGAACTTCTGTTATTTCATCAGTAGTGGTGAGTTGTTTTTTTCAAATTTTTATTTAGTTTTGAGAGAGAGAGAGACAAAGCAACAGCAGGGGAGGGGCAGAGAGAAAGGGAAACACAGAATCTGGAGCAGACCCCGGGGTTTGAGCTGTCAGCACAGAACCAGACACTGGGCTTGAACCTACAGACCAGGAGATCATGACCTTAGCTGAAGTCGGCTGCTTAACACACTGAGCTACCCAAGGGCCCCCGTAGTGGTGAGTTTTTATCTAATGCCATTTTGGGTGGATGAAGTTGAAAAAACTCATAATTCCTATCTTCTTTAAAAGGTTATGATGTTTCTCTCATTCATTTAAATTGATTATTAAAAGGACAAATAAAGCTGAAATGAAAGGTAATAACACTTGTGGTGAGCATAGCATAACATACAGACCTGTTGAATCATGATGTTGTACACCTGAAACTGATGTAACATCGTGTGTCAACTATAGTCAAATAAAAAAAAAATGTAAGACACTTTTACCTTGTAAGAAAAGAACATAGAATCTCCCCCAAACTCCAAACAAGCTAATGATCAGAAAGAAAACAGCTAGCCATGCTGACAAGACCAAATTACAACCAGTTTCTAGGCTTGTAAGCAGATGAATGGACATTACGGATGAAGAGAAAGTGGTCTTTGGAGCTTAAAATTCAGACTAGCCTGATTTTTTTTCTTCTTCTTTTAATTAGACCTCAGCATCTATAATCAGGTGTAGTTCAATCTTATTCACCTGTTCTTGGGCCTCCTGTCATATTTTTTCTAAGCTCCACCTCTGCATTAACAGATGGCTTTTATGTAGTATTACAAACAATTTTTCTAGAAATTCCCTTTGTCCTAACTTGTATTTAGATGATAAGAACTTTTGTCTCATCATCTTAGGTATTTTACAGAATTTAATTTATGCTAATGCTAATTCAGGTAGCTTTCTACTTTATATTTTGTACACATCAGAATAATATAACTTATAAATAGCATATTTTCAACTCTAAAAGAGCAGTAATGTCTTTTAAAATATTATGAAAAAATCTAATGTTGAGAGTTACACACGTGAAGAATCCTTTCTACTAAAATTATATAGCATGAAGTAAGCACAAAGCACTATGATTATTTTCCTCCATGGTTTTATAAATACATATATATACATGTATGTATATATTTATATTTATATAATTTCATTCTAATATTTAGTTTTAGTGTTATGTATAATATAGTTATATATATCTATATATAATTATGTTTTAAGTGATATTTTAAGTTTATTTTATTTATTTTGAGAGAGAGAGAGCATAAGCAGGGGGAGGGCAGAAAGAGAGAGGGAGAGAGAATCCCAAGTGGTTCTTCACTATCAGTGCAGAGCCTGATGCGTGGTTCAAACACGTACCACAAGATCATGGCCTGAGCCAAAACCGAGAGTCGGATGTTTAACTGACTGAGCCACCCAATTGCCCCTATAAAATTAAATTTTAAAATTTAATTTTAGTGTTACCAATAATGTTTTATCTGCCTGCCTCTGGGGATACTATGGATTTTAACACTATTCTTTGCCAAAAAGTGAGTTGAAGAATTTTCCAAGCTATTGGGATAATAATGACTTAACTAGGCAAAAGTAATTATGGTTAAATAATTTATTTGTATTTCTACCTATGTCTACCATTTAAATTTTCAATAAGTAACTTCAAAGACAACATATTTAAATTTTTGACAATATGTTATGTAAGGCAATGAATGATATTGAAATCTGCTGATAATTATTGCAGTTTATCATTAAAGCTGCATTAATTAGAATAGTAGTCAGAGACACAGAGAGAGAATTATTGGGGTTGATAATAAAAGCTACATTAATTGGTATAGTAATATGAAAAACACAGAAAGAAAGACAAAAAAGAAAGTTTGAAAAATCACCCCAATAAAATATATTATTTTTTAATACTAAAAGAATTTGGGATCAAGTTAATAGAATTAAAATACTCTAAGTCAGACTGATGAATAGTTGCCATGTTCCCCAAATCCCAATATTTAATGCATGACTGGATTTCTGTCTGTACTCCACTATGTACATTCCATTTTGTATTTCAATAGTACAAATTCTGGTTGAATATTTTGTTTTAAGTGTAATATAAATATAAATGAAGTAAAATATTTTCTTTTTAATAAAATTAAAATTTTTTCTTACATACATACATACATTAATGGTAATAGAGTGTTGGGAGCAATTAGGACCTATCTATATCTGGCCTTTGGTTTCATTTTATCCTGAACCATTGCAGTGCTAAGAATATATCAAATTTTCTTTTGAATAATATATGTAAATAGGTTGAAATTACATGAAAGTTTGTACCAAAACTTAAATGTATATTTTAGATACATTTGTAAGTGAAATGTACCTCTTTGGATAAGCAGCAATATAGTTTTAATTTTTTCACTTCTCATTCAAAAAAGCAACTAGGTCATCAAGGATAATGACAATGATTTCAAAAACTACATTCTTAGCTAAATCAGGACACAGAAATGCCTCCAAATCCCATATGTGGTAAAAATGTGGCCAAAAAGTCAAGCCAGCCAGCGAGATCACATAGGCAGTCAAGGAAGGGCCTTGAGCAGGAAAAGCATTTTGTGATTGCATATTTCAGAACTCTCTAGCATATATTCACTTCCAGAAGAAAACAAAATGCTTCATCCTGATAGGAATCTGCAGGAAGTATAGTATCACCATTGTGAATTGAGAAGAAAGAAGATGAAAAGTGTGTGGGAGTGCCCAGAGGTGACTGATGTCATCATTGTCTCTACCAAATACGTCTTCTAAAAAGTGACTGCTCACACTTGAAGAAAGGGCTGTGTCTCTTGGTGGCAGTTGACTGTAAAAAAAAAAAAAAAATCAAAGGAAACCTAGCTTATCAGTAGAAGTCCCCATGAAATTGAGTAGGTTCTAAGGGTCACAGGAGGGGTGGCTACACTGAAGTGGCATGAATTACCACTGTAATGACAGATGAGGGAGACCTGAAACTGTGAAGCCTGGAAAGTTCCCCTCTTCCTACCCTCCACTGAAACCTCCTGCTATTAGTACAGAGAAATTAATTCAGTCCAACACAAGTGCCAGAAAAGGAATACCCAAAGCTCCATAGAAGTCGTCTGGGGCAAAACATTTAAAAGGATCAGTAGAGCAATCGTAAACATAATAAAATCTCACCAAAAAAAGTTTCAATCACAGCAAAAACATGGTAACATATTTCGAACATAATTTATTTTTAATGAGGCAGTCAGATTTATGAAGTGGCACCAAGGGTAAATATACAGAAACTCAAATAGCAATTCGACAGAAAGTAGAATCTGATGACTAGACAGCAGTGTAATGTGAAACGGGTTCTAACGAAATGAAAAGAAAGAAGGATGAATTCATAAATAAAGAACAAATAAGTAACACAAAAAATGTAGACATGATAGCACAATGAGAGGGGCGCCTGGTGGCTCATTTGGTTGAGTGACCGACTTCGGTCGGTCAGTATTCTGGTACCAGAATATCCAAAACTGTGGGACAGCTACCTCCATAACTTACATGTAGTGGGAATACCAGAAGCAGAAAAAGGAGAGAAAGGAATAAAAAATATATATTATATATATATATTGAAGCAATAATGACAGAGAATATCCTTCAAATTAATGTCAGACCCCGAAGCACAGATCAAGAAAGCTCAGAGAACACTAGACAGGATAAATGAAAGAAGCAAAGAAAAGCAAAACCAAAATCTATCTCTAGACATATTAAGTAGGGAAAGAGTTAACATTAGGCAGGGAAAGATAAGGGACCTTCAGGGAGGCAGGGTGTACCTACAAGTAGGAAGCTGAGCAAGCATCAGTGGCAATGGAGTTTGGGGGGAAAAGAGGATAAGGTAAATGTGTTCTGGACCTGCCCAGGCTAGGTACCATGCATGGAGTCTCACAAACTTTCTGATAAAGTCCCAGTAAAAAGCCAGGGATAGGGGCACCTGGGTGGCTCAGTTAGTTAAGTGTCGGACTTCAGCTCAGGTCATGATTTTGTGGTTCGTGAATTCAAGCTCCACGTTGGGCTCTGTGCTGAGTGACAGCTTGGAGCCTGGAGCCTGCTTCAGATTCTGTGTCTTCCTCTCTCTCTCTCACCCCTCCTCCCTCTCTCTTTCTCTCTCTCTCTCAAAAATAAATATTTTAAAAAATTTACAAAAAAAAGCCAGGGACAAAAATACTTAGCAGCTACCCAGCTGGGATCCCTCTCACTCTTAAGAGCTTTATACTTTCCTTCAATAAATTCTATCATTTTGCTCACTGTCTGTTGTCCATAAGATTCATTCTAGACTCCATGAGACAAGGACCAGCATCTCTCCCAACCTCCTGTAACAATATCATATTTCAACTGCAGAAAATAAAAAATGAAGGAATTTGGAAAGAAGCCAGAGGGTAGAAAATGTGTTACCTAGAAATAAACAATTACTTCTCCTTAGAAGCCATACAAGCAAGAATACTGAAGTGAAATATTTTAAAGTATTGAGAGAGAAAAAAAAAATAGCAACTTAGAATTCTGTACCCTGGAAAACTATCTTTTAAAAGTGAAGGAGAAATAAAAACTTTTTCAGGAAAACAAAAATAGAGGGAATTTGTTGCCAGTAGAGAGTAGGCCTACTTTGCAAGAAATCTTTTAAAAAATTCCTCAAAGATAATGAAAATGGTATAGGTCAGGAACTCATATGTACATAAAACAGAGTATTAGAAACGATATAAGTAGGGGCACCTGGGTGGCTCAGTCAGTTAAGCATCTGACTCTTGATTTTGGCTCAGGTCAGGATCCCAGGGTCGTGGGATAAAGCCCCCTGTTAGGCTCCATGCTATTCATCCAGAATACACATAAAACCATAAAACAAAGCTTAAAAATTTTTAAAGAATTAGAAATCATAGAATGTCTGCTTGCAGACCAAATGTAATTAAACAATAAATCAGTAACAGGAAGATAGGTAGAAAATCCCCAAATACTTGAAGATTCTATTTGTCAGCATTCTTCAAAGAAACAGACCAGCAGGAGAAATTTATTTAGTTATTAAAAGAGCTTGGCTCATGTGGTTACAGAGGCTGATAAGTCCCTTCATCTAACATCTGAAAGCACAAAAAAAAACAGGCAATCCAGAGCATAATTCATCCAAAGTCTGAAATTCTGAGAAATATTGGAGTCAATAATGTCATTTGCAGTCCAAGTACTAGAGAGGATAAGATGAGATGTCCCATCTCAATCAGGCTGGATAAAGGAGGTGATTTCCATATTGTCTGTAAGTTTCTTTTCATAATGTCTTTATTTGGGTTAGGTATTGGAATAATGCTAGCCTCCTAGAATGAGTTAGGAAGTGTTCCCACTCTTTTTATCTTATGGACTACAATACAGAGAAATTACATAATTTCTTCCATAAATGTTTGATAGAATTCACCAGTAAACTCATCCACACCTGGTTGTTTCTGTTTTGAAAAGTCATTAGTTATCTATTCAATTTACTTAATAAATTAGGCCTATTCAGATAGTCTATTTCTTCTTCTGTGAATTCTAGCTGAGTGTATCTTTCAAGGAAATGGTACATTTAACCTACGTGATTAAATGTGTGGACATACAGTACTTCATAATATTCAGCTATTGTCTTTTTAATGTCCACAGGAACCATACTGATGTTCTCTTTTTTATCTAACATTGGTAATTTGTGTTTTCTCTCTTTATTCTTAGTTGGATTATTTAGAGATTTATTTATTTTATCCATCTTTTCAAACAACTAGCTTAAGCATCAGACTTGGGCACCTAGGTGGCTTAGTCAGTTGATTTCAGTTCAGGTCATACAATCTCATGGTTCTTGGGTTCAAGCCCTGCATTGGATTCCGTGCTGGTAGCTCAGAGCCTGCTTGGGATTCTCTCTCTCTCTTCCTTTCTCTCTGCTTCTTCCCTGCTTGTGCTCTCTCTCTCTCTCCTTCAAAATAAATAAATGTAAAAAAAAAAGAATAAGAGCAATAAAATTTTTTATTGTTCCTTCACTTATACTTTTTTTTTTTTTTTTTTTTTTTTTTGAGAAAGAGAGAGTGTGAGAGTGCACTAGGGTCAGAAGGAGAGGAAGAGTGAGGCAGGGAATCTTAGGCAGGCTCCATGGCTATGGCAGTACTTTTCAGGTATATGAAAGACACAATCCATGAAAGCAGTAATTAATAAACTGTACTTCATTAAAATTAAAACTTTTCTCTGCAAAAGAAACTGTTAACACACCCCACCAACTGGGTGAAAATATTTGGAAAAAAATATTTTTAAGATGTTTATTCATATATATTTAATGTAATTCTTGTGTTTATTTTTCCTGCATGTCTTGACTTGAAAATTTAAACAAAATTTACTAATTTCTTTAAAAATCTCGGGGCACCTGGGTGGCTCAGTCGGTTAAGCGTCCAACTTCAGCTCAGGTCACGATCTCACGTTCCGTGAGTTCGAGCCCCGCGTTGAGCTCTGGGCTGATGGCTCAGAGCCTGGAGCCTGCTTCCGGTTCTGTGTCTCCCTCTCTCTCTGCCCCTCCCCCGCTCATGCTCTGTCTCTCTCTGTCTCAAAATAAATAAACGTTAAAAAAAAAATTTAAAAATCTCACAATTAACAAAAATATTCTTTAAAAAAATGGAAAGAAATACCATGTTTTATGATTGAGTCAACTTAGGAAATATGTTTGCTCCCTCTAGATATTATATGTACTTTATATGTTCCCTTGAGTCACTTGTATTCATTAATTTAAATTTTTAATTTTAATATTAGAAGGATTAGAGGCACATTGTAAAAAATATAATAAATAGGAAGCATAGAAAATAAAAGAGAAAGTCATTATATATCACTCCCACCCAGCTTTGTCCTGTATGGAACACATTTAATAATTTAGTGTATATCTTTACATGTATCTATTTTTACTATTTTCTCTATTTAATGAATACTAAAACATATTCAGTTAATTTTATGTGACATTACATCATTCTATAAAATTGTGTGTCAAAGCAGTTTTGACTTATTTTCTACATCTTTACCATTCAATCTTAAAGGAGAAGCTCATGTCATGAATTAACTTCAAAGCCAGGATTTCTTATAGGCAGAATAAAGAGAAATGTGTTTCCTGTCTTAATTGTGTGATCTAGTGCTTCATTAATACAACATAACTCTTAATCCAAAGATACCACTGGATTCATATGTTTCCATTTTAAAAGTCTAATTATAAAAAGTAATGGTACATGTTTTTCAGTTTTCAGAAGTGGTTAGGAGCATAGGTACTAGAATCAGTGAACATTGATTCCAAATTGGTTCTGTCATTTGATAAATGTCATTTAATAAATTAAATTAAATTAAAAAAAAAACTTTTGCATATCAAATGACTTTTTGATACTTCAGTTCTTCCACTCATGAAATAAAAATACCTATAGTCCCTCAACAAGGTATTAGCCAACCGGATCCAACAATACATTAAAAAAATTATTCACCACGACCAAGTGGGATTTATACTTGGGATGCAGGGCTGGTTCAATATCCACAAAACAACTAACGTGATTCATCACATCAATAAAAGAAAGGACAAGAACCATATGATCCTCTCAATAGATGCAGAGAAAGCATTTGACAAAATACAGCATCCTTTCTTGATAAAAACCCTCAAGAAAGTAGGGATAGAAGGAGCATACCTCAAGATCATAAAAGCTATATATGAAAGACCCAATGCAATTATCATCCTCAATGGGGAAAAACTGAGAGCTTTCCTCCTAAGGTCAGGAACAAGACAGGGATGTCCACTCTCACCACTGTTATTCAACATAGTATTGGAAGTCTTAGCCTCTGCAACCAGACAACACAAAGAAATAAAAGGCATCCAGATCAGCCATCAGGAGGTTAAACTTTCACTCTTCACAGATGACATGATACTCTATATGGAAAACCCAAAGATTCCACCAAAAAACTGCTAGAATTGATTTATGAATTAAGCAAAGTTGCAGGATATAATATCAACACACAGAAATCGGTTGCATTCCTATACACCAACAATGAATGAGTGACAACAATGAAGTGACAGAATGAAGTGACACCAACAATGAATAAGTGACAACAATGAAGTGACACCAACAATGAATAAGTGACAACAATGAAGTGACAGAAAGAGAAATCAAGGAATCAATCCCATTTACAGTTGCACCAAAAACCATAAAATACCTTGGAATAAATCTAACCAAAGAGGTGAAAAATCTATACACTGAAAACTATAGAAAGCTTATGAAAGAAATTGAGGAAGACACAAAAAAAGTGGAAAAAGACTCCATGTTCCTGGATAATAAGAACAAATATTGTTAAAATGTCGATACTACCCACAGAAATCTACATATTCAATGCAATCCTTATCAAAGTAATACCAGCATTCTTCACAGAGCTAGGACAAATAATCCTAAAATTTGTATGGAAGCAGAAAAGACCCCAAATAGAAAAAGCAATCTTGAAAAAGAAAACCAAAGCAGGAGGCATCACAATCCCAGACTTCAAGCTATACTACAAAGCTGTAATCATCAAGACAGTATGGTACTGGCACAAGAACAGACACTCAGATCAATGGAACAGAATAGTGACCCCAGAAATGGACCCACAAACGTATGGCCAACTAATATTTGACAAAGAAGGAAAGAATATCCAATGGAATAAAGACAGTCTCTTCAGCAGGTGGTGCTGGGAAAACTGGACAGTGACATGCAGAAAAATGAACCTGGACCACTTTCTTACACGATGACCATGCACAAAAATAAACTCAAAATGGATGAAAGACCTCAATGTAAGACAGGAAGCCATCAAAATCCTCGAGGAGAAAGCAGGCAAAAGCCTCTTTGATCTTGGCTGCAGCAACTTCTTACTCAACATGTCTCCAGAGGCAAGGGAAACAAAAGCAAAATGATGGGACCTCATCAAAATAAAAAGCTTCTGCACAGCGAAGGAGACAATCATCAAACCTAAAATGCAATCAACAGAATTGGAGAAGATATTTGCAAATGACATATCATATAAAGAGTTAGTATCCAAAATCTATAAAGAACTTATCAAACTCAAAGAATCCAGTGAAGAAATGTGCAAAAGACATTAATAGACACTTCTCCAAGGAAGACATCCAGATGGCCAACTGACACATGAAAAAATGGTCAACATCACTCATCATCAGGGAAATACAAATCAAAACCACCATGAGATACCACCTTACACCTGTCAGAATGGCTAACATTAACAACTCAGACAACAGATATTGGTGAGGATGCAGAGAAAGAGGATTTCTTTTGCACTGTTGTTGGGAATGCAAGCTGGTGCAGCCACTCTGGAAAACAGTATGGAGGTTCCTCAAAGCGCTAAAAATAGAACTACCCTTTGGACCCAGCAACTGCACTACTAGGCATTTATCCACGGGATACAGGTGTGCTGTTTCGAAGGGACACCTGCACCCTCCATGTTTATAGCAGCACTATCAACAATAGCTAAAGTATGGAAAGAACCCAAATGCCCATCGATGGATGAATGGATAAAGAAGAAGTGGTATATATATATATATATATATATATATATATATATATATATAATCGAATATTACTCAGCAATCAAAAAGAATGAAATCTTGCCATTTGCAACTACAAGGATGGAACTGGAAAGTATTATACTAAGTGAAATTAGTCAGTTAGAGAAAGACAAAAATCATATGGCTTGACTCATATGAGGACTTTACGAGACAAAACAGATGAACATAAGGGAAGGGAAACAAAAATAATATAAAAACATGGAGGGGGACAAAACAGAAGAGACTCATAAATATGGAGAACAAACTGAGGGTTATTGGAGGGGTTGTGGCGGGGGATGGACTAAATGGGTAAAGGGCACTAAGGAATCTACTTCTGAAATCATTGTTTCACTATATACTAACTAATTTGGATGTAAATTTTTAAATATAAAAAAATAAAAATAAAAAAAAAAGAAATACCTATAGTCTCTGCATTTAGGGGTTGTTGTAAATAATGACACTGTACAGTAAGTATCTAAAACTGTTTGACGCTTTTAGAGAAATTATATATATAATGGAGTGGCCATTTATATATATATATATATATACACACACACACACATATACATACATATATATATATACATACATATGTATATATATATGTATGTATATATATATGTATATATATGTATGTATATATATAATGAATACTTTGGTGGAGGACAAATTGGCAGGAATCAGGTTATAGATAATAAACTATTAAATTAACCCAAGTAAAAATGTAAGGGGGATGTAGAAGAAATTATCAGAATAAATTACTATGTTTCAAACATAGCTGATTTATTCTTCAGATTTAACAAAGACATATTTTTTTTGTTAATTTTTAAAGGAACATATTTAACAGGGCTAAGGACAGAAGATGATCTGAAAAATATTGGCTGTGAATAAAGTGGGTGGAAGCCCACATGCTTGGTATGTTTGCCAACACTCAGATACGCTCTGTATAAACTTTGTTCATTTTTTTCTTTTTTGTGGACTGGTGCTTTTACACGCCTATAATTATAATGCAGATAAAATAGAGAATGGTTAAGTATGCACTTCTTTATTATAATTCAGTCTTTGAATAAGCTTTTCTGTGTCTATTCTGCTCAATAATTCAAAACTTAGACTGAGACACACACAGATGGCAAGATTTATGTCACTACCAATTCATTTGATTATACAAAAGCATTTCTTGACACTATATACAATGCCCTATCATAGATATTTCTGGAAAAAAGCAAATGGACTTAGATTCATTTTCAATCTATATGAAGAAAGAAGTTGTGTTTAGCAAAGTGGATAATGTGATAATAGATTACATTAACAACAGTGTAAATTTCATAAAAAGGGAGTTGAATCTTCTGTTTCATTTTGTTGACAAAAACACCTCCTGGATTATTGTGTTCCCTTTCCCTTGCTATTGGCAATAAATAAATCTTTTGAAGAAAAACCAACATAGTAGCAAATATTTTAAAATACAAAGGAGATTCAAAAGGTTTGTTCCTCTCCCAAAATCTTTGTCTATTTTGTAAAATTGAGGTAAAAAAACACAAACAAACACAAGTATATATGGTCACAGAAGCTCAAGAAAAGATTTACAGGTGGAATTTAAAGGTGCCACCATTTTTGGCTCAGTATCAGAAAGGACTTTCTAATGGATTTTGTGTCTGCCGTCAGATTTATTACTTAAGAGTTGATTTCTTGTTACCAGAAATATTTAATCACAGGCTAAATACCTAAATATTTGAAGATTCCACAGATTTATTTAAAAAAAAAAGATAAAATTAATATTATCCAATAAATAAAAGAATAGATGCCTTTCTAAACTATATATGTGCCACTAGTAAATGTTTATTAAATAATGGCTTTGTGCACAAAACCACCCAAATGAAGGGTATAATTAGTCTTAAAATAGAAAGATTATTCCACTGTAAGACAAAATTCCAAGTTTTTAGTAGCATTGGAAAAATTAAGCATTATCTTTTCCAATTTCAAAGGAGACTAACAATTTCCCACTTCAACCCTCCAGTGATTATGCTTGCTGTGGATAAACCTATCTGTATATTTATTTTTTGTAACTTACTGTAAGCAACTGTCAAATTATTGTGATAAATATGAATCATGCTAGACACATTTAAAGTGACAGGTAGTAGAATCAGTGAACTTGACTTTTGATCAATATTAATTATAAAACTTGAACAACACTTTTGAAGACACATATGCAGAGCTTCAGATCTGTGGATGAAATTAAAAAGCACAACAGGGGCGCCTGGGTGGCTCAGTTGGTTGGGCGTCCAACTTCAGCTCAGGTCATGATCTCGCACTCCGTGAGTTCGAGCCCCGCATCAGGCTCTGTGCTGACAGCTCAGAGCCTGGAGCCTGTTTCAGATTCTGTGTCTCCCTCTCTCTCTGACCCTCCCCCATTCATGCTCTGTCTCTCTCTGTCTCAAAAATAAATAAACATAAAAAATTTAAAAAAAAACACAACAATATATGTGTAATGGGTCTCCCAGAGGAGAAGAGAGGAAGAGAAGGAAAAATATGTTAGAAGACATAATGACTGAAATAACAACTTTGACTTCTTAAAAAAATATAAATATCTAAGTTCACTGAATCCCAAGTAGGAGGGACACAAAAAAGATTCACTCCAAACACATCATTGTCAAAGTGCTCAAAGACAAAACCTTTGTAACAACAGAGGATGATGGTGTCATATTCAAAAGAATAGCTACACAATTTACAGAGGAAATCTCATTTTAAGTTAATTCAGAAGACGATAGAATAACACATTTTATGTTGTGAAAGAAAATAATTTTCATCTAAGAATTTTATATCAGTCAAAAAAATCCTTTTGAAATGAAAGTAAGATAAATACATTACCAGAATTAAAAAACAAAACAAAACAAAACAAAACAAAACAAAAAAACACTGAGGAACTTGTTACTAGGAAATTAGTTGTACAATAAATAACAATGGAATTCCTTCTGGCTAAAAGGAAACATCACTGGACAGTAACTCTAATCCATAGCAAAAAATAAAAGAGAAAAGGAAATGGTAGTATATTGGAAAATGTAAAAGACTTCATGAAATATTTTCAAATGTCTAAGTTTCTAAAAACTTAATTTTTTAAAGTAACAGATTATATAAATCAATAATTATTGCACTATTTGTTGGGTTTATAATACAAATAGATAATGTGTATAAGTATAATTAAACAAAAGTAGGGAAGCAGTAGTGCATCTGAACAAAATTACTGTATTTTTTAAAGAAATAACTTACCTGAATTAGTGATAAATTAAGACATATATTGGAATTCCTTGATAAGCCACTAAGAAAATTGGTACAAATATAGATAAACTATCAACAGAAGAGTTAGAATTGTATACCAGTAATATTTATTTAACACAGTGTATTTAGTATATCAGCAGATGAAACAAAGTAGATATAAACAATAAAGGAAACAAATAGCAAAATATCAGGCATAAATACAACCATATGAGTGATTATATTAAATGAGATTAGAATACACATTTCCATGTAAACTCAGATATTGTCATATACGATTAAAAGTAGGATCCAACTATCTTTCCAAATATGTTTGAAAATGTTTTTTAATGGAAAATAGCATTTAAAAATGGTGAGTGAGCAGGAGTGGTTATATTAGTTGATCATACAAAACAGACTTTAAAAAACAAATATTTCTAGAGATATAAAGATGTGTTTTACAATAATAAAAGGGTGAACGTATTTGGCAGCCATAACAAGTATAAAGATATATAGATCTTCACATTACATGAAGCAAAAAGTGACATGTTTGAAAGGAAAAACCAACAACAAAGTGACTAAGGTGCAATATGAACACTCTGCTCTTGATTTTTGATAGAGACACTAGATAAAATATCCATAAGTATATTTAAGATTGAAGTAAAACTATCAACTACATTGACTCAACTGTTAATTTTACAACACTTATTCCAGTGACACAGAACACAAATTCTTTTCAAAAACACATGAACTATTCTCCATGACAGACCACAAGAGAGGCCATAAAACAACTTTCAAAAATGTAAAAAGATTGAAATAGTTCAAAATGTTTTCTGAACACAATATAGTTAATTTAGAAACCATCAGCACAAATGAATTTGGAAAATTCCCAATTTGGAAATTAACCATATAATAATTAGTGTTCCATGAGCCAAAGGAAAACTCACAAAAGAAAGTAGAAAATACTTAAAACTAAATAGGAACTGGCACACAGCTATCAAAATTTATGGGAGGCAGAACTTTCTTCTTTTGCCTTATTACATTGGCTACAATCTCCAGTTCTACTTTGAATAGAATATCTCGGAGCAGTCATTCTTGCCTTATTTCTAATCTTAGAGGGACAGCTTTTAGTCCTTCACCATAAAGCATGATTTTAGTTGTTTCTCGTAGACACCCTTTATTAGGTTGTGGAAATTCCTAGCACAAGGTAGTTTCTTTGGCAAAGAAGTTCTCAAAGTAGATATGTTTATGTTAAATATTCCAAAGGAAAATTAGACTCTTAATAACTTTGTAAATTCTGTTTGCATGTAGAAAGAGAATCTATACAAAATATCAGAAAGAAAGCAGTATTCCCCATTTCCTAAAATCTTTTCTGTGTTCCAAGTCTATATTACTATAGAAGTTAAACTTGGCTAAAATGTTTTTCTCACAGTGTCCATTGACTAAATAGATTGCCAACTTGAGTGAAGGAAATCTTTTACTTAACAACCATATTCATTTTTTGAGGTATCTGGTGATCACTACTCCTCTCTAAAACAAAGAACATATGTATTTCACTTGTCTAGGAACTATGTTACTTCATATAGATAGGCTATAAACAGTGATGAGGTCATAAAATGGGAATAAAATCCTCTGAAACTTATAATTTTTATATTTTATGGGAGAAAAAAAGAAAATATTTTGGACTTAATTACTAGTATATGGGTCCACTTAAAAAATATGTACTTTCAGTCAAGGTATTGGTTAATTAGATTTTTGAAAGCTAAATGGTAATTTAACTGACACTTATATAAAACGTTTTACCTCTCATAAGAATTCTACCTGATATGAAACATTTTTATAAACATAACATTTTAAGTTGAGAATGATGTATAAATACAGTTGGTATATGGTTCTACCTTGTCAATATATTCGATAATCACAGAATCTCATTGAAGCCAATGATAGATTTATTTTATGATTTGAACAGATCACAGTATAAAGGCAAGGCTTCAAACATATGAACATGTCCAGTATTAATTAAAAGTAAGGACAGTGATACTTCCATTTATTTTTATAAAGTAAATATTTCATATATTTTTATTTTTACATTTCGTCTATAGCACATTACCCATATATGCTTAAGAAAAATAATAGTATATACATCCAGAGGTAATTTAGAGGAAATGCCATGAGTAGCAAACAATAAGATTATTAAAAAGGTACCTCGTAAATTGTTTGCTATTTTGTGGACTTACATAATTAATGGCATATCCAAAAGTGAAACAGTTTCCTGAACATTTACATAAGCATGAGAAAAGCTATCATGCATTTTATTTAAGACATGCTTTTCCAATTGTTTGGTTTACTTTAGGAATGCTTCAAAATAGGACTTGAATTGTATACCTCAATCTATTTGCCTTTTTCAGGCAAATAGAAATTTAGAAATTGAAGTAAAGAGAAGTGATACATTAAGTCTAGGACTCAGGGGCAAAAGTGAAAGTTGTCATATGAATTTGGAAATTATCAGTATATGTAGTATTTGAAGAAAAGAAGAAGGAGAAAGAAGAAGAAGAAGAAGAAGAAGAAGAAGAAGAAGAAGAAGAAGAAAGAAGAAGAAGGAGGAGGAGGAGGAGGAGAAGGGGGGAGGAGGAGGGGGGAAGAGGAGGATGAGAGGAAGAAAGAAGGAGGAGGAGGAGAAGGAAAAGAAATAGAAATTTCTATTGCAGTCTAGTTAAGAGCAGAGACTGTTATATATTGAATAAATCTCATTTTACCAGCAAAAAGATTTTGTGCCTCAAGTTTTGATTGTCTGCGTGTGTGTATATACATACACACACAAAGTGATCTCACACCAAACATTAAAAATTAAAAACCCCTCCCATAAAACAAATTCCTAACTTATTTATCTTTTCCATCTTAATTTTTTTTCTTAAGAATACTTTCTGTATATATGGACTTTATATATTATTCATCTCCCTTTTCCATTTTCAATAAAGATATAATACAATCACATCATTGGAAATGTTCTTGTCAGTTTTTCCAAGGATTCCTTTCCAAATCCAATGGCCAATTCTATGTCATTGTATCATGACTTGCCTTCTAACAGATTTTAAACACACTATCCATGATGCAATGTCTTTATTTGATTTCTAGGAAAAGCCACTATCCTAATTTTTCTCTGATCTCTCTGGACACTTGAAGTTTCTCTTGGGAGGTTCTTCTACAGATCTCTTAGTGTTTGCGTAATCTAAGGATTAATCCTTGGCTCTCTTCCTGGGCAATGTTCTCTCACTAGTGATAACATTTGATCTCAGGCTTCAAATACTACATATACTGATAATTTCCAAATTCATATGACAACTCTCATTTTTGCCCCTGAGTCCTAGACTTAATGTATTACATCCATTTACTTGAATTTTCCACCTAGAAGATAGCTAAAAAGGAATTTATGTTTCCTTTTCCCACCCCAGCCATGTTTTCCCAGTCTTGTTCATCTGTGCTTCCTACATATGTGATGAAGCCATGATCATAGAATTGAAACTTTATTCCTCACTTTTTATCATCTATAACTCACAATCCAATGGCAAGTCTTGTTTTGATCTACCTTCAAAGTGTATCTCTAAAAACATTTACTTATTTACTTCTCAACACTTTCATTCTTACCTTCCAGTCCCAGGCTCCCTTATCTCTATCTAGCCCGGACGAACGTTATGCCTTCATAAATTATCTACTTCCAGTCATATTCTTCTATGGTTTGTTCTCCACTCAGCAGTTCAAGATGATAAAATAAAATATCCCCAGTTTTTCTTGATCTACTACATTTGCTCTTCATTGCTGACTGATAATTCATTCTTCCAATCTTTTAGAATTCTGCAATATGTAGATTATTTAGAAATTGTGTTCCAGTTATATCTCCACTTTTGAAATAACAATTTAAAAGCACACACAAGGGACGCCTGGGGGGCCCAGCTGGTTGAGCGTCCAAATCTTGATATCAGCTCAGGTCATGATTCCAGCGTCTTGGAATCAAGCCCCGTGTCTGGGTCCATGCTGAGTGTGGAGCCTGCTTAAGATTCTCTCTCTCTCTCTTTCTCTCTCTCTCCCTCCCTACCTCCACCCCTTGCTTGCTTGCATGTCTCTCTAAAATAAGTGCGCGTGCGCGCGCACACACACACACACACACACACACACACAATTCTTCAGTTTTAAAAATGGGAGATGCTTCTTATTTATTCATATCATCTTAATTTCTATCTTCTTACTCATCCTTCCAAAGATATTCCTTGTAAATCTTACCTTATTTCTATTGTGGTTTCTGGGTATATTACTTTCACCCTATATCTATATAGGTAAAAAAAAAAAAAAATCAATAATACTAATTTTAGGAATATTAAGTTCCACGTGTAATTTATAATATATAACCACATAGCAGCTCTTTTTAAACTATTTTATAAAAGATCTAATATATAGCAACTTAAGTTTCTATGTTTTCATATTCACTACTTGAAATTATTTTCTTGAAGAAGTACATGTGGCAAAGAAATAAACCATTGATGTCAAGACTGATGGAGAAGGGAATATAAAACAGAGTCACCACATCTTTCTTACAAGGTACAGATAAAGTAACTTGTTCTAGGTCACATATTCAGTGATAGATGGATCTGTGAGTCCTTATTAGTTTATCTTGCCAATTGTTTGTACTCTGATATTGAAAACATTTATTGAATACCTAAAACATGTCACTATCCTATATCCTTTTTTATATACAAAAAAACCGAGGCTCAAACAAGAGAGGTCAGAAGCCCAGGATGACAAGAAGGCAAGTAGCAGAGTTAAAATAATTTATGAGTTGTAGAAATGTTAACAGAGTGTCTTTTGTATGACATAGTCTTATACAAAACAGATGTGATCTTGTCCTTCCCAAAGATTAGTTTAGTAAAAATTAATATTACAGTCAACTATATTATTCCAATGAGGCTTAATCTCACAATTTATTTTAAGTGGATTAAGGAAGATGAATAAAGGCAGGAAATAATTTTTTAATCATATGTTTTCATCACTTTCATTTTTACAGATAGCTATTTCAGGTGGTTGTTATGATTGAATCACTAAATATAGTACAGTCTGAAAGGCCAATGACAAATTTAATTATGGAAGGGCTGCCTTTGACTATTAACCTTTTCATATTTATTGAATACTGAAATAGTCTTGGGTATGTCTCCAGTGATAAACACAGTGTCTTAGAATCAGAGTTAGAGGTTAACTTCATTATTCAGGAATTTTCAGTTGCAAGTGACAGAAACCCAATTCAACCTAAGAAAGAGTCATTTACACACACACACACACACACACACACACACACACACACACACAATTTATTTGAAGAGCACTGGATAACTCAGATAATTAAAGGCAGAGCTTTTGGAAGCTGGGAAGCCTTAGGGCTGTCAGAGACTAAATACTTGGGTTATTGTCTGCATCTCTTTTCTGATTTAATTCTTGATGCTCATGACTTTTGAGTATATGTGTTTTAGCAGAGTTACAGGCAGTTATTTAATTGTAGGAGAATACTTTCTTGGGGATTTAAGGAAGAGAAATTCCATGGATGAATTCCAGTTGTCATGGCCCAAGGTTCAGGCACACCTTTGATCAGTCATTTTGTTCAGGGACTTGGGAACTCTGATTTTCACAACATTGGCCACATTACCAACCCTAAGTGGTCAGAAAAGTAAGTTCTTTTAATAGAAACTGGTGGTTGGAGATGCTGGCAGAAAAAAAAATAATAGTCACATGTTACCCCTTGGTTCCCCAACACACGTGACCACATACATAAACATATGTTTCTCTCACTATAATTTTTTAAAGAAAGTCATCCCCCCCAACTTCAATACAACTATCTAATACACAGTCATGAATGAGCCCCAAAGATAGAGTCTCTATAATAATATGTAATAACTCATTGAAGACCAAATCAACAATATGAACTCAGTATGAATTCCTCCCAGTTATATCTAGAAGTGGCCTATCATGATACGGCAACCTATAGCAAAAATACACATCTACATATGTACCACAGAAACTGCGAGCATACTAAAATCTCCTATGTAGATAAAACAAGAAGCGATCCTATCTTACAGTCCTTATAGATCAACTCAAATATCATAGCTCATTGAACAGGATTTTGCCGGTTTCCTTTATTGTTGAGTGACACCCTTGGTCAGGCTTTATGACTGGGGAGATTTCCTTTCCATGGGGTTGTCAGTGGACACATGAGAGTGGGACACTGGGGAGCATTTTTCTAATGGATTCTATATAGCTTTAGCAGCCAAAATTATTTCTGTCATGTTTATGATAGACTGAAATTTGCTCTAGTAATGGAGCAATCATAAAACTTCTTTTTACAGGTTTATGGTTTCCATGGCAAAACAACACCAAAAATAACAAAACAAAACAAACCAAAACCAGTTGCCTATTGATTTATTTGAACCTAAGTCCTACTTTGGGATTTCTACTTCAGAAGACAGTGGGGGGGGGGGGGGGGGGAGTCTCTACAACCCCCAGACATCAGTGCCAGAAGAGTTTGCACTTCTGCCCTGAAGCAAAGTGAAACTATAAGCAAACCTGGTTAATTGGAATATCTCCCTTTGACTTTGCCAAGGCTACACTTCCATGGATATGCTTTTCAGGGAATAATATTCACGAGGGTTTTTTCAGAAGGGGGGAAAGAGGAGAACTTGTTTGTCTACAGTATTAGTTTGAAAAGCCAGGAAAATTCATGCTTGCTCTATTTCTCTGGGTCTTCCTGAGTGCTCATCTTACATCCTGAATTTTCTACCTCTCTGCCTTGTCTCACACTAATTTTACCAAGGAGCACTCGATATAGCTTTTATAATTCAAAGATGTAGGATTCTTTCCCCACTGCATTCATAAATAGCGGGTCTGAGCAGAAAAGGCATTTTTAGTGGAATCAGTTCCTCGAATGTTTCTCTTTATTCTTCCTTTCTGCTCTCAGGTAGGCCAGTGAGGAAAGTAGCCCTTTTGTAGAAAAATCTCATAGAAAGTACAAGGAGCAGCCAAGCATTCCAGTGTCCTGACCTTTTGTATCAGGTTTCTATAGTGAAGTTCTCCAACAGTGTTCTCCAATTAGGACATGTATGCTCAGATGTTTATTCCCTCAGTCCTCAGGTGGTATAGTAGAAACAAGAACTGTAGAGACTCTGGACCAGTCTCTGGCCTTCTTTAGGATGTTCATTTAGTGACATAAGCAAATGAAATTTTCTTGATTTGTGATGAATTGAAAAAAATCTATCTATCTATTATCTATCTATATCTATTTTTTCAATACAAGTATCTAATATAGTTAGTAGTATACAAGTATCTTATATATACATATATAAACAAATGTAAACATATATATATGTGTGTGTGTATATATATATATATATATATATATGTACTACCCTAACAAGTTGGTTGAAGATATATTTTGAAATTCAAAATTCATGTAACAATCTCTCAAACAGTTGCGTTGCCACAACATAAAAAGCATGATTGTCCTCCTAGCCCCAGATGGAAAAATCCTCATTATTTATCCCTTTCCAACCCCTCAGTTTGGTCAGTTTTACATTTAAGAGCCTTTCATACAAACATTTTATATCAAACGCCAATTTTTATATTAGCTCAAGTTGCAATGATTGTAAACAGCAGAAACTGATGTTGGCTAACAATAAAAATGGAATTTATTGTAAGTTTATGGGATAATTCTCTTAATAGAGGGAAAAGATGCAGAAATTAGAAAAGTTTTGGTGAGTATAAGAGTCTGAAGTCTGAGACCTGGTACTAGATCATCAGGGAGTCATAGGTCTGATTTGATGAACACAATAAAGACAATATATTAAAAAAGAGGAATTGGTACAAAATGGAAACAAAGAATATACAAAGCCCCAATTATGGTGAACCCTTTGGATGGCATACTAAGTAAAATTTGAAGACATTCCTATGTGAAAGAGAAAACTGTTGTTTCATCTAGTTTTCAGTCAACAGGTTATGTTTCCATGTTCACAAGTATCCCCCTACGTCCAACTCTGTTACACATTGGATGGCCGCTTGTTAGGGATGAGACAATGACAACAGTAGAAATATGGGCTTTTGAAACTTTTGCATTCCAACACTCAGATGAAATTGAAAATCGAGCTGCTGAGTGAAATTATAACCAGGTATGACAAAGGAGAGTAATAAATTAACCTAGGGAAGCCTGGTTGGCTCAGTCGGTTAAGTATCCAACTTCGGCTCAGGTCATGATCTCAGATCTAGCCCCGCATCGGGCTCCATGCTGATAGCTGAGAGCCTGAAGCCTGCTTCAGATTCTGTGTCTCCCAATCTCTCTGCCCTTTCCACACTAGCACTATGTCTCTGTCTCTCTCAAAAATAAACAAACATTAAAAAAATTTTTTTAATAAAAAATCAAAAAAATCAATTACCTTAAATCTTCCGGTTCCCAGGCCTCTATTCTTTATACTGTTCCATAAAAAAGGGATTTTGTTAATAAGTTATTTAGCTGAACATAAAACTGAGCATAGAAACTTGAAATTATGAGTAGTTATTACCTTTAGTTTGATATTCTATTTAATTTTTCCTAAGAATTTTATGAGAAAAATTCGTATTTATCTGTTCCAAAGTTCTTTGTGGAGTGGAACTGAACAGCTCTTCTGACTCACTACTGTGAGCTAACACAGAGGCCCTGTGTAATGCAGTTAAATCCAATGGTGTGCACACTTAAAGGAATAGAAGTTCCCAAAGATTGCATGCATAAGACCTAAAAAGGTTTGTCTCTCCAAACTCTGCACATAACAGAAACAGAAAATTCTGTCTTTGTAGCCACAGGAAGCTAGGAGTTTCTTAAATATAATGGACTGAAGCCATAAAATGATTTAAGCCTGAGAGGTAATTCTGAAGTGGCTGTTTCGTTGCACTAGCAAATGACAAAAGGGTGCGAAGCTTTTGAACAGACAGAAATATGGGCAAAAATGATTTATCCTCTTTTACAACAAAAATCCTTGCCAACTGGAGTTCAAAAAAATTCTTATCAGAGGAGCCAGCTGAGGAAGCTGTAATAATCTTATCTTAATGTGACAAGAGTGTTGATAAACATTTCAAGGTCTGATAGAGATTAAACAAATAAATAAAATACTACTTGGTCAAACTGTATCTCTTTAATAAGAAAGTATATACAACTCCACCCAAAACCCATCATTTCTAAAAATATACTCATGGAGGTTCTTTCATTTTAGGAATAGAAAAATAGGCATTTTTAAAATATTTGTATTTTTAACATATTTATATAATTGGAAATATAATATAAATATTTGTAATACAGATAAATAAAAGCTAAACATTTAGGATTCATGAAAGTCAAGACAGAGTATTCAAGACATTTTTGAAACAGGAGAAAATAAGTTAATGAAAAGAAACTTATCAAAATTGGTAGGGGAAAAATCAAGATTTAACTTACCTGACCTAGACTGTGAATATTCAGTTTCCCCAATTATATTACCAACACTTGGTGGAATATTGAAGATATGTGTACAATAAAATAAGACAGTTCTATTTTTGATCTGCAGAATCAATATTAATCTGTGGAAAACACTGATAGGCATTCTTATGTAAGATATTTGAAAGCATTATTAATTTCAAAATGTTCACCTAGTTACTAACATTTTAGTAGTATATATCAGAATAATAAAATCAAGTTGCAAATGCACAATCAATGGGAATTGGGTGAAGGTAGATTTCAATAGTAATTTAGAATTTTTAGTCTTGTCAATCTGTGCTGAGTCAGAGCTGAGCAATCTATATGAGCTGTTAGCAATCATTAGGTTTTTTCCTTGTCTTCTATTTTCCATGTGACTTTTAAATATGGAACTACAACATTTGGATAATGGGTGTTTGTTATATAAAGTTACTGAATTGCCTATAATTGTCATCTGCTTAATAGTTTTCTTTTTCTGTTATGCTTGTTTTTTTCAGAAACATTAACTTTCCTCAATTGTTGAGAGCAGTATCCACCAATAAACATAATTATCATAAGAACTCACGTCTTTAGCACAGCAAAGATATATGTCAATATATATATCACAGAAATGAACAAGAGCCACCTGGACCACAAGTTGATGACAGGTAAAGACAGAGCTTGTCATTGTACAGGGACTTGGAGAATCCTCTAGTTTGTAACTAAATAAAATAATAAAATGACTCCTTATTTTTAAAAAGGCTTATTTAGGGGCGCCTGGGTGGCTCAGTCAGTTAAGTGTCCTACTCTTGATATTGGCTCAGGTCATAATCTCGCGTCATGAAATGGAGCCTGCATCACACTCAGCGCACTGAGCATGGAGTCGGCTTGGGATTCTCTCTTTCTCTCTCTCTCTCTGCCCTTCCCCAGCTTGGTCTATCTCTCTCTCAAAATAAATAAATAAACATTTAAGAAGGCCTATTTACTTCCCAGACAAAAATGTGTGTGTGTGTGTGTGTGTGTGTATACCAGATACCAATCTATATTTTTCATCTAAAATATCCTGGAAGAATTATAATCCTAGACCTAAACTAGTGAGACCATATATCCTGGTTTCCCCCTGACAGTTTGATTCACTTGCTTCACTTGTTATACTATGTAATTATTTAGAGGACTTCTTCACTTCAAAAGTGTTCTGCTTTGTACAATATATATAATCATTTTACCTTCCAGTGTGATTGATCTTTTCAAAATATACCTCCATCATGATTAGGGTTATTTTCCTGACATTGTAGTATATTTCATATGAGATACTTTTAGACCAGGCTTATGCAATCTCTGTAATTTTTCCTAGCTAAAAGTTGTATATGTCATAAGATATTATCATTGCTCATTTTGGATTACTGTGAAAGATCCTGTATATGTTAGAAACTCTTTAGGCTTCATGTAACAAAATAACTATGAGATCCATAATAAAGTATACATTTTAATAAGCTCAAATTTCAGGATGTATTAAGGTAGACGTTTCTGACTTGGCAGCAGCTTTGTGATAACACAATAACACAACCTTGTTCCTTTTACTCTGCTGTACATTCCTTTTCCTTTTTCTGGTTCTGTGATTGTAACCTCAGGATTGAAAGATGGGTGTCATAGCTTAGGCTTCATGTACATGTTCAAGATAGTAAGAATGGCAAAAAGTGATGTCAGCAACTCCTTTCTCTTTTTCTTTTGTTAATGAAAAGTCCCATTAATGTTTGTAGGTCAACTTTCTTATATATCTTACCATACTAAACCAGACCATCCATAACTGTGCAGGTGATTGTAAATGAATATTTCTGACATTTAACTTACATAATAGGAGGTAGGAAATCTATATTGGAATACTATTTTATTTTTACTTATATATGATATATAGATACACATTATATTCATATATATAAGTTTTATTGAATTATAAGTTCTAAAGGATTCAACTTATAATGGGACCTTAGACAATATCTCACTTTATTTACTTATGAAAATATTTCTCATCTAATAAGAATCAACCAATATTTATGTAATTCATAGTGATAAGTACAACAGATAGAGAAAGAAATATAAAATGTGATCATATAGATCATATATTACATGCTATTAATAACTTTTCATTATTGTTTGAAATCACATGTATGTGGATACTTTCATTTTGCATATTTGACAACCAGATGTAGTTATTTATACAGCCATATTACCAGTTAAAAATACATGAATTACCTGGTTTTCTGAAAGTCAGAGAACTAATTTTGGCTTTAATTCCCTATACTTTTTTCTTTTTCCCTTTAGGATAATAGTAACAAGTCTCATAAGTATAAAAGGATCATAGAGCTTTAGAAGTGAGAACTCACATATGCTCCAGTGAAATTAAGAGAAGCTTTAGAGAGGGTGGGATTAAAATACATACTGAGTGAAAGGTAGAGGGTTTCAGTTTAGAGTAGACATTGTAAAAGTGAAATTTTGTTATCACAATCTATGTGCAAAGGAGAGTGGGTTAAAAGTTTTAGGGACAAAGAAACGATAAATCAGGCTAGAAGGATATTATGATGAAAAGAAGAAAATGGTATACCAGAATGGAAGAAGGCTTTGAGTGCTAATAGAAGGCATCTTGCAATGCTTTTTTGGTTATTGTGATTTTAAAACATTTAATTTTACAGAATATTATTTTATTGATATAAGATGGAAAATCATGCTAACTAAAATACAATTAGAATTTTGATTTGTTATAATCAAAATATTAGGAGTTTAGGAAAATGGCTTCATTCATACAGATCATGTGATATTAAACCCCACTGTTTCTTCAGATGTTGTGACACTGAGCTCTTATGTAAGTGTTCAAAGTTCTGAGTGACCTTCCCGAAAGGAAAATTAAACTTTATTGAAATAGCAAAAAAAAAAACAAAAACAAAAACAAAAACAAACAATAGTGTATCAAGTTTTCAATCAATTCTGAGAAAATATAAATTAGATAACACATAAAGTAGATCGTAGAAGTGAAAACTGATTCATAATATACACAACATAATACTATATAATACTGTAAACCAAGTTGCCTTAAAGGGCATCTACTGAACACTCCCTCCAACAATAGCAAACTATATATTCTTTTCAAGTCTACTAGGAACATTCTCCAGGGTAGACCTTAATATAGGCCATAAAATATATTTCAGCAATTTGGAAGTACTGAAATTATTCAAAGTATGTTCTTCTATCTCAACAGAATGCAATTAGAAGTTAATAAGTGTAGGAAATTTGGGAAATTCACAATAATGTGGCAATTAAACAATTTAAATAATCAATTGGTCCAAGAAGAAATCACAAAAAAAATTGGAAAATACTTCAAGATGAATTAAAAGGAGAGTACAACATTCCAAAACTTTTGGGATGCAGCAAAAGCAATACTTGGCAGGATATTTATAGCTGTAAACACCCTCTATTGAAGAAAGGTATCATATTAATAATCTGTAATCCCCATGAATATAGGACTGCATTAGAATATTCTTTCACAGCAGTTGCACCCAGAATCAGTTAGTTTCTCCTCTATCCTCAGACAATAGATGTCAATGTATGTTGTATGACTTGGTAGCCTAACATTAATAAAAAATGAAGGAGGTTTTGCTCATTATTTCAAGCCTAATCTAAGTGGCCGTTAGGAATGTCTCCCAACTTCTCTGACAGTCTGGGTTTACTTGTCAGTATTATGTGATATGTTTTTGTAAAGAGTACTTGGGTTTTAAATAAAACACATTTAAAGGTGGGAATGTGTGATGAACACCAAAACACTGCATTGAGGCTCTTGCATAACACGTCTTAGCTTTTTGTTTGCTTGGTTTTTCATAGACTTCACCTTTTAGAGCTATGTCTTGCTCATTCGTAACATTTTATTCCACAGCAGTGTGATGATTGCCTTGACTTTCACTGAAAATAGCCAGTATTAAGCAAAATATTTCATAATTCTGGTGGAGCTATTTTAATGCTCTTCTGTTTTGCAAGCTAAGTAGTATTCAGTAGTGTGCCTTTTCATTTTATAATTGAAATATAGCTCACAAATGGTGGAAAAGATGAGTAACTGTAAATCAATATTTTACATTATAAGCAAGGTGTTTTGTTTTTAGTAAATGACCAATGGTTGTAGATACTCATGCATGTGTCTTAAATTTAATTTTGTTTCCATGTGAACAGAATTTTAGAAAGTGTGTGAGCTTTGAATAGCTTCTTGAAGGCTTGCATTCTCTTTTGACATAGATTTTTTAAAGGATTACTCTAAACAATTTTTAAATCAATAAGTAATTATCATGGTTCTTTCCAATCAAATAAATATTGACTTAGGAGAAGATATATGCTTTTTCTCTACTTCTGGGAAAGAATGCTCTGATTGCTGTATGCCATCATTTCATGTTTAATAAATTCAGATATTTGTTAAATGAAGTGATACAAAACAATTAAAAGAGATAGACACTGACTATATTGTTTTGCAGGGAGCTATAACAGTCTGTTTTGGCTTTTTTTCCACCTGTTCTTTGCATATCAGTTTGTAAGAGATATAGTCAAACGATATATTAGTGTTTTTATTTGGGGCTTTAATACCAAAGCCTGACAACATTATCTCTACTGTTTATTTCACTATAAAATTGGTTTATAGTGATACAATTAGTAATGTTAAGCCTAGATATTCTAAGAAGTAGCACTGATTGTTCCACAGTAAAGTTCACTTTATAGTGACATTAATGAACAGTATTTGTGCCATCATGCTTTATGGCATCAAATAATTTCACTGTAGGAAAATAATAGTTATCCTGAATACTCTAATCTTACAGCTAAAGTTTGCATTCATGGTACATTTTAATTCAGTGTCACAGTGGCTTGCAGTTTTCCCGAACTTCTAAAGTTGTGGGGAATTTTTTCCTAAGCAAAGATATCGCTGGTTATAAACTTTGAAATATTTTGCATAATTGGAATTATTTTTTAAGATATTTTTTATTCTTAATCTGTTTGGATATTTTATATTCTGTTTAATACTGCAAGTAAACAAAAAACAAGATGTGTTACATAAGACCCTCAATGCAATGCTTTGATATCCACCATGCAATTCTACCTTTAAAACATGTTTTATGTAAAACTCAAGTACTCTTTCCAAATAATTTATCACAATATATTGACAAGTAAACAAAAATTATCAAAGCTAAGAAACACAGTTTTTGCACTTTACTTATGGATTTTTTTCTGTATAAGCCATTTTGTAATGATTTCATAACTTGTATTTATCTATTTATTTATTTTAAAATATACTTCTGTTTTTATTTTCTTTGAATTTTAAGTAAACTTCACACCACACATAGGGCTTGAACTCCCAACCTCAAGATCAAGAGTTGCATGCTCTACTGACTGAGCCAGCTGAGTGCTGCGTAATTCATATTTTAAATGAATATAATTAAAACACAAGTTTGCTTTTAACACATAGTATATTCATACCATAACAACCGAAGCCAAGTATGTATAATTACATTTTTATAAACTGATTTGCAGTTACCATACCATAATGTTAACTAAGCAAAAAATGAGTTGAATTACTATTTGTCTATTATATTTGTCAGGATAGGTTAGGATATAACTTGTTATGCAGCAATCCAAAAATTTTGAGTATAGCACACCTAAGACTGTTTCTTACTCATGAAATTCTAGCAAAACTCCTGGACATCTATCTTCCATACAATAATCATGGATCCCAGGAAAGTCTTCATTATCCTGTCACTGAATCATGTTCCCATTCAATGTGGCAGATTACTGAATTTTGGAAGGTCTTCACCTGGTAATTAAATACTTTGGCTAAAAGGCAATAAATACTACCTTTGATCACACCCTATTGGCTAACACTAGTCACAATGCAGCTTCCAACTGCATGAAATTGGGAAATAATTTTCCATGTACCCCACAGATGTAGAAAAATGGTGTTATAGTTATAAATATCAAAAATCATAGCTAACATAGTTAGAATCAGAATCAAATATTATAGCTTGAAATATTATAGTTTATGCCCATAAAAGCATTGGTCTGTTATTAGTTCTAATTCATCATTCCTTGTTCTAAAATAAGAACCTGTAAACTACTAAGTAATTTTCCTTGAAAATTAGACACTTTAAAGTATTTTTCAATTCTTTCTAGACATAAAGATATCATTATATTTAGTACATTATTTGTTAGTAAGTGAAACAAACATTCTCAAAATCAATTCACTGTCAAAGAACCCAGCATATTCATGAACATTTCACATACCTGTTAGCATGTGGTTTACTACATTAAATTATGTTAACCTGATTTTTAACATATGAAAAGAAATTATACATCTTAAATTTTGTTATTGGTTAATATACATCAGCATTTTATTTAGAAATAATTATTATAATTTGAATCATGTATTACTTACACTAATTTATTTTTATTGCTGATTCAAATCGGTATCATTTTTTCTTTTATTAAATGATATTGCTCATAAACTCTTTTGTTCCAAATCCATAATTCATTTAGTTCATTTTGGTGTTGCTGTGGTACCAGTCAACTGAAAGCTCAAAGAGACTTTGCTCTGATTCTAGCTAGCTAAATGGATAGAGCAAGATCTACTTGGCACTGAACAAGATTGCATGAGCATCATAAGACTCTCTTATACAAGAATCAAAGAACATTTAAGACCAAAATGCATAGTGTTTTGTTAAGTGATACATCTGGACAAAAAAAATACCAAGGAGAGGGGCGTCTGGGTGGCTCAGTCAGTTAAGCATCCGACTTCAGCTCAGGTCATGATCTCACCCTTCCCTGCTCGCACTGTATCTCTCTCTCAAAAAATAAATGAACATTAAAAAAAAAATTAAAAAATACCAAGGAGAAATTTATATACGCCCTTCAAGTAAGTGATCTGACAGAGATCAGAAAATAATTGTGGGCTGGCCACAAAGAGCAGAATTTCTTAGATGTCAGTAAAAATCATAACAAGCCTCAGAAATATTTACCTCTATTTTATAAGCTGTACTGCTAGGCTAATAATGATGGGAGAATAAATACCTGTGTTCAACTTTTTCATTTTATGCCTGGTCTTTGGAGACTCTATCTCAATTCTGTGAGAAAGTTATAAGAAATGAAAAAGTTTAAATTTAGAATTTTTTCTTTCTCAATAATTAAAGCAATGTCTAGTATGCCTTTTCATTTATCCCATCTGATTTGTTTGACCCAAGAAGCAATTTATTCAAGTTGTACAAAATGTTCCACTTGTTCATTAAGATTCCTGTGTGATCCTAAATGGTTTCCTTACTGAGTTTTTCTTATGATAATCTTCATTTTTCAAAAGTTAATTTTTGATATTACTCTCTCTGGTTCTGTTAGCTTAAAACTCTGCAATGAATAGAGATGTCCTGAGGAGTAAAATGTATTCATGAGTATGAAATGGCTTGCTGACATTGATGCTAAATCATATAAGTTGCTTAGTGGGTAAAAAGGTACTTGAGAGTTATGTAGTATTTAAAAAAAATGCTGTTCAAATTTTATAAAGCAAAATGCCAATTTCCCACAATAATTGCAACGTAATTTAATTCATAGGAACTCACTAATTCCATCTCGTATTTATGTTGTTCCTTAAATGATAAGTACTGGATTAATTAATCTGAATGTTATCTTACTGATTATTTTATTTTTTCCTCTGCAAATCCATTCATTTTTTTCTTTTTGAATTTTATTTAAAGATATGTTTAACATTAATCATTTTTGAGAGATGGAGAGAGACATAGCGTGAGCAGGAGAGGGGCAGAGAGAGAGAAGGAGACACAGAATCTGAAGTAGGCTCCAGGCTCTGAGCTGTCAGCACAGAGCCCGACACGAGGCTGGAACTCACAAAACGTGAGATCATGACCTGAGCTGAAGTTGGACACCTAACCTACTGAGCCACCCAGGTGCCCCTGAATCTTATTGTTAATAAAAACTATATATATTTAAAGGGTACAACATGATGATTTGTATCCACATACACAGTGAAATTAGCCAAGCTAATTCACATATCCTCTCCTCACCTAGTTATTCATTTTTGTGTGTGTGATGAGAGCACCCGAAATATACTATCTTAGTAAATTTCTCATATTTAATCTAGTATTATTAACTATAGCCATCATGCTATACATTAGATCTGTGCATGTACTTTTCTTCTATAATTGCAGCTTTATACCTTTGACCAACAACCATTTACTTCATCTCCCCATCCCTGGTAACCACTATTCTACTCTTTGTTTCTACATATTTGGCTTTTTTATATTCCACAAATAAGTGAGATCATGTAGTTTTTTGCTGTCCTTGTTTGGCTTATTTCATTTGGTATACTATACTCCAGATTCATGCATGTTGTAAGTGGTAAGATCTCTTTCTTCTTTAAGGCTGAACAATATCCCATTGTATATATAAACCAAAGTTTATTTATCCATTCATCCACTGAAAGACACTGGATTGTTTCTATATCTTGGATATTGTGAATAATGTTGCAATAAACATGGGAGCACAGCTATCTCTTTGAGGTACTGACTTCATTTCATTTGGATACATACCAGAAGAGAGATAGCCAGATCATGTGATTGTTATATTTTTAGTTTTTATTTTAGGGACTTCTATACTGGTTTCTATAATGGCTATACTAATTTACAGTTCCATCATGGTGCACAGGGTTCTCTTTCTCCACATTGTAGGCAAGTCTTGTTATTTCTTGTCTTTTTTATTATAATAGCTGTCCTAACCATTGTGAGGTGATGTCTCATTGTGGTTTTGATTGACATTTCCCTAAGTAGTGATGTTGAACACTTTTTCATATACCAATTGACCATTTGTATGTCTTTGGAAAAATGTCTATTCAGGTCTTTTGCCCACTTTTAATTGGGTTGTCCGTTTGCTATTGAGTTCTATGTGTTCCTTTTGTATTTTGGATATTAACCTCTTCTCAGATACATGGTTTGTAAATATTTCCTTCCTTTCTGTAGGTTGCCTTTTCATTTTGTAGATTGGTTTCCTTTGTGTCTAGAAGTTTGTTAGTTTGATTTAATCTCCCTCATTTATTTTTGCTTTTGTTACCTGAGCTTTTGGTGTCATATCTAAAGAATCATTGCCGGGGCGCCTGGGTGGCTCAGTCGGTTGAGCATCCGACTTCAGCTCAGGTCATGATCTCACCGTTTGTGGGTATGAGCCTCTCATCGGGCTCTGTGCTGTCAGCTCGCAGCCTGGAGCCTGCTTCCAATTCTGTGTCTCATCTCTCTCTGCCCCTCCCCCATTTGTGCTCTGTCTCTGTCTCTCAAAAATAAATAAATGTAAAATAAAAATAATTAATAAAAAAATAAAAAATCATTGCCAAGACCAATGTCATAGAGCTTTTTCCCTGTGTTTTCTTCTAGGAGTTTTATAGTTTCAAGTCTTACATTTAAGCCTTTAATTCATTTTGAATTGTTATTTGCATATGGTGTGAGATATTCATCCAATTTCATTCTTAATTCCCTTTTTCTCTTCCTTTCATTCACTAGATAATGCCAGGGAGAAATCCTGCTCTCTGCTTATTTACAGTTATGTTCTGATCTCTGTCATATCATTTACAGGAGGGATATAATATAAATTCTCTCTTTTCTTATTTTTAGTGAGTTTTCTTCTATTAGTTCACTTACTCATAAAACTAAGATGCTTATAAATATGCAGGATATTTATTATGATATGTATCAGCTACAAATAAAACTAATGTTCTAATGAGTGAATATAGCTAGAAGCCTGGGTTCCAGACAGTTGTGCCAATAACAAGCTATAAGACTTTGGAAATTGCACATATCACCATTGGAATTCGCTCTCATTACCAGAAATGTAAAAATTGCTAGATAATTTTCAAGAATTCTTATAATTCCATTATTTAATTCAGATTCCAGGGAATGAGCATTTGTCATCAAGACATATCTAAGTAAAAGTTAAACATTTCATTACAGTGGATTAGAGGAATGTTGCAGGGATGAGCTAGGCAGATTATCAGCTACATGCCACTGATTATGGAGAGAATGTATATTATCTACCCTAAATGACACAAGAGAGAAATGTTAATATATTCTCTAAAGAAAGAATAGAACAGAATGTAAAACAAAGCTTAAATATGATTCTCAAAGTTTTAAAAAATATATGTCACTTTTGTGGGGTGCCTGTAGCTCAGTGGATTAAGCATCCAACTCTTGATTTTAGCTCAGGTCATGATCTCAGGGGCATGAGACTGAGATCTACATTGGAGAGATTCTCTCTCTCTCCCTCTGCCTCTCCCCCACCCTGCCCTGCACTCTCTCTCTCTCTAAATATATATATATATATATATATATATATATATATATATATATATATCACCTCTTTCTCTCTCTCTCTCTCTCTCTCTCTCTCTCTATATATATATATATATATATATATATCACATTGTTTCTTTATGCTGTTGACTTATCATTTATTGTTAATTTCCTTATGACTAATACTTTTATTATATATGTTCTGAAAGTTGTAAAGTCTATGTAGCTCTACCTAGTAAGTGTATGCTTGGTTATAAAGCAAACTTAAACTGATTGGAAAGCATTTAAACCTGAGTATGAACTCTGATCAGGGTGGAATGGTGGAAGGAGATTATGCTAGAAGACTTTTACTTGTTCCCGGGAATGACTTAAATGTCATATTCGGACAAAGACATACAACTTCCTTGATCCTCAGTACACTTCTTAGATTTTTATAAATATATTTATAACTCTTATACACACATTATATTATAATATATACTTATATACTATCTATAATATAATATAATATAACATACTTATATACTATCTATAATATATGATATATATTATTGATAGTATATTATATAATAATGTAATAATATATAACAAAATATACTATATACCTATACACGTATGGGCTTAATAATATAATACACACACACAAACCTATATAGACCTTTAAAAGCAGTCAGTAGTGGAACAATTCAGCATTTTTTTTAAGTTTATTTTTGAGACAGAGAGAGAGAGAGTGCAAGCAGGGGAGGGTTAGAGAGAGAGGGAGACAGAGGATCCAAGTGGGCTCTGTTCTGACAGCAGAGAGCCTGATGCTGGACTCAAACTCAGGAACTGTGAGATCACGACCTGAGCAGAGGTCTGAGGCTTAACCAACTGAGCCACCCAGGTGCCCCCAGTTCAGAATATAATACACATCCGTGTATGGTAAGATCACTAAGCTGATGGATAAAAATCAGACTATAAACCTTTTATAGATATTATATATGTATTTCTACAGAGAAATTTGCAAAATCCATCATTAGTCTCCCCATTGAGGATGTGCTTATCTGTGAGAAAGCTGCTGTGCCGGTGCAGCCAGTATGTACATACATGGCCTAAGTGCTTTCCTCCCTTGAGGTTCTTAGCACACTTCCCTGCTGGTGGCTGCTTGAGGCTGAGGTATAAACTTCACTCGTGATGCTCACTTATTCAAAAATCTTACCATTATAAAGCTAAATTCGCCCACAGCAAAATATGCTGGCATAAAATCAAGGCTGGCTTCAAATCTCTCTTTCTGCCTCCAAATTTGTCTTTCTGGAATTTTACTCAGGAAATGCCTGTTTGACCATCTCCACTCCCAGGGACCCCATGAAGGGAGCAAAAATTTTCATCCTGTACTTTCAGCTTTGGCTCAAAGCATAACTTTTGTGTTTATATTGTTTTGAATGTTTCATTTTGCATATACCAGCTGTAATTTATTTTTTGTTACTTATTTTGTGATTATTAGGTTATTAGATATAGACAGATATCATATGTTTTCATTCATATGTGGAATTTGAGGAACTTAACAGAAGACCAAGGGGGTCTCTCTCTGTTTCAAACAGAGAGAGAGGCAAACCATAAGAGACTCTTAAATGTAGAGAACAAACTGAAGGTTAATGGCAGGGGTGGGGGCGTGGAGGGAAAAATGGGTGATGGGCATTGAGGAGGGCACTTGTTGGGATGAGCACTGGGTGTTGTATGTAAGCGATGAATCATGGGAATCTACTCCCAAAACCAAGTGCACACTGTATACGCGGGATGTTAGCTAACTTGACAATAAATTATATTTAGAAAAAAATAGATTATTAGATGTGATTATTATGTTTTTGAATCAATATGTGTTGTAAAGTTAATCTTAAAAAAATCATTGTAGTTTTTACATCTTATTTTGCTTAATTTTTCTAAGTAGAAGCTCTTAACATTTGCTTTGATATTTTACATTATTATTATTAAATTATTACTATTAAATTATTATTGTTATTATTATTATTATTTGAGAGAGAGAGCAAGAGTGGGGGAGAGGGGCAGAGGGAAACAGAGAATCTTAAGCAGGCTCCACACTCAGCATGGAGACGGACGCAGGGCTTGATCTCATGACCCTGGGATCATGACATGAGCAGAAATCAAGAGTCTGACTGAGCCACCCAGGAGCCTCAACATTTTACATTACTATTATTCACTTATAATGTTGAACTTATTAGATCGATGTTTTAACTATTATTTTTAATACAGTTTAATTTTTTTCAACTTTTTATTTAAATCCCAATTAGTTAACATATGGTATAATATTAATTTCAGGTATAGAATTTAATGATTCATCACTTACATACAACACCCAGTGCTCATCTCAACAAGTGCCCTCCTTAATGCCCATCACTGATTTTTAGGACAGTTTGAATTCATAGAAAATTTATGAAAACAGTACAGAAAGTTTCCAGGTCTTCTGCATAGTTTCCCTTATTATTAACATTTTATATCAGTCTCTTATATTTTTTATAAATAATGAACCAATAAAGATATATTATTGCTAACTAAAATCTGTATTTTATTCATATTTCCTTAGTTCTTACTTGATATCCTTTTTGTGTTCTAGGATCCCATCCAAAATAACACAATATGTTTAGTTATTATATCTCCTCAGAGATATAATGGCTATGACATTTGGCTATGACAGTTTCTCAGACTCCTTTTTTGTTTGTTTGCTTTTGTTTTTTGAGTTTTGTTTTGTTTTGTTTTTTGGATGACCTTGACAGTTTTGGGGAGTTCTGGTCAGGTTTCTTGTAGAATGTCCCTTCATACACACTTGTCTGATGTTTTTTTCTCATAATTTGATTGGTGTTTCAGTTTGGGGGAGGAAGACCCCCAAGTATAATTCCTAAAAACTTCTCACAAGACAAATTTTTCTATTTGAAATAAAATAATTTTTTAAAATAATGGTACACAATAGGCATAAACATAAATTTGTTAACCAATATTTATATGATGGGGACTTTAACATAAAAAGAAGAAATATGTGAGAGATTATGAAAATAATAAAAATGATACAAACTATGGAGTAAAGTAGGAGATATTTAAGCTGCTAGAGTGAACCATACAATATTAAGTGACCAGGTGGCACTCAAATTGGAGGGCATGGAAAAGCTAAGTTGGCTCTCATAAAAGAGAAAAAATGTAACTGAAAAGCCAAAGTAAAACACTAAAAAATAATTCTCATAACTTGAAATCTGGCCATCCAAATGCATGTAAATGAGAGAATCCCAAGAAGTATAACATATATATTCTTATTACTGCCCTGAGGAGCAGATCATAATATGCAACAAGTTAAAATGCTATGATAGGCATTCTGTGTGTGGATTCTAAGGAGAAAAGGAAAAGATGCTGAGGAACAAAAGGGTTGAAGATTAGCATTTCCCTTAGTGGAAATCATTACATTGCTCTATCTACCCTTATTCCCTTACAAATATTTCCATCTGTTTGTTTTCTGTGGAGTAATGCAGAGTAATTTACTAGCTTATCTTGCTTCCTTAAACAACATCTAATTTTATACTAAGAAACTCAGAATATTAAGATAAGATACTAGGGCTTGTACAATTAAAGAAAATAGTGTGCAACTTCAGTAATATGAAACTGGTTCTGCTCACATTTTATTACGAAGCAGTCTTTATTTTTTTTCAATATATGAAATTTATTGTCAAATTGGTTTCCATACAACACCCAGTGCTCATCCCAAAAGGTGCCCTCCTCAATACGCATCACCCACCATCCCCTCCCTCCCACCCCCCCATCAACCCTCAGTTTGTTCTCAGTTTTTAAGAGTCTCTTATGCTTTGGCTCTCTCCCACTCTAACCTCTTTTTTTTTTTCCTTCCCCTCCCCCATGGGTTTCTAAGTTTCTCAGGATCCACATAAGAGTGAAAACATGGTATCTGTCTTTCTCTGTATGACTTATTTCACTTAGCATCACACTCTCCAGTTCCATCCACGTTGCTACAAAGGGCCATATTTTGTTCTTTCTCATTGCCACGTAGTACTCCATTGTGTATATAAACCACAATTTCTTTATCCATTCATCAGTTGATGGACATTTAGGCTCTTTCCATAATTTGGCTATTGTTGAGAGTGCTGCTATAAACATTAGGGTACAAGTGCCCCTATGCATCAGTACTCCTGTATCCCCTGGGTAAATTCCTAGTAGTGCTATTGCTGGGTCATAGGGTAGGTCTATTTTTAATTTTCTGAGGAACCTCCACACTGCTTTCCAGAGCGGCTGCACCAATTTGCATTCCCACCAACAGTGCAAGAGGGTTCCCATTTCTCCACATCCTCTCCAGCATCTATAGTCTCCTGATTTGTTCATTTTGCCCACTCTGACTGGCGTGAGGTGATATCAGAGTGTGGTTTTGATTTGTATTTCCCTGATAAGGAGCAACATTGAGCATCTTTTCATGTGCCTGTTGGCCATCCGGATGTCTTCTTTAGAGAAGTGTCTATTCATGTTTTCTGCCTATTTCTTCACTGGGTTATTTGTTTTTCAGGTGTGGAGTTTGGTGAGCTCTTTATAGATTTTGGATACTAGCCCTTTGTCCGATATGTCATTTGCAAATATCTTTTCCCATTCCGTTGGTTGCCTTTTAGTTTTGTTGGTTGTTTCCTCTGCTGTGCCGAAGCTTTTTATTCTTCATAAGGTCCCAGTAATTCATTTTTGCTTTTAATTCCCTTGCCTTTGGGGATGTGTCGAGTAAGAGATTGCTACGGCTGAGGTCAGAGAGGTCTTTTCCTGCTTTCTCCTCTAGGGTTTTGATGGTTTCCTGTCTCACATTCAGGTCCTTCATCCATTTTGAGTTTATTTTTGTGAATGGTGTGAGAAAGTGGTCTAGTTTCAACCTTCTGCATGTTGCTGTCCTGTTCTCCCAGCACCATTTGTTAAAGAGACTGTCTTTTTTCCATTGGATGTTCTTTCCTGCTTTGTCAAAGATTAGTTGGCCATACGTTTGTGGGTCTAGTTCTGGGGTTTCTATTCTATTCCATTGGTCTATGTGTCTGTCTTTGTGCCAATACCATGCTGTCTTGATTACAGCTTTGTAGTAGAGGCTAAAGTCTGGGATTGTGATGCCTCCTGCTTTGGTCTTCTTCTTCAAAATTACTTCGGCTATTCGGGGCCTTTTGTGGTTCCATATGAATTTTAGGATTGCTTGTTCTAGCTTCGAGAAGAATGCTGGTGCAATTTTGATTGGGATTGCATTGAATGTGTAGATAGCTTTGGGTAGTATTGACATTTTGACAATATTTATTCTTCCAATCCATGAGCACGGAATGTTTTTCCATTTCTTCATATCTTCAATTACCTTCATAAGCTTTCTATAGTTTTCAGCATACAGATCTTTTACATCTTTGGTTAGATTTATTCCTAGGTATTTTATGCTTCTTGGTGCAATTGTGAATGGGATCAGTTTCTTTATTTGTCTTTCTGTTGCTTCATTGTTAGTGTATAAGAATGCAACTGATTTCTGCACATTGATTTTGTATCCTGCAACTTTGCTGAATTCATGTATCAGTTCTAGCAGACTTTTGGTGGAGTCTATCGGATTTTCCATGTATAATATCATGTCATCTGCAAAAAGCGAAAGCTTGACTTCATCTTTGCCAATTTTGATGCCTTTGATTTCCTTTTGTTGTCTGATTGCTGCTAGAACTTCCAACACTATGTTGAACAACAGCGGTGAGAGTGGGCATCCCTGTCGTGTTCCTGATCTCAGGGAAAAAGCTCTCAGTTTTTCCCCATTGAGGATGATGTTAGCTGTGGGCTTTTCATAAATGGCTTTTATGATCTTTAAGTATGTTCTTCTTTCCCGACTTTCTCCAGGGTTTTTATTAAGAAAGGGTGCTGGATTTTGTCAAAGGCCTTTTCTGCATCGATTGACAGGATCATATGGTTCTTCTCTTTTCTTTTATTAATGTGATGTATCACGTTGATTGATTTGTGAATGTTGAACCAGCCCTGCATCCCAGGAATGAATCCCACTTGATCATGGTGAATAATTCTTTTTATATGCCGTTGAATTTGATTTGCTAGTATCTTATTGAGAATTTTTGCATCCATATTCATCAGGGATATTGGCCTGTAGTTCTCTTTTTTTACTGGGTCTCTGTCTGGTTTAGGAATCAAAGTAATACTGGCTTCATAGAATGAGTCTGGAAGTTTTCCTTCCCTTTCTATTTCTTGGAATAGCTTGAGAAGGATAGGTATTATCTCTGTTTTAAACGTCTGGTAGAACTCCCCTGGGAAGCCATCTGGTCCCGGACTCTTATTTGTTGGGAGATTTTTGATAACTGGTTCAATTTCTTCGCTGGTTATGGGTCTGTTCAAGCTTTCTATTTCCTCCTGATTGAGTTTTGGAAGAGTGTGGGTGTTTAGGAATTTGTCCATTTCTTCCAGGTTGTCCAATTTGTTGGCATATAATGTTTCACAGTATTCCCTGATAATTGTTTGTATCTCTGAGGGATTGGTTGTAATCACTCCATTTTCATTCATGATTTTATCTATTTGGGTCATCTCCCTTTTCTTTTTGAGAAGCCTGGCTACAGGTTTGTCAATTTTGTTTATTTTTTCAAAAAACCAACTCTTGGTTTCATTGATCTGCTCTACAGTTTTTTTAGATTCTATATTGTTTATTTCTGCTCTGATCTTTATGATTTCTCTTCTTCTGCTGGGTTTAGGCTGCCTTTGCTGTTCTGCTTCTATTTCCTTTAGGTGTGCTGTTAGATTTTGTATTTGGGATTTTTCTTGTTTCTTGAGATAGGCCTGGATTGCAATGTATTTTCCTCTCAGGACTGCCTTCGCTGCATCCCAAAGCGTTTGGATTATTGTATTTTCATTTTAGTTTGTGTCCATATATTTTTTAATTTCTTCTCTAATTGCCTGGTTGACCCACTCATTCGTTAGTAGGGTGTTCTTTAACCTCCATGCTTTTGGAGGTTTTCCAGACTTTTTCCTGTGGTTGATTTCAAGCTTCATAGCATTGTGGTCTGAAAGTATGCATGGTATAATTTCAATTCTTGTATACTTATGAAGGGTTGTTTTGTGACCCAGTATATGATCTATCTTGGAGAATGTTCCATGTGCACTCAAGAAGAAAGTCTATTCTGTTGCTTTGGGATGCAGAGTTCTAAATATATCTGTCAAGTCCATCTGATCCAATGTATCCTTCAGGGCCCTTGTTTCTTTATTGACCGTGTGTCTAGATGATCTATCCATTTCTGTAAGTGGAGTGTTAAAGTCCCCTGCAATTACCACATTCTTATCAATAAGGTTGCTTATGTTTATGAGTAACTGTTTTATATATTTGGGGGCTCCGGTATTTAGCGCATAGACATTTATAATTGTTACCTCTTCCTGATGGATAGACCCTGTAATTATTATATAATGCCCTTCTTCATCTCTTGTTACAGCCTTTAATTTAAAGTCTAGTTTGTCTGATATAAGTATGGCTACTCCAGCTTTCTTTTGGCTTCCAGTAGCATGATAAATAGTTCTCCATCCCCTCATTCTCAATCTAAAGGTGTCCTCAGGTCTAAAATGAGTCTCTTGTAGACAGCAAATAGATGGGTCTTGTTTTTTTATCCATTCTGATACCCTATGTCTTTTGGTTGGTGCATTTAATCCATTTACTTTCAGTGTTATTATAGAAAGATATGGGTTTAGAGTCATTGTGATGTCTGTATGTTTTATGTTTGTAGCGATGTCTCTGGTACTTTGTCTCACAGGATCCCCCTTAGGATCTCTTGTAGGGCTGGTTTAGTGGTGACGAATTCCTTCAGTTTTTGTTTGTTTGGCAAGACCTTTATCTCTCCTTCTATTCTAAATGACAGACTTGCTGGATAAAGGATTCTCGGCTGCATATTTTTCCTGTTCAACACATTGAAGATCTCGTGCCAATCCTTTCTGGCCTGCCAAGTTTCAAAAGAGAGATCGGTCACGAGTCTTATAGGTCTCCCTTTATATGTTAGGGCACATTTTTCCCTTGCTGCTTTCAGAATTTTCTCTTTATCCTTGTATTTTGCCAGTTTCACTATGATATGTCGTGCAGAAGATCGATTCAAGTTACGTCTGAAGGGAGTTCTCTGTGTCTCTTGGATTTCAATGCCTTTTTCCTTCCCCAGTTCAGGGAAGTTCTCAGCCAATATTTCTTCAAGTACCCCTTCAGCACCTTTCCCTCTCTCTTCGTCCTCTGGGATACCAATTATACGTCTATTATTTCTTTTTAGTATATCACTTAGTTCTCTAATTTTCCCCTCATACTCCTGGATTTTTTTATCTCTCTTTTTCTCAGCTTCCTCTTTTTCCATAATTTTATCTTCTAGTTCATCTATTCTCTCCTCTGCCTCTTCAATCTGAGCCGTGGTCATTTCTATTTTATTTTGCATCTCGTTTAAAGCGTTTTTCAGCTCCTCCTGACTGTTCCTTAGTCCCTTGATCTCTGTAGCAAGAGATTCTCTGCTGTCCTCTATACTGTTTTCAAGCCCAGTGATTAGTTTTATGACTATTATTCTAAATTCACTTTCTGTTATATTATTTAAATCCTTTTTGATCAGTTCATTAGCTGTTGTTATTTCCTAGAGATTCTTTTGAGGGGAATTCTTCCATTTGGTCATTTTGGATAGTCCCTGGACTGGTGGGGACCTGCAGAGCACTCTCCCTGTGCTGTGGTGTATAACTGGAGTTGGTGGGCGGGGCCGCATTCAGACCTGATGTCTGTCCCCAGCCCACCGCTGGGGCCACAGTCAGACTGGTGTGTGCCTTCTCTTCCCCTCTCCTAGGGGCGGGATTCACTGTGGGGTGGCATGGCCCGTCTGGGCTACTTGCACACTGCCAGGCTTGTGGTGCTGGGGATCTGGCTATTAGCTGGGGTGGGTAGGCAAGGTGCACGGGGGCAGAAGGGGCAGGCTTAGCTCGCTTCTCCTTAGGTGATCCACTTCAGGAGGGGCCCTGTGGCAGAGGTAGGGAGTCAGACCCACTGCTGGAGGGTGGCTCCGCAGAAGCACAGTGTTGGGTGTTTACGCGGAGTGAGCAAGTTCCCTGGCAGGAACTAGTTCCCTTTGGGATTTTGGCTGGGGGATGGGCGAGGGAGATGGAGCTGGCAAGCGCTTTTGTTCCCCGCCAAACTGAGCTCTGTCGTCCTGGGGCTCAGCAGCTCTCCCTCCCTTTGTCCTCCAGCCTTCCCGCTTTCGAGCAGAGCTGTTAACTTATGACCTCCCAGATGCTAAGTCACGCTTGCTGTGGGAACACACTCAGTCTGGCCCCTCTGCTTTTGCAAGCCAGACTCGGGGGCTCTGCTTGGCCGGCAGGCCACCCCTCCACCCCGGCTCCCTCCCACCAGTCCCTGGAGCGCGCACTGCCTCTCCGCCCTTCCTACCCTCTTCCATGGGCCTCTTGTCTGCGCTTGGCTTCGGAGACTCAGTTCTGCTAGTCTTCTATGGTGGTTTTCTGGGTTATTTAGGCAGGTGTAGGTGGAATCTAAGTGATCAGCAGGTTGTGCGGTGAGCCCAGCGTCCTCCTACACCGCCATCTTCCTAGAATTCCGAAGCAGTCTTTATTAACCGACATCTTTACACTACTGTATTGTAGAGTAAAATTGATCTTCATAATAATGGTACTGCTATTCTGTAAATTTTGGGTATACAGTAGTTTTCCCTTGTTTGCAGCTTTGTCTTCCATGGTTTCCATTATCTACAGCCAACTGTGATCCACAGGCAGATGATCCTTCTTCTGACATGTTGTCAGGTCAGTATTAGCCTAAAGCTACATCACAATGCTTATGTCATTCACTTTGCTTCCTTTCATCACATAGGCATTTAATCATCTTACATCATCACAAGAAGGGTGAGTAACATACAGTAGTATATTTTGAGAGAGACAGGGCATATCATATATAACTTTTATTATAGTGTATTGTTATAATTACTCTATTTTATTATTAGTTATTATTAATCTCTTACTGTGCCTAATTTATATATAAAACTTTATCATAGATATGTATGCATAGAAAAAAACAGTATATATAGGGTTGGGTACTATTCATTGTTTCAGGCATCCACTGTGGGGGGGGGTGTCTCAGAATGTATTTCTTGTGGATAAGAGTCATTCTATTTTATTAAAAATATGCTTTGAAAGCTTGCCATTACTTATGGAAAAAGAGGATATATTCAAAAATAAAGCAAACCAGACATAAACAATATTTCTTTAGTTTAGACATCATCATTGGTATTTCTCTAGATTACATATCATCATCTTGAAACAAATGAGTGACTTTTCAAGAAATGTAGGTGGATTAATGAGATGGAGAGGTCATATTTATAAACCTTAGTAGCCAATAGTTTGCTGTAAATAACATCCAGCTTGCATCAAAAAAATCCCCATATGAATTATCACATTAAGTGCTGATTATATTTATATTATTGAGTATCTTTTTTTCATATTTTAACTGGTAAAAACTAAAATACAAAGATATGATAGTTTCATGTCTGAAATACTTGGTTTACTAGAACATCTGTTTCTTAAATGTCATAATAAAGTATTTTTTAAATGTTTATTTATTTATTTTGAGAGAGAGAGTGAGGGAGTGGAAGAGGAGCAGAAAGAGAGAGAGAGAGCATCCCAAGAAGGTCCTGCACTGTCAGCACAGAGTCAAACATGGGGCTCAATCTCTTAAACCATGAGACCATGACCTGAGCTGAAATCAAGAGTCAGATGCTTAACTGACTGAGTCACACAAGCTCCCTGATAATAAAGTATTTATAGAATCTTAGATGGGACATCATGGATGTCATAACAAAGTCATAACAAAATTTTGATATATGACTACGTGCTATCCATGTCCTGTACACCAGTCCTAAGAATATCTTGACTGATTTATGGAGAGCTATTCCCTGAGTTCCCTTGAGGGTTTATAAGTACATCATAGAGCTCATTCACAAGTTCTCAGAAGTGAAGCCCTTTCTCTACTTTTTACAGTCTCTATGATTCACTTCTTCTGTAGGAGGTTTGGAAACTGAGTCAGCAAATTATATAGGAACGTTTAATACTAGCCGACCAATGCAGTAAGGATTAGAATATAGAGGTTTTTTTTACACTGCTAATACTAATCCTTAATCTTCATGTGTATTATTTAACATTTTCCACATGATTTATCATAATACACTTTTAGTTCTTACAATAGGTATTTGTTACAATAAAAAACCCAGTACCTATTAAATCTTTCTGTAAATCATATTTGATTTCCTCTTTGAGATTATCATTTCTTTTTTTATTGAAGTATAATTAACATACAGTATTATATTAGCTTCAGGTGTACAATATAATGATTCCACAGTTCTATATGTTTCTCAATACTCATCATGATAAGTGCACTCTTAATCCCCTTTTTCTATCTCACTTATCCTGCACCTTTCTCCTCTCTGGAAACCACCAGTTTGTTTCCTGTATTTAAGAGTCTGTCTCTTTTTTCTCTGTGTGTTCATTTGTTTTGATTCTAAAATTTTATATATCAGTGAGGTCATATGCTACTTCTTATGTCTTATTTCATATGTCTTTCTCTGTCTGACTTATTTCACTTAACACTATACCCTCAACGTCCATCCATGTTGTTGCAAATGACAAGATCTTTCTTTTTAAATAATATTAAATATTAATAAATAATATTCCTTTGTGTGTATATGTATCACATCTTATTTATCCTTTCATCTATGGATGGACATTTAGGTTGCCTCCATATCTTGGCTATTATAAATAATGCTGCAATAAATGGAGGGTGCATATGTCTTTTTAGTGTTTTCATATTGTTTGGGTAAATACCCAGTAGTAGTTATTGAATAATATGGTACTTCTATTTTTAATTTTTTGAAGAATCTTCATACTATTTTCCATAGTACCTGAACCAGTTTGCATTTCTACTGATAGTGCGTGAGAGTTCCTTTTTCTTCAAGCTCACCAACACTTGCTATGCGTTGTCTTTTTTATTCTATCCATTCTGACATTGCGGTTTTGATTTGCATTTCCCTGATGATTAGTGATGTTGAACATCTTTTCATGTGTCTTTTGGCCATCTGTATGTCTTCTTTGGAAAAATGTCTATTCACTTCCTCTGCTCATTTTTAATTGGATTATTTGGTTTTTTTGGTGTTGAGTTGTATCAGTTCTTCATATATTTTGGATATTAACCTCTACTTGAAGATATCATTTGCAAATATATACTCCTATTCAGTATATTAACTTTTAGTTTTGTTTATGGTTTTCTTCACTGTGCAAGAGCATTTTATTTTGGTATAGTTCCAATAATTTTTGCTTTTGTTTCCCTTGCCTGAGGAGACATATCTAGCAAAATGTTTCTATGGCCAATGTTAAAGAAATTGTTGCCCATGTTTTCTTCTAGGAGTTTTATGGTTTCAAATCTCACATGTAGGTCTTTAATCCGTTTTGAGTGTATCTTTGTGTATGGTGTAATAAGCTAGTCCAGTTTCACTCCTTTGCATGTATCTGTCCAGTTTTATCAGAACTATTTGTTGAAGACACTTTTTCTTCTATTGTATATTCTTGCCTCATTTGATTTAGATTAATTGACCTTGTAAGCATAAGTTCCTACCTGTACTCTATTTTATTCCAATGATCTATGTGCATATTCTGTGCCAGTATTTTTTTTTAATTTCTTAGATTTTTATTTATATTTGAGAGAGACAGAGACAGAGCACGAGCAAGGAAGGGGTAGAGAGAGAGAGAGAGAGAGGGAAACACAGAATCTGAAGCAGGCTCCAGGCTCTGAGATGTCAGCACAGAGCTGATGTTGGGCTCAAACTCACAGACTGGATCGTGAGATCATGACCTGAGCTAAAGTTGGACACTTAACTGACTGAACCACCCAGGTGCCCCTCTGTTCCAGTGTTTTGATTACCACAGCTTTTTAGTGTATCTTGAAATCTGGGATTGTGATATCTCCAACTTTGTTCTTTCTCAAGATTGTTTTGGCTAGTTGGGGTCTTTTGTGGGATACCATCATTTCTTCAATTAGTTTATTAATGTGATTCATTAGCCCTTCCCTCCACAAACACACATATATTTATTTATGTTTGGGTATATGCCACAGCTCTATCATTAAGGTTTTCATTTTGTTTTGTTTTGTTTGTTTGTTTTCATCCTAAATGTTGTAGCAATTAGGTCCAATAGGATCAATGTCCAAAGTTGTCAGGATGAATCTATGTAGAGAATCCTGTGCGGACAATGAGAAAGAGATGTTCTCATTCTCTAATAAAGAGTTTGCTAACTGTAAAGATAATATATGTCCACAGTTGCCTGAAGTCCTCAAATGCCTGAGAATAAAGCCAACATAGATGAAAGTAGGGAGCAAGGAAATTATTTGTGATGACATTGAGCCTCTGGATCTCAAGCAGTGCCTGAGTCAGCCACCTCTTTAAACTTGTGCTTCTACATCTTTAACCAGAAGGATCCCACACAGGGGTACTGAAAAGCGAAGATCCCATTGACAACTTTTTATACATGGGCTTCTCTAAATTAGGTAGGTAGAAGGCAGTCCAGAGATTCCGAGTTGTGAGAATGACACTACATTTTACACGGAAGCAAAATGGCACAGTAACCTTTTGTACCTGTTGTATCCAGGAGCTTATACTATTCAGGCATGTATCAAGTAAATATTAGGTTGTTGGACTTTCTTTACCAATTGTCTTTAAGTAAGCTTTAACTAAAAAATAGAAAAACCTTGATTCAGGCTGACCCATGTGAACACAAAGGGCAAACAAACAGCTTTACTAGTGTTATACTGACAGCCTCAATGGAGTTCACTGGAATAGAGTCTCCTAATGATGAATTTTGCAGCATTTCAATCTAAAAATGAATGGGGAAAAATAAATAAGAGAAAATATGCAATAAAATTGAAAGCTGGGAGAAGGCTGGCCACACCATAAATATTTTTTCATTCTCCTTCTAACCTGACCAAAAAACTCTTATGCTCATTAAAATGTCTACCCATATGAGAAAGATTTCACATCCTAGGCTATTGTTTCTCATTGTTCTGAGGCAGGGGGCAAAAAGGAGGACATTGCACATGGCTGCCAATATTTTACTGTCAACTTTTGGGCTTGAGTTATGCAGTCATGTATGTGGGCCTGTGCTTGGCTCTTTCTCATCTGTGTTCTGATTGCAATCTTGCCTCCAATCTATGGCTGCCCAAAGCAGCAAATGTGGTGGAAGGCCATGTTGACTGTGTATGTCCTCTATTGTTGACACCCAGGGCAATTAGTCCAATCTTTCCACAGACTCTACAATCATTCAAGTCACATCTGTTTCCTCAGAGGACTTTCAAGAACATAGCTTTCCAAAGCCAGTGAGCGCTTTGATTGATGTTTGCTTGATGTTTATCTTTGATATGTGCAGTGATGATGTACTATCCTGGGAGGATCTTCAGCTACACTGAATAGACGAACATGTTGAATGAACATGACTGGTAGTTTTGGTTTGTCCATGAATTCCTCACCTATTCTCCCAAGTGGTGGCAGAATTGTGATTCCACCAATACTGAGAATTATATTCTCTCAGCATAATGCAGTGATTACAGTCTAAGGATTTCAAGAGAAGAAATGGTTAGAAGATGTGTTGTTCTGCATTTGTGATTTAAAAAAAATCCAAATAGTAAATATACATCAACAGAAAATAATCATCTGTATTTCCTGCATACTCTGGGTAAGAATTGAATTTGTGCTCATTGTCAACACAGAGCAGTAACGCTTGAGAGAGTCAGTGGAAGGCAGACTTCATAGGTGGCACAATGAATGGTACAGCATACAAGTAATTCTGTAACCAGCATTAAATAGTATTTGTTAGGGAACAGAGACAAGATATATATACTTTTAATACAAACAAGTACCAAAGAGTCATAGCATTGTTAATATTAATTGTATTGTTTCCTTTTCATTATGGTGGGATACACGGAGTTAGCCAAGAGCCTGTGGTAATTTGTATTCTCCAATAAATATCCATAAGAGATGCTATCTCAACACTATGAAGAATCTTCACCTTCACGGATTGGACAGTAATTGAATACATAAGAACATCCCTCCCACCAATCATTCTAAATTTTTACTGATTAATCTCCATACTCACATGGGCCATGGATGTAGACAGTCATCTTCGAAAAAAATATTTGCCTGACCTCTCACATTTTAGAGTTGGGCTTGACACAGAAAGACAGAGATAGAGAATACAGGAGGGAGGTAGGGAGGGAGAAAGAGAGAGAGAGAGAGGCGAGTAGAGAGAAAGACAGGGGCAGGGAGGGAGAGAGAACAAGAGAAAAATGTGAAACACAATTAATTAGTTTATTTCATAATTTACAATTAATGACATATTCTTGTGCTAGGGTAAAGAGACTGATGTGGTAAAGCTGTCATGAATTCTAAATATCCTTTAAGATAGACTCTCTAAAAGTCCCAGATACACTGCGGATTATTTCTTCCTTCGAGGCTTGGTTGTATTGCTTATTGTGGGTCACTTAAAAATCTAGTGTATTGTCAAAATTCATTTCTAAATAGAAAAGTCTTCTTATGTGAAAGTTCTCCCCTTCCTTGAATCCAAAATAGTGAAACAAACATAGTGGTGGTTAATAAATCACAAGGGACTACCCACCTGACCCACACAATTTATGGTACTTACTCTGTGATGTAGTGGTTTTTTGAATTACTGCCTTGGTCATAGGAAGGAGACATTATGACTCTGGCTTGAATATAAAATTCTTGCTTACGAGAGAATTGCAATCTAGATGGATATGTTTCCAATTGGCTGATAGGAAAGTGATATATGATATGAATATATGATATCATTGATTTGATATTTCCTTTGACTATGTGCTCATCCTTAACATGGCAAACAGATTCTTTTCACAAGAGTGGTAATATTTTGGCTGTGTTTCAAAACTGCGCAGGAGATCATGAGTGTTCAATCTACCACTCATCTTTCTTTAAACTCCTACTGAGCTAAATGGGAGTTTTGTACTTTAGCAAGCAGCGAATTAGGTTTCCAGTGATGTGGAGAGAAGAAGGCAGACAGTTCCAGATGGCTAGTGCCACAGAAGCTAAGGGTCAATGTTTGCAGAGGAAGGAGTGGGCGCAATATACAATCTCAATTATTAAAAGTCAGTAGACAGGAAAACAACCAAAATGGTAACAGATGAATGAAATGACTCTGTTGGCATGAGGAAGTACTATAAACTTTTTCAAAGCTCCCAAGGGCAAATGCATTATTAGTAGATTTGTATCTATTAGGAGCATGCCATGGGATTCAGCTGCTATGGGTTTACCTCTACTCTCTTTTTTTTTCATCTTCTATTTTTAAAAAAGTTGAAGTAGCAGAGCTTCATAGTTAAATCACTTTCCATTATTTGAAACTAATGATTTTATAAGAACATTGGTTTTCAGTTCACCTGAATGTAATTACTTACCTTTTCCCCCCCTAATTATATTATACTGCATTAATATAGTTAGAATAGAACCAATACATTTTTTTTCTTTCCAGAGGAACTGAAATTATCATACATTGCTTGCAGCCTTTTCCCCCTTTGAATAGTTATAGTGCAATTGATACCAGGTTTGTTTCCTGCATTCTGTTGTTAATGCTTCATGCAGGATTCATGCCTGATTATCTCAATTTAGTGTTTTTAATTTAACACAAACATTAGCAAGAAGGACCAATTCACCAAACCTAATGACTGGTCATAATGCAATACAATAAAATGTTACTTTTTATACCATTTTTAATGCAAAATTCATCTCAAACATGTTTTTAAAGTTAAATTACATCATTATAGAGTTAAATATCTTGTATCATTTATTAATAAATAAGAGCTCAGAGAGAAATAAACTTATCTACAAACCAGTCAGAAGGGAGGTTTATGGGAAATGCACTTCAGTTGGGTGATGACAGACTCCAGAGGAAGAAGAAAGAATAAAATCCTTGAGAAAACTGGGAGCCATGGTTGGGAGCTTTATGAGAAAGCTTTTAGTGTGTGTTTGTTTGCTTCATGCACTCTGAATTGCTTTGTGAACTTGGGTAAGTTACTTAATTGTCTGTAACCTAGGTTTGCCTAGCCATTAAATTAGGACAGAACACAGGTTTAGAAAGGACGGCAGCTCTTATTAAAAGTAAGTGAATTGCTGTGTTTTGGGAAGACTGTTTTTCACCTTTTCCTGGGTACAAAGGCTCAAGTAGGAAAAATTATACTCAAAACTTTAAAAACTAAAATGAATGTATAAAAAGGGATCAGCATAATCCTTCATCTGCAAAACTAAACAAAATACAAAACCTGCATCCCATATCTCATTGATATATGCCTGGACATGAAGTGCACCTTTAAAAAAACTAATTTCATTGATCATTAAATACTAGAATAATTTACTTCTCATCATGTTAGTATAAGAAATCTTTATGAATTTCAGAAATGCAGAATGTTAGTCTATTGCTCATTAAGTTATGTGAATGAAACTGGCACTTGTGCACTGGCCAAGCACTTCATGATAAAAAAGTGAATGACAATGTTAGGAAGATTTAAATTTCTATTTTTAAAATACAGTTTGGGGCACCTGGGTGGCTCAGTCTGTTAAGTGTCTGACTCTTGATTTCAGGTCAGGTCATGATCTCAAGTCTTGGGATTGACCCCGCATTGGGCTTTGTGCTAACCACACGGAACCTGCTTGGGATTCCCCCCCACCCTCTCTCTCTCTCTCCCTCTCTCTCTGCCCTTCCCCTGCTCATGCTCACTCTCCCTCTCAAAGTGAATAAATGAACACTTAAAATATAGTTTATGTGTTAGAATAATTAAAAGACATTGCTTATATTTTTCAAGCTGTCATAATAGGGGAAATCACCATGGCCAATGCAAAAATTAATCAAAGCAGAAGACTTCTTTCCTAGCCAGCCTCCACAACCACCGTCTTCTGTGAACTCACCTGTTTCTAATCACAATTAAACTCTACTTTCTCACCTGTGAAATTAAAGGAATGGTCTCAATACGAGTCATAGATTCAAATACCCACAGGGATCCAACAGGTAATTTAAGTTAATTAAATGTATCAGGTAACTATTTCAGCAAACTGAAGAGTGAATATCCCTTCTAAAAATAATCTTCTGCAATTATTTCCACGCAGCAATTTGGGCCAGTACAGCAACTTTTTCATTTTTTTTCCATGTGTCCAGTAACTTTTTTAATTTCAAATATCTCATTTTAAATATCAGTCTGAATGTTTTAAAAGAAGAAATATAAAACATTCATACATTGCAAACTTGGACAAAAAGCCACCAGTTTTTAAATACTATAAGAGATCAATTTTCAGATTTCTCCTAACAATCTGTGATTTTATATTTTTATAATGCTGGAATAATATATATAAATAGAAATTTTCATGCTAAATGAGGATATGTGGAGTGTAGCCCTTCATATATACAGATAACTTACTGGACAAGCTTTGTGCAAAAAATAATTATGATATTTTTTCTTCTTCATTTTTTTTTCTCATTTTAATACCTTTTTTCTTTGGCTCAGGTGTGAAGTGGTTATTAGAGTGTTAGTTAATGTTGATTCCAGTAATGACTATATTACCTGCACCTCACCCTCACAAAGCAGAGGGTGTCCTAAATGGAATAGAAATATTGAAATCAAAGGGAACATCTCACCTGGGAAAAGTCAGCTTTGCCGAAAGTATGGCCAAAATTCCAGTGTCTGTTCTTCACCATTGCAAGCCTAGACTATAAGGGATTATTTTACTGAAAAATAAGGTTCTCAAGGACTTTATAGTCAATAAGAAACAGATGTATTTAAAATATGAATGTCATGGGACGCCTGGATGGCTCAGTCAGTTGGGCCTCTGACTGCAGCTTAGGTCCTGATCTTGCCATTCGTGGGTTTGAGGCCCCTGCCAGGCTCTGTGCTGGCAGCTCGGAGCCTGAATCCTGCTTTGGATTCTGTGTCTCCCTCTCTCTCTGCTCCTCCCCTGATCGTGCTCTGTCTCTCTCTCTCAAAGATGAATAAACGTTAATTTTTTTTAAATCCTAAAATTAAATATGAATGTCATATTTCTTATTTAAAATGAAGGATAATAAGCACATAAGACACTTGTGCTCACTTATTAGCATTTCCTGTCCTTACATTCCAATCTAACTGCTTAGCCAATTATAATCAGAATTTTGCTCAGTGATCATTGAAGTAACTTGAAAGTAGTTTGATGGCTTGTGTCATAAATCTAACATGGACTGACATGTTCATCTTCGATGTAGTGATCTTTCTACCACAATGATCAAGCACTCAACACACGACAAGCTCTCACCTAAATCACCCTGAGGTATGTTATCAATGTGCACTTGTCTCTCTTTGCCTTGGATATATAAACTCTGTTTAAAAATTGTTAAGACCACAGATTCAAAGTGTTGAATTAATTTGAACCTCAGGTTATGGGCTCTCATTTGTCTAGTCAAAGACCTTCATTTATTCATTTAAAAAATTTATTTCATTTCTTTCATACATAAACCCAATTCCGTCCTCATCCACATATAACTTATTTTGGTCTATTTAAGATATGGCCTTAGATATTTAAATATCTTCTGAAGACGTAGTATTGAATTACATTTTAATTTCATAACTAGTATTGTGTTATGAAACATATTTTGCTTATATTCAACTCAACACTAAATTTTGCTCTTTATTATTTCATGTATGTCTAGTCAGTTGATTTTGACTGCTGCAAGGGTATTCCATTTTATATATCTAGCACACTATTTTTATCCTTACTCTTCTTAATAAACAGGTATGTTGTCTTCAAATTCCTACTCACTCTTTCAATATTGCCATAAGAATTTCAACAGGAGGTAAGTTTCTTTTTAAGTTTCTACAGGATGTAAATGTAATTTAACATAGCTAGAATGTATAGAACTCACAATAATGTCAGTAGATATTTCCACACTTATCTCTAGGTGATTCCACTCACACTAGGAAAGGAAGTGTTCTCAAATACCCGTCTCATTGCAGGTATTTAGAGTTACCAAACTTTATTTCTTCTAACCTTATGGAACTGAAATTCTATTTATGTTGCTTAAATTTGTATTGCTTATAACTTTAAGAACATTATTAAATGTTTCTTATACTTATTTTTTATATATTGGTCATTCATATCTTTTGGATATTTTTCTAATATATTTCCTATCTTTTTAAAATTTGTTTTCAGGATTAAATGTAGAGTAATGTATTGTTAGTTTTATTTTCTTTCTTTTTTTAAAGTTTATTTATTTTGTAGATAGAGAGAGAGAAAGAGAGACAGAGTATGAGCAGGGGAGGGGCAGAGAGAGAGGGAGACGCAGAATCCGAAGCAGGCTCCAGTCTCTGAACTGGCAGCAAGGAGCCTAAGGCAGGGCTTGGACCCACGAACTGTGAGATCAAGACCTGAGATGAAGTCGGTCGCTTAACCGACTGAGACACACAGGCACCCCTGTTTTATTAGTTTTAGATGTTACAACTCTTATTTCCCAAACTCTTCCTAATTATTATGTTATAATGTTTTACTTATAAACAACTTTTTCATATTAAATAATTAATCTTTTCCCCTGTGGCTTCACAAATTTCCACATCATTGATTTATTCATTAACCCTACAAATAACTTTTTGAGTGCCATTATGACTGGGCTCAAATTTAGGCATTTAAATAACTAATATAAATAGATGAATGAATGAATGAATAATCCCTTTTTCAGTGGAGTTTACATATTTGTGGGGATATTGTTAATCATCAAACATATAAACTTAAAATATATAAGGTGGTTATAAGAGTTATGAGAACAAATTATGCACAGTAAATATATAGAGTTGTAGTAGAGGGTGTTACTTTATTTTTTTTAACATATTCATTTTTTTCTGCTTAAAATTCTTTTTTTTTGGTATTTTTTTAAATTTTTTTTTAAATTTACATTCAAGTTAGTTAGCATATAGTGCAACAATGATTTCAGGAGTAGATTCCTTAATGCCCCTTACCCATTTAGCCCATCCTGCCTCCCACAACCCCTCCAGTAGTCCTCTATTTGTTCTCCATATTTAAGACTCTCTTATGTTTTGTCTCCCTCCCTGTTTTTATATTATTTTTGCTTCTTTTCCCTTGTGTTCATCTGTTCTGTCTCTTAAAGTCCTCATATGAGTGAAGTCCTATGATATTTGTCTTTCTCTGACTAATTTCACTTAGCATAATACCCACCAGTTCCATCCATGCAGTTGCAAATGGCAAGATTTCATTATTTTTGATTGCCAAGTAATAATCCATTGTATATATATACCACCTCTTCTTTATCCATTCAAACATTGATGGACCTTTGGGCTCTTTCCATACTTTGGCTATTGCTGATAGTGCTGCTACAAACATGGGAGTGCATGTGCCCCTTCGAAACAGCATACCTGTATCCCTTGGATAAATACCTAGCAGTGAAATTGCTGGGTTACAGGGTAGTTCTATTTTTAATTTTTTGAGGAACCTCCATACTGTTTTCCAGAGTGGCTGCATTCCCACCAACAATGCAAAAGAGATCCTCTTTCTCCACATCCTCGCCTGAGGATGCCTGAGTTGTTGCCTGAGTTATTAATGTTAGCCATTCTGACAGGTGTGAGATGATATCTCATTGTGGTTTTGATTTGTATTTCCCTGATGATGAGTGATGTGAGCATTTTTTTCATGTGTCGGTTGACCACCTGGATGTCTTCCTTGGAGAAGTGTCTATTCATGTCTTTTGCCCATTTCTTCACTGGATTCTTTGGTTTTTGGGTGTTGAGTTTGATAAGTTTTTTATAGATTTTGGATACTAACCCTTTATCTGATATGTCATTTGCAAGTATCTTCTCCCATTCCATTGGTTTCCTTTTAGTTTTGCTAATTGTTTCCTCCATTGTGCAGAAGCTTTGTATTTTGTTGAGGTCCCAATAGTTCATTTTTGCTTTTGTTTCCCTTGCCTCTGGAGATGTGTTGATTAACAAGTTGCTGTGGCCAAGGTCAAAGAGGTTTTTGCCTGTTTTCTCCCTCGAGTATTTTGATGGCTTCCTGTCTTACATTTAGGTCTTTCATCCATTTTGAGTTTATTTTTGTGTGTGGTATAAGAAAGTGGTCCAGGTTCATTGTTTTGCATGTTTTGTCCATTTTTTCCAGAACCACTTGCTGAAAAGACTGTCTTTATTCCATTGGATATTCTTTCCTGCTTTTTCAAAGATTAGTTGGCCATACATTTGCGGGTCCGTTTCTGGGTTCTCTATTCTATTCCATTGATCTGAGTGTCTGTTCTTGTGCCAGTACCGTACTGTCTTGATGATTACAGCTTTATAATGCAGCTTGAAGTCTGGAATTGTGATACTTCCTGTTTTGGTTTTCTTTTTCAAGGTTGCTTTGGCTATTCAGGGTCTTTTCTGGTTCCATACAAATTTTAGGATTGTTTGTTCTAGCTCTCACCATTCACAGATGACATGATACTGTACGTGGAAAACTCAAAAGATTACACCAAAAAACTGCTAGAACTGATCCATGAATTCAGCAAAGTTGCAGGATATAAAATCAATGCACAGAAATCGGTTGCATTCCTATACACCAATAATGAAGCAATAGCAAGAGAAATCAAGGAATCGATAGCATTTACAATTGTACCAAAAACCATTAAATTCCTAGGAATAAATCTAACCAAAGAGGTGAAAAATCTATGCACTGAAAACTATAGAAAGCTTATGAAAGAAATCGAAGATGACACAAAAAAATGGAAAAAATATTCCATGCTCCTGTATAGGAAGAACAAATATTGTTAAAATGTCAGTACCACCCAAAGCAATTTACATATTCAATGCAATACCTATCACAATAACACCAGCATTTCTCAACGTTTATTCATTTTTGAGAGAGAGAGAGAGAAACAGAGCATGAGCGGGGAAGGGACAGAGAGGGAGGGCGACACAAGTAGGGCACTTAACCAACTGAGCTGCCAAGGAGCCCCGAGTGTGTTACTTTATAAAAGGAGATCAAAGAGAGTGATATATGAGTAGAAAACCAAAAATAGAGAAGATACACTTTACTGGAATATCTAGGGGAAAAGAATTCCAAACCAAAGGAAAGTAGAAGAAAAGCTCACAGCTGCATTTTTTAACAATTAGGAATTCTTCCTTTTGCCAAGATTTTCTACCAATATCTTATTCTATTTTAAATAAATTTTAAACTCTATATTTGTTTTCAATTTATTTTGATTTCATGGTTTAATCTAGTATAAGTAAATGTTATAGATATATTAGATATATCTAATATATAAAAGTAGCCACTTTCCCCAAGTTTACTATAATATTTCTTTCCCTCTTCAATAATATATAAACACATCTCTGTTGTAAACAAGAATCCCATATATACACAAGTGTATTCTGGATTCTCTATGCTACTTGGATGTTTCTACTTTAATAGCATATAACATTTATTCCTAAAACTTGGTAGCTTGTATCTTTTTACCTGGTATTGTAAGTTTTCCAGTTTTGCTCTTCTATTTAAAAACAAACAAACAAACAAACAAACAAACAAAAACTTAGCTATTTAGTTCCATACAAGTTTCTTGTAAGTTTACCACAAATCTATACCATAGATTGTGAAGTTATATATATATTACTAAATTGATTGATTTAGTGAGAAACTACTTTTTATAACATGATATTGTCTTATTTATGAAGTCTGATTTTATGCCTTCATATTATCTAATATTGAAAAAATAATAAAAAAATTAAAATGTAGGAGCATCCAGTGCTTACACTGGAAAAGAAGAAAGGTCTCAAATAAATGATATAGACTTATACATTAAGAAACTATAAAGAAAGGAATAAATTAAACTCAACCAAATTGGAAGGAAATAAATGATAAAGGGCAGAAACCAAGGCAATTAAAATCAGAGAAAATATTTTTAAAGTTAATTAAGCAATGGCTTAGTTTTTAAATTGATAAAATAGTAAAAGAAGTGACCAAGAGAAAAGAAAAAAAAGATATATATCATCATCAAAAATGAAACAGACAACATCATTGAATCCTACAGACATTATTAGGATAATAATAGAATATCAAAAACAACCTAACGCTCATAAATTTAAGACCTGTGAAATGGACACTTTTCTTGAAAGACAATTTATGATGATTATTTAAAAATATATACAATCTGAATATTCCTGTATCTACTTTAAAATGAATTTTATTTATAAGTCTTCCAAATAAAAAACATGTCCAGATGCTCATCTCCCAAACACTTAAAAAATAATATCAATTCTATACAAACTCTTCTACAAAAAAGAAAAAGAGATAACACTTTTATGATACCAGCATTTCCCTAATACTGAAACTGAAAAGAGATATTTCAAGAAAATTGCAGACTGACATTTAAAAAATTTTTTTTAATGTTTATTTGTTTTTGAGAGAGACAGACCACGATTGGGGCAGGGGCAGAGAGAGAGGGAGACACAGAACCTGAAGCAGGCTCCAGGCTCAACTGTCAGCACAAAGCCCCACAAGATGCTCCAACTCACAAGCTATGAGACCATTACCTGAGCTGAAGTTGGGCAATTAACTAACTGAGCCACCCAGGCGCCCCTGGACTGATATTTTTAACTAACTTAAATATAAACATCCTCAACAAAATATTTATAATAATTCCAACATGTTGTTAAAAGGATAAAACGTCACAGATTGAGGTTGTCCTGAGATTGCAAGGTTGGTTTAACATTTGAAAGCCAATCAATGTAACTCACCATATGAACACACTAAAAAAGAACAGTGATGTTATCACCTCCATAGATGCAGAAAGTGCATTTGGCGAATTTTTACATTCTTACACTCACATGCACACACATACACAGGCTCTAAGCAAACTGAAAATAAAGTAGAGCTTCTTCAGTGTAATAAACGGCACTTTCAATAAACTTATGTCTAATGTATGTGACGTAGAAAGAGTGAAAGTTGAGAGCTTCTCTCCACATGGGGAGCAAAGAGACGTATTCAATATTGTACTGAAGGTCCTACCCAGAGCAATGGGGTAAGAAAAATCAACAAAAGTCATTTGGGTTTGAAGGAAGAAATAAAATGTTCTCTACTTGCAATTATCTAATGGCTTATGTCAAAAAAAATCTCTAAAACATTATTAGAACTAATAACTGAGTTTAGCTGGTTTGTAGGATAAAAAGTAAATATATAAAAATTATTTATAATTTGCTTTTGTATGTTTATCCTGCATTTATATGAATTGAAATTTTAGACTGAAAAATTTAAAGTACCATGTAAAATAGGGTCAAAATATTAAATACAACAGGCAAGACCTATGTGGTCAAAACTATAAAATAAATGAAAAAAATGAAAGAATATAAATTAAGAAATACATTATTTTCATGGATTGAAACACTAAATACTGCTACTATATCAATTTTTCCCCAATTGATCTATACAAAAAACACATTTCCCAACAAGAATATTTAGAAATTAGCAATCTTATTCTCAAATATATTGAAAAGCAAATTATAAAGTGGGAAGACACATCTCTTTATTTAAGACTTATGATAAACCTGAAGTGATCACAGTGTGGTATCAGCAAAATGATAGAAGAACTGAACAGAATAAAGTCTAGAGATAGAACTACATGTATTTAGCCAATTGATTTTCAACAAAGATGCATAGAGAACTCAATGAAAAACAGCCTTTTCAATAAACAGTGATGGAACATTTTATTAGTTTCAGGTGTACAATATTCAACAGTTCAACAATTGATATATTCAACAATTCAACAAATTCAACAATTACATACATTACCCAGTGCTCATCACAACAAGTGCTCTCCTTAATCCCAATCACCTACTTCACCCATCCCCCAACCCACCTCCCCTCTGGTAACCATCAGTTTGTTCTCTATAATCAAGAGTCTTCTCATGATTTGTCTCTTTTGCTCTTTTTTCCCTTTGCTCATCTGTTTTGTTTCTTAAATCCCACGTATGAGTGAAATCATATGGTGTTTGTCGTACTGTGACTGACTTATTTCACTTAGCATTATACACTCTAGCTCCATCCATGTCATTGGAAATGACAAGATTTCATTCTTTTTTATAGCTGAATAATATTCCATTATATATATACACATATACATGTATATACACACATACATACCGCATCTTCTTTATCCACTCATCAGTCAATGGACACTTGAGCTGCTTCCATATCTTGGCCCTTGTAAATGGAATTTTTAAAACTTAACAAAAATGTTTGATTAGACAAATCACCAAAGGAGCTATATTGGTGGCAAATATGCACATATGAAGAAACGTCATTAATCATTAGAGATACACAAATTGAAACCACAATGAGATACTAGTACACAGTTTTTACAACATTTCAAAAACAAAATAAAAATAACAATATTGTTATTATTACTGTTCTTAGCAGTAGTAGTAGTAGTAATAGTTGTAGTAAACCACATGCTAGTGAGGTTACAGAAAACCTGGTCCCTCTTGCATGCCTGGTAGACGTGCTGAATGGTACAGCCACAGTTTGGCAATTTCTTATAAATGTAGTCTTAAACTTACCATGCTACCCAGTAATCCCAATCCTAAGTATTGTCCAAGAGAAATGAAAATTTATATTAAGACAAAACTCTGTATATTAGTATCTATAGAGTTTTTATTAAGTACTATTAACATTGAAAATAGTTTTATTTCAATCTATTGCAAAATTCTTATTACCCACATTTGAGAACCAGTATGTTACCCTTTCACCTTTACTTGGAATTGGTGTGATTTTTCAGATTTTTAGTCTAAATTTAGCAGATATGGGATAAACAATGACTCAGGTAAATGAGGAAAAAATAAAAGAAAATGACTCAAAACTAAAGAAGTCTTTTAAAGTATATCTATTAGTTTGACTTTTTTTTTCTGCTTAGGCTGACATTCATCTGCCCTTTATCACACACACACACACACACACACACACACACACTCCAGCTACACTGCAAGTACATATACACCCTGAACTTCTCTCTCTCTCTTCATTTTGTCACAGGTTCTGAATCCTATCTAGGTTGGACTTTTGTGCCTGAGTATCTGAGGATATATTTTTATATCTAAAAAAAAAAGTATTGCCAATTGACTACTAGGTTGTGTTATGGCTGTGAGCCCAGAAAAAATGTTTTGAATAGAAAGACTAGGTTGAAGTTTCACCTCTGAATTTATCCATATAACCTCATTATGTAAGGATATAAATACAATTAAGTAAGAAGATTAATTCAAGGACACTTTATTAACTATCAAACTATTAGTGGCATTATTAATGGGGACTTTTCCAACATTACATACATAATGAATATATCTAAATTTGTCTCTCAACTTTAATTTACCTTTCAACCTTACCTTTCTAATACAAAAGGAAGATAGTTTTGCTAATATCTACACTCAGAAAATATATGTTATGGGACAGATTTATGACAGGCAAACTATGGGCTGAAACAATATGTGTTTAACATGTGGTCAAATAGCACATTTGTATTTCTAAAAAGATGTAGAAAATGACCAATACCTAATATTCAGAATCTTTTTTTATTTGAAAGAAAATTTATTCACAGCATAATTTCAATGACTTACACATACAGCTATTCCTGTATACTTTTTTAAAGTTGTTAAATTCCAGGTAGTTAACAGTATGATATTAGTTTCAGGCATACAATATAGTGATTCAACACTTCCATACATCACCTGGTGCTGATCACAGCAAGTGCACTCCTTATTCCCCTCCATGTTTTTCACCCATTCCCCTTCCTCCTCCCCTCTGGTAACCATCAGTTTGTCAGAGTCTGTTTCTTGGTTTGTCTCCCTCTTTTTTTCCCCCTCGTTACTCATTTGTCTTCTGTCCTATATTTTGTTGCCATAAATTCCTGATATAGGTGTACACAGATCTACACCATAAGCAAACATTTTAGTTTTCTTTTACTTCTAAAATCTTAGGTAGATGTTCTACCTTACAGGAATGATACAGAGCTCAAAGTGTCCTTGTATTCATGCAGCAGAGACTAATCAGCCCTTTGCCTCCTCCTTTCAAAGGACACAGTCTAATATTTTGACTTTATATTTTAATACTCCACTGCTAAAATTGGAGCAAGGGAAGGGCACTCCAAGAATTCCCAGGGAACATACTTTCTCTCTAAATCTCAGAGAAAATATTCTCTAAACCTCTGCAGCCAGGCCATCCCTGGGCAGTGATTTGGGTGGTAGCTGTGGGGCAATTTTCCAACTGGAGCGTTATTGAATAACCCAACCCTAATATGTCATATAGACTCATTAGTTTGAAACCCATTTCTTCTGCATACCAGAAGCTATCACCTCATTTGATAATGTCTTTTTTTCTGATTATAACTTTCCCAGTTCTTTTACTTAGTGATATCATTCATTGGGGCAAAATAGAACTGGGGAGGATGTGAATGAAGGTGCAGGATTGAAATGTCAACCAGTAGCCAAAGATTATGTGATGGGGTGCAAAATTTAATTTTGTTTTCATGTGCCCCCAAATCAGCATACTTATTGAGGTAATTTATTGACTATACTGCTTTTATCAAATAATATTACAAGACAGGGACAGCACCTGGGAGTTCCATAATTCTCCTTAGCCTAAGGGGTCTTCTTTGAGTAATAGCAGTAAAGATAAAGAATTTTAGGAGCATATTACGGATTTCTAATTACTTGAAAGAGTATTCAAGTATTCAACAAGCACTTTTTAAAAGAAATGCATATATTTAAAATAAACTACTGTCATAAATATTTAGAGTATGCACTTACATTTTTTTTTAATGTCAGGGGTTGATATCACTTCCTATTAAGACTGCCTCATTTTGTTTTTTATGCTGTCCTACTTACTCGGCAATGATGTCACTCGTGATTGGACTAGTGGCTTGAAGCCACAGACTTTAAATTATTTGAATTAAATCCTGCGATTGCATTTGTTCTCCTGGCAATAGAGTTTTATCACCACAGGAATGGTCTTGGAAATTTTTATCTATTTGACTGAGTGTTGCATGTAGGAGAATATTACAAAAATACCCATAAATGCAATAAGGAGAAACAAAGATAAATATTGCATAGCAGAAGGGCAAATAGATTATGCTCATACTTCACTAATATAATGTGTATTTTATTAGATAAAATGTGATTTAACTATATTTCCTAAACAATGTTAGTTCTGTTTCTCTCATCATGGCTGAGTATAAATGAAAGAAAAAAATCATAAAATGTGGATAGAGGTAACTTCCATTTATTCAGGATTGGTTTTTTTAATATTCTAGGAACTTTAAAGTTTCTGTAAAATTACTTTATAAGTGGTACTTGATAGATTCTTAGAAAACTGTATTGAATGGAAAGAATTTCTCTGTATTCCTATCTCCTTGAATCCTCCCTTTGTTTAATTCCAGGAAGGTTTTCTTTGTTCGTTTTGTTTTGTGTGTGTGTGTTTTTATTTTTTGTTTTTTGTTTGTTTTTTTTTTCCCCTGGTTCTTCAACTCCTGGCATGGTAATATCCTCCCTTATTTTTTCTCATTATTTTGATTTTATATAAGAAAATAGAGTCGTGGTACAGAAATGAAATGCTTTAAAAGAATTGAAGTAAAGAAGAGTACTCCCATAATATTTTTGTTTTTATTCATTTTTTAAACTATTTGTGCAGTGAAGTCATTTAGTGCCATCATAAGCATTTTTATTTGAAAGTTTTTACTTCAGTTTTATTTCTTAGTGTGTGTGAGTCAGAGTATGTTTCATGCAGCCGGCATCTATTGACAGTTTTTCTATGCAATAGTCACTAAGATAAAGACAAAGAAACATATTCTACCACTGGGAATCCATAATTGATGCATATAAGTATATAATGAGAACCAGAAACAGAGCTAGAACTATTATGATGCAAACTTGTAATTACACATCAAGTTTCTCAGAAGCAGAAATCAACTCTGATTAACTTAAACAGAAAGTACATTCATTTGAAGAGTATCTGTATGCTCACACAATTTCCTGAAAGGCTGGAGAGCCAGGATGAGAAAAGAACTAAAGAGGAAAGACAAGACCCAAAACCTCTTCATTTGCAGATCACACGGATCTCCTTTAAAGATGGCGTCAGCACTAAAACTTGGTACAATTACCCTTATGATTTTGAAAACAGATAGTCACTATGTATACATTTTCTAAGAAAAAAAAAAACCCCTCTGAATTATTTATTAATACATTTCATGAAATTTTTGTAAGATTGAAAAAAACAGAGAAATTACAAGTTACAAATATCAGTAATCAGGAATGAAAGAGGATCTATGACTGCAGACTTCACAGACATTAAATTGGATAATTATGGAATAATATGGACACATCTACATTTGATAAAATAGACCAATTCCCGAAATGCACACTACCCAAACTCACACAAGATGGAAAAGATTTGTGAATGGTATTATAACTATAATAGATTGACTAATCTGTAATTAAAAAGTTCCCCAAGAAGAAATATTGAAGCCCACATGATTTATCTGGGGAATGTATCAAAGATTTAAAGAAGAATAAACACCAATTCTGTCAAACCTCTTCCAATAAATAGAAGAGGGTGCAAAACTCCCCAACTCTATAATGAAGCCATTACTATTGTAACATCAAAATTGGACAAAGACAGTATAAAGCAAATTACAAAAAAAAAAAATACAATTACAGACCAATACACTTCATGAACATGAACACAAAAATCCTCAACAAAGCAAAATATTAGCAAATTGTATAAAACAAAATGTGTGTGGGTGTGGATGCATCATTCACTACAACCAAACTTAGTGGGGTTAACTCCAGGAGTGAAAATATGATTCAGTATACAAAAGTCCATCAGTATCAGAAAGATAATTTGACAAACTCCAAGATCAATTCCTGGTAAAAACTCTCAGTACAGTAGAGATAGAAGGTAACTTTCTCAACCTGGTAAAGAATGTTTATGAAAAATCTGCATCTAATATTATACTCAGTATTATAGTGATTTAATAGTAAAAGAGTTCATAGTCTTAAAAGCAGCAACATTTAATTGACTATCGGGGGGAAAAGAGGATTCTGGGAAATAAGGAATAGGAAAAGACAAAATCAAATAACAAAGGTGCACCTTTCTAAAAAGTCAAAGTAGAAGAGTCAGTGTCAAGGAAAAGGAGTTGAAAAGGCTTCAAATATTCCAGGAAGTTTAATTGAAGACTAAAAACAATCCACTATGTTTGTCAATGAGGCTCTCATTGGTAATAAAACTGAGAAGAGTTTCAATAGATGAGGCAAACAGAAGTATAATTGCCATAAACCGGAAAGTAAATGAAAGGTATCCAAAGCATGTAAGGTATATTCTTCCAAATATCTTGGCCAAAGGATGTATTTAGAGTGATAGAGTGAAATGTGAGCTTTGAAACTGATTTTTAAGATGGGTAGTTTGATGTAGCTAAATATATGACATGAAAAAAATATAATATTGTGCCTGATAGACTGTTCTCTGTAAAAAGTAGGAGATACATGGGGATGCCTAGGTGGCTCAGTAGGTTGAACATCTGACTCTTGATTTCTGCTCAAGTCATGTTCTTACTGTTGTGAGATTGAGATCCATGTTGGGCCCCCCTATATATAGGTATATATGTATATATGTATATATATCTATATATATATCTATATCTATATCTATATATATATATATATATTTGAAATAGGAGATACATGCATCTACTAAATCAAGGTGTACAATGGTTTTAAGGACTTAAAGAGAGCATTATATATTTAAAAATTACTTTCCACACAAATCACTTATTTTGCCATTTGATTCTCAGAAACTTTGTGTGTTCTGATTTGTTTTCTCTATATTGATTCTTTTAAAGGGTTAAAAACATACAATAGCATGAATCATATTAAAGGTTTTGAGGAAAATCTATTATTGTTGAAATTGGAAGAGGCATTTTTAAGTAGGAATGAGTAACATTATTCTTCTTATAGGTGAAGTTTTGGAGAAATGGAGGAATTAAATTGGAAGCATCAATCACTACAAAAGTATTTCTGTGATAAATCAGTTTAAATTTTCATTTCTAGAACTGATAGCCATGAAGAATGGTCAGAAATCATTCATTTTGTGTAATCATTCATCAGTGACACAGTATCTATGTTTGATGAAATTTAAAAATCTCTCTTGCTTCCTGATTGAAAATATGCTCTAAGACATGTCGAAAGATGTCATTATTGTATTCTGACAAATCCTAGCAAAGTGAAAAAGGAAGAAAAACAAGAAGAATAGGCAAAGTATCTCTTCTCAGAGTAAATTTTAGTTTTTATCTTTATTTTTTATCTGAAAAGAATATATATCAAATGAAATACATATACATAAAATATATTTCAAAAATATATTTTGTAGGATAATGGGATAAGAGTGTCTTCAGACTTATTTATTGCCAATAAATCTCCTAAGTGGATTTACCATTGTACTCCTCCTATGAAATATTTAAACATTGCCTTCATGCCAAACCTTTGTCAATATTTATTATGATCCAATTTTTAATATTTTATTTAAGAATATATGGTGGGCATAAATTATACCACATTAGACAGCAATTTGCATTTTGGACACAAAGTACTATTGAACGTGTTTCAAATTATTATTGATAATTTGTATTATCTGTCTTATGAAAGGCTTATTCATCCATTTTGGTATTGCTTGATCTATAATTTTTATAGACTTTTAAAAGTTTGTTATATCATGTGGATATTAATGTGATATAATTATGTTCCCCCAATTTATAACTTATCTTTTAATTTTTATGGTGTGCTTTGATAAATATACATGTTAAATTTTTATACAGAATTCAGAAATGTTTTCTTTTAAGGCAGTGGGCCTGAAAACTCCTTGCAAATTAGTAATATCTAAGGAACTTTATTTTTTTTTATTTTTTTTTTTGAAAATACTAATGTGTTTTATTTATTTTATTTTTATTTTTTTTTTAAAGTCTCATTACGTGTATCAGTGTACTTTATTTTATTTTATTTTTTTTTAATATATGAAATTTACTGTCAAATTGGTTTCCATACAACACCCAGTGCTCATCCCAAAAGGTGCCCTCCTCAATACCCATCACCCACCCTGCCCTCCCTCCCACCCCCCATCAACCCTCAGTTTGTTCTCAGTTTTTAACAGTCTCTAATGCTTTGGCTCTCTCCCACTCTAACCTCTTTTTTTTTTTTTTTTTCCTTCCCCTCCCCCATGGGTTTCTGTTATGTTTCTCAGGATCCACATAAGAGTGAAACCATATGGTATCTGTCTTTCTCTGTATGGCTTATTTCACTTAGCATCACACTCTCCAGTTCCATCCATGTTGCTACAAAAGGCCATATTTCATTTTTTCTCATTGCCACGTAGTATTCCATTGTGTATATAAACCACAATTTCTTTATCCATTCATCAGTTGATGGACATTTAGGCTCTTTCCATAATTTGGCTATTGTTGAGAGTGCCGCTATAAACATTGGGGTACAGGTGCCCCTATGCATCAGTACTCCTGTATCCCTTGGATAAATTCCTAGCAGTGCTATTGCTGGGTCATAGGGTAGGTCTATTTTTAATTTTCTGAGGAACCTCCACACTGCTTTCCAGAGCGGCTGCACCAATTTGCATTCCCACCAACAGTGCAAGAGGGTTCCTGTTTCTCCACATCCTCTCCAGCATCTATAGTCTCCTGATTTCTTCATTTTGGCCACTCTGACTGGCGTGAGGTGGTATCTGAGTGTGGTTTTGATTTGTATTTCCCTGATAAGGAGCGACGTTGAACATCTTTTCATGTGCCTGTTGGCCATCCGGATGTCTTCTTTAGAGAAGTGTCTATTCATGTTTTCTGCCCATTTCTTCACTGGGTTATTTGTTTTTCGGGTGTGGAGTTTGATGAGCTCTTTATAGATTTTGGATACTAGCCCTTTGTCCGATGTGTCATTTGCAAATATCTTTTCCCATTCCGTTGGTTGCCTTTTAGTTTTGTTGGTTGTTTCCTTTGCTGTGCAGAAGCTTTTTATCTTCATAAGGTCCCAGTAATTCACTTTTGCTTTTAATTCCCTTGCCTTTGGGGATGTGCCGAGTAAGAGATTGCTACGGCTGAGGTCAGAGAGGTCTTTTCCTGCTTTCTCCTCTAAGGTTTTGATGGTTTCCTGTCTCACATTCAGGTCCTTTATCCATTTTGAGTTTATTTTTGTGAATGGTGTGAGAAAGTGGTCTAGTTTCAACCTTCTGCATGTTGCTGTCCAGTTCTCCCAGCACCATTTGTTAAAGAGACTGTCTTTTTTCCATTGGATGTTCTTTCCTGCTTTGTCAAAGATGAGTTGGCCATACGTTTGTGGGTCTAGTTCTGGGGTTTCTATTCTATTCCATTGGTCTATGTGTCTGTTTTTATGCCAATACCATGCTGTCTTGATGATGACAGCTTTGGAGTAGAGGCTAAAGTCTGGGATTGTGATGCCTCCTGCTTTGGTCTTCTTCTTCAAAATTACTTTGGCTATTCGGGGCCTTTTGTGGTTCCATATGAATTTTAGGATTGCTTGTTCTAGCTTCGAGAAGAATGCTGGTGCAATTTTGATTGGGATTGCATTGAATGTGTAGATAGCTTTGGGTAGTATTGACATTTTGACAATATTTATTCTTCCAATCCATGAGCAGGGAATGTCTTTCCATTTCTTTATATCTTCTTCAATTACCTGCATAAGCGTTCTATAGTTTTCAGCATACAGATCTTTTACATCTTTGGTTAGATTTATTCCTAGGTATTTTATGCTTCTTGGTGCAATTGTGAATGGGATCAGTTTCTTCATTTGTCTTTCTGTTGCTTCATTGTTAGTGTATAAGAATGCAACTGATTTCTGCACATTGATTTTGTATCCTGCAACTTTGCTGAATTCATGTATCAGTTCTAGCAGACTTTTGGTGGAGTCTATCGGATTTTCCATGTATAATATCATGTCATCTGCAAAAAGTGAAAGCTTGACTTCATCTTTGCCAATTTTGATGCCTTTGATTTCCTTTTGTTGTCTGATTGCTGATGCTAGAACTTCCAGCACTATATTAAACAGCAGCGGTGACAGTGGGCATCCCTGTCGTGTTCCTGATCTCAGGGAAAAAGCTCTCAGTTTTTCCCCGTTGAGGATGATGTTAGCTGTGGGCTTTTCATAAATGGCCTTTATGATCTTTAAGTATGTTCCTTCTATCCCGACTTTCTCAAGGGTTTTTATTAAGAAATGGTGCTGGATTTTGTCAAAGGCCTTTTCTGCATCGATTGACAGGATCATATGGTTCTTCTCTTTTTTTTTGTTAATGTGATGTATCACGTTGATCGATTTGCGAATGTTGAACCAGCCCTGCATCCCAGGAATGAATCCCACTTGATCATGGTGAATAATTCTTTTTATATGCTGTTGAATTCGGTTTGCTAGTATCTTATTAAGAATTTTTGCATCCATATTCATCAGGGATATTGGCCTGTAGTTCTCTTTTTTTACTGGGTCTCTGTCTGGTTTAGGAATCAAAGTAATACTGGCTTCATAGAATGAGTCTGGAAGTTTTCCTTCCCTTTCTATTTCTTGGAATAGCTTGAGAAGGATAGGTATTATCTCTGCTTTAAATGTCTGGTAGAACTCCCCTGGGAAGCCATCTGGTCCTGGACTCTTATTTGTTGGGAGATTTTTGATAACTGGTTCAATTTCTTCGCTGGTTATGGGTCTGTTCAAGCTTTCTATTTCCTCCTGATTGAGTTTTGGAAGAGTGTGGGTGTTTAGAAATTTGTCCATTTCTTCCAGGTTGTCCAATTTGCTGGCATATAATTTTTCATAGTATTCCCTGATAATTGTTTGTATCTCTGAGGGATTGGTTGTAATCATTCCATTTTCATTCATGATTTTATCTATTTGGGTCATCTCCCTTTTCTTTTTGAGAAGCCTGGCTAGAGGTTTGTCAATTTTGTTTATTTTTTCAAAAAACCAACTCTTGGTTTCGTTGATCTGCTCTACAGTTTTTTTAGATTCTATATTGTTTATTTCTGCTCTGATCTTTATTATTTCTCTTCTTCTGCTGGGTTTAGGCCGCCTTTGCTGTTCTGCTTCTATTTCCTTTAGGTGTGCTGTTAGATTTTGTATTTGGGATTTTTCTTGTTTCTTGAGATAGGCCTGGATTGCAATGTATTTTCCTCTCAGGACTGCCTTCGCTGCATCCCAAAGCGTTTGGATTGTTGTATTTTCATTTTCGTTTGTTTCCATATATGTTTTAATTTCTTCTCTAATTGCCTGGTTGACCCACTCATTCGTTAGTAGGGTGTTCTTTAACCTCCATGCTTTTGGAGGTTTTCCAGACTTTTTCCTGTGGTTGATTTCAAGCTTCATAGCATTGTGGTCTGAAAGTATGCATGGTATAATTTCAATTCTTGTAAACTTATGAAGGGCTGTTTGTGACCCAGTATATGATCTATCTTGGAGAATGTTCCATGTGCACTCGAGAAGAAAGTATATTCTGTTGCTTTGGGATGCAGAGTTCTAAATATATCTGTCAAGTCCATCTGATCCAATGTATCATTCAGGGCCCTTGTTTCTTTATTGACTGTGTGTCTAGATGATCTATCCATTTCTGTAAGTGGGGTGTTAAAGTCCCCTGCAATGACCACATTCTTATCAATAAGGTTGCTTATGTTTATGAGTAATTGTTTTATATATCTGGGGGCTCGGGTATTTGGCGCATAGACATTTATAATAGTTAGCTCTTCCTGGTGGATAGACCCTGTGATTATTATGTAATGCCCTTCTTCATCTCTTGTTACAGCCTTTAATTTAAAGTCTAGTTTGTCTGATATAAGTATGGCTACTCCAGCTTTCTTTTGGCTTCCAGGAGCATGATAAATAGTTCTCCATCCCCTCACTCTCAATCTAAAGGTGTCCTCAGATCTAAAATGAGTCTCTTGTAGACAGCAAATAGATGGGTCTTGTTTTTTTATCCATTCTGATACCCTATGTCTTTTGGTTGGCACATTTAATCCATTTACATTCAGTGTTATTATAGAAAGATATGGGTTTAGAGTCATTGTGATGTCTGTATGTTTTATGCTTGTAGTGATGTCTCTGGTACTTTGTCTCACAGGATCCCCCTTAGGATCTCTTGTAGGGCTGGTTTCGTGGTGACAAATTCCTTCAGTTTTTGTTTGTTTGGGAAGACCTTTATCTCTCCTTCCATTCTAAATGACAGACTTGCTGGATAAAGGATTCTCGGCTGCATATTTTTTCTGTTTAGCACACTGTAGATATCGTGCCAAGCCTTTCTGGCCTGCCAAGTTTCAAAGGAGAGATCAGTCACGAGTCTTATAGGTCTCCCTTTATATGTGAGGGCACGTTTATCCCTTGCTGCTTTCAGAATTTTCTCTTTATCCTTGTATTTTGCCAGTTTCACTATGATATGTCGTGCAGAAGATCGATTCAAGTTACGTCTGAAGGGAGTTCTCTGTGCCTCTTGGATTTCAATGCCTTTTTCCTTCCCCAGTTCAGGGAAGTTCTCAGCTATAATTTGTTCAAGTACCCCTTCAGCACCCTTCCCTCTCTCTTCCTCCTCTGGGATACCAATTATGCATATATTATTTTTTTTTAGTGTATCACTTAGTTCTCTAATTTTCCCCTCATACTCCTGGATTTTTTTATCTCTCTTTCTTTCAGCTTCCTCTTTCTCCATAACTTTATCTTCTAGTTCACCTATTCTCTCCTCTGCCTCTTCAAGCCGAGCCATCGTGGATTCCATTTTGTTTTGCAATTCGTTTAAAGCGTTTTTCAACTCCTCGTGACTGTTCCTTAGTCCCTCGATCTTTGTGGCAAGAGATTCTCTGCTGTCCTGTATACTGTTTTCAAGCCCAGCGATTAATTTTATGACTATTATTCTAAATTCACTTTCTGTTATATTATTTAAATCCTTTTTGATCAGTTCATTAGCTGTTGTTATTTCCTGGAGATTCTTCTGAGGGGAATTCTTCCGTTTGGTCATTTTGGAGAGTCCCTGGCGTGGTGAGGACCTGCAGTGCACTTCCCCTGTGCTGTGGTGTATAACTGGAGTTAGTGGGCGGGGCCGCAGTCCGACCCGATGTCTGCCCCCAGCCCACTGCTGGGGCCACAGTCAGACTGGTGTGTGCCTTCTCTTCCCCTCTCCTAGGGGCGGGATTCACTGTGGGGTGGCGTGTCCCGTCTGGGCTACTTGCACACTGCCAGGCTTGTGTTGCTGGGGATCTGGCGTATTAGCTGGGGTGGGTAGGCAAGGTGCACGGGGGCTGGAGGGGCAGGCTTAGCTCGCTTCTCCTTAGGTGATCCACTTCAGGAGGAGCCCCTCTTCCATGGGCCTCTAGTCTGCGCTTGACTCCGGAGACTCCCTTCTGCTAATCCTCTGGCGGTTTTCTGGGTTCTTTAGGCAGGTGTAGGTGGAATCTAAGTGATCGGCAGGACGCGCTGTGAGCCCCGCGTCCTCCTACGCCGCCATCTTCCGGAACCCCCCCTCTAAGGAACTTTAAAAACATACTATGTAGGCCCTAGCCCAGAGAAATATCTTTAAAGGTTTATCTATTTTATTAGTCTTTCCAATACATGCTTTGCTTTATTTATCCTCTAAATTAGAAAATATGCCTTATTTAATTAATTTCTATTCTCAGGTTATCTTCTTTCTGCTACTTTCTTCATGCTTTCTTGTGTGTTTAGTTGTTTAGTTCATTAAATTTTAGCCTTTTTTAAAAAAAGTTTATTTTGAGAGAGGGGGGAGAGGGCATGTGAGTGGGGGAGGGGCAGCAATAGAAGGAGAGACAGAGAGAGAGAATCCCAAGCAGGCTCACTGCAGAGCTCCCAATGCGGAGCTGAAACTCACAAACCATATGTTTGACTGAGCCACCCAGGCACCAAATTTTAGCCTCTTTTTTAAGCTTCTATAAATATATGAAATTATAACTGGACTCTGCATATGTAAGGTATGTTTCTCCTACAATTACTGATACATTAAATTTTTATTATTGTTTAAATAGAAGTATTTTTTGGGCACCTGGGTGGCTCAGTAGGTTTAAGTGTCCAACTTAGGCTCAGGTCATGATCTCTCATTTCGTGGGTTTGAGCCCCACGTGGGGTTCTGTGCTGACAGCTCGGAGTCTGGAGCTTGCTTCCGATTATGTGTCCCCCTCTCTCTCTGCCCCTCCCCCGCTCACGCTTTGTCTCTCTCTGTCTCTCAAAAATAAATAAATGTAAAAAAAAATTTAAAAAGTATTCTTAAAGTTTAATTATATCTTCCTTTATCCATTAGGAATTAAATTTACTTTTAATTATTAAATGTTTGAATAATTTGAGACATTATTAATTGAGTTTTAATTCTTAAATATATGGATGATTTTAAGTGTTTTTTTGGTTTTTTGATTTCCTGATTGAACTGCAATTTAAGCATTAATACTTTTTTTCTTTTTTTAATCTCAACAAAGGCCAAACCATCAGCTTCATTATATTTACTTATTTACTGGTTTATTTACTATTATTTTTTAATATAATTCATTGTCAAATTGGCTAACATACAGTGTGTACAGTGTGCTCTTGGTTTTGGGGGTAGATTCTGTGGTTCATTGCTTATATACAACACCCAGTGCTTATCCCAACAGGTGCCCTCCTCAACTGCCTCATTATTAATACCAGTAATTTAGGTTATAATTTGATGTGAAAGCCAAATACGTTAGCTCACAGAGCCCAGACTATAACAAAATATTTGCATGTTCTCCATTAGACCTGTGAAAAACAGACACACAATGGATGCTGTCACTGGACAGGCTGGTTCCTAAGAGAAAGGAAAATGATGGAGTTGAGCTAAGCACACTATCTTCCTAAATTTCTGAAATAAGCCTGTCAGTCCACCTTCCCATTAAGCTCCCTTTACAGAAAAGAATTATCAGCAGTTGAGAAGAAATGTTACCTAAATTTTGTTTTTAACTCCTTGAACACAACCTCCATAACCAAGGATGTGATTCTGCACTTTCAGGATTAAGGACAGCAGTCTATGGAACCATTCTGGCTTACACATTCATACACTTCAATGTCGACCACTCCTCTCTTAAAGTCTCCTTCTGAAACTAGTAATGGAAATTCAGATGCTACCCTATAAAACTCAAATGTGAGTTAGAAAAGTATAGTAAATTAACTCAAATACAAACCCATGTTTACTTTCCACAATATAAATGTAAGCCCTTTTCTGGTTTCAATGCCAAATGATACACAGCCACATTGTCCATAATAACATATAAGATAATCTCAATAAGGTTTTAAGACATAAAAACAAAGGCTTAACGCACTCCAATAATTAAAGGGGGAGAAGAGAAAGATTTTAAGAAAGTGCTCCTAATACCAATTTTTCAAAAAGAAATTAAAACCAAAAATAAATACCTGGTGAATTGAACTGTAGCATATCAATGTTCAAAGAATCGAAACCCTAATATTTTTTTTTGCCATTGTGAGTTAACAGTCTAAAATCCTTATGTAAGTTCAAAATATTTCTTTAGCTTATTCCTGTTCTCAGTGTCAATCAGATGTGTTGTCAAAGCCAAGGTCAGTTTGTGATTTTCAGCAACTGCAGAATACATTGTTTCTTCACTGAAATGGTTGCCATTATTCGAGGTTTTGGGTGTTGAATGCCAAGTTTCCGATATACCTTAAGTTTTCCAAAAATTGTTGAGCTGTCCCATTTATATTTTTACTTCTTCCCCTGCCCGCCTTACTTTCCCTTCTCTTGTTTTTTTTCCATGCTTTTTCTTTTGCCCTTTTCTTTTTTCCCTCCATCTCTCTATCTTTCCTTTTTCTTCTGTCCCCTTCCCATCCTCCCTTTCTCATAGTCTCCTCTTTTCCCTTACTTTCCTAGCAAAGTCTCTGAGAACATAGACAGTGTGCAGGCTTTGGGGAGCCATGCTGAAGCATGGGTCAGTAGTTCTGGAGGTCAAGGTGAAGAGGTGGCTGGTAGAAGAAATAGTGTAGTAGGAATTCAAACTGAAATATATTATAACCTTCAAAAAATGACTCAGTATTTAATAGTCTTTAAATTAATCACTAATAAACTTTAGCCCTTTTTTATCTGTCTTCCCTACTGCTACCAGGATGATTATTTTAAAATATATAATTAAAATGTTACTCTGCCTCAAATACAGTATTATTTGCTCTAAGAGCCTGCCCTGTGCCACTCTTAAGTGCTTTTATTACACCAGGTGGAAGATGGAGGGCATGAGAGCAATATTTGCTGCATATTTTCATCTATACAGACAATTGTGAGTTAGTATTTTTATTTTGTATCTTGTAATATTAACACTGACTAATATATAAAAGTGTGTGTATCTTAATTCTATGGTAACTCAGTAATCTAAAATCTTTGCTAATTTTCTAATTGTATAATGGAGTTAACCTACACTTTGAATGGTACCTTAGAACAGACACAACATGAGTCAGTGACTCATTTGAGAATACATAATGTTCAACATATCTGTGGATGGCTTAGTCAATTCTGGGGCATCCTCATGTCATTGGTTCTGTAGGTTGGAATGGAATCTTTAATCTGTTTTTAGAAATGCAATTGAGAGGATAAAGTTAAACCTGAAAACGTGAAGTTGGCTTATGATTTTGACATTTTACTTTGTTACAGGACAGTTTTCCTTCTACTGAAGGGACAGCATTAGCCAGTAGGTAGGAATCTTTTTCTTGCTCTGATACTTCAAATAACTAAGAGAATGTTGGGAATTAGGTTATAATAGATTCTGCTATTGATCACATAACTTGTGCCACAGATAGAGAGATGATGTATAGATAATTGAATAGATGGATGGATATATTTGGATATGCATATGTATATACTATATATTATGTATGTTAGATATTTATGCAGAAAACCTCTTTTCATGTTCATAAGAACTTTTTGAGAGAGGGAATACTATCACTGTTTTATAAATGAGAAAGCAGAGGTACACAGAAGTCATTAGACCTAGTAAGTTGTGAATCTGAAGTGCAAGCCCAGGACTGCCTCCAAAGCACATTGACTCAAATATAAATAATGTTGTAGCACAATTCTGTGGGGAAAAAAGAGAGAGAGAAACTTAAAAAAAGAGAGAGAGAGAAAATAAAACCCCACCAAAACCTTGTCATGGTAGGATAAAATGCTTTAAAGGGGAAATTGCCTTAAATCTTATCTACAGACTTTGTTTCAATTAAATGCAGATATTTTATAAACTCGATTAATGTTACATTGAAACAAACAAATGATATAACTTCTAGCCAAACATTCCTTATTGGATACATAAATTTCAACCTTGTGTAAATCATTACTGTTTTATTTTTTAAAAACTTTAAGTCAACTCAGTAGCGAATACATCTGTAGCCTTTTTGTAGAGGCAATTAGGAATTGGAACGTAGATATGGCAGTGGATTGAAATGATTTTTTAACAAAATTTTGAATAATTACTTTTCTTTCTCTTTCACCAAAAAACATAATATTTATTTTGTTTTAGAATTCTACCCAAATAATTGTTCTTACAATAGGCATGGTTGTATGGAAAATTTACCATAAGAGAAAGTATTTTAGGACACTGGCATTTTAGATCATGTTGTGTGTATGTGCATATATTATCACAAGAATTTGGAATAATAAGAAGCTGAAAGAAAAAGCTCTGGGTTTTTAAGAAAAGTCCATCCTCAAAATATCCTTGTGTAGATTTTATAATGAACAGATATTAAAAACATTTCAGACAGATGGAGAAGAACCAGTATTAACACTTCTGTAAAATATGTAATTATCATAAAATGTTGTAAGAAAATGCATAAAGATAACATTTCCTCTATAAATAAGCCTTTTTGAGAATTCCATCAATCAGAAATTAATTATCATGATCTCAATTTCCTAAGTGTTAGTGGAGTCAATAAATAACCATATTACAAATAAAAATAAACCAAAATTTCTGTGGTAAGTTATAAACATAACATAATTAAGCACCATATGCACACACATAATTGAATTGCAGCTTTTTGAAATTTCAAAATTCATGAAAAGTATTTCTGTGTCTAATGAAAAGATGAAAATGTGTTTTTAGTGGCCCCATAGGCTCCAAATACTTAGGATAAATCTGAAGTATTAGAATCTTAAAATATTAAGTAAAGCCTTATATGCAAGTGTTATACTCAAAAATTTTTGACCCTCAAAAATAACATTTTCAAATGGTACAAACTAATAGAAGCTGAGGTATCAAAAAGAATGTCAGCTAGTTCCAAATAAGTGTTTCCACCATATCTTCCACAGTTGCTTCCTCTACTGAAGCTTTGAACCTCCAAGTTATCCTTTAGGGTTGGAATCAACTTCCAAACCCTTGTTCATGTTAATATTTGGACCTCTTCCCATGAATCACAAATGTTTTTAATAATATCTAGAATGGTGACTCTCTTCTACAAGGTTTTCAACTTACTATGCCCAGATCCATCAGAGGAATCATTATACATGGAAGAAATAGCCTTAAGACATGTATTATTAAATAATAAGATTTGAAAGTTGAAATGACTTCTTGATATACATGGGCTACAGAATGGTTATTGTGTTAGAAACCATGAAAACTACATTTCAATCTCATTGTATATCTCCATCAGAGCTCTTGGGTGACCAGGTGTATTGTGAATGAACTGTAATATTTTGAAAGAAATCTTTTTTTCTATTAGTTTTAAGTAGCGGGCTTATAATATTCAGTAAATCATGCTGTAATCAGACATGCTGTCATCCAGGCTTTCCTGTTCCATTTCCAGAGCACAAGCAGAGTAGATTTAGAATAATTCTTGAAGGCCCTAGAACTGCTGGAATGATAAACTAGCGTTGGCTTTAAAATAAAGTCACCAGCTGCGTTAGTCTCTTATAGAGTTAGCCTGTCCTCTGAAGCCAGGCATTGACTTGTCTCCAGCTATGAAAGTCCCGGAGGGCTTTTTCTTCCAATAGCAGGTGGTTTTGTCTACATTGAAAATCCATCGTTTTGTGTAGCCACCTTCATGAATTAGCTAAGCGAGATCTTAGGGGTAATTTGATGCAGCTTCTACATCAGCATTTGCTGTGTCACCTTGTACTTTTACGGAGACGGCTTCTTTCCTTAAACCTTATGAATTAACCTCTGCTAGCTTCATACTTTTCTTCTGTAGCTTCCTCACTTGTCTCAGCATTTATAGAATTAAAGAGAGGATCTTGCCCTGGATTAGGTTTTGGCTTAAAGGAATGCTGTGGCTGGTTTGATCTTTTTCTTCTTCTTTTTTTTTAAAATTTTTTAAAATGTTTTATTTATTTTTGAGACAGAGAGAGACAGAGCATGAGCAGGGGAGGGGCAGAGAGAGAGGGAGACATAGAATCCGAAGCACGCTCCAGGCTCTGAGCTGTCAGCACAGAACCCAACGCGGGGCTCGAACTCACAAACTGTGAGATCATGACCTGAGCCGAAGTCAGATGCTCAACCGACTGAGCCACCCAGGTGCCCCTGATCTTCTCTACAGAGCCAAACATTCTCCATATCAGCAATAATGCTCTTTCACTTTCTTAAGTTGTGTGTTTACTGGAGTAGCACTTTTTAATTTCTTTCAAGAACTTTTCCTTTGTGTTCACAACTTGGCTAATTGTTTGGCCTATCTTGGCTTTCAATATGTTTTCTTCACTTTTGGAGTTAAAATGAAAGATGTGCAACTCTTCCTTTTACTTGAACACTTAAAGACCATGCAGGGTTATTAATTGGCATAATCCCAATATTGTGTGTCTCAGAGAATAGTGAGGCCAAGGAGAGAGAGAGAGAGATGGGAGAGGGAATGGCTGGTAGGTGGAGCAGTCAGAACACACACAACACACACACAACATGTATTGGCTAAGTTTGCTGTCTTATATGGGCATGGTTCATGGCACCTGAAAACAATTATAATAGTAACATCAAAAATCACTGATCACAGATCTCCATAACAAAGATAACAATAATGCAAAAGTTTGATATATTATAAAAATTACCCATGACACAAAGACATAAAATTAGCAAATGCTATTGGAAAATGGCACCAATAGACTTGCTTTAATACAGGGTTGTCAATAAGCTTTCAATTTGTAAAATCTGTTGTATATGTGAAGTGTGATAAAGTGAAACACAATAAAATGAAGTATGCTTGTAGTCATGTCATTTGCTCTTTGGTAAACATCTGAGAATGGAGAGGGAGAGGGAGAAATGGGTAAAGAATGTAAATTTGTAGAAACTTGATTAAATTTGTAGAAACTTGATTAAGGAATCAAGCTCTCTGCAATCTTGTAGTTCTGCAACATATTCCTGCCTTCTGCAATAACTTGTTGTCAGGGCCTTGTGGTTGCTGAAGTTCTATGAAGTTTCATCAGTCTACTTCATAAATATCTTCCCTAGGAAGAAGTATTATCTTAGCATCCTGCATTGTATATTAAGGCAATTACCACTCATCTACCTGCCGTCTCCCAAAAATATATTGAAATTTAGAGTCACATTTTATATAATATAATTTATTAGGTACATAAGTTAAATGTATTAAGATGCAAATATTGTGATCTCGAGGAGGAGCCTACAAGTCAGGAGAACAAGTTCTGTGATGACAAGTAAGTCATCTGGACTGCTGTACTTTTCTCTTTAGGTAAAAAAGTTTATCTGCTTCCACTTGACTGAAACATTGTGAGGTTGAGTTAATCTTAGGGAAAACTGACTTGTAGGCTCCTCCTCAAGATCACACATAACATGAAGTAAGGTAAAACTGTGTTACATGATTCAAAACCATAGGGTTTTGTTCATCATTTATATACTATTTTCCCCTGGATTCTTATATGAGAGTCAAAGGAATATAGAAATATAGCTTTTGACACTAATCTTATTTTCGTGATAAGTAGATCTTACCATATTTTACTTAACAGTTAAAATGGTTCAAATCAAATGGGAACATTTCAAAAGGAGATTGTATATAAACATATCAGTTCTTCACAACTTGATCTGCAGGTTCAGTACAGCCTCAATCAAAATCTCAGCAAGTTATTTTGTGGATATCAGCTAACTGATCCTAAATTTTATATGGAAAGGCAAAAGACTGAGAATATCCTACATAGTATTGAAGGAGAAGAACAAAGTTAGAGGATGACAATACCCGACTTCAAGATTTACAATTAAGCTACAGTAATCAAGACAATTTGGTACTGGCAAAATAATAGACAAATAGATCAATGGAACAGAATAGCCCAAAAATAGATCTGCATAAATATAGTCAACTAAGCTTTGACAAAGAAACAAAGGTAATTGATGCAGCAAAGATAATTTTTTTCAATAAATGGTGCTGGAATAACTGGATATTCAGATGCAAAAAAAAAAAAAAAAAAAAGGAATCTAGACACAGACCTTATACTCTTTAAAAAAAATTAACTGAAAATGGATCATGGACCTAAGTGTAAAATGTGAAACTATAAAATATCTAGAAAACAACACAGAAACTCTAGATGACATTGGATATAGCAATGACTTTACATACAACACCAATGGCAAAATCCATTGAAGAATTGATAAACTGGAGTTTATTAAAATTAAAAATTTCTGCTCTACAGAAGAATGTCAAAACAATAATAAAAAAAAGAAACAAACCAAGATTTGGGAGGAAATATTTCCAAAAACAGTATTTCTGAGAAAGTGTTGTTTAAAAAAAAAAATTATATATATATATATATATATTCACACAAAGAACATTCAAACTCAACAATAAGACAACAAATAACCCAATTAAACATGGGCCAAAGTTCTGGATAGACACCACACAAATATTATATGGATGCAAATAATCATATTAAAATATGCTCCACATCAAATGTCTTCATGGAAATGCAAATTAAAACAAGATACTATTAGCTACCTATTAGAATGGTCAAATGTCAGAACACTGACAACACCAAATGCTGGCAAGGATGTGGAGCAACAGGAACTCTCATTTATCACTGGTAGATGTACAAAATAATAGAGCCACTGTGCAAGTTAGTTTGGCAGTTTCTTACAAAACTAAATGTACTCTCACCATACTTTCCAGCCACAGCAGTGTTTGATATTTACCCAAAGAAATTGAAAACTTATGTCCTACCTACATAATTATAGTAGCATTATTCATAAGTGCCAAAACTTGTAAGCAATTAAGTTGCCCTTCAGTAGAAGAGTGGAAAAACTGTGGTAATTCAGATAATGAAATATTATTTGGTGCCAAAAAGAAATGAGCTATAAAGCCATGAAAAGACATGGAGGAAACTTATGTGCATATCACTAATTGAAAGCCAATTTGATTGTACACTTTAATATAACACTGCATGTTAACTATATGGAATTAAAATTTTAAAAAAGAAAAAAAAATAAAATAAAATGCAAATATTTAAGAGTATAATTTGATGACTTCTGAAAAATATAGTCACATCACTATGACTGAGACACTACATAGAATATTCCATCACATCAGCATAACTTTGTGGTCAATCACCATCGTCTACCCCAACATAAACAATCACCAATCAGTTTTATATTATTGTTCACTAGTTTTGTCTGTGTTAAAAAATAAAATTCTGGGGTGCCTGAGTCACTCAATCGGTTAAGCTTCCTACTCTTTTTTTTTTAACTTTATTTTTTATTTTTTAAAATTTACATCCAAATTAGCATATAGTGAGTCAATGATTTCAGAAGTAGATTCCTTAGTGCCCCTTACCCATTTAGCCCATCCCCCCCCCACAACCCCTCCAGCGCCCCTCAGTTTGTTCTCCATATTTATGAGTCTCTTCTGTTTTGTCCCCCTCCATGTTTTTATATTATTTTTGTTTTCCTTCCCTTATGTTCATCTGTTTTGTCTCTTAAATTCCTCATATGAGTGAAGTCATATGACTTTTGTCTTTCTCTGACTGACTAATTTCACTTAGCCTAATACCCTCCAGTTCCATCCACATAGTTGCAAAAGGTAAGATTTCATTCTTTTTGATTGCCGAGTAATACTCCATTATATATATATACCACTTCTTCTTTATCCATTCATCCATCGATGGGCATTTGGGCTCTTTCCATACTTTGGGTATTGTTGATAGTGCTGCTATAAACATGGGGGTGCATGTGTCCCTTCGAAACAGCACACCTGTATCCCTTGGATAAATGCCTAGTAGTGCAATTGCTAGGTCGTAGGGTAGTTCTAGTTTTAGTTTTTTGAGGAACTTCCATACTGTTTTCCAGAGTGGCTGCACCAGCTTGCATTCCCACCAACAGTGCAAAAGAGATCCTCTTTCTCTGCATCCTCGCCAACATATGTTGTTGTCTGAGTTGTTAATGTTAGCCATTCTGACAGGTGTAATGTAGTATCTCATTGTGGTTTTGATTTGTATTTCCCTGATGATGAGTGATGTTGAGCATTTTTTCATGTGTCAGTTGGCCATCTGGATGTCTTCCTTGGAGAAGTGTCTGTTCATGTCTTTTGCCAATTTCTTCACTGGATTCTTTGTTTTTTGGGTGTTGAGTTTGATAAGTTCTTTATAGATTTTGGATACTAACCCTTTATCTGATATGTCATTTGCAAATCTCTTCTCCCATTCTGTAGGTTGCCTTTTAGTTTTGATGATTGTTTCCTTTGCTGTGTAGAAGCTTTTTATTTTGATGAGGTCCCAGTAGTTCATTTTTGCTCTTGTTTCCCTTGCCTCCAGAGACGTGTTGAGTAAGAAGTTGCTGCAGCCAAGGTCAAAGAGGTTTTGCCTGCTTTCTCCTCGAGGATTTTGATGGCTTCCTGTCTTACATTGAGGTCTTTCATCCATTTTGAGTTTATTTGTGTGTGTGGTGTAAGAAAGTGGTCCAAGTTCATTCTTCTGCATGTCGCTGTCCAGTTTTCTCAGCACCACTTGCTGAAGAGACTATCTTTATTCCATTGGATATTCTCTCCTGCTTTTTCAAAGACTAGTTGGCCATACATTTGTGGGTCCATTTCTGGGGTCGCTATTCTGTTCCATTGATCTGAGTGTCTGTTCTTGTGCCAGGACCATACTGTCTTGATGATTACAGCTTTGTAGTATAGCTTGAAAGCTTCCTACTCTTGATTTTGGCTCATGGTTCATGGGATCAAGACAGCACTGGGCTGTGCACTGATAGTGCAGAGACTGCTTGGAGTTCTCTCGCTCCCTCACTCTCTCTGCTTCTCCTCTGCTTGTGTATTCTCTCTCTCCTTCTCAAAATAAATAAATAACCATGAAAAAATAAAATAAACTTCTGTAATATGAACTCATTTCAATCTGTTTATTTCATCAAGCAGAATGTTTTTGAGAAATGTCCACATTGTATGTATCAGTAGTTCATCAATGAAACTTAAAAAAACAAAACAAAACAACAAACGTATAGATGTTTTCAGTGCCATCAAAATAAGTATAGGTACTATATTATCCTCCTCCCTCCCTCCCTTCCCCCCACCACTCTATAGACAATTTCCAAGATCCTAAAAGCAGAATCATCTGGAATAATAGGAAATATATTCTATTACCACTTATCCTTGTTCTTCTTCCTGGATTTGTTCCAAGATGAGGTAAAAGATAAAAAAAAAATGTGTCCAACACATCGTATTATTTAATTAACCTGAGTATAATTGATTTACATCAAAGACATGTATTTAAGTGTTCATAAAATATATTTATAATCACTATGAATTCATTGTTATCTTAATCTGACTTGTTATTGAAAATTCTGAAATTTGTAATACTCTGCATCTAACAAAAAGAACTTGGTTAGAAATTTCCAGATTTCAAAATGCAAATCTCAGCTGTGATGAAGTTTCTTCCATTAATGACAGAAAACAGTGGTGAATTTCATGTTGGGCACAAATTTAGGGGCAAGGGTAATGGAGTCACTGTCTTTGAATTGTGAGGTATCTATAGGGTTTTGTGTACATTGTCCTCAGAAAGAGATGAACTGCTTGGTTCTTCTAATATCTAATATCTCAGTAAAATTGAAAGAACCAGTCAAACTCTTGTTTTAAATTTAAAAACAGATAATAACATCTGTGGACCATTAATCATGATCCTCTGGAATTTTTATTTTTCAGCTTGTGATCAAATTCATGTCTCAAGAGAGGTTTATATAGAGAAAAAATTGAAGGTATTAATCTTGACAAAAAATGGTTGTTGGTGAGAAGGAGAAGGTAGCTTGGAGATAGGGATAATTTATTCAGGGAAAAATATTATAATTTTAAATATGATGAATATTAACAAAATAGCATAGAACACAGAAATGATAGGATTTCTTATGTAACCTGGCAGAGTTTCTAGGAAACAATTTAAAGAATAGAGGAACATTTTTTTGAATTGCATTAAAGATGAACACACAACTGTTACAAATTGATAAGGTTTTAAATTGACTATGCATTTCTGTTTTACCCTTAAAGTAGTTTGTAACCTTAATAATGAAGCACAATTGATTTGAAAATATAAGTGACTGTATTTATTGCTCCTTATTTAGCTTTCATCTGGCAGTATGGTATTCAAATAATAGGCTACAATAATAGGTAAAATTTAGATCGAAGTTAGTAAAAAGAAAGACTACTACCTACCTCTAAGATCAATTTTCTGAAATTTGATATTTTTATGGTTTATAGCATGCCCAATAATTGAGTGTTAGTTAACAGTGAGTTAAGAAAATTGTTCTGCAATTTCATTTTATTTCAAAGATAATTTCTTTTGGTTGGAAGCAGAGGATATTTCCCAGATAAGTTCTGTTCCCCAATAGATAAAAAGAAAATATCTCACTCTGCTTAAATTGCCATAGGGCCACTTATTTATGTATTGACTTTTACATTTTTGTTACAGTGCTTTGTTTTTTTAATTGTTAGTATATCATGAATAAGTAATGACATTCAGCTCATAAAACTTACATATAAAGTTATTACTACTAAGTAGGCTAAATTTGCATTTTTTTAATTATTCAGGTTGCTTACAAATGTAAATGACATTTTAAGTATTAATGATATTGATGTGACTACAGTGCAATATTTTTTTCCAAGGAAAATATCCCACTTATTTACAGGATGAAAAATGAGGGCTCTTAGAGCTTTTGTGGGTGTTTAGAATATAAAGATCTCAAATGTTCATGTGAAAGATTCATCAAGTATATCTTGTAAGAGATGGATACATAAACACTTTATAGAGAATCATTTACTTGAATAATTATTGCATTTCTTTAATTCAATACAATAAAAACTCTTTTCCCTCTTGATGACTTTTCCTTAAGAGACAATTAGGCCATTGAAGGGATATTTGCATATCAAAGAAATAGCTCTATTAAAGTAAATTAAAATACTCCTGATAGTGATGTCCTCATACCAGATTTACAATTTCACATTTCAGTCCAGCTGCACTGTGTTAAGAAGAAACTACATAAGGCAAAATTACCTAGTGAATACTAGTGAAGAAACTATTGCAGTGGTCCAGTTAAGAGATGATGATAAATTGAACTATGATTATGGCAGTAGAAATGGCAAGATATGTCTAGATTAAAGAAATGTTCGGGGAGTAAATCTACACTCCTTGCCATATAAGCAAAGAGTGAAATAGGCAGATATAAAATCAAGATTTCTAGTTCTGTAAAAAATGCCATTGGAATCTCAATAGGGATTGCATTGAATCTATCCTTAGATAGCTTTGGTAGTATTTACATATTTACATACTAAGTCTTCTACCTGTAAACACGGGATAACTTTCATGTATGTGTCCTCTTCCGTTTCTTTCATCAATGTCTTACAGTCTATTTTTTAAAATTAAACTAAAATTTTTATTTATGTTTTTCAAAGGTGGTATTATAGGTGATTTTCACTTTTTTGTTGTTGTTGTTTCAAGTTTTTATTTAAATTCTAGTTAGTTAGGGGCTCCTGGGTGGCTCAGTTGGTTAAGTGACCAACTTTGGCTTAGGCCATGATCTCACAGTTCATGAGTTCGAGCCCCGCATTGGGCTCTGTGCTGATAGCTCAGAGCCTGGAGCCTGCTTGAGATTCTGTGTTTCCCTCTCTCTCTGCCCCTCCTTCCCTTGTGCTCTCAGAAATAAATAAATGTTAAAAAAATTTTAAAAATTCTAGTTGGTTAACACACAGTGTAATATTGGTTTCAGGAGTAGAATTTGGTGATTCATCACTTACATATAATACCCAGGGCTCATCACAAGTTCACTCCTTAATGTCCATCAACCACTTAGCACCTTCTCCCACCCACCTTCTCTCCATCAACCCTCAGTTTGTTCTCTAAAGCTAAGAGTGTCTTATGGCTTGCTCCTTTTTTTTTCTCCTCCTTCCCCTATGTTTATCTGCTGTGTTTCTTAAATTCCGCATATGAGTGAAATCATGTGGTATTAATCTTTCTTGACTGACTCATTTCACTTAACATAATATACTCTAGCTCCACCCACGTTTTTGTAAATGGCAAGATTTCATTCTTTTTTGATGGTCGAGTAATATTCTATTGTATATACATACACCACATCTTTTTTATCCATTCATCAGTTGATGGATATTTGGGTTCTTTCCATAATTTGGCTACTGTTGATAATGCTACTATAAATGTCAGAGTGCATGTGTCCTTTCAAATCAGTATTTTTGTATCCTCTAGATAAATACCTAGTAGTGTAATTCCTGGGTCATAGGGTAGTTCTATTTTTAGTTTTTTGAAGAACCTCCGTACTGTTTTCCAGAGTGGCTGCACCAGTTTGCATTCCCACCAACAGGGTAAGAGAGTTCCCCTTTCTCCACATGCTTGCCGACATCTGTTGTTTCCTGTGTTTGTATTACAGTTCTTTAGAGTAAACAAATAACTGGAGAAGAGGCACTTCAAGAATTCAAAACTTTATGTGGTAGAAATAAAGATAAATCTAAAGTAAAATGTAAATCTTCTAATAAAGGTATGGTTGAAGCTCCGATCACTGAATCATCTACTGATCACTCAATCAGTGGAAATAATTGTACACTGGAGGCAGAGAAACCTTTGATGAGAAGGTTACCTTTGACCCTCGGTGTTAAAGATGAACAGCAGTAGGAGACAAGGAGAGAAAGCAATTTAAAAAGAACAACAGACACAAGAACTCAGACTGGAAAAAGACAAGACACAGATCAAGGATAAGAGATGTGGTTTGGATTTAGGTTATAAAGTATTGTGAAGGTAGCAGAACTACCATAACACCATCTACCAAAAAGGTAGCCAAAATATTAGCATCTAAATCCATTACATCCTCCTTTGTCTCCTACCATAACATATGCAATTAACAAAGTGATGATTCTAATTTTCTTCCAAATTTTCAAATAAAAGTTCCACATTTCACCCAAAATATAGTACCTTCAAAATATCAAACAGGCATTTTGTTTTAATTAGTTAGATTGTTATCCATCCTCAACTACCAGTGTAAAATTTAATACCTCCTGATATTTCAAAGAAGGCGAGATACAGGCTTTTCAAATCCTCACTTTCACTATGTTATATTAAAGACTGTTATTTATCTTCTAGTTTACAGAGTAAATTAAGTCTTTAATCCATTGTTTTCTATTTAGCATGAAACCCAACAGTTTAAATGTGTTTCTGCAAATAATTTTCAAATGCACTGACAAGAAATAAAGATCAAATGCAAGTTTATGGATACTAAAAATACATACAAAATATATGTAATAATTAGTTACCAACATATGAAGAAATAGCTCATTAAAGAGCTGCTGGAAAATAACCTGCTCAGAAATAATTCACTTTAATATATTACTGATTTTTAAAATGCTTCCTCTCTCATTCTTTATTAATGGGGATATTTGCATTCAAATAGAGATCATTTGTTTTTAGGAATTCATCTGCTCCTGCTGTTTATTTTCCACCTACTATTCAATCCTCGGTTTATAGCACAGGCATCGGTAGCAGTGAAAATGATTAGGATGTCACTAAAGTTTATGCCTTCAGGTGAGAAATATGGTACATTTTGAGTGCAGTATCACTGGGAAACTAATGTTGTATTCATTTAAATTGTTTCAAATTAAAATAAGATGGACTGAGAAATTTAAAGAGAATGATTCATTGTTTTATGTGAACTGGTATATTTCTGTATGGTATATATAGCTTTTCCCAACATGCCACCTGTTCTCCAGAAGTATAATCACAATATGATAGACATGCTAAAATAATTGCCTTAGAAAACCCACAAATTGCAGAGCTATAAGATCAACATGTTGACAGTACCATTCTATTGTGCTATTGTACATGTAAATCCCTGTTTATGGGATTGGGAATTACTATTTACTGGAGGTGAATGTAAATTAATCAAAGTAATTCTGCACAGTGTTGATATATAGAGACTTTACATATTACCTATTTGTCAGAATGTAGACTATTATACTTCCTGTGTCTGTAATCGGTGGAGATTTAAGTTCATGGAGGGAAAATGTGACTAGGGCTGTATGTTGTATTGCCTTGTGACAAAGCCAAATGTTACAATGTGTTCCATTTCAAGTGCAAAGCTACTAATCTAATGAAAATGTTACTGTTCTAGGCAATATGTTCTTAGTGTTATTGTAGAATACAATGGAAATGCCTACATTAATATTATTTGGCCAGAAAGAACGACAGCTAGAGAATTTAGAATTCTGATCAAGTGTGGTGTTCCGAAAAAAAAATCAGCAAAACAGAACATGGTTCTGCTAAGTTGAAGAAAAATAAAGTGCTGTGGGGTGGAGAGCATTTGAAATAGGATAGGTCATACAGTAGATAGGGTATGCCTCCAGCTTTAGATAAGAAGTGTATTTTCAAGGACAGAAAGAAAACGAATTCTGCTTGCAATCAGTTCTCAAAATTTTGGTAAGAGATTGTTTAAAGTAAAAAAAAAATACTCAAACAAAAATTTTGCGTCAACTCAATCAGAAAATGAATAGCAGATCCATTTGTTTGGATGTGCAGGTCACATATTTAGCATTAAATTCTCTCTCTCTCTCTCTCTCTCTCTCTCCTTTCTCTCCGCCCCTCTCTTGTTTCATCTCTAGTTTAGTTCCCTTTGGGAAGAAAATCCCTTACCTTTTTCTTACATTAGAAGAATTTATCTGTAAATACCTTCTTTCAATTTGAAGTGTATCACAAGAAGAGGCAATGTCTCTTCTAAGTTTATTCTTAGAACAGTCTTTTTCCAGCTGTAATTTATGACCTCACTGCTGGGTTATAAATCAAATGAATGGGTCTTGACCAGCAGTTTAGGTGATTATATTATTGAAATAAAATACAAAATAACATATCAGGATATATGACAAATAATGATAATGATTATACCATGAATATTTTGTTTCAGTGTTTGCATGTGAGTGTGTTCATATATATTAGAGGGATTATAATATAGTACATGTTGTTTTTATTATAGGTCATGGTCAGAATTATGCCCCTCTGAATATCATAGCCAAATGTTACAGGGATTCATCTTCCCCGTGCCTAGGGTGACTGGTATGACGGTCCGTTTTTTTCCTCTTTCTACACTGATGACTTCCTTCCCAACTGCAGATAGGTTCACGAGTCTGTTTAGTATCTCATTTTATCTCTGCGCGTCCTACCATCTCCATGCAGCCTCTTTACACTTAGCTGTGGAGAGTCTGTGCCGCAAGGGCTCTGGGTTATTTTCTGGGTTATCTACCCTGATGTGGATGTTATCTAGTTGGATCCGTGGGGCAAAGTGAGCTTGGTGTGTTCCAACTCTGCCATCTTCCCATTTATATAAAATGTAACGTACATATTACAATTCTATATGTTGTGTATGTATATATAAATATAAATGTAGAATTTGGAATTTTAAACACTAAATTAATATTAGCAATCTACTTAGGGGAACATGGGTAGCAATGGGATTGGAAAGGATGTAGAGAAGACTTCCACTGATTCTATAATCCATTATTTATTTAAAAATAAAGGAAATTTAGGGCACCTGGGTGGCTCAGTTGGTTAACGTCCACCTCTAGATTTTCGCTCAGGTTATGATCTCACAGTTTGTGACTTCGAGCCCCTAGTCAGGCTCCATACTGACAGAGTCTGCTTGGGATTCTCTCACTTTCTCTCTCTCTCTCTCTCTCTCTCTCTCCCTCTTATCCCCTCAAAGTAAATAAATAATAAAGGAAAAAATATAAAATATAAAATAAAATATATAAAGGAAATTAAATATATAAAATATTAATATTTGATAGAGATGGGTGCCACTGTACATTGATATATTGTATTATATTATATCATATCATATTTATTTTTGTTTGAAAATTTCAGTAAAAAATGTTAGAAAATAAGAACGCAGCAAAGACACAGGGAAAACTAATAGTTACTGGCAAAGTGATGTGGCATTCACCACTTAAGTTATGCCCTTCAACACACAATCTTAAATTCTATTGACTTCAAGAGGGAGCATATACTCACACCTCAAGGAAAGTTTTATTTCGAGGGAGTAAGATACTTGTGACAAATAATAGAAAATTATTCTCTTAGGGAATAGCATGGAAGTCAGGGTGACAGCTGAATAACCTACTATTTGTTTTCTAACAGTGTTTGGGATTACACCAGGCATCTATATTTTTAGGGACAGAAAATTTAGTGATACTGTGTGGTGCTGCCTAGGGCATAATCAGCAGTAGAAGTGATGTATAGAGCACATTTAAGGAGGTGGGCTGTGACTGCAATTAGGTGAAAATAGTTTCATTTTCAGGCCAAGTGTGAAGATACCAGATAATCACAGACTCTTTTACACATTTCAAGTTTTACACTTCACAATTTGATTGAGAAGAATATTAGGGGGGAAAAAAAAGAATGCATTACTTCAATTACTTACCTGTTTATTTTTTTCCTTTCTTTTCTCTACTAAACTCCAGAAGTGATTATGCACATATGGCAAAGACAAAAAAGAATATTTGGATAAACTTAAAACGCTAGTGAGGAAAGATTGGAACAAAGTACCGGGAGATTTAATCTACTATTCAGTGGATTTAAAAACTAAAAGCATGTGTGTGTGCACATTCACACACATGCAGACACACAAATTTTTACAAAAGCAGTTTAACATAATCTCTTCAAAATGGTCCTCTCTAGTTCTAGAAAAATGGGACAAATAGATACTTTCAAGAATTTCTCTTCTCTAGGATTTTTGGTGTGATTTCAAGAATCTTTATTAAACATTTATATTTGCCCTATATCTGTATGCCTGATCGGTCAATGACAGGAAAAATTTTTATCAAACAATTTAGGAATATGTTGGAACATGGATATGGTTTCTTTAATCAGTAAATGTTCTGCAGGACCAGATGGGTCCTCTCCCTTTCATAGTATATGTACAGAAACCTTGGAAATGAGATAGCCCTGTTAAATCTTATAGGAGAAATCTGATTTTGTTGAGGTTAAAACCTGAATGGTATGGTAAAAAATCTGTGAGGTATTTTTTATCTTAATAGGAGATATTGACCCTCACATCTGTAATCACTCTTTTTAAAACTCTTTAACACATGAATCCCATGATTAGCAAAGTTTGAGAACTAGACCCACACCTTCGTTCTAAGATTTAAAAAAACATCATCTTTGTCTAGTAGACAAAATTTTTAATTCCTAAAGGTTTTGTATAAAAATGGTTATATAGAGGTAGTTATCATTTATAACCAATGTATACATTTTTATCAATTTTTCACTTTGAATAAATTGAGAAAACACACCAGAATCAGTTATGGTGATCATTTATATTACTATTTGAGATCTACTTATTGTCTTTGAAAGGTTCTTAATTTCATGTGGACAAAATACACATTTAAGCACATGTGTAAGTATGTTAAAAGTTTAGTTGGAGGGAAATTTCTGGGCCTAGACTTTGGATTTCATATTTAGTATATAGTGTTTGTACCCTTAAAGTTTTCCCTAAATCAGAAGTAAGGGTTTTATGAAGCATCAACACTTGTGTATTCATGGGAAAGAATGGCGAAGCTGTTTGAATCAATAAATAATTATTGTATATGTAATCTTGAATTGTCTTTATGTCTTTGAGCAGTGATTGGCTTTATCATTGACAAGAAAAGAAAGAAGAAAGAAAGAAAGAAAGAAAGAAAGAAAGAAAGAAAGAAAGAAAAGGAAATTTCTCATTCATACTACCTCTTCCATTTCTTACATGGGTGATCTCATCTATGCTCATAATACCATTTCAAACATGACTATTCTAAAATATGTATGTCCCAACCAGTTATCTTAATTACAGAAACTCACATTCCAGCTGTCTACTTGATATCTCCACTTAGAGATCTCATAAAAGTCAAAATGTACATCCAAAATTAAACTCTTAATTCTTAAACAACACACACACACATTCCCACACAGTGCAACACACACACAGATAAAAACAAACCTGTTTATACCTAAGCCTTCACCATCTAAGTCAATGGCCACCACCACTTCAGTGCTGAGGCTGGAAACAGGAGTCATTTTACCTTATTCTGCACATGCAACCCAATAGTAGCTCATACCGATTCTAACTGAAAACAGTGTCAACTTCACAACAGCTGCCTATCTCCATTGTCAGGTGCTTAGTCTTTATGTCTCTTCACCATAAAGCAGTAACTCCCTTACTGATCTCTCAGAAGGTTAAATTTTTTTGTCCCCTTCTTTTGCTCACTTTTTGCCAGAGCAGCTAATTATTTCACTATTTCATTAAATTATTAATGAATTTTTATATGAATAATTTTAATGAATGAATTATTAATTATTTCATTAAAGTATAAATCTGATTGATTTATACTTTATTAAGAATTGCTTACAATCCTTAAATGTCTGCTGATCACACTTGAACCTAGTCTTTGACACTCTTAATGATATTGGGCAAAATTTTTGCCTATTTCTCTGTGCTTCAGACTTGCTGGTATGTTTTAAGTTTTTAGAAATGCAATGTATTTTAGATCTCAGAGCTTCTGCAGGTAGCTTTCCCCCTTCCCCTGATCTTTTATGGATCCATCTCATGATTTGGTCTCTGTGGCAGTGAAACTTTCTCAGATGGTCTTTTCCTAATGAGTCTATCCAAAGTAGGTCCTTACATTTTTTCTCAAACTGATTTCCAGCATATATCCCATAACTCACTTATTACAATTGGTAATTAATTTATGTCTGTTCACATGGTTTGTTGATATTTTCATATCTCCCAGTAAAATTAATCTATGTAAATACTGAGGCCATATTTCTTTTATTTATCCATGTTTCTGGCTCATAACAGAGATCCTGGCTGCAAAGTATAGGGATGATCGTTATTTGTTGAATGGATCAATAAATGTCTTTTTTGATGCATGATTTAATGACTTGCCAATTTGTTAAACGTTTTAATGTAAAAATATAAAACTATTTTTGGCTCCGAGAGCCTTATATGCTACATATTATTTATAATTACCTGCCATCTATTAGCATAGCAAATATGATACACAAAAAAGGAATTTGAGATGAGTTAGAGTCAATAGATTTACCTGTGGAGACTATATTTGAAAGTAGAACACATATATGTGTGAGCACCTGGAAATTCAGAAGACTAGAACTTACCTTGTCCTGTGCGTTAATAATTCAATATTTTGCATTCTTACACAGGGCAAACTCTTTACCCATAGAATACTTAAAGAATGCAAACTAGCTCTGCTAAGACACAGGGGATTCTTCCATGATTAGGCAGCATCTGATTAGAGCTGATTATAACTTGCCCGTTCTTCCTTTTCACTTCCCCTCCTACCTCTTACTTCCCCTCCTCTACTCTCATCAGATACAAATATGGATCAGCCCGAAGGTGTTGGACCACATGGCTGGTAAACAGCAGTAATCAACAGAAGCCTCATTATTGCTCTAGAATCAGCTGCCTGCTGTGGTTTAACCAAGTAATCTTCCCTCAATAATCAAGAGATTAGTGCAGCTTTTCTTTAACCACGATATGAGTTTATATTTGTCCTCTACCCATGCCTTCTCATTACTCCCACTAATTGCACAATAACTAATGTTCTATTAAATTTCTGTTACATGGACTCCCCAGTCCTGTCTCTTTTTCTGGTAAACTTTCATAACCGTGGTGAAGTTTCACAATATTATAGACATGTATTGTCATCTTTTCACCAAATACCTTTCTCAAAAAGAGGAACTTGATTTCCATCTGCGGATCTACTCATCCAGTTTGCTGTATCTAGCTCAATGAAGAACAACAGTGACACGCCTACACATTTCCTTTTGTATCCCCGTGTTACCATTCTCAAAGATGTAATGGACCATTTCAGGTTTGTTGAATTTATGTTTAGGGTGCTTAGAGAATAACACAGGTTAATATTGCTAAATGATCCTGAAAGATCATTCTCTCTCTCTCTCTCTCACACACACACACACACACACACATACACACATCTGTCCAGGTGAATAACAGTTAAACTTACTAATCCCTATTTCACTTCACTTCTATGCCTAAACCTGGATGTAGGTGATTCAGAACCTTTAGAAATGCATCAACTATTGTCTTGATCAAAGGAGAAATCGTAAGTCAACATATATTAGGTAATCTTATAAGGGTAAATTTTCTTATATCCAGAATAGTGTTTTCAGATATTGTCTTTAGATTCTTTATCCTAAGAATTTGTTATCTGGCAGACTAAAATTAGCAATTAAACTGGTAAGAACAGACACTATTACTGGATCCTAAGCCAGAGGCATCATAATTCCAGACTTCAAGTTATATTACAAAGCTGTAGTGTTCAAGACAGTATGGTACTGGCCCAAGAACAGACACAAAGATCAATGGAACAGAATAGAAAATTCAGAAATGGATCCACAACTATATGGTCAACTGATCTTTGACAAAGCAGGAAAGAATCTCCAATGATTCTTGGATCTCCAATCCAAAAGATAGTCTCTTCAAAAATATGGTGTTGGGAAAACTGGACAGCAACCTCCAAAACAATAAAACTACACCATTTTCCTACACCATATACAGAAATATATCCAAAGTGGATGAAAAGTGAATGTGAGACAGGGAACCATCAAAGTCCTAGAGGAGAACACAGACACTAATCAGTCGTAGCAACTTCTTACTATATATGTCTCTGGAGGCAAGGGAAATAAAAGCAAAAATGAACTGTTGGGACTTCCTCAAGATAAAAACTTCTACACAGAGAAGGAAACAATCAACAGAACTAAAAAGCAGTCTATGAAATGGGAGATGATATTTGCAAATGACACGTCTAATCAAGTGTTAGTGTCCAAAATCTATAAAGAACTTAGCAAACTCAACACCCCAAAAACAAATAACCCAGTTAAGAAATGGGAAGATGACATAAATAGACATTTTTCCAAAGAAGACATACAGATGGCAAACAGACACATGAAAAGATACTCAACATCGCTCATTATCAGGGAAATACAAATCAAAACTACAATGCAATTTTATCTCACACCTGTCAAAATGGCTAAAATTAACACAGAAAACAACAGAGGGTGGTAAGGATGTGGAGAAAGGGGAACCCTCTTAACACTGTTCGTAGGAATGCAAACTAGTGCAGCCACTCTGGAAAACAGTATGCAGGTTCTTCAAAAAGTTAAAAATAGAACTGCCCTACCATCCAGCAATTGTACTACTAGGTATTTATCTAAAGTATACAAAAATGCTGATCCAAAGGCATACATGAACCCCAATGTTTATAGCACCATTATCAACAATAACCAAATTATGGAAACAACCCAAATGGCCATCAACTGATGAATGGATAAAAAAGATATGGTGTATGTATACAATGGAATATTAGTCATCAAAAAGAATGAAATCTTGCCATTTGAGACAATGTGGTTGGAGCTTGAGTATATTATGCTAAGCGAAGTAAGTCAGTCAGAGAAAGACACATACCATATGATTTCACTCATATGTGGAATTTAAGAAATAAAACAGATGAACATAAGGGGGTAAAAAGACAGCAGCAAGCCATGAAACAGATTCTTAACTATACAGAAGAAACTGAGGGTTATTGGAGGGGAGGTGGGCTTTGGGGATGTGTTAAATGGGTGATGGGTATTAAGGAGGACACTTGTGATGAGCACTGGGTGTTATATGTAAGCGATGAGTCACTGAATTCTACACCTGAAGCTGGTATTACACCATATGTTAACTAACTGGAGTTTAAATAAAAAATTGAAACTATAAAAAAATAAAATAAAATTAGGATTAAAAATCTAGTGATTTCTATTTATATAAAATTAGTGAATTCTATTTATATAAAACTTTCTGAATCAATGTTTTGTGAATCAATGGAAGGAAATGTTGGGAGGTTTATTTCATTTGTGTCTTAGAGCTGTACTCAAAGTAAATACTGGTTAAATGAAGTTTTCCATAATAAATTAAAAAAAAAAAGTTTAGAAATGACAACGTCAGAGTCCTACTAATTCAAGTTTAATTAAAGGGCGCCTTGAGGCTGTTTTTATTTTTTAGTGTTCATTAAATATCTATACAATACATATAAAAAACTAAGAGGAAAAATTTATTCTTATGTGTTCCCATTCACATATACTTGGAATTCTATTAAAGTAAGCATAATGCAAAAATTCCCACAAACACTTTCTTAATAATAGATAATATTTTTGGAACACTTTATACTATATACTCTTTAAAGGCTTTATGTATTAACTTAGGGTACAGTTTTAAGTGGCAAAGCTGGGTTTCAGTCTTATGCAATTGAATTCCAGAGCCACTAGGCTCCACCTGTTAGTACTATAATTAGATTTCCTCTGTCATATAAGTGCTATTATATATTACTATGAATTTCGCATTCCATAACCAGATAGTACTTCTTAGTCATATGTACTGTTGGGTTATTTACTTAAATGATAGGTAATAGGAGAATGGTTAATAATAATAATAATAATAATAATAAAACAGTATCAGAGAGACCTGCATTGGAATTCCAGCCTTACTGGAATTACAGTGAAATTTGCAACAAGTTACTGAAACTCTCTAATCCTCAATTTTTTTTTCATTAGGAAAATGGAAAGAATAGTATCTCTTTTCATTTGTGTAAGTACCACAAAATTAGATAAGAGAATATAGGTATATTCCTGGTATTTGAAGAGTTTAAGAAATAAAAATTACTAATGTATCATTTATAGTAATTGTGATTTAACTAAATATGTGTTTTCAGATTTTTAGCTCCAGAAATTTATATAGATAGATGATATAGATAGATGATATAGATATAGATAGATTATAGATATAGATATAGATATAGATATAGATATATAGTAAAGGGCAACTATCTGGGCTGAAGTGGAAGCATGAGAAAAGAGCTCTGCACTCTATTTCTAGTCTATTCCCATTGGCCACTGGTGAGTGAGTGTAGGTGTCCATGGGCATATCCACTAGCCACCCCCAGACTGCAATTTGAAAAGAACTCATCTGTGTAATTTCTCTTATTCTCTAAAGACTGTATGCTGTACTGAGATACTTATCCCACCCCCAACATTAATTCCTGATCATGTTTATATGACCTGTGGGTGGAGTTTCTTGAAGTAGCAGAACATGCAAAAGTCAAAATGGTGGTATGAGTTTCTTTATTTCAAATTTGTCATTTAAAAGTGAATAAAGTGATGAAGGACACTGACATTACTAGTATACCATGAATCATTGAAATGTAAGTAATATTGTTAAGTAAATCAGTACTTTATATTTCAATATTAAAAAAAGAAAGATATATTGTATTATTTTACCAACCAACCAAAGGTAAGCCACCTATCTCTCACCTTCCTCTTTACTTGCCAGAAAAGTGTTCAAATTTGAAGCAAAAATGTATCTCCAAAGGTATACAACCCAATTACGAGGTGCCTTGGTGGCTCATTCGGTTGATGGCTGAGTTAGTTGAGCACCTGACTCTTGATTTCAGCTCAGGACATGAACCTGGAGTCATGGGATCAAGCCCCGTGTCAAGCCCCACATCAGGCTCCACTCTGAGTGTGGAACCTGCTTGGTATTCTCTCTCCCCCTCTTCCACTGCCCCTTCCCCTGTTTGCTCTCTCTAAAATAAAAGAAAAAAATAATATTAAATGATAGATAGATAAAGTATACAACCTAATTTCATTACGACACATTAATAACAATACTGGTTATAGCATATTTTTTCATTATAATCAGAAAAAATCAAATTAGACAAGTATAACTCTATTCTAAATCACAATATATTTGAATTTAACACCTGAAAAAGACAGCTTCTTTTTTTTTTACTTTTCAAAATCATTTTGATGAATTTGTGTGTGTGTGTGTGTAGTTTGTCTTTCATTTCTTTTGAGGCAGATTTGTAGATGCTAAGAACAAACTCATAACAATGATAAGTTTATAGTTAATTTTTACTTTTTCTCATGTAGATATTTTCCTAATCAAGGCATGAGACATTCAGTGGGATCTATGCAATCAGTTTGCAGTACATAAGTAGATTTTTGCCTCTGACTGAAAACTTTCATTTTTTAGTACTGATATAAATTGATATTTCACTAAACTCAATAAATTGTCAAGCATATTGTGCATCGATGACAATAGGGTGGTACATTTTTGTAGCATCCTTTACTTGAGAATATATATAGCTATTAATCTTTACTTTTTTCTCACTGACATAAATGTAAGGCTTATATTATAAATCAATAGCATTTGGTGTCTGCACAACTCTCTTTTGTATTTTGATAATATTCACTATCAAAACAGTGAATTGTATTTGTATTTCGATAGTATTAGCTTGCACATTTTCTGTTACAGCCAATTTATATTCCTTAAGAGGTAGTTAATGCTCTGTAGTTTATATTCTCTTATCACTACTATATCAACCAGGGAATGGTTGATAAAGCTGACTTGTTATGTTTAAGCAGTTCTGGTGAGTTCAAAGTCTAAACTGTATTTTACTGAGTACTTACTATGTGCCAGAGGATGCAAGTGTATCCTTGATTTGGAGTATCTTCTGGTTGCATATGCTAGCTGAATAAATTCATAATAAATAGAATTTTAAAATTAAACTTGAGTATTTCAGATTCTGCATAGAGAACAACACCTAGAATGGAAGAGTTATTTCCTAATAAATAATGAATACAATATAAATATAAATATAGTTTACCTCTATATATTATTTGATGTTTGCAAAAACATCATCAGTAAAACGATAGATGCAAGGAAGTAAAAAGGGAGGAAGGGAGAGGGAAGGAAGGAGGAAAGAACAGAAGAAAAAAGAAAATATTTTCTATTTCTATTTATGTTACATTGGGTGAAGTGCTGCTTATAGACACAAAACTTGGATTCAAGTTCAACTCTTAACATTTTCATTACATTGGAGCAAAGTTAATACACAGACTCTTAGCCTCCAGTTTCTTACCTGTAAATGAGTATAATAGCAGTTATGTGAAAGATTTGGTGAAGTTCACAGAACACATATGAAATTCATTTATAATTATTTCCTAAGACTGATGGTTTATTTTTAAAGCCATGAACTCTTTCTTCATACAAGTTCTGATAGCCATGAGAGAAGATAATCTTATAGAAACAATTTCATAAAATTACTACAACTAACAACTGAAACCCACAGAAGCCAAAAATTGAATAAAATAGATTTGCATGTTTATGTGATTGTGTGCATTTCTGAGGACTTCTTGTGTTTTTTTTTTTTTTTTGTCATGTGCTCTTTAGTTCTTTTAAGAAATATTTGTATGATGTTTGCTATATAATCAGACTACAAACATTGTCATTATGCTGAGCCCAGGAAATACAGACTTTTATGGGCACAGAAATGTAATACAGGAAAGATCACATACTACTTCATTTCTTAAAATGATAGGAAAAAAAAGATGGACATCATAGATTGTCTATTTTGATTGACCCAGTAAAGTATCAAACAATGAGGCAAACCTCTAGAATCATCAACCACCAAGAACACAGACAACAAAAATTATAGATGCCTGCTGTATTATCTGCTGGGTGGCTTTTCAAATCAGGGCATTCCCAAACAGAGCCCATTACATTAGTCTTTAGTACATTAGTCTTTCACTACATTAGTGAAAAGAACAAGGGACTCCATCATACTAACGATACCTGTTGAGAGAACAAGATGTAATTGAGAAGTATATCAGAAGCTTCTCAGTATTCCAGAACAAGTGAATACATTATTTAAAAAAATAAATAAATAATTGATTAAGTAATTAAATGTATATGCATTTGATTTTCAATACTGATCTCCCCATTGATAGCCTTCATATGTTTTTGCTATAAATTATAGTAGTCACTTAAAGACATAACGCTAGTTTTAATGATTTGTTGTAATAACAGAGTGTTATTTCTTTTAGTCTTCCTAATCTTACTGGAATGCTGACATTCAATAGTATCTACTTTGGTCTTTTGATCATGGTTCCCTGATATTGGTATTTATACATTTTATTTTTGTTAATGAACATTTAGATTTATTGAGTGTCCTGACTAAACTTCTTTGGCTCTGATTATCTCAGGGTTAGAAAGAAGTGCCATGATGATTTCAATTGTTGGAGATGTCTAAGAACTAAGCATTTGGCTTGAATGACAAGCCTATTTAATCAATATGCTGTGCTTTCTTTGTACTTGCCTAGCTTGGAATTCGTAGCAGCCTACAAGCATGAGTTTGAAGCCTTCTATTATTCTTATTAACTATTTTAGAATCCTTATTTATTTACCTGCAAAATCGAATTCTAGCACCTTGTTGTTAAAAGGATGAAATGAAATAACAAATATAAAGTAAATATGTCTTAATTTTTCATTCTTCTTATCCCTTTTATTGTTTTTTCCCTTAAACTTCTATTCAATGAAATATAAAGAATTGAAAACGTACAAAAGATACATTTTAACACACACACACACACATACACACACAAGTATACATATAAAACATATATGCTACAATATGATTATATATATATCATATGTGTCAGGTATTAATGGACCCTATGAAATATAATTACATGTAATAAAATATATATTACAGGTTTAACCATATATATGTGCAACACATATCTCTGATACTATCAACATACAAAGATTTCAGCATATGTATATTAAATACTTCTGTCTTTCTGCTCAGTGGTTTATGCTACCAATAAACAAAACCTAAAACAGTTAAATGAGAATGTTAATTTCTTTGGCTACTAGAAGTTGCATCCCAGAATCTCTTAAATTCTGTTAAGAAGTACTTTTAAAGATGAACAACATGACGATGCTCTATCCTCCAAGCACATGGAATTTTCCAAAACAATGCCAGCCCCCACCAAGGGTGCATTAGATTTTAGATTAAAATGAGATTCACTTGTGGTCAGTTTGTTCGTTTGACTGGTTGACAGTTAGCAAAGAATGTAGTTAATATTTTATATTATTTTTAATAAGCATTGAATTTGATTTGGACTGTCAGAGTTTTTGCTTATGATAACATTTATCAAAAATATATTAATATGTTTCCCACAAGCATAATTTGAATAAAGACTGAGTATAAACTAATCTGGAATGTGTGGTAACTTGGTGACAGCTACAGCACAGCTTGGCTCAGCAATCATTCTGATATATTTTGCAATTATTTTCAATCATAGATCTTCAACAGTTCTTGTAAATGCCAGGCTAAAACCTGGGACATCATTTTCTGATTTGATAATCATCTCCTTGAGAAGTTCAATCTAGAAAGGAACACTGCTGAGCTGCAAGTGTCTGTAAGTGAGCGAATGGAGATCTCTATTAACCATGTGTGTAGTTCTTTGCATATGCCATCTTTCCTTCTTATTCTGACAACTATTTTGGAAATTAATGCTACTGACCACAATGAGGGGTGGGGAATGAGTAAATCACAAGTCCTTAAAGCACAAAACTACTTATGTTTTATACTTTACCAGTGTTGTGTCATTGCCTGCATCTATAAAAGTAAATAAAGCCTTTTTCTCTGTATGTATATGTGGGCAATAAGCTTAGGAATTCCCTGAACCTTCACTGATGGGTTAACAAGGCATGAAGAAGTACAAAGCCATAGGATGCTCACACCCAAACCTAAGTCTGGATAAACAAGATTAGGTGAATAAGGATAGAGAATGGGGGCTAAGGTCCCCAGAATAGAGAGAGGGGGCAAAGGCCCCCAATACAAAGGTGTATGAGGTAAAGGAGATTAAGTATTCAGGACAAAAGCGCCCCCCAATTTAGTACTGTAACAAAAAGCTGCTTTCCCAGGAAGGACCAAGTTAGGTAAACAGGTAAATAGGGCAATAGACCCCTGCCCTGCAGGTGAAGCAGCTCAGATTGAGATGATTAACAAAAGAAAAGGTGCCTTGTTAACCCTGAGGTCATGTGCCCTGTCTCATCCCCTAGGCTAGCTAAGGTAAACAGAGGTGGTGCCTCATGTCCCCCGTAAATAACCTTCCACCCAGCCTCCCAAGGTGCCAAGATTTTGTTTTGTATTAACCTAAACCCCTAAACCTGAATATCTTCAAGACCCCTTCTCCCTCAGGTCCATAAGTTATTGTTCACAGATTCATTGTCCTTTTGTGCACGTCCATCGCCATGTTTGTAAGCCTTCTGATCCTAATAAAAACGGGGCAAGGACCCTTACTCAGGGCTCTTGTCTTTTCCCAGACATTAGCCATCTCTCACATTTAATCCTGCGTCCCACTTTCTTATTAGACAAGAAAGAACTTTAGACCCAGAGTCTATGACATGTATATATAAAGGAATAGAATCCAAAAGTTCTTACAACAACTTTGACTTTCCTTTTATAATTTATTTTGTATCACTGGGGGCAAAATACTTCAATTTTAAATCACGTGGTAGAAGTTTTCTTAGCCCAGAGAATTGTACTTGTTCTGAAATAGAATGGGAGAGAATTTCTGGAATGAAGTAGATTGTTATGGAAAAAAGAAAGGAAAATAATTTTTTTCCATCAACTTCTAGTGGTGAAAAAAAAGGGGTGAACATACATAAGAGAAAAAAAAAAGTTCAATAAATGCCTGACAATATGGAGATTTAAGTCATCAGCTTTCACCCTTGTCAGAAACAACACCCTCCTTTTATTTATTCTATTATAAATGTTTTAATAAATTTTATTGAGATATAGTTTACCTAAGATAAAATGGAAATGCTGTAAGCATACAATACAATGAGTTTTGGTGAAAGTGAACTTATATCTATCCAACCACCACAACAATCATGAGCCAGAACATTTGTAGCACCTGCAAAAGTATTCTTGTATTCCACTGCAGTCGGTGGGGACCTGTCTTCTCCCAGACTGCCTTTGACATACTTTCTTTCACCATGATTAATTGTATCTTTTTTAAAATTTCATATAATTGTAACCACACAGAATGTTTTTTTTTTAATCTGACTTCTTTCACTTTGATAATGTTTTTTGAGGTTCATCTATGATGTACCAACACAAATATTTAGTAGCAAATATTTTATAATGCTCCATTTCTATAATAAAATGATCTATAGGTATGTCCTTAATTTAATGTAGAATAAAATTAATTTTTATAAATGGATACATATGAATAACAATGTGTAAATATACAGACATATCTAATACCATTTAAAGCCAGATGCCTGTGGCTATGGTAGAAATGATAAATGGATCCCTTCATCACTATAGAATATCTCTGTTTATCCCTGGCAATATTATTTGCCTTAAAATCTAGGGTTTTTTTTATATTTGTTATAGCTATTCCATCTTTCTTTTGATTAAAGTTAACATGGCATATATGTTTCATTATTTTACTTTTCAACTATCTGTGCCTATATATTATATATTATGTTTATATTTAGTGTAATTATTGATAGATTTAAGTTGGTCATCTTGCTATTACTTTTCTATAAATACATATTTATATATTTATATATATTATTAATATATTTATATATATTTATTTATATATATTTATTTGAGATAAATATTTATTTATTTTTGAGATAGAGAACGTGAACAGAGAAGGGACAGAGAGGGAGGGAGACAGTGAATCCAAAGCAGACTCAGTGCTCTCAGCACAAAGCTGGACATGGAGCTTGAACCCATGAACTGTGAGATCACGACCTGAGCCAAAGTCAAGTGCTCAACAGACTAGGCTACCCAGGCACCCCTGCTTTGGGGTTTGTTGTACATATGTAACATTATATCATTTCAAGTGCTATACTTTGTTGCACTGAACTTTTTAGATCTGAAGTTACAGTTTTCATCAGATTTGGATAATCATGGGCTGTTTTTTCTCCAGCAAATGTTTTATTGTCTCCTATATCCTGTCCTTTGGGGGAATCCAGTTACCCATTTGTCAGGCCCCTGAATTTGCCTCACAGTTCACAGATACTCTTTATTCTTAAAGGTTCCCTGCCCCCTTGCCCCGTGTGTTTAATTAAAAAAAAATTTTTTTTTAATATTTTATTTATTTTTGAGAGCGAGAGAGAGACAAAGTGTGAGTGGGGGAGGAACAGAGAAAGAGGGAGACAAAGAATCCGAAGCAGGTTCCAGGCTCTGAGCTATCAGCACAGAGCCCGATGTGGGGCTTGAACTCAAGAACCATGAGATCATGACCTGAGCCAAAGTCTGACACTTAATTGATGAGCCACCCAGGTGCCCCAACCTGTGTGTTTAATTTAGTTTCTATTGCTGTTTCCTATTTTTTTTCTTCTGAAATTTTCTATCTGGCTTTATTTCATTCAGTGCAATTTCTTCTTAGTTATTGGAGTTTTTACCTCTTAGTTCTCTGAAGTTTTATTTTGGGTCTTTATAAATATTTTCAATGTTTCTGCTTTGCTTTTTTAACATATTGAGTTATGTTGTAACAACTGCTTTACTATCTTTATCTGCTGAATCTAACATCTGTGTTAATTCTTAATCAATGTTGATTGATTGATTTTTGTCCTAAAATATTTTCCTGCTTCTTCCTGTATCTGATAATCTATGATTAGGTTTTGAATTTCACCTTGCTGGGAACTAGGGTGTTAGATGCATGATTAGGTTTTGAATTTCACCTTGCTGGGAACTAGGGTGTTAGATACTTTTGCATTATTACAAATATTCTTGAGTTTTGTTCTGGAACACAATTAATTTCCTTGGAATCTTTATGATCCTTCCATGTCCGTTTTTAAGATTTATTTGGCAGAAGACCATCATTGTTTAATCTTGACCTATTTCCTACTACTGAGGCAAGACTTTTCCGCGTACTCCGCCCCATGCCAAATGAATTCTGAGATCTTCTCATCTGGCTGGTGAAAATGAGCCCAGCTGCCATGTGTGAATGGCAGGTATGTTTCTTCTGATACTTTTGGATTTTTTTTTTTTTAACATCAAGTAGTTTTCTCACATGTATGCACTAAGGATACTCTGATGAAAATCTGGGGTAGATCTTCTGCAAATATTTGGTGTTCTCTGTGAGCTTTCCCATCTCTGGTACTCTGTCCACTAATCTCTAGTTACCTTATTTCCCCAAAACGCTAAACTCTGTCTTCTAAACTCAGGAAGTCTACCTCTGTCTGCATGTGTTCACCTCCCCATGCCACAGCCTGGGAAGGTGTCAAAACAGTAACCCGGGGCAACCGTAAGGCTGACCTCATTTGTTTCCTGTCTCTCTGGGATGTCTCTCCTTTGTTGCCTGATGTCCAGATTTTGAAAACTGCTTCATAAATTTGGTTTGGTTTTTCATGGATTCTGACGGCAGAGAAATTCCATTCCAAGTAAATCCTGGTTAAGCTGGAAGCAGAAGTCAGGTTTAGTTTTAAGAATACTTTTCACTAGGTAGAGACGCCTACGGTTGGCAGTTACTTTCTTCAGCTTTTTATTATATATGCTTCTATCTCCTGAAATTTCATCCTTGTTTTCTTTTTTTTTTTAAAGTACTCTTTACATCCAAGGTGGGTCTCAAACCCACAACCCCCAGATCAAGAGTCCCATGCTCCACTGACTAAGCCCGCCAGGAATCCCTGACATTGCATTATTTCTTGGGAAGGTAATTATCACTTCTATTTATTTACTTATTTTTTTTATGTGCAGATATATCTTTTTTCCTCTGGCTGCTTTAAAGATTTTTTTTTTATATATTTTAGCAGCTTATAATCTATCTAAATATGGTTTTCCTTTTACTTATACTTCTTGAGTCTGTAATAATTCTTGATTTTATACTTTGCTGTCATTTGTGTTTTTGAAAATTCTGAGCCATAATCTCTTAATATATTGTTTCTTTTCATTCTCTCTCTTCTTCTTGAGGACTTAGATTATCAGTGTGTTATTCCAGGAATGATATTGCCTACATCTCTCTCACTTTTCTCTAATTTTCTTTTTTTTTAAATTTTTTTAATGTTTATTCATTTTTGAAAGACAGAGCACAAACAGGGGTGGGGTGGAGAGAGAGGGGGGCACAGAATCTGAGGCAGGCTCCAAGCTCTGAGCTGTCGGCACAGAGCCTGACGAGGGGCTTGAACTCACAAACCGCGAGATCATAACCTGAGCCAAAGTTGGACGCTCAACCGACTGAGCCACACAGGTGCCCTACTTTTCTCTTATTTTCTAACTTTCATCTTATTGTGCTTTGTTTTGCTTATTTACTTCTTACCTACATTACAGTTTCAGACCATCTTTTCTGTTGCATCTAATCTATATGAAACCCATTATTAAATGATTAAATTCACCTATAAACTTTTTAAATGTAGAATTTTCATTAAATTTTTAAAATAGTTTCCATTTAACTGTGAAAACTCTCTATCCTGTGTGTTTTCAAGCGTAGCTAACATAGTAGTTTCTAGAACCCATATCTGATAACTCCATCTTCCATCTTGCTCTTGGCATCAATTGTGAAAACTTACTTCTTTGTGTGCCTGTTTATTTTGCATTGGACACTGACAATGATATAGAGATAAATTGAGCCCTAGGATATTTTTATCTTCTTCTAGAATGCATTTTTGTGTGTGATTATAAAGTAGTTAGGGTTACTTGCACCCAAGGTCACCTTTATCCAGTCAAAGCTTAGAATATTTTAAAGCTAGGCATCCATGCTTATAACATATTACTTACGAACTGGTACAGATCTGTCTTTTTAACTCCCACATCCTTGATTGTATGCCTGCATGTAATTTTTAGAACATCTGAATGATATTGTCTGACCATGCAATTTCCCATCTCCCTACTTTGGCCCCTATCTCTCCATTTGCCTGAAATGTCATCAAACACTCCTAGAAACATCATGCTCATTTTTTTATATCACAGATTAAATATCAACTACTCTGTAATACCTTCCTTCTCTCCCACTGTCTGAGCAAATAGCTTATTTCCCTAGATTCTCATAGCCTTTTTAACAAAATTGCTTGGCTAGTACTTTCACATTCTGTTATTAGGTATCTCTTGTCCCTTTATAAAATGAGCTGTTTGCGGAAAGAACTAGGTCAAAGTTGTAATTGTAATAGGGGACCAAAACCTCAAAATCTTTATGTCCCCAATGTGTAATACATTACCTGAAATATAGTAGGCTGCCTAATAATGGTTGCTGAATTGTGGTCCTGGGGTTTCATTGCTGTATTCTTTAGTACATTTCACGCCTTGTAGCATTCTCTGGAAATATGCTTCTGTGATCTCTGACCAAATCTAACTGGAACACTTCTGTATTAAAGGACTGTGAATCCCTAGGCAGTAATTTCAGCATGCTTCCACTCTTATGCCAAATCTAAACCATATGCTGTCAAAAGCATTGCCCAAGGGCTACAATCAGATCCAGAAAAATTAAGTGTTTCCATGAATTTAGGCTAATTCTCAGTAGTTACTCTTGTTCCAATTCTTGCTTTTAAATGATTTTTAAAAATACAGCAAAGTAGGTTAAAAGTCTTCTCACACAGTACAAATTGGGAAAAAAAAAAAAAAACCTTCATAGCAGGAACATATATACTTATATTTTGAGCTCAGATATCAGTGGTTTTTCAAGATGCCAAAGTGGATCTGAGAAATTAAGTGGGTGGTGAGATAAGTAGATTAAAATAAGAAATATGAATATCAAAAATTAGACTGATTCATCTGGGTCAGGACTCAAACCAGATGATGAGAGGAAATATGGGAAGACATGTAGAGACTGGTGTCCCAAATGAGTGATAACAAACACTAAGTGATGTACTTTTGAAGATGGTGTCACCAATACCCACTATTGGAAGAAATGTCTGCAGGTACACATGGACAATACATTTGGGAATTGAATGTACTCTAATCATTTGGAGGAGTAAAAGAAGCCAGAGAGGAATATAGCACATGCAAGTCCTCTATGTTTCTGAAGAAATCTGACCAAAGCTTGCAGGGATCTAAGTTTTATATAAGTCGGATACTGAGCTTTCTAAAACTCAAATTTAATTTTGTCATCTGTTCTACCCCAGACATGCATGAATATGCACACACACACACACACACACACACACACACAGTTTTAACTGTTTCCCAGGACTCTTAGAATTTTTAAAAAAGCAAACAAAAACAATAATAGCAAAATCTAAAGATTTCAGCATTGCCTACAAAACCCTGCATGACCTGAATGTGGCTGCCGCCTTCAGCCCCATCTCACCATATGCTCCCCCTCGTCTACTCATTTGTAGCTACAAAGACTGAAATGCAAACCCCTGACCTCTTCATTCTTCCTCTTCCCTTTCTCTTGTAAATTCTAAATTGCATTTTAAATCTCATCTAAGGCTTCCTAACAGAAACATCCCCTGAAATTAGAAAGTCATATCCACCTGTTATAGACTGTAATAGACTGTAATAACATCATCCATTTTTTTAAGTTTAGTTATTTATTTTGATAGAGAAAGAAAGCTGGGGAGGAGCAGAGAGAGAGAGAGACAGAGACAGAGAAAGAGAGGGAGGGAGAGAGAGAGAATCCCAAGCAGTCTCTGTACCTTCAGTGCAGAGTCCAATGCGAGGCTCAAATTCACAAACCATGAGTTCATGACCTGAGCTGAAATCAAGAGTCATATGTTTAACCAACTGAGCCACCCAGGTGCCCTCTGATTTTTTTATGTTACCAGAGTCTAAGTATATTGTAGACATCCTTAACTAGATGCTAAGATTCATGAAGAAAGAAACATCATATCTTTGTGCTTATCATGGTCTTCTCAAAGCTTTGTACAATGCATAGCACATCTGGGTTCATTATGGCAAGGACCCAAGGAAAAAGGATAATCAGTGAAAGACTTATTAGAACAGAGCACAGCTTAAGTTCTTGGATGTGGAAAATAATAGTATTCTTGATACTAGGGAGAGGATACAAGGATACAACCAAACTAGAAGAAAGATGTCTGACTTGTTGGTATAGGGTTCTCCAGAGTCTGGAAAGATGCCTGAAATGAGGCAGAGCCAAAATTGTAACCTGCAGCAAAATGGTATCTATGTACTTAATAATAACAATATAATTAATAATAATAATAATAATAATAAAGCTAACATCCATGTTCCAGGAATTTGTCTACACATTTTTAACTACCTATACCTGTACCTAGAGTAATACCTATAATTACTCTATAATTATAGTTATATGAGGTAGGAATTACTATTATTCCTATTTTTATATGTAATAACATTGAAGAAGACATATTTTTCTTATTGAAAACATGGCTGAGGTTACATCTACAAGATAGCTGAGCTTAAATGTGAAGCTAGGTATTGCTATATAGCATGCTTTATTTTTGCTTAGAGTGGTAGTATATTTTCATGAAGACCTACCCATACTACAGAAATAATACAAATACTAACTCCTTTGTGAAGAATTTTTCAAGATAGAGTTAATCCCTTAAGAGGATCCCAGGGTTATTATAACATAACTGTAATATAGCAGTATATCATTAAAGTCTATTGTAATAACTTATCAACATATGTCTTCTCTATTAGATATTCCTTTCCTTAAAAGCAGGAATTACGCATTGTTCATCTTACGTTCCCAGAGCGTTACTACATCTCACACAAAATAATTGCTCAATAAATGATAGTTTAATAAATACTTGAGGTCAGGTTCAAAATTAGAGTTATTTAAATCAGATTTTTTCACTTTCTAAGTCATTGGAGATGACTTCATTTGAAGAAAACTCGTGTGTGTGTGTGTGTGTGTGTGTGTGTGTGTTTGCATGTATGCTTTTGTATGTGCTCTAGAACAAAAATCATCACTATAACTCCTAACTGTGATTATATTATATCTTTAACGTGCATGGAATAGATCCACCAAGTATTCATTCACGTAAAACTGTAAAAACACCTTTCAGAAAGGCAGAGAACCTGACCACTTCCTGCCTTTAGAGTCCTGCTTAGCAAATGTGTAATCAAAGCATGAATGCACAAAGAGAAAATTAGTAGGTGATGGGCAGAAAAAAGGAAATTAACAATAAATTGTATATTAAGTCATGTTAAAGGTAATAATGTAACAGTAATCAGAATATCAGAAAATGTAAAAGGATCATCTCCAGCATCTGAGACAACTAATTAAAATTGTTTTACCTGTTTTGCACATGCTCATGATTTATAGTAGGAACATATTGAATGGATAGATAGTTCTCTAATACAATTCATCATTTTGCATTCTATGCATTAACTGGACATCTCTATGTATTTTAAATTTTTTATTTTATACATATATAGATTGTTTTTCCTTGTTTTGTTCTCCATATAATAACAAATATTTGATATTCAAAAATTTTCAGACCCTTGACTGATATTTATTGTCAATATTTGTCTAAGGATTTGGTACTGTAAATAGTATGTGTAATAGATTTGGAGATCAGTATTGTTGAGAAAGCACACTTAGATCAACCCATACAAAAATAATCCCACATTTACGAACCCCAGAGCTTCACAAACTTACTCAAATCTCATTGTAAATCTAAAAATGACAGGAAAGCTATTCTCAATTCTCTCATGTTTTCTCATGACAGTAGGAAGAAGTTCTGAGAAAATTATAGGAGTTAAATAATCTGGGCTATCTAGTAGAAGACTGAACAAAAATAAGCATTCAAAACAAAGTTAGGACTTCTGGGAAGATGGAAAAGAGGACCCTAAGCTCAACCTTGTGCACTGTTGGTAGGAATGCAAACTGGTGTAGCCACTGTGGGAAACAGTATGGAGGTTCCTCAAAAAATTAGTAGTAAAGCTACTCTATGATTCCACTACTGAGTATTTACCCAAAGAATGTGAAAACACTAATTCAAAAGTATATACACTCCTAGGTTTATTGAAGCATTATTTACAATAGCCAAATTATCAAAGTAGTCCAAGTGTCCATGGATAGATGATGAATGGATAAAGATGTTGTATACATACACAATGGCATATTAGTCAGCCATAAAAAGAAACCTTGCCATTTGCAAAACACGAATGGTTCTAGAGAGTATAGTGCTAGGCGGAATCAGGGAAAAACAAATATCATATGATTTTACTCATGTGGAATGTAGGAAACAAAACAAACAAACAAACAAGACAAACCAAAAAACAGACACTTAACTGTAGAGAAAAAACTGATGGTTACCAGAGGGGAGGTGGGTGGGGGGAGGGGTGAAATAGGTGATGGGAATTAAGAGTACATCTATCATGATGAGCACTGAGTAACACATAGAATTATTGAATCACTATATTGTCATCTGAAACTAACATAACACTATGTTAACTATACTGGAATTAAAATAAAATATAAATAAAAAATAAAATTTTTAAAACAAACAAAAAAAACCAAATTCAGATCCATCCCATGCTGTGAATCAAACAGACAAACTATTTGTGTACAGATGATGTAATAAAGCAAGTCCCTTATTGCAGGTTAGGGTCTCTTGTGTTATACACCTTTAGGGTACAGAAGCCTTTTTGAAATTTTAGCCATTAGAGACTGGTTTCTAAGTTATACTCTGGAAAATGTGCCACACAGGAAATCTTCATCTTCTTTAGAAGTCATAAACAATATATTTAAAAGAAAATGCTGGGGCGCCTGGGTGGCGCAGTCGGTTAAGCGTCCGACTTCAGCCCGGTCACGATCTCGCGGTCCGTGAGTTAGAGCTCCGCGTCAGGCTCTGGGCTGATGGCTCGGAGCCTGGAGCCTGTTTCCGATTCTGTGTCTCCCTTTCTCTCTGCCCCTCCCCCGTTCATGCTCTGTCTCTCTCTGTCCCAAAAAAATAAATTAAAAACGTTGAAAAAATAAAAAATAGAAAAAAAAAAATAAATAAAAAAAATAAATAAAAGAAAGTGCTTCTCCCTACTACTAATTCTAGAGAATGTTCTTCAACTAAGGACAGGCAAGTCTACCTTAAAATGCTGACTCCTGTCCCTTGGATTTCCTTTCACCTTGAAAACATCTCTTTTCTTTCTTGTTATCAGAACATTGGTGATCCCAGAAAGGGTGTGTGAGTGGGGAAGTACCTGTTGCTCTTTTTGCTTAATTTCTAATTTTTAATTTTTTTCTCTTTTTTAATAACACCGTAGGTGACATTATGAGAAAACATATAGTACAGAACCATGTAAAAGTAAGTATTCTAACTTAAATATTATAACTTATTTTCTAGGACTTGTTGGTCTCATTCCTACATGTTTTTGACTTGCCTTTTTGCATGAGGGATCTGTTATCACTCTGCATCCAAATTCCCATGTGATGCTGTATATTTTTCTGAAAATCTGGGTGCAGTAGATGGGAAAAAAGACAAGTACAGACATTGTCTTTCTCATTTGTAGTGTAGAGTTCTGACTTCCCATCAGAAAACCCATCCATTCCTTGACTGCATGAATATGTACACACCTGAGGAAAACTAGTGTTCAGCTTTGATGGTGAAATGTTCCCATGATTAAAAAAATTATGGTTACAGAAATATTCACACAAAATAAATTATCATAATATTGGGGAAACTGATTACACTAGTCCAACCCAATTCCATTGAATTCCGATTTTGTTTAGGGCCATTTCATTATCTTTTGTTCCCATTAACAATTTTTCCCTTTAATAGGCTATTTTTAAAAAATGTTTATTTGTTTTCGAGAGAGAGAGAGAGAGAGCACACAATGAGGGAGGGACAGAGAGACAGAGGGGAAGAGGGGGACACAGAATCCAAAGCAGACTCCAGACTCCACAGACCCTAACCTGCAATAATAGAGCCCAACCTGTCAGCACAAAGCCCAACACAGGGCTTGAACTCACAAACTGTGAGATCATGACCTGAGCCTAAGTCAGACGCTCAACTGACTGAGCCACCCAGGCGCCCCTTTAATAGACTATTTTCAGAGCACTTTTAGGTTCATAGAAAAATGTGTACAGAAAGTTCCCATATACCAACTGTCCCCCAACGTGGTTTTTCCTGGTATTGACATCTTATATTGGTGTGGTACATTTTTTTCCATCAGATGAGCCAATACTGATACATTACTAATTAAAATTCAGTTTATATGAGAGTTCACTTTGTATTGTACAGTTCTGTAAGTATTGGTAAATGCATAATGCCATGTATTCACCATTGAAATATCATACACCATAGTATCACTGCCCTAGAAATGACTTGTGCTCCATATGTTCATCCTCCCTTTCCTCTGAATCCCTGACAAACACTGACCTTATTATCTTTATAGTTTTGTTGTTTCCAGAAAGCCATATAGTTGGAACCATATAGTATGTAGCCTTTTCAGAATGACTTCTTTTACTTAGTAAAAGTAGAAGATCTCACAAACTGTGAGATCATGACCTGAGCCAAAATCAAGAGTTGGTCACTTAACTGACTGGGCCACACAGGCGTCTCCCTTCCGTAACTTTCAGTGGCTTGATAGCCCATTTCCTTTTATTGTTCTTTAATACTCCATTATATAGATACATCGTGGTTTAATTATCGATTCATCTATTGAAAGACCTCTTGGTTTCTTCAAATTTTGGATAATTATAAATAACACTACTATAAGCATTCATGTTCAGGTTTTTGTGTGGAAAACAAAAGTTGTCAATTCATTTGAGTATATAATGGGGAACATGATTCCTGGATTATATATGACTATGCTTAGCTTTGTAAGAAACTGCCAAACTGTCTTTCGAGACGACTTTACCATTGTACCAACAATAAATGAGAGTTCTTGTCGCCCCACATCCTCATCAACATTTGATATTGTCAGTGTTTTATATTTCAGCCATTCTAATAGGTGTGCAGTGGTATCTCACTGCTGTTTTAATTTGCATTTTCCTGTTGATATATGACGTGGACCACCTTTTCATATGCTTATTTGCCATTCCTAGATCTTCTTTGGTGAGATATCTGTTCAGATCGTTAGCCCATTTTTTAATTGGGTTATTTTCTTATTGTTGATATGTGTTTTTTTGAGTATTTTTTGATATAAATCCTTTATCATATGTGTCTTTTGGAAGTTCTCCCAGTCTGCGGCTTGTCTTTTAATTATCTTAAAAGTATCTTTTGCAGAGCAGAAGTATTCAATTTAAATAAAGTCCCATTTACCACTTTTTTCTTTTATAGTTTGCACTTTGGTGTTGAGTCTAAAAAGTCATTACCCAAACCAATGTTACTTAGATTTCCTCCTATGTTACTTTTTAGAAATTCCATAGTCTGCATTGTACATTTAGGTCTATGATCCATTCTGAGTTGATTTTTGTAAAAGGTGTAAGGTCTGTGTCTAGATGCATTTAATTGCATGTGAAGTTCAGTTCCCATCATCAAGTTTAAAAGCACGTACATTATACCATCAATTTTGTCCTTATAGTTCTGTCATTATATCATTTAGCTCGGGAGAAGTCTGAAAAGGGCCCATGACTAACTCAGTTGAAATATGTAAGAAAGCTTAGATCATCTAGCAGAAGTATTTATTCAAATATCATCTTAATTGATCTTGGATATTTCTTTTCCAAAGTGGGACATTATTATCTATCTCGTGACAAAAAATATACACACATATGTACCCATATATCAAAGACAAAGTGACTCTTATTTTGTCATTCTGTTTATCACAGAGATCCCACATGAATATCTAATGGGCATATTAAAATGACTGTAGTCTTATACCACATAATCAAAAGGAGATTTAAAATTTGAAGCATTGTGTGTATCATGGATATGACAGCTGAAAACATACCCTTTCTAAATCTACAAAATATGATATGACAGGCAAGGGATATTTTATCAATCACTTGAAAAAGGAAACTAGTGTCTTAAGGAAGAATATAGTTTAGTTGGTAGTTTGTCTCATGAATATGTATTTTAAATGGGTACTAGGGCCTTAAAGTTAAAGTTTTCACTTTTAATAGTTAACAAACTATTGTCAACAAATAAGTTGACATTTTAATCTTACTGTGTTTAATCTCAAACATGTTGAATAATTACTCTAGAATTTTATGTATAATGTGGAGTGTGTTGTAGTCATGTGTTTTGGCATATAAGTTGTATTTGGTGCATTTGTGTGTATTAATTATCATACACATTTTAAATTACAAAATGTTTTTGTTTTTTAGATTTTTTATTTCTTTTAAAAAGAGTCTCAAATAGGGCTGCCTGGGGTGGCTCAGTCAGTTACGCATCCAACTTTGGCTCAGGTCATGATTTCACGGTTTGTGAGTTTGAGTCCCCCAGTGGACTCTGCTGTCAGAATGGAGCCTGCTTGGGATCCTCTGTTTACCTCTCTCTCTGCCCCTCTCCGGCTCATGTGCTATCTTTCTCTCTCTCAAAAATAAAAAAAAAAAAGTTTCAAATATCATGATTTTGAGACCAAAAAGAGGGAAAATAAAATAAAATAAAAATTGAACCTCATATTCTTTATTAAATATGGGGACTGTTTTTCAGGTAATATGAATTTTCTGCTATTACATTGCATATAATATATATTACGTATTAGAAATATATTAGAAAATAGTACATAAATAAAACTTAAATGAAAAACAAAAAGATGGGGCGCCTGGGTGGCTTAGTGGGTTAAGCATTCTACTTGTGATTTCAGTTCACGTCATGATCTCATGGTTCTTGAGATCAAGCCCAGTGTTGGGCTCTGTGCTGACAGTGTGCAGACTGATTGGTATTCTTTCTCTCCATCTCTGTCTACCCCTCCCCAGCTCACGCTGTCTCTATCTCTCTCAAAATAAATGAATAAATATCTTTAATTTAAAAAAAAAAAACAACAAAGAGGTATATTAGCAGACAAAAGCCATTTTGTAAAAGAGGCATCATTTATCAGAAATATAGTCTAGAAAAAATTCAGATATAACAGTAATTTTGATTTAAATATTGCTAGTCATTACTTACTGTGGATTTGGCTGTAAAATATTTACACTGTTCTGCTTTTTGAGATTCACTATATTTTGGTATTATTTACATTTAAACATATTTACATTTAAAGAGTGAGCATCCTGTAAAATGCTGAAGAACAAGATGTTCTAGTCAGCTGTCAATCCCAGATTGGGTTGGCTTTACTTTTGCATTGCTCTGAAAAGCACATGTTTTGAGCCAGTTTCCCTATCATGGACCTTTATCTTTTCTTACCTGATTCTACAAATTACATTAAGATGAGTAGGGAATCCAGCCAATATGTAGTCTTCCTAATGTTTATAATGTATTGCAATTTTGTACATTCTTTGATTTTACTGCCTATCTTGGTGATTTTGCCATTTGGGACATTCACAATATTTAGGTCAACTACAATTTTGGATAACACATGCCTGTGCCAATCTAATGGGTTGAACAGAAGTTTACGTTTATAGATGTATGTATTTATTTATTTTTAATGTTGTCACTTTACCAATCTTTTCACTTATTAGAGTAACTTTTTAAAAAATATTTATTCATTTCTACACTATTCTTCAATAATTTATTATAAAGTTTTGGGTGTTCACATGAAATGTATTTACACTAAATGTGTTTTTGGATGTCATTGAAGGTAAGGATCCATTTTCACAAAGAATATAAACAGTAAATATAGTATCAATATAACATTTATTATATAGTCTCCTCTTCTTTTCCTACTGGTCTGTAATGGGAGTTTTTTCACTTGTCAGGTTTCCATATATTTATGGGCTCCTTCTGGACTCTCCCTTCTTTTCTCTTGGTTTATTTGTTTATTACTATGTCAATGCCATTGTGTCTTAAGTCTTGCTCTTGGGAATAGCAAGAGAACAAAAAATTATTTATCTTCAGTCATATCTTGACCATTCTTGGCTCTTTGATCTTCAGTATAAATTTTAGAGACAGATTGTCAAATTCCATAAATAGTCTTGTGGACCTATTTGGAGAGAACCAAACTATATATGAATATTATCTCTTCATTCATTTAAGTCTTCCAAAAATGTTTCAAAAAGTTTTATTTTCTATTTGCTTGGGACTGGACTATAATAATTCACTTTTTATTGATGTTACATCCAGCTGCTTATCTGAATCCTATCATGAATTGTAATATTCTGTATGGAGATTCTCCACATTTTTCAGGAAGACACTGATATTTACAAATAATGACGTCATTTGTGTTCCATTTCAACTCTGTTCCTGTTGTTTTTCTCTTTTATAACATTAGTGAGAATCACAAATACGATAGTCGGTAGATGTGCGATAGCAGAGTGGATATCCTTGTCAAGTTGCTGATTATAAGGGCTATGATTCTAACACTTTATCATCATAGGCGATATCAACTAAACTTTCTTTGTAAATACACATTATTAAGTATAATAAGTTTTCTTGTCTTCATTTATTAAGAATGTTTTCCTAATTATGAAGAGGTATGTTCTTCAAATACTTTAATTGCACTTTTTTACTTAGCATGCTATTTTTCTCTTTTAATTGGTTAACATAGTATATTATACTAATGAATTTTTAAATATTAAAATAACTGAGTTCTTTGAATCAAACTTGGTCATGATGTATAATGAACCTGATGTTTTGTAGAACTTGGTTTCTAACATTTTGTTTAGGATTATTGCAATTATGTTCATAATGGCCTCAAATTTAAAAGGTAGATGAATCTTCTTTCTGTTTTCTAAAAGTCTATATAAATATGGGAATCATAAGTTTTTTAAAAGTTTAGTAAATTTTATTTTAAAAAACTTTGTGTCTTTTTTTGTTTCCATTTTGTTTTGCTTTGAATGAATTCTTTAATTATAGATACTTTTATTTTTTTTAATACTGAAAATACCTTGACATTTATTTCTTCTCAAATTAGTCTTACTGGGTCATATTTTCTTAGAACTCCTATTTCCTTTAAATTTTCAAATTCATGTCATAACATTCCTGGGATTTTATTCTAAATTTTCTCTAATTATATTTCTTTTTTTCTTTTTATTTTTTCTATTATTTAAAAAAAATTAATGTTTTATTTTTGAGAGAGAGAGAGAGTGAGCATGAGTGGGGGAGGGGCAGAGAGGGAGACAGAATCTGAAGTAGGCTCAAGGCTCTGAAACATCAGAACAGAGTCCGTTTTGGGACTCGAAATCATGAGCTGTGAGATTGTGACCTCAGGCAAAGTAGGACGCTTAACCGACTGAGCCACCCAGGCGCCCTTTTCCTTTTTTGTTTTTAATAATTTTTATTTGCACCTTCTGTTTTACTTTGTTCTTTTTTATTATCATTAAGGAACCAACTATTGTTTCTGTTGATAATCAATATCAATTTTGTCTTTTTTTTTTCTTATTGGTTAATTTTTACACACTTCTGTTATTTTGTTATTTTCCTCTTTCTAATTTTTCTGGTACTTACTTAGTTGTTACTTTCTTTACTTCTTACAGTGAATGCTATACGTTTAATTTATATATATTGTTTAACATAGTGTTAAGTTCTAGAGAGTTAAAAGTCTCTTTATTTTTGACTTCTGAATTATTTATGAGTGAATATTTCTTTTTGAAGCTTTATTTTAAAATTTAACTTTAGTCATTTATTTCTGAATTAATTGCATGAATTTTAAGTGCATTTTATGATGCAAATTTTGAAAGCTCTTTCAAAGATTTGGTTAATGATCAATTTTTGTAAATAGTCTACTTTACATACAAAGACTGTTTACTCTCTTAGAAGGGAATGCAGAAATTTCTATGTTTATTAAATCAAGCTTATTTTCTATACTTTAGACTTCTATTAATATTTTTGTGTGTGGGACTCATCAGTAATTTACTCTTTTAGCACATAAGCATTGAGTACCTTCTTGGTGTTAAACGATACTATGGCCTCAGAATTTTTCCCCTCAAATTTATATGTTGAAATCCTAACCCCCAAAATGATGATATTAAGAGGTGTGGCCTTTGGGAAGAAACTGTGAAGGTTAAGCTGTCATGAATGAGATTAATGCTCTTATAAATTATAAGATACCCTTGAGCATGTAAGTGGCTCAGTCTCTTGAGAGGCAGACCTCAGCCCAGTTCATGATCTCAGGGCTATTTTTTTTTTTTTTAATGTTTATTTTTGAGAGAGAGACAGAGAGCACAAGCAGGGGATGGGCAGAGGGAGAGGGAGAAACGGAATCCAAAGCAGGCTCCAGGCTCTGAGCTGTCAGCACAGAACCTGATGTGGGGCTTGAACTCACAAACCATGATGAGATCATGACCTGAGCTGAAGTCAGACACTCAACAGACTGAGCCACCCAGGGGCCCCTGATGTCAGGGCTTTTTTTGTAAGTTAGAGCTCCACATCAGCTGGACCCTCTACTGTCAGAGCAAAGCCAACTTAGGATCCTCTGTCTCCCTTCCTCCCTCTCTGCCCCTTCCCTGGGTCTCTCTCTCTCTCTCTCTCTCTCTCTCTCTCTCTCTCTCTCTCAAATAAATATACATTTAAATAAAAGAGAGAGACCCCACAGAGTTCCCTAGCCCTTTATGTCATGTAAGAATGCAAAAAGAAATCTGCAAGAGACCCCTCACTTGATCATACTCTCATCCTAATGCCAGGTTTCCAGCCTCCAGAACAGTGAGAAATAAACTTTTGTTGTTTATAAGCTTCCCAATCTGTGATATTTTGTTAAAACAGCTCAAATAGACGAAGACAAATGAGAATGTTGAAAGTAAATAGAGAGACAAAAGCTTCAGCTTTCATGGAGCTCATATTATTTACATTATGTGAGAGAGGTAGGTGCCAATATGCAATCATGGTAGGAAATTGTCAATTCTTCATTGCATTTTCATAAATTATTACATTATTTATTTTTAGGTTGTGTTATCAGAATATAATAGTTTAGAATGTTTAACATTTCCTGGAAAACTGAGACTTTATCATTATATACGTTATTATATATTACATATTATATAATATATAATATATATCATTATATACGTTATATGATATATTATATATAATATATATATTATATCATTATATACATTATACGAACATTGTATGGTTCTCTTCATCCTTAGTAACACAAAAAATAACATAAGAACATAAAAAATAATATAAAAATAAACATAAGATAGTTGTTCAATGCTATTTTTACAATTAGCCTGGTGGTAGATATAATCCTGATTTTCAAAACTTATTTCAATTTCCTTTATTTTTAAACTTCCTGTGTTTTTATGTTTATAGTATGTAATTTTTGAAAAGCATTTAGCTGGGTTTATTTATTTCTTATATCCAATATGAAAACCTGCATTTCCAAGATGGTGACTTTAGACCATTTATCTCTATCTTGGTGAATGAGATACTTTGTCTTATTTCTACCATCTCACTCTGTGGTATTTACTTTACTATCATAAGCCACTGGAGCTGTCACTGCTGCTGCTATTAGTAAAGTGCAGCCTACATATTCCTAGCAATATACAAATGTATAAAGGTACAAGTGAGAAAGCACAAGTGAGTCTCTGAGAATCTGTGTTCCATTTATGGAACTTATGTCCTCAATGTCTGTTCAAACTCTATCATATATAATTATTCTCCAATAAGAAAGTGCTCCTGTGTAAGACCAACTGTGCAGCTTGATGATTCAGCCACTACCCAGTTCATGGATGACCACTCATCCAGCATGGTCGTTCTGGGTTCCCTAGTGAGACGTCCAGTCTCTGCAAGAGCACCTCAGCAACTCTGGATGGCTTTTCAAAAGAATAGTTGTCTCTAGAAGAATGCCATAAGGCTCTGTGCTGTGATTGTCTTATTGACGTTAGCATAAGCTCCATATGACATCACTGTCTGCTACAGACACTTGTATCTTCAAGGTCATAGCCCAAACTTGTAGAACTTGTTGCACAGTGATTTAAATCCTCATCAAAACTGTTTCTTATTCTGAGTCCAACCCCAAACTGGTTGTCTTATGCGCTATTTCACAAATGGTTCATCGCAGCATATTGAAATAACATTATATATATTGCATGAAAATTCCAGAGGCCCATGAAGGGTAGTCACTCTTTCTTTGTTTTTTTTTTCTTTAAATTTTTTAATGTTTATTTATTTTTGAGAGAGAGAGAGTGCAGGTAGGGGGAGGGGGCAGACAGAGAGGGAGACACAGAAGCTGAAGCAGGCTCCAGGCTCCAAGCTGTCAACACAGAGCCCGATATGGGGCTTGAACCCACAAATTGTGAAATCATGACCTGAGCTGAAGTCAGTCACTCAACCGACTGAACCACCCAGGTGCCCCAAGTATAGTCACTCTTTCTTAGCAGTAGGTATTACAGTTTTATCTTTTGCTCTGAGAGGATAACTTAAAAAAAAAAATCATTGTGGCCTAAATTGTATATCATAAAATCCATCCACTTGGAGTGTACATTCAATGATTTTAAGTCCGTTTACTGAATTCTGAAACCATTATTATAGTTTTCATTATGAAGGGATATTTTAATATGACTTAGACACTGGGTCTGTAGAAACTCTACTGAGATGGAAGTTGAATTTGGTAAGGTGGGGCGCCTGGGTGGCTCAGTCAGTCAAGCATCTGACTTCGGCTCAGGTCATAATCTCACAGTTTGTGAGTTCCAGCCCCGCATCGGACTCTGTGCTGACAGTTCAGAGCCTGGAGCCTGCTTCCAATTCTGTGTCTCCCTCTCTCTCTCTGACCCTCCCCCACTCGCTCTATCTGTATCTCTCTCTCGCTCTGTCTCTCAAAAATAAATAAAAACATTAAAAAAGTTAAAAAAAAGAATTTGGTAAGGTATATTTCACTTTCTTTCATGCATGTGGTATATGAAGACTTTTTGGTCTTTCCTCTTCTCTAGGTTTATTCAGCATGAGGCCATTCATGAAGCCAATATGTCCTGTGAAATAATAAAATGATCAGATTCACTCCAGTCTGGATAGTGACAGAGAAAGAATTGACATGGCCCTATGTAACACAGTGACATGTTTCTGCTGTCCATCCAAACTGCTTCTGGTAGTCTATGCTAAACGACATGAAAGAAAAAGTATTGCCAGCTCATTAGTTGCATACCATGTGCTAGGGCTATGTGGATTTGCTCTATAAAAGAGACAAAATCTGGAACAGCAGCTGTAATTGGTGTCACCACCTGTTTTGATAATCCAATGCCATTCACCACAGCTGCTGTCCAATTTCTGCATAGGCCAAATAAGTGAGCTAAATAAGTGTGAGGGAGGATTGAAGATCCCGCTTCCTTTATGCCTTTGCCATGTCCTTAGGTATGTGATGTTGCTTTAGAGTGCTAGTTTCATATGGATGGCCACCTGTAATAAACTGAAGCTCCAGTTATGGGTTTCAGCCTTTATGCCTGGGTATAGTCCCAGATTGAGTCTTCATAGCTCACTTCATTCTTATTTTGAGTCATTATTTTTTTTAATCTTCATCTCTCCTTTCCACGTCCTCTTCTTTTCTTTCCTCTCATATGTTATTTTTCTCTTCTTCCAGATTCATTCTGTCTCTCCCTTTATTTTTTGCCTGCCTCCTTCTTTTTCTCAAGATTTTCTTCACTTCCTTATGTCATAACACATGTACAATTGTGTTATAGAATAACCTGTATTCTAATTTCATTGTAAAATGAGATATTTTTATAATATCTAGTCCAGCATTCTACCAGATGAGTAATTAGAAATAATGCAGTCATTACCCACTAGACTAGAATGGAATACATGATTAAAGAATTACAGGAAATTGTTTAAGCTGTGCCAGAGTCCTCTGAAATTTTAGAAGTTTTCTTTCAAATTGAAACAACTTCATGGCAATAATTTCTTAGGTTAGCAGTTTCCCTGTCTGCATCATTAGTTAGACATCAAATTAGGAACATATTTTTAAATCTCTCTTTATACTTCACTTAAAATAGTTTGTACTTATCTGACTTTCCTTATATGTAGAGACTTTATGAATAAAAATAAGGGCGCCTGGGTGGCTCAGGCAGGTGAATGTCTGACTCTTGGTTTTGGCTCAGGTCATGATCTCATGGTTCATGCATTCAAGCCCCTCATTGGACTCCATGCTGACAGCACGGATCATTCTTGGAATTCTCTCTCTCCCTCTTTCTCTGCCCCTCCCTGGCTTGCTCTTGCTCTCTCTCTCAAAACAAACAAAAAAAAATGTAAAAAAAAAAAAAAATTAATGTGTCAGTCTCTGATTTCTAAAAGAGAAGATATTCTTGGGTTTTGATCTTTCTTTCTACTATGTGGAGCTTCCAGAAAATTCAAGGCTTTATAGAAAGTTGAACTTACCTTATCCAATCTCTCATGACACTGTTCTTAGCTATGAGCAATAGTTGTCCTCACCCTTTTTTTTTCTTTTTGTTTTTTGATCAGTATTACAGAGGCATAAGTTTACATATAGCAACATTTACCAATTTCAAGTATATAATTCATGAATTTTGAAAAATGTATACAGTTGTATTAACACAATGGCATTCATTATGTAAAACATTTTCTTTACCCCATGAAATTCCCTCATAATCATTTATCATAAAATTTTCTCTCTACATATTCAGTTCCTGACCACTGTTCTTTCTTCCACCATAGGTTTATCATTAAATTTTTTATATAAATGAAATCACATTTATATGATTTATAATATAATAATCTCAGATTATTTCAAGTTGATACCCATATCAGCAGCTTGTTCCTTTTTACTGACAAGTAGTATATTATTAAATGCAATTATTTGGTTGATTCCAGTTTGGGCTATTATGAAACAAATTTACTATACACATTAAAGTGCAAATCTTTGTGTGATTATATGTATTCCCCTCTATTGAAAGGATTTTTGAGATTGCTGGATGAAAATATGTTTGGCTTCATAAGAAATGGCCATATTGTTCTCCAAAGTGGCTGTGCCACTTACATTCTCATGAGAAATATATAAAAACAATGAGTAGTAAATAAGCCATAGAGAGTTAATGAAAAATATAGTGAACATAGACAATAATATTGTATTATAATTATGTAATATAAGTATCGCTATGTTGGCCATCATATTACAATATATAAAAGTATCAAAGTAATGCACTGTATACCTTAAACTTATACAATGTTACATGTCAAATTTATCCATATATATATAATATATATAATATACATATATTATATATATATATTATTCATATATATAAGAGTTTGAATAGCTCCAAATCATGGCTGGTGCTTGGTATTGTTAAGTTTTTGTTTTTGTTTTGTTCTCTTTTGTAGTCACTAGAGTAGCTATGCAGTAGTAACTCAGTATGGTTTTAATCTGCATGTTTCTAATGATAAATTATGTTAAGTATCATTTCACATACCTATTGGCCTTTGTTTGTTTTGAGTAAAGTGTGCATGCAATTTTGTCCACTATCTATAGATAGATAGATAGATAGATAGATAGATATGACTTTATATCTCCTCTATATAAGGTAGTTTATTCACTATTAGTGTTGTGATACTTCTTTAAATACCTAGAAAGAGTACTTTATCATCTCTATGCTTTGCAAGTATTTTCTCCCAATTACTGGTTTTCACTTCTACTTTCTTAATAAATATTGTATTTTAAAAATATATATATATATATTTTTTAATTTTGGTGAAGTTCAATTTACCACTTTTCTTTCAGGCTTTGTAATTCCTATCTACAGCCTAAGATACCAAAGATTTTCTTCTAGGAGTTTTATAATTGTAGTTCTTACTTTAGGTTTCTGATTGATTTTAAAATACATTTTATGGTGTTAGGGAATCATGTTATTGCTTAGGTATATCCAATTTTTTCAACATTATTTGCTCTAAAGACAATCCTTTCCTCTTGAATTGACATCTTTCTTTAAATCAATGGATTGTTGGGGCCGCTGGGTGGCTCAGTTGTTTAAGCATCCAGTTCAGCTCAGGTCTGATCTCACGTTTCATGGGTTCTCGCATTTAGTGGGTTCTCAGGTTTTGTGAGTTCAAGCCCCACATTGGGCTGTGTGCTGACAGCTCAGAGGCTGGAGCCTACTTTGGATTCTGTGTATCTCTTTCCCTGCCCCTCCTCCACTCACCGTCTGTCTCTCTCTCTCTCTCTCTCTCTCTCTCTCTCTCTCAAGAATAACTAAACATTAAAAATTTTTTAAGCAATCGATTGCTTATGTGAATCTATTTTTGAATTTTTTTTGGTTGGATGTCTATTGTTAGGCCAAATACCCTCTTGTCTAACTATGCCAACACTCTAATGTGAATGAGTTTCAGCTTAGTGGGGCCTTAGTGTAGAAATTTAGAATGACATATTTGGGGAAAATGTGAAATTTGTAATCAGACAATGGTTTAACATTTTTTTTTAATTTTTAGCTTCAGTATGTTTGGATTATAACTTTTTCCCCCTGAATATCAGTTTCTCATTGTAAGATTGTTATATGGAATAAACAACATTTAATTACATCCCAGTGCCTAATAAATAGAAAATGCTTCATAAATGCTAGGTCCCTTGATCCTTTGTTCAGGATGTTTTAATAGAAAAAAGATTAGCTGCTGTGTTTGTGATAGATAGTAATACCCATGTTATGCATTCATGAAGAAAAAAAAAAGAGATAACTTCTTCAGCTACATATGTACTTTTTCTTGTTACAATAATTTCTATCCTTTTCTGAGTAAAACAGACATTTTTTACCCATGCTCAATTGTAATATATAAAAAAATTAGAAGCATAATTTACTGTCTTTTCAGATGGCATCTCTTTCTAAGGAATTATTTATTCTTGAGTTATAATAAATTGTATACAAAATATAGTAACAATGTTCTTTTCATTACACTGAATAAAATGGATGTTTTTTTCAGCATTTTAATATGTTTACATTAGAGACTAGTGGCCTAATTTAGAAAACATTTGCTATTTTGTACTTTACATAAATCACAAACTAATTTATGCATTCTAGTTTATGCTGCTAAAGCTCATTTCATGAATATCGGGAAGACATTTAACTTACAAAAAGCATTAAGTATTTGAATGGATGTTTTTGAAGCATGGTGGAGAATGAAAATTGGAAGGAACTCTGGGTTTTAGAATTCAGTAAAGCATTGTTTATGTTTGCTCTGTAACTTCATGATACAAAATACTATATAGTTATAAAAGTCATTGTAACTACTGTCACCTGAGATCTCACAGAATAAATTAATTCTTAGATTTTGTATGAAATATCAAATGTTACCATTTGACTCTGGCTATCTGATACTTGAGTATTTTGTAAGTGGAAATGATAAAGGCTAAGTTTCTCTGAATTAGCAAATGCTATATGTTGCTATCCAAAAGTAATTCAACGTAGAAATAGTCTAATTTGATGAATTTAAATTTGTGGCTCTTCTAATACGTAGAATATCTTGAACCTACCATTTTTTGGAAGACTACAGAACAGCAGAGCATTTACAAAAATCCTTAAATCATATCTGAGTTGATGATACACCTATATCCCATGTTTATATGGGGCAATATAATTATAAACCAGTGAATATATTTTTATAATTACTAATGTAATTCTACTTTATCTATATGCTTTATTATTTGCCAAATTGGTTAATCTCAAATATGGTTGGGGGCATCCAACAAATATTCAACTCTTATGAAATTTAGGCTGAGAAATTTATTTGATTTAATTTTTAGAATGTGTATATATATATATATATATATATATATGTATATATTCCATATATATATGGCACAGAATACACTATAATTGTTTATTTGCTTTTCAAATAATTCTTTTTTAATCTTTTTTTTGCATAGGTTGTCAGTTTTACATTGAGCTACGATTTGTTATTCACATATCATTTTTATTATAAAACATAAATGTAGAAAAGCGCACAAATCTGGAAATCAAATCTTGATGAATTTCAGAAGCGAATTCACCCGTGAAATCACTGAGCTTACAGAACACACATAGACGCACAACATATTTGACACACCAGAAGTTCCCTTATTCCTTCTCACAGTCACTAGCCTCCCCAAAGGGAAACACTATTTTTACTTGTACTATCAAATAGTAGATTTTCTTTCTTTTTAACTTTATACAGGTGAAATCAAACAGGTGCTCTTTTTGAACCTGTTCTTCATGAACATATGATATTCATAAATGTCATTGCATATATCAATAATTAATTTATTTTCACTGATTCTTTTGTACAATGATACCACAATTTATCCATTTGGCTCTTGATTAGCATTTTTGAAATTTCCAGTTTTGGGCTATTAAATATTATACTAGTATCATATTCTTATGCACATGTTTTTAGTGAATATATTTAAGCATGTGTTTTGTGTATGTGCTCCAGTTAGGAATTATTAGTTCATACTAGATAATTCAAAGTAGTTTCTGAAGAGTTCATTCCAACTTAAACTGTTACCAGAAACATGTGAATGTTCCAGTTACTCCTCTGGCTTATAAAATACCTTGGAAGTATATGGTTTGTATTAGTCAGGCTAGTGTATATGGGTGTGTTATATTATTTTAATTTACATTTCCCTCAGGGGTACTGACTTTGAGCATGTTTCATGTGTGTTTTGGCTATTGAGTGTCCTTTTGCGTGTGTGTGTGTGTGTGTGTGTGTGTGTGTGAAGTGTCAATCTGAACCATAATCCTCCTTTTTCAATTGGTTTTCTCATTTTTCTTGTCTGCTCTTTATTCCCCCTTCATGATTTGTAAGATTACTTTATACAGTCTACACACAAATCTTTTTTGAATATTTGTGTTAAAATAGCTTCTCCCACTCTGTGAGTTAAATTTCATCTCCTTTAGTGCTGTCTTTAAAGAATATTTCTTGACTCTTGTTCAGTTATTCAGTTTGTACCTTGAAGGTCAGCACTTTTTGAGTTCTTGTTAAAAATCTATTCCTTCCAGGGGCACCTGACTCAGTTGGTTAAGCATCCGACTTCGGCTCAGGTCACAATCTCATGGTTTGTGGGTTCCCGCTCCGTGTCAGGCTCTGTGCTGACAGCTCAGAGCCTGGAGCCTGGTTCAGATTCTGTGTCTCCCTCTCTCTCTCTCTGCCCCTCCCCCTCTCTCACTCTGTCTCAATCTCTTTCTCTCTCTCTCAAAAAGATATAAACATTAAAAAAATTTAAAAAATCAGTTCCAGAATCACAAAACTATAATCCTACATATAAATATATGTACCTATAAATATATTTTAATTAATAAACTTTATTTGCTAGAGCAGTTTTAGGTTCACAGTACAATTAAGTGGAAATACAGTTTACGTATACTCCCTGCCTCCACACAAACTTCACCTGCCTCACTATCTACATCCCGCACCAGAGTGGTACATTTGTCACAATAAAAAAACTTACATTGACACATAATCATCCAAAGTCCAAAATATACATTAGGGTTTACTCTTATTGTACATCTAGGGATTTTGACAAATTAATAATGATGTGTACTCACAATTGAAGTATTGTACAAAGTAATTTTAGCACTAAAAATCCTCTGTGCTATGCTATGCCTATTCATCCCTTCTTCTCCCCAAACCCTAATTTTTTACTCTCCCCTTAGTTTGCTTTTTCCAGAATGCCATATAGTTGGAATCATACAGTATGTAGCCTTTACAGATTTGTTACTTTGACTTAGTGATATGTTTTTAAGGTCCTTCCATGTTTTATCATGGCATAATAGCTCATTTTTTTTAGCATTAGATAATATCCCATTGTCTGGAGGTACCAGAGATTTATTTATCCATTCAGCTACTGAAGAACATCTTGCTGTTTCCAATTTTGAAACTTGCTATAAATTGTAAGACTCCAATAAAAATCTATGTGCAATAAACCTCTATTTTATAGACTTAAATTTTCAATTCATTTGATAAATACCCAGGAGGGTGACTGTTGGATTGAATGACAAAAGTATGGTTAGTTTTATAAAAAAACTGCCAAAGTCTCTTTCAAAGTACCTGTACCATTTTGCATCCCACCAACAATGAATGAGAGTTCTTATCCTTCCACATCCTTACCAGTGTTTTGTGTGGTCAGTGCTTTGGATTTGGGCCATTCTAATAGGTGTCTAGTAGTATCTCATTGCTTTGATTTATAATTTCATAATGTCCTTTTCATTTATAAGTCCCTAAGGGCATATGATGTTAAACATCTTACCATGTTTGCTTGCCATCTGTATATCTTCTATGATATCTGTTCAAATCTTTCACCTGCTTTTTAATTGGATTGCATATTTTCTTATTGTTGAATTTTAAGAATCTTTGTGTACCTTGGACTTATTTTGTATAGTCCTTTATCAAATATCTCCTTTGCAAATATTTTCTTCCAGTCTATGGTTTGTCTTTTCATTCTCTTGATATAGAGTTTAACAGAGCAGAGCTTTAAAATTTTAATGAAGTCCCTGTTTCAAGGACTAAAAAGGCATTGCCATGCCCAACATCATTTAGGTTTTCTTCTATGTTATCTTCTAGGTTTGTGGTTTTGTATTTTACCGTTAGGTCTGTGACCCACTTTGAGTCAAAATTGTGAGGGTGTATGACCTGTGTCTATATCTGCAGGTGGATGTCCTGTTGTTCTAGCACTGTTTATGCAAAAGACTATCTTCACCTTATCATATTGCCTCGCTCCTTTGCCAAAAACTGATAGACTATGTTTATCTGAGTCTATTTTGGGGCTCTTTATACTGATGCATTGATCTATTTGTCTCTTCTTTGACTGATAACCATTTTGTCTTGATTACTGTAGCTATATAGTAAGTCTTATAGTTTTAAGTGCCAGAGGTATGTAGAAGTATGTTGTTTAATCTCCACATAGTTTTTAATTTACCAGTTATCTTTCTGTGTTTCCATTTTTTATTAAGGGAATAGTTCTATGTATGACACACATAAAAGATTTTTCCCTAGTTTTTCCGTTGCTTTTAAAAAGAGTTTGGAGAAGTTGATCTCAAATATATCCCTATGTTGTGAAACTCCTTGATTTGTTTTTTTCTCTTTGGATTTTATGTATAGCTTGCTTAGAAATTTTTCTATATCCTGAGAGCAAATAATCACACATATTTTCATCTAGAATTTATTGTTTGTGGTCCTTTTCTTCTTTTTGCTATTATTATTTTACTCTTTAATATACCTGATATTTAATTGCTACGTGAGGAGCTGACTTAGCACTATTTTTCATGAAATAGCGGTTCAAATGTCCCTTCAACATAGCTGAATGACCTGATCGATCATCACTGATTTATTATAATATTACGAAGTATTTTGTGCAGTATAATTATTTCTCTACTATGTACTCTGTTCCATAGATAGATGTAACCATCCTTGAATAAATAACACACTGTTAAATTGTGGCACAGGCATAATATATTTTGATATAGCAGGAAGTAATCCAGTCCCAGCAATTGTAGAACTTAACAAATCTTTTCAGAAAGTTTTTCAGTGTCTGGAAGTTTCCGTTGCTCTGCATCCTCTCTATCACTTAGTATTATCAGGTTTTTAAAATCTTAACTGTTATTTTAGGCGTGTAGAGATATCACATTGACGTTTCAATTAGAATTTCCTAGTCATTAAATATCTTAATCACATATTTATTTATTTACTGTTTATATGTTTTCTTTGTTAAATGTCAGTCCTGTTTATGGCTAAATCTCCCTTCTATTGAGCTTTAAGTGTTTTTCATGATCTGGATATCATTGATTTACCCATTTATATTTGTAAATATAATTGCACAGTTGTGCTTGGCTCTTCAAATTCCTTAAAGTTATCTTTTGAAAATAATAATAATAATAATAATAATAAGGTTCAGTTTATCTTTCATATTTTATTAGTATTATTTTTTAGCTTATCATTGTTTTAAATTATAGCTTGCCTCTTGGCACCTCATGTTAATCTTTTTTAACTCAATGTCAAAACACTGGTTTGTTTTTCCTAAGTGTTTGTTCTTCTGCAATTTTTGAAGTCTGCCGCTTATGTATATACGTCTATGCTTCACTTTAAAATTTAGTTTTAAGTATTTCTTTTTTTTCCTTTGTTTTCAATTACTTGCAGTATCATTCGTTGAAAAATGATTATTTTTCTCTTGAATGACTTTGGCACTGCTGGTAAAAATCATTTGACTTAGTATGTACATGTTAATTTCTCAGCTCTCTACGTTGTCCCACTCCTTTGTATGTTTATCCTTCTGCAATCCCACACTGTTTTAATGACTGTACTTGTACAGTGAGCTTTGAAGAGTAAGTCCTCTAACTAGATACTTCTTTTTATATATATTTTTTAACGTTTTATTTATTTTTGAGACAGGGAGAGACAGAGCATGAACGGGGGAGGGTCAGAGAGAGAGAGGGAGACACAGAATCTGAAACAGGCTCCAGGTTCTGAGCAGTCAGCACAGAGCCCGAAGCGGGGCTCGAACTCACGGACAGTGAGATCGTGACCTGAGCCGAAGTCGGACGCTTAACCGACTGACCCACCCAGGCTCCCCATACTTTTTTTTATATTAATTGTTTAGCTCTCCTAGTCCCTTAGGACTATTTTTTTGCATATACATTTGCATATACATCTTAGAAAATGTTTGACAATTTCTATAAAAGTATAATTAAATTTTCATTGGAATTTGGTTAAATCTGTATCAATTTCTGTAGAATTGAAATGTTAACCCTGTACAATCTTTTGGTCCATTAATATAGCATATCTCTTCATTTATATATATATTTTTTAATCTACAACAATATTTTGCAGATTCAACAATGTCTTGCCCATATTTATGTAAATATATCCACACATATTGTATATTTTATGTTATTGTAAATTATATAATTTGCAAATGCTTATTGCTGGTCCAGGCAAAAATAATCGATTTTCTACATTGACCTTGTACCTTGTGACCTTGTTATAGTCATGGATTAGTTCTAATAATTCCTTTGTAGATTTTTCAGGGTTGCCTGCATACTCAATTGTGTTACCTATAAATGAAAAGAGTATTCCTCTCTATTTACTGGTATGCCTTTTATATCTTTTTCTAGCTTTAATCGCCCTGGCTGGGGGCTCCCTTATAATTGTTAAATAGAGAGTAGGTATCCTTCTCTTATTGCAGATTTTACAAAACAAAATATTCAGTATGTCACCATTAAGTGTGATATTAATCACAGGTTTTTCATAAATGCCTATATTAGTTTGCTAGGGATGCTATAAGAGAGTACCACTTCCTGATTAGCTTCAACAGCAGAAATTTATTTTCTCACAATTTGGGAGGGTAAAAAGTCCAAGACCCTAGTGTTCACATGGTCAGCTCCTTCGGAGGGTCACTGAGGGAAGGATGTGTCCAGACCTCACTCCATGGTTTGTAGATTGCTCTATTTACCCTGTGTCATCCCATCATCTTTCCTCTGCACATTTCTGTGTCCAAATCGCCTCTGCTTATGAGAACATAAATCATACTAGATTAAGCCCACCTCAATTACCTCACTTTAACTGAATTACCTCTGTAAAGACCCGATCTCCAAATACGGAGAATGCATCTCTCATTCTGAGGTATTAAGAGTTGGGACTTCAATACATGAGTTTGTTTCTGTTGTTATTTTGGGGGGAAGAGGAAGATGAAGAATGCAGTCAAGATATAGACATTGGATATTTGAGGAATTGGAAAAACACTCAAAATAAAGCATTCAATATAAAAATTGAGACAAGAAATGTATGACTTCAACTTCGTGATATGATTGTGTACTTTCTTGAAGAAAATATACCAAATACTGAGTTTTTCTCTAGATTAATCTTTTTAAACCTTTTTTTCACTCTACATTTCCTTATTTTTTAACACAAATTGTGCCTTGTGAAATTAAAAAAGAACACACCACAGTCACGCATTTCATGAAAATGTGGTTCCTTTATTTTCCATATAATTGATCTAATGTGGCACTCACTGTTCCACTGTCAGTGGAATCAGGAAGAAAAGTAAACCTGTCCCTTAGGGTACTCCTTTACATCCGGTGGGAAGACACACTTCCAGAGTAGGACGGTAACTTGCAGGTATCTGTGGCCTCTTTGGAATAACGGAGGATTGTTAAGGTTTCTCTCCCCGTCTCCCACTCCAGGAAGGTAGCTGCGGAGCTCAGCAGGTGACATGCACCCTCTCTAGCCCCACCCGCTGTGCCTCTGGTGGGAGCTCTCCACGCCTAGTCCGGGTCCGCAGGAACTCGCCAGAGGCAAGCAGAGCCGCACCTGGATCCCTGAGGCCTGATGGGAGCCTTTCCAGGTGCGTTCTATAAACTACAGCAATCCTGGAGTTGACCTCGCGCAACTGGCGCTGCAGCACCGCCTTCTACAAGGGGGCGGCTCCTCTCAGCGCTTTCCTCTCTGGCTGTTTTTCTTGGGTTTCTCTCTGTCTCCCGTTCTCTTTATCCCGCACCCACCGTCGGGGCAGCACAGAGTTGTCTTTCCAGTTGGTCTCAGCCTCCGGGAAGCATCGTGAGTTTGAGATTTTATTTATTTATTTATTTATTTATTTATTTATTTATTCATTCATTCATTCATTCATCCATCCATTTATTCATTTATTCATTTAATTTTTAGATCGCATATGTAAGTAAGGTTATACAGTGCTTCTCTGACTCATGTCACTCAAGGTCCCTCTGTGTTGTCATGAATAACTGAATAATATTCCTCTGTGTGTGTGTGTAATATTTTTTTTTTTACTCATCTGTCCATGGACACTTAGGTGGTTTTTTTGTCTTGGCTATTGCCAAGAATAATGCTGCAATGAACGTGGTGGGGGCCAATGTGTCTTTTTATACTAGGATTTTGTTTCTTTTGGATGTATACCCAAAAGTAGAATTATTGGATCATATGGTAGTTCTATTTTTAATTTTCTGAGGAACCTCTATATTGTTTTTCTGAGTGCCTGTACCAGTTTACATTTCCACAAACAGTGCACAAGTTTCCCTTTTTACTAACACGTGTTGTCTCTTGTCTTTTTAATAATAGCCATTCTAACTGGTGTGGTGATACATTTGGTTTTGATTTCCGTGATGATTACTCATGTTGAGCACCTGTTGACCATTTAAATCTCTTTTTTGGAGAAATGTTCAGGTATTTTGACCATTTTTAGTTGAATTATTATTTTATTTTCTTACTTTTTTTGCTATTGAATTGTATGAGTTCTTAATATATTTTGGATATAACCCCTTATCACATAGATAATTTACAAATGTTTTCTCCCATAGGTTACATTTTGGTTTTGTTGATTGTTTCTTTTGCTGCACAGATTTTTTTCTTCAATGTAGTCCCACATGTTTATTTTTTATTTTGTTGCTAGTGGTTTAAGATCATATCCAAAGAAATCATTGTTAAGACCCATAGCAAGAAGATGTTTTTCTATCTCCTCTCTCTCTGCCCCTTCCCCTGCTCACTTGGGTTCTCTTTCTCTCTCCCTCTCTCTATATATAAATAACTAAGCATAAAAAATAAATAAAATAAGTGAGATTGTTTCTTTTTCAGATGATATGTTGTGAATGTAGAGAAATGTAACTGATTTTTATATGTTGGTTTTGTAATGAAGTCAATCCATTATTGAATTCATTGATTATATCCAAGAGTGTTTTGGTAGTGTCTTTAGGATTGTCTATTTATAAAATTATGTGATCTGCAAGTAGAGACAATTTTACGTCTTCATTTACAATTCGGATGTCTTTTCCTTCTTTTCCTTGCCTGATTGCTATGGCTAGGACTTCTGGTACATTTTGAATAGGAGTGGTGAGAGTGGGTACCCTTGTCTTGTTCTTGATTATAAAGGAAAAGCTTTCAAATTTTCACCATTGAGTCTGATGTCAGCTGTGAGATTGTTATAAATGCACTTTATTAGGTTGAAGTATATTCCTTCTATATCTAACTTAAGAGTTTTTACCATGAATCAATGTTGAATTTTGTCAAATGCTTTTTTTTTTTGCGTCTGTTGAGATGGTCATATGATTGATATGTTTTATTTTATTAATGCAATGTATCACCTTTATTGGTTTGCATATGTTGAACCATCCTTGCATCCAGGGAATAAATTTCAGTTGATCATAGTGTATGCTTCTTTAATGTGCTGCTGAATTTGTTTTGCTAATATTTTATTGAACATTTTTGAACCTATTCATGAGGGATATTGACCTATGTTAGTGTCCTTATCTGGCTTTATCATCAGTGTTATACTGGCCTCAGAAAAGAAGTTTAGGAGTGATCCCTCCTTTTCAATTTTAAAAAATGAGCTAGAGAAGAACTGGTGTTAATTTATCTATCAATATTTGGTAAAATTCAACAATGAATCCATCTGGTATTGAGGTTTTGTTTGTTGGAAGATGTGTGATTACTGATTCAGTCTTATTATAATGGATCTGTTCAGATTTTCTATTTCTTCCTGATTCAGTCTTTTGAAGGGACACAGTTTAGCCCATAGCAAACCTTTTGATAAGTTAATGAAGTTGATGAGACTATGTTCATGGATGAATGTTGAGTTTAGTCCAATCTTCTTTATTATCCATTAAAATGACTCTATTCTTTTTCCTTAATAGTCCATTGATATACTGGATTACATTAATTGATTTTCTAATTTTAACCAAATCTCACTTTATCACGATTTATTATTTGTTTTCAATATTGCAGAATATGACTTACTAGGATTTTATTGTAGATTTTTGCTTCCATGCTCTTATAAGGATATTACTCTTTAATTTTCTTTTATTGCTTATCTTTTTCTGGTTTTGGTACCAAGGTATAACTGGTCCTACAAAATGATTTGCAAAATATTCTTTACTAATTTGTGTAGAATTGATATTATTTCTTTCCTGTATTTTTGATAGATTTATACTACTTCCATTATCTTGTCTTGGAATTGTTGAGAAAAGCATTTCAACTATAATTCAATTTTATTAATTCATAATGGGAACTTTAGGTTTCCTATATAGTTTAAAATGAGCTATAGTAGTTTTATTGTGTGTAAAAGATAGTTGAATCAGAAGATGTTGTGGAAGAAAAGAAAGGTCTGCCTGTGCAGGCCTGAAAGAATTTTGAAAGATGCAAGCTGGAGAAGTTGTTGAAATATTTTTTTTCTTTCCTCTTCAGGCCAAATTCTCACATATCAAAGAATGCTAAAAGGAAACCAGAGAACTGAGATAATTTTGCCACACTTCTTGTTGAGGTTATGCAAGGGATCCTCCTCAGAGTTGCCTTTGAAACAATCGCATAATGTCCAGTGTATTAACAGAAACAGGGGCGCCTGGCTGGCTCAGTCGGTTAAGTGTCTGACATCGGCTCAGGTCATGATCTTGCGGTTTGTGAGTTTGAGCCCCGCGTGAGGTCTGTGCTGACAGCTCAGAGCCTGGAGCCTTGCTTCAGGTTCTGTGTCTCCCTCTCTCTCTGCCCTTCCCCTGCTCACACTCTGTCTCTCTCTGTCTTTCAATAGTAAATAAACGTTAAAAAAAAAAAAAAATTAAGCAGAAACAGAGAGCCTATGTTACTGTATACGGATACCTTCCTGCTAAAGAAGTTTTTGTTTGACTTGAGGACATATGACATATCTAGTCACTTGCTCTCCTAATCAGAACGCTGATAACCACAAATTTATGTTTTCCCCTAATAAAATATTAGAAAAGCCAAAGCTTTTTCTCTTAGCACAGATAATGCTTAGGTAATTTCTGATCTTACACTGTTTGTATTCCATAAAATCAAATCACTAAATTTAGTCCAAAAGATAAAAAATAATATTTCAGTGAGACATCTATACATTTTGTTTGCCTTTAGTGAGGGTTATGTATATTCTAGGGTAAAATGAAGTAAACTTCAATGAAATGGGCCAATTAGAAATATCAGTTATTTTCCCCCATAAAACCTAATATCAAGTCACTATGCTTAAGTCACAATTTTTTGTTGACTTTTTTGTAGAGTCATGTTTTCATAATATTTTTTCAATAACTCCTAGTATTTTAATTTTGAAAATCAGTATTTGAATTTTAAAGAGAGTTAAATTATTGCAACAAATTAATGTAACTGGACTATAAAAATAAATTTAAATAGAATTTTAAACTGTATACATATTTAGCAAAATATAAAAGAAAAGAAAATATCACCTTTATGTCTATAAGTCTTCTTTAACTAATAGAATATGATAATGCTATAAAAATATGCACACAGCCTAATTCTAACTCATAAATGAGCAATTCTTTGAAAGTTAAAAAAATATCATTACTTTGTTTGCTTTTGGTGTTCCATTTTCAAGTAGTGACTTTCAGAAAGTTTGACACTGAACCAAAATTTTCTGCGTAACTAGTATAGAATACACTATAACAGTCTTAGGAAACAGTCTAACACATATATGGCATATAGAATATCTTTATGAAAGATATTTATACTTACAGTAAAACCTTGGATTGGGAGTAACTTGTTCGGTGAGTGTTCCACAAAACGAGCAAACAGTTCTAATAAATTTTAACTTGATAAATGAGCGATGTCTTGCAATAGTAGTGACACCAAATGATCACAACTGAGTCAATGATTCTTCTCTCTCTCTCTCGGGTGATCATCTTCCATACTCAAATGCTCAGTCTTAGGCCATGGTGTTCGGTTGAAATAAGTGATTTTTCTGAACGTTCGAAGGTGCCCACAATTGACAGTAGTGTACTTTTTGTCACCTCAAAGCATCTATGGATTGTCTTTTGCTTTTCCATACAAGAGTAAACTTAGGAATGCTTTGCCTCATTCTAGGTCATTGGATAGGTTCCTTTGCCATATTCTATGTCATTGGATAGGATAAAGTTTCATGAAAAGAAAAAGATTCCATTGAGCTAATAGACAGCAGTGACTCCGTTAGCGATAGTGAAAGCCATCCTACACAATAACTCTCCTCTTTCTTGGCTCCCTCACACCAGCCACAAAGGTTTAAGTGCAGGTCAATTTATTTTCCTTTATATTTTATATTTTCTTTATTATCTTATATTACAGCATTTTTATATGAATATTTTTGGGTTTTGGAATGAATGATCTTAGTTTCCATTATTCCTTATAGGGAAATTCACTTTGATATACAAGTGCTTTGTATTATGAGCATGTTTCTGGAACGAATTATGCTCACAAACCATGGTTTTACTGTATATGTATTCTCTACCTGATTCTTAATACATATTTTAATTCATTCCATTTTCTTTTGGACATATTCTGATAATCTTTCATCAAGCAATTGTTGATAATTAATTTGGGACTTTCAAATGTGTTTAGTACACAGTCTAATGGCAGAATTTTTGGTTCTTCTTTTTAGGTGTCCTGTACTTTTTTTCTAATTTCACATCAAAGCTCATTTTTACTTCAATTTCTGGTCCAGGAATTATCCAAAATCTTCGTATTGTCATTTTTATATGTTATTTATTTAACAACTGATAATACTAATTATATTTTAAAAAGATAATTTAGTAATTTTATATGTTATTATTTTAAATATTCAATAATATACAGAGTTAACTTTTTAACCCCCAAATAGTAAACCTGTTCTGTCTTAAACTTATTTAATTTAATAATTTACCCACGGAAGTTTAACTTAACCAAGAATTATTTTGTAAAATGCTTATATAAATATATAAAACTTACTAAATAACATTTTGGTCACTTTTGATAAAACAAATTCCTATATACATATTACCTATAATTTCTATCTATCCATTGAATGTAAGCAGATATTTATTTTTAATTACATTTTAGTCGTAAAAATATAACTCCTCTTATTATCAGCATGTATAATAGTTTCCTTATTATCTAAAAATAAATTATTATAGGGGCGCCTGGATGGCTCAGTCGGTTAAGCAGCCGACTTCAGCTCAGGTCATGATCTCCGTGAGTTTGAGCCCTGCGTCGGGCTCTGTGCTGACAGCTCAGAGCCTGGAGCTGTTTCAGATTCTGTGTCTCCCTCTCTCTGACCCTCCCCCCCGTTCATGCTCTGTCTCTCTGTGTCTCAAAAATAAATAAACATTAAAAAAAATTAAAAAAAATAAAAAAAATAAATTTTTATACAAAATCATGTCTTTTGATGTGGTCATAAGAAATCAATATCTTCAACACAGTCCTATTATCAAATCGTTAGCATCTGTCACTGCATATCAAACAACTGTTCTCATCTAGCTATAAGGTGCCTATAAGATCACATTTCTCTGGTTGTGAATACGGAGTCAGTAGAAGATATCACAGTGACGTAGTGTGGTGGTTGTGAAGTCAGATGGGAATCAAAAATCAAGCTCTAGAGCTGGCTTGCTGTGAGATCTTTAGACAAATGAATTAATCTTTCTGCTTTGCTATCTTTACCTGTAAAATATTGATGGCAAGTATATCATGGGATTCTTGTGAGGATGAAATGATTCAAAATATGTAAAATTTTTGGAACAGTACCTGAAACATAGGAAACCCATAGCATTATATATATGTGCCCTCTGTAAAACATAAGATGTGGTTGTTTCTTATTATTTCCACTATTATTTTGTAGTTTCCACTGGCATTCTTTGGAGACCAAAATTCCTTTGAAGCTTTGTAAATGTGCTCAGTTCAAACATCAATATTGATTTTCTAACCCTAAAGTTAGTATCATGCATGTTGTGCTTTGATTGGCTAAACCTTAAGAACTGCGACGTTTAAACTGAAATGAGCAAGGGTGCCTGGGTGGCTCAGTTGGTTAAGTGTCCGACTTCATGGTCATGATCTCATGGCTTGTGAGTTTGAGCCCAGCTCGGGCTCTGTGCTGATAGTCCAGGGCCTGGAGCCTGCTTCGGATTCTGTGTCTCCCTCTCTCTCTGCCCCTTCCCCACTTGTGCTCTGTCTCTCTCTATCAAAAATAAATAAATGTTAAAAAAAAATTTAAACTGAAATGAGCATAATAAGTTAAAGAACAAAGAAATCGAAGTTAACAAATAGGCCAATCATGTGTATATAAATAATATGGCAGAAAATCAAAATGTGTCCCCTTCTGCTTATACTTGAGGAAGCACAGCAGATTATTTTCTCATATTTGCATATATATATATATATATATATATATATATATATATGTAAAAACTAAATATATAACTATATATATAAAACCTTATCTTGCTGTCTCTCTCTATATATATAACATAACATATAATGTATATAACTAAATAATTATGTAACATGTATAATTTCTCTACACACACACACACACACGCACACATAATTGTTTCATCAATAAAATATTAATTCGTTCTTCAGATTAAGAATATTCACTAAAAATTGTCTGTAGTTTCTATTTCTTTTACAAGTGGAAACTGTCTTCCAAGTTTGTCTCCTTTGCTAAAAGGAGCCACACAGATAAATGACCATTCCTCAAATTTCCTAATTAACTTCAGTCAAAGAATATTTACAACACATATCCTGAAAGGTAAGTGGCTTACTGGTAACTGTTCTGTTCTTCATGCCAATCTAAAATTATCTCTGCAAGTAGACCTTACAGTGATGTCGAGTTTTGAGAGAATAAGTTATCATTTATTTCTGTGCCCCCAAAAGCCACCATTGGATACCTTGAAGGAAAATGAAGGTGGTACTTGTAATTCTGAGAAATTTAGGACTAGAATACAAACATAAATTATATATTTTTAAATCAGTTGAAACCCCATTTTGTTGAGCTGAACATGTTAAGCCACATTAAATTTTACAATTTATTATAATGACAGGAATAGCAAAAGCATTTAGTCATCCAAGGAGGATTTATACACAAATGTTGAGTGCTTCATGCTATGTATCAGATATTCTCTATGCTAAAAGAAATGTAGAACTCTTTAGGCAGACAAATAATGTGCACATTATACCTTTATAGAAGACATGTGGCTACATATAATCAGGGGTTAAATTGCAGTTTTGGTTATCTATTACAATTAGCAGCTATAAGTAAAGTATTTTCTCAGTTTTTTTTTCATGAAGATATTACCTAATAATGCCTGTGATATTTATGAGTACAAAGATAATACATCTCAGTAAAACCAAACCAATTTTCTGAATGACATGAAATAGTATTGAAAGCTTTTTTTTTAATACACTAATATTTAGATTAATGATTAAGATTTACTTCTAGAATAGACAAAGAGTCTTTGGCTGTTGATGAGATTGTTATCTAACATCTTTGATAAATAAATTAATATAGTACTTTCCTGTATGCTTCCTACTTTACTTTCAAATGAAGAAACACATTCTATATGCTTTTAGTGGGAAGCAAAATAAACTGATATCAACATATTATAGGTTTCTTCCACCCTAGTTCTGTCACTTTCTTTAGAAAAGTTTCTGTTCTGCTTGAACTCATTGGAATTATTTTCTAAAATAAGATTTCAGATTAGATGATCTCAAAAAAAATTTACAGATAAATTATTAAAGGTGTAAAGTGGATTTTCAAAATTACATGATGCAAAATCTAGACATATTGTACTCAAACTGTAAATAATCAAAGGTAAAGAAAAAATTTGAAAGGAGAAAAATGAGAGGAAGAACCAACCTTATGAATAAAGAAGCAAAGAGAAGAATTATGTCTGACTTCTCAGAAATCACGCAAGTGAGAAGAGTTGAGTGAAATATTTAAAGTGTTGAGGAAAGAAAACCACCAACCCAGAATTCTGTGCCTGTGAAATTTTTCTTTAAAACTGAAGGAGAAATAAAGACTTGCTCAGAAAAAATAAATGAAGAAGAATTATTTTTTTGCCAGTACATCTGCCTCAAAAGAAATGTTAAAAGAATTTCTTTAAAGAGAAAGAAGATTATATAAGTCAGAGACTAGGATCTACATAAAGTAAAAGCATCTGAGAAGAAATAAATGAAGGTAAAATAGGAACTTATTGTTTTTATTTTTTTAAATATTTTATTTATTTTTGAGAGAGGGAGAAAGAGTGTGAGCGGGGAAGGGGCAGAGAGAGGGAGACACAGAATCCGAAGCAGGCTCCAGTCTCTGAGCTGTCAGCACAGAGCCCAACACGGCTCAAACCCAAGAAACACGAGATCCTGACCTGAGCTAATGTCAGATGCTTAACCACCTGAGCCACCCAGATGCCCCTAGAAACTAATTCTTATTTAACCCAACAGATAACAATGTGTTTATAATAAAATTATATTCAATTATGTATGCTTATGCATCTATATATGCTTATATAGAAGTGAAATAAAGATATTAATAATGCAAACAAGAAGAGGGAGGAATTATAAATATTTTATTATTATAAGGTGCCTGGACTACCCATGAAGAGGCATATGTTATTTAAAAGTCGACTTGGGTTGGTTGTAAATGTATGTTGCAAACTCTAGGACAAATACTTTTAAAAATATAAAAAAATATATCATTGATATACTAAAGAAGTAGAGGAGATGGAATCATATCACATGCTCACTTAAAACTACAAAGAATAGAAAAATTGTGGAAGCCAAAAACATGAACAAAGAGCAAAGGGCAAGAAATAGTAAAACAGTAATGAATATAGTAATTATTAATCTATCAATAATTACTTTAAATATCAATGGCCTAAATGCACCAATTTAAAGGTAGAGACAGAGTGGATTGAAAACTGAGAATCAACCATGTATTTTCTACAAAGAACTCCTTTTAAATATAAAGACACATACAGATTAAAGTAAAGGAGTGAAGAAGGATGAACCATACTAACACCAATAAAAAAAAGGGAGTTGCTAATTTGCAGAAAGAGCAGGCTTCAGAGTAGGGACATTGAGTATGCACCTAGTAACAGTGTCTAAAGTACATGATACAAACAGTGTCTAAAGTACCTGCAAAAACTGTGGGAAATAGATGAATCTACTGCCATAGTGGACACTTTAATACCCATCTATCAGAAATGGACAAATATATGGGAAATCTCTGCACCTTCCCTTTGATTTTGTTGCAACCTAAAGCTGTTTTAAAAATAAAGTCTTAAAAAAATTCTTAATTCTACTCTTAGAAAAAAGGGGGTGGTGCAAAAAAAGGGGGTGGTGCATACAAATGAACATCAAAATTGGAAAAATAAAATATAATAGAAAAGCCAGCAAGGAACATCAAAATTGTCATTTCACCAAATAATAAATTGAAATACTTAAAATCTTTGGAGGAACATCAAAGTTATTGAAGGAATGCAATGAAAATGCCAATATTAGCAATCAAAAAACAAAGTGGTGAGACATTAATAGTGTACTTAAAAGTGATTAAGGATTAGTAGTTATTAAGGGGCATTCAAATAATAACTTGAATTCTGCTGGTATGTGCATAAGTTGGTTTAAAAAAAAAAAAAGAGTCTTTCTCTTAAACCCATTATTAATTCCCTTTCTAGGAATGTATCCAAGAAGAACTTCAGGATTTTAGATAAGGATTTCTGAATAAAGATGTGCATGGCTCTTTATAATGAAAAAAATAGCGATTCCTTCTCAATGAGGCCAACTCTGACCATCATATCTTACTTCAACCTCATTGTAATCCTTTTTATACAGTCCCTTTTTTTCCAGGATAATTTTCACCTGCTAGCATGCTGTTATAATTTATTAATTTACTATTGTTATTATGTTTTGGCTATTTCGTAGCATGGGAATATAAGCTCTCTGTGTCCAGAGATTTTTTAATCAAATTTTGTTGACTGATATATTCCAAGTGCCAAGAATAGGCCTGTCTATAGGAAGCACTCAGTAAATATTTGGTGACTAAAAAAAATATCAAAAATATAAGAATGATCTATAAATATAATTAAATATTACAAACCATAATTTTGTTTTTCAAAATAAAACATGAGATATTTAATTATAGGTAGGTTTGTATAAACGTATATGTATGTGTGTGAGAAATCAACACAACATTGTATATTTATAGTGATCAGAATCATCACATATGTATGTATGTATACAGAGTAAAAGAATGCTAATGCCTAATGGTAGAATTAAATATGATGTTTATTTTCCTTTCATTTCTACCTCCAAATATTATAAAATTATTACATATTGGAAGTATCAGGCTAGCCATGGCTTGACTTATATAGTCGTATAGTAGTATAAGTAAGATGTATTTCAGTATTAGATATTTAAGGAATTATACAGAGACAGAAATAGCTTAGTGTATAGATTTGAATGAGGGAAGAAAGGAAACATTTGATGTAAAATGGTATGCTACATACAGTTGTGTACAGTGAAGGTTCGGAACTTTAAAAAAATACACAGGTTCATAAAGCTATTGCCTTCCCCAAATCACCAGCATCCCTTGGCTGGACTATTTACCACAATGGTCCCCAGTTGATTTCCTGTTTGCACACTTACCCCCATAATCTATTCTCCACAAGGCAGCCAGAAGGGATTTACAGTCTGTCATTTTTCTTCTCAGAACTCTCCAAGGACTTCCTATATCACTTAGGACAAAAATCAAAAGTTCTTAACATTGTATACATGGTCCTTCTATAGGATCTGAAACATCTTCCACCCAATTCTTTTTTTTTCTTTTTTTAACATTTATTTATTTTTGAGAGACAGAGAGAGATAGAGCACAAGCAGGGGAGGAGCAGAAAGAGGGAAACACAAAATTTAAACAGGCTCCAGGCTCTGAGCTGTCAGCACAGAGCCTGACGTGGTGCTTGAACCCACGGACTGCGAGATCATGACCTGAGCTGAAGTCAGCCACTTAACCAACTGAGCCACCCAGGCACCCCTCTTCCACCCAATTCTGTGATCGAATCACATCATGACAAAAACTTCTCTCACCACCAACCCACAGAAAACTCACAGTCTCTTCTAATCTGCTTTATTTTTTTAATCACTGGAATTGTTGCTACCTGATTCATATTATGATATAGTACATATGCCTTATATATATACATTTAATAAATACACATGCATACATACATACATGTATGTGTACATATACAGATGTAGATCACACATATGTATGTATACGTACATACCTAGTACAACTATATATTTTATACTCCTAGTATACTTATATTTATGAATATCATACATTTAATATCTGTATTTGACTACCTGATGTGTGTGCCTGTGTATCATTTATTTTCTCTCAGTCTTTTGCCATGAAAGTATAATTTCCATGGAAGAATACATTTAGTTTTTTTTTTAGTTCAACCCTGCATTTCTTTATCTAATTGAAGGTCCTGCATGTGCATAGAAATTAATGAGTAATTGTTTGATTAGTGAGTACTAGATAAATCATGAAATTGATGCACTTTTTTGTGTTCAATCTTGCTACTTTAATAAGGAAGATTTTATGATTGATACCTGAATACAGTGTGAAAGACATTGCAAACCTACCTACTTATATCGAGGTCTATTTATCCACTCACTTGACCAGTTTGCTGTCCTACCAATCTGCCTGTATCTCTGACCTACCTTTATGCTTAGGTTATTCAGTGGCTTAAAGCTAGGTGCCTCTATCTTAAGTGATTTTCTCTGCAACTGCTGCTGTGCCTTTATGTTCTCTACCCAGCTCTGTACAACTGCGAAACTTGCTAAGAAAAAAGGAAGTTGAAGAATTCACTGTGGCATTCTAATTTTAGCTAATTCTAATAAACCCTATTCATATATCAGAGGCGGTGAAAGGAGAGGTAAAAAAAAAAATCTGTATGGATTATTTCACACACCCTATGGGAGCCTGACTTTATATGATTTTAAGTGACTAATTCCTCTTGGCCGGTTTTGACAGGATTAGATCTGACTGAGAATCTCTCTTAACATGATTATATGATTATTTGAGATTCTGCTTTTATTGCTCTTCTTCCTACATCTTTTCAATTGGGAATGAGAATCTCTAGAATTGTGTATGTTGGTATCTAGAATTTTGTGAGTTTTAGCACAGCAGCCTTTGAAATGTATAAATTTTAGGACATACTCATGAAGGTGATTATCGATGCTCTGTCTAATCAAGTACATGTGTTTCATAGTCTGTACATTCTAGGTTTATACTGAGTGATTATGTAGAAAATATTATGCCTGAATTTTCTGTGGTATAGAAAAAATACCTTATTTTTACAAGCCTGATTCATGTGTTCAGAATGGCAAGATTGTTGATTAGTACCCTGCCAAACAAACAGTCCCAGGCAACATTATTCTTAATTTAAGTTGCCAAGCCCTTAATTTCATTTGCCAATATCTTTCTTTCTTAAAAAGCTAAGGAAAGAACTTTGGTATCTTTATGAGAATTATTAAGAGAATATTTCACATCCTGTGAGTTTTAAAAACCAGTTTGGAACGCCTTTACATCAGCAATTGTCTCTTAAAATGTTAAATAGAATTCTCACATTAGACTTGGCTTAAGCTAATGGTGATTTATAATTTAGAACATTGTCTATGTTTATAAAATAATACATATATGAATGAGTTTTGCAAACAAAGTGGAATACTTGAGTTTTCCAAAGGATGCCTCTTTCAAATCCAAGCAAAGAACAGTGGTCTTGGGTGAAATATTTCTCCTAAGAAAAACATTATTTTTGTTCATTATCTTGTTCATTTGAACAGTGTTCGCTTGAACAGTGAGGCAGAAGGATATAAGTATATTCATCTTTTAGAAATGGAAACATTCTTACTAGGCATCAAGTAAAACAAAGTTCAAATATATATTGTTTCAGAATGTCTAAACAATTTTTAAATCTTAATTGTGTGGCAGATATATAGGTAACAATGTAGCAACAAGCATTAATGTTTTCTAGAGTTATTTATTGTCATTCCATAAGACTGAGAGTTGGATGAAGTAGCTGATAGTAAGATAATGAGAGTTGCCAACACAGAGAATCTATTGATGTAGTTGCAACGATTGGGGAGATATTTCAAGGGTAAAAAAAAAAAAAGACAAACTAATCCTGGTCAAAATTGAATTATAGGAACATCTGTAGGAGACAGGGAGGTGAAATAGATGGTAGAATCATGTCAGAAAGGCGGTAAATGTATAGAGATCAAATTTATGGATAATTCAGTCAACTGAGTAACCCGACTAACGGTTTTCTGGAAAGTGCAGATCAGGAAAATATATTCTCCAAGTTAGTAGATAGGCGTATCACCCCAAAATTGTCAGTGTATACTCCATTATTGGATTTTGAATCATCACTAAACGGACAAAGAAATTGAAAAGAGAAAAAAAATGTGACAGTATCTGGATAGTATATTTGTGGCTATGAAGTCATTATTACTGTTATTCCTTCTAAATCCTGTAGGTGCCTTGAATTTTATCTGTTTCCAAATTTGGATTCTAATCTTCTTGTCATTTACGTGATATATCGTCCTCCCTGTCCCTCATTTATCTTCCAGTGCATTTCCTTTAGCCTAATTTCAATTTCACAAAGTTAAGATATGTACTACAGTTAAGAAGACAGAAGATTAAGTTATAACTACAGATAAGATATTTTATGCTACCTAATAATCACAGTCTTTTGACCCAGAAATTTTAAAGCTAGTCGAAACTGTAACTTAAAAATTGCTGCAGCAGCTGATATATTTATCTCAATGTAGCTTTCGCACATGTATTTTTTGTTTAATGATAGGGTAGTGGTGCCTGGGTGGCTCCAATGGTTAAGCCTCCAACTCTGGTTTTGGCTCAGGTCAAGAGCTCACAGTAAACTGGTAGACCTCACGGTAGGGTTCTTGGGTTCAAGCCCCACCCTGCACTGTCAGTGCAGAGCCCCCTTGGGATTCTCTGTCTCTCCTTCTGTCTCTGACCCTCTCCAACTCTCTGTTGCACATGCATAATCTCTCTTTCTCCCTCTCTGTCAAAAATAAATAAGTAAACATAAAATAAAAGGGGTAAAAATTAAAGTTTATATTTTTTCTCTTTTTTAATATAATTTATTGTCAAATTGGTTTCCATATGACACCCAGTGCTCATCCCAACAAGTGCCCTCCTCCCTGCCCATCACCCACTTTCCCCTCTCCCCCACCCGCCATCTACCCTTAGTTTGTTGTCAGTCCTTAATAGTCTCTTATGGTTTGCCTCCCTCCCTCTCGGTAACTTTTTTTTCTCCCTTCCCCTCCCCCTTGGTCTTCTGTTAAGTTTCTCAAGATCCACATATGAGTGAAAACATATGGTATCTGTCTTTCTCTGCCTGACTTACTTCACTTAGCATGAAATCTGGCCATTTGCAGCAATGTGGATGGAACTGGAGGGTATTATGCTCTTTTTTTAAAAAATGTTTATTTTTTTTTTTTTGAGAGAGAGAGAGACAGAGACAGAGCACAAGCAGGGAGGAGCAGAGAGATATGGAGACACAGAATCCAAAGCAGGCTCCAGGCTCCGAATTGTCAGCACAGAGCTCAATGCAGGACTCCAACTGAACTCATGAACTGAACTGTTAGATCAAGACCTGAGCCAGTCAGATGCTTAACCAATCGAGCCACCCAGATGCCCCTGTTTCTTTTATTTTTGTTTAAATTAACTTCTGTTTTTCTCTTTTGTTGATAGCAATTTTAATAGCAATTTTTAATTTTTTTTATCAGAACTGCTTCTGGGAAAAATTTCTTCTTTAGTATAAATATTTGATAAATTACTTGAATTTTTGAGTTGTGGGTTTTCCTAAATTTTAAGCCCCTAAATACTGAGCACCTGTCTGTTATGCTTGCCAAAAATATTCCTACATGAACTGGCACTTGTGAAGAATGAATGAATAAATGAATGAGTATATGAAGGAATGGTTACTTCCATTGGCTACCTATACATTGTTACTTCTAATGGTTATTTGGTTGATGTTTTAGATTTCTGGAGAGAGTAAAGGTCAGTAAACTATCAGAATGTTGTATATTCTCTGTGCTATGAAATGAGTTACAGAAATTCAAGTAGATCCTTTGCTTAGAAAATAAAAACAGTATTTTGCAGGTATTGTTTAATTGGCAATTATTCTCATACATGAATCCATTTCATTTAGATATTAAAATATAAATAATAATTATCTTTATTATGCTAACTATGGCAATAAATAACAAAAGCATTCATATCCATAAAGAAAAAAATGGTTTTCCAACTATCTATGCTGTCATTCATTGTATTAATAAATAAAGATGATAAATGGCCTAAATTGAGAAATTTAAAAGGAAAATACAATAAAGAGTTTTTACTAATTTTATTACTTCTTATAATTCTGGCTCTTGTTTTAACATGAACTAAATGTTCATATGTGTTCATATAAGTTCCTAAATGCTTGCATTTTCTGGAAACCTATGAATTCAGACTCTAGTAGAAATATACAAATGCTGTGTGGAGACTCCATTTTTTCCTGATTTCCTCATTTGGAGTCACCTGGTCACATATATTTTAAGCATACATACATGAGATTTCACTCTCATAAGTATCACTGACTAGGTATTATAAGATGGAATAAAATGGATATATTTTAATGATCACATTTTCCAAATAGAAAGATTTAATCATTTATACAAAATTTTTAGAATTCTACTTTGGCCATGATAAATTGACCCATCTCTATAGAAATATCTTCATCCTTAAAACAAAAACAAAACCATTCATCTAAGAGCTATTGATAAAGATAATGGGCCGCCATGATTTTTAAAATTCAATCAGAGATTGATTTTAATCTCTGATTTTAATTTACTGTTTAAGACAATCCTCACTTAATCTCTGTTACTGTTTTACTGCTTTATTTTATTTTTGACCTTTTGATAAATTGCAGGTACATTTCATCGCATTAAAATCTTTTGTTTCTTAGGATGGTAAGAGTTGGTACATGTGCATTTTATAAGTTTGAGATAGTGGTATTTTAGAAAAATGCCTCAATTAAGATAGGGTTCAAGATTTGGTTTGGAAAGTTCTTTCAATAAATCAGAACCAATGTTTTAAAATAAATATTTGCTAAATAATTTATTGACAAAGGGGCCACTTTGTTTTTTCAACCTGTGTCCACTGAGAAGTGAAAAGAACATAAACTTTGGAAAACAAATATGTTTGGATTTCAGATTCATAAATTCTTATGATTATGTGCGATCGTGATTATTTGACATTTCAGAGTTTGACTCCAGGGCTCACTGTAAAATGAGGGAAATTATGCAAATATAAAATTATAAAGTTTGAATACAAGTCTACAAAGAACCTTCCTCATAATTCCCATTATGTTTCTATACCTTGTTTGGTCATCTCTTGATCAAAATTGGAACATAAGAAACTACTAATTTTTCTATTAAAATGTCAGAGGACATAATGAATCCAAATCAACTATTGAATTGGATTTTTCTCAGTAGGATTATCTTACCTTTGGGGGATCAACTGAAGGGCGATAATGTTCATTCCTGTTGCGAAGTGTAATTTTATGATTGACCAAGGGGATGAATATCAGTGTTGTGCTGCTATTTTAGAATTCATTCCAGATTCTGAAGGTATGGAATGTTTTGTTCATGTTTGTTGAATGGATAAATGGATAGACAGAATGTTGATCGAATGAATGTGCTGGTTTTAAAATTTGTTCACAAATTCTTTGATATTCCACTCTTCAAAAGATGGAGTTTGATTTCCCTTCCCTTCAAAGTGCTTAGATTTAATGACTCTCTTTTAATGAACATAATCTGGGAAAAGTGAAGCAATGTGATTTTGAAAGCTAGGTTATAAACGGTGTAGCTCAGCCTGGTTCTCCTTCTCATTGCTCATTTTGGGAAAGGCAGCTGGCAGGCTACAAAGATAATCAAACCCCTTGTTTGGGAGAAACTAAGTCCCCCCCTCCCATGGTCATCTTTAATTGTTCAGCCATGTGAGTGTGTCACATTAGAAGTAGATCCTCTCCCTCTGATCAAGATTCAGCTGGCTATAGTGTTGGCTGACATTTTGACTGCAACCTATTAAAAGACCCTGAGTCAAAATCACCTAGCTAAGTCACTCCAAAATTTCCCACCTACAGAAACCGGGGATGATAACATTTGTCTCAAATAATAATCTTAATAGAGTGAATGAACAAGTAGAAGGTCTATAGAAAGCATAAGCATTTGTTCTGTGTAATTAGAAAAAGTGGTTACGATGTTAAAATTAGTATGGCAAAACTTGGTCTAGCCCTCGAATTAAAGATGACTTAGTACATTTAGATTTCTTTTTAACTATATCCCCTGCTTCTTTTCTTCCAAGCTCTCACCCAAACACCTCTGTGAATTGTTGGAGGAAATGAGAGAGGAGACTTGGTTTGGATCCCATAAAGTGGGAAAGTTGGATTATCTATTTTAGTCACTCTTTTTCACACTCTTGGAGGATCCTTATTTAAGTATGATCGCATTCAAATGCATCTGCTTGAGTTTGTGAATTTGCTTGAGTTGGCCCAAATGTGCTTCCTCTAAGATCTCTCTGGAGTTTGGAACCACCTGTGTTTCCAGATGACCAGTTAGAACCCGATTTGATGTGCTCCAGTATTCAGGAGCCTAGTTGTACCATCCTCTATACTTTTTAGATTCGACCACAGTGAAGGATTTTGCTATGCAAAGTGCTAAAATATTGTGTGTCCCTGCATCCCAAGAGGTTTCCCCATGCATCATGATCTAGGATAGTTACAAGTATTTGTTTATTTTTTGCCACATGCCATACAACATCCCCATAATATCACTGTTCTTATCCCTTTACCTGACATCTGTGTCTTTTTAGTGTAGACTTCTTATTTGAACATAGATTCTGACTTCTAGCATAAGGAAGTTTATATAGCAACAATTGAAAATGTTCTTCCATGGTTTTCTGGGGCATTTTGTCACAAAGAGGACAGAGTTTTCAGGCTAGGGTGTGGAACTGAGAAATAGTTTCTGAGGGTTGGCAGTGCTTCATAGTAATAAGCAAAGAACGTGTTGTATAAACATCCAAAGTGCTCATGTTGTGCTTAACTCTATATTCCTTGTGTCCTTTTGTTCTCCATCTTACAACAATGTCCTCAATGATGTATTAAAGATTTGAAGAGGTTAACTAAGTAAATGTTATCATAAGTCATGGAAGGAAGTATAGATGATATCCCTAAGTAAGGGAAACATAAGTTAGCCACCACTTACTATGCTTTTGGTATTTTGATAGGAGCTAAAGACTAAGTCTATGTTTTTTTATACAGGAAGGGCTAGTAATTTGTGGTGAGATCTGCTGCATTTTATTTACATTTAGACAGAAACACAATGTTACACAGAAAAGTTCTCTTTTCTGATTGTCCTTCTTATTTAGGTGCCTCCTCATCCCAGGGCTTCATTAATGCCTCTTCTCATAGGGAACAGCAATATTATAAATCATAACACAGCTAAGTATTGGATACTTCATATATTGTCCCACAAGGAATATATTCCTTCTAAGAAGGTCTTCCTGAAATGAAGAATGATATCCTGATGATGGAATGTCAAACACTGATGAATCATTGTAGGGGGATATTTGGACATAGGAAAATGTCCAAAATATTCAAGTTTTGCTGGATTAGCAACTCCATTCTCTATTTTTAAGATTGTCCCTATCATTCCTATATTATTATTAAAGAGCATGTACAACTGGAGTACCTTAAGTATCCGACTTTGGCTCAGGTCATGATCTCACGGTTCATGAGTTTGAGCGCCCCATCAGGCTCTGTGCTGGTAGCTCAGAGCCTGGAGCCTGCTTCAAGTTCTGTGTCTCCCTCTCTGTCCTTCCCCCACTCATGCTTGTTCTTTCTCTTTCTCTTTCAAAAATAAGTAAACATTAAAAACTTAAAACAAATAAAGAGCATGTGCAACTGTTTTCAAATTATAGCCATTAGCATGTTTTTTTTCTCAGCATAACATTTACAATTTCATTGTGAATCATTGTGGTGTACATTTTTTAAAACGGTATTAAAGTAGGAGTCAAGTAGTTTTTGTATATGAATCTGGCTTCCAGTTTATGCTATGTAACCATGGATAAGCCATTGAACCCACCTAACTTTCCATTTTTTTCTCATTAGAAAAAAAATGTAATAGGTGACATCTCATTGGAACTCTGCTAAGTTAAATGAAATAATTTATATATGTATATTTCCATATTTATATATATATATATATATATATATATATATATATATATATACACATATTTGGTAGCAATGTCCTGCTTTACACTTCCTAAAATGTACCCATTAATTTCTGTGTTTCTTTTTTTCCTGAAACAAGAGAAGTTGTTTGTTTAATGGTAAATATATATATTTTTTCACTCACTTAGAAAAGTGAGATTTCTTTAGATCACAAAATATCAATAAAATTTATTTTCAAAAGTAAATTTTCTTAGTATTTTTACCTATATTGAATCCATTAGAGGTCTTCCATACCCTGTATTTGAAATACAAGCCTATTTGTGAAAACTCCATGTAGTTCTTCCTTAAAGCTAACAAACAAAGAGGTAAGTACATGATCTCTTTAAAAACTATAATCCTATATATTTATAATTTTCCATGTTTTCCATTAAGAAAAAAAGACTTCTAATGACCTCATCAGAGTTTTATCCCAAAGAAGTGTTCTTTTGGAGGGGTGCCACTTTATGAATAGGCGTTTGCTCTTGTTAGCTGCTAAATGAGAAGTGAAAAGAAAGGCCCTTTAGGAAAATGCAATAAAAAGTGGTCCCAAAATGCATGTGCTATTTTTCATATAACGCAATGCTCTTCAAGTGTACTCTCATCAGACAACGTCAGTAAATATGTTTCAGTATCCTGGCTAGTACCATGGTTAGGATGAAACATCTTCTAAAATAGATGTCTTTATCTGTTTCTGGAGGAGCCAGAAGGAAGATGTTAGTTTGATTATTTATTGTTTCAAATACAAATGTTTTAAATGTCTATTATCTCCCTATCTTATAGTCTAACATTCCACACACAAATACTATGAACATAAAATTAATCCAGAATGGATCTGGACATGAGAGAAGACGGCACTGAGAGGAAAAAACTTTTTTCTTTGGTAATCTACTTCCACTGACCACATGTGTCTAATTTAAGGACAAAGGTCAAGAAATACAGAATCTTTTTAATTAGAAAAAACATAAGAAAGGGGCAAAAAAACAAGATATGAATACAAGCCAAAAGCAAAGAATGGGACTCAGGATGGCAGCATGCAGTAATTGTGTTGGAAATTTGAGGTCGCACAAGAGTAGATAAGATTGACATAAGATGAGGAAATGGTCATGGAGAAGAGGTTAAAGGGTAAGAGATCTTTCAGCATGAATGGAAAGGGTGGGAGGTGAAGTTAAATAAGCAAATAAATTTTAATTAATTTTATGACTCTTTAAGAAAGTGTGAGGCCTAGGGGTGCCTGGATGACTCAGTGGGTTAAGCATCTGACTTCAGCTCAGGTCATGATCTCATGTTTTGTGTGTTCAAGCCCCACATTGGGCTTTGTGCTGACAGTGCAGAGGCTGCTTGAGATTCTCTCTCCCTCTCTCTGCCCCTGTCCTGTTCATGCTCTCTCTCTCTCTCTCTCTCAGAGTGAATAAATAAAAAAATTAAAAAAAAAAGTGTGAGACCACACAAAATAGCCAACTCAAAGAATTCAGTACTAGTTTTACTAATATGTCAATACTTCTGTATTCTGTATATTCCTATATGTGATTCATATTCTAAAATGAATGCAAAGAAGAGTCTGTAATGATTCTTTATAAGAAATAAAAGCGTGCCACGTTAAGTAATATCAGGCTATACCTTTATACAATAAACAATATTGAATAGCTATCTTATATTTAGGCTTCTAAAGGGTCTAAAAATAAGGGGTTTGGATTTTTAAGTGAAGAATATAGTTTTAAGGAAATAGTAGAAATTTTAAAATTGGAGTGCCTGGGTGGCTCAGATGGTTAGGTGTCCGACTTTTGATTTTGGCTCAGATCACAATCTCATGGTTCATGGATTCGAGCCATGTGTTGGGTTCTGTCCTGACAGCACAGGTCCTGCTTGGAAAACTCTCCCTCTCTCTCTGCCCCTCCCCTGCTTGCTCTCTCTCTCTCTCTCGAAAATAAATAAACTTTAAAAACTGTAAATATATACTTTTTTTTTTCTTTGTATTTTTATTGAAACTTTTTTTTTTTTTTAATTTCTGGCTGGCTATGATAATTAAATGGGAAACCACAATTACACGTCACAAACTGTGGCATGAAAGATAACAAACTCTATCGAGGATTACACCAAACCTTTCTTTTTTAGCCAATCAAAACAGTCCAATGCACAAATGTCAAATATCAGTAGTGTTTTATTTTGTTTTTGTTTCCGTTTTTCTTGAAAAGGGGAAACATTTACTGTAGCAGCACTTTTGTAATTCTAGGAAGTGATTTTGATATAGATGTTCACCTGCTTGTATATTTAACCATAACACATTTCTCTAGTTACAATAAATTATTTATGATAAGAGGTAGAATTATTAGGCCAAGAGATATTTTTATGGATCTTGAACATACAGCCTATATTAGTTAATTTTATTTTATATTTTAATTTTATTTCATTGTGGTTAGAACATAGCATGGGATCTAGTCTCTTAACAAAATTTTAAGTGTACAAGTATAATTTTTTTGTTGAATATAGGCACAACATTTTACACTCACCTTGCTTGACTAAAATGTCATGTCCTTCCATTAGAAATGCCCTATTTCTCTCTCCAGCTCCTGGCAACCACCATTCCACTCTTTGATTCTATGAATTTGATGATTTAGAAACTTTGGATATGTAAAACCATATTCATCTTTCTGTGACTAGCTTATTTCACTGGAATAATGTCCTTAAAGTTCATCAGTGTTGTCCCTTACTGCAGAGTTTCTTTCTTTTTAAAGGTTAAATAGTATTGCATCATATGTATATATCACATTATCTTTATCCATTCATCTACCAATGGAAATTTATTGTTTCCAAAATCTTGACTGATGTGAATACTACTGCAGAGAACATAAGAACACTAATATCTCTTCAAGATCCTGATTTCAATTTTTTTGGATTAAAATCTAAAAATGGGATTTCTGGATCATATGATAATTTTAGTTAACACATTTTGAGGATCTTTGTACTGTTTTCACTGTGACTGCACCATTTTGTTTTCCCACCATCAGTGTGCAAGTGTTTCCATTTCTCTACATTCTTACCAACAATTACATTTTGTTTTGTTTTTTCTTAGTTGACACACAGTGTTACTTTTTTTTTTTTTTAATAAATGCTATTCTGTTGGGTGTGAGGTGATATCTCATTGTGGATTTGTTTTGCATTTCCTAGATGATTAATGTCAAGTGTCTTTTTATATACCTACTGGCCATTTGTATATCTTCTTTGAGAAATGTCTACTCAGTTTTTTCCCCATTTTTAAATTATTTGTTTTTTACTATTGAATTGTAGGAGTTTCTTATATATTTCCGAGATTAACTGCCTACAAAATAAATGGTTTAAAATATTTTCACCCTTTCTATAACTTGCCTTTTCACTCTGTTCTTTCCTTTGCTGTGCAGGCATAGAAGATGGGGTCTTTGGGGAATGCTTATGTCATGAGTTGGAGCCCTCATGAATGAGATTACTTCTCTTATGAAAAAGACCACACAGAGCTCCCTAGGCCCTGCCACCATTGGAGGATACAGGAAGTCTGTGACATGGGAGGGCACTCACCCAACCAGGCTGATACTGATCTCAGACTTCCAGCCTCCACAACTGTGAGAAGTAAATTTCTGTTGTTTGTAAGCCACCCAGTCTCTAGTATTGTGTTATAGCAACGCAAATGGACTGACATCCTCTGTCCCCTTGTTCATCTCCTCGCTATAGGAAAACTCATTCACCCTCCAGTTATTGGGATTATCACCTGCTGGTGACTCCCAGATGTGTCCCCATAAAGAATACCCCCAATTTAGGGAACAGGCTTCTTTATGGAAGGCTCCCAGAAAACGCCTGGTTGATGTAGGAATTCAAAACCCTGTCTCTCTTGCCTCAGTTTTGAACAACTCTCAAAATGGATCACCTGAGCCCTCAGTTGAAACCATGTTGTAGGTCAGCTTCTCTTTCTGCTCATCACTCCTCACTTTCTCACAAGTGTGTCCCGAAAGCTCACCCCAGCGAACCTCTTCACACACAACTGCATCACTGATTCAACAAAATCTGTGTAAGAGAGCGGACACCAGAAATTGTCCTAGAAACAGACTCAAAAATGAGATTTAGGGTATGGATCATTTGTCAGTTGGCTAGCAATAAGTCAGCTAGCAATAAGGACCCTATTACTGGTAGAGTGGAACTGTTGAAACTTTTAGCTGTGAGGAGTTTGGTTGGGATACTTTTTTGAGGAAAAAGAAAAAAAACACCACCGTCTAGCACAATATATATGTTACTAGAGAAGTATCAAGAAATAGTGACTATAAGAACTGTGGAATTGGGTGGCATTAGGTTCAACAGAGAGAAATAAAGAGAGGCTCCGTGTAATTAATCAACAATTCAAGCAAAATATGAAAATCAGATTATTTCCTTGGCAGCAGTTAAGGAAACTGATTTCCAATAATTAATGATCAGACAGAACATACAAGGCTCAGGATAATTATGAGAGTATCAGAACTTTAGGTTAAGGTTGCATCCTTCTACACCAAAGTTGGGGTAAAAATAAGTATGGAAAGAGACCCTAAGAGTTGGGATGTATGCAACTGGATAGAAAGAGTTAAGAACCTTAGAATCCCATATTCTCCTGAACCCATTGTGCCAACAAAAATGGCTAACTTGCCTTCTTAAAATATATTGAACTCCCTTGATTTGCAATTATGTGGAAGCCTCATGTGAGGCATGTGCCTTGTAAGGCAATGCTTGTCCTTAACTTTTACTGCAACCTCCTCCCCCTGCAACCAGAGCAATAATGTGTGAATCCCAGTATTGCATCCTAGGGATGGACTGATTGCTAAAGGAGAATAGAGACCTCACATTAAAGGAGTTGAAGGGTCTAGCTTATATATACAATTCTGAGTGGGGAGAATATGCATGGGAATAGATTGAGAGGTTGTTGGACCAACAGGGATAGAAGTTAAAGTTGAACACTGGTAATTTTCAAAACAAGAACACATTCACCCATGATGCACAGGTTTCATACCCTGGCAAATACCATAGGAGACAGCACTAACATAGTGTCAGTATGGGTCTTAAAATCTTGGAAAAAGCATTGATTCACAACCAGTAAAGTTGAAATGTTGGAACTTCCAGTGTTAGCAATTAGTTCAGTGTCTTACTACTCTGTGCTTGTGCTATGGCAATAGACATATGATCTACCTTCCAGACTCCAGAGAGAAAAACATTAATCTTGTTCATTTATGAATATTGAAGCTTGGAAAATATAAAACAAGACAATGAACAAAAAGGTCTCAGGAGAGGGTGTCTTCTAGCAGGTTATTTTCTGTTTTAATATGTGGAAATCTCATTATAAAATTTGATTCTCATATTTCTAGTAACACATAAAAAAGAATTGAAAACATAATTTTGATGGATGGCATCATCTAGACTCTAGAACTCTGACCTTTTGCCCAAACAATTCTAATTACTTGTATGGGAGGTATTGACCTAGTGTGATAAACTCAATTTTAATTCAAAGGGTGATCTAATGAGGAATACAGTAGAGGCTCTGCAACATTTTCAATTACACATGTGGTTTAGCTTTTTAAATAGAAATTCCTATAGCCCATTTCTCAAAAATCAATGGCAAAATCTATACTAAATTTGAAGTGGAGCCCACACACAAAATGCACATTTACACATAAATGTAACTTAAGAATCAAAAACTATTTCTGCTATCCCATCTCAGCTGAAAGTGAAAACGCAGCGAAAACACGTTTTAAACTGATCAAACTGTCCACCTTTTTTCATCGATAGGAACAAAGAAAACAAAGAATACCTTTGTATACTGTAAGTCTCTTACCTTGCTGTATAGCCTCTTAATTCTTTAACTACTTTGCTTCAAATACTTATAAATTACCTGTTGTATACATGACACTATGGTATTTGTTTGATGGTGATGAATAAAACAGAGTTCCCTAATGAGAAAGAACTGATCATGAGCTAGTGTACAAATCTGGTCCCCCTTCTTAATGCCACAGAACTTTAAATTTCTTCTTCAAAAATGGCATTTATGACATGGCCAATAATATCTATTTCCTCATTAATCTATAAGTTTCATGACAACCTGGGTTATATCTGCTTTGCTTATTCTTTATCCCCAAAGTCTGCCTTAATCCTTGTCAGGCAGGTAGCAAGGTCTTGTATTTATTTCTTGAATGAATTTCTTGAATGAATGAATGATGCAAGTTTGCAATATGGTGCTGAATAACATAAGTATTCTAAAGTGATACAACCTTAAGGGTTGATGTTTAACATCCAGTTGACAGGAAGAGGAAAATAACATTTGAGAATGGATTTTAAAAGCGGACAGGATTGAGGCGGATGGGCATGGATAGAGATATTCAAGAAGAAAGACATGTAGGAAGAAAGAGCATGGAATGAAGAATCATAATTCTGGTACCCAGGCACAATATTGTTATCTGTATATGGCTTTGGGTATTTGGGTAAGGAGAGAATGAATGACTTCCAACCTTATCTTAAGCTTTTCATTGTGTCCACAGAGTAACTTAATATATTTTCTTGCTTACGTAAGTGAGGGAAGAATATGCTGCATGTGGGTGCTTTTATGGAAGTTGATACCAAGGAGCAGAAACGGATGCGTGAGAAGAGTGAGTCAAGCAACATATAGAGTATAAAGAGCTGTTGATTCTGTAGGGAACTGGGGCACAGTTCTGCTGGGGACTGTGTAGAATACACTTCAGGATGTCAAGGCTTTATTTCCCCTTGCTTCTCTCTCTTCCCTTTCAAAATGCCCACAAAAGCCATTTGATTTGGATCACTTTCTCTTCAGTTCTCCTTTCTTTAGTGTTCTTTCATTTTATATCACCTAAGTAATTATGAGGGCAGTAGTTTAAGAGTCTGGTAAGCATTCTCTGGTGATGAGTTTATAAAGCAAAGTGGGCCTTTCATTTTGCTAAGAACCTGAAAGCAATCATTGTGCTCAGATTTCGATTTGTGTATCGTGGTCACTACTTCTGTGTATCCTTAATCTGCTTTGTTATTATGTTCAAATTAACCACAGATATTTTTCTTTTGTTTACCACATGGATTTCAGTTTGGGTACGTGTTACTGAAAGCGGAGAGGTTGCCCTGGATTTCTGTTTGTTTATAATGTGCTTGGGCTTAGAGCATCATCAAACAGTAGACAAAGGTCTGGCTTCTTTTGGATGTTCGTGTGTGATGTCTAACACAGCCCTGGTTAAACCATAAGAATTAAGGAAGTAGCTGTTAATTATTGGGTCATTCAAATGAGGTATTGCTTTTTCTAGCTTTCTGGAAATGTTCAAGGGTATAGAAAATACTATTTTGATTTTTGTTTAAAACATGGATGCTTTCTATTTGCCTTAGTACATTTATTCCCCGAGTAACATGTTTATCAGAAAAAAATGTAGCTTTCCTTAACAATGTAGTGTGAAGAATTTATGTTTATATATGCAAGAACATTCAGTTATTGGCATATATGGCAGGCAGTTTTGAAAAAGTGACATTAGTCATAGCTTTCCAAACATGTGAAAATTCTTCCTGGCATTTATTCACGCAATAACTACTGAATGGTATCTACTCTGTGAAAATTACTAGATTCAGAAGATAGAAAATAAATGAAAACTCACTGAAAATGGTAGGATTGGTATGCACCGTGGTCCCTGATCCACATGGAAAAGAGTGACATAAGGTAGCTATGGAAAGGAGTATGAGATCTGCTGTATTGCTGAGACCTGGGCGAATTTATCAACCAAGAAGCAGCAGTGGCACTTGAGAGTAACTAGAAAAGTTTCCCACAGGATGCCACTCCCAGTGTATACTGTGGACAAATGTGCTAGAGAACCAAGGGCCAGGCAGCAGACAGACAGTGCACAAGGCACTGCAGTAGTATGTGGCACAGATCCAGCCACCTGGGTGGCTCAGTCAAACGACTGACTTCAGCTGCGGTCATGATCTCGCAGTTTGTGAGGGGCGGTTTGTGAGTTCAAGCTCCACGTCGGGCTCTGTGCTGACAGCTCAGAACCTGGAGCCTGTTTCAGATTCTGTCTCTCTCTCTCTTTGCCCCTCTCCCACTTATGCTCTGTCTCCCTCTCTGTCAAAAATAAATAAACATTAAAAAAAGTTAAAAAATAATATGTGGCACAGATCAACAATTCTTTAGACAGAACCCCTTTTTTGAGAGATTACTCATATTCTGGGCATTGAGTCAACATATTTTACATGAATTACATTTAAGCCCCAAAAACATCCTCTGTGATTGGTTGTATTATTTCTACAATTTACAAATAAAAAAAAGAAATTGAGGTCAATGATCTTCCCACAATGAAAGACTATGGGATAAGGCTGGGATTTGAATAGACTACAAAGTCACTTTTGAAACCCTGCATGCTGCCCCATCATGCACTTCTTCTGGGGTAAGTTTCTGTTGAGATAGACTTCCTGGAAAATGAAAAAAAGATCTTTTAAAAGGTCATATCTTTTGATAGAATAATTCAAAAATTTTAATGTTTCTTTATTTTTGAGAGAGAGACAGAATGCCAGTGGGGGAGGGGCAGAGAGCCTGAGACACAGAATCAGAAGCAGGTGCCAGGCTCCAAGCTGTTAGCACAGAGCCTGACACGGGGGCGGGGGACTCAAACTCACAAACCTTGAGATCATGACCGGAACTGAAGTTGTACAGGACATTTAACCGACTGAGCCACCCAGACGCCCAAGAATAACTCTAAATCTAAGAATTCACTGCATGGAAACAATAAAAGCTATAGACAGGGTTATAAACAAGGGGATTATTACAGTAGTTTTTACAATAAGAAAGTGCTGGAAAAAACTGAATTTCAGAGCTAAAGGATTAACTAAATAAATTATGTTATATTCAAAGAATGAAGCACTATGCTTCCATTTAAAAATCACGTTTTATAGATTTCTTAATTGTGTGATAAAATGTTCATAGTTAAAAAGCAAGATACTGGGGCGCCTGGGTGGCTCAGTCAGTTAAGCTTCCGACTTGGGCTCAGGTCATGATCTCACAGTCCGTGGGTTCCAGCCCCGCGTCAGGCTCTGTGCTGACAGCTCAGAGCCTGGAGCCTGTTTCAGATCCTGCGTCTCCCTCTTTCTCTGACCCTCCCCTGTTCATGCTCTCTCTCTGTCTCAAAAATAAATGTTAAAAAAAAATTAAAAAAAAAAAGAAAAAGCAAGATACTAAAAGTTTATGTTCACTATCACTTTATTGAATATATAGTATCACATTTGGAAGAGAATATACCAAAATGATGACCTCTGTAGGGTTAGGTTATAAAAAAATTTAAAATTCAGTATGTTTTCTTCAATATTCAATGTTACATGAAATGTTCAATTAATAAATAAGTAAATAACTAAGAAACTACTCCTGTGTCCTCACGCTTCATATTTTACTGAGTTAAATAGATATATCCAGAAAAATATTTAATGTATTATGAAAATGTAAAGGTTTTCACAGGCCAGTAACTTTCCACTCTAGATGAGATGAGCAAATATTAAAAATCAAGAAAACGAATGAAGAATAACATTAACGTTCCCAGGAAACCCCTTGCATTAATTTCTTAGAGAAGTTATAACAAATTACCACAAACTTGGTTGCTTAAAATAAAAATTCTCTCACAGCTGTAAAGGCCAGAATTCTGCAATTAAGGTGTCTAGGTGCTTTGCTCCTGCTAAAGACCCCAGAGGAAAATCCTACCTTGCCTCTTCCAGGTTCAGGGGATTCCAGGGATATTTGAGTGTGGGACACCATAATTCCAGTCTCTATTCTATCTTCACATGATTCCCTGTCCTGGGTATCTTTGTGCCCCAAATCTCCTTTCTTTTGTCTTATAAACACAACAGTCATTAGATTTGGACCCACTCCAAATCCAGGATGATCTCGTTTTGAAATTCTTTATTTAATTGCTACTGTAAAAACTCTACTTCTAAATAATTTCACGTTGATAGCTACTGGGGGTTAGGACTTGAATATATTTTGAGGGGGCCTCTATTCTATTCTGCATAAGTGTCTGCATTGGCTATAGACCACATGTGGCAGACTCCCTCACTTTCTTCAAGTTTCTGCTCACACATAACTCACTTAAAGGCTTTTCGTGATCATGCCATTTAACATTGCACCTGTCACCTCATGTTTACTCAGTCTTGAATCTTGTAACAAACAAATCTCATAATACATAATTTACATATATGTTATGTTATGGTTACACAAGCGCACCCATGTAAATACCATTAGAGCAGTTATTTTCATGATTTTCCCGGTGGACTTTTAACAAGCAACTAGAACATTATAGTTGGTCAATAAATACTGCTTAAATTAATGGAAAGTCATATTATCCCTTCTTTGTAGCCAACTAACAGCACCCCATTTCACTGAGAGTGAGACATTTACATTCAATCTATAATAATTTATTGTGGAATATAACATAAAAATCTGTGAAACATAAATGTGCATCCTATATAATATATAAAACTAACTCATGTAACTATTATTTAGATAAGGAAATAGAATATTACCAGCACCCCTAGAAAACTCCTATGTGTGTTTTCATCATAATATCTTTCTTCTTTCGTAGAAGTCACCACTGCTCTGATATCTGTGATAATTACTTCTATGCTTCTCTTTATACTTCATATACCTATATAATTATGTATCAGTAAACAATAAAGTTTGATGCTTTTTTAAAATTATGTAAATACATTCATGCCACAATGCAGTTTTGGATTTCCTTTTTTCTGGCTTTTGGTGGCAAAGTTATATTTTCAAATTTTATCTGTATATTGAGGATAGATAAACATATTTTTTCACTTCTCTCACTGTAGTTACAGCATTGTATAGCTATACCACAACTCATTAATCCACTCTCCCACCAAACGCTTGGTTGGTTTCCAGTTGGGGTAATTATGAATAAATAGTCTATACATTTAACTTGCCTCACATAAGCATGCAATACTATAGGTTATATAACAAAGAGTTAAATTAGTGAAATATGAGGTATTCAATTTGAGAAAATGGGCCCAACTCTTTTGCAAATAAATATTATCAATCTCTACTCCAATGGCATTATATCACTTCACATTTTCTCTAATACTTGGTTCTGTCGGTTAATGTTTGTGAGTAGGGAGTGGTACCTAACATTCTGATTTTAATTTTCATTCCCCTACTTACAAGAAGTTAAGCACATTTCATATGCTATTTGATATTTGGATTTTCTCTATTGTGAACTGCCCTTTTGAGTAATCTTCCCATTTTTCTACTGGGTGACTATTGTTTTCTAATTGATTTATAGTAGTGTTTATATATTCTGAATATGAGCCTTTGTTGGTTTGTGGGTCACAATTATTAAACTCAAGACTTGCTTTTCTATGATTTTGAAACTCTCTTTTGATGACTAGAACTCCTTAATTTTAATGTAGTCAGATTGATCAATCATTGACTTTTTAGTCAATGTTTTTATGTCTTGTTTAAAAAAGTATTTGCTGAACTAACATAATGAAGACACTTGCCTATATTTTCTTTTTAGTGTGCCTTTGAAGATTTCCCTGTATAATATACTTAAATTTGATCTGGGGATATGGAGTATATTATAGGCACTTTCATTTTGGCTTTCCATATAGAACCCCAAAAGACCCATTTCTAAGTATTGTAATGATCACAATTTCCCACTGCTCTTCAGTATTATCATCATAATAAATCAGAAAGACATTTTACTAATTGTACCTCTACTTAGAATTATCATTCTTTCTTTAGATAGTGATATGGCTATATTCTGCCTTTGCTCAGTTATCATTTACTTGTTCAGTTTCCTCCTGACCACTATATCTGAGATGGTAATACTCCATTAGATTTAATCCCCTTATACCTTTTCTTTTTCTTCATAATATTAATCAGTGTTTGAAATTATAGTACATATTTCATTTATTTAACAGTTTACTGTTTATCCACATGTAAGTTCAATGAGGAAAGGAGTTTTGTATATACCTTACTATAACGTATTTGTTTAGCACAGTGCATAATTCATTGTAAACATGCAATAAACATTTGTTGAATGAATGAATAAATTAGTAAATTAATTAATTTGTACAAAGAAGATATTATCCTGTTACAATATCCAAATATTCGATATCCAGATTTATTCTGTTATAATATCAGTGTACGATTATAAAAAAAGCTAAAAATACAAGCAAGGGAATGAACTATTCAGATGTGTCAATATGAAAAAAAAAAAAAAACAACAAACTCAGGCCACAGTTCAGAGAAAGGATTGGGAAAAAAGGGGATGATGGGTACGGAGGCAAGATAAGAGATTAAATAGAATATTAGCTATATTAGTTAGGATTCTCCAGAGAAACAGAGTATGTATGTATGTGTGTGTGTATACACACACACACACACACACACACACACACACACACACACAGAAAGAGAGGGAGGGAGAAGGACAGAGAGATGAAGAAGAGAAAGGGTGATTATAAATTTTTGATTCACATATTACAAATGCTGAGAATTCCTGAGAACTGCAGTCGGTGAATAATGTGGTTCCAGTCCAAGTCTGAAGGCCTGAGAACATGGAGGGAGAGCAACTGGTATAAGTTTCAGTCCAAAAACCAGTAGGCTTGAGACCCAAAAAGACCTGATGTTTCAGTTTGAGTCTGAAGGCAGGGAAAAACTGATGTCCCAATTCAAAGCAGTCAGGCAGGCTTAGTGCCTGCCCTCTTCCTTAAGGGAGAGTTGCACTTTTTGTTCAATCCAGGCCTTCAACTGATGAATGAGGACCACCTACCTTAGAGAAAGCAATCTGTTTTACTTAGTCCACCTATTCAAATGGCAATCTCATCCTAAAACATCCTCACAGACATACTCAGAATAATGTTTAATCAAATATCTGGGCACTTCAGGGCCCAGTCAAGTTGACCCATAAAATTAACCATCACACTAGCAATGAGCAGTAAGGTAATCATGTCAATAGAGGTGCAATGAGGAAAATGGAAAAAAAATCAGCATTTTCCGGAGAGCATCAGTGAAAGTTGCTGATCAGTTAAATGAAGGTTATTGGAGAGGATGATTTTATTAGTTGAAATGGGAATTTGGGAAAAAGGTGAGGCCTCAGAAGGGTGATTATGCAATTTTTTAAACAAGTTATTCAAATGATGTATAATTGTAGCAGCTTGATAAAGGGATCTGTATCAGGAGGTCTTGGAGTAGTGATAGCAATTGATAAACACATAGCAATTGATAAGAAGGCTCAAGGAAATAAACCTGATTAAAAACTTTAGAAGCAAATTGAAAAAAGGAGTACACTCGAGGCTATTTGACATTAACTTATGCCATGTATGGCCTCTGAGTAAGCAGTTTCTGGTGATTGAAAAAGCTGTTGTGAAATTGGGTTATGTGCCTAGCAATTTTACTGAAGAGTCTCCCTCATGTTGTTACTCATTACTTTTATGTAATATATTCGTACAACAAATTAAAGACAAATGCAGTATGAGTCATAAAACATAAATATGGTGGGAATAGTTATCTTTAGAAATTTCAGGGTTTTTTTTTTTTCAGTGTAGAAGGGAGTGACTCTCCGATCATCAATAAAATAGCATTAAAGCTCAACCTATGAAAAGTAATTCATTTTATGCAACAGGCATATTTTCTTGGTTGGTTTGAAAAGCTTACTCAGGGGCTGGTCTAATACAAATACTACAAGGTTATCTTCACTATACATCTTAAAATGAAAGGGAACAGACACATTCAGCTCTACATTTGTAAAAATATCACAACGGATTAAAATAATCAGTTACTGGGTTGTTCAGTTCTTGTCCCAGATGTACCAAAGAATTGGAGATCGCAGACCAGGATGGGGAAATAGAGTTTGTTGAGTAAATACATACAGCACACTTTCAAGAGAGAAAGCGGGCCAATGCCTGAGCAAGAGTGGCAATGTCCCAGAAACTCTAGCTGCATCATTTTAAGCCTGCTTTCCGTATATTAAATTTGGCTTTGATTGATATTTGTGATTGACAGCGGTGGTTGTATAACATTCTGGCTTCTGTACATCCATGAGCTGTGAGGCATTATTATAATTGTATTTATTTATGTATTGTGTATATATGAGTGTCTAATAAGCTTTGTTGTGACTTTAGGGTAACCTGAGAACAAATTGTACCTTTTGTGTGCATGCTCAGCTCTTGGAAGTCCTCTTGTGGCTTTTGACCAGGTCTGTCGCCAAGACTTCCCTGTTCTTTTAGCACCTTGGAGGTGACTCTAAAGATGAGGCTGTTCGCCTTCAAGGGGTGATTGTGAGCATGTGGTCACCATCTACTTTATCCCTCCTTGATCACGTCTAACTAGGTGTTTAACAACACTCATAGAATTTTTAAAGAAATTGAATGTCTTTTTTTATGTCTGTTCTCTGATAGAACTCAAGTGAGGCTACCGTTGGAAGAATTACTCCATATAGAATGGAAACATCCCAGAACAAACATTCATGCGAGTTAGAGACATCTAATACCAACTGTGCGCAATGTCATTATTGACCAAAATGCTGCTGGATGACCTTGAAATCACCACTTAAATTCTTTTTTTTCCCAAGGAACACACAGACAGGTCTATATTTTTTATATTAATCTTAATTTTAGATGGTAGATTATACGAAAATAAATATCTAAAAATAATATTTTGATTATAAAAAAATTCATTTGACTACCAGTATCTGCCTTTTTTAAATACACAATTGTGATACGCCATGTGTAGTATAATATAAAGACAACACACTTAAATTTTTGATTAAATATGGAAATAGTAAGGTACTGGTTTAGTTAGCACTGATGTTCAGACTATTGCAGATACTTTAACTTCTGTAAATCAGCCAATCATGGGTTAAAGATATGATGAATTATAATCATGTTTAGAGTCTAGTTTACTATATGAGAGATTTCATATATATGTTTCAGAGATTCTCATATATTTCTTTAACTCTAAAAAAAATTGTCATTCGTTTTCATGGATTTAAAGTAATCAACGCATACTTTATTTTTAAGATGCTTGCAGTTAAGGAGACTTAGCCAGGAAAAGGTATTGGAAATCCTTTCCTTATTTCTGTCCTTCTCAACCCTAATCTTAAATATAGCCAACTGTTGCACGTGGGTAATAATCTCTCTTAAATTCATGAACCTGGTGTCACCAGAGACATTCCTTGCAAATATGACAGGAAGCTTTCCTCTCTACTTGGGTAGTAGAAATTTTAATGAATAGCTATTCTTCAGCATGAAGGGCTTTTAAAGTTTAGGAGAGTAATGGACCTGTTGATAAACTTGTTTCTTCCAATAGTTTAGATGGATGGGAGTTAGAGGGAAAATACACCCTTTGTCTTGTTTATCAAGGTAAGCCAATTCACTGAATTCTCACAATACATTAAATTTTGTGCCATTACTCTTTTTATTCACATCGGTTTTCATCACCCATCTATCTCATTTTTATCTCTGGTTCAATTCTGAGAAAAAGTGAATGTGAAGTATTTGATAAGTTTTAATTAACTACAAATATTTTAAAATAGCTTTGACATAGTTGTGAAAGAAACAAAAATAATTTATATATGTACATATTTATTCTAAATAGATATTTTTGCTAATTTCTGAGAACTAATGTTTCCACTGCTACTTTTCAAAATGAGTATATTTTCAGTTGTACTTGATAAAGAAAATGGTTTTCTAAAGGCTTGAAAAAGAAAGATTCATCTAATGGAGTTTTGATTTTAAAGAGAGTGTATATATATTTTACTCTAAAATTCCTTTTACTGAGTCCCCATGGGATATTAATACCCACATCTTAGTATGTTTCTTGTCAAGCTTTATGTATAAAAGACAAAACTAAGTGCATTATATTTTATAATGTGTGTGGTATATGTGTGTACTTTAAGATAGTCTTTTAAAGGAAAAACATGAAATGTAAGTCTGTAAAGCTATATTTTTAGATTTCAGGTTCTTTTTACTGCTTTTCTACTAAAGTTAACCTTAACAGTCTAAGAAAACTTCTACTTCAAACATCATCATTTTTTCAGGCTTCCAAATCTGACTATTCTACTAAAATCGTATTTTACATGACGACACTTAAACTTGAATTCAATACTTATTGAAAAAATGATTTAGTTCTAAAGTAATGTAGACCAAGACCAACCACTCATATTTAAATGAGAGAAAAATGAAAGAAACCCAATCTCTATGCAATGAGACCTTACTGAGTATTCCTCTATATCCTAAATCATATCCTAAAGGAGTTTTAGCAAAATATAGACATTTAAAAAAAATTACAGACTTGATTTTTACAACATATATTCACTGCAACTCACTGTTGTCCTATTAACAGCTTCACAAAATACATGATTGATTATGATTGTCATGTAAAAATTCTGAATTACCGATTTTGTTCTAGATCATTGATGACCATTTTCAAACAATATTATTTCTAGAACACAGACATAGAACTTTTCCTCAATCTCTTATTTCTCCTTTTTTTATTAATGTTTATTTATTTTTGAGAGAGAGACAGACAGAGTGCAAGTGGGGGAGGGGCAGAGAGAGAGAGGGAAACACAGAATCCAGAGCAGGCTCCAGGCTCAGAGCCATCAGCAGTGAGCCTGATGTGGGGCTCGAACCCATGAACAGTGAGCTCATGACCTGAGCCGAAGTCAGATGCTTAACCGACTGAACCACCCCGGCACCCCTCAGTCTCTTATTTCAAAATGAAAAGACATAAATAATATAAACTACAAAATCATATGTACATTAGCAATGGAAATCTAAGATGGTTTTCAAATGTGTGAAAACTGGAGAGACTTTTGCTTGAGACAGAATGCTCATTGCTAAAATGCAGAGTAGTTCAGGGCCATTACATTCAGGGCACAATACTGTTTGAGTCCTGGATCAAAGGGGGGAAAATGCTATAAAGGACATTTTGGAGCAATTGGCAACAAACAAACAACCATATAGAACATACAGATAATAGCAATGTTAACTTGCCTCAAGGGTATCACCATAGTGTGGTTATGTAAGTTAATGTCCTTGTTTAAGAATTATATGTCATAATAGTTAGGGGTAAAGAAACATGATGTCTAAAATATACTTTCAAGTAGTTCAGAAAAGAACTAAAATAGATTATGTCTCTATATCTGTATGCAAATTTATATTACTACATTTCTCTAAATCTATATCAGCATCTATATGTATGCCATACCTATATTCATATCTATATTTACCTGTATCTGTATTGATCTATGTAGAGAAAAAGCAAGAGAAATATGCTAAGGATATTCTTCTCTCCACTTCCCTCCTCCTAGTCAAATATTCTATGCTACTTATTTTCCAATTGCTCCTCTAGAAACACTCTCCTTCCTTCTCCACTCTTCTCTAGGACTCCAAGAGAATGACATGTATGGACCATGTCATCAAGGGGCTCCCATAATCTATAGATTCCATTTGAATTCCCCTAGTGGGGAATGCTGGCATTGAATCTGAAGGAAGAAAAGACTTGAAGTCAAGTTTGTGTCTTTCTTCATATCTTAATGGCTAGGGATGGTAACAGCTTTGGGCTATTAGACCCATTTTCCTTTGTAGTTTTCCTTATACTTCTCTAACAGCTTTGCAATTATCCCTTTGTAAATAAGATGTCCCTAAACTAACCTGGAATGAGAGTTCAGTTCCCCTTTGCAATAATGACTGATAGAGGTGCTAATATTTATTGAGCAATAAGTCATGGTCACTATGTTAAAAGCATTACATAAATTTTTATAATTCTTGCATATACATGAAACTTGTATCATATCTTCTGCAATTTAGAGATGAGAGAACAGACTCCTGAGTTCCACTGAATTGTGTTCCCGCAGAATTTGTATGTTGAAGTTTTAATCCCTAATGCCTTAAAATCTGACTGTATATGGAGATAAGGCCCTTAAAGAATGATTCAGTTAAAATGAGGCTTTTAGGGAGAACCCTAATTCAAACTGACTAATGTCCTTATAAAAAGAAGAAATTAGGATGACCAAGAGATGACCATAGGAGGAGGACAGAGCAAGATGGTGGTCACCCCCAAGCCAGAGAGGGACCTCAGAACAAACACTCTGCCAACACCAGAACTCTGAAAAAATAAATTTCTGGTTTTTAAGCTACCCAGTGTATAGTACTTTGTTGTGGCAGCCCAAGCAAACAAATACACAGAAAAACCTTGGTTTGCGAGCATAAGTCATTCTGGAAACATGCTTGTAATCCAAAGCACTTGTGTATCAAAGCGAATTTCAAGAATTATTGGCTCAGTTGTGATCATGTGACATTCGGCATCACATACTACTTATATTGCAAGACAAGCTCGTTTATCAAGCTAACATTTAGTAGCAATGTTTGCTCATTTTGTAGAACACTCACAGAACAAGTTACTCCCTATCAAAGGTTTTACTGTACTTGCTTAGCCCATATGTAAAATAACCTTCTCTAAAACAGTGCAGGATCTATCACGGTTCTACCAATCCAGTACTGTGTTCACTATGTCCTCTTTCTCTTCTAATTAATTTTGGCACTTATTTATCATTTGCTAATTGCTTCATAATATTTGTATTGATTTCTCTTAATAAGTTTATAAAATTATTGAAAGCAGTGTTTAGTTATATATCCTCATATGATAAGGACAGTTAATAATTAGTTAGGATTTGGCATGTGTCAGGCTGTTTCTAAATGCATAACTTATGTCACTTAATCCTTCAAAATAACATTATTTTATTATTAATTTTATCTGTATTTTGTAGATGGGAAAGGGAAATGAAGAGAAATTAAGCTACTTGCTTAAGTTTACACAGTTGGTGATCTGCACAGCCAGGAATCTGATGCAGGCATACCCAGGCATTTGACTATGTAGATTATGCTATAATCATGATCCCTAGCCCAGCAGAGCACAGTACAATGACCTCACATGATACAGAGCACAGATAGTAAATATTTGAATAAAAAAAATCTTGGGGTAATAATTTTAAGTACAAAGAAAGTAATATAAAACAAGATTCAGCTTAATATTACATTTAAAAATTAAGATAATTCATTTATAAATTGTAAAATATAGTCACACTGTTTTTCATCTTAAATTACAATCCTTAAAATCTTGTGAATATTTTGAATGAAAATAGTAAAGTGTACTACAACAAGGAAGAACTTTTGATTCAGGTACCTTTCAGAGCTGAAAAGCCATTCTATCATCATTAAATGGTGGCATTTTCTATCAGTTACTGCAAGATGACTCTACTTTTCTTCCCAGTCCTTATCACTATCTGACACATCATATAATTATTTGATTGTACATTTATTTCCTATCTCTTATAACTAAATTGTAATCTCCATAGATCAAAGTCACGAATGAATATAAGTTAGATCCAAGGATAGTTGCCATCATTAAAGGAAGGGACAAGATGGAAAAGGAGCACTGAAATATATGTATTCCTCTCACAAAATACAACTAGTATGGAGCGCCTGGGTGGCTTAGTCGGTTAAGCATCCAACTTCAGCTCAGGTCAAGATCTCACAGTTTGTGAGTTCAGGCCCCGCATTGGAGCCTGACAGCTTGGAGCCTGGAGCCTGCTTCGGATGCTGTGTCTCCGTCTCTCACTGTTCCCCCACTCATTCGTTCATTCTCTCTCTCTCTCAAAAATAAAGAAAGATTAAAAAATAAATTAAAAAAAAAATACTAGTATGCAGCCTGGTGGGAAACAGAGTAAATAGGAAATAGAAACATAATAAGGATTTTAAAATAAGTTGTTGACAATTTCATCACATTAACACAAACATGCTTCTTAGTTTCAAGTTAAATGTCTTCATCATTGTCCTTCAGAACAGTAGTTTCAAACCATGGATATTAATCTACTCAAAGTGTCTAATGGGGTTCCTGGGTGGCTCAGTCTATCTTGATTTCAGCTCAGTTCACATCTGATGGTTGAGAGATGGATTCCTGCATTAAGCTCTACACTGAGCATGGAGCCTTCTTTTTTTTTTTTTTTTTAATTTTTTTTTTTTAACGTTTATTTATTTTTGAGACAGAGAGAGACAGAGCATGAACAGGGGATGAGCAGAGAGAGAGAGGGAGACACAGAATCCGAAACAGGCTCCAGGCTCTGGGCTGTCAGCACAGAGCCTGACGCGGGGCTCGAACCCAGAGCACGGAGCCTTCTTAAGATTTTCTCTCTCCCCTTCTGCCTCTCCTCCTCTTCTGCCTCTTCTCCCTAACACACTCTCTCACAAAAAAAAAAAAAAGAAAAAAAAATTGTTAAAGGAAACCTTTCTAAAATACTCATTCCTGAGCCTTATCTCACAACTAGTAAAGCCAATTGTGGTAACCAATGACTTAAAATTTTAGCATCTGTTAGCTATGGGTTAGGCAACAGGTAAGTGACACCAAAGATAAAATCCTATATGTAATTATTTTCAGTAGAAGAGGTGTAAATATGTTAGTGATTTAGAAGAATTAAAGAACTCTACCTATAATGTAAGAATACTGGTGGGAAAGAAGCATGATTCATTAAATAGATTCATTGTCTTCTGTGTGAGAGTTTAATTAAAGACAAATTCATACAATACCTTTCATTATTTGAAGGTTTAATAATTTGAAATAGATGGGACTCAACTGTGTTACTCTAAAGATGATAAAGATCTCTCTCCCAGGACCATTCTCTCAGTGTTGAATGGTCACTATTCTCATCTGGAAAAATCACATTGCAATAATAATAACTTTATAAATGTCTGGAAAATTAAAGTAATATTATAAATGATGAATGAAACCTATCATTACAAACCCATTTTGTAAAAGAAATGCTAGTATATTCTTCTTAAATATTAAAAGGGAGGATTTAGGGTCTATCAGATAATATATGTATGGTTATTAGACTACTTAGTTGGCAATGAATTGTAATACATGTAAGAATTTTACTCAATACATAGGATTCATTAAAATGTATAAGTTCAGATCATTATTTGTGAGTTCACATAATATTTCCCTTTTTTACAAATATTTATTGAATGTTTACTATGCATTTTTTTAATTTAGAAAGAGAGAGAGAGAGAGCATATGAGCAGGGAGAGGGGCAGAGAGAGAGAGAGAGAGAGAGAGAAAGAGAGAGAAAGAGGGAGGGAGGGAGAATCTTAAGCAGGGTCTATGCTCAGCACTGAGCCCAATGTGAGGCTTGATCCCATGACTTTGAGATCATGAGCCGAGCCAAAATAGCCGAGCCAAAATCAGGAGTTTGATGCTTAACCGACTGAGCCACCTAGGAGCCCCTCTGGTAATATTTCTAAGTAACATCTTCGAATTTTTCTTCCAATATTATTGGCATGAAAAATTGTTACTGTTTTTCTACTGACTTAAGTTGATTTGGGCTGACGAAAAACACTATAGTTACAAAGTATCAGCAGAGTTGGGTGATTCATCATTTAGCATGTGAAATGTTGTCCTTCAAATTAATATTTGAAAGGAACCCACACAATACTCTTAATATAAACAGGAAGTGAGAAGTTGTGAGGAAATATAGTACAACCTTACTTTATTCCTGAACACTTTAAAATCTAGTGAACTTTGTTTCTATCTTGTCCTCAGTATTCTTTATCATTTTTTCTACCAAAAAAAAAAAAAAACACAACATTTTCCAAAAGCTAAAATAATTATATATACTTCTGTCCACCCATATGTTTAAATCTCACAATTCATTTGTATGCATAGAAATTCACCAAGTTTGGCTTAACTGAGGTAGTACAATTAAAAACAAAATTCTTAGTTTTTAAAATAAATTTTCCTTGTGAAATTTCAAAAAAACATCTTTGTGCTTATGTGAAGACACAGACAATTTGTGTTGTTACCATCTGATAATTTCTGGAGAAACTCATAGAAACCATTAAGCTCTGTTTTTATAAGTTTCTAGTTTGTGTTCAATAGCCAGTTTGCATTGTCATCTAATATGTAGAGAAAAATAAACAGTAAGGTCCATTGTTTTCCTATGTGAATTATTTGCATATAATTGTATATGTAAATAAAAGTCCAGGGGAAGTTCTGGATATCTTCTTGATAATTTGCAAATTCAACCTCCAATTTGTTCATGTCAAAATATCCCTGGTTACCCTTCATCCCATGATCTTTCAAAGAATGCTTGACCAATTAACATACTTTCAAAAATGTCCAGATGGTGACTATTTCTCGCCGCCTTCTGTGGTGACTTTATTCCAAGTCACCATCATCTCTCAGGAGGATTATTGTAATAATCTTCACCTTGTCCTTGTTCCGCATACTTTGTTTTCTCCACAGAATAGCCAGCCTAATATAATTTAACAGTCCCAATTGTGTGGCTTCTCTGCTCAAACTCCTCAGTCCTTTTATGTCTCGTTCAGAATGATCTTCAAACTCCAGCCATCTCTGTCTCCTGAAGACTTTCGTGACCTTATCTATCATGTTCGCCTTCATTTGCTCCACTCCTGCCCAGAGAATTTCATTTTGTTCTGGGAACACAACACAATAGGACTACCTTCCCCCCACCCCCGCCCCCCCTTTTTTCCTTTATTTCTTTCTTCCTTTTTTGTTTTTTGGTTTTTTTTGGACTGGGAGTCTTCGCAGTTGCTTTCACTCTATAGAAACACTTTCATTCATGGCTTACTCTCTCACTCCCTTCAAGTGTTTGAGCAACCATTCTGTTTTGAGTGAGGCCTTCCTTGACTGTTTTCTCCTAGAAAACAGTCCTATTTTCTTCTAGAAAATTAGACACCTTTTATTGCTCTTTTTTTTTTTTCACAGAAAAAAAAAAATCTCAAGAGAAGGTATGTAGTGTAGGTCTATTCTTGCTGTTATCCTGATATGTAAAACATATTATTACTGGTAGAGATACCATCCTTAGAAAAAATTGCATGCTTTTGACTTAGGTAAAGGACAAAGTACCCATTTCTTTTAAGCAGATAATATTAAAGTTCACATTATTTATTGGATAATGAAGCATAATTAATTTTACAGGGCTCAGAAAAACTCAGACGTTTTATTCATTAAATAAAACATCCTAAATAAAAATAACATATTTGTTTCCTACTAAATTTTAGAAATGGACATAAAATGAGAAATTGAATTATATAATCCTTCCAAATTGTTGAAGACGACATGCATATAAAGTATCACATATGTCTGATAGTTCGAATCACAGTTTACATGACAGTTTCCTTATTAGCTTCACTCCCAGTGTTTAGGGAGTTGGTAAAAAAAAAATATAGTTTTATATCATAATATTACAAGATGTATATGGAAAAATCAACTACTTTGGGTATAGAGATTTCCAATGTGTTTTTTTCTCTTGAACCAACTCCTTTTATTAAATATAAATAAAATGTAGTACATAAGATCAAATTACCTCCGTTAATAAGTTAGGCAAATTCCTTCAGTGGCAAATCTCTATTCATTTTAAGATCATTCATATGCTAAGCATTAATTAAATAGAAAATATTGTCACAACTTTCTAAACACACACACACACACACACACACACACACACACACACACATACACACATATACACAATACACTCTTCCAGTTGATAAATGAGGCATTGCATATGGAAAATGGACTGAATTTTTTTCCTTTATTTTTTACTCCTAAGATGTCTTTTAACTTTCAAAACAGTGTCTTTTTCTTCAGGAAAATTTGTGTTGTAAAGTGTATGTTATTTTTTATTGGAATTTGTCATTGAGGTTTTTTTTCTCCAAATAGATTTTGCATATATATTCACATATATATTTTTCTCTAACCCTTTATCCACCTGGTATATATTTTTTGAATGATGTTAAATTAAAGAATATGTTTTTACAAATAGTAATTTTTCTTTTTCCTTTGGGTTTCAATTATTTTTCAATGATTTTCCTCTGTATTTTAGATTAAGTGTATACATTTTAGTAGTGATTATTTATTGGCAATCAATTAGTATTCTAATAATATGCTATTTTCATTACTTTAGATTATAACTTATTTTAAACTACATCAAGATGAGTTCTGAAGTTGGGGAGACATTTGAGATAAATGCTTTGATCATGTTTACAAACTGAAAAAAATATGTCAGAGGAAAAGAGAAACTAATATACAGGAGAGAAAGGATAAATTATAAGGAAAAATCCTGGGTGCCTGGGTGGCCCAGTTGGTTGAGTGTCTGACTTCGGTGCAGGTCATAATCTTGTGGCCCATGAGTTTGAGCCCTGCACAGCTCTCTGTGCTGACAGCTCACAGCCTGGAACCTGCTTTGGGTTCTGTGTCTCCCTGTCTCTGCTTGTGCTCTGTCTCCCTCTCTCTGTCACTCAAAACTAAATAAACATGAAGAAAAAATTAAAAATCTTAATGAGGTATAAACTTTCATGTTAGTCGTAAAAAAAAGTTTGATTCTTCCACTTGAGACAAGATGCAAGGAAATAGAAATGGTTTTGGTGTGTATATATACACACAAAAATTGGTCTTTAAATTTGATAATCTCACTTTCTGTTTAAAGTAGGAGGAAAGGTTGTTAGTGTCAACAATCAAAATGACAAGATTTTGTAAAATATTAAATTTCTGTTTTAAGTGATTTAGGTTTTAGAGAAGAAAGCATTACAGTGTTGAGAGGAAAACAAAATCAATTCAATGTATCTGTGCCTCTTTTCCCCTTTTGGTCTACACAAAGTTCAAATTTGATTACATAGCAGTTGCCAAATGCAAAATTTTGCTAGGTAGTAGTTAACTCTGTAATTTGCAAAAGAACTAAAAATTAATATTACTTGAAACTAATAGTTATGTCACAATAGTGGAATAGACTATATCGAAAGGTATAATAAGCCATCAGGGTATACTTTGCTCTGGTTCTTTGTGTTTCCCAGATAAGTAGGAACTTAAGTTCTATAACCAGTAGAGGCAAGTGAAGAAATCATCCCAAACATTACCCAACTTAATTGGAAAAGCATAGAAGGCTATGTGTGACATAATCTGTGTAGAAGGAAGAATCAGTTGTCATTTAAAAATGAAATTACAGAGGCCCTTGGGTGGCTCGGTCAGTTGAGCATCTAACTCTTGATTTAGGCCCAGGTCATGATCTCACAGTTTTGTGAGTTTGAGCCCTGCTTAAGATTCTTCCTCTCTCTCTGCCCTTCCCCCACTTGCACTCTCTCTGTCTCTCTCAAAATAAATAAACTAAAAAAAAAAAAAAAAAAAACAGAAGAAATGAGAGATTAAGTAATTGGCTCTCTGCTGTGTAAAGTAGAGCAGAATCTATATTGTTATTAGGAATTGTTTCACAAAATGACTATGATGTTGATGATGATGATGTTATTGTTGATGTCTTTAGCCCTTCATATCATATGACTGGTTATTTTAGGTTTATTGGATACTTTACTGGATGGTAAACTAAGGACTAGAAGACTACCTTTAATACATAATAATTCAATTACTCCACCTAGAAATATTTGTTGACTTTTTTTTGTCCTTTCAGTAACCTTAAACAGTTAAAATGACAGACATTTAAGTGAAAAGCACAGTGAAAAATTATTGTAACTACCCGAGAATTGTTTATTGGGAAATAGAAATAGAGAGCATTTAAATCATCAAGGTTATGTAGATTTACTGACACCTAGGTTTGTTATAGGTATTTAATAAGGAGCAAGAATGAGACATTTGAAGCATAGATCACTGAGTCCCAGGGAAGGAAGAACTTCAAGTCAGAGGATGTAACACAGGTGTTGTGCCGTGCTCTAACACTAGCATATTCTTAGTCTTTCTGTCCTACATGGTCTAACAGTCCCAGGGGGTAATTCTTCCCCAATGGCCTGTCTCTAGTATCTTGCTGCAGCACCAGTAGAGTTTAATAATCTGCCTGTGTACTTCATTGGCATTATGCTCATCAGTCTGGCTCTGTTGTGTCCTCTGGCTGGCTCTGATTTTTTCTAGTTATATGATACTCCATCTGCTTTCTTTTGTGGTGGCAAAGTGGCCCTGCCTACCTCTTCACATTCTGCCATTTTTCTAGTTTTGCTGTTGCTTTAACTATATTTTAAACATGTAGCATAGTTGATGGAAAACTGAAGGAATGCCTAGTACTTGTTTAGATTCTTTGCAAAGAACAGTTAGTCTTTGCCACTGACTAAACTGTGCTTTAAACCCAGGTGCAGAAACTTGCAGAAACTTCTTGCAATATGTTTTAAGTAACCAAAATGGAAAATCCAAGCAAACTGTTGCCTGTGTTTAGTCTTGTGATTTAAAGACAGCTGGTAGAGATAAGCACTAACATAAATCTCATCTGAATTTCCCAAACCTTACATATGAGTCGTGAATTCTTTATCACTTTTTCTAGATGTTTAACTGTAGGTGATGGTGCTATAGCAGAACAGAAAGAACAAAATTTGGATTTAGAAAATCTGGGTTTAGAATCTTATTTGCTAGTTATTTGACCTTGGTGTAATAACTCTGTCTATACTCTCCCCCTCCTCAGATGAGGAAACTGAGACTAAGAGAATATGTAATTTCCTGAACTTTTTAAAGCTAGAAAGTGTCAAAGAGAGAGGTTAAATTGTATTTTTTTACCTTAAAACTTATGATCAGTCATCACACAGAGTGCCCAAGTTTTTTGTGTGGTTTGTTTTTTAATGATAATTTTTTAAAGGATGCTCATTGCTAGAGCTCATCTATATTTAAAAACTAATGTGGCTTCTGATCAATTGTTCCCTATCACTTATGACCCAGCTTCTCTTTAGGCTATAGTTCAATTCTGTGGGTCTTGAATATACTTTCTAGGAATGCAGCTGCACTTTGAAGATTTCCAGGTTTGGTTCCAGAGCAGTGAAATAAAGAAAATATAGCTATAAAGCAAGTCAAATGAGTAGTTTGGTTTCCCAATGCATATAAAAGTTATGTTTATGCTATACTGTAGTCTAATAATTGTGCAATAACATCATGTCTAAAAAACTTACATACCTTAATTAAAAAATAATTTGTTAAAAAATACTAACTACCATCTGAGCTTTCAGTGAGTTATAATCTTTTTGCTCGTGGAAGGCCTTGCTCAGTGTTGACGGCTGCTCATCGAACAGGGTGGTGGTGCTGAAGTTTGGGGTGGCTGTGTCAATTTCTTAAAAAGAGACAATGGTCAAGTTTGCCTCATTAACTCTTCCTTTCGTGAATGATTTCTCTGTAGTATGTAATGCTGTTTGATAGCATTTTACCCACAGTAGTATGTTTTTAATTTTTTAATTAAAAAAAAGTTTATTTATTTATTTTGAGAGAGGAAGAGAGGCAGCAAGAGAAGGAGAGAGAGACTCCTAAGCAGGTTTTGCGCTATAATTATGGAGCCCAATGCAGGGCTCAGCCTCACAAATCATGAGCTGAAATCAAAAGCCAGACATTTAATTGACTGAACCACCCAGGTGCCCCAAGAGTACTTTAAAAAAAAAAAATTAGAGTCAATCTTTCAAACCCTGTCACTACTTTATCAAGTAAATTTATGTAAATATTCTAAATCGTTTGTTGCTATTTCAGCAGTCTTCACAGCACCTTCACCAGGAATAGATTCTATCTCAAAAAACTACTTTCTTTGCTCCCAAGAAGCAATTCTTCATCTGTTAAAGTTTCATCATAGCAATGCAGCAATTAGGTTGCATCTTCAGGCTCATTCTCTAATTCTCGTTATTTCACTATTTCTACCACATCTGCAGTTACTACCTCCAATGGATTCTTGAACTCCTTATCATCAGCTATGACGTTTGGAATCAACTTCTTCCAAACTCCTATTAATGTTCATATTTTGACCTTTTCATATGAATTAAGAATGTTCTTAATGGCACCTAGAATGGTGAATCCTTTCCAGAAGATTTTCAGTTTACTTTGCCCACGTTCATCAGAAGAACCACTGTCTCAAGTAGCAATAGCTGTACAAAATGTATCTTTTAAATAATAAGGCTTGAAAGTTGAAAGGACCCCTTGATTCATGGGCTACAGAATGAATGTTCTCTTAGCAGACGTAAAACATTTCTTATTGTATATCTCCATCAGAGCTCTTGAGAAACAAGGTGCATTATCAGTAAACAGTAATATTTTAAACAGAATCTTTTTTCTGTAGATCTCAATAGTGGGCTTAATATATTCAGTAAACTATGTTGTAAACAGATGTGCTTTCATTCAGGCTTTGTTGTTCGATTTCTAGAGCATACGCAGAGTAAATTTAGCATAATTTTCAAAGGTTATAGGACTTTCTGAATAGTAAACAAACACTGGCTTCAACTGAAAGTCACCAGATGCATTAACCCCTCATAAGAGTCATCTTGTCCTTTGAAGCTTTGAAGCCAGGCACTGACTTCTCCTCCCTAGCCATGAAAGTCCTAGATGGCATCTTCTTCCAATGGAAGGCTGTTTTGTCTACATTGAAAGTCTGTTATTTAGTGTGGCCACCTTCTTTAATTATTTTAAAATAGCAAGATCTGGATAACTTGCTGCAGCTTCTGCATCAGTACTTGCTGCCTCACCGTGCACTTCATGTTGTGGAGACGGCTTCTTTCCTTAAACCTCATAAACCAACCTCTGCTAATTTCAGCCTTTTCTTGTACAGCTTCCTCACCTTTCAGCCCTCATGGAATTGAGGAAAGTTAGGGCCTTGTCCTGGATTGGGCTTTGGTTTAAGGAAATGGTCTGTCTGGTCTGGTCTTCTCTCCAGAGCTCTCAAACTTTATCCATGTCAGCAATAAGGCTGTTTTGCTTCCTTATCAGTTTGCACGTTCACTGGAGTATCACTTTTAATTTCCTTCAGGAACTTTTCCTTTGCATTCATAACATAGTTAACTATTTGGTGCAAGAGGCCTAAATTTTGGCCTATCAACTTTCTATACGCCTTCCTCACTAAGCTTAATCATTCTAGCTTGATTTGAAGTGAGAAACATGTAGTTCTTCCTTTCACTTGAACACTTAGAGACCACTGTAGGCTTATTAATTGGCCTCATTTCAATACTGTTGTGTCTCAGGGAATAGGGAAGCCCGAGGACAGGGAAGTAGACAGGGAAATGGCTGTTTGGTGGAGTAGTCAGAGTATACAACATTTATCAAGTTCTCTGTCCTAAAGGGTCACCCTTTTGTGGCACCCCAAAACAATTACGATAGTAACATCAAACATCACTGATTCTAGATCACTATAATAAATATAATAATAATGGAAAAGCTTGAACTATTGGGAGAATTACCATCATGTGGCCTAGAAACAAGAAGTGAGCAAATGCAGTTGGAAAAGTGTTGATAGACTTGCAAGATGCAGGATTGCCACAGACTTTCAATTGGCAAACAAAACAAAAGAAACTGCAATATATGGAAAGCACAACAAAGTGAACTGCAACAAAATGGTATGTCTATTTTGTAACTGAACCCATAAGGACCATTTTTCTTCATTCAAAACAGAAAGCTTTTTCTTCTCACATATTTTTATGCAGATACTCCTCCTATTTTTCTCCTCTTAGCCAATCATTCTTCTTTACTTCTTTCAAAACTTGATGCAAACTGATAACATATCTTTTGTTTCAGTCCTTCGACTAACTATTCCCTTTGCCTTCTTGACTTAACTGAAACTTGATCCTCAACTGAAGATCCTACTTTTATTACACTTCCTCCTGCTGAAAATGTAAATTTTCTCATACTGTCTGGGTCTTATGATATTTATGTGCATTTGAAATCCTCCTACTAACCTGCTTACTACTGACCTATCTCCTACTGACCAAATGTAGAACATTGTGATATTATTCTGTAATAAAAACCTCATTTCTTTGTGAGTTGTGCAACTTGCCTGTATGACTCTCACTTTTATCTCACCCATAGAGCATCTTTATATATTCTATCCTCTTCAACAAATTTGGAGTATTTAGTATAGTATATAGTCTTTCTGCAGAAACCCCAACTATCATGAGTGACTTCAAAATCTATATTAAATCTATATAGAGATCTTGTAAAAAAACAAAAACAAAAACAAAAAACTGACCTCTCAATTTCCTGAACATCTTAAATATCATGACTTTTCTTATCTCTATCCTTTGGCCAGACAATCCATGATTATATACTGACTGAGCCCTTTTGTTATACTGTTTAACATGAAAGCAAACAAACAAACAAACAAACAAAAACCCATAAATTCAGACATTTGCCTTATGACCTTAGCTTTGCATTGCTTGTATTGTTTTTTCAATTCTTTGTAAACTTATGCCCATGACAACTGTATACCCAATTCCTATGGATTGCTAGCTTATTGACTTCTATTGTGTTCACGGTTCTGATGCACTCACTGTCACGTCACCTACTCTCTAACCTTACTTGTCCTTTGTCCTTTCACTACATCACAGAACAAAACCATAATCCTGGATAACTATCTGCATTGTCTTGTCCAAAACTGGGCTTTGGAGTATTTCTGAGGGAAAAATCAATTGAGCGTATTTGCAGCTAAGGATTATTAACAATTTCAACTAGGTGTCCAATTCCACTAAGCAAGTGTTTCTAAAACATATTTCTACAACATTTCATTTTCCACTTTCCACAAGTATATCAATCTCCTTCAACTGTCATTAAACTTCCTATAAGTCATGTTACTATTTCATTCTGAAAAAAATGATTTCATATACCACTTCACCAAACCAAACCAGAAAAATCCTGACAGAGATGGGAACCATTTTAATGTCCAAGGACCATACCACAAATCTGTCAATATGCGTAACTATTTTCTTCTCTTTTCTTTCTATTATGAAGTAGGAGGACTTAAAGAGATTATGTAATTTGTACAAAGTCACACAACTGTGAATGAACAGGAATTTGAATTTGACCTTACTGACTTCAAATCCCATTTCCTTAGCACTAAAGTGAAATATTCTAAATCCTGTAGACGGATATTATATGAGTACGTATAGTATCTTTCCTTGAATTTAAGATGATCGGTTCTGCTGCATCTGCCCACTTTCCTATTCTGATAAAAACTATGCTGTAAGTAATTTTATATGAATTATAGTGATTATGACCAGTCTGATAATGTAATTTTAAAAAGGAACAAAGAAAAACCCATAATTCGTAATAACAGAGAGACTAATACTCAATAAACCTTTTGTTTGGTCAATAATCTATTTAAGAAGGCCAGTTTTGTTTCTTTGAAGCTCCAAAGGATCTAGTATGATATGATTTATTCCTAAAACACTGTGAAATTAATGAAAATATTATTTGTGGGGAAAAATGAGTTTACTTGCATTTGTAATAGGTTTGCCTGCAGCAGCAGCTGTACTTATATCAAGAATATGCCATGCTGAAAAATGGAAGGGTGATTTCTGTTGTTTTTCCTTTCTTTCCCCTTACATTTGTTGTTTATCATTTTAAAGAAAATGAGAATCATTTGAAATTATTTTATTATACTACAAGGGGAAGAATAATTGTGTCCCTGGAAATGTAGCTATGCCCAACTCACTCTTAATATCATTTAGATGATTATCCCAGTCATTTGAGTTAGCTCACTGTTACTTGTAAGAGATCAATTAATCCTAACTTTCAACACCATATGAAAATCAATTTCAGCTCTTCCCGAAGGAAATGAGTCAGGATATTATTAGACAGGTGGTTTATCCAAATAGTTTAGTTGGACATTAGGACACATTCTTCCTCTGATGTATTTCACACTTACAGGATAAATACAAGAATGGATCCTTGAGGCATATTATAGGAGTACTTAAAGCAGATTGACCTTGCTTTATTGTTCAGTACTTCCTAGGAATAATTATATAACCAGCTTCATATTACCCATATAGTTATATTGAGAAAAATAATTGTCTTTTCAACATTCATTATATCTATAACATTTCCCCACCCCAAGTAGAAAAAAGACATATGTATATAAAAATACAATACTGAAGAATAATGTTAAAAGAGTTTGCATTGTATTTTTAACAAGCCAGGATTTGGTAATTTTCCTCTAATATTTTATTCTAATGCCTTGAAAGCAACTGCTTACTGGTCCTTTTTGAATCTTACTAGGGCTTGGCATCAAACTTAATAGCTTTAATTCTTTAGTTTTCATTGTCTATTTCTCCTTTTTGAAAATTAGTATACAGACTGGTATTAGCATATTTGTGTCTCTACCATTTTTTCATTATTTCTCAAAGGGTTATTTTTTGAGCATATATTTGCAAGTTCTCCTGTCTTACAGAAAAGATTCTGAATTTGGATTCTCAATTCCTGCCTTTAAGTCTTGGATCTATTGCTTAACTCCTGTGGATCCTAAGGCAAGTCAGCTATGGCTGCTGCTGTTATCTGTAGACTGGAAATGAGAATACATTTCTCAGACAGCTATATTAACAATTAGATGAATAGGGCCCAGGTAATAGCATAGTATTTCAAAGGATAGAGTACAGTATGTGGATAATAGTAAATGACTGTTTATATATAAATGATTGTGTTAATGAGACTATTGGTATCCTTGAACATTGAATGTCTAGACTAAGTGTGTTGGCTTATTTTATTGGTCAAAACCAATGTCTCATATTTATCTTAAGCTTAACTTGCCTTGGTCAATGTTTGATTTACTTATTCAGATTAATGCTGATTTTCTCTCCCTTATTTTCTACCTTCTTTCTGTCTCTCTTGGAGAGAGAACATATTTGGAACAGATTTTCCTGTTAAATTCACATTAAGCTTTAAGATTACTTCTTATTTATTCTACTTCTTGATTGGAAAGGAATCTAGAACCTATTTGTAACTTGATTAATATCTTGTGCAAACCTTATTTGATTATGAACTTTTACTTTTCTTACACTATTTCAGGCTGTGACTTTTTTTATGAGCTTTTAAAATTTAAATTTTAGACAATTAAGATACAGTGCAATATTGGTTTCAGGAGTAGAATTCAGTGATTCATCACTTACATACAGCACCCGGTGTTCATCACAACAAGTGTCCTCCTTAATACCTATCACCTGTCTCATCCATCTCCCACCTGTCTCCCTCCATCAACCATCAGTTTGTTCTCTAAAGTTAAGAGTCTCTTGTGGTTTGTTTCCTTCTCTCCTCCTCCCTCTTCCCATATGTTCATATGTTTTGTTTTTAAAAATTTGTTTTAATGTTTATTTTTGACAGAGACAGAGCATGAGTGGGGGACGGGCAGAGAGCGAGGGGGACACAGAATCTGAAGCAGGCTCCAGGCTCTGAACTGTCAGCACAGAGCCCCACGTGGGGCTCAAACTCACAGACTGTGAGATCATGACCTGAGCTTAAACTGGATGCTCAACTGACTGAGCCACCCAGGCGCCCCATATGTTTTGTTTTTTAAATTCCACATATGAGTGAAATCATATAATATTTGTCTTTCTCTGATTGACTTATTTTGCTTAGCATGATACATTATGGCTTCATTCACATTATTGGAAATGGCAAGATTTCATTTTTTGATGACTGAGTAATATTCCATTTGTATATATGCCACATGTTCTTTATACATTCATCAGTCCATGGACATTTGGGTTCTCTCCATAGTTTGGCTATTGTTGATAATGATGCTATAAACTTTAGGGTGAAAGTACTCCTTCAAATCTGTATTTTTGTATACTTTGGGTAAATACCTAATAGTGCAATTGCTGGATCATAAGGTAGTTCTACTTTTAGTTTTTTGAGGAAATTCCATAATGTTTTCCAGGGTGGCTGTACCAGTTTGCATTCCCACCAACAGTGTGACCACTCACGACTTCCTCTTTCTCTGCATCCTCACTAACACCTGTTGTTTCTTGTGAGCCATTCTCACAGGTGTGAGGTGATATCTCACTGTGGTTTTGATATGTATATCCATGATCATGAGTGATGTTGAGCATCTTTTCATGTGTCAGCTAGCCATCTGGATGTCTTCTTTGGAAAAATATCTACTCATGTCTTCTGCCCATTTCTTGCCTGGATAATTTGTTTTATGGGTGTTGAAATTGATAAGTTTTCTATAGATTTTGGATACTAACCCTTTATCTGATATGTCATTTGCAAATATCTTCTCCCTTCCATTGGTTGCCTTTTAGTTTTGTTGATTATTTCCTTCACTGTGCAGAAGTTTTGTATCTTGATGAAGTCCCAATAGTTCATGTTTGTGTTTGCTTCCCTTGCCTTTGATGATGTGACTAGTAAGAAGTTACTCTGGATGAGGTGAAAGAGGTTGCTTCCTGCATTCTCTTCTAGGATTTTGATGGTTGCCTATCTCACATTTAGGTCTTTCATACATTTTGAATTTATTTTTGTGTATGGTGTAAAAAAGTAGTCCAGTTTCATTCTTCTGCATGTCGCTGTTCAGTTTTCCCAACACCATTTGTTGAAGAGATTGTCTTTTTTCCATTGGATATTGTTTCCTGTTTTGTTGAAGAGTAGTTGACCATATAGTTGTGGGTCCATATCTGGGCAATCCTTATTAGAATACCACTGGCATTCTTCACATAGCTAGAACAAACATCATAAAATTGTTATGGAACCACAAAAGACCCTGAATAGCCAAGGCAATCCTGAAAAAGAAAAACAAAACTGGAGGCATCACAATTCCAGATTTCAAGCTATGTTACAAAGGTGTAGTCATCAAGACAGTATGGTACTAGCACAAAAACAGATACATAGAACAGTGGAGCAGGATGTGACTTTTGCTGGTTAATTTGAAAGTTACCTAATCAAAGAGATACTTATGCAGCTACAATAGTTTTATTAAAAACCCAAGTATGTCCCCTTTTTACTTTGATATTTATATTCATTACAAAGTACTTACCACAATAAGTTGTTGTTACCATCTGTCACCATACAAAGTTATTATAATATCCTTGACAATATCCCCTATGCTATACTTTTTATCCCTGTGATGTATTTATTTTAAAGCTGGAAGTTTGTATCCTTATTGCTTTTCACCTATTCTTCCTTTCACCCGACCACCATGCCCTCTTGCAACCATCAGTTTGTTCTTTGTATTTATGAGTCTGTTTCTGGTATTTTTTGTTTGCTTGTTTTCGTTTCTTACATTTTGCATGTAAGTGAAACTATGTGGTATTTGTCTTTCTCTGGCTGATTTCACTTAGCATAATACTCTTAGTCCATCCATACTGTCACAGATGGCAAAATTTCATTCTTTTTATGGCTGAATAATATTCCATTATATACATATACACACATATATATATGTATATATACACACCATATCTTCTTTATCCATTCTTCTATTCATGGGTATTTAGGTTGCTTCTGTATCTTGGCTGTTGTAAGTAAGTAATACCGCTATAAACATAGTGCATATGTCTTTCTAAATTAGTGTTATTGTTTCCTTTAGGTAAATAACCAGTAGTGGAATTAGTGCATCTGGTGGTATTTCTATTTTTAATGTTTTGAGGATTCTCCATACTGTTTTCCATAGTGGCTCTACCAATGTACATTCCTACCAACAGAGCAAAAGGATTTCTTTTTCTCCATATACTCACCAACACTTTTTTATTTTTGGTCTTTTTGGTACTAGCCATCCTGACTGATGTGAGGTGGTATCTTATTGTGGTTTTGATTTGCATTTCCTTGATGATCAGCAATGTTGATAATCTTTTCATGTGTCTGTTGACCATCTGTATGTCTTCTTTGGAAAAATGTCTGTTCAGGTCTTCTGCCCATTTTTTAAATGGATTGTTTTTTTGGTGCTGAACTGTAAAGAAGTTCTTTATATATTTTGGATATAACCTTATTGGATATATCATTTGTAAATATATTCTCTCACTCAGGTTGCTTTTCATATATATATATATATATATATATATATATATATATATATATGTAACATACAAATAAAATGTATAATACATGTGAATATATAATATGTGTGTGTGTGTGTGTGTATAACTAATTTCCATGTATTTACAATCTGTTTTCTTTTAGGAGTTTTATTGTTTCAGATCTTATATTTAGGTCTTTAATCCATTTTCAGTTTATTTTTTATGTGATACAAGAGAATGATCCGGTTTCATTCTTTTGCATGTAGCTGTCCAGTTTTCCCAGCACTGTGTACTGAAAAGGCTGTTATTTGCCCCCACTGTGTATATTACCTCCTTTGCCATAGGTTAATTGACTATGTAAGTGTGGGTTCATTTCTGTCTCTCTATTCTGTGCTATTGATCTGTGTCTATTTTTTTCCAATACCATATTTTTTTGATTACTATAGCTTTTTAGGATAGTTTGAAATCTAAAATTGTGATATCTCCAGTATTGTTCTTCTTTTCCAAGATTACTTTGGCAAAATAACAATGTCTTTTGTGATTCCATACAAATTTTAGGATGATTTTTTTAGTTCTGTAGAAATATATATATATCGTTTGTATTTTGAATAGAATTGAATTTAATCTGTAGATTAATTTGGGTAGAATAGACATTTTAATGATATTAATTCTTCTAATCCACAAGCATGGTATATCTTTCCATTTGTTTGTGTCTTCAATTACTTTCATAAGTATCCTCTAGTTTTCAGAGTACACATTTTCTACCTACTTGGCTAAGTTTATTCCTAGGTATTTTATTCTTTTTGATCCGGTTGTAAATGGGACTGATTTCTTAATTTCTCTGTTTTCTAGTTTATCATTAGTGTATAGAAATGCAACAGGTTTGTGTATATTAATTTTGTATGTTGCAATTTTTAATTTTTTTTAACGTTTATTATTGAGAGACAGAGACAGACAGAACATGAGCATGGGAGGGGCAGAGAGAGGAGGAGACACAGAATCTGAAGTAGGCTCCAGGCCTTGAGCTGTCAGCACAGAGCCTGACATGGGGCTCGAACTCAAAAACTGCGAGATCATGACCTGAGCCAAAGTCGGACGCCCAACCGACTGAACAACTCAGGCACCTCTGTATGTTGCAATTTAATTCAGTTATTCTAATAACTTTTTTGGTGGAATATTTAGGGTTTTCAGTATATAGTTCATGTCATCTGCAAATAGTGACAGTTTTACTTCCTTCTTATCAAGTTAGATGCCTTTAGCTTTTTCTTGTCTGATTGATGGAGTTAGAACTTCTAGTAATGTGTTTAATAAAAGTGATGAAAGTGAATGTCCTATTGTTCCACATCTTAGAAGAAGAGCTGTCACCTTCCACTACTGGGTATAATGTTAGCTCTGGGGTTTTCCTATATGGCCTTTGTTATGTTGAGGAATGTTCCCTTTAAACCCAATTTGTTGAGAGTTTTTATTATGAATGGATATTCAATTGTGTTATATGTTTTTTCTGCATTTGTTGAAAGGATAATATGATTTTTATACTTAATTTTCTTAATGTGGTGTATCACACTGATTGATTTGCAGATATTGAATCATCTTTGCATCTCTAAGTAATAAATTCCACTTAACCATGATGAATGATTCTTTTAATGTTTGTCAAATTTGGTTTGCCAATATTTTGTTGCAGATTTTTGCATCTATTGTTCATAAAGAATAGTGACATGTAATTTTTTTTTGTAATGTCTTTGTCTGATTTGGCATCAGGGTAATTCTGGCCTTGTAAAATGGATTTGGAAGCATTCCTTCTTCAATTTTTAAAAATAATTTAAAAGGATAGGTATTAACTTTTCATAAGTTTTGGTCAAATTCAGCTGTGAAACAATCTGATCTTGGACTTTTTTTTATTATTATTACTGACTCAGTTTCATTATTAGTAATTGTTCTGTTCAGATTTTCTATTTCTTACTGACTGATTGAGTCTTAAAAGGTTGTATGTTCCTAGGAATGTATCAATTTCTTCTAGGATGTGCATATTGCTGGCATATAATTTTTCATAGTAATCTCATAATCTTTTGTATTTCTGTGGTGTTGGTTGTAATTCCTGTTTCAGTTCTGATTTTATATATTTAAGTCTACTCTTTTTTTTTCTTGATAAATCTGGCTAATGGTTTCCAATTTTTAAAGATCTTTTTGAAGAACTAGCTCAGTTTCATTGAACTTTTCTATTGCTTTTTAGTCTCTTTCATTTATTTTCACTATGATCTTTATTCTTTCCTTTTACTAATTTGGAGCTTTGTTCTTTTTCTAGTTCCTTTAGGTGTAAAGGTAGATTATTTGTTCAAATTTTTCTTGTTTCTTAACTTAGTCCTATGTTGCTATAAACTTCCCTCTTAGAACTGCTTTTGCTGCACCCCAAAGATATTGAACCATTGTGTTTTCAAATTTTGTCTCTAGGTATTTTTTAATTTTCTTTTTGATATGTTCATTGGCCTATTGGTTGTTTAGTAGCATGTTGTTTGGCCTTCATAAAAACATATTGTTTTTGTTTTTAGGTTTTTTTATTTTCATAATTGATTTTTAGTTTCATTCTCTTGTGGTTAGATAAGATGCTTGCTATGATTTCAGTCTTAAATGTACTGAAACTTGTTTTGTGGTCTAATCTGTGATCTATCCTAGAGAATGATCCATGTGAATTTGAAAAGAATATGTATTCTGCTTTCTTTGGATAGAATATTCTGTGTACATCCATTAAGTCTGCCTGGTCTAATGTGTCATTCAAAGCCACAGTTTCCTTATTGAGTTTGCCTGAGTGATCTATCCATTGATGTAAGTGGGATAGTAAAGTCACTTATTATTGCATTACTGTCAATTTTTCCCTTTGTGTCATTAATATTTGCTTTATATATTTAGGTGCTCCAATGTTGGGTGCATAGATATTTACAATTGTTATTCTCTTGTTGAACTGATCTCTTTTTTATTATGTAATGCCCTTCTTTTCCTTTTGTTACAATCATTGTTTTAAAGTCATTTTGTCTGATGTAAATAGTGGTTCCCTAGCCCTTTTTTTCTTTTTTCTTTTTTTAAATTTTTTTTAATGTTTATTCCTTTTTTGAAAGAGAGAGACAGAGCACAAGCGGGGTGGGGGCGGGGGGGGGTACACAGAATCTGAAGCAAGCTCCAGGCTCTGAGCTGTCAGCACAGAGCCTGACATGGGGCTTGAACTCATGAACCGTGAGATCATGACCTGAGCTGAAGTTAGATACTCAACTGACTGAGCCACCCAGGTGCCCCATCTTTTCTTTTTCTTTTGCTTTTGCTTTTATTTTCTTGGAATATCTTTTTCCATCCCTTTACATTCAGTGTGTGTGTGTCATTAAGTCTTAAGTTGACTCACTTGTAGACTTACATAGATTTATTTTTTTAATCTTCAGTCACTTTTTTTTTTTTAATGTTTATTGATAGAGAGCATGCATGTGAGAAGGCAGGCATAAAATATGGTAGGGGCAGAGAGAGAGGAGGAGAGAGAATCCCAAACAGACTCCTCACTGTCAGTGAAGAGCCCAGTGTGGGGCTCAAATCCCTTGAACTGTGAGATCATGACCCAAGCCAAAATCAAGAGTAAGGTGCTCAATGAACTGAGCCACCCAGGTACCTCACCCTATGTCTTTTGATTAGAGCATTTAGTCCATTTAAAGTAATTACTGATAGGTATGTATTTATTGACATTGTATTAATTATTTTCTGGTCATTTTTATAGTTCTCTGTTACTTTCAAGTATGTCCTTTTTAATTAACATGATTTTTTCTTCTATTCAAAAAGTAGCCTATTATATACTTGGTATTGGTGATGTGGAGATTAAGCGTGGTTTTCAAGTGTGTTCAGTAGATAACAAAGTAATGGGAAAGGCACAGAAATAAATGACCACTATGATTTATGAGATAAAAGCAGAGAAAAATGACACAGCTGAGATTGCTGGATCAGTTGAGGGAAGTTTTCCCAGAGGAATTGACACTCGAGATGTGTTTAGGAGGATGAACAGAAGGAAAATATTTTTGAAATGGAGTTGAGACATTTATGAAAAGGCATGCATGAGGAAAACTGTTCAGAGGCATAGACAGGAGATGTGGGAGCAACGGAATACCATATGCTTTTGGCTCCCACCTCAGTCTCCAGCCTCTATGTCAGTGTTGGCTAGAGTGAAGAGGAAGGTGTGCACCTTGTTTCAGCATGCCTTTTACCCCTGCTGGTGTCTGTCCTTCAAAGAAAGTCTTGATTCTCATGGATATCACCTCCTTTTATCACCTTCTAGGCCTTTTCTTTCTTCAGAATACGGGGTCAGTTATTAAAATGCCCTGTATCTCAGTATATTCTGAGATCTTTCCTTTCACCATCTTAGTCTTACTAAAATCTGTCTCGCCTTTGAGAGACATTGCTGTCCTCAATTTTGTACAAGTGATGACTATGTTATCTTAATATAGATAGCAGTTCATATCACAGAAATTAACTATGGTATACCTATCTGGACATTAGACATGGACATTAGACATGGACATTAGACTATCATTCCTTCTTGAAACATTTTCTTTGCTTAAGTTTCCCTCCATTCATTGACTCAGTCTCAGTCTTCCAAGCTAGTTCGTTTTCACCTGTTCATCCTTTCATTTGGGTGTTTATTTAGCATCTTAAAACCAGTGACAGGAAATCAAGATCTGTATATTTTCTCCCCAGTTCTTTGTTCTTGTTTCAGTTATTGACACCAAATCTAGCTGATCAGATGCTTATGTCTAGATTCATCATTGACTCCTGTTTTACTTTCAAACCTCAAATACAATTTGTCAGCAAATACCATTTGTCAGTTTTACCTTCACAATATGTCCAGAATTTGACCTTTTTTTTACCTCTTGCACTGCTATTTTCCTGGTCTAGACTACCATCATCTTTTCTGGATTATTTATTTATTTATTTATTTATTTATTTATTTATTTATATTTTAGAGAGAGAGAGAGCATGCACAAATGGGGGACAGGGACAGAAGGAGAGAGAGAGAGACTCTTAAGTGAACTTTCCACTCAGTGTGGAGCCCAACCCAGGGCTCAATCCCACGACCCTGGGATCATGACTTAAGCCAAAATAAAGAGTCAGAAGCTCAACCAACTGAGCCACACAGGTGCCCCTCTGGAATATTTTAATATCTTGGTAGTGTTTCTCATTTCATTATACCTTTTTTACCCTTGCCTTTTTATCCTTTATCCTTGAGTCAAATCTCAGGGAAACAACCAGAGTGCTATTTTTCAATGAAAGAAATAACCCATTGATCTTTTGCTAAATACCTCAAATGGCTTCCCAAGTCATATGAAGTAAAAGCAAGGCTTTAAATCTTCTGTATGCACTGTATTTTACTCCTCTGACTTCATCATCTACTACTCTCCCCCCTGTTCACTCTGCTGAAACCACAATGGTCTCCATGCTTTTTTTTAATCCTTTATAATCCAGGAATGTTCTTAGCCTAGGCCTTTGCACTTGATCTTCCAGTTACCTGGACTGTCTTTACTCCAGATATCTGAGAGCTCACACTGTTGCTTCCTTCAGGTGTTTGTTCAGATGTCTTCTCAGTCAAGCGTAGGACCATCCTACTAAAACAACACATTAGATATACATACTTTTTCCACCTTCTGTGCTTTATCTCTGTTTTGCTTGTTACTGTAATCTATAATTTATCAATTTGATTTTGTTTTTATTTTTAACTAGTATATAAGTTTTGTGGAGCTCTGATTGTTGTCTGCTGTTTCATTACATCTGTAGTTTCAGAATCTAGAAAGATACACTAGATACACTAAAAGATACACTAAAAAGAGATTAAACATATCAATATTTCTTAAAACAATAAACAGCAAAACCATAAAAAATGACTAGGAAATATAATAAAAATAAGATTTAGAATGTGCAGAAGCTAAAAAAAATTATTGGAATTAGAATATAATGAGAAATGTAAAATTGCCATCATTCTTGAAGACACTGCTTTTCTCCTTATCCAATCGCTTTCCCTTATATCTTCACCAAGGATGACAGTTTTCTTGACATTTAACATTATTAAAGGTTGCTTTTGTCATTTTTTTTTAACTTCATAGAGATGGGATTATGTTGTCTGTGTTTTTATACTGTAAGTTTTTTATCTCAACATTTATTTTATGGGATGCATCACCTTTCTCGTATGTATCAATGGCTTATATATTTTTATTGTCATAATATTTCATTCAGTGAGTATGCAACTATCTATTCTGATGTTGATGAATATTTGTATGGTTTTCAACTACTTGGCTATCATTAATAATGATGTTATGGACATTCTTGTGCATGTCTTTGGGGTCCATGTAGAAGATACTATATGTGAGAGAAACTGAAGAGAGCTTTTAGTGACAAGACACCTACATTTTTATAATCTGCGTGGTAGTTAAATTGGTGTCCTCTATATATTCTTATTCTGCTCAGTCTCAACCACAGCGGTCTCCAGCTTCTAGGAAGTTATGGGTTCTTTCAACAGCTAAACCCTGGCTATCTGTAGCCACTATAAAGAGCCTAGTTCTTTTTTATCCTTCAAATTTAAATTGATTTAAGCCTAACTCTCTTATGGGTACTACTGATAGGGAAAAATCTGTTATAAGATGGCCGACAGGACTGAGTAGAATTCCAGTCCCCACCAGAAGACTCCCCTTCTAGGTTTTTCCTATTCTATTTGCCCTGCACAACAAATTGCTACTAATGTGGAATGCGGAAGTAACAGACTATAAATTGTTCCTCTGCTTATGCTCAGGACTCAGACCTCTGGAGAGTGATGTCTTCTGAGCCTGCCAGTGTAAAATAACCCTCCTGCCTTCCAAGATCTCCCAGTGCCACTTGGTTCTTCTGCAGGGTGATCAAGACCAGATTCCATAACATTACCATATAAAATGTACAAATAGCTAAAAGAACACAAAAGGTTATCAGAAAACAAACCACATGTACCCCAAAGTAAAATAACAAGCCAAACCCTGGCAGGAGAGCAGCCATCTTGTGCAAAATCATGTCCTCACATCCAGGAACATTATTGCCAAAGATCACTGTACAAGGGTGCCTAGGTGGCTCAGTTGGTTAAGTGTCCAACTTCAGCTCAGGTCATGATCTTGCCGTTCAAAGTTCAAACCCTGCGTTGGACTCTGTGGTGATAGCTCAGAGCCTGGAGCCTGTTTCAGATTCTGTGTCTCCCTCTCTGCCTCTCCCTCACTCCTGCTCTCTCTCTCTCTCTCAAAAATAAATAAACATTAAAAAAAATTAAAAAAACAAAAGATCACTGCACAAATGTTGTGAGAACTGAGAACAGGGATGTCAGAAAAAATTCTTCCTGGTATATTCCTGTCAGTATTCAGATAATCTGTGGCAGCTGTTCTGAGTTTGTAACATGGGAAATTAAACTAATCTGGAAAAAACTAAGCATCAAGAGGTTGATAAACTGGAATTGTCCATTTTTATATGTTAAAAACTTTACCAATGCAAACTATTATCTCTCTCAGAATATCAGTACAGTTGACCCTTGAACAATGCAATAGTTAGGAGTGCCAATCCCACATAGTTAAAAATTTACATATAACTTTTGACTCCCCCAAAGCTTAATTATTTATTTTTTTTAATTTTTTTTAACGTTTATTTATTTTTGAGACAGAGAGAGACAGAGCATGAACGGGGGAGGGTCAGAGAGAGAGGGAGACACAGAATCTGAAACAGGCTCCAGGCTCTGAGCAGTCAGCACAGAGCCTGATGCGGGGCTTGAACCCACAGACCGCGAGATCATGACCTGGGCCGAAGTCAGATGCTTAACCGACTGAGCCACCCAGGCGCCCCCCAAAGCTTAATTATTAATAACCTGCTGTTGATGAAAAGTCATACTTATAACATAAAGTTGAATAACCTATATTTTATATAAGCATTACATGCCATATTCTTATAATAGAGTAAACTAGAGAAAAGAAAATGTTATTAAGAAAGTCATGAGGAAGAGGAAATACATTTACAATACTAAACTGTATTTATTGAAAAAAAAAATGTTGTAAGTAGACCCATGCAGTTTAAACCTTTGTTGTTCAAGGGCGAACTGTAATTAGTTTATATATTTTTTAATGGTTTCCCATGAGTTTGACAATATGAAATATTAAACAATTAAATAAACTATGCTTTCTCCTATACATTATGCCATGTAAATATTAATACTGTTCTTGGAAGAAAGTATTCTTGTTTGTACTCAACAAAACAGAGCAGTTACCATCTGTAGCACACTCCCCAGCCCTACCCCATCCTGTATGGTAATAGAATGAGGAACCTGAGAAGAGTAACAAGAGGTCATGCTACTTTTGAAAAGCCACATACTTTTCTCTGGAAGTGTAATTAAGGACAAAAAATTTTAAAAACAATAATATATATTAACCACATGACTGTTGATCCCTCTATAATAGATAAGAATCTTAAGAATCCAGAATAATAATCATTTCTTGTCCTTTTGGCCAAGATCAAGTGCAGAATTATATTAAATTATTCTTTCATTCACTATAATTCATACATTTTTTTTTTTTTTTTAATCTGTGGTACAGCAGGCACTGTTCTGGGTGCTGGAGATATAAATAGAACAGATGGATAAATTCCCTACCCAATAAAATTTGTGATCAATTGGGGAAGACAGATAATATTTCAGATAATATTGGTTGCATAACAAACCACTCCATGCAGTAGTTTAAAGACACACACACCACACACACACACTCATACACATAACTATGTACTTAGCTTACATCTCTGCACATTAAAAATTTGGGAATTTGGGAATTTGGGTCAGGTCCAGGTGGTTGGAAGTTCCCATCTGGACCTCATTCACCTCATCTCAGCTAGGTCTGTTTACTGTTCACCCATCTGTGATGAGTTGGTAGACTGTGTGAAGCAACTAGCTTATGTTAGCCTTGACTTCCCAAGTGAGAATCACTTCACTTGGTCTCCTATCCTCTGGCAGGCTAGCCTGCCATGATTTACATGATGACAATGTTTCAAGAACAGAAACAGAGCAAAGATCAGTGTTAAAGCACTTTCCAAGTCACTGTTTGTGTTATGTTTGCTACTCTGCTATGGGTCAAACAAGATGAATTGTCAGCATATAAGTATCAGTATAGTAGGGCTACCCAGCTGCATTAATACAGGGGGGTGTGAACAAATTGAAGAATCATTATTGTAACAATGTACCATATATGATTCATGAATAAATACATTCATACATACACATCCTTAAAAAACACCAAAGTAATCTAAACTAAGGACCATTTGGCCACCCTAAATTGGCCATGGACAAATATGATGTTATCAGGAATTTGACTCAATTGTGCATGACATTTTGTTCTATAAATGCCCACATGTATACCTAAAGTTTCTTGGGGGGAAAAAAAAGGCATATCACTAGAATATCTTATATGTACATGAAACTTGTTATACAAAGATCAAGAATTATTTTTACCTTCAAGAATTTAGAAGTATACTGGTAGAGATACAAATGTAAACATATTATGACAGAACAATATTATAAGATTAGTTGTAAATAAATATTTAGTTATCATTTTTACTGAAAGTAGTTGAATCTTTCTTGCTATATAGCAAAAAATATTCAATGCCACCCTTGATAAAATGTAGAAGCTCCTACTCTCTTTCAAAAGGAAATACTTAGATAAAAAAAAGATGCTGTGGGAAATGTATCATAGATTGTCATTGACATGAAACAGACACCAAAGTTAATAGAAGCACAGCCTATTACTAATGTCATAGACATTTTTCTTACAAATTTTCTTATCACTAATCCAAAAATCTCCCAAGCATACATTATATATGTAACAGCAAAGAGTGGGAAAGAGTTTATTATCTGCTCTGAGTGAAGGGGTTCATAATCTTCATGTTTCTATTGCTAGTGAAAGATGTTTCCTTTTCCATTTAAAGATGAAAATTTTCCCATTTTTTTCAGGATTGGATGAGAAATAAAAACAAACACAAGGCATAGAGTTCTTTTTATTCACATTTACATAAGAAGCTATAGAAGTTGACAACTTAAGTTGTTAGAAAGCCCTTGATGTAGCCAGTACAAACAGAACGAGAATACACAGGCTTTTGTCTAAATAAGTGAAGTAGAGAAAGTCCCTTAAGGTCCTAGGGCCTTGCCTTCCTCATTTCTATAATGAAAGTTTTCAAAATAATTAAATGTAACAATGTATCACCTGGGGAGATACCAAATCTCTGTTTTAGTTTCTTAGATTACTTCAGGAATTTATACCATATTCAACATTCAATTCACTGAATCTTAGCAATTAACATTGAAAATTACAAAATTCTCAGATGTATGGTTTCTTCAAGGACCAAATAGGCTCCTACAGAGAATCCCAAAGGTTTAATTTGTTAACAACATGGAGTAAGGCCAGTGTCTATCAGATTTCATTTACAAGTATATCACGTGAATGGGAATATTTAGTGAATTAATTCTGTGAAAGAAATCTATGCAAAGAAGTTTCTAATTAAGGCTTTGATGTAAATGTTGTAGAAAATACATTTAAAGTGCTAGTTATTCTAGATGACACAACTATTTTCCTGGTAACCTGTGTTCCAAGGTATGGTAAGAATACTGAATTGAGAATCAGAAGATCTGGATTCTGACATAAGCCTTAGTAATAACATATGCCATTAGGGGAATTACATAACTTCTATCCAAACAATCTTCTTGATTTCTTTCTCTTCCTCCACATGCCAGTGTTCTTACTTGCAGAATGAACAGGTTGAACTGAATGAAATTACAAGTACTTTCTACTTTCTCTTTCTGTGACTCCCGTGTCTCTTCAATTTTCTTCTAGAAGGAAGGAGCAGCAGTGACCTGTCAACCTTAGCTTTGGAGAAATAATTTGACTGAAATTCACTTACTCTGGTTAAATTATTAGCCCAGGTCAGATGTAATCAATTGCACAAAAGGCATGGATATTGAAAATAAAATGTAGACTTGCAGTAACTCAACAAGGCTTTGGGTATTTGTTTAGTGTCCTTTGAGATAATCGGTATTCAATATCTGTTTCTAACGGAACTATCAAGGACAGTTTTTTTTTGCCCAATATTTTACTTAATGAATATATAGAATTGGAAATAGTCTTGCCATGTTCTTTCTTGGCATCAGAGGGATTTTCTCACCTTACTTAGTTGATCATTTTCTTTGTTTTCTTTCTCTCCATTCATCAGTAATTCACTGAGCATCTGGAGGGGTGTGTGTGTGTGTGTGTTGTGATTTTGTTGTTGTTGTTAAATTAACATTTGTTGAGCAGAATGCTGGAGGTTGGATGATGAGCTACAGGCTCAACAAAATACAGCAAGGGAAAGTGAAATAGAGAAACATTACAGATCTTAGAAGTGGAGACCATTGAGGGACACCTGGGTGGCTCGGTCAGTTAAGTGTCTGACTTCAGCTCAGACCATGATCTCGCAGTCCATGGGTTCAAGCCCTGAATCAGGCTCTCTGCTGACAGCTGAGAGCTTGGGGCCTGCTTCCGATTCTATGTCTCCCTCTCTCTCTGCCTCTTCCCTGCTCGTGCTCTGTGTCTCTCAACAATAAATAAATGTTAAAAAAATTTTTTTTTAAAGAAGTCGAGAGCATTTCTTGAGGGGCCACACTGGGAGGTCAAGGCAGAGTGCAGGCAGAGTAAGCAGTAGGACCTGGGATCCAGGTCTTTAGTAGGGTCTTTTGGTGGAGTGCTCTGAGGTAAAAGCGCAAAGTCTAAATCGGTCAATTCAAAACAAAAAGATAGGTAAACTCCAAGGGAATCTTATCCAAGGGGTGCTCAAGGTGAAAAAGCCAGGAGACAAGAGACACTGTTTATCACAAGGGCCATCAAGGGACTTATATCAGGAACTTACCTGTGACTCTGAGGGCTGTAATCCAGGGCATATACTTGCAGGAGGGGCTGGTGTCTACTTAAGCCTGCTACAGGCCACTTAGCCACTCAGAATGGATACGGAGGCAACAGTATCATGGACGGGTTTTGCTAAACTCTTAACAGTGAAAGAGAGAGAGAGAGAGAGGGTAGGAGACAGGGAGGGAGAGATTGCTTCTATCAGTTGTTTTTTTCAAATTAATCTGAAATTAATAAGAGTCGGGGACTACATAAAGGAAAATGATTTATAACTGTACTTAGTATTTTTCCATTCGTGCTATCACACTCCAAGTTCCAACTGTATGGTGACTGGGTAAATCTACATTTAATTATACACATCAAATAAATGGCATTTAAAAAAAATTAATGCTTATTTATTTTAGAGACAGAGCACAAGTTGTGGGGGGTGGGCAGAGAGCACTGGAGACAGAATCTGAAGCAGGCTTCAGGCTCTGAGCTTTCAGCACAGAGCCCGATGTGGGGCTCAAACCCACAAACTGCGAGATCATGACCTGAGCTGAAGTCGGACACTTAACCAACTGAGCCACCCAGGTGCCCAAATAAATGGCATATTTTAAGTCAGCTCATAGTAACTTTCTAATTTAGATTGGTAGTTCCCTTCTTTTTGCCTCTTTATTTTTTTCCACTTAATGCTTCCAGAGTTCTTCACTTTACAGTTTTAATCAACTTTATTGAGCGACAATTTCCATATAATAAGGGTACTCATTTTAAGTATAAAGTTCAATTGGTTTTGATAATTGTAATCAGTCAAGTAACCATACTCATAATCAAGATATAGAATATTGTATCACCACATATGCCTCTGACTATTTTCTGTCAATTCAACCTGACTCTGGCCCCTGCCAACTACCAGTTTTCTGTCATTATAAATTAGTTTAGTATGCTCTATAATTTGGTATAAATGGATTTATACAGTTTGCCTTTAATGTATCCAGCTTCTTCCACTCAACAAAGTGTTTTTGAGATTTAGCTATATTGCTGCATGCGTGAATATTTTGTGATTTTATGTTAATGAGCAGTGTCCTACTCTTTAGCTATATCAGAAGTTTTTTATCCATTCACTTGTTCATGGACAATTGGGCTATGGCCAATTTGGGGCTAAGAATAAAGCTGCTAAGAAAATTTGTGTTAAAATCTTTAGTTCTCGAGAATGATACCTAGATAATACTTCAAGTACACTGGCTGGGATAAGAAAATGCCAAACTTTTTTCCAGAGTTGTTTTATCACTTTACCTTTCCAACAACATTGAGAATTCCAGTTACTCCACATCTTTGCCAATGCTGACATTGTAATTTTTTCTACTTTGGGCCATTTTGATAGGTGGATAGTTGTTTACATTTTAGTTCTTCCAATCAATAATGTTGAGCAATCTTCAGATGTGTATGGTTATTTTTATATTTTGTTTTACAAAGTGACTGTACAGGGCTTTTCCCCATTATGATGTTGTTTGAATTCTCATTGCTTATTTGTATGTCCATATAAATATAAATATATATATATATATATTTATATATATATATAAATATATATATATATATATACACACATATATATATAATTATATATGCTGAATACAAGTCCTTTGTTATATATAATTTATAAATTATAGTGATATTTATAATTTTCACTAATTTATAATAATGATATAAATATTTTTCTAGTCTAAGGCTTTCATTTTCCTTGAACATATCTTATAAAGAGTGTGTTTTTAATTTTGATAAATTCCAATATTATATGTATTACTATTATTTATGATTTATATATGACATAAGACTTTAAATTCAATTTTCTTCTTTTATTGTGTTTATTGTGTTCTGTTAGGAAATCTTTGCCTACTCCAAAGCGACAAAGATGTTTTTGTAAGTTTGGGCTTTTCATTTAGGTTCATGTTCATGATCAGTTTCAAGTAAATATTTTCAACGGTGTGAGGTAGGGGATTCATAATTGTTTCCAATATAGACACCCAGTTGCTTCAACATCATTTGTTGAATAGACTATCTTTTATACACTGAATTATTTTTGCATATTTGTTGAAATCAATTGACAGTGAATGTGAGCATGTATTATGAGTTCTCTAGTGTATTTCATTGCTATACATGTCTGTTCTCACAAATACCACACAGTCTTGATAACAGTGGCATTACAGTAGACTTTGAATTCAAGTATTATAGGTCCTTCAGCTTTGTTTATTGTGACAAAATTTTGTTTCCTGTAGTTTCTTTGTAGATTCAGGTGAATTTTGAAACCAGCTTGCCAATTTTTTTAAACTTGCTGAGATTTGTACTGAAACAGAATTGAATCTGTAGAATATAAAATCAGAAAGACAGGGCTAGATTCTATTGTAAAGCAGTTCATCAGATCTTTAGAAAATTCTCCAGTCTGGAGGTTGTGAAATCTTAAATGAATTTATTTACCATTTAGAGTTTGGTATAATGGTTTAGAGTGTAGCCCTCAGAGAAATTTTCTGAGTTTGATCTCATTGTACTGCTTATTTTCTAGATGAACTTAAGCAAATTATTCAACCTCTGTGTTTTAGAGTTCTCTTTGTTCAATGGGAAGAATAATGGTGATTGCCTTAAAGGGATGTTGTAAAGATTAAATTAGTTAATATTTGTAAAACACAAGAGAACGTGGCGAATATTAAGTACCTTATAGAAATGTGGATTTTGGGGGCACCTGGGTGGCTCAGTTGGTTAAGCATCCAACTTTGGCTCAGGTCATGATCTCTAGGTCTGTGAGTTTGAGCCCTGCATTGGGCCCTGTGCTGACAGCTCGGAGCCTGGAGCCTGCTTCAGATTCTGAGTCTCCCTCTCTCTCTCTGACCCTCCCCCACTTGTACTCTGTCTCTCTTTCAATAATAATATTAAAAAAAATTTTTTTAATGTGTATTTTTTGGTGTGTTTTTGGTTTTTGGTTTGTTTGGTTTTGCTATTGAAATAATTGCTGTATGCATTGCCATTCTTCCACGAAGGCCAAGAGAAAATAGTTTATTAATCAACAATAGGCTGCATGCTCAGGTAAAATTTTTATGTATTTCAGTGTAAACACCATTGTAGATTCTATAGCCTACTAGGGGATCTGAAAGTAGATATAAAGCATAAAAAGATGTTAAGCATAGGAACAGAAACTGGGGTTAATAATGCTAGAATATGTATAACAAATATATAGACAGAATAAAATTAGAAATAATTAAAATAATATTATTTTGAGATTAGTGAGATAACCATATATTCCTTAAATACATATTTATATTTGTTAATGCTCTACCTTTCCCTCTTTGCCCTTAAATCCAGATGTCACATGATAAGAGTGGAGCCTTAGATAGGGAAGGATTTAGCAAAACTAAGAATCTGTAGAGATTGCTTTTATTCTTTAGTAAGAGGGATCTTTCATGCTGCTGAGGACTTGTCAGATGGAGGAAACTTTTTGGTCACATGGACAGGCATTCATGCACGTAGTTTTCCTGGTTAAAGATGGCTGTGCCTAGAGATCATCACTGTTCCTCTGTAAGTTAAGAGCCTAGGAGACAGTTTATGAAGTGTACAATTTGTTCTAGGACTGAGAAACAAGAGAAAAAGGACCTTTATTTTTCCTTTATCCTTGTTTACTATTGTAGTTACTGAAGAATAAAAATAAGTAATTCTTATGTTTCTCTCTATTTCTCAGATCCAGGGAAGCATTGTTCAGGAAAAACCTCTAACCATACATAGTTCTGATTCACCAGGGGAAAAATGAGCTGAAAGTCACCACTAATCTTCAACATCAAAGTGTTAAGTAATTTATAGCCAGTAATAAAGTAATGGGTCAAAAAATTCAGAATTTGTTTGCAAGGCAAACAGGTAGCTGGTCCTTCATGGCATTATAATTTTTCCAAGATCACAGGTCAACAAAGAAGAGTGTCATTTATTATAATCTGAAAGGGATACAGGTGTCACATTCAGATATGAGCATGTTTTTTACTGGTGTCCTTGTATTAGGAAACATTCTCATATAAATATGCTCTTCTGTGATTGCCCCCCAAAAAGATCCTGGATCTAAGGAAAGAAAAGATATTGTTTCAGACATAACAGTAGGAAAATGATGACATACTTTTCAACATCACATAACAGAGTTGTCTAGTGTTTGTTAGCCACAGTAAAGGCAAGGTAACAGAAAATAAACTTGGAGTGAGCTTAGAAGGCCCAGGCTTATATTCTAAATTCATTCTTTGCTTGTTGAGGAAACTAAGATATTGCATGCTATCTACTGAGATCTATTTTCCATAATGTTAGAGGATAAATAATAAGGCTTCGTGTAAATAAGATAATGTGGGTAAAAAAATTCTGTAATCCACTATGCCAGAGAGTTTCCATCTTCAAGGATAGCATGGCTGTGCTTGAGGGTAATATTATGATAGAAAAGACAGGATTCAGTAGGCAGAGAGGGAAAGATTAGGACTTGCGTTCCCTGGGTGGGAGAAAAACACCTATTTTGGAACAATGCTGGGAGTGTCTGACCTCAGCAAACCCCCTCAGGCTCAAGGTTGCTTTTATGAATACAATAGACACCACCCACTCCCTCAGGAAGTTTTTCCCTCAGGTTTTTCCCTCAGGAATCTGACAAAAGACCTAACTAAAAATAAGCAGTAGGCCATAAAACTATGACCCACAAGGAATGATAGGGCCATAGACCACCATTCATACAATGGAAATGAGTAAATAGGGAATGGACAACCCAGCACCTAGAGTTGCCCAGCCAATCAGGGTAGAACCTGAGGAGAAACAAGGGGGAATGGAAGGTGGGGGAGGGTAACCAGAACATTATAAAACAAGGACCTTTGCCTATAGTCTGGGGTATTTACTTCGAAATGCCCCCCTCTCTATAGAGCTTTCATACTATTCTTCCTTTCTGATCTTAATACTGTAATAAACTTTGCCTGCTGCTCGTTTTGTGTCTACCTCTTCATTCTTTGAAGAGGTAAAGACAAGGAATTCTGGATATTGAGGTAAAAAATCCTGCAACAGTATTATAGCTCTTTGCTTGAGGATTGGTCAAGTCTGTTGAAACCAACAGACTCTAATAACAGTAGCTAGTAACTGAGTGTCTGGCTATTCACAGTATTATATAAAGTCAAACTAGCTGGTCATATTGCAATGTTCTCTGGAACCCTTACACATCTGCCAAGGAAGGATCTCTGAAACCAGAATGGAACTGTGTAAGTTAGTTGGAATTTCAGAAGCTAAAAGCTGTGTGTGTGTTCACCATGTCTGTTTGTATTCAGCAAAATCACTTAACAATATTGGTTCACTGTTAATAATCTAGACATAACTTAATTACTTCTGACCCTGGATTCACTATTTTTCCCATTTGTGACATAAAATATTGTTAGTTTTCTCATGCTATTTTGACTGTCACCAATGCTCAGTTGCTAGTTTGCAAGCAGGAAACATTTCTTTGGGGACTATAAAAAGCAGTGTTGTATATTTGTGCCTGTGTGTTTTTCTCCCAAATTAAATTTATTAGATTACATATGCTTGCATTTCATTATGAGATCATAAAATTCAATATACTCTATAAATATCGATGTGATGCAGTACCTAAATTACATTTACACTGTGCCAAAGACAACCACAAAGCAATGAAAAATTAAGTCTCTTATGATAACAAAAGTATTCAGAGCAAAACAAAAACAAAAACAAAAAACTTCTTTTAAATGTAGCACAGATATTTGTCTGTCAATGACAGTAAACTTAATAAGAATATTTAATTTAGAAGTATACTAAAATATGCTTAAAGTAAAGAAAACAATTATGCTGAAACTAAAATAACACTGAATTCCTTTCAATAAAGAGGATGTATTCTAATACTATAATTTCTAAATAAAACACTTACCAGTCTACCATTCATTGAGTTTTCTATATACCAGCCACTATGTAAAATGGTTTACAGAGAATATTTTAATCCCCACAACTAATCCATAATGTAAGTGTTAGTCTTCTTATACTGAGGAAACAGAGGACCAGTGAGAGTAAAATAACTTGCCTGAGATTAAAAGCAAGAAATAGAGTCTGCACTCTACCTACATCAAAGCCATAGCACCACATTGATGTATGTCCACACTATACCATACTCTGAAACCCCTGCCCTCCTGGGGAAGCAGTGTGCAAGTTTCTCATCAACTGAGTTTCTCAGAAAAGGTCTTTCCACATATCTCCTATCCAATGTAACTCCTAACTCTCTATGTTTAGTTTGTATAAAGTCCTGGGAGTGACCTTCCTATAATGAGTTAAATCCTTTTTTCTGTGTTAAATAATACCATTTTGTTCTTATCAGCAGCCCTATTTCTACCTTAGCTATGAGGAGATCAAAACTTGTCTACATATTTCTGAACCTCAGTTAATTTCATTCATATTCACATCCTTCACAGAAATTTGTTACACCCTTTTTCTCATGAGACTAGAATATGGTCTTTTCTAAATGTAATTTTTTTCTTTCTAAACATGAAATTAGAATTGTGTTGCTCAGAATTTAGGAATTAAACTTCAGAGATTGAAATATATTTAAAGTCAAGAAAATTTTAATTCTTTTTCTGGATTTGGTAATCTAGCTGGTTACCCAATACTTGAGAAGTTTACAAATATTTGCAGGGTGGGGAGCCAATTACTTTGTGGCAATCTGTAATCTGCCATAATATCTAAAATGATATAAAACTGTAAAAATATGATATTCGATAAAAATATAACTTCTGTATTTCAGTGATAGTTTTGCATAAGTGTGCATATGATGCATACTTGCTATGGAAGGTAGAAAAATAACTATTCTGAAAATTTTGACAACATTCCCACATAAGAAAATTTAAACATTTCTTCAAAATTGTTAAATTTTCCGGGGCACCTGCAACCTGCTTTGCATTCTGTCTCTGTCTCTGTTTCTCTCTCTGCCTCTCTCAAAAATAAATAAATAAAATTTAAAAATTAAGAAAAAAAAGTTTCATTTCTCAAGAAATGTCAGAGTAATTCAAACTGTGTCAAGAAGTAGCTGTTTTATTGTTTTTTTAAATTAAATTGAAGTCTGCTACTTATACTCTTACTAAATGTATGCAATGTATACAAATCTATAGAATACAGCTAATGTAGAATTTAACATATAATTTAAGTAGAAGAGCTATAGAAAACCAGAGTCTATATGCTTTCATTCATTATAACAAATGTTTAGAAAAAAAGTCTTATGTCTCTGATGGTTTCAGAAAGTTTATATGTCTGCCTACATATAATTGTAAGTATTCTCTGCTTCTAGTGATGTTCCAGACGTTGGTGATATAAGGATTTATTTGCTTTTCATGTTGCCATGTATGGTTTTGAAGAATGTATAGAGAGATTTGGATTTGAGCATTCATCATTATCATATAGAAAGTGAGGGCATTTTTCTCTTAAGTTTTGATTTCCTAACCTTATATTATTTCTGTAGACACGATCACAAGATATGTTCTAACATGCTGTTTCTTTTAATTGTTAGGTTATGATTCAATTTACCAGGAATAATTTTTAGAAATTACAAAGAATATTAGAATTCTAAACTTTAATGGCCACATGGGGAAATATATAAGCTTAATATCACTCTCCAGCAATATCAGGTTCATACCCATAAAGTGAATCAGCATATAGTAATAATTAGCATATGATGTAGTAAAGAAGTCTTTTAGAAAGTTGATTGATTAGATCTCCAAGGCTACAATACTTTGGAAAATATTTTATGTTGAAATAAACAGAAGTAAAGCAATGTGACTGAAAGAGGTATATTCTCCTCAAAAAAATATAAACTACACTGTTAATGTTTCAAAATTGAGAAAATAAAATAATAGATACCGCAAAACATTGATGTGATTTAAACTATGGTTGGCAAAAAGAAAATGAGCCATCATTGTTACTATGCTCCAATGTGATGAGGGAATGTTTTATGTGGATTACTCCTTTAATTCCTTACAGCAATCATATTTTGAAAATTGATGGTACATAGTTTTTAAAGCATAGGTTCAATAAGAGGTTTTAGGTTGTAGCTCATTTGTTGGGTCATTTGTATATTTTTAGAGGTAATTTCTTATGATCTGGCCTAGAATACACTCCTTAGAGCTGTTCCAAACATTCTATAAGCATCTAATTTCTCTACCCAATATTCCCTGCTTTAAGAACCTTTAGTTGTTTCTCTTTTCTGTGCTCAACTGGGTTTGTGTAATTGCTAAGCTATGCTTGGTCTTAGGAGGACAAAAGAGAAACCAAGGACCAGTTATGTGATCCACCTGAGAGCCAGTAGTGACATGGATGGTCTGTCTTCTTAAGGATACTGAGAAATGATTTGAATTATGATATATTTTGTTCTTGTGCTGAATTTGTCATGAGTTGAATTTATGGGGATTGGTTTGGGAAAGAAAATAAAACAAAAGGAACTAAAGTTGGCTAAGTATGATAATGAGTCTCAATGTGCTTCTCATTTTTGATGACTGACAGATTTCAAGCCTAACCACTCCTCTCTCCATTTCTGCCTAAATCTACCAAGCTGATAAGAAAGTCCAGGTCCTCCCTCCTTTGGTGCCAGTGGGAAGTTTAATCCATGTAAGTCCCAGCCAGAGTGAGAGCCCAGCCCCCCCAGAGCCCCATGCACTAACCACCATAAAAAACAAGCCAATCTCATTTACCAGCTTCCTTAAACCATTTTAAGCCAGCTTTAGACCGAGCCCTGCTCTTTCTATAAAATCTTATTATATGGTAATAAACCTTGTCATACCTTCTTGGTACTAGCGTGGGGTCATCTGTCTCAATGTGTGAATGAAATTTAATGTAGGTCTTGTGGGTATCTTCTCTTGGCTATGGCTCGCTAATTGGTTTCACTGCCTATTAATGAGCTTGCACTTTCAACCATGTTGCTCTGTGCTGCACTGGCTGAGTCCTACTAAGCCTCTGCTACAGACTTAACCTACCTGAGTCAGAAGTTTTGGTAATTGGTGAAAAAGAACAGGAGTATGAGAGGGAGCCCCCCCCCCCTTTTTTTTTTAGTTTACATCCAAATTAGTTAGCATATAGCGCAACAATGATTTCAGGAGTAGATTCCATTAAGGAATTCCCTTCTTTCAGTGGTCTCTAATATCAGCTACAGAGATCTCTCAGTGCGTCCGACTGCTTCAAGCTGTGCCTATTCCCACAGAGCTGGCTATTTAGAATCATTTACACAGTCATGTTGGATCATTAACTATGCCCGATTTCTAGTGATAGCTATGGTATTTATAGCTAAATGGCTTAACCCATTTAGCCCATCCCCCTCCCACAGCCCCTCCCGTAACCCTCAGTTTGTTCTTCATATTTATGAGTCTCTTCTGATTTGTCCCCCTCCCTGTTCTTATATTATTTTTGTTTCCCTTCCCTTATGTTCCTCTGTTTTGTCTCTTAAAGTCCTCATATGAGTGAAGTCATATTTGTCTTTCTCTGACTGACTAATTTCACTTAGCGTAATACCCTCCAGTTCCATCCACGTAGTTGCAAATGACAAGATTTCATTCTTTTTGATTGCTGAGTAATACTCCATTGTATATATATACCACTTCTTCTTTATCCATTCATCCATCAATGGGCATTTGGGCTCTTTCCATACTTTGGGTATTGTTGATAGTGCTGCTATAAACATGGGGGTGCATGTGTCCCTTCGAAACAGCACATCTGTATCCCGTGGATAAATGCCTAGTAGTGCAATTGCTGGGTCGTAGGGTAGTTCTATTTTTAGTTTTTTGAGGAACCTCCATACTTTTCCAGAGTAGCTGCACTAGCTTGCATTCCCAGGAGGCCCTTTTTAAAGTAGCCTTGATTATGTCTTGACCCAGTCCTATTTTTGCATCTCAGATTAAATTATATGTCTTAATTCTAGCATAAATTGTGAAATGTGCTCATCTCAGGAAAAAACACTCTAACCCATGACAGTTGATAGTGTATCAAATAGAATTATCCCCCATTTTAAGGGTTCTCGGAGGGAAGACTGATACCCTGCAGTGTATGGACCTGTTGGGTGGTTTCCTCTGTGAAAAGCAGTTACCATGTGGTGTGTTAAAGTCGCAGTCTTTAAAACAGATGTCTTTCTAGGACCCTAAAAAATGCCTTTGCTACTGTTTCTGCTTATGCCTCTGTTAAAGCAAAGATCCTGATATTCAGGATCATAGAGGAAAACACACATGGTATATCGGTGACAGAACAAACCTAACTCAAGCCTCAACTCCTTCAGTGCACTAAAACAAGCTCAGGCAAGAGGGAGATCCTTGACCTTGACAGTACTCATGTGAGGCCTTCAAAAGGAAGAAACATAAAATAGGCAGAGTACTGAGGAAATCCCTGAATTATATCCAGAAATTAAAAATGAGCAAAAAAGACAAGACAAGCAAATAACACATGCATGAAATGAAATGAATGAAAAACCTGGATACAGGGCAGGGAAACACAGTATTGAAGAGAAATCCACAGTTTAACTCAATAATATAGACTTACTGAAAATCTCTAAAATTTATTCAAGACATTTATATAACAAAAAGATAAGAGAGCTGATTGGCGTTTGTACTTCAACATGATTTAGAATGATGCTAAATGCCATATAATTAAGATCAAAAATGTCTGATACTTATTTTTCAGTCTATTGCATATTGATAGAAAACTAGGGGGTGAACTTCAATTTTGGTTCTCAAATACAGCCCATGTCACCACTCACAGTTTTTGGATATCTGAATCCAGAATTTTACTTGGGAAAACAACAACAACATCAACAACAACCATAACAACAACAACAACAAAAGTATGTTATATTCGGCTTGGCTGTGGTTTTACATATATGAGGTTATCTGTTCTTATGAGGGAGCCTCATGCAGGCAATGCAGAGATCCATGAAGACTTCCAGAGTTTAACATCCTTTCCGTTATCCAAACATAGACATTGTTAGAGGTGATTTGTGTCATCATTTTGTAATAACACCTCCTGAGCAGTGGCTTAAAATCTAATGAAATATCAGAAATTAATGCGACTTAAGAAGCAGTCTGAATAAGAAAGAGAGAAAAACAAAATTGCTGATTCTACTAATAACTTTTCATAAGCAACTGAATCATTCCCTGTTTTCTTTCAGTGGTCTCTAATATCAGCTACAGAGATCTCTCAGTGCGTCCGACTGCTTCAAGCTGTGCCTATTCCCACAGAGCTGGCTATTTAGAATCATTTACACAGTCATGTTGGATCATTAACTATGCCTGATTTCTAGTGATAGCTATGGTATTTATAGCTCATTACAATTTTTTTCCCCAAAATTACCCTAGAGTAACATTATGATCCAGCCTAGGTAGCAGTATGCAGCATCCCCTCCTAGATGATTTTTTTTTTTTTTTTTTTTTTAATCTGGGCAACACAGTCCTCTCTGCCTCTTGATTCAGAGTGAGGTCTTTTGTTCTAAAAGACTGTCTTTCCTCCATAGCGATTATAGCATTGAACAAAGTTTTGTTTTGTTTTGTTTTTCCTTGCTAATATCTCAAAACAGAATGTAGGGCACTTGGCAAACATTCCTAATTTCTCATTTAATTCCATCTTCTCTAGCCTTTTTTTCCATCAGTAGTCATTGTGGTTGAAAGTACAACTGTACAGATCAAGTTCCAAGAAAGGCTTTGGCTCCCCTATAATCCCCCAAGGGTAACAAACATTCCAAATTATAAATGCTATTCAGCATTATAATCACATAGATATTCCAATGGAAAACTTTTTATCCATGGAAACTAAAAAGGTGGATGGTCAATAGTAGTGTTTGGTGAGGAACGGCACAGGGAAATAGAGTCTGGCAATTAGTAGTCACTGAATTTCTAATTTATTCATTCAGCAATTTTTTTTTTTTTTGAGAAGTTACTATATGCAAGATACTCTTCTAACTGCTAAGGATGCAACAGTGAGAGAAAAAAATCCCTGACTACATAGACCTAGGTAATGCTGCCATATTAAGTAAGTCCAAACTCTTAGAAGTTTAAAAGGATAAATGTTTACTTATAGTACAAGTGAAATCTTTATTGCAGGTTGGCTAAGGCTCTTTTCTATATGTATTCACTCTGTAGCCAAGGCCAATGGTGTAGCCACTGTTGTTTCTGCCAGTCACAGAGGAAGAAGGATAGAGAACTATGTAGGACCTCATACCAGTGATCACATGCTCCTGACCAGAAATAATACACAGCAGGATTGCTCATACCTCATTAGCCAGGGCCAGTCACATGATCCTAACCAAATGTAAAAGGGCCAGGAATTGTAATCCTCCCATGTATCCAGGAGATTGAGAGCTGGGTAAGCTTTGTGAGTAGTACAAATTACTACCATGTGGGTATTGACATGTAATAAGAAAACAAATAAACAAAATATACAGATTATATAGATGTTATAGAGTAAAATAAAACATAAAAGTTGAGTACAAGCTTTAGGTCCAGAGGTATAATTTTAAATAGTAAATCAGGGAACAAAGTTATGAGCTAGGTAGAAGGATAAGATGGGGAGTCATGTGCAAGGAAGAGAATTCTCTACAGAGGTCTTAAGGTAAAGATCTGTGTTGTGTGTCCTTGGAACAATAGGGAAGCTAGTGTCACAAGAGAGGAGTGAGCTGGGAGAGTGTACAAAGAACTAATTGCAGATGAAACCATGAACCACATTGCTTGGAAGGTTTGAGTGGAAAAGTAAAATGATCTTTCCTAATGATATTAACAGTATCTTCCTGAGTGCTATGTTGCCAGTAGAGAATATGGTGGTGATACCCAATGAGGAGGCATTTATCCAGGCAAAAGACACTATGGGCTTGAACCATGTTGGTATCAGTAAAGCAAAAGTGACAGCTGGATTCGAATTATATTTTGTAGGTGGAACCAGGATAGTTTACTGATAAAAATTATGTGGAGAGAGAGGGAAAGGAAGAAATCAAAGATCAGGAAAACTAAAGGGCTAGTATGTCTTAAAAGCTCTAGCATTAAATACATATAGTTACTTGGCCCTCTGATGTTACCTTCCACACTGCTACCACTCTTGTCCACATAATCACCACCTTACCACAACTGTTGCAACAGCCTCAACTGGTGTAACTCTTTCCACTCTTCCGCAGATAAATCAATTCTCCATATAGTAGACCAAATGCTCTTTTTGAAAATATCTCCTATCACAGAGACTACATTTTAAAGCTTTTGCTTTGATTTCAAAGATTCCATTTGATTCAACATTTGGCAACAGCCTTACCTTATTAAAATCAATCTCTTCCTTTGCTCACTCATCTTCAATCAGCCAGCATTTTTGCTCTTTGAACATAACAAATATCCTTCCAAGGTTTCTCCCCTATTTTTTGTGTCTGGAACAGTCTTTTCCCCCAAATACTTGCAAAGATCCTCACTTACTTTATTCAGGTGTCTTCTCAAAAGTCATCTCTTTGTAAAAGTCGTTTCTGAACACTCCATGTGTATTCTCTGCACGCCCACCTGCAGTACTTTTTCACTTTACTCCTCGTTATTTCCTTTGTGACACTTACGGCTGACATCATGAATTATATTCATTTGGATATATTTACTTTTGTATTTCTTCCTCTCCACTAAATTTAAGAATTTATGAGGACACAGAATTATCTGACTGGCCCATACCTCTATCCCCAGTGCCTGAAATAGTGTGTGGAATAGAGTGGGCACTCAAGACATATTGATGTTGAGTGAAGAACAAATAAATGCATGAAATACAGGTGGATGAAAGTAGAGTCTTCTACAGATGCCCCACTTTTTGAAGTTTAAGTAAGTTAAGTGGTAATATGGTGTACTGCCAGAAACTAGAGATGTCATAATGTAGCCAGTACCATGAATGCAGAGGAGAAAGATTCAATTACTGATACTGTTAATATCTTGACAAAAGCAATTGAGTTCTGCTGACATTCTGAGACAATTTACAGAGCTCAAATATTGTTGTCTAGAAAATAGAATAAGGGTAAAGATAACTCCACAGCATAAGGCTTAAGGAATATTTATCTATTTTCTGTACAGAAATGTGTACGTGGTCCATGTTGTTAATTTCTATAAGTGGGAAGTAAAAATTCCTCCAGAACGTAATCCTAGGAGGAAATTTAATGAACAAAATTTAAACCTGTAGGACTCACTCATTGCAGACAGTATCCGAATAGAATTTAAGTCAAGGAATGACACTTTTTGTTAATTCAACTCTGTACATTAAGTAGAATACTGAACATTGTGGGCTGGTTTACCAAAAGTTCCCCCAAGGGCTCTGACAGTCGCAACCTTATCAGCTTTGTAAGTATAGCCAGATGGTTAGAAATATGGAACCTGAGTGATTTGATCCTTTTTCCTCTTCTAAAGAGAGAATTGAATTTTTAAATGACTTTTTAAAAATATATCAATTGCTAAATAGTTTTATCACATGCTGAGGAATGCTCTAAGTTTTAAAATGATCTTACATTTTAGAGGTGCCTGAGTGGCTCAGTTGGTTGAGCATCCAACTTTGGCTCAGGTCATGATCTCATGGTTCGTGGGTTCAAGCCCTGTATCTACTAACAACTTGGAGTCTGGAGCCTGCTTTGGATTCTGTGTCTCCCTCTCTCTCTCTCTGCCCCTCCCCTGCTCTCTCTCTCTCTCAAAAATAAATGTTAAAAAAAATAAAATAAATAAAATGATCTTAGATTTTCATAAGTGCATTTTAAATTTCAATAAATTAGCTAAATGAAAAGTTATAAATTCTAGAGTAATCATGAGAACATTTTGGAAACAATTATCTTAATATTGATATGGGATATAATTCCAGATGACAATGAAAAATAAATAACATAGTTGATAGAGCAAGCAAATTTGACATCATGTGCTTTAAGAAGCTCAACATGGACCAATGATTACCAAAATCAGAGCTATGTAACATTTAAGTTGCCTTAACATTTTTATTACATCAAGTATTATATTAAAATTCAACTTGGAAAATGAAACTTGATTTACCTTTATTTTAGAGACAAGATCATAAGAAGTCAAGGTAAGAGCAAACAGTAGCAAGGAATGTATTTCCAGTTAGTGATTTAATGCACTTTAAAGAGATAGTGTCAAGGATGACAGGGCTCAAATTGAACCTACCCTGTATATAAATGATTGTGCTTGACTCTGTCAATACTCAGGGTCCTAGGATTTGTAACCCAATGAAATGGGTTGAAAACATATTCAAAAAAAATTTTTTTGAACATTTATTTATTTTTGAGAGACAGAGCGTGAACGGGGGAGGGGCAGAAAGAGAAGGAGACACAGAATCCGAAGCAGGCTACCTGCTCTGAGCTGTCAGTACAGAGCCCAACACAGGGCTCAAACCCACAGACTGTGAAATCATGACCTGAGCTGAAGTTGGATGCTCATCCAACTGAGCCACTCGGTTGCCCTGAAAACATGTTATTATTAGAGAGGCTTAAGAATCAAGAAGATATGAGAAAAGTGGTGGTTCTTTCCCTCTGTTCAAATAGTAATGCATGGCCATAATGACCATGAACTAAATACATGGGAATGCTGAAGATCCAAAGATGTTATGTGTCTTGTATTCAATGATGTTATTATCTCAAGTTATCTGTATCTATACCTGTCTTTATATCTCTATCTATCTATGTGTCTATGCCTCTATATGTTAGCTTCTGAGATATTTTATGTTCTCAGTTTCCAATTTCAGAGAGAGAGATTAAATACCTTGCTTGAGGACATTAATTTGGTAATTGCAATCTTGTTTGAACCCATGTTGGTCTGATTCACATATCCATATTCTTTCTACTGTATAACATAGCCTCTCAAAGAGAAAATTTACATAAACTGAGCAAGCATTTTGGAGATACCTCCTATAGATAGATACCTTTTTTTTTCCCTGGTTGTCATCCACAATCCATGTTCCCCCCCACCATAAAACACACACAAAAACATACATGTGACAAAATATACTTATGAAATATATAATTTCAAGGCTTTATTGAATGCTAAGAGTTAAATGTTAAAAATGCTATAAACTCATTGTATTTCCTATGGACTTTCAAATACATATATATATCTTTATATTTGTGCCTATAGTATTGATAAATCTATAAAAAAATTTAGTTCTAACATTTATATTCAGTTGAACCCATGATTGATTGCATTTTGTTCAATAAGAACTGACAATATCTAAATATATTTGTGTTTCTTGCTTGTCCCTTGACATTGAAATTAGCTTGTATCACTTGGCATGTGTCTCCTTTCAAAATGAGGGCAGCATTTCAATTGCTATTTATTTGTGCCAAATCCTGGCTAAGCTATTTAATTCACATGGACCTAAAGAAATTGTAGCTGTGGGCTTTGTTTGTTCTTGTTCCTGTAAATCACAGGACAGGACAGGTTTTAGGGCACTGTTTGAATCAGTCCCTCAGGTCTCCCTTAACAAATGGGTGTCACTCACAAACGCTGGCGATGATGACTTTCTGATTTCAATTGCATTTTAGAGGGCTGGTAAAGTGACCTATGGCCTTTCTTGCAGTTGGTCCCAGGAAGATGGGAAATAGTAATTATAGTGTAATAAAGCACACGAGGACTCTATTTAAATGGCAGAATTTGCATTTAAATGGAAATTTCAAAATGAAAACATGTAAAAGCTTGATAGGTACAATAGTTAGTATACAGCTCATGCCAGCAGTTAGAAGCACGCTTAATCACATGTCATAGGTGGATGTGCAGAGGTAGGCTTTTGTGCACGCCCAAAGGGCAGAGGGGGAGGATTTGAGTGAGCCTAAAAAGGAAAAGGTTACATTAACCATACATATGACATGTTTTATCAAATTGAATTTATAAGCATATTTTAGTTTTATAAGACTAGGGATTGAATTCTTTGGGGCCACTCAAGGTTATGACCTGTGGCTAATGAAAATGACTAATTGATTAACACTAAGGGGATGTAATGGAATTTCACTCTGAACTGCTCACAGTAATTTTACATTAATCCATTCATTGAAAGTGTTTATTTTATATCCTGGACAGGAAATTAAGGTATATGTAAGTTTAAATATATGTGATAATCAGAAGGTATTTTGAGATTGACATGAAAATCTATCATGAAAGTGATTTCCTTTTTTAAATAAAGGAGACGTGAGCATACCTTTGCATACCTTTGTTATAAAAAGGCAAATGAACTCACTTCAGTGTAATGCAGCAAATAATGTAATGGAGAAATGATGTTTAAAAATAATGTTAATTTGAATATTCCCCCTTTTGCTTAGGTAGAGATTTTATTGAATAGCTCAACCAGTTTTGCCTATGTAAAAGTATTATAAGAGGTATGTTTTCAAAGATTCCCAACTTAAGAAAGTTCTATCATAATGATGGGTACAGCCCAATTTTTTTTTTTAATTTTTTTTAATGTTTATTTATTTTTGAGACAGAGACAGAGCATGAAAGGGGAAGGGTCAGAGAGAGGGAGACACAGAATCTGAAACAGGCTCCAGGCTCTGAGCTGTCAGCACAGAGCCTGACGCGGGGCTCAAACTCACGGACCAGGAGATCATGACCTGAGCCTAAGTCGGCTGCTTAACCAACTGAGCCACCCAGGCGCCCCCAGCCCAATTTTTTAATAAATAGGTACAGATCAACCTCTAATCACAAGGCAAGGTAAAAATGTATACCATTGTGTTTCAATTCTTGTCATATTAAAATCCTATCTTCTGGAAGTTGAATAAATAAAATACACCAGGTAGCTTGTTTCATAAGTTTTACATATTTAAAGGCAGACATCAGTTATCTATTAAGAAACAAACAAAAGTTTGAGATCATCTATCTGAAAACATTTCCTAAAATATATTTTCTACTGAAAGCAGTTAAATCAGTATAGTAATTAATACATATGACAGTGTTTCCTACCCTTTCCTCTTCAGCTCTTTGCATTTAATAATGAAAACACAATGCTAGTGTTATCACAGGTAGACTTACCTTATTTTTTGTCTTTTCTCTACCATACCTGTTTCCAGCATATTGAACTGTTAGGAAGAAAAGAGATCAAACATACATAAATTTCTGCTGCCTAAATGTGTTTGTGGACTCATAACTTTACTGATTACATAAGTTATAATTTTTTTAAGACTATACTTGTGACCTAGTACATTTACCAGGTTTAGAGTGTACCTAATTATAGAGTAAAAGTTTTATAAATATAACAATATCCATGTCAAAGGTAACAAAACTTCTGATGACCCTTAGTTTGATTTAATATTTCTTAGATGCCAGTTTTTCCTATGAAGAATAAGCACGATTTTTCATAGGATTTGAACTTCACTTATGGAAAAGCTGTAGGGGTTATCAAATACCTGAAGGTATGACTTCCAAGCTTCAGTGATCTTCAGTGATGCTAAACACGTTGCCTTCCATCTACAATTATGTCTCCTAATTTTCATGTCGTTTATTAAATTGGGCTTAGTATGGTTTCTGGTTCTAAGGTGATGGAAGTTAATGAAAAATTAAAAGAGGAGGGCCCTAAAAACCTCCATTCATTTATTTATTCATTCAGTAATTATTTAGTGAACACTTACATACTCCAGGTGCTATTTTAGTTACTGGACATACAGTAGTATATAAACTTATAAAGGCCTTGTACTCATAAAATGTGTACAACATAATGCTAAGTAATAAAAGCAAGTCAACGTATGTTGAAACACAAAAAGATGATGATATCATGTGAGAGAAGTGCTATTTTATATAAGCTTGTCGGGAACATGAATTAACATGAAGAGTTAACTGTGCTGGAGGCCTCGTGGGCAACATTTGTGTGGATGGTACTGTGTCCAGAATATAAACTGCTTTACTTAATATTTTAGGCAGTACCACTCCCAGGTCAAGCACAATTTACTTTGAGTAGAATCTTTTCTTTTTTTCGCATCCCTCATTCGTATTGTGTCTGGCTACTTTAGGTCCCTTTGAGTTATACTCAAGTAGTTTCACCCAGTAATTGCAATAATATCCATCTGGGTTTTGTCCAATTGCCTGAAACCTCTGGTGGTGGGAATGGACAATAATGAATGAGTTTTTCCAGATAAACTGACCTTAATAAGTGAGCTGGCAAATGTGTTATCACTCTCGAGGAATATAATTACATTAACCAATTAAATAATCAGATATATCTTTGGAGAGCGATAATCTCTGTCAAGTGTGGCAACTTTAATGAGCTACCTAGATTTCATTCCCTTTCACATTTCTACCTTGCTACCCGCTGCCTGAAACGCTTGCCTTGATACACACCCCTATTACTTATAAGTATTCTAATTATTTTCCTAAGTTTCTAAGTCCTATCCCTGATTACTAGTTTGGTAACTGGTGTTATGCACACCATTGCTTTATCACACTTATTCACCATCTGTCTACCTGGATGTCTGAAAATTTATTGAGACTTATTATGTTTTTTTAATGTTTATTTATTTTTGAGAGAGACAGACACAGAATGCGAGTGGGTTAGGGGCAGAGAGAGAGGGAGGCACAGAATCTGAAGCAGGCTCCAGACTCTGAGCTGTCAGCCTAGAGCCTGATGCAGGGCTCAAACTCACGAGCTGTGAGATCATGACCTGAGCTGAAGTTGGACGCTCAACCCACTGAGCCACCCAGGCGCCCCTGAGACTTATTTACTTAATAAATGTTGATGATGTGCAAACTATATGGCAGGCTCTGTGCTTGGCTCAGAGATGAAATTCACCTTCTGCATTCACCTTCTGCAGCAGTAATAATCTTGCTATTGTTCTTCACTGAAACAACCTGTTAAAAATCCCACAAGGAAAATTCCTTATCCATTAAATATCCAAGCATTTAAATACAAGTAATTTTGAGCACCTATAATGGGAGTCACCATTCCAACATCTGAGGATACAAGGATGAAGATATTAATTTATTTTTTTCATCTATTTGTTTGTGATCCAGATTTTAATGAGCCCTTTGTATCATCTTAGGGAGATTGACTTTTATTTGGCAAATTGTGTGGACTCACTGAAGGTTATTTGACACTGGGGGGAAATAATTTTTCGCTTTGCAATTCAGAAAAATACACTGAAGGTTATTTGACAATGGGGGGAAATAATTTTTCAATTTGCAATTCAGAAAAATACAATGAAGTGCAAAATACATTGGAATTAGTGAAGATTGGAGCCAGGGAAAGTAGTTAGTATGCCATGGCAATGATACAGGAGGAGGTGAGGATGTGAGTTAAGATAATGGGATTTGGGCAAAGGAGAAGTGAGAGTATTTGCAAGATACTAAAGAAACAAATAGTAAGTGTGGTCTTATTTCTTCCTTTTGATTTTCTAAGTTTAACCATAATTCTTTCCATCTGCTTTCATGCATATTTATATTAAGAACAGAAATTGAACTCCTCCAACTGAGAATATTAATTGATTCTCTCATTGTTACCTGGAATCTAATAGCGTGAAGTAAGGAGAAGTAATTAAAGAAAAAGTTTATCATCAAATTATTTATGGTGGTCATCTTAGGTACATTGTTTTCAAGTTTTCATATTATTTTAAAGTTTTCAAGAACTGTTCAAAGTTTCATTACTAACTTTTTTCCACATAATCAGGGACATAGTTTTTTTCTGTTGTGGATAAAAATGATGACTTCTTTGATGAGGCCTTGATTCACTCCACTAGACAAGGTTAGTCATGCTGATATATTTTCCAATAACATCTTATATAATCCTATGTCAACATTTTCATACTTTATTGAATAAATTATCTAATATATTTATTTTTCACTGAAAGCAAGATATGTGAATTTAAAACCGTTCAAGATATTCTTGAATCTCCAATACCTACTATGTTCCTGGCAAAATCGATTCTTGAAAGATATTTATGGAATAAATGGAGGAATACAAAGGAAATTATATTGTACTTTTCTCCATACTATTAAAACTTTTACCAAAACCAGATACTTTTTTGCATGAAATTTAATTATTTAAGATCAATGAAGATAGTGCTGTGAATGTAAGTGAGAAATATGCGTTGGGTTATCTGGTAACTATTTATTAATAAAAATTTCCTATGGAGTCTGAAATTCTTAGGATTTTCATGTAACTTAGCCTTTTTCTGCTAGGATTCAGATCTGAAATCAGGATATGATGACAACTTGGAACAAATGTTAGTAAAAATGAAATAAGATTGGATTTTGACATGACAAGTGCATATTCTTTTTCCAGGCTAATATCAAACCCTTCGCTATGGTTCTTACTCTATATTATGGACATTATACAGGTGGTATTGTTAGATAGGTGTAAATTAGAAGAAAGTCTTAGGTGAGAGAAAGGAAATACTGAAAACATATTTTCTACAGGCTGAAACTCAATCATTTTTAGGGGAAAAATCTAATTTCAAAGCATAAGTAACACTGGTAGTAAAATTCTTCATATTTAAAAATTCTAAAAAAAATTGAGAAAAAAGCCATGCTCATTAAAGTGTAATTAATATTAAAATTTAATTTGGGTCCTTCTCTTGCTTTTATATCAGTAATATATAATGTGTATATAGTAACATCCATTTGTCATAAACAAATCTGTTGTTTGTTAGTTGTTTAAGAATTAATTATATAAGTATTTCTGATTTTAAATGATTTTAAAACAAGATTTCAATGATACTTTCAACCATTTACACAGAAATGGTAGTCACATACAATTGTGCTTCTTAATAAATAAACCATATTTCCAACTTTATTCTTCTACATGATTGAGTAGTTAAAGGTGCAGAAAGGACAAGGATATTTATTTCAGAACTTTTTTTAAAAAAAGTATCTTCCATCTTAGCTCTGTACTCCATTTCCTAAATGGCTAACAATTTTGGTTTCATTTCTTCAAACCAGAATTGTGTTTATTGATTGGTATACTTATTATGTGTTAAGTTACCATATTTGTTCTTATTTGTATTATGCTAAAATTCTACCTTGATTTTGTTGGCCATTGGTAGTTTCCTTATACCTATCGACTTATTAGTATTCATTTGAGTATTCTAGGAGCATTACTATATTTTTAATAGGCTGAAGTATAATAGTATATATTTTATCTAAATTTGAAAGTAAAGTAATATTTTTCATGCCTACACTAATGACATACCATAAACTAAACTTAAAATGGAATATTGGGAATTATTCCAATCAATATGGAATAATTGACATATGATTAATACTTCTGCTAGAAACAACTAAAAAGGAAACCAAAACCCCTAATAGTTCCCAAGACATTGGAAGCAGGCAGTAAAGGACAATGATACCTGGGATATGGAAACAAATAAAGTGAGCTAACAATTGCTACAGCCTATTATTTTAAAACTATGTTGCAGAGAGGAGAAACCCAGATGTAGCCTGAGACTCTCCTTCACAGTATGAGATGAAGCTAAAAGTTTGGAGACATCAATGAAACCACAATTAGCAGGCAGGCCCTACTATCTGAGAGGAGAGAATTGCTCAGAGAGATAGCTCTGGAAATCTTCAAAGGATATTCTTTGAGTTTAATTAGCCCATGGGTGTGAGGGAACTATCCAGGATTGGGTGGTAAATCACCTATGAGGATTAGTGGGAACAATATCTGAAGCTCCTATGGGTTGGGAATATTTCCTGTTCCTACCAGGCAGAGGCTAAACCCTTAGAATTTAGAGAAACAAGTATCATATTCAGAATGATCTTACCCCAGTAGGTGAGGAAAATTAGACATAGAATAAATCTTGCTTTTGATCCAATTAACAACAGCAACAACAACAACAAAAGTAAAAACATTACAAAAGGAACAAACTATTTATAAATGAATTAAATGGCTCCTATCACAAAACTGAAGAATTCTTGTCTGAATACAAAATATCCAGCAGCCAACAAGACAAACTTTGCAATGCTTGTCATCTAATTAAAATGGCCAAGCATGTGAAGAAGCTAAAAAATATAACCTATTCTGAGATTAAAATCAATTAATCAAATTGATACAAATGATAAATATGGTATGATAAGCATAAAAAAAAGATTAAAAACAGATATAACTGATCCTTGAACAATGGGTACCTATCTACCATGCAGTCAAAAATCTGTGTAACTTTAGAGTCTCCCAATACTCAACTACTAATTGCCTGCTGTTGACCACAAGTCTTTACAATAGCATAAGCAGTCAATTAACACACAGGTTGGAAATTATATGTATTATATACTGTATTTTTACAATAAAACAAGCTAGAGAAAAGAAAGTGTTATTAATAAAATCATAAGGAAAAGAAAATACATTTATAATACTGTATTGTATTTATTAACAAAAATCCATGTATAAGTGGACCTGTGCAGTTCAAACCCATGTTGTTCAAAGGTCAACTGTATAACTGTTTCCCATAAGTTCACAAAGCTAGAGGAAAAATTAAGTATGTGAATTAGAGACAGAAAATATAAAAAAGATTCATATCAAACTTCTAAAGATGAAAACTACAATGACTGAGTAGATAGAATTAATAACTGATTAGTTACTACAGCAGAAAAGATTAGTGAACATAAGAGAAGGTAATCAAAATGATGCAAAATAAAAGATAATAAAAAGAATGACTAGAAAATGAACAAATAATCATGAAAACACCAGAGCATATCTGAGATATGGGGCACATGCATTAACAGCTTAATATGTATGTAATATTTCCTCAGAGGGTCAAGGGCAGAAGAAATGTTTGAAGAAATAAGAGTCAAAAATCTTCCAAAGTTGAAGATAATTACAAAACAAGCAAATTAAAGAACACTAATTACAAGCAATAATCATAAGAAACAAGAATAAAACTCCATCAAATTGCAGAAAATCTGTGATAAAGGGAAAATCCTACAGCAGCCTAGGGGGGTCACATACTAATGAAAGAATACAAGAATTACAGCAGATTTCTTGAAAATAATGCAAGCCAGAAGACAGTAAGGAACGTCCTTGATAGTATAGAAAGGAGTGAAAGCCAAGCAAAACAAAGCAAAACAACTATCACAACTATCGGGGTACATTCTACGCCTAGAGAGAATACCTTTCAAAAATGAGGGGGAAATACAGACTAAGATATACAAAAACAGAATTGAAAAGGAGCCATCACCAGAAGACATGCACTTCAAGAAAAGTAGTCTTTCTTCAAATAGAAGGAAAATGATACTAACTGGAAATCTGGATTTATACAAAGAGAATAAGAGAAGCAGTAATAGTGACTATGTGGGTATATTTAAAAGACATTAAAATATTAAATCTCTTTAAAAGTTAATGTATTGTTTAAAGTAAACATCACAACAATATACTGTGAATCTTCTGTCAAGGTTAGAGAATAAGTAGTCTTTGAGAAACACATTTGGTCTCTATTGCATTTTTTTTTGTTTTATCCTGCTTATTAACTGTTTTATTAATTAACTTTTTTTATTAACTGTTTATTTTGATTCTAGTTAATTAACATACAGTGTTATATTAGTTTCAGGTATACAATATAGTAATTCAACACTTCCAGGCATCATCACAAGTGCATTCCTTAATCCCCTTCACCTATTTAAAACCTTTTAAAAGGGTGAGAAACAGGTTTTGTTTGTTTGTTTGTTTGTTATTGTAAGACTATTAAAACAGGCTATTGGTAGAATTTGGCAGAAAAAGAAAATCTACAAAGAACAGATGGGACAGATAGAAAACAAACAGCAAGATGATTTATGTAAAGTAAATTATAATAATTTAAAAGGTCTAAACACTCCAATTAAAAGACAGGGATTGCCAGATGGGATTAAAAATGAAAGGCACAATGTTATGTTGCCTATAAGATACTTTATATATGCAGACACAAATAGATTAAAATAATAGAAAAAGACATACCATGCTAACACTAATCAAATGAAAATTGGAGTAGTTAATTGATTCTAGAGAAAAGACTATCACACATGATAAAGAGGATCATTTCATAACAATAATGGAGTCAGTTTATCAAGAAAACCTAATAATCATAAACATGTATGCACCTAATATTAGAGTTTCAGATAAAACTACAGAGAAAAATAGATGAAATCACAATTGTAGTTCAGAGCAAGTAGATAATTTTAGTGAAATGTCCAGAATACCATGTGAGTTCAAAACTATTTTGTGATTGGAAAATGAATAGTGCAACTATAGTAATTTCTTAGGGCTACCATAATAAAGTGCCAAAAATGGATAGCTTAAAGCCACAGAAATTCATTGCCTCATGGTTCTGGAGGCTAGAAGTCCAAAGCCAAGGTGTTGTCACTGCCATGTTACCTCTGAAGCCTCTGAGGTAGAATCTTTATTTGTCCTTTTCTAGCTTCTGGTGATGGTCATCAATCCCTGGTGTTCTTTGCTTGCAGCTGCATCATTATGATCTCTGCCTCTGTCATCACATGACATTTTTCCTGTGTGTCTGTTTCTCAATTTCTTATAAGGATACCAGTCATATGGGAAGAGGGGCTCATCCTACTGAAGTATGACCTCATATTAATTAACTACCTCTGCAGTGACTCTAGTTCTTAAAGAAGGTCACATTCTGAGGTACTGGAAGTTAGGACTGTAACAGCTTTTTGAGGGATATAGTTCATCCCATAGCAGCAATAATTAAATTATCCTTATATTTTTTAATTTCTTAAAAAAATGTTTATTTGAGAGAGAGAGAGAGAGAGAGACAGAGCATGAGCAAGGGAGGGGCAGAGAGAGAGAGAGGAAGACAGAATCTGAAGCAGGTTCCAGGCTTTGAGCTGTCAGCACAGAGTCCTACATAGGGCTCAAACTCATGAGCTGTGAGATAATGACCTGAGATGAAGTCAGAGGCTCAACTGACTGAGTCACCAGAAGCCCCTAAATTATCTTTAATGTAGGGCACACATTTAGAGTAAACTAAATTTCAATTGCACAAATAATTGTTAAACATAACAGAAAATTAGAAGAACTAAAAGCAATTCTAAGCTTAAAGCCTGAGTCACTAGGTAACTGTAGAACCATTAGTCAAAAAAGGAAATAAGATAGATAATGTATTTGGATTTGAATTTAAGACAATAGTGGGCCATTACTTACTATTCTTGTTGACTGATTTTCCTCCTGCAGTAAAAGAAAGAGGGGAGAAAGAAATTGATTTAAAGTCTTTTAAGGTCATTCACATCTGCAGCTTCCTTTCTTAAGGGCAGCAAAGCGTCAGTCTTTTCAACATGAAGTCACTCTGTCACACAGTATATTAGATATCATAATGGGTCAGGGACATTCTAGTCCTTTGCATAGATGTGACAGATGAAGTTATGGGATGGTATACAATGCACAGGAGAATAATTTGTTAAAGTGTAGAGTACTACGTTCATAACCTTGGTGGATGCTGCATATATTGAAGGCTCCAGAGGAGGAAACACATGTTATGCAATGAGAAAGAGTAACCAAATCACAGGAGGAGAGACTAACTTGAATAGTGATATCGACATCAACACTGGGAATATAGATTATCAAGATGAGCTGTTGCCTAGACAACTCTTAGAGATAGGTAAAAGATGAAAACAAAACACAAGCAAATCATAAAACTTGAAGAGTTTCCATTTGATTTTCCAAAAATAATGATCATTAAAAAAGTAATTTCAATAAATTATTAAGATTGAAAACAAGATTATTAGGAAGTAAAGAGAAAAATTAGATCTTGAGCTTAATATTAAATCAGTTTGTACTCAAAGGAGACTATGTTAGCATGGAGTGCAGGCCATGAGAGGTGGTGTTTTGCTTTCAATAAGGGAACAGTCCTCCTTATAGTATGTATCAGGTGAGAAGGAAGGACCTACATGAATAACAAGGCTGACAATATAAGTGAGAGAAGAGACCCCATACTGGATGATAGGATAGTTGCAAAAATCATATTTCCCTGGCCCATTCTGTCAGCTTTTCCTTCTGTCACAAATCCTTTCCACTTCCTCCATTGCAGTTTACCCAATTATTTATTCAGTAATGGAGATGCAAATATCCTATAAGCCCAGTATGCTTTGGTGTTCTGTAATCTGTACAGTAATACAGTATTATCAGATTCAAAATGGTTAATATGATTATAAGAAATCGTATTAACTTTGGAAAGGTCTCAAAAATCTTGCTTTTAGTTTCTAATCTATTTATTTTTATCCTTTTAGAATTGATATTTATGATCCATTATTAAAAACAAGCTATATTAACTTTATCAGTATTTTTTAAATTTTTGGTGATCATACTTAAATATAATTATAGCTGCCATTTAATGAGTGTTTACTATTTTTAAAATTTAATTAATTAACTTATCTAATTTACATCCAAGTTAGTTAGCATATAGTACAATAATGATTTCAGGAGTAGAGGCCAGTGATTCATTCCCTACGTATAATAACCAGTGCTCATCTCAGCAAGTGTCCTCCTTAATGCTGTTTACCCATTTAGCCCATCTGCCCACCCACAACCCCTCCAGCAACCCTCAGTTTGTTCTCTGTATTTAAGAGTCTCTTATGTTCTCTCCCCCTCCTTATTTTTATATTATTTTTGCTTCCCTTCCCTTATGTTCATTTGTTTTGTGTCTTAAATTCCTCATATGAGTCAAGTCATCTGATATTTGTCTTTCTCTGCCTGGCGAATTTAGCTTAGCATAATACCCTCTAGTTCCATCCACATAGTTGCAAATGGCAAGATTTCATTCTTTTTGATTGCCGAGTAATACTCCATTGTATATATATACCACATCTTCTGTATCCATTCATCCATCAATGGACGTTTGGGTTCTTTCCATACTTTGGCTATTGTTGATAGTGCTGCCATAAACATTGGGGTGCATGTGCCTCTTTGAAACAGCCCACCTGTATTTCTTGGTTAAATATGTGTTAGTACAATTGCTGGGTCATGGGATAGTTCTATTTTTAATTTTTTGAGGAACCTCCATACTGTTTTCCAGAGTGGCTGCGCCAGCCAGAGATCCTCTTTCTCTGCATCCTCGCCAACATCTATTGTTGCCTGAGTTGTTAATGTTTGCCATGCTGCCTGGTACGGGAAGTGTTGACTATTTCTAGGCAAATACTGACTCATGTGGTCATCACAGTGACTACACTAGTTAGGCTTATTCCCATTCCCCATATTTGAGGAAACTGATGTGTGGAAAAGTTAGCTTATTATCCCAAAGTGACTTGTTTTGTTGTTGTTGTTGTTGTTTTGCTTTTTTTTAAAGGGAGATTTGGTATAGAGGCTAAGTAGCCTGGTTTCTAGAGTCTTCAGTCTTCACTCATATTTGCTATAGTATGCTGCCCAACAGTAGGACTCAATTTACATATCTTTAGTTTACACATTTCCAAGAGAGAGTTCTGGAGTAGTACTTCTTCCTCTTTATTGTCTATGAATTTGCAACATAGAAAATTTACAAGAACATAACGTAAATGAACTAAATATAAAGTGTGTGTGAGAAAGTGTGTTTTTGTTCCTCTTTACCCCTCCAGGGAACCTCAAGTTCAGGCATTAATTCTAGAAATAAAAATTTCATCACACTTTAATATTCTCAGGTAACTGAACTATGAACTATCTGCAATAGTCAAGATATTACAAGAGAGACTTATAAAGGACATGCCAGCCAATTCTTGACATATATAATGTTAGGGACCTTAGTACAACTACGTCTCAGCAGTAGCTGAAAGGTTAATGGAATTGGGATTTGTGTAGACATGACTGATTTTCCTCCTGCAGGAAGGAAAGGAGGGGGAAAGAAGCTGATTTGGACAAAGACCTTTAAGGTCATTCACATCTGCATCTTCCTTTCTTAAGGGCAGCAAAGCACCGATCTCTTCTGCACTAAATCACTCTAATCTCTTAGAGGAATCCAAAGCTTGTCAGAGAAAACATTGTTCATCCAAGAATAAGCTAAGAGACTAGATAAAATAGTCACTGAGAAGAGCAAAAACCAACACTGTGAATCAAACAAGTCTGAGTAGCGTTTCTGTTGTTAAATCAGTGTCTTCCTGGTGGAAAACCATAGAAGGATGATTTTTAGAGTATGCTTGTGTAATCATGCCCATATAGAATATAGTTAAAACTTCGTTTTAAAGAGTGTCAAGATGACATTCTAAATCAGTTTGCTACTAAGAAAAGTTACTTCTTTTTTCCCTTATACACTGAAGAAACAGTGTTTTTTGTTTGTTTGTTTGTTTGTTTGTTTTGTTTGTTTTATCTTTGCTTTAAGAGATCTTTGTTCTATTTTTTGGCTCTTTGTTGAAGTGTAGTTCTTCCCTCGTGGTTTGGCATATCCTTTTATGTGGCAATGTGACCTCAGCTTTCAGATATAATCAAGCCAAATTTCAAACCATTCATTTAGCACTATTTAAAAAACAAACAGAAACAACAACAACAACAACAACGAAAAAAACACACAAAAAAATGTTTTAGGATTACATGCATATAAAGTGTAGGGAATTGTTTTAATATATCTTCTACTTCATAATTTAATAGGTGATTTTATTGTCTTTTAAACTTGAAGATTAAATGTGCAAAGGAATAAAAATGTTGAAAATCAGATATATGGTGTTCCATTTTTGTGCTATCATGAATTTCAAGGTCCTTTCATTTACAAAAATTTTATATAGAAATCTTGTAAGTGTTCCTTCCATTTTATCAGTAGTCAACCTTGTTAATTTATCACTGTGTGTATATAAAATCTCACCTCTTAGGAACAGGTTTGCTAAAAGTAATCTCTATACTCATATCACTCAAATATATTACCTATGATGAACAAGGATAATTTCTTTACATGCTGAAACAATATAAATGGATATTGATATTGAGTGCCATTTTGATTGTAGTGTCTTTTGCCAAAGATGTTTAAGATAAGAAAATAAACAGGAACTATAGTCCTATGATTATGTCCTGAATTTTGACTTATTGTCTTTACCTGAGATGTCCTCCTTTCCTTTCTGGAAAGAATGAAAACTAGAGACAGAAAATATCAATTCTTTATTCCTGTTGCAGTTAATATTTGTTCTGCTAAGAAGACCATATTTATTTAATGTGTCGTACTAGAAAAGGAAAATGCAGAAAAGTAAATTTATACCATTGACGTGAATGTTAATGCAGTCTGGATCCATAAAGCCAGACACAGCTGAACAAGTGAGCATGAAATAAAGGCACATGAGATGGCAGAGACTTTGGAGCTCATATAGCACAACCCCTTAGTTAAAGCCAAAGAAACTGAGATACACACAAGTGAGGTACCTGGCCAGTGTTGTAAACCAAGGATTAGCAAACATTTTTTTTTGCAAAGGGCCAGACAGTGTTGCAGATGTTATGAGCCATACAATTTCTGTTGCAACTACTCAACTCTGCTGTTTTAGCACAGAAGCAGCCATGGAGATTATGAAATCAAAGAGAGTGGATTTTTTCCAATAAAACTTTATAGCTAGTGAACCGTATTTGGCCCATGGGCCATAGTTTTCCTCTGTTCCAAACTATTTCTATGTTAAACTGTTAAAATAAGGGACAAATACTCAGAAGTCAACTCTAAGTTGTGTCTGCTCTGAGACATTGCTCTTTTAACTTAAGTTTGTACTAGACTTTGGTACGATGAAAAAGTGATTCTTTCAAAGAATGATCCTAAAGATGATAATATACTTATTGATATGTAGATAACAATAAAACTTATTTGTTATGCAGAGACCTGATATTAGGAAAGATAATAAGATAATTTTGAAAAATTAGATTTGTTCACCAGTAAGATTCTGTAAGCTGCATTCCAACTTGATGGGTGCAATTCTAACTGATGCCTCAAAGTAGTACTCTTTACATTTTCAGAGTCACTAATGAAAGATGATAATCACAAGAGTTAACTCTGTGAACTTCACTGAAGTTTTCTTATACAAAGGGAGCAATAATAGTTTGCTGTCTCTAGAGACACTATACCATGAGACACAATAGACTTGAATGTGCTAGGCCAAGTTTTCTGAGACATTACTTGCTTGTTTTTCTTTCCAATATAAACAATTATAAATTTGTTCTCAATAACTATTGGTTTCCAGTTATGGCCAATGAAAAGTTTACACAAGCACAGATCACTGAAAGTTCAAGTAATACATAATATTTTATATTAGCAATTATGACTTCCCTCTACTTAAGAGCTATTTAATAAGGAGTGGTAAATAATTGTCACAGTCACATGGATCTCCTCTTTAATAGCTACAAAATATATTATGCAATGTCACATTCATCTATGACAAAACCGTGCTATTTTTCATTAAATTTGATATTTGACGTGAACTTACTATGAATTAAGCAATGGGCTAATTGTTGAAAATGAGATATTAGAGAGAATGTGGATGGGAGGAGGGAAGATGGTGGCATAGGAGGACGCTGGGCTCACCGCGTGTCCTGCTGATCACTTAGATTCCACCTACACCTGCCTAAAGAACCCAGAAAACTGCCAGAGGATTAGCAGAACGGAGTCTCCAGAGCCAAGCGCAGACAAGAGGCCCACGGAAGAGGGTAGGAAGGGCGGCGAGGCGGTGCGCGCTCCACGGACTGGTGGGAGGGAGCCGGGGCAGAGGGGCGGCTCGCCGGCCAAGCAGAGCCCCGAGTCTGGCTGGCAAAAGCAGAGGGGCCAGACGGACTGTGTTCCAACAGCAAGCGCGACTTAGCGTCTGGGGGGTCAAAAGTTAACAGCTCTGCTCAGAAAGCGGGAAGGCTGGAGGACAAAGGGAGGGAGAGCTGCTGAGCCCCCGGATGACAGAGCTCAGCTTGGCGGGGAACAAAGGCGCTCGCCAGCGCCATCTCCCTCGCCCATCCCCCAGCCAAAATCCCAAAGAGAACCAGTTCCTGCCAGGGAACTTGCTCACTCCGTGCAAACACCCAACTCTGTGCTTCTGAGGAGCCAAACCTCCGGCAGTGGATCTGACCCCCTCCCTCTGCCACAGGGCCCCTCCTGAAGTGGATCACCTAAGGAGAAGCGAGCTAAGCCTGCCCCTCCCGCCCCCGTGCACCTTGCCTACCCACCCCAGCTAATACGCCAGATCCCCAGCACCACAAGCCTGGCAGTGTGCAAGTAGCCCAGACGGGCCACGCCACCCCACAGTGAATCCCGCCCCTAGGAGAGGGGAAGAGAAGGCACACACCAGTCTGACTGTGGCCCCAGCGGTGGGCTGGGGGCAGACATCAGGTCTGGCTGCGGCCCCGCCCACCAACTCCAGTTATACACCACAGCACAGAGGAAGTGCCCTGCAGGTCCTCACCACTCCAGGGACTATCCAAAATGACCAAACGGAAGAATTCCCCTCAGAAGAATCTCCAGGAAATAACAACAGCTAATGAACTGATCAAAAAGGATTTAAATAATATAACAGAAAGTGAATTTAGAATAATAGCATTAAAATTAATCGCTGGGCTTGACAACAGTATAGAGGACAGCAGAGAATCTCTTGCCACAGAGATCAAGGGACTAAGGAACAGTCACGAGGAGCTGAAAAGCGCTTTAAACGAAATGCAAAACAAAATGGAAACGACGACAGCTCAGATTGAAGAGGCAGAGGAGAGAATAGGTGAACTAGAAGATAAAGTTATGGAAAAAGAGGAAGCTGAGAGAAAGAGAGATAAAAAAATCCAGGAGTATGAGGGAAAAATTAGAGAACTAAGTGATACACTAAAAAGAAATAATATACGCATAATTGGTATCCCAGAGGAGGAAGAGAGAGGGAAAGGTGCTGAAGGGGTACTTGAACAAATTATAGCTGAGAACTTCCCTGAACTGGGGAAGGAAAAAGGCATTGAAATCCAAGAGGCACAGAGAACTCCCTTCAGACGTAACTTGAATCGATCTTCTGCACGACATATCATAGTGAAACTGGCAAAATACAAGGATAAAGAGAAAATTCTGAAAGCAGCAAGGGATAAACGTGCCCTCACATATAAAGGGAGACCTATAAGACTCGTGACTGATCTCTCCTTTGAAACTTGGCAGGCCAGAAAGGCTTGGCACGATATCTTCAGGGTGCTAAACAGAAAAAATATGCAGCTGAAAATCCTTTATCCAGCAAGTCTGTCATTTAGAATAGAAGGAGAGATAAAGGTCTTCCCAAACAAACAAAAACTGAAGGAATTTGTCACCACGAAACCAGCCCTACAAGAGATCCTAAGGGGGATCCTGTGAGACAAAGTACCAGAGACATCACTACAAGCATAAAACATACAGACATCACAATGACTCTAAACCCGTATCTTTCTATAGTAACACTGAATGTAAATGGATTAAATGCGCCAACCAAAAGACATAGGGTATCAGAATGGATAAAAAAACAAGACCCATCTATTTGCTGTCTACAAGAGACTCATTTTAGATCTGAGGACACCTTTAGATTGAGAGTGAGGGGATGGAGAACTATTTATCATGCCACTGGAAGCCAAAAGAAAGCTGGAGTAGCCATACTTATATCAGACAAACTAGACTTTAAATTAAAGGCTGTAACAAGAGATGAAGAAGGGCATTATATAATAATTACAGGGTCTATCCATCAGGAAGAGCTAACAATTATAAATGTCTATGCGCCAAATACCGGAGCCCCCAAATATATAAAACAATTACTCATAAACATAAGCAACCTTATTGATAAGAATGTGGTCATTGCAGGGGACTTTAACACCCCACTTACAGAAATGGATAGATCATCTAGACACACAGTCAATAAAGAAACAAGGGCCCTGAATGATACATTGGATCAGATGGACTTGACAGATATATTTAGAACTCTGCATCCCAAAGCAACAGAATATACTTTCTTCTTGAGTGCACATGGAACATTCTCCAAGATAGATCATATACTGGGTCACAAAACAGCCCTTCATAAGTTTACAAGAATTGAAATTATACCATGCATACTTTCAGACCACAATGCTATGAAGCTTGAAATCAACCACAGGAAAAAGTCTGGAAAACCTCCAAAAGCATGGAGGTTAAAGAACACCCTACTAACGAATGAGTGGGTCAACCAGGAAATTAGAGAAGAAATTAAAACATATATGGAAACAAACGAACATGAAAATACAACAATCCAAACGCTTTGGGACGCAGCAAAGGCAGTCCTGAGAGGAAAATACATCGCAATCCAGGCCTATCTCCAGAAACAAGAAAAATCCCAAATACAAAATCTAACAGCACACCTAAAGGAAATAGAAGCAGAACAGCAAAGGCAGCCAAACCCAGCAGAAGAAGAGAAATAATAAAGATCAGAGCAGAAATACAAAGTATAGAATCTAAAAAAACTGTAGAGCAGATCAACGAAACCAAGAGTTGGTTTTTTGAAAAAATAAACAAAATTGACAAACCTCTAGCCAGGCTTCTCAAAAAGAAAAGGGAGATGACCCAAATAGATAAAATCATGAATGAAAATGGAATGATTACAACCAATCCCTCAGAGATACAAACAATTATCAGGGAATACTATGAAAAATTATATGCCAACAAATTGGACAACCTGGAAGAAATGGACAAATTCCTAAACACCCACACTCTTCCAAAACTCAATCAGGAGGAAATAGAAAGCTTGAACAGACCCATAACCAGCGAAGAAATTGAATCGGTTATCAAAAATCTCCCAACAAATAAGAGTCCAGGACCAGATGGCTTCCCAGGGGAGTTCTACCAGACATTTAAAGCAGAGATAATACCTATCCTTCTCAAGCTATTCCAAGAAATAGAAAGGGAAGGAAAACTTCCAGACTCATTCTATGAAGCCAGTATTACTTTGATTCCTAAACCAGACAGAGACCCAGTAAAAAAAGAGAACTACAGGCCAATATCTCTGATGAATATGGATGCAAAAATTCTCAATAAGATACTAGCAAATCGAATTCAACAGCATATAAAAAAGAATTATTCACCATAATCAAGTGGGATTCATTCCTGGGATGCAGGGCTGGTTCAACATTCACAAATCAATCAACGTGATACATCACATTAACAAAAAAAAAGAGAAGAACCATATGATCCTGTCAATCGATGCAGAAAAGGCCTTTGACAAAATCCAGCACCCTTTCTTAATAAAAACCCTTGAGAAAGTCGGGATAGAAGGAACATACTTAAAGATCATAAAAGCCATTTATGAAAAGCCCACAGCTAACATCATCCTCAACGGGGAAAACCTGAGAGCTTTTTCCCTGAGATCAGGAACACGGCAGGGATGCCCACTCTCACCGCTGTTGTTTAACATAGTGCTGGAAGTTCTAGCATCAGCAATCGGACAACAAAAGGAAATCAAAGGCATCCAAATTGGCAAAGATGAAGTCAAGCTTTCACTTTTTGCAGATGACATGATATTATACGTGGAAAACCCGATAGACTCCACCAGAAGTCTGCTAGAACTGATACATGAATTCAGCAAAGTTGCAGGATACAAAATCAATGTACAGAAATCAGTTGCATTCTTATACACTAACAATGAAGCAACAGAAAGACAAATAAAGAAACTGATCCCGTTCACAATTGCACCAAGAAGCATAAAATACCTAGGAATAAATCTAACCAAAGGTGTAAAAGATCTGTATGCTGAAAACTATAGAAAGCTTATGCAGGTAATTGAAGAAGATATAAAGAAATGGAAAGACATTCCCTGCTCATGGATTGGAAGAATAAATATTGTCAAAATGTCAATACTACCCAAAGCTATCTACACATTCAATGCAATCCCAATCAAAATTGCACCAGCATTCTTCTCAAAACTAGAACAAGCAATCCTAAAATTCATATGGAACCACAAAAGGCCCTGAATAGCCAAAGTAATTTTGAAGAAGAAGACCAAAGCAGGAGGCATCACAATCCCAGACTTTAGCCTCTACTACAAAGCTGTCATCATCAAGACAGCATGGTATTGGCATAAAAACAGACACATAGACCAATGGAATAGAATAGAAACCCCAGAACTAGACCCACAAACGTATGGCCAACTCATCTTTGACAAAGCAGGAAAGAACATCCAATGGAAAAAAGACAGTCTCTTTAACAAATGGTGCTGGGAGACCTGGACAGCAACATGCAGAAGGTTGAAACTAGACCACTTTCTCACACCATTCACAAAAATAAACTCAAAATGGATAAAGGACCTGAATGTGAGACAGGAAACCAACAAAACCTTAGAGGAGAAAGCAGGAAAAGACCTCTCTGACTTCAGCCGTAGCAATCTCTTACTCGGCACATCCCCAAAGGCAAGGGAATTAAAAGCAAAAGTGAATTACTGGGACCTTATGAAGATAAAAAGCTTCTGCACAGCAAAGGAAACAACCAACAAAACTAAAAGGCAACCAACGGAATGGGAAAAGATATTTGCAAATGACATATCGGACAAAGGGCTAGTATCCAAAATGTATAAAGAGCTCATCAAACTCCACACCCGAAAAACAAATAACCCAGTGAAGAAATGGGCAGAAAACATGAATAGACACTTCTCTAAAGAAGACATCCGGATGGCCAACAGGCACATGAAAAGATGTTCAACGTCGCTCCTTATCAGGGAAATACAAATCAAAACCACACTCAGATATCACCTCACGCCAGTCAGAGTGGCCAAAATGAAGAAATCAGGAGACTATAGATGCTGGAGAGGATGTGGAGAAACAGGAACCCTCTTGCACTGTTGGTGGGAATGCAAATTGGTGCAGCCGCTCTGGAAAGCAGTGTGGAGGTTCCTCAGAAAATTAAAAATAGACCTACCCTATGACCCAGCAATAGCACTGCTAGGAATTTATCCAAGGGATACAGGAGTACTGATGCATAGGGGCACCTGTACCCCAATGTTTATAGCGGCACTCTCAACAATAGCCAAATTATGGAAAGAGCCTAAATGTCCATCAACTGATGAATGGATAAAGAAATTGTGGTTTATATACACAATGGAATACTACGTGGCAATGAGAAAGAATGAAATATGGCCTTTTGTAGCAACGTGGATGGAACTGGAGAGTGTGATGCTAAGTGAAATAAGCCATACAGAGAAAGACAGATACCATATGGTTTCACTCTTATGTGGATCCTGAGAAACTTAACAGAAACCCATGGGGGAGGGGAAGGAAAAAAAAAAAAAAAAGAGGTTAGAGTGGGAGAGAGCCAAAGCATAAGAGACTCTTAAAAACTGAGAACAAACTGAGGGTTGATGGGGGGTGGGAGGTAGGGCAGGGTGGGTGATGGGTATTGAGGAGGGCACCTTTTGGGATGAGCACTGGGTGTTGTATGGAAACCAATTTGACAGTAAATTTCATATATTAAAAAATAAAAAATAAAATTAAATTAAATTAAAAAAAAAAGAAGAAAATGAGATATTAGATAGACAGTGTTCCTTCACCGATGGACCTTTAACAGGAAAAGATTTTTCATTAATAATCATATTTATATAATGATTGTAAGTTACGATCAATGCTATAAAGTTTTTGAAAAATATGTTTAAGAGTAGTTTCTATGACTAAGAGAACTTAATCTTGAAAGATAAAATGATTGTAGTCCTTCTAATAGTAAGGAAAAAAGAATTATAGACAAAGAAAGTAGAAGAAATAAAGTCCATATACAGAATCCTTAAGAAGATATCCTGTCATGTTTAAGAGCCAAGATGAAGGTAGCAGAGACCTGCCTGAAGAATTAAGGCAGAAAAGAAATGAATTTGGGAGACTAGCTAAAGATTAGGTAAATCATTCTGTGTTATAAGTCATGTTAAGGGCCATTTTAGGAACACGTACGCTATTATGGAAGAAATGAATTGTGGGTATGGGAGAAAGAGGGAAGCATAGTAAACATTTGATAACAGCTTGCAAGAATCTGGGTAAGAGATGAGTAGACTTGAGTTTTGTATTTGGAAACAGCATCAGTAGACTTGCTGATGAACTGAATGTGGGAATTAATGGAGAGAGAGGAATCAGGATTGTCAGGTTTTAGATTTGAGAGGTGAATCCTATTGACTGGGATAAAGGTGAATGGAAGATAAAAGAGTATCATTCAACACTTCAGGTGATACAATTTGGAGATAGCAAGTAAATTCAAAGATCAGAGAAGAGGTACAGGGCTGGAGATTTGAGTCATCACTATTGTACTTGCTGTGAATTGATGTGAATTGATGTGATAAGATCTATCTCCAAAGAAAAAAAGAATAGAGAGCAAAATATTTTTTAAAGAAGAACAGTTAGACATCATTTAGAGTAGGAGTCAGTAAGAAATTTGAAAAAAAAAAGTCAAATTAGTCAAGTATAAACTTCAAGAAAGAAAAGAATAGTTGTGCTAAATATTGCCAGAAGTTAGAGGGAATTGGGGCAAAGAAGTGTCCATTGGATTTGGCAACAGATAGCTTATTGGTGATTTTTTAAAAATCAGTTTTGATAAACTAGTGTTGACAAAAGTAAAAGTATAATAAAGTAATAAAGTAAAGAGAAAAGAAATTGGACATGGCAATTAAACATGGCAAATTGAATATCCACATGTTGACTTCTAGAAAAACCTCTCGATAGGCGCAATGGATTTAAAAACCATCAATACCAAATAACAAAGTGAATACGAGATTAAATAACAATAGAATAATGGTATAAATGAAAACATTAAAAAAGTGATAATTGTGTTAGCACAGTAGGCAGTGTTGAAATTTTTACTGAGTGGTCTAGATGAAAAAAACCTTTAGATATTTGTTTAAATATATTTCTTTTTCTCTTTATTATTTGTTTAAGCTTTGTTTCCATAACTTAAATTTTCTTATTTCAAGATTAATACAGCTCATTTTAACTCACATGAAAATGTCTAACATTGATATTATGAACAAAAACACTTCATGAATTTCTTTGCCTTCTATGTATAGACCATGTAAGCTGCAGGATTTGGGGTCATGAACTAAAACAACCTGTTGGGATTCAAGTTAGGGCATACGGCTCTGGTGAAAGGGACACTCTCCTCTTTTCTTCTATCTGGGACAGCCACGAGTTAGCTGTTCCTGGTGGTGCCAGGCAGAGTGATGGTGCAGTGTTGCCAGTCTTCCTGAAATAAAAAGAAAGTAGGATCTATATATTCTTAGCTGGAAACCTATCAGCTAAAAAAGAGTTTGGTTCTGCAAAAGACCTTGTTAAGAGGATAAAAAGACAAGCCATAGAATGGGAGAAAACATTTGCAAACCACATATATGACAAAAGACTGCTATCTAGAGAATATAATAAACCCTAGACACTCAATAGGACAAACAAGTCCAGATAAGAAGTGGGCAACATACATGAAGAAACATTTTACTCAGAAGATATACAGACAGCAAATGAACACATGAAAAGATGTTCAACATAATTAGCCATTAAGGAAATCTAAATCAATACCATAATGAGATATCACTGCTCACCTATCAGAATAGCTAAAATCATAATTTAAAAAATAGTGATAACACCAAATGCTGGTGAGGATGCTGAGAAACATGTGCTGTTGGTGGAAATGTAAAATGGTATAGCCCCTCTGGAGATTGGTTTGGCAGTTTCTTAAGAAAATAAATATGCAATTATCATATCACCCAGCAATCACACTCCTGGACAGTTGTCTGAAAGAAACAAAACCCCACACTCATGCAAAAATCTGTGCACAAGTATTCAAAACAGTTTTATTCATAACTGCCAAGACCTGGAAACAAACTCAGTACCTTTCAATGAGTCAGTGCTTAAACAAACTTGGTACATCCTTGCCATGGAGCACCACACAGCACAAACTATCAATATACAGAAAATCTTGGATGGATCGCAAAGGAACTGTGCTGAATGAAATCTTCATATGAAACTGGCTATCTCATCACCTTATAAAAAAGCCCTTTAGAAAACAAGCCCTATGTAAGCACACAGAGATCCTAAGACCCTGATCTAGAAGTTACATATAATATGTGTGCATAAAACAGAAAATAATATTATTATAAGGAACATTTAGAAACCACCTGATAGCTCTTGGAATTGAAATGTTTAAAAAATGAAAAACAAGAGAAACAATGGTATCAGTGCTGTGCTAGAACCAGCTGTAACAGCTCATGAGAGCCACTCTGTAAATCTTCATGGAATTTTGTGAGCTGCAGTTAAATATTGAATTATAAACTTATAGTTAAATTATATTTAGAAAGATAAAAGACATTTGAAACACATATCATCCTAATTATTTTATTACATTTCACTCTTATCTGTGCTCTTGATGTTATTTTTATCAGTTGTATTAGTATATAGGAAATGCTCCTAATGAATTATAACACATCTCTTTCCACATACCCATTCATGATCTCAGGTTGGTGGCTTGAAATTGGCTGTAGTGGAAATATTTATATCATAGAAATTGGCAAACCATATAAATCATGACAGTATTTATTACTTTGTAGAATGTCTAGATTTTTAAAAAGATAGATAAAATGTTAAGAATGGACATTACATTCAAAATTTGTCATGTTTTTACATTATGAATAACATGAAAACTTGTGAAACAATTTTTCTAGTATTTGAAAAAAAATTACCCACTTCAACCAAGAAGTTCCTCATGTCATTGATGAATGAGTGAAGCTCCCAACATCTATCTTTACTGTTTCACTGTTGTTTTACTTATTAAAGTAAATGAGTATATCAAACAACATTCCTATCAGAACAATGATTTATATATTGCAACCATAGATTTGATACAAATATAAGCTGCAAAAATCAACTGAAGCATTCTGTGAGAACCTATTGCTATTTGAAATTCAAAAATTAAGATATTTCATATTTCATTATTTGTAAGTTAAATATTACACATCGTTTAAATCCGTAAAAGTTACATCAAACATGCATGCATATCTACATGCATACATTCTGTCACAGAGCTGGTTGTCAAATATTTACCAACATGACCCTATTTTGGGTTTTTTTTTCTTATTGTGTTGTTGTTTAATTTTTTAATGTTTATTTATATTTGAGAGAGAGAGAGACAGTGTGTGAGTGGGGAAGGTGCAGGGAGAGACGGAGACAGAATCGGAAGCAGGCTCCAGGCTCAAAGCTGTCAGCACAGAGCCTGAAGCCGGGCTCGAACCCATGAGCCATGAGATCATGACCTGAGCCGAAGCCAGACGCTCAACAGACTGAGCCACTCAGGTGCCCCCAGCATGACCCTATTTGTAATGAAAAGATTTCTAAAAAATTTTACAAAACAGAGGATGGGGAAGTTGGAGGAAATAGAGATGAAAATGTATGAAACATAAGAAACAAAGCTCAGTCTTGGAGATCTAATATCTAATCATGGGATTTATATAGGAAAAGAGAAAGGCAGAGGGGATGGATTATTAAAAAATAACAGAAGATGATTTCTCACAATTGAATGGACCCACATAGATACCCAATAGAATGAATTTTAAAAGGTACACAGCAAAGTGTATCACCAAGAGATGTCAGAACACCAGGATAAAGAGGAGTTCCTGAGAGCTTCTGTAAAGAGGACAGAATAACTAAAAGATCATGATATGAAGGAACAAAAATCGAAATCATATTAACTTAAGAGAAATGTGGGAAATGAGAATTAAAAATACTATAAAATTTTGAGGGAATTTAGAATTGTACACTAGCTAAATTATCCATAGAATATAAAGGAATGTAAAGCTATAGACACAGGCATTTCAAAACTTCCTCTTATGTACCCTTTTTCCAGAAGTTCCTGGAGATGTGCTCCATGAAAACAAGGCATGACTGATGCATAGGAGGATAATACATGCAGGAAACAGTGGATCCAACAGAAAGATGGCAAAAGAATTTTCTTGAACAATGGAAACATTAAACCCCCAAAGTCATCTGTGAGAGAGACCTCTAGGGCCACTGATATTGTTTGGGGCAGGAGGGTTGATAAGTTCATGACTGATGCTACCAGAAGGCAGACAAACTAGTCACATTTGTGCTTTTGACAGTTTTGAGAAAATTTTTATGACTGTTGAAAGTTGGGAGTAAACCCACCTGGAACACTTAGACAGCTAAGTGAAAATGAACTAAACTTTTATGAACACGACAGAAATACAAAGGGATACAAAAAAGGGAAGGCAATCAAAATTTACACTGTGTGGCTAAGGTTCAAACTACAATTTGTAGTAATAATCATGCTGTACCCAGAGCATGATCCATTAAATGCAGATCCTGTCTGCATTTAAGAGTATAACTTACAGGGCCACCTGGGCGACTCAGTCGGGTAAGCTCAGTCGGTTAAGCTTGATTTCTGCTCAGGTCATGATCTCATGAATTGTGAGATGGAGTCCCGCATGGGGCTCTGCACTGACAGTGTACTGCAAAGCCTGCTTGGGATTCTCTCTCTGCCTCTCCCCCACACTCTCCCTCCATCTCTTTCTCTCTCTCTCAAAATAAATAAATAAATAAATGAACAAACAAATTTTTTTTTTTAAAAAAAAAAGCTACATGAAACCATCAAATTGCCTTTCTCCTATGTACAAAAAAGAAAAAAAATAATGAAAACCAAAACACTTGTCAGTTTGTTCCAGTTTCTTAGGTTCCCGTTCAAATGTAAATTCCTGAAAGAGTTTGTGAACCATACGGCCTATAAATATGGTTCTAAAAGGAAATCTCTCTTGTTTTTAAAATCAGAGCAAGGACTCCTTGGTGTATCTCTTACGCATTGGTACACGGGAACTTATTTGTTTCTGAATTATCTAATAAAAAAACATTTTTCCAATCAGAATTAGTCCTATTCATAATTAGTTGAGCTGCCTTGGTGCTCATTTCATTATAGGTTTTGAATACTAATGATGTTGCCCTTGAAAAAAATTAATCTCTTCCCGTTCATGTTTAAATCGTTCACTTTTGTTAAAAGCAGCTATCCATCTTCAGTGGCCTTTTCTAGAGACTTTCATTATCTTACATTAACAAGTTTTTCCTTTCCTTCAAATCTTAGAACCTTTTTTTATTTCTTCCCAATGCCTTTTTCCTCTTGACTTATTTTTATCCAGTCTTATTCTTTGCGATTACTTAATTGGAGACCTTAAATGGCAAGTCTCTTCTCCAAAACCTTTACTTCCTTTTTTCATACATTAACATGGAGACACCATTGAAAAGAATGAAAATTATTTAGAACACATATGTGTTTGGGATAATGGTAATACTCAAATTTAGAATCCATCTAAGACTGGAAGTGAGTTTTTAATTCTCCATACTAAAAAGAAAGCCCCAGATGGTGGGTTTGGAACAAACGTCTTCTCAGCAAACATGGAGCTGATTGATTACCAAGAATCTGACTGCTAAGAGTTATATAGTTTCTGTAAGGCCCAGTCATTTGCAGGCAAACGTCCTGGTGTATCAATCAGTCTTAGCCAGAACCAGATGGTACATCCATGGTTTGAAGAGAAGTTCTGTTTTTAAAGGTGTTGTGTACAAAAGCTGTGGGCTTGGTGTGAGGAAACCACGAAGGGTATTGCAATGCCATTGTGTCGGGAACAGCTGTTTAAAATAAACACACTTCAGCCTCAAGGGAAGAAGTAGGGAGGAGATATATAGTGAAGGCTGCTTAGACCTTTCAACCAGGAGGAAGCAAACCGAAGCAACCCTGAAGGATACCTTTAATTTCACTTTCTTTTCTCTGATCTCCTGTTTGGTGTTTCCCATTGAGCAGGCATGAACTTAAGTCAGAGGACCAAAGAGAGTTATAGGTAGTGCACGTAGCCTCTAGGAGTGCAGGGTAGAGTGGACTGTACCTCTACAGGGCATGGAAGGAACCCCACACACCTGACTCAATCATTATTACTCTGTCGTACTCCGTTCTCTTTTGTTAGGAGTCATGTTAAACAGGTTATTACACTTTAATAACAGCCTTATCATTCATTAAATATTCCTTAAGAAATAGTTTCGGTGAGGGGCGCCTGAGTGGCTCAATTAGTGAAGCGTTGGCCTATTGGTTTCCACTCAGTTCATGATCTTGTGGCTCATGAGTTTGAGACCTGTGTCTCTGTGCTCTGTGCTGACAGTGCGGAGCCTGCCTGGGATTCTCTCTCTCTCTCTCTCTCTCTCTCTGCCCTTCCCCATCACTCTTTCTCTTTCTCTCTCTCTCTCTCAAAATAAGTAAATAAAGTTAAAAAAAATAGTTCAGTGAAATTAATAAAGTAAACATGAAAAGTATAAAAACCAAATACCTTTCTGCCAATCACAAAAGCACATTTAAATATCTAAGTTTTTTTTTTTTTTTTTAATGGATAGAAATCAGGGAGAAAGCAAATGAGAAAAAACAGAGGTGGGATTCAGTTATATGTTGCTCAAAATTTCAATAATAGAATTAGTAAGTCCAATTACATAGCAGTGATAACTCAGCATTTAAAATTCATACCTTATGTAGTACACAGCTTGTCCTAGAACTTTTATGAAAGTGTATTGCGTATTTGGTTATGAAAAAGTTAATACATGATAAAAAGCAGAAATCACACAGGATATTTTCTAAAATGTAATATAACTTTAACCTTGAAGTTAATAAAATATTCCTTTGGAAAAAAATTAAAACAGTAATAATAAATAACTGATGGAATGAAATCAAAACTATAATTATATTTCTTAGAAAATAATCATTTCTTCAAACGAAGACTTCTTTCTTTGCTAATTAGCGAGAATGTATTAAAGTGAAAGATTGTACGTTGCACTCAAGAGATTAACATGAGAACAATAAAACGAACCCGAACTATAGGGGAAAAGGTAATAATTAAATCTAAAGTAGAAAATAATGAAACAGTTTGTATTTTCTTTTTGTCTCATCTAATTCTTTGCTTCTTTTTCTCTACTTCCTTACCTTCTTTCAAATTGATTATTTTGTGATTCATTTGTTTTCTTTTTATATGTTTTGAAGTTATGAAAGCTATTTCTGTTCTTTTAGTAATTATTCTAGAAATCACACCATGCCTTTTGAAGTTATCAACATCATAGTCAGCACCTTTATCTTCATGAATAGAAAATTATTGAGCAATTTAGCTGTTTGCTTTCCACTCAAGTTACATGTAACTTCTCTAAAGCATATTAACATACTATACTATTTTTAACTCCCAAACTGTATTTACATTCATAAATTTACCCACCAGTTTACCAGATTTTAATCCATTTCTTTTTTTTTTTTCAAAAATTTTTTAATGTTTATTTTTGAGCGAGCGAGCAAAAGAGAGAGACAGAGAGGGAGTGCGAGCGGGGTAGGAGCAGAGAGAGAGGGAGACACAAAATTCAAAGCAGGCTCCAGGCTCTGAGCTGTCAGCACAGAGCCTGACATGGGGCTGGCACCCAGGAAACGTGAGATCATAACCTGAACCGAAGTCGGACGCCTAACCGACTGCGCCACTCAGGCACCCCTTAATGCATTTCTTTTTATGTTCCATGCCTTCCATCTGAAATAACTTGAACTCTTGAGTTTCTTCCATCGTGATTATTTTCCTTCTATCAAAAGAGTCACTATAACTTTCCTTAGTCATTATTTACTTATAACAAACTGAGTTTCTGGTCTGAAAACGCCATTATTTTTTCTCATTATATCCTCGAACATTGCCTTTGCCTTCTTGTTGTAGCATTTTTTGCCACAATACTGGGGATTTGTTGTCTCCCCTCTTCGGAGAATGAAGAGGTGGACACAAAATGAGCAGCAGGCAAAAGTTTATTAGAGTTTAAGATTAGAAAGGAAGAATAGTAGGAAAGCTCTCTTTACAGAGAGCGGATATTTGAAAGTGACTGCCTGAGGGCTACAGTCAAGGGTCCTTGTTTTATAAGGTTTTGGGGTGGGGGGGTGTTCCCTTCCCTTCCCTTCCCGCATGTTCCTTCTTAGGTTCTACTCTTATTGGCTGGACAACTCTAGGGGGCTGTCTATTCCTGATTGGCTTGTTTCCATTGTATGAGTAGCCTGTGGCCATATCATTCCTTGTGGGTCTTACTTTAGGGTCTACTTACTTTTAGTCAGGTCTTTTATCAAATTCCTAAGGGAAACCTGAAGGGTAGTAGGTGGTGTCTGTGACATTCTTAAGAGGAACCTTATGCCTCAGGGGGTTTGCTGTGGTCAGACACTCCCAGTATTGTTCCAAAATAGGTGTTTTTCCCCACCCAGGGACCTCAGGTCCTATCCTTTCCCTCTCTGCCTGTTTTATCCTACCTTTACCTATTATACTGTCTCCTTCAACATTTGCAACATTAAAACCAACAACAACAAAAACAAAAAAACCTTTCTAGTAGATATTTCTTAATATTTCTTTCATATTTTCTTTCCAGTTGTCTCTCTTTGATGTCTGGATAATGGCTTTTGACCTGTTTCCAGTTTTCCAAATGCCGCCTCAGCTATGTCTGTATACTGCTGTCAAAAGCTGGACATTTTGTTGTAATTTTCATTAGTCTTTTGAATGTCCTAGAAATTTTGTTTAATTCCTTTTCTCATCTAGGAGCTGAAGTTTTATGGTATCCTATTTCTTTTAAGCCAGCTTTTGTTTCTTTAAGTACAGAATGGATTTTTTTTTTTTTTAAGTTAAATTGGGATTGGTAATCCAAATCTTATAATAGTGCATCAGATTGTTTTTGGTGTCTGTTGTTACTGCTGGTTTTTGTTATGGTGCAGCGTTCACACACATTTAGGGATTTTTTTTTTTTTTTTTTTTTTTTTTTTTTTTTTTTTAACTGTAGGCTGCTAAAAATATTTGTAGGGCTTTGGGGAACCTAGGATAAAGGTATGTTTTTCTAGGGAGAATGCACTTGCTTTTGCCAAGTAAATAGGGGCACATCCAGTCAGGTATCAAATTAATCTAAGTATATAATTTGAAGGTTTAATTGGATCCCAAAGGTCTTATAAATTGGGACTGCAAAGTCCAGCTTTTGGCTCCAGTTTCTCTGGAACATATTTTCCTTTATTCAACAACAAAGAAAATGTCTTTCCAGTCTGGGGTGGGGGGGTGTTTTGAAAGAATAGTAGTAGACAGCATTCTAGGCTTTTTTTCTGTATCTCATAAAATGTATCAAAGCCGATATTGCTGATTTACCTAGAATCTTACTTTATCTTAGTTTATATCATAATGACTTACTGCCTTCTATGCATTTAAGATTTTTTTCTTTTAATCCTGCATTTTAAGTTTCTGTCAGCAAGAGGATTAGTCCCAAAGGTCTGGTGTATTTCCTGAATAAACATTGTACCTTCCACAATATGTATCTGGATTAGAAATTTCCTAGAGCTACATGTGAGTCCACTCTTGTCTTCAAATTTGTTTATTGGGCTATAAATTGCTGAGACTTTGTTTCTCAATTTCTATATAATTGTATAAATATATTTATAACACATTTTAATACTATTTTATTTGTCACTGTATGCCATAGTATATATTCCCAGACTCTGCTTCTCTCAAAACAAAATAAAACATGTTTTCAATCTCATTCTCAATTTCAATTTCATATATACTGAGACTCAACTCTGTCTTCCCACTTTCACGTCACTTTTACATAGTCTTGAGAGAAAATCACATCAACTTTTATAAATAGGAACATCCCCGATAAAGGACACTGAGATCTATTTTCCAACTTCAGTCTTCTTACATCCAAAGATCACATATTGTTTGATAATATTCTGTCAGCCCAAAGTTGAAAATATTATAAATTTTTGCAGTTAATACTTTTTTTTTTAGTACTTTAAAATAGGATTACAGAGAAGGAGCCAACTGAAGAGATGTTAATTCTATGTCATATAGCCTAATAACTTGAATTGTTAATTATGATATATAAATATATCAGAATTTTAAAATCAAGGCATGCATTATTTAGTAGAAAATTCTCTTTCAAAAAAAATAACTTTTACTAAATAAATTATTAAAAGTAAGAATGGGGGCGCCTGGGTGGCGCAGTCGGTTAAGCGTCCGACTTCAGCCAGGTCACGATCTCGCGGTCCGTGAGTTCGAGCCCCGCGTCAGGCTCTGGGCTGATGGCTCAGAGCCTGGAGCCTGTTTCCGATTCTGTGTCTCCCTCTCTCTCTGCCCCTCCCCCGTTCATGCTCTGTCTCTCTCTGTCCAAAAAAAAAAAAAAAAAAAGTAAGAATGCATGCCATAGGTTGTAGAATTTTCAAAATACCTGAACACATATTTTTGATAACACTGTTAAGTGTGAATACCTGTTCTTCTGGATTGGAAATGTTAGGCTATCTGGGTGAATCTTGGTGCTTTGTTACTTATGGGCACTGAACAAAGAAAATTAAATGCTTAATTTGATCGTGATGATTGTAATTAAAGGACATGACATGACCTGAATGTATCCCAAAACTTTATTTTTTTTTAAATTTTTTAAATGTTTATTTATTTATTTTTATTTTTAAAAAAAAATTTTTTTTTCAACGTTTTTTATTTATTTTTGGGACAGAGAGAGACAGAGCATGAACGGGGGAGGGGCAGAGAGAGAGGGAGACACAGAATCGGAAACAGGCTCCAGGCTCCGAGCCATCAGCCCAGAGCCTGACGCGGGGCTCGAACTCACGGACCGCGAGATCGTGACCTGGCTGAAGTCGGGCGCTTAACCGACTGCGCCACCCAGGCGCCCCATGTTTATTTATTTTTGAGAGAGGGAGAGTGCAAGCAGAAGAGGAACAGAGAGAGGGGGAGACAGAATCTGAAGCAGCTCCAGGTTCTAAGTTGTCAGCATAGAACCTGATGTGGGGCTTGAACCCACAAACCGTGAGATCATGACCTCAGCTGCAGTTGGATGCTTAGCCCACTGAGAAACCCAGGCGCCCCTGTATCCCAAAACTTTATTATTTAGTTAGATGTTTTTGAGAATTAAAATGATGTGGTTTCAAGTTTGGGTCTGTGAGCCAAATAGCCATGAAAGAATTCTTGGGACTTCTTGTTGCCCAAAGGGTCTTTTTATCATAGCATGGGGACAGGACCCATGGGGCAGAAATTGCTGCATTGGGGTTGTGAGAAGTGACTGATTATATAAGATCTTCTGTCCTATGGAGGGAGGGTGATGTTAAACTATAGGTTTCTGGAAATTGCTTTTTCTTGTAAATCATTCAGACAGTTGCAAACTGATGAAGATTCATGTCCTGCATGACTGTGATCTCTATGAGTTAGACATTTGTTTTTCCCTTTCCTTTGTTCTTGGATGGCCAGGAGTGTCTGAGGAATGCCGCACATACTCCAGCTGAGGGGAAAGGGGATTGCAGTGTTTTAGCTTGTGCTTTGTCCTCAGCTTGCCATTTGCTCCCTCATCAAAAGATAGTGAATGCACAATGTTTCTCATTTCTAAATGACAACCCAGATTATATACATTTACCTTGTTCCTATAGGGCTCAAGGGCAGGCACCTCCAAGATGGGCCACTCAGCCAGAAAGATTAAAAAGACTGGCAATCTTTATTGGTAGAAAGATTTGAGTTAAACACAATCAAGACCCAGCTTACTGAAGTAAAGCTCTTACTTCCCTCTACAACTTCTTAAAAAGAATTCAGATAGAGGACTTGCTCTGGGAAGAGAATTGTCACCATAGATAGCTACATTATGATATGAAATAGGTATGGTAAAGAGGGACTACCTAGCAAAACCACTTTGATCAAAGTCTTCTCTTTGTCCCATATTTTCTGAGTGACCCTGCAAATATTCGTTTACTTCTTTTTCATTCTTCCTGAGATTGCATTCCTTCCTTCCCCTTGAAGACCCAGTCCCCTACCTTCTTCAATTTAGTTCAGAATATATATACCTCATTTCCATGTCTATGTGGATTCCTTATATGTGTACTATTAAATGTGATTTTCTCCTGTTAATCTGTTTCATGTCAATTTGATGTTTGTCCAGCTACAAGGACCTTGGGGACAGGATATTCTAGCTCCCAACACTTCTCTTCTAAATTATCAGTGAAGTGAAAAGAGTCCCCCATTAGCCAAATTTTGAACAATATGGGTTTCAAAAAGCTAAGTACAATAATGACTCATAAACCATTGTAAAGGAAAAATATATAAATCTTTGCATTTATACCAATACTAATATGTATATTTTTTTCATGGTGATAGATAGACATGAAGGAGAAAGAAGGACTTTGCTTGGTATGAAATGCCAACTGTCAATCTTAAATGTTAAGGGACTGCTGAAGTTGTAAAATCATTTTTTCTGCAATTAAACTAATAAAACTTTCTTTTTTTAATTTTCATTTTTTTAGACAAGAATCATTGATGTTAAATATAAGGGAATTATTTCAAAAAGAATGATTTATTTGGTCTTATACATAATAAGCTAGTGAAGAACTTGCTCAACACCATGACTATATGAGCAAAATTAATATAACCAATAAGAGGTAGATGAATATCATGTGTCTCTAGATCCAACATACTAAGGACACAATGTACTTATGTAGTACTTTGTCCAGAAATACATCATCTGAATGTATTCATAGGAAATATCAGACAAACCCCAAATAATGAACTTTCTATTAAAAAATGTTTTTCCTAAAATATACAAAAAGTGATTTTGATATCTTCTGGTTTAAATGAGACTAAGGAGACATGGCAACTAATGAAAAATCAGATCCCCTCTACCAGAGTGGGGAAAAATGAAAAAAACACATGATTGGTTCAACTGGGGAAAAAAAAAATCAGAAAATGGACACTAAAGTAGAACATTACAATTTTCTTTGATAACTGTATTGTGATTATGTAACAGAATATCCCTATACTTAGGAAATACACGTTGAACTATTCTTCAGGGATATGGTGCTATGATATTTGAAACTCAATCTTAAATAATTAAAAAAGAAATTAAACGTATACACATGCATACAGAGCAAGTAACAAAGCAAAGGAGGTAAAATAAAGTAAAATGTTAGCAATAGGTATATCTGGTTAAATGATATAATGGTATTATTTGATATTCCCTTATTCTTGCTATTTTTTCTGTAAGATTGATTTTGATTTCAAAAATATGTATGCATAGAAAAAAAAAGAAAAAAAATATGTATGCAGAGAGACATTTTACTATATATTTAACTTTGTGTCAGAAAGGAGGTGCATTTTAGCCAAATATCTTTTGCATATTTGCAAAATTTGACCCTTCATTAACATATATCTAAATTATAAATTATATAATGTACATTATATGTAAATTATAAATTATTTAATTCTAAAGATTAGACATTATACATATATAATGAAGAAATGAAAAAAATGTATAGATATATAGCTCCCCAAAGCTAACAAAAATATGAGCGTATTGACTATCAAAATCAACCAAATCAAAACAAAATAATAAAGGGAAGCAGAATATTCCACCCCAAAATTTGCCTCTTGACATAAGAATTATTTTGAGCTGTTTATTTAAAAAAAACAACAACTGGGGAGAAGCTCTGAAAAATAAATAGAAATTACCTTTTTGTAAGATACATCTACACTTATGAGGGAACTCTATTTGTAAAGGAGGTGTCTCTCTCTTTGTTTCAGGAGGAGGAGGGAGATTAAATCTCTGGGAACTCTTTGAATGGAGAGGGCAGGAAGTTAAATCTGCATAACAACTTTATTTATTATGCTTTTCTTGGTAACCTCCCCAAACTGATTTCTTCCCCCCACCCCCAGCATCTTCTTTTGTCTTTAGCTGGAGATGATATTTAAGGTGGTGGCTTGGGCCATTTCAGCGAGTTGCTCAGTTTTCCTGGGTTTATTCCAAGTACAAAGGAGTTATACGTGGAGTTATACATGTTATTAAGTTTTGTTTTTGTTTTTGTTTTTTTTTTTCTCTCCTGCTACTCTGTCTTTCATTATGGGATAGGGGCAGGATGTCTCAGCCAGTAATTTAGAAGAGCAGAGGGTAAATTATTTTTCCTCCCTTATAAGACCAATGGAAAAATTAAATTATAAAATAGTTTTGAATTAAAAAAATATAAATATAATGTATAAATTTTTAAATCTGTAAATTGAATGATTTTCCATAAAAATAAAAATTTCAAATATAATCAGAGAAAAATTAGAAAGTAAAATGTAACAATAATGTGAAAGTGTTAAAGCATAGAAATTCACCTGAGTAAATTTGAAGATCTAATTGGCTTTTTTTTTTAAGGGATTCATGAATAGAATTAGGCAGTACCTCATCTGGCAAATAGAGGGTAGCTCTGAGGAGTTGTACAAAATGAAAGGTTTTTATAGGAAATGAGAGTAGGGCAAGGAAGTTACTAGTAATGAAAATACGACTTTTTGAGGCAAAGTCATTTTCCCTTAGGGGGAAGAGCAGGGGTTCTTATCTTCTAGGGAGCTCTTATCTTCCATTGTGGGATGGAGAGGGCTCATGTGACAGAGTATCTCATTGTTGCTGATCAGAAAATTCCTGATTGACAAGTTAAGACTATATTTCCTGGGGAGGTTGAAACTCTCTTTAAGTTAAGCATTAAACCCTGGTTTGGTGACTAGGCCTAAGTGATACCATTTTTGGTCTATGGTTTTCTTTTTACAATAGTAAATTTAAATAGAGTAGAAGCTGCCAATATCAAGGTAAAAGTTTAAAAGTCTTTTTTTGTTTTAATTTTTTAAAATATTTTTTAATGCTTATTTATTTTTGAGAGAGAGAGACAGAGTGCAAGCAAAGGAGGAACAGAGGGAGAGGGAGACACAGAATCTAAAGCAGTCTCCAGGCTCGGAGCTGTCAGCACAGAGCCTGACATAGGGCTCAAACTCATAAACTGTGAGATCATGACCTGAGCTGAAGTTGGGCACTTAACCAACTCAGCCACCCAGGCACCCCTATTTGTTTGTTTTTAAATGGAGTACAGATGAGCATTTTTACCAACCTTCCAGGAATAGATTGTTTCTTTGCTATTATAATTGAACCAAACAATAACAAAATCTTCCAGTGAAAATGAAACGCCCAGAGTCTAAGAGACCCCCAAAAACAAACCACCAGAGTCCAGAGTCAAAGCTAAGTAGCAAGGGTCATTTATTGCAAGTTCGAACGTGGACCTCTGCGCACTCGTTGCCGGTGACGCTAAGAGGCTCCAAGAGAGGTTTTTACACCCCCTTTATAGACAGGTACAAACAAGTCATGGGGAAATCAGGAATTTTCCACAGTTACAGAGCTGTGATTGGTTGGTGTTTAAAGTTGGACACTTAGCAGTATTCGATTGGTTCCTGCCTTTAGGTCAGACCACAACTGGGGGTACGGGTATCACAATGATTGATCAGGAATACACAGATGTGCCAGGCAACAATGATTGATCAGGAATACACGGGCGCGCCAAGCAATTGTACAGAAGCGGAACAAGCTGGTTAGGCTTGGTTAGGTTTCAGTTTCCCGTAACTTAAGCTTTCAAGTTTCAGTTTTCTCAGGACTCTCAAAAATGATACAGTGAGTTAATATTTGTGTCATCCTCTCTAAACACATAGCAGTGGAATACAAATTATAAAATGGAAAAAAAAAAAAGACATGAACAGAGACGATCAAATAAGTAGTGAACATTTCTGTAAGAAAGAAAACAGAAGTTAATATGGTGAGCTGTGTGTGTCAAATCATGTGTGGGAGGCAGTAAATTTTAATTTCTGCAAGATAAAGAAGGTTAAAATGGTCAAATGACAAAGTACTGAATGCAGGTTCACTGTTTAAAGCCAAAACTGGTACATTTCTTCCCTCCATCTTCTGACCTTGGCTCCCATGCTACCTGAGAATGCACAGTACTTAATGCAGCCTTAGCGACATTATCTGTGATAACTCCAAGTCATCACAAGACAGTAATTCTAAAGAGACATTAAAAATTTTTGGTAGACCCAGAATCTGGAAAGCCAGGAGGAGGCAAACAAGAGAGATGAGCTCAGAAGACAGTAAAAGAGACTACAAGATTTAAAAACAGATAAAGAGAGGGGTGCCTGGGTGTCTCAGTGGGTTAAGCATCCTTTGGCTCAGGTTGTGATATTGCAGTTCAAGAGTTTGAGCTCTGTGTCAGGCTCTGTGCTGACAGCTCAGAACCTGGAGCCTGGAGCCTACTTTGGATTCTGTGTCTCCCTCACTCTGTCCCTCCGTCTCCCCTGCTCATGACCTGTCTCTCTTCTTCTCTCAAAAAATGAATAAACATTAAAAAAATAGAAATTATTTAAAGGAATAAAATAAGGCAATATTTTTCTTTAAAAATAACTCGACAAAATCTGGTTGAATAGAATAGAATCAAATGAAAACCATGTCCATAGAATAAATCATGAAACAAACAAGGGATGTGGTCCCAAGGGCACAATCATAATGTGAATTCATAAGCTGGAAATTAATAATGAAGCATTTGCCTAGAATGTATGTCATCATGACAGGGATAAGAATATGAAGGCATTTAAGAGACACCCACATACTTCATACCAAAATCAATGAGACATAATCAAAGTTATATATACTCAAAGAGAAAAACGAATATGAAGCAACCAGTCATTCAATGTAAGGTTTGGGAAAACAAAGATATGAAGAGAGAATTAATGAAGCTAAAGTCAATAGAAATAAAGCAAGGAGATGGAGAAAAATAAATCCCAAATCTGGCTCCTTAAAAAGTTAAAATCACAAAAAATCTTTTGTAAATTTGAGTAGAAATTAAAGATAACATATTTACATAGATTTAAAATTTAAAAAAAAAAGAGTAATAAGTGATGTGTGTGAAGCTCAAAAAATGTTGAGAGAATACTACTTTTGAGACTTTGGCCACAAATTTGAACACTAAGGACAATGGCTGCTTTCCTGGCAAAACAAACTCATCTAAGAATAAGAAGAATCCTTGAATAGCCTAGTAGAGATACTGAAAAGGTGATTAAAGCTTTACCATTTTAAAAAAGGTCCTAGGAAAAGATGGTTTCACAGCTGGGATATACTGACCTTTAGAGAGTGGTTAATTCCATTGTTACTCAAAAATTACAGACCATAAAAGATAAAAATCTCCCCAATGTAATTTTGAGGCCAGCCCAAACTAAACACTAAGACCTCATAAAGTTATTAGCAAAAAGAAAAAGGAAAGAAATTTTATGTAAAGTATTCATGAATATTGACACAAAATTCTTAATAAAATATTAGCAAAAATATCCAGCAGCATACTTCATTTATGTAGGGTTCAGATTATAAATCATTCAATATTACAAAATTGATGAACCTAATTTGTTGCAGCCAAAATTGATGAAGGGGTTATATTGTTTGATTTACATTTACATGATAGTTTGTGCCTGCTACTGTTCTCAGTATTTATAAATACTAACTCACAAAATCCTAATAACAACTCTGAGTCACTGCTTTTAATATACTCCATAATAATGAATAATTAATAAAATAAATTAAAAAATAAAATACGAATAAAGATATCACAATTGCATGTGCAGGTCTTGTATGAAAAATGTGTATCTTATTAAACAAAAAACAATAAGAAATATAACAAATGAGAAGATATGCCATAATCTTGGATGAGCAGACCTAATTTCCTAAAATTATAGTCTCAAAATGAATGAATGATTTTAATGGAATTGCAATTATAATCAAAATAGGTAGAAAGAGTTAATAATAGAATACAACTAATTTTAAGCAAATTGAACCCCGTGTCCTTATTTTTTCATTTAAAGTGGGAATTAATAATAACAACTATTTTAGAGTTGTTGAAGGGTTAAATCTATCATTAATGCATAGAATATTACCTTACACTTGATAAATGTTGCCTGTATCTTTTAAAGATCAAAAAGATTTGTAAAATTTTGATGCCGAGAAAAGAAAAAAAAGTGTATTTTTTAGACAGACTGAGTGAGAAAGTAGTTAGGTTATATGAAATAGTTTGAAAATCCTGTAGCAGGCAGAGTCATAGAATGGAGACTATGTAATTTCTGAATAAGAATAAATTTAGAGGCAAATTTGAAATCGAGATAGGTGAATACTGAAGTGTCCATGAAAGGACAATGTGTGAGGCCAAATGCAACCGATGCCTTTTTGCAAGTTTGTTCCTGTATAAGCCAGAAATAAACAAACATGGAAAGTAAGTTTGTGCCATCTAGTGCACTCCTGTAAATTGTGCCTTCCTTGACAAAAAAGTCCAGGGCCGTGATGGATGTGATTCAGTATTAGATGACATTGTGTGGTAGGCTTTGAACTTTGCCCCTCCCTTTTATGGATCCCTTTCTTCAAGTTGAGTGTTAATGGGGTAATTACTTGCCCGTTCTAGTATATGTTAACCATTCTGGACCTTCTAGATAGTCATCTTGGCATCTTTTCTTTCTTTCCTCACTCCTTTTGGTCTGACAAATGCCTTAAAATTGCCCTTTTCCTCTTCCTGAGGTCAGCCTTGGTCTAGGCGCTCATCAGTTGGGCCCATCTACTTTTTCCCATGAGCAAATGGAATGCACAGAAGGCTCTGTAAGTGAAAAATGGCATAGAGAGAAACGGCTATTTCAATTCTAGTGTTATTATGAAATGTATACTACAATAGTAAATAGAGTTTTCTTGTTAATAGTGATTTTGCACCTCTAAGTTGTGTTATCCCAAATGGAAGGGGACTCTGATGCAAAGAATGGATGGGGGCTAGAAAGCCCAATTTGGCAAATAGAAAACATTATTATGGAGTGTGGCTCTAATAAATTAAAGGGTAGACAACCTAGAATGTTTCACATACACAAAAGCCCAATATTGGGTTTCCACCATTAAGGGTAGCCTCCAAAACGCCTCCAAAACACTAGGCTACACATATAAAATATGTTACAATCAATTTTAAAATCCTTTTTGGCTAAAAGATTTGTTACCCTACCACCTTTTCATTAGTTTAATATTCTTTATTTAATAAATAAATACATCTAGGGGCGCATGGGTGGCTCAGTCAGTTAAGTATCTGACTCTTGATTTGGCTCACACCATGATCTTGTGGTTTGTGAGATCAAACTCTGTGTTGGGATCTGTGCTGATAATGTAGAGCCTACTTGGGATTCTCTCTCTCTCTCTCTCTCTCTCTCTCTCTTTGCCCCTCCCACTCATACTCACTCTCTCAAAAAAAAAAAAAAAAATCAATCAAAATTGCAGTGCATAGTTCCCTTTAGATTAGCTATAAGTAATATTGAATGAAGTTATTTTAGAAAGTATTTCATTGTTCTTTGACAGTGATTGTCTTCCACTATGTTGAGGAATTTAAGACTTCCACTCACAAATGGCTCCAGATCCTTGACAGTGAACACATTTCAGGTAAGGTTTTCATGCTATTTAGACTATATTCTTTGTTCTGTGATTATCATGCCTAAAGCAAATCCTTTCTCTGTTCAAAATTGATCCAGGCTTGTAATCCACATGATAAAAAGTGTTGGGATTCTAAAGAACATAAACTATTAAAAATGAAGGAGGACAGAACATAAGAAAAGTTGAGAATTTTGTACAAAATCAGCTTGAGAGAAAGAGAAAAGATGTGGAAAGAGAGCAAGAGATCAAAAACAAGAAAGGGAGAAAAAGACATACACACAGAGCATGTACCTATGGTTATTATATTGGGATATTGGGAGAAAATGTGGTTTGTATGTTAGCCACACCCTAATGCTATTTTAAGAATTGTTGAAACTTTTTTTTAAGTTTATTTATTTAGCAAGAGAGAGAGAGTGAGAGACAGAGAGAGAGAGAGACAGAGAGAGAAAGAGAGAAAGCATGAGTGGAGGAGAAGCAGAGAGAGGAGAGAGCGAGAATCCCAAGCAGGCTCTACACTGGCAGTGTGGATGGAGCCCAACATGGGGCTCAAACTCACCAGCCGTGAGATCATGACCTGAGCAGAAGTCAGACACTTAACTGACTGAGCTACCCAGGCGCCTCAGAATTGTTCAAACTTCTAAATATGATTTACAAGTGAATAGTTCTTTCTTCACTTGCTCTTGGTTCATTTCGCAGAAAGTCCAATATTTTTCTTGTCATTTCCTGTGTCAAGTTCTTCTAGGCAGTCTCACATAATGCTTGTATGTTCTACCATTATGTGTCTTGCACAGCTCTGTCTACAGCTCTGTGAGTATTGCTTATTCATGACTTTTGTAGATTCATCTTTATTACTCATATGTCATATTGTCAAGCTGATTACTAGCTCAGTATTTTTCTTGAAGTGTAGTTTATCCTACACTCACCAAAATATCCCTGAAACTAAACTAGTGTTTAATAAAGCTTCATTGAATACTTTGCATACATTAGAAACATAGCATGGAGGGTAAATTAGAGAATCGTTTGTAATGATTACAAATGATTTAATTTGTAAATTTAAAGATCTATCAAGAGGCTTTCTTTACTTCTGTAATGAAGGAACAGATGTCAGTGTCTTCATATTACACTGAAGAGCCTCACAGTTCTGCCGTACCAGAGAACAAGGTTGTCCTATCATTCACCTAAATACCAGACCCAATGTTCAACCCAAAGGGATTTTGTTTTAGATAAATATCCTGTCTAACTACAGAGAGAAAACTCCACTTTCCCCATCACACAGGGGAATTCTTATATCTGAACACTTCATGGGTAACTGTGTTTTTAACAGTCTCCATTAGCACAAACAGATATGTGTCTCACTATTTAGTTATAATTTATACTTATGGGTAATAACAACTCAATATCTAACATTTATATGCAGCTCTGCATTTACTTATCCAAGAACATAAGATTTATTTTGTGAAACTGAAGCCCCCTTGAGGGCAAATTTCTTAAAGGCAATTTTTTTTTGAAATAGTTATGGACTCTATAATTCCAGAAACTAAATTTTCAAGACATTCCACAAAATAGTCACCTAGCTATTGTCTCTTGTATCAGTTATATATTGGCTATTACAGCAAAGACCCAAGAAAAACGATGGTAGACAATATAGAAGATTATTTGTCTCTCATATAATAAGGTATAAGCATTTCAGAACAGATATGACATCCCCAGGGTGTAAGAAAAAGTGCTTTCTTATTTTTTGGCTTCTTGAATTTCAATATCTGGAATGTCTCTTTGTTTTTAGAAGCATAACCTGAAAATTGCACACAGACTTCACTTTATACCATTGATCAGATTAAATCACATAGTTATACTTTGCTGCAAGAAAGTGGGCAATGTAGATTTTACCTGTTTATCAATGTACCCAGCTAAGTTGAACTATTACTAAAAACAAAGCAAAACAAAACAAAACAAAAATGGACAACGTGTATTGGGAGTAATCAGATGTGCCAACCTGGACAGAGCTTATATTGTATTAAACTTTGAACATTGGGATATTAAGAAAGGACAAATACTAGTTTTTGAGGTGCTTTCGAAATAAATTACTTGATAAAATACCAAATGTAAAACTATTTCTATGTGGAAAATTTTTGTAATTCCCAGGTTGTCATGCAAAAGTAGTAAACACTTTGCCTTCAAGTAGAGATAAGTTGATATTTTTGGAACTCTCATAAGATATAAACTCCTTGTTCCTGGAGAGAGAGAGAGAGAGAGGGAGAGAGAGAGAGACTGACTGAGTGTGTGTATGTCTTAAAAATCTCTACATATATTTTGGACCTTATGGCTGCTCCTTTCTCCTCTTTTAGCTACTTTTTATATATTATACCACATCTCAGGTTTTTCCCTCAATGTGTGTTGCAAATCAATAGCTTTTTTTTTATTTCCTTTCATATTCTCTTTGTCACTGAAGTTCTCTTTAAAAGTTTTAATCATTCACACTAAAAATAATGGGTTAGATCTGATGAGAGATCTCTGTTTCTAAAACAATTTTACAAGTAAATCCTCAAAAGCACTTGATATACTGAAACTACTGGAAAATTATATTTATAACATGTCCTCGGCAAGTGTTATCTTTATTTCTGTACTAAATTAGAATGAAGTTTTAGGGAAACACATTCCTAAACCTGATCACTATTGAAATGGTATATCTGGCCCTGAAAAATCTGTTAGGATGAGGGACTGGGAGGCCGCTTGTTAGGGACAGATATGAAGGAAAAATACCAACACAGTCATATTTCCCAGCTGGTTCCCCAGATCCTGTGGCAAAACAGGAAAGGGGAAATGGTGTGCCTAAAAGTGAAATATTATAACATTGATCTCTTTCAGAAATTAAAGCCCCTGAAATCTGATTATGACACAATGGAAAGCAATGTAACACTGAAATCACTAGATCTCACTTTTCCATGGAACACTGTACCTTGAACAACTTTAGAACGTTGGAGGGAGTGGTACCAGCAAGTGAGGCAATCATACCCAGAGGAGACCTCATGAGTGACAAATGGTAATTTGTATCAATAGTGACAGTAGTGAGGATTCAGGTAGATATATTAGCACCTCTTTGAAGAGGGTCAAAGCTGGAGGAAAGAAAAAATATTTTTTATGGTAGGTTCCATAAATATCAAATAAACCAAAGAAGTGTTTATATACATGCTACAGGGCCATATCCTCCAGTCCTAGCCCCCACATTCTATTAAGTAACTAGGGAACTTCTACCTTCTACTAACATCCTTCCCCCAAATTCATTGATCAAAGTTTTCAATCAGTGTATCTAACAAATACTACAAAATACTTTCTGATCCATAGGCATTGTAATAATATCAATTTTTAGACCATGACAAGGCACAGTAGCTGCTTTTGAGGAAACTTGATTTAGGATAATATGTGTAAACTGAATAGATTTCAGTGATCAATACTGAAATAAGTATTCTATAGGTAGTTTAAAACAGGTAAAATAGTCTTAGTCTCAGTGAAAACAGAGTCCAACATTTAAATCACTCATTGAATTGGTCATTTCATATATCATTACTTCCTTGGAAAACTGGCTGTTTATTATTTCTCAATCTGGAGATAATATTTCTAATTTAAAGGTGATTTTTTCTAAAAAAAATCACAAAATAAAATGACAACTCAGAATCATACTTCAAGATCTCTATTTTTTTTTATTGAATTAGAAATTAACATAACATAAAACTAACCATTTAAAGTGTACAATTTAGTAGCATTTAGTTCATCCACAGTGTTATGCAACCACCGGCTCTAGTTCCAAAATTTTTCATCATCTCAGATGAACTCCTCATTAATCAGTCCCTCCCCAGTCTCTGTTAACTACTAATCTGCTAACTGTCTCTGTAGATTTGCCTATTCTGCATATTTCATAGAAAAGGAATTGTACAATATGTGACCTTTTATGTATGCCTTTTTTCCCTTACCATACTATTTTCAAGATTCATCCAAGTTGAAGCATTTACCAGTACTTCATTTATATTTTGGGTGAATAATATTCCATTGCAGGGAAATACTAAAATTTGTTATCCATCTATCCATTGATGACATTTGAGTTGCTTCTGCCTATTGGCTAGCTGACTATTGCTTCTATGAACATTCATGAATCAGTATTTGAGTACCTATTTTCATTTCTTTTGAGAATATACCTAGAAGTGGAATATCTGGGTCAGTGTTTAAGAATTATCTGTGTCTAGGTTTTGTTTTAAATTTGTTTATTTATTTTGAGAGAGAGAGAGAGAGAGAGAGAGAGCGAGCGCATGCGCATGCACACACACACACACACACAAGTGGGGGAGGGGCAAAAAGACAGGGAGAGAGAATCCCAAGTAGACTCCACACTATCAGCCCAGAGCCCAATGTCAGGCTGGATCTCACGAATGTGAGATTATGACGGGAGCTGAAATCAAAAGTCAGACGCTTCACTGACTGAGCCACCCAGACTCCCCTGTGTTTAGCTTTTTGAGGAACTACAATGATTGTATCATTTTACATTCCCACCAGAAATATACATGGTTTTCTATTTTCCCATATCCTTACCAACACTTATTTTCTTTCTTTCTTTCTTTCTTTCTTTCTTTCTTTCTTTCTTGCCATTCTAGTATGTGTGAGGTGGTATCTCACTGTGGTTTTGATGTGTATTTGTCTAGGAAGTCACGATATTGAGTTTCTTTTAATGTCAGTGTTGGACATTTGTATAAATTATTTGGAGAAATGTCTATTCAAGTCCTTTGCCCATTTTTTTTTAATGAGACTTTTATCTTTTGTTGTTGAGTTGTAATTTTTTAAAATATATATATTCTGGATACTAAATCTTTATCAAGTATATTTTTGCAAATACTTTTTACAAATCCTAGGCAAATATTTTCCCCACTCTGGAGGTTTTCTTTCAACTGTCTTGATAATATCCTTTGAGATACATTTTTTGAAGTTCAATTTATCTATTTTTTCTTTTGTTGCTTATGTTTTGATATCAAATCTAAGAATCTATTGCCAAATATGAGAACACAAAGATTTATACCCATATGCTTTCTTCTAATGTTTTTATAATTTTAGCTCTTATTTTTAGGTCATTGGATTATTTTCAGTTAATTTTTGAATATGGTGTAAGGTGGAAGTCCAATTTCGTTCCTTAATATCTGGTCATTCAAGTATCCCAGTATTATTGGTTGAAGATATATAACATTTTTAAATTTTACTTATTTATTTTGAGAGGGAGAGAGAGAGAGAGAATGCACATACCTATGAGAGTGGGGAAAGGTCAGAGAGACCTGAGAGAGAATCCCCACTAGGCTCCACTGTCACCACAGAGCCTGACACAGGGCTCAGTCCCACAAACTGTGAGGTCATGACCTGAGCTGAAATCAAGAGTCAGATGCTCAACCAAATGAGCTACTCAGGTGCCCCAAGATTTGTAATTTTTAAGTGAATGGACTTTTTTTAAATCTATGGTTATTTTTTACAATTGCAATGAAGTAAAGATTTATTATGAAGAACACAAATACTTTGATTTAGGGTGTTGATAACTTCTGGGATTCTGAAAAACTTGCCTATAAAGGTGGCTTTGCAGTATAGCTATGACAAGAATATAAACAAAATTATTTCATCAACCAAATGATAACCAATTAATACCTAAAAAAAAAAAAAAAATAGTCACTGGGACCAAAAATAAAACTGCAATTACCAGCAAGTCAATTTAGTCAAATGAGATGCTAGCCAATACTTACTATGAATGTTCTTATATTCATTAACCACTATTTCTAACATATACTAATAGGCAGCTGTCTGAAGAGGCTATTGAATAAATATGTAAAGCTTTGAGACAGCCAGAACTCAGATAACAAGCACTTCTAATCCATGTTTATGCCAGATGGCTTATCATTGCATTAGTCTCAGGCTTATTATTTTAAAGATAAACTGCTCTTTACATTATAATATTTAAAAATATATATGCGTATGCTTAGAAATAAAGGCTATAATTTTAAACTGGATTTAGAAAAATTAGAGTAATCCAAGGGATTTTATTATTATTTTAAAATTCAAGAGTCAGTTATTACACTGTATATTAACCGACTGGAATTTAAATAAAAACTTGAAAATGGAAAAAAAAAATAAAATAAAAAACGAACAATTCAAGGGTCAAAATATTTTTAATAGAAAGATAGTTCAACCTCAACCCCCAAATTAAAAATATATATATATAACTAAATAAATGATTCATTGCATATTTTTTCTATTTAAGTAAAGACTGAACTGAAGAAAACTGAAAGCAGTGGTGTGAAAACTAGATTGCTTTCTTTAAGTTCATAATGAGTTGTTAAAAATGAATAAATCAGCAGAAACAAACAGTTTGGACCCTTCCTGTGGCTGTTCTATCTTCCTGATGGCAGATATCTGAATATAGACATCTGAGTGGATTATTCTTTCTTTTTTTGTGTGTCTTCCTCTTTTTTGTGTGTCTTCTTTTTTGGTGTTACCTTCTCACTGAGGGTTTTTGTGACCAAGCATTCCCTAGCACTTTCTCTAGTTTTATTTAACTCCATATCAGTTATCATCATGTGAGAGATATAGTTCACTTAAAAAAATAAACAAAACCTTTTTTATTTTGAAAAAGTTTTGATATTAACGGAAAAGTTGCAAGGGTAGCAGAGATTTCCCTTAACTTCCTCTAACATTAGCATCATTCATAATGAGAGTTTGTCAAAACTAAGTACTTAACATTGGTACAATACTATTAACTAAACCAGAGACTTTATTCAGATTTCTCTAGCTTTTTCACTAATATCCTTTTCTGTTCTAGGATCCAGTCCAGGATAACATGACACTTTTAGAAATCATGTATTCTTAGTCCTTCCCATCTCTGAGTTCTTTCCTTGTTCTTCATGACCTTGACCCTTTGGAAGAGATTGAGTCAGGTACTTTATAGAATACCCTTCAGTTTGAGTATGTCTGGTGTTTTCTTATGATTAGACTAGGGTTCTGGATTTTGGGAAGAATACCATAGGGATGAGGAGAACTTTTGTAGCTTCATATCATAGATACATGATACCAACATGACTTACACTGATGGCACTAACCTTGAAAATGTGGTCAACATAGTTTCTCACATATTTCTTCATTGTGGAGTTTATATATCTATACTCTATCAAGTGTCCATGTGCAGCCTACAACTAATGGGAGGAAAATTAAGCTCTACCTCTTGAAAGGGAGATTATCTATAGGTAGATTTTAGAATTCCTTTGTAAGAAACCATGTGTTTCTTGTCCTCCATTTATTATTCAATTCTTTATTTATATCCTTAAAAACTTTAATTTTTATTTTATTCTTTGGGTTACAATAAAATACTACCATTACTTATTTTAGTGCTCAAATTGTTCCACTTTTAAGGCTCTTTCTAGCCGGCCCTGGTGTCACTTTGACAACCCCATCAGTTTGTGCTTTATTTTTCTTGGTTGGTTGGTTGGTTGGTTTAGCATTTCCCCATATTCTGGCAGTGTAAGATACTACAGGCTCCTCTTAAATTTCCCCTGCCACAGATCCAGAATCTACCATTTATCTAAAGAACCTAGTTCCTTATGTGGGTGTTTTGCTTGTTTACTTTCTATTTCTTTACACTGAAAGGTAAGTTCAATGTGAGTAAAATTTTTGTTTTGTTACCTGATGCATACTTGGTGCTAAACAAAATATCTGACACGTAGTTGGTATTCAATAATGCAAAATAGATGAATGAACAGAAGGAAAATTAATAAAGTTAAGTTCACCCTACACTTACATACAGAATCATAATTTCTAAATGTTTTAACTCATTGTTCCTCAAAAACTTGTCTCAAAATATATGTGCAGATAATCTAGGCCATCATGAAATTATCTTCCACATAGGGTTTTTATAATAATCAAGCTTAAAAAAAATGGCTAATGCTGGTAGGGCAGTCCTGCCATTAAAAAAAAAAAGTTCTTTTTCCTCCTCCTCCTTCTATCATTATAATCATCATTGTCATCATCGCCATCACCATCACCATCACCATCATCATCATCATCATCATCATCATCAAATTGAGTTTTAAGACTGGCCACAGCAGCAAAGGGATGCTACTCTACCCTTTTTTTTTTTTTTTTTTTTTTTTTTTAATGAACTAAACAGACTTTTTTCTGTCTCTTTACAACTAATATGATATTTTTCTTGTTTGGTCTATCAAAATTGTTATTGCTTTGATGAAACAAAAGAGGGTATGATAGAATTCATCACTGCCTATCTGTTTAAGTCAAATGGCTGAACCCATTTTTCAACCTCAAAGAAAATACATGAGCAATAAACAAAAGGTGAGAACTTGAGAGAAAAAGAGAAGCAGGCAAAAATACTTGACCTTAATTCCAGTGAAAGTTTGCATTGTGATTTGCCAGTGTTACAATAGTTCTAGTCTATCAGCCTTGAACTCTGACCATTTTTCTTCAAGTGTTTGGGAACCACACACATTGAAAATGTGTCACAGCATCGCATTTTCCCCCCTTGCTTAGAAACTCTATAAAGTTCTAATTGAATGTCTTTCAAAGTCATATCAGCCAATGCATTTAATCTTTTTAATTGTGCAACACTAAGTTTGCTGTCAGAAACAGATATAAAAAATAACTCTAAAAATTGAGAAGTCACTACACTGGAAAGCTTATTTATCAATGCAATTTTGTTATTCCAGCACAAATTTCCTGATTGTATCAGGTGCTGTCATGCCTCAGAGAGGTTTGTTTTCGATGGTAGAGATGATATATAGTAGAAATTGATATAAAGAGATGTATTACTGTACTAGAAAATGCTGAATCCGAAATTGCTTTTCAATCATAGTTTTCACACTCTATACATAATCTCAGTGTGTAATAGTGCCTTAGTCATTTGTGGTTTGATTTCTTCCAGTAAATACTTGCATTGCTCATAAAGCACATGAATTTTGTCAATATTTTATGCTCAGCTTTGTGCTATATGGTGATAAATGACTGACTAACATTAAGAGAATTGGAAATAATTCTAAAAGGTAACCTGAATTTTTAAAATTTGAAATCATTAACCTAAAAGTGAAAGGATTTATTTTTCATATCCAGACTTACAGGTGGCTTAATGTTTGGGTAGGAAAATGCACTGAAAGATTCAAAACTGAAGAGAGACTTACTAAATATATAAAGTGTTTCTCTCCCAAGTAAATATTGATATTGTTCACTAGGAAAACTGTTGTTCCCCTTCCTATGTTAACTTTAAGATATGAGATTAATTGATTCCATCAGATCATAAATTCAACTTCAGTCAATGATAGAGTCTGTTAAAAGATTTCACCAACATTGTATATCAGATGAATTGTTCTAAAGTCTAGAATGGAAAGCTTATCCATACAAGACTTAAGCTATTATACATATAAATAGACATTTCTTTCTTTCTTCATGAAAATAGGGATATTCTTTTTGTGCTTCCGGTACACTCCACACAGAGTATGGCTGTATTTCTTGCCCACATTCCTGAAGGGTGCTACACAGAAAGTATCTGTACAGCCCAAATAAAATTCTTGAATTCAAGGTAAAAAAAAAAAAAAAAAAAAAAAAAAAAAAAAAGTATTCATAAGCATTTGAAATAAGAAACTGGTTTTACTTTGGTTTCTGATTATTCCTGAACAGTAACAGTGGGATTCTACTTGCTATGAGATTTGTTGGCATTATTTTCTTTAACATATGCTGTGCCCAGAATTATTTTGGTTGTTTTTGATGATGTATTTATGTGTGGGGATGTGTATGAGGATATTTAGTGAGGATTCATTTTCTTTACCATATATATAAATGGTAAAGGAAATGAATCATCTATAAATATATATACCCAATAAATACCCATCATGTAATGTTTTCAAAGCTAAAGTAGATTACTAGAAGTTTTGACTTATATATTTTTAAAAAGATTATAACATATAAAGGCTCTTAAACATAGCTATACAATAAGATAGAAGATAAAGTCACACAGAATCTTAGATATAATCTTGTTATTGTGTTAATAAAGTAAAAACAAAACAAAACAAAACATTAGTTTTAAATTCTAAAAGTAAAAAGAATTGGGGCACCTGGGTGGCTCAGTCGGTTGAGCGTCAAGTGCCTCTCAGGTCCTGATCTCAAGGTTTGTGAGTTCGAGCCCTGCGTTGAGCTCTGTGCTGATGGCTTGGAGCCTGGAACCTGTTCCGGATTCTGTCTCCCTTTCTCTCTGCCCCTCCCCTGCTCACACTCTGTCTCTGTCTCTCTCAAAAGTAAATAAACATTAAATACATAAATACATAAATAAATAAATAAATAAATAAATAAATAAATGTAAAAAGAATTTACTATACAATGTAATATAAGGAGATATGAGGGAGAAGTGTCAGTATTGATATATTAACATTGATACATGCCTGAAAATTTAGCCCAGAAATATAGAAATAAATTTTACATGTCAATTCAAGTAATAATATAGCCTAGAGAGCCTATGCACTGTGAACTAGTTAAAAGAAACAGGAAATACATAAAAGAAGAAAATTCTTTCCATAGATTTTTTACATAAAGAGTACAGACACTTTGAAGGGATACATTAGCAGACTTCTCTATTGCATGTACTTCCTTTCCATAAAACATGAAGGCCAAGGTAGTGGCTCCATAGCAATGTATGAGTGAATACTTACCTAAACACACATGGTAACATATTTTCTTTTTGTACATTATTTTCTTACCAGTCGATTCACGTCAGTCTTCTATGATTCTTTTAGGATTCAATATAATGTGATTGATTCTTTCATACCATGGTGTAGTTTGCCCTTTGTATGTCTTTCTACTATGTTTTTAGCTTGTCAAGGAAGGAAGAAGACGACACATACTTTGCATGGGAGGTGGGGGAGCTACTGCCTTCCTTAGTGTAGAGAAGTTCTTATTTCCATGCATAATGATACTTTTGATAAGGGCACAGAAGTTTAATATAGAAATGATTGTTTCCTTACAAAATAAAGACAATCTCAGCAAAAATCACATAAAAAAATAAAGGTAGAAGTGGCAAAGCAGGAGAAATTGGAGGAAAATATGGGAAGTGAATTATTGCAGACTAGGGTCACTTAATATAATGTTCTAACATCTTCTAAGTAATTGTATTTTTTTCACATTTTAAAATTTAACTAGTTTATACTGTGTGACCAAAGTAAGATATAGGTAAGCACTTCTGTTGACATATCTAGAAGAGTTTTTTTTGAAAGGAAGAAAGGGGGCACCTGGGTGGTTCAGTCGGTTGAATGTCCAACTCTTGATTTCAGTTCAGGTCATAATCTCACAATTCATGCTTTTGAGCCTCACATTGGGCTCTGCTCTGACAGTGTGGAGCATGCTTGGGATTCTCCTTCTCCATCCCTCCCTCTCTGCCTCTCTCTCTCACTCTCTTTCTCAAAATAAATAAATAAACTTAAAAAAATTATTTGAAAAGAAGAAAGGCACCAAATAAGACTCTGTTTGCACTGCCTTTCTTCCTGCTTGCCTGGTTTGATCCTTTCTTCTATAATTATTTTCTAAGTGTGAAGATAAGAGCTGTTAAATGTTCTAAGTCTGAATTCCTTTGACTATTCACGATTTATTTTTGTTTCTGCAAATTGCAAACCTTTTTAGGATTCAGTTTTCACATGTGAAAAATGAGAGGGCTTGAAAATAATTTCTAGGATGTATTTTTGTATTTCTATAACTCAGGGAGGTTGTAAATGCAGTGAAACTTTTTTTTTTTCCTTTAGCAGAATCCTTCAGATGAAGTCTATTTTGTGTATTCTATTATATTTAAGCAACATTGCTATGATAACATATCATTTCAATCAATAAGTGCTATTTCTTATGGATCACCATATCATTTAGTGCTCACAGAAAACAGAAATCATTCTAGATATTTAAATCAGAATGCATTTTGCTATTGGGAATGAAATACTTACAACAATGTTCCAAGGGTTGGAAGAATAAATTGTGTGAGCCTTCAATGGCAAAACTCACCCAACAAGGTAATTGCCACCTCTGTCATAATCGGGAAGCACTGCCAATGACACATATCCAAACACAAGTGCTGATTCCACAAATATATCATAGCTGCAATATGAACATAGAGAATGAGCCCTCAGAATTGTTGGTCCTGGAGCCATTCCCTGTCTGCTGGCACTACGAAAGTAAAACGGATGGTCCTTTCCTGCTGTATGCCCCATTTAGCTCTGTTCTGAATTCAGAACTTAGGTAAATACCTTCCAAATGAATGCTAGAAATGTAGCCAGAAGGAGCCTAAGAAATGCAGTTTTGGTTCTCCTGTGAATGCAGTTCAACAAGGCCCACTAGAAGTTTTGGCAAACACAGAGAAAGCTAATTTACCATATCTACCACAGTCACATAATTTTTGACTTAATAGAGCATTTATTTAATTATTAGTAATATTAATTTTTAAAAATGTTTAATGTTTATTTTTGAGAGAGACACAGAGATTGAACAGGGAAGGGGCAGAGAGAGAGGGAGACACAGAATCTGAAGGAGGCTCGAAGCTTTGAGCTGTCAGCACAGAGCCGGACAAGGGGCTTGCACTCATGAACCCTGAGATCATGACCTGAGCCAAAGTTGGACACGAAACTGACTGAGCCACCCAGGCACCCCAGTAATATTAAGTTTTTAAAGGAAAAGATCTGTTTTCATCTTTTGCCAAAAGATCTTTCCATCTTAACATCTGTATCAAAACTGAAAGTCCCATTCATTAAAAATAAGTTTCTCTGTTTGCTCTATTTCCTGCGCTAAAATATTGTACCTTTGCAGGTTATAAATATATTGGAATATCATTTAGCTCCTAGCCATGACTAGAAGTCTTTCTGATGCCATCATTTGTAAAAACAATTTGGTTTCAAAGTACACATTAATTAAAAGTGGTTTGCATGCCAGGCTTCTCTTTTCAAGGCATTCAGAGTATGCTTGAATCCTTTTTAGTAAAAGAAAAATGGAAGGTTCAAGAAAATAAAGACATTAAAATCATAATAAGATAAGGTATAAAAATCATAATTTAGAAATAGAAATTTTTTAATAATTGAAGGAAATCTTTACCCCAAGATGAGAGAAAATAATCAGGTAAATGGCAAAGTGAAAAAAAAAAGTTAAACAATATTTGATGGCCATTCTCAAGTATAAAAGATTATTAAATTAAGGAAGAATCTATATTAATGTAAGAAAGTCATTTTCTTGGTTACTGGTAACGATAAAAATGAAAAGTTTAGGACAAAGCTATCTAAAATGTCCAGTGTATTTTGGACATATACATCTTTTAAAAATTATGACAATCTACAGAAGGAACATTTCTACTGTGATTTACGCATTTGAAGAAAATGTGCTTTTATATTCTTATTGACATACTTAAGCTAAATAGATGGCAAAGTACTCTGTTGACAACCTTCCTGCAATATTGCTTTTATTCTCATGCATCTCAGCAGGAAACATTGAAATCAAAGGATGCAATTTTCTTACTTGAAATAGAGATGTGTAGCAAGCATTTGTGAGGGCGTGGGGTGGGCAGGAATTTTATTCAATATGGCTTTTCTTCACTGATGACCCTTACCCTGTGTATTAACATGAAATAGTGAATGGAAAACTGGAACCAGGAGTTCTGTTAGGAAGGACTCTTAAAATAATAGTCTCAGCTCTCAAAGCCTGGTTCTTTTTCCTTGTGATGTATAGAGACAATTGAACCATCAAATTTTTTTTTTTTTTTGGTAGAATTTTATCTCTATTATGTAACAAAATTCATCCTTACATTTTAGGGAGAACATTTTTAAAACACGTAAAAGAGAGAAGCATGTGGACCATTTATTTATGTGTTTAACCTTAGATAATGTTTATGAGTAAAAATCTGAAGTCACGTTTACATGAGAGAATGAAGACCCCCCTAATGCAACTAGAGTTGATTAGCCTGTATGTTTGTGTACTCCTATGGGGTGTGCACTCTTCAAAGTCAGAAAAGATGAAAAACATCTGAAGGGAATAGGAAGAACCTTCAGATTCTCAAAATTTCTCCTTTCATATAAAATCTTTTTAAAATATACAAACAGGAAATTATTAGAAGACTTTTGTTTGTTTTTGTTTTCATTTTTGGTCTAACAGCCATTTACAAATACTCTCCTATTGTATATAAAATAGGGAATATACATTATGCCTACATTACGCCAGGCCCATAACGAAGGGCTTTACCTTTACCAATTCATTTAATGCTTCAGACAGCTCTGTGAGGAAATTAGATGAGTTTCCTCCTGTCTCCTGATACAAAGTTGAGGGTGGGAAGGATCAATTGCCCAGGGAAATACCAACAGTGACAGATCTAGGATTTGAGATCCTTGCTCACTGATCACTTGGGCAATGCTCTTTATCGTGCCACCATATTGCTTCTGGAATATTGATGACCTGTAGTGATCTTTAGTGTCACTACCCACAGGTGATAGTAAAGACTGAAACTGAAACTTATATCTGATTTCTGAGGAATACGTGTCATTACTTTTAATATATGTAAACCATTCTTTTGAACTTCCTAATCCAACTTAATTCTCTTGATTTGCAGTGAGATTCTTTACAGAATTATGGAGGTCTTTTCTTTCCCCTTATTCACATCTTCAAAAAGATAAAATGTTAAAAGATATAGAAATTAATATAGATGATATGGGGCAGTTTCTTTAAATTATAGAATTAGAATTTCTGAAGGGGAATTAGGTAATCTACATTTTAAAAAAGGAGTCATTCTGATGGGCTACTGATTAAGGTTTTATGTTAATAATAATGCAGTTCTGTCTACCATATTCTAAGTCTGGAACCAAACAGTGGGCACAGAATAACACAATTTATCTTCAGAGGTATCCTATTCTTTAAAAAGAGACAGAAATGAAAAGTCAAAATTACACTAAAACATTTTACCATTTCTGTCCAATTGTTAATTTATCTGACTTTGTTGAATAATATTCATTTTATCAGGCATTACCAAACAGCAATAGAAATTTATATCTTTCCACTAGAGGAACCCCAGAACTAATTCAGATTATATTTCATGTAATAAAATATAAATGGCTATATTTTCTCCTACTTGATCTTGCTTGATATTTTTGTTATATAATTTTTATTGTGCTACTCAGAAAAGGTAGAGTGAGATAGACTTATAGTATCTGTTTCTGTCCTACCAGCCATTAATAGCAAATATTTTCCTCAAAAACTCATAGAATATTAGCAGTGAGAACATTGGTTACCTTGGTCCTCATCTTCTTGAAAGATGGTCACTGAGCATCTTACTGATCATGTTCAAACATGAAAGTCTTGTTCTTTAAGTAGCTGTGCTCCATAGTGTAAATGTCTGGAAGATTGGAAATGTAAATTTATTTTTCTGTATTCTAAATGGACCTACACCAAAATTACTTTACTTTTCTTCAGCATGCACCGTGTTTCTTTAAGTATTTTAGAAATTTCTACCTGTATTTATTTCCCTACACCATGTGTTGTTCCCTCTTTGACCTCAGTTTTTACTATTTCACCTTACTTGCCATCTCACTGACCTCTTGTATGCTCCCACCTCAGGGAACTTGCATTGGCTGTTTTCTGTTTGGTCAACTGACTCACATCCTTCATATGTTTGCTTAAATATTATCATCTGAATGAGCTCTGGTGTAAATGCCTTATTTAAATTATGATCTAACTACCCTTCCAACACTACACTATGATTCAGACCCCTTTGATACTGTTTTATTTTTCCATAGTACCTATCACCTTCTAACATACATAACCTCTTTTAAGTTTTTTTTTTAAGTTTATTTATTTATTTTGAGAGAGAGAGAGGAGACAGCATATGCATGAGCAGAGGATGGGCAGAGGGAGAGAGAGAGAGAGAGAGAGAGAGAGAGAGAGAAGTAGAGACAAAATTTCAAGCAAACTCCATGCTGTCAGTGCAGAGCCCAACGCAGTGCTCAATCCTACGAACATTGAGGTCACAACCAGAGTCGAAATCAAGAGTTGGATGCTTAACCAACTGAACCAACCAGGCACAACTTTTTAAATTATATTCAATTTTAATTATTGTCTTTGTCCCTTCCTAAAGGGTCATTTCCAGGAAATAATGAATTTTTTGTATCTTTCATTCACTAATGTATCCCAAATATTCCCAACTATCCCAAGTATCATTTGGAACTGAACATAATGATAATAAGTGGATATTTCACTTGGACTATATACTTATTGAACAGACACTAGATTTCGTTCACCTAAAGATGTTTTTATCTGCTTGTCTCTTTATGTACTTGCATTACCTCTTTTTTATACATCTTTGCATGATGAGGAGAATTTAAATAAAATAAATATTCTTTGTATTAAGCAACTATTGCATTATAAGTTATTGGTAGGATTAGAAAAAAAAGTCAAAAATCAAAATATTACATGCAAAAACTTAGCTGGTTGTCTGTGAGGTAAACTTACAGGTGATTGTGTGGTTGTTTATCTGTAATTTTTTTTTCTTCTAAAGTAAGGAACAATTACTTGTATAAGAAGAATAATGCAAGTTTTCCATTTATGAGACTGTTAAAACATGGAGAGACATCAGATAAACAAATCAGCTATTCAGTACATACTACAGACATCTAAGAAATATTAAACCACCTTGAAAATTCCAGGTTGGAATTTACCTACAAAGCATTAGTTATGTTTCTTTAATGAAGGTTGCAAGGGCCGCTTATAATAAGTAAACATGTATTGGCTAGCAAGGAAAAATTTCTTTTGCAGGTAAGTGACAGATAAAATTCTGCCATTTACAAGTTATTATATATAATCGACTGTCTATACTATATGAATAATCAAAGGTGAATATTCTCCGTCAAAGAATATATACTTTATCTACAAATGCAGTGATTGGAAATGCCACACTTAAAGGATAACATCTCTGATGCTATATTTAGAGTGTAGGAAACAGGGAACTCAGAGTTAGGTTATAAAGCAACCTGAGCAATTCATCACAATCTTTTCAGAAATTTTCATAAAATTTACAGTGACTTAAATGTGGAAGTTTGGTCCATGCATTTATTACTACTGATTCTGAAACCAAGTATCAGTGACATTCAGAAATTTTCTTCCAAATAATGGGAATACTTTAGCATTTCATTTGCATCCTGTGAATGCGGTGAGAACAGGAAACTCTTTAATAATGTAATCTGCAAATAAATAGAAAGATAATATGTATAAATTATATGTTGTAACTGAATTCAGCAGCTCAGTTTTTACACTAGGTACTAAAATGAGAAGAATTATTTGAATTGATTTAAAATTATGTTGTTTTTAACATGTTCATTTGCTTTTGAACATAACACAAACTATTAACTGAAAGAATCTCCTCTTTGTAAGATGTTTCAGTTTGATTCTTCTTTGAAAAACAGAAGCAAAGGAAAAATTTTTTCCTACAAGAAGATGTGTAATATATTTTTCCACAAAACACTTCACAGGATTCAGCACATAGATCAGGAGAGAATGATACAATGGTAAGGTACTATGGAAGTGAGTTAGTAGAGGTGAGGCTCCAATCAATTAAAAAAACAAACAAACAAACAAAACTATGATAGGAAAAGATGAGACAGTACAAGGTCAATAAGAAAGAGTTTAGAATTAAAAACAAATTTGGACAGAATCAGAAAAGCTAAAGCAAACAAACAAAAAGTCTTACCTGGGGAGAAAGAAATGGTTTGAAAGTATTAAAGCCTGTTTCCTAAGGCTGAGGAATCTTTCACTTGCCTGGAACTGGAATGTTTTACAGATTTTGTATAATGTCCGAAGTGTTTTCCTCTTTATCAGCCTTCCAAGATTCCTCAGCTCTAGTCAAGCAATTTCTCCTATCTTAGATATCTAAGAGAAAAAAGAGAAGTACAAGATTGACTTAAATAGAGAAGAACCATCTCCAAGTACAAATGGGACCATAAAAGCAAGATGGAGACAAAGAGCAGTGAGTGATCATCCTTAAGAGTGAATCAAAGACGTGATGGAAGTCTTGATAAGACAGTCAAGTAATGAGCAGAAAACAGGAAACTTGGAATAAAATAGAAAGTGATTATCTATATCTCTTTATATTTCTATCTGTATCTGCGTCTATATCTATTATAAACACACACACATACACACACACGCACATGGCTGAAGCTTAAAAGAAATTGTTGAAATGATATATGCTGACATCCAGTTGACAAACACTGATTAAATGTCCTCCCTGTTGAAACATACTGTACACATGTTTACAGTCTAGCTATGAATGAGGCAAATAGGTCCCTACCCTCTTGGAGTGTACAATTTAGCAGATAAGACAACACTTAAAAATAGCCAGTGATTAAAAAGTTACGGGTAACAAAATGGCATAAAGGAGAAATTGAGAAGCTGCTATGGGATCACATAATAAAGAGATCTAAGATAATTTGGTAGGGCAGGGCAGGGCAGGGCAGGGCAGGATTAATGTCCTGCAGAATTGAAATTTCAGTGTGAGAATTGAAATTGAGTAAAAATGGCGAACAACAAGGAGAAGAATCCCTGCTGTGAGTAGTCTGCCAGTTGCCAGTATGTCTACCCAATTCTGTACTCTGTAGCTGGGAAAATAACTATAGGATGGGTTCCAGAAGGCAATGGGCTCAGTGCGAGATGGAGCTAAGCTGCAACTCCATTGATCATCTGACCTCTATAAGCCCCATCACTGGTAGAACACAGTGATGTTTGGGGTTTCCTGAAATCGGTGCTAGTTCAGAGCCAGTGTTCAGCAATCCCCAAAAGGTCTGATTATTTCCTTTTTCCCAGCGTCTAGTTGCTCTGGCAAAAGGCCATAAATCCCTTTGGGGAAGGCGGGAGAAAGATTAACAGCATGCATTTTTGGCAGTGTAATGGGATCCTTCTTCAAGGGATCCCCACCTCCTCTTCATCCATGGGGCATTGGGTCTGTCAACTAGTCCAACTCTGGGAATTGATTGAAGGGCTGTGAATCTTAATTTTTATGATTCAAGTTAGATGTTACTTCCCTTTTCCCCCTCACCTCTCAAATCCTTCTTATCTGACTTCTTATCTGCCTCCACTACCCTTTTTAAAGTTACTGATGGCCTATGTTTGATTTAATGAGTCATTTGATCCCTTAGCAGCATTCTACCTTGGGAGCCTCTCTTTGCTTCTTAAAACATCCCACTATATATCACTGAATGCAAATGCAAAATGTACATTTGATTGTGAATTTCCACTACACAAAACCCTTTGATCGGTGCCTATGCCCATAATGATAAAGCCCTAAAGTCTTCAAAGTTTGTTCACATGGTTTCCTCACACTGTAATTTCTTTTGTGGTTGAAAAGAGTATATATATATAAGATATGACCTATTTCAAAATACCTTATAAAAATCAAGTTTTAATCTCCAAAACAAACTAGAAATATTCAAAATACATGAAATTTTATTTTACATTAAAGCATGCATGTAGGAACATTAATCAAAATCTGACATGGCTCATTGAGAGTACTAAGTGAATAAAAAAAGCTGCTTAGAATAAAACTAAGAGCAACAAAACCAGAAGATAATTGATGAATGGAGGAGATTATAAATCCTTAGACTCTGAGAGAACGCTCCAAGCTCATGAATTAGAGGCAGGAACTCCCAGATCCCATGGAAAAAAGAAAACAATGTCTGGAGGAAACAAATTATTGTGAATCAATTCTGACAAAATTATGCTGAGTCAGTCCCATGTGAGACTCTCTCTTTAACTGGGAGAAAAATATTCTCCCAGTTAAATCTGTTACCACCCCTCCTCCCAATCAGGAATTCCTATGAAAAGTTCCAAATATCCAGCAGTAATATGCAGGTCAACAAAGAATTCACTCCAGGCTTCTCACTATGAAAAAGAAAATGTCAAAGGAAGGAAGGAAATTAGCAGTATTGAGGGGAGAAAGATGGTTTTTTTGAAGTGATGCAAATTAATGCATAATTGAATGTGGAAGAGGTGGATGTTATAGACAATAGATACTGACGATGATGGAGACAGAGGTAAATAACGGTGAAAGCAAGAGGCAGAAAGGAATGGAAACCAGTGTACAGGAGAGAAAAGGACAAAACATCACTTAGTGCAAAGTAGTATTTTACTTTTATGAAAAGAAATTGCAAGGGATATGTTTTTCTACTCTGTTCCGCGTTTTCCATTCGGTGGGGAAAAGCAATCCCTCGAGTTCTCTGTCATACTGAAATTGCATAGTCTAAGTATTGCGGTAGTAACTGCTCTATAAAATAGCTGGCGTGCTTGTGTGTGTATGAGCAGAAAGTGCCCTACCCACGAGGGCGGTTTCTCCTCCTGAGATCTTCCGGCCATTTCATCTAATACTTGACAACAGGCAACCTCTATTGGCAGTCATGCCATCACTTGCTTTCTCCAGGCATTTAGGGTGTCATTAGGCCTTGGGCTTTTTGTAGCAAGAAAGGACATACACGTTTTCTCATGTCATAGTTGACAGCCTTTCTGTGAAATTACTGCAGTGCTCTCATGTGCCAGATGCCAATGAGATTTGAAGGAAAGGGACAAGCACTACAGATATTTCCTATAGATAGATGGGACTTGTCTCTGAGACTGATGGAGGAGACACAAACCCACAGACGTACAATTATTTTTAATGTGCTTCCTTCTCTGGCATTCAAATACAAAAATATGAAAAAGTTAGAAGTATCAAAGATAAATTAAGAAATATGTGTGCATATAGATGGAAGTGAAATGGAGTGAAAGGAGAATTCACAATACAAAAGAAAATTTTGAAGATGAAGAAACCAAATCTATAAAGAGGAAGGAGAAAAAGATAGTGAGTCATGAGTAGAGAAAACAGGAAAGGTGTATCATGCAATTTAGAAAACCTTTAGTGTTCTACCTGAACGAAATCAGTTCCTTGTGTTTAATCATTTTATTTCAATTTTATTTTAATATATATGTGTGTGTGTGTATATATATATCCGAATGTACATATACATATGATGGTACATATGATGCTGTACATTTGATGGTACAGCAAAACACAGAGCCCTGAGGTAATAAAATTAATTCCCTTGATTTATAAAGGTATTTATAAATTATATTAGCATACATCTTTTTATCTAATTATCCCATCAATCCTAGGAGTATACAGGGCAAGTGTTACATGTTACAGATGAGGAAATTGGTACCTAAGACAAAGCAGTGATAAACAATGGAAATGGGACTAGAAAACTGGTTTTTGTCCTTCCATCTTGACCTCTTGTTATTTTTACACTACAACTCCAGGTGCATCAGAAAAGACAAATTAGGGTGAATGTAATAAGAAGAGTATAATAAACAGGGGCGTCTGGGTGACTCAGTCGGTTCAGCTCAGGTCATGATCTCATGGTTCATGGGTTTGAGCCCTACTTCAGGCTCTGTGCTGACAGCTCAGAGCCTGGAGCCTGCTCCGGATTCTGTGTCTCCCTCTGTCTCTGCCCCACCCTGGTTCTCTCTCTCTCTCTCAAAAATGAATATACATTTTTAAAAATTAGAGAAAAAGTATAATAAACAAACAAGCAGACAAAACTAAACTAGGAGAGTATAAAAATGGATATTATCCAGAAATGTCACAGTGATATTCCAGAATATATTTGGGGGGGGGGGAAGATATAAGTGGTGGAAAAGCTCTTTGAGACATGAAAAGGGAGAATGGGCAATAGGTTTGATGCTACTGGTCAATTTTACATCATCATTCTGCTTGGTCAGGTAAGCTCCAGAACATTCCTTTACAAAGTATTTTAAAGATGTATTACCCAGGGTTCTCCAGAGAAATAGAACCAGTAGGAGTTAAATAAGTAAATGAAATGAAATCTATATTTATTTATAAATTTAATATTTATTACTTTATTATATTTTTATTACAAATTATTATAAATTAAATAAATATATATGATGAGAGAGATTTATTATGTTATTATAAAGAATTAACTCACATGGTTATAGAGACTGGCTAGTCTAGAATCTGTAGTGGGCTGCCAGGCCGGAGATGCAGGAAAGCCAGTGTTCCTGTTCTAATTGAAAGGCCAGTTAGTTGGAGATGCAGGAGAATTGACAATGCTGATGAAGTCTGAAGTCAGTCTGCTGGAGAGTTCTCTTTTGCTCAGGGTAGGCTACTCTGTTTGTTCTCTTTAAGCTTTCAACTGATTGGGTGAGGCCCACCCACATTATGGAGGGCAATCTGCTTTACACAAAGTTCACCATTTAAATGTTAGTCTCAGCTAAAAAAAATTCTCCAGTCAATACATTAAATTAACCATCACAATGGGAATATCCTAAATAAGAAACTAAATATCCAGAGATGGAAATTACATTTTGCTCTATAATTTCCACCTTGGTTTATAAAAAGTAATGTAATAAATATTTGCTGAATATCTACTGGGTGTCATGCTGTCTTCCAAGCTTTAATGACACATTGGTGAAAGTGACACACAAGGTTCTCATCCTTATGCTTTTTATAGGGCCATTATCACCAATAATTTAATTCAGAGGCAGTGGTATTTGAATGACTTGGGTTGTTTAAAGCAAAGATCTGTTTCCCCACTGTACACATAAGGTCTTTCTCCTCATGGGAAAAGTCTTCCTTTGAGATCTGAAGTAACATAAACTCTTCAGTAATTTGTGGCAGATGGAAGCATTTAGCAATGATTAGTGAAAGACCTCTGAAAACCTACACTGAGAGAAAGCAGAATTAAATATTTTTAAAATCTTTCTATATTTTCTATCAATTTATATTGAGATCACTTTTACCAGAAGGCTTTACATGGAAATATAATTTGTTTAAAGTCCCGCTTACAGTATACTAAGAGTGCCAGTATTGAAAACAGGTTTGAGAGGTAATATTACATGTGTATGTATATTGTATTTTGTAACATCTCTTTACTCTAAATGTAAAATAAAGCACTTACTATAAACTAGAAAGCTCATTTTTATTGTTTTGTCCTATTTTATACTTACTAAGTTATTCAATATTAATAAATTTATGTGAGGTTAATATTTACCCTAAGGAAAAACTTAAAGACAAATTTTATTTAGGAATGCTTGCTTATTGAAATATATACCCTCTGCATTAGATTCCTGATTGCTATAACAAATTACTACAAACTTGATGTCTTCAAACGACAGAAATTATTTTCTCACATTTCTGGAGTCTAGAAGCTCTGTCAAGAGCACTACACTAAATCAAGGTATCAGAAGAGCCATTCTCCCAGAAGAGCTTGATGGGAGAACACATTCCTTGGCTTTTTTGGTTTCTGTTGGCTACTGGGATTCCTTGGACTGTAGTCACATCACTCAAATCTTCAAGACCATCATCTTCACATCTTTCTCTGTTCCATTTAAATATATTTCTTCTCTGTGTCTGTGTAAAATCACCCTCAGACTTTGTAAGACTTCTTTGATTGAATTTAGAGCCAGCTGGATAATCCAGGAGAATCTCTTAGCCTCAAGATCTTTAACTGAATTATATCAGCAATGACTTTTTTTCTTTTGCAACATTTATAGGTTCTGGGTCTTAGGACCTCATATCTTTGGGTGGCCATTAGTCAGTCTACTACACTTTCCTTGCAACACATGATTAATTTTCATTTTCATTAATGAGTCACTCAAGAGAAATTATATTGTGGTACTGTAACAAAAAGCCTGAGAATATTGGTTTCTTAAAACAACAAGTGTTTATTTTTCTCTCACGTTACATATCTGTCAGTGTCCTTATACAAGGATTCAGAATGACTGAGCCTTTACTCCTGGGAATATGGCCTGGTACTCTGGGGGACTGTGTGAATGTACACCATTAAGTTTTTTTTTTTTTTTAATTTTTTTAAAGTTTATTTATTTATTTTGAGAGAGAGAGCAAGTGGGGGAGGGGCAAGAGAGAAGGAAAGAGAGAATCCCAAGCAGGCCCTGCAGTTTCAGCACAGAGCTCAATGTAGGGCACGAACTCACAAACCATGAGATCATGACATGAGCTGAAGTCAGATGCTTAACCTACTGAGCCAGGCGCCCCTACACCATTAACTTTAAAGACTGCCCATGAAAGCTCGCTTTTCACTGGCTACTCCTAGCTTTTTAGATCCTACTGTGTGCCTACAAAGGGAAGAACCAGAAATTTGGTTAATATCTCTATAATGATGAAGTTTTGTGTTTCAGGTCAAAACCCCAATATGATATAGAGAAAATTGATTTGGGGTAAAAGTTAGGAATAAACTGAACTTACATAGAGTGATGGGATTTATCAACAGCATCAAGATTTTAACTCAGAAATTCTGTTTGAAGATTTTAAGTAGACATTTAGAAAATACCATATTACTTTTAATATATTATCTACTGAATAATAGGCTACCTTAAAATATGTCAGGTACTATCCAGAAGACCTGGACTATTTTTCTTTAATTGCTATTGTTCAAATTTGGAAGCATAATTGAACTAGGTACTGCTATGTGGATGGGTCTACACATATTTCCTTGAGGTACTGGGGAAAGATGTGATATGTCTCATACAATCTATGAATAAGAAGCTTTTTGTGACTTGATGTTTGTCTTTTGAGTTGCTTCTTCAGCAGAAAGAAGATAGAAAATACAGGTTTTTATGTAGGGTCGAACAAAGGGCAGTGGCCAGTGAAAATGATGCTGAATTATTGAAGTGTTATGAAACTAAGGAGAACTTGAAATCAGTTTTAGATATTTGCAGTAAGGCCAGGGTCCTAAGAGAAAGCTTGAAGCACTCCTTTTGGGTGGATAGCATTTGCCAAGAATGTACCCTCAGCATTGGCAAAGAGACACATTTGTTTGATCATCTTGACAGAGAGGTTGTAGGAAACAAATGTTTTTCATATAAAGGAACATGGTGATATGGTTTACATGAAAGCATGTTATAAAGTAGAAAGCACTATGCAAGTGTAGACTTCTTTATCCCTGAAATTTAATGAGTTAATTTATTGGAATATCTCAGAATTTATAGCTCAACTATATAGGTAGAATGCATATACTTTTTACACATTTGAGAGGCATGATATTGGACATGCAAAAGTCAGTGGGAGGAATGTTCCAGTCAGAGGAAATAAAGGCAATAAGGCCATGAGTTAAAAGTGAGTATGAGGAAGTAGAGGGAAAATGTAAGGATAAAATATAGAACTGGTAGGCAAGGGGCCAATTAAGTTGGAGCTTTAAATGAAAGCAGAGTATTGATGAAACTATTAAAATACTCCAGATAGAGAATGAGAGAGAATCCTAGTCCACAGGGGCTGTTGAGTCAAAAGAAGGAGGTAACATTAGGCTGTACCTAAACGGAATGTACACCTCATTTACTACCTTCTACTAGCTTTGCCTGAGATCTGTGATCACAGATCTATAGTCACAGGCCTGCTCTCCCAGTGTCTTCTGTCACTCTTTGATCTCTATAGTATTTGTATTTGGAGTCATCCTCAGATAGTGTTTTGGATCTGTCTGATTCAACTTGAGTTATAATGTGCACTTATTTCTTATTCATTTTTTTTCTTTCTTATTTGCTTTGGGAGGTTCTCTAAATGAATGGCACTTTGGAAGCAGCAGAAGGAACAGGCACTGCTGAGCAAACACAGTTAATGGCATGGACAGAAATCTTGAGATAAGAATGAAAATGAATAATGACTCATAAGGGATTTGAGAAGAAAATGATTGATTTGAAAACTGTTCCAAAGTGTATGAGTAATTGGTGTCTATGAAGGCAGGAAATAAAATAATGGAAGAGAAGAAAATCCTAATTGTATAATCCCATACATTTTCCATAGAGAAAGGAAAGCTTGAATTTACAAACTGAGAAGCTGTACAGTCCAGCAATTGTACTTCCACAAATTTATTCTAAATATATAGTAATGCATGTTAGCAAAATGGTGTATGTAAACTAAGACTCATAGGAGCAATGTTAATACAATAAAAGAGTGTATATAATTTCTATCAATATAACTCATTAAATGAACTATAATACATTTATACAATGCCATATTATACACATGTTTTTAAAAAAGCAGTTCTAAAATTTAATTTTCATTAAGCTTATTTATTAGAGAGAGACAGGGGCACCTGGTGGCTCAGTCAGTTAAGTGTCTGACTTCAACTCAGGTCATAATCTCACGGTTTGTGAGTTCGAGCCCCACTTCAGACTCTGTGCTCACAGCTCAGAGCCTGGAGCCTGTTTCGGATTCTGTCTCCCTCTCTCTCTCACTCTGCCCCCTCCCCTGTTCTCTCTCTCTCTCTCTGTCTGTCTCAAAAGTAAATAAACATTAAAATAATTTTATTAGAGACAGAGCAAGTGAGTGGGGGAGGGGCATAGAGAGAAGGAGAGAGAATCCCAAGCAGGTTGCACGCTGTCAGTGCAGAGCCTGATGTGGGACTTGAACTCATGAACCATGAGATCATGACCTGAGTGAAAACCAAGAGTACAACACTTAATGGACTAAGCCACCCAGGCACTCCAAAATTAAGCAGTTCTAAGAACTAATATGGAAGATCTCTAAATCATATTTTTGGGTGAAAAAGAATGCTAGAAAAGGATAAGTGTGTGTGAATGTGTGTGCATGTGTGCCTGTGTATGCATGTACTTTCACACACAGTGTGTTCGTTCGCTTCCTCTGAGAAGACACCAGCACAGGATTAGTTGTGTAAAACATTTATTGGAGGAAATATTTTTGAGGGGAAAAGGAGAGAGAGTCACAGGAGGTGGGAAAGTTGTGAGACTGTCATGGTATTCATCCCCTAGGAAGGAAAAGAAAGAAAAGTGATTGGGTTTGGAAGAATCACAGACTACAACACTAACTTTGGTCAAGCTGATTGGGATTCTTCAAGTCAAAGTCACCCAATGACTGTGTCCTATATCTCAGAAAAAAACAAAACAAAAAAAAAAACAAACTAAAAAACCCAGGCCTGCATGCTCACTCATTGGTTGGACGTAGTCCATGGACATCAGTGTGGATATATTAGTGATTTCAGAGGGCAGCACCTCGGGCTGTTGGTCAGTTACACGCCCTGAAGCAGGAGACCAGAGATGCACATTTTCATGGCTGCTATAATTCATTCTTTTTATGAAAAAGATCTATTTTACATGAAAATTTGGGAATAGCTCCCCCATAGCTCTCCCATCCATGTACCTCTTTTCCTCAAGGAAAACAGACAGGTATTAATGGAACAATCTGGTTTTATTTTTTTAATTTTTTTTAAAAATTTTTTAATGTTTATTTTTGAGACAGAGAGAAACAGAGCATGAATGAGGGAGGGTCAGAGAGAGAGGGAGACACAGAATCTGAAGCAGGCTCCAGGCTCTGAGCTGTCAGCACAGAGCCCAACGTGGGGCTCGAACTCACAGACTGTGAGATCATGACCTGAGTCGCAGTCGGCCGCTTAACCGACTGAGCCACCCAGGCACCCCAAGAACAATCTGGTTTTAATCATTGAATTTGATCTTGGGGTTGCAGCTGTACTCCTCCTTTATTTCCTATATCATCCATGCTAAAGGTCAATTATCATCAGCTATCACCTCAGTATATCTTGGTAGTTTATTAAGTAATGTGATCCAAAATGTCATTCTCATGGGGTCATTTTGTTTTCAGGATGGGTTTGCTGTACATGCAAATTCACAGTTAAAATAGGACAAGAGATTATCAGGGGGCACCAAAATTTATCAGCTGGGTTTCACACATCCTGCTCCTCTGTTGTATACAAGAAGCCCTACTTCTTTCTGCTGGTCAGGATTAATTTCCCATGCCAGCATGGCGATTCTCCTTTTCACATATAGGTCCCAACACAAGGAGTCCTAAAATCCCTGATGTAACTTGTAGTTTGCAGTCCAATGGAACCATTGCTGTGTTTCCTTACAAGAGTGTGTCAACTTTGTGAATGATGATCTCCAACCTTGAAGAGCCCAGGGATGTGGGAAGAGGAAGTACACATTTCCCTAACGGATCTTTAGGAATAAAAATATCTGTAGCCATATTTTGGGACCTATGCAGTCTTCCTACCAGGGACACGACAATCATAAAATCCTCAGATTCAATGTGTATGCTTTATTTGGAAATATAGCATCCCATCATTTCACATTGTTGCTTTTGAGATAGTAGTTCAGCTGTGCATTTAAAAAGCTAAGCTGTTCCAGATTTTTATGGGACCAATTATTTCCAGATGGTACATTGTGTACTATAATCTTTCATTGTGAAGTGAGTCTAATGATTATATTCAATGCTGTGTCAGATTCCATGCCTTTAGATCAGGTATTATATAAGCTCCTATACAGTGGTTCTGGGTCACCCTTTGAAAGCAGAAAAGGTAAATGCATACTCATAAATGTGTCTCTTTCTCAGAATATGGGTTTCTGAGTCCAAACTGGATTGAGCCCTCTGTAGTCAAGATGCCATCAGGTTGCTGGTTGATTCCTTTGAGGAATATTGCTATGTTATCAATTCAGTGTTGGCCTTTTTCTGAACTCTTGGTCTTTCAGACACAGCAATAGCTAGTAAGAATTCATGCTGTTGGATAGCCTCAGTCTCTGACACCTTGTCCCTTTTTGTGCCTGGAGGGTACATTCTTCAATGGTGGATGAAAATGCTTGGCTAACATCAGCTGGAAAAGTCATTTTGTCAATGTGCTTGTTCAGTGTTTCATCGTGATATATGTTTTCTAATAAGCTTTAACATATACTGCAAAAATCTTTCTACTGTGCCCCCATTCTCATATATATATCAACATGTTTGTACCACAGATCTTATCTCTAGTTGTATTAATTTTCTATTGCTACTATAACAAATTACCACAAAGTCAACAGTGTAAAACAATACAAATTTATTCTTCTATAGTTCTGTAGATTAGAAGTCTGACCCTCATTTTACTATATTAAAGATCAAGGTCTTGGTAGGACCACTTCCTTTATGGAAATTCTAGGGAAGTGCCTGTTTTCTTGCTTTTTCCAGTTTCTAGAGGTTTGCACATTCCTTAACTTGTAGTCTGTTTTCTCTGTCCTCAAAGCCAGCAAGGTTACATCCTTCTTATGTTTTTCCATTGTCATACTTCCTTCTCAACACAACCAAAAAAAAAAAAAAAAGATTCTCCCCTTTTAAGAATTTGTGTGCTTTGATAGGGCCCACCCAAGTAGTAGAGAGTAATCTCCCCATCTTCCCACCCAAATAGTAGAGAGTAATCTCCCCATTTCTACACAGTGTGGGCATTTCATCATGCAGCTTACTCATACCTTCTCATCCTAAGACGCTCAAAGGAGGACAAAATGTTTTCGTCTTAAAATGCCTGTTTACTACACTCATGGGATATTTTACATCTAGTGCTTCCAACAGAACACAACCCTTAATGGTCCAGACTGCTTTGGACTAGATTGTGACAGAGTGGGAGAGTTAATATAAATCTAAAGCAAAACTAAAAATGAATTATTGTCCAGCTAACATGAACGTAAACTGTTTGTCATTTTCTTATCTAAGTGAAATGGAAAAAATAATATTTACCAAGTCAGTGATCACACTGCATGTACATGAGACTTTACTAATGTGCTCTATGAGAAATGCCATGACCAGTACAGCACCTGGGCCTAGATTTCTGCTTGGCTAAGCCTGCAGTGCTCTGTAGCATCACTAGTAATCATCTGGTTTCTGTGGAAACCAGAGTGGCAAATGAAGTGGAGATATGATAGAGACACAGTCCTGTTTCTTTTAAGTCTCTACTGATGGCACTAATCTATTTTTATCTTATTTCATAGTCTAAGAATTCAAGGTGGGAGTTACTCTAACTGCTAAGTATATCCATTCCAATTATATATTTGGGGACTGGGGAACTGATTTCTTGTTGGGTTTATGGATGTTGTGGGCCCACTTGAGCCAGAATCTTAGCCAGGATCCCATTTATTACTTGGTCTCTGTAAGCTCTCACTCATGATAGGGCAGTTGTGATAAGCTTTTTGGGTCTCTTAGTTCCAGTGTGAAGTCAGACCGTGGGTGTATAATCCTTGAAATAACTGGCTATTTCCCTTTCCCCAAGAGTGGGAAAGCCATCATCGTATATACTTTTTATGGCGTTGGGAGGTCCTTCCTCACCATGATATAACAACTTTAAACAATTGATTCCATATCTAAAATCTGGCTGATATCTGGAACTGAGCAAGGAATTTGACCTTGGGTTGCAATGAGTGCATTCAAACTCCTGCAGACTTTTGTACAAATGGCTAGGCCCTGGATATAATAGAATTATTTTTCCATGGATCGGCATTGAGAATTTCTGAGGCAAAGTCTGTCCCTCATTGATCAAGACTGTATTACATAGCTACACTATGGGTAGAGAAGTATACAAAATGTGTATAGTGGTTTACTCTTTTTTCATTGGGGTAGGAGCCAACCATTTCCTTTGAATAGAACCCAATTTGTTTAGCTTGTCAATGGGATAAGTATCATTTCTATGGTAAATAGCTGATGGACTGTGCAATGCCAACCTTTCTGTACCAACATAGCATGGCAGGATAAAGAGCAAGGTATGGGAGGAAAATTAGATAGGTCAATGTTTCTGTAGCCTATATTAAAAGGAAGGAAGTAGAAATTGTAGATGTCAGAGCAGGTCTTTAGGACAGTGACCAGAGGGTAAAGATCTGAAATCTAGCACACACTGAGCACTGATGAAAAGGCATTGGGCACTTTGCATGAAAAAGTGAAGATTTAGAAAGTACATGGCAGTCGTCTTACACTATCTGCAAGTTCGCCATGTGTAACATTTGCACAGGGATTTTCGGTTTACTTTGAAGTGATCCTCATGAATTTGCAGATTACTAAATACCTATACTGCAGTAGAATTATACCAAAAAAACATTGCAGGTGCTTCTGTAACTCTTCAGTTGTGAAAATTAACAACTATGAAATTAAATTCAAATTTATGAAAAGCTGTGGGGTCTTTGGAGAAAAGTCATGGCATGGCATAAATGCCAGGAAATTAATGTGTGCATATATGTATATGTTTGGTAAAATCTGAAACTGTTATAATAATTTAAGTTTTCCTAATCAGTTTCATCCAAGAAGCACAAAATACTTTATAAATTAATAAGTTTAATTGCTTTCACTATGTGAAAGTCCCAGAGAGTTCAAAGACTTCGTTTTAAATGCTGTGGGGGAAGACTTCTGCTATCTTGATTGAAAGTATATCTGAACTTCCCAATTTAAGTCGTATGCTACATTATGTCTCTTTTGTTAATTAGTAGTTAAATAACTGCTATTAATAGCAAGATAACTAACATTTACCTTTTACTCTGCAAAGTACATCATTTCCTTTAATCTTTATTATTATTTTTTAATATTTACTTATTTTTGAGAGAGAGGGAGGCAGAGCACAAGCAAGGGAGGAGCAAAGAGAGAGGGAGACACAGAATCCGAAGCAGGATCCATGCTCTGAGCTGTCAGCACAGAGCCCAATGCAGGGTCTGAAATCACAGATGACTACATCATGACCTGAACCAAAGTAGGAAGCTTAACTGACTGACTCACTCAGGTGCCCCCTCCTTTAATCTTGAAAAAAAAAAGCATATCTGTATGGGGTGCCCGTGTGGCTCAGTTGGTTAAGCATCTGACTTTGGCTCAGCTCATGATCTCACAGTTTGTGAGTGAGACCTGATTACACTTTCTCACTATTTCAAAATAAATATACTTTAAAAAAGAGCATATTTGTAGAAATAAAAGGGCATATTTTTTTTTAATTTTTTTTTTAACGTTTATTTTATTTTTGAGACAGAGAGAGACAGAGCATGAATGGGGGAGGGTCAGAGAGAGAGGGAGACACAGAATCTGAAACAGGCTCCAGGCTCTGAGCGGTCAGCACAGAGCCCGACGCGGGGCTTGAACTCACGGTCTGTGAGATCATGACCTGAGCCGAAGTCGGATGCTCAACCGACTGAGCCACCCAGGCGCCCCAAGGGCATGTGTTTTTAGACATAGCGCACATTGAGAAAACAGAGTGCAAAAAAAAAAGGTAGTTAAGGTAGTTGAGAAGGTAGTTAAGGTAGCTGAGTTCCCTAACATTGCCTGGCTAGTAAGTCAAAGGACCAGGGATGGAGGTTCTTATACCTCCTGGTACAGATCTCTTGTCACATTTAACCATTTGCATAACTCAACTGCTGTGATATTCTCAAGTTTAAAGATGGCTTTTTGTCATTATGTCTCCCATCGCACCTCTGAATAACTGGAAATCAGTTCACGTTTGTTGAATTGAAATAGTGTGAAAATAACACATATAACTAAAACATGTCATTTTTTTTTTCCAGTGAAGTCATATAAAGTGGCTCTGGAGTCAGATTGCTACTCCCTTTACTAGTTGTATGAACTCAGGCATGCTTCCTATACTCTCTAGATCTCAGTTTCCTCAGTTGTAAACTGGGGGTAACAATAGCACTTACTTCATGGAGTTGCTATGTGGATTAATCAAATTAATACATGTAAATTACTTAAAACATTGCCTGGCAAAACTAAGATTTCAGTAAATGTTATCACTATTCTGGAATATTTCCATCAAGGAAATATAGTGCTTTGCTTCTTTTACAACAATGGAGTTTCCCGGGTGTCTGAGTGGCTCAGTCAGTTAAGCATCCCACTTCGGCTCAGGTCATGATCTCGCAGGTTTGTAACTCCGATCCCTGTGTCAGTTTTTTCTGCTCTCAGTGCAGAGTCTGCTTCAGATTCTCTGTCTCTCTTTCTCTCTTTCAAAAATAAATAAACATTAAAAAGAGAGAGAGAGAGTGAGAATGGAGTTTCCCAAGACTTTGGGGGGGGGGTGTCACTGAAATCATATATAGTTTTAGAGATACAAAAATTGTTTATAGAAGCTGTTATAATTTACATATGAGGCAACTAAGACCCAGGAAAGTTACAGGCCTTCTCAAAAACAGCATGCCTTGGTGATGGCATGTGGTTTAGCAACCTGTTATTCTCAGAAAGTAATCTCAGAAAGTGTTGTTTGGAATTTATTTTACTTGAATTAAGATAATACAGAAGTTTTTGCATTTATGCATTTTTTATGAAAGTAATCAACGTTTTAACAAGTTTTGCTGCTTAAGAATGTAAGATTTTAGTTCTATAAAATCTTTCCAAGTAACTTTGTATAAATGAGGTGCAATTGTACTTTTTAGTTCCAAATATAATTATAAGGTAATTGTGTTGATTCAATAAATAGCAATAGTATAATTCATGGAAAAGTATGTATAATGTTTAATTCAGACCTTCTGATAATTTTAGCCACTCCCTAAAAAGGTGTATACTCTGAAGTATCAGAAGACTTAGAATTAAGCATAATCTAAGAAACATAGAAGACAAAGAACCATTATTATATTCATTATCAGTTTAATAACAATTGAAGAGAATTTCTGAGATTTGAATGTATCTTTTTTTAACCAACTCCTTGATTTACAATGAAATTTTATTTGGCTAATAAGGGTATAAAAATGATTTTATAAACCAGGACTGGTGATGTGAATTTACAGTGAATTGAATTTTTTTTTAAATGTTTTGAGAGAGAGAGAGCATGAGCATGGGAGGGGCAGAGACAGAGGGAGACACAGAGTCTGAAGCAGGTTCCAGGCTCTGAGCTGTCAGCACAGAGCCTGACGTGGGGCTCAAACTTAATGAATCATGACATCATGACCTGAGCCGACATCGGACACTCAGCCGACTGAACCACTGAGACACGCCAGTGAATTGAATATTTAAATTTAGTTTTAAATCTGTGTTATGTGCACATTATGTGTCTATAGAAAACTATTAGATTTATCTTTGAAGTGAAATGGACATAGAAGTAAGGAATCTCACAAATGAATGTATATATCCATTTTAATAATTTTATTACTGTTTATAATATGCTTAAATAGCTAAAATAGTTTTTCTTCAAGCTTCTATATGTGTATGCAGTTTAAAAGAGTTTTTCCCCAATTCCTGAATGGCTAAGCGTCCGACTTCAGTTCAGGTCATGATCTCACAGTTCGTGGTTTAGAGCCTGCATAAGGCTCTGGTCTGACAGCTCAGAGCCTGGAGCCTGCTTCAGATTCTGTGTCTCCCTCTCTCTCTGCCCCTCCCCTACTCGCACTCTGTCTCTCAAAAATAAATAATGAACATTAAAAAAAGATTTAAATCTTAAAAAAAAATATTTTTCCCCAAATCCTTAAAAAGTGAACCATGAAAATTAAGTTAATGAATACACAAAAATTCACCTCTTTGAATCACTTGCTTTGTTCATTGTCACAAAATACATAGTGTACAAGAATTCATCTCTCTAAAAGATAAGGCTAAAAGAGTGAATGCTTAAATCACAACTTTACTCAACAATAGGGATATTTCAACTCAAATACAAGGAAAAAAAAATTGACATCTGCTTGCCAATGAAAATAATGGCATCTACTTACACTTGCCCATCTTTTAAGTTCTTCCCTTTAGATGATTGATTGCACTTTAGGCTTTCAAAGCCAGAAAACTTATAAGTAAACAGCGTATTTCACATTAAACCAAAGCTCCTTTTACAGTACTGGGCAGAGGAAATTGCTGTACTAAAGCCAGCTTCTATACAGGAGGGCACAACTATGGCAGCATTCTTATATCAGAAATAGTTCTTCCCACTTTCCTGAGTTACAAATATTAGAGACTCTCCTATATAAAGCTGGCTGTTGTGACTGCCAGCAAAGTTTTAAAAGTGTGTACTCCCTCTGGTTCAAAAGACATAACCTTCAGAAAGTAAGAGGAAAAGACTCGCTCTTGATTTTCCTGGGTTTTTTTTGTCCATTGTAAATGAGCCGGATGCTGGTTTGATATAATTCTGACAGGTGCTCTAGCCTGTGAACTCTTCTCAGTTGTAACTACCTTGTCATTTGGACTAGTGGGAAATGCTTTGTTAGCAGGATGTTACAAATAAAAAAGGAAGCGTGGAGGTTGTCATTTTTTTTTGGTTTAAATTTAAAAAGGAAACAAAGCACCAAAATACATTCTAGAATTCTAGAACTTAACAGCTTCACGAACAACACATGTAATGGTATTCTGTATATACAGTATCTGGCACTGTTAAATGGAATTGGTTTTCTTTGGAATATAACTCTAGTGAGTTTTTAAGCAATCCCTGTTTGCAGATTCTACCCTTTACTCTCCACTGAAGTTTCTTAACGGATCATAATATATATGGATTTTGCAGAATATCTGTCCCCAACCAATACACTTAACATATAAGAAATATAGATATGTATAAAACTACACTCTGCTACTGGATTCCAGTTGTTGATACTTACCTGACACGGGTGCTATAGCTTTTGTGTATAATACCTCTGTAAGTATATATTTCATCTTAATTCTCACCCTAACATTTTCTTAATAATAACTATTCCCTCAGTGAAATTTTAAGTCTTTCACCTCCTCCCCCCTTCACTTCAATTCAAAGGGAAAAGTTTTACCCCTGCTTTTCCTCTGAAAGACATACGTAGGGATCATCAGGGTTTATCTGTTTATTTTCCAAATTTGTGTATTTTAACGCTAATCTAAATATATACACACAATATCACGCATATCCATTACATGCTGGATATGTGCGTGTGTGTATGTGTGTGTGTGTGTTATAATGTCTGCATCAGCATTTTATAATTAACTAAAATCATGTCATCACAGTATATTCTCTGTATCCCTGTTTATAATTATTTTGGCAATGATAATAGTTTACCTCCAATAAGCTATTGTCAAAAGACAGAGAAAGACTCAATTTTTTGTGATACATGTATACTCTGCATACAGGAAATAATGGAGGATTTGAGTTATCCCAAGGCATGCGGTTCTAGAGATGTGCTACATTTAATGAAACCAGTCCTATGGCATGCTGTATCATATTTATTTTGTAAGTGATTCCCTTTCTGAACACCATCTTCTCTTAATTTAAATATTAAGCACTTTATCATGTTCCATTTTAAAACATGTTTTATTTTGACTCTTTTACAGGAGCTATGAGTTTACACCTAATTTTGTCGTTTTACATATTTAAAGACGATTAAAAAAATTTTTTTTTAACGTTTTTATTTATTTTTGAGACAGAGAGAGACAGAGCATGAACGGGGGAGGGTCAGAGAGAGAGGGAGACACAGAATCTGAAACAGGCTCCAGGCTCTGAGCTGTCAGCACAGAGCCCGATGCGGGGCTCGAACTCACGGACCACGAGATTATGACCCGAGCCGAAGTCAGCCGCTTAACCGACTGAGCCACCCAGGCGCCCCAAAGGCGATTAAACAGAATCTAAATCAGCACTCAGGAATTCATGAAAATAATTTTTCCCATTGAAGTGGGGTTTTCCTATCCCTCAAGCTTGAACAATACAATCCTGTGGCATTAATATGTTTACTAGGAAAGTGAATGTGTTGTAACTTCCCCCAATTTACTGAATAATAAGATTTCTCACTGCCCTTGAGATAAGCTCTTGTTTCAACTATGTTCTCCTTTTAACATGTCTCTTTGCTCTTGGGTAGCTTAACTTCAACATTCTTACATCTTCAGCTTTTGGAAGGGACAGGAAGAAAATTTATTTCAGTTTGGGTGGTCCAGGATTCCTTTATTAGAATTTAATGCTGAATTCTCATGCTACTAATATAAGCCTTTGGCACAGATGACAGAATGGTAAATGCCATCAAAATACCTTGTATCTTTCTAAGTCAGTCAGATAGGTTCTTTGGAAGCTTTTTAATTTTCATATTAAGTTGTTTGGGTTTGCTCATTATTGACATAATAAATTCAGTAGTAAAGGTAATATCCCCAGATAGTCTCCTTTATTGTCTGCCCGAGTTCTCATTTTAGCACATGGAAAACATCATCATCCTATACATTATGAATCCTCAAGGCTACTTAAAATAGGGGCTTCCTCGAGGAGGGCACCTGTTGGGATGAGCACTGGATGTTGTATGGAAAGCAATTTGACAATAAATTTCATATTAAAAAAGATAGGGGCTTCCTATTACTGTAGATATGTTCTCTTGGTATTACTTGTTTATATGTTTCTGTGCTTTGTGAGATGCCACTTGGTTTGTGATTTCTACTCAGTCATTTTGTTAAGGGAAAATACCTATTGCTGTATGCCACAAACCATATAGTACAAACTTCCTGTACTGTTTACTCTGGGACATGTGTAGTAACCAGCCTCTAGGATAGCCATCAACGCTCCTTGAATCTTCGTATTCATGTGCTTAAATAGCTCCCTCTCACAATGAATTGAGGTGACTGGGATCACTGTCTTAGTTCAGGATGCTTTAGCAAAAACCTACAACCTGGGTAGCTCAAACAGCAAACATTTGTTTCTCACAGTTCTGGAGGCTGAGAGGTGTTGGCAGATTTGGTGTCTGGTGAGAGTTTGTCCTAGTTTGCAGATGGCAGTCTTCTTACTGTCTCCTCACAGGGCAGAGAGAGAGGGCTCTGGTTTCTTCCTCTTTTTGTAAGGGTGCCAATCCCATTAAGAGGGCTCCACCTCATGTCCTGAGCTAAACCTAATTCCCTCCCAGGGGTCCCACCTTCCAATGCCATCACATTGGGGATTAGGACTTCAATATATGAATTTTGCAGACATCAACATTCAGTCCATATCAATAACCAGTAAGATATTACAAAAATCATGACTGTGACTTCTAACAGTGGGTCATAGAAGATGCTGTAGACTTCATCCTGATTTTTGAGATCACTTTCTCTGGGGCAAGCAAACTGTCATGTTGTAAGGACATTCAAGCAATCCAATGGATAAGCGCATTGGGTGGGAAACTGAGAAACTCTGTCAACTGCCATGTGTGTGAATCATTCTGGAAACTAATCCCTTAATCCCAGTCAAGCCTTCTCATGACCGTAGCCCCAACCCACATCTTCACTGTAACATCATACAGTTACAGGGTAACTGAGCCCTAGTCACGCACCTATCCCACTCCCAAATTCGTAACCCACACAAACTCTGAGATAACCAGTATTCATTGTTCTAAGCTGCTAACTTCCAGGGTTATTTGTTACACATAATAAGCAGCTAATATACACGGACCACTTAGATATATGCTATTGTGATTTTTCTGTTTGGATTTGAGAAAGAAAAAAGCTTCTCCTGCCACCAGAAGATGACCTAACACTTATATCTAGTCCTTGGTTTTGTTAGGAGTTGGCCAGATGTTTACAGCTAGGCCGAGGTGTTCTCCTTTAGAACATAAATAATCTCAGAGAGCAAGAAAATCAAAAAGGACACTTTGTGTCTGTGCTGAAATTAATCAAAAAACAAGGCCACGCTGTGATCTTGTCCAAGTACAAACAAACACAAGTTCACAGTATAACCGGCGAAAATACCAAACCTCTCCTCACCAACCCCAGGGAACAGGAGTGACTGCTGCTTCTTTACTAATTGGAAATGTAACTTCTTTTCATTTCTCCTGTCTTACAGAAAGTATGTATTAAGATATCAAATCATGGAATTGTTTCTGCTTCCTGACAGCACCTGATCAGAGTAAAGACCATATACTTGAATCACCTGTCATAATCACCTATCATCATACTGAAATAGCAATGTTTTGTAACCTCCTCATGTTGAGATGATCCATTGTTCTCCATAGTGTATTATTTCTTTCATTGAAACAAGTAATAAACCCAACATTGTTGGACTACTGGTGTATATCTGGTGGTCTTTTTCTGGAGGACACTGATGAAGTCTTGAAGACATCCATTATATTCAAGAATAATTAGCTTTTGGCTTTACTCATTACACTGATGGGTAAACTGCCCTCTTAAAACCCCAAACTGAATATTCTGTGAATAAGATATACCTGACCCTTTTTGAACAGTGGGTATAGGGTTTGTCTTTTTCTTTTTTAAAATACATTTTTTGAGAACTAGGAAAAAACACATCTTGGTATGAAAAACACACCAAAATGTATAGAAAGAACTGTTAAATATCCAAGTTAGAGAAAAGATTTAGAAACCTATCTTACTGCTATCAGTTTAATATGTTATTATTACTATTATCACTCTTCAAAAATATCTTATGAACAAATCTTCAACAAAGTATTGTTAGTTTGACTTTTTTAGCCATTGGCCATCCTTTTCACTACTATTTAGAATTCAACATTAACCCTTTCTCCTTTTTTTTGTTAAAACTACATTGCTAATAATTATTTCTAAATATTCTTCATGATGGAATAATACTATATCCTACCTTAATTGCCTCAGAAATCTCATGAAGTGTCGTTTCTATTTTACAGTTGATTAAAATGAGGTAGAGATGATTGAAGCACATTGTCCAAAAGCATGTAGCTGTTAAGCATCAGAATTTAAACCCAGGCAAGCAGGTGTCAGGTTGTGCACTTGAATCATTACAGTGTACAGGGCTTCTTCCTGGTTCTTAGTTTTTCTAAGATTTAGCCATTGTTCTTCTGCCTTGTAAGTCATTTTAATTGCTTGCATATCTATTCTTTTCTCTAGCTCAGATAATTCAAAACTGCTTTTTAAAAGATTACATTGAATATGATCCTATCTATCTACAATTATTTACAACTCAATCAGATATTCAATGTCTAGCAAAGGATAGGTAAATTTTACTACCTTGTATCATAAAAAAGTGTTCATCTTTATTTCTGACAGTTTTAAATTCATCAAATAAAACAAAACAGAGGTTTGTGAAAGTTAAGAGGCTGTCTTATATAAGTACTACTTTTACAAAGATAATATGAAAGTTCGTAAGTATTATTTTATTATAACCCATTTAAAAATCACCCATTCAGCTATATATTAGAAAGGATGGCTCTACATCTAAAAATGCGTTTGGAGTATGTATTTTTGTTTCTCATCCCTCCATGGGAGGTCTGCCTCAGACAAAATGACACCTTGAAACCTTGAATAGGCTAATACTTTAGCAGTCTTTCAAAGTGTTTAAAATATTTTCAGAGGTTTTGTGTTGCTTTGTTTTGTTCTCCTTTTGGACAGATACTGATACTGAAAATAGGGAAGGATTTCAGAAAACTATTGATGGCATCATCCAGACACATTTTAATTCTTCAGACGTTTCAGAAATGGTCTCACAATTTCAGTTTGAGCGAAAAACGAAATTGGAATCTTTCTTCTTTTCACTCATTTTTCTTCACCTAAGCTAGCTAAAGGATTTAGTGTTTAGAAAGATGAACATGAACTTCTTTCTTATAGTTCTTTTTTCTCCCTGTACCTTCTTGTTCATTTGTTTGTTTTTCTCCTTGTCTTTCAACCACTTAACTCCAGAAGTTATCACTTTTTTTGTTTATTTATTTTTGAGAGAGACAGAGACAGAGTGTGAGCAGGGAAGGGGCAGAGGGAGAGGGAGACACAATCCCAAGTAGGCTCCAGGCTCTGAGGTGTTAGCACTGAGACCAACACAGGGCTCAAACTCACGACCTGAACTGGAGTCGGATGCTTAACCGACTGAGCCACCCACGCTCCCCTTCAGAACCTAAAAGCTTGGGTATGGGAGTTAGACCTTCCTTCACTCCTGCTTATTCCCCATTAACTAGCTTGTGGCCTTAGGCCAATTATTTGACCTCTCCATATGTCTGATTCCTCATTTTTAAAATTGTGACTTACAAGTACTGATCTCGATTGATTATTGTAACCATTAAATGTAATAATTCATATGAAGCCCTCATGAAAGGCATTTGGTAAATTACTTAATGAAAATTCTTAGGTGATCTTCCTCTCCTCCTTTTTATTGCATCTCACAGAGCTCTGGCTACAGGTTGTGGTGTGGACCAAGGACCCAGCTGCTGTATTCGGAAATCCGCAGACATGTTAGCACTGAGAGCATGCTTCCTGCAGGCTGCTCCCAGCCAAAAGCTGGACGTGAGCAGGACACTAAGGCAGCAGGTTTCTGGGAGACACAGGACCCTTTTTTTTTCAGTATATGAAATTTATTGTCAAATTGGTTTCCATACAACACCCAGTGCTCATCCCAACAGGTGCCCTCCTCAATACCCATCACCCATCCTCCCCTCCCTCCCACCCCGCATCAACCCTCAGTTTGTTCTCAGTTTTTTAAGACTCTCTTATGCTTTGACACAGGACCCTTTTGAAAAAAATTTTGGTTTGAAGGCTTCTGAAGACCTTGTCAAACCTTCCTTAGACTATATGGCAGTCTACCACACTTCTAGCAACATCTCTCCCTCTCTTCTTCTCTTGGGTCAGACTTGCATTGTGGTCTGGTTTCTCTCAGATTTCTCATATTCTTTCACGCAGTCACCCTATGAAAGCTTTTCAGCTCTGTTCTCAGCTTGGTGTCTCTTAGAGAACTCAGACTTCACACAACCATTTATCTTTAAAAATCAAACTCTTTGCCATCAACTCCCTTTTTATTCCCAGGTGAAGTGTACCCAACCTCACCCCTGTCTGTGTTTTGCTGCCCTCCTTCCCTCACCTGCAAAATCAATAAATAGTGTGGACCAAGGGATAATCTATGCAATTCTAGCTTCTCAGGAGCTAAATCTACTGTCTCAATGTTGCTCTGTGGGACATATCTTGAAAATACCACCCTCATAATTAATGTGTAACTTATCCTAGTTTACTTTTTTAAGTGATTTATTTATTTTGAGAGAGAGGGAGAGAGCAAGGGGGGAGGGACAGAGAGAGAGAGGGGAAGAAAGAGAATCTTAAGCAGGTTCCACTCTGGTAGCACAGAGCCTGATGTGGGGCTCGAACCCACATGTGAGATCATGACCTGAACTAAAACCAAGAGTCGGAAGCTTAACCAATTGAGCTACCCAGGTGTTTCCCGCCCCCGCCCCCCAGTTTATTCTTTATTAGAGAATGAAAAAAAAATTCCCTTTTGGTCATTTTTCCAGAAAAATAGAATGAAACGTGCCAGATCTACCGGATGCCATTCGATTAAGAAGTTGTAAGTACATGTTACCAAAATGTAATTCACGATAGCAAATACCAAAAATTTCCTTGTACTGTCTCTATATATGTCTATATGTATATGTCTGTTTGCCTCAGCTTTTATAATAAGACTTACCTTTTCTGTTCTTTAAATTTAGAAGATGAATCTGTAGGTGGGAAGGGACACCTCACTAATCAATCCAGTATTTCCCAGTGTGAAGTGTCTCTTCTTGGAGTTCTCACATTTTGATACCTGGAAATCCAATATGAAGGTACCCCAACAGCTCATGACTTTTCACTGTGTAGTTTCGGTATACATTTGTACCTTAATTCTACCCTTTATTCAATTTTAGCTCAGCACATGCAGCCTATGAATATAAACAAACAAATATGTACTTCAATAAATATTAAGAAAGAACAGAGAAGGAGTCAAAGAGAAAATGAGAATATAAATATAGACTAGCTTAAAAGGAACAAGTGTATTGCACTACCACAGAGAGCTTGCTCTCAGGGCCAAAAGCCCCTGTTCCTTTCCTCATTGGGATACGGTAAGTTTGTTGGTGCCTCAAAGAGCTTGCACTGCTTTGTAGGTATCATTTAAAGTCGCTTTTGCCTCATTTCTGCCCCATCGCTTTGCTCTCTTCTTCTCTGATGCTTTTGTGACAAAGATCTAAAAAGTGAGATTACCTGAAGGCAGGCCAACCAGAAAAGCCCTGCTTTTCCAGGTAACTGATAGACAATGAGTGTTCTCACCACTTCAGCTGAGACCCTGTTGCTCCACTAAGTGGTGTAACTTGAACTCCAGTTCCCGTCCAAAATTAGAGCTCTCATATAATACATCAAAGCGTTCATCTAAGGGGTAGGAAGAAATAAACAAATACTAGACTGTGGATCTCTGAAGGATGCAGAACATGATACCCCTTGCAGTGTCTTCAATTTGTTTGAAACTCAATATAATTTTGAGAATGAAATGTTTAATCTTTTTTAACTTTCCAAACACTGGATGCCTGAAAGGTTCAATAGTGCCCCGTGTCTCCTCCGAACTGCTGGCCCAGGTGTTAATTGGCAAAGCTACTCAGTACCAGCCTCTGCTCAATATCTAAACATGCGGTGCAGGGACCTTTTCATTTCTTCATCTCTGCATGCCCCAGTTTGAAAGGACCATGGATTAAGTGAAACCAGTAAATCAGATTAGAAATACAAAAGACATACGGTAGTCTCAGCTCTCAGTTTGAAACCAGCTTCTCTCAAAATGCTATTTTCATGTAGATTGTCTTTTTTATATCTCAATGGTGACTACAGCTCAAATGTAAATATTAAAAGCAGTAAGATGTACTCTATGGGTTATCCTGCAGCTAGGAATTAATAGTAAGAAAGTAATCATGTCTGTGTTCCATGAATAAGCTGTAGTCATCACATGTCAGTTTTTAATATTATGGAATTGAAAACAGCCAAAATTTGAAAATATGGGATCTTGGTTAAATCGGTTTATTTATACCACAATGATTTGTTAAGTGCTTCTTATGTTCCAGGCACGTTTGATGCTCACACAGGGAACAAGACTGAGTCTGTAGGGAATGCTGGATATACAGACATTAATATTTTGAAAGAAAGTTGTAGTGAAGTGGAATTCACAATTTTGAAAAGTATTATACATAAGCATATATATACAAAAGAAACACATAAGTTAAGCAGAAAATAAAATAATGTATAAGAATTGAAATTTAATTACTTACCTGTCAATTATATTTCATACTGAACACTGATATAAAGTGCAGAAGAATTATATTTAGGGGAAAATGTGATATATATTTGTTTTCCATCTATTCAGTTTCACAATTAAGTTGGATAGGGAAAAAGTGATAAGCTATTTTAAATGCTTTCATGTTCTAATGGCATAAGAAAAACAAAAACTTAATTCAGTAAACATACAAACATGTGAATAATTTGTAAATCTCAAATTAAACATTGGTACTAAATCAGTACAAAAATTTACTATCATGGCCCTCATGATTTTTTCATATTATACCCTAATATTAGAATTTGAATATTTTATTTAAATAGTTTTATTCTAGTAGATTTTACATTTATAGTTAATTTTTGTGAAAGTCAGAAAAATTGTTTGTGAGGGTCAACAGTTTATTTGAGTACATGTTAATGACTAAACCTCCAGCTACTTATGTATCTCTCCCTTGCACACTGCCTTTCTCTTGTAGTGATGAAAATAGGATAATATTGTATGAAAATGATTTGGGGGTTTCCCAAGAGACAAAGTACTGGCAATAAAATGGGAATTTTAGGATAATCTTGTGCTGATTGCACCAGCCTCTCTGCCCCAAAAAACAACAACAAAAAAAAAACCACAACATCATGTCTAGAATGATGGATAGGTTCTTCATTCATGAGGTTAATACACGAAATATATCTAATTCACATTTCAAAATTGTTCTTGGGGTTACAGTGTCTTTAGGCCACCCCTTAACCTCTCTATTGTGAGCATTTCATAGTGAATAGCGACCAGTGTGTGGGGATAGTGGGCACCTCAGTTTTCCAGACAGTAACAGACCGCAGTTCAAAGAACTGCTTGAGCTCTGGGGATATCTTGGTGTTCTAAGTCTAGCTGTAGGTGTGAGTGGCTTCATGGATAATAGGACAAAAGGAAACCACAGGTACAATAGAATGCAATCCCCCTAACAGCGTCCCAGTCTACATTATACAGAAATCAAACTGTTCACATGTTCAGACTTGTGCATTCAAAATTTTTGACCTTGCAGGCAAGAAGTCAGGCAAGAAGGAGTCAAAGGCACACCTATCTTATGTTTCCTTTCCCAGGCTCAATTTATTTATTTATTTTTCCATGAGGATTAAGGGATATTGAAAATTTGAAGGACAGTGTGTTTTGATTGAAATATTTGAAGTAAAAAAGATATTTTAAGGATTTTGCTGATTGATGACAGGACAAAGGAACTGATTAAAGCTTGGCAATTTATTTTGTATCTTTTGCTGCTAATATGTTACAGAAAGTAATTGAGCACTGGGTCCTAAATCTGACTGATTATGAGAATTATTTGGGAAACATTTTTCTTTTCTTTTTTTTTACAATATTTACCAGAACCATCCCCAGCCTTCTATATCAGGATCTCCAGATGTCTCTCTCTCTTTTTTTTTAATGTTTTATTTATTTTTGAGACAGAGAGAGACAGAGCATGAGCAGGGGAGGGGCAGAGAGAGAGGGAGACACAGAATCCGAAGCAGGCTCCAGGCTCTGAGCTGTCAGCACAGAGCCCGACATGGGGCTTGAACTCAGGAACCGTGAGATCATGACCTGAGCCAAAGTTGGACGCTTAACCGACTGAGCCACCCAGGCACCCCTCCAGATGTCTCTTTTAACCAGGAGGGATTCTAACTAAGATCCATAGGGGATTCTAACTAAGAATCAGGTTAGAAAACCAGTGGTATAGAAAAAACTTTATCGTGCTGCCCATTGATTTCTAAGAATATGTAGTGTAATATCTGAGGTATATTATTTTGATTTTTTTAAACGTTTATTCATTTTTTGAGAGACAGAAGAGCACAAACAGTGGAGGAGGGGACAGAGAGAGGGAGACACAGGATCTGAAGCAGGCTCCAGGCTCTGAGCTGTCAGCACAGAGCCCAACACGGGGCTTGAACTCTGGAACCACGAGATCATGACCTGAGTTGAAGTTGGATATTTAACTGACTGAGCCACCCAGGAGCCCCATATTATTTTGATTTTTAAAAGTAATTCTGCTTTTAACTAATCAGTTTAATCCTTCACTAAGTTAGATTTGGGGGTTTTGTCTCTCTCTCTCTCTCTCTCGTTTTTTTTTTTGTTTTTTTTTTGTTTTTTTTTTTTACTTTAAATGTGTTTAATCATGACCTTAAGAATTTAGAATCAGTATGGTATATCTCGCCAAGAATGAGGGACTGTTTTACAGATACCTTACCTAATGATTTCTGTATTAAAGATATCTTAATCATTTATTTTTATTGGAATCAATTTCTAAGAAATTTAATGTTGTATATTGCCTAGATCCATTTAGATGAACACTGGCTCTTTTCTGTAAGCTCCTACTCCCTCAGAAGATATGCCAGGAGCCTAAACATAAGGAAGTCTTCTATAAATGTTTACTGGGTGAAAAAATGTGCAAGCCTATTGACTTCCTACAGTTGTGATTGAAAACTTGTTGAGCCCTAGCTGATATGCCCCGCATACTGCAATAGTTTTTCCAGTGTAAGCTATAAGAAGAATACAATATTATACTTGCTTCTAAGAAGTTAATAGTTAGAATGGGCAATTTTCTGTTATTGTTTGCTTGTTTGTTTGCTTGCATTCCTTCTCCTTCCTTCCTACCCTCTCCCTTCTGCCCTTCCTTCCTTCCTTCCTTCCTTCCATACTTTCTTTTTTTCTCTTGTTTTGTTCTTTTTGTTTGTTTTCTTTAAATTTGTGAACTGGCCCTCATATCATACATTTACAACCCTGATCCAGGATTAATTGAGGTATCATAGCCTAATAGGAGATTAAAATTTAATAATGTTCCAGAATTCCTATTTATTTCTGGGTTTTTACATGGTGGACATATTTGGTCTATGACTGACCAAATGTTATCTGTTTGAGACTCATGAGACCTAAGAGAAAAGAAGAAACCTCAAGCAAGCAAACACACACATACATAAGTGAAGGTAGGTATTCAATGTGTTTTCATTGCTGGTGTTCAGAAATATCTTAAAATCCAAGGAATTGTTGGGCAAATGTATATTTTCCAAAGGGACTCCTGAGAAAGAGACTCCAAAGAGTCTCCTGACAAATAATTCAATCAAATAAGCAAAATGAGCCTGATTGGTAACAAAGTCTTAGTTACTGATGAGGATAGAGATTTTGAATGCAAGGAATGACTGCTATCCAAATCCATTTTTAACTCTACCTCTTGGCTTATTTCACTTAGTGTCTTAAAAACTGAGAACAAACTGAGGGCTGATGGGGGGTGGGAGGGAGGGGAGGGCGGGTGATGGGTATTGAGGAGGGCACCTGTTGGGATGAGCACTGGGTGTTGTATGGAAACCAATTTGACAATAAATTTCATATATTTAAAAAAAAAGCATCACTGAAAAACAAAACAAAAAAAAAAAAAAAAACTCTACCTCTTGGCCTTACCTCTGGAGAAAATGAGAGAGGGCTAATGTTATTTAAAAAAATCCAAGTGAATAAGTAAATAAGAATGAATAAAGAGTTTTAGCATATTCTGTCTAGCACATGAAAATACCTCAGTGACCCAATGATTGCCATGACAATATCGATAAACATTATTTTTATATAATTCCTTAAATCTATAGGAAGCGCTAGGTGCAGTGATATGAACTGTTATTTTCCCTGGATTTCATTGTAATTAATATGATTGAAATATTTTCTCCAGATTTGTTTATTCGTGTATTCAACAGATATTTTCAGAGTCATGCAATGTGCTAGGCTCTCAGACAGGTACTAAAGTCACAACACTGTAAAAGATATAATGAAGCTGTAAACAACAAACAAAATTTCCTTTCAATGTAGTGAACACTGCAACACCCAAGATAGACTTATGGGACCAGAAAAGATCCCTCCCACAAAAAGGAAATGACTTCTTTGTCACACCCTGAGGTCTAATTACTTATCTGGCTGTGAAAAAAAAGAATGTGAAGGAAGGGAATGGATACTGAAGAACTGTTTCTGGCTAAAAAACAGAAAACAACTCCCTCCCCCTAAAAAAAAAAAAAAAAAAAAAAAAAAAAAGGTACTAAGAACCTAAAGAAGAGAAAGAACATGACCAAAAAAAAAAAAAAAAAAAAAAGATGTTAATTGGTATTAAAAAGGGCTGGGAGTCACACACAGAGAGAGAGACACATAGACCTTCACACCCACAAACCACACACAAATTAGTGTTATGAATGTACAAGCTAAACATTGATATTAACTACACACTAAGCAGAAGTTGATGTAACTGAAGTGAGCAATAGATTTTCAGGGGCTCTGTTTTCTATTTACTGCTGTTAACAGTTTGTGATAGCTCTCTGTGCTCAATATGATGGATACAATTTACCTAAGAGATTTCCTTGATTTATAAAATTTACACACACAAAAAGGGGATACCCGGTGAATTTTTCCTTTTTCTTTCCATTGAATATTTTCTACTTTTGCATGGCACATGGGTACTGGATAGAGTACATAGACCTAATGGCTCACTACATTCTACAGTAAACATCTCTTGAAGTTCCAGCCCTGAGCCCATCCTTTCTCATTGCTTTGTGTGTCTATGTGTGTATTTCTTGATCCTGCTGGCTAAGCACGGTGTATTTAACCAGGAGTGGACACATGACTCAAGTGGGGCCAATCAGATTCTTTCTCTTGGGTATTTGGATTCAGAGACATCAGTCAGGTTATTGTCATTTGATCTCTCAAAATGAAATGCAGATTCTGTGAATCTTGATGAGCTAAAAGAAAAAGGAACATATGTAAGAAGTACTTATTTTTATTTTAGCTAACAGGTATATTGTGCTTACTGTGTGCCAGCCAATATTTTAAGTAAGTGTGAAGGAAGTGAAGAGATAAGAAACCACACTAGTTTGGAGAAAATGATAGATGACATGGGCAGCTTTTGGGTTCATAAAATGTTTTAGCTTCAGTGTCTAGTTTCTCCTGGGTCCTGAAACATACCAAAGATTCTGCTTTGAAACATACAAAAGATTCAACTTTTTTAATAATAAAGCTCCCTGATATGTACCTAATCTATCTATCTATCTATCTATCTATCTATCTATCTATCTATCTATTTATTTTGAGAGAGAAAGAGAGCACATGCACAAGTGGGGGAGAGGCAGAGACAGAGAGAGAAAATCCCAAGTAGGCTCCATGCTGTCAGCACAGAACCCAAAGCAGGGCTAGAACCCATGAACCATGAGATCATGACCCGAGCCAAAATCAAGAGTTGTATGTTAACTGACTGAGCCACCCAGACACTGCTTTTATTTACTTTATTTAAAACAAGTTTATTTTACTAAGACAATGTCTAAAACTGACAGTAAGTTGGTGCTGGACAAGTAGTGCAGCTCTCTCCTCAGAAACCTCATTCTGTTTTGGAAATTAAAAAACATGTGAACAATTCCTATATAAATAATGAGATTATAAGTATTTAATAATTCTATTATTTCTCCAAATTATTAAAGAAGAATTTTTACATAATTTGATATTTATTTAGCAAGCTGAATTTCCTCATCCTAAAATTTTTAAAAAATCATCTTAAGGAAGTGATAGGAACTGGCATATGGAATTAGAGATATTATTCTGAAGTACATTTCATGTGACCTTAGTTATGCCTCAACATCCATGAGAGTGCTTTTCTATCTATAAAAGTCCATACTTACTACTTTAAGTTCTGCATAGTCATTTTATAATAATAAAAAATTGAAACAAATTTATAACTTTTTTGGAAAATTCGGTTTAAAAAAGGAAGATTAAGTGTCTCAGTGTGGAAATTTTTAGTTTAGTCTCCACTAGACAATGTTTTAATTTCTCTTTTGTACTGGAAACTTTCACATAGTGTTTGAGATCTCCACAATTTTCTTCATTTACAGAAGAGAAAATAAAGGCAAGAAAGTCTCAGTGATTTACTCAAGTCTATGTAGAATTGAATTCAAGTCATTCAGATATCATGGTACAAAATTTCTTCATTATGTCATCTTGACTTATATGGAATCATAACTGTTGCCCAGAGAGTGAAAACTTAATGAGAAAAAAATCTTTTATTTATACAATTACTACTACTTTAAAGAATTTTGTTGTTGTTGTTGTTGTTGTTAAAATAATTTCAGTAAACTTGTGGATTGTATAGAAGGACCTTTTCATTTTTCTGGAACACATTTCTAAGGAGCACTGAGACTCAAAGCACATCTATTAGGTCCTAACTCTAAGCCTAGAGCCTGAAAACCAGTGAGCAAGCCAGCTACAGGCAAGCAAAGGCCCCTGGAAAGCAGGAAACTTGCACACAGGATCAAGAAAACTTGCACACAGTTTACCACTTGACAGATACTGGCTTGCTATTAAGACATGAGAAAGCAGGAAGCTCTTGCAAATATGTTGCTTGTTTTTTGTTTTGTTTGTTTGTTTTGATTGGAAATATTTTGGATTTGGTGAAAGAAGAAAAATAAAAAAACAACTCAATATAAGGTAGTACTATGAAGATTTAGCATTGTTCATTTTTAGTGACCAAACAAGAAAACCATTAACAACAAAGGTAACAGACAACGGGTATTTTAATTGTACTACTTCAGGTAGAAATATAAATTTAACAATTAAGAATCATACACCAAAGGAAGGGTTACATTTCATACTTCTACAGTGTTCTTGCTGGCATTCTTTTGATAGCCACACTAAGTGTACCACAGCTTACTTGTACCACAGTAAGTGTACATTATGTAGGCACAGCTTCTGGGGTCACAAACCAAAGAGGAAGTTCATGGTCCTAAATATTGTAATCAACACATGTGATTTAACTCATCCTAAACTCTGTTTGAATAGACTCATTAATCCCATATGCTCTCTGATGGATTTCTCTCTGCCCCGTCTGGTTAGAAGCCACCAGCACCTCCCTTTAAAACACTCTTTTAAAGAATTTGTCCTTACTTTATTACAAGCTTTCCTATTTTTAATCGTTACATATGTTTTCAACATTTCATTTTTTCTGCTCCATTGTATTCCATTTATATTTCATTATACTTCCCATCTGTCTATCATATCTTCATATCTGTTTTCTATAATAGTTTCTTTCTGCCCTTTATAGACCTGTCAGTTTTATGCTTCCTACTTTAATCAATATCTATTTAGAAACAGTATACTTTTCTTCAATGAATGGTTTTAGTGGATAGGAATTTTGTCATTTATTACAACAAACTCTGAATGTGCATACCTATTTTTTTTATGTCAGCCTTCTGTGTTCCAGAATGTGTATTATTTTACATCTATTCAGACAATAATTTTAAATGTAATAATATGGCTGTCTTCCTACAAAGTACCATCTCAACAATCAGTATATTTTAAAAGTTTTGTCTGTCAAATTTCAAAGTTGAGTAAATTTCTGAAGTAGCTTTATAGTAGAAAATACATCTTAGGAAATAATCTTTTTTAGGAAGTGATTTTCAAAGGAATGTATTTATTTGCTATATATATATGTATATATGTATATATATATGTATATATACACACACACACACGTATACTTATATACGTATGTATGTATACATGTATATACATATATTTTTTTTCCCCAAATAATACTGTCATGTATAGCACTTGGGAAAATAACTGTTAGTTATAGGTCAGAACATTGGTTATACATTAATTATATAGAGAAAATTTTTTCTTGCTTTAAAAATCTAAAGTGTTTAAATGAATTTAGTATTTTCTAACACTGTAACTGATTATAAAGTTTTATGGAGTTTAGTACAAAAGTAGCATGCAAAAAGATTAAACTCTGTTATTGCCTTCTCTCATTCTCCCTCTTATTACTCTTCCTTTCAATGTTAAATTGTATCTAGCCATTAGTTACTCATAAATTATACTATCTAAATAAACTGCATAAATGAAAATGGATCCCTCAAGGTATACTGTGTCATTCTTTATGATATTGACATGATAACCTTTACAAGCTGGGAAAATCTAAAATCCTTCCAAATAATCTGTTTGTTTGTTTGTTTTTCCTCTTCATTGCTAACAAAACTAATACTCACACAAGGAATATGAGAATAATGGACAGCTTGGTAGTTTATGATCAGAAGTATGCAAATGTGAATTTTGGAGCATTCTGTTACTAGCTGTGTGACCTAGGTCATGTTATATGATCTTAATGAACATCTGTTGTGTTTGTTTGTTTGTTTGTTTTTTGTAATCTACAAACTAATTTAATCTATAAACTAATATCCTGCCTCACAGGGTATTTGTAAGATTAAGAGAGATAATGTTTGCCATATGCTTAACATAGAACTTGGCATATAATAAGCACTCATTAAATCATTGTTATTTTTGTGGTTCTTACAATCAAAGAAATGGAAGGAGATCCAGGGTCGTGGTGAAGAGCAGTAAAATACTTTCCTCCCAAAGCCCAGCATCACTGGCTGAAAAAGCACATAAAGAATAGAAAAGAATCTTGAATGCTGCTCCAGTCTCTAGTGAGTGGTAAGAAGAAAAGTTAATTCTAGGCTTTATCCCCTCTACTCAGGTACACAGAGAGGCTTTAAAAATAGCCATGTGAAAAGTGATGATGTAGAATATTTTTTATATTCTCATAGCTAAAAACTTATGAAATTTTAAATTCTCTCTAAATATCTACTTGTGTGTTATGAAATTCTGTAGACAATAAAAAATGTAATAATGTTAAAAGATGACATTGCACTTTAATAAAATGTAGGATTCCTCACATAATCAAATCAACCTGAGATCAAAGCGCAAACTTTTTAGGATAAATTTGAGGCAATAGCCCAGTTAGGTCCAGATGGGTGTTATTGAACTTGAGGATATTTCTTATCTTCTCGGGAGAATAGCTATTGAATGCTACATTTCTCAAATGTCAATCAATACCCTGTACTATTCAAATAAAACTAAATCAAGGCTATACAACTTTCCACTTTTGTAGTTCAGTTGTCTGGATTGCTCTACATTGATTTAGTACATTTGGAAAACTGACGAGGGCTTTATGATTTGTGACATTTGGGGCTATTTATATAATCCACTAGTATTCATGAAGAAAAATTAACTAGACTTAAAAGATTTACATTTAGGGAAAAATAATATCTGACATTTATTTTCTTTTTCAATATAGATAGCAATTTGAATAAAAAATATTCAGAAAATTAGTTATAAAACAAATTACTGTTGCAATGGCATTAATTTTCTTGGAAAATTCAGAAAATACAGTTATTCAAACAAAATTATGAATTAGATGTCAGTTCTACCTCAGTGAAATTGAAAAAAAAATGAATTAGATACTGCTGAGAAGATAACTATAACATTAGAAAAACATTAAAAGTCTCTTTATCTACCTAATTTTTCAAGTCAGAAATTTATATGACATTGAACTCTTCTCTTCTTCCTACATTTGATAAATAGTCCTAGATTCTACTTCTAAATATCTTCTCCATTATATTAACTTCATCTCATTTGCCATAATATTTTAAAATAACTTCATGTTATCTACTCCAAATACTTCAGTATATGAATATCAGCAAACTAAGGCATTCTCCTATGTAACCTAATCAGAACATTTCCCATAAACCCCCCCCCCCCCAAATTCCTGATATAATCTAACTTCCAGTATATATTCCTATTCCCCCAGATTTTCCTAAAGTACTTTCTCAGCTAGTTGGTTCAAACCACTATCTGCCCAAATCTACACATTACACTTGACTATCATGTCCCTTAAATCTCTTTGATATAAGCAATGCCACTTTTTTTCATGACATTAACTTATTGAAGAGAACATGATTATCTTCTAGAAGGTCCCACCTTCTGAATTTGTCTGATTTCTCATATGTCTTTTAAAGTGTTCTAATTTTAAAGTATTCTTATTTAATGTAAACTTGGGTTAGATCCAACTGGTTAGATTCAAATTAAACTTTTTTTTTTTTTTTTGTCAAGAATTCACTTTATAGTACATCAAGATGCACCTACTATCTAATTGTGCTACTATTATTGATGTTAAGATATATCAGTAGACTTTTCTAATTTCCATACCCTGTGATAGAGAAGACTTAGAACTTTAGGATAAAGTAGACAACTTAATTAAAATAATTCAATGGATTTCTTAAATGTTCATTGAATACATTTTGCTTAGTTTTCTTATTTTCCATCAGAAGTTTTTCTATTTTAAGTATCCAACTCACCGAGATTACTTCTTATAAGAATATTTGGAAAATTTAGATAAGACTCATAAAGGTTGAGAGAGGGATTTTAAAATCTATAAGATATAAAATATAAATTCAAAAGTATACGGCCAAATCTCCCATAATAAAAGATAAGAATGCACACATATCTGACAACATATTTCCAGTTAATCTCTGACTACAAATTGTGGATTTAGGCATACAATTAAAGCTCATTACTATACAACTGGGTTTAGAGAGTTCTACAAGCTAGCAAAGCCATAACAGGTTTATAATCTAATTAGTTAGTGGTCTTAAAATTGTCCCATGCTGATCAAGCAGTTTTGCTTTTGCTTCTTATTTCTTTTATACTCAATTTACAAATAAAACTTGGATTCCAAACAAATTAATTAACCCTCTTACTTTCTTGGTTGTTTCAGCTCCATTAAACTAAGGTAATCAAATCACTTCATTTCCAGAGCCCTGAGAAGATAAATTTAAAGGCTTTCAACTGTGAAAGGACAGAAATAAAATTCACCAGAGAGACAGGATCTAAATAGCCAAATCATTTTTAGCAGGCATTAGGTACTTGGGAGCTTCCACATGAACAGTGATTATTGGACAGATCTATAAATCCATTCTGTATATAGTATATAATACCTAAGAAGAATGTTTTCAGGTGATCTACCTGCATGTACAAAGGGATATGTTGGTACCAATGTTCATTTGCCATTGTCTTTTGGGCTCAAAGTCAAGATTAAACTCTTATTCCTCTACCCTCCTCTTACTTGCTTTCTCTACTTTCTGAAATAAAACCAAAGCCAAACAAGCAAACAAACAAAACCTGGTTAGAGCTGTAGTGTGGAATTTACACACAAATTTTGCAAACCTTTGCCACAAATCTATTAATCATTACTACTATTTCATTACTAGTACTCACATTTTACAGATGAGGAAACTGAAACTCAATAAGGTAAAAGAGATACCCAAAGAGACTTTGAGGTGATCTAGCAACTGAGTGATGGAGCTGGAAATAGACTCTGTGTGTGAAATCAAAGGCCATGCTCTGATGTATTCATTAAGGGAATGAAAGGAAACAAAATGGTCCATTCTTTTGTGCCCATGCACATTAAAACAAAACCGTATGGCACCTGAGTGACTCAGTCGGTTGAGCATCCAACTCTTGATTTTGGCTCAGGTCATAATCTCACGGTTTGTGAATTCAAGCCCCGCATCAGACTCTGTGCTGGCAGTGAAGAGCCTGCTTGGGATTCTTTCTCTCTTCCTTTCTCTCTGCCCCTCCCCTGCTTGCTCACTCTCTCTCCCTCTCTCTCAAAATGAATAAATAAACTTTAAAACTTTAAAGATAAAAAAAAATAAAAAAGCAAAACCACAATGGTGGGATATTTTTCAGTCAGTTAGGTATTGTTATTATGCCAGGATATGTGCATGGGTATTTTATTTCATTTTAATAAATATAAATAATATAATGTTAAAATGTAAATTTTGAATCTCATTCTGTCTTCCAGCTATATCCTTTGTTAAATAGATTAAGATTCTACTTTAATTAATGTTGTATATTTGAGGAAATTTATTATGTAAGGCCATATTTATATTATATTTGGTATTAGCTTATATTATGTTAGCCATCAATATTTTAGATTGCTTTGCCACCCTAAAAAGATCACCATCTAGTCTTATCGCAGAAATTTGGAAATAGTGTTATGTAAAAACACACAAAAAACAGCCAAAAAAGACACAAATGATGCTCCTGAAGAGCAAACATTTACAAAGCCATGACTTTAGAAGAAAGTGAAAACTAGTGTTACCTCAGGAATGAGCACACATGGCCCTTTATCACTTCAATTAGAAAAGCAGAAACACTTAGTCAAAGCATCCAAAAGAACAATGTGTCAACTTCGTAATTAGTTAAAATCAGTCTGCTTGTGCTATTAACATTGCCTAACTGCTTTTCTGTGTCTGTAGTAAGAGACAACTATGATGTTTTTGTGCAGTGACATCTCATTTATGCAACATTATGCCCCCACAAAGGAAGATAGCCATGTTATGGGGAAAGGAGGGCCTGTATTGGAGAGAGTTCCCATATACCTTATACCTAGTTTCCCTTACGAAGATCTTACATTAGTATATTTATTATAATTAGCAAACCAATACTGATACATTATTATTAGCTAATGTTCATATTTAATTCACATTTTCTTAGTTTCTACCTAATGTCCTTTTTCTATTTCAGGATTCCATCCAGGGTAATGCGTTGTTCAGTTATCATGTCTCCCTTGGGTCCTCTTGGCTGTGAGAGTTTATCAGACTTTCCTTCTTTTTGATGAATCTTGACAGTTTTGAGGAGTGCTGGTTAGATATCTTGTAGAACGTTCCTCAGTTGGGATTTAGCCAACATTTCTCTCATTGTTAGACCGAGGTTATGATTTTTGAGAGAAAGACTTAGAGACGTAGGTAAAATGACATTTTCATCACATCATATCATCACATAACATCATGTTAATATGCGTTATCATTGTTGATGTTGACTTTGTTCACCTGGCTGAGGTTATGTTTATCAGGTTTCTCCATGATGCAGTTACTCTTTTTATTCCACTTTACATTCTTTACTCTTTAGAAGGAAGTCACTATGCAGAGCTCACACTTAGACGATGGGCAGTTTGTTGTCTCCCTCCAGTTCTTTTGAGGATGGAGTATCTGGAAAAAAATATTTGGAATTCTTTTGCACTGAAAATTTCTCTCTTTGCCCCATTTTTTTTTTTTTTTTGCATCATTTGTTTATGTCAGTGAGTCAATATAGACTCATGAATATTGCTTTTATATGTGGGTTACAATTCAATACTAGGTCAATTTTTTGTTGCTTGATGTATTCCAGCTTTGGCCATTGGGAGGTCTTTCAGTTGGCTTCTGTGTCTCTTTGGCACACACCTGTTATTAGTGTTTTTCCCTCTCTCTCTCTCCTTCAATCCTCTCTCTTTTTGCATTTCAGTTCGTGAAGTTTCGATTGACATGCATTCAAGCTCACTGATCCCTCTTGTTTCCAGTCTACTGACACAGTTTACTAAAAAGGATTTTTCAATCCTGTCACAATGTTTTTGATTTCCAACATTCCCTTTTTTTCTTTATTAGAGTTCCGGTCTCTCTGCTCACATTATCATCTGTTCTCATCTGTTGTCTACCTTTTCTATCAAAGTTCTTAATGTATTAAATAATAGTTGTTTTAAATTTTCTCTCTGTTAATTCCAAAAATCAGTGTCATAACTCAATCTAGTTCAGATACTTGTTTTATTTCTTTAGAACGTGTTCCTTTCCTGCCCTTTGACATGCCTTGTACCTTTTAAAATTTTTATTTTAAGTCAGACATATTGTATCAGGTAAAGAAACTGCGGTAAAAAGGCCTTTAGTGTGAGGATTAACATTACTCTGGCAAGGAGTCTGGGATACCTGTCCAGTTAAAGCAATTCCTCTAGTGTCCTTGTTTTCATCTTACCTTTTGACTTTGGGTTTTCCTAAGTACTCTTCCTCAGATATTAAAATATTTGAGTTTTCATACACTGCTGTTTAACTGAGGCCTACTGGTTGATGATAAGGTGTAAAGGAGGAGAGCATTCTATGATTGAATGTTTAAATCTCAGTGTCTTAGTGGGTCTGTGTCCCTGAGCTGTGACTTCCACAAGTGTTTGGGGTTTTTTGTTTTTTTTTGTTTGTTTGTTTTTCTTTTGTTTTTCTTTTCTTTTTTTTTTTTCCCAGTGGTTTAGGTTTCTCCCACCTTTAGATTAGAAAAGAATCAAAGGAGTAGGGCATTAGAAATGTCCTTTCCCCAAGTGTTACAAAACTCTGGCAAATTATTTTACTCTGAAGAGTGGAATGTTGTTATGACCTGTTTTCCTCCCTAACCAGGAGCCTGGGCCAGTAAGAGATTTTTGCCAAATCTTCACCAGGAGGACCTTATTGGGTTCCTGGAGGTAAACCTCTCCCCCCTGCCCCGGAAGTGTGGGGGCCCCTGTAAGACTGCCACCTCTAAGAATTTCTCATGCAAGTTCATGCTCAGTCTCTATCAGTTCATAAAGGAAATCAAAATTATTTTTCATATGGTTTGAAACTATCTCAGTTTCTAACACATAAAAATATTTCGAAGGCTTATTAGAAAATGGAAAGAAGGAAGGGATTTTAGCCAACACACTTAAAAAGACAAAAAATAAAAGGAATACAGGTTGGAAAAGAAGAAGTAAAATTACATTTATTTGCAAATGACATGACCTTGTATATAGAAAATTCCAAAGAATGTGCCGAAAACAAAATAAAAGAAATTATAAGAATTCATTCATGGTATTTCTAAATACTACCAATGAACAATGTGAACATGAATAAAATAGTAAATAATTCCTTCTATAACATCAAAAAGAATAAAATACTAAGAAATAACTTAAAGAAGTGCAAGACTTCTAAACTGAAAATATCATTAAGGCAGTACTTGCCAAATTAATTTATGGATTTGGTGCATTTCCTGTCAAAATTCTAGATGTGTTCTTTGCAGAAATTGGCACTCTGATTCCTAAAATTCACATGAAAATGCAAAAGACTCACTTAGGATAACCAAAAGATTATGAAAGAAGAATAAAATTGGAAGATTAGGAATCCCTGATTTCTAAGTCTACTGCAAAAAAAAAACAGTAATCATGACTGTATGACACTGGCAGGATAAACATAGAGATCAATGGGATATAAATTAGAGTATGGAAATAAACCCAGACATCTATGGTGAATTGCATTAAAAAAAATAACATTTATTTATTTTTTGAGAGAGAGAGAGAGAGAGAGAGAGAGAGAGAGAGAGGCAGACAGAGCATGAGTGGGGGAGGGGCAAAGAGGGAGGGAGACACAGAATCTGAAACAGGCTCCAGGCTCTGAGCTGTCAGACCATAGCCTTACATGGGGCTCGAACTCACTGACTGGGAGATCATGACCTGAACCAAAGTCAGACACTTAACTGACTGAACCACCCAGGTGCCCCTAATGGTCAATTGTTTTCTGACAAGGGTGGAAGTATAATTTGATGAGGAAAGAATCTCTTTTCAATAAACAGTGCTGAAACAACTAGATATTCACCACACACACAAAAAAATAATAATAATAATAAAATAACTATTTATATTATATGCAAAAATTAATTAAAATAGGATCATAGGCCCTAAATGTAAATGCTAACCTATATAACTCTTAGAAGAATACATAGGAGTAAATCTTCATGACTTTGGGTTGAGTGGTGATTCTTAGGTATAACAACAAAAATAAAACATAAGAAATAGAAAAAAAGTAGATATACTTGATTTCAAAAAAATTGAAAAAAATTTGCTACAAAATATATCAAAAATGTGAAAATGCAACAAAGTTAGAACATAATTGCAAATCATATTTCTGATACGGGAGTGATATCCAGGACATATAAATAATTCTTGCAGTGCATTAATAAAATGACAACTCAGTTAAAAATGGGGAATAGAAATCAAAACCACTATCAGATACTGCCTTCACACCCACTTGGAAGGCTATAATAAAAAATATAGATAATAGTAAGTGTTGGTGAGGATGTGTGAAATTAGAACATTCATTTCTTGCTGGTTGCAAGGTAAAATGGTATGGCTACTTGGAAAACAGTTTGATAGTTCCTAAAAAACGTTAAACATATGGTTTCCATATGGGTATACCATAATTATACTCCTTGGTATATCCCTTCACCCTTATAGGAAAACATGTATCCACATAAAAACCTATACATAAATAGGCATAGCAGCATTTATCATAATATCCCAAGTGTGGAAACAACCCAAATGTCTACAGCTGATGAATTGATAAACATATGTGGTATACCTAATGAAATATTATTCAGCCAGGAAAAGTAATAACATGCTGATACCTGGTGCAATGTGAATGGACCTTGTAAACATTATTCTACATGAAAGAAACCAATCACACAAAGTCATATGTTGTGTGATTGCATTTATATGAAACATCCAGAAAAGGCAGATCTATAGAGATAAAAAGAGTAAGTTAGTTGGGGGGATCGTTGGGATTAAGTGGGAGAGGTGGTTTAGAATACCTGCTAATGGGAGTTAAGGTGACTTTTTGGGGCATTAAAATTGTTCTAAATTTAAATAGTGACGATAGTTGCCAGATTTTGTATGTATGCTAAAAGTATTTAATATCCAATTGTGTACTTTAAATAGGTGAATTTGGTGACATGTGAATTATATATCAATAAAGCTGTTTAAAAAAAAAGGGGAAATAAAAATATGAAGGGAAGAAGGAAGACAGAAAGTGTGAAAGGAAGGCCATTTCTTAGGCACACATTATGGACCAGATATTATGCTGGACTTTCCAAAAGGATGAACTTTTGTAATTCTCATGACAAGAGGAAACAGGTTTTGCTTTCACTTTATACAAAAGGAAATTGAGTCTTAGAGAAATAACTTTCCAAAGGTTATCAGATAGAGTATAATTAAATTGTGATCCACACCAAAGTCCAACTGACAACAAAATCCATGATCTTTTGATGACACAGCTGCACGAAATATTTTACCAAGATAATATAAAAAAAGCTAATTTATTCTCCCAAAAGATTAGAATTAGCTATAAAAAAAAAAAAACCTCCTACATGTTCAAATAAATTTGATTCCTTGAAAAGTTTTAATCAATAAAATAAAAGTTTCAGGAGGTGAGAAGAACTATTAGATCAGCCTATTAAGGTAAACATGACTATTTAAGTAACACTTTGATTTGCAGAATGCACAATAATCGTTTTGTCTGGTTTATCCTGAATAAAAAGTGACCAAATGATTTTCTGGGACTACTTGAATTCTTGCTGATTCCATGAATTATAGTTATCAAGAAATATCCATTTCAAATTCAGAAACATGCTAATGGTAGAAAGACAATCTTACATGAAACAGACAAGACTTTGAAAATACTATTCCAATTTATATTTTGTAAGAAGACTTAAAAATGCAGAATATTGGTCATTTTAAGTTTTATGCCTCAATAAAGTTAATTCTCAATTTATTCTATGAAAATTAAATAAAATAAAATGATTCTTCAAAAGCTTTAAAAGCCTTAAAACACATATGAATGAAAACTGATATTACCATTAACATATCAGATGTTAAATAATTATATGCTAAATTGAATTTTTTAAATTTTAATTAAAGTGTTATATTAGTTTCAGGTTTACATATTATATTAGTTAGTTATATTAGTTATATTAGCTATATTAGTTTCAGGTTTATAATTACTATTATAGTAATTCAGTATCTCCATATATTATTTAGTGCTTACACAGATAAGTGTACTCTTAATCACCTTCACCTGTTTCACCCCCGCCCTCCCCTCTGGTAACCATCTGTTTGTTCTCTGTAGTTAAGAGTATGCTTTTTGGTTTGTGTCTTTCTTGTTGATGATGTTGATTTGTTTTATTTCTTAAACATATGAGTGAAATTATATGGAATTTGTCTTTCTCTGACTGGCTTATTTTTCTTAGCATTATACTCTCTAGATCCGTCCATATTGTTGCAAATGGCAAGATTTCATTTTTGTTATGGCTGAATAATATATATATATATATATATATATACATATATATATATGTATATATATATACACACATATATATATTCAATATTATATATATAAATATATATGTATGTATATATATATATATTCTTTTTATCCATTCATCATTTCTTTTTATCTATTCATCTATCAATGGGCATATGGGCTGCTTCCATAATTTGGGTATTGTAAATATGTTGGAATAAACATAGGAGTGCATATATCTCTTCATTTTTTTTTTAATGTTTATTTATTTTTGAGACAGAGAGAGACAGAGCATGAATGGGGGAGGGGCAGAGAGAGAGGGAGACACAGAATCGGAAACAGGCTCCAGGCTCTGAGCTGTCAGCACAGAGCCCGACACGGGGCTCGAACTCACGGACCGCGAGATCATGACCTGAGCCAAAGTCGGACGCTTAACCTACTGAGCCACCCAGGTGCCCTGCATATATCCCTTCAAATGAGTGTTTTGTATTCCTGGGATAAAGAGCCGGTAGTGCAATTTTGTAGGGTAGTTCTATCTTTAAAATTTTGAGGAATTCCGTACCATTTTCCACAGTGGCTGCACCAGTTTCCATTCCCACCAACAATGCACAACGGTTCCTTTTTCTCCACATCCTCACCAATACTTATTGTTTCTTGTGTTGTTGATATTAGCCATTCTGACAGGTATGAGGTGATATTTTATTGTGGTTTTGATTTGTATTTCCCTGATGATGAGTGATGTTGAGCATCTATTCATGTGTCTGTTGGCCATATGTATGTCTTGTTTGGAGAAATGTCAGTTCATGTACTCTGCCCATTTTTTAATTGGATTATTTTTGTGGTTTTGTTTTTATTTTTGATTGTTTTGTGTGTGTGTGTTGATTTGTATAAGTTCTCTCTATACATTGGATAATAACTCTTTATCAGATATATCATTGCAAACATGTACTCCCATTCAGTATGTTTGTGTTTTGGTTTGTCTTTAGTTTGACTTTTAGTTTAGTTTTCACAGTGCAGAGCTTTTTATTTGATGTAATCTCGGTAGTTTATTTTTGCTTTTGTTTCCCTTGCCTCAGGAGACATACCTAGAAAGATGTTGTTACAGCCAATGTCAGAGAAATTACTGCCTGTGCTCTCTTCTATGATTTTTATGGTTTCAGATCTCACATTTAGTTCCTTAATCCATTTTGAGTTTATTTTTATATATGGTATAATAAAGTGATTCAGTTTTATTCTTTTGTGTATACCTGTCCCATTTTCCCAACACCATTTGTTGAAGAAATTGTCTTTTCCCCTATTGGATATTCTTTCCTGTTTTGTTGAAGATTAATTGACCATATTATTGTGGGGGGGGGGGGGTTATTTCTGGGCTTTCTATTCTGTTCTCTTGATCTATGTATCTATTACTGTACCAGTACCTTACTGTTTTTATTACTACACCTTTGGAATATAACTTGAATCTGGAATCATGATACCTCAAGTTTTCTTTTTCTTTTTCAAGATTGCTTTGGCTACTCATGGTCTTTTGTGGTTCCATACCAATTTGAGGATTGTTCTAGTTCTGTGAAAAATGCTGTTGGTGTTTTGATAGGGCTTGCATTAAATATGTAGATTACTTTGAGTGGTATAGACATTTAAAAAATATTTGTTCTTCCAATCCATGAGCACGGAATATCTTTCCGTTTATTTGCGTCATCTTCAATAACTTTCATCAGTGTTTTATAGTTTTCAGAGTACAGATCTTTCACCTCTTTGGCTAAGTTTATACCTATGTGTCTTATTATTCATGATACAATTATAAATGAGATTATTTTCTTAATTTCTTTCTATTCACTGTTAGTGTATAAATATGCAAAGGATTTCTGTACATTGGGTTTTTATCACGTAGTTTTACTAAACATCATTTATCAGTTCTAGTAGGCTTTTGGTGGCTTTGTTGAGGGTTTTTATCATGAATAGATATTATACCTTGTCAAATGCTGCTTCTGCATCTATTGAAATGTTCATATAGTTTTATCTTTCCTCTTTTTTTAAGTTTACTTATTTATTTTGAGAAAGAAAGAGAGAGGACACACAGAGAGAGAGAATCTCATCAGGTTCCACACTGGCAGCACAGAGCCCAATGAAGGGCTCGAACCCAGGAACTGTGAGATCATGACCTGAGCCGAAACCGAGTTGAATGCTTAACTGATTGAGCCATCCAGGTGCCCCTGTAGGTGCCTCTATTGAGGTTCTGTATCACATTGATTGATTTGTGAATATTGAACTACCTTTGCATCCCAGGAATAGTTGCTATTCCATCATGGCGAATGATTTTTTTTTTAAATGTATTGTTGGATTCAGTTTGCTATTTTGTTGAGGAATTTTGCATCTATGTACATCATAGATATTGGCCTGTAGTTCTCTCCCTCTCTCTCACTCTTTTTTGTTTGTTTTGTTTTGTTTTGTAGTGTCTTTTTCTGGTTTCGATGTCAGAGTAATGTTGGCCTTATAGAATGAATTTGGAAGCTTTCCTTCCTCTTCTAGAATTTGAAAAAGTTTGAGAAGAATAGGTATTAATTCTTCTTTGAATGTTTGCTAGCATTCACCTTTGAAGCCATGTAGTTCTGCACTTTTGCTTGTTGGGTGTTCTTTTTGATTACTGGTTTAATTCAGTGCTGGTAATCAGTCTGTTCAAATTTTCTACTTTTTCCAGCTGCAGTTTTGGCAGGTTATGTTTCTAGGAATTTATCCATTCTTTTAGGTTGTCCAATTTGTTGGCATATACTTTTTCTTAATATTCTCTTACAATCATTTGAATTTCTTTGGTTGCAGTTGTTACTTCCCCTCCTTCATCTCTGATGCTGTTAATTTGAGCCCTTTTTTTTTTTTTTTTTTTATGAGTCTGCCTAAAGGTTTATCAATTTTGATGATCTTTTCAAAGAACCAGCTCCTGGTTTCATTGATCTGTTCCATTGTTTGTTTTTTTTTTTTTAGTTTCTATATCATTTATTTCTCCCCCAATCTTTATTATTTCCTTCTTTCTGCTGGTTTTGTGTTTTGTTTGTTATTTTCTTAAAGCTCCTTTAGGTATAAAATTAGATTATTTGAGATTTTTCTTGCTTTTTGAGATAGGCTTGTACTGCTATAAACTTCCTTCTTAGAACTGCTTTTGCTGCATCCCAAAGATTTTGGACCATTTTCTTTTCATTTTAATTTCTCCCATGTAATTTTGATTTCCTCTTTGATATCTTGATTGGCCCACTCATTGTTTAGTAGCATGGTATTTAACCTCCAAGGATTTGTGGTCTTTCCAGATGTTTTTTCTTGTGGCTGATTTCTAGTTTCATGGTGTTGTGGTCAGAAAAGACGCATGACATGACTTCAGTTTTTTTTAATTTGTTGAGACTTGTTTTGTGGTTTAATATGTATCTATTCTGGAGAATGTTCTGTGTGCACTTGAAAAGAATGTATATTCTGCTGTTTTAGGATGGAATGTTCTGAATATATCTTTTAAATCCATCTTGTCCACTGTGTCATTCAAAGTCACTGTTTCCTTTTTGATTTTCTGTTTGGATGACATATCCATTGGTATAAGTGGGGTGTTAAAGTCCCATACTACTATTGTGTTACTGTACATTAGTTTCTTTATGTTTGTTATTAACTGTTTTGTGTATTTGGGTGCTATCATGTTGGGTGCATATATATTTACATTTGTTATATCTTCATGTTGGAGTGTCTTCTTTATTATTATATAGTGTCCTTCTTTGTTTCTTATTACAGTCTTTGTTTTAAAATCTGTTTCGTCCAATATAAGTATTGTTATCCTGGCTTCCTATTGACATCTATTTGCATGATAAATGTTTCTCCATCCCTTCATTTTCAGTCTGGATGCACCTTTAGGTCTGAAACGAGTTTCCTGTAGACAGCATATAGATGAGTATTTTTTTTTTTTAATCTATTCTGCCACCACATGTCTTTTGATTAGAGCATTTAGGCCATTTACATCTAAGTAATTATTAATGGGTATGTATTTATTGCCATTTTGTTACTTGTTTTGTGGTTATTTTTGTAGTTTTTCTCTGATCCTTTTTTTCTCTTTCCTTCTTTCATGGTTTGCTGGCTTTCTTTAGTGATATATTGGATTCCTTTCTCATTATTTTTTGCATATCTGTTCATGGTTTTTGATTTGTGGTTACCTTTAGGTTTGTATATAGTATCTTCTGCATTTAGGATTCTATATTTCAAGTTGATAGTCACTTAAGTTTATTCCTCTCCTTTCAAAGTTTTAGGCATATGGTGTCATAATTTATATCCTTTTATTTTGTGAGTCCTTCGACTGATATTTACAGCTATACTTAATTTTACTACTTTCATGCTTCCTAATTTTCTTACTTCCACGTATGGTCTTCATTTCCCCTCAAAGAGTCCCCTTTAACATTTCTTGTAGGGCTGACTTAGTGCTCATGAATTACTTTACCTTTGTTTGTCTGGGAAACTTTTTATATCTCATTATATTCTGAATAATAGCCTTGTTGGATCTTGGCTGCAGATTTTGTCCTTTCAGCACTTTGAATATATCATGTTGCTCCCTTTTGGCAACCGAAATTTCTGCTAAAAAATTTGCTACTAGCCTTACGGGGTTTGTCTTGTATGTAACTATTTTGTTTTCTTTTGCTGCTTTTATTTTTATTATTTATTTATTTATTTATTTATTTATTTATTTATTTATTTATTTTTTAATTTACATCCAAGTTAGCATATAGTGCAATAATGATTTCAGGAGTAGATTCCTTAATGCCCCTTAACCGTTTAGCCTATCCCCCCTCCACAACCCCTTCAGTAACCCTCTGTTTGTTCTCCATATTAAGAGTCTCCTATGTTTTGTCCCCCTCCCCTTTTTATATTATTTTTGTTTCTCTTCCTTTGTGTTCATCTGTTCTGTGCCTTAAAGTCCTCATATGAGTGAAGTCATATGATATTTGTCTTTCTCTGACTGACTAATTTCACTTAGCATAATACCCTCTAGTTGCATCCATATAGTTGCAAATGGCAAGACTTCATTCTTTCTCGTGCTGCTTTTAAAACTCTATCTTTATTATTACTTTTTGCCATTTTGATTACCATGTGTCTTGGTATGGACCTCCTTGGGTTGATTTTCTTGGGGGCTTCTGTGCCTCCTGGATCTGGATATCTGTTTCCTTCTCTTGATTAGGGAATTTTTCAGCTATTATTTCTTCAAATAAATTTTATTCTCCCCACCCTTTTCTCTTCTTCTTCTAGGATCCTTATAGTGTGAATGATATTACACTTGATGGTGTCACTGAGTTCCCTAAGTCTATTGTTATTTTTGTTTTTAAGTTCATTTATTTATTTTGAGAGAGAGAGTGATAGAGAGTGAGTGTGAACAAGGGAGGGGCAAAGAGAGAGGGATAGAGAGAATCGAAAGCAGGCTCTGTGCTATTAGCACAGACGTGGGGCTTGATCCCATGAACCATGAGATCATGACTTGAGCCTAAATTAAGAGTTGGATGTTTAACTGACTGAGCCACCCAGGCACCCCAGTCGATTCTCAATTTTCACAATTTTTTTTCTCCCTTACCTACTCCACTTGATTACTTTCCATTACTCTGTCCTTCAGGTCACTGATTTGTTTTTCTGTTTCCTTTATTCTGTCTAGTGTATTTTTAATTTCATTATTGTGTTCTTCATCTGTAATTGGTTCTTTCTTATATCTTTGTTGAGGGTCTCCCTGATATCCTCCACTCTTCTCTAGTCCATTGAGTATATTCATGATTGTTACTTTAAATTCTCTATCAGGCATAGTGCTTATATTTGTTTCACTTAGGTCTCTTGCTGTGGTTTTATCTTGTTTTTTGTTTTTTTGTTTTTTTTTTTTTTTTTCATTTGGGACATATCCATCTGTTTTCTCATTTTGTCTGACTCTCTGCATCTGCTTCTGTGTACTAGGAAAGTCACCTATGTCTCTTGCTCTTGAAAATAATGGCCTTATGGAGGACAGGTCCTGTGGTATTCTGCAGTGCAGCGTCCCCTGTTCACCAGAACCTAGAGCTTTAGGGTGTCTCCAGTATGTGTTGCCTATTCCCTGCTGTTGTGTCTTGTCTGTTTTTTCATTCAGTCTAGTCATCTGTAGTGGATGTCTTTGCCTGACATGGGCAGTGTTTGGTTCCTGTAGTGTTAGTTGAATAGTCTCAGGCTGTCTTGGGCTTTAGTTTAGTCAGACCTGGAATTTGCCTGAGATACAGTATCTCCAAACTGCTGAGCATTTTTCCTGTGTTGTCCCCTCAGAAGTATTCATTGGAGGGCAGGGCCTATAATCAGACCAACTTCCTGCCCCCAGCCCATGGCTGGGGCCACAGGCTGACTGGTGCGTGGTTATCCCTTTCTCACCCTAGGGAAGGAATCAACTTTAGAGTGGTTAGAGAGTGGTGCTGGTCCCTGTCAGGGTGGTTTGCACACTGCCAGCCTTGTGAATGGGCTTCAGGTGAAGAGCCTATAGGAGTGGATGTGCTGTAGCCAGTCTGGATTGGCTAGGGAAGGGCACACAGTTTTAACAAGGTGCTCCCAGCTCTTCTGTAGGAGGGGGCCTGCCACACCACAGCCGCCATCACTACTGCCAGGACCAAGGAGTCACAAAGTGCACAGGTCATGAGACAAGGTATTAACAATGTTTGTGGTGCTCTTCTGGGTTTAGGGACCCACAGTGCTGGGACTTAGGCAAGCATGACTGGAAAGGGCAGATCTGCGGTGGCCAGTGTTGACACCCCACTGGTCCTGCGGGTGGCCCTGTGTTTATGTTGGGGTGTGGGGGAGGAAAATGGCATCCGGCAGCTCCTTTCTTCCTAGAAAAGTCCCTCAGTGAATCCTGTCCCTTAGAGACAGGCTCTGAGATTACTAAATAATGCTCCTTCCCATATGCTCCAGGCAGTTTTGAAACTTCTAGCTGTATCTCTGCTGCCTGCTTTTTGCACTGTCTCTTTAATGATGGGGGCTTGGTTTCTATTTGCCCTCAGGGATCTCCCATAGCTGAATTAATTGATTGTTAAAATTCCAGGCTTTAAGCCCCACTAGTTGTAAGAACTCACAAAATTTGGGCCCTCAAGTGTTCAAACCCAGATGTTATGGTGATTTGTCTTCCCTGTGTGTGCTTCCCCCTGTGAGGGTCTGTTTCTCTAGCCTCTCCATGCCTGCAGCTCCCTCCCTCCCATGCATGCCCTACAGTCCCTTAGATGTGGCCTCATCTCTACCTTTACCTATAGATTTTGTTCTACCAGTCTTTGGGTTATATTTTGGTTTGTTTATACTGATGTGAGTGTTATCGACTTGTATCTCTGGGACAAGGTAAGCTTAGGGTCCTCCTATTCCACCAACTTCCCAGACTCTAATCTGACTTGAATTTCTTAAAATAACAAGATAAATGTTGGGTATTTTTTTTTAATTGACTGTCTTCAAAATTATTTTTTATTAATTCATTTTTTTATGTTAATATATCCTCTACAACCTTTTAATGATGAAAATAAAAAGGAAATGAATTGCTTTATCAGTATATTTAATAACTGTAGTATTTTTCGTTTCTTAAAACATAGGAGTCTTTGAAATACAGGTGCTCAGGTTTGACTACATTAACAAGGAGTTAATTTAAAGGAACATCTGGTTGTTTCTAATTGCTCTGGATGGGAAAAAGAGGACCCAGATGCTTGCATAATTCATCCCTCCATCTCTAGTTGACAATAACAATAGCTTTGCAGTAGATATAGTAAGTAAGAACTCAGTGCCGTTTGAGCTTATGCGTTCCTAACTGGAACATAGGCATAGATATTTTTTCTAAATTTCTCAAATTGAAGGTGTGCACAAACCGACCGTATATGTGTGTATATTTATATTTTAATTACAAGTTTGAAAATATTTATTGCTGCTACTTTGACCACTATAGGAAAGAGGCATGTGGTAGGAAGAATTCTAAGATGGGCCCGAGGACTGTGCCCTCTAGTGTACATGCTCTGTATAATCCCTCCCCTTGTGTGTGGATGTGAATATGACAAATGCCACTATTATGATAGATTACATTATATGGCAGATGTGAAGGAATTTTGTAGATATAAAGCTATTCGGCTGACTTTGATTTAATCAAAGGGAGATGATCTCAGTGGGCCTGACCTAATCAGCTGAGCCCTTTGTAAAAACTCAGAAGCAGCTGAGAAGCTATCCCAGTGGCTGTGAAGAAGCAAGCTGTCAGTAGTTATACAGCTGCCAGAAAATGAATTCTACTTACAAGGATGTGAGCTGGGAAGAAGACCCTGAGCCTCACATGAGACCACAGCTCCAGGCAGCATCTTGGTCATAGCCATGTTCAGATGCTTTGACTCCTGATCTAATAGGTGAGATAATGTATGTATGCTGTTTCAAGCTTGTGGAATTTTGTTGCATAACAATGGAAAATTAATTCAGTACATACAGTCTATCACAAGGACTTGAATTTGATAGTGGTTTGTACATAGTAGGCACTGATTCATACTCCTGTCATACATTTTAGTTTCATAAAGTAGAGTTAGGGGCACCTAGATGGCTGAGTTGATTGAGGGTCCTACTCTTGGTTTCAGCTCAGGTCATATCTCATAGTTTGTGAGCCTGCTTGAGACTCTATCTGTCCTCTCTGTCCCTATCCCGCTCGCACTCTCTCTTTCTCTCAAAAGAAATAAATAAACCTTAAAAAAATTTTTTAAAAAGTAGAGTTAATTAAAAAAAAACTTTCATATATCAAGGATTGTTTTCTCTTCTGACATTAGCAAAAAGTTCATTAGTAGAAACTTTTTAAGTGTGGCAGCTACAGGTAAATCTCAAGCATATTTGTGCCCAGCTAAAATTGATTTAATGTATATCCTTGGATATAAAAGATGCTCTTCTACAGACAGACTAAGAAAGAGGATTATTGTAATACATTGAAAAATAAAAGAGATTTGCAGCATAACCAATTGAAGTTTAGCTTACAATGCTAGGAATACTTTCCAAGTTGATTGGGTTTGTGAGGCAGAGGTGAAAAGTGAATTACAAAATGAAAAGTGTTTCTTTTTCAAGACACACAACTGCAGAGGGAGATCTAGCAGGAGTAGTGTAAAAGGATGTATTCTTCCATAAGCATTATTTAGCTTTGCAATAATACTTGAGGAATTCAGAAACTTTTCTAAAGGAGGAATAGAATAAACAAAAGAAGCTTTATTTTAATGTTCTTTTTTCTTATTTTTTTCTCCTTTCGGAAGTAGAATAGTAAGTAAACAAGAATTTCTTTTGATTATTTAAAAAAAACTTGCCATAATATTAATATTAATATTTAATAAAGTTCAAAATATAAGATGAGCAAAGGAATATGCCCAATAACATTTAGCATTTTGCATAAGAAAGAGAATCACGGCCATACAAATATTCAGAGGACCAATTACAGCAAAAATAAGGTACAGAATATATTATCAGAGCAGCTTAGAAGCATCATCCTCAGTGGTAAAATAAAGGGCAAGATACAGGCAAAACAGTCATCACTTTTATGTAATTAGAAAACAAATAGAGGAGTCATGTTATTGTGAATACCCATTAACTATTACAAATTGTATTGGAACATTTAAGAAGTGCAATGAATAACCAATTAGTCTATGGTACTCATCATTGTCGGAGTGAGTGCTTAATACAAAGTTTATGAAATAGACTTTGCATTTTATTTGCCAAAGCCTCTTTATGTGTGATTTTGTCTGAACCTTAATGAAGAGTTGGACTTTATTTATGCCCTTGCATGCAATTACCACCGTTTTCCTTTTTCTTTCCCTCTCCCTAATTAATACATATTAACATCCCAAGTGATCAACTTTTGACATTCTTCAGGAACATTTAATTCATTCACTCAGTCAAGATTGCTTTTGAGACAAAAGACAAGGCAAATATAAACAGGAAACTCAGTGAATTTCATTTGTTAGGCTCTTTAGTAGGGGTTAAAAATGTCAATACCAGTGTTTTTACAACATTTTTCATGAGGGATTTCACATCATCCTGAAGACTAGAAGCATAGAAAGTTGTAAATTTTCAGAGAAGCTAATATGTTTCTTTATTCTTATGCCTTCTATTAGTTTTGGTTCCATAAACTTCATGTGTGACTCCCTCAGGATAAAGGAAGTCCTTCACACTACTCTTTGGTGACTATTCCTCCTTAAAACTCACCCAGTTATTCTTTGATTTTTTTACATTGGTCATTCTGAATTTTTCCTTTCAAATATGTCCAACTTTTGGAGCTATTTGTTTTATGTGTCGTGATTTTTTTTTTTTTTAACGTTTATTTATTTTTGAGAGACCGAGTGTGAGAGGGGGAGGAGCAGAGAGGGAGACACAGAATCTGAAGCAGGCTTCAGGCTCTGAGCCATCAGCACAGAGCCCAACGCGGGGCTCCAGCTCGAGAACTGCAAGATTATGACCTGAGCAAAGTCAGACGCTTAACTGACTGAGCCACCCAGGTGCCCCTGTTTCTTGATTTAAGGGTCAGCTGCCAGCTGATATAACCCTGGACACTTGATCTACAATTTTAAGAGAATACTTCTTCCTGCCAAGACATTAGTTCCCTTTGGTATTAGTTGTAAGTCATGTCTCTGACATCTTATTCATATTTTTTATTATGTTTCTTTGGGATCTAATTTCCTTTTTTGTTCTAGTATCTCTGATACCACTCCTTTTCTAGTAGTTTAACATCAGTAAGAAACCAGAGACTTTATTCATTTATTTCATTTTAATTTCATTTTATCTTAAAGATATTACTCTCTCCTTTTTTATCAGCCTACATTTCTTCACTTTGTTTTCATTCTTTTTTTTTTTTATTTATTTTTTTTAACGTTTATTTATTTTTGAGACAGAGAGAGACCAAGCATGAACGGGGGAGGGTCAGAGAGAGGGAGACACAGAATCTGAAACAGGCTCCAGGCTCTGAGCTGTCAGCACAGAGCCCGACGCGGGGCTCGAACTCATGAACGGTGAGATCATGACCTGAGCCAAAGTCGGCCGCTTAACCAACTGAGCCACCCAGGCGCCCCATCACTTTGTTTTCATTCTTATGATGCTCCTGTGCTTGAGATAGTTTTGAAACACATATGTTTTGAAAGCATTTTTAAAAATAAAGCAGAGAAACCAAATGTTCTGCCAGGGCCCTTAAAATTGTGTTCTTCAATTTTGGGTGTGCTTATTTTATTTGCTTTTTTTTTCCCCCTTCACATCCACTTAAGATTATGGTTTATACTCCCTAAAACAATGGCCTCCATTTCTCTTTATTCGTTTGTTTGTTTTTAAAAAAAATATAGCATACTTCTTTGGTTAAGGCTCCATTTTGTGTGTGCCTGAAATCTAAAGTGATAAGGAGAACATACGTCTTTAACAAAGCTAGGTCCTGACAATGCTCAATGCTAGGGATTGCATTAGCAGTTTGAATATGGTACAGCCCATCTACTCCTGCCTGTTTTACCCTGGAACCCACCTATCTGTTGTTTCAAGTTTTGGTTTGTAATCTAAGTAAATAAACATACTAAAGGTGACCAAAAAAAAAAAAAAGTTCATCTCTAACCTAATGTACACAGTGTTTTTTCTCTGTGTTTTACCTTAGCTGGCCTAACAACCTATCTAGCATGGCAGCATGCATGTTTTCGTTAAGACCTAGCATGGTCCCCCTATCATTTGTATAGTGTGGCTAAGATCCACTCGTGTAGCACTGCCTATATAAATTGCATAGGGCTCCCCACTCAGAAGGTTCCTGCGTGAGACAATTCTCTGCTGTCACTATCTTAAAATTCTTAATAATTTTTAACTAAGGGCCCACACTTTCGTTTTGCGCCGGGCACCACAAATTATGTAGCTGGTCTGGCCAGTCAGCACTGCTATTTGCTACAGTTAACTGCCAAGGTCACAATTCCGTGTGACTGAGTTTTAAAGTCAGTCATCCAGGTCACATTAAACACCAATGCATAATTACCAAAACCAACAAACAAAAACAGCAAAAGAGAAGTTATTGTAATCTGATAACCTGACGTGGTCATGAAATCCCAATGCTCGTGTTTACTATAGCACTGCTAAGTCTTACAGCCACCGTTTCTGGCTGCTCTAGCTAGGTATTATCTGTCACCACTTGTGTGCATTGCCTGCTTAATTTTATCCCGGGTGTGTTCTCCAGGTTCCAAGCCAAACATATTAGATATTTTGGATATTAGTAAGGCCCAATAAATAGGACCCTCTTATATCATCTGGATTTAGAACCACCTGAAACATAGACAAGAATCAAACTTCCAGAAATCAAAATGTCAACTTTGTTACTGATAAAGTAAAATGGTATAGGTTGATAAATCTGGTCCAATGTCATGTTAACACTCCCTCAGCTGAAATTATCCTCCCCTAGATACTGGCTTCTGCCATAGATCTTGCCCCACTCAGCCTAGTACTACCTTCTTCCTAAAAGAAGATGGGATTGGATGCTTCCTACCAGCAGCTATCCCTCTGCCCCACTATAGAGAAAATAGAAGAGCAGAGCCACACATGCCCCATTACTTTTGCATATATCAATTAAATAAGACAACTTTCCTTCCTTGAGGAAAAGTGAATGAAGAGATATGTCTACAAATCATAAATTCTGGTCACACAGATTACTGAAGGCAGGGAGAAAGGAAGTTCTTATAATTGGTGGTGGGAGCAGGGAGATTATAAGACAAGAATATATCTTATGAGATATACCTTTAGTCCATCCAGAAGAAGGATTTAAGGTTGAATGTTTCTGAAGAAATCCAAAGGTCCTTCTCTATAAGAACTTATTAAAAGGATAGTTAAGAAACTCAGATTTTGGAATAAAGCCTAAAGATTTTAATGTACACACAAGAAAATTGGGAATAAAAGTAAACCAGTGATTCTATTTGTGAAGTAATATAAATTTGAGGCTAAGCTTAGTTTTTTGTTTTTTTTTTTTCATAACTTAATAGCATTCTTGGGGTGCCTGGGTAGCTCAGACAGTTAAGTGTCCAACTCTTGATTTCAGCTCAGATCATGGTCTCACCATTGTGGAATCTAGCCCCACATTGAGCTCTGGCAGAGTGAAGCCTGCTTGGGATTCTCTCTCTCCCTCTCTCTCTCTGTCCCTCCCTCCATCTCGCTCTCTCTCAAAATAAATAAAAAAACTTTAAAAACTAGCATTTTTTTTAATTTCAAAAATTTTTAAAGATGATTACTTTTAATTTGCTACCATAATTTAATTTATACTGTAGACTATAGAGTTTCTTTCTGATATTCCATTTAATTTTGAACCGTGCAGTCTACATGTACAGTGTAATGTGCACTATGGAACATTATATACAGTTATATTCTCATATTCCTGATTTCTCTAGTAAGGAAATAGAAATGTGTTCTACTAGGTACCTAGGAGTATTCCTCTTTCAGCTTCATAATTTCCCAAGATGGCCCTCTACTGACCATTATGGCCCAAGATGGCCCTCTACGGACCTCCTCCGAGGAGGAGTCATTAAGTTCACCTGGATAAACCTTTGCTAGTGTCTGGTGCCACAAAAACAAACCAAGGATTACTTAGGTAGGGATTATTTTTAAGGCAATGAAAGCATTCCAAGTGTCCTTCATTTGTTACTATGTGTTCCAGATATTGTCCATATGTGTTTCCAGATCTACTCCCCACTTTTCCCCACACTGCTGTCTGCCCTGGGATGATTTCTTGCATGACATATGTGAACAAATCCCCTGACTTCTAGCTTCAGGTTAAGGTAGAGCAATGGTGAGCCTAGGCAGAGATGGAAGAGGGAGAAGACAGCGAGATCAGGGTAATTATTAGGTGTTGCTCTGGCTCCCATGCTGAGGGGACGCCTGTCATGTCTCTTTCCTGAAGGTCACTGCTCCTCTCAAGGCTCTCCTCTGTATAGTATACTTTCCTTCTAGTTTCTAGGAACCATCATTTTGGTGTTCCCTGCCCCAGACAACTGTGTTATTTCTTGTAGTTCCCTTACACCAAACGACACCTTTCTAAGTGGTCCCTTTTTGAACACTTCTAGGATAATTCTAACTTTAATGTGCCCCATCTATTTTATATAAACACCCAGACAGACACAACCTGCAGTGGAAAGGTCTCTCTAAAAGCATGTAAATCACTTTGTGTGTACTAAAACCAGAGTATTTTCTGGTGTTAGGAAATGCAATAAATATAGTGGCAGGTTGGTAGGGGGAAATCCTCAGCTCTTTTGTCTACATCAATGGCATTTTAAATAAAGGTGGCTTTCACCATGTTCATACAACCTGGATGGTCTCTTAGTTATTGAAGCTCTTCTCATGGATAAGCATTTAAAGAACTCCAAGAGGGGATGTTGTCTCATCCATCTTTGTTACCTGCCATGGAAAGGCCTTTTCCTGCGAACATTATGATTATGTATGGGGTATTGCCTGATCAATATATTTCTATTTAAGGATGCCAGATACTTAAAGTGATGATCTTCCCGACTATACAGTGTTAGAAACCATTTAGAGCCCTTGTCCCATGTTAATAAAAAAGAATCATTTACAAATCAACTTAATTCAAAGTGCTGGTTAAAAGAAAAAAAAGATGCTGAATTAGTCAACTGGTATATGGCAGTCACACTACTTTCCTAAAAAGTAAAATCAAATTGTATTTCTAAACCCTGTTATTCACCTGGTACTACCAGCCTATTGCCATTTTGGAACTTTGTAGCTTCATACAGATGAATACAAAGACACACAGCAGGAAAACACAGAAAAAATTAGAATATGAAAAATGAAATAGCTATGTGCAGCATGGAGCTGTTTTTTTGTTTTGTTTTATTTTGTTTTATAGCTACTGGTGATTTTCTTCTTCTTTTTTTAATTTTTTTTTAAACCAAAGAAATTCTCTTGAGGGACATTTGTGGAAAAAGCCATGCATTTTGAGATACAAGTGAAATGATATATCCTTTAGACATAGGTCTTCCCATAATGTGCACAAGAGAAGCCTGTCTTCTTGCTGCGTTTAATACATTCTGTCCTCCTTAGGAAACTTCTGATGATAACAATTGGAGGCATTTGTGCTACTGCCTTAAATCTCACCATCTCTAGATTACTAAAAATAAATTGGATTAAGTTGTGAACAAATAGTATTTTTTGAAACTCTCTTCAGAATGGAGTATTGCTCTACAGTACTAAGAAAATAAAAGAGGGTTACTGGTATGTTTCTGTCTGTCTAGGAATCTGGTTTCAACCTGGAGTCCTTTATAATAAACCACTAGGGAAAACTCCTGGGAAAAAACATCTACGAGCTTAGGTTTAAAGAAACAATGTTTGGCCTTTGTTTTTTCCTTGTTGAGCTGCAAAATATCAAAGGACATTAAGGCGTTTTATGAAACTTGGTTTAAAATACTGGTGATAGATTTTTCTCTATTCTCCCCAGAATTCATTGAATAAATATAAGTGTCTAATTATAAAAAGAACTAGAACAAACAAAAGATAGGAAAATATTATGTACATATGAGTCAACAGTTTGAAATGGATTATTAATGAGGTAAATTCCGAACCATCTGGTTTTCCAATCTTGATTAAATTAGGGTGTAATCAGTATGACTGGATCAGCTGTGGAATATACAAACCAGTTACATATAAATGAGTCATGTATAATAATTGTCTACATATTTAAAATGAGAACTTTGTGTACTGAACCACTAGGAAATATACAGAACATAGATATCTATTCCCCTAGTTTTTCAATGCAAATTATCGTTAGGAATATTCCATCACTTAACGTTTATAGGAATCTGCTTTCTTTTTAAAATGATGAAGCACTTGTTCATACATTTTAAATTTCTATTCTTCACTCCATGAGAGACAAAGACAAAAAAAATGAGTTACATTGCTCTCATATAGCTTATACACCCTCCCCCCCCCCCACCCACCGCCCCAGGAAGAAAAGAGCCTCACATGGAATATCAGTGAACACTATAGAACAATTCCAAAACAAGTTCCAGGAATTTTGTAATGATTCATTCCCTACATAATTTTCAGAGTTTAATGATCATTCCTGCACAAAATTTGATAAAGTGTGTGTGCAGAGTTGCTGTTTTCAGTGAATAGTTTGAAGCTCTATAGGTATGGCTCTAGATAAAAGTTTACATTTTATTTATTCATCTTTAAATTTTAACGTCAGCACCTAGAAAGCGTGTGGCACGTTATTGGTGTTCGATCAATGTTGATTAAATGAAAAAATCAAGGAGTGTGAATCCCTCTCAGCTGAGAAGATGGCCTCCCATCCATCACAGCGCTCTGAGCTCTGCAGGCATCTGGAGTTACACTTCCCAGTTGCCATGGTTGCTTATGGCTTAAGCTCCAATATTGTTAACGCTTTCAGCATTAGTAGTAATAGTGTTTGTTTTACAGTCATTATCCATCTCCCTGTCAGAAGCCTCAGACATCTCATTGAAAGAGTGGGCGCTGCGAGGGCTGCCCAGAACCAGGCCGAGAAAGGATCTTTTGCCCAACATTATAAGGCTTCTGTCTATGCTCCAGGAAATGTGTTTCTGCTTTGTCTTTCCTGACACCACCCCCCCCCCCAACCCCCATCTAATTTAGCCTCTTGTTTAGCTTGTGTACATTTCTGGATTCCTGGAGCTGTGTCGAGGCTCGCTCTGGCTGTTTGATGTCCTGGAATCCTGCCTTTGGAATCTTCTCTTGTCCCCTGCTTGTGCTGTGCCACGTATTGAACCATTTCTGATTATTTCTTTTTCTTTACCTAATCTTAATGATTGACCATGTATTGACTATATGGAGCTATTTTTAGACTCTTCTATAGTCTATCTTTGGATTCTAAACATGCCTCAAGCAAGTCCTTAGGTGGGCCCAAACTACCTATACTCACACCAAAAAGACAAGTGTGAGGGCAAAGAAACAGACAAAAGGCTTCTAACTTAGTTTAGATGTAGGGACCTAGGTATCCTTCATGGAGCAGACCATTTCCTAAGAAATGACAGACCATAAGAATTCAGATTTAAGGAGTTCTTTGTAATTAATACAAGTGGTAAGCAGATAATAATGTAGTTTCTTTGGATCATATTAGGACCAGGAAAATGTGGCCTTCTAATTTTGTTTGTTTGTTTGTTTGTTTGTTTTCCATGGCTATCATCTACTCAATAGCAAAGTGATTCTCTATACATATTCATAACATAAAACTATATGTATAAATATGTTCCTGCTAATGACCCACAATACAAATATTTTATATTATTTTTAAATACATCTTTTTTTTTTGTTTGGGGGAGTTTGTGTGTCCCCTACCTTCACAATCGTCTCAGATATGATATGGGTTGTAGGGGAAAAAGACCCGCATCATGATCGTCAGCAGCATATAAGGGAAACCCAGAGAGAACAACACAATGTTCCTTTGAGAAATGCTGTATCTGCAAAGCTGTTGATAGCATGGAAGAGAATATTATGCACGAAAATATGAACAATGGCTATGTAAGACAGTGAATAAGAAGAGGCAGAGTTGGAATGAAAACATGTTTTGGGTGCTGCTTACTCAATTGTATATTTATGTTTCCTTTCTATGCATAATCAATAATGATGCTTGATTTAAAAGACTAAGTCTAAACAAGTCTAAAAGAGTTCTTTAAAATAAAGTAAAACTTATAACTAAAGGAGCATTTGTCATTATTTAATTGGAATCTTTTTTTAATGTTATATGAAATAATGGTACCTGTTAATATTGATAAAACTTAGATTAAATGGAGTAAGGTAATTATGTAATCATGAATTAACCTGCTTGTGCGCTGCCCATCTTAGTCTGAAGTCCCAGGAAAAGACTCCGTAGTGGAAGTTTGTATTTAGGAAGTTTATTAAGGCGTCCCCTGAGATCAAATGAGGGAGAGTGAAAAATGTCAGATCATTCAGGAAAGTTAAACTGGGATGGGGCAACAAGACAAAGGCATTGGCCATGCAAGTGGCTGTCTCTACAGAACATCTGGCAGCCCTTCAAAAAATGGTGTGCCCTGAGTGAGGAGGCCTTAGCCTTCTATACTCAGATCAGGTCATTGAATGTGAGCTGCCCTGGGGCAGGTGAACCATGTGTGATGTGCCTCTCTTAGGCTGTGAATAATTCTCAGAGAAGGACTCACCTAAGACCCATTCAATGGGAGTTTCTCTGGCCTACAGAGAACTTCAGGGTGACATGCTTTATAACCACTACAATGTACCTCTTGCCCAACTTGGATCCAGTTGCTTCATGGGAAAGTTCTGGAAAAAGCTCCTCTAAGTTTTCAATCATTTCCCTATGGAAACTAAAAATAGGAAAAACCTTAGGGGAAACTACACTCTGCTTTTGCAGGTTGTTTCAAGGACACCACTGATACTAATGGCCACCTTACTCTGTTATCCTTTACAGCTACCCCTTCCACAAGCTAGCTCCTCTGCTGGGCTAGGTGACCTACCTGCTGGATGACTTCAGTCACTATCTCTGTGAAGTCTGAATTTCTATTGACCATAACATTCCCAGGCCATGAATGCTGCATTTTCCTCTTTATCGTTTAAAATTGGGCAAGGGTAGATCAAGAACAACCTTAATAGATCACAAGGATCTGAAACATATTCTTGTTTGCCTCCACTATGGAACAGCAGACCTCCCTTCTTGATGATCAGGGACAATTCTGCCTGGAAGGTGGTTCTCCTCTTATCAGCTGCACTCATGGTGTGAGGATCCAGAAATGACTGGATTAGGACTCTTGCTCAGTTTCCTTGTGAAAGCATTGTCTCTCTCACAACAGATCTCTAAATCTGAAGATTTAGGCCTCTAGATCTGATTTGCCCAGAGTTGTTCAGATAAGATGCAACTTTCTACAAGTGGACCACTGGGAGTGATGGTGAGCATCATCATCACCTCTGCCTCTACCCCTTGGTTCCTGGAACCATGTATTCTACCTACTGGGAATACCTTATAATTATGATTGATTGATTTAGGATATATATATATATATATATATATATATATATATATATATATATACACACATATACACACACACACACACACACACAGACACACACATATGAAATAATGCATATTTACAAATATATTTATTATATATATTTGTATACATATACATTTATATATGCATATGTATAAATATATGTATACATACAAATACATTTTGTAATGTATACAAATATATGTATATGCATGTAATGTAATAATATAATGTACAAATTATAATTATATAATTTATAAATACATACATAATTTATAAATGTAAATATTTATTAAAATAGACATTTATCCCTCTCCATGTAGGATGTCTTCTCATCTTTGCCAAGTATCATCTAACCTGGAGCCCAGCTTATACCTTAATGAGGTCATCCCACATCTCAACATACTATAAGGCCTGCAGCTTCTGAAAGGTAGGTTATACGAAGGATCATTGGCCCCCATGTCGTACCTCTGTGTCTTTAAAGTGGGCTCCTTAGCTCAGTCAGATGTGATGGAAGATCCTATGTTTGTGTGTCTGACACTGACATGGATAGTGGTGCTGGCAGACGCACAAAGAGAAATATTATTTCCAGGTTGGAAGGAGTATAATTGGATCTACTTGCCACCAAGTGGCTTATTGATCTTGAGGAAAAATATCATATGAAGTTGTCATCTTTGCTCTTTGTTGGTGGCAGGATAAACAGTATACACTTGCTATAAACTTGCAGGGCTGTCTTCTTGAGGATCTAGCCTATTCTTTCTCCAGTGGGTTCTAGGTCTAAAAACTGGCTTAAATTCAGAAGGTGTGACGTTTTATTGGGATTGCTATGTCAGTTTTCTGATCATCCAATCCTTATTTATTTTGACTGTATGGATTGACTAATGTCCTTATTTTGTGCCTATCAGCCTTGCCCCTATATTCTGTTTACTATTTACATAGCTAGCAATCTGTGAATCAAGCTTTCCTAGCTGCCAGGCCTAACCTTGCTGCCCATTTTGATATTCATTCCCTTTTTTTCACACACTTGGTTCTATTATGTTAGAGTCCTACCATCAACATTGCAAATTCAACAAACTCGGTTCCATTACAGTTTCCCCTACCATTAGCCTGACCTACAAGAGTACAACCATTCTTGATCTTCACTAAGGTACCCACAATGCAACTCCCACTAGCATATGTTTTATCACTTTATGAAATGGGATGTCATCTAGGCTCCTCTGGAAGCATAATCAGTTGCTGGGTTTTCTGGCCTCACAAAGTATAGTGATTTGAGCATCCATTCTTACTTTTATTAGCCTTTCTGACCCCTTTTCTATTGTCTACCAAAGTAGCCAGTGATATATCTGCTATACTTAATATGGTACATTGCTTTCTCCAAGATTATAACAGGCAGGTTAGCAGTATTAGCTCCCCAAGATATTAAATCCTGGGTATAAATCCTTATATTGGAAGAACACTCTCAAATTAATAAGCTTTTCATTTTCTACCCCTATTTTCCATCCACCTTACTACAGCTGCATTGGGATCTAATATTATATAGACTTTCAGAGCTCCTTCCAGTATGTGTGGACTAGGTTCTGCAGCTCCTTTGGGATATAGACCCTTTTTTCCCTCAGAAGGCTTGGCACTTCCTTAATTGAATTATGTTGTAATGTGCCCAAAGTTAGCAGTCAAATAGAGATCAGAAGAGGAAGTGAGGTTAGATCCTATTGTCTTTACATTATCTCTAATTGAGGCAGGAATTCTGGCCTCTAAGAGAAAAGAGTGACTTACTTTTGCATACCTAATAGGTTTAGGGAGATGCAAAGTTTCAAGATTTCCAAGAATACTAAGTCAGGTGTTCATACCCTCAAGTCTCAGTGTCCCACTTCTTCTCAATCAGAACCATGACCTTGGTGAAACACTCTGGCTAGGGTTGAGAATTCATCTTTTTTTCTGGAGCTCTGCTATTCCTATGATCTTCCTCTAAATGTGGGAGATAAGTATCTCTTTTTATGCTGCCAAAGAGTCACTTTGACTTTTAGCCAGTATTGCTAAAGCATCTATAATTGATGATTAATCACCCTCAGCCTTTCATTTTCTTCCTCCAAAGCATCAATGGCACTCAACATAGCTGTCTGATTCCATTGTCCTTATAATTAGAATGTCCTAAACCTATTGAAGGCCTGAGATATCGCATCCACCAGTACAGTGCATTGCCCTGATGTCTTATAATCAATTTTCCGCCAATAAATGTTTTAACAACTGTACTGCTACAGCATGCCAGGTGTTATTAGGGCTCTACCTACTACCAGTGATGAGGTCCTTATTGTCTGCCAGTCTCAAAATATTCTTAGAGACTGATTCATCAGATAATTCTTGGCACTGAATGTATTAGTTCAGGTTCCCTGGAAACAGACTTTGCAACAGAGACATGCATGCAGGTAGGATTGGGCAGAGGGAGGAGGTGAACTGATATGGTCACAGAGGGCTTAGTTGGTCCATGGGAAGTTGGGGTGTTTAGATTGACCTACCTTGAGGCAAGTCCACCACTGCCCTACCACATCCATATTTGTTTCCAAGAACAATCCTAGTTTTCTAGTACCAGTCTTTGGATATGGACTTCCCTGGAGAAAGGGGCATGACTAGATGATTGGGTTCTCTCAGCCTGAGAGTTATGCCTCTAGAGGTGCTCAGCCGAGAGCTGTCAGCCACTAAATGGGGCAGCTGGGTGATACACTGCTCAATCCACTCAACTACCTATGACATTTCATTTCCATCTGCCTTCTCCTTGGTGTTTGCCTAGATTGCTATTTCAGTGTTGTCCTTAGTATTACTCTCTTGCTCCCAAGTGGCTCTCCATTTTGCCCATTGCAATAATCACCCAGCTGCAATGACTCACATACCCACTCCCTCTTCTCTTGCTCCTGGATGGCAGAGTACTGTTGCAGCAGATGTAAAACTATGCAGACCTGTCCTGGTACAAATTCATGCTGTGCAACTGCAGTTACATTTTCACAATTATAAGCACAAACATATGAAATCACCTCAGGCAATGCTTTGACAGCTCCCTAGGGTATTGCTCAATTCTGAAGAACACTATGAAATAGCTTAAAAAAAATATGCTTGACTACCCAGTAGCAGAATACACAGACAGAACTAAGCCAGGCCTCAAGCAAAGTAAATTCCTTCTCCAACTGCTTGACAATGTTATGAAATGATAATGAAAGCTATGCATAACTAACAACTTAAAATTCATACCTACTGAAATATTTCTCAGTGTAAAAAATAGTGTTAAATTCATTGTGTAAAACTACAGTAACAAAGAAAAGTCATCTTTAAATTCTTGTTTCCCTTTCACCTTGGAAATTACTTCAGAAGAGAATGTGAGCAGGTATAATTTCAGTCAGAAATACTATTGAGCACCTACTATGTGCCAGGTACTAATCTAGGAATAGAGATGTGCCGGTAAGAAAACTCCCAAATCTTGCTGAAATTGCAGTATTTTCCTCTTGTCTTCAGTTATTTCCTTCTCTCCCCCATCTCCTCACCTCCCTGCTTCCCCTTCCTCTGTCATTGCTGCATTGTCCAACTGGCCCAAACCTAGTTCAGCTCAAGCATAGTCTTCTCTTCTCTTCCTCTTCCTCCTGTAGCCACTTCACCTTTTCCATATTTCTTCTTTCTCTTTCCCTTTCTTTTTTACCACCTCTTGTTTACACTAGTTTTTAAATTCCTCAATGACCAGAACAATCATATTATTCTGTGTATCTCAAGCATATTGCACAGTGAATTTTGACTTATGTGTTTTTAATATATGAAAGACTTTGTATATGTTGATAACCTATGAGGACAAAAATGTGAACTGATGTTCCAATAATTACAGCTAGGTATCAGTTTTTGTTTGGTAATTATTTCTCAAAAAGTAAGAAAATTCAGGGGCACTTGAGCAGCTCATTCAGTTCAGTGTCTGACTCTTGGTTTTGGCTCAGATCATGATCTCTCAGTTCATGAGTTTGAGCCCTGCTTCATGCTCTGTGCTGACAATAGAAAATACATTTTATTTCACTTGCCACTTTCAGTAAATTGGTAATGATTTTCCAGAGTACCAACTTGAGAAGAACCTCAGCTGTGCCCAGCCTCAGAGGGAAGGATTATCATGACTCATTATCTCAGCCTGCTGTGAGCTCCTGAGAAGGGATATTACCATTTCTATCTCCCTTCCCCACCCCTCATTCTCCCTCTTTCTCTCTCTCTCTTTTCCTCTCTCCCTTTCTCTGCTTTCCTCCCCGTCTTCCTTTTCCTCTTTCTTACTCATTTACTTTTTAGGATTTGTATTATTATTATTACAGTAGTAAAAAAATAAAAACCCACAACGTTTAGATGATGCAGATTTCCTAATTTCAAAGAACTCAACTGAGAAAAAAAAATTTTCCTGGTAGAAAGTTTTAAAAGAAGTGTGTATTGTACATCTTTCTTTAATAGATGTAAAATAATGCAGCCACAATTAACTGTAATTTTCTAGAATACACGGACATTTTCATCAATTGACTTTCCTTGGTCTTCTTTTCTCTTATATATTTTCCCTTGGCTTTATTTCAGTAGCCGCCCCTCCCACCCCACAGCCATGCTCTAAACTTTATCATCACTAAAAGCATCTATATCCACCAATTTTGAGCTCTGAGAATCTCAGGCCACAGCCTCCCATCCCCCCACCTCTCTCGCTTTTACATTTTTCTAAACTGCTGGTTTGAGTTCTTCTCTTTTCCAAAAGTCTGCCACTCTCTACTGACTTTATTTTCTTCCTAGTCCACCTAGAAACTGTAACTTCACACTCTGGTCCTTGTCCTCACATTATCTTTGCACATCCTCTCCATTAAAAATGAATGAGCACTTAGTAAATATATTCCAGCGAGTTGAAAGCAATTTCATTCATACCCTTTCTTTTCCATTTCACATATAACATGATACCAAAGAAACAATCAATGGCAAAAGACAAGTAGATAGAAAATGTTTGTAGATTAAAGAAAAAGAAAAATTATGTACGGTTTTAATGAAATCTTGCATGGCATTAATTAACACTACCACCACTCTGTTTTTATTATCATAGCTCAGGTCTTCTTAAACGTGGAGTGTTTTTCGTATTCAACAGTGCCCAGATCTATCTTTTTTTTATCTTAATATTTGTCTATCAATATTTCTCAATCTGTTGTCAAGATGATGAAAGATATAGCACAGGTTGATGATCAGTGTAGCTGATAACATTCATTTGAACTCTAAACATGATAGTTTAGAAACAGATATGATACTCATTCTACAAATTCCCAAGTGCTAGACATTTAACTTCAGTTTTGTAAAATTGAACTAAAATTTCTAAAATTTCATGATCAAGCCCTCATTTTGTTGGTCATGAAAACTTGAGTTCAGGCAAGAATTTCTCCCCACTTTCCTTTTCTTTTAGACCGTAATGAGAGCCTCACATAATGTAGCAGTCACTGGGGAGGGGTTGGGAATTCCTACCATTGGACCTTTTATGTTTTCCATCATTGAACATCATTTCACCCAGTTCTAAGTGCTGCTTTACACAGTATTTCTCAAGTGCCACATTCCCCTCTGTTGAAAAATGCAAGATCTTTTCAGGATTCTCTCTCTTTGTTGTCCTACCTTCTTGGATAACAAAAGAAAAATATAGTGTTCCAAATCCACTTGGGAGCTGAAGGAAAGAGTGAAGTTGTATAAAGCTCTTCATTACCTTCATGTTAATCTTGCCCACAGTATTATACATTTCATGGCTATTTGCAGAACATTGGAATTTGAATGACTTCTATGACAAGATTTCTCAACCCTTGCCCTATTGACACTTTGGCTAGATAATTCTTTGTGGTCTTTTGTCCTGTAAGGAGACAGTAGCCCTGGCTTGTACCCACTAGAATCTTCCCATCCCATCTACCATTACTACTATGGGTCGTTACAATTAGAAAGTCTTTAGTCATTGGCAGTCACCCCAGTTGGGAACCACTGCATTCTAAGTATGTATTTGACTCACCTGCCTCCATTTATTTTCTGCTGTTCCTGACAATAACAGAAATCTCTGGAACCTCATCAACAACCTTGGTTCTTCTCTGCAAATTAAGAGTACAAATCTTCTCTCATCCTTGACTCACAAATTTATCCTTTACCCCACTCTGTATTTGGCTTGATAGAGCCTGAAGTTCACAGGAAGTAGACCCTCACATCTGATACATATACTCTTATCTAACTTTTCAATTCAGTTTCTTCTTCTTTCCTTCTCTTTTCCTCCCCCTCTCTTCCCTTCCTCCTTTTCCCTTCCATTCTTTTCCCCTCACATTCTTTTCTCTTTCTTTCTCTTTCTCCCATCCTATTCCATTCCCTTTCCTTCTCTCTTTGTCCTCTCTCTTCTTTTTATATATCAAATCATGTTCTCAATGTTTCACTTTATGTGTTCATGTTGGGTTTGAATATCAAAGGTCAAGAATTTTCCTCTTCTGTTTCCCCAGGAGAAATGAACACTATGGTTCAAACTGCCCAATAATGGACAGAAGTAAAGAAGCATAGAATTCCAGTGAAGAAAGTATCCCTTACTGTCTCAAAACGTAATACCTCTACTGCCTTATGCAGCTTAATCGCCAGCAGGTCTGACATAGTTCAAGTTCTGATTTTATTTAAAATCTGAGAAACATCTGAGTACACAGAGATCAATTTCAACGCATGCATATAGCATGGTATTACATGGCAATTGAAAGTGGGGGTTACTAGCCTGAAAATCACTTCTATCATTCTGGGAGTAATCATACTGCTTTCCCATGGACATTTATCAGTGTTCCTTAACTATGTTGCCAGGGAGATAACTAAAAATGAACATTAAAAAAATGTTAATCCAAAATTCGTATGTGTATGTACATACATACAATGGTATCAATTCCCTTCTTTCTCTAGTTTGAGAAACACATATACATATGTTATTTTGTTTACCCTGCTGAATAACAAACCACCTCAAAACTTAATAGCTGAATACAAGAACCACCTTTTTATCCCTCATGGTTTTGTAGGGTGATGGATTTGGCCCATGTAATTTTGTGATGGAAGTGATGTCAGTTGAGCTGTATCTATCTGGAAGATCAACAGGACTAGGCCATCCAAAATAGTTCACTCATATGGCTCCTATGGCTGTTGGCTTGAAGCTCATCTAGAGCTGTTGAAAATAGTGCTTTGGTTATGCTCCATGTGGCCTCTTCATTTGGCTTGGGCTACTCAGAACATGGAGACTAGTTTTGGAGAGATTACAGGAAGTAGAAGCTGCCAGTCCTTTTGAGGCCTGGGCTTGGGAGTTCCAGAACATTACTTTCATTGCTTTTATTAATCAAATCCATTCAAGGATTCTAAGAGAGGATGAATTTCTGGGGCATCTTTGAAGGCTGGCAACTATGTATTTTAATTGCACCTGTGTTGAAGAGTGGTGGTATTTGTTAAAAATTAAGCTCTGTAACAGTTTATTTTTTATTATTTTTTAACATTTTTTAAACAAATGCATATTTTTTAAAAAGTCATGCAGCATCGCTTAAGTATGAAGTTCTTCACATTTATGCCTATTTATGACAATGTAAATATTTGGAGTTAGATATGATGACATGATTTCTGATTACAAGTTAAGATTTGTAATGTTTCTTATACTCTGGGGGATACTGATTCATTTATAATGGAAGTATGGTCTCCCTCTGCTTTCCTCTAATTCAAAATATATTTGGGTTGTTTTCACCTGTAAGGTATCATAAATAAATTCTCAGACATTGCTGTTAGGAGTGTAATTTTACCAAACAACCCAGGAAAAATGGTTGGCAATATCTACCATCACTAAACATACAAATGTCCTATTACCCAGAATTCCACTCCTGGATATATACCCAACAGAAGTGGGATAATTTTTTTTTTCACCTTCATAATTTTAAACCATTCAAAAACAAGTCAAAGTTTAACTTTTTGTTTATGAGCTATGGACTTAAGATAATCTTAGTTAAAAAAAATCTAAAAATGTTTTTAGAAAGGGTGTATCAAATGCTTGTATCATTTTATGTTCTGTTCTTCTCTTTGGGAGATTAATACTTTTTTGTGTGTTACATATAATATAGCTCTGCTTTGTATTAAAAGGGAAAAATAGAGATTTAGTCATGACAATGTCAATAACTGAAGGTAATTGTAATTGTAAGTTACTTGCAAGCTCACAAATTAGCCTTCTACAGTTTCACGGATGCTGGCAGAGGTCAAAGACTCCTGGGTCAGAGACAAAGAGAGTTTATTACTAATGGCACAATGAGCATCCTGAGTTTTATGTTTGCATTTGTTCCCCTTGACCTCCAAGTCCCATGTATGACTTGAAGGGGCCCAGGTGGATGTTGTGCATACAGTAGGTTTACATCATACCCGAATAACCCTGACCTTAGGAAACCCAAATCTTAAAATGGATTTGAAGAAAAACTGCCTAATCTTGGCTCAAGGACAGACATCCAGGAGATGTCATCATCTTTAGTATTCTGCACAGTCAACAACCTTGCCATCTACTCCAAAGTGGGATTATATAAACAACCCTAAAAGAAAAGCCCAAACAATGGCTGTCAGTGCCTCCGCTGGCCAGATATACAGAAACAAAAGAGACCCATGGGAAATTATGTACCAACAGATAGAAGATTAATTATTTACCTTTTCTTTGTCCTAAAATTATTGAAAACCTTGATTAATAACTATTTTTATATAGTTATAGCTCCATTTTATAAGACCCTATAGAAAAATTTGTTGTCAATTCATTTTTACTAAATTTTATTGGATTATTTATTTATGGGGTAAGCCCATCGATTAATAACCTTTAAAGTTATATGCAGAATTGACATGGTACTTTTGAAGTATATGGAAGTAGTATCCTGAAATGAGCTGTGCTAATCACAGCAAAATATTGAATATAATTTCAGGCTCATAAACAAGAGCATAAATATTTTTATTAGTTTGACTTGGAGTATTCTGGAATGTATTAAAACAGGTGGAAAACCACTAAATATGGAATCAGTTTTATATACCCTCTCTACCACTAAAGAAGTGGTTTTGCCTTAGGCATATTAGTTTTCTACTCCTTATATTTTATTTTGCAAAATAGAAAGACCAAGGTAGAATAAGGATCCTATATATAGGCTTTGGAGTAAGTTGCCAAGGATAGAATTTGATTTAGTCACAACTGCTTACAATTTGGTTTGGATAAGCTTCTTAGCCTCATTTTTGCATTATTTTTAATCTTGTTAAAATTCTTCAATGTCTCTAAAAAATATGTCCTTAATAAGTATCAGTTTGCTGTTATTTGAAATGTGTATTACAGATCTGCAAGATTTACTGTATGTTTTAAATGAGTTAAAGTATGGGAAAGATGGAGAGTATTTTAGATTACAGAGCAAATGTGCAATACAAGTGGATGAATTTATCTTTCTGAATTAACAGCTAATCAGAACTATATAAGTAATAAAATAAAAGTAAATAACCAAGTAGAATCTGTTTTGGTGATTTTCATATTGTCATACTGTCTTGTATATTTGGGCAATCTTGAACTAGAAGAGCGAGTGGTATGAATTCACAGCTAGCAATCTCCATTCTAAAAAATCTGAACCAACTCATAAAGCATTTAAAATGAATTTCAAGAAATTATTATACAATATTAGTGTATAATTTATGTATTTAAAATTGAAAATGACATGTAATGACATTGTTCTATTGCTCTAGTTTAGTCTGAAAGGCTTCAGTATAGAGTCCAATGTGAACGTAAAGTGCTGGCTTTAATCTACCTATCTCAGGGAGGCAATTTAAGACACCCAGAAACACACACTCTAAGAATTGTTACTTGTTACTTAAACAATTGCGATTCAGAATACATGCTTTTATTTAGTTTCTGCTCCTTTCTGGAAAAAGGTTAGGGAGAGTGAGGGAGAGGGGATGATAGAAGAGAAGCAGAGTCAGGACTGCGGAAGGGACCGCCCTACCTCTTCTCTTTTGCTTTGTTTTAATTAATACTTTAGGAAGCTAGGACTGGGGCAGTAGCAGCAGCCTAGAACAAAGCAGGGAAATGGGATAGGAAATGAATTTAGGAAGGGGAGAATCACTGGGGACAGCCAAAAAGAGCCTAAAAGAGGGAAGCGGAAGGTTTTGCCCTACAGCATCCAAGGTCCAAGTGCCTAAGATTGAAGATCCTTATTTATCAAAAAGAAAAAAAGCTGAAGCAAGTCCCACAGCTTTGAGAGAATGATCTGTGGAAGAAGAAAATTTGCCCTCTTTCCATCAATCCTTTTATAAACTTTTTTTTCCCCTTCCAGTGAAGTAAAAAGAAAAACAGAAAGAATGAAAGCCATAAAGGTGTCACGGCAGCATGAAGAGGATGATGGCATAGACTTTCCACTAGACTGTTCCTTGCCAGGCTGATGCAAGAGCAGATGGGGGACCCTTATCAGAGAACTCTTTTAGTCTCCTAGGATTGGCTGCGGGAGCACTAACCCAGAATTTATCCCTAAAAGCAAGAAAAATACTTTACTGTATCCACACATCTTCCTGTGCTAGAGGGTGGTAATTGGTTTATCAAAAATTCACTGTGTTCTTCTCTGACATGCTAAATAAGGATATTAAAGTTTCAAATCAGTTCACAATTTTCTGCCTGAGGGCTGACATTGATGTAGCTAGCTAGCTCTGTGGAGTTAGCAATGGTATCAACAACTTCGTGCTTGTTCTAGGAATCACTGTCTTCCTATCTAGCTAGATGCAACTGATCCCGAGGGTTCCACTGTCTCCTAAGCTGCTTCCATGAGCATCAAGTTTAGCTCATCCCTCAGTAATCTGCCACCTCACTAAGACTGGTAAAAGTAACTGTCTTGTAAGGTATGCCTTTCCTAGTTTGCCAACCCACTGATGTGAAACAAAACACAGGTAACCAGCTAGCAAGATTATAACTATTTTCCTCTTTTGTGGCTTCAGAAGACCGACACTCGGAAATTGGGCAGTGCTAACACAGAGTGTTTTTTAATTTAACTTAATTTAATTTAATTTAATTTTATTTTATTTTATTTATTTATTAATTTATTTTATTTTTTAAGCTTTTCCCCTACCTCCCTGGATCTGAACCATAATTTTATTGGATTGCAACTTCTTAGTGGATGTTGTGCACAAAAAGCCTGAAGAGATGAAAATTTAGGCAAATCTTACAACTTAATCTTTTCTCAAGCAAAATGATAGTCAACATTATTATCATGATTGCTGGGTTGACAGCAAGACTGTATCAGCATAAGAAGTATTAGAGGGGTGCCCGGGTGGCTCTGTCGGTTAAGTGCCTGACTTCGGCTCAGATAATGATCTCACTGAATTGGAGCCCTGCATAGGGTTCTGTGTTGACAGCTCAGAGCCTGGAGCCTGCTTCAGATTCTGAGTCTCCTTCTCTTTCTTCCTCTCCCCTGCTCATGCTCTGTCTTTGTCTCTCTCTTAAAAATAAAGATTTTTTTAAAAATTAGTGTTAGAAATACTTCAACTTTGCTGTTCTCCATATATGAATTGGCTCTAAAAATTGCTCAAGAACATTTTCCCTCATATAAACAAAAATATAACAATCTTTAGCGTTTGCTTTTTTTTTTTTTTTTTTTTTTTTTTTTTTGCCTCTAATGGATAATTCTGTAATGAGATTTCAACTAAAAGTTAGCTGGCTTTTGCTACTAAAATACCCTTGGCCTATGCCTTGAATCATGTGCTTAGGAGTGCCTGCCACTTTGCTGAGCTCACAAGAATACATTGTGTGGCAGTTTTTGCCTGCTTGCTGGTGCAGAATTTATTCTGAGGTTTGCTCTCATCTGGTACTCCACTTAGAGAGATTGTGGGGGAGGCGAATTAGAGCGCTCATGTCTAATTTCTGAAGCCTGTGAATATGTCCCCAAATCAATATTGTAAGTGGCCAGATTGACTTAGTTTAGTTCACAAAAGCTGAGAGTCATGAAGAAAAGATAACGTACTGATGGACCTAATTGTCTGTCTGACAATGTACCTCTCAACAATGGAGAATACTTTATTGAATTAACCATATTGCAAGAATTTGACTTGATGCTTCTAAACACGAGAACATTTTTCTTCTTTTCTTTGTTTCCCCAAAAGTGGAAATTACAAATGATTCTCAGGAAGAAGAATCATATTATCTATTTTCACATAGAATGGTATTATATTCCAGACAGAATTATAATCTAGTCATTTGTACTGAGGAAAAAAAAAACATCCAGGAGACTATGATATGAATGATGAGATCAGTATCTTCTCTACACAGAAGAGAGCTCCCTGGTCAGAAAAAATTATAATCAAAGGCTAAAAATAGAGATAGAACAACAGAAGTTAACGGGCTAAACCAATACAGGCAATGTTTATACCATAACACACATAAGAGCCAAAGAATTCATATTTTCAGTCCAGGGTACCTGTCTTAAAAATACGTGAATGAGCACATGGAAATCTGTGGAAATTGGATAACCCTTTTCAATGAGACCATGTAACCAACTTCTGGCATAATATTCCCCTAAACAGGGTCAGTATCAATGATTAGATTTTTGATAATTATAGTCACTCTGAAGTACAATAATCACTTCAAATTATAATCCCAGATAGTTGTTCCATACAGCCTGATTGGTATACTAGGAATTTGTAAATGTCTAAGGGAGGCACTTGGGCTATATTGTTGTCTTATTCCCATCATTTGCTTAAAACTGAATAAATACGTTTGATCAGTTTAAGTTTTAAAAACTAGTTTAGTTGTAGTTTTCATGGTCTCTGGGTTCTGTTCTACACAACTAAGAGCAATAGCGCACAAGTGAGTGGTCAATTTATATCCTTCTGATTCAGGCTTGGTTTCTTCACTCTTATTTTTCAGTCTATCTTCTTTTCTTCGTATGGTTTCCCCAGTAACCGTTTGAAGATAAGGTAGGAATGTACTAATTGGCATGAAATATCATATAATTTATGGGATACAAAGGAGGAAGAAGAAACATATTGACATTATTTCCCTTTCTGTGATTCTTCTGGAAACAATGACAGTAGAATTGAACTATTCTTATAATTTTCATGTATGGCTTATTTTAAATACTTTTACCATTTTGGTCATTTAGTAAATATATATTTTCACAAACCAGTTCCAGAATGATTTGACCATGTCTGGAGCTATAAAATCAGGGAAGTGCTCTCATTTTGATTCTCTTAGAATGCCACACACAGCTCAGAGTTTACCACTGTCTTGCTTCCGTCCTCATGCTGCCAAGAATGCGTTTAATGTTTTATTAAAGTGTAGGATTCTTCTGATTGTTAAACCTGCATTACGGTAGAGTCTGAGACCAAAATTTCCTGACAGGCCTCCTACAGAGTATGTCACAAATGATGGCAGACACAGTAATGTTCATAGCAATATGGCAGCTGCCAGGGGGAAGCAAATGATAAGCTCTAAAAATGCCAATTTTAACTTAAAAAGAAATCTATAATTCTCACAAGGTAAGAACTCTGCCTCGCCACAGAATTTTCAGAACAATATGCTGAGGAATATGGATTCATGTGCCCTTGAAACTGACTCTGAACAAGTCTGTTTTAGAAACAAAGATCATTTAAAACCCTCTTTTGTTTTGGCCTCTAAGTTCTAATCAGACAGAAAGTGGCACATTTTGGAGAAGTGGTTTGCTTTTGAGCCAATTACCAATATCAATCCTGTGGGGAACTGACCTTTGCAAAGAAATTTTCAAACAACTCATAAAGGTGTCTCAATGGTAATCCCCTGCCAGACAGAACCTTAGTAGAGTACAGGATGTTTAGAATTTTCATGTCTCACATAAAAGAATATCATAATGCTATGGATGACTCTGTCAACTGGGGTTCATTAATTCTGATCACAACTATATTTTAAAATCCTTAAAGCCCAAAGTGACTACAAAAAATGTAACCAGTTTCATAGATAAATCTCCCCATGTTTCATGAAGTATAAAGTATTTTGCCCAAATGTTTTAAATTGTGTATCTTTTCTATGTGCCTATCATTTTAATGAATGTTTCATATTTGTCATTTTGTAGTCTTTCAAAGGGACTATACAAACCAGTTTTTAAACATATATGTATGTGCATTTTCTTTAGAAAATGTTCTTAGATATAATTAGGTTTGCTAATGGATCTGCAATGGCCAAAATTGAATAAACACTCCAGGAAAATATTCCTTTTGTACTTAAATACAATTGGTATTTCTGCTGTTGATATTCAATAAAAGTCCTTCCTTCTGATTTTATTTTTATATAATAGTATAATGCGATCATGCTTAACAATATAGTGCCTGGAATCTGATTGTCTGGCTTTGAACTCTGTTTCATCACTTACATCTGTGCAACTTGGACCGAATTACTCACATTTTCAGATCCACAGTTTTCTCATCCATAAGCTGAAGGTAATAGTGATATGTCTTTATATGTGATATTTTTGAGGATTAGACGAAGTGATGTGTGTAAAGAACTTAGCTCAATTCCTGGCATATAGCAGACGTTGACTATTTAAAGAGTCTGGGGATGAAATTTTACTGAAATATATGCTAGAATTGTAAAATGAAAAAATTAGATTTATCATATTTCTATTACTGTCATTTTTTTTTCCTTTAGCATTCTATCTTTGTAAGTTTCCAGTGACCTTTACCACTAAGGTATCTACCACTCATCCCCATAACACCACTGGGGACTTCACCAACACCCAGAATTGCATTGTTATGTAGTCATAAATTCAGCCACTTTACTGCCCGACTTCACCTTAAATTCTTTCCAGCCACCTCACTCATTTATTCCACTGTAACTGCTCCTCAAACTCGTAGGACAATCAGCCTTTCTACTCCTTCTCTACATTTCTTTTTCTTTTTCTTTTTTTCTTTTTTTTTCATTTCTGACTGTCAACTTTATTGCACTTCTGTTTTACATGTGAGCATAAACCATAAACAACTTACATTAGACTTTCTTTTTTTTAAATTTTTTAAAGTTTATTGATTTATTTTGAGAGAGAGACAGAGAGAGTGAACAGGGGAGGGGAAGAGAGAGAGGGAGAGAAAAATCCCAAGCAGACTGTGTTGTCAGCACAGAGCCTGGTGCAGGACTGGAACTCACAAAACATGAGATCATGACCTGAGCTGAAACCAAGAACTGGATGCTTAACCAACTGAGCCACTCAGGTGCCCTATGATGAACTTTTTAAATGCTGCTATAGAAAAATGAATAAACAAACAACAATTTGCAAATGGGTCAAAAAGTTAATAAAAACTGCCAGAAAGAACATTTTATTGAAACTGTTTTATTTGTTTAAATGTTTAGATTTTATTATTCTTTTTGTTTTTAGAGAGAGAGCACATGAATGGAGGAGAGGGACAGAAGGAGAGAGAGAGAATCTTAAGCAGGCTCCAAGCTCAGCTGGACCCTGAGATCATGATCTGAGCCAAAATCAAGAGTTCGACGCTCAACCAACTGAGCCACCCAGGTGGCCCCTAAATACTGTTTTAAAAATTTTGTGTAATATTAGACTACTCACACAACTTCATTTCTTTTTTGTTGTTCTTCTTTAAATGAGACATTGTGGGGTGCCTGGGTGGCTCAGTCAGCTAAGTGTCCAACTTTTGGTTTCGGCTCAGGTCCTGATCTCATCATGGTTGTGAGTTTGAGCCCTGCATCTGGCTCTGCACTGATGGTATGGAGCCTGCTTGGGATTCTTTCTCCTCTTTCTGCCCCTCCTCAGCTCACTCTCTCTCTCAAAATAAATAAATATTTAAGAACATTTTTTTTTTAACGGAGACCTTGTGTTTTAACTACTTTGTTTTCTTTTATTCCAGTTTTATTTTAGAATGATTACTGGTTGAATGGAATAATTAATTCATGCACGAGTGCATTTGGGATGCAGCGTAGTAATTTGGACCACCTAAACAGTGATCAAGTTTCATAGAAACCTGATATTTTTCATTTTGTCATTAAAAAAAAAATTAGTGTTTATTTTCTTTTGAGAGAGAGACAGAGAGAGAACATGAGGGGGAGGGGCAGGAAGAGCAACACGCACAGAATCCGAAGCAGGCTGCAGGCTCTGAGTTGTCAGCACAGAGCCCAATGTGGGACTCGAACTCACCAACTGTGAGATCATGACCTGAGCCAAATTCGGACACTCAATCGACTGAACCACCCAGGTGCATCATCGTTTTGTCATTTTCGAGAATATATTCTAGGATATCTGAGCTTTAATATTTATAACAAAGAAAACCTGGGCAAAGATCTATCTATCTATATCTACATCTATCCTCTGTTTTGAGGTCTATTTGATCTTACGATCATAAAGTAGTCTAAGATTAGTATATAACTTTCATGTATAATTAAGCCCTCCCCAACTTCTTTGTTGAAAGGTGTAAACTGAGTAATTCTGTGAATTTGAGTCCATATGTTATCTTTATCTCATAATTATTTCTACTGATTTTCTCATAACTATGTGTCTGCTTCATCTTAAAAAAAAAATTTAAGCATTAACAGGGAGAAAAAAAAGGCTTTCCCCAAACCAAATAATCCTCTGGTGTAGGGTATTGATGGGAAACAGGTTGTGGAATCAATACAACCGGCAGCACAATAAACACATTATACAACCATTCTGGTCATTTGGACATCTGAAACATACCTGACATAAATTATTGAGAGATATACTTGGTGGCACTATGTTCTGATTTCCCCCGGTATTGCTAAGACGAAGGGTGCTTACTTTGGATTTCAAATACTTTTTGTGTCATCTGTCCATTCTGAAACATTTCCTCTGTGTGTCTAAACTCCTTTAAGTATTTCTCACTTATCTTTTATTACTAATTACTGACTGCAGACTTTAGTTGTATTTCTTCGTATTCGAGATTTTCAAAATTATTATTTTTGTTTCTGTATTCATTGTAGACAACTATGAAAATGTCTCAGTGACAAAGACTTTTGAACAATTCATGTTCTATAGACAATTATTTTCTCATTTGTTTTTTTTTAGTGTTTATTAATTTTGAGAGAGATGATGATGATGAGTGGGGGAGGGGCAGAGAGAGAGAGAGAGAAAGAGGGAGAGAGAGAGAGAACCCCAAGCAGGCTCCACACTGTCAGTGCAGAGCCTGCTGTGGAGCTCAAACTCAAGAACTGTGAGATCATGACCTGAGCCAAAATCAAGGGTCAGACACTTAATTGACAGAGCCACCCAGGAGCCCCTTTTTTTCATCTGTTAAATGTGTCATGGAATAATTACATTATCTAAAGGTAGCAATATTAAATCATGACAGTTTTAGTTTATTAGATTTTATAATATTTATGTATTAAAGATCCCTCTTCAAAAATCTTAGTGCAAAAATACAAAGAAAATGCATAGGTATCAGTATAAGTTATGTAAATAAAATTTCTAAATATTCAATGCAATTATAAATACTTCAAATGTCTCCTAATATATTTGCTTATAATTCTTTTCCTGCCATCAGTGCATTAATTTTCAAATTTCTGTCCCGTTGGCTAAAACAAGGCTTTCCCTGTAGCACGGATTTGCAGTCTAATATGGAATATCATGCAGCTCTAAACATTGCATGTTGTATTCAGTTTTTTTTTTTTTAAACCACATACTTTCTTTGTGATGCATGAATGTAATGCCTTTGCAGTACCTCCCAGCAGCTTCAGTCTACTTTTTTTGTTTTTTTTTTTAAATAATTTTTGTATTTAAAATCCATTGTTCAAGACAAAATAGATAACATTTTTCATGCAGTCAGAAACCAATAAAATTAAAATGAGGAAATATTGGCATAATGGTAGTGCACTCAATTTGAATTTGAATTCAACTCAGAATAATACTGTACTCATTCTGGGTGAGTCATGACTGTTCTTTGTGTCTAGTAAAAAACAAAAAATCAAAACATAAAATAGTGTTGTCTTTTACTCTCATCACATGTAAACTGATCCTTGATTTTCAAGTTCTGTAAGTTACAATTGGTTACAAAGATTAATATTATCACTTCATATTAACTGTGATGTAAATGAAACGTGTTTTCTCATCCTAACCTACCACACCCACCTTTGTACAAGACTGATGTCTGTCTATATAATTGACCATTCTTGCCAGTATTTTATTTTCCTTTCCTTTCCAATCAATGTCGTAAAATTGTTTTGTAGGGTTTGGTGTTGATTTTCTTGTTGAAATCCAGCATTTCTTCTTTTTTTTCCTAAGAAATCAATTTAACGCTAAGACTTTTCCTGTGGAATTGGTGATTTGGGAAAAATGTCTCTGATAAGAATAAAAAGAAAAGCAGGGAAGAGTTTTGATGAAACAAAATGTTGAAGGAGTAATAGGCAAACCATAAAGTCAAAGCTTATTTTCCCTGGAATGACCCCTTTCCCTTTTCATCAATGTGGACGTGTTTTGGCTTTAAACAACACAATCCTAATGAGAACCAGAGAAGAAAAATGTAAGTTCAAGAAATCAAATCAATGGAAGTTTAGGAATTAAACTAAATGTTAGGGATGAGCAGAATCTTTGAAAAACCTGGTTCTTTCCCTATCGAATATCTGTTTCTCTCTTCACGTGCCTTTCATGTTTCTCTCTTCACGTGCCTTTCATTCTTTCAGAATGACAGCTTGTTTGCATTTGTAAATAAAGCTCTCAGAAGCCTTTTGATGAATACTTGTCAGCCTTGTCATTGAAGGAAACACAGTATTATTATCTTTAATCTCAAATTTAGTATTCTTACTAAAGAGGGTCAGATTTGGCTAGGTGTCCATCCTGGAACTAAGCAGTTGTGACCTAAGTGTAGTGTGGGTCACAAGTGTGTCTGGAGACCAACCATGTGGCCAGGAAAGCAGTGAAAAAGGAAAAAAAAATACATTAAAATTTCCATGAGCATGAAATTGTTGAAGTGAGGGGATGTCTATAAATCAGAAAGGAAGGTAGAGTACTAAGCATTAAGTTGTTTAAGGTCTAGCATGACAAACATTTGGTTCGTCAGATTTTTCAAAACTGCACTAATTGCTGCTTGCTTCCTTGTGCACAATAGAACTTCATTCATAGTCATTTTATGCCTTTACAGAAATTTTCATGTAGCCTTATGTGATCTTACATACCAGTCTCCCCACCGTGTGAGTTACTCAAGTTTGTACCATGTTTTATTTACCAGTGATTATAATAGTTCAGGCACATTCTAGCTGCACACTACACATTTTTAATAAATGAATGAACTATCCCATACAGTTTGATAGAAGTACAATTTATGCATCCTTATTTGTTTCTTTCCCCTTCTCTATCTTGCCATACTATCGTATTGTTTTAAGTCAAATTTTTTCATAACAATTATCTACACATACTATTATATTCATCTGCATTATTTTCTTCAGTACACTGCCCACTCTCCTAAATTATCTAATTTGTATTCACATTCTTGGTGAATATCTGTTTCTCCTATTAAAGGAATGAAGGCCTTATGATATTGGGGCCTGGTCTTACTTAATACCTAAAACAGTATCACATATGTGGCAGGTGTTTTCAATATGATAAATAACACATAAGAAATCCAGTATAAATCCTAGCCTTTGGAGATTAAAAAGGATAAAAAGCCTGGCAATTAGGGAAATGAAATTTATTGTGAGGACTGAAATGTATATAAAACTATTTCTTAGTAGTGTGACCTAGAAAACTTTGATATAACTGACATTTGAATTAGCCTGAGAAAATGAATTGGATTTGTTGTTTAGGTGGAACTAAGGGTGAAAGAGAATGCCAAACAGAAGCATCAGCATGACTGTGTGGCAGAAGTGAGGCCAGAAGGCACAAGTATTTAAAGAATTTAACAAGGAAGTAGGATACTAGCAGGTGGACACCTGAGAATGAGATTGGAAATCGTTTGAGGCAAAACCTTGGAGAATTTTGAATTACAAGGAAGGAAACTGCATTTCTTTTTGAAATGCTGAAGAAGCATTGGTGATTTTTGATCAGATAACAAGTCATTAGAGACTTGCCAGAAGACAATTGTTAGAAACAAGATGAAAGGTTATAAAAGTGTAAACTGTGAGAGAAGGAATGGAAACAAATATGTGGTAATGTGTGAAAATATTGTGAAGGAAAGATAAAATACTATTGGCAATACACTGTATTGACAACAAGCAAGGCAGACACAGAGGTTTTGAGTCCGGGTGACTCGGTAGATCTGGGTATCATGAGCAGAAATAAGGAAAGTATGAAACTAAGGAAGTTTGAGAGGGAAGATACATCATATTTTGTAGGAAGTCATAGGATATCTGGAGCTACCCAGAAGCAGGAACTGAAAATTCAGGACCGAAAACACGTAAGTCAAAGCTAGAAACACAGATTTGACAATCATGCCAAACAGAGGTGAAAGTGAATTCAGATCTGGTGAGATGGTTCAGATTAAATTTATGGAGAAAGATGACAAGAAGACTTAAAACAGATCCATGGGGAATTTCTACTTATTGGTATTCTTTGTAGAGTAATAGATAGTAAGGTAAGGTAAATGTTTTTGTAATAAATAAGGTGTTATAATCAGAAAATGACTATTATAAAATAACCCAAATGTCACATAGCAGTAGATGTCAGATTTGACTTTATATTTTCTTCCAAAACAACTTGCCTTTATAAAAAAATTGACAAAATTTTTTTATCGACATAAATTCTTTATTCAGCAATGACAACCAGATAACTCACTTATGGGTCCTCTGTACTAGGTTTGGCAATTGTCTCCCCCCAGTCCTCCACCTCCCATGATTAAAATAACTTGCTGAGCTGATTGCCAGGCTTCCAAAGGAAGATGCTGGGAATGGATATTTGAATACAATGTAATACACACTTGGAGTTTTTCTTAATTTTTGATGGAAAATTCGTTCATTTATTCATTTAGCAAGTAAGTAATGATTATCTATCATGTGCTTTTTCTCATTGTTGTAGTTTATTTGCTTACCAAACTAGACTCCTACCACTTAGAGGAAATACACACAGTTTATTCTAAAACACTAGGATTTCTTCAAGGTTAGTAGTGTCATTCTTAAAGAAAACTAGCCAACTGTAGATTGGGGATATTTTTGAAAGTGTTTTGAGGGTACAAATGCTGGATAATTTAGCATAAGATTGTGGCACTAATGTGAGAAAATTGCAAGGAAGCTTTAGAGGAAGAAATTTCTATTTCCTTACTTACTCAAAATATTTATCCCCAAAATATGTGGAAATGAATGAATACTTACAGAAATAGAAATTGAAATGTTTATGGCAGGGAATAAAGATAACGCTCAACCTTATTTGCATGCAATCATATGTATATTTAAAAGCATTTTATGCCTGTCCTTTCCTGCCTCCTCCCTGTGTCTTTTGACAGTCACAAGCTTTAAATTTTCAGTTTTAAAGTTTTCATTTAAAATATTATTTTATTGCTATGAGTTGCTTTCCGAATAATGCAGTAAATTATTTTATTATATATAGTACTTTCAATTGTGTTAAAGAGTTGCAAGAAATTCATAAAAAAAATTACCAATATTTTCCAAGAGTGTGCCATATTAGTAATTTGATTAACAGTTTAAATTAGTTATAAGTTCCTGTTAAGGAAGGTGAATTTTTATTATACCACCACTCCCTCAACTTCAACTCCCTGCATATTACTATGTATAGTTATCTGAGTATTTTTTGTTTAAAACAACAACTTTGTGTTTTTTTTTTATATTGACTATATGCTTACATTGTTTATTTCTGCAACAATATTAAAGCACACTTAGGGTTGTTTTGATATAAAACTTACTGATTTTTCTGGCATTTGCGATTTCCTTATGTTTTGAATTGTTTGGCTTTCTTAGTATCTTAATTTAATTGCTTCCATATGCTTCATTAGATATACTAGATACCTACCAATGTATTTTTAAAGTGTCTGAACATATTAGATAATCAAAGGTTTTTCTTCCTCTCAGAAGCTCCCTTCTTCCTGAAGGGAAGCTTCCTGGCTATTCTCATAGCTGATGGCACAGTTATCATTCTAATATTTTTCTTACCTAATTCTATATCATCCTTTGTCTCTTGTCAGCATTTCCTGTTCCCTGGACTTTACATGTTATAGTAGCTTCATATCGAAGGGAGAATGGAAAATAAATATGTATTGTGAATATTTGTATTACTGAAAATATCTTATTTTCTTACTCTTAAACTTGACTGATACCTTTTTGGGTAAATAATTTTAAACAAAATTATTTTCCTTCAGAAATTTTAGTCCTATTGTGAAAGAGAAATCTGATATAATTTGCATTTGTTTCCTGATTTGCAATATGACTTCTCTCTGGTGTTCCTCATATTCCTATGTTCTAGGCTTCATAATTAGGTGCCTTAGATAGTATATGTATTATGTATCATTTCATGCATTGTGTTGGGCATTTGGGTACACAGTAGGATAGACTTTTCTCTGAGGAGACTTCTTCACTTGGCAATTTTAAAATATTATCTTTTATAACAATTTACGTGTTTATTTATTATTTGTTATTACTTTGTTAAACTGTCAAATGAGAGCTTCTGAATTGATTCTGTAAATTATTTTAGCTTGTCTTTTTTCCATTTTGTTCTATTTTTTGTTTGTTCTTTTAGATTTTTTATACATTATCGTCTGATCCTATTGTTGAATAATTTTGTATGCTATTAAAGTTTTAACTTCCAAGACCTCATTATTTTTTAGTGATTGTTCATTTTTTTTATGTATTTCTATCATTACTTTAAAAATGCAGTATTTGCCTCACTTTTCCCTGGATGTACACTGTACATATATTCCTTATGCATGAAGTTTGTTTCATCTGGGTTAGAACCCCTCCCCTCTTTTCCATGATTATGTTTTCTGTTGGAGACTTCTTTTTTAGTGGTTTGCATTTATTCGTGGTCCATTCATCATTAACAGTGAGACATTAATGATGCATTGACAGGTCTGCATGTCTGAGTAGAGAAAATTGACATGTGAACTACACTGTAATAGGAGAAGATAGTAATAATCTAGCTTTTTATTATGGACTCTAAATGTTAGTGTTTTGAAGATATTGCTGTGAGACTTTTAATTTCCTTCAGCAAATAGTCCTTCAATCCCTGTCTAAGAGATGTATGCCTGGCTGCAGGCATTTTTGAGACAAAGCAAGACAAAGGCTAAAGTTGGTCTTGCTCTAAAGAGTGCAGACTTCTGTCTTTTCCTCTGGTTTTCATTCTGTGGTGTGTTCTCTTCCTCTCTCTTTTGAGCCATATTTGTTATTCATTATTTGGAGTCCCTCTGGATCCTCCTTGATGATGGAGTGGAATGCTGAGGGCAGTGACTTTACTGAGAAGAAAAAGAAATAGGATTTGGGCCTTCCCACTAGTCTGTATATAAGACTTATTCTCACCTCAGTACGTTTACAAGTTCTGGTCCCACTATATAGGAAACTCCTTTAAATATTCACATGGTTGGCTTCCTCCCCTATTTCATTTCCATGTTCAGATGTCAGCCTTTCTGTGAGAACTTCCCTTAACCACCACATTGAAAATTCACTTTGCCCTCCAACTCTCTACCTTCCCTATACATATTCTCCAGCTTATTTTCCTGAAAAAAATTACTTTTAACTTCTTGAAAATTTGTTTATTCTGCCTATTCTTTCTTTTAGGATCTAATTTCGAGGAGTATAAACATTAACTGCTATAGGGAAACAGCTAGAGGGACCACGTGAACACAGTCCGAAACACAGAAGTTAGTCCACAAATAATTATGAAACAAAACTATTTTCTTTATATTTTAATAATCTTTATAGTTTTCCACATAGACTATTGTGTTGTCTGTGAATAAATACAGTTTTATTACTTCTTTTCCAAATGGTATGCCTTTGATTTGTTTATTTACCTGCCTTATTGCACTGCCTAGAACTTCCTGTATCATGTTGAATAAGAGTGGTGGTTAGAGTGGATACTCTTAATCCTGAAATTAGGGAAAAGGTATTCAGTATATAACATTAAAATATGTTAGCTGTAGAGTTTTTTTCAGAAGCTCTTTATCGCTCCAAGGAAACTCATGGCCGTTCTTAGTTTGCTTAGGCTTTTGGTCATGAATGATAAATAGTGACAAAATTCATGATTTTTTAAATCTAGTGAAATTATGATTTTTTTTCTTTATCTGTTGGTATTTTGATTGACTTTTGGTATTATTGATCCAGCCTTTATGATTGAAATGAACACCACTTTCCGGTGCTGTATTTTGTTTATATATGTTGCTAGATTATATTTGCTTATATTTTCTTGAGAATTTTGTCAATTATAAATAACTGTCTATACATCTTTTTTTAAAATGCCTTTTTCTCATTTTAGAATCAAAATGATTTTGGCCTTATAAAATGAGTTAGGAATTATTTCCTTCTCAAATATTTTCTTGAATGGGTTTAACTGGTCTTCTTTCTTTGTTAAATGTATGATTTAATTTATCAGTGAAGTCACTTAGCTTGGATTTTTTGTTTGCTTGTTTTGGAAGGTGGGGATGTTATTAAATACAAATCAGTATCACTAATAGATGTAAAATTATTCTGCATATATTTTTATTTGGTAGGCTTGGTTTGAGGTTTTTAAAGAAATTTTCCCATTTCATTTATTTTTACCTAATTTATAGCTATAAATTTTTTAATATATAATTATCATTTTAATGTCTGTCATTGTAATGTCCTCCCTCCATTTCCCGAGCCCTTAATACATATCTTCTCTTTACTTGATCATTTTCACTATAAGGTATCCATTTTAGTAATTTTTTATTTTGTTTATAATGTCATTGATTTTTGTTTTTAGTGATTTTATTTTCTATTTGCTTTAGTTTCAATTTGCTCTTTATTCTAGTTTGTTTAGATGGAAGTTTAGTTCATTGATTTCAGAGTCTTTTCAAATATATGCATTAATACTATAAAAGCTGCATTTCCCACATTTTTGTTATATATTTTGTTTGTTTGTTTGTTTGTTTCTTTGTTTATATTCAAGTTAGTTAGCATACAATGTAGTGTCGGTTTCAGGAGTAGAACCCAGTGATTCATCCCTTCCATTCAATGCCCAGTGCTCATCCCAACAAGTATTCTCCTTAATGCCCATTACCTTTTTAGCCCATCCCCCTGCCACCTTCCCTCCAGCAATCCTGTTTGTTCTTTGTATTTAAGAGTCTCTTGTGGTTTGCCTCCCTCTCTGTTTTTATCTTATTTTGCCTTCCCTTCCCCTATGTTAATCTGTTTTTTTTCTTAAATTCCTTATATGAGTGAAATCATATGATATTTCCCTTTCTCTGACTGACATATTTGGCTTAGCATACTACACTCTAGTACCATCCATGTAGTTACAAATGGCAAGATTTCATTTTTTTTTGATTGCTGAATAATATTCCGTTGTAGATATATACCACATTCTTCTTTATTCATTCATCAGTCAATGGACATTTGGGCTCTTCCCATACTTTGGCTATTGTTGATAGTGCTGATATAAACATTGGAGTGCATGTGCCCCTTTGAATCAGCATTTTTGTATCCTTTGGATAGATGCCTAATAGTGAAATTGCTGGGCCGTAGAGTAATTCTACTTTTTTATTTTTTGAAGAACTTCCATATTATTCTCCAGAGTGGCTCCACCAGTTTTAATTCACACCAACAGTTCAAAGATGTACCCCTTTCTCTGCATCCTTGTTAACATCTGTTATTTCCTATGTTCCTTTTTGATTTGTTTGTTTAATATTCTTTGGCTGAATACCCAGTAGGAATTACTGGATCATATGGTAATTCTATTTTTAAGTTTTTGAGGGACCTCCATTCTGTTTTCCATTGTGGCTGCACCGGTTTGCATTCCACCAACAGTGCAGTTCACCATATCCACTCCAACACTTGTTTCTTGTATTATGGATCTTAGCCATTCTTACAGGTGTGAAGTAATATCTCATTGCAGTTTTGACCTTCATTTCCCTGACCATTATTTAATGTTGAGCATCTTTTCTTGTGTCTGTCAGCTATCTGTATGTCTTCTGTGTCTTCTGCATATTTTTAACTTGGATTGTTTGTGGGTTTTTTAGTGTTAAGTTGTATAAATTCTTACTTATATATTGGATACTAACCCTTTATTGGATGTGTCATTTGCAAATATCTTCTCCCATTTAGTGGCTTTGCATTGAGTTTTGTTGACTGTTCCCTTTGCTGTTAAGAAGTTTTTATTTTGATGTAGTCCCAATAGTTAATTTTTGATTTTGTGTCCCTTGCCTCAGGAGACATATCTACAAAAATGTTGCTATGGCTGATGTCAGAGAGATTAATGCCTGCACTGTCTTTAATGTTTTATGGTTTCAAGTATCACATTTAAGTTCTTAATTCACATTAAGTTTATTTTTGTGTGTGATGTAAGAAACTGGTCTAGTCTCATTCTTTTGAATGTAACTGTCCAGTTTTCCCAGCACCATTTGTTGAAAAAACTGTTTTTCCCATTGCATATTCTTGCCTTCTTTGTTGAAGATTATTGGCCATATAGGCTGTTGTTTCCCCATCCCCCGGGGGTTTTCTATTCTGTTCCATTTATCTATGTGTCCATTTTTGTGTCAGTACCATACTGTTTTGATTATTACAACCTTGTAGTATATCTTGAAATCTGGGATTGTGATACCTCCAATTTTGTTATTCTTTTTCATGATTGTTTTGTCTATTTGGGGTATTTTATGGTTCCATACAAATTTTAGGATTGTTTGTTCTACTTCTGTGAATAATGCTGTTTGTATTTTGATAGGGATTGCATTGAATCTGTAGGTTGCTTTGGGTAGTATGGCTATTTTAACAATACTAGTTTCTAACCCATTAAGTATGGAATATCTTTTCATTAGTCTGTGATGTCTTCAATTTCTTTTATCAGTGTTTTATAGTTTTCAGAGGTCTTTCACTGCCTTGGTTAAGTTTATTCCTATGTATTTTATTATTTGTGGTGTAATTATAAATGTTATTGTTTTATTAGTTTCTTTTTCTTCTCCTTTATTTTAAATTTTTTAAAAATGTTTATTCATTTTTGAAAGAGAGAGACAGAGCACAGCAGGGGTGGGGTGGTGAGAAAGGGGGACACAGAACCTGAAGCAGGCTCCAGGCTCTGAGCTGTCAGCACCAGGGCCCAACGTGGGGCTCAAACTCATGAACCATGAGATCATGACCTGAGCTGAAGTCGGACGCTCAACCAACTAAGCCACCCAGACGCCCCTCTTCTCCTTTATTTTAGTGTATAGAATGAAACTGATTTCTGTATATTGGTTTTTATCCTACAATATTACTGAATTTATTTGTCAGTTCTAGTAGATTTTTGGTAGAGTCTTTAGGGTTTTCTATATATAGCATCAGATTGTCTGCAAATAGTGAAAGTTTTACTTCTTCCTTATCAATTTATATGCCTTTTATTTCTTTTGTTGTCTGATTGCTGTGGGTGGGACTTCTAGTACTGTCAAGTAAAAGTGGTCAGAGTGGGCATTCTTGTCTTTTTCCTGATCTGAGGAGAAAAAAATCTCTCAATTTTTCCCCATTGAGTATGATGTTAGCTGTAGGTTTTTTTATATGGCCCTTATTATGTTGAGGTATGTTCCCTCCAAACCTACTTTGTTGAGGGTTTTTATCATGAAAGGATGTTGTACTTTGTCAAATTCTTTTTCTGCATTTATTGAAATGATCATATGGTTTTTATCCTTTCTTTTGTTGATGTAATCTATCATATTGATTGATTTGTGAATATTGAATCACCATTGTATCCCAGGAATATATGCCACTTGATTGTGGAGAATGATTTTTTTAAATGTGTTATTGAATTTGATTTGCTAATATTTTGTTGAAGAATTTTGTATCTATGTTCATTGGAGATATTGGCTTGTAGTTCTCTTTTTTTGTGATCTCTTTTTCTGGTTTTGGTATCAGGGTAATGCTGGCTTCATAGAATGAATTTGGAAGTTTTCCTTCCTCTACTATTTTTTGGAATAAATTGAAAAACATAGGTAGTAACACACCTTTAAATGTTTGGTAGAATTAAGGGCACCTGGGTGGCTCAGTCAGTTGAGCATCTGACTTGGGCTCAGGTCACGATCTTGTGGTTAGTGGGTTCCAGCCCCAAGTTGGGCTCTGTGCTAACAGCTCAGAGCCTTGAGCCTTCTTCGGATCCTGTGTTTCCTTCTTTCTCTGCCCCTCTCTCACTCGTGCTCTGTCTCTCTCTGTCTCTCAAAAATGAATAAACATTAAGAAAAATGTAGAATTCACTGTGAAGCTGTCTGATCCTGGACTTTTGTTTGTTGAGAGTTTTTTGAGTACAGATTCAATTTCATGGCTGAAATTCAGTCTGTTCAAATTTTCTATTTCTTCCTGCTTCAGTTTTGGTAGGTTATATATTTCTAGGAATTAATCTGGTTCTTCTAGGTTGTCCAATTTTTTGACATATAGTTTTTCCTAACATTCTCTTATAATCCTTTGTATTTCTGTGGTGTCAATTGATATTTCTCTTCTCTTCTCTTCTTCCATTTCTGATTTTGTTCATTTGAATCTCCTCCCTCTGTGTTTCTCTGTCTCTCTGTCTCTCTCTCACTCCACTCATTTTGCAAGTCCGGGTGAATATCTTTATGATCATTACTTTAAAGTCCCTTTCAGGCATATTACCTATCTCTCTTTTGCTTAACTTTCTTGCTATAATTTTGTCCTTTTCTTTCATTTGGTACATATTTCCCTTTCTCTTCATTTTGTCTAAACCCCTGTGTCTGTTTCTATGTGTTAGGAAAATTACTGTGTCTTCAGCTCTTGAAAGTAGTGACCTTATGAAGAGATTGTGTAGTGCCCTGCAGTGTAATGTCTCCTGTCCCTTAGAACCTAGTGCTTCAGGGCATTTCCTATTTGTGTTACATGTGTACTACTATTGTCTAAGCCACTTTTGCCTTTGCCAGAGTTGTGGTAGCAACGTTATTGCTTCCTTTATTGTTTCCTGAAGTTTTCATTGGTGGGTGTGGCCTACAGTTAGACCAGATGTCTCCCCACAGCCCACTGTGGTGTGCAGTTGAGTGGTGTATGTGGTTATCATTCCCACTCCTCAGGGCAGAAGTCATTCTGGAGTCGTGTTGGTCCTTTTTGGGGATGCTTGCATGATTTCAGATTTGTGCTACCACTTTGGATCGGCTCTGACCAAGGGCCTATTGGAGAGGATAGCAGGTCCACAGGAGTGGGTGTTAGCACTCTGGTGTTAGCAAGGTTTCTGCAGGTCTCCTGTGGGAGGCCACCTGGAGCCCAGCCTGCCTGGAGGGAGCATGTCAACAGGAGAACTTGGGTGCAGGGTATGCTGTTAGCAATTTAGATAGTGAGTATTGGCTCTGTTCTGGTTTCTGCAGGTGTCCATGTGTCTAAGCTAGGGGGACAAGGAGGGAAGTGACCCTCACTAGCTCTTCTGTCCTTGGAGAAGTTTCCCAAGATCCCTACCCCTCTGGTGCAAGCTCTGAGATTAGTAAACATATCTTCCTCCTGTATACTCCAGGTGATTTTCACACTGCTGCTTCTATGCTATATCTCTTCAGGACTCTTTGTCCTGTTATCTCTTTAAGGGTGGGGAGTCAGTTTCCTATTGCCCTCCTAGCTCTCCCAGAGCCATGCCCACTGACTTTTAAGGTTCTAAGCGTTAAGCCCCACTGATTGTAAGACCTTGTGACGTTATGTCCATCTAATTTTCAAAGCCAAATGTTATGGAGATTTGTCTTCCCCATGCATGTCCCCTTGCCTGGGTGCCTATTGTGAGTGTCTTGTTTATTTCCTCTCTCCATGTCCATGACATTCCTCCCCTTCACGGATAGTCCTGTGGGTCTCTTTAGTTTCCAACCACATCTCCATCCTTCCTACCCTCTCGATGTGGCCCCATCTCTACATTAGCTATGGAAATTCTGTTTTGATCAGTCTTTGGGTCATTCTCTGGGTTATGTATATTGATGTAGGTGTTATGTAGTTGTATCCATGGAACAAGGTAAGCTTAAGGTCCTCCTACTCTTCCATCTTTCCCTGAAGTAGCATTCCACACATTTTGAAATATATTTTTTCATTTTCATTTAATTCAAAATATTTTATAATTTCATTGTGGTTTCCTATTGACCCATCGGTTATTGGGAATTGTGTTTTATTTCCAAATGTTTGTGAGATATCTTTGCACAATTCATTTCTAGTTAAGCACGATCTTGGTCAGAAAGTTATGTAGTGTCTCTCTTTTCCTGGTAATATTTATTCTGTTACTTATTTAAAAAAATAATGTTTATTTATTTTTTGAGAAAGAGAGAGAGAGGGAGAGAGAGAGAGAGTATGAGCAGGGGAGGGGCAGAGAGAGAGGGAGACACAGAATCTGAAGCAGGCTCCAGGCTCCTAGGTGTCAGCACAAAGCCCACATGGGGCTTGAACCCATGAGCCATGAGATCATGACCTGAGCCAAAATTGGATGCTTAACCAACTGAGCCACCCAGGAACCCCATCTCTTTTCTTGGAAATATTTAAAAAAAATACTTTTTTTAAGTTTACTACTTATTTTGAGAAAGAGAGAGAGAGAGAGAGAGAGAGAGAGAGAGAGAGAATATAAGCGGAAAAGGGGTAGAGAGAGAGAGGGACAGAGAGAATTCCAAGCAGGCTTTCTGTGAGCACAGATCCTGATATGGGACTTGATCTCACAGACTATGAGATCATGACCTGAGCTGAAACCAAGAGTCGGACACTTAACTGACTGAGCCACCCAGGTGCCCCTCCTGGTAATATTTATAAAATGCTTCATATGATATGACCACTCCAGATTAATTTTGATTAATATTTATATGCTATATGGTTTCCCAAGTTTTTCTTTTATAGGTACATATATGTATATACATATAAACATGTATGCATGCATATGTATCTTTATGTTAACATGAAGTTTGTTTAGAAAAGACTTAGTTGGGTCTAGGTTTTTCATCCAACTTAGTAATTTCTTTTAATTGATTTTAGACCATTTGTATGCAATTAAATTATTAGTATATTTGAATTAAAGCTTACTATCTTGTTAGATGTATTCTATTGGTGTTATCTACTATTGGTTTCTTCTGTTTTTCTTTTGCTTTTTTCTGCCTTTATTTAAATTGAATTATTCTTTCATTTTTCTCTCCACTCTTGGCTTCTTTTTTGTACTTTCTTTTATTTGTTTGTTTTTAGTTGTTAACCTTTGTTTTCATTTTTCATTTTTCTCTCCACTCTTGGCTTCTTTTTTATACTTTCTTTTATTTGTTTGTTTTTAGTTGTTAACCTATGTTTAAAATGTATATCCTTAGTTAATCATGGTATACACTTAAATACTGTTATTTCACTTCATGTGTAGTGTAAGAACCTTACAGTGGTACATTTCTAATCCCTGACTCTGATCATTAATGATATTGTTGTCATAAGTGTTACTTTTGCATAAGCTATAAATATGTAATATATTTCTGATTTTTTTTTGCCTTAGGCTAAGGTAATCTCTGTTGTGCTTTGATTTAGACCCAGAATCTCGTATGTTCAGGGTCCCTAGGGTTCAGGGATGTGATTTTCTGCCTCTTCTCTAGTGATAGAAAACCTCTCATGGTCTGAGCCTAGGATAGTAGTTCTTACCTTTGTCTAGTTGTATAGAAGATATTTTTTATTCCCTTCTCGTAGCTTCTATGGGTCCTTACCTATACCCTGAGAGTGACAAGGTTTTCTGTCTTACCGTCAGTAGAAAGGTACCTTCTGTCTTATCTTTCCACAGAGGAGTTGGGGTGATAGATCCAAATGGAGTTTCTGCCATTCCCACTGCAGAATGTCCCCCTTCCTCAGGCCTGCAACGTTGAGAAAGCTTTAATTGGTTTCTTGTTCTGCACAAATCTTTCTTGTGAGCATATACTAAGGTCCATACAGAAAAACCTTTGACTGGTACAAGTTCCACTTGCCTCTAAAATTCCCACTAATTTCATACTGCTATACTAGCTCTCATTACACTTTTAGGAATTTGTTTTAAAAAGTTTAGCTTCTATAGTGCCCTTATCTTGTTTCCACGCTCTGCCCCAGGTAAGCCAGTGTATGTGTCTGAGTTTCTCTTTGGTGGGGTTTGTATGTCATTGTATTTCATGCTTTTGATTGCCTTGTGATTTCAGATTTTTGATGAGGTTAAAGCAATTACGACTTTGAGAATTTTTCTTTGAGTTTTTTCTTGTTATTAGAGTGGGGGTGATGTTCTTTCCAGATTTCTGCATCTTAAGCAGAAGCTAGAAATAGCCTTTTTTTAACCTAATTTTTTTCTGGATTTATTATAAATTCCTTTTGTTCAATAAGCTTTGCTTGGCTGAGAAGGCAATCACTGTTTAGTGGTGTATATTATGCTCACCATGTAAAAATCTCAACAACTCACATCAAATTACAACTATGGAAGAGTTCTTTTAAAACATTAATTTGATGTCACTATATAAAGATATTGTATGTAATGTTTATAAACTAGTCTATAATATAAACTAGTCTATAATGTCTCTCCATAACTTATTCTGTGAAGGAATCCTTTATTTGTGTTAAGTAACTGCTTTACAAAAATTATATATAAACTGCAAATATATAAGACACGGAGAGGATATTCAATCCCCAATAGACTATAAAACAATATAGGTTTGTTCATTCAAATATTCAACAAATGTATGTTTACTGTCTGACAGGTACCAAACACTAAGGAATATGGTAGATTCACAGTGAAGAATAAAATACACATTTGTTATCCTTATGTTTTTTAAATAAACAAGGAGTATCAAAATGCGTTACATAATATAGAGAAAAAGACAAAGTGACAGAAAAGGATTAAAATAGGAGGAAAACAAGGGAGTGGAGGATGCTTTATACTTGGGTTTAGGGAAGTTCTCTTCAAATAAGAAATACATACCCTGTGTTCCTAAAGATGTTCAAAAGAATAAAAAAGATAAGAAATGATATTCTATAGAGAAAACAGAATGTGAGATGACCCTTAAGATAGAGAAGAGCACTGTGTTTTTGAGGATGTGGAACAAGGTCACTGTAGCTGATACTGAAGGAGCCATGAGGCTAGTATGAGAATTTGAGGCTGCAGAGATGGGCAGGCAGGGCCATATCCTTGGGGTTTGGAGGCTATGGTGAAAATGTAGCTTTTTTCTATGTGCAATGGGAAGCTGTCTTCTCATTTCAGTCAATGGCAGTTGTATTTTTCCAGTTGTAGGGGCGCTTATATGTTTTGTTCAATTACATATTCTGAGTGCCAAAAATGGTACACAAGAAGTTTAATAAATGTTTACAGATCAAAAACAAAAATTTAAAATGTTGCTTTTCTACTATGAATTTTATCCAAATCCATTCATTTCTTCCTTTCCTTTCCCTTTCCCTTTTCCTTCCTTCCTTCCTTCCTTCCTTCCTTCACATGTTCCTTACTTAATGCATTCGGACAGCTATCTAGTTGTTGATATTTGTTTTGACCATTCTATTCATTTTTTTTTAAGACTACATATACATCTTGTTTGAAGGAGTTAAGTTTCAGGTAGATATACATATATTTAGATTCCAAACTTATCATGTAGCTTTGGGCAATTTGCATAAAATGTCTGAGCCTTAGTTTCTTTATCTATAAAATAGGAAATAATCTTAATCAGAGAAATTTAATGATGAATTAATAAGAAAATACGTGTGAAGTTGCTAGTACCAAGAAAATATTCAATAAATGGAATGTATTATCATTATTAATTAACAGCATTTTTATTATGTTATGATATAATTGTCCATGATTAACATTGAAATATGCCTTTTCCCAAATGATTTCCCAAATATTAGCCATTAAATTCATTTCTTTAACTTATAAAAAAAATGTTAGAAACCTCATCAAAATCTTAAGCCTGTATGGAGAATGTTGCATAAATTATGTTGAATACATCTGGAAGTAGTTAAGAATGCTGTTAAAACCAGGGGGTTGTGATTTTGTAAAATCAAGAAAAGTATCTAATATAACATGTAAAAGTAGTATTTGCTTAGCTAAAGAATTGCAGGGAAATTTAATATTAAAACATATTCTCTTTGATTTCTTTTCCTTTTTACTCCACAGGGATCTTTTCTTAATTAAAATAACATAATCCAAATTATTGTAGGAATTACATCACAGCTCATTTATATCATTTTGTCAAATTCATTCCGGTCACCAAGCTGTCTTTCACTTTACATGACTATATAATTATTATCTAACCACAATTCAAATGGAAAAGTTTTAAAACTTGCTCTTCAAGATCTCAGTTACAATAGGCAATTGTGAATTTAATTATCACAGGGCATTTTCTTTGACTGTTAGCCAATTGTGTTCACTTAATTTGTACACAAAAGATTGGCAGTCTTTTTTTTTTTTTTTGAGAGACAGAGCATGAGTGGGGGGGGTGGCGCAGAGAGAGGGAGACACAGAATCCAAAGCAGGCTCAAGGGTCTGAGCTGTCAACATGGAGCCTGACACCAGGCTTGAACTCAAGAACCATGAGATCATAACCCAAGCCAAAGTCAGACGCCCAACCAACTAAGCCACTCAGGTGTGCCACAAAAGACTGGCAGTCTTGATCCTTGATTGTTTATGAAATCTCTGGAACCTTTCTGGTTCTAATAGTACCTTTTTCATGGATATGTTCTTTTCACAGAAGCCATTCTCATTAAATATAACCTGTTTGCAGGGAAGAATTCACTCACTATGTCTCCCACTGGAGGAATAGTTTTGGTGCGACACAAAACACAAGTGGCAGAAATGTGGATGTACGGTTAAAAAGTTTCAAAGGAGATAGAGGTGAGTTAAGAAATTGAGGGAATTACATCTCCAAGAAAAACACATAAGTCAAGTCGCCCTCATTACATCTCTAACTAGATAGATATCAATTTTTCTCCATCTTCTATTAGGAATGAGAAGTCTGGGCTTGTTGACCTTGACTACCTAAGGGAACTTAAGCTGAAGTTTCTTCAAGTTCAGATTTCTTATTTATGCTATACTTTTTTCCGATTCATAAAGTTAATTTTAAGTGATGATTATTGATCATATTAAGGGCTTTTTAGTATTCCAGTATTCTACTACACTACTAGTTTAGGGGGCTAAAATGTTTGTTGTTATGGTTGTGATACTGGTTCAGATCCTGCAGAAGAGATTTCTTCAATCTGTTTGCTCTTTTACCAATCCTTCCTCCTTTCACTTCTGCCTTTCCCTCTACTCCCCCCCCCACCCCGCATTGCTGAGACTCTCATCTCAGACTTCTCATTTGCACATTACCACTAAGCTTTACTAATTTTGTTGCCCCATTTTAACTCTCTTCCTTCAATGAAGAAGATTTTTTGTTATTGTTGTTGCTAGTTTGGAAGGGGAATTGCTGAGCAGATCTGTTGGTCAGAGCAGAGAAACACCCCTGAAAAGATTGTCTAAAAATCTCCACAGAGGGGAAGCTAAATTTGGCGGAATAAGCATTTAAGCCAAATGGGTCCAGTTGTTCTAAGGACCAAAGGACAAAGTGGCTTGAAGCCAAAATAAATAGCAGAGTTATTAGTGGTTAGTAATTTATATTAAAGCTTTAAGATATGTTAAATATATATCATAAATCAATTTCAAGTTTTGCATAATATGAATAATGAGTTTATATTTTTATTTCAACCATATTAAACATAGTTTCATGGTTTTGCCTATTAATTGTGAGTTCTTTTAAAATGAAATGCTGGCATTTATAACAATGTTTCAGTATTACACATAATATATGCCAAATTATTCATGTTGTCATTTCATCACATATTATTGTCTTTTTATTAGATATATATAAAGTTGTCTTATTAGTTTTAAAATTGTAGTGTCTCGTATAGACGTAATGTTTACCTCCTACTCAGAAGTCTGGTTTTCCGGTGTCCTTCATGAATGCAGATATTTACATTATTTCGGACTGAAGTTCAAAAGTGTGCTTCTTTTAGGAATACCTGAACTTTAAATAAGGTTATTTCCAAAGGTCAAGTCTAATTATCTATACTAGTGACATCTTACAAGTTGTATTAGATGTGATTGGTCAAGAATTTTCAATGAGTAGAAACCTTCCAACTTTACATTAAGTTTCATTTTGTAGGAAATAGCTGCTACCATGTTTATACTTAAAAATGATCTTATATTTTATTTAATGAGTTAATGATCTATTATCAAAGATCATTATTGATAATCAATTATTATGATTAATTTTACTTCAGTAGACACATATTGCTGCTTTTGTAGGGTCTCTTTTAATATACTCATAAAATCAAAAGCACACATTCTTAGGATTCGTTAAAGCTAATCAAATCCCAACAAATGGTATTTATTCTAAAAGGATAGTTTTCAAATGAGGAGCATTTGTTCTTTGTTTTTGTTTTTAAGTAGCTAAAATGCTACCTTCTCCACCCTTCCAATCCATTTACCATCTCCATGGATGATTTCTTCAAATTCATGGAAAGCTATTTCCCATTAAAGAAGCTAATGGAAAGATCCACATTGACTTTCCTAGAATACAACTTTCTGTTTGCCTGTGCTGTAGAATGAAAATGTACAACTGCTTTTAAAAAATGAACTTGAAACCTACAGAGGTTTATACACAGATACTTGGTGAATTGGCCTCGGGATAAAAGACTGAAAATGTTTTTAGGGAATTCTTTCCCAGAATAGTTACTTAAACGTTTACTTTCATCCGAGGTGCAGCTGGTCATAACAAAGGCAATTGCAGCCAAGCCTCTGGGGCTCCCCGTGTCTGTCGTCACAACTTGCACCCTGCTGAATGAAATATCAATGCACTGAACCATGTCAAGGCAATGAGCATAATGATAGGGACTCAGTGGTATAAATGAGGTTAATAACTTGTGAGAAAGCAGAGCTTTGCTTCTAGATCCCTCACATCTTCTCTGCATAGTGTCGCTCTTTAGAAATATTGCCTGTCCGTGGAGAGCTAATGGCTCTCGTCATAAAGCTAATACACTGTGCTTCAGTAGTCTTGGAACTCATTTCTGAAGTCACACTAATCTGCCTTTCCTCTGCTATGTTTTGTTTTTGCTCCTGAAAGGTTTTCTTATTCCCCAAGACTTCAAGCTGTGCCTAAAGCTTTTCTGCTGCTTCTTATGCCATTTCTAATAAGGGGTGACACTTTTGTTTTCAGAGACTTTTGTGTGTGTGTGTGTGTGTGTGTGTGTGTGTGTGTGTGATTTCAATTTTTTAATACACTAAGAAGCATTTTGTGAAGGAAATAAAGAGAATTTTGAAAATATCCCAGTCCTGCTTTACTACCACTGTTGGTCATCTACAGGCACCCTTCCTTCTCTTCTCCTTCACCCATTTGCTACCTCTCTGTGTCTCAGTGGAAGCTTGCTGTCTGCTGCCCTTGCTTGCTCCTTGTACTCTGTCTTTTTTTACAAACCATTTCAAGGATATTGAGTCTCATCATAAGCTAAGAAAACCATTTACATTATTATTAATTAATTATTATTATTAGTAGTAGTAGTAGTTGCCAGGGACCTAAGGGCAACTGGATCCATTTGATTGTTTTCTATACCAATATGTCCTTGTAAGTGGTTTTGATGATTCCTTTAGCACATTCTTTGGCTTTTTCGCCCTCTACTCCTACATTCTGAAGATCTGCAAGCACATAGGGAATGAAACCATCCCAGCAGGTGTGAAGTCATAGCTCATTGTGGTTTTGATTTGCATTTTCCTGATGATGTACCTGTTGACCTTTTGTATATCTTCTTTGAAGAAATGTTATGTGTTTATAAAGTCCTTAGCCCATTTTTAAATTAAGGTTTTTTTTGGTTGTTGTTGTTTTTGTTTTTTTCCCTCTGACTTGTAGGAGGTTAGTGTATTTTTGGATATTAACCACTTATTAGATATATGGTTTACACTTTTTTCTCCCATTCTATAAGTTACCTTTTCACTCTCTTGATTGTTTCCTTTGCCATGCAAAGGTTTTTAGTTTGATATAGTTTCACTTTCTATTTTTGCTTTTGTTGCTTTATGTTTTTGGTGTCACACCAAAGAAATAATTGCCAAAACCAATGTCATACATGTTTCCCCTGTATTTTCTTTTAGGAATTTTACAATTTCAGGTCTTACATTTAAGTCTTTAATGCATTTTGAATTGATTTTTGTGTATGGTGTAAGATAAGAGTCTATTTCATTCTTTTATATGTGGATATGCAATTTCCTCAGCATCATTTATTGAGGCTATCCTTACTCCATTGGGTATTCTTGGTATCCTTCTAAAAGATCAATTGACAGTATACACCTGCATTTATTTCTAGGCTTTTTACTGTGTTCCATTGATTTATATATTTGTTTCATGCCAGTATCATACCATCTTAATGACTGTAGTTTTGTAAAATATTTTGATTCAGGAATTCTAATGGCCTTCAGCTTTGTTTTTCTTTCTCAAGATTACTTTGGCTATTTGAGGTCTTTTGTTGTTCTATATGGATTTTAGGAGTTTTTTGTTTGTTTGTTTGTTTGTTTGTTTGTTTTCTGTATAAAGTGCCACTGGATTTTGACACTGATTGTGCTGCATATGTACATATAGTATACCTGTCCTACTTTGGGTAGTATGGATGGACATTTTAACAATATCAATTCTAACAATTAATTAACAAAGGATGTCTTTGTGTCTTTAATTTCCGTAATCAATGTTTTATAGTCTTCAGTTTACATTTATTTCACCTCCTTGGTTAAGTTTATTCCTAAGTATTTTACTCTTTTTGATGCTATTAAAGATGGAATTGTTTCATGAATTTCCTTTTTAGGTAGTTCATTGTTAGTGTATGGAATTCATCTGACTTCTGTATGGTTATATGTTGATTGTATATCCTGCCACTTTAGTAATTTTATCCATTTTAATAGGTTGTGTGTGTGTGAGTGTGTGTGCATGCAGTCTTTAGAGTTTTCTGCATATAAGGTCATGTCATCTGCAAACAGAGATAATTTACTTCTTCCTTTTTTATGTGTCTGCCCTTTATTTCTTTCACTTGCCTAATTCCTCTGTGTAAGAAATCAAGATCTCAAAGAGATATCTGCACCCCCATGTTCATGGCAGCATTATTCGTAATAGCCAAGACATGCAAACAATATAAATGTCCATGATAAATAAAGAAAATGTGGTATATATGGAAAATGGAATATTATTGTCTTAAAAAAGGAAAAAAAAATTCTGTCCTATGGGATAACATGACTGAACCTGGTGGACATTGTGCTAAGTGAATTAAACCAGTGACAGGAAGGCAAATACTGAAATAATGTATTTGTATGAGACATCTAAAATAGTCAAACTCACAGAAACGGAGTAGAATGGTGATTACCCTCTCCTGCAGGAAGAGGAAAATGGGAGAGCCTAATTCAATGGATACAAAGATTCAGTTATAAGTTCTAGGGATCTGCTGTTCAACTTAGTGCCTATACTTGAAAGTACTGTAATTGTGTACTTAATTTTTTTAAGAGGATACATCTCATGTTAAGTGTTTTTACTACACTAAAAGAAAAAGAAAGAAACTTGCCACCGTAGATCTAGTGCCCTAAGGACCACCTTGCTTTCTTGCCAGTTTTACAAGTTAATCTGAACATTAAAAATTTGGGGGATGTGTGGGGTACAGCACTTCCTAGAGAATTATGAATTTTAATAATATTTAATGACAATGCCATTGATATCTAGTCCCATAATATAGAAGTAAGAACTCCTGACCTGGCAAGGAAGACACATTGAGGCAGAAAAAACTTATCACACTTCTCATTGAACACTGCATGAATTGCCTGTTTCCTTGACTACATGAAGTGCCCAGCACTGACTTCCAGCAACACCTTGAAAATGAGTATTAAGGAAATTAATTGATTAATCTGTGATGTTTCTTTCCCAAAAGAACTTTGAGGTATGTGGCTCAGTTTATAAACCCAGAGATCAGGCATTCAGGAAATATCTACCATCTTCTACTTTCATGTTCTCTTTAACTTTTATAATTCAGGAACATCAACATGTTTCTCATTCCTCTTTCTTATTTTTCCTATCTGTGTCCCTTATGGAGATTTAAAAAAGAAAAAAAAAAAAGAAAAAAAAACATATTCTGGTTCAATTTGCTAGATACTAGACTGATTACACATTTTCCTGCTTCTTCCAAATCTATAGAGAATCCCTGTGTAAATTCAGTCCATTCCTAACTATACTTTGAGATTCACTTTGAAGCAAGAAGCTCCCCAAACAGATTTTTTCATCCTCTTTGTTTCATTTTCATTTTATATCCTAGGATTGTATAGTACTTGTTATATTGCATTGTTTTTATTAATGTAATTGAGATTATATAACAATGCAATATTTGATAAGAATTTACTCGGCATCCCCCACAATGTCCAGTTTGGAGGGCAATATGCAGTCTGAAATTGCCCAATCCCACAGATGTTTCCAGACTAGTTGGGACAGGGGAAAGCTCTAATCACAAGATAATGCATTAAACTATATATAACAGAACAGTCCAGGCTACCAAACCCAACATGCTGTTGATAATTTCTATGGAAACATGTCTGTCATTGCAGAAATGATGAAGAGCAGGGAAATGTATGAGTTCTTAAAATATTGGGAGATTTAAAAAAATTCTCTTCAGAAGGTGTCATGCCGTGCATAGATTATCTGGAGAGAAATAAGTCAACATCCCTCATATGATGGACTTCGCTAGGAAGCAAGGATAACAGACTGACAAACAGAAAACACTTTCTCCTAGTAAGTGGGTAGTAAACATAAACACTGCAGGCTGGGAACAGAGGGGAAAGAAAATCAGCTTTCCTGGTGTTAGCAGGTCAGAACATCCTCAGGAAGATAATTGCATCATAGACAGACAGCAGCTTGCACAAAAGCACAGAGGTGAAATACGAAGTTTCCTTTGAGCTGCAAGCAAATTCCCATAACTGGAGTATGAGGGCAAGACTAGTATCACAAGAGATAAATCTGGAAATGTAGAAGAAGAGAACAGTACGCAGAGAATAAATATGCTGTTAGCTCCACGTTGTATCAATTCAAAACCTTGCACATAAGGGCAGGTCAATTAGGAGACTCCCTACATCACTGACACTCACAGAAAGAAATCTTGTTGGTAACTTTGTGATCACTTTCATAAACTATGGAAATAACCCATGCATTTACCCAACATGACCTATCAGAAAACACTGTGTCTTTACCTCCTAAGTATGTCAAAATCTGTACGTTCCTACTACTTCCCCTGATTAATATGGGAATAAGGATGGTGTAAGAAGGAAATAAAACCACACGTAAGGATCTGGACACTTCGTCTTGTGATTTCATCAATGCGATGCGTTTTCTTGAGTGTTGAGACTTTTAGCGGATAATGAACATTTAGAAGAAATCTCTTACATCAGGGCAGTAAATTACAAAAAATGTTGTGGCTTGAGTTAATGCTCAAACAGTTGTTAATTTGTTACATAATTGTGGACAGTGTCAGAAAAATTACTTATTCATATTTTGGATTACTGATTAAAACCCTAATAGGGTTTTTGCTATAAACCAAAATACTTCCTTTTGCACTTTTTCATATTTCAAATTTCTCAGAGTTGGTTATATTTGTAAATTAATGTCTTTGCATTAGTAACTTATTACCAAATACAAATTTTGTAGGATGCATTATGAAGTGTACAATGTTATTGGTTATACATTTAGAAAAAACAAATACAGAACTCATATCAATTTTATTTGGTCAGCAGATGGCAGTGTTTCTGAATTGGTAAGCACAACTTCCAGTTACCTATCAAATTTGAAGTTTTGGTTTTGAAATATAAATTTCTTTCTTTCTTTTTTTGAAATAGATATTTCTTATACTGTATCAGAATTCTAATACTGTAAAGTTATATTGGGAAATGTGTTAATATTTTTGGAAAGATTAAACACACTGAATCTGGAAGCACTTTCCTTGTGATTTGATCCACACTTGGATCATGTAATATTTTCTTTCCCTTTCTGTCCCTTTCTTCCTTTCCTCCTTCTTTACCTTCCTTCTTCCTTCCTTCCTTCCTTCCTTCCTTCCTTCCTTCCTTCCTTCCTTCCTATTTTCCTTTATTCCTTCTTCTTCACTTTCTCATTCCGTGTGTATGTGTGTGTGTGTGTGTGTATGTGTTCTTTCATTCTTTCTCCTTTCGTATTTAAAACCATTCTTTAAAAAATTTTATTTGGCAAATTAAAAATGAATATGAGTGAAAAGCATTTAACTAAAGCTGAGTCTTGCAAAAGAGAGGGGTCTTAGTAGAAGCCACCTGTGGAAGTATATACTGAAGAATATTTTCACTCTGATAATAATGCTTCTAAAATTACACTAATTGATTTACTGTTTATTGATTTGTTTTAATAGTCCAAAAAATCTTATTTTTAGAGTGTAAAAAAATAGACTATTTTTAAAATTTGCATGGTAATTTTAACTATTTTGTTAGATAAAGCATCATTTAAGGCTTTGAAGAAGTTTGGATTTATCTGTGTTTTCTTTTTTGTTGTTTGTTGAGAACAGGGGAGGGGCAGAGAGAGGGGGTAAGAGAGATAAGAAAGAGAGAAAAAGAGAGAGAGAGAGAATCTCAAGCAGGCTCCACACTGTCAGCACAGAACCTGACACGGGGCTCAAACTCACAAATTGTAAGATCATGACCTGAGCTCAAACCAAGAGTCAGTTGCTTAACCTACTCAGTTACCCAGGCACCCCTTATCTGTGTTTCCAAGAGTTCGGGAATAGGTTTACAGAGCATGCAAAGAAATTTTGAGCTGTTTTGAAAGGCATTTGTTTCTCTGAGACCAAATTATATTTTTTGTATGACTAAAAGAAAATTTATTTTAAAGGAACTTTTTAAACTTAAGATTCTGTAGGACTTGCTTTACAGCAAAAACTTCCTGCACTATTGAACAGTTGACTTATGTCATAGGTATTTCATTGCTAATGGTTAAATATTGGATAATGTTTGAAGCAAGAAAAATGGTGAACTCTTTATTAAATAAAAGCTCTATTTATTTTTGTTCTGAAAGCTTACTCTTCTCTATAAGGAAAGGAGCATATCTTAATTAAGACCATTAACAGCTATTGATCAATTAAATTTCCTAGGGATTTTTAAAGTATACTTAACTTTTAGCACTTGTGTGCTTCTTATTAAGAAGCTAAATTCAATGAACATGTTTTCTTAAACAGAATGTAGCAGGTTATAAATCTTCATTGTCTTTTACACAGAAGTTGTTGCCAGAATTAGAGATTTCCTATCACCTACAAACAAGGCATCCAACCATGAAAGCTTCCGTTATGTTTGAGAGAAAGTAAAACATCCTTTCTGGGTCAAGTTTTTGCCTGCTGTATCTTCAATATTCTTCCGAGTACACCTTCTCTGAAGTTCCCAAGGAGGCCCCTGAAGACATGTCTAGGCATGTTCTAAGTTTGTGGGGAATTCTCACCCTAGAAGTTTAGAGAAAACCTGAGCAAACCAGAAATACCTGGGAACAAAGACACAGAGTCCTATAAAATTTAAAATTGAAGCCAAGCTTATTATCATTTTTTTTGGTTCAAATTTAAACTCCAACACGCAATATGTTTCTAATTTAAATGTGTGCCATAAAGATACCTAACACTTGTTGAACATTGACTGTCTATCAGGAACTCCAAGCACTAAATGTACTCTCATTATCTTTATGGTATAGCTGGGGAAATTTAGAAAACTCATACAGTCAGATATTGGTGTATTTTCAGGAAACAAGGACACATTGATTGGAAGTCTTAAAAAAAATCCAACTAATCAGCCAACACAGGACATAAAAGGAGATAGGATAGAATGATTAAAGATGGATTATAGAGAGGTACCTCTGAGGCCCTGTAGATGGATATTGGTGGAGAGAGAGTACAGAGACTCTTGGGTGGCACAAATAGTAGGAGGTAATTCAGATCTGAACAGTAGTAGTAAGAAAATTGAAAATAAAAGGTGGATACAGAGGGTATCTAAAGCTGAGCTTGACATAATTCATTTATTTTGTGTTGAGAACAAAAGAAAATGGAATCTCATTTACCTCTCTAATAAACCCTCTGACATTCTTTTCTGTTTACTTTCACCTCTACTCAAAGGGTAGTCAAGAAAGTCAATAAATAAAAAATATATTGACACGCAGCTGCTTTTAGCACTTGAAATATTTAATGTGAATTTTTTTCCTAAGAGAGAGCTATAATTAAACATATATCGCTAATTTAATTTGAAATGGATAACATTATTTACCTCTGTCATGTCTCTCTAGAGGTACAAAATCAAAATTCACAAGGGAAGGCATTGGAAGAATAAAGCAAGCACATTTTTTTTTCTCTGACTCTGAGGGAAAAAATGAGAAAGATAATGTTAATGTTTTGGGAATAAGAGATAATTCACATTGAAGTAATAAAAATAAGCAATTTTAAAAAATAAGACTGACATGGGGCACCTAGGTGACTCAGTTGGTTAAGTGATTGACTTTGGCTCAGGTCATGATCTCATGGCTTTGAGTTCTTGCCCTGCCTTGGGTTCTGAACTGACAGCTCAGAGCCTGGAGCCTGCTTCAGATTCTGTCTCCCCACCTCTCTCTCTCTCTGCCCTCCCCTGCTAACACTCTGTCTTTCTCTCTCTCTCTCAGAAACTGAATAAACATTAAAAAAATTTTTAAAACTAAATAAAAATAAAAATAAGACTGCCATGAATAAAATAAGGAAAAAAGATAAAGAGTATGCCATACAGACAATATATATCAATATCAAAAGTAAGCAAAAAAAGAAATTGCATGATGAACATATATTGTATGGTCTATCTATATCTATCCATTATTTTTATTAAAGTATAGTTGACATACCATGTTACATAGTTTTAGGTATACATAATAGTGATTGTCAAGTCTATACATTATTCTATGCTCTCTACAAGTGTAGCTACCATCTGTCTCCATACATCATTATTACAATGCCATTAACTATATTCCCTATGCTGTGCCTTTTATCCCCATGACTTATTCATTCCATAACTGGAAGCCTATAACTCCTATGCCCTTTCACTCATTTTGCCCATCCCTCTATCAATCATCAGTTTTTTCTTTGCATTTATGGGTCTTTTTCTGCTTTCTGTTTGTTTATTCATTTGTTTTTGTTGATGTTGTTTTTTGTTTTTTTGTTTTTTGTTTTTAGATTCCACATACATGTGAAATCAAATGCCATTTGTCCTTCCATGTCAGACTTATTTCACTTAGCATAATAGCCTCTAGGTCTGTCCATGTTGCTTCAAATAGCAAGATCTCATTCTTTTTTACAGCTGGGTAATATATATATATATATATATATATATATACACAAACACACACACACACACACACACACATATATACATATATATACACACATATATATACATATACATGTATATGTATATGTATATGTATATGTATATGTATATGTATATATCTCACCTCTTCTTTGCCCATTCATTTGTCAACGGACACTTGGGTTGCTTCCATGATTTGGCTATTGTAAATAATGCTGCAATAAACAGAGGGATACTTATATCTTTTCAAATTAGTGCTTTCATTTTCTTTGGACAAATACCCAGTAGTGAAAGTACTGAATTGTATGGTAGTTCTATTTTTAATTTTTTGAAGGACCTCCATACTATTTTCAGAATGGCTACATCAATTTGCATTCTCACCAGCTGTGCACAAGGGTTCTTTTTCTCCACATCCCCACCAACACTTGTTCTATCTCATATTTTTGAGTGTACCGATTCCAACAGGCATGAGGTGATATCTCATTGTAGTTGTGATTTACATTTCCTTGATGGTTTGTGATGTTGAGCATTTTTTCATGTATCTGTTGGCCATCTGTATGTCTTCTTTGGAAGAATGTCTATTCAGGTCCTTTGACCAGTTTTTAATTGGGTAATTTGGGTTTTTTTGGTGTTGAGCTGTATTAGTTCTTTACATATTTTTGGATATTATCAAATTTATCATTTGTGAATATCTTCTCTCCTTCCCAAAGTTTAGTCCCAGCAGTTTCCTTTTGCTTTTGATTCTCTTGCCTGAAGAAACATATCTAGATAAATGTTACTAAGACTCATGTCAAGGAAATAACTGCCTATTTTCTTCTCGGATTTTTATGGTTTTATGTCTCACATAACTCTTTAATCTATTTTGAGTTTATTTTTTTACATAGCGTAAGAAAGTTGTCCAGTTTCATTCTTTTGCATGTAGCCTCCCAGTTTTCTCAGTGCCATTTATTGAAGAGATTGTCTTTCTCCATTGCATATTCTTGCCTCCTTTGTCATAGATTAATTTTCCATATAAGTGTGGGCTTATTTCTGGGCTCTTTCTTCTGTTCCATTGATCTAGGTGTCTGTTTTGGGGCAAATACTGTATTGTTTTGATTACTATGGCTTTGTAGTATATCTTGAAATCTGGGATTGTGATACCTCCAGCTTTGTTGTTCTTTCTCAAGATTGCTTTGGCTATTCAGGGTCTTTTGTGGCTCGACATAAATTTTACTATTATTTGCTCTAGTTCTGTGACAAATGTTGCATGACATTTTTGTTAATGATAAAGAGACAGATTTAAATTCAGAACAGCCTTACTATGGTCTATTTTGTTCCCAGGCTCATCCTTCTCTTTAACTTCGTGTCCTATCAGTCTTTTATACGATAGCTTCATTCAACCATATCAGACAGTTCAGTTAAAGTGGAGATTTTGGACAAGAGACCCAGGGAATGAAACAGATTTCTTTCTGTGCTGAATAAGGAATTTCCTGCAAGGAAATTTGATTTTATAAGAAGGTGGAGCAGTGCTATTGCAATATATATTTTCCACATTCAATCAAAGGGAAATATAGGCAGGTATAACAAAAGATGATATGCTGAATTCTTATTCAGTATACCAAATACTTTACAGATACAAATACAAATACAAATACAAATTCAGTGTACCAAATACTTTACTTTTCTTCTTTCCATGGCCTTATAATTATCCATTGTACAGGTGAGAAAATTGGGGATGAGAGAAGTAACATGCACAAGATCAAATTCCACTCTCCATTCAGACTCTACATTTACACTTTACTGTCACCTTGGATATTTCACTCCTAATACATGCAAATTAAAATACTAATGTTTTGTGTTTAATGTTTAGTATGTATTTTCTAAAGGCAATATTTTTCTTGATTAAAAACAGTTATGACATCATGAAAATATCTAAAGGTATGCCTGCACAATTCAGGGTGATTACAAAGGGAAAACAAAGGAAACATTAGCATTGTAGAAGACAGCTCATTCTCTACCTGCATCTGTGTTTTGCATGTGTGTAGTCTTTTTTAAAATAGTGTTGCATGTTTTGAAAAAATTAAAATGCAAATAAATTCCCAGATGGTCATTGGTATTTTCAAGTCTCTAGATATTCATTATACTTTGAATGGTAGAAAGATAATTAGTTTTGAAAGTATAAGTGGCAGGCTGAAAATTAGTATGATGTATATATTATACTATGTATTATATTATAGGCCAAGTGAGAATAACTGCCCAACTGCTTTGTGACTGATCTGGCTCTATTTTGATGGATAGATAAGGCCTGCGTATATGCAGACTAAAAAATAATTTAAGATTCAGATGATTTTTCAAAACATTTTTCTTGAAAATTGAAAATTTTACTTAAAAATACAGAAATTTTATTTTATTTTAGAAATAATGTAAATGGCTTTTTGTATAATTATATTTTTGAATAACTTTCAAATGGCATACAAATTGCAGAAGAGTTGCACTTACAAAAATGTTGCAATGGAACATACATATACTCGTCACCCAGATTACCTGAATATTTTTCGCCATTTATTTAATCATCACTTTTTTACTCACTGAATATAAATGTCAAGAATTATGAAGGGTCTGGGGTACCTGGGTGACTTAGTCAGTTAAGCTTCCAACTTTGGCTCAGTTCATGATCTCACGATTTGATTCGTGGGTTCGAGCCCTGCATGGGGCTCTGTGTTGACAGCTTGGAGCCTGGAGCCTGCTTCAGATTCTGTGTCTCCTTCTTTCTAGGCCCCTCCCCCACTCGCACTCTGTCTCTCTCCAGCTACATTCTCATAGACTCTGACAGATATCAAGAGACTTGGGTCAGAGACTATTATTATTCATCAAAACCTTGTTACTCAAGACATAGCAGGCAGCATTAGCCGTCATGTCCCCCATTGGTTCTATTTGCTCAGTACAATGGAGATGATGAGGAGGAGGGTGAGGAGAAGGCAGGCTGAGATGGATGATATGCACACAGTGGGTCTTTATTATGACTGAGTAATTGCAAACTTTGAAACATCTTCATCTTTTAAGAAGAGTGCAACTATACTGTCCAACCTTTACAGTAGGGAGACACATTAACTTTGCTATCCTTGTCATAAAACAGACCTCTCTTCCCAGCAGAAGGAGACATTAGCTCTTTTTCAGAACTATTTGCCACACGAACATCCTGACAAAGATGTGATAGGGTAAAATCTTTCTCAAGATACATAGAAATGCAAAGACCCATGGAGAATTACCTATGACCACCTATTATCATTCTTTCTTTTTGAACCATGGAAAATAGTTCCAAACATGATACCCCATCAATCTTTAATACTACAGTGCATACTTTACATAAAGAAGACATTCTCCTACATAACCAGAGTACAACCATGCAAATCTGGAAATCAAATTAATCCTCTACAAGTTATTTACATATTCCATTCAAATTTTGCTAGTAGTCCAACAGTGTGACTTTTTCCTTTCCAAATCTAATCTAGGATCACATAATGCACTTTCATGTCTGTTCATTCTTCTTCAATCTGTAACATTTCCTTAGTCTTACACTGTCTTTCACGACCCAGACTCTTTTAAGGGATTTCCATCTGGAGGATTTCCCTTAATCTGGTTCTGTGCAATTTTTCTTCATATATAGTACCAGTTCATGACTTTTTGGAGAGAATACTGTACAATGATGCTGTGGCTTTCAGTGCATCACGTCATGGGAACAGGACATCTCATCCTCCACTGAAGCTATACCTCTCTGATCAGCTGGCTAAGTTGAAAAATTCTCCACAAATTTTCTCTTCTGAAAAGTCATGCTTTTTCCATGTGTAACTTCTAAATATTTGGGGCTAAATTACTGTGAATCTGCCTTAATAGTCTATCATAAAACTTCTGCCCACCAGCTTTATAACATTGGTACTCCCTACCTGAATCAATATCCACTATAATGGCTATTTTCTTTTTCTGTTTTTAATGATTTTATTTATTTTTGAGAGACAGGGACTGAGCATGAGTAGGGTAGGGGCAGCAAGAGAGAGAGAGAGACACAGAATCTGAAGCAGGCTCCAGGCTCTGAGCTGTCTGCACAGAATCTGACTCAGGGCTCGAACCCATGAACTGCAAGATCATGACCTGAGCTGATGTCAGACGCTTAACTGACTGAGCCACCCACACACCCCGAGGCTATTTTCTATTTCTCTCATTCTTCCTATATGTATTTTGACTATAGCATAAGGCTGAGGTTTCTATTTACTTATGTCTACTTATGTCTGTATGAAGTTATGAATTATAATTTTATCAAATGGGATGTGAGCCATTACTATTAACACATTTTATGCACAAATCTCCCTAGATTTAGTAAGTAGGAACATGAAACTTACTTATGTCTTCTTTTGATGTCTCCATACATCTTTGTGAACTTTAATTTTTGTCATGAACATGTATTCTAGTTTCATCTTCTACTTTCCCTGCTTGAAATCAGCCATTCAGCCATTTTTTTGAAGAGCTTTGATTCTTTTTAGTTTATGTTATTTAGGGACCAAAATCTATGCACTTAGTGTCCATGTTGCTATAGAGATATCCTAGACTCCAGGCCCTCTAGATGACAAAGCTAACTACACATTTGTTATACGTATATTCATGTATTTATTCCTATGTGTAAATCTGTAGAGATCTACTGACAACAATCCAATCCAATCCAATCCAACACCTTGTCCCTTTTTACATTTGTAAATCCTTTCTTTAATAGATCCTGGCTCCTAATATTTCAGTATATTTATTTAGTTGCTCATTGCCCCTAGATGCACCAATTTCCGGTGTGTTTCACAGCCTCAACCACTGGCCATGTTGCTGTCTCTTTCACTCCACTGCCTGCCACCATTAACTCGTTGGCACTCCAATTTTTCAGCCTCACTAGGTCCTTGGCTGCAAATTCTCCTCCTTCATACCGTGTACGTGGCCTTTTCCCGGGAAGAGAGGGGCAATAAAAAGATAAATTTGCTTTTAATTGTGATTTAAATAACCTTTAGTTTTTACATTTGACTAGGTTAAGTTTTGTATTTAGACAAATGACATTTTGCAAAATAACCTAGAATCAATAAAATTGGTGGGGGGAGATATCATGCTACCCTATTTGCCTGGAATTATTTTAATATCATTGTATGCATATTATAGTATTAAAATATCACTTTTTTTTTTAACTATGGCTGATGCCCCACAATTTTAGCCTTCCAGTTTTGTTACGTTAGAGATGACATTCTACTAAATCAATGAAATGCTGTTCAGTATAGTCCCAGTGGTATGGAGTTTCTGAGAAAAAGCAGAAACCAGTGACTTATCAGAAATAGTGTCTTTGAACCATGACAGGCCATCATATACCTTCAGCAGAACTGGGACAGTTGGGTCCCAAGAGTTGTAGATAAAACTCTGAGTAACTTAGATGCTATAAAAAAAGGAAATGTTGGAAGTGCCTTGCTATCTCTTCAGGATTCCAATATGATTTTCTAAGATATGTGAGTGAAAAAGGAAGACTGCATCAGTTCTAAAATGAATGTGAATCTTTTATCAAACCTAATTCAACATGAATTGAAGCCTTAAAAAAAGAAGGTATTCATAGAACACTGATATTTAAAAGTGTTAATAGAGCACTAGTGAAATCCTTTGTGATTCAAATAATCTCTGGGAACATTTCTTATATTTAATGCCATCCTCACATATTCTCTTTCATAGTTCTCTAGTATTTGTTTATATAAATTAATACATAACAAAAGAGACAGGGATACAAGCTAAATGTTATTTTGTATATAATGACCCTTAATATTTTTCATGGGAATTTCATTCATCTGTCCATCTTTGATTCATTCTGTGTAATAAAATTATACCAACTACTGATGCTTACCATTAATTGTTTTGATTATAGTTTACTCCAACAAATCAACCCTTGGCCATTTCCTGTTGAAGACTGAGTCCCTCTGTTTGATCAAAACAACACACATACAGGAAACAAAACAAAACAAAACAAAACAAAATGTGTACTCATTGTGCATAAATTAAAAATGTAGAGAATGTTTCTGAACCAACACATGTTTAGGGACATATGCTGATCTTAAAGTAAAATTATACTGATAAATATTGGGTATTCAAAAAATGTTAGCTATTATTTCATGACGTGGATTCTGAAAATATGTTTTTGAGAGAGGAGATGTTCATTTTTTCTACTACCTAGTAGATCTAGGCTATGTACTAATCTGACCAGGTAAACAACATATAACTTCCTTCAGTCAGTCAAAACCATATTAGAAACCAAGATTCTGGTATATATGTCAAGGCTAAAGTTCATTGAAGAAGTTCATGCAAAAAAAAGGCACTTTTCATATACTTAAGTAAATACTTTTACTTTTTCCATTCTTTTAGTGAGCTGCCATTTAAATAAAAATAAAAATGATAATATAAATAAGTTTTATCTTTTTAGATATTAATCCTGGAAAATACTCAAAAGTAGCATAATTAAACTGGCAGATCAAATAACTGAAGGCCATAGTTGCTGCTGGACATTTTAACCCAAGTGTTTGCCATTAATGTGGGCACTATAAATCTGGGACTTTAGTAATTCAGTTCAGAATCCTCCCCTACCTTGCGTGTTGTCATTTTCTCTTAGCTCCTCTTCACTGAATATTTTGGCCATGTGGCTCATTCCACCCTATCCTGATTGTTTGTTTTTTTGTTTGTTTGTTTTTGTTTTTTAGCTTAACCTGTTTTGCCATTGTCTCCTTTGTTTTTAATTTATTTATCTCGTATATACCCAAAGACTTTGTCATTTTCCAAATGATCTATCTGGGAAAATGTTTCATTACTTTATACACATCTGACTTTAGTCCTTCTTGTATCCATGTTTTTGTTTTGTTTTGTTTTGTTTTGTTTTGTTTTGTTTTTCCTGTATGTGTGGTTTTTAGTCAGAGGGGACTCAGTCTTCACAGGAAGCAGCCTCTGGTTGATTTATCTGAGTAAAGTATAACCAAACAATCAATGGTAAACATCAATAGTTGATATAATTTTATTGCACAGAAAGATTCAAAACTTGATAGATGAAGAAAATTCTCTTGAAAAATATTCAGGGTCATTATATACAGAATAATAATTAGCTTGTATCCCTGTCTCTTTTGGTTATGTGTTAATTGATAATGTAAACAAATACTAGAGACCATAAAATAGAAATTGTGAGAATGGCATTAAATACAGGACGTATCACCAGAGAAATTATGAAACATGTTTTGGATTTCTTAAATGCCAGGCAAATAAGGCAAATATTCTTCTAAATGGAAACTTGAGAACTGGCTAAGGAATCCCTGGGGTGAGTTAGGAAGTCAGTCCATTTCTAGATTCTGCAGTACTATAAAAACGATGCTGGTGAAGTTGGTCTAGCAGGCTGAAAAGTTCTTTCAATCATACAACCACCACCAGCACAGAATTGAGCTGAGTTATTGCAGTCAAATTGCCTTTGTGGCAGTATGTACTGGGTAGAAACCAACTGTACAGAGCCTGATTTCTTGGCTACATACTGTAACGATTTTTTTCATCAGTATTACTGTCGCTTTTGCTTTCCCTGAGAAAAAAAGAGTTTCTGCTTTCCTAAGGTTTAGAAAACTTGGTCTACTACTAACACAGAATGAGATAAAAAAACAACATGAGACTACTTAACAAATAATTTAAAAAACCCTCCATTTCATATTAATTAATTGTATGTGACTATTCTTAGAATTCAAACTTAAGTGATAGATTAGAATAGAGTTATGGAACTGATCTTTATTTAAGGAGATTAGTCATATGCAAGTGAAAAATAGACAGTCTGAGATGAACATATGTGTAAATAAAAAACTCCACTGTTTGCCTTTACGTAATTATTCCAGGATTTCTATAAAAATTATTCAAATTAGGGGTGCCTGGTGACTCAGTTGGTTGAGTGCCTGACTCTTGATTTAGGCTCACGTCATGATCCCAGGGTCATGGGGTCAAGCCCCACGGTGGGTTCTTCACTGAGCATGGAGACTGCTTAAGCTTCTCTTTCACTTTCTCTCTGCCCCTCTCCCCCACTTGCACTCTCTCTCTAATTTTTTTTATTTGTCCAAATTAAAATAATGCAATATTTCAAGGACACTTTGAATGTTAATTTCAATCAATTGATGTTTTTTTTTTTTTTCAAATATAGTAAGGTTATACAGTGATTGCCATTCTTGTGATGTATTGGTATTACTGTGTACTCATTCACTTCCAAATTCTGAAAGGCACTAAACTAGTTTGGTTCTTAGCACTGCAGATGTTTAAAATGGCAACTATGGGGGCGCCTGGGTGGCGCAGTCGGTTAAGCGTCCGACTTCAGCCAGGTCACGATCTCGCGGTCCGTGAGTTCGAGCCCCGCGTCAGGCTCTGGGCTGATGGCTCGGAGCCTGGAGCCTGTTTCAGATTCTGTGTCTCCCTCTCTCTCTGCCCCTCCCCCGTTCATGCTCTGTCTCTCTCTGTCCCAAAAATAAATAAAAAAAAAACGTTGAAAAAAAAAAATTTTTTTAAATGGCAACTATGGGGGCGCCTGGGTGGCTCGGTTGGTTAAGCGTCCGACTTCGGCTCAGGTCATGATCTCACTGTCCGTGGGTTCGAGCCCCGCGTCGGGCTCTGTGCTGACAGCTCAGAGCCTGGAGCCTGTTTTGGATTCTGTGTCTCCCTCTCTCTCTGCCCCTCCCCTGTTCATGCTCTGTCTCTCTCTGTCTCAAAAATAAATAAACATTAAAAAAATTAAAAAAAAATGGCAACTATGAAGTCATATGGGGTGGGTTTATATCCTCTCTGTTTGACTAGTCATTGAAAGCAAGTATTTAACCCTCTTGTCCAAATAACCTAATATTTTTGAACCCAAATATCTTGAGATCTCTGTCAAATTTTACAAGGTTAAATAAGTTAAGGTCTGTAGTATATTAAACACATTTAAAATGATCAAGGGGCACCTGGGTGGCTCAGTCGATTGAACATCTAACTTCGGCTCAGGTCATGATCTCATGGTTTGTGAGTTCAAGTTCCACATCAGGCTCTGTGCTGACAGCTCAGAGCCTGGAGTTTTCTTTTGATTCTCTCTCTCTCTGTCTCTCTCTCTCTCTCTGCTCCTCCCCCGCTCACTCTCTGTCTCTCTCTCTTTCAAAAATAAACATTAAAAAAAGTTAAAATATCAATAACTGGGGGTTCTTATAAATGTCATCATCACCATCATCATCATATATAAGTATCCTTTCTAACTATTCTGAAAGAGGAGCATGATTATCTTGGTAAAAAAAATGTTTACAAACTTATTTTTACCAGAATTAGTTAAATTCTAATGCTAACATATTTATTAATCTAAATCCATTTTGCATTGTCAAATATATATGCGATTCATCTTTATTTCCTGACCTAAGATGCTCTGGAGTAACCACGTTCATCAATAAAAAGCTATTATACATGACAAGAATGGTGGGTGGAAAGTCTGAAAATAGTTTGTATAATTTTGTTTGCATCCATCAAGATGAAAGTGGAAAACTGCAAAACACATTTTATTACCTGATAAGCACCATGAAGTGTTTACCACTAGTGTATATAAAAGTCATATTTTATTAGTACAGGTTACCAGAAGGGAGCAACATTTACAGTATAGCCAGAATTTGTAAGTGTGTGGTCCCTCTTTGGGCACAAATCCATAATCTCATTTTAAAGCCGTTAGTGATTGGGGCGCCTGGGTGGCTCAGTCGGTTAAGCGTCCGACTTCAGCTCAGGTCACGATCTCACACTCTGTGAGTTCTAGCCCTGCGTCGGGCTCTGGGCTGATGGCTCAGAGCCTGGAGCCTGCTTCTGATTCTGTGTCTCCCTCTCTCTCTGCCACTCCCCCATTCATGCTCTGTCTCTCTCTGTCTCAAAAATAAATTAAAAAAAAAAAGCTGCTGAGGATTCAACTCAGTTTTTAAAAAAAATAAATAAACCCCTTAGTGACTATGGAAAACCTATATTGCATTTGCTTATATTTGGTGTAAGGGCATTTATCAATGCAGAAAATACATATGGAAAATCAACTATATATCAAACAAGTGATTAGATCATGGGTACCCATAAGAAAGTATACACGTTCCCTGATTTCCAAAAGCTCACAAGCTAAGAAGAAAAATTTCTATCAGAATAACTATATTGGCTATAGCTAGATGATATGCATATCTATTCAATGTGATTCTATTCACTGACCAAAAAAAAATACTGCCTCTGTTTATGTGTCTGAGTAAATCTATTGGGTGCTGGGGGTGTTGGCAGTGTTTTAGAAAGGACATTTATTTTGATATGATTTTTCAGAGGCTGAATATGGAGAAATGACCAGCAATGAAAGTGGAAAATTCTTTAATTCCAAACTTGGCTGTTTGGGCTTTATATTTTAGTTATGTAGAGTGATACAAAGATTTCTGAAAATTCATTCATTCATGTATTTATTTATAATTATTCATTCAAAAATTATTTCCTGAATACTTAATAAGTTCCAGGCACTGTCTAAATGCTAAAAATATAATGTCAAGCAAACATGCACACATTTGCTTCTCTCATAGAGTTTACAATCCGATGGAGGAATCAGATATGAATTAAATAATCTTATGAACATATATATAGATATATAAAATAGAATTCATGTAAGTTCATATAAAATTCATATAAATTCATATAAAATAGAATTTAAGAACAGATAAGTACTCTGATAGAAAGGAAGACAGTGCTGTGATAGCATACATCAGAATAAATAAATGGTGGAAGAAGTCAGGGAAGGTTTCTTAAGGAAATGAGCATTAAATTTAGATCTTAAGAGGAAGGAGCTTAAGATGGGTGGAAACATTGTTGATGGCAGAATGTGTTTCTTATGTAGTTGGATGGTACGCAACTGGCTTGAGAAATTAAAGATTTGAAGCCACACTGGTGTGGCTGGAACACATTGCATGATGAAAAGAGGCAATGTGCATACAAATATTAAGTCCTCATAATTAATATCAAATATGTGTTTTTCCCTCAAGAGAAATTATTATCAAAGAACTTAATAAAGAATTATATAAATAGTGAAGGAGAGAACCATGCTTTACTTTACTTTACTTTGTGATTTCTAATGGCAAAGACTTCATGGTGCCATAATTCCCAAGGGACAGAATATTATGAAATGATCAGATATAGAAGGAAATAGAATGATATTGTAGAATAATAATTCTGATAGTAATGTAGACAATGTTAGGATCTGGAAAACAGGGAGCTAGGAAAGGACAATACTCCTAATGATAAGGGTGTTTGTTTTCTTTTTTTTTTTTTTCCTTTTTAGTCTTTTTAAAGATGTAAATTATATTTAGTTGGAGTGTAATTAACATACAGTGTTAATATTAGGTATATAATATTATTTTTATAGCAGGCATACAATATACTGATTCAACAATTCTATACATTACTCAGTGCTCATTATGGTAAGTTTATTTAAAAAAAATTTTTTTAATGTTTTATTTATTTTTAAGACAGAGACAGAGCATTAGTGGGGATGGGGCAGAGAGAGAGGGAGACAGAGAATCTGAAGCAGGGTCCAGGCCCTGAGCTGTCAGCACAGAGCTCAACATGGCGCTTGAACCCACAAACGTTGAGATCATGACCTGAGCCAAAGTCCGATGCTTAATCAACTGAGCCACCCAGGAACCCCTATTTTATTTATTTATATTTTAACTCCAGTGTAGTTAACATACAATGTGAATTTAATTTCAGAAGGAAAATATAGTGATTCAACAATTTCCTCTATTACTCACTGCTCCTCAAGATAAGTGTATTCTTAATCCTCTTAATCCATTTTACCCATCCTCTAACCCATATCCCCTCTGGTGACCATTTGTTTGGTCTCCATAGTTGAGTCTGTTTTTTAGTTTATTCTCCCCTCCCCCCACATTGTTCATTTGTTTTGTTTCTTATATTCCACAATACGTGAAATCATATGATATTTTCCTTTCTCTAATTGGCTTATTTCATTTAACATTATACTCTCCAGATCCATCCATGTCCTTGCAAATGGCAAAATTTCATTCCTTTTAATGGCTGACTAATATTCCATTGTGTATATATACACCACATCTTCATTATCTATTCACATCATTGGATCATTTGGACTGCTTCCATAATTTGGCTATTGTAAATAATCCTGCAATAAACATAGGGGTGCACATATCCTTTCAAATTAGTGTTTTTATAGTCTTTGGGTAATTACTCAGTAGTGTGATGACTGCATCAAAGGGTAGTTCTAATTTTAATTTTTTGAGGAACTTCCAAACTGTCTTCCACAGTGGCTACACCAGTTTACATTCCTGCCAACAGTGCATGAAGGTTCCTTTTTCTCCACAGCCTTACCAACACTTGTTTCTTGTATTTTTGATTTTAGGCATTCTGACAGGTATGTGGTGTTATCTCATTATGGTTTTGATTTGCATTTTTTCTATTGATGGGTGGTGTTAAGCATATTATTTATGTTTACTTATTTATTTTGGGGGGGGGGAGTGTATGGGGGACGGGCAGGGAGAGAGGGAGTGAGGTAGAATCCCAAGCAATCAGTACAGAGCCCAATGTGGGGCTTGAACTCACACTGTAAGATAATGACCTGAGCCAAAGTCAGACACTCATCTGACTGAACCACCCAGGTGCCTCAATATTTTCATGTCTGTTGGCCATCTGTATGTCTTCTTTGGAGAAATGTCTGTTCATGTCTTTAATTGGAATATTTAGTCTTTTGGGTTTTTTGGGGGTTCTTTTGTGTTTTTTTTTTTTTGGTGTGTGTGTGTGTGTGTGTGTGTGTGTGTGTGTATGTTGTTGTTTTTTGGGGGGGTGAGTTGTGTAAGTTCTTTAAATATTTTGGTTATTTGACATATCATTTACAATTACCTACAGATATCTTATCCCATTGTCATTTTGTTTTGTTGGTGGTTTCCTTCACTGTGCAAAAGCTTTTTATTTTGGTTTATCTCAGTTTATTTTTGCTTTTGTTTTCCTTGCCTGAAAGGACATATCTAGAAAGATGTTTCTGTGGACAATGGGAAAAAAACTACTGCTTGTTTTCTTCTAGGAGTTTTATTTATGGTTTGATGTCACATTCAGGTCTTTAGTCCATTTTGAGTTTATTTTTGTATATGGTGTAAGAAAGTGGTCCAGTTTCGTTCTTTTGCATGTAACTGTACAGGATTCCCAGTACAATTTGCTGAGGAGACTGTCTTTTCCCCATTGTATATTCTCAACTCTTTATCATAGATTAATTGTCAAAATAAGTGTGGGTTTATTTCTAGGATCTCTATTATGTTCTGTTGATCCATGTATCTGTTTTCATGCCAGTGCTATACTGTTTTGATAATATAGCTTTGCAGTATAACTTGAAATCTGGAATTGTGATACTTTCAGTTTTGTTTTTCTTCCTCAAGATTGCTTGGCTTTTGGGGTCTTTTGTGGTTTCATACAAATTTTAATGTTATTTGTTGTAGTTCTTGAAAAACACTGCTGGTATTTTGATAGGGATTGCATTAAAACTGTTGGTTGCTTTGGCTAGTATAAACATTTTGACAATATTGGTTATACCAATCTATGTGCTTAGAATATTTTCCAGTTGTTTATGTCTTTTTCAGTTTCTTCCATCAATGTTTTATTGTTTTTGGAGTACAGGTCTTTCATCTTCTTGCTTAGGTCTATTCTTAGGTATTTTATTATTTTTGGAAAAAATGTAAATGGTATTGTTTTCTAAATTTCCTTTCTGCTACTTCACTATTAGTGTATAGAAATGCAATAGATTTCTGAGTATTAATTTTGCATACTGTAATTTTATTGAATTCATTTATCAGTTCCAATAGTTTTTGGTAGAGTCTTTAGGGTTTTCTGCAGATAGTATCATTTCATCTGCAAATAGTAAAAGTTTTACTTCTTCTGTAGCAACACCTTTTATTTTTTATTTTTTTCTTATCTTACTGCTGGGCTAGGGCTTCCAGTACTATATCAAATAGAAGTGGTGAGAGTAGACATCCTTATCTTTTTCCTGATCTTAGAGAAAAAGCTTTTAGCTTTTCACCAGTAAATGTGATGTTAAGTGTGGGTTTTTTTTATATGGCCTTTATTATGTTGAGATATGTTCCCTTTATACCTACTTGTTGAGAGTTTTTATCATGAATGGATGGTGTACTTTGTTACATGCTCTTTCTGCATCTATTGAGATGTTCATATAGATACATCATATTAACAAGAGAAAAATAAAAATAATTTAGTCATCTCCATAGATGTTTCAGTTTTCTTTACTTTATAATAAATTACATACAAATTTAATGGCTTAAATTGGAAGTTTTCCAGGCAGAGGTATTATGCTATGGGTCAAAACTTGTGTCTACAAGAAGAAATGAAGAGTGTGTTTAAAGTGGAATAAATTAAGATAAAGTAGAATTTGTTATTGTGTTTAATTGCTCTAAAAATTCTGACAGCTTAAAGCAATAAAAGTAAAAAATAAATGTATGTTTGTAGTGTACATCAAAGCGAAATGTTTGACAATAGTGGTACAAGGGATGGAGGGGGAATTAGAAATATACTTTTTCTAAGTTTCTTACACTATTTGAGAAGCAGTTTATTACTTAATGATGGAGTCAACCTGTTTTAAAGGTATATTATAAATCCCATAGAAGTAATTTTAAATGTTAATAAGATTAACCACTCATTTCTTCTAATATATCCTGCCACAGCACTTTCTTCCTTTTCTTCAGGGCACTTATCTCTTTTTAAATTATATATTTATATTATACATTTATAAGATTCTTTAATTCATATCCACTTCCTCCATTGGATTGCAAATATGACAGCAACAAGTGTGTGTATGTTTGTTTAAACATTTTGTTCCCAGCATTTAGATAGTGCCTGGAACTTATTAAGTATTCAGGAAATAGTTTTTGAATGAATAACTATGAATGAATGAATGAATTAATTAATTAATTAATTTGACGTAAGTGGCAAGTCAAAAGAACATAAAATGGAATAAAAAAAGTGCTCAATTAATTCAAAGAAGGAAGAAAACTGTTTAAAAAGAAACAACAAATGGTTGATATAAATCTATTCATGTTAACAATACTTTAAAAGTAAAGCAGACACTCTGGCAAAAAGTTTGGTGCTTCTTCAAAAAGTTAAACATAAAATCACTACATGACCAAGCAATGCCACTTCTGGGTATATAGTCTCAATTATTTAAAACAGGGATTGAAACAGATACTGGTATGCCAATGTTCATAACAGCATTACTCACAATAACAAAAAGATGGAAACAACCTAAGTATCCATCAACAGATTAATAGATAAATAAAATCCAGTGTGTATATATGTGTACACACACACACACATACACACACACACTATGGAATATTAGTTATAGAAAGAAAGAAGCTATAATAGATGCTATAATGGATAAACCTTAAAAATATGCTAAGTGAAATAAGCCATGCCCAAGAAGATAAATATTGTATGATTAAATGAAATATGTTATGTGAAATATCTAGAATTGGCAAATTTATGGAGACAGAAAATAGAGTAGAGGTTGTAAGAGACTGGGGGGAGAGGGGAAGTTATTACTTAATAAATGGATACAGAGTTCCTGTTTGGGTGATGAAAAAGTTTTGTAAATAGTGATAATAGTTACACAACATTGTGAATGTAATTATGATTCTGATACCAATTTCAATGTGTGAGTTTCTTCCCCACACCAAGAAATTCTCTGATACCATAAATGTGTCTTTCAATTCAACTCAATTCTGAAACTATCTACCTGGAGATAGTGTCATATCCTACAAGTTAAGGGCTCAGTTCTACTAGACATTCCCCTCCCCCTGCCCAACTTCAAACACCAATTGAAAGTCCACTTTGTTTCTTGTGCTTCTAACCAACTGATTATAGAACAGAGGTTCCCATGACCCCACCTCTTTGGGTTTGATTAATTTGCCACAGCAGCTCACAGAAACATTTTACTTATTAGATTACTATTTTATTTTGAAAGGACTTAACTTAGGAACAGAGAGATAGAAGAGAAGCATAGAACAAGATATGGAGAAAGGGTGAGAAGATTTCATGCCCTCAAGGTATGCCACTCTGCCCAAATCTCCACATGTTCACCAACTGGGAAACTCTCTGAACCCTAACCTTTTGGATTTTCATGGAGGCTTCATTGCATAGGTATGACTGATTACGTCACTGATCACTGGTAATTGAACTCACTCTCTAGCCCCTCTCTTTTCTCCGGATGCTGGGGGGAAGCAAGGTACTAGAAGTTCTAACACATAATCACATTGTTTGCTCCTCTGGCAACCAGTCTTAATCTTAAATTACCTAAGGAAGAGTCACCTCATTGGCATAATTAAAGACATCTTTATTTCTCTCACCGCTTAAAAAATTTCAAGGGTTTTAGGAGCTCTGTGCCATGAAGGGAGAAAAAGACTAAATATGTATTTCTTATTATAAATCACAATATCACAGTGATTAGTGCAACTAAATCATATACTTAAAATAGATAAAACGCTATATTTCATCTTACATATATATTCTTATGACAAAATTATCTAAATAAGAAGGCAGAAATTTCAAATTGGATTAAAAAAACACCTAATGTTATGCTGTCTACATGAAACCCACTTCATATGTAATGATATAGATAGATAAAAAGTAAAATGGAGAAACCAGTAAATAACACTTATAATAGGTAAAATGCTATATTTTATCTTACATATATATTTTTTATGACAAAATTATCTAAATAAGAAGGCAGAAATTTCAAGTTGGATAAAAAACGAGACCCAATTTTATGCTGTCTACATGAAACCCACTTCATATGTAATGATGTGGATAGATAAAAAGTAAAATGGAGAAACCAGTAATGAATGAACTATAATATATGTAAACAAAGTAAAAAGTCAACCAAGATGTTGGGGATCCTGGGATAGAATCCAACTCTACTACAAATGTATGTTACAATCTCAATATGGGGGATAAAGGAAAAGGAGGTGGTTGTAAGGTCGAATTCATTTTTGACATTACACTACTTACCACTTTCAAGCCCTACCTTTCTGTCTTCCCCTCTTGTCCTATATCCACATCAACTTGTTAAGCCCACAATTTCTCTTTCTTAACACCAGTGGAAAGTTCAAACCATGTAAGCCTCAGCTTATAGTCATATGGGAACTCTCAATCTGGCCCCACCACTTATATGTACATACACATACACACAGACACACAGTTGTCCCTCCTTTCTCTCAGCAGTTTTGAACCTACTTGGATATTAACCCCATTCTTCCCAGAAAGCCTCATTATGAGAATAACAAATCTCTGCATACCCTCTTGGTGCATATGAGGTGTTATCAATCAACATTGGAACCATTTGTGGCTAGGATAGGGTGTCTATCTGCCTCCGAATACAATATCACTGATTTATATGAATTTGGAAAATTATATGTTTCTACTGGATTCTATAAGGCTATTGACAAAATAAAATGTACATAAACACTGAAATATAAAGTGTAAACTTCCCCCACCCCACCATTACCCAAACACACACACAGGGATACATATCAGAAATTATGAAACCATTTTACTTGTATAACAGGATTGAACAAATTAAATATATCAAAGTCAAGTTATTCAATCTCTGAATACCAGTTTGAAAATTAGTTAAAATTTTTCATATAAAAACATGGGTAGGCTAAAATGAACTCTTCTATGCAATTATAATTGTAGGTATCAGTATAAACTCATTTTGATGTGTATGTTTGTGTATTTTTTTCAGATAGAAGCTAAAAATATCTATCATCTATCTATTTATATCATCTTTCATAACAAAAAGCACATCAAGTGTCTATATGCACATCAGGTTTCTATATTCCAAAAAGGAGCCAAGGCTCCTTGGAGAAATGGCTGATTGTAGAACTCTAGCACAGAAAATAAAAAATCAGTCTGGAGCATCTTATTATTCTATCAATTGAGAAGATGCTTAAAAACAAAACACTAGGGACATGACAAAGGGACATAGGAGCCAACCTGAAAGAATTCCCCATAATTAAATCTGGAATAATCTGAGGAAATAGTAGGAGTAGTAGAGTAGTAGTAGTAATGGATTATTACCTAAGTATTTAAATAACTATCCATGCATCCATACTGACACAAATGATTGACACAATTTAAAAGGGAGGAAAAAGGGATGAATCATTCCTACTCAAGAATTTCAAATAAAAGATAGATAGCTCCTCTTCTAGGAGGGAGAGCTTAATTCTCTTCCCCTTGAGTATGAACTAGACTTAGTAATTTTCTTTCAAAGAATAGAATATAAAATGGAAAAAAAAATGGTAACCTATTTATTTTATTATTTATTATTAATTAGTTAATTTACTTATGTACTTTTTACATTTATTTATTTTTGAGAGACAGAGAGACAGAGCACAAGTAGGGAGGGACAGAGAGAGAAGGAGACAGGATCCAAAGCAGCCTCCAGGCTCTGAGCTGTGAGCACAGAGCCCGATGCAGTGCTGGAACTCACAAACTGTGAGATCATGACCTTAGCCAAAGTCGGACACTTGACCAACTGAGCCACCCAGAAGCCCCAAAAGTGGTAACTTTAAGTTGGAGAAAATTGTCAGATTTTCAATCAATATTAATATCACCGATGTTTTTGTCATATAATATTCACTTCCCATATATTCTTTATCTGTATGGTATCCCAAAACTTAACCCCAGTATAATCATGAGAAAGCATCAAACAAATGTGAATTGAATGACTTAAAAAAATTTCTGACCAAATCTCTTCAGAAGTGTCAAGGACATGAAAAACAATAAAATACTAAAAAATTGTCACAGAAAGGAGTAGACTAAGGAGACATAATGACTAAATTCAATGTTGTATCCTGGATTGTATCTTTGAACAGAAAAAAAGAAAAAAACAACCTTAATAGAAAAAGTGGTAAAATCAGAATAAATTTGTAGTTTAGTTAATAGGATTAAACTAGTATCAATTTATACTTTTGATAAATATACTATGATTATATAAGATAATAACAGTACAATCAAGTTGAAGATTATATGAAAACTCTGACCTGTCTTTGAAAGTTTTCTATGAATCTAAATTATTCCAAAATAAAAGTGTGTTAGAAAAAAACCTTGGCACATAAATAGGACAGTGAGCTTACAATGTATGCAGTAACACATCACCACCTATACAATATTCTTACCAAAAAGTCTTATCTCACACATAGGAGAATAATAACAATTACCTCTATAATAAAGTAAACGTACACTTGGCACATTCTACTAGACAACAGTTATGGGTTTGAAAACAAATAAAATCCAATACCATGAATGATGCTATTGAATTTAAAGAAGGTGGGGGGTAATCAGTTTCCTAGGGATGCTCTAACAAATTACCATAAGTGGTTTGAAACAATGCAGTTTGTCCTTTCACAGTTATGTAGGCCAGAAGTCCAAAATCAAGGTGTCATCAGAGCCCTGCTTCCTGTGTAGGCTATAGGGGAGAATCTTTCCTCACCACCTACAACATCTGTTGGTTCCAGGTATCCATTTGTTGTGTTGGAATCACTCCAGGCTCTGCCTGTCTTCACATAGCCTTCTACCTCGTGTCTCTTCATCTCTGATAAGGATTTAGGTTTTAGGGCCCACCTGGATAATTCAAGATTATCTCTCCTCTAAATCCTTAATTTAATTACATTTGAAAATACCCTTCTTTTCCCCAAATAAGGGCATATTCATAAGTTCTGGGACATAACATATCTTTTTGGAACCACCACTTGTCCTATTATAGGGGGGAACTAAAGACATTACATACTTAGGAGACATGGCAATTAAATGCCCTGAGTGACACTTGGTTGGATTATGGAGGAGAAAAGTTAAAGTGACATTAAAGTGTCACTTAAAGTGACAAACAGTTGGAAACATTTTATATGGACTGTACCTATTAAATATCATTTATTTTTCTAATATTATATTTGTTGGATATGATAATGATATATTCATTACACGGATGAATGCATTGGTTCTTAGTGGTTACATGTGAATATATTTTAATTTGAAATGATTGCAACTTACTTTCAAATAGCAAATAATTATTATGGAGGGGTGTGTGTATATAAAACAAAGGTGTTAAGTAATGAGAGAGAGAATAATGAGAGAATACAGCAAAATGTTAACAATTTGGTAAATCCAATTAAAGAATATAATCACTTTTATTTTATTCCTCTTTCAATTTTTGTAGGTTAAAATTATTTTTAAATGAAGCATTAACAAAACAAAACAATAATACATTGGTGATTTTCTACCTGTTTTTTATCTTAGGGAAGAGAACTGTTACTCAAGATTTAGAGGCAAATACTTCTTCCTCCTCTAAAACTTATGTAGTTAACAGTCTACCTGTAAAAGCTGACACTTTTACTCTGTGAAATATATACTGTTTAAAATTATGTGAGATACATTTTTATTAAGCATATAGTATTTTGATGGTGACTGATGAATTATGTGGGAAGATTTACATATCTAAGCAAATAACAGAATTTTAAGTGCAAAATATTAAGGTTTAGGTATTCACAGACAATCATGCACAAGATATAGAATTAATCAATAAATGTTCACCTCCTTTTGGTTTTGCCAATAATATGTTAGACTTACTCATCTAAAATATTTTAGAATCCAGAAAATTACTAATAAGGCTCATTTCCCAAAGTAGAAAAATAAATGGCTCCTGAGAAACCCTGATATATAGATCAGTGTTATTCACTCCCTAGATGTTTATAGCTGTTGTCTCCTCTATTGGACACGAAGCTACTTATGCAGTGAACAGTTAGAGAATTGTTATTTATGTTGCTTGACTGTGTCATTTTTTCACATTCAAGAAATTTGCTGAATAATATTTCAATGCATGATTGAAGGTGCACTGACATGGGAAAATAAGGCAGTTATTGCCAACTGAAGCGGTGAATATGGTGTGTGTGTGTTAAAGCATGAGTATGGAGATCCTCATTTTGGAGAGCCATCTGCAGATTTCCTTCAGCTACTTCTCATGCAGGGATTGCATCCACTGTCCTTCCACCATAAAGCAAAACAACACCTTAGTTTTTGAGTTCCCAGTCGGGCTAGCCAAAGATTTAGCAGAGCTTTTTTTTGCAGCTCAGCTTCTCCTTCTGCTCAATCTCACTCCCCCAACATTGCAAAACACACTGGTATCGGTTCCAAGGCACTTTTAGCAAACATCTTATATGTTGAACTGTGTTTCAGTGTCAGCTTGTTGGAGAACCCAGATGTACAACAGTCGGATGTATTTTTCTTAATCTGAAATAATTGAGTCTCTACAGCCACACAGAAGTTCTTTCAGTGTTTTTAAATATGTTTTTAAATAAATGATTGGGCTATCCATTTTAATTTTAAGGTTGTCTTAAACCCTAAATTGTATTATTTTAAACTACCTCATATGTGGCAACAGTTTATCTTTTCAAGATATAGAGTTTTTGCAGAATCAGCTTCCCAATGCCAGATTTGGTATCACTTTATAGTGATCATCATATCTAGGCAATGAAAGCTTTTGCACACAACCAAAAGGGAGTAACAAGATTTGGACTTACTTTTCCAATGAAAAAAACACAAAACAAAGGGGAAAAACAGAGAAAATTAAGAATCAGTGGTTTTCAAGACATCAGACTTCACACATTGAAAGACAAATGGTTCCTGAAAGATAAGAAACAAAGGTAGCCTTACCATTGCTTCAATTTACTGCTTTGAAGGCGTGTCCAGGCTGCAATTCAGGAGAAGAGGAACCCAGGTGGAACCAGGAAGACTCTTAAAAAAGAAAAAAAAAAAAGAAATTCATATGAATATCTCTGGAAATGCAAAATCATTAGTTCACTAAATACAACATCATTTTCTGTAAACATTTCCAGCCAACTAGAAATAGAGGGGAAATTCCTCAGCCTGGTAAGTGTATTTAGGAAAAATCTACAGCTTATAGCACACTTAATCATGGAATTCTGAAGTATACTCCCATCTCCACCAAGATCATGAATAATACAAGCGTATCAGTACTCACCGGTTCTACTCAACATTCCACTAGAGGTTCTATTCAGTAAGTAAGAAAAAAAGAAGGAAAACCCATTCAGATTATTAGAAAGGAAGAAGTGAAACTATTATTATTTGCCAACCACATGGTCACCTATATATAATATCCAATGGTATCTACAAAAAGCTCCTAGAATTAATAAATTTAACAAAGAAATTTAGTAAAGCTTCCAGGATGGAATACCAATATTTAAAAAATTGATTTCTATATGCTAGCAATAAACAATCAGAATATGAAATTTTAAAAATACCCTTTACAATGTTATTAAGAAATATGAAGGACTTAAGAATACATTTGATAAAATATATAAAAGACGTTTATACAGACAAATTATTCTTAAGCTATTTTGTAAAAAGTAGCAAACTGATTCTAAAATTCATACAGCTATTCAAAGGTGTTAGAATACCCAAAACAACTTTGAAAAATAAGAATAAATTTAGAATGTTTATACTCTCTGACTTCCAGACTTATTATAAAGCTATTCTAATCAAGACAATGTGGTAGTGATATAAAAATAGTCAAATAAATCAATGAAATAGAATAGCAAGCCAAAATACACCCACACAGATATGAATAGCTGATTTTTGACCAAAGTATAAAGGCAATTTCAACAAATAATGCTGAAACAATTGCATATCCATATGCCAAAAATAAACTGCAAGCCTCTCACAATATATGCTGACATTAGCTAAAATGGTTTTTAACTAAATGTAAGAGCTATACTATAAAATTTCTAGAAGAAAATATTGGAAAAAAACCTTTTTTTTTCCATGGTGTATGCAAATATCTAAGATAGAGCACTAGAAGTACACTCCATAAAAGAACATGTTGATAAATTGAACTTTATCAAAATTAAAATTTTCTGCCATTCCAAAGACCCTGATAAGAGCATGAAAACACAAGTCATAGACTGGGAGGAAGTATTTGTAAACTAACAATATGATAAAACACTTATATTCAGAAATTTAAATAACTATAGAAACTTAAGAAGAAAACAAAACAACCCACTAAAAATGGCAATAGATTTTAAAAGATCCATTTGCTGTCAAGAGAGAGTTACTTGAGTCCACACAATGCTATATGCAATATCATGACAGGGAATAAGGTATTCTTTAAGTCCACAGTTAATAATTTTGCAGAAGCATTGCATTCAGGACAAACAAACTCTTATCCAGAGTCTCTACTGCAGTCAGGACAAAATGCTGACCCTTTCATGGTAGAATCAGTCTAATATAATCAACCTGCCACAAGGTTACTGGCTGCTCACTCCAGACAATAGGACCACATTGGAGGCTCGGGGTTGGTCTCTGCTGTTAACAGATTGGACATTTGTTCATGACTATAGCCAAGTCAGGCTTGGTGAGCAGAGGTCCATATTGCTGACCCCATGCATAACCTCAATTCCTGCCACTATGGCCACTTTGTTTGTGAGCCTATTGGACAATGACAGAAGGGAAGGAGGTTGACTGGTATCCACAGAACAGATCATCCTATCCATTTGATTATTAAAATCCTCCTCTGCTAAGTTCTTTTTGGTTAGCAGTCACATGGACACAAATATCTTCATGTTTTTGAGAAGACTATCCATGTACTTCTTCCCCAAGTTTTCTTGTCTCCCAATATTTTATTATATTGCCATCCATATACCTGACCATCCAGGCAAACCATTGGTCACAGCCCTTGAATTAGTATGTAATTGCATACCTGGCCATGTCTTTTTCAAGAAAAGTGCACTACTAAGTGAACTGCTTGAAGTTCTTCCCACCAGGAATATTTCCCTTCACCCCAGTCCTTGAAGAATATCCCTGAGAAGGGGCTATGGTGTTGTAGCTATCCACTTTTGGTTAATGCCTGCATAGTCTGTAGAACCATCTGCAAACCAAACTTCCTCTGTCAAATAATCAGAGGAGACTCCCCATGAGACTGTAGGTGCAGGTTTGGAGAGAGAAGCTAATGTACCAAAAGTGGAGACCTTGGGCATTTGGGCTACTTCTTCATGTAACTCACTTGTGCCTTCAGGTCTTGTTCAAGTCCAATCACAAATTTACCACTTCATTTGATGAGGGAATACTGCTATGTGTGCCCAACTTTTTGGATTGATGAGTCAGGCAACACCCAGTTCATGATGGATAGATCAGGTTGCTTGATAACTTGGTGATCCATGGTTAAGTATTCACTCTCTACTAACGTCTAGTTGTAGGCCAAAAGCTGTTTTTCAAAAGGAGACAAGTTATCTGCAAGATGTAAGGGCTTTTCTTCAAAATCCAAAGGGTTTCTGCAGCAGTTCTCCCACATGGGCTGCCCTAAAGTTGGGGAATTAAAAAGTAGAACAAAGAGAGAAAATAATCCCAATAGAAGTCAATATTTCTATGTTTCTTCTAGCCTTTTATTCATGCATATTTTGATCTGCTTACATTGTTATTCTTATTTTTCAGCTTTATTGAGGTATAATTAACAAATAAAATTGTGCATATATTTAAGTGTGCAACATGATGATGATCTGATATATGTATATTTTGTGAAATGATTAGCACAATCAGGTTAATTTATACATCTATCACTTGAGATTGTGTGTGTGTGTCCTGAAAATGCTTAAGGTTTTCTCTCTTAACAAACTTAAAATACACAAAAATAATATTAACTATAGTCATCATGCTATTAACTATTGTCATCAACTATGCTATTAACTATAGTCATCATCCCTAGAACGTATTCATCTGATAACTGAAGGCTTATACCCTCTTACTAGCATCTCTCCATCCCCCACAGCCCCTGGTAACCACTTTACTACTCTTGTTTCTATGAGATCAACATTTTTTTAGAGTCCACATATAAGTGAGATCATACAGTACCTGTCTTTCTCTATCTGGCTAATTTAATTTAGCATAATGCCCTCTAGATTCATCCATATTGTTACAATTGGCAGGATTTCCTTCTTCCTTATGACTTAATAAAATTCTATTGAATATAAATACCACATCTTAATCTGTTCATCCACTAACAAACACTTAGGTTGTTTCCACATCTTGGCTATTGTGAAAATGCTGCAATGAACATGGGAGTACAAATATCTCCTATCTATCCTGCTTTCCTTTCCTTCAGATATACAGTCAGAAGTGGGATTGTTTAATCATATGGTAGCTTTATTTTTCATTGCTTGAGGAAACTTCATGCTCTCTTAATAATGATTGTACCAAGTTACATTCCCACCAATTTTGAACAAAAGTTCTCTTTTCTCCACATCCTCCGTGCTGCTTGTTATCAGTTGTATTTTTGGTAAAACCTATACTAACAAGTGTGAGGTGATACTTTATCTTGATTTTTATTTGCATTTCTCTGTTCCTTAGTGATGTTGAGCACATTTTCATGTACCTGTTGACCATTCAAATATCTTCTTTGGAAAAATGTCTATTCAGGTTCTCTGCTCACTTTTAATTGGGTTATTTCTTTCTTTTTTTTTTTTGATGTTGAGTTGTGTGACTTTTTAAAATCTTTTGGATATTAACACCTTCTCTGATATATGGCTTGTGACTATTTTCTCCTATTCCATAGGCTGCCTTTTCATTTTCCTGCTTGCTTCCTTTGCTGTGCAGAAGCTTTTTAGTTTGATGTAGTTCCATTTGTTTATTTTTGCTTTTCTTAGGTTTGCTTTGGGTGTCATATCCTAAAAAATCATTGCCAAGATCAATGTCAAGAAGTTTTATCCCTATGTTTTCTCCTAGGAGTTTTATGGTTTAAGGTCTCAAATGTAAGTCTTTAGTCCATTTTGAATTAAAATTTGTGAATGATGTACATTAGGGGTCCACTTTCATTCTTTTGTATATGAATATTCGATTTTACCAGTTTTGTTTATTGAAGAGACTCTCTTTCCCCTATTGTGTGTTCTTTGCTCCCTTGTCAAATATTAGTTGACAATATATGCATGAACTTATATGTAGGCTCTCAGTTTGTTCCATTGCTTTCTGTGTCTGTTTTTATGCCAGTTCTGTACTGTGGTGATCATTATAGCTTTGAAATATAGTTTGAAATCAGGAAGTGTAATGCCTCCAGGTTTTTCTTTTTTCTCAAGATTGCTTTGTCTATTTGAGGTCTCTTTTGGGATCATATGACTTTTAGCATCATATTTTATATTCCTTTGAAAAATGCCATAGTATTGTGATATGGATTGCATTGAATCTGTAGGTTACATTAGGCAACACATTGCACTGAATTTGCAGATTGCTTTAGGATATATATATATATATATGTATATATACACACACACACACAATATTATTTCTTCCAATTCATGAACACAGGATCTCTTTTCATTTATTTGTGTCTGCCTCAATTTCTTTCATTAATGTCTTATAGTTTTCACTGTAAAGGTGACTCACCTTCTTGATTACATGTATTCTAAAATATTTTATTGTTGCTGATGCCCTTGAAAGTGGAATTGTGTTTCTTCTTTCTTTCTGATACTTCATTGTTAGTATATAGAAATGCACTTGATTTTTTGCATATTGATTTTGTATCCTGAGATTTTACTGAATTCATTTATTGGTTCTAACACATGGAGTATTTAAGGTTTTCTATATATAAAATCATGTCAACAGCAGAGACAATTTTGCTTTTCCCTTTCTGATTTGAATACATTTTCTTTTTCTTGCCTATTGTTCTTCTGGACTTCCAGTAGTATGTTGAGAGAAATGATAAAAGTAGGCAATCTTGTTTGTTTGCTTGTCTATTTGTTTGCTTTTTAGGCAACCTTGCTTTGCTCTTGATTTTAGAGATAGAGCTTTCGACTTTTCACCTTTAAGTATGATGTTAGCTGTAGGCTTGTCATATATGACCTATATTGTGTTGAGATAAGTTCATTCAAAACCCACATTATTGAGTTTTATCATAAATAAATGTTGAATTTTGTCAAATGCTTTTTGTGCATCCATTGAGATGATCGTGTGATTTTTCTCCTTCATTTTGTTAATGGGTATATCACATTGATTGATTTATGAATGTTGAATCATTCTTGCATTCCTGAATAAATCCCCTTTGATCATAGTGTATGATCTTTCTAATGTATTGTTGAATTTGGTTTGCTAATATTTTTGAGGATTTTTAATCTATGTTCATCAAGAATATCAGCTTGTAATTTTCTTTTCTTGTGGCATTCTTATTTGGTTTTGGTATCAAGATAATGCTGGCCTTGTAAAATAAATTTGAAAATATTCCTTCCTTGTCTATTCTTTGGTAGAGTTTGAGAAGGATTGGTATTAATTCTTCTTTCCCTTTCATTTCTGAGAGACAGTTTTGGCTGATAAAGTATTTTTATTGTTTGGCAAGGTTGGGGTGGGTGGATATCCTCTCAGTCCTACAAAGCCAGGCCAGTACCTGACAGCCTCCTCTTTAGTTTCCATAGGGCATTGCTGCATGCTGAAACTTGCAGGCTTTCTCCCAGAGTGGGGTCAGTTTTCCATGTACACTCATTAGCCAATTGCAGAAGCTCACACTCGCTGTCCTGAGGAACATGCACAGGGAGACAGCTGTGTTATGGAAGCGGGTAAGATTCACACAGCATTGGCGGTGCCCATACTATAGCTGTGGGAATCCACGGGCAAGGCATACCAGTGCTTCCTGGTATAGCTTCTGACAGAATCCATCACACAATTTGTAGGATATGAGTCCATTCAATGCCTTCAGGAGCCAGTGTCCCCAGCTCTCCCTCCCCGCAGCAGTAATGCAGCACACTTTAGTGCTCTGGACAGGATGACAAAGAATTGGGCCTCTTTGGCAGCATCCTGTATGCACAGCCAGAGAAACCACGTGTTCAACTGCATGCTCTTATTCTCCACTGTGGGAGAAATTGCCAGCCACACAGGTCTCTCTTGGCACTGAGCTTTGCTGCCTTGGTGGAAAGGTGACATGGGTGAAATAAAATCATTATTTTACCTAGCATGTCTGTCCCAGACTTTTCTTTGCTCCAGGGGTGTGTGGGAACTTCTGTACTGGACTTCCACGCTTCTGCAAAGGGATTCTCATCCATAGATGGTTATCAAAATTTGTTATTTTGGCGGGGGGGGGGGTGTGGGGCGGAAATTGGTGAAAAACTCTAATTTTGCCATTTTGTTGTTGTCACTCCCTGTTTACATTTTAAAATCATGGCATTTATGAGTCGCTGCATATTGCTTTACATTTAGTTTTTAATTATTTTTTATTTCATTTTTTTAAATCTTTATTTATTTTTGAGAGAGAGAGAGAGAGAGAGAGAGAATGAGTGGGAGAGGAACAGAGAGAGGGTGAGACACAGACTTTGAAGAAGGTTCCAGGCTCCTCTGAGCTGTCAGCACAGAGCCTGATGTGGGGCTTGAACTTGCAAATGGCGAGATCATGACCTAAGCCGAAGTTGGATTCTTAGCTGACTGAGCCACCCAAGCGCCCCCTTTTTATTTCAATTTTTAATAAATATTTTAGTAGCATATCTCCTTTTATAAGTGAATCTAAATATACTTACATTTTCACTCTTTTTGCCATCTAGATTGTTGCCATTTGTTTTTCTCTAAATTATATCCCTACAAAAAACATTAGAAGAGAAAAATGTCACCATATCAGCAACATTTTACCAGAAAATATATATTGTCTTATCAGATGAGCGTTACAAACTTAAAAACAGACAAAAAAATCCTAAATTTGAAATGATTAGGAGCAGATTCCATAGTATTCCATAAACCTACCTCTTCCTCATTGGCTTCTACTTAGTTATGAGTTACAACTTCATTCAGTTATGATAAGTTCCTAGGATCTGACCTGACTTTATTTGCTTTTTTTTTTAATTGAGCATAGTTGACACGCAATGTTAGATTAATTTCAGGTGTACACCCCAGTGATTCAAATTCTCTATATGCTATGCTATTCTCACCACCAGTATAGGTACTATGTGTCACCATACGCTTATAATATCATTGACTATATTCCCTGTGCTGTCCATTTTATTCCCATGATTTATGCATCCCATAACTAGAAACCTGTATGTCCACTCCCCTTCACTCATTTTGCCCATCCCTTCACCTTCCCCTTACCTCTGGCAACCATCAGTTTGTTCTCTGTGTTTATCAGTCTGATTCTGCTTTTTGTTTGCTTATTCATTTATTTTGTTTATTAGATTCCACATATGAGCGAAATCATATGATACCATATCATTTACTTTTGAGATGCTTAAAAGACCAGTGAGAAAGAAATACTTCAGCAGAAAAAATAAAACTAATTCTTAACGAGAAAGTACCTAAAAGATATAAAAGTATACCACTGGTGAAAAGAAAATTGAATGTTGGATAGCACCTTAGTATTCTGAATTTATTTGAGGAAGGCTTTTTTTTTTTTTTTTTTTTTTTTTTTTACTGATGGTCCTGATGTGTGCTAAGAATAGAAGAAATAAAAATTGGATACTTTTAAAAGTAAAATAAACTTAGGTTAGAAGAAACAGTTTGTGATGTGACAATACTGAAAGGAATTACTGAGAATTTCTGTAGCACCAGGAATGGATTTTCTTAAGAATAGCAGTTTAAAAAAAACAAAAAAAAGACTAGCAGTTTAGTTTGTTTTTTGAAAATAAATAAATAAATAAATAAATATCTATCATGGCCATGACCCTCTTAATACCAAGAATATTCAAAAAATTGGAGCATTATTTAAAATAGAAAAATGTATACACTTTTTAAATATTTCTCCAATACTAGAATAGTGTTGTAGATATCTTTATATCATCCAGTCTACTGCACATACAGTAATTTTCAAAGTATAAAGTATTAGTCCAATACTCTAAGAAGCTGTACTTAAAATTCAAATAGACAGTGTTAGCATATTTCTGTGATTGACTGGAATGCCATATATTTAAGAAATATATATTTTGTGACTATGGAACTCCAAGATATAGTTTAAATTTTGAGTTCTTGTTGAACTGTAAATTACTTCCATATCTTCCACTACTGTTGTAAGCCTTCTTTAGCCCAGAGTTGAAACACTAGGAATGAAGAAATAACAGCTGATAGATCCAATCTAAATAAAAGAGTGGTAACTGACCTGAAATTATATAGCTATATATATAGATATAGATATATAGATATATTTTTCTCATATCTAAGTCAGTATGCACTAAATCTTAGATGTAGTTTTCCATGTATGTGTTCTCATGTATAACAGTAAACTGAGAAAGAAAATTCTAATTAACCAATGAGTAGATGAAGGAGTCAAAGTATAGGAAATGATATATAAACAGTAAAATTTCTAAAAGATTTTACATTTTATTTATGCATAATAATTTACTCAGAGATACACAAACCATCAATCTAATAGAATAGAATGGAATGGAACAATTCCCATTTCAGATTAACTGTATAGCAATTCAGGGGCTAATTCTACTTCCCTAAAAGCATCAGAAGACTTTCCCTGAATCAACAATGTAATTCTTTAGCAAATCGTCTTCTATAGTTCATAACCAACACATTTATTTCGGATTATTGTGCCTTCTTCCCTTCTCAGTGAACAATCAGTTGCTGATTAGGTTTACACATTTTTCTGGGGATATTGGATATTTAGCAGCTCCCTCAGAATAATCATGGTAAAGGTTATCTTTGATCTCATCTAAGGTAGTCTGGTGTTAATACATATGACTTGTGTTTCTGTATGTATTCATTTCAATGATTTTTGAAGCTTTAGCCTAGCACCTTAATTCTAGTCTCACATGGATATTATGTTTAGGATCTGAGGCAACATATATCACAATATGTTAACTACTTATTATCAAAATCATATGGGTATAAAAAAACCCAGCTGAGTAAGACACCTCATAATTGAAACATGTAGGACCATACAAACATATATTCTAAATTAATAATCCATTAAACCAAAAACTTATTTTTGCATTTCTAACAAAACTGACATAAATTGATACAGTATTTGATGTGACATTATTTAGCTTACTGCTTTTTTTTTTGTAACTTGCATTTCAATCAGTTGCTTAAAAGGTTATGTTTAATGTCACATTAGCACTTTCACAGAATGATTTATTTTTGTTTAGATTTAGTATGATAAGATAAAACTTTCTGGGTGTTCATTCCAAATGGAACTTTTCAAAAGTTCCATTTAACATTTTAGCATAATTTCATTAAGGTATCCAACTTTATAACACAAATAGTGAGACTTTTTTGGCTTTCATATGCAAATTAATAGAAAAAATAGATATGAGTATACTTATAGATATCATAACTACAGTGGACCCTTGAACAACATAGGTTTGAACTGCGCAGATCCACATATACATGATTTTGTTGTTGTTGTTATTGTCTTAATTTTTTTTAATTTAATATTTATTTACTTTTGAGAGAGAGACAGAGAGAGACCATGAGCGGGGAAGGGCAGAGAGAGAGAGAGAGGGAGACACAGAATCCGAAGCAGGCTCCAGGCTCAGAGCTGTCTGCAGAAAGTCTGATGTGGGGCTTGAACTCATGAACTGTGAGATCATGACCTCAGCCTAAGTCAGACACCCAACTGACTGAGCCACCCAGGCGCCCCCACATATACATGATTTTTAAAGATAAATACAGTACGGTACTATAAATGTATTTTCTCTTCCTTTTGATTTTCTTAATAACACTTTCTTTTCTATAGCTTACCTTATTTCAGGAATGCAATATAATATATGATATAATAACATAATAACATAATACATATGACACACAAAATATGTGTTGATAAACTCTTCATCTTACCAGTAAGGCTTCCAGTCAACAGTAGGATATTAGTAGTTCAGTTTTTGGAGAGTCAAAAGTTATACATGGATTTTTTACAGTATGGAGGGTCAACACCCTGAGCCCCCTCATTATTCAAGGGTCAACTGTGTATAATAATTCTAAGCACAAAACATTATTCATATACTTTTCTCTTAAACTAGCTTAAAATTAAGAAAATCTATTGAGTCAATGGGTCTTTTTAATTTTTTTGAACATCTAAGTAACTCTCATTTCTTGACTCACCTTCTCATCCCACTGGCCAATAAATGGCTTCTTTGAACTTATTATTACCTGACAGCCTTATTGAGTCTTACTGAGCATGACTATATACATAAAACCAGTTGTCTTGTGTACTGTGCCATTGAAAACAATAAGCCAGGACTTTAGTGAATCAGGAAAGCATATATTTATACTTTATTTCTACTTTTGACAGTCTGTGTCATTTCTTTTTTTCTTTTTTTTCTTTTTTCCATTGTTGAGAAAACCCCAATTTGGCATTGATGAACTCCATCATCTACTAAGAATCCATGTAATTCAAACCCAGAAAAAAATCTCAAATTAGCAAAGATGATCTGTACTTCTTATCTCTTTGGCCATGATAATTGGTTCAGAGTACAAGAAACCTAAGAAATAGTCGTCAATGGTTTCAGGAAGAAAAAATATGTCCTGATCATTTTAGATAGGAGAAATCTCTCTCTCTCTCTCTCTCTTTTTTTTTTTTTTTTTTTTTACTGACTGATATAAAAAATAGAAATATGTAGATCCCAAAGGTGCTGGTATACTTTTGATTTCTCAAAAAGGACTAGCTTTACGTTGAAGTAAACACAGTGGAAGACAGGAAAGAGAAGAAATAAAACTTATCATTTCATTGCATTTCTGTATTCTCCTAGATGAATTTTTAATTATGATTATCAAAAATATCTCTTTATGTTTTAGGCCAAGAACTCATTGCTCAAAACCAACCAATCAATAACTGATTAAGTTACCATTATCATAATAAAAATAAAAATACAATTAGGAAAATCTGGGAATTTTCTTCCTTACATTTTTTGCAAGTCTTACAAATTCCATATCCACGATGTGTAATTTGGTGATGAAGGAGTATATATCTGTTTCCTAAATGGATAAATTAGTAAGTTAATGGTAATTATTATTACTATTAATATTGGTAGTAGTAGTAAATTGACACCTAGTAAAAAATCATATTACATTGACATTTAATATTTTCACATGAATCTATAAAATATAAAGAATGTATATTTCCTATTTTTGTATATATTCTCTACAATACTTGGAGGAGAATTATACATATTGATAGAAGAATATGAAATATTGAATGCATTAGTGGATGACTATTTCTTACATTTTTTTTGTGTGTAGAGATAAGAACACATTAATTATATTATAGTATATAGAATACATGCTACCTTATAATGAAAATGATGTAACTGTCAGACTAAATTGTACTTTAGTTTGTCATTTAATATAAGAGAAGAAAACTGTGGTGAGATGGAAAGAATTGCTATACTTTGTATATATATATATATATATATATATATATATATATATATACATATATATGTGTGTGTATATGTACATATATATGTATATGTGTTTATATATATATATATATATATATATATATATATATATATATTTCATCACCCAGGAGATATTAATTCCTATAATTTCAAAGGTTTAAATCAACCTAAAACTTCAATAATTTAGAGACATTAAACTGCATTTTAAAAATATTTTAGTTGCAAATTTTTCTATGCTATGAAATACAGGTTATTAGCATTCACAGACATCTATCTCTTTTGTTCTTTTTTTGATTTTGGGCAAAATATTATTACTACCTAGCACTAGTATTCATTTCTAAAACCATACTTTCATACTAGTCATTTTATCACAGCTTCTCCACCCATATGCTCTATTTTTATTAATCTTTAAAAAAATTTTTTTAATGTTTATTTTTGAGAGACAGAATGTGAGGGGGGAGGGTCAAAGAGAGAGGGAGACACAGAATCTGAAGCAGGCTCCAGGCTCTGAGTTGTCAGCACAGAGCCTGACATGGGGCTTGAACCCGTGAACTGTGAGATCATGACCTGAGCCGAAGTCTGGTGCTTAACTGACTGAGCCACCCAGGCGCTCCTTTATTAATCTTTACCAATCAATTTGCTTTGTTTATTTTCCAAAGATAGGTTTTTAGTTGAAAATCTGTATTACCTTTCCACTTAAATGATATAATGGCTGGGTATAAAAATTGTGAGTTATATTTCATTATTTCTTATGATTGACTTTTGCCATGCTGAAATCTGAGGTTGTCTGATATTTTTTTCATTTTTTTTGTACATCCCTGGAAAATTTGTGATATTTAAAGTTCAGTGATTGGGCAAGACATGTCTGTATCTCTATCACTAGGTTCAGAGTTTCTTATTATAATGTATGTCCATTCAACTTGTAAATCTTGCTCATTCATCTTCCTCTGAACCTCTATCCTCAAACTTCTGTATACATGCACCCATCTAGCTCAGGTTTTGTTTTTTGTTTGTTTGTTTGTTTGTTTTTTACTGCTCGCTACTCTCTACATCATTTTATTACAGCCTCTGAAAACTGTCAGGTAATTCCTATATCCATAAATTTACCCTGAAAGTCTCTCTCTCTCTATCTCTATCTCTTTCTTTTTCTCTCTTTTCTCAACTTTAACTTGTCTGTCCACCTAGGAGAATGTCTACCTCAAAGCTCTAGTGATTTTTGTGCCCCATATTCTGGCCTTTTCTTGTCTTGGAAGAGAGCTAGCTTGCTCCTCATTGTAATTTTCATTTTCTCTTCTTTTATTTTTAAAAGCCCCACATCTAGAAGTTTGTTTCATCAGGTGATGTCATTGTATATACCTCTTTACTATTTCCAGTTATCATATTCCAATTTACTTCTCTTTTTATTTGGTCACTCTATCCCTCTATTCTTTTATACCTTTTATCCTTCTAACTGACATTGGAAATCAAACAAAATCCATAGACTCTCAATTTCTTGATATCCTAAAGTTTCAACATCTTTTTAGCAACCAATCTTAACTACTTACTTCATAGGAACTCTTTTTTTTTAAGTTTATTTATTTACTTTGAAAGAAAGAAGGACAGAGTGAATGGGGAAGGGATAGCAAGAGAGGGAGAGAAAATCCCAAACTGGCTCCTTGCATCCACCACAGAGCTGAATGTGGGACCAAACTGCTGAAACCGCAAAATCGAGCTGAAATCAAGAGCTAGATACTTAACCAAATGAGCCACCTAAGTGCCCCCCACAGGATGTCTTTTGACCCCGAATTCCAGAATCCTCAGTTTAAACATTTGATCTTATTAGGAACTTCAAATTACTAACCTTATCATTTTTAACCTATTTATCAATTCATGCATGTCCTGTTTACTTTCTTTATTAAGTTTCTGTGTCATAGAAAGCTATTCAACTCTTGCTCACATCCTTAGGACCATCATCTTTCCCTCTATCTGCCAAAACTCCAATCTTGGTTAACCTCCAAAATAAGCTTATTTAATGTTGAGGCTGTAGAGCCAAACCATAAAAGACTCTTAAAAACAGAACAAACTGAGGGTTGGTGGGGGGTGGGAAGAAGGGGAGGGTTGGTGATGGGCATTGAGGAGGACACCTGTTGGGATGAGCACTGGATATTGTATGGAAACAATTTGACAATAAATTTCATATTAGAAAAAACAAAACAAAAAGAAATAAACATAAAAAAATAGGAGTAGATGTCACAAGAGAAAGATCACACAATTGTATTCATGTTTCATTAAAAAAAAACAACAACTTTAAACTGAAGCTCAAATGGATATATTCTACCTATATGGTTGCATTCCTGGGCAAATTGCTTTCTCACTCTCCAAAGCAATCATTTCATAACTCCTCTGTCCTCAAATATCTGATATCCCCTTGCTAACCAACAATATCTTTGACTTATATTTGTTAAGAAAATTTAAGAAATCAGGTAAGAAATACCTGGTTATTGAACTACCAAATCTAACAACTATTTTTCTACCTATTTGCCCTTCTTTCCTTCTGTAGAAAAAGTGCTCTGAGAACCAGTGCTAAGACCATTATGTCTGGCTAAAGAAAGTTTATGGGGCTACCTAGATGGCTCAGTGGGTTCAGCATCCAGCTCCTGATTTTGGCCCAGGTCTGTATCTCATGATTGTGAGATCAAGCCCCACATTGGGTTCTGCACTGGGAAGGAAGCCTGCTTGGAATTCTCTCTCCTTCTCTCTCTGCCCCTCTCCCACTCATATGCACTCTCTCTCTCTCTCTGTTAAAGAAATGTTAAAGAAATACACATTTAAAAAAAAAGAGGGGCACCTGGGTGGCTTGGTTGGTTAAGCATCTGACTTCAGCTCAGGTCATGATCTCACGGTTCTGAGTTCGAGCCCCGCGTCAGGCTCTGTGCTGACAGCTCAGAGCCTGGAGACTGTTTCAGATTCTGTGTCTCCCTCTCTCTCTGCTTCTCCCCTTTTCATGCTCTGTCTCTCTCTGTCTCAAAAATAAATAAACGTTAAAAAAAATTTTAAATAAATAAATAAATAAATAAAAAGAAACCCTACTGTAACAGAAATGAGGAATGCCTTTGATGGACTTATTAGTAGACTGGATATAGCTGAGCTTCAAGATGTATCAATAGAATTCTCAACTGAAAAGTAAGAGAACAAATACCATAAGAAACAAAACAGAATATCTGTGGCACAGCTACAAAAGATGTAACATGTGTGTGATGGGAATACTAAAAGGGAGAAAGAGATAAAGGAACAGAAAAATATTTAAAACAATAATGAATGAACATTTCACTAAATTAAAAATGTAAAGAAATGTTTAATGTTCATGAGTATGGCTATGAAGCCTCAATATTGTCAATGTGTCAGTCCTTCCCAACTCGATCTTTAGAGTTTGTGCAAAACCAATAAAAATCCCTAAAAGTTATTTTGCATATATTGACAAACTGATTTGTAAAGTGTATATAAGGTAGCAAAAGATCCAGAAGAGCCAAAAGAATGTTTAAGGAGAAGAACAAAGTTGGAGGACTAATACTACCCTACCTCAAAAATTATAATAAAGTGACAGTAAGTCAAGGCAGTGTGGTATTAGTGAAAATCAGAGAATATGAGCTAAATAACAGAACAGGGAGCCCAGAAATAGATCCACATGAATATAATCAACTGATCTTTGACGTAGGAGCAAAATCAATGCAATGGGGCAAAGATAGTCTTTTCAACAAGCAGTGCTATAACAACTGAATATCCATATGCAAAAAAAAAAAAAAAAAAAGGATCTATACATAGACCTAACACCCTTCACAAACATTAACTCAAAGTGGATCATAGACCTAAATGTAGAGTCAAAACTATACGACTCATAGGAGATATCATTGGAGAAATTATAGATGATCTTGTGTATGGTGATGAATTTTTAGATACGATGTTGAAGTCACAATCTGTGAAGAAATAATTGATAGGCTATATTTCATTAAAATAAAAAATTTCTGCCCTCCAAAAGATAATGTCAAAAGACTGAGAAGATAATCCACAGACTAGGAGAAAATATTTGTAAAAGACTTATCTGATAAAATAATGTTATCCAAAATATACAAAGAACTCTTAAAACTCAAAAATAAGAAAACAACAGCCCAGTTTAAAAATGGGCAAATACCTTAACAGATATCACCAGAGAAGATATACAAATGCCAAATAAGCATATGAAGAATGCTCTATATTGTATGTCATCAGGGAAATGCAAATTAAAACATTGAGATACTACATGAATATTACAATGGCCAAAATCCAGAACACTGACAACACTAATGCTCCTGATATGTGGAGCTAAAGGAACTCTCTTTATTGCTGGTAGGAATGCAAAATGCTGCAGCCATTTTGGAAGAGTTTGGTGGTTTCTTCCCAAACTAAATATACTCTTACCATATGATCCAGCAGTTGCACTCCTTGGTGTTTACCCAAAGGAGCTGAAACATTATGTCCAAAGAAAATCTAAGCATGCATGTTTATTCATAATTGTCAAAACTTAGAAGCAACAAAGATATCCTTTGCTAGGTGACTGGATAAATAAAATGTGATATATCCAAACAATGGAATATTATTCAGTGCTAAAAAGAAATGAGTTATCAAACCATGAGAAAAAATTGAGGAATCTTAGATGCATATTACTAAGTGAAGCCAGTGTGAAGTCTATACACAGTATGATTCCAACTATATGACATTCTAGAAAATGCAAAACTGTGGAGACAATAAAAAGATCAGTGGTTCACTAGGGTCACAGGGGGGGAAGTCAAATAGACCAAGCAGAGGATTTTTAGGTGGTGAAAATACTCTGTATTATACTATTATGATGGATTCATGTCATTCTCCATTTGTCCAAACTCATAGAATATAGGATACCAATAGTGAGCCATAATTTAAATTACTTACTTTTGGTGATTACATTGTATCAGTGTAGGTTTATCACCCATGCTGGTGGTATATGTTTGTTGATGATGGGAGAGGCTAGTCATGTGTAGGAGCCAGGATATATGGGAAATCTCTGTAATTTTCCCTGAATTTTACCATTAATCTTAGACTGCTCTAAAAAAGTCTCATTTAAAAAAATCGTAACATATTAATTTCTGAGTTTACTTGCATACCCAGGTCTGTGTCTCTTCAAAGGTAATTCTCTTTTTACAACCACATGAGATTTTCAGTTTATAAAGTGTTATTTGTTCATGTTTTTTAAAATGTGGAAGTGAAGGAGAAATTTTTTTCTCATCTTTTTTTTGTACTACTTTATCTATTTTCATTGTTTCTTAGGTCCAACCTTCCAATCTATCATTATTTACTTCCAACTTTTGAAGGTTAATGCATTATTATTTCTAGTTATTTTCCCTAACATCTACATTTCCTTTATAACTTACCTAACTTATTTCCTTTCTCTATGCATTTGGTTATAGTCATCTCCACCGTCTTAGTCTTTAAGATGATAATTACAGTTTTCTACAAAGATTTTGTCCATATGTTAATATTCCTATTCTAAATGGACATCTCAGATTGTTATTTGTTTGTCTTATTTCTGGAGTGTTTGTTTGTTTTTAGAGAGAGAGAGAGCATGAACAGGGGAGAGGGGCAGAAGAAGAGAGAGAGAGAGAATCTTTAAGCAGTCTCCATGTTTAGCCAGAGATCAATGCGGCACTTGATCTTATGACCCTGGGATCATGAACTGAATCAAATCAAGAGTCAGGTGCTCAACCAACTGAGCCACCCAGACACCTCTGGAGTGCCTATTTATAAATTAAAATGCCATCTTTTTGAAGATAGGATGCCAACATTTCAGATAATTCATAGGAAAAGAATCAGCTAATGTAGGAATAATTTTTTTATTATTTCTCATTAATTTTCAAAATGTAATTATTTTAAGTGTCAGAGACTACCACCTCCAAACACATGAAAAATAAAAAAAAAATATTAGAAAAATATAACATATTACAGAAAACATATAGTATAAATATGAGGGTCTGCCTCAGATGGATGTTATGTTTCTATATTTATAACATTGCCTAACACTAAGGATTAAAAAAGGATAATTAAAGAGTATTTATTGAAGAATAATACACAGAGTTAACCTATGTTAGAAATGATAATATGCAGAAAGAGTTAATTGTTGAGATTATCTCCCATGAAATTCTTGAACATTTTTTATAATAGCTATTTCTTATACAGATCTAAGTCATTTCAAATTAAAGATAGAAGTCAAACTTTCCCACAGTTTTGGATATATCCAAAACTTAAATGAATTCCCCAGATAACAGACTAATGTTTTTTTGTTTTCTTTTTCAACCAGATGGTTTGTGTCATTTAGATACAAGCATAGAGATTAAATGCCTTATAAAGTCCATCAAATTCACTTAAATATTACACTGTGGTTATTAGGTTTTGGCAACAGTTTCTGTCTCAATGTTTTGAAGCTGACAGTTTTTAAACAATGTCTATATCCTATATTATGTTTAAACTGGAGAACCAAGAAATTGAATTTTCATGTTAAACTACAACTTTGTATAAACATATGTAAAAAAAAGAGATTATTATAACATGAGCTCAGTAAGGCTTCAAGAAGTTTGATTACATTTTAATATGGACAGTTTTAAAAGAACTACATGCTAAGATGTTTCTGAAACACAGCTCACTTTATAACATATATATGCTGTATAAAAATAAGACTTTATGGTTAAATATATAACATCTAAATTTTCTCTTCATTTTTAACCTCGAAATAAATGTTCTTAAGAGAAAAGAAGTCACAGAATACCTAGGAAAATATTTTTCATAAGTAATTGATTAAGATTATACTCTTGTCTTGAGACATACTAAATGTACAATCTCACCCTAGTTATGAGATGACATTGGAAAATGCACAATTGATTTAATATCTAGAGGTAGGTTTAAGCATACAATTCCTTCATGAAAAAAATTCCTTCATGATAGTATCATTCTGTTCTAGAAATTCTACCTGCATAATATGTTAATTCTTGATTTGTCTAACTTGTACTTTGCCTTTAAAATACCATTAAATTTATAACATATATAACATAATTATGTAATTATTTAACCTTGGTGTTGATATTAATGAAGAAAGTAGCCTATATCATAAGGATATCTCATAAGATGCTTTTATTTTTCCTTAAAAGAAAAAAACTGTTTCCATAATGCTCACAAATAATCAGAGTTTGCAACTTACACGTTTTGACTAAAAATCATAAAAATAAAAGATAACTATGGTGATCAAAATATCTTACCCTGGAAAGAACAAATTTAGTATTAAGTAAATATATCTCAAAGAAAAATCAAATAATTAAGCTAATAGTAGTTGTACGATCCACCTTTCTCCTGCTCCACTTCCTAGTGTTAAATGAAACAATGAAAAATAAGATGTTAATAAGATTGGGAAGGAGTACATCCAGAAGAGATCTGAGCTTCTAAGTTTTTCTTGCTGTGATTGCCCTACATCTATTCTTTTATTTATTTGTTTATTTATTTTTTAACAACACCCTGATACCCTAAATCTATTCTGTCATTTCCTTTTTTTGAGCAACAACTCTCAGAGGAGATCCATGTTTAAGAAGAGTCATTAAATGGTGTCCTACCAAACCTCACATATACTCAAAGAGAAGGAATGATCGAACCCATGATAGCCTTCTCTCTAGAGGCAAGAAACATAAAATTAGGAAATCTATATTAATACTTAAAACTTTATTTTCCTTTTATTTAATATAAAATATCATATTAATATCATATTAATATTAATGTTAATTAATATTTATTTTATATTAATATAATTGTTTATAATAATGTTATTAATAAAATAATAATTATTCATAATAATGTTAATTACTAATATTAACATTAATAAAAATAAAAATAATATTTATAATATTAATATTTATTTTCCTTTTACTTAATATAAAATGTTATTTAAATATATAAATGGGTGGTAAGTAACATCAGCAAAAGGGCAGCCTAGGAATCTCCAAGAACTCATTCTTCTATAGAACCATCAAAAATGGAACCACAAGCTGTCTGAACTAATACTCTAGGAGCTCTAGAAAACAAAGTTTTGTAGCAGATGAAGCAAAGGTCCAATCAAGAAAAATTATCTTCAAAACAGTAGGAAATTTTGTGGTGTTTTTACTCACCCTTGACTCTCCCTGTTGCAGTGATAGTCTTATTCCTAAAGAACAGCAACCTGTTTCCCCATTCTCCTCTTCCAACTGGAGGGAGTAGAAGTCTTTGCAAATTATCATGTATGTCTCCTCTAACCTGTCTGGAGGGTATCTGAAGGACTCACTTACTAGTCTGTTTTGCAGAACCAGAAACACAGATGGAAAAAGCAGCCAACACTGTTGGAAAGTTACTCAAATGTCATCAACAGATGAATGGATTAACAAAATGTGGTATAAACATACAATGAAATACTATTCCGGATTAAACAAAGAATGAAATTCTATACATGTTACATCATGAATTAACCTTGAAAACATTATGCTAATTGAAATAAGACACAAAGGAACAGATATTGTATGCTATGCTTATATAAGGTAGCTAGAATAGGCAAATTCATACATACAGGAAGTCTAGAAGATGATATTAGTGGCTAGGAAGAGTTACTTTTTGGCTAAGAATTAAAAGAATTAGGTGATTTTGTGAAGATTGCATTTTTATCGTAAAGAACTACTTCTCAGTTGAAGGACTTACTGCTCACATTTCAGCAAGAACTCCATAGATCCCAGAAAAATGGTTAAAACTTATATTTAAAAAACATTTAAAACCTCTGGAAATGTTTCTAGGGGCATACAATGAAATAAGGAACATTTATTGAACAAAATATACCAAAACTTGGTAAGAATAGTAACAGTCTGTGGCATCTGAATCACAACCCGGTTCCTCAATACATACCCCAACCCCCAGATCAGGGTGATGGAAAATCTACTCCAGATGACTGCAACTGACAGTCTAGTTGTGCTTCAACTACCAATTAACTAACTTTTTTTTTTTTTTAGTTCTCTCTAAGCTAAATCAACAAAAGTTCATGGTGGTGCTCAATATAATCAACCTTAATACTTTAATGTTTTGTTTATTGACTATTCAACCATCTCCAGTTTATAATTTGGCCATTCAACTTTCAAATCTTTATGAAAGTGAAACATTATTTACCCTACCTAGGGTCTCCTCTTTAAATTTTCTGAATACCTAAATGATAATTTATCAAGAAAGGAGTCTCTTCTTATAATAGACGCATCTGAATTATCATCTCTTCCTCTTTTAATTTGGTTTTCTTAAACCATTGTTTTAATATGGTTCTCTGTTTGGCCCTTTGATTTTTCTGAATATTTTTCCTTAATGCAAATCATTTGACGAGTTGATACAGTTGACACTTCTTAGAGGCTCATGTCATAACTCTCATGTTTGCTTTTCTCTGTACAACTTTCCTTCAAATTATTAATGTCTCTTTAACATATGAGCTTATTGGAGAGCTTCATTAATAGCTACATGTTTCTTTAGACACATACAGTTCATTGCTATTGAGGATAATTTGTAATAGTATTTGTTTATACATTATTTCTGTGGCATTTTCAGAACTTTTCCTTGTTGAATCTATGCTACTCAACAGATGATTCTCACCATCCTTCTTCATGGCCAATGTTAGATATAGAAACAATGCTTATTTGCTTCTCTTGATACTGTCATTCCCTCCTTGCCTGTGCAGTCCAGCCTAGCATATCTAAGAAGCTCTGCTTAGACCCATAGGATATATTTGACATCAAGTTACATAATAGGTACCTTCTTCCAAATTAGCTCAAACATTTCTTTTTTTTTAATTAAAAATTTTTTTTAATGTTTATTTATTTTTTGAGAGAGAGTGACAGGGTGTGAGCGGGGGAGGGGGAGAGAGAGAGAGAGAGAGAGAGAAAGAGAGAGAGAGAGAGAGAGAATCTGAAGCAGGGTCCAGACTCCGAGCTGTCAGCACAGAGCCCAACGTGGGGCTCAAACCCACGAACTGTGAGATCATGACCTGAGCCTAAGTCAGACGCTTAACTGACTGAGCCACCCAGGCACCCCAACTCAAACGTTTCTTAACCCATTACTACTTTACTTTATCATTCTTCTCATCTTTTTTGAGTCTCCTGGTTGTACACCCCCTCACTTGTTTTACTAGTCTCATTCTTCCATTATTTTGTCCGTTCTTCAGTAATATTCAATTTTCCTATGATCAATATGTCTTATTTAAATTAATAACAATAATAATTAATAATAATAACAAAAGATATTGACCTTATATTATGTGTCAAATATTGTGAGAGAAGATTCATGATTATTTAATATGATTATTAAATGTATTGGTAAATACACTCCAGGGTTTCCTTGACTCTGAAGAACCTTACACCAGTAAAATGCCTTTGCAATTTTATCTCTTTCAAAAATAAACATTTATGCAATCAGGGCCAGGGCATCATCAATCAGGACATTCTTGTCATTAACAAACAGATCCAGAAAAGGAAGCAGCTGGCCTCATTACCTTTAATTTCCTAGGAGACAGGATTACTCTTTCGGAATTCATTTTCCACGTATCTTCATCAAACTTTTACCAAATATTCTAAATAGTCTTTTATTCATAGGACAAAGTAAAGCACATATAAGAAAAATATGTTCTTTTTTAGTGTTTGTTTAAACTCAACTTGATAGTTGTTCCATTTTAGTTGTTTTAGTTTCTCAAATGAGCCCAGTGAGGAAAGTTTAGGTCTGATACTGTAAAAAATAGATTTTCAGTTGGCATTCCATAATTAAAAAAACAAACAAAACAAACAAACAAAACCCAAAACATGCAATAAGGTAATTGAGTTTTCTACTGGAGCCCCTGGCTGTTCCTTTTAGATGCCAGTACAAATATTAACATTTCACCCACTTGTAGCTACTGTTTACAAATTAAGGTTTTATGTCTTTCTAGATGGTGATGTACACACTCTGCTATGTTGCTGAAATTTCTTCTGTCCCACGGGTGAGTGAACTGAAGTGATTTTACACATAATTGACCAAACTTTAGCCGAACATTGTTAGGTACCTTACATCTTTTAGAATAATTAAAAATATATATTTTTAAATATTTTTATGAGTCCAGGTAATATTAAGTCATTTAACTGGTTTTATAGTTATTCTTATCAGAATTAGGTAATAATCATAATTTCCTAAGTTGTTTAACTTGGGAAAATTTATGTAACCACTCTAAGACTTAGTTTTCCTTGTCTTAAAATGGGGATAGAAATCATTTTTGATAGGCAACTGTGAGGATCAAACTAGATAAGTGCAAACTATTTGACAAGTCTTGGGCTCTAGTATAAGGTAATTACATCTAGGTCATGATAATCGTTAACTATTGTCACTGCTCAAATCAATAAACCAATTAGATATTTCCAATAACATAACCCTTTATAATTACAAGTAAAAACATTAGAGAAGAAGCTCAGTATCATTTAAATCTTTAGGTCACCGCAGGAGGCTAGTTACAAAGTATTATTCATATCTTACTTGAAATAGCTATCTTCCCAAACGGGGTACCCATATGTTCCTTAGTAAACATAGTAATTCCAATTCCCTTTTTCTGGAGAGTAAAACAGCATATTGCAAGCAAGCCTTAATATTTTTCTTTCTTTCTTTCTTTCCGTTTTTTTTTTTTTTTTTTTTAGTTCCCTATTGAGATGATAATAAATGTTTGAATTGCCCACCTAGAAAGATTTTCTTTGAGGAGAAAGTGCAGGGGTCATTTGAAAAGTCACTTGATACTATGCTAGAAAGAGAATAGCTTTTCTCTTGGGGTTGGCTATCAATAGATGAAATAGCTTTTTCTCTCTCCTTGCCTCATCCCCCACCCCCATCACTCATGCCTTTTATAATATTCGACAAAAGCATTGCTCAACTGCATCTTGTCTGACAGTGAAGGTACATAAAATGCCCATTTTGTTTAAATGAATGGCAGTAACCTTTTGCTACACTAACTACTACCGCACCATAGGAAACAGCATGAGCCCTGCATGTATCTCTTCTCTTTGAGCTCATGGTGTTTTACAGGTGATATAAATCACAATCCCCTTTAATCTGATAATCATTTAACATGAGATCCCTGTGTTGTATTCAAGTAGGTTCTTTACCTGTTTGAAACACTAAATGTTTCTCAAGTTATATTTTCATTAACAGTGATAAACGAAACATTTTCTTAAAGAAACAAAACAGCCAATAGCATAATCTCAAATCCTACAATGCTATCCTTAGAGACAGTCTCAATGACTATTTAATCTTTGACCTTAGGACATTCATTTACAAAATATTTATTCATTTTTATTTAGTATCAGACTCAGGTGCTGGGGATTGAGTAGTGAGCAAAACTTTACTGACCTATCAGTTTAGTTCTTCATTTCCCTTAGAATAAAAAAAACCCTCTCATATTTATATATGCCTTTTTACTATATATATTTACTGTTTTTGAAATAGAAAAATTAATCAAGTCATGTAAGTCCTCCTTCCTAGAAAATGCATACCACTGTTTCATTGTTAAATGACATGCACACTCAGTATGTACAAAGTGGTCAGGGGCAATGTTTAAACATCAAAACTGATAATATAAAGAATACTATATGAGAAGAGATAGACAAAGTAACCATTTCATAAAACCGAGGATCATAACGGGAAATGTTAAAATTGGTGAAATCTTACAACCTCTGGTTTAAAGTTTATTTTATTTTTAGTTTACAAAAAAACATACATTGAGACCAAAAAGTATTGCAATGCAGAGTTTATTTGGGAGCGTACCAGGAAATACATGTAGGGCCATGTGGGAATAAAACTGGAAGGAAAAGACAGATAATAAAGTGTTAACAGTCAAGCAAGTGGCTACATAGATAAAAGAAGCTTAATCTGATGAACTCAACTCTGGCATGCAACATAGAACAGCTGACTCAGAATCATCTCACCTGAGTGGGGAGGTCAGGAGGGTATAAAGACCACCGTTTGTGGTTGAGAGCTACTCTTCCAGGATGCAGACTTCCTTGTACTTTTGGCTCACTACAGTGATGGATAAGACACCTTCAAAATCCAGAGGACCTCCTCAGGTTGAGGAAATACATGGAGTAGCAATTAGATGTCTGCCCACCATGTACTGTAGAGGTAAGTTCTAGTTATCTGAGTCATAATTCAGTAATCAGTGAACTAGAACAGTGGGGAGGAACAGCAACTGAAACTAAAAGAAGCAACTTACATGAATGCTATAAAACTGGATTACTATCTACAAATACTGGGGAGTTATAATTATTCCTAGGCACCCCTAATCCCCCCAGACTGTACTAGATGCTCATTTTGTGAACTCCCATAGCATTTTGTACTTCCTCACTTGTAGTTTAACAACATTTATTTTATTTTTTTTCACTCTAATGGTCTGCCTTTTGTAGAAAAAAAAGCTCTATGAACCCAGGGGCAGTACACATCTTGCTTAATGTCATATCACTGTAATTAACAGAATGCCTATCTCATAATAGGTTTTCTATAAATGCCTTATGGGTAATGGATTAGTAATACTAAATATATTTTGCAATGCTATTCTGCATAAAAAGGGAGGGTATGTTTTTAAAATTAGGTATAATGAAATACAGATTTGGGGAATGCATTTAAAATGGCTTTAAAGCCTGGTTGGCTCTTTCGGTTTAGCATCCAACTTCAGCTCAGGTCATGATCTCACAGTTCGTGGGTTCCAGCCCCACGTCGGGCTCTGTGCTGACAGCTCGGTGCCTGGAGCCTGCCCTGAATTCTGTGTCTCCCTCTCTCTCTGCACCTCCCCCACTCGCATTCTGTCTCTCAAAAATAAACATTAAAAAAATCAAAATGGTTTTAAATAATATTCCTGTTGTAAAAACTCAACAGAAATAGTATTGTTTCCGTTTTTTTCCCGTAATGATTGTAAGGCTTTATAATCTCACTTAAATTATTTTCAGTTTAGTCAATTCACTGGTATTTTTAGAGAGTTACTGTTTATCGCGTAAATTTAGAATTTGATTCATGTTACAATCTGATAGCATTTGCTTTTGATCTACCTTTCCTTTCCAAATCCAATAAGAATATTTCTGAACTGGTAGGAAAAAAGTACTAAACATTAAATGTATTATGATATTCAGGTGACGTTACTTTGAAGAAAGACTAAACCCTCAGGAAAAGGAAAGGAAATCGGCAGAGCACTTAACTAGCACTTAGCCAAACCTTTCTAAAATAATGTTTCATAGGCCATATGATATGTAACATTTGAGGCTTTTCTAAAACTTTTGAAAGTGCTGGGATTTGTTAATATATCTAAATAAATGCTTTCAGGTTTAGGAAAAAAATTGTCTCTCTGGGAGATCTTGTATAGCACATTATTTTTTGTAAGCTTTTTAGGGTCGGGGGAAGCAGTACATTTTTAGTTTAGTTGTAGGAAGGAGTAGAAATGGAGGGGAACAGAAAACGTAGGACTTCTAAGTTTGTATAAATATATATACTTAGAAGTCCTACGTTTTCTGTTTATTTTATTTATATATAATATATATATTATATATTTATTATATATATTATATATATATTAATATATACTAATAAATATATAATATATAATATATATAATAATATATATTATATATTATAATATATAATGTATACATATTAATATATATTATATATTTTATCTATATTATATATCATATATTTTTATTTATAATATATAATATATAATATATAAAGCTTTCCCGTAAAGCTTTACAGAGTTGCCGACTTTGAGAAAGTGGAGGTTCTCAGAGGTTTTTCTTAATAAATTTGTCAACTAAATAGATTACTGTTGAGAGTAATATTAAGTTTCTCATCATGTATACTAACTTTGGACTAGGTTTTTGTTTTACCATAGTTCTAGAGATTTTATCTAGAGAATTATGATGCAAGGCAGTGTTGAATGTTGTAAGACAATGTAGTTGATGGCAGGGCAGTTTTAAAACTAGTTGTTACTCTTTTCCATGGTCCTGTGACATGAATAATTTCTGCCTTTTAGATAAGCCAAAATTTATAGTAAAGTTTGCTAAGATCCAAATGTAAAAGATGTAACACATGGACTTGAGAAACTTAACCTATACTTGTTTATTCAACATCTTCATTTCAGTGTCTCAATGGCAACAAAACATATCCATTAATGAGCTCATGATTTACCTTTTAAACCTAATTTTCTTATGTTCACTGTCCTACCAGAAGACTCCACCATCTATGCAATGTGTCAGAATTAACTTAGGAGATTCCATGACCTCTTTCCCCTCATCCCATGTTGGATCCAATACGTGTTCCTATTGCTTGTATCTCTTACATTTCTCCTGATTTTGACCACTTTTCTCCTTCCAGACATCCACCAAAAAACAACACAAATGACTTAGAGAACTGTGGCTTAGAAAAAGCAGCACATGAAAGAAAATAAACTGGGTATTTTATGGATTCTCATGATCTTCCCACATCACTTTTAACATAACCAAATCAAGTTTTTAAAGCCCGACATTATAGTTCCATATAAATTATATTTATACTATCTACATTTTTATTTGTATACACATACTTTTCTAACATCTAGTTTTAGGGCGCCTGGGTGGTTCAGTCAGTTGAGCGTCCGACTTCGGCTCAGGTCATGATCTCGCAGTCTGTGAGTTGGAACCCCATATCAGGCTCTGTGCTGACAACTCAGAGCCTGGAGCCTGCTTCAGATTCTGTGTCTCCCTCTCTCTCTGCCCCTCCCCTGCTCATTCTCTTCCTCTCTCTCTCTCAAAAATAAATAAACATTAATTTTTTTTTTAAATCTAGTTTTATGCACATTTGTATATACATATAAGCATAGTGTTATTAAAACTAATTTATAATTTTATGTATGTGTATATTCGTGCACATACACATTTATATTACAAGGATAGCATTATTCAAACTCTTTACTTTTTAAATGAAAACATACCACCTTATTCAGAATTGAAAAATTGTACAATCTATGGAATTTCCATAGCATCTCAAATAAAACTCGGTCTTATAAGATTGACTAAAATGTATCTTTGATTAGACAGTCACTGAATGACAGGTTAAACTCCCTTGGCTCCCTCACTGGAGATGTGATTGCTCACCTTTGTGGCTGCCATAGATCATTGATTAGGAGGGATCAAACTCATTGCTAACTCTGGAATATCAAAGTGGAAGAATTAATCAAACTCTACAAACCCACAAAAATTGTCAGAAGACCAATGACTTTTCCTGGGCTATCAGGGATAGACCTACTTTGAACGAACTAAATTGAGTCTAGGGAGAAGTAGGATGCTGTAAAATATATTTAGGGTGGTTTTACTAAAGTCTCAATAAGAACCCACTCCTGTGTGTCAAAGCTGAAACATTTTGGCTGTTAAATGACTAAGACGGTTGATTCATGACCATCCAGAGTTATCATAGATCAGTTATTTCAAAGGCCACTCAATCAGCACTGACAATTATGCCACAGTGAAGCCTATAATTATGGATTAGTGTCCTACACTACAGTAGGAAGAAAATTACAATTTACACTTGGCTGTAGTAATAATAATAATGTGACATTTACAAATTTTCACTTTCAGTCTTTGGTAAGAATGTTAAATAATTTAATGGCTAAGTTTAAGAGTAGGATCAGCATCAATACAACTCAGGTGCATACAGGTGTAACATTTATTTTTTAAATATGCTAATTATTTATAATATTTTAAACATTTAATATTTTAAATGATTTATATTTACCTTATAAATATGAATTCTCACATATATTAAACAATTGCATATCTGTATCATACAAATGCATGTTTATATTGCATGAACACACATTTATATTACACAAATGTATATTTAGGATAATGCATGTCTCTATATACATTCAGTGGATATGGTTTTTGTTTTGAATGTATGAATATAACTTAATCATTGGTAGTGTTGAACTCTCAATAAAATTTCTTAGTTTATTTTCCTTAGTACAAAAAATTGCTTTGTTTTTTTTTTGCTTGAATTCAGAATTCATATTTTTCATTTAGAAACTAAGACTCTTTATATTATAATTTGTTCATTCTTTTCTAAAGTCATTAGAGGACTGGTCTCAAACCCCACATTATGCTTCATGATGAGAAATCAAAGATGGTTCATAATTCAACTGGCAAAGGACACTTTCTTATTACATACTTGAATTTTTCTCCTATGTGCTACTTTTCACTAAGATTCTTGTAAAGAAATCCTAACAGAAAATGGAAGAGAAATGTCAAACGGAACATCTTGATCTCATCTGGCTTTGGAAAACATTAAAAAAAACATAGGTCAAAGAATGTTTAGCTCCCACTTTGCCTTTATACTTAAGTCCTTTTTTTCCATGTGCATATAACCTTTTACTTAACAAATGCTCCATCAGATCCACAGGTGGCTCTTTATGATAACAATACATATGCTTAGTTCTGAGAAGAGTTTAAGTCAATGATGAAGTTACAGATGTAAGTCTACTGTAATCTAGGCATTTAAAGAAATGGTTAAGTCATTTTTAGGGAGGACCTAATACAAGAACTAAAAACACAACTAGTCAGCTTTCAGATTGTTGACTTTAATGAAATAATACAAATGTATCAGAAATAGGAATTTATTAGAATCATAACTGTAAAATATTTGAATTCTTACATTCATTATGTAATACGGTACATTGGACACTTAGTATTTGTTAGACACCATGGTAAGCATGGGAGGAGTAATGGTAAAGGAGACTTTTCCTGGTAGAGTTTATAGTGTATTTGATGTAGAAAAACAAATAGGTGAATATAATACAGTTTTAGAAAGGGCATAGCCTTCATTTATTATTATAATAGTTGTTGATCCACTATGTGGATAGCTATATGAAAAGTTGAAACAATCAGATTTCTTCTCGGAGATATTTCTTGGAAATTCCTTTTTGCTTCTGGTTAAATATTGGCCCCATATCTGTCAGTGACCATACTTCCCACATGAATGAATGAAAAAACATCCAGAGAAAAAATCCACAAGGTTGCTAGAGCATCTCAGATTCTTTTAACTCTTTCTGATTTGAATCCTTTAAATAAATCATCTTTTACCATCAAGCTTATTAACATTTTGGGGGAGTCAGTGTGACTAATGATAATGGCTATGATTAGTCAACATGAATAATATGCCTGCATAGTTACTCTTAACAGCAGTGCCGGTATTAATAATTAGGTGACTTTTCTCCACAAGTGCTTATATAGAGCTTTAGATGGCAAAAAAATTCCGATTAATCTCCTATTGAATTTTTGCAGGTGGGGTTGAAAGTGAATGAAAATAAGGAAATTGGTGGTGCCTGGGTGGCTCTGTTAGTTGTGTCTGACTCTTGATTTCAGCTCAGGTCGTGATCTCATGGTTTGTGAGGTTGACCCCACGTCGTTCTCTGCACTGACAATGTGGAGCCTGTTTGGGACTCTCTCTTTCTCTCTCTGCCCCTCCCCTGCTTATGCACACACACTCATATGCTCTCTCACACAAAATAAATATTAAAAATAAAGAAAATAAGGAAATCAAAGGTATTAGCCAAAAAATGAGAAATTACGGTAGATCACACATTTATCAATGATTTTTCTGTATGAGTTTATATACCTATTTCTCCCATACCTCTAATTGAATCCTTAAGCTATTAAGAACTTCTACAATCAAGTTAACAAACTTCCCCCTTCCCCCCCAAACTTGTTTGTTTGTTTTATAATGTTTCCTTTGTCTCTTTGCCCAAACAAAAACCTAGTTCTGCCATGGGTATATAACTTCGCCTTAAGCCCCTTCACATAAATGTATAATCTCTAAAAAGAAAGGAGGGGATGCCATGTATTACTTTTACCACCACATGTCAAATAGTTACTGTGGCCAGAACCAAAATAGGTAACATAGATGGAGTTCTTTATTCATGCTAGGCACTTTCTATATCCATTTCATGTGTTACTTAATGATAATAATCCTTGAGATAGGCTTAAGTTTTATTTGCATTTTATAAATGATAAAAAGTATGCCCTGTGTGATTATTTAACTCCATCAAGGTGACACAGCTAGGACATCTTTTCATTAACTATTGACTTCTGCTTCAAGAATTCCTGTGAATATAGTTTAAAATGCTGATTTATAAGAACCCATTCCTGACCTGCTCTCTAGGACTTTCTGGGGTTGTAGGACTCGTAAACCTACATAAAGGATGTAAACTGAGCCAACTCAAATTACCAGAAATTGAAATTGAGTTTATTTGGGAATAGCAGAGGCGTTACAATTCAGAACCACAAGCCATAGCAAACTACCAGTGAGTCCAGCAAGGGTGTAGGGGGAGCCATATTTATGGGAAAGAGGAGTGTGAAGAGGGGAAAGCTCAGTGAGAGTTCACACAGTAAGCTCATTGGCTTGAGGATGGAAGAGATTCTTGACGGTTGCTCATTTTTCAGAAGATTAAGAATGCATTTTCCTGGGATGCCTGGGTGGCTCCGTCAGTTAAGTGTCTGACTTCAGCTCAGGTCACAATCTCATGGTTTGTGGGTTTTGAGCCCCATGTCAGGCTCTGTGCTGACAGCTCAGAGCCTGGAGCCTGCTTTGGATTCTCTCTCTTTCTCTCTTTCTCTCTTTCTCTCTTTCTCTCTTTCTCTCTTTCTCTCTTTCTCTCTTTCTCTCTTTCTCTCTTTCCTCCTCCTCCTCCTCCTCCTCCTCCTCCTCCTCCTCCTCCTCCCCCCCTGCTTGTGCTCTATCTCTCTCGCTCCCTCCCTTTCTCTCTCAAAAATAAACATTAAAAAAATCAATTTTCTGCAAATCAGACATTTATGGGAAATTAGTCTCTCAGTCCTTAAGTTCCATTCTTCTGAGCAAGCACGTGTGAGATTGTCCATTTCATATCTGTGGTTTTCTTTTCAGATTGAAGTTCTTTCACAGACTCAAGAATATGAATTATCAGAAAATTCTGTGGGTGATACTAATGCATCTTAATGTTTGGCAACCACTGAGCTTAGTAAATGGAAAATATAGGATTTTAATTCACATACTTAAGGAATCTGAAATCAGGAATCCTTCCCACTCTTTTTTAATACAAAATAATACCTTCCAGTGTGAAGTTAATTTGGGTGATTGAACGTCAAGGCCCTTAATTTAGGTGTTACAGGATATTTATTGGTCTCTTATATGTGAAAGATAATTGAATTGACCAAAAACCTATGTTATGATATATGTAAATTTTTTTAAATGTTACCTTCACAGTCACTATGAGATTCCTGGTCTATTTGATACATATTCTTTCTTCAGAATATTTAATCATAAACTTTCTTAAGCATGATTATTAAAATCAACTGCAATCTAAAAAATGTAAGTTGGGGTGCCTGGGTGGCTTAGTCAGTTGAGCATCCAACTTCAGCTCAAGTCATGATCTCACGGTTCGTGAGTTCGAGCCCTGCATTGGGCTCTCTGTGGTCAGCACAGAGCCCACTTTGTGTCCTCTGTTCTCCCCCTCTCTCTTCCCCTCTCCTGATCATGTTCTTTCTCTCTCTCAAAAATAAAACATAAAAAACTGAAATAAAAATGTTACAGGTTGAACAAAATATTCTATGCATAGGGATGATTTCTTGTTGAAGTATTTATATTGTTGTATACTTTGAATAGTGCCATCAGATGTCTCATTTATTCCCACAATAGATGGATTTTGAGTGTTCACGAGGTTATTTTTAAAGTCAATGAAAGAAAAGTCCGTGCTTAATGTTTAGATGTTCAAACAATATTTTTCAATTGTATAAGGTGCCATTTAGACTATGAAACTTATACTTGACTGTATTTAATTTTGTCCCGAAATTCATTTTTGAACTTTCCATATAAAATGAGGTTATATATTTAAGCATATTTTCTTTTTTCACACCATGTTGATAAAAGCATTTTAAAATAGGGTTTTTTTTTTGTTTTTTTGTTTTTTTTTCTTTCTGATTCACTGTCATTCTCACAAGCATCAGCAATTATTTTGAGCTATGTGACACCATAATTTCCAAGAGCTATTGCAGTGATCAGGGCAAAAGCAATACCCTATCTAATATGTTCCTTTTATACTCTTACAAAAAGAGTAACCAGAAAACCAATTTTCTTATAACTAGGTCTAAAATAATGTTAAAAAAATTAGAGGAAAGACTTCTGTAAATTATAAATGAACCCAAGACCTACAAAAACATAGAGACCTCTAATTTTTTTCTTTGATAGGTTAGTTTGCTTGCTTGTTACTTCTAATTTCTGGTCTGTATTTAGGAGATGGGAGTGCTAAACTGGTTAGGTGTAAGAATACGAACATTGGCAAACTTAAAAACGAAGCCCTTGATTATAAAGATGAGAGTGTGCTGATAGAGCATGATTTGTTATTCATTTGAGATTCCCCCAATTTCTTCTTAGCCTCCCTCTCACCAGCACAGGTACATGCTTCTTGTTTCTTTATGCTGAAACAAGAGAATTGAAACATCACATACCAACCATTCCTCATAGGCTTAAAGTCTTTTATTCCTTATCCTCTAGTGAGTGCTGATGACAAACTCTCAGAAGCTCTAGGGAAATTATCCCAGGTGGTGGCTCTGGCAAGGGAAAGGAACATTGCCCCTAAATAGTGAATTGATTCTGAATGAATGCCTTGTATTAGATGATCCCCAGTCTCAGCAGGATTTTCAAAAGAGATTATTGACTTGCTGCCCCAATGTCTCAGGCCAACAACCTGTAAATCATATGACAGAGACCAAGGGAAGTTTATCTTTTAAGACAGAAAGAAAAAGAATTCAGATTCCCTTAAAGAAGATTGAAACTCCAATTATTGATTTTTGAGAAAGATAAAATTAATAGAGGTTTCTTACCTCCTATCCAGGCAAACCTCGACCTCAGCTAGCTGAAATTTTTCCTACCTTTAACATCTAAAATGTAGCACAGAATCGGTTAGCTTTCACCCTTAAAAGTTAAACCTGGATCTGTTTATTTTTATTTTTATTTTTTTTTTATTAATTTGATTTTGCACTTTATTACTTAGGTTGTTTTTAAGGAAAAACAATTTTACTTGTGAATATATTTAGGGATATTTTGCTAGTATTTTCCTGAAATCCAAATATGTTTTATAACTCCATCCATTGTCTAGTTGTTCTCTGAGGTATTAGTTTTGGATTTATAATTGAAAGAGAAGTTTATATATTATGCCAAGTTACCAGGTAATCTGATAAGCTAATCACTCCTTTTGAATCGTTTGTGGTAGGTAAATATACTTATAAATATGACAAATATTCATCTGCCTCATGGCTGCCTCTCTTAAGAGTGTTCCCCTATATCCCCTGATTTTTGTGCACCTTTTTCCCCATTTCCACCTTTAATGCCCCAATATTAATAACCTGAGCGTTACTAACAATCAAATCTTCTGCTATGTCACAGATTGCAAAGAGATCAGTTATGAACACAGCAAAATACCACTGTAAATCCTATTGCCATTTGCACACATGAAAAGGAAAGGAAACTCAGAAGTAGAATCTGTGGTTAGGTTACATGCACTCATGAGGCATGGGACTTTTCTGTGCATGCCCTCTTTCCGATATCCAGTGACATTCTTGCAATTTTTTTTTTTTTTAGTCTTCTTCCTCCTGCTGCTGCTTCTTAAAATTACTAACCCTTTTCCTTAGCTATCAAGATGTGATTTATATGTATATTTTGAATGGATACCATTTGATCATCTGAGGATACATAAAAAGTTGAAAATAGATCTAATGTATAAAATTTCTAGGCTAGCCACATTAAACGTGTATTAGTTGTCGAGTGGTCCTCTACTTGTTCATCTTGGCAAATTAGAAACACAAACAACAAGCAGCCTTTTCCCTAGGCTTTATTATTTTATATACTTCTGTTGTTTTTCTCTCTCCTAAAGGAAACAAAAAAGTGGTAATGAAACATTACTAATAAACAAAAGCAGTTAAATGCATGATCTAGACTCATAATGCCTAATGCATTCCATTTTAGAACATGCTTACCAAAGAGCCCTCTTCATTTTTATATTTTATAGAATCCAAAGCATTATATAATCACAAAGCAGACTATATTGTTTTAATATGCACATACATATGCACTTAATATTTAAATATTTAGTTCAGCTGTGCAAAATTCTATTATTGGAACTCCCCAATTTTAAATTGGATTAATTGCTAACATTTAAAATTAGCTGATTTTTACATAACAATAAAATTTGTCTTGTCTCAAAGCATTAGAAAACCTAGGTATTCTAGGCTTCCATTTGCACTAGTGTCCTTATCCTGATTGGTAACTGTCTCTTTGGTTCACTACTATCAGTTTCTGATGAAGCACCTTTGTTTCTATTACCTTCCTGATCTATAAGCATTTCCATATTAGACCCAGGTTAATGTAACCTGTCTTCTATTTCAGGATTCAATGCTAGAGTATCCAAGAAAAACTTCAGTGCAAATAATTGAGTTCCTCATACTGTCATTTTTTTCACTGTTGGATTATATTAGAGGTATGCCTTTCATTAAACTCACACCATCTCTATCAGAAGAAACTTAAGTGTACAATAGCTAGCTTGCATCATATACCTGAAAAAAAAATCCATAAAATAAGGATTAATTGTATCTTGTGGAATTCCAGAAATGAGAAGACAGACTTAAAGGTACAAAAATATTTTCAAAATATAGGAAGGTGTTTATGTTGGTATGTTTCCATTAGGTTTTGCCATATAACAAATAACCTCAAAATTTAGTGGCTTAAAACTTTGTATTTAGCTCACTCTTAGGTTGGGTTTTCATAGTTTACTTGGTCTAAGGGAACTCAGCACATCTGTTGGGATCATCCATACAGCCTCAGTCACTTAACTCTAGGTTAGTAAGCCATGGTAACAGGGGTGACTTTGTTACTTGTCTCTCAATATTCTCTACATTCTGGTTGCAGAGTTCCAAGGGAAGGCATATGGGCTGCAAGATCTATCGAAGCCTAGCTTAAAACAATGCAATTTCCAAGACTAGCCCAGATCCAAGGGGTAGGAAAATAGATTCCATCCCTTAATGGGAAGCGGCTGAAAATCATTGTGGTTATTTTTGTAAGACAACAAGTAGTCATGACTATTCCTAATTTACCAGCGGTGTCTCTCAACAGCAAATGCAAAACCTGGGATCTTTTTCTCTGATAAATACACCTATGCACGTATGGTTAGCAACTTCTACTTTCCTTAGTAGCAAAAATTTCTTTCCATTTTTATGACTGTCTCCTAGAATATTAACTAATTCCCCAATCATTGTTTTCCCTTTTAAAAATTCTTTCAAGTTTATTCCTGATAATACAATGTAAACATGGAGACCATATAAATGCATAGGATCTATCTGCCATTAATGAAGATACAATCAGCCTTTCTTGTCTTCCCTTCAGAGTCCTTTTTCTATTGAACCCAAGACTTTATAATAACAAATATTGGTTTTAATTTTTTTCCATTGATTTTTTGACTCTTTCCATGCAAATTTTCAAGTTGCTTACAGGTTGGCAGGAAAACACCACTTAGAAGTCATGCATCTGCCCCTTATTTTTATGAGGACACATTAAACTTCATGGAAGCCAGGGTGTGTACATAGAACAGGAACAGATGGAGTACATTATGACTAGTCTTTTTCTTGACCCCTTAATATTTTTTTAAAGCAGGTAGGCCACTGTTTTGTGTGTGTGTGTGTGTGTGTGTGTGTGTGTGTGTGTGTTTGAGAAACAGAGCATGAGCGGGGGAGGGGCAGACAGAGAGGAAGATCCAGAATCCAAAGCAGGCTTCAGGCTCCCAGCTGACAGCACAGAGCCCGAAGCAGGGCTTGAACTCATGAACCATGAGATCATGACCTGAGCCAAAGTCGGATGCTGAACTGACTGAGCCATTCAGGTGCTCGTCTTGACACCTTAATATTAAAACTAAGTGTATATAGGTGCTGGTTACAATGCCTGAGTAGGAACAGTTCTACCAAATTTGAGGAGCTATCATAAGCTATTGTGTTCATATTCAGTTTTATATCACATTTCCAGAAACCTCTAAATCTCTGCCCTTCCTTTAAAGGAAATGATTTTCTGAAAATCCTGTTTCCCTGAAATTTAGTTCCTGATTCTGATCCAATATTTTTTTTTTTTCTGAATTACAACAAAGACCTGGTTTGGTCCAAGAATATGATCACAAATCTGTTTCTCCTATATTTCCCTTTGACAAATTTAAGACTTAGAAATTAATAGCTTAGTTTTGTGTACCTCTATTCCTATAGTACCACAGACTTAAGTTGCTTTAACACAGCCACATTATACACCCAGTATTAACTAACTTATTTTCCTCACAACTTCTTTCTTGTATTTTCCACAAGTTGTTCCTTTTGTCAGGAATGAGGGAGTGTCTGTGTTGTGTGAATGGAGGCCTCTGTCCTTGCAGGTTCTGCACCTGTGGCTCTTTGGTCTGTCAAGGCCAAAGTCTTCCGGTCAGAATGTTAAGCTCCCTGACTTATGATGTGTAGTGTTTGTTTTGTTCTGTTTTTGTTTTGTTTTTGTTTTTTGTTTTTGTTTTTTTGTTTTTTTGTTTTTTTTTTTGTTCTGTGTGTATTGTTTTGTTTTATCGCTGTCCTTGCCTCCAGCTCACCATTCTAGTAAAAGGTCTGTACCATTCCCCTACAAGGACTTGGGGCTTTGCCTCCTGGTGTTCTTTCCACTGCCCATATCCAGCTTCTACGTGACAAGATGATATGCATTCTTCATGGTCTACTTCCAGTTGCTGTCATTATCTACATGAGCTTTTCAACACACTTTGCTATTCCTCCTCACCCATCTGTTTCATTTGTACTTCTCCATTAGTGATTGCATTTAATATGGTTATAACTCATTTGTGCATAGCACTCCTTCCCCACATTTGGTAACTCTCTGGTTCAACTTTACTTCTCCACAGGAGTCGTCAGTGGATTTGATAGTTAAATGTAATATTGATTCAATGAGGTAATAACAGAATTAATTAATGGAGTCAAGATCCCACATCAGCCTACTTATTTTTCCCTGTATCCTGTCCATGATGTACTTTCTTTAAAGACGAAAACTATGTTTTCATTTTACTTACTGTAAGTGTGAAAGAATCTGCATTGCATGTTGCCTACCTTCTGGTAGATGCTCAGTGCATTTTTGTATAATTACTGAAATACTCCAAGCTCTCAACTGTCTTATGAAATACAGCAAGCTGAACACCCTGCTATTGATATGGTTTTTTTTAATTAGCATTAGATTGTATGGGATGAGTACTTTTGTGTACTAAGAAATTCTTGTTGCTTAGGATAAGCTTTTTTTTTAGAACTTTGGCTATGTACATTGCTAATTCAAATATAACGTACATGTACATTGCTAATTTATATTCAAATTATAAACATCTAAAGTAGATGGGTGGGGGTATTGGAAGGGGTGAAGGGCTGAGGGCGTATATAAATAGCTGTTAAGAAAGATGATCCCCTCCTTTTTCCAAGTGTTACTGTTTTTAAATTGAAAGTGGGATTCTACAGGTATCCCATTTTAGTTTTTATTTCATCCTGTCAGAAATGTGTGATTCTGATTTTTTTTTCATAACTGTATATTTCAGTTCATGTCATAATTTGAAAGCACACTTTCTACTTACACATTCAAAAGAAATAGAATGGGGCATGTTCTATGAGAGTTACTAGGCAAAATAAGCCAGGCTGACCTAGATGTATGAATACTATTTGAATGTCATGATTCACTGTTGCTTAATTGTACTAATGGAACTAAAAATTATCATCCTTTCCTAACTCATTGTTACAATAATCACACATGCATACACGTGCACACACACACACACACACACACACACACACACACACAGTAACTCACACATAGTTTGTCATCAGATGGCCAAGAATACAGGAAAAAAATCACGTTAACAATAACATGATTTTTCACTAACCATGTACATCTTACAAAACTTGTTTAGATGAATATTGTCTGAAAGAGAAAACTGAACCTAGGTTTCTTAGTTTGATATGTGACCATTCTAGACATTATGTAAAATTTATTATCACTAATGTATAAAGCAGTATGGATTCCTTCTTCTAGAATTAAATCAGTAAATGTTTATCAAAAAGGAACACAGAAATGTAGATGAGAAGCTACTTTTTAAATGACATGTATTTCATAATACATCTCAGCCCTAAGGGAAGTTTATGCTTTTCAGATGTTCATTTGTTATTGCATGGAAATGAAACTGTATAAGGTAGTTATAAAGATATATATGCATCTTAAACAATCTTACATTTTTATTTCTCTTTGCACAACAATGAAACACTTTTAACAGTATTATCTAAACTGCTGAATTAGAGAAAATTCCAAATATTGCTTTTCTACTTTATATGCCTCTTTACTGTTCACATGTTGTTTTTGTTCAGATAAAACTCTGTAAAAGGAAGACTGAAGAGAAAGGAAATTTACCATATCTGTACAACTTAATTAATGTAAAGATTTCTAGAGTCATTGTTTTTGATAAAACATCACCTGAGTCATGCATTAGAAGTGTCAAACACATAATTGATTTTTCTCTTAAGAAGTGGTGTGTTCACAAAAACTGCTGAATGTACACTGTACTTCTAAAATACAGAGGTTTCTAGGAAATTATTTTTAAATTTCTGAGACAGACAGAGTGTGAGTGGGGAGGGGCAGAGAGAGTAAGGAGACACAGAATCTGAAGCAGACTCCAGGCTCTGAGCTGTCAGCACAGAGCCCCACATGGAGCTCAAATGCATGAACTGGGAGATCATGACCTGAGTCAAAGTTGGACACTAATCAACTGAGCCACTGAGGCCCCCCATTCTAAGAAATTATCTTATGTTCCATATGAATCTGAATTTGGCAAGGGAGGAAGGGAGAAAAAAATATTCTAGGACAATGATTTGTACTTAACATAAATGCCAAGCATCTTTGCTTATTTGAAAACTGGCTTCCAGTTTTTAGAATTAACATTTGTCTTAGCTTTGGAACATCAGATAAAACTGCTCTTGCATGATCAGCAAAAGTGATCTTTTGAAGAGAATAGAATCACCTTTTCTTGGGGAAAATGATATTTCAAAACAAGCACATGATTTGTGAATATGTTCAATGTATAATTGATCTTACATGCTATAGATGTCTTCCAGTGTTTAGTACATTAGTGATGCACTTCAATTAGTGAAGCACTGACCTAAGTTTCATTTTTATTTTCTCTTTTTTGCTCTATAGGAGCTTTACCTTTTTGTTTACCATCTATAATCATGGTTTGATTTTTTTTTTTTAATATTCGCATATTATGGCTGCCATTTTGTGTGTGTGTGTTGTTGTTGTTGTTGTTGAATACAGGCACATGATTGTTTTTCTATATTTTTGGATACACTGGATGATAAGTAGCACTTACTGGTATTCATAGAATGCTGAAAACATAAGATTTCTGAATAACAAATGTATTATTGTCTATGTTTACTAAGTAAACATTTGAAAGGCAAAAACAGCATGGTAAATGTACTGAAGGATGAAACATATCTACACACTGAAGAAATCAAATGAGAGTTGAACATAAGTGCAGAGAAAATGAATAAAGAAAATAATAAGTCAATACTTTTTTTTAAGTTCTGTAGGTGGAGTAAGAAAACATGGACTTGTATATGTAAACATAAATAGGGCATGTTAGGTTAAGTAGTTCTTTCAGTCTTTTTAAATTTTTATTTTCTACTGCTCTAGTTATCTTGTAGTTTTTGGATGTTCAAATGTATAGGTTTTTCCTACGTATCCTTTATAATCAAATATGAACTTTACTGACTTGCAGTCAGATGTCTGCTGAATATTAGCAATTTCTTAAAATGTTTAATCTATCTTCTGATGTGGCCAATTTTCCTAAATGTTTAATAAATGCTTTGGGAAAAATGTTGATTCCATACTTGTTTGGTATTACATTCTTTGTGTGTATCAGATCAAGCTTATTGACAGTGTTTTACTTCTATCTTGGACTTTTGTGTGTTTACTTCATCTGCTTAATCTATCAGCTAAAGTATTTTTTAAATCTCCCACAATAGTTTATTAAAAATTTTTGTTAACCAATTACTGTTTATATATTTTGAAACTACATGTTTCAAGAAATAAACCTATCTTTAAAAAAAACCAAAACTTAACATTTATTTATTATTGAAAGACAGAGTCAGAGCATGAGCAGGGGACGGGCAGAGGGAGAGGGAAACACAGAATCCTACGCAGGCTCCAAGCTCTGAGCTGTCAGCGCAGAGCCCGACGCAGGGCTCGAACCCATGGACCATGAGATCATGACCTGAGCTGAAGTTGGATGCTTAACCGACCGAGCCACCCAGGCACCCCTAAACCTATCTTTAAACATGATGAGTACATGATGTATGCTTCATACATTACATGTTGAGATCATTTTCTCCTTGAATATTGAGGATATCATTCCATTCATCTCTGTACTGTACCATTACTATTTTCTGTTTTGTTCCTCTCAGTTTGACTCTATTATGGTCTGTTTAGTCTGATGGATTTCTTCTAGATCCGTTTAGGTGTGAAACTTTTTAAAATGCTACTTACTTGGTATTTATTAGAATTCTTGGATCTCAAGACTGGGGTCCTGAAAAACCATGCATTTTAATCTCTGATTATTGATACTTTGCTCTTCTTTCTCAGCTCCTTCCAGATCCCTAATTCTGGTAATATATATATATTCTCCATCTTCCAGGTAGTTTATCTCATTTGCCTTCTTTTTGCTTCTGTCTGGGTTGCATTCTGGTTGTTGAAGATAGCAACATCCACTGAGTATCTGAAACCAGATAACTGAATTTATTATTTCTTTAAATTAGAGAAACTTATGCTGAATCAGCAAAATCTCATTGAAGAAAGCAAAGTGTTGAGGTTTTAGAAAGCATTTGGGGGAATATGTTGGTTTCAGAAATTGGGGTAGGTTGCCATCAGCTTAAAAGCATGCTCACTGGATTGAGTCCTTAGTAGATGTGCTGACCCTTAAACTACGCGGCTGTCATTGGATAAATTTCAGATGCCTGATCACTGAAACAAATGGGCATTGGTTGATTTGAAAAACCCACTGTAACTTACCTGATAACATGACTGTAAACAACATTTTCCTAGAAGTATGAGGGCCTTAGAACAATCAGATAATTACTTCTGGTATATCAGTTGGGATTCACTAATCTGCCCTTCCAATTGTGTCTAATCGGCTGGTTGATCTACACACTGAGTTTGTAATGATTACAATGATATTTTTTTTATATCCATAAGTTTGCTTCTTCTCCACATTTACTTTTTACCTGCTCATCTTTATCATTTTAATTTCATTCTTTACATGTATTAAAGGAAGGTATTTTTCTATGTGAAAGAACTCCATTATCTGAATCTTTCACAAGTCTGTTTACTCTGATTTTTTTACTCTAAGCTTGTTTTCCTTGGAACTTTATCTGAAGCGATACTTGGAAGCATATTTTGAAAAAGTTATGTAACTTCTGAAAGCAGCCAGAAGATGACTCTGACACAAATCATCTTTAAATTCAGTTCCTTAGCCTGAGATTTATTCTGTAGTTACACAGGAAACATGGGTTAAGAATGCAAATGTGACCATGAAAAGTTGTGATTATAAATTCTCAGACTTTTTCTGTGCCTTAACGTAGTTCCAGGTTTTAGATAGTTGATGAATTTATTTGTTGTGGGGTTTATTTATTAATTAAATATGAATTTTATTATTAATATAAAAATGATAAACATAAAAATAAAATATAGTAAAAATAGATATAAATATAAAAATTTCTTTTATTTTTATTTATTATTATTTATTATTAAAATAAACCAGAAGGTTTATTTCTTAATAAAATACATACGTGGACAGCTATGTAAACTTGAACTCTCACGATTACGGGGGGATCCTCTAACGTTAGTATGCTTCCGTTTTTATCAGTACTTCCCTTGTCTAATGAAGCTGCCCAGAGTTCAGCAGAAATGTGCAATGTGCTTAGGTTGGTTTTGATATTTTCTATTGGGCAGGAATCCATTTCACTCATTTTAGATTCTTGGCAGATTGTTTACATTTGCAGAAGTCTAACAATGGGTATAATTGTATCCATACCTGTTTGCATATTTATATTGACCTTCCTCTATAGACATACCAACATGAATCTAGATATAGACATATCCATATACACAGAAATACTTTTTTTTAAATATATAAGCACTTGTATTTAAAATTTCATCTTCATTTTCAGCTGTTATATCTTTTAATATTTACTACTAATACTATAGCAGGTAATACTTAGTGACTGCCTACTATGTTCTTGCTTGATTCTCAGCCTTTAAATATATTATCTAATTCAATATCATAGTGTATTCATGATTATCATTTATTCATTATCTCAATTCAATTTCAATTCAAAGCAATTATTTGAAGAGGATACTATTATAAGGTCTATCTTTATATGAAGGAACAGAAGTTTTAGGATGTTAAAAAACCAGAAAGATCCCATATTATATGTTTTTCAGTGCTAAAAGTTAAACTCAGTGTATTATTGACCAAAAATCAAATACATAAACATAGTATGTTTTGAGTTTTAATAATACATTTTAATCAATAAAGCACTTATATACATCTGACATGAGGAACAATGACCACGTGTCCTTTTGAAAGAATTTTTCAGAATATGATTTAGGATGAATTTCTCTGTACCACAGTGGTCCAAACTGTAAATGAGGAAGCAAATATGTGTACACTCTTTCATAGGAAAATTGGGGATTTATTTGTTAATTGGCTTTGAGATCCTAGGATTAAAAGTTTAAGTATTATCTTATTAAGGATAAAAACTAATTAAATTTTTAATCTCAAATAATCTTAGGATTAAAGGATGTGTCTTAAATGTATGTAATGGTTAATTGAGATAAACTGCTTCTATCAAGTCACTGGTCCCTTTCCTTTTGCCTTTCCCCTTCTATGGTTTTCATTTTAATTCTGTCACTGGTCAGTGGCAGAATCCTTTTCTTATTCTTTTGGTGGAATTACAAAGTTTCCAGTATTTGGATCAAAATTACCACAGTTTACTTTCAGGTGAGATGGTTTGCCTATGCTCTAAGGATCCCCAATCAAGACTCAGAAATCCTACTCTCATGAGTAGTCAGATTTTGGAGGAGAAAAACATTTGTACACCCATGTCTTAAATCATTTCCTACATGTGTTTAGAAATTATCATTGGCCATCAAAACCATTTACGACATTGTTCCAGATATTCTCTGGTCTCTTGTTATACTGCTATTTACTCCATGTGAGTTTGGGTGGTGACACAGATTTGGGACTGGTCTTGGTCTACATAAAGAAAATTTCTACATACTAGACTTTCCCCTTTGCTCATATTCAGCTGACCACAAAAATGCACCTATTTTTCTACATAGGAACCATTTCACTTAAGGGAGTACATGGTTGCAGAAGTCTAAAATTATACCTTCTTATTACACTAAGATAATCAGTAAAGAATATAGTGTCACAAAAAGGGAATACCTTCTATGTATACATACATGCATATTTATCCCAGTTTCACTGTAGGAAAGGAGCTATTAAGCTATCAATTTTGTTTCCATGTTTCTGATACAAACGGACTTGTAAAATCAAACCATATGAACAAATATTTATGAAAGACTAATGATGACAAGCTATCAATATTGTAGATACAAAAAAGGAACATGACCCCTGCTTCCAGTGTTCTTATCTAATTTGGGAAAGCATAAAATAAACTCTTACACATGGATTTTTTTAAAGACAATGATACTACAGTTGGACCCTTGGAGGTTGGAAAACAAACATTTCACTCCGTCTGTGAATACTATCTATAGAGAAAGGGAATCTGAGCTAGATATTTTAAGAATGAAGAGGAGTTTTGGAAAGTACTCACTCCTCTGTTGTAGTCCTGAATAAACGGTTCCCTCTTAGAAATTATTTTCTCCAGTGGATTCTAGAACTTCTGTCTGGTGTTCTGAGATATTGTAGGCCCCTTTAGCTCTGGTGGGTGTCCCTCTCCTATGTTGGGCCTTTAATATGTATATTTTCTGAATGCTTGGTCTTCACCCATATTTTCATATTTCATTTGCAGGATTTGTCTGAATGAAATTTGAGGGTGTTTATATCCAATTATTAGAAGCCACTGCCCTTGGAATTCTCATTTATGCTCAGAACACAGATGTATGGGTCTAATTGGCTATTAGGTTTATCACCTGATTATTTCCAACACCTCAAATTTAACATATTTGAAGGAAAAAAAAACATTAACATACATATTGGTAGAAGTAAAATCTTTGTCTTTTCTCCTTATTTTATTATTGGCATTATTATAGCCCACCTTCTTTTCCATTTAAGATAACAGATCTGCTCTGTCTGGATCAACCTACTTCCATTCTCCATGTCTAATTATCACCAAATTTTATGATTCAATACCTTTTATATTTCTAAATGCATGCCATCTTCTTAATTCTCACACCTACAGATATTTCTTAGAACCTTAACATTTCCACCAGTATTATTGCAGCCCATTGTCTTTCTCTCTTTTGCAGGAGTCTTTTTCCAAGCCCAACATAAAACTCTCCTCTGTGTTTTTATTTATAGGGTATTTCTAATAGAGAGTTTGTTTGCATTCTCCTGTGTCAAATTCTTCAGTCACTCAATGGTCTTTTCATGATCTCCGACTGCCCATAATTTACCCCATATTTTCATATTGTAATACTTTAGTTCCTTTATTACATCTGTCTGCACGTTTATACTATCCATGCTTTTCCTTGTGCCTTTTAACCTCTGCCTTACATATATTCCCATGACCCCTGACTGTTGAAAAATTACAATTCTGTATTTTTCAGATTAAGCTTGCATCACACTGAGTTCCTCTCACCTTTTTAATTAGACATCAGTTTCTAATTGAACCTTAGACATGATGGGATTATATAATTTATCTACTTATATGTCCTTCACTACCGTACTGGGGCACTGACAGTATTCAATTTTCTGTACCAAGCATGTAGCAAAAGTGTCCAGCATGATCTAAGTGTTATCTATTTATTGAATTTATTAATCAGTTGATGATGTAGCAAGTGACCATAATAAATAGTGTGTAGATTACAGGCAATACACATAAATGTTACAGGTAAAAGAGAAACTCGGACTGGGGCTGAGACAAACTCCAGATTCTGGAGAAGGTGAATCAGTTGCTAAAGGTGCTGTGAAAATGCTTCAGACATTGTACAATGTTTTCAGGAATAATAAGATAAAATAATTTTCTGGAAATTATACCTACTAGGTTAGTGGTGGCTAGAATGGAGAAAAGGGTCAAATATGGGAAGCCACAGAAATGCCTTGATGACAGTTTGATCATCCTATCATGTTTAGCATGACCACTTTGCAGCCAGATGTTGAATAGGTTAGCTACGGCTGACCATGGCAAATTGTTATCAAATAACCACATAAATAGGTTAAATTGAGGAAAGCACTCTTGGCACTGGACTGAGAAAACTAATGATATGTATGTTGTTGCTGGTTGTGGGGCCAGAGAGAAGACGCAGTATTTAAATTAGATCTAATTTTTTTAATTGGGCTACAAAAGGTTAAAGGTTACTTCAAGTTAGAAATTACACACACACACACACACACACACACACACACACACACACACGTCTCATTCCTGGACATTTCAATTAGAAAGATTTTAGTAGGTACTGGATGTTAGGAAAACACTAAGTGCATTCCTTCACCCATAAGTTTTCTGTCAAGTTGGAAGCGATGGTCAACAAATAATACATCAACAAACATTAGCATAGTTTGGATTCCAAATGATGATTATATTTGAAGACTGGAAAACTACTGTATAATGATAAATAATAATGGAAGTCTAATTAATGAAGATCAAGGAGATTTCTCTAAGAAATGGACATTCATGCTGAAATCCAAGTATAAATCACCCAAATGAAAGAGCATGTTTGGGAGGGTGGGTGGCATTAGATGTGTCTAGAAGACTAGGTAGGGGTTAGGCATGACCCCAGATCCTAAGCCATACCACAGCTATACAGCTTTCTTCCTTGCCTACTTTTTTCTCAATCAATAAAGGTTATTTTCCAAATTCTCTTCTGTTTAGAAATTCTTTGACTAGATATTCTATGCAAAAGCTAAGTGTCCAAACCACTGGAACTTCTGGCCAACATAGTAGTAGATGAGAAAAAAGGACAGGGATAAGGGAGGATAGTAAGTATGAACTATTCCATAATGGATGAGGCCACTGTAGCTGACAAAAACCATAGGGAGAAGTAGGAAGGGTATCGTGTGTTTCACACTTTTCTTAAGCCTTCTCCTCTAATCAGATATTTAAAGATATGCATATGTAAATACTCTCCCATGTATTTTTAATCTTCATTTCTTTAAAATTAATTTATTGGAACTATAGTCCTCTCTTGAAGCCTAAGTGCAAAAACCTAAACATTGTCTTTCATCCATTTTTTTTTTCTAAATCTGAGACCGTTCTTCACTTGGGATAGTGACTAAGCATTGTTCACAACCCCAAAACAATAAAATTCAAAACTCTTTCAGGATATCTAGTCTAATTCTCTTTGCGGAAGGAGCAAACCTCAAAGCAACCATATCTCCAAGAGCCTTGGAAAGAAATGATCAGGTTAAACCCAGAGAGATTCCATATTTCTACAATGCATCAAATTTTCTCAGAGTATAAGAAATAAAAATAGAATGAAAAGTCAAGATACACTATGATAAAAACACTAAAGTCCTGGGGTGCCTGGGTGGCTCAATCAGTTTAGCATCTGACTCTTGGTTTCAGCTCAGGTTATGATCTCCTGGTTCATGAGTTCGAGCCCGGCATCAGGTTCTGTGCTCACAGTGCGGAGACTGCTTGGGATATTGTCTCTGTCTCTTTCTCTCTGACTCTTAGGCATTTGTCTCTCTCTCAAAAATAAATAAAAACTTAAAAAAAACCACTAAAGTGGTTTCCTTCCATACAATGTAGGATTAAAGTCTTATTTTCTGTTGGGCCAAGTTGAAGACTTTCCTGAGATTGGAGAATTTTTCAGATTTCATTATACATACCTTGATTGAACTCCTAAATCATAACCTTTTTTTCCCCCATCTAATCATGTATAAATGAGGCTTTTTTTCTTTCTTTTGGATTAACAGGCCCTTGATTATTAGCTGCATTTATTATGTAGCTAGAATTTGCCTAGTGAGTTAAATAGGATGATAACTTGACCACTAATAGAAACTTTGTTAATAAACAATGAAATTTTTACTGCTAATTACTAGAAACAAGACTATCAAAAGTTGCTTATACCTCTTTGTTGATGAATTTCTCTGCATGCAATTATAACTATTTACAGTCAAATGCTAAACATCTCAAAATAATAGTGCCATTTATTAAAGGAAGTCATTTAATGAGTGCATGTTAACTGTGTTCCTGACACACAAGACTTCACAAGAAAGGATTATTATGATCCCTTTCTTAACCACTGAAGTCATTTTTGTCCAAGTAATTAACATGACCCTATCCAAATTAAGTTGGCTCTTAGAATTTTTATTTTGCTAAGTAAAATTTGTACATGACTTAAAATGCAAAACGCTATACTACATGTATGGTCTTCTAGCCAAGTTTAGAATTGTTCTGTTTCTCTCATTAATCACAATGTTTTTTTTTTAAATATTACAATTTCTGGAATTTATTGTGAAATAGATATTTTATGAAACTGTCAAAGTCATCCTTATCATTAAGATGTTTCCTATCTATCTGGATATCTGTTGTTTCAGGAAAGAAACTGGGAATTAAAATTAACAAAACACATTCTTTTTTGATTATGAGCAACGATAAACTTTTTAATTGAAGTATAATTAACATACAGTATCCTATTAGTTTCAGGTGTACATCTTAGTGATTCAGTATTTTTGTTCATTACAAAGTGATCCCATGAGAAGTCTAGTTACCATCTGTTTCTGTACAAAGTTATTACAATATTATTATTATTATATATTATGGAGTTTGCTATTTTTTAAATATAACTTATTGTCAAATTGGCTAACACACAATGTGTACAGTGTGCTCTTGGTTTTTGGGGTAGATTTCCACGGTTCATTGCTTCATACAACACCCAGTGCTCATCCCAACAAGTGCCCTCCTCTATGCCCATCACCCATTTTCCCCTCTCCTCAAACCCCCCATCAACCCTAAGTTTGTTCTCTGTATTTAAGAGTCTATGGTTTCCCTCCCTCCCTCTCTGTTTGTAACTAATTTTTCCCTTTCCCCTCCCTCATGGTCTTTTGTTAAGTTTCTCAATATCCACATATGAGTGAAAACATATGATATCTGTCTTTCTCTGATAGACTTATTTCACTTAGCATAATACCTTCCAGTTCCATTCATGTTGCTACAAATGGCATGATTTCATTCTTTCTCATTGCCAAGTAGTATTCTGTTGTATATATAAACCACATCTTCTTTATCCATTGATCAGTCAATGGACATTTAGGCTCTTTCCATAATTTGGCTATTGTTGAAAGTGCTGCTACAAACATTGGGGTACATGTGCCCCTATGTATCAGCCCTCCTGTATCCTTTGGATAAATTCTCAGTAGTGCTATTGCTGTGTTGTAGGGTAGTTGTATTTTCAATTTCTTGAGGAATCTCCACACTGTTTTCCAGAGCAGCTGTACCAGTTTGCATTCCCACCAACAGTGCAAGAGGGTTCCCATTTTTCCACTTCTTCGCCAGCGTCTGTAATTTCCTGATTTGTTCATTTTAGCCACTCTGACCAGTGTGAGGTGCTATCTCAGTGTGGTTTTGATTTGTATTTCCCTGATGATGAGTGATGCTGAGCATCTTTTCATGTGTCTGTTGGCCAACTGGATGTCTTCTTTGGAAAAGTGTCTATTTGTATCTTCTGCTCATTTCTTGAGCTGGATTATTTGTTTTTCAGGTGTTTAGTAAGTTCTGTATAGATTTTGCATACTAACCCTTTATCTGATATGTCATTTGCAAATATCTTTTCCCATTCCGTCGGTTGCCTTTTAGTTTTGTTGATTGTTTCCTTTGCAGTGCAAAAGTTTTTATCTTGATGAGGTCCCAATAGTTCATTTTTGCTTTTAATTCCCTTGCTTTTGGAGATGTGTTAAGCAAGAAACTGCTGCGGCTGAGGTCAAAGAGGTTGTTGCCTAGTTTCTCCTCTAGGGTTTTGATGGTTTCCTGTCTCACATAGGTCTTTCATCCATTTTGAGTTTATGTTTGTGAATGGTATAAGAAAGTGGTCTAGTTTCATTCTTCTTCATGTTGCTGTCCAGTTCTCCCAGCACCATTTGCTGAAAAGACTGTCTTTTTTCCACTGGATACTCTGTCCTGCTTTGTCAAAGATTAGTTGGCACATTTTTTTTCTTTTAAAGTGAGCTTTGAATGGATATGCAAAAGTATTTTAAACGTGGCATGCCAAATGAGGAGTAGTCACTATTTATAGCATTTTGGAAATAAATAGTAAAATTCTAAACGTTTTATATATGTTTTAAAGTGTAGTAGAAGTACAAATACACATACACATAGGGTTTTCTTAAGCTGCAATGAAGTATTCATAAGATAAACATGTTACAGTAAAAGTGTGTGTATAAACCCAGCCTCAATGTATGTACTCTTGATTATTTTGGAGTGTTTAGCCCTTATGGACCCCTATTTTTAGAAGTTTTTGTAATAATGCATATAGGTATTAGTGAAATATGTAAACTGTATGATAGGAGTTGAATACCGCTTGCCCTCCAAAAGTAACCAATATTGTTGGGTACATAGCAAAATGAGGGAGTCCTAATACTTCTCACCAAAGGGTTGCTTCATTCAGAAATTCAATAAGTAAAATGTTTTCCCAAGTCCCATATTTGAAATTTTATTTATTATTGTATTTCTCTGTGACTGACCCTTGCAAGGGAATAACATTGCCCCATATTCCTTGTCCACCTCAGCTAGAAAGGACATTAACTCAGTTTTTATAAATAATTATAGAAACTCTTTTGCTATGATCTCGTAAAGTTCAGGCTTTAAATATAAGCTTGATTATTTGTATATCAAAATCTATAGCCACATTTATCTGACGTACCAAAAATTCATGTCAGGCTGTGATTCTAGAAAATTTACCTCTCTTCAATAAAGTTCTTTCAATGTCTGCTACACAAAGGCATGATTCCATTCTTCATCTTCTTGGGGGTGAAATCTGAATTGTGGTGTTAATGGAAATATTTTAATCAGAAAACACTGTAATATTCAATATCTATAATGCGGAATAGATTTATTGACAGACAGAAATGACTTGTGGTTTTACATCATTCAATATTCTTTAACTTTTAAGATTGAGATTTTTCTGTTACAATTGTTGGTAGGGATGAACTACCAACAGGGATGAAAAGTAGAACATTTACATCTTTACTAAATTAAGCCAGACTCCTCAGAGTATTAACGGATATTCTGCTATGTTTTCTCTCTCTACTCCAGTAAAACATAGGGTGGACTTTTTGGCTCTCCTTTGCCTTCTCTCTAACAAATTTATTGTCCCTGTAAATATAACTCCGTGAATGATCTCTAAGAGTTAAGGTCACGACATTCCATAATTTTAAACTTCTAGGACAGTTAATGACCTCTTCTCTAGAAGATAGAAGCATAAAGTTATGGCTTTCTATACCTAGATGATAATAAAAATAATCAGGATTTCTAGACTGTTATGGAAGATACAAAATTGGTTTTCTTGACTATAACTCTTCTATCAGTTTCAGACTTTAGCGTACATATGACAAGATAGTGCTTCTAGCATAGCTTCATCCTGCTCAAAAATATTACCAATCCCCATTAAGCATCATTGCCAATGATACTTAGATGTCCTTAGTTTGTTAGTCAAGGCACTTCCAGCAGCACACTCTTTGTGAATATTGGGTAGCATGATTTTTATAGAACCTGTACAGAAGCACGTTTGGGTCCCATGGTATAAGACAATTTAGTACCAGCTGATGAAACATTTAAAAAGTTTAATGGTATAGAGCCAGGATTTGAGTAGATTGGAATAGTAAGAAAAGTCAGGAGAATGAGATTGACTAAAAAGTAAGGAAAAAGTCCAGCAACTGAAGCTTACAATGAAAATGACTTGATGTTTCCATAACAGAGAGATGCATAAAGATAAAAAAGATTTTGTACTCAGAGGGGACCATTCATGAGCTGATGTTTTCAACATGTCAGTTACTAATGGTGACTGGAAACATGCTATAATTTTGTGAAAAACTAAATGAAAATAGGTAAAGCTTATTGCTTTTAAATTGTCAAGTAGCTAAGGTGAGGATGTAATGATCTGCAAAGAAAATGTAGATTCTACTAAGAAAGATGTGATTCAAACTTAATATATTAAATGTGAGCAAGGAGAATGAACCCGTAAGTCTGAAGTTGATAGAAGGAATGAAGTAGAAGTGACAAATAAAAGTTCCAAGCAATCTATTTTTTTTTCATGCAATCTAATTTTGACTTCTCATATGAATGCCTAGTTTTTTTGATCTGAGGTCACATCTCAAACATCACTCAAGTTGTACATAATCAAATATGAAAACTTTAGTAAGTATGTGTGTTAATTATCCTTTCTCTTACAAAAAGGAAATTACAGCTCCATGTATTCTTTTTAAAAGAAATTGCTATTGTTGTGACTGTTCTTTGGAAAATTACTGAATGTATACTGATCTTTGGGCTCCTATCTAAAAAGTGGCAAAAGTGGCTATAATCCCAGAAATTAAGGAGATAACGAAGTATGTGTGTGTGCATTTATGTATGTCTTAGAAGAGTAAGCAACAGAGTTGAACTCAAGTACAAAAATAGAAATTTAGTAAACAGTATGTATTTAGATGCAATTTATAAATTAGTTTTTGGAGAAAACCAATTTATAAATTGCAAAAGAAGAACAATAGCAGTTCTGCTAAAAATTATGGATAGTTGTAGATAAATACATCTAATACCCCCCAAAAAAGCAAAAGAAAAGAAACTGGAGTAAAGAAATAAGAAAAAGTCACACATAGATTTTTGTAGTTGTAGGTAATATTTTGTGGTCTAACAAGTCAAGTAAAATAAGTTTACATAAGACTAACCCGTGACTTTGTACCAACATTCTAGGCACCTTGCTTAACATAGTTTTTCTAGAATCCTTGAACACCCCTGAATGGTATTCAGCATATCTTTAAAATTAGATGGGTCAGCTATACCTTTAACTTTTCTCGTGCTAAAATTTAACATTTCCATCAATTATGTGTGTGTGCTATAACATAATACACCTGGAATATAATATAACAGTGCCTGGAATTTTACCAACAAGGTAAATTTTTTACCAAAAAATTTACAGATTTTTTTTCACCATATTATAGTTGTTGAAGATACTTTGAAATAAATGTAGGCTCATAATCATTTAATTCTTGCAGTTATTTGATACTCTTCTAGATTATTTTGTTGAATGAGTTAATTACATAGTGGGTTATTAGTTAATGGTTGCTTAATTGATGTGTCAGACTGGGCTCTCTGGGAGACAGATATTGAAAGAGAACTAAGAGTACAAAAATACTATTGGAGGAAATGCCTGTGAAGGTGAAGAGCAGAGGGAGCAAGCAAGGGAGGTGGTGTTAAACTGTGATGCTGATCCAAAACCTAGGAAAGGAAACAGAGAAGGAAAAAGAAATGGTAGCCAGAGCCTCAGACTATAGACATCTCCAAGAAAGTCCTAGACAGAACCATGAGAAGTCACAGTGCAAGGATCACTGCTGAAAGAAGTCCATGTTGAATGGGAGTGCCCAGAGTTTATAACTCTACTGTGCCTAGTCATGGTGTCATTGCTGGGTTCAGCCCACTGGAGCCTGCAGGTAAGACAACTGGGGAATGAGACCATTGTGCTTCTTTTTTTTTTTTTTAATTTTTTTTTTTAACGTTTATTTATTTTTGAGACAGAGAGAGACAGAGCATGAACAGGGGAGGGGCAGAGAGAGAGGGAGACACAGAATTTTTTTTTTTTTTTTTTAATACCTCTTTTTTTTTTTTTTTTAATGTTTATTTATTTTTGAGACAGAGAGAGAGACACAGCATGAACGGGGGAGGGGCAGAGAGAGAGGGAGGCACAGAATCGGAAGCAGGCTCCAGGCTCTGAGCCATCAGCCCAGAGCCCGACGCGGGGCTCGAACTCACAGACCGCGAGATCGTGACCTGAGCTGAAGTCGGACGCTTAACTGACTGAGCCACCCAGGCGCCCCGAGACCATTGTGCTTCTTATAGCACGTTCTATCCTGAATGGAGAGATCTGAGTGGTATATTACACTGGCTTCCCCAGTAAATATAGCACATGTTTTCCCCCTATTTTGATAACCATGTTTATTTATTAAAATTTTTTTTAATATTATTTTTTTAATTTACATCCAATTAGTTAGCATATAGTGCAACAATGATTTCAGGAGTAGATTCCTTATTGCCCTTTACCCATTTAGCCCATCCACCCTCCCACAACCCTCCAGTAACCCTCTGTTTGTTCGCCATATTTAAGAGTCTCTTATGTTTTGTACCCCTCCCTGTCTTTATATTAACTTTTGCTTACCTTCCCTTATGTTCATTTATTCTGTGTCTTAAAGTCCTCATATGAGTAAAGTCATATGATATTTGTTTTTCTCTGACTAATTTTGCTTAGCATAATACCTTCTAGTTCCATCCACATAGTTGCAAATGGCAAGATTTCATTCTTTTTGATCGCCGAGTAATACTCCATTGTATATATATACACCACCTTCTTTATCCATTCATCCATTGATTGACATTTGGGCTTTGGGCTCTTTCCATACTTTGGCTATTATTGATAGTGCTGCTATGAACAGTGGGGTTCACGTATCACTTCGAAACAGCATACCTGTATCCCTTGGATAAATACCTAGTAGTGCAATAGATTTTTTCTTCTTATAGTCCCTGTGTGTTGCTTTTTTACACTTAAACGCATTATTCTGAGATTTCCATAGGCTTTTCCTGACAACTGTCAAAGGGTCCACGTTTGAAAAAAAATGTTAAGAACCCTTGACATCGGAAAGACATAATTGTGTAGGATATCAAGCCAGATATCATATGGTGAAACTAAGTTTCCCTAAATATGTACTATGTATCAACCTGCAAAATAACTCATTACGCTGAACTGAAAAATTTCCTGCACTGTTTGGCTTAAAGAACCTTCATGAAATTCTCTGTTGACTTCTGCTTATCAGTGTGACCTAGATGTCTTATAAGAATGCTTCCTGTGAGATTTCAGGAAAATCTGTAATAGCCTCCAGAGAAAATTTCAAATACAGTCATTTTAAAAAAAAAGCAGTCTTGCCACTATTTGCACTCTGCTCTCAGTCAGCAGAGAGAAAGCTAAAGGAAAAAAAATACATGTATTTCAAAACCTCAGGCAAAAACAATGTGTTTGGTTTGTAACTAAATAAAAGTTGATTTTATGAGCAAATTTATATATTAAATATATATACATATATATGTAAATTTCTTTGCCTGTTTCCTGAAGTCTCAATTAACTTAGCAGTTAACTCAATGCATGCTTCACTGAGAAGAGTAAGATTTAAGGCTATAAACAGAATAAAACTAGAAAATCTATTCAATCTCAGACAACAAACTTTATTTCTGTGGCTAGCAAAAATTTAAAAATCTTGCTGGAGTCAGCCATGGCCTTTTCTTATCGAACATCTTTACCCTGGAGCTCCTGGGTGGCTCAGTACATTAAAAGTCTAACTCTTGATTTCAGTTCAGGTCGTGATCTCATGATCTCATGAAGATCTTGAGATCAAGTCTCACCTAATGCTCCATGCTGACAAGCTTCATGGAGGCTGCTTGCAATTCTTTCTCTCCCTCTATCTCTCTGTCCCTCCCCCACTCACACTTTCTCTCAAAATAAACGTTAAAAAAAATAAAGTCTTCACCCTTTCTCTCCTGTATTGGTCCATTACAATCCCAAAACTTTTATGTTTATACTGCAAATAATTTTCTGACACCAAGAGGCTTTTCTGGAGAGCCTCATCTCTGTTCCTTATCTCTGTGAATTGTCTGTGAACATAGATAATGACATATATAATAATTGGTCTTTCTGTACAAACCCATTTTTCAAATCCTTTCTGTGATGATTAGTTTTATGTGTCATCTTGTTTGAGCCACAGGGCACCCAGATACTTGATTACACATTATTTGAGTGTGTCTGTGAGGATATTCTGGATGAGATTAACATTTGAATTGGTAGACTGAGTAAAGAAGATTGCCCACCAGTGTGGGTGGGTCTCATTCAATGTGTTAAAGACGTAAATGAAGCAAAAATATGAAGGAAGGGAGAATTTTCTCTTCCTTACTGACTGTCTTCAATCTAAGACATCAGTCTTCTACCTTTTGGACTTGGACTAGAACTTAGACCATCAGCTCTCTTGCTTCCCGTACTTTCATACTTAGACTATAACTATACCATTGATTCTTCTAAGTCTTCTGCTTGCTGATGGCAGACCTTGGGACTTCTCTGCTTCCAGGATCATGTGAGCCAATTTGTATAATATCTCCCTTTCTATATATTTATATGGCTTTTGGTGAATATATATACTCTATTCTTCTATCTATTGATAGAATCTAACTGGAGAAAGAGATCCTATTGATTTTGTTAGTCTGGAGAACTCTAATATTCTTTCTTTCAGTCAATTAACTATACCATTTGGTGGAAAGTTCTCCTTTTGGTCTCAGTAAACAGTTCATTAGATGACAGATTTGATAAAAAGCTAGGAGGGCATAATGGTATCAAAAATGAGGGGGAAAAAGTCAGATTTCCCATCAACTATGATTCACAGTTTTTGGTCTGAGGAGTTAAAAGGACTAAAAGAACTCCAAACTTGATCTTTGTTTAAAACAGATCAGTGTCTCCTGATTTACTGACCCAATTTTCCATAGATTCCAGCAACATCTATTTTGTCACTGTGGAAGAAAAAAGGCTCTAGTGCTGAGAAGTTTTGTGCTAAGGAAGTGATGAATGGAATACTCAAAGGCTAGTCCTGTCACCAGCAAAACAGATTTCTCTACAAACTGTGGTATTTGGGATTTGGGTTTTCTTAGGGGGAAATTTGTTGGTGAGTAGAAATTCTCATCTTCAACATCTACTTCTCAACTGGTTTTTCAATGATAATGTACACAATCATTTCATTGAAGCAGAGAAGTAATCATTTGACATACTATGAAGTTAAAAACTGACCTAAAGAAAAAGATGAAAACATAACCTGAAAATTCTGGCTATAGGAGTATCCTTGGTGTTTTTCTTTTCTTAGGATATTTAAAGGCATGTGTGAAGGAAGGATTTTAAATAAGATTGTGCAAATGATGCTTAGGAATGCCTAGGCTGTGATATTCCTTAGAATAAGTACCTAGATCCTTGACTCTAGTCACATTGCTCTGGAGGGCGGCATGATGTTGGTCTACATCACAACCTTGAAATGGAACTGATGATAATCTGTTTCGGTTTGGAATTGTCTCAGTGCAAGCATTTCTGGGGATATTTCAGGGGAAGAAGCATATTGTATATTAGTATAATTCCTTCATTATCTACTTATTCATTTATTAATTTATTCATCATTGTTTTAGTCTCTGGAGATACAGAGAAGTATCTTGACATTGTAGAATTTACATAGATCAAAGATAGATTAAAAGTAAAATAGAGTATAAATAAGTGCTATGACGGAAATGCATTGGCAATAAGTTCGGTTGGAAATTTCTAGTTTAAGTGGTCAAGGATAGTTTAAGAGGTACAATTTTAGTAGAAATGTGAAGGGTAAAAAATAGCCAAACATTAAAAAATATGGAGCAAATTATTCTGGGTAAATAAAATAGCATGGTCTATCATCAAGAAAGGGGAAAATCTTGCCTTGTTTTGAGAAACAAAGAGGGCAGTATTGCTAGAGCATGCTGAGTAAGGGGAAGAATAATTATATGAACATGTTGGAGAGATTTGCAGACCTCAGAACACTCAAGGCATTTACACAATACTAAATATTTTGGAGGTTTCTATAAAAACAATTGACAGAATCAAGGAGACTAGCACCCATTATGATATTTAATGTTGATAAGCTCAATACACATCTATTGAATAAATAAATTTGTTTATGAATCGACATAATAATAGTGGATTGAAATAGAACGTTGAGCTTCCCCAGAAGCAATGTTCCAACTACATTTTGATCATATTATTTGGTCAATGTGCTCCAAACACTTGCTATATGTTCTACATTGAGAATTGCACAGTAACTTAAAGGTTGACACAGAGAACAAAGAGCAAATAGTCATCTGGCCAGGAAATACTTCCGATAAGTTTTATTATTCTCATTGCTATTGAAAGCAATTTCAAATGAGCAAATAAAGACTGCTCTTAACTTTTGAAGCAGTAAGAGGAATAGTCTCCATGTTTGTGCCCAACCTAATGTCTACCTTCATCTCATAACATAATCTGGTAGTGATGAAGTTTTAGAGTGATGGTGGGATGTGGTGGGGTCTGGAGCTGATGGCCAAGAATTTTTGAAGGCATCTTTGGTGCAAAAGGGTGATTTTATTAAGGCATAAGAACAGGACCCATGGGCAGGATGAGCTGCACTGGGGTTGTGAGGGGTAACTCATTATATACCCTCAGGCTGGCAGGGGGTCAGGGATAGAGTAAGTCTCTAAGGAATTTTGGAAGCAAGGTTTCCAGGACCTTGAGGGGCTAGCTGTTGCTAGGAAAATGCCATTTATTACCGTTTAGTAAAACCTCAGTCATGAGACCCTTCAGATGTATATCGGGGGTCATAAGCTTGGAGTATGATTGCCAGCATATATCTTGGGGCAATTGAGATAAAAGAAGTAGACTTACAGGGTACTTGAGGTTGGGTAATGTTAAGCTAAGATTCTCTTTGCCCCCAGCAAAGTGTCATCATCAAGGCAGCTGCGCTTCTTAGAGGGAGGTCAGTCTGCTGGTTTCAAGGACTTGTCAATGGGCTATAGGCAGTAAGCAAATTTAACTTTTCATTTGCCTTAGTTTCCTATATTACCACGGCAAGCACTTAAACCCTTTTCCTTTGTTCTTGGGTAGCCAGGAGTGTCCAAGGAGTATTACACACATTCCCCTGGGGGGGCAGGTTGGTGGTGGTGGTGGTGGTGGTGCTGTTAGCCTATACTTTGCCCTCAGCTTGCCCCACACTCCCTCATCAATAGTGCTTAGATACAGGAAAGCCATGTGCATATGCAGATATCAAGAATTAGTTGGAACAAACACCAGAGGAATCAGTAGAATTTGGGGAAATAAAAGTAAAATCAAGATGTGAGCTGAGAAAAATAGAATTCTCTTGGCAGAAGCTAAGGGTTTTATTCATTTTCTCTGTCAGAAATAATCATTTATATCAGAATTTCACTCCTTATATCTTAATGTTAACTCTACAGCAAAATGAGTGTTATTCCTCATATTATAATTTGAATTTTCCTGTCTCAACTGTTCTTATAAACTTGCAAATTATAGAATACAAACCATTCATTCTCTCATTGCTTTACTTGTCCATTAAAGAAATATTTGTAGTGTGCTAATATATGCCAGATAGTGTTTGGACATATGGTAAACTAGTGAGTAGTTGTAGATGTTTCCTCTGCCATCAACAGGTTTTTAGTCTAAGGGTTTATACACAGCAAGCTGCAATTTCAATATAATGTGATCAATACTCTGATGGAATAGATAGTTTTGCCTTCATAAGAAAGTGTTTTATTCCAAATGTGTATGATCAAATTTTCTTTCCAGTAGAATCGAAATCTAAGTTAAATCCTAAAAGTTGAGGAGAACTTATCCAAATGCAGACAAAGGGGTAGGCACTTGACATGAATAACTTGAAGAAAATCGCACTATAAACAAATAACTTGACAAAACAGGAAATCCAGTAAACCAGTGTCTCATAACAATGGATAATTATGTCTGGATGAAAAATAGCATGTAGTATATGGTGTGTAGTGGTGGTAGAATAAGTTGTGTGAGTAGAGATAAGGAATAATACAAGAGAAAAGAAGCTTGGATAATAAGAAGGGTCCTGATTTCCCAGGGCTTGTAAACCGTGTTAACATCATTGTTCTTTGCCCAAGTGCTCCGTAAAGCCAAAGTTTTAATCAGAATTATCACATAATGAAATATAATTTTTAAAAGATTACTCCCCCTGAAATGTGGAGAATTCATTGAAAAAAGAATGAAATGAACAGAAAAAGTAAAAAGTAAAGATGTTTGCATTCAGCAATCTCTTTTTTGACTCTTCCATTGAAAGTATCCTACCAACAGAGGACACATTCAAATAAATGCTGAAGCACCCTGTAAAAAAATATTTCTTGAACAAAGAATATTTCTGGTAAAGTCTTTTTATGTATATGCAATACAAAAAGTTCATATATTAATAAATTCTATTCAAAATTGGATAATACGAATACTTAACTAAAATGAAGGGCAATTTGAAAATTCAGAAAGTACCTTTTATGCTGAACTTAAAGTTTACCATATGTAATTGTTGTACACAGATATTCTGTTTCCAAAATGGAGGTTTCTCTTGAATTCTTTTCAACAAGTGAAATTATTCTCCAATACCATTCAGAAAGGAACTCACATTATAACAGCATTTACCAAGAAGCAGAAGAAAAGTTCAAAATAATACATAGAGGGGAAAAAAGAGAAGAAAGTAGCAAACACTATAATCACTGTAAGGAGCCAAGAAATGATTGAGTGCATATTTGTAATGTGTGTAAATTGAGGAGAAGTTTTATAAAGAAAGCTCAAGACCTCAAAATTGTGTAAAATGGAAAGAATCATTCTCTTGTTTTTGTTATCCAAATTGCAGGCTCTAGGATGCTTCTGTACTTATGCACATATGAGATGGACTGAAAAGAACTACTGACTTTCCATCATGACATTACCTTTATCTGGTTCCTATATCTACTATTTTAAAAAACATTGCATGATGCTCTTCCTTAGAAACTCCTATTACTTTGGTTTCAAAGTACCATTCCATAAGTAGCAATACATTTAGAAAGCAACTTTTCATTATATGTGATGGTTCTTTATGCTTGACCCAGTATTTCTATTTCTAGGATTTTTTTTCCTAAAATAAAGTAAACAAAATGTTTTATTGGTATGTGCAGTGATGTTTGTTGCACAGTTATGAATAAAAGGTAAAAGGAGACTAAATCAATATTCAAAGTAAGGAATCCTTCAATATTGTAGTATGCATCTGTATGATGGACCGTAAGGTAATTTTTAAAGGTAAAGATTTAAAATAATTTTAATGAGGGGCCCCTGGGTGGCTCAGTTTTGACTAAAGTCATGATCTCATGGTCCGTGAGTTCGAGCCCCGTGTCAGGCTCTGTGCTGACCGCTTGGAGCCTGGAGCCTGCTTTGGATTCTGTGTCTCCCTCTCTCTCTGCCCTCCCCCACCTGCCCTCTGTTTGCTCTCTCTCTCTCTGTCTCAAAAATAAGCATTAAAAAATTAAAAAAAATAATTTTAACCAAATATAGCATTAAGTTAAAAATATTACAAAAGCTGTGTATGGTAATCTTACTTTATACATATTGCTATTTTAAAAATCCAATAGATATTTAAACACACATTTTTATATAAAATCTCTCTCTCTCTCTCTCTCTCTCGCTCACACACACACACTCACACACACACACACACACACACACACACACACACACACACACACACAGAATTAGGATCCTAACACACACACAGAATTAGGATCCTAATCTATGAAACATTGTGATGATTTTAGAGTCCAATAGATTAAATCAGAACTGTTTTCAGCCTGCTTTGTTAGTGTTTCCACACTATATTTTAATACCTAATATCTAGAAAATTATTGTAGGCTTTTCATGCTTTATTTGTGTATTGGTATTATCTTAAAATAGTATCGGCCTCTTCATCCTATTTTCCATGCCTACATAGATCAGTATTAAAACTTTATTTACATTACTCAATTCCATATTCTTTTCTGTTCTATACATGCCTCTTTTCTCCTTTATGAATACTTATCCTTTCTGCAGTTATTTCAAACAAGTTATCTTTTCTGTGTCTACTATTACTCAAACTCTCAATGTTTCATTGAGGTATAACATATTAGGTATATAATGTAATGATTCAATATTTATATACAGTACAAAAAAATAACCACAATAAGTGCAAACACCCATCACCATACATAGTGTCTTGTCTCGTGATAAGAACTTTTAAGTCCGACTCTCTTAGCAACTTTCAAATATTCACTACAGTATTAACTGTAGTCACCCTCATATACATTTCATTCTTAAACTGTGTTATAGTTTAGAATTATAGGGAAAGATCCAGAAATTCCATCTATCAAAAGAACATAAAACTAAAGAAGAATAATTATATTACATTATAATTAGTGACCTATACATTGATAATATTTGGACTCGAAGTATTACACTGATCCGATAAAAAAGTTATCCAATGCTATGTTCGTATCGCCCTTCTTAACCTCTGAATTCTATTGAACTAATATGCATAGAGACATTACATGAGAAGGAAATTTTTGTTTGAAGCAGATTACCAACATCTAATCAAATTTTTTCTGGTCACCAAATTCTCATCAGAAATAAGTCAGGCACAATATGTATTATACTTACACCTAAAATTTATCTGCACACTTAAGACAGGTGACTTGAAAATTAGATGAACTGGAAACATGCTCCTGACACCTAACACTTATTTCCTCTAAAGTCTCTGACTTAAAAAGGCATTTCATTATTTTTCCTAATAGACTTGAAATTCTCAGTCACTCTGTGAACTCTGCACCAAGCACTTGAAATATAAAAGTCTATAAGATACAGATCTTAAAATCAAGAAACTGTGTCTGGTTGGAACCACTTAGTCTCTGTTTTTGTTTTGTATTCCCAAGATAGTCCATGTCCTAATTGTAATATGAGCTAAATCTGCTAAGTTTTCAAATTGTAGGATAATTAACATCAAAGGTAGTATTTGATTTGTTAGAACACAAGAGAGAAAGCTTATATGCATTAAAAGATATTGTGCATGTTGAAGTTCATTTCATATATGCAAACACATATCTAAAGCAGCCATACCCACTTATCTGTATGTCCCTTCCATGTCTCTTATTGCCTTTTTTAACATTATTTCTGAAATATAAGAAACTTGGAGGCATTTCCTGTTTCATCTTTGAAAATTCAATTGCACCTTGTTCATTTATTTCTTCAAATATTTCTCTCTCGGTATTCTGATTATGCAAATCTTAAAACTTTTGATATTGTCCCAGATTTTTTGGCTGAACTGTTCTATATTTCTTTTTTTTTTTTTTATCTTTGAGTTTCAATCTGAGACATTGCCATTGACCTATCATAAAGTTCCCTAATATTTTCCCTCAGTTGTGTTGGGTCTACTGATGAACCTGTCAAAACTACTCATTTCCCTTAGTATTTTTTTTCTTTTCTTTCTTCTCTTTTCTCTTTTCTTTTCTTCTCACTTTTAGCCATTCTTCTTTTTGATTCTGACTTGTAGATTTTCTCTCTATACTGATGTTATACCCATCTGATTTTGCATGTTTCCTACTTATTTCTATTCGAGTCTGTGTTGGGATCCCTTAGACTACCTCACCTTGGTGATTGACTAGAAGAACATAGAAGATATAGAAAAACTTATACACACATGACTTGTTACATTCAAAGAAAAAGATAAAAACTAAAGAAGAAAATCCAGGAGAAACAAGGAACATGCTTTCAGGCATCCTCTCTCAGTGGAGTGGCACAATCATGCTTGATGCTTCTGCAATGATGTAGAACAACACATCCAGAAGACAGGCATAGCTTATTTTATTGTACTTCATTTTATTATGCCTTTAAGATATTGCATTTTTCTAAACTGAAGTTTTGTGGTAATTCTGTATGGACCAAGTCTATTGGCACCATTTTTTCTAACAGCATTTAATCTTTTTTGTGTCTGTCTCACATTTTCGTAATTGTCACGATGTTTCAAGCTTTATCATATTTGTCATGGTAATCTATGATCAGTAAACTTTGATGTCACTATTATAATTGGTTTGAGGTGGCTTGAACCGTGCCCATATAAAATGGCAAACTTAATCTACCAATATTGTGTGTGTTCAGACTTCTTCACCAACCCACCATCCCCACATCTCTCCTCTCCTTGGGCCACCCTATACCTTGAGACACAACAATATTGAACTTAAAAAAATGAATAACCTTTAGTGGCCTTTAAGTTGTAAGTGAAAAAAAAAGTTGCACAACTCTCACTTTAAATTTTTTCAGAGATAGGTGTTTTTAGAGGTTTTACTATAGAAAGTCTACTTTTTTAAGGGATAGTATCCCAGGAGACGGTGTGCCAAAGATGTTACTGAGCCCTGTGTAGCACAGTTTGGCCACATGGAAGGGGTCCCTAGGCTCTGCAGTGCATCTTGTGGGATGGGGACCAGCAGGACATGGGGCATGGCATCTAGAGCTGCCTGAGTGGGGAAGGATTCTGGGAGGCATATGTATGCATGTGTGGAGCTGAGAATAGCCCTGGGTGCCAGCTGGGCCCCTGGGATGGCAGGTGACCCATCCCAGTAAAGGGTCCTTCCTCCTCTGAGAAATGGGATATAAAGTTCTTGTGTATCTATTTCTCATTTGATCCATCAAGCAGATTTCTCTTTCATTTAATAAAACTCCTTTTTGTAAAAAAAAATAAAAATGAAAAATAAAAAAAGGTAGAAGTGATTAAATTTACTGAAAACGGCACATCAACATTGAAATAGGCTGAAAGGTGAGCCTCCTGTGCCAAACAATTAGCCAGGTTGTGAATACAAAGGAAAAGTTCTTAAAGGAAATTAAAAGTGCTTCAACAGTGAGCACATGAATGCTAAAAGTGAAATAGCCTTCTTGCTAACATGGAGTAAGTGTGAGTGGTCTGGATAGAAGATCAAACCAGCCACAACATTCCCTTATAGCCAAAGCCATATCCAGAGCAAGACCCTAACTCTGTTCAATTCTTTGAATGCTGAGAGGTAAGGAAGCTATGTAAGAAAATTTTGAAGCTAACAGAGGTCAGTCCACAAGGTTTAAGGAAATAAGCCATCTTGCTAACCTCAAAGTGCAAGGTGAAGCAGCAAGTTACCCAGAAGATCTAGCTAAGGTAATTAGTGAAGTGGATACACTACACAACATATTTTCAATGTGGATGAAATAGCCTTCTATTGGAAGAAGATTCCATCTAGGACTTTCATAGCCAGAGAGGAGAAGTCAATGCCTGGATTCAAAGAGCAGGCTGATCTTATTGGGGGCTAATGCATTTGGTGACTTTCAGCTGATGCCAATGCTCATTAACTATTCCAAAAATTCTAGGATCCTTAAGATTTGCACTAAATCTACCTGTTCTCTATAAATGGAACAACAAAGCCTGGATGACAGCACATCTGTTTACAACATGGTTTACTGAATATTTTAAGTACACTGTTGAGACTAGTGTTCAGAAAAAAAATGAAGGGATTCCTTTTGAAATATGACTGCTCATTGACAATGCGCCTGGTCACCCAAGAGGTCTGATGGGAATTTACACTGAGATTAATGTTTTCAACATTGTCTGCTATCACAACACTCATTTTACAGCTCATAGATCAAGGAATAATTTTGGCTTTTAAATCTTATTATTTAAGAAATACATTTTGTGAGGCTATAGCTGCCATGATAGTGATTATTCTAGTGAATCTGGGCAAAGTGAATTGAAAACCTCCAGAAAGTATTCATCATTCTAGATGCCATTAGGAACATTTGTGAATCATGGGAAGAGGCCAAAAGATCCACATGAACAAGAGTTGGTAAGAAGTCAGTTTCAACTTCATGGATGACTTTGAGAAGTTCAAGACTTCAGTGGGGGAATCACCAGAGATGTAGAAATAGCAAGAGAATTAGAAGTTATCACTTAATTGCTGCAATCTCATGATAAAACTTGAGTAGATAACAGTTCCTGGTTATGGATGAGCAAGGAAAGTGGTTAGATAACATCTACTTCTGGTGAAATTGTTGTGAAAGTTGTTGAAATAACAGCAAAGAACTTAAAATATTACATAAACTTAGTTGATAAAGCAGTGGCAGAGTTTGATAGAATTGCCTGATTTTGAAAGAAGTTCTACTTTGGGTAAAATGCAATCAAACAGCATCCAATGTGACAAATCTTTCATGAAAGAAAAATCAATGCAACAAACTTCATTGTTGACTCATTTTAAGAAATTTCCACAGTCATCCCAACCTTCAGCAACTACCACCTGATTAGTCAGAAGCCTAACTTCAAGGCAAGACCCTTCACCAGCCATAAGATTACAACTGGCTGAAAGCTCAGATGAAGGTTAGCATTTTTTTTTGGTAATGTTTGTTTATTTTTTGAGAGAGGCGGGGAAGGGCAGAGAGGAAGGGAGATACAGAATCAGAAGCAAGAAGTAGGTGTCAGGCTCTGAGCTGTCAGCACAGAGCCTGATGCGGGGCTTGAACTCATGAACTGTGAGATCACGACCTGAGCCAAAGTTGGATGCTTAACCGACTGAGCCACCCAGGTACTCCAGGTTAGCATTTTTTTTTAAATCAATAAAGCATTTTTTGGTCATCATGTCCAAATAATTTATAAAGTAATTTTCATATTTTAAAAATCTACCTTTTTTTTTTTGGAAAGATCAAAGTAGTGTTTAGGTGTTACTCTGAATAAGCTGGAAAAGTAACTTTCTAACTGTACTCCTTAAAAATAAGACAGTGGACATAAGATATTAATTTCAGGTGTACAACACAGTGATTTGACAATTATGTATATTACAAAATGCTCACCAGGATAAGTGTAGCTACCATGAGGGGAGGCTCAGTGACAGGGGCTTATTAGTGGTTTTTGATTTGTGGTTACCATTAGGTTTGTATATAATATCTTTTGCATTTACCAATCTATATTAAGTTGATGGTCATTAAGGTTTGAACCCATTTTTTTCAATGGGTTTGGAAAGGACAGTTTGAATCCTCCTCTTCCCCGCATCCCATGTTTTAGGTATATGGTGTCCTATTTTACATCCTTTTATTTTGTGAGTCCTTGACTGATTTTTACAGAAATATTAATTTTTATTCTTCTCATACTGTCACTTTTGAGTTTCCTTTCCACTGAAAGAGTCCCTCTTAACATTTCTTGCAAGGCTGGTTTAGAGGTCATGAACTCCTTTAGCTTTTGTTTGTCTGGGAAACTTCATTTTTTCTTCAATTCTGAATGATAGCCTTGCTGGATAGAATATTCTTGGCTGCAGATTTTTCCTAATCAACACTTTGAATATATTATGGCACTTTCTTCTGGCTTGCAAAGTTTCTGTTGAAAATAGATAGCCTTTTCTGATAGCCTTATGGGGTTTCCTTTGTATGTAAATGTCTTCTTTTGTCTTACTGCTTTAAACTTTTTTCTTTATCACTACATTTTGCCATTTTAATTACAATAAGACTTGATATGGATCTTATTTTGTGAATTTTATTGGGGGTTCTCTGTGCCTCCTGGATCTGGATGTTTTATTTCTTCAAATAAGTTTTCTGCCCCCCTTTTCTCTTTTTCTTATGGGATCCCTATAATATGAATGTTAATATGTTTGATAGAACCACTGAGTTTCCTAAGTCTGTTCTCATTTTGTGTAGTTATTTTTTCTCTCTTTTGTTCAGCTTGATTACTTTCCATTATTCTGTGTTCTGGGTAATCAATTCATTCCTCTGCTTCTTCCATCCTTCTGTTCATTCCATCAAGTAAATTTCTCATTTCGTTTATTGAGCCCTTTATCTCTGCTATGTTATTCCTTATCTTTGTGTTGTGTCTCAGTGATGCCTTCCATTCTTTTCTCAAGTCCAATGAGTATCTTTATTATTATTACATTATCTATCAGGCATGTTACTTATATATGTTTTGCTTAGATCTCTGGCCATAGCCTTGTCCTGTTGTTTCATGTGGGACAAATTACTCTGTGTTCTCACTTTGTCTAAGTCTCTGTACCTATTTCTCTGTTTTAGGAAAGTCAAATTGTCTCCTGTTCTTGAGAGTAATAGCGTTATGATGAAGAGGTCCTATATTACCCAGCAGTGTAATGTCTCCTGTTCCCCAAGACCTAACACTTCTGGGAGTGTCTCCAGTGTTGCTGTGTGTGCTCTGCTCTTGTGTCCTGGCCACTTTATCCTTCAGGCCAGTTATCGGCAGAGCCTCTTTGCCTCTGGTGGGCAGTGTTTGGTTCCTGGACTGGATGTGGTGAATTTTAACTAGGCGTGCTCTGCTTGTGCATTGAGACCTGGCACCACCATCACTGGAACCGAAGGCTTACAAAACTCCCAGATCAGAAGATGTAATGTTTGTACGGTATAGGCTGGTGTTCTGGGGGATGAGACTGCCACACTGGACCTGAGGCAACCTTGACCAGGAGGGGTGGTTCCACTAGAGTCAAAGGTGGGGGTTGGTATAAACAAGTTAGTGTGTTGGCACTGTGCTGGTTCCTGCAGGTAGCCCTGTGCTTATGCTGTGGGACCAGGAAGGGAAATGGCACCCGCCAGTTCCTTTGTTTCTGGAGGACTCTCTCTGTGAATTCCAACATGAGAAATTAACCTCCCCACTGTGTGCCCCAGGTGCTCTTCAGATATCTGTCTCCACACTATATGTCCATGGGTTGTTAGCCTGTCTCCTTTCCAAGAACAGCACAATACCCTACAGTCTCTATTCCAGCCAAGAAAGCTGACTTTTAAAACTCCAGGCTTAAGCACTGCAGGTTGCAAGTACTCATGAAATTATCCCCCCACCCTTCACTTTCTGAGTCAACTGCAATGGGGACTTGTTTTCCTCATGTATGTTAGTCTGTCTTTTTCCCTTCTCTGTCACCATGGCTCCCTCCCCACCTCAGTGGCCATGATCTATTTCTCTCCCAAGCTGTGTCTCTGCAGTTTCTACCTTTGATATAGCCTCTTCTCTACCTTTAGTTGTGGAGTTTGTGCTGCCAGGCTTCTGTTCAATTTAAGGGTATTTAAGATAATTTGATAGTTTGGTGTTGACTTGTGAGTTCTTCATATATTTTGGATATTAACACCTTATTGGATATATAATTTTCACATATATTCTCCCATTAACTAGATTACATTTTCATTATGTTGATGGTTTTCTTCACTGTGCAAAAGCTTTTTAGTTTAATGTGTTCCTAATTGTTATTTTTGCTTTTTTTTCCCCTTTGGCTAAAGAGAAAGATTCAGAAAAATATTACTGAAGCCTATGTCCAAGAGTTCACTGCCTATATTTTATTCTATTAGTTTTATGCTTTCAGGTCCTACATCTAGGTCTTTAATCCACTTTGAGTTTATTTTTTATATGGTGTATAGAAGTGTCCAGTTTTATTCTTTTGCATGTAGTGTCCAGTTTCCCAACACCATTTATTAAAGAAATTGTCTTTTCCCCATTGTATATTTTTGTATCTTTTGTTATAGATTAATTGACCTTACAAATGTAGGGTTATTTCTGGGCTATTTTATTTTTTATATTTTTTTAATGTTTGTTTATTTTTGATAGAGTGTGAGCAGGGGAGGGGCAGAGAGAGAGAGAGGGAGACACAGAATCTGAAGCAGGCTCCTGGCTCCAACCTCTCAGCACACAGCGCCACGCAGGACTCGAACTCACAGACTATGAGATCATGACCTGAGCCGAAATCAGACATTTAACCGACTGAGCCTTCCAGGCGCCCTGGGCTATTTTATTCTATTGATCTACATGTCTTTTTATGTACTATACTGTTTTTATTCCTATACCTTTGAAGTATAATTTTAAATCTGGGATCATGATACCTCCAGCTCTGTTTTTTCTTAAGATTGCTTTGGCTATTCGGGGTCTTTTGTGGCTCCATACAAATTTGAGGATTGTTTATTGTAGTTCTGTGAAAAATACTAGTGGTATTTTGATCGGGATTGCATTGAATTGCATATTGCTTTGGGTAGTATGGATATTTAGACAATAATAATTCTTCCAATACATGATCATGGTATGTCTTTCCTTTTATTTGTATTGTTTTTAGTTTCTTACAGTTTTCAACATACAGGTCTTTTACCTCCTTGGTTAAATTTATTCCTAGGTATTTTACTCTTTTTTATGCAATAGTAAATGGGATTGTTTTCTTAATTTCTCTTTCTATACCATACTGATTTCTAGTTTCATATCATTGTGTTTTGAAAACATGCTAGATGCGATTTTAATATTTTAAATTTATTGAGACTTGGTTTGTGGCCTATCATGTGATCTATTCTGGAGAATGTTCTATATGCACTTGAAAAGAATGTGTATCCTATTGTTTTTGAGTGGAATATTCTATATATGTACATATATATATATATATATATATATGTATTATTTCCATTTTGTGTAATGTGTCATTCAAAGCTGCTGTTTTCTTATTGATTTTCTGTCTGAATGATTTATCCATTGAAGTAGGGTATTAAGCTTCCCTACTATTCCAGTATTACTGTAAATTTTTCATTTTATGTCTGTTAATATTGGCTTTATGTTTTGAGGTGCTCCTACATTGTGTGTATAGATATTTTCAATTGTTGTTCTCTTATTGGAAGCCTCCCTTTATCATTATGCAACTTAGCTCTCTTGTCTCTTCTTATAGTTGGTTTTAAAGTCCATTTTGTCTGATATAAACGTTGCTACCCCAGCTTTTTCTTCTCATTTATATGATATATTTTTCCCCATCCCTCACTTTCAGCATGTATGTGTCTTTAGGTCTGAAGTGAGTCTCTTGTAGGGAGCATATAGATGGGTCTGGTTTTTGTCTTTGCTTTTGATGGGTCTTATTTTTGAATCCATTCAGTCATGCTATGTCTTTTGATTGGAGCATTTAGTCTATTTACATTTAAAGTAAATATTCGTCATTATGAACGTATTGCCACTTTGTTAATTGCTTTCTGGTTATTTTTATAGTTCTGTTTCTTATTCTCTTATTCTCTTCCCTTATGACATGATGACTTTATTTAGTGTCATGTTTAGATTCCTTTCTCTTTATTTTTCTGTGATTCTCTTATGGGTTTATGGTTTGTGAATGCCATGAGATTCATGGAAAATCTTATGTATATAGAAGTCTATATTAATTTGATGGATGCCTAAGTTTACACTCTAAAAGCACTGCATTTTTACTCTCCCCCTCCACATTTTATTTATGACATCATATTTTACATCTTCTTATTTTGTGTAATCCTTAATAAATTTTTGTGGATATAATTGATTTTACTACTTTTATCTTTTAACCTTTATACTTATTTTCTAAGTGATTGAGCTACTACCTTTATTATATTTTTGTTCTTAACAGTGAATAGTTTTCCTTTCATAATTTTATTATTTGTAGTTATGGCCATTTCTTTTCCTCTTAAAGAAGTCCCTTTAACATTATTTACAAAATCAGTTTAGTGATGATGAACTTCTTTAACTTTTGTTTGTCTGGGAAACTCTATCTCTCTTTCAATTCTCAATGATAATCTTGCTGGGCAGAGTATTCTTGGTTATAGGTTTATTTATGTGTTTCTCAGCGATTTCTTGGTTTATTTATTTATTGATTTATTTATTTGATTTATTTATTTAGAGAATGCAAACATGCATGTGTGATCGGGGAAGGGGCAGAGAGAGGGAGAAAGAGAATCCCAAGCAGGCTCTGCACTGTCAGGGGAAAGCCAGATGCAGGTACTCAATCTCACAAAACATGAGATCATGACCTGAGCTGAAATCAAGAATTGGAGGCTTAATCCACTGAGCCACCCAGGTGCCCCTCCCCAGCATTTGCAATGTATCATGTCACATCCTTATGCCTGCACAGTGTCTGCTGTGAATTCAAATGATAGTCTTATGGGGTTTCCCTGGCATGTAACTATTTACTTTTATCTTGCTACTTTTAAGATTATGTCCTTATTATTAATTTCTAACATTTTAATCATTATGTGTGTTTTTGTGGATCTCCTTGGGTTCATCTCGTTTGAGACTCTCAGGACTTTCTGGACTTGGTTGTCTATTTCCTATCCCTGATTAGGGAAATTTTCAACTATTGTCTTTTCAAGTATGTTTTCTGCTCCCTTTTTTCCCCTCTCTTCTCTTTCTGGGACCGCTTTGATGCAAATTTTAGTTTTCTCAGAGGTCTCTTAACCTATCCTCATATTTTAAGTCTTTTGTTTTTTGTTATTTAACCTGGGTGGTTTCCATTACCCTGTCTTCCAAATCACTGATTTGTTCTGCACTGTCTAATCTACCATTGATTCCCTCTAGTGTATTTCTCATTTAGTTATTAAAAAGTTCAGCACTGGTTAGTTATTTATATTTTTTTATCCCTTTCTTAAAGTTCTTACTAAGTTTATTACTATTTTTTTTAAGTCCATTGAGCATCTTTGCAAACTTCAAACTCTATTAGGTAGATTTTTTATGTCCATTTTATTTAGTTCTTTTTCTGAGGCTTTTGTCTTATTCTTTTATTTAGAACATATTGCTGTGTCTCATTTTGTCCAACTCTCTGTGGACATAATGTTTCTAAGTATTAGGTAGGTAAGCTATTTCTCATGGTCTTGAAGGTAGTGGCCTTATGTGGAAGGCATCCTGTGGGACCCAGTGGTGTAATCTCTCTATTCATTAGAGCCAAGCGCTCCAGGTGTGCCCCTGTTGCAGACTTTGAGTCTGGAGTTCTCTCTTGTCCAGCAAGAGAGCAGATGCAGAATTGAATGCAAGAGAGGTTAATGTCTGGAAGGACACAAGAGCCCTGAGTAAGGGTCCTTGCTCCATATTTATTAGGATCAGAAGATTTACAAACGTGATGGACATGCAGAAAGAGACAACGAAACAACGATCATTAATTCAAGTGTGTGAGAGAAAGGGGGTTTCAAAGATACTCGGTGTCAGGGGTTTGGGTCAATACAAAACAGAATTGCGGTGCCAAACAGATAGCTGTTATAGCAGGCACCAGGAGCTGTGTCTGTTTATCTTAACTTGCCTAGGGGGTAAGACAGGTAGAACATGCTACCTCCGGGTCACCAAGGCACCTTTCTTTTGCTAATTAGCTCCAGGCAGTTTTATCCTCTTGAGGTGGTCTTTTGCCCTATTTACCTATTCTGGATGCTTTTGTCTGTAGAAGCAGCTTTCTGCTTTTGTTCTATGCTGGGGGAACTTTTGCCCTGTTTACCTATTCTGGACGTTCTTGTCCTAAGCTTTGTTAACCTATTGGTACAAGCTCAGGGGATTCCTAAACTTAATCCTCATATGTCCCCTGTGTGAGCTGCCTGTACCCTACTGTTGGGGCTAGGCTGTGACTACTGCAGCTGCACTAGTGAGCAGGACTAACCCCTGGGGTAGCTGGCTGAGTGGCCCAGCTATAGCTGTTGTGGGCTTGTTGGTGGACAGGGCTGGCCCCCCCACCTCTAGAAGGCAGGAGTTGCTTTGAAGGGGCACCAGTGCTAGCCAGGGCTGCCCACCAGGTGTGGCAGTTTGGGAGCTTCCCTGAAGAGGCTCCTGTTGAAGTGAGAGGTTCAGATGGGCAGGTCTGCAGTGGAATGCTGGGGCTGCGCAAGCAGTGGTTTCAAGGCAAATGGAGAGTGTCAAAACTGGCTTCCATCAGTGTTTGACCAGGTAGGCTAAAGGAGGGCAAAAAATTAAAAAAAAAAAAAAATCATGCCTGCTAGTAATTCCGATCCCGGAGAAAGTTCCTATTGTTCCTCAGCTGCTTGGTACATTTCCTAAAATGAGTCAATAATTTTTGTGTGTGTGTGTGTGGTATAATCTAGGTGCTTTCCAAACTGCTTTTATCCTGGGTCTTGAACTGAGTGATATAGTGCACAGGCCCTTTAAGAGCATAGTTTCAGGTTCCTATAGCTGTCCAGACCTCCTACAGAGAAACCCACCTTCTCTTCCCAGTGTAGGTCCCTAGGGTCTGGGGTGCCCAATATGGGGCTTGGAACCCTCCTCAGGGAGGATCTCCATGCCTGTTATATCTCTTCCACTTGTGGATTGCCAACCATGACTCTGCTCCTCCTACCCCCTCAAAGTGTCTTTTTCTTTATATTTCTAGCTGTGGAAGAGCTGTTCAGCCAGTCTTCAGGTCATTTTCAGAGTTTCGTTATATGTAGTTGCAGCCTTGATGTGTCTATGGGAAGAGGTGAGCTCATGATCCTTTTCCTACTCTATCTTCCCCATAGTCCAATGAAGTATTTAAAATTTTGGTATTCAGTGTTTTTTAGACATAATGCTATTGCACACTTTATAGACCACAGTATAATGTAAACACTTATACGCACTAAGAAACTGAAAAATTCATTTGATTCACTTTATTGCAATATTCACCTTATTGTAGTGGTCTGAAACTGAACCCACAATATCTGAAGTATGTCTCTATTGCTAACCAGGGAGCTCACCCAAGCTCTCTGTTTGGTGTTCAGGGTTGTTTATTGAGGATTGGTCCCATCAACATGCAGTATCTCTATAACTGATCTTGGTATTTAGACTCTATTCTTCCCAAGCAAAAACTGGCATTTGCCATAATAACTATCTGCTTACGCTAGTAGTGCGTGGCCCAATGCCTCAGACATATAAAAGCATTCTTATCAGGCAGAATATTCCAAGGGCAGGAGCCAGTCAGGGACCAGCTATAAAGCAGGTCATGGAAATGTGCAGAGTTTCAGTAATCCAGACCTAAGGAACTTTATCTTTTTTCTATACATAGAGTTATTATAAATTATTTGGCCAATGATTTCAAACACTGGGATCATATCTAAGTCTGGTTCTTCTGACTGCTTTGTTTTTTTGTCTGTATCTTTTTGGTTTTTGTTTTGTTTGTTTCATTATTGCCTTTTGACATGACATGCCTTGTAATTTTTGTATGTCTTTGAATCTATGTCTGACTGCCTAGATTTGGGAGTATCAGTTGCCCCAAAACTTCTGTTTGTCTGAAAGATTAAAAAACATTATTGATATAAGTTATTACATTTTTTTCTTGTTTTAAAGATAGGAGTAACAACTCCCAAGATATTTACATGTCAGAAATAAAACCAGAAGTGTGTTCAATTATTTCCTATAGAATAAATTACAGTGTCAATCCACAAAATATAAAAGGTAGCTTACTTAGAATTATATGTAGAAAATAGTGGTGAAAGAAGGATTATAAATACTTATGAACTGGAAGAGAAATAGATTTGCAACATTGAAAATGGAATCATTCTTATTATATAGTAATTTTGAAAATTGGCTGGTTTATTTAAAAGAAAACCTAATCAGCAAATTAAAATTAAAAAAAAATCTATCAGTCCACACAGTTTCCATGTTTAGAGTGGATTATTAAGTGTTGTTACCATTTAGCTAAGTCCTTCAGGAAATAAATGACTACCATAATATTCGTATAAAGTGTAAATGTATGCAAATCTATTTTTTTAAAGTTAAATTTTGACCCATTAGTTTTACATTTCTACACACTTTAAATGTTAACATCCTTATGTTATTCTACTTAAAATTATAACATAAGGAGGAAGGGAAAATTCATTTATGCATTTGTATTCACCAGTGTTGAGTAGCAGAAGGGACAGTATTATGGTATGGACTGGAATAAAAGCTGTGTTGTTTTTTAAAACTTTCATTGGGTTACACAGATAGTTTTTTCAATTTTCTCTTTATTTTGTGGTGGCAGAAGCATCTATGTTTGTATTGGGAAGTCGATTCAGATTTGCTCTCTCCATAGGAACTCTTTGTCCTGAACACTCCTGAGGAGTTAAAGCTAGGTCCTGCATATAAGAACAATTATCTATTCATATGAAATAAAATGTTAGAATTTAAAATAACTGAAGGATAAGAAATATATTTTTATTTTTTTTTTCAATATATGAAATTTATTGTCAAATTGGTTTCCATACAACACCCAGTGCTCATCCCAAAAGGTGCCCTCCTCAATACCCATCACCCACCCTCCCTTCCCTCCAACCCCCCATCAACCCTCAGTTTGTTCTCAGTTTTTAAGAGTCTCTTATGCTTTGGCTGTCTCCCACTCTAACCTCTTTTTTTTTTTTTTTCCTTCCCTTCCTCCATGGGTTGCTGTTAGGTTTCTCGGGATCCACATAAGAGTGAAAACATGTGGTATCTGTCTTTCTCTGTATGGCTTATTTCACTTAGCATCACACTCTCCAGTTCCATCCACATTGCTACAAAGGGCCATATTTCGTTCTTTCTCATTGCCATGTAGTACTCCATTGTGTATATAAACCACTATTTCTTTATCCATTCATCAGTTGATGGATATTTAGGCTCTTTCCATAATTTGGCTATTGTTAAGAGTGCTGCTATAAACATTGGGGTACAAGTGCCCCTATGCATCAGTACTCCTGTATCCCTTGGGTAAATTCCTAGCAGCGCTATTGCTGGGTCATAGGGTAGGTCTATTTTTAATTTTCTGAGGAACCTCCACACTGCTTTCCAGAGTGGCTGCACCAATTTACATTCCCACCAACAGTGCAACAGGGTTCCCGTTTCTTCACATCCTCGCCAGCATCTATAGTTTCCTGATTTGTTCATTTTGGCCACTCTGACTGGCGTGAGGTGATATCTGAGTGTGGTTTTGATTTGTATTTCCCTGATGAGGAGCGACGTTGAGCATCTTTTCATGTGCCTGTTGGCCATCCGGATGTCTTCTTTAGAGAAGTGTCTATTCATGTTTTCTGCCCATTTCTTCACTGGGTTATTTGTTTTTCAGGTGTGGAGTTTGGTGAGCTCTTTATAGATTTTGGATACTAGCCCTTTGTCCGATATGTCATTTGCAAATATATTTTCCCATTCTGTTGGTTGCCTTTTAGTTTTGTTGGTTGTTTCCTTTGCTGTGCAGAAGTTTTTTATCTTCATAAGGTCCCAGTAATTCATTTTTGCTTTTAATTCCCTTGCCTTTGGGGATGTGTCGAGTAAGAGATTGCTACGGCTGAGGACAGAGAGGTCTTTTCCTGCTTTCTCCTCTAGGGTTTTGATGGTTTCCTGTCTCACATTCAGGTCCTTTATCCATTTTGAGTTTATGTTTGTGAATGGTGTGAGAAAGTGGTCTAGTTTCAACCTTCTGCATGTTGCTGTCCAGTTCTCCCAGCACCATTTCTTAAAGAGACTGTCTTTTTTCCATTGGATGTTCTTTCCTGCTTTGTCAAAGATTAGTTGGCCATACGTTTGTGGGTCTAGTTCTGGGGTTTCTATTCTATTCCATTGGTCTATGTGTCTGTTTTTGTGCCAGTACCATGCTGTCTTGATGATTACAGCTTTGTAGTAGAGGCTAAAGTCTGGGATTGTGATGCCTCCTGCTTTGGTCTTCTTCTTCAAAATTACTTTGGCTATTTGGGGCCTTTTGTGGTTCCATATGAATTTTAGAATTGCTTGTTCTAATTTCGAGAAGAATGCTGGTGCAATTTTGATTGGGATTGCATTGAATGTGTAGATAGCTTTGGGTAGTATTGACATTTTGACAATATTTATTCTTCCAATCCATGAGCAGGGAATGTCTTTCCATTTCCTTATACCTTCTTCAATTACCTTCATAAGCTTTCTGTAGTTTTCAGCATACAGATCTTTTACATCTTTGGTTAGATTTATTCCTAGGTATTTTATACTTCCTGGTGCAATTGTGAATGGGATCAGTTTCTTTATTTGTCTTTCTGTTGCTTCATTATTAGTTTATAAGAATGCAACTGATTTCTGTACATTGATTTTGTATCCTGCAACTTTGCTGAATTCATGTATCAGTTCTAGCAGACTTTTGGTGGAGTCTATCGGATTTTCCATGTATCATGTCATCTGCAAAAAGCAAAAGCTTGACTTCATCTTTGCCAATTTTGATGCCTTTGATTTCCTTTTGTTGTCTGATTGCTGATGCTAGAACTTCCAACACTATGTTAAACAACAGCGGTGAGAGTGGGCATCCCTGTCGTGTTCCTGATCTCAGGGAAAAAGCTCTCAGTTTTTCCCCATTGAGGATGATGTTAGCTGTGGGCTTTTCATAGATGGCTTTTATGATGTTTAAGTATGTTCCTTCTATCCCAACTTTCTCAAGCGTTTTTATTAAGAAAGGGTGCTGAATTTTGTCAAAGGCCTTTTCTGCATCGATTGACAGGATCATATGATTCTTATCTTTTCTTTTGTTAATGTGATGTATCACATTGATTGATTTGCGAATGTTGAACCAGCCCTGCATCCCAGGAATGAATCCCACTTGATCATGGTGAATAATTCTTTTTATATGCTGTTGAATTCGATTTGCTAGTATCTTATTGAGAATTTTTGCATCCATATTCATCAGGGATATTGGCCTGTAGTTCTCTTTTTTTACTGGGTCCCTGTCTGGTTTAGGAATCAAAGTAATACTGGCTTCATAGAATGAGTCTGGAAGTTTTCCTTTCCTTTTTATTTCTTGGAATAGCTTGAGAAGGATAGGTATTATCTCTGCTTTAAATGTCTGGTAGAACTCCCGTGGGAAGCCATCTGGTCCTGGACTCTTATTTGTTGGGAGATTTTTGATAACCGATTCAATTTCTTCGCTGGTTATGGGTCTGTTCAAGCTTTCTATTTCCTCCTGATTGAGTTTTGGAAGAGTGTGGGTGTTTAGGAATTTGTCCATTTCTTCCAGGTTGTCCAATTTGTTGGCATATAATTTTTCATAGTATTCCCTGATAATTGTTTGTATCTCTGAGGGATTGGTTGTAATCATTCCATTTTCATTCATGATTTTATCTATTTGGGTCATCTCCCTTTTCTTAACTGAAGGATAAGAAATATATTTTTAAATTTATCCAGATGGTTTGTTATTGATTGAATTGCTTATCATATTGACTGGTGATAGTTGACAATAAGTCGTATAATCATGAATATACCCAGTTTCCTAAATAGTTTAAAATGCCTGATCATTTATTATATTACTACTAATAATTTAGTCTATATAAAAAGGATGACCTACATAATTAGGAACTTCAGGGCAGCTAATAAGCATCTAATATGCACATATGAGCAAGACCAACAAACATATCTTTATTATTTAGCTGATTGATGGCTTGATGACGGACTGGTAAAGGCTGTTATTATATATTTGATCTTTCTTTAGGGTAGAGTAAGCACATTCCAGAAATTTTAGAATTTACTATTTTAGCAATGTAGTTAAAGAGAATCAGTCAAGGCAACTTGTCGATGTGTATGAATGTGTGCATAAGTGTATGTATGCATGCACATGCAGATACCCAAAAAATACTGTGGAGAATTACATTATTAACACATAAGATTTAAAATAAATTAAAATTTAATGTTTGTATTTTAAAGAATGTTGTGTGTGTGATCCCCTATTGGTGTGCTAGAACTGGCTGTTAACAGGCTCATAATATCTGATTGTTAATTTTTCAAGAATTTGCAAACCAGTAGCTAAACTGTTGGTAGTTTGAAATTGACCATTATGGGGAGGATTTTCACCACAGAAATCAGCAAACACTATACATTGGGACTTTCTCCCTCCAGAATGCCAACTTACAAGTATACCACTACACATTCTTTTCCTTTGCCTCTTTCATTAAACAACCAGGTAGCTACCAACTGAAAACTCCTTTCTCTGCCTCTTGATAAAGGTATAGTCAAGAGGAATTACTCAGTGGTCATAATGCAACTGACAAATTTTAATATTTACTTCTTGCCTTGCCCTTCTATGAAGACCAAAAGTACCCTGCAAGCCTCTGGCAGTAGTGGGATAAAATTGGAGCATGTGAAATATGCTCAAGGATCCAGACTTCTCACACTCTTTCCCTTAAAGCATAATTTGTATTCTCCTGCCAATGGACAGAATTGGCATTGTAAAACTGTCAAATAACTGGGAGCTTTTATATCCATAAGCCACAGCAGTCACTATTACAAAGTACGTCAGGTGATATGAGGGGTATTAGCTTAAAATAATATATATGAGTGTGATTAAGCAGATAAATCTCAAAGAACTAATTTGTAAAACATCATTAGAAATCAGACATGAGTAAAATAAACCATTCAATAGCATGCCCTTCCTATGTCTATGAAAAGCATTAGAAATAAGTTGTCATTTTGTACATATGAATTTCAAGTCAGAACAAAAGCTAAGGCTTAGGCTACTGGACAATAGCTAGAGTTTTAAAATTCTGATATTTTCATGTAGAATCCATAACCTTCAGCTTATAAAAATTTTCTCTATTACTGTAATTTTGAGCATGTTTGATGTCTAAATACATTTTCATCATGTTCCATGTTGTTGAACAAGAAAATTATTTAAATTTCTCCAGAGGGCTTGTGTTTGGGAATTGACAATTGTTTCAATCCATGGAACCAAATATTATAAACCCTATTATTATTCCATTTGGAATAATTGACTAAGTCTTTTTTTTTCTTTTTTATTTCCTTTTTTTTTGCTTTTTTTTTTGCTTCTTTGTTAATTATGTTGGACTACAGAATATTCCATTTTACATAATCAAAAATGAGTAGTATGTCTCAAAACTTGATTGGGTTCTGCTGTTGAGAAAAAGGAAAAAAATAGTGATAAGTTTCTAAAGTTATTACTCAGGAAATCAATGGTCTACTGTGAGGTAACAACAGTGAACAGCTTTCTGGAAAGATGAGAGAGAAAAGCAGTGAGAGAGGATTAATGGAACAGTTATCACAGTATTGATTAGGCCTCAAACTAGCAAATTTAAGCCTGGATCTTGCTAAAAAGGAGCACAAGTCAATTTGGCCAAATAATAGTTTAATAACTATTTGATGAGGAAAACTTTGAGACATTGCATCATATTATGTGGTATAGAACTCATAAGATGGGTATATCAGACAGACAAAGAAGCACAGAAAATATAAATGGGAAACATTCTAGTGGCATTATTTTTCATATTTTTATCTTCTCTTGATAATATACTAATTATCAGGTGAAATATTAACAAGTAATAACATTAACTTTTAGGAGCTGAAACAGTGCAACAGGGACAAATAGATTATTCTAAAGACTTTAAAGTAGTGGGATTTTGAAACCTATGCTAGACACATTCTTTCCAGGGTGATAAAGGATAAAAGTAATGATAAACTTAAAAAAAAACAAAAACAAAAACAAAAAAAAAACCCAGAAAATTTGATTCAGCTGAACATTTTACTCTAAAAATTCCTGACAGTCTAGTCTTATAGTTGAGAGAGTAACATATACTTGGGGTTTGAATTAATTCTCATAAAAAATTCTCATTAGCCAAAATATCAAGAATGATACCATTAACTAAATAGCACTTTCATATTTTGATACTCTTTAAAGTCCCTAAAATATTAAAAAGCAAATGGTTAAAAGAAATTGATGTGCATGTGTATGTCAGTGTTCAGGGGGAGGTGCGATTTGCATGATGTGATAGATAAAAATTATATAAGCAACAAAATAAAAGCATTTGAATAAATATACTCATATACACAATACTCCAGAAACTTTGGTGGCCAAATTTATGGAGAGGAATAAATGTTTTGATATGCTCCTTTTAGGAACAACTTGAATCTTTAAAATCTTCTGTGTTTTCATTTTCATTTAAAAATTAGGATGAAATGTGAATTAGGATTTTAGTGCATTTTGGTTTCTAGATGTATACACGTACTGGTTTTCAAAGTTAAAAAAAAAAATGTTTTATTTCCAGGGTATCTCAGTGTACATCTCCCTTTTCTTTTTAGCTTTAATGTTATTTTTCTCAGGCTTCACTGTCAAAATGATACTCCCATGACTTGAAGGTAGAAGCAAACAACAAAAAATAATTGTCAAGTTTGATTAAAGGCAAATAGTTGCATTCACATTACACTAATGTAGTGGCTGGATTGATATGGTATTTATTTTAAAATAATATACTACTACTGATAGTTATGTGTCAGCTTGATAAATGAGTTGTATAGGACATCTCATGCCTTCCTGCATTCTACTTTGACTTGTTTTTATTTGGGATTTCTTTGCCAATCAATAATTTTGACGGTAGCATTTTAGCTTACACATTATCAAATAAAAAAATCTAAAGACTTGTGGATAGATATGCTGTAAGGAGCTAGTATTATAATTTTTTTTAATGTTTGTTTATTTTTGAGACAGAGCGTGAGTGGGGGAGGGTACGCGAATGTAGAGAGAGGGAGACACAAGATCAGAAGCAGGCTCTAGGCTCTGAGCTGTCAGCACAGAGCCCGATGTGGGGCTCGAATCCACGAACCATGAGATCATGACCTGAGCCGAAGTCGGATGCTTAACCGACTGAGCCACCCAGGCGCCCCAGGAGCTAGTATTATAGTCACATTATGTTGTAGAACTTTGAGGGAAATTTCTATTTAATATTTGAACTATGACCTCTTCATTGATAAAGTGGTAAAGTTTTACATAATCAATGATTATGATAAATAGTTACACATTAGCTGTTTAGATGTTGTTTTTAAAATCGTCTGGCTGTATGCTCTACAAATATCCTAAGAATAGGAAATATATAACAAATCAAGAAATGAATAGAGTTATAAAAATGTTTCATATGTTTATAAATACATATGTGTATAACTTACTGAAATTTAGCTAGACATTTTCCAGTTTGTCTCCGCATTAAATTTATATGATCAAAGACATGTGCTATTTAAAATTTCTTAAATAATTATTGAGCAGGAAAAAATTCATAGAAAGTTTATTGGCAGTATTGATATTAAGCAACTATAGTGTTCAAATGAATAAATGAATCAGCTTGCCCTTTATTTAATTCAGCTGCTTTCTAAAAACTGCCTATTCCTTGGTTATGCTTGATCACTAATTAAAGTAGAATGAATTCCCTGTGCTTGATGTATTTAATTTAGGTCTACATAGCATCAAGATGGATGGAATAGATAAGTGAAATACAGAGTTTAAGGAAAAAAAAATCATAATTTTCAATTAAAAAGTGGCAGCTCTTAGTTATCCCAAAGGAATAAAAACAAGAAAAATAGAATAAATGCCTAATTAAATTATAGGGTAACCCAAAGCTTGTATCATATTGTCAGAATAACACAATTCAGAATACTTTTACGTACCCCTAATCCAGGAACATTACACCTTTTGAATTTGATTAATAAGCAGTCTCAAGATTTATTTCCACTAATGATCAGGTCTCAGTCAAAAGCTGAATTCTATTTTTTGTCTTGTTTTCCTATTCCAGTGTTTGTTCATTTAACAACCATGTACTGAGCAGGCCCTGCATTGAAATAGTGTCTAAGATTTTATTACATAATATTTGAGAGGAAAAGAATGCTGCCTCATCACCAAAATTAATAATGTCATGCAGGTTCAGTTTATCAAGTCAGGGTCGCCAATTGTGGGTCTGGCTCATCACATGGAGGTCACCAATTGTGGGTTCGGCTTTCGGCTTTGTCCAACAAAGCCAAGGACCACAGAAAGGCTTATTTAAGACCCCCGAATCAAGAGAGGTGAGAGGGAGGCTCATGAAAGTCTCCCTGAACTGCTCTCAAGCTCCTGTATTTACTAGGCCCACATTATAAAGAAAACATTGTACAATATGTCAATGGCTATGTGCCAACAAGAAAGTATAGACAGCATGTAAAGCATAAGGTGTTCCCAAGACTATGAAAGAGCAGATGCAAAAGGCAGGATTGAGAACAAGTTAAGATATTCCATAGATAACATGGTCTAAGGAATTCATGACAACAAACAGGACCCACCCCCTAAATAGACATTAAATAGATACAGGCCAAATGTTTTCAGCAGGGCCAGAAAGCAGTGTGATGCTTCCCTACAATCTCCTTAACCAGGACATAGCTATTTGATATCCCACAAGCTCAATATGAATTTTATGTTCCAGTATGAAACAACATTAGGAGATGCCCAAAAAAGAATACAAATGATTTTGAATCCTATCTCCCAGTCTTAAAACATATCTATGTATTGGGGCACCTGGGTGGCTCAGTTGGTTGAGTGTCTGACTTCTGCTGGGGTCATGATCTCGCGGTTCATGAGTTCCAGCCCTGCGTTGGGCTCTGTGCTGGCAGCTTGGAGCCTGGAGCCTGCTTGGGATTCTGTAGCCCTTCCCCCACTTGTGCTCTGTCTCTGTCTCTCAAAAATAAATAAATGTAAAAAACATATCTATGTATTAAAGAGAAGAATGAATATGAAAATAGTGGGTTTGAATGGAGGAAGGGGTGTGACAGGAAATAGAATTCAAGGTGACAGTAAATTAATCAAGTAGATATAGCATGAAATAGCTGAAATAAAACTTTTTTTTAAAAAAGTGGAATGTTATTGTGGGTATTTCCTTTATGAAAATTGAATGCTATATGTTATATAAGCAAATATTCATTGTGTTAGGATTGAGGACAGACTGGAAATTTACTAGTTTATAACTGGAAAGATCTTTTGCCATTGAATATATATGTGTAATTATGCCTCTACCAAACAGGTAAAAAGCAAATCTGTTTTTGTTAAAGAAGTTTTGGGTCTGTCTTCCCATGTACTTGGTTTCACCATTAATGCATACAATTGCATTTGAGCACCTGTAGAAGAGGGTTGAATGTATTCTATTAAGACAGATGGCTGGCCAAGATCATCCAATGAGTTTCCTGTATTTTCAGTTATTTCTCTATGTCAGCAACAACATGAATGCATGAGAAATATTTCTTTCCTATTAGGTCTTTGTTAGTTTTCAGTAACTGCAATGCTTAAGAAAAAAACCAAAGTTCAACTTGATTTATTTAAATGGAACACTGTATAATCTTCTCAATTAACACAACCTAAAGTAACAATCAAATTTGACAAATATTCAAGTTTTAAATTATAATTGGACACTCACAGATAGTCTGTCAGTGGAACACCTAACAGCAGTCTTTTGCATTTTGAAAAGCATGAAATAAAATATAAACATAATACACAATGCAGTGTTTCGTAAACTTCTAACTTTCAGGGTTTTAATTAGAGGTGTAAAGCAGATAATTCAAATATTATGTTATTTTATAGCAATCATCAGTATCTTCAGTAGTAGGAAAGATCCCAGAGAGACTATAGATTGAATTAAATGAGAGACAAATATATGTTTACAAAAATAAGAATGGATGCCAAATACTGCATTTTTATAGCATGTTTGCAACTCAAACCCTATCATAAAAATAGTTCCAAGAATAATAATTCCATAGATTAAGACACTTATTAGTGCTTTTTAAAATATTGAGCAATTTTGAGATCTTTCTGTGAAAATGTAAATACTTTGCATTCAAAGGCATATAAGCTAATATTTTAAATTTTAAAATTATTTTTCATTAACTATCTTTGATTTGATTTACTCAGCCAAAGGATTAATGATTGTTCATATTATAAACTTTTAAATACTAATGTTCATGATTCACTTTTTTACGGAAGTTCAACATGTCCTCTCTAGAAGATTTCAGGAACTATCTGGTCAAACTTATTCAAACTTGTATTATTGAATCTGGACATTATATCAACAATTGCTTAATCACAATGTGCATGTTACTTCAGTGTTACTATGCTATATTGAGAAGTCAAATATGTGTTCTTAAATTATTTATTTATTGATTATTTAATATTTATTTATTTTGAGAGAGAGAGACAGACAGACAGACTAGGGGAAGTGTGGAGAGAGGGAGACACAGAATCTGAAGCAGGCTCCAGGCTCTGAGCTGTCTGCACAGAGCCTGACGTGGGGCTCAAACCCATGAACTGTGAGATCATGACCTGAGCCAAAGTCAGATGCCCAACGGAATGAGCCACTCAGGTGCTCCCAGGTGCCCCTTTTCTTAAATGTTTAACAGCTAAGACTCGAAACAGACTTTCCCTGATTATTTTTAAATTTGTAAAAAATAAAACAAAAACCTGGCATTGTTGAACAGAAGAAAGTATTTGCTAGTAGGGCTTTGACTCAAATTAATTGACACTTGGAATGTTTAAGTACTTAGGACAAAAAGCTTAAGAGCCATGTGATAGTATTTTGCAGAGCAAAGAATTCAAAGAAGCAGGCTTAAATTCATATGGAGGACGATGCCGGGAAAAGCAAACTGAAACATAGTCATGAGAGCACTGGAGTTGCAAAGAGAAAAAAAAAAAATGTGAACCAAGGGAAAAAGCAAGCTGTTATCAAGAATCAGGGGAAGCCAACATCAAGAAGGTATAAAGCCAATTATTTCAGGAGATAAGAGAGCAAAAGCTACATTTCAAGGAAAGTGACAGATCTGTGAGCCACATCTCTTTTTACTTTTATTTTTTATATATTTTTTGTGTATCTCCTGGTTTTGCCTCGGCAGACGTTTGGTGCCATCTCCTTTCATTGTTTAGCTATAGATTTAGTGGAAAGTTCTCATCCTCATGCTTATCATGTACTTATTAACCAAATGCACACGGGTTGTCATTTTATGTAAGAATTGTGGCTGTCAAAGTTTAGGAGCTCTTCAAATCTGTAATTTAATAAGAGACTCACTGTTAGGAAATAGAAACTTACTCTTGGTTATAGATTTTATAGTGCCCAAAATTCAAGTATGAATGGAGGTGTAGTTTCATTTTCTTGGTGCAAGGACTCAGTGGTTTATGTAACAGTGACCATGTAGAATGTTGGAGCCATTTGAAATTGCTGAGTAAGGGGACTGGATCCATTTTATGGTGGGCTAATAGTTGGGTTATGTTTAGTTTTATTGTTTACGTCTTTCAGAGGGGGAAGTTTTTGATGAATTGGGAAACTCGTGCTTCTAAAACAAAACATCACCCTGAGTGTTCTCAAGTCGAGATGCATCAATAACAATAGGAAGAAAAAATAGAAAACATTAGGTCTACCTTTTCATAAATGTGTATGCTTTTATAAAAACTCCAGATAGGTCTCTAAGGGAGTGGAGTTTAGTATCTAGAATATATTTTGTTCCTGGTGATAAAGTTGAAATCAGCTGTGATCAGTTTCTGTAAGAAGAAATAAAAAAAAAAAAATTAGATGAATAGATTATAGATTTAGGCCAAGTGAGAGCAAGACTCCAATGCTACAATGAAGTGTCCTGGTTTTATATGCCAGATATTGGAGTAGACTAGTGGTGTAGACAATAGCCAAGTAGCGCTTGGGTTCATGAAATGTTTTTCTCCCTGAGGGGTAGAGTGTGAAGAATGGCTTTTATTAGATAATGTAAGGAATAGGGTAAGCGTAAACTATCAGAAATATAAACACCCACTGAAATAAATTTCTAGAAACTATTACGTTTAGGGGCATCTGGGTGGCTCAATCAGTTAAGTGTCCAACTCTTGATTTTGGCACATGGTTCCTGAGATGGAACCCAGCTTTAGGCTTTACGATGACAGTGTGGATCCTGGTTGGTATTCTCTCCCCAACTCTCTCTCTTTCTGCCCCTCCCCTAGTTGTGCCTGTGCACGCTCTCTTTCAGAATAAAGAAACATTAAAGAAAGAAACTATTATGTTTAGTAAGTACATTTCTCTTTAAATTTGCAATAACTCGACATATCAAAATAGATATAAAGAAGAGAATCAAAGCATTTCTGGCCATATTTATATTTTGGGGGATTTAAATAAAATTTCAGAGGTATGGTCAATAAGTACGTTAGATTTTATATGCTGACCCATGTTCTTGTTGTCGATGAAGTTATCTATGTCATTTTAGTAGATTTTCAATCCTAAATTTTATAACTATAATAAAAAAATCGGATCCCTATGCCTTTGAAACGTGGGATAACTGTGAGTCTAAAGAAATATGCAAACACACAATTAGTGGTCTTAGACTCCTAAAATATGCAATTTTCCACTTATCTCATTAACAGCTCAAGAATCAACTTTGTGTCCATTAATCCCATGATTCTAAGTTCTAATTTATTAAAGTGAATTCCATGGAAGAAGAGATGTCAAATGTTAGAGTTAAGGGGCAATTAAAACTGATAGTGATAAAATTGAGAGGTTTGTTGGTCATTAAAGACCTGGCATTTTCCATTCTATATTCATTCATTTTATATAAATATGAAATATACTTATTGTATATACCTATTCATTTAAAATTACTTTTCCAGGTTTTCCAGAGCCTATTTCTTTTTTCTTCTTTTTGTTTAAAAAGGGTAATTGGCATACATTACATTAGTTTCAAGTGTACAACATAAAAATTTGATATTTGTGTAATTGTGAAATGATCATCACAGTATGTCTAATTAACATCTATCACCATACATATTTATAGAATTTTGTCTTGAAATGAGAACTGTTCAGATCTACTCTCTTAGCAACTTTTATATATGCAATAGTTATTATTAACTAGTCACCATGCTATGCATTATATCCACATAATTTACTTACTTTACAACAGGAAGTTTGTACCTTTTGACTTCATTTATTCACCCATCTTGCACACCCTCACCCCCATCCACTGCTTCTGGTAACCACCAATCTGTTCTCTGTAGCTATGAGCCTTTTTTCTCCACTTGATTTGTTTTATTTAGCATAATGCCCTTAAGGTTCATCTGTGTTGTTGCAAATGGTGAAATTTAATTCCTTTTTATGGCTGATTAATACCCACTCTATATACCACACTTTTTTTCATATCTTGACTACTATAAATGATGCTGCAATGAAAATGGGGGTGCATATATCTTTTTGAGCTAATAGTGTCAATTTATTTGGAAATTGACACCCACCAGTGGAATTTCTGGATATGGTAGTTCTATTTTTAATTTTTTCATGAAACTTCACACTATTTTCCGTAGTAGATCCATCAGTTTACATCCCCACCAACAGTCCATAAGGCTTTCCTTTTCTCTACAGTCTCACCAAAACTTGTTATTTCTTGTATTTTTGACAAGAGACATTCTAACAAGTGTGAGATGATTTCTTTGTGGTTTTGATTTTCATTCTCCTGATGATTACTGATGTTGAGCATCTTTTCATATCACTGTTGGCAATGTATGTCTTTGGGAAAATGGCTATACAGATCATGTGCCCATTTTTAAATCCGATTGTTTTTCTACTATTGAGTTATATGTGTTCTTTATATATTTTGGATATTAACCCCTTATCCAGATACACAATTTGCAAGTATCTTCTATTCAGTCAGTTGCCTTTTCATTTGGTTGGTGGTTTCCTTTGCTGTACAGAAAATTTTAATTTGATATAGTTCCACTTGTTTACTTTTTGCTTGTATTCCCTTTGTTTTGGTGTCAAATCCAAAAATATTATGATGTTGATGTCAAGGAGTTTACTCCCTGTTTTGTTCTAGGAGTTTTAGGTTTTGGGGTCTTATTTTCAAGGCTTTAATCCATTTGGGTTAACTTTTGTGTATGGTGCAAAATAGTGGTACAGTTTATTCTTTTGCATGTGGCTGCTGAGTTGTCTCAACACCATTTATTAAACAGACCATCCTTTCCCAATTGTATATTCTTGGCTCCTTTGTGGTAAATCAATTGATCATACACGCATGGGTTTATTTCTGGGCTTTCTATTTTGTTTCATTGATTTTATATATATATATATACATATATATGTATACATTATATAATATATATTACATTATATATTATTACATTATACATTATGTTACATTATATATTATTACATTATATATGTGTATATATACATATATATAAAGTAATAAATACAATTATATTATAATATTATAATATATGTAACATATTATATTATATTATATTATATTATATTATATTATATTATATTATAGTGTCTGTTTTTGTGCCAGTACCATTCTGTTTTGATTAACAGATTTGTAACAAAGTTTGAAATCTGGGAGTATGACAGAGTATGACATGTCCCAATTTGTTCTTCTTTCTCAAGATTGCTTTGGCTACTTCTGGAGTCTCTTAGGGTTTTACAGAAATCTAAAAATCCTTTTAGGATTGTTTGTTTTTATATTTGATGTAATTATAAATGAGATTTTTAAATCTTTCTGTTCATTATTAGTGGATAGAAACACAACATATTTCTGTATTGATATTCCATCTGGAATTTTACTGAATTTATTTATTATTTTACTTCTAACAGTTTTTTGGGGAGTCTTTAGGGTTATGTAAAAGTAACATCAGCAAATTGTGACAGTTTACTTCTACTTTCCAATTTGGAGGCCGTTTCTTTTTCTTGTCTAATTTCTCTGGCTAGAACTTCCAATACTATTTTGAATCAAAGTGGTAAAATTGGGCATTCTTGTTTTGTTCCTTATCTTAGCAGAAAAGCTTTCATATTTCTACCATTGAATATAATATTAGCTATGGGCTTGTCATATATGGCCTTTATTATGTTGAGTTATGTTCTTTCTATACCCACTTTGTGGAGAAGTATTTTTTTTTCCATAAAGGGATGTTGAATTGTGTCAGATGATTCTGACAAATATTGAAATGATCATATGAGTTTTATTTTGTATTATGTTAATGTGGTTTTATCACATTGATTTGTCAATATTAAACCATCCTTGCATCCCTGGAGTAAATCCCACTTGATCACAGTGTATTATCCTTTTTTTTTTTTTTTTTTTTTAAATTTATTTTATTTTTGAGACAGAGAGAGACAGAGCATGAACGGGGGAGGGTCAGAGAGAGGGAGACACAGAATCTGAAACAGGCTCCAGGCTCTGAGCTGTCAGCACAGAGCCGACGCGGGGCTCGAACTCACGGACGGTGAGATCATGACCTGAGCCGAAGTCGGACACTTAACTGACTGAGCCACCCAGGCGCCCCCACAGTGTATTATCCTTTTAATGTATTGTTGAATTTGGTTTGCTGATATTTTGTTGAGGGTTATTTCATCTATGTTAATCAGGGATATTGACCTGGAGTTTTCTTTTCTTGTGGTATCCTTATCTGGTTTTGGTATCAAAGTAATGCTGGCTTTGTAATATGAGACTGGAGGTGTTTCCTCTTCTATTTTTCAAAGAGTTTGAGAAGAATTGATAATTATTCTTTGAATGTTTGGTAGATTTACCAGTGAAGCAATCTAGCCATGGACTTTTATTTGTTAAGAGGTTTCAATTATGGATTCAATCTTCTTACTTATAATAGCTTTGTTAAGATTTTCTATTTATGATTCACTCTTGTAGGCTATATATTTCTAGTAATTCATCCATTTATTGTAGATTTTCAGATTTATTGGAATGTAGTTCATGGTTTCTTATGTAAAACTTTTATTTTTATGGTATCAGTTGTAAACTCTTTCACTTCTGATTTTGAGTCCTTTCTCTTTCATTCTTAATGAATCTACCTAAAGATTTATCAATTTTGTCTTTTCAAATAACCAGCTCTTAGTTTCATTGATATTTTATATTGACTTTTTAGTCTTTATTTATTTGCATTCTGATCCTTATTTTCTACCATGTATTTTGAGCTTCATTTTTTGTGATGTGTGTGTGTGTGTGTGTGTGTGTGTGTGTGTGTGTGTGTTTGGGGGAGATAAGGGAGTTTTTTTTTATTTTTTTATTTTTTTATTTTATTTTTTTGTTTGTTTCTTGAAATACAAAGTTAGGTTGTTTGAGATTTTTCCTATTTCTTGTGCTAGGCATTATCTTTATAAACTTTCTCTTAAAACTATTTTTTTTTTTCTGTATCCCGTAAGTTTTGGTACATTGTATTTCCATCCTTGTTTATCGATGTTTTTAATTTCTCTTTTGCTATCTTTGTTGATCCATTGGTTATTTAGTAACATTAATTTTCACACATTTGTGAATTTTACAGTTTTCTTATTGTAATTGATTTCTGGTTTTATACTATAGTATTCAGAAAAGATGCTTGCTATAAATTCAATCTCCTTAAATTTATTAAGACTCATTTTGTGGCCCAACGTAATCTATTCTGGAGAATGTTCCATGTACATTTGAAAAGATTGTGTATTCTATTGCTTTTGGATGGAATGTTCTGTATATATGTTACATTCATCTGGTCTAATTTTCTTTTTCTTAAGGCCTATATTTCTTTATTGATTTTCTGTCTGAATTATCTATCCATTGATATGGGGCATTAAGGTCTTCTATTATTATATTTGTCTACCTTTCCCTCTTGGTTTCTAATATTTTCTTTATGTATTTAGGTGCTCTTATGTTGGGTACATATATATGTACAGATCTTCTTGTTTAATTGACTCCTTTATCCTTTAGTATTGCCCTTCTGTGTCTTTTATTATTAAGTTATCGTTTTAAAGTCTATTTTGGATATAAGCATAGCTACACCAGCTTTCATTTGGTTTTCATGTGCAAGGAATGTCAGTGTAACTCTGAATAAGTTGTTAATTTTTTTTCTATCTGTAAAATAACATAAAATACTTCATAGTAACATGAGAAGTAAAATATCAATGAAAGGTATTCTAGAAAATATAAGATATTTATTAAAGACTTAGGAAGAGAAGAGAATAAGTACAAGGAGTCAGTTATGATGGAATTAAATACTGGACAGATTATCACTACAATTTAGATTCAGAACCAATAAAAGGATCCAGTAGTTATGGTAGCAGATGTAATCTTCATCATAAGGGCAGGACAACAAGCTCAGATGTTAGAGTTGGGCTGAGATATAAGAACTGGAATTACCATCAATTTGGCTTGATTCTGAGTCACCTAAACATAAAAATATATATAAATGCCTCTGGATTTTCCTAAATTAGAAAAAAAATAAACGTGTAGCAGATAACAGCTGTGGATCCTGAGGACCCTAATGGTAGAGATCTAAGCATATTATGTAAATTAGGATAAGGACAAGACTATGAAAAGATACATATACTTGAGTCTTGATCTCCAGGAATTTTGTTTTTCTCACAAAGCAGATTTGCTTCAGACAGCACCCTTGTGAAAATTTTGAGTACGTTAATCACTAGATTAGCAGCAGCACTCTTAATAGAAAGTTAGAAGTCAAGGCAGGTTTTGTTGACAAAAGTTCATTCCAAAACCAAAGTTCATGGCTCATGGTAGTATTCAAAATATCCTGAGTATGGTCTGTGTTTTCCAGGGAAATCCCCTGCACTGCACGGGTTTTTGTGAGTGTTTGCTATGGTCTGTAAAGTTTACTTTCAGTGACACATTTGAAAATGTAACTGTATTAGATGTATTACTATTCCACTAACCTTTGAATCTATATTTAAATTTTTCATGTCTTCTCTTCATACGTTTTGTTTATTTATAACAAAATATGTCTCCTCTCAAGTCTTCTGTTGGTTATACACACAAGACTATTTGCAAGCATATTAACATGATTCAATAATTGACAGTTTACAAACAAGTTATGTCTCCCATGCAGGATGCTGTTTCTACTTGGGATGCAATTTTGACCACTCATGAGAAAGTGATATTATGCATTCTCTGATCTGCTTCTTCAAGTTCCTCTGCATTAGTGATCATGTTTAGATCACTGATTCAGAGATTACTCATTTTGTGAACTTATATAAATACATTTAACTACTCATGTTTATTCATCACATAAATTATAATATAGACATTATAAAATAAGATATAATAACAGGGATGTTGCAGCCATATTGGTTTGTGTACCAATCTAGGTTGGCTAGTGATTAGTCTGGTAACCAATTTTTCTCATATCTAAAATTAATAATGCTAAATTTTTAAGACTTATGAAAAGTTTACACAATAAAGCATATACAGTTTCAGATTTAGTGCTTAATCAGTAATGCAGTCAATAGATTTTGTGTGTGTCTAAATCTTCAATAGAATCAGAATAGTAAACTGGATTTCTGATTTAAGCATGAGATACCTGCTCTAGGATTAAGTAAAATAAGAGTTTTCATCCTGCACTTGATTATTAGTATTTGATTAGCTATTGGTATACCAGAGTTGAGCTTTGTTCTTCATATTCAGATACAATCTATCACTCGTGTCAGATTTAGTTTTGCCCTTTAAAATTCTATATAAGTGTGTATGTCAGTCACATTTATGGAACTATTGTGTGTGATCAATTACAAAGTGATCTCATAAGGTACATCCTGTTTAGTCAGTGTAATCCCAGTACTATGAAAAAAAAATATTTTGTTTGAGTTAAAGTGATTGCCTTAATTTTATTTTTTATTTTTATTTTTTTTAAATTTTTAAATGTTTATTTATTTTTGAGAGAGAGAGAGCAAGAGAGAGCATGAGAGGTAGAGGGGCAGAGAGAGAGAGGAAGACACAGAATCTGAAGCAGGCTCCAGGCTCTGAGCTGTCAGCACAGAGCCCAACGTGGGGCTCAAACTCAAAGAGTGCAAGATCATGACCTGAGCTGAAGTCAGAGGCTTAACTGACTGAGCCACCCAGGTGCCCCAAGATTACCTTAATTTTAAAACATATTTATATTCTAGACATAACTTATATTGAAAAATCCCTTTGTACTCTTTACACATTCAATTTCTATTGGTTTGTATACACATTTATAAATATGTATATAGTATGTAATTGGATATAAATAATGTTAAATATTTTAAAAAGAGAAATAGATAAAATATTAAAACAGTATTATTAACAACGTATTTCTATTAGAAAAATATCCTTGAGTCCACAAATCTCTTTGACGTTTAACTACTAATGCCAAGTAAGATTACAGTGATTATAATATAGCTAACCCTAATTTTTACTGTTTGGGATATTAGCTTTTATAATATCAAAATAGCACTTGGGGCACCTGGGTGGTTCAGTTGGTTAACTGTCCGACTTCACCTCAGGTAATGGGTTCGTGTCAGGCTCTGTGCTGACAGCTCAGAGCCTGGAGCCTGCTTTGGATTCTGTGTCTCCCTCTCTCTCTCTGTCCCTCCCTGGCTCACACTCTGACTCTCTCTGCCTCCCAAAAATAAAAAAAAAAAATGTCAAAATAGCATTTGAACAGTTCTTTAAATTACATATTTCCACATAAGCTTTAAGTATTTCAAGAAAAATTCTATTTTGAAACTTCACATCTTTTAAGAATGTTAACTTTTTGACATATTGATAAGTTGACAAATCCTTGATATCATTTATGATACCAATCACACACATATAAAAATAACAGTAATATGAAAAATTTTTTTTCCAAAACACACCTTATTCTCACTAATTAAATTTCAAACAAATTTTTAAAAACTGCTCAAAAAGATATTTCTTCATAATTTTGTCATTTTGGAAGCTCAAAATTTAAATAAAAAATTTAAAGTAATTTGCTAGAAACTGTCACCATTTTCACATTTGTAGAAGAAGAATTTGCACTATCTGTTTAAAGTTAGGGTGGCTCAGAAATTTACTGTAAGGAAAAAAAAACACATTACTAGAACATTTTCTTTAATTATATGTTGCTATGCACCAAAGGGCAACTGAAATCATTAAATGTCTTATTTTTTTGCTTTATTCATCAGATATCTAGACCTAGATAAAGCATCAGAATTCTATCAAGTCTGACAGCATGATGAATCATTGCTTTTTTTTTTACTTGCTTGCCACAAGATGTCTAGGCATAACACAGAAAAATCATGGTAAATCCAATAGAATAAATATTTATAGGAAAAAAAAAATCACTGAAGAAAATATGTGTGTGAGTTTCAATAGCAATGGGACAAACAAGGTTGTAATTAAAATTTGTTAAGAAATGATAAGGATAATTCCCCTAATATACTTTAATTTAATATTCAGTATGGAATTATAGTGTAATATAAGAGAATTATAGACCATATGCAAAAAATACTGGGCCACTTATGTCATTTTTCTTCAACTGATTTTGAAGTTTTCTACGAAGTAAAAGTTATTTTTTAAAAATGGAGAAATGGGGCGCCTGGGTGGCTCAGTTGGTTAAGCGTCCGACTTCGGCTTCGGTCATGATCTCCCGGTAGGTGAGTTCAAGCCCCACGTCGGGGTCTGTGCTGACCACTCAGAGCCTGGAGCCTGTTTCAGATTCTGTGTCTGCCTCTCTCTGACCCTCCCCCGTTCATGCTCTGTCTCTCTCTGTCTCAAAAATAAATAAACGTTTAAAAATGTAAAAAAAATAAAAATGGAGAAGTAACAAATGTGTAAAAGGATGATTGACTCAAAGAATCTTTATAGTGTAAGGAGATCAATACTAAATAGCAAGATTATACCAATAACTAATTCTCTAAGTTATTCTTAATAGCTATCAACATTTTCAGTAAAGAGATTTTTTGAGATTAAACCAAATAGTTTGCCAGAAACTCTTGAAGGAAATAGTTGAAGTGCTGAGCCTCAAAAGGAAAAATAATTCTTACTTCCTGCTTGCTACAAAAAATCCGATTTGTTCTTCTACCAGAAGATGATACAGAAAAAACTTCAGAAATTATTTCATTATTTTGAGTATTAATTACATTACTGCCACATTTCTAAATCTAAGGTGTAACAGCATATTTTTCTACAAGTGATTATGTAAATAAGTGAATGTATGTAAAAATATGACAAAAATATGGGTTAGGATAAAAATCTTGGTTGGCTTCAGAAATGGCCAAATTTATGTTCTTTGGGCATTGCATAACTCTTTAGTTTGTGCTTCAGGAATTTAAATAACATCTTCAGCAGCAGCAGCATCACTGCTACCGCCATTACCACCATCAAATCTTTAAATTAAAAGACTGAAGAGCAAACTAGTCTTTATCTTACCTGCTATTAAAGAAGAGAAATGTAATAACTTGTCATCAGCATCCTTTCAACAACATCTTTTATATGAAAAAAGTAAGCCAAAAGTAAGACTTGTGCTCTTTTACAATAGCCAATGAATATGAATGACTGTTTATAGCACGAACTTGAAGTATAATGACTTCACTCTTAGAATCTAGAAGATTCTTGTGCTCAGAAACTATTATACCCATGCAACAAGTTCACATTTTTAAAAACCTGTCTACCAAAGCTTTAGTAATACAATTATAATAACTATCTCAAATTTTAGATGTATCTAGTATCCCACCAATTCAGTCTACCCTGTTGATATAATGACAATGATAGATAATTGACCTTAATTCTCAAACACTTAACATTTGGCCATAATATGTATCTGGGTCTCTTCCTAAAATGTGACATCTTATTAGAACCTTCATTCCTATCCACAACTATATGGCCAATTAATCTTGGGCAAAGCAGGAAAGAATATCCAGTGGAAGAAACATAATCTCTTTAAATTGTGTCAGGAAAACTGGACAGCAACATGCAAAAGAATGATACTGGATCACTTTCTTACATCATACACGAAAATAAATTCAAATGGATGAAAGACCTAAGTGTGAGACAGGAAATCATCAAAATCCTAGAGAAGAATACAGGCAACAACTTCTTTAACCTTGGCTATAGCAACTTCTTATAGGACATATCTTCAGAGACAAGGGAAACAAAAGCAAAAATGAATTATTGGGACTTCATCAAGATAAAGCGCTTCTGAACAGTGAAGGAAACAGTCAACCAAACTAAAAGGCAGTCTATTGGAATGGGAAAATGTATTTGCAAATGAGATATCTGATAAAGGGTTAGTATCCAAAATCTATAAAAAATTTATCAAACTTGACACCCGGAAAGCAAACAATCCAGTTAAGAAATGGGCAGAAGACATGAACATCTTTCCAAAGAAGATATCCAGATGCTCAACATCATAAAAAGATGATGAAACATGAAAAGATGCTCAACATCACTCATCATCAGGGAAATAGAAATAAAAACTGATGAGATACTCCCTCATACCTGTCAGAATGGCTAAAATTAACAATACAGGAAACAACAGGTGTTGGGGAGGATATGGAGAAAGGGGAACCCTCTTACACTGTGGGTGGGGATGCAAACTGGTGTAGCTTCACGGAAAACAGTGTGGAGGTTTCTCAGAAAGTTAAAAATAGAACTACCATAAAACCCAGCAATTGTATTACTAGGTGTTTATCCTAAGGATACAAAAATGCAGATTTGAAGGGGCATATTCACCCCGATGTTCATAGCAGCATTATGGACAATAGCCAAATTATGGGAAGAGCCTAAATGTCTGTCATCGATGACTGGATACAGAAGAGTCCGTGTATATATACAAAATGGAATATTACTCAGCCATCAAAAAATAATGAAATCTTGCCATTTGCAATGATGTGGATGGAGCTAGAGTGTATTATGCTAAGCAAAATAAGTCAGAGAAAGAAAAATACCATATTATTTTGCTTATATATGGAATTGAAGAAAGAAATGAATATTGGGGTAGGGAAAAAAGAGGAAAGCAAACCATAAGAGACTCTTAACTATAGAGAATAAACTAAGGGTTGATGGAGGGAGGTAGATGGGGAATGGGCTAAATGTATGATGGGTATTAAGGAGGACACTTGTAATGAGCACAAGGTGCTATATTTAAATGATAAATCACTAAATTCTACTGAAACCAGCATTACACTTTATGTTAACTAACTAGAATTTAAATGAAAATTCAAAACAAAACAAAAATACCTGGAGATGAATTGTAAAAAAAAGAAAAGTTAATTAAACCTCTATTCCTTTGTCCTAATATACTGCACCTCTCCTCTGATGATAAATAAGATCTATATAATTTTGGTTATCAGGCTGATTTATTCAAATAGGAAAGTGGAAGGGACAAAACATGAAAATATCTAGAAAAGCCTGGATCCTTCAATGATAAATTAAAAAAAATATTACAGCATACCTAAAACTCATGAAAAAGTTGTGTGTTCTGTTAGATCTTAAACCAAAGGTGAAATGTAATGTGCACTGGCAACACGGTTTCTTTCGAAGGTACTGAAGTCTTAACAACACATATAATTGCTCAGCCACTTAGCCAGAAATCATGAATCTTCTACCAGGTGACTTTGAAAAGCATGTTGGATTGTTTTGATCAAAATAATTGTTCATGAATAAATCTGAGAACAATTAAAATTTAATTTGTTTGTTTTATGTCTTATCTTTGTCACTAATATTCAGGAAGAATAATTATAAAATTCATTAGTAATTAACATTGCTGATCTGATCTAAATACAAATGCCTGCATTCAGTGTTGGATTGAAATTGCCTTGAGTTTGATAAGTCCAAAGAATATATAATAATTATTCATACCTCTCATCTATCAGTAAATTGAATGGTACTTATTGGATGTTCTAGCATGGAGGAGGCTAGTGGCCTACATAATTTACAACAATGAATTAAATTTATAATATCTTAATATTTACAAAAAATAAAGAATATTATTCTGGGAAAGAAAAATCCAATTATTAAAATACTTTTATCAGTTGAAAGAATATTTACCAAATATTTTATTTAGAAATAGATTTTGCTCATGCTTATTTCATTTTCTACAGGAGTCTGTCAAGTCCTTTTCTGACCTATTTAGACAATCTTTGCTTTTTTGCCATATGTTTGCACTGTTTTTAGTGATTTAGTGATCGCACACACATACAGGGTAGCTCTCACCTTCAGAGGATCTTTAAAGAAACAAACCATCCCTATTTTAAAACGTTTTCAGTATTCTAATAATAGCAGATGGGGGTGCCTGGGTGGCTTCGTCGGTTAAGTGTCTGACTTTGGCTCAGGTCATGATCTCACAGTTCCTGGGTTTGAGCCCCACGTTGGCACTGTGCTGACGGCTCAGAGCTTGGAGCCTGCTTTGGATTCTCTGTCTCCCTCTCTCTCTCTCTCTCTGATCCTCCCCCACTCACACACTGTCTCTCTCAAAAATAAACAAACATTAAAAAAAAGTTAAAATAATAGCAGATATACTATTCCAAATACAATTAGCAAAAAAAAAAAAAAAAGAAATAAGAAGGAACCCAAAAGAGAAAGAAAGCTAAAATTAATTTTATGGTAGGAATAGGGTACAGCTTTCATTTACTTTTTACATTTTTAATAATGCAATTTAAATATAGAAGCATATGTAAATCATAGTAAGGTCTGAGAATTTGAATCCTACACTTGGTAACAGCAGGGATTTGAGATTTGGGTGGAAGAATAAAATGTATTGAAAGATGGATAAGATCAAAGAAAATCTACATATGTGATACATAAGGATATTGCTTATGCAGTCCATTTTGTCCTAAGATGGAGTTATTTGGATGGTTTAATTGAGCTAAACTTTTCTAATCTTAATTTTCAGCAAATATGTTGGTTCTTGTGCATATGTGAAAGTGGAATGGGTGACTCTACCAGTATCCTGGGAAAGGAATTAGGATGTTTATGGTTATATTTTAGTATCCATAGGATATTTTGGATCTATAGCAACAGAACTATATGAATTGGAGATAATACTAAAAAAAGTCCTCAATAGATATTCAAAAATTATAACATATATTCAGGAGGCTGTAGGGATTTAGTTTCTTCACAAAGGAAAATAGTATTTAAATTTTGATATTGACATTCTTATAAATTTCCTTATATTCTGTTATATTTTATCTTGTTTTAAATATTCTATTATTTTATTTTATATTCCTTAGATGGAAAACTTTCAGTCCGCAACTTACATATTAACCTTTTCTCTAACTTATCTCAGAAACACATACCACTAACAAGTTGCTCAAATAAGAAAAAATATTGAGTCATTTTTTGATTCCCAAATTCATGTCTCCACATATGAACTATTCTCTGAACTCTAAACCAGTGTTGTCCAATTGAAACTTCTGCAATGAGACATGTTCCATATCTGTAGTGTCCAATATGGTAGGCAGTAGTCCCATGTCCCATTTAGCTCTTGAAATCTAGTTAGTCTTAATGATAAACTGAATTTTAATTGTATTTAAATTAATTTAAATTTAAATAGCCATATGTGGTTAGTGGTGACCATATTGGACAGTACAGCTTTAGACATATATAGTCAACTAATTTATATCTAATTTTAGACATATTACAAGAGCCTTAAATTTTTTAAGTTTATTAATTTTCAGAGGGCATGAGCAAGAGAGGGATAAAGAGATAGGGGGAGAGAAAGAGAATCCCAAGCAGGCTCTGTGCTGTCAGTGCAGAGCCTTACATGGGGCTCGATCTCATGAACCACAAGATCATGACCTGAGCCAAAATCAAGAGTCTTATGCTTAACTGACTGAGCCACTCAGGTGCCCCAAACCTTAAATTTAATATCCACTGGACTCCGGGCTCTTGTTTTTGCTGGCACAGTTATATATGTGTAACTCGTTCCCTTTAATTTTCCCTTACAAAATTTGTCATTACCATTCTTTGTCTCTTTACATCATTAAAATTTGATAGCACTATCATTCTATTTTATACTCCAGTAGATTATGTATTTTCCCTGTTTGATTATAATGTGAGAGACATGAAGAAGGGATCTTACCCATCTTTATCATCACCCTCTCCATATATTCTAGAAGAATGTTATCATATAATATAGTCCTTCAATATATCATGAATGTATGAATGAATTAATACACGTTTAAGAGAAAAATCACTATACTAGAGTCATAGACCAATAATGCTGAAACTAAGCCAAGAAGTTTGTAGCTAGATATTAATTGTATTGGTTCTTCCTCTTATGAGTAATCTGTCCTCAGGAAAATGACTAATTTAGCTCAGTTTCCTTTTATGTACAAATAGATTATAATACCCACTTTATAAAGTTACTTTAGTGTCAGGATAATATAAAGTTTGTGTATGGCATATAGTCAAAAAATGTTGACCATCATAAGAATAGTAATAATATTGTTATTTCAGATTTAACTTTGATATAAATCAGCCTATTTTTTTCTTTTCTGGGATCTGTTTATTTATCTGCTCCATGGTGTAGTTGGATGTTATAATCTCTGGTTTTAGAACTTGCAAACTTCCACAATTCTGAATATGAATTCCTTCTTTAGTGCACATTTCAGATAAACTAAAATTGTGCTGAATATGAACATACAATAAAATATATACTTCCTCCTATTCACTATATTTGATCACTATTTTAGAAAATTGACATTTCTCTACCTCTTCAGTTTAAAATGCCTCAAAGAATCACAATATTGACCATTTATAATAATGAATTACTATATGGGTTTGTTTTGCTGAGTTCAAATTTCAGACTTTTGGCATTATCCGGTTTTCCTCATAATTTTGTCACATTTTACCTTTTGAAAATTGTGTCTCTTTGACCAATTTAACTTACAAAAGAAAAAGTCAGGAAGACATAGTCGTATCTGAGCGCAAACTAGAAGACACTATAATATATTTAATGATTTTAAGTGGCGTCTTTATAAGCACTGCAACAGCGCCAATAGATAAAAAGTAAAATGACCCAAAATTCTGCTGCACAATATGTGTTACATTCAGAAAGCAATGAAAGAAAAGTACATCTGGAGGAAAAAAGATAATGACTTTGTCTTGGACTGAGCAGTAGAAACCCTAACTGCTGCACGTGTCCATTAATCATCAAGTTACAGTAGCAGGATCTGGCAGTTGGATAGAATGGACTTTTGCATTAAAAATCTGTCAATTTAAAATGCAATAAAAACAAAAAAAAATCAATAATAATACCTTTAAATTCAAAAAGTCATCACGGCGCTGCGATAGCAATCGGTCATATTTACCAAGGCCATGTATGTAATAATCCTCCTGATCCCTATATAATTACTAGCTTTGCCTCTTGAATTATCAACAGCTCTCACGGCTTATTGCCTCATACTTGCTTAATAAGCATCTGCAATCAATAATCTTGCCACTGAGTAAGAGGCAACCAGCCAGTCAGGCTCAGGGTGTAAATGTTGCAGAAGTGATCATTACATCGGTGTGAATGAACAAGGAGGTGGCTGTGCTAATGGGAGATGCATGAGGTAAAGAGGTGATTTAGAAAATTTGTTTACTGCAATGTGTGGATCTTACCATGGCTGGTGGTGTGTCAGCTACGTGAGACAGTCACCCTTGAAACACACGTCTTTAAATCCTTCCCAGAGGTGCTTTTATGGTGATAATCTCCAGCAGCTGTCTTCCAGATCTCGCTATCAACATAACACATGTAGTTCCTCTGAAATGCTTTTATCCAACTGAAAAGCAAACAGTTATTTTCTTCATTCACATGGTATATGATGGAGAATAGGAATTTATATGCAAATTTGAGTATTGGTGACACTTTGATGACAAGAGTTTAAGGACCAATTGTAGTTGTCAGAAATGTTTGAAAACCCCTATCAAAGCTATTCACATGAAAAATGAAATTGAAAATCTCAATAGAGAAAATGTTTTGTATGGATAGCAACATAATGCTTATTTGATTCAGTCTATTAAATTAGAAAGATTCCCATATTTTTGTAAAAGGGACAGCTAGAAAGAACATCACCAGGACAATATCATTTAATTTTTAACCTTGTAAATATTAACTATGCTGTTACTGTTATCACTTAAAATTCACCATTTATTCATAACTTAGGAGACACATAGAATATACAAAAAACTGTGTTTGTTCCCAAAGTATTTGTATGACACTGATAACACAGAAAAAGTAATTACTTAAAAAGGCTCAGGAGTGCTTATTTTATATTCTTACTTGAATTATATTTTGTTTTGGTTTTCCAAATTTTGTATTGAAGTACAGTTGATACACGTTACATTTATTTCAGGTGTACAACACAGTGACTTGACATCTCTATACATTTTGTTATGTTCACAAGTGTAGCTACCATCTGTCAGCCTAGAGTGTTATTGTAATATCATTGACTATACTCCCTGTGCTTATACTTTTCATCTGAGACTTATTGATGCCATGACTGGAAGCCTGTACCTCCCACTCCCCTTCACCCATTTGCCCATCCCCCCAGTTCCTTCCCCTCTGGCAACACCAGTTCTCTGTATTTATGGGGTTTTTCCCCTTCCTTTTTTGTTTTGTTTGTTTTGTTTTTAGATTCCACATTTCAGTGAAATCATATGGTGTTTGTCTTTCCCTGGCTTATTTCACTTAGCATAATACACTTAGCCTAATAGGTCTATCCATGTTGTTGCAAATATCAAGCTCTCATTTTTTATGGCTGGGTAATATTCCATTATGTATATATGTATATGTATATAATGTGTTAACTCACATTATATGCATATATTATGTGTATACACATATATACACACACATACATGTATATACACATAATATATGCATATAATGTGAGTTAACATCTCTATACGTTATGTTCACAAGTGTAGCTACCATCTGTCAACCTACAGTGCTATTACTATATATATTATGTATATTATATATATTATATATGTACATATTTATATATGATATATATATTATATGTGGTGTGTGTGTGTGTATATATATATGTATATATACACACCACATCTTCGTTATCTGTTTATTTATGTACACTTGGGTTTACTTCTGTTCTGTTGATCTATAGGCCTATTTTTGTGCCAATACCATCCTGCTTTGGTTACTATAGCTTTATAATATATGCTGAAATCTGAGATTGTGATACCTCCAGTTTTGTTCTCTCTCAATTGTTTAGGCTATTTGGGGTCTTTTGTAATTCCATACTATTTGGGGTCTTTTGTAATTCCATACAGATTTTATGATTTTTTTGTTTTAGTTCTATGAAAAATGTTATAGGTATTTAGATAGGGATTGCGTTGAATCTGTAGATTGCTTTGGGTAGTATGAATCTTTTAATTATATTCTTCTAATCCATAAGCATGGAATATCTTTCCATTTGTTTATGTTATCTTCAGTTTCTTTCATCAGTGTTTTATTGTTTTCACAGTATAGGTCTTTTACCTCCTTGGTTAAGTTTAATTTTTGACATTTTATTGTTTTTGGTACAATTATAAATGAATTATTTTCTTAACTTTTTCTGCTATTTCATTATTTGTGTATAGAAGTATAACACATTTCTGCTGTTAATTTTGGACCTATAATTTAACTGATTTCATTTATTCTAATGGTTTCTTGGAGTCTTTAGGGCTTTCTATTTATAGTAGCATGCTTTCAGCCAATAGAGACAGTTTAACTTATCAATTTGGATGCCTTTTACTTTTTCTTGTCTGATTCCTATAGATAGGACTTTCAGTACTATGTTGAATGAAAGTGATGAGAGTGGACATTGTTGTTTTGTTCTTGATCTTAAAGGAAAAGCTCTCAGTTTTTCACCATTGAACATCATGTTAGCTGTGAATTATTTCTATATGGCCTTCATTAAGTTGTGGGTTTAGAGGGATCATACCCCTTCACTGAGAGTTTTTATCAGGAATGGATGTTGAATTTTGTCAAGTGTTTTTTCTGCATATTGAGATAATCATATGATTTTTACTTTTCATTTTGTTCATGTGATGTATCACATTGATTTACAGATATTAAATTGTATCTCTAGAATAAATTACACTTCATCATAGTGAGTGATCCTTTTTATGTATCATTCAATGTGATTTGCTAATATTTTGTGAGCACTGACTTACATTTCAAATGAATTTTTAGCATAGTTCAATACTGTAAAATGTGTTGCTAGTTTAGAATTAGAACGTACCCCTAGGTATCAGTTGGGATTTCTTTCAGGGCTTCTTACCCATGAGATCTGAGCAGACTCTTACTGTTCTGTGCTAAAGATCTTCTCAGGCCTTTATGAAGCCTTTATTAAGGAAGGGAGAAATGTGATTACTTTTTCATGTGGTAAGGAATTGAAGGGTAAGGGAGTGTTGCCAAGTGTCACCACCAGGAATAAAACAAAGGATACAAATAAATTAGGGCAAGTGATTTTCATTACAGAATACTATCAGGGCTGTACATTTTATAAAATTGATCAAGATTTACAGTAGTTTGTAGAAAGGTCCTTTATTTGTTGTACTCCTACCTTTTGGTAATTCTTCATAGTGCTAACATTTTACTTTAGTAATTTTGGGGGAAAGAAAATAGAAAATTGACAAAAGACATGTAAATCTCAGGTTGTTGAAAGATGATTCAAGTATAGGATGAGAAGAATCAATGGAAGCAGAAATGATTCTCTGTGATTTGTTGTATAAAGATATAAGAAAATATAGGGGATTTATATTAGGGTAACACTTGGCTGTTATATTAAAAAGGAGATATTCACACATGCTTTAGAAATAGAGTAAATGTAGCAAGAAAATATATTGCCCTTGTTTCAACAATTGGCTCCTTATATTTCCTACCTATGTGAGCATCTCCATTTTAATATTTTATTAATATATCAAATCAAAATACCTAGTACTAGATTTATCAATTTTTTTCTTTCCATCTTTTTTCTTATTTCCTAAATTTGGACAGGATTAGAATCTTTCATGGTTTAGAAAAATATATGTTCTTAGCAATTTTATTGTTCATATAACTAATTAAATATATATCTAAAACTACATAACTAAAAGTTTTATTCATTTAAACTGGGGGTCCAAAGTCATATTTTTGAAATTTTCTCTGATATTACTATGATTAAAAATTGTGGCTTTTAATATAATAAACTGGAAGAAAAAATAAAGTAAAATTATCTGTGTCATTACCTTTTAATCAATAATGGAAAAAAATCTCTTAACGAGCACGTGTCTGTGTAGCCAATTATGTTGGCACTAAGTCATGCTACTGTAATTTTTCTGAGTTTATAATAAAAGTATTGAGTTAAATATTATACCTTTATGATATATTCAGTCAGAGAAAAGGAAAACTGTCCTGTACAGAAAGTTCAGTTGCTGAAAAGAAGTAGGAATTTGCAAAATTTTCTTGCGTTTTGAGGATTGTCTTTTCACCTTCTTGATAGTGTCCTTTGAAGCAAAAAAGTCATTTTTATCTGTTTTTGTTGGCTTGTGCTTTTCATGTCATGTCTGAGAAACCACTGCTTAATCCAAAATCACAAAGATTTACACCTATTTTTTCTTCTAAGAATTGTATAATTTGTTCTTGGATTTAGGACTTTCATTCAATGTTTAATTAAAATTTGCATATGGTGTAAAGTAGGCATCCAAATTACATCTTTTGAATACAGATATACAGTTCCCCCAACATCATTTGTTGAAAAAAAAATCTGAATCTTCTCAGCGCTTTTGTTGAAAATCAAATGATCATAGATGTATACAACTTTATTTTTAGATTCTCAATTCTATTTCATTGAACTGTATGTTTATCTTTATTCCAGTAGAACAAAATCTTAATTACCATAGCTTACTATAGTAGTAAGTTTTGAAATAAGGAACTTTTAGTCCTCTAACGTGGTTGTTCTTTATCAAGTTCTTTAGCTATTCTAAGTTTTGTGCATTTTCATATGAATTTTTGGATCACCCTGCCAATTTTTACAGAGGCCAAATGAAATTCTGATAGAGATTGCATTGAATCTATACATCAATTTGGGAGTATAGCCCTCTCAAGAGTAGTAACTCTTCCAATCAATGAATATGTAATATTTTTCTACTGATTTAGATCTTAACTTTTTCTGTTTTGTAGTTTCCAGCATACATGTTATACATTTGTTAAATTTATTCATAAATAATTTATTGTTTTTGATGCTATGGTAAATTGAATTAATTTTATTTTCAGTGGATTGTTCATTGCTAGTTTATAGAAATACAATTAAATTTTCTTTTTTTAAGTTTATTTATTTTGAGAGAGTGAGCAATGGAAAGGGCAGAGAGAGAGAGGGAGAAAGAATTCCAAGCAGGCTCTGCACTCTCAGGGCAAAGCCTCATGTGGGGCTTGAACTCACAAACCTGGAGATCATGACAAGAGCTGAAACCAAGACTCTGACGTTTAGCTGACTGAGCTGCCCACGTGCCCCTAGAAACACAATTAACTTTACATCTTGTGTCTTTCAATTTTGCAGAGCTTGTTTACTAGCTCTAATTATGTGTATGTATGTATGTATGTACATTTTCATGTTTGTGAATTTCTTAGCAATTTCAGTATACAATATCATGAAATCTGCAAAAAGACATAGTTCTACTTTTTCCTTTTCTATTTGAATGCCTTTTTTTTTTCTTTTCCTTCCCAGTTTCCCTGGCTAGAATCTTCAGTACAATTTTGAATATGGTTAGAGACAGCAGATATCTTTGCTTGTTTCAAATTTTAGAGGGAAAGCCTACAATTTTTCATCATTATGATGTTAACTGCATTGTTTTTTTGTGGGTTTTTGTTTGTTTTGTGTGTGTGTGTGTGTGTGTGTGGATGACCTCTATCCTGTTGAGAACGTTCCCTTATATATCTAGTTTGGTGTGTGTGTGTGCGCGCGCTTAATCATCAAAGATTGCTGAATTTTGTTAAATGTTTTTTCTATACCAATTGAGATGATCATATATTTTTTTGTCTTTAATATATTAGTAGGTCTAGTACATTAATTATTTTTTGTGTGTTGGACTACCTTACTATTCCTGGGATAAATCCCAGTAAGTCATGTTGCATAACCCTTTTATGTGTTTTCAAATATGGTTTGTCACTTTGAGGATTTGGGGGTTTATACTCACAAGAGTTATTTGTCTGTAGTTTTCTTTATAATGTCTTCATCCAGTTTTAGTAGAGTGATATTTACACCATGGAAGGAGTTCTCTTTTGTAAATTTTTTTTAACATTTTTATTTAGTTTTGAGAGACAGAGGGAGACCTAGCATGAGCAGTGGAGGGGCAGAGAGCGAGGGAGACCCAGAATCTGAAGCATTGCGAGATCATGATGTAGGCCAAAGTCAGACCCTTAACCGATTGAGCCACCACGCATGCCATGAGTTCTCTTTTCTTGATGTTTTGAAAGAGTCTGTGAAGAATCAATATTAATTATTCTTAAATATTTGGTGAAATTCACTAGAGAAGCAATAGGGGCATGAGATTTTCTTTGTGGGAAGTATTTTGATTACTAATTCAATTTCTGTACTTTCTGGAGTCCTATTCAGGTGTTCTATTTCTTTTGAATCAGTTTCAGTAGTTTTTGTCTCTAAGAATTTGCCCCTTTGATCCAGGTAATATAATTTGTTAGCATACGATTGTTCATAGTATTCTCCAACAATCCTTTTTATTTCAGTAACTTTATTTAATTTTTGTATTTAGGAAATTGTGTCTTCTCATGTCTTTGCTTGGTTGTCAATTTTGTCACTGGTGACTTTAATTTCTGAAAGCTAATTTTGATTTTGTTGCTATTCTATATTATTATTTCTGTTCTCTAATGATACATTTATTTCTGTTCAAATACTTATCTTTTTTTTTAGTTTCTTTATGTAGAAACTACATTACTTGAAGGCATTCTTATATATGTGTTTACAACTATATTTTTTTTCTGCAAGCAGAAGTTTAACTGCATCTTATAAATTTTGATATGTTTTTGTTTTCATACATCTACACTTATTTCTAATTTTCCTTGTGATTTATTCTTTGATGCATTAGTTAAATTGTTGCTTAAATTCCATATTATTTTGACTTTTTCAAATTTTCTTCCAACCACATTCCATGGTGGTAGAACATATTTTGTATGATTTATATCCTTTTAAATTTATTGAAATTTGTTTTATGGAATAACATAATGTCTACCCCGGTGAATGTTCCAAGTGCACTTGAAATGAATATGTATTCTATTGTTGCTGGATGGTGTGCCAACTGTCTTTTAATCACATTGTTTAATCCATTCACAGGACAAAGGTAGAATTTATGTCCATCATTTTGTTATTGCCTTTTATATGCCTTATATATTTTTCTGTTTCTTTATTTCTCCATTACTGTCCTTTTTGATAAATTGTTATTTTCTAGCATACAAATTTGACACAGTTGTCATTTCTTTTACTATATATTTTGTGTGTTCTTAGTGATTGCCTAAAATTATTATAATCTAATTTAGATTAATAGTAACTAAATTTCAACAGCACCCAAAAATCTATTCTAATACAGTTTAATTCCCTCGTTTCCTTTATACTTTTATGTTCATATATATAATGTCTTTATACATTGTGTTTCCATTAGCATATCTCTGATTATTGCTTTATGCAGTTGTCTTTTAAATCTGATAAAAGGGAAAATAATTTATAAACAAAAAATCAATAACACTGTTGTTGATTAACCTATGTAGTTCCTTGTATTTTCTTTATTTAAATGAATTTCAGGTACTCTCTAGTGTCTTTTTGTTTGAGCCCAAAGAAGCTCCTATATTATATCAGGAGATTTAAAGATTAGTTTTGTTTTTGTCTTGATTGCCTTAATTACTCTCTTACTGTTTAAAAAAATATTTGTTTGAATATAGAATTCTTAGTTGACAGGTTTTTTTTCTTTCTTTCAACATTTTGAATATATCATTTCACTGACTCTGGCTCCTATAATTTCTGATGAGAAATTAGTTGTAAATCTTATTGAGGAGCCCTTGAATGTGGTGGCTCACTTCTCTTTTTGTGCTTTCAGGATTCTATGTCTTATCTTTTGACAGTTTGATTATAAAGTGTCTGGTTATGGATTTCTTTGAATTTATTGAAATCATAGGTCACTGAATCCTATAGATGCATCGATTAATATTTATCACTAAATTTTGTAAATTCTCATAGCTATTTTTTTCATTTTTTTTGTTCCTCCCTTTCTATATTCTATTTCTGGAACTCCCATTGTGCACCTATCAGTACACTTAATTTTCACAGGACTCTGGGACTTTATTAATTTTTCTTCATAAAATAAATTGGTTCCTCAGAGTGAATAATTTCAATTGACTCCTCTTCAAGTTGGCTTACTCTTTCCTCTATCTATGCAGAACTGCTACTGTGCCGTCTAATGAAATTTTAAATTTTAGTTATTGTAGTTTTCAACTTTAGAAATTTTTTGGTTCTTTTTTTATAATTTCTATTTTCTGTGATATTCTCTATTTGCTGAAACATTACTATAATATCTTCCTTAAGTCTTTAGACCGTTTCCTTCCGTTTTTTGTATATTAAAATTGTTGGTTTAAATCTTTTTTCTATTAAAGACAACATCTGGGCTTCCTATGGGAAATAATATCCTGTTTCTTTGAATGACAATTTTCCCTTGAAAATGAGATTCATCAGTTCTCCTTGCATAAGCAAGCCTCAGATCCTGGTGAGTATTCAGTTAATTTCTAGAGTTCCGAAAAAGTTGACTCTGACAAATTTCTTCCCAGTATTCTTGTTGCTTTTACAAATGACAAGAATTTTTGAGGTCTTTACTTTGCCATATTCACTGACATCATTCCAAAAATATTATTATAATTGAATTTAAATCCCTTTATTCAGGATTCATTAATGAACATTTCACTATTCCCACTGTCATATGCCTGGCACTGTCCAATCTTCCTATGAGGATTTGAGTGTGTAGCCCTTTATGTCAATTCAAGTGTGTTGAATTTCTAGGTCAAATATGGAATTATTATTTTGGTAATTTGTCACTGAAAGAAGTATAAAGGTCACCATCTATCACACACAGACTAAAATTTTATACTATATTATTTTTACATCTTTGCTAATTTGAACTTTAAAATGCTCTCATGCTTGCTTAAATTTGCATTTTTTACAAGGAGAATTGGATTTCCTGTGTTAATTTCTAATATGTGCTTCTGCTTGTGTTAATTGCTTACTCATCTAATTTTCCCTTTTCCCCCATAGTTTATTTTGTGTTTAGTTCTATTTTATTGTAAAAGCAAATTACAAACACTGTTAAAGGGGATTCACTGAATGACTACACAGAGGAATGTTTATGAAACTTCAAACTAGACGTGTTAAAAACTTGAATTTTATGTACTATTTGGTATATTATGGAGGATCTTTGAATATGAAAGCTGGTCTAATACCCCAATAGCAGGATGTTGCTCTATTCGTGACCTAGTTCTTTCACTGGTTATTACTATAATCATATTTTTTTTCTTCTTTGTGTTCTGTTAATCTCTATTGCACTCTTACACTTCAAGGCTTCTGCTTCCTCACGGATTCTATTGTTTACTTTTCATTCATTTTGTGTCACTCTCTGCAATTGCTTATTTATTCCATTTAGTTGATACTCAAACACACCAAGAAACATTTTTTAATTGGATAAGATTATAACAACCCATTATAAATGCTGTCAGTTGCATAAAGCTTTCATACTTGCCCACTTCATAAATCATTGGCCATTATAGACAGCTGGATTTGTTAATGTGTCCATTTAACTGGTTTTGTTAAGTCAATTTGGTAAAGTCAGGTTGTAAAAGAGGAAATTGCCAAATGTGAGTACTGAGCAAAATGATAAACTAGTAGTTTTTAGAATATTGAATCTTTCATAGGACATCTAATGAAATACTTCATTTGCTTGAGAATATATACATGCACACACTAAAATGTATACTCCTATATATTGTATTCATGTTCTTTAGGTGAATAAAAAATTACCACAGTTGCATAAAAACAACCATTATCATCCCACCTCTTGTCTGCGGGTCAAGAGTCTGAGTATTGGTTAGTTGGGTCCTCTGCTAAGGGTCTTGTCAATATTAAATAAAAAAGTTGGCCGCATTTTCATCTTAGACTATAGGTCCTCTTTCAAGCTCACTAAATGCCAGTAGAATTCATTTTTTTGTAGTTTTAGTATTTAGTATTTAGTATTTTCTTGCAAACTGTTGGCAAAGGACTACCCTTTCTTTGCCACATGCCCCCTCCCCCACCCACCACCACAGGTCCTAACATTGTAGCTTACATCATTAAGACCAACAAAATAATTCCTTCTAACTCTAGTATGACAGAGTCTTATATGTCATAACATATTTATAAAGGTGTTTATCCCACTACCTTTATCAAATAATGTAACATAAACAAGGATGTAAATATAGCTTCAGATTCACAGAGTCCACCCAAACTTAAGGGGTAGTGGTTACACAGAGCATACACGCCAGGAGACAGGAATCTTGGGGGAGCATTTTAGAATTCCATCTACCACATCTATATGATCCCTGGGATCATGATCTGAGCCTAAATCAAGAGTAGGGCTCTCAACCGACTGAGAACCACCCCCCAAGGTACCCCTAGGGCTCTAATTGTACACATGGTAAATATATTCATTGTGTCCTGCTTTTCTTGTATACTCTTTTCTAGGTTTGTAATCATTTCCCCCTCCTCTAGAGAGGTTTAGTCTGTATTCCTGTTGACCTGTTTTCAAATTAACTAATTCTATCTTCTGAGAAATTTCCCTTGCACATGTGTGCTCTTCTGTCACAGAAATACAGAAGTATTTCTTTATAAACATTTTTTAATTGAGGTGTAATTGACATATAACACTGGTTTCAGGTTGTGCAACATAATATTTGTATACATTACAAAATAATCGCTATAGTAAGTCTAGTTACCATCTGCCATCATATTACCTTAACTTTTAGGATTTACTCTTTTGGCAATGTCCTACTACGTTTTCCAATATTATTGACTATAGTCAGCATGCTGTATAGTAGTCCCCATGTCCTATTTTATAACTGGAAGTACTTTTTGACCCCCTTCACATATTTTGCCCCCTCTCTTCTGGCAACCACCATTCCATCCTCTATCTATGATTTTTGTTTGTTCATTTGTTTTGTTGTTTATATTCTACATATAAATGTCATCATATGGTATTTGTTTTTGTCTGACTTATTTTGCTTTGCACAATTCCCTTAAGTTCCATACGTGTTATCACAAACAGCAAAATTTCATTTTCCTATGGCTGGATAATATTCCATTTTGTGTGTATCATACTTTTTAATCCATTAACCTGCTGATACACTGTTGTTTCCCTATCTTGCCTACTATAAATGCTGCAATGGACATCCATATCTTTTTGAATTAATGTTTTAGTTTTCTCCAGCTAAGTACATAGAAGTGGGATGAATGGATCATATGACAGTTCTATTTTTAATTTTTTGAGAAAAATTCATACTTTTTCTACAGTGACTACACCATTTATATTCCCACCAATAGTGCACAAGAGTTCCCTTTTCTCTACATCCTGCCAAAACTTAATTTTTCTTGTCTTTCTTATAACAGCCATTCTAACAAGTGTGAGGTGATATCTCAATGTGGTTTTGATTTGCACTTCTCTGATGATTTGTGATGTTCAACAGCTTTTCTTGTACCTAGTGTCCATTTGAATATCTTATTTGGAAAAATATCTGTTTGGGCCCTCTGTCCATTTTTTAAATCAGATTTTTTGCTATTGTGTTTTATGAGTTCTCCATTTAGTGGTTTGCTTTTTTATTTTGTTGATGGTTTCCTTTGCTGTACAGAAACTTTTCAATTGATGTCCCACTTGTTTTTCTTTGTTGTCTTTGCTTTTTTAAAAAAAAAATTAACATTTATTTTTGTGACAGAGACAGAGCACGAGTGGGGGAGGGACAGAGAGAGAGGAAGACACAGAATCCGAGGTAGGCTCCAGGCTCTGAGCTGTCAGCACAGAGCCCAATGTGGGTTCAGACGCACTGACCATGAGATCATGACCTGGGCCAAAGTGGGATGCTCAACCAATTGAGCCACTCAGGCACCCAGTTATCTTCGCTTTTAAAGTGAAATCCAGATATTCACTGATGGGACCAGTGTGAAGTAGCTGACCATCTATGTTTTCTTTTAAATTTTTATGGTTTCAGTTTTTACATTCAAGTCTTTAATCCATTTTGAATTAACCTGTGTGAATGGTATAAGATAGCAGTCCAATTTTCCCCACACCATTTAGTGAAGAGACCATCCTTTCCCCATTATAGATTCTTGACTTTTTGGTGGGTCATAAATTGACATTTATGCTTGTGTTTATTTCTGGGCTCTCTATTCTGTACCATCGATCTCTGTCTGTTTTTATATGTCAGTTCTATATGGTTTTGATTATTATAGCTTTGTAGTATAGTTTGAAATTAGTGAATATAATGCCTTCAAATCTGAGGTATTTTTTCAGTATTGTTTTGGCTATTCAGGATCTTTTGTGGTTCCACATAAATTTTCAGAGTGTTCTCTTTCTGTAAATTTTTGAAGGGGTTGCATTGAGTCTATATATTGCTTTGGGTAATATGGACATTTTAATAATCTTCCAGTTCATGTGCATGGAATATCTTTCCATTTCTCTGTGTCATCTTCAATTTATTTCATCAATGATATAGTTTTAGTGTACAGGATATTGACCTTTAAATGTATTCTTTGTTATCCAACTTAGCTTGGCAGTTAGGCTTGTGGGGAGAAGACTTGTTGTTTTGATTATGCTTCAAATTCATCTGGTCTTTTTCTCATTGAACTTGTTTAAATCACTTTTGCAACCAAAATGGCTCTTAACAGTATCTTCTTTTATTATATACAGCATTCAATTTCAATACTTATCTTGCTTGAAATACAAGCTACATGAAAATAGTATAATTTTCTCTTATCAAAACATATTCTTCACATGGCTTCCAGGACTCTAAATATGTATCATTTCTTTGGGTTGCATTTTCTCAGTCTCCTTTGCAGAGTTACTTTTATTTACACATTCTTTAACACTGGAGTTCTCCAGACTTCTATTTTTGGCCTTTTAATATTGATGTCTATGCTAATTCCCTAAATTATGTCATTTGATAGCAGTCTTTACATGCATCTGTATTGATGATTCCTAAATTTATATCTCTGAGCCAGGCATCTTAGAATCTCTAGAGTTACATACCCAACTGACTACTTGAAAATTTTACAAGTTTCTAGTAGGCTTCTGAAGTTTCCTTTTCTAATATAAAGTTAATCCATTAATTTCCAACCAATTCTGTTTTTCTTGCATTCTTCCCTCTTTTCCCCTCAAAAATGTCCTGCAGTTAATACTGTTGGACTTATGTAAAGAACATAATTTACTTTTCAACAGCTCTATTGCTACCTCTCTGTTTCAAGCTCCAATATGTCACTCATGATCTTTTTAGTCTGCTCCTCAGTGTCTCTATGCTTCCATCCTTATGTTTCTTTGGTCTATTGTCAACATAGAAGTTGAACTCTATGCATTCTATAAAAATGCAAGTTAGACTGTTATTTCCCTGCTTACACTTTAGTTGCTTCCTTTCTTATTCAGAGAAGATTCAGTTATTCTGTCCTTTAAGGTGCTGCTGACTTAGCTCTACTGTTTCCTTGGACATATCTCCTAACACCTTATTCTTCCACATTTGCATCCTCCCAATCTCTGGAAGAGCCTTTGCGTTTGCTATTTCCAGATATCAGTAAGGCTTATTCCTTCACTACCTTAAATTCTTAAACTCAAAGATCATTTTCGCAGTGAGAGCTTCCTTAGCTATGCTATCAATAATTTCAGCCATTCCTTGGAGACATCACATATCATCATACAAAACTTCATTTTTTTCTCCTTGACACTTGCCATGCTCAAGTTTTCTATTTTATGTGTGCAATATATACCTTTCTGTCAGTAGAATATAAATTGAATGAGTGTAGGGATTTTGTCCAGTTTACTGCTTCTCAAGCACACAAAAAAAGTAATTGGTACATTATGAGTGCCCAAACAATATTATTTATATGAATTAATACATTTTATTCTGTGGTCCAATACAGTGTTTTCAATACTTCATGATTAAGGTCTCCTTTAGAAACATAATACATGTCTTTTCCACTCAGATGTTCATGGTGAACACTTGAAGGTGATCAAGTGTGCTCTTGCCCCACAGTGTAAGGTAACAGTGGCAAACTCTGCTCCTTGCAAAGAACAGGCTTGAAGTTTTGAGTGATTGTTTTTTATTCGGGTGGAATTATTAGGAAGGGCATTGTGGCCACAAATTAAAGTAAGCCAAGTTCTTGATCTTTTTGTCAATACATCAATGCTAAAACTCCTAATTTTATTGGTACCTGTTTAATACTTTTGTCTCTTACTTGGTTTTAAATGTAGAAAGTAAAGATGGATGGATGCTTAATAATGAATCCTAGAAAAATAAAACTCATTGTAAAATAAATTGAGTGGAATTTCCTATGTAAACTGGCATGTACTTCATTACTAAGTGGACAACTTTAATTTTTAGTACTTTGGTAAATTTTGTAAATACAAAATAAAAATTTTGTATTTTTATTTCAATGGTTTGCAACTATTTATGTTGAGGCCAGTTTTTCACTACTGTAGATCAAATGTGTGCGCTTAGAAAGTACAGTCCAAGTAGGCCTCTATAGCTTAACTTGAACTTATCTACCCATGTCTTTTTAAATAATTACATTTGAGGCAAAGATTATGTTAAAGGGAAAAGAAAACAATTTACTAGCTAAAATTCACCTCCAACAATATCTGGGATTGCATATAAGGTTTTTAGGAATTAAGGGAATAGGGTTTTGTTTTGTCTTTGTCTTTGTTTTGTTTTGTTAGTACCAGATTTCCAGTCTGATTTCAGCCTATAGAACATTCTGTTGGATGTTTTGGGCAAAGCAAAAATAAGCAGTGTTAGCACGAATTCTTCTGTTCCTATATAGAATATTTTAATCTAAAACTAAGGAAGAAATGGTAAGATAATTTTGGAATTATGTGCTTGTCCTTAGCCCACTAAGCTCTGCTTATGGCCACTACTAGATCAGAGAGACACGGGGAGGCTTTCCCAATAGAAAAGCTATTAACTTTATGATATATCATTCATTTTAAATAAAGAGAATATGATGTCTTTAAGGGTCCAGATTTTAAAAAATGGTTTCAACCCCAACGTTTAAGTCATGCCTTTCAATTAAAAGACCATTGCTCTTTTCCTAGAAATACATTTTGCCCAGAAAATGAACGTGGGGTTTTAAAAATATATTTCCCCCTTAATATCAAAACAGGAGTAGTTAATATCTGTTTTTTCTCAAAAAGAGATTTTATTACCCCTTTTAAATGTTATCACCAAGAAATATATCTTCTGTAGAGTGCTAGCCTCATAGATAAATGCATAGTTTCTGTGTATGTTAGACCTATGTTACATATAACTTTTTATTTATGCACTTACCAAACTAGTTGAACATTCCCTAGCTTGAATGAAATAGAGACAAACCGAAAGGATTATGCATATATTTCTCTTCAATCTCCAAGATCATAAAGGACATTACCATTGTTTGGTATATTCTAAGATATAAGTCACTAGCAAACGTAGTCAGCCCTGACATACTATCCAGTATTTAGGAAAGCAACCACAGGACAGTAGTTAGAGGTTTGGTGACTGAGAAACCCTGGCTTACAGAATGTCAGTATCCAGTTCTACAGAACTTTAAAGTTGTTCCTGATAATGTTTCCAACAAGCTGAGATGTTAAGATCTTTATCCGATTGTTCTCTGGGAAATGGGATAAATGGGAACCCATGACTGACTATGCATAAGGGTCAGAAAAGGAAAGTATGGGGAAAAAAATCTAAGATAACCAACCAAAAGTCCTTGATTAATTCTATCAGTATTTCTGCTCTACTTATTCTCAAATGCAGTTGTTAAAGCTAATAATAATCCTCTTGTTTTAGGTATTATAAAACAAGGCTACATTCCTTTTAAGCACTCTCAATAATTAGATAAATTCTATTAATACAAGGGATGCATCAACTCCTTAAACAGAGTCTTTTCAAGGCACCATCCTATTGTAAAAATGTCCATTAAGCATTTTTCATAGGACATTTAAATGTAGAATACATTACTTCATATTTCCTTGTGGGTTTTAAAATTTATCTTCTATTCCACCCATGGCCATTATTATCATTAATGCACAATTATTAAGGGATTATTGTGTGCTAAGCCTTATAGTGTACAATCATTTGACTTCCCCTCATTACAGAAAGTTGCATTTTAAAACAAGTCATTGGTCTTCAACTTCCTTTTATTTCACTTTCCAGGAAGTTCCACATCTTACTGTCTCTTCTTAGAACTTGTAACTCTTCCCTGTTATCTCTTCTTGACAGTTTCTCCTGTATTATAGCTTCATGGAGATGTTTCATATTTTATTCTAACTCCTGTCATTTGCTTGACACCGCACTTCTAAACCAAAAAATATATATATATATATACTGCATATTAGTGTTTCTCAGAGGAAAGATTCTGGCATTTTGTGTGAGACCATTACTCTTGATATAGGAATGCCCCTCTTATTAGAGGATTACTGTTCCTGACCCTGTTCAAAAAATTTCATGAAATATCCTTGCAAGTACATCATTGAAAAAATGCTTCCATGCTTTCCCAAATACCCTTTAGGGGAGTGATGCCATCTTGCTTGAGGACTATTGCGTCTAAACAAACTTAGTCAAAGACAGGTCTATTCTTACACTGAAGAGTATATTCTCCAAAATTCATTACAGTATTTCTACTGACCTATTAGAATAATGCCTGTTCTATTTTACAATAAATAGATACATTATTGCATTGGGTTCTGACCCAAAATTGATGGAGGCATGGCCCTGGGCATGACAGAGCTGGCTGGACTCATTGGACTTGGTGTATCCAAGCCCAAATCGTGAATGAGACCTCACCTCCCCCTCTCCTCAGGAATACATGTGAGCCCTTGGAGGACACCTCAAGAGGGGTGTGGACCCATCCATCCTTGCTGTCCCTTTCTTCTCCTTCACCCTATCACTGTCCTCTGGCCTTCAGCCTCTTCTCCCTGAGATGTATCTGATAGCCCTAAACTATGTGCTCAGGGAATATTGGTAAATAACATTGGGTTCATGGAAAAAAAAAAAAAAAAACTTCACATTTGAACTTAAAACAATAGCTAAACACTAAGGTTGTCCTCTCTTGACAGGTTCAGGGAAATAATGTCATCAAAATTAAGAGAAAGAATATCTGAGCCAACTGAAAGTATATTAACAAATAAATTTGACAAATTTAACTTTTACATAGACTTCAGTTTTTCAATATTTCAATATAAATGAGAAGTAATAAAAATTGAGGATGGGAGAGCTATGTTGAAATGTAGTTTGACTTGTTTTTTGGTTTTTGGGGTTTTTTTTGCAAATCAGTTTTACCACTAACATGGAAATGGAAATAAAATAATAAAATCCCAATTTTTCATTATTATTCGCATTTTAAAATGTAAAACATAGAATACATAGAACATACAATTTGTACCATAAACACAGCATTAGCTTGCACTCAAATGTATTTTTGATTAAGGAAAAAGACTGTATAGGGCATCTGGGTGGCTCAGTCGATTAAATGTCCGACTTCGGCTCAGATCAGGATGTCACCGCTTGTGAGTTTGAGTCCTGCGTTGGGCTCTGTGCTGGCAGCTAAGAGCCCAGAACCTGCTTCAGATTCTGTGTCTCCCTCTTTCTCCCTCATTGTCCCTCCCCTCCTCTCTCCTTCAAAAATAAACATTTAAAAATATTTTTTTTTTAAAAAGGAGAAAGACTGTAGAGTTTGAAGTTCAGGGGATGCTGGGTTGTATTTTGCTAACTCTTTGGAGTTACATTTTTATGTCTACAGGAAAATAGCCTTAGCATTATTCCAGAAGTATTTACACAAATAGTTATGAAATTAAGAATTTCAGATTTCTAAATTATCAAAAAGGAATATAAAAACAACTTCATAATTATATCTATAATTTATTGAACACTAATATGTCCCAGGCTTTATCTACTTCCTGAGCCTTTATTCTATTTCTACCATGTCAAATAGTTTCTCATTTAATACTTATTACAACATTTGAAGGTACCTTACATCGCTAAAGAGCAGAAAGCTAAGGATTATAAATTTAACGTTCTAAATACCACATAAATAAACAAGCTACAGCACCAATATTGGTATGTAAATCTATACGTTTCTAAGTGTTTTAAGCAATATCTACCATTCAAATTAGATTTAAAAATCAAGCATAATTATATCATAATTTGAGAAAGTTTTACATGCTATAAAACACAGATCAGCTTTAGTTACTTATCTGGCCCAGTAATTTCATGTAGATAATCATGGCAATGTTTGCTTCTATGCTTGCTCCCTTTGTGGTTTTCTTTAACCTCAAAATTTCCTGTTTCATTGAGACCAAAGATACTCTTTTTCTATTATTTAAGAAATTATTTTTAATGATTTTATTATAATTTATATAATTATGCTTTTGTGGATAAGTTGTAAGAGACTAAAAAAAGGATAAGGTGAAAAATACCTATGCCATATAGCTATAATCCCCGTGTTTATATGCTCCAATATATGCTTCCAGAAAAGAGCTGGGCTGCAGAATAAGGCAATTTTACAGGGTCTCTGAACTGCCTTTTAAATGGAAAAAATTTTTTTCAACAAATGAGTTTGATGTCATATTCACATCATAGTGAACCACACTAAGTATGTTGTGATTTTAAGGCACATGGGTAAAAAGTTGAGGCCAATGTTTTTTTTAAAACACATACAGAGTTGGATCATTTCAAAAACTATGTTGGAACTCAGGTGACAATCTCTTTCAACTAAAGTTTTGATGTTGCACAGTTTAAACTTTTCATTTTCTAACATTACCAAATATGATATATTAAAGATTATGTCTCAATAGCTAATTACAGAGACTCTAAATTAAAGAGTACCTTATATCAATGTAGTGAAAACCATTTCAAGCATTTTGAACTTCTTGCAGATATTATAGATAATCTTAAAGTTTCAAAAGTCAAAAATGCCACACTAAAACTTCTTGGTAAACATTTATTCCAATACATATACTCAATTATGAATAGCTTTTTAAGCAAAAATACTGATTCCTTATTCCATATTATCTGTACAAATGTTTCATGTAAGAACTTTTGTAAAAATACACGTAGGCTTACAGAATTAGTATTTTACATTTTAGTTCCCATTTACACAGACATATTTAAGAATAAAGAACATATAATTATAAAAATAATCAATTGAATTCCTAATACTTTTTAATGTACCTGAAATGATTATCACACTGTAAATTATTTCATATTTTTTGTGCAATGCTCAGTAACCTATTTATATATTTTTTTTCTTGGACTAAATTTGTTCTTACATTTATCTGATATTAAAGGAGCTTTATAAGTTAAAATTTTTTAATGTTTATTTTTGAGAGAGAGAGAGAGAGAGAGAGAGGGAGAGGGAGACAGAACATTACTGGGGGAGGGGCAGAGGAGGAGACACATAATTGGAAGCAGGCTCCAGGCTCTGTGCTGTCAGCACATAGCCCGAAGAGGGGCTTGAACTCACAAACTGCAAGATCATGACCTGAGCTGAAGTCAGATGCTTAACCAAGTGAGCCACCCAGGAACCCCAAAAGGAGCTTCATAAGTACAAATGTACATAACTGAACTATTTTAAGTCTTTAACCATTTTGTGTATGTCTTACCTTCGATTTACCTATATACGTAAATTAACTCTAGGCTCTTTGTCTTCCAAGTTAAATTTTTATTCAACAAAAGTTTTGATGTAGGCAAAAGTTGTTGACTATTAAGGCTATTAAAAAACAACAGCAACAACAGTATTTCATAGGAAATGGATTATAAAGCCTCTGATGTAAAAATAGAATATATTATATTCTATAGAATATATTATATATGTATATATACATAAGTACATGCATGGGTATACATTATATAATATAAAATATAAAACTTATAAAATATAATACTTTTTATTATCTAATTTAAGTTTTTATTAACAACGACATATTTGATTATGCATCCAAATAGATTTTTCAGATTATCTGTGATATATATGGTTATTAGATTAGTTCCTTACAACCATGAAAAATAAGACATTTCGCTGGATTTCTTAAATTTGAAAAGTGAAAATACGGCATCATTTAGAAAGTTTTATTTAAAATAAAGGATGTTATTTCTGCTAGTTAGTAAAACTGAAATAGTAGCGGCTAAATTTCTCACCAAAAAAAAAAAAATATATTTGCTATCAGCAATAAGATTGATTTTAATATCTTATTTTATTAACTCTTAGAATAATTGGACTAGAAGGAAAATTCAAACTGAAAGAATATCACAAGGGATGTAACATAAGTCTATATTAAATAGTTAAAATCAATTGCTGGCACCTAGTTTCATATTTTTTCCTGAAGCTTAGATTATTTATCAAAAATGAATAGAACAGCATTTCTTTAAATTTATACCTCAAAAAAGGATACTTTAGGAAAATTAAATTTGAAAGGAGATGGGAGATTTGAAAATGGTATCGTGTTAATGATAAATTCCTGATTTTGATGATTTTATATTGTTCATGAAAGAGGAGGTCTTTGTTTATAAGAAATGCACAGTGAAATATTTAAGGATGAAGACAGTATTATAATCGTTCGTTCACATTATTTAGAATAAAGTGTAAACAATTTTTGAATCTGGAAAGGGCATTTACATCATTTCTTTCAATATTGTAGTATTCTTGCAATTAATTTTTCTTTGTTTAAAAGAGCCAAGAAAAAAAAAAAGTAAAAAATTTAGTTAGCTACTAAAAGAAATAGCCTATTAACCCAGGTAAGTGCCTTTTTCAGTTAAGATATAATGCAAACAGTCTGAGGTACTCCTTTAGTCTCCAGACATATTTTTTAACTTTATTTTTGAAATGGTAACAAGGCTCTCTATCCAGTTTATTGCAGATAAAGCAATCACAGATTACCAAGGAACAGTTGAAGGCTTTTGAAGGGGAGTTAACAAAATAATTAATATTTTATAGGTCAATTAAAATGGACGTTACTCTCCAGAGGAAAATATCCTCATCTTTTGTTTACAGTAAGATATGCTGAAGTCATATTAGAGGTTGATGTCTAAAAACAAACCATGAAATTAGACCACCTGTGTTCTAATCCATATTTTGGCTCTTAGCTCTCCCATAGGCAAGTAACTTAAAGCCTCTTCTTTCAGTTCTCAAAACTGTAAAATAGGTGCAATAAAAAAATTATTTTGGATAAGAAAATATGTACACATAAACTCTTTAGAAAACATATATCGTACAGATCATACATGGTAATAGTTATTAAATTTGTATGACTTGACTATTTTCTTCAATGGAAGTTTTTATAGAGCTCACCTCAAGCCCCTCCACCCTGTCACATGTTCCTCTTTGCTACTCTGTAGGATTCATGCCTAAGAAAATATTTGTAGTTTGGTCAGAGATCATTTTATGTAGGCAATTTACTCATCATTCATATATTCACTCAGCTATTCATTTATGTATTGAATAATCTAGTATTCTTCCAATCTAGATGATAAAATACATACATAGAAATATTTAAAATCAAAGATATCATGGATAAATTCTAGGGGTTTCAGCCTGAGAATTTAAGGATGTTGTGTGGGAGGTCTTGGGAAGGATTAATAGAGAAGACCTAACTTAGAGGCTATTTGAAGGTGTGGTTTGAAGGGTAAGGTTTCATAAATCAAGTTGGGATAGGAAAGTATTCCAAATGAAAGAGTTATCCAGCTACAAACTTGCTGAACAGATTCTCAAAACCACGATAGTATTAAAAGTTTTATTAAATTATCGTTAATATCATCTCTCTTTTATGGTCTTTTAAAAGAGTCTTCTGCTCTTTAGATTTTTTTTTGAGAATGCTAGATCTTTAAAAATAGAGATCTCAAGATTAATTTAGTCAATACGATGTCTCATTCAATGTGTATATGGCAAAGGAGCAAGGCCAGAAGTCCAATGAAAGGTGATTCCAGTTATGAGGTATAACCATGTAGCAAAGGGGAATCCCAACAGTAAACAATAGAAGAGAGTTTGGCTCCAGGAACCATAAAATTCTACAGAATAGATTTAACAAGGAACATGACCAAGAAACATAACCTCTATAAAGAATGCTATAAAAGTTTATTAAGTAATATAAAAGATTTGAATAACTGGAAAGATACATTATATCTTTGGATAGAAGACTGCTAATGCAAAGATGGCTGAGTGCTAGGTTTAGTGTATTTTAATCTAGACCCCAAAAGATTTTATCTTTAAGATTCTCTAAAATCATTCCAAAGTTCATATAGAGAAGATGATGAACTAACTAATTTGAATAAGCTTGGTTTTTGAGTATTTCTATCAGATCTATTTAAATTCAACCAAAATAAAAGTGTAGTATTAATTTATGAATTAACAGAACACATACAGAAAAATGGTATTTCTGTATTATTATTTCTATGAGTATTCTATTATTCTATGTGTATAACTTAAAACACATAAACTAATAGAGAAAACTCACAAAAGGGTATTTGAATAAGAATAGCAACTTTGAAAAAAATGTTTAGGCAAACCCCTTATCATACTATATATTTTTTTATCTGAAGAATATACCATAAACAACATTAGAAAATAAAAAATATTGCCCAATTCTGGAAAGATAATAGTCTAAGATTAAAAAGTATAATTGTATAGAACCTAGTCATAATTATAATTACATAATTTCACCTTACTGTGTCAAATGTATGTATATAAATATATATATATATATATGTGTGATTGAGAAAATATATTTACTGTATTTCTCATAAGCATTTCACCCATTTTTAAAATCATACCATAGTAAGCAAAAATATTCATAAAACTCAAATGGAGATATATTAGATATTGCCTATTAAATCAACCATATTTGAAAACTCAGTGTCAAAAAATCTTCATCAACATTGATCATCCTATTACTTTCAAAAAGGGTTGGCATTATAAGATGAAAATGCATTCATATCCTTTAACTCTTCATATCTTTGGGAAATTATTAAAGAGAAGTAGTAGAATCTATTAAAAAGGAGTACTACTAAAATGTAGTTTAAGAAGTATTGTGATAATCGTTCCCATTATCATAAACATACTCAAATTATAAATGAATGTTTGGTCCTTTGATGAAAATATGTGCACCCATTCAAAAATGAGTTACAGAAACAATTGGTAAACAGTGTTTGTGAAAGACACTTCGTATGTATGTATGCATGTGGAAGGAAGAGTACTTAATTTTATTTCTCTGAACTTCAGTGTCTTCACCTATTCAAAAACCTCACAGAATTTTTGTAAGCACAAAAGAAGGAAGGAAAAAAAGCTTAAAGCACACTGGAGTGGTTTAATGCGTGGAAAACACATCTAAAGCACACAGAAAAGTCTATACATTAAAAAAAGTTATACTTGCTTTTGCCTATGTTTTTCATTAGCAAGCTTTATAAGTTTATGTAACACTTTAGATTCAAATAGGAGTAATATTTTAAACATTTTATGACTTGAATTATGCATATAGTGTTACGTTCAGTTATGCACTTCACTTGAATCAACTAAGAAAATATAGCTCTTTAAATTTTCGATTACTGATCACACCTTCCTCATCTGTTGTGTAACAGAGAAAATTAAACTTGCCAATAAGCAGTATATCAATCTTTTCAGGGTTGAGCTGCCTCTGCTGCATTTTAAAATGTGCTTTTTAGTAGCTAGACAAAACAATATGTCATCATAATAAATTTGCATTGAACAACGGAGTATTATGTAATCTGTTCGACACATAAGGTACTTAATATAGTCTTTTTTAGAATAATAAGAGGGTAAGAGGTCAACAAATGTTCCTCAGCACAGGGAAAGAATTTACAAGACCACTATGTCTTTTTCTCTATGTTTTGCTCATTAAGCAACTTTTTTTAAAATTAATCTTCTGATAAAAACTTGATTTTCTGAGTACTGAAATGCTGAGAAGTATGCTGAAGGATAAAAACTAGTACTTAAAATATTGAAAATGTGTAAATCTATTCCCAAAGGTGTGAATTTTCCTTTTAATATTTCAACCAGACTCTTGTCATTTTGAGTAACATGAATCAATTCTTAAAGCCAAAAAGAGTTGAACATTCAAGTCTGAGAATGTGAAAACTACAGCCTGGCCTCACATACGAGTGACTTGAGAAGGGCTGCAGAGGAAGACATTTCAACCTTTCAACAAACACCAGTTTTTAATATGGGCAAATGATCTTTTCTGACCCTTCGTGGGGGAAAGAGCTATGTAAATGAGCTTCAAGTTTCCTACCTCCATTCTTCCAACATTTCCAAACTTGTAATTTGAGGAAAGTGGTGATCCAATACTTCAGACCAGTGTTCCATCTTTCTCAATTTCTGGGATCAGATATACTGGTGTATTTTTTTTTTAAATGTACAGGTTTTTCCTAGTTCCTGGGAACTGATAGGAAAGACTAGCTTGTCTACACATTCTTCTTTAGAACCAAATGACTCAGGGGAAAGCAAAGCTATTATAACTGGTTAGAAGAGACTGGTCTCATTATACAGAATTATTAAGAATTAGAATTCTGCCTGTTTATGCATATACTGAAGATTGCTCTATTTAAAGTATGATCAAGCAATATACATCAAAAATCAATATAGATGGGCTGATCACCAATCCCAGGTCTCAATGTTCACAATGAATTACAGTAAATAGAACTTTTATATCATTTCATTTACCAATTAAAATGTTAGCATAATGGAACAATAGCAATTTTCATTTTGCTGACACTCTCTCCTCAATCAATATTATTTATGGTTAATTTATATAAGGGTCTAATTTACATTGGATTCCACAACATGTAAAGAGTTATATGTATTTTAAATATATGTAGACTAGAACCTAAAATTAAGTGTTCAAAAAGCTAAACTAGAGATTTTAGCTAGATTCTTAAAGATCTCTTACAGCTTTGAAAAGTAGCTACAAATCCTATGGTGGGGCGGCAGAGGGGGGGCAGGGGAGAAGATGTTGATATCAACAAAACCATGTGTAATAGCCGGCCAATATCTTGGTAGACTACTACTTCAACATGTTTATGAAAATACCTGTACTTTTTTCCTCAATTCAACATGTTGTTTCATTTAAATGGAACAAAATTTACACATGGTTTAAGCTGTTACAGTATTTATTTTTTAAGTATTCAGTCAGATTTCAAATTATTTTATAAAGCTATATGATCAAAACTATAGTACCAGTGCAAAAATAGACACATAAATCAATGAATCAGAATTGAAAACCTAGAAATAAACCCATGATTATATGATCAATTAATCTTTGACAAAGCAGAAAAGAATATCCAATGGGAAAAAGTCTCTTCGACAAATGGTGTTGGGAAAACTGGTCACCTACATGAAAAAGAATAAAACTGGACCACTTTCTTACACCATACACAAAAATAAATTCAAAATGGATGAAAGACCTAAATATGAGACCTGAAACCATCAAAATACTAGAAAAGAGCACAGGCACTAATGTCTCTGACTATGGCCATAGCAACGGTTTTTATACAGGTCTCTTGAGGCAAGGGAAATGAAAGACAAAAAAAAATATCTGTACAGAGAAGCAAAAGTAAAAAGGCAACCTACAGAATGGCAATGGGAGAAGTTATTTGCAAATGACATATCTGATAAAGGGTTAGTATCCACAGTATATAAAGAACATATACAAATGATCACGCAAAAAACAATTAAAAGTGGGCAGAAGACATGAACAGACACTGCTCCAAGGAAGACATCTAGATGGCCAACAGACCCCTGAAAAGATGCTCAACAGCACTCATCATCAGGAATTTTTAAATGCAAATCAAAACTAAATTGAGACACCACTTCACTTCTGTCAGGATGGCTAAAATCAAAACCACAAGAAATAACAAGTCTTTGTTTGTTAGCAAGAATACAGAGAAAGGGGAACCCTCTTGCACCATTGATAGGAATGAAGACTGGTGCAGCCAGTATGGAAAACGGTATGGAGTTTCCTCAAAAAGTTAAAAATAAAACTACACTACAATCCACATATCACACTACTGGGTATTACCCCAAAAATATAAAAACACTAATTCAAAGTGATACATGTACCCCAATGTTTATAGCAGCATTATTTATAATACCCATATTATGGAAGAGCCAAGTGTCCATCAATACATGAATGGATAAAGAAGAGGTGGTATCCATGTATACACACATACACACAACTGAATATTACTCAGCCATAAAAAAGAATGAAATCTTGCCATTTGCAATGGCATTGATGGAGCTAGAGAGTATAATGCTAAGTGAAGTATGCCAGTAAGAGAAAGACAAATACCATGTAAATTCCACACATATGTGCAAATCAAGGGGAAAAAATGAGCAAAGAAAAAAAAAAGACAAAACAAACTCTTAACTCTTGAGAACAAACTGATGGTTACCAGAGGAGAGGATGGGTAAAATAGACAATGGGGATTAAGAAGTACATTTTGATGAATAACAGGTGATGTATGGAATTGCAATATCACTATATTGTACACTTGAAACTAATATAAACACAGGATGTTAACTCTAGTAGAAAACTTAAAAAAAATTAAAAAGGATTACAGTATTCATAAGTCCAAAATATTTCAATAAAATCAATAAAATCCAAATATAGTTTACTTTACATCATGTTATCCATTATAAATTTCTCAAGAATTTAGGTTTGCTTCTCAGAATTTTATCTAAGCACAACTTTATTTTATACACAAGTGTAGCAGCTCAAGGTCGCTAAGTTATTACATTCACAAAAAGAAGGACCATAAAGGTGCATCTCAGGGTACTTAAGTCAATTTCAGTAAATGAATGAATTAATAAAGGAACCAGCATATCAATCACAAATGTAAAGAGAAAACCTAATTAATAATCCAACTCAAATATTCATCAGAAATTAAATAAAATTATTATTGGCTCTGGATTGAATCCAGACACTTTTTAAAATTTGACAATTTTACTAGCACATTAAAGCAGTCATTATTTATTATAAACAAATTTATACATGTCTATAGTAAGCTTTTTAATTCCAATAAAGATACTGTATTCATGCATGTCTGTTGGACAGTCTTCAGATTCGCATTAACTAATTATTTCATAGTCTAGGCAGTGCTTTTCTGGGCACATCATCAGGACGTACAAAACTAAGTATGAATCTCTGGACAACAGATAAAAATATTTAGAATTATGGAGATAGAAATATATGAAGGGATTGAAATTGAAATCACCTTGTCCATCCTCAGAACATGCCATATGATTTATTTGCTAATTAGATATATTTTCATAATAATAATAAAGCCAAAATAAAGATTATGTTTAAAATATGGAACTGTATGAATTTAAATTTGAAAAGCAGGACTAAAAACTTTATAATTTTTTTCTTTTCCAGTATATTTCATAATTTCGTGATATATAAACACAATTTCCTAATTTTATAAAACAGTGTTATATCATATATGTATACATACATACATATGTGTTCATATATATTTATCATAGGAAATCTGTATTTTTAGAAAACTATTTCTGTCCTTTTTATTAGAGTTTCTTTCTACCTCTCTTCCTTTAACCCTACTGGCATTGCCCTTCATCTCTGGTTCTGGATAACTTTTTATAAATATTCCATATTTTTATGCACATGTATTAATTTTAGAAAACCTTAAAGACAGACACACATATTTGTTTTCTGTATCTTGTTTTTCCCTTACCCAGAAATTATCTCTGAAAATCATGCAAAACAGTAAAATGAAAATTTTTTTCTGAAACAGTTTTATGGTATGGAGAACTATGATATGGTCTACCACCTTTTTTTGGGGGGGTGGGAATCACTAGTATTAGTCTTTAGACACTATACAAAACACAATAAAAAAAATCCAGTGAAGAAATGGGTAGAACACATGAATAGAAACTTTCTCAAAGAAAACATCCAGATGGCTAACAGACAAATGAAAAGATGCTCAACATCACTCATCATCAGGAAAATATAAAGCAAAATCACAATGAGATACCACCTCACACCGGTCAGAATAGGTAAAATTAACAACTCAGCAAACAACTGATGTTGGCAAGGATGTGGAGAAAGGGGAACCCTTTGCACTGTTCTGGGAATGCAAACTGGTGCAGCCACTCTGAAAAACAGTATGGAGTTCCTCAAAAAGTTAAAGATAAAACTACTCTATGACCCAGCAATTGCACTATTAGGTATTTACACAAAGGATAAAAAAAATGCTGATTCAGAGGGGTACATGTACCCCAATGTTTATATCCATACTATCAACAATAGGCAAATTATAGAGCCCAAGTGTCCATGGACTGATAAATGAATAAAGGTGATGAGTATTTATATATATTACATATATATATTCATCATATATATACATATCCATATATATATATAATATATATATAGGAGAGAATACATATATATATATATATATATATATATATATATATATATATATATATATATTATATATATGATGGAATGCTACTTGGTGATCACAAAGAATGAAATCTTGCCATTTGCAACAATGTGGATGGAACTGGAAAGTATACTAAGTGAAATAAGTCAGATAAAGACAGATACCCAATGACCTTACCCATATGGGAATTTAAGAACACAACAGATGAACATAGAGGAAGGGGAGGGAAAATAGACACAAACAGAGCAGGAAACAAACCATAAGAAACTCTTAAATACAGAGAACAAAGTGAAGGTTGCTGGAGGGGCGGTAGATGGGGGGGGAGGAGCTAAGTGGATGATGGGCATTAAGGAGGGCACTTTTTTGGATGAGCACTGGGTGTCATATTTAAGAGATGAATCACTAGATTCTACTCCTGAAGCCAAGTCTATGCTGTATGTTAACTATCTTGAATTTAAGTAAAACAAACAAAAAAAGAAAACAATAATATTCTTGTACACGTCTTGCTATTTTTTTTTAAAGTGCTTACAGTATAAATTTTCAAGGCGTGGATTTACGGAGTTAGAATATATGGATACTCTTTAGAGAAGTTAACAGTTGACTTTTATCATTAATGTATAACTTTAGCTTTTGCTCACATCCCAAGCTAGTATTAAATTGTAGAGTTTGTTTTGGTTTTGCTTTATAGTTTAACGTCATGAATTTAACTTGAGTTGCATATCCCTGGCTACTGTCAATGTGGGCAGTTATAAATATGGTTTGTTACTTGGATTTGATCTTAAAAACAAAAAAGCAATTACTTTTACTTTAAATATCCAATATTTATATTGGATAATTTCTCAAGGTTCTATAAAAGTTCATTTCATTTTACAGATATACTTTGCTTATTTTGCACATTGCTAATTTTTTCAAAATATACTGGGTGCATATTGTTGTTATATACAGTGCCTCATATTTTAGCCCTAAACTATAATTAAACTTTCTCTATAGTATTTAATGCTGAAGTATAAGGCACTATATATATATCTGTATCTATCTATGTATCTGTATCTATATGGCATCTAAGCTACTAGTCTTGGTTAAGAATTTCTCCTCTGCTTTTTCCACACTTTGTGGCAACATATTAACTGTTTATTCATATATGCATTTTTAGACCATCAGGAATATATTTTTGCATATGATAAAGATAGAAGCTTTATTTTATTTCCTTTCAGATGTATAGCTCTTTATACACGCACTATTATTAACTAATCTATCTTTTCTCCATTGAGTTTTACTTTTTCCATTTAAGATGTTAATATTTTACTTACAGTGAGATTTATTTCTGAATTGTCATTGATCTATTTATCAATTTCTATATTAACACTATTGGTGGCTTTATAATATCTTCATATTCTGTTTTGTGACACATTTCGTTTTCTTTATACTTGCTTTGGCAATTCTTCAGCTAAAGCGTAGGAAGTAATATGCATAATTTAGAAGCAAGGGACAACTTTGCCTCCCCATATAAGATTTGAGGTTGTTTATTAGGTTTAAATGAAAATTTCCATAGGGATTCTAATTTTAAATTAGTGCTGCATCAATTTTGAGCAGATTTTTATGATATATATTCCTATTACAATGGAAACATATCTTTTTGTAGTTTTCTTCCTCCCATTTCATATTTAATTTATTCTTAATTATTTTGCAATTTTCCCAATGGTGCAAGTAATATTTTATCTAACTCCACTAAATGGCATTAATTGCTAGATTACAAAGAGAAATAATCTTTTTTTCTCCATTTATTTGTGACTGGAATATAACTTTTATCTAAAGAAATCTGATTTTATTGATTTAATGAATTATGCTGATATTTTAAAAAATTAATTAGTTTTCCATAATTTGAATCAACCAGGCTTTGTCAAATATCTTATGCTATTATTTTGCTGGATCATCTTAGTGTTTAATGTGAAAACCTTTTTCTTTTGGGAAAAATGATGGTCATTTTTGTATAATTTTTCCAAGATTTTAGTATAAAAATTGTATTGTCTTACTAGAATGATTTGGAGAATTGATATATTTCTTTTGTCTTAAAAAACATATTTTCCAGTTTATTGTTCAAGTGTTCTGAAGATCAGATGCAATATTCTAGTTTGTGTTGTCTTTACAAGGGTAGAGTTTAAGTAATCCTCATGTCTTCTAGTTGCAATCTCTGCTAAGTTTTCGGTCAATTTTAGGTACTTAAAATTCTACTAAGAAATTATCTGTTTTCTTTAGGTTTTTAATAATTTGCCATAGCATTATATGTAATAATCTCTTATTTTTAATGTTTTTGAAATGTATTTATTTTTGAGAGAGGAAGCACAAGCAGGGGAGGGGCAGAGAGGGGGACAGAGGATCCCAAGAGGGCTCTGCACTGACAGCAGCAAGCCTGAGCCCAATGTGGGGCTCAAACTCAGGAACCATGAGATCATGACCTGAAGTCCTACGCTCAACCAGGTGAGCCACCCAACTGCCCCTCTTCATTATTTTTAACTGTACTTCTTATTATGTTTATTTCTTATTATTAGATCATTTTATTCATCTCATTCTTTCTTATTCAAAATACATTCAGGATTATTTATTTTACCAACCTTTTTAAAATTAGAAATTTGAATTTGCTTTCTATATCATTAATTTCAATTTTTCGTTTATTTCTAATTTTTTTATTTGACTTTTTGTAATTAGAAAAAATAAAGGCATATAAAGACAAATATTTCTCCTTGAATCTAGTTTTTACTGGACATTTGTTTTAGATGAATGATTCTCTTTTTATTGCTTTCTAAATCTTAGTTTCACATCATCTTAATTTTGGGATACAAAGGTTATCTGGAAATATATTAATTTCACAAGATTTATCGATATTTTGGTTACATTTTTATTTAGATTTATAGGTCATGTTCTCTGATCCAAAATATCTACTTTTTGGAATAGTCATTTTTTTCTTTCTGCCTGCAGTTACACAATTGACTTAGTGATTTTCTTTGTCAAATATATTCAAATAAATATGACATAGAATGATAGGAGTATTGGAAACTGAATAATTCCTAATTTTTTTCTGTTAAATTGGTCCACTGCTAAAAGTCCCTTAACTTTCCCTCCCTAAGCACAAGTCTAGCAATTTATAATTTATTCTCTTAATTTTATGTCACACATAGTTTTATAATAACATTTATAGTTTCTGCTATTAATATTTTTATGCTTCCTTTTCTTGGTAGATCTTTAATTCTCTAATTCATATGCAAATTTTATTCCTGCTAACTGAATCTAGTCATTTGCTTTTTAATGTTTTTTGCTTTTAATAAGCTATTGATCTTGTTTAACTTTCCAGATCTTAGTATTTATTTTTTATTTTTTTTAATGTTTATTTTTGAGAGAGACAGAGCATGAGTGGGGGAGGGGCAGAGAAAGACACACACAGAATCCAAAGCAGGCTCCAGGCTCTGAGCCATCAGCACAGAGCCCGACGTGGGGCCCGAAGCCATGGAAGTCTGACGCCCAACCAACCAAGCCACCCAAGTGCCCCTTAGTATTTCTTTAAGAACTCAGATGATGGTCTCATTTCTTTTTTTTATTTTTTTTTTTGCCTCAGATTGTTTTCTTTTTTTTTCTTTTTTTTTTTTTTTTTTTATTCTTGTCACATTGTATGGTATTCTCTTTATCCTTTGAATGCAGGAATTTTTCAAGAATATGTCTAAACATTTTTTATCTTCAAACTCAAACTTTCAATGGAGAGAATCAATTGTTTTCTAGATCATAAAAAATGTCTTTTGAAGTAAATATTATTTACTTCATCATTAAGGCTGTTTGTGTCTTGTGAACTTCTATATTTACATGTATAGCTAATTGGATCTATGTTCCAGTCTCTCTCTCTCTCTCTTTTTTTTTTTTTTTTGCTTCAACATTTTCATCTTTTTTTATTGTGTTATGAGAGAATGCTTGTGTTTTTTAATTTAATCCGCTTAAAAAGGATGCAAAATAAACAAATTTTCTTGGATGTTACGATTTTTAGGTCCAGAAAATCTGTAAGCTTCAGTTTAATGCCAATGAAAGCTTTCAAGCACTTTAAGAGACAAGAAAACTCAAACCATATATTGTATTCTTAGGCATTAGGGAAGATTGTTATGCTTTAATTCTTTCACATGGCCTGCCAAGTTGAATGATTAAGGAAATATAAAAACACCTACAAAAAAGGGAGTGAGAAAAAAATGTCAGAAACTATATAAATTCCTATCCAAATCTGTTCTCTAAGGAGAAAACTCATTTTTTCTTTGCTGTGGTTAGTCTTTTAAATGTAGAATATTAATATAAAAATAAAGCAAAATTATGTTAATGTAAAGAATATACAAATTCAACAAATTATTGAAAAGTATGAAAGGAGGGGTGCCTGGGTGGCTCAGTTGTTTAAGCATCTGACTTCAACTCAGGTCATGATCTCAAGTTTGTGACTTCAAGCCCTGCAGTGGGCTATGTGCTGACAGCTCAGAGCCTGGAGCCTGCTTCAGATTCTGTGTCTCCCTCTCTCTCTGCCCCTCTCCTGCTCATTCTCTGTCTGTCTCAATAATAACTGAACACTATTTTTTTTTAATGTATGAAAGGAATCTAAAGGTTCATCATAAGCAAAACACAAATTGTATTTTAGGCTTGATTTTTGAGATATGAATAAAATACTTTGTTAATCTAATAGTGAACTGATAAAGACTAAATTTAGTCAAATTGATAATCGTTCCAACAAAAAATTTAAAATATACACAGGAAAATTTCTTTTATGAAAAATGTTAATATGGAATTTTATTCTGGAATAATCATATTTTGTCAGGTTTTCACTGAATTATTTTTTTACTCATTCAGAAATATTTGACAGCTTATGACAAAACCGGTGTGAAGTCATGTAAAATTATCTGGCTGACACTATCTTGTGAGTAGGAGTCTTTTTTTTTTTCCATGGGACTCTCATTCAGTTCAATAGTTGATTTTATTCAGAAATGCTCCAGTGAATTTTGCAAATTGATTACTCACCATTGCAAAAACGACATTTGAAATTTGATTTTTTTTCCATTAATGATTTAGATTTTTAATGGGACACCTGGGTGGTGCAGTCGGTTGAGCATCCAACTCTTGGTTTCAACCAGGTCATGATCTTATGGTTTGTGAAATCAGGTCATGATCTCACGGTTCCTGATCTCAAGCCCCACATTGGGCTCTGCACTGACAGCACAGAATCTTCTTAGGATTCTCTCTTTCCTTCTCTCTCTACCCCTCCCTGGCTCATGCTCTCTCTTTCTCTCAAAATAAGTAAATAAACATAAAAAAATAAAAGCATAAATATACCTGACCTATGTATTTTTTCTATGTACTCCAAATAATTTTGCATTAGTTCACAGTATGATTATAAATAGTATTCATGAATGTAAATAATCTGTATTATACAAGTATGTATAAATGTGTATGGACGTATAAAAACAAACATACAAACCTATATATTCATATAAAAGGAGAAGAGGGAAACTAGCAATAGAATCATATTCATGTGAAGAATATCAATACATTCTTTAGAATTCCTTTGTATTCTCTCATATTTTCATAGTTTTAGAAAAAATAAACAGCATATATCTTGATATGGCAATAATTATGAAGGAAATAATTAGATACCACTAAGATAAACTAATTTTGTTTTCCAAAGAAATGATTGGCATTTTAAAGTTCTCATTGGTGAAAAACAAAACTGAAAATACAGAATTTTGGAAGGAAAAAAAAGGTATAGAAGGTTGTATATATAATTCTAAAGAAAATAATCCCAACTAATAATTGTCCACAACTTAATAGTGCATACGTATACATACACACATAATAGGATGATAGGTAATTTAAAACGCTACTTCTATTATAATTGTGTTCATTCTTGATTATTGGGGATACTACATACTTAGAAAGCAAACCAATACACTTTTAAAAACCTTAACCTTATTTTGATTGTGTATCTTTTTAAAGATTGTGTTTTTTCCACGTTACCCAATAATTGTTTTATATCTGTATTTTCAGGAACCTCAGGTGGCTAGGATACCATACCAATGGTGAAAATGTTCCAGAAGGATTGCATACACTCTGTTAAGCTTGTTTATGATATTTCAAAATGCTCATTAACCTTGTAATGGAGGAAATGTTTTACTTTGAACAAATAGTTCAAGTGCTTTGTTTCTAAAAATAGTTTAGCTTCTCTCTTTTCTAAATTCAGGGGTTAGTTCTGTCCTAGCTATTGTATATTCAACATTATGTGTTTTATCAAACAATCAATACACTTCAAAACATTAGGCCTATTAGCCTCAAAATTTTTCATTTTCAAATCTTAGTTATGTATTTTTTTAATGTATGTACTTTAACAAGTCCTTTAATCTCAATAATTGTGTTATTCCTTGCATGCAGTAATGCTGGAAACAGTAATGCCAAGCTTACAAGATTTTTAAAAAGTAAATGACTAATATATGTAGAAATAGATGTATAATGCATTATATTTGTATTATTACTGCATATATCTATTATAAAATTGAAACTTAATGATAGAGCCTAATCTCACAATATATATGTAACTACTTTAACATGCAAAATATAAGAATATAGTAATTATTAAAAAAAAAAGAAATAGGTCAGAGTCCATCCTCTCTTGCTTTTTCATCACTAGCAAGTATTTATTCCTTTTCCTACCATGTAATTATGTTTGAGATAAAAAGCTTTTTTTTTTTTTTCTTTTAAGATTTCATTTACCTTCATGGCAAAGCACTCCAAAGAAGAGGGAGCAGAGAAGAAATCATAGGTTCTCTTTAACAGTGCCATTTCTTTTTAACGTTAGAATTATGCTTTACAAGGTCATTACAAGATTATTTTAAATGTGTTTTATAATGTTTTTGTTTCTAGTCTTAGCAAGATTACATAAAAATAATTTTGCTTTGAGTAAATCTTGGAAATTTTCAGATTATGATAGTACAATATACTTGCTAAAATAAGTATGTAATGCACAGTTGCCTTTCATTCAGCTTTTTATTTGTTTATTAAGATTTAAATTTGACGTAGGGGTGCCTGGGTGGCTCAGTCAGTTGACTGACTTTGGCTCAGGTCATGATCTCAGGGTCCATGAGTTGGAACCCCGCATCAGGCTCTGTGATGAAAGCTCAGAGCCTGGATCCTGATTCACATTGTGTCCCCCTCTCTCTCTGTCCCTCCCCTTCCCCCCCCCTCAGGCTTTCTGTTTCTCTTTCTCAAAAATGAACATTAAAAAAAGAAGATTTTGTTTGACCTATAATTGTCATAAATTTTTTTTATAAATTTAATTCCTGGATATTCTTTAGGTTTTCTTATAGTTGCAATTTTTTAAAACCATTCCTTCACCAAAGACTTGTCAAATCAAGAAAATCCATTGGTTTTGTATGTTTATCTTATATTCAGCCACCATATTGTAAAAATCAAGCTATCATTAAAACATTTTCTACTTGTTTAAAATTTAGAAATGTTTTTTTCAAGTAATTTTATACTTTCTAATATGATTAATTCTCTATACAACAAAGTATTTTTTGTTTAAGAATGCAGACATTTTATAGAATCATGAAGTATTAATAAACTGGTCTATCTATAGTTTTATGAAGCTTCTGTTAGCTCTGTGTCCTTGTCTAAGTTTAATTAATCTGTTTTATTTTATTTTATTTTTTAAGCCAGACAATAATGTCCTTGGCATTTTTATCAAATAGTATGTCCTAAAAATTATATTTCTGAAAAACAAATGCATTTGTTTCAAAACATTTTGTTGAATTTCTAGTTTTATTTGCTTTTATTCAATTATTTTGGAATTATTTTTTAAAAATATACCTACCATTATAAACTATTTTTATTACATTAACTCTTAGATCATTTGATTTTTGGGTGGTGACAATAGGATTATTTGAATGCATATTGTGGTTTATGAATAATCCTGTTTTTAAACTATTAGGTCAACTGCTAACATAAATGAATAAGGCTGTGGTAATTTACTTAAATATATTTGCAGGTCTTTACATTGTGTCTATTATTGGTATTACATGACAGGATGAGAAATTGGAGTTAACCAAATGAATGCTGAATACATATAAAATATAGAAGTGGCCTTCTAATACAATTTAGATGATGATTGTAGTAGGTACTTATGTTTTACAAGGTAAGAATTAAGTAGTAAAACAACTTGAACAGTACTGTTAGATATTACATCATCTAATTCAGAGGAAATTTAGGCACACAAAAAATAGAATACTGACATATTCAAAGATGATTTTATTTTGATGAAAATAATGTTGAATAAATATACATAGAAAATGTGTGGATATTACAATACCCAATTTAAATATGTGCCGGTTGCTTAATTTATGGCACATACAAAATAATCTACTCCATGTATATAAACTCCATGAAGCATGGTGTTTTATTTTAGTTCTGGCTGCATTCCCATTATTTAGTATCATGGTAGGTTTATAGTAAGATTTCAGTGATTATATGTTAAATCAATCATTGAGTAAATATAAGCTAATATCCTCCATGTATAAAAGATTAATCAAAAGTCAAAAGGAGCATCTGGTTTCAGAAAACATTTTTTGAGGCACATTTTAATGGTAACAATATAAAAAGTTACTAGTATATTTTTGTAAACTTTTCCTGTTCCATGTCAGTTACTTAAACTACTAAGCAAGACAGATCAGTTTTGCAGCAGACCTATCCACAGAAACTTGGCAGGCCAGAGGGGAGAGGCAGGATATATTCAACGTGCTGAATCAGAAAAATATGCAGCCAAGAACTCTTTATCCAGCAAGGATGTCATTCAAAATAGAAGGAGAGATAAAAATTTTCCCAAACAAAAATTAAAGCAGTTTGTGACCACTAAACCAGCCCTGCAAGAAATTTTAAGGGGGACTCTCTGAGGGGAGAAAAGATGAAAAAATAATATAAATATAAATTATAAATATAAATATAAATATCAAAAGCAACAAATATTAGAAAGGACAAGAGACCACCACCAGAAACTCCAACTCTACAAGCATCATAATGGCAATAAATTCATATCTTTCAGTACTTACTCTAAACATCAATGGACTCACTGCTCCAATCAAAAGACATAGGTTAACAGAATGGATAAGAAAACAAGATCCATTTATATGCTGTTTACAAGAGACCCACTTTAGACCTAAAGACACTTTCAGATTGAAAATAAGGGGATGGAGAACCATCTATCATGCTAATGGTCAACAAAAGAAAGCCAGAGTAGCCATACTTATATCAGACAATCTAGACTTTAAAATAAAGACTGTATCAAGAGATGCAGAAGGACATTATATCATAATCAAGGGGTCTATCTACCAAGATGACCTAACAATTGTAAACAATGCGCCAAATGTGGCAGCACCCAAATATATAAATCAATTAATCACAAACTCATCAATAGTAATACCATAATAGTAGGAGACTTCAACACCCCACTCACAACAATGAACAGATCATCTAATCAAAAAATCAACAAGGAAACAATTGCTTTGAATGACACATTGGACCAGATGGACTTAGATATATTCAGAACATTTCATCCTAAGGCAGCAGGATATACATTCTTCTCCAGTGCACATGGAGCATTCTCCAGAATAGACCATATACTGGGAAACAACTCAGCCCTGAGTAAGTACAAAAAACATCAAGATCACACCGTGAATATGAAACTCAAAATGAACCACAAGAAAAAATTTGGAAAGGTAACAAATACTTGGAGACTGAAGAACATCCTACGAAAGAGTGGGCTAACCAAGCAGTTAAAGAAGAAATTAAAAAGTGTATGGAAGCCAATGAAAATGATAACACCACAACCCAAAACCTCTGGGATGCAGCAAAGTCAATCATAAGAAGAAAGTATATAGCAATCCAGGCCTTCCCAAGGGAGGAAGAAAGATCTCAGATATACAACCTAACCTTACCCTTAAGGAGCTGGAAAAAGAACAGCAAATAAAACCCAAAACCAGAAGACAGGAAATAACAAGGATTAGAGCAGAAATGGATGCTATTGAACCAAAAAAACAGTAGAACAGATCAATGAAACCAGAAGCTGTTTCTCTGAAAGAATTAACAAAATTGATAAGCCACTAGCCAGCCAGTTTGATCAAAAAGAAAAAGGAAAGGTCCCAAATAAATAGAATCAAAATGAAACAGGAGAGATCACAACCAACACAACAGAAATAAAAACAATAATAAGAATATTATCAGCAATTATATGGCAATAAAATGGGCAATCTGGAAGAAATGGACAAATCCCTAGAAATATATACACTACCAAAACTGAAACAGGAAGAAATAGAAAATTGGAACAGACCCATAACCAGTAAGGAAATCGAATTAGTAAAAATCTCCCAAAACACAGAGTCCAGGGCCAGATGTCTTTCCAGGGGAATTCTACCAAACATTTAAGGAAGAGTTAACACCTATTCTCTTGAAGCATGTTCCAAAAAAATAGAAATGGAAAGAAAACTTCCAAACTCTATGAGGCCACCATTACCTTGATTCCAAAACCAGAGACGTGACTAAAAAGGAGAACTATAGACCAATTTCCCTGATGTATATGGATGCAAAAATCCTCAACAAGATATTAGCCAACAGGATCCAACAATACATTTAAAAAAATATTCACCATGACCAAGTGGGATTTATACCTGGGATGCAGGTCTTGTTCAATATCTCAAAACAATTAACATGATTCATCACATCACTAAAAGAAAGGACAAGAACCCTATGATCCTCTCAATAGATGCAGAGAAAGCATTTGACAAAATACAGCATCCTTTCTTGATAAAAACCCTCAAGAAAGTAGGGATAGAATGAGCATACCTCAAGATCATAAAAGCCATATATGAACGACCCAACGCTAATATCATCCTCAATGGGGAAAAACTGAGAGCTTTGCCCCGAAGGTCAGGAACAAGAAAGGGATGTCCACTCTCGCCACTGTTATCCAACATACTATTGGAAGTCTTAGCCTCTGCAATCAGACAACACAAAGAAATAAAAGGCATCCAAATTACCCAGCAGGAGGGGAAACTTTCACTCTTCATAGATGACATGATACTCTATATGGAAAACCCAAAAGATTCCACCAAAAAACTGCTAGAATTGATTTGTGAATTCAGAAAAGTTGCAGGATATGAAATCAACGCACAGAAATCGGTTGCATTCCTATGCATCAACAATGAAGCGACAGAAAGAGAAATCAAGGAATCAATCCCATTTACAGTTGCACAAAAAACCATAAAATACCTAGGAATAAATCTAAAGAGGTAAAAAATCTGTACACTGAAAACTATAGAGAGCTTATGAAAGAAATTGAAGAAGACACACAAAAAAAAAAAATGGAAAAAGATTCCATGCTCCTGGATAGGAAGAACAAATATTCTTAAAATGCCAATACTACCCAAAGCAATCTACATATTCAATGCAATCCCTATCAAAATAACACCAGCATTATTCACAGAGCTAGAACAAATAATCCTAAAATTTGTATGGAACAAGAAAAGACTCCGAATAGCCAAAGCAATCTTAGAAAACCAAAGCAGGAGGCATCACAATCCCAGACTTCAAGCTATACTCAAAGCTATAATCATCAAGACAGTATGGTACTGTCACAAGAACAGACACTCAGATCAACGGAACAAAATAGAGAACCCAGAAATGGACCCACAAACGTATGGCCAACTAGAAAAAATATCCAATGGAATAGAGGCAGTCTCTTCAGCAAGTGGTGCTGGGAAAACTGGACAGCAACATTTAGAAAAATGAAGTGGACCACTTTCTTATACCATACCCAAAAATAAACTCAAAATGGATGAAAGACCTCAATGTAAGACAGGAAGTCATTAAAATCCTCGAGGAGAAAGCAGGCAAAAACCTCTTTGACTTTGGCCACAGCAACTTCTTACTCAACATGTCTCCAGAAGCAAGGGAAACAAAAGCATAAATGAACTACTGGGACCTCATTAAAATAAAAAGCTTCTGCACAGTGAAGGAAACAATCAGCAAAACTAAAAGTCCACCGACAGAAAGGGAGACGATATTTGCAAATGACATATCAGATAAAGGATTAGTATCCAAAATCTATAAAGAACTTATTAAACCCAACACCTTAAACACAAAGAATCCAGTGAAGAAATGAGCACAAGACATGAATAGACACTTCTCCAAAGAAGACATCCAGATGGCCAACTGACACATGAAAAATGCTCAACATCACTCATCATCAGGGAAATACAAATCAAAACCACAATGAGATATCACCTCACACCTGTGAGAATGGCTAACATTAACAAATCAGGTAACAACAGATGTTGGCAAGGATGCAGAGAGAGAGGATCTCTTTTGCACTGCTGGTAAGAATGCAGGCTGGTGCAGCCACTCTGGCAAACAGTATGGAGGTTCCTCAAAAAACTAAAAATAGAACTACCCTACGACCCAGCAATTGCACTACTAGGCATTTATCCAAGGGATATAGGTGTGCTGTTTCGAAGGGACACATGCACCCCCATGTTTTTGGCAGCACTATCAACAATAGCCAAAGTATGGGAAGAGCCCAAATGTTCATTGATGGATGAATGGATTAAGAAGAAGTGGTATATATATATAATATATATATGTGTATATATATATATATATACATATATATAATGGAGTATTACTCAGAAATCAAAAAGAATGAAATCTTGCCATTTGCAACTACATGGATGGAACTGAAGGGTATTATGCTAAGTGAAATTAGAGAAAGACAAAAATCATATGACTTTACTCATATGAGGACTTTAAGAGACAAAACAGATGAACATAAGGGAAGGGAAACAAAAATAATATAAAAACAGGGAGAGGGACAAAATGGAAGAGACTTATAAATATGGAGAATGAACAGAGGGTTACTGGAGGGGTTGGGGGAGGCGGGATGGGCCAAATGGGTACGGGGCACTAAGGAATCTACTTCTGAAATCATTGTTTCAGTATATGCTAACTAATTTGGATATAAATTAAAAAAATTAAAATTAAAATTAAAAAAAAGAATTAAGCAAAGAAATTTTACTTCAGTCCTAATGTCTGCATTTTAATTTTATTTGCTAGATGTAATAAGGCCTAGATTATTCAGACTCATTTCCTTTAAAAGTTGGTATTTTACTCACAAATTCTAGACTTCTCTACAATCTAAGACTAGATAATCTTAAATCATAAACACATTTAGGCACTCAATCCTGTTGAACACAGGAGACTGTATATTCATTGAACTTGAAATTTCTCTAACAGAATTTGGAAGTTCCAGAAAATGATGAAGTCCATTTCTAGTAAGAATCCATGAACTAACAGTTTGGCCAAAAAACAAAACCAACCAAACAAAAATAATAATAAGCTAAAGGAAACATGAAACAGTATAGAAACAACAACAACAAAGAAGAAATTAACAAACAATTTAAAACTAAAAACAAATAGCTTTTGTAAAATTATGCCAGACCACACTGGAGGCATCTCTAGAATATTATAAAGTGAGCAACATCAAAAGTGGATGAAACTGGGGAGTCTGGGTGGCTCAGTCAGTTATGCGTTCAACTCTTGATTTCAGCTCAGGTCATCATTTCACAGTTTGTGAGATCAAGCCCTGTGACAGGCTCCATAGCGCAGAGCCTGCTTGCAATTCTCTGCCTCTCTCTCTCTCTCTCAAAATAAACATTTTTTTAAGTGGATAAAATTTCCAAATCCTAACAGATATATTAGATAGTAAAATATCAAAAACTATGAGGTACTGAAATCATTATAGGAAAATAGATTAATGGCCTACAAAAAGATCACAATTTTAGAAATAAATCAGTGTTTATATAAAATTATAGCAAACGATCATATAGCATAGCGATTTTAAATGTGGCTGTGAGGTCAACTTGTTAAGATCAGTTTTTCCACCTATGAACTCTGAATATTTGTAAATTATTCAATATCTCTTAGATGCACAATAATGGTCACTATGCCAGACAACTGTTGATACTACTAGATGTGTCTAGCTTACAGCAAAGTTTATCACTAAGTGAGATTTTTACAAAAGTTGGCTATTATCCCTGGGCAATATAATAGGAATTATTTTCAGCCTTCGTAAACATCTTCTTGTACATAACAAAAAAAGAAATAACAAAGCCAAAAGTTAGAAGGAAGGAAATATTAACAGAAATAAGTGATATAGAGACTAAAAGGAAAACAGCAAAGATAAAGGAAACTAAGAACTGATTCTCTGAAAATAGAAACAAAACTGGCAAACTCAGCTGGACTTAACAAGAGATAAAAAGGATTCAAAATAAAAATGAAAGAGGAGACTTTACAAATGATACCACAGAAATACAATGGATCGTAAGAGACTATTATGGACAATTATAGGCCAACAAACTTGACAACTTAGAAGAAATAAATTCCTAGATACACAACCTATCAAGATTGAATCATTATATAGAAAATACAAACAGACCAATTACTACCAAGGATATTGAATCAGAAATCATAAATTTCCTGGTGATATCAGCATCAGAGTAGTGGGAGTCATTCCTTTCTTTCCCTTTTCATTTACAAGTAATTGGACATCCATAACTGAACAAAAGTGCCTCTACACAGCACACCAGGACACCAGAGATGCATCCATCTGTGCATCTGTAAGTAGGTAGTTTGGACCACAGAGGAGGCTATAGTGTCAAGGGAATTGTGAGGAAGAACAGCAGCAGTGGTGACCACTCTAACAGAGGAAGTAGACAGTGAAAGTAGTGAGTGAAAATTATCCAGACGACGTGGGCTGCAGCTAGAAAGGACCCATTGCTCCTCCTGAGGAAGGACCGCTCAAACAGGGAAGAGGAAACAGCAGAAGGGGGACAAAAAAAATTGCAGGAAAAAGGTACACCCAAGGGCCTGTTAAACTCTCCCACTTAAGATAGGCCTACTGGGCCATAAGCACACCCAGGCCCCAGGTGCTAAGCCCACACTTCCACCCATTCTGCCACCAGTTTTTGTTTTTACTCCAGCAGTTTATGCATGCCAAAGCAATCCTGAGAAGCAAAACAAACCAGAGCTATTTTCAAACTATACTATTAAAGAATAGTAATACAAACAATATGGTAGCGGCATAAAAATAGACACATAAAATGATGGGACAAAGTAGAGAACCCAATTAAATTCTGGCACATATGGCCACCTGATACTTGACAAGAAAACCAAGACACTCAAAGAGGGAAGGATAGTCTCTTCAACTAATGGTGCTGGGCAACCTGAACAAACACATGCAGAACAACGAAACTGGACCACTGTCCCACAACACAAAAATTAACTCAAAATGGATTGAAGACTTGTAAGACCTGATACCATAAAACTCCTAGAAGAAAACATAGGGAAGTAGCTTTGGTCTTTGCAGTGTTATTTTGGATAATACCAAAACACCAACGAAAGGAAAAATTAACAAATGGTACTTATCAAACTCAAGAGCTTCTGCAAATCAAAATAAAAAAATAAACAACGTATGAATGGGAGAAAATTTTTGCAAACCATATATCAGAAAAGAGATTAATATCTAAAATATATAAAAAGTTCACACAACTTAACAAAAAGATAAGAAATTTGATTAAGATTGCAGAAAAACTAAGTAGTTCCCTTGATGTCCTATTTGGAAAAATGTCTAACAGGCAGGTGAAAAGATACTCAAAAGGGAAATTAAGATCAAAACCAGAATGAAATATCACCTCACAGCTCTTGATATGGCTGTCATCGAGAAGAGAAGTGCCAACCGGTGATGGCAAGAATGTGAAAAGTGAACACTTATATCCTGTTGGTGGGAATGTAAATCTTATAACCACTATGGAAAACAATATGGAAGTCCCTCAAAATATAAAAGTAGATTGGCCATATGATTCAGCAATTCCACTTTTAGATATATACTCAAAGGAAGTAGGATTTTGAAGAGGTATATACACTCCTATGTTTACCACAGCATTAGTCACAAGACCCAAAATATGACAATAGCATAAATATCCATCAATGGATAAAAACTTATCTATACATACATACACATACATCATAATATATATACACACCATAATATATATATGCTACATATAAACACATATACACTAGTAAATAAGACATATGGATCTAATACACAGTATACTAAATATAAACAATATTGTGTTATACTCAAACTTGCTAAGAGACTAAAACTTATTTATCCCAACCCCTAAAAAGAAATTATAATTATGTAATATTACAGAGGTGCTAAATATTACTAGAACAGTAATATTACCGTAAATAAACATATCAAATATCAAATTGTCACCTTGAACATCTTTAACTTATAAAATGTTAAATGTCATTTATATCCAATTGAAAAAAAAACACAAAAAACTTCCAACAAAAAAATTCCAGGATCAGATTATTTCACTACTAAATTCTACCAAATATTTAAGGAGAAGATAAAAATACTAATCCTTTTCTAACCCTTCCAAACAAAAAAAAAAAAAGAAGAAGAAGGAATACTTATAATTGATTTTACGAGGAAAACATTACACTGACACCAAAACCAGATAAGGACACAAAAAGAACATTACAGGCCAATCTCACTGATGAGCACAGAAGCAAAAATCCTCAATAAAATATTAGCAAACTGAATTGAACAATACATTAAAAGATTCATAGACTATAATCAAATGGGATTTGTTCTGGGTATGGAAGGATAGTTCAACATCCATTAAGTCAATGTGATATACCTTATTTACAAAATAAATTTTAAAATTAGTATAATCATTTCAGTAGATGCAATAAAACCATCTGACAAAATTAAACACATTTTTATTATAAAAACTCTCAACCAAGTGGGTATAGAGGGACTATACCTCAACATAATAAAGGCCATGTATGACAAGTCAGCAATTAACATCATAATGGTAAAAGCTGAAATTTTTTCTACTAAGATCAGGAAAAAGACAAGGATGTCCACTCTCACCATTTTTATTCAAAATAGTATGGGAAGTTCAAGCCTGAGCAATTAAGCCAGAAAAGGGAAACAAAGGAAACAGTAAAACTGTCTCTATTTGAAATGACATTATTTTCTATACAAAAAACCCTAAAGACTCCACTAAAAACCTGTTAGAATAAATTAATGCAGTAAAGTTGCAGAAAGCAAAAATCTATAAAACTCTGTTGCTTTCTATACACTAATAATGAGCTGTCAGAAAAAGAAATTAAGAAAAAATTTCATTTGCAACTGCATCAAAAAGTATAAACTGTCTAAGAATAAATTTAGCCAAAAAGATAAAAAGATCTGTACTTGAAAATATATTGGTGAAAGAAATAAAGATACAAATAAATGGAAGGATATTCCATGCTCATGAACTGGAAGAATTAATATTATTAAAATGCTCATGCTACTGTAAACAAACTAGAGATTTAATGCAATCCCTCTCAAAATTCCAAAGGCATTTTTCACAAAAATAGATTAATCCAAAATTTATACAGAATCATAAAAGACATGAGTAGCTAAAGCAATCTTGAAAAAGAACAAATCTGGAGGCATCACATTCCCTGATTTCAAACTATACTATAAAGCGATAATAATCCAAACAGTATGGTATTAGCATAAAAACAGACATGTAGATGAATGAAACAGAATAGAGAGCCCAGAAATAAACTCACACATATATGGCCAATTAGTTTACAATGAAGAAGACAAAATATACAAGGGGGAAAGGACAGTCTCTTTAACAAGTGGTGTTGGGAAAACTGAAAAGTCACATGCAAAAGAATAAAACTGAACGAATTTCTTACACCAAAGTAAACTCAAAATAGACCAAAGACATACATGTAAAACCTGGAAGACATACTTTTAAAACCTGAAACCATAAAACTTCTGGAAAAACAAAACAATACAAAACAAAACAATATAGGCTGTAAGCACCTTGACATTTGTCTTAGAAATCATTTTTTGGATTTGATACCAAAATCAAAGGCAACAAAAGCAGAAAAAGTGTCTGCACAGCAAAAGAAACCATGAACAAAATGAAAAGGCAATATACCCAGAAAAGAAAACAATTACAAATCATATATCAGATACATGAAGAACTTACACTACTCAGTAGCAATAAAACAATCAAATTTTAAAAATGGGCAGAGGATCTGAATAGACATTTTTCCAGAGACATACAGATTGCCAACAGGTACATGAAAAGTTACTCATTATCACCAGTCATCAGTGAATTTCAAATCAAAACCATAATGAAGTACCATCTCAAACCTGTTAGAATTGTTCTTATCAAAAAGACAATAATTAACAAGTATTGTAAGGATGTAGAGAAAAGGAAATCTGTGTACTGCTTGTGGGAATGTAAATTGTTGCAGCCACCATGGAACAAGGTATGGAATTTCTGAAAAAAAAAAAATTAAAAATAGAACTACCATATGATCCAGCAATTGCACTCTGTTTATCCAGAACTAACTCAAAAAGATATATGCAGCCCTATGTTTAAAAAAAATTTTTATGTTTTATTTTTGAGTGAGAGAGAGAGAGAGAGAGAGTGGGGGAAGGGCAGAGAGAGAGGGAGACACAGAATCTGAGGCAGGCTCCAGGCTCTGAGCTGATGGCACAGAGCCCAATGTGGGGCTCGAACTCATGAAACGTGAGATCATGACCTGAGCTGAAGTCAATGCTTAACCAACTGAACTACCCAGGTGCCCCTGCAGCCCCATGTTAATTACAATATTTTTAATAGCCTAAAGCAATCTAAATGTCTATCAATGAAGGAATGAATAAAGAATATGGAGTACACACATACCAGGAATACCATTCAGCCATAACCAACATGGATGGACCTTGAGGGCATTATGTTTACTGAAGGAAGAGAATGGCAAATACCATATGTTTTCATTTAATTATGGAATAAAAACAAATGAACTGATAGATACAAAGACTAGATTGATGATTGCCAGAGGCAGAGAATTGGGGGTGGAGGATGAGTAAGGGGATTAAAGAGTACAAACTTCAAGCTATAAGATAAATAATTCATGGGGATGCAAAGCACAATATGGTGACTATAGTTACTATTACTGTATTGTGTATTTAAAAGTTCCTAAGAGTACATTTTAAAGCTTTTGTCACAAGAAAAAGAGTTTGTAATCATGTATGGTGATGGGTGTTAACTAGTTATTTCACAATATACACAAATACTGAACCATTACCATATATACCTGAAATTAATATTGTATGTCAATTATATCTAAATAAAAAGTACCACAAATATATAAAATAAATATAAATAAAAATATCCTTATGTGTATTAGTAAAATAGGATAGGGGCACCTGGGTGGCTCAGTTGGTTAAGCATCTGACTTTGGCTCAGGTCTGATCTCACCGTTCGTGAGTTCAAGCCCTGCATCAGGCTCTGTGCTGATAGCTTGAAGCCTGGAGCCCGCTTCAGATTCTGTGTCTCCCTCTCTCTCTCTGTGACACTCTCCTGCTCACTCTCTGTCTCTCTCTGTCTCTCTCTTCAAAAATAAACAAACATTTAAATTAATTAATTAATAAAAAAAAATAGAAAATAGTGTCTGCTCTTATATTTTTTCCTGGGGTTTGTTTGTTTGAGTAGTCTTAGTCTTATAAGACTCCTGTTGTATATAACCAAATTGAAATGGAATGCCATTCATAAGGCCAACAGAGGTGAAATATGATAGTTTTTACTGTTTTGCAAGGAAGGACCCTTTATAAATAAATCTGTGAAGTTGCCCTTAATTGGCATGAAGATTAGATAAATAAATGTAGATATAAATACATATAAATAGACATAACTCTAAGCTTTAACCATTAAGTTTAAAGCATTGTATCTTAATTACTTTCAAATCCTTCATCATTTATCTGGTGATTTTGAAAATTATGGATTGCCACAAATTAAATAGATATGAACCATCTCCCATGCATGAAAACCACAAACTATATATCATACATTATCCCATTAACGGTTTTCAAAATCCTCTAATAAAGTCACTGTACCCCTTTTTGTTAAAATACAAACATACACTCATGTGAACCCATAGCATCTTGATATATGTGGTCATACAGCTAATGTGACTTTGCTACAGCTAATCAAAAAATAATATGCTGAAAATTTGTATACTCTAGGAATTGTGTTAAGCTTTTCTACTTGTATGTTCTCCACTAATGTTAATAAAAACCCAAAATAACAAAACAGCACTATAAGCCTATGTGTTTCTGATTCCACATTTCATGGCCTCAGCCACAAAATTGCTATATACTAGAAATGGAATCAGAGTTACACCCCTCTCAGTGTAGAGCCCATATTTTTTTCAGGATATGCAATGTTAATGAACATCCTCTCCGTGATCTCAGGCTTAGATAGCATACATTAAATCTAGAAGTGTAGCTGGGTGAGATACTATGGAAATTTTGTGTTCTATATTCATTTATATATAATAACTATTTCAAAATACCTATATCAAGAAGGTACTCATTAATAATGACTGAGAAGTAGATGTCAGTTCTGGTCCAAATAAATTTGTTAGATGGGGCACCTGGGTGACTCAGGCAGTTAAGCATTCCACTTCAGCTTAGGGCATGATCTCAAGGTTTTTGAGTTCTAGCCCCATATTGGGCTTTCTGATGTCAGCACAAGAGCTCAGTTCAGATCCTCTGTCTCCCTCTCTCTCTGTTTCTCACCTGATCTCTCTCTCTCTCTCTCTTTCCTAAACATAAACATTACAATTGTATTTTTTTAAAAATTGTAAATAAATTCATTAGATTATGAGTGTATGTTTCTCTTATTTAAATTTTATTTTGGGGGGCGCCTGGATGGTTCAGTCGGTTAAGCATCCGACTTCGGCCCAGGTCATGATCTCACGTCTGTGAGTTCGAGCCCCGCGTCGGGCTCTGTGCTGGCAGTGCAGAGCCTGGAGCCTGTTTCAGATTCTGTGTCTCCCTCAGTCTCTCTGACCCTCCCGCATCCATGCTCTGTCTCTGTCTCAAAAATAAATAAACGTTAAAAAAAAAATTTAAAAAAATAAATTTTATTTTGGCAGAGATCATCATACTTTCCTCCCATTTTTTTTTATTGCTTTTTCAGGCTGGTTAACATTAAAGAAATCAAAGTGAACTTTTGACTAATGAAAGATTATATTTTTTTGTTTTACTTTAAATGCAATTTTCACAATAATTTCTGCTTAGGATAATAAAATTAGTCACTCCTACAATTCTCTGGAAATTTAAGATCCTCACAGGAGAATAAAAGGTTTAGAGCTCCTGAAAAAGCCTGAAACTTGCTTTAAATTTACTTGTTTCTTTTAAAAAAAATCAATGTATTTTAATTGCTATTTAAATTAACATTATGGTAGGTTTCCTTGACTCACAATGAGATATTAACTTTTGTTCGCATTTCCCTGCCTCTTCATTTAACAAAACTTGGATTATAATACAGACTATTTTTAGACGCTTTTACAAAAAAAGCTGACAATGTTACTCAGGTAGACTTCTTTGAATGTTTCTTGTGAATGCAATTCTTTGTGTATGAGGATGTGCTCTTTGTTAGCAACACTCTTATCTGTGCCAATTGGTTTTCAGTTTAGAATTAAGACAGCTTTTTATTGTGAAAGAAATCACTTCGGAAAATGCAGAGTCACCATTTAAATACACAAAAGAACAAAATCGTAGGTTTCCTTTGGAAAATGGAAACAATTTTCACAACTGAAATCATAATTCAACTCATGCTGCTGATTTGTCCAATGGTAAGAAATCAAAGATGTGGGGAAGAAGAGAGAACTCTCAAAGTACTACTTGAACACTGTATATAAACTTGAGAGAAAGGCACTAGAAATAGCCATTATAACACTGTGAGTTTAGTATCTCATGGGGAGAAATGGCCAACAAAAAGCAGATGGAAATATGGAGAAAAAAGTACAAGAAAAAAGGAAGCATGTTTTTCAATTAGGAAATTAATTAGTCTCTCTACAAATATCCATTGAAATCCTTATAAAGTGAAAGGAACTGAACTAGGCATAATGGCACCTCTGAGCATGACATAAAATTCAGCTCCCGTACCTTCTCATAGTCAAGAATTATGGAGAAAATGTTTAGCTTCATTGCTGATCTTTATTTTTTTCCTCCATAAATTGTCTTCATGTGTAATGAAAAATTCTAGAGGAAAGGGCACTGAAATTGGAATGTGTGTGCTTGGATTATATCCCTAGAAATGTGGGATAAATAGTAACTTCTTTGATTATATTTTCCCATTTCTCCTAAACCACTGTAGTTTCAGACTTTAGTAGGGCTAAACAACAATAACAAAAAGTATTTGGATATTCTATAAAACAATATTGGCATATACAAAAATCTCATTTTAATAAAACAACTTTAGTTCCTATTCTCTACTTGGTCACTAACTAATGTATTGGGTTTTAGACTTGAAGTGTAATTTTATCATTAGGCAGGCATCTCAAATTTTCTCTTTCTGAAATTAAGGCTTAGGAATAAATTTTGATGTTTAACCAGGAATGAGAAAAAAAAATCACTAATAAAGCTTTTCAAAATGTTTTCTCCTTCCTCCCACCACATATTCACAGAGGTTGTTTTAATTAATTTAGACTGGGTAGGTGTCAAACACATCAGCTTTGAAAATTTTCCATTGGTATTTAAAATAGAGCCACTATAATATAGACCAAATTCTGGAAGGTCCCTTCCAGCTCCCAACTGCCTATGATGCTTTGTCATTTAAAGAAATTCTAAGAAACTCTACTTCTCATCAAGATGGGATAATGGTGGCAGATTTACCCTTATATTTGAAAAAAAAGACAAAAACTAAAAAAAAAAAATTAAATAGGCACTTTGAACATATCTAAAAAGTTTATAAATCATATTATTAGCCAACAAAAGACAGTAATCCCTGAGAAACAACAACAAATGAGATGAGACCTACAATGCCAGAAATGACTGCCTGGAATGAGTTTCTTTCTTGACTATAACCTGATGACAGGGATGACCAAATAAGAGTTGGCAATCTTCCTGATTTGAAGTTGGAACTGGGAGTCTATGAGGGCTAAAGTAGCTAGAGTTTCAAAGCAGATGAAATAGAAAAGAGAAAGTTAATAAGGGAGAACTCTGGAGACCTGAAGATAGTTCTCCCAATCAACTGAAGCCCAACCAACTTGGTTATGTGAAGAAACTACCTAAAGCCAGGAAAAAGATCATCAGAAAGATTTGGAGAATAAATACCCAAACTCAAAGAGGGAATAAAATTGTTCCTATTTCCATTAGCCAGACTGAAAACCTCATAATTCACAGGGAACACTGAAGAGTATTTAAAGAGAATTTGACTCTGTATTGCAGCAAAATTAGCCCTATAGTAAATGCTGCTCTGGTTCTGCATAACCAATGTTAAAAACAAGGCCTGAAAATATCAAGCTGTTTCATGTAAATTAACTACATCCCATAATAAAGCTGAAGAATAGTTATAGGAACACACAAATATATGTCACACAGCAAGGTAAATATATAATGTCTGGCATTCATTCAAAAATCATTAGGCATGTAAAGAAGTTGTAAAACACCAACTTTAATGTTAAAAATATAATTGATACCAACATATAAATAGCATAGATGATAAAATTAGAATTAGTAAACAAGGATATCAAATGACTTATGACTATTTTATATTTAAGAAAGTAGATGTTAAATAGAAACATCAAAGGTATGTAAAGGAACAGAAAATCAATTACTTGAGACATAAACTATAATTTCTACAACTAAGACTATATTGAGGAGGAAAAATAGACCATTAGATATTTTGGATAAACAATAAACTAGAAGACATAGTATGTTGTGTTGAACAACGGCTCCAAATATGACAAGGGTCATCGTAAAAGTGATTCGGTTGAGGGTAATTAGGGAGAGAGATTGTCATGGATTATCCTGGTGCACTCAATGTAATAACAAGGGTGGGGGAGTATGTAAGGAAGATGGGAGGGTAAGAATCAAGAGTGAACAAGAAAGAGAGCAAGACAGAGAAAGAGAAATGGTAATTGGTATATGATATAATACTGGATTTGAAGATAATGGATGAGGTCAAAAAGCCAAGGAATACAGGCAGTCTCTAGAAGCTAAAAAAGGCAAGGACACAAATTTTCCTCATGAGCCCCAAGATTTTACTTTAGGACTTTTAAAACTCAGTGGTTTGAGAATTATTTGACCCCAAATTAAATACTTAAGTATAAATTTAACAAAATATATATAAGATCTATAAGAACACTACAAAACTACGATGAATAAAAGAAGTACTAAATAAATGGAGACTTCATGCTCATTATAATCAAGTCTCAATATTGTCAAGATGTCCATTCTTCCCAACTTGATGTATAGATTCAAAATAATCCCAGTCAAAATATAATCAAGTATTTTCTGTATATCAACAAAATTATTCTAAAGTATACAGAGAGAGACAAAAGACTCAGAATAGCCAACAACACAATGAAGAAAAAAAAAAAAACAAGGTTGGAGAGCTAACGTCAAGACTTACTAAAAAGCTATAGTAATCATGATAGTTTTGGTATTGGCAAAAGAATAGACAAATAGATCATCAGAACAAATGGTTCTGGAACTAGACACTCCCATACAAAAAAATGAATCTAGACGCAGACCTATTGCCCTTCACAAAAATTAGCTTAAAATGGATCACAGATCTAAATGTAAAATGCAACACTATAAACTTCCTGGGAGGTAATGTAGGAGAAAACCTAGATGACCTTGGGTATGGTGATGATAATTCTAGATAGAACATCAAGGGCATAATCCATTAAAAAAAAAACATTATAAACTGGACTTAATTAAAGTTAAAACTTCTGTTCTGCAAAAGACAATGTCAAGAGAACTAGAAGCAAGCCAGAAACTGTAGAAATTACTTTCATAAGATACATAAATGACTGCTATCCAAAATGTACAAAGAACTCTCAAAATTCAACTATATATATATATATATATATATATATATATATATACATAATTTACAGTGTACAACTAATACTATACAATGTATAATATTCTGAGATATATTCAGAGATATATAAATAACCTGAGAAATTATATATTTTATTATATATATTATAAATTATGTATATAATCATCTATCCACATATTTAAATATCAGGGGTGAAAATTGAGATCATCTGTGTCAACATAACAATTCTTAATTCCAGAAAATTCTTGACCAAGTATATAAATCATTTTTTGCTTTAGGAAACTCCTGCAAATGAATTTATCTAAACCATTCATTCATCTAAATAAATAGTTAATAATAATAATACCTTAATGATGCCAAAGAATTTAGTTATCAAAATTCACTTCAAGACCTTCTCTTTGATGAGTACACCAAAGCTAAATTATTTTTTCATAAAAATTGACTGAATCAATTATTTTAACAACTTCAACAACTCACCCTAGCTTACAGGAGCCCAGATCAAAACTTTTGTCTTTTAAAAAGACAAAAAGTGGGGCGCCTGGGTGGCTTGGTCGGTTAAGCGTCGGACTTCGCTCAGGTCATGATCTCATGGTCCGTGAGTTCGAGCCCCGCGTCAGGCTCTGTGCTGACCGCTCAGAGCCTGGAGCCTGTTTCAGATTCTGTGTCTCCCTCTCTCTCTGCCCCTCCCCTGTTCATGCACTGTCTCTCTGTCTCAAAAATAAATAAACTTAAAAAAAATATTTAGAAAGACAAAAAGTGACTTTCTCCCACTGAGATTTGGATTGTTTTCTTCTCTATTACACTAGATTCCATAAACATGACTCTACTTGATCATCAGGTTATTCTGGTGATCTTTTTGGGGAGATGGCTCAAGGAGATATATTTACATAGACATTACAATGTTTGTTTTTCTTGCAATATCTTTTAATTTAGTACCTAATTTTCTATATAGATGTTGGCTCACATTTTTATTCTTTATACTGACTGACTTGAAAGTCATACTTATTAACTTTCTAATATTTGTATTGCATTTTGTCAAAAGTAAGTAGGATTTTGTTTTTGTTTTACTAATTTGCAAATTTACTTATTTACTAATTGCTATTTTTTTACTAATTTTTTTTTACTAATTTACTAATTTTTTACTAATTTACTAATTTACTAGATTGCAGCATTATTAAAAAGTATGCTTGGCCAAATATACAAGAAGTAGTCACTGAGACAACTATTAAATATAATAAAATTTCAAAGTAATAAGTACACTTATGAACTTAGCTTCTGAGTATATCAATCACCTTAATAAATTGTTGGGAGGTTTTCTTTCATATAAATCAGAGGTTGGAAGTATTGAAGATCAGTTTGCAATCCATCTTCTTGAATTCAGAATCAGCTTTGCAGTGTCTAGAGTATCCTAGCTTTCCCTGGTTCCTTTGTATCTTACTTTCTCAAATGCCTGCCCTAAGGACAGTGAGTTCTAGCACCAGATAGAAACAATAGCCTCATAGAGACTATTTAACCAGCATCCAAATTAGGGTCAAACCCTAGTGGTTTGGTTTCTCTGACTGAATGTTAAAAGGTACACTGAGATACTGCACATTACCCCTTTAAATACAAGATCTGCTCCAGTGTTATCGGGCTATAAAGGATACTCCAAATTCATCATATTTAAATTTATTTTTATAGCCTGCTGCTTACAGAGAAATCTGTTTACAAGGAATCAATTCATTCCCCTTCAAGTGAATGAATCCACTTTTTCTTTAAAAGAACAATTAAGGGGGGGGGGTAGACAAACCATAAGAGACTCTCAATGATAGAGAACAACTGAGGGTTGCTGGAGGGAGGTGAGTGGGGGAAGGGCTAAATGGATGATGGGTATTAAGAAGGGCATTTGTGATGAGCACTGGGTGTTGTATGGAAGTGATGAATCACTAAATTGTACTCCTGAAACCAATATTACACCATATGTTAACTAATTATAATTTACATAAAAACTTGAAATAAAACAAAATAACAATTAAAACCTTCTCTTTGAAACTGTTGTAACTGCAGTGGTTTTATTTTTCGATATAATAAACCTGATATTCCATTAAGCTATTTGGGATTTGATTATACACTATTATATATAGTTCCTCTATCTTCCAAATGTGGTTCAAAGATTGGAAAAAAAAAACTTCAATATTTCTGTAACACTATTAGATACATAGTATGAAGTCAACTCAACTCTTTTGAGTACTAATCTCTACTCCAGACAAAAATTCCATTTTCTATTCCAAACTTCTATAAAAATGTGAAAATACTCATAGGAAATGTCACACATCAGAATCCAGGATGGGGAACAGTGAAGGTTAGTCTTGCAATTATGGGTCAAAAATTAACACGAAGAAAAACACACTACATTTCCCCTAATTCTTTTGAAAGAATCTCACATGAAATTTTATGGTAATAAACATGTAGGGCTGATAGTATTACTTAAAAATTAATTTAAAACTTAATTTGAGTTTTGCTATTTTATTTGCCACTGGATATATCTCGTTCTATAAGCCAAGAACTGTAAAAAAGTAGACATTGAAGTCTAAAGTAAAATGGAAATCAATTTTACATTGTCTTTAAAAAAACGACATATTAATCAACTTAAATTCTAAAGGTTAATGAAAAAGAATTCAGTACTCTGTAATAGATTTCATGTTAATCCAACCAGGTCTTCTTTCTTTACAAAAAGATTTAAACACATTTCTACATTCTGGTAGAATCATATTCAGAGACTGAGAATAAGAAACACATGGTCTCAGACAGCCTTATGTATATAATCAATTACAGTCCTGTGATAATATCTGACACATTTATTCATTTGTCATTAATTTATAAAAGGTAACAATATCTACGCCTTCGGAGTTAAAAAAAAAAGGGGAAGATATAGTCAGAATTCAGCAGGGAAAATAGATTTTTAAATAGAAATTTAGACTTTGTACATGAGCTGGAACATAAAAATAAATGTGATGTCCCTGACACTTATCTATTTTACGCCTAAAATATCTTAACTACTTATTTTCCATTTTAGGTGCTGAATTCAGATTTATGTTACTGGATTGATTGTTAAATGGAGCCATCATTCTCTTTCAAATCATACTGCTGGCAAAAGTTCACCAGTAGCTTATACATTAATTAATGCCTTCATTTATTTTAATGTATCCTTCAAAGTCACTCACTTCCCTAGACCAGAGTTGAAATTAAATAATTTTCTCCATAAATTCAAATTGGTGGAAACATGAGGCTTCAACACAGATTATTAAATGATTGACATGTTATTTTTGTATTTTAAGTCTACTTAAGATAAATATATAAAAGGTTAAATTCCTGAAAGGAAACAAATTAGAAAAATGAAAGAAGAATAAAAAGAGCTTTTTAGAATATGATGTTAGGCAACAAAAATAAAGTGATCATGAGAGATCACTTTATCTTCCCTAAACCATAGCAACCCCTTCCCAACTAATCCTCTAAAATCTACTCTTGCCCATTAAATTTGTGCACTAATTTTTAATGCAAATTTAATGATGCCACTCATCTGCTCAAATCATTCAATGACTTTCTTTGCTCTTGAGATAACTTACAAAATCTTTAACGTGGCTGGTAAGTCCCTGATGATCTAAGCCCTGTCTTATTCCTCACCACTTTTCCTTCAGTAACTATCTGTCCTTAGGGTTATTAAGTTTCTTCCCGTCTTAAGGTTCACAAGTATTTCTTCCTGCAGTAGAACTTTCCCATCATCGTTTCACTTGGCTATGCAGAAAATTCATTTCTTAGCTCCAACTTAAACCTCACCAGAGAGGAAGACTCCTTTACTTCTCAGATTTCATTTGAACCCTGGTTATATGCCTTCAACTCATGCTGTATTTTTCCCTCTAAAATTTATGTTCTCCTTTAAGCTTAAAGTTAGGATAAATTTTAATTATAAACTGCTTGTGAAATATTATTTATTTATAGCTATGACTAATCAGTGGAAGATGACTTTGTAAAGTTGTTATTTTATTTAAATTTTTTTAACGTTTACTTATTTTTGAGACAGAGAGAGATAGAGCATGAATGGGGGAGGGTCAGAGAGAGGGAGACACAGAATCTGAAACAGGCTCCAGGCTCTGAGCTGTCAGCACAGAGCCCGATGTGGGGCTCGAACTCACGGACCATGAGATCATGACCGGAGCCGAAGTCAGATGCTTAACCGACTGAGCCACCCAGCCACCCCTAAAGTTGTTATTTTGGAGGGAAAAATATTTTAGTTATGGTCCTTGGTGGGAAACATACTATAAAGATTACCAGCAAATTTATAACTTGAATCAGAGTATCCATTTCCTCTGTGGCTGACTTGTATTTTGTATTAATTAGGTGGCAGAATTCTGAACCAGCTCACTCTCTACAAATTTTCACTAGCCATTGACAGCTGATTGAATGTTTTCTCAAATTTCCAGGTTTTTCCCCTGATAGTATCTGTGTCCTAGCTCATGTGATGATCTCTCTCCCTGCTTCTCTCTCACCTGCCCCCACCTCATCCATAATCAATTTGAACCAACCAGCCAGCAACCAGTAGCTAGTAACCTTCATCAACTAAGCTTTTACTTATTTATCCTGTCTCTGGTATTAGCCTCTGCTGTATTCTATGACAGCCAACTTATAAGATCTAGGTCCTTTGATCTAGTATCTGCTCTGACTGTTGTCACATTTCCAGTCCAAAACAATATTCACTTGGACACAGTCTAGCAAAGAGTGGAGTTCAGAAAATTCCCAGGTGGTCAAGCAAAGAGATGGCATTCTCAAAAAGGACAGATTGGGTTATAAATAAGACATAGGGAAAAAATTGCCCATGAAATGTGAGAGTCCACATCTAAATATTTACATTGGACTGGAGATGAAAGAATTACATAAAGACAGATGAAAGTAGGCTATACATGTGCATTGACAGAGTAAAGATGTGCAAAGGTCTAATAATCTGCAGTTTATTCACAGGGCAACTTTATTATCAAAAGACCATAAAGAATACAAGGAGGAAGATTTGAGAAGAGTAAAATGGTCACTGCATAGACAATGCAAAAATTATAAACATAGAAAGTTTATTCAAGCTCACTAATAAGAAATGGGAAATTCACATTAAAACAAAAATGAGAGGTTCCAATTCAAGATGTCAATACAAGAGGATCTTGGTTTCCATTACTTTATTTTTTTATTTTATTATTTTTTATGGATTTTTAAAATATTTATTTATTTTGAAAGAGACAGAGCATGAGCAGAGAGAGAGGGAGACTGAGAATCCAAATCAGGCTCTAGGCTCTGAGCCCAGCTGTCAGCACAGAGCCCAACACTCCAGGCTCCGAGCTGTCAGCACAGAGCCCGATGCGGGGCTCGAACTCATGAAGCCGTGAGATCATGACCTGAGCCAAAGTCGGACGCTTAACCGACTACACCACCCAGCCACCCCATCAATTACTTTAAAGTAAATGGACTAAATTCTCCAATCAAAAGACACTGAGTGATTCAATGAGATCAATCCAAAATGAGGATGTCACATTTGTGAATATTTATGGTCCCACATAGAAGCACCAAACTATACAAATATTAAAAGGCCTAAAGAGAGAGATAGAAAGCAATGCAATTATAGTAGGATATTTTAATACCCCACACACATTGATTAATAGATCAAACAGAAAATCAATAAGAAAATATAGGTTCTATATAAATTTGACTAAATGACTAGATGAAATATACAGAATATTCCATCCCAAAACTACAGAATATATTTTCATCTCAAGTGCACACAGAATATTCAGCCAGATAAATCCTATGTTAGTCCACAAAACAAATCTTAATAGATTTAAAAAGACAGAAATTGTATCAAGCATCTTTTCTCACCCCTATGGTAGGAAACCAGAAATCAATCACAAGAAACAAACTGGAAAATTCACAAATATGTAAAGATTAAACAACATGATCCTGAATAATCAATGAGTCAATGAGGAAACCAAAAGACAAATAAAAAAGAGATTGAGGCAAGTGAAAATAGAAATAAACATACTAAAACGTATGGCATGTAGCAAAAGCAGTTCTAAGAGGGAAGTTCACAGTGAGAAAAGCCTACCTCAAGAAACAAGAAATATCTCAAATAAATAACCTGACTTTACACCTTAAACTAGAAAAAAAAAGAATGAACAAAGCCCAAAGTTAGTAGAAGGGAAGAAATACAAAACTCAGGGTAGAAATAAATAAAATAGAGACTGGAAAGATCAAAATTAAGAACCATTTATTTGAAAAGATCAATAAAATTGATAAACCTTTACCTAGACTCATGAAGAAAAAAAGAGAGAACTCAAAATTGGAAACAAAAGAGATGTTTCAACTGATGCCACAGGAATGCAAAGGATCATAAGACACTGCTATGCACAAATATACATCAGCAAATTTCAAGCCTAAAAAATGCATAAATTCCTAAAAATATGCAACCTACCAAGACTGAATCATGAAGAAATAGAAAAATCTGAACAGACTGATAACTAGTAAGAGTATTGATCAGTTATAAAAAATATTCCTCAACAAAAGAAGCCCAAAATAAGATGGTTCCAGTGGTAAATTCTATGAAACATTCAAAGTAATTAATACCAATCCTTCTCAAACTGTTAAAAAAAAAAAAAAAGAAAGAAAGAAAAAAGACAAGAAGGGAAATACTTATAAACATATTTTAAGATGCCAGCATTACCCTGTTACCAAAACAGACAACGACACCACAAGAAAATTACAGACCAATCTCCCTGATGAAGATAGATGCAAAAATTGTTTTTTAATGTTTGAGAGAGGGAGGGAGGGAGGGAGAGAGGGAGAGGGAGAGGGAGAGGGAGAGGGAGAGGGAGAGGGAGAGGGAGAGGGAGAGGGAGAGGGAGAGGGAGAGGGAGAGGGAGAGGGAGAGAGAAGGCACAAGTGGGGGAGGGGAAGAGAGAGATGGAGAGAAAGGATCCCAAGCAGGCTCCTCACTCTGTCAGTGTGGAGCCTGATGCGGGTCATGATACCACAAACAATGAAATAATGACCTGAGTCAAAAATCAAGAGATGGAAGTTTAGCCTACTGAGACACCCAGGCAACCCAAGCTGCACAAATTTGTTACAAAATAGTAGCAAACAGAATTCAACAACACTTTAAAAGGATCATACACCACAATCAGTGCAATTTAATCCAGAGATGAAAGGATGGATCAACATCCACAAATTAATCAATATGATACACCACATTAACAAAATAAAGAATAAAAGTCATATAATCAACTAAATAAATGCAAAACAAAGCATTTTACAGAGCTCAGCATCCATTTATGATTAAAAGTACTCTCAACCAAGTGCTTATTAAGGGAACATGTCTCAACCTAACAAAGGCCATATTTGATAAGCCAATAGTAAAATCTTACTCTTTAGTGAAAGAAAGCTAAAACCTTTTCACTAAATTCAGGAACAAGACAAGGATGTCCACTCTCACCACTTTTATTCAACATAGTAATAGAATTCCTAGCCAGAGAAATTAGGCAAGAAAATAAAAGGCATCCACATTGGCAAGGAAAAAGTAAAACTGTCACTATTTGCAGAGGACATTAGATATAGGGAACCCTAACAACTCCACCAAAACAAAACAAAACAAAACTATTAGAACTAACCAAAGATTTGAGTAAAGTTGCAGGATACAAAACTCAATACTCAAAAATCTGTTTAATTTCTTTTCACTAATAATGGACTATCAGAAATAGAAATAAATAAAAACAATTATATTTATAATTATATCAAAAATACCTAGGAATAAGTTTAGAGATAAAAGACTTCTACAGTGAAACTCTAAGATATTTATGAAAGAAATTAAAGACACAAATGATGGAAGGATGTTTCGTGTTCACCAATTGTAAGAGTTAATACTGTCAAAATGTTCATACCATCCAAAGCAATCTACAGATTTTTGCAATTCCTATCAAAATACCAACAATATTTTTCACAGAAATAGCAAAACACTTTTAAAATTTATTTAGTATCATAAAAGACCCAGGATAGCCAATGAAATCTTGAGAAAAAGTAAATCTGGAGGCATCACAACCCCAGACTTCAAATTATATTACGTAGCTATAGTAATCAAAACACTATGGTAGTTGGGGCACCTGGGTCGCTCAGTTGGTTGAGCATTTACTCTTGATTTTGGCTTGGGTCATGAACCCGAACCCAGGGCCAGAAAATTGAGCCCCATGTTGAGCTTCATGCTGAGCATGGAGCCATCTTGAGATTCATTCTCTCTCTCTTTCTCTCTCTCTCTCTCCCTCCCTCCCTCTTTCTGCACCTCTCCCCTGCTCACTCTCTAAAATAAATAAATAAAATTAAAAACAAAAACAAAAATAGCATGGTACTGGTATACAAACAGACACAGATTTATTAAACAGAATAGAGAGCCCAGAAAGAAACCCACACATATATGGTCAATTAACTTACAACAAAAGAACCAAGGGAAAAAACAGTCTCTTCAACAAACAGTGTTGAGAAAACTGGACAGACACATACAATAGAATGAGACTGGACTCCTTTATTATACCATACAAAAAAAATTAACTCAAAATAAAGACTTGAATGTAAGACCTGAAACCATAAATCTCCTAGTAGAAAATAGCTAATAACTTCCTTAAGGTCAGTCTTGGCAGAGACCTTTTGGATCTGACACAAAAGGCAACAAAAGAAAAAATAAACAAGTGAGACTGCGTCAAATTACAAAGACAAAGGAAATCATCAACAAAATGAAAAGGCAACTTAATGAATGGAAGAAAATATTTGTAAATCGTATCAGATATAAGGGTTAATATCCAAAATATATAAAGAACTCATACAGCTCAATAACAACAACAAAAGCCAAAAAACACAATCTGATTAAAAAATGAGCAGAGGATTAAATACATATATTTTCACAGAATATATACAGATGGCCAACAGGTACATGAAAAGATGTCAACATCATTAATCATCAAGGAAATTCAAATCAAAGCCACGGTAAGATATTGTCCCATACCTCTTAGAATTCCTATGTTCAAAAAGACAAGAAATGACAAGTGTTGACATGTATTTGTAGAAAAGAGGACCATTGTGCACTACTGGTGGAAATGTGAATTGGTACAGTCACTATGGAAAACAGTAAGAAAGTTCATGAAAAAATTAATAGAAGTACCATATGATCAAAATTCCACTTCTAGGTGTTTATTCAAAGAAAACAAAAACAAAAGATATGTTCATTAAATTACTGTTACCATAGCGTGTGTCACCACAAATGGGAATAACCTTTGTACAACAACAGATGAATGTATAAAAGAAAATGTGGCATATAGGTACAATGGAATATCATTCCACCAAAAACAATGAAATCTTTCCCAACAAAGGGTGGATCCTTATGACATGCTAAGTAAAAAAACAAACAACAACGAAGCTCATAGATATAAAGTACAAACTGATGGTCACCCCAGGTGGGGGTCAAAATGTACAAATTTCCAGTTATAACATTAGTCATGGGGATGTGATGTACAGCATTGTGGCTACAGTTAATACTGTATTGTATATCTGAAAGTTAAGAGAATAAATGTTAAAAGTTCTCATCACAAGAAACAATATTTATTAACTATGTATGGTGATCAATGTTAACTAGAGTTACTGTGGTAATAATTTCAGAATATATACAAATATGAAATAATTATATTGACACCTGAAGCTAATGTTGGATCTTAATTATACCTTAAAAATGAGTTTCCTTAATTATTGCATTGGAAATGTTAACTCCGGTATTATCAATGGCTGAAGCGAGGATTCTCACACTCTGCTGATGCTACTGTAAACTGGCCCATGGCCACTTTTGAGGGCCATTTACTGTTTCTATATCAATTAAAATTCACAATACACAGCCAGTTTGGACTGTAGCCATTTCAGTTCTCAAAATCAGTCTAGGTAAAATACATATTTCCAATGAGACATGTAAAATCAGTGCTTTTAGTTGCTTAAATTTGGATTCTAATTGCCAGTCAATGGTAAAATAGTTTTTAAAAATTTGATATATCTCTTCAATAAAATATTCAGACATATTTTAAAAGGAAGATATAGATCTTGATATGAACTGTGAGGAAAAGATATCCAAGTAAGATATTCGATCATTCAATTTGACTTGCCTGAGACATTCTTGCCTTATACCTGTTGTCTTGGTAGCCTATGCAGTATAGAATCTTTTCTAAATATTTCATTGTTAACATACTATTAACAGCTGTGTGAAAATAAGCTGACATGGGTTTGGTAGATCTCTACCCCGTGCTTCCTACTTACACTATGGTCTCATCTAGTAATGTGCAAAAAAATGTGTTAGGTAAATAGTGTTTTGACTTTAACATGAGATAAAATTTAAATTGAGAGAAATATTCCAGAATAGTATGTAGAGCTGAAAAACAGATTGTTGCCAAAGAGGAGATAGTGACACTTTCATGTGCATCTCAGATGGTGGTGGAAGAAACATTTGATGCTACTGCATTTGCCAGATATAGAGTGCATCAGCTGATTTTTTTTGTTGTTGTTGAAGGTCAAAGTCAGCAAGTGGCATAAAGCCACTGGATCACAATCTGCCAGAATCAGTGGATAGGAGATAACAAAATATAATCCAAGTGTAAGAGAAAGTATAAGAACCTAAAGCTGAACAGTCCTCCCATAGAGTTTATGAAGACTAGTTTGAACACTTAAGTGTTTTCATCATTTATTGTCCAATGGTAATCTACAAATATATAGTATAGTGTTTTGTCTTTTTATTTTGCAATGAACCTTTTCATCAGCAACGAGTTAAAAATTAATGTTCATGTTAAATGAAATAGGCACTCAATTATGTTTTTTAAATTTCAAGAAAGTTGATGATGAACCTGTAGCTTGCTGAAAAACATGTAACTTAATATTTTTTAAAGTTTATTTATTTGAGAGAGAGAGAGAGAGAGAGAGAGGCAGAAAGAGACAGAGAGAGAAGGAGAGAGACAGGATCCTAAGCAGGTTCCACACTGTCAGCACAGAGCCCAATGTGGGGCTTGAACCCATGAACCATGAGATCATGACCTGAGCCAAAACTGGATGCTTAGTCTACTGAGCTATCCAGGTGCCCACCTTTTTTAGAAAAAGTTTATTTACTTATTTTTTAAGCACGGGGTGGTGGGGGGCAGTGCAGAGAAAAAGTGAGAGAGAGAGAGAGAGAGAGAGAGAGAGAGAAGAAAGTTGACTAATATGTAGCTTGCTCAAAAACATGTAACTTAATATTTTCTTTTATTTGTCATGGAATGATTTGAGAAGACCTAAGTTTTACAGAATCAAAATTTGGTGAAACATTAAAAAGAATCAAAGCTGGGGGCACCTGGGTGGCTCAGTCAGTTAAACATCTGACTCTTGATTTCAGGTCAGGTCATGATCTCAGGGTTCATGATCCCTGTGTCAGCCTCTGCTCTGATAACAGGGAGATTGCTTGGGATTCTAGGTCTCCCATTCGCTCTCTCTCTGCCCCTGCCCTGCACTCACTTGTAAGCGTGTGTGCCCTGTATATGTGTGTGCACTCTCTCAAAAAATCAATAAACTTTAAAAAAAAAGAATAAAAGCTGATAGGACTTACTTGGTTAGGTTTTTTTCTAAAAAAAACAAATGCTAAAGAGAGTTGGAAAGGTGGCAAAAGACAAAATCCAAGAAAACGTCTGGACTGATGTATTTATACATTTCTGTCTTTAACAGAAATGTGAAAACTTTTTACTCAACTAATTTTACTCTGAATATATGAAGTACATCAGCAACTATACAAAAATTTCTCAGGAAAAATATAATATATTCTGCAAACATGGGCTAATAAAGATGTTGGCAATTTCAAAGCTAACCATAAAATAGAAATTTAAAGATTGTAGGCAACTCAAATAATAAAATAATCAAACCATAGGTACTAACTCCTCACTAAATGTTTGGTAGAATTCACCTGTGAAGCCATCCGGTACTGAACTTTTGTTCTCCTCAAACCAATCCCCAAAATATAAGATGTTTAAAAGCCTCTATTTATTCTATGAGGTCAGCAGTATCCTGATACCAAAACCAGCGAGACACTACTAAAAAAGACAAGTACAGACCAATATCTCTGATAAACATGAAAGCAAAAATCCTCTATAAAATATTAACAAACCAAACACAATGATACATTAAAAAAATATTTTACCATGATCATTTGGGATTTATTCCAGGGATGCAAGTTTCAATATTCTGAAGTTAATCAATGTGATACATTACATCAATAAAAAAAATTTAAAAATATGTGATCATCTCAAAAGATGCAAAAAAAAAAAAAACACTTGACAAAGTACAATATTCATTCATCATAAAAACTCAACAAAATAGCTTTAGAGGGAACATACATCAACTTAATGAAGGCCATATAAAAAAATCCACAGTGGTGGCACTTGGGTGGCTCAGTTGGTTAAGCGTCCAACTTTGGCTCAGGTCATGATCTCACAGCTCGTGAGGTCAAACCCTGCATTGGGCTCTGTGCTGACAGCTCAGAGCCTGGAGCCTGCTTCAGATTCTGTGTCTCCCTCTCTCTGGCCCTCCCCTACTCATACTCTGTCTTGCTCTCTCAAAATAAATAAAACATTAAAAAAAATCCACAGCTAACATCACACTCAACAGTAAAAAACTGAGAGCATTTTCTCTAAGATCAGGAACAAGACAAGGATGTCCACCATCACCACTTGTATTCAACATAGTACTGGAAATCTTAGACACAACAACGAGAGAATGCAATCTCTATTGCATTCTCTATCAAAATACCAACATGCTTCACTGAACTAGAAAAAATACTAAATTTGTATGGAAATCCATATAGCCAAAGCAACCTAGAGAAAGCAGAACAAAGTTGGGGTTACTACAATTCAGATTTCAAGATATACTACAAATTTGTATTAATCAAAACAATGTGGTACTGGCACAAAAATACACACATAGATCAGTAGAACAGAGAGCCCAGAAATAAACCTACACTTATATAGTCAATCTACAACAAAGGAGGCAAGAATATACAATGAGGAAAAGATAGTCTCTTCAATAAATGGTGCTAGGAAAATTGTTCAGTGACAAGCAAAAGAATGAAACTGGACCACTTTATTACATTATCTCCAAAAATAAACTCAAAATGGATGAAAGACTTGAATGTAAGACCTAAAACCATAAAATTCCTAGAAGAGAACATAAGCAATAATTTATTTGACAGAGCCTGTAGAAACATTTTTCCAGATATGTCTCCTCAAGCAAGAAAAACAAAAGCAAAAATAAACTGGGATTACATCGTAATAAAAAAAATTTCCACAGTAAAGGAAATTATCAACAAAATAAAAAGACAACCTACTAAATGGGAGAAGATATTTACAAATGATATATTCAATAAGGGGTTAATATCCAAAATCTATAAAGAATTTCTACAAGTCAACACCAAAAGAATAAATGATCCATTTAAAAAATAGGCAAGGGATCTGAGTAGAAATTTTCCAAGATATACATATAGCCAACAGACACATGAAAAGATGCTCAACATTATTGGTCATCAAGGAAATGCAAATCAAAATCACAATGCGATATTACCTCACACCTGTCAGAATGGCTGAATTCAAAAAGAAAATAAGAAGTGATAGTAAGGATGTGAAGAAAAAGAAACTCTTGTGCACTATTGGTAGAAATGCAAATTGGTACAGTTATTGTGGAAAACAATATGGAGGTTCCTCAAAAAGTTAAAATTATAGCTAACATATGATCCAGTAATTCCACTACTGGGTATTTACCCAAAGGAAACAAAACCACAAATTCAAAATGTTATATGCACCCCTATGTTTGTTGCAGCATTATTTACAATAGCCAAGACAGGGAAGCAACACGTGTCCATCCATAAATGAATGGATAAAGAAGATGTCGTGTATATACACACACACACACACACACACACATATATATATAAGTATATATGTGTGTGTGTATATATATATATACACACACACACACACATACACATCCATACACAATGGAATGTTAGGTATAAAAAAAGAATGAAATCTACCCATTTACAATGACATGGATGGAGCTAAAGAGTGTAATGCTAAGCGAAAACCTTAAAAGATTTCACCAAAAAAACTACTAGAACTTACAAATGAATTCAGTAAAGCGAATTCAGAGGAAGAAATATACCACATGATTTCACTCATATGTGGAATTTAAGAAACAAAACAAGACAAAAAAGATACACTCTTAAATACAGAGAAAAAACTGGAGTTGCCAAAGGGAAGGGTGGTGGAAGGATGGGTGAAATAGACAAAAAGGATTAAGAATACACTTATCTTGATAAGCACTGAGAAAGTATAGAAAAGTTGAATCATTATACTGTAAACCTGAAACTAATATAACACTGTGTGTTAGTTATATTTTAACAAAAATGGTAATTAATATACCGTATTTTTAAAAAAATATATTTTCATATAAATAATATTCTAATAGAAAAATAATTTTTCATAGAATTATCAGTGAGAGGATATTCAAAATATATATGGAAAGAAATGGTTAAATTGCACAAATATGCATCAATAATACTCTGGTTGGGGACTTTTTTGCTTGTTCAGAAAATTAATGTACATATTCATTTTACTATTACCTCAGAATTATTCTACTTTTAAAGAAACACTTATGTTTTTAAAAATGTATTTTGAATTTTTTTTAACATTTTATTTATTTTTGAGACAGAGAGAGACAGAGCATGAACGGGGGAGGGGCAGAGACAGAGGGAGGCACAGAATCGGAAGCAGGCTCCAGGTTCTGAGCCATCAGCCCAGAGCCTGACGCGGGGCTCGAACTCACGGACTGCGAGATCATGACCTGAGCTGAAGTCGGATGCTTAACCAACTGAGCCACCCAGGCACCCCTAAAAATGTATTTTGAATAAAGCTAGTTTACAGGCTCATGGATAAAATAATTTTTTGATCAATAAATACTTTAATTATAAAACATTAAATACTTTAATATTTTCGTATTTCTCAAAAGTCTTCTGGTTTGATTGTCATCTTATGTATAACATAACATTAAATGAAATAAGCTTGTTGTATAAGTGGCATGACACATAAAAACAAAAAAAAAACTTACTAAAATATAATTCATTTTTGTAATATATTTTCTATTTCTCTATGTAAACATGTACTACACAGACAATATATAGGAAAATACATATCAAAATATTAAAGGTAGTTATGGGACTGGAGACGGTTGTTTTATTTAAGGTTTGATTGGATAAGTCACTCTGGAATTCAGAAATTATATCTAGCCTAGAATGAAATATTTTAGACACATCAACCCACATTATAAATTATGATTAAATTCAGGTATATGAGTGAAAATGAGCAGATAATATTTATACAAAGAAAATTTTACTATAGAAAAAGAAGGCAAATATTGGGCAAATATTCAAGTGTTTAGTAGAGCAAGAATTGTTTAGAGGATTCAGGAGAAAGACACTGAGGCATTAAATGTTAAAGTGAAAAACAATAGTAATATTGTTAGAAAATAGTCATCACAGCTTGTCTATGCATCTAGTCTCAGTGTCAAGTGTACTAGGTAGGTGAAAAGTATTTATTGAAAGAGTAAGTGGATTTTAAGAAGGACCAGAGGAAATTTAAGGGAGGAGAAAGTTTAGAGGGGATAATAATCAAGAAATGTATGCATTAAGTTGTAAACACTTTGGACAGCTCTGATGCTTTATAAAATACTAGAAATTCCTGAATCTTTGAATAGAATCAAATGCATGACATGCAATAAAAATGTTATACTTAATTTTTAATCTGGCTACATCACTGTCCTCCTATAGGGTCTTTCCTCATATGTATTTACATGTATATTTTTGTCTCTTGACTGGACCAATGGGCATGATCCTGTGAATTACAAAAGTGTGAATTACAAGAATGAGTCCTTGTTTTGTCTTCATATGCATATCTATACACATACAAAGAGGGATAGACAGAGAGACTGACAGGGAAAAACCTTGGTTGCACAATAAAAATTAACCAGTTTTTACCTGATTACTTTCAACATTCATCAGCCAGATTGGAATTTAATCATCTGTGGAAAGACAAACCACAGGTAACAAAAACCATGATTCTTTCTACAGAATTTACCAGTTGGTGAAGAAAAAGAGAAGTTTAATTAATAGAAACTCCTTTAGTTGTACTCCTGTCACTATCGGGTTCACATCTGAAAATTTTCTTATTCAGCTTGAGTGGTGAATACCCCCTAACCAAAATATTTAAAGGTATCTAGATGTCAGTGGTGATAGGCAGTTTTCTTTGCTTGTAACCAAGAGAAAGTTAGCCTTGAGTTAAAAACAACAACAACAACAACTTGTGACACCTGGGTAGTTGAGTGTCAGTCGGTTGAGTGTCAGACTTTGGCTCAGGTCATGATGTTTGAGCAGTTCATGGGTTTGAGCCGGAGTTGGGCTCTGTGCTGACAGCTCAGAGCCTAAAGACTGCTTTGGATTCTGTGTCTTCCTCTCTCTCTCTGCCCCTCCCCGCTCACCCTCGAACGCGTGCTCTCTCACTCTCTCAAAAATAAATGAACATTAAAAAAAAAAAAAAGTAAAAATAAACTTATCTACCACATAATAGATTTATAATAAACTTTTTAATACACAATGGGTTTTTAAAGAAAACATGAGTTAAAGGCAAAAAATAAATAACTGTAGCTTTCCTTAAAATATATTTCTTTACCCACTTATTGACTTAGCATAAACATCTGGACAAGTCCTACCTTTCCCATTATTTAAATTAATACAATAAATGTAGAGTGGCTCATGTTGTCTAAGTTTTCATTTCTAATAAGCAGTGGTTCCACCATACCATGTGAACTTATGACTCTATTCATTTAACACAAATTAAATTTGGTTTCTGTCCATGACATTTAATATAAATCTTTGCTTACAGACCTTGATGAATTTTTGTCCCCAAAATACAAATCACTGCCAAATGCTATCACCACATCTGCCACAACAGCATAAAAACTTTCTCTTCCACCTTCAACTAAGCAATAATTCTCAGAGACTCTAGGACACTACTTTTCTTCTGCCTTTTTCTTATTTCCTCTGCATTTGATCCAAAACATTACTCTTGATACTATTATTTCCTTTTCCTAAAATTATGTTACTTAATTCATTAAATTCTAAAAATGAATATTACAGTGTGTAAGATTCAAATTTTAGTGTTACTTTAAGAGCATGGAGAAGGTATTTATGAAACTATGGAAGGAAGGAATGGTTATTTATCTTTTGTGTCGAACTGGGTTCATTTAACTTTTATTCTCAGAAATTTTAAATAAGTTTTTTTCTGTCAAATAGTTGAGTTTTGAGTCTTTTTTTCTGAGGATGATATAGTCCATTATACATATTTTGGAGTATTTTCTGATCAGATCTTCTGCTCAATGGCTTTAAGCTTAAGCTATGCACTAAGGCATATGTGTTCCAGGGCTTTTTTTCTGGCCTCTGATAAATATATGATGGCTTAGTTATAGCGGAGAAATCCACAAAAAGTTGCAAAGAAAGGATTCTCTCTCTTATGTATTAGGGGATAAATTATATACATAAATCTATATACACTATATTTTTTCCCCATGTGCTTTCTCTCTTATCTATTTTTGAAGATTTCTAGGAATACAGGTATAAAATAGGCAGTTGTGACTTGTTGTGTTTTGTTGAAAGCTTGTCATAGTATTTTCAATCCTATAGACATTCCTACAACTTCTACATACTCAGAAAATAAATTCATCTTACTGTCACAGTCTCCATGAAAACTACTCCAACAGTTTTTTTTTTACCAGTTTTTCATTTTATTGTAAAAAAAACAGTAATTTTTTTTACCAGTTTTTCATTTTATTGTAGACTCTTTCATTGTAAGAATGTCTTTTCAAAAACAGTAATATTTGCTCATTATTTGACCTTTCAATTGAATATGCCAGTATCTCACCAAAATCATTCAATACTCTTGTGAAATAGGTAAAAACAATTGTAATTACTCTTATTTTTCAAATGGAAAAACTGGTTGAGGAGTTCGGCTCCTGGTTAAAAAACCTGCACGTTATTTTCAGACCTGCTATAATAGGCAATTATAAAGGCTTTATCTGACAGGCCTGTGGAGGAAAGCTGCTCTCTCTACACTAAACTCCACCATAGCCCGCACATTGCAGTCTGGGAAAGCAGTGGCAACCAGGGTCTCAGGCCCCTCTGGCTGGTCATGATGCTTCCATGTTTACATCCTTAGCACAGGTCCTTTCATTCCAAAGTCTCTTTAGCTGAGGCATTTGGCCAAGCGCCCCTTCTGCTGCCTCTGCTGAGATGGACTATTTTGGGGGTGAGGAGGATAACTTTGAGGACACTTCCCCTTGCTCTGACTCAGTCCCAGCACTTTCCTCTCCTGGCCTTACTCTTTCATCCTCCCCTTACCCCAAGTTTAGTACTTCAGAGTCCATAAACCTTCCAGAGCCTTTTATCCTGGGCATCCTCCACAGTGAAGCCATCCCACCTTGGTGGTGATCCACCCAAGCCTCTACTGATACATCTTTTCTTGGAGGAAAATGAAATGGGGAAGTTGGCCATTCCTCATTCCTCCGGGTTTAGACTCTTGCTTGTGTCATTTCAGTAAGTAATTAGAGGCCTGTTTCATTTTTGGTTTGTTGCTTTAATTGCCTACTCCCACACTTGGCCGTTCAGCTCTCTCTCCCAACTCAGCTGAGCTCCTGGCACTGATATATACCAATACTACCTCCAAATTCCTGGAATAAGCCTAAATCAAGAGCGTCTGATATTCATAAGAGGAAATGAGTTAATGTTTCTCAGCCTTTTTAATTTAGCATTGCTAAGGTAGACTCTCTATAAAGCTTCCGCTAAAACACGGGGAAATACAATTTTCACCACTAGTTCTCAATAGCATAACAGAGCCTTTGTCCCTTCAGGCTTCTATAATAAAAATACTGTAGACGGAGTGCTTTAAAAACAATAGAAACTTATTCCTTACAGTTTTGGAGAATGGGAAGTCCCGATTTCGAGTGCCAACACCATAGAATGGTGGTGAGAGCCGTCTTCTGTATTTCAGAGCTTCAGACAACCTACTTCTGGTATCCTCACCAAGTGAGACAGGAAGTGAAATCTCAGGTGCCTCTTTTAAAGGCATCAATGCCATTCATTAGGCCTCCACCCTCATGATGTAATCTAATTCTAATTACTTGCCAAAGACAACACCTTCTAGGTAGAGGGGTAGGGCTTTAACTTCTACATTTTAGGGAGAAACAGACATTCTGTTCATAACAATGCCTAACATAATGCTTCTTCTCCAACCTAATCCCCTCCCTGCTACACACTTATCTTAGGTTCCCTACTTTTTATGGAAAAAAAAAAAAAAAAAAAAAAAGGTAACTTAATGACCAATACCTTGTCTCCATTTTGTCTTAGTCCTGCACTTCAAAAATACGTACTTCAGCTACACGTGCATTTTATTTCCTTTTTCTTAATGTCTAAATAATTCTCCTTTCCCCTTGTGCAATTTGCCAACGAGGACTATTCAAGTGAGAAACTACAACTGCCATATGGATTAGTCATCTACTGTCGGTATGTTCCGCTGACTCCAGGACAGATTTTATTATTTTAAAATTAAACATTTTTATTCATCTTTGACTCTCCTCAGAGCCTTAAACACAGTTGCGACCAAGCCAAAGATTTTTGTTTGTTTGTTTGTTTGTTTTAGTGGAAATGGAAAGATAATAGAGTTGTAAAGGCTCAAGTTGGGGCTCAAAGAATTGCTCACCTAAAGTAGGAAATTTTTCCACAGTCACTCAGGTGTTCATGCTTTGCATGTATCACAGAGTTAAAAGTCTTACCTAATGCAGATTGCAGCTGGGGCTTTCTTGCTTTGGGACACTCCAGTCCTTAGTTCAGATATAGTATCTCTATAAACATTTTGTAAACTTAAACTTTCCTGAAGATTTGGGGTTGGGGGTTGTATCATACCTCATGAACTGAACTATCTATTCTCCCATTTTAGTTTTTTCTTTGTCACTGTTTTAATCGACTGTATTACGAATTAAAAATATTCAGCTTTGGGGCTGTTAAAAACGAACCCATTAAGTCCATCCCCAAACACTCCACACACACATGGGATACAGGAACAAGACCACTAGAATGGTACTGTAAAACCTTCCTTTCTTTGGATTATTAGATATTTCTAATGTTATAAAGTTCATCTCTCAGTGCAGCAAGAAATTTGACTGCAAAAGAAATCATCTCATGTGTGGCTACTTAAATTTGGTTATTGCCAAGTGATACAAATGAGAGAGAAATGCGAAGAATGTGCCTGATTCCTGATTCCGAACATAATGAGATCTTGAGAAACCAAATATTTCAACTCTTTAAATGGGAGTGGGGGGCAGGAGAGGAGGTTAGAGATCTCATCAGTTTTAGGTATCCAGATTATAGTTAAATAATTATTTTCATTTTATAATCCAGTTTATGCTCTGCTCAAGAAATTTTTATTTACTTTAAGGGACTGATCAAAAAAATTAGTTTTTCCCTTGTGTAGAAACTTTGAGTACAGCTCAATGTGACTTTCAACTTTAGGAAAAATATTGTTCTGACTCTATGGAAAGAAAAACCCCTATGCTAAAACCCCTGTGGTACCTTTGTTTAATCCAGCATTTTCCACCTGGTTTGGTAAAATAATTACTTACCTTAAGATATGGTTCATCAGCTTCCATAAGTCTCCAAGTACTTTTTTAAATGTTGTTTTGGAAATTATTGTATTACACAGCACATCCTGTGGTTGCTTAGGTTGGAAAATCCAGAGGCTGGTGTTTTACTGGATCCATCTTTCAACATGTATAATACAGGTCAATTTTTTCATGACTTATTTTTGCACTGCTTCAGGACACTGATTTTTCCCTTTTCAACTCAGAGTATGTATTATTTTGTTTACAGTTTTTACTGCTTATTTTACAGCCAGTGCTGTCTTAGGTCATTTCTTGTGGTCATTTGTATTTAAATATGTGCATCTCTTGGGGCGTCAACTCTATTTTTAGCCACTAGAAGAAGAATCAGCTCCTGTCTCTCTTGGTCACTAATAAGAGAAAGCTCACAGTATTCAGAGATTGTGATTGGTACATACTTATAAAATGAAAGAAATAATTTAATCTATTTGGAAATAGTTTTTTTCCAAATAAAGCAATTAATTCATTAATATAATTTTATGATCAACATTTTTTCAGGTATACTAAAAAAGGCATGGGGTATTTTCTCTCTGTCTCTCTACCTATTGAGAGATAGATACCTATGTAAATACATTTGATACATCATAGTTAAATTATAGATAGATAGGAAGTATATATATATATATATATATATATATATATATATATTTCAGTTTTAACACAGCAATACTTACTTATTTGCCAAAGGAAAAAGGAAAATGGTAAGGTATAGAAAAAATAGTATGATTTCCTTTTTGCACTTGTTATAGATTACTGTCTCTACCTGGGATAAGGTAGGTTGAAATTGATATGAGGACCTGCTGTGTATGTGTGTGTGTGTGTGTGTGTGTGTGTGTGTGGAGTGTCTCAGATTAGATTGTGGTGTTTGTCATTCTCTTATCCACTTTATATCACTCATGTAAAATATCTCCAGGTCACATTATGTAAACAAATGTGGCTTGTGTGAACCCTACTATAAAATGATATGCAATTAACACTTACTGGACATGACCATAATCTGAGCATTGTTCGAAGTATCTTATTGCATTAACTCATTTATTTTCATTTTAGTGATGAGAAAACAAAGGCCTAGAAAATAAAACAGGTTTTAAACCAAGTCTGGCTTAAACACTATGAGACATTTAATTGTTTCTGTTTAGATTCTGATTCTCAGGGTGTACAAAAGTGCATATACACATATTATTTTAAACTATCACTTTCTCTGGATTCCTTTATTTTATTAATTTTAATTATTAATTAATCATTAATTAATTTAATCATTAATTTTATTTTAAGTCATTTTTTAAAATTTATTGAGAGAGAGAGAGAGAGAGAGAAAGTAAATGGGAGAGGGGCAGAGACAGAGGGATACAGAATCCCAAGCCAGCTTCACACTGTCAGTGCAGAGCCCAATGCGGGGCTCAAGCTCATGTACTGTGAGATCATGACCTGAGCTGAAGTCAAGAATCAGACACTTAACCACCCAGTGCCCCTTAAATCATTTTGAAATGATGAAATTTAAACTTGCTTCTCTCTCCCTCAAGCCATCAGAGCTGGCGTTCTCTCTCCTAATGCTGGCATTACACTGATCATGTGACCCTATTCTCTTGTCATTCCCCTCTATGCCACACATGGGAAAATTTTGAAACCCCTGTGAATATAAATGTTCAAGTCCAATTGAGTTAAACCAGATATCTGAGTGCTTTTTATCATTATCATTTATCTTTGTCATAAAGGTCACATGGTCCGATTATATTTTTGGATGTCTGTGTGCTGCTCTGGAGACTCAAATGCTGATAGGCTGATGTGATAAAGGCAAAATGCTTCCTGAATTGCATATTAAAAACCTGGCTAAAGCCAGTAGTGTTTTGTCTATCTTTAATTGTTTCTACTCTAATTATTTAACGTTCTCTTTTCATAACTAAAAAATATCAATCTCACTTCATGTCAATTTTCCATTCCAAATTGTCAATAAAATCCTCACTGTCTATAGACTGAAATTCAAATTAATAAACTGGATATTCCAGGCTTCCATGTTCTACCCTAGTCTGTTTTTCTAAGCTTTGGTCTCAGCTTTCACATTCATGAGTCCCATGCTTCATGTAAACTGACCTTCTGGGGAGCCTGGATGGCTCAGTCCGTTAAGCATTGGACTTTGGCTCAGGTCACGATCTCATGGTTTGTTAGTTCAAGCCCCACCTCGGGGCTCTGTGCTGACAGTGTGGAGCCTACTTGGGATTCTCTCTCTTTCTGCCCCTCCCACACCTGCATGCACGCTTGCTCTCTCTCTCAAAATAAATAAATAAACTTAAAAAAAAAAAACCTGAACTGCTTAGTCCCGCTATTTCCCCCACTGTTTCTCATTTTGGCTTTTCACATACCAGCCCCTTCAATTAAAACATTATATTGTCTCCACCACATGATTTCCATGAAGCCTCCTAAAACTTCCACTTGGAAGCCATTTCCTACAAATTTAATTATGTCTTGGCTTGTGTCTGACCTGATTTATGCAAATCTATCCACCTTCTCCCTCCATTCTTCTAATAGGAAGTAAACTCCTTGAGAACAGGAGCCACATGAAACCTCTGTGTTTATCCCCAAAATGCCCAACAGTAAATAATAGTAAATGGGCAGTATTTTTGCCTATATTCGTTACTAAGTGTTCCTTATTTGGAGGTGCATATTAGAATTGCAGTCATAGATTTTCAAAAATATACGTGCAATGTCCTCAGGCTAAAATTATAATTCAGTGTGAGACTGAACCCAAGCCTCTTAATTAAAAACAAAAATTGTGGGTCATTTCGAAAGCCATTCTAATATTATGTGCACTAATATAAGAAATTCAAGGATGTTGTGAGTCAAAAGTTGTATTTTACATTATTTGGAAAGTTTTCTCTTAATTATGTAAGTAAATCTCAGTCATTATTCCATAAATAAAAGGACTGATGAGAAAAAAATGTGGAAAGTAACCTTCTGTACATACACCACAAATGCACATTTTTAACAAAATAAGAGATCTCATTATTCACATCATTTATATTCAAATATATTTATTTTATTAAAGAAAACAATTTTCTGTTCTTTTAAGTACATGCAGATATCATTATTTAGTGGCTGAATAACATTCCTATGTGTATATAATATAATCAGTGTATTTGTATTAATGTTTAGATTGCTTCCATTGTTTCAATATTATAAATAATGTAGCAATAGATCTTATTATACATACATCTTTATCAAGTTCACACCAGCACCAAGAGCACTACCTGGCAGATAGAGTTCCACAAATGAAAGGGAATATAGGCGTTATGATTCATGAATTCATTTTAAAAACGAATCTTTGCACACTTGTCAGATAATTTCCTTAAGATAAACTGCTGGACCAAGGTTTATGTAAATTTTGTAAAGAAATCGTATTCTTTTTCCCATGCCTTGCCTCTTCTTCCTTTGGGAGCATAAATATTGACATGAATTCCCATACTTGCATTCCTAATATTCATATGACAAGTAAGTGTTTGACAGTACTCGATTTCCACTGCCATGGACTGAATGTTTGTGTCCCTCCACCCCCAAATTCATATTCATATCTAATACCCAATGTGGTTGTATTAAGAGCCGGGACCTGCTGGAGGTGTTAGCTCATGAGGGGGGATCTCTCATGAATGAGATTGGTGCTGTAATAAAAGAGGTCCACAGAGTTCTCTTTCTGCTATGGGAGGTTACAATGAGATTGTGGCCATCAATGAGGGAGCAGGATGTCACCAGACACCTACTCTGCTATAGCCAAGGTCTTGAACTTCTCAGATGCCTGAACGGTGAGAAATAAATGTTTGTTGTTTATAAGCCACTCATTTTAGGTGTTTTTGTTATAGTAACCTCAACAGAATGACATCCACATCTTCAACAGAATGTACATTGTTATTCATTTTAATTTTGTCAATCCGAAAAATCAAAAGTCCTTATTGCTACTTAAATTTGCACTGGTTTGATTCCATAGATATTGAGGAGTTTTTCATATTTTTACATCTATCTCCTTTTCTGTCTTTACGCTGCTTTTTACTCAGTTTTCTGTCGGGGAACTAATCTTACTGACTTACAGTAAGTTTTATTTAAGAAAATATTGACATTTACCTTGCAAGCGAACATTTTTCAAATTGTCCGTTACCTTCTATTTTATTTATGCTTTACTTTGATGAGCTATTTATTATTTAAAGTTATACTTTAAGGCTTATATCTTTGGGGTCACATTTGAAATTTCAGGCCTCTGTTATCATCTTATTCTACTCTTAAGTTTATATAAACTTCACTTAACATTGCATAAGTACATTAACCATCCATTTCTTTTCAATTCTTAAATCTCTCTCTAGTTCTTTAGATTTATAATTGTGTCCCCTCCCTGAACCACATTCCACCTCTTTCAAATTTATATTTTTCATAAATCTCAACTTATTTATATTCTATATGAATCATTATTTTTCATATTAGAGAAAGGCAACCTATCTTTTTTACTCCTTCTTTCCTTAGTTTATTAACTACTATTCTTTAAGGAACAATTGTGCTAATTTCTAATCATTGAAACATTTTATAGAAAAGTAAAATACTGGGGCACCTCGGTGGCTCAGTTGGTTAAGCCTCTGACTCAGGTCATGAACTCTCACAGTTTGTGAGCTTGAGCCCCACATCTGACTCTGTGCAGACAGTGCAGAGTCTGCATGGGATTCTCTCTGTCCCACTCTCTGCCCCTCCCCTGCTCTCTCTCTTTCTCTCTCTCTCTCTCTCTCTCTCAAAACCAATACATAAACTTAAAGAAAAGTAAAATACTTGTTTAGATCAGGTACTGTACTAGGCACTAAACACTAAGTGGTGAGCCTAGCAGACACATCTGGGATATGGAGCCTAGAACCCTGTGTAATATATTGTTTTTCAGTGTATCAATTTCACAAAAATTATTTATTTCGCGTGTCTTCCTCAGAGGCTTTTCATATGTTCCACATTGAATTTAATAACTTTTATAATAGGGATAACTTAAAAATACTTCAGATTGTTTTTTTAAATGTAATATAAAAATGCAATTCCTAAGAGTGTTTCTTAATATATTTTTAAATCATTAAGGGCATACAAAGACTGGGCATATTGTTAAGTATGGTAAAATAAAATGTGTTACATATATTACTGATTTACATATGGTAAAAATGTAACTCATCCTTTTTATTGGGAAGTATTGCCTTCTTTTATATTTTAGGAATTAGGGTAGAAATAATAGGTTCAGATATTTTTATCCTCACTAAATGTTTTCTCCACTTATTTTTCTTTCAATTATTGAAAGAAGAATCTTGAAATCTCTGCCTATAATTGTGGATTAACTATTTCCCCCTATAATTCATGATGTTATTTTGCTTCTTGTATTTTGATTTTCTATTAATAAGCACATATACATTCAACAATTGTATATCTTCTTAATGAATGTTAACCTTCATCATCATAAAATTATCTATCTCTGTTCATATTCTTTTCTGTCAGGTCAACTTTGCCTAACATAATTTATCCATTCTTGCCTTCTCATGATTAGGGTTTACATAGTATAACTTTCTCAGGTGTTTTTTTTTTTTCTTGTTTAAGTCTGCAACTCTATATTTTATGTGCATTTATTGTAAATATCATGTAGCTGGGTCTTGCTTTTTAATCTAGTATAATAATTACTACTTTTAAAAAGGGTATTTATTCCATTTTACATAGTTATTACTTACATGGATATAGTTCAATTTACCATTATGATATTTGTTTTATTATTTATCTACTCTGTTCTTTCCCCCTCCTATTTTTATTTAAATCAATTGATTATGTTTTAATATTCCACTGTAACTCTTCCATTGACTTAGTAACTATTGTTAATAAATATTTATGGTTACTCTAGAGTTCATAGTATCTTTAATTTATAATTTACCTTCAGATAATATTATTACATTTCACATATAACACAAGAAGGTGACAATAGAGAGTTTAAATGAGTTGCTGAAGGTCTCTCAATCTTGTGGAGTGGTGACGAATAAAAATCAAAATCATAATTTTTATCTTTAAGTTATCTTTTAACAGATTGCCATTACTTGGGCCACATATAGTCAAATGAAATAGAGCACTCACTGATAACCAGGTCTCCATCATATAGAGGATCAATCTATCCAGGTTGTGAATCATACAAAACATTTGAAGAACGTTCTTTGTTTTAAGAGAGGCTTGGTTTCAAAACTTGAGTAGCTACCTGTTAACTACTAAGTTAACTACTTGTTAAACTACTAACTTACAAAGTTTATCTCTAAATTTTATTTTTTCCATCAAGAATCAGAGACAAGCAAGCCTATTTCATGTTAAAATTAAATGATAAATATTACAAATAATATGTAGATGCATAATACATATTCATTCCCTTTGTAGATTTATAATACTTTCTTTTCTGCCAGAAGACTTAAAATATAAGAGAAATGAAGGAAATGCAATTGTGGGCTTTTGTTTTTTTACATGTTTATTTATATAAACAGGGAAGATTTATAGAAAAAAAGCTTTAAACCTCCTTCCTGAATGATGGTATTTAACTTGCACATGCATTATAGTTAACTTTATAAATAATAATTAAAAATTTACTATTGTTAGAAGTAGGTATCTAATCTGGGTTGATTTATATTCAGCATGATAGTATTAATACAAACAGGTTTTGAATTAGACTGCCTGTATTCCATTGAGATAATTTTTATTATTTTAACATAGAGAAGCTAATAACAAATGTTATTGTTTTTAGTCAGAACAAATAACTAATACCAGCTATGTGTTGCTTGATTTTGTGTGTGGGGGTAATTTTATATTTTCTGTTTAAATGTCATTAGACCAAAGTGCTCTAAAAATAGTTAAGCTCTAGCCAGTCACTTAACTAATTCTTTATCAGACCCATCAATCTTTTGAATGTCCTTATTTTGTGCCTGAATTAAACATAGAGATTCTTTGAATCATTTTATGGCTTTTCTGGAAATGAGCTAACAGAAGATATCCTAACTAGTTAACTCTGCTCAGTATGCTTTGTCCAGACTATTGTCTGTTTTCATTTCAAATGGTTAATTTTCTCATCAGACGAGGCTCAATCCATGGAAATGACCAAATGTAGTACTAAATCTTACTTACGTGCATCTATGAGCATCTTATATGAAAAACAAAAGTTGGGGTGCCTGGGTGGCTTAGTCAGTTCATCATCGGACTTTTGATTTTGGCTCAGGTCATGATCTCACACGTGGTGAGTTTGAGCCCCACATCAGGTTCTGTGCGGATGGTGAGCAGTTTGCTTGGGATTTTCTGTCTCCTTCTCTCTTTGCTCCTCCCCTCCCCCTCTTTCTCCAAGAATAAAAAAGAAAAGAAAAGTTACTGTAAGATTCTCTGTTCTTCATTTACCTTACCCCATGAAGGCAACCAGGTCAGCAGTGAAGTTCTCTGTATACCACTCTAGACACTTAAGACATTTTCCAATGCTTAAATTGGTGACTAAAAAAAATTATCTTTTGTCTTTTTTAAATCCACAGAACATCACACCATCACAACTCCAAATATGTTTGGCACAAACTATTGGAAATGTATTTGGTACAAAGAGCTGGAAAAATATTTTTCTGAAGGAATGACTATGGCATCCTAAATTTACTTTTATATTTATTTGATATTTAAAACCTCTTCCCATTACCTCAATGACCCACATGTTGTTTGTATTTTTTCTTTCATTAAAAAAAAAAGTTTCTTCTGAAAGTATGGAGTACTTCAGAAGTCTACACAAAAAAGATCTTTACTAGAATCTTTTCCTATTTCCACACATAGAGATGTGAGTCACAAAGGAGGTATTCTCCTATTAACATAGCCACTGTTTGGCAAAAATGCCAACATTTTTTAACTGAAGTTCTATTCCTTTCCTTAGAAAGCATAGTGCAATACAGATGACTGAAAATATTTGAACATAAATGTCAGACTGTGACAAGAGATACCAAGTCTATAAACATGTTTTTGAGTAAGTTCTAGACACTAGATTCTTTGTCTCGATTAAAAATGCTGTAGAAATGTTTTCTTTTGTATGAAAAATACACATTCAGCAGAGCTTAAAGTACTACTAGAAATAATAATAAATAATTATAGTAACAATAATAAATCAGAACTCATTACATTTTTGTAGAAAATCTTAATAGTTTTTAAAAAGTTTCCTGTTATAGTCTCTAATTGTAAATGTGGGTAGAGTTAGGTTGGGCATGATTTGACATTGTCTTGATAGCTACACTGGTATTACATATTTTCATTTTTTTTTCCCTGACATAATTTTCAAATAAAAAAAAAAGTTTTATAAAATAAACTAATGGCATCAGTGGACTGAAGCTTTACCCTGGTTTAGTCTCTTTTTTTTTAATTTTTAAAATGTTTATTTATTTTTGAGAGAGACAGAGCATGAGCTGGGGAGGGGCAGAGAGAGAGGGAGACACAGAATCCAAAAGAGGCTCCAGGCTCTGAGCTCTCAGCACAGAGCCCGACAGGGGCTCGAACCCTCCAACCGCGAGATCGTGACCTGAGCTGAAGTCGGACTCTTGACTGAGTTACCCAGGTACCCCTACCCTGGTTTATTCTTAACAAGTTTCTACCTGCAATTAGACCAACATGGAAAGAAAAGAGAACGGAGAGCAGTTTTACTACCGTGTACGCTTTGCAGTGACTTGCTGCAGTGATATTTCCACTTTTCATTCATAAAACAAACAAACAAAGCGTTTTGCACTTAACACCCCAGGGAACAGGATAAAACATGTATTCAACCTAGGCAGTCAGTCATTCAACTCCATTGAATCCATGTTTATAAATCCAGTTCACCAGTTAACAGGGAGAGTTAGGTGTAAGTGGGCTGAAGAGAATGATTCTCTATGGAAGAAGGGAGAAGTTAATTTTCCTCAAGTATAAGAGGCAGAGACAAAGAAAATGAGATCATTTGATATGGAAGCAAAAAAATTACTTCCAAAGAAAAACTAAATCTAAAGACTGAGGAAGGAGCCCTTTATGTGAAATATTTATTAAATACAAAGAGTCAGAGATACAATTGTAGAATGGCAGATTTTACTGTCATTTTATAGTAGGTTGATTTTGGGTTATATTTTAAAAGCCATTTTGTTTTATTTCCATATTTTTAATATTTAGGTCCTCACATTGACATAAAAACTACATTATTATGAAATGTAAAAGGATAATGGATTATTGTAAGTTGTACAATGGATAGATAGCAAACAAACTTCTAGGTACATAAACATTTGGTTAAGATGATTTGGCTCGATTCCTCTTTAGTGTTAATTAAAGTTGAATCTTTATCTTAAATACCTATAACTCACATCTGTTTTCTCGGCACATTTTGTTATTTTATGAATGTATGGATGCACTTGTTATTCTCCCTTTCTAGTCACTAGAACTTCAATAATTTTTAATGTCTTGACTCTATATGTTTATGATTTTTAGGTACCTTCAGTCTTAAAATATTTCTCTACAAATATATCCATAAAATGGAAATGAGAGGAGTAAGAAACATAAGCAAACATACCTTTTAAATTTTTATTTCATCACCTGAGAAGTCATAAAGATAATTTTTTTAACATTTCATATATGTGTTCCTTTAATTTTCTTGCCTTCATTGCTGGCTAAAAAAAAACAAAAAAAAGATTAGAATATTACTTGATGGCACATGAAAATCTAGATCAAAAGAATCAAATCAGTGTCATTTTTCACAAGACTGCCATAACTATTGTTAGGGTAGTTGTTGGAAATATTGTGATTTATCTTATATGATAGAAGTCAATTTCTACATCATTATGACATTTTAATTTTGGCAGGTATCAGAAATCTGGAGGAAATGTATATATGTGCTTTTTGTTAGTATACAAATTACATTAACCTGACAAGTTTTAAAAAAGATCTTGACAAAAAACTGACGTTAATATGATTATGGATTTAAAGTACAGAAGATGGACACATTTATATTTCAAAAGTACATTCAAATTTAAGGTTCAAGTTGAAACTTGTAACTTCTGGAACCATTATTTTATTTTATTTTATTTTGTCCCACAAGTAAACACTGAACACTAGGAAATCCTGAAAGCACTAAAACTTCACATAATATACCTGAAAAAAAATAGAATTTACGTTTCTAATACATGAGGATGAATATGTATATGAGTGAATATGAAGCCAATGATGAAAATTTTACTTTTGCATAATGTTTGCCTCTATGGTAGGTGTGGGCACAAGACTTATATGGAGCCAATCAGCCTGTTTTTGTAGATAAAATTTTATTGGAAGACAGTTCATTCCTCTACATACTATCTATGGCTCTTTTCACTATTAGCAGAGTTTAGGAGTTACTCTTTGTTGTTATAGACTATATGAACTTTAACAATGAACATGTTTAGTATTTGTTTCTTCAGAGAAAGTTTGCATACAGAATTATAATAAATTAATCAATATAATAATATAATAAAATGGGAACCAAATGTAGATTTAGAAAAACATGCAGTTATCAGAGATTTTCTGTATGAAGAAAATGTAACTATTTTTAGGAGTTTATGTTTAAATAGCATTGAATTAGAAATCGGTGTTGAATTGAGGGGCACATGGGTGGCTCAGTCAGTTGAGCATCCAACTTGGGCTTAGGTCATGACCTCTGGTTCCTGAATTTGAGCCCCACATTGGGCTCAATGTTGTCAGCATAGAGCCTGCTTGGGATTCTCTGTTCCCCTCTCTCTCTCCCCCTCCCCCCACTTGCACTCTCTCAAAAATTAATAAACATTAAGGGCACCTGGGTGGCTCAGTTGGTTAAGTCTGTGACTTTGACTCAGGTCATGAGCTTGAATTCATGAGTTCAAGATCCATATCAGGCTCTGTGCTGATGGCTCAGAACTTAGAGTCTGCTTCTGATTCTGTGTTTCTTTCTTTGTGTACCCCTACCCCCCCTCAAAAATGAATAAAAATTTTTTTAAAAATTTTAAATGAATAAATAAACATTAAAAAAATGGAATCAGTATTGCATTGATTACATTGGGTTGGGTATTTGAAAAGACTTCCTGGACTCCATAGCGTATATCCACCTAAGTCTATAATAAAGTTAAGAGATGTAGCAAGAGATAGAAAGCACAAGCAGGCATGGGAACTCACTAAGCTTCTAGGTGAGCTCCGTAGATCTTTTCTTGGTTGTCAAGGATGTGCTTTTGGAGAGGAATATGATGATTTAGAAAAGGTACTTAATGCTTCCTCTCAGAGAGACAAGCAGAAATTAATAGTGTCTTGCAAATACCTAAAGAAAATACATCTATCTATATGGGATTTTTGTTGTAAAATTGTTTACAGTTCCAGACATCAGAAGCCAGAGCTGCAAGTTCAGTATGTGCCACAAGAGTCTTTTAATTCTAAAAACAGTAATTCAGAGCAATATAAAACTCTTAGCTTCTTAGATATTGGAGAAAACCCAGTAGTAGTTAAGCAGCAATAGTGATACATAAAGTTGTAACCTAAAGGCATGAATTAATTTAAATCATCTAAGAATTTCATAAACTCTATGAATTGCCTTAAAGGCTCTTCTAGTTTTGGAAATTAGTTTTAACTTCATTTAAAAAAAAGTGTATTCATTTTACTAGTGTGTTTACGTTTTAAAGAAACATTTTTTTAATACCTTTGGTGGTAAGTTCCCATTAGTTGTCCTCTTGTGGGTTAATTGTTGCTAGCCCTTGATTATGATCCAAACTTGATACTCTTAATGGAAACAAACAATATCTACAATGGAGCTCTTGAAAATACATTGCAGAAATAATATAGTTCTTTTTGGTGGCACTATGTGGGTGTAAAAATGGGTGGCTCCCTGCTCTGAACAGTAAGTGTTTCCTCCTGTGAATGTTGTAAAAGGTTAGCATAGGTCAATTCAGCTGTAGCTGGGGAATCAAAAAACAATCCATGAATGATTCATTTTTTTCTTCTTCACTTTACTATTAGCATCAGTTTTGCTGGTGTTGTGTCACCACAACCATTTCCAAATACACTGAATTGCATGTTTGCTTTCCTTAAAACCTGAAGCAGAAATATTTGAGTTCCTCTTTTTTTTTTCTTAATGATTTACCATATCAGTTCTCCAAGTACAAGTGAAATCAAACAAGCACCCATGACAGCTTACAAAAATGAAAGATTTCCACATTTGTGAGAACTCTGTTTATTGAGCACATCCGTATTCCTTGTTTTCCAGTACAAGGGAAAAAAAAATCACTGCATTGCAAGACAATACTTGATTTTTTTTTACGTCTAGATGTTACTGTTACTTTAATGGCTAATTCTCCAGGACAAATCAATTGGTTCATATACCAGATATCTTTCCATTTAGATAATACATTCAAAATAACGATCTTGTTTTTGTAACTTTGATTCAGATAAAGTTTAATATGCATTTCATTATGACAAACCTTTACTAGCCATTCTTTCAGACTCTTTGATGTGAAAAATAAGTATAATTTGCTATATAAATGAAGTGAATATAGTTTTATAAAATCCCTATGCTTTATTTTTAAATGATTGCCAAGCTCTATAAGGAAATTAGTTTCATGTCATTCATAATTTAACATTTGTTTTACTTTATTATTATTATTTTTTATCTTGCCCAAGCAAAAGTTTTGACATAGTAAATAGACACTGTATGTTAAGGTAAGAATACCAGAACAATCATGAATATTTTTACCTTGAGGAATATTTCATATTTTCATGTGGGAGAGATTTTTAAATGATCTTGTGAGCTACTTTGAATATAATACATATAGCTCATAGTTACAGAATCACATTTATTATGTGAAAATATTTATACAAGTGATTGCAACTCAATTTTAAGGCATGTTATTATGTATGAATATTTCTTTTTTCTTTTGTCTAGAATTCTCTATGTAAATTATTTAAACAATTTGTTTCTATATATCAACTCTTTTATTGTTATTTCTATTATTACTTTGTCCTCTGCCAGAATTTTTATTTGAACTGCATTATGAGGTGTGATACTTAAAAAGCAGACTTAAGATGCCATAAAAGCCTGCTCACTTTAAGAATGCTACGAATTTAAGTTATTTTGTTCTTAAGGTTTTGTACAGAGTTTCATTTCATGTTCTTGCATTATCAGTTTGAAAAATTTTACTCTCAGTAATATGTCCCAGCACTTTGGTTGACACTTATGTAATTCTGCCAGTTGAAAGTTTAATGAGTAATCCTTTTCTTATAATAAATAGTTCATAGCTTTATAAAAATAGAATGTGGAGAAACAAATATAAGACCCAATTATTCTTTTGTACCTTTCCACCTTATCCTTCTGGAGAATTCTGAAGAATTTCTATGGAAACATCTCTCAGGAAGAAAGCTACAAAGCTTGATAATACGAGAGAAGATAAGATGATATTAATACAAATAAACAATAAATGGTTACTTTCTCACACACTATACTTTTACTATATCAAGGATTCTAATTGATATAGCTTATTTTGCTAGTAAATTGTGATAATTTCCATTAGTGTTTTCCTAGTATTTCTGGCTTTGTTTAAACTTTGGAATAGGGGCGCCTGGGTGGCTCAGTTGGTTGAGCGACCGACTTGGGCACAGGTCATGATCTCTCAGTCTGTGCGTTCAAGCCCCGTGTTGGACTCTGTGCTGACAGCTGGGAGCCTGGAGCCTGCTTCAGATTCTGTGTCTCCCTCTCTCTCTGCCCCTCCCCCGCTCATGCTCTCTCTCTCTCTCTCTCTCTCTGTCAAAAATGAATAAACATTTAAAAAATTTTTTGAAAGAATTTTAGCAAAATACAATCTAGAAGCAAATTATTTCATATTGTGACTGGCTTGGTAAGTTTGATCTTATGATTTGTAGCAAATTAACATGTGATCGATATGATTATGTATCTGTGACTATGTTACTTGGCAGAATAGGGTTATTTTATTATCACTAAAACTATGCAGTGATTGGATGAATCACATTTAAGGTTGTTGTCATTGTTTTTGTTTTTTTCAAATTAGCACAATTCCAAGTGAAAGTAACAGCAACGACATCAAAAATAAACCTGACTCAAACTGACTAATCATGAAGAAGGGCACACATGATTTCATGTATCTCCCATAACAGGACCTGCAAAGCCAGATCAGATTTGAGGCCTGGTTTATTAAGTGGTTCAATGATGATAACATTAGCCACAAGGTTTCTTGCATCTCTCCTGTCTAGTGTCCTAAGTGAGTCATTTTTGCCCACAGCCTGGATCTTCCTAAGTTTCCCATGATGGCTGAAGCAGAACATGTTCATACACGACTATGTCTAGAGACAGAAAAAAGAGTAAGAAAATCACGAACATGTGTTCCCCCCATCTGCCAACTCTAAGCCAAATACCCACATATTTAAGGAGTCATTACTGAGTCTGATCCTCTCAATTAGTTCTAAGCAAGGGAAATAGAACCAATATAATTGGATTTTACCTCATAAACATGATCCACTAAATTTGGGAGATGGTCTTATGTTTTGGAGGTATACAGGATAGAGGTGGACATCACAGTGAAATAAGCAAATTATGTCTAAACTAAGGAAGTAGGGGAAAATGAATGTTTGGTAGAATAACAATATTTAACAGTTCACAATATTTCAAATTAATAGCATAATTATGCTTAACATTTACCTATATAGGTGATCTGTATATGAGTTGTCTCCCAAATTTAGAGTACTATACATTTACGAAATACTGTTTAAAGAAATCTAAGGTAAAGGATTGGGAAAGAATCCCATTTTATTCCTTCTAACTTGATGTAATACAGACCAACTGTAATCCCTTTTCTATAAATCAGCCCTACACATTTCAAACAGGGCTTATCATACCTGTACCAATTTTGTCTACTGGGGCCAAAGATACCTACTTTGAAAAAAAATACAGATTATATTTATAGACTCCTTACCTTCCTGGTTATTATCTTACTGTTGTATTCAGGAACAGACACAGTGCTCCATTTTCCAGATGAGTATATCCTCCAGCAGAAATCTATTCTCCCTTAACCAAAATGGCAGCAACCAGCTGAAGTTCACATTAGCTTTCTTTATCACACATGTAACATTTATCTTTCCAGCTGAATTGTGGTAAATAAAGTCTAATCATTTTACACACACGAGAAATTAATTAATCTGAGACTATTTTTCGTATAGCCTAGTTTGTTAATCTACTTCATTGCCTTAGATAAAATTTCTTAGTAAACAATAAATTCTAGGAGGAAATGTTACCATTATTAGTACTGCACATGGCGGTACACTTAATCTTAACAATAACTCTCTGAAGATTTATTTTATACCTAATTTACAGAAGAGAAAAATGAGGTTGTGTAATGTTAATTACCTTGCACAAATTTACAAAGCTAACAACTGGTGTATCTAGACACCACAGCTATTTGATGTCAAAGCCCATGCTGTTTCACATTTTTCTCTAATATGAGGGGATATCAGAAAAGTCCAAAAGCTAAATAAATCGTGAAATATCATAAATTAAAGCTTCTCTTGGTGTTTTCTTTGGGACATAAATAACTACTAACATTGTGATAAACTGGTTTAGTGATCAAAATATTTGGGAATGGTGGACTAAAGCATGTTGATTGTTTTATATTAGATTTTTCAGACTTTGATATCTTCATGCGCATTGTAGATTTGGAAACATTAAGGCATCAGTACAGAATTATATCTAGCAAAAATGATTTTATCACAGAATTCTTGGATGTTCATTTCTTTTTGGTTCTTGTATAATTTAATCTATTAAGAAAGAGAATGCATGTAACATAACCTGCAATTTTTAAAAAAAATTACATATTATAGAAAATTTCAAATCTATACAATAGTAGATAACATTGTTTCTTTGTATGTATCGAGCTTTAAATATTATTAATTTGTAATAGACCCCCTAAAACCTACCTCAAGAAATTTTTGTAGAAAATACCAAAATTCTATTATTTTATTCATAAATATTTTAGAATAAATTTTGAAATATAAAATATTTTTATTAAAAAAACTAATCTTTATTTATTTTTGAGAGAGAGCGGAACAGAGAGAGAGGGAGACACAGAATCTGAAGCAGGCTCCAGGCTCTGAGCCGTCAGCACAGAGCCCAACATGGAAGCCCGAACTCACGAAGTGTAAGATCATGACCTAAGCTGAAGTGGGAAGCCCAACCGGCTGAGCCACCCAGCTGCCGTGAAACCATAAAATATTTTAATAAAATAATCATATCATTATCAAATTAAATAATAATCTTGTATACCATAAAATAGCTAGTAAATTTTAAATTTCTAATTTTCTCATAATGTGATGTTTTAGCTGTATCAATCCTAAAATCTCTTCAATAGACATTATATGTAAGAATGTTTCAAAGTCTATTATTTGCTAAGTATTAATGTTAGTAACATAAAAAAAAATAGCAAGTATTTACTAGATATATTACCTATCTGCTAGTTGCAGACAATAAAAGAAACTTGAAACTTGACTTTTCCCTCAGGAAAGAGTGAGTGAGTACCAAATATTGGTGATGCCATGAATATTCAGAAGTTAAAATAATTGCCAAGAGCTAGAGTACCCAGTAACTAGTACTAGCAGGTAAACCTAGTGTCCTTTCTTGGGGAAGATGATTCATTATTAGTATGTAACAAAATTATTCTCACCTATCTCTATGCCCAAAGTACTCTGCTTTTAACACCACAATACACCTGTACAATTTTATCTTGTCCATGATACTAACATTTTTGCCTCAAATATGAAATACTATTGTTTAATTTCTATCTGATAGTGATAACACTGAGGTTAAATAAATATTTTTAAAAGGTGAATTTCCTGGAAAGACCACGAATACATGGAGGTTAAATAACATGCCATTAAACAATGAATGGGTCAACAAGGAAATAAAAGAAAAAAATAAATAAACATGGAAACTATTGACAACAAAAATACACTGGTCCAAAACCTTTGGGATGCAGCAAAAGTGGTTCTAAGAGGGATACAGGCCTACCTCCATACAGGTCCACCTGAAGAAGCAAGGAAAATATCAAATAAAAAACCTAACTTAACACTGAAAGGAGCTATAAAAAGAGCAACAAACAAAGGCTAAAGCCAGCAGTCAGAAGGAATAATAAATATTAGAACAGAAATAAATGATATAGAAACTGAACTAAAAAGAATCAATAGAATAGATTAATGAAACCGGGAGCTGGTTCTTTGAAAAAATTAATAATGTTGATTAAACCTCTAACCATACTTACCAAAAAGAATAGACAAAGGACCCAACTAAATAAAATCACAGATGGTTGGGTGGAAATAACAACTAAAGCCATAGAAATAGAAATATAAGAGAATACTATGAAAAACTATATGCTAAAACCGTAGAAGAAATGGGTAAATTCCTAGAAAAATATAAACTACCCAAACTGAAACAGGAAGAAATAGAAAATTTGAACAGATTGATAACCAGCAAAGAAATTGAACCAGTAATCAAAAATTCCCAACAAACAAAAGTCCAGGACCAGATGGCTTCACAGGTGAACTCTATCAAATATTTAAATAAGAGTTAATATCTATTTTCTTCAAACTTTTCTAAAAATAGAAGATGATAGAAAACTTCCAAATTAAATCTATGAGCCCAGCATTGCTTATTACCCAGATAACAAACCAGATAAAGATAACAACAAAAACAACAAAAAATACAAAATAAAAAGAGAGTAAGTGAGAGTGAGAGAGAGCAAGAGAGAACTACAGACCAATATCTCTGATGCATGTACACGTAAAAATCTTCAACAAAATACTAGCAAATGGAACCCAACAATACATTAAAAAAGTCATTCACCAATATCAAGTGGGATTTATTCCTGGGTTGCTATAGGAACCCATTAATAAAAGAAAGATAAGAACCAAACTATCGTTTCAATAGATGCAAAAAACAAAAAACAAAAAACAAAACATTTGACAAAGCACAATATCCATTCATGATAAAACCCCTCAACAAAGTATGAAAAGAGGAAACATACCTCAACATAATGAAACTGTATATATAAAAAACCCACAGCTAGCATCACCCTAAATGGGGAAAAACTCGGAGATTTTCCCCTATGGTTTGGAGTAAGACAGAGATGTTCACTCTTACCATTTTTATTCCATATAGTACTTGAAGTTCTAGCCACAGCAATCAGACAACAAAAGTAAATTAAAGGCATTCAAATCAGCAAAAAAGAAGTAAAACTTATACTATTTGCAGATGACATAATATTCTATAAAGAAAACACCAAAAAATTGCTAGAGCTGATAAATGAATTAAGTTGCAGGATACAAAAAAATCAATGTACAGAAATCTGTTGCATTTCTATACACCAAATGAGGCAGCAGAAAGAGAAATTAGGGAACAATCCCATTTACAATTTTGTTGAAAATAATTAGATACCAAGGAATAAACCTAACTAAAGACATGAAAGACTTGTGCTCTGCAAACTATAAAACATTGATAAAAGAAATTGAAGACTATCCAAAGAAATGGAAAGACATTCCTTGCCCATGGACTGGAAGAACAAATATTATTAAAATGTCTATATTACCCAAAGTAATCTACATATTTAATGCAATCCCTATTAAAATGCCAACAACATTTTTCTAAGAACTAGAACAAACAATCATATTGTTTGGAACCATAAAAGGCCCAGAGTAGCCAAAGTAACCTTGAAAAAGAGGTGGGTGGGAGGATGGGTTAAATAGGTAATGGAGTTTAAGTAATGCACTTGTAAGAGCACAGGGTTTGGAAATGTTAAATTACTATATTTTACACCTGAAACTAATATAACACTGTATGTTAGCTAACTGGAAATAAAATAAAAACAGCAATCTACACATTTAATTTGATCCCTATCAAAATACCATCAGCATTTTTTACACAGCTAGAAAAAAACTTAAAAAAATAAATGAGAAGTCACAGTATAAAATTTTGTTAAGTGTTTCCGATAAGGAATTATATACTTTCCACCTTCCAAATAAATGTGACACGGGAAAGTTTTTCGTTAAAAAAAAAAAAAGTTTTAACAGCATAGTATTGTCCAAATCATTGTTTTCAACACTTTCTTCATTGTTGCCCTATTAAAGAGAAAAAATAAATTTAATTTGAATTTCACCAAAAAAATCAATATTAAGGAATATAATTTTGTTGGGTAGAGTTCAGCATTATAGGGTCATGAAACATTGCTTTCACTGAGACTTTTTTGGCCTGAAGGGCCAAGTTTCATCCACCTGGAAGAGCTATCACTCACATGAAAAATGCATGGCCTATGGAACAACAACTAAAGTGAAAAATTAACATCACTTATAGGACAAAAAGGTGACCCCTAAATGGACGGTATTTAGAAAAATACAAGCTTTCAAAAATAAGGGATTAAAAGCACCAAACATTATGCCAATGCTTTGGCTCCTATAAAGAAAACTCTTAACTACTATTGGACCTTGATAATTGTTTCATCTCTTAATCTTTTTTTTTTTTCTTTCATCAATTACCTATTTAGTACTTTTTAATGTTGCAAATGGAGTTCTAGACATTGGGGAAACGACTGTTAGTAGAATAGAAGATGACCTCTCCTAGGAAGATGGACTCCAGATAAAAAAGAGGACTAAGTAAGCGATTCATTTAAAGGGTGTTAAGTACTCTGATATAAAGCAAATTGTTGGGTAGAGGAGAAAGAGTCGTTATGAAACAGGAAGAAATGTTGTTAATGCCAGAAAGAGTTGAAATGTTTCGGAGCATAAGAGGTAGAAGTAAAAGCTGCTTTGCATGGGAGTTTGGCAGAACCAAAGTGAGGGTTCAAATGGATGCATAAATGCTAATGTGAAAGAGACAGTTGAGAATTCCCAGACTATTTGAGAGTACAGGCAAGAAAAGATACAGGAAAGAGAAGGGAATTACATTATATGTGTGTGTGTGTTTGTACGTACGTATACTTCTGATTTATAGAACGTACATTGATCTTAAGATAACAAATTTAGAATTTGCTTTGCCATGTTGTTTTTCTATTCTCTGTTTCATTAGTTTGCTACTACAATCATTATTTAATTGCCATTGCCCAAAATTTCCTTAATATTATTTTATGTATTGTGTGCTTAATTCATTTTCTCTCTTTAAAAACTATTTCCAGAAAATAACTAATGCACAAGTCAATGTCTTTAGGTTCTTTAAATTGACATTGTTTCCCTACTTTGGCTGGGATTATACAAAAGAAAGGGGAAATTTATTTATATTTTATAATAAGATTTTCATAAATGAAATCTGTGGCCATAGAAATAGCAGTGATTTTTTCTAAAAATAGCTGATTCTTACAGAATTTAAATATGAAGATTGTGTAGATGTTTACATATAATTTGCTCTCTAGGACTGATTCTGTAACACAAAAAAATAAGCCTTTTTGCTATCAAATAAAAAATGACTATATATAAATTAACATATGCATTGACCATCCAGTTTCTCTCTTATAGAATATAGGATAAGGATATTATATAATCAAATAAGCATCTGCAGCATCATTCACAATAGCAAAAAGTAGAAACAACCCAAATGCCCATCAACTGACTAAGGATAAACAAAATATGGTATACGTGTGCAATGGAATATTTTTCAGCCAATAAAAAGGAATGAAATACTGCTATACTGTGCACAAACCTTGAAAACATTCTTAGTGCAAGAAGCCAGGCACAAAGACCACACATTATTTGATTCCATTTATATGAAGTGTCTAGAATAGGCAAGTCTACAGAGACAAAAATGGAGATTTATGGTTACCAGGAGACTGGGAAAGGGGAGAAAGGAAATGACTGCTAATAGGTAGGGATTTCTTTTGGAGATGATGAAACTATTCTGGAATTAATTACTAGTCAAGTTTTCACACCCTTGTAAATAGTAAAAAACACTTAATTTTATACTTTGAAATGGTAAGTTTTATGGCATATGGATTATATTTCAATTTTTAAAAATTGGAAAAGAATTCACCTGTTTTTAATAAACATGCATTTGCTTAGTTAGATCTTTTTAAAAGTCTCTTAAAGAATATCATGGTACACTGTTTTTCAGGCATTATTCCATGAAGTCAAATGTTGGTGAAGGACATAATAATTATAAAGATAGAACAGCATTCTATCACCTATCTATCCTCTATCTTCTATCTATCATCTATCTATCCATCTATCTATTATCCATCTTTCTATCTATCTACCTATTATCTATCTATCGATCGATCGACCTATTGATTATCTATCATGAATAAAATATGAGAAATCACAATCATGGATTTAGTAACTTTGAGATCCATGATCTGGCTATTTTCACATTTATATCCCACTTAATGACTTTACTTGTATATGTGCTTTGGCTTTCTGTTTTGCTCATCTTTAGCTACTCCTTGTTACCACATTTTAAAATTGTGCAGTCTGCAAAGGGTGATGTCCTATTATCTTGCCTGTTGAAAAGGAAGATTTGTGCAAATGAAAGTTTATGAGATTTGTCTTCAGGGATCCATTCTTGTAAATTATATAAAACATAGACTTCTAGTAAAATGACATTTAGAAATACTCATGCATACATCCATTTGAACTAATAAGTCAAGTTTTACTTATGTAATATATTCCAGTCACATGGAAGCAATAAAAGTAAGTGTGATCTCAGAAATGAGTGCTATTACAATAAAATATTCTGCAATAAAACAATACACAGCAAAAATATGAAAGCATAAAAAGTATTGTGCTCTTGATGCCTAATTTACCAACGTTTCATGTCAGCAAAATTTTTGAAGATTCATTCCTTCTTTAAGTTTTCTTTTTAACAAATACTACTTAGAATAAATTTGACCAAAATGATATACTATTCCCTGCATGGTCATAGAATGAGTCAAATAGAGGAAAAGATATGCTGAAAAATGAATAAATGATCTTCAACACAGTTTAATAGGAACCTATACATACATTTTTAGTATAAAGTAACTGTATGAACCCTTTCTCAGATAAGTAATGTGGCCGAATATTTTTCTCATACATTCTTTTCTTCTCACATTAACCTTGCAATATAAAAGATGACAATAGAGTTGAAATACACACCGCATGATTCATTTGCTCCCTGTGTCAGAGGGACACTGCTGGCATAAAGAAAGAAGGCAAGCCATCTGATTTAATCTCCTTGTTTGTGTGGTAACTGAATTTCTGACTGAACAGAGCTTTTTTTTTTTCTTCTAAAAAGAGTGTATTTATCAATTGAATATTCTTAACAGAATGATTCCTGTTAAACTTGCTTGTAGAAAACAAACCCAGAAGCTAAGGGCTTATTGGCATGGCTCCCTCAGAAAAGTCATGTAAGTTGAAGTACAAATAGACGGGTTCTATAAACTAAATGTTTCCTGATATCCACAGTAATAACGCATATGCCTCACATAGAAACCTCTTATTCTAGGGCAGAGTTCTTGTCCGAGACAGGAAGGAAGGACAGGGAGAGCCATCCTCAATGACCACACCTCTTCCTACCTGGTCTGTTCCACCTAATTGCCTGAATCCTTGAAGTTATTCATATATTTGAGACCAACTGAGATTTCTAATTATAGGAGTCTTAACTGACAACCTAATCTTAGTGTAAACTCAATATGAAATACGTAAAATTAGTGTTGAATGCAAATTCTCCCCACTAGTTAGTGAGTTCCATAAGGATAGGCTTAAAGTCAAACTTGTTCAAGTATCATCATTCTTTATAATGAATAAATAATACAAACCTACTAACCATTTAAATAATGATATAATAAATGTGCATAAAATATTGAAAATATTGAAAATGGAATAGATGAAGTATCTTTGCCAACTCTATAAGTATGTGTTATAGAGCAACTGAGTAAATTAGCCAAAAATTATGATTACAGACATTTTGTGACTTTTACAATTGTTTTGTTTGGTTTGGCCATCGTTCTAAGCTTATCAGAGAACTATAACATAATGGCTCTCCAGTATACAGTTTCCCTAAAGTCCAATGTATGACAGATTAACTAGAATTTTTAATTCTTCCAGAAGTTTTATAGAACATGCAAATTAAAAGACTGTTTGAGATAATTAGATACAAAGAAACCTGGAAGGGAGGTTAGAGCAGAAGAGGAAAATCACTGTGGATCAGATGTAGAATTATTTGATATTATTACTTTTGTTTAATAAATACTTCAAAAAAGGTAAAGGGAGATAAGGTAAAGTACATTCAGGGATTGGTACTCTATTATGAAAGCATGTGTAATAGGTAATGTGCAGATATATTTGTTAGGTGGATTGACAGTGACAATAGGAATGACAAAAGGGATCCAAGAAGCTAACTATAAAGAGTAGTAACAGGTGACATTATCAGGTGCTTTCCATATTTAACTCATCTTGTCCTTCCACAAATCACTAAGGTAGGTTACCACTAACTCCCATTTTAAACACAAGATTATGTTTATTTTTAAAATTTTTTTAACGGTTATTTATTTTTGAGACAGAGAGAGACAGAGCATGAATGGGGAATGGTCAGAGAGGGGGAGACACAGAATCTGAAACAGGCTCCAGGCTCTGAGCTGTCAGCACAGAGCCCGACGCAGGACTGGAACTCACGGACCATGAGATCACAACCTGAGACAAAGTCGGACGCTTAACCGACTGAGCCACCTAGGCGCCCCAAAAAGATTATGTTTAAATGCAATTAAGTAATTTGTCTAAATTCACACAGCCAAGAAGTGTGATGTGACTGCATAACACATTTTTAAAACTATTTGGTGCTGAATGTGGTAGACTGAGACCAATCGTTCAGAATAAGATTATAAAATTACTGAATATTTTGGTGGAGTATCTAATAAAATATATAACTAAGAAAATATATTAAGTGCTTGGAAATGTTTATCAATTTAGAGAAACAATAGATGTAAGTAGAAGTAAATTACATGCTGTTGATGACTTCTAACTTTTATTGTATTAAATTATGACCTTTATTAAGTATGCAGGTTTGATTTCAAGGAATATATAGATTTCAAACGTTCATTATTATCCCCATTATCTATGATGCCATGGGCTTGCATCGCAGTGAAGTGTTTTGTTATCCAATATTATGTATTATTTTACTCAAAGAAAGTTAAGTTTTATTTTCTTAGAAATTAGAAAGCAATTTCTTTGCATAGAAATATACAAGTAGATGTAAATGTTAGATTTATTTTAGATGATAATAGTTAAATAAAATATTTGGCATGATAAGCCAGTGTAGTCACCAAATTGGAAAATAATCTAGATATTAATACAAGTACTAATAAGGTAGGATTTATATCCCCTATATTGCTTATGTCTCAAATCATTTCTGCTCATCTGTTCTTCAATTAATGACTTCTTTTGTATTAAGTAAATATTTCGTATTATACAAAATGCTTTTAACCACCCCCCCCCTTTTTCTACTCTATATTTTTGTGGTTATTTTATTTTTGTTACTGCTATAGAATGAATGTTTGTGTGCTCCTCAAATTCATATGTTGAAACCTACAGTGATATTTGGAGATGGGACCTTTGGGAAGTGCTTAGAGGATCAGCATGAAGCGCTCATCAATGAGAAAGAATGTGCCCTTACAAAGAGTTCCAAGAGACACCCCTCATTCATTCTGTCATGTGAGGACTCAGCAAGAAGACTGCCTATGGACCAGGAAGCAGGGCCTCACTAGCAGTCATGCATGTGCCATGCCTTGATCTTGGACTTCCCAGCTTCCAGAACTGAGAAAGAAATTTCAGTTGTTTACAAACCACTCAATCTCTGGTATTCTGTCATAGCAGCTTGAGAGGTCTAGGAAAGAACTTGGTACCAAGAGGTGGGGTGCTACTGAAACAAATATCTAAGAATGTGGAAGTAGCTTTGGAACTGGGTAATGAGTGCAATATGGAAGAGCTTTGTGATTTACGTGAGAAAAATTCCACATGGTCACAAAAGAACCATTAAAGGTGATTGTGGTGAAAGTATGGAAAGAAGAGAGCTCTAAGGAAAGCTGCAAACTCCTTAGAAAATATCTAAGTAGACCTGAGCAGAATGGTGGTAGAAATCTAGACGGTGAAAACCATTCTGATGAAGTCTCACACAAAAATGAGAAACGTGTTATTGGATGATAGAGGAAATAACAATCCTTGTTAAGAAGTGGAGAGTTTGTGCGGCGCCTGGGTGGCTCATTCGGTTGAGCATCCGACTTCAGCTCAGGTCATGATTTTTCGGTCTGTGAGTTCGAGCCCCGCGTCAGGCTCTTTGCTGACAGCTCGGAGCCTGGAGCCTGCTTCAGATTCTGTCTCCCTCTCTCTCTGCCCCTCCCCCGCTCATGCTGTGTCTGTCTGTCTGTCTCTCTCTCTCTCTCTCTGTCAAAAATAAATAAACATTAAAAAAAAAGAAGTGGAGAGTTTGGTTGAATCATGTTCATGTCCTAGTGTTTGTGAAAGGGAGAACTTGTGAAAGTCACCACTGGATATTTGGCTGAGGAAACAGCTAAGTGAAATGCGGAAGGAGCGGTCTGGTTCCTCTTGACTACTTGTATAATGTGGGACAAGAAAATTTAAGGTTGGAATTGTTAATCAAAAGGGAAGTGGATTGTAAACATTTTACACCTTCTCAGCCTATCCATATTAAAAACATTACAAAGCCTGCTCACTGAAGAATATTAAGCATATTCCCGAAGAACCATCTCAACAGACACTAGGAGCTATTGTGCAAGACAATAGGAGAATACCCCCCCCATCACTGTCAAGGTGATTCTGAGAGCTTCAGGTACAGAGTACTCCAAGATTACAGATTACAAAGACCCCATGGACAGAGTGGCTTCGAAGGAAGAGTTGCTGGTGCCTGTGGGACGTCAGCATCTCCTGCCTGGGGCACCCTTCCAAGTGAAGCTTCACATGGCAGCCTCCATTCCCCAGTTTGTTCCTCTGCAACTTGTGGTTCCAGTGGGCTGCAAGGCAGTGTGGGCTGTGCCCAGTAGAACCACAGGGCCTAGTCAGAGAATCACCACTGGGACAGGTCTTCTCAGAGCCTTGTGGGCCCAATCTCTGCCTTGCAAAATCTTGGGCAAGATTTTTCTTGCTACTCCAGTGGGTCCAGGAGGTAGAACCCCACTTCAGTGGGCCTGGAGGGAAGAACATTGAGCCAAAGAGGAATATTCTAATATTCTGTAATGGCATTTACCCCATTGGATTTTGAATTTGCTTTGGCCTTGTCACTCTTCTTTCTTCCTTCCTTCTGAAATGGAAATATCTATCGAATGCCTGCCCCACCATTGTTATTTTGGAAGCACATAACTACTTTGATTTTTCAGGTTCACAGATGGAGAGCAATTTGCTCAGGATGAATCATAGCTTAAGTCTCACCCATATCTGATTTAGATGATATTCAGATCAGACTTTGGGTGGCTCAGTTGGTTGAGCATCTGACTCTTGATTTTGGCTCAGGTCATGATCCCAGGGTTGTGGGACTGAGCCCCATGTCAGGCTCTGAGCTGCACATGGACCCTTCTTAAGATTCTCTCTCCCTCTCCCTATGCCCCTTTCCACTGTTTATGTGTGCTCTCTCTAATAAATAAATAAATAAATAAATAAATAAATAAATAAATAAAATGGAGACTTTGGACTTTAGTTGATGCTGGAACAAGTTAAGACATTTGGGGCTATTGGGGTAGAATACATGTATTTTGAATGCAAAAAGCAAATGCATTTTGGAAGGCCAGGGGTGGGATGCTGCAAATTGAATGTTTTGTGTCCTCCCTAAAATCCATATGCTGAAATCTAATCACTAATGTGATGGCATTTGGAGGTTGGGTCTTTGGGAGGTCCTTGGGCATGAGGGTGAAGCATTCAACCATTGGATTTAGTGGTCTGATAACAGAGGCCCCAGAGATATCCCTCACCTTTTCTGCCATGTGAGGACACAGACAGAAGATGGAGCCAGGAAGCAGGCTCTGATGAGACACTAAATCCGCTGACATCATGATCTTGGAATTCCCAGCCTCCAGAACTAAAAGAAATAAATTTCTGTTGTTTATAAGCTACCTGGTCTATATGGTATTTTTGTAATAGCAGCTGAAACAGACTAAGACAATTAATATTAGAATTAGCATATAAATTTAAATCAATCTAGTTCTTTTTAATGTTAACCTAATTTCAATGGTATGCAAAGCTTTGCTCTGTTCTCTTCCCTGACACTCTATTGTGCTATTATTGTCATATGAGTTAAATATTCTAATCATTAACATGGTTTCAGAATTATTGTTTTGAGTAGTTGCATTTTAATTCAGATAGGAGACCAGATTTAACAAACAAAAACATGCTTACACTGTCCATTATATGTACCTATGTAATTGTCCTTATTGCAACTCTGCTCTTTATTTCTTTTTTTTTTTTTTAATGTTTTATTTATTTTTGAGACAGGGAGAGACAGAGCATGAACAGGGGAGGGTCAGAGAGAGGGAGACACAGAATCCGAAACAGGCTCCAGGCTCTGAGCTGTCAGCACAGAGCCCGACACGGGGCTCGAACTCACAGACCGAGAGATGACCTGAGCCGAAGTTGGCTGCTTAACCGACTGAGCCACCCAGGCGCCCCTGCTCTTTATTTCTTAACTTGGATTCTAGTTACTGTGGATGCTGCAATCTTGTCAGCAGATTACTATTGTTTTTGGCAATGCTTTGGAAAGAGGTCCCCCCCACCCCATTGAACCGATTGCTGAGTCAAATCAAATAGCCACAACACCTTAAGGATGGAGATTTTCCAGGTTGTTGCTAGTTTGGACAAAATATTGACTGTGGTCTGGGATGGAGCTTTTAATGGAGCTCTGTAAGAGATTAATCCTCTCTTTCGGCTGTGAGTCTGCTGATTTTCATGGCCACTGTGACAAAGAGCTAAAGGGGGAGGGTATGGGGAGTAGTGACAAGTTGAAATGCTATGGACACTGCTGTCTTATCAAGGTTCAGTAGTTTCTTTGGGATAAATACCTTTCAGTTCATTCTGTGGATCTGGTTAAGTTCCAGAGATCTAAAAGAGATGATTTTAGATGATTCCCCAGTGTTTTTTGTTGTTTTTGTGGGAGAGTAGTTCACTAAGAGCCTCACTTGGCCATTCTGGAACCCAATTTTGATGTGCAGATATTTATAAGAGAACACTTTTATGCCATCTCTTTTTGTTATTGTAGGAAACACTGATCCATTACTTTGCTATTATTCATTAATAGCAAAATGATTCTCCCATTACAATAGCAAAAGCATTCTAATTCTCCCATTTCATTATCAATTATAAGCCGGGCACACAACACACACACACACACACACACACATACACACACACACACACACACACACACACACACACACACACATATACATATGTATATATGTGTATATAGAGAGATAGACAGAGACACAGAGAGAGATGATAGAGTAAGAGAGATTATATATACCTATTTCTTATTATTTGCCAGTTTCTAAAATAGTGAGCTGTTTTCCTAACATTCGCCAAATGTGACCAAAGAAGAGTTTTTGTATGTCTTGTTTTGTTTGCTTTTTTTGTTTGTTTTTGTTATAGAATACATGATGGATTCTTGAATTAAACACATTAGCTATATTTTAACTAAATACTCTTAAATGCATAAATTATTTCACCATTGGCCGGTGAGGGGGCCACATCCAGTTGGCTCCTGAGACTTTTGACATCATCTGTCTTTGATAGCTACTTTTCTTTGTGGTCTGGCGCCTTGCTACACGCCACTTCTCCAAAGGTCTCCTTTTCCTTTTTCTATGAAAATGCTATTTAGAGACTATAGCATGCATATTAGGATTACTCATTGCTATCGCACTTGGCATTGTTTCCAAGCATTTTAGAGATAGGAGATAAAAATATTTGAAATGAGATTTTTACACATGTGTGTATGCGTGTGTGTCGCTGAAGAGAAGTTACAGAAATTAAACAGGCAAGAAAGACTTTACTCAGAACTATTCCAATTTGAGAGAGAGATTGAACACAAACCCCCTGAGAAAAAAGCAAGTGGTGGGCTAGTGGGAAAGAAGAGGAGGACGTCGCAGAGATTGCACAATGTCACCAGGACATCTGTTTTTGCTAATTGGTGCTTATCAAAGTTATGCCCCTACCCTTGCACAGAGTCTGAGAGATAGGGGCTCTTTCTTGAAGATTACATTCCAGATGAGTCCCTGCCAGGTCCTTGAAAGAGATGGTGTTGTAAAACTGCCAAGGGCTGGGATATTTACATGTCAAAGGGACAGAAAAAGCATTTACAACTGAAACTTTTTTGAACTAAATGCTCTAAGAAAAGGGAAGTCAGGAAGAAACCTGTCATAAGTACAGTCAAGCTGAGGCGGACTGTAGACTGCTCGATCAATACATATACACACATGCACGCATATATGTATACATGACAAAACGCTATGAGTATCTTCTAACACTTTCAGTGCAAATTTAGGACTACAGAGCTTTTACTTATTCTTGTTGATCTTATAACTGTTATTTCTTTTTCTCTTCAATAAAAATCTTAGTTTACAATAACACCACCATAACCCATTTATTTTTCTCAAAATACACATACAACTGTTTCAGAATAATAATCACAGAATTGTCACTAATGTTATGAATTCTGAAAACATAAGTTATTTTTGCAGTTCTTTTTGTCCTTAATTCATATCACACTAAGACATACAGTTAAATTACTGTATTTCAAAGTCACTTGAAAGGGTTTTTCTCTGTGGTGTACCAAGTCAATATAAAGTTCAGTTGATTTGTTTTAGTTTACTTTTTATTTTTGAAGATAACCTTTTTCATATAAAATTATTTTCTTGGTTCCAAATCAAAACTATAAAAATAATATATTCAGAAAATCTAGTTTCTATCTCTATGCCTTTCCACATTATTTTCTCCCTTTCTATTGATAATATTTTACCCCCAGTGTTATGGCTTATTGTTCCATTGTTTCCTTTTTTATGATATAAGAAAATATGCATAACTATGTGTGTTTACATATGCATATAATGGGGCTCTGTCTCTGCAGCATCAGACCAAATATTTGTATCCCCTCAAAATTCATATGCTAAAACCTAATTGGGGTCTTTGGAAGGTGTTTTGATCAGGAGAATGAAGCCCTCATGCATGAGGTTACTTTTATAATTTTCTTTAATGTTTATTTATTTTTGAGAGAGAGAGAGAGAGAGAGAGAGCAGGGCAGGGGCAGAGAGGTGAGGGGGATAAAGGTTCCAAAGCAACCTCAGCTCTGACAGCAGAGATCCGTAGGTGGGGCTCGAACTCACAGACCATGAGATCATGACCTGAGCCATCGTTGTGTGTTTAACTGACTGAACCACCCAGGTGCCCCAAGGTTAGCTTTTATAAAAGAGACCCCACCGAGATCCCTCTTCCCTTCTGCCCTTGTGAGGTCACAGTGAGAAAACAGCTGTCAGCGAACAGAAGCAGGCTCTCACCAGACACCAAATCTGTAGACACCATGATCTTGGACTTGCCAGTGCCCAGACTGTGAGCAACAAATGTTTAGTGTTTAAGCCATCCAGTACATAGTACTTTTTTTTTAATAGCAGCCCTAATGAACTAAAACACTTTGATTTTTTTTCATTACAATAACTATACACACTTTCCTCCATATTGATTTTAATAATCAATCAATAATTAATTAATAATTAATAATAATAATGAATAAATAAAATAATTTTAGTATGTAAATAATACTAAACTTTGGATCCCATCTCATAGTAGTATACAGAGATAGCCTTTGCTTTTTTTAAGCTGAAATAGCATTTGCATCATACTCCATTATCTTAATATAATAAAGTACATCCAATAAGTCCCTCTGCTAATGATTATTTGTACATTTTTATGTAAGACTGCATTGTTCCCACAATACTCTTCAGTCTTGAATTCATAGAAGAGGAAGGTGAGCCAAATCAGTTCTTTTACTTTCATCATCTAGAGGTATTGTTGTTTTTCCCAAGTGTCACAAATGTTACTGTCTTCCTCGCCCCCAAATTTATCTATTCTTTTGTCCTTATTGTACCTGTTCTGTTCCATGTAGGTCTTACTTCCAGTATTTCTTCTCATTTCAGGGTTTTGTACTTTCTGAACAAATAGAATTTTAGTGGATTCATTTGGATACTCTAGGAACGCCCAACACTGCTTTCTATGGACCTATCACATCCTGGAAAACTCTCTCCCCATTTTATGCACTGGTCTCAATTTGGCTTGCTGCAATTTCCATTGAATGGTTTAGGGTATTTGGACTTTTTCTGGACCTTTTAACAGTTACTTTCTTTTCCTCTCAAGTTTTCTTATAATGATAAAAGTAACAAAGTCAGCGGCACATGGGTAGCTCAGTTGGTTAAGTATCTGACTTCAGCTCAAGTCATGATCTCACAGTTCATGGGCTCAAGCCCTGTGTTAGGCTTTGTGCTGACAGCTCAGAGCCTAGAGCCTGCTGCAGATTTTGGATCTCCCTCTGTCTCTCTGCCCCTCCTCTGCTCAAACTCTGTCTCTCTGTCTCTCTCTCAAAAGTAAACATTAAAAGTTTTTTTTTTTTTTAAGTAACAAAGTCAAATTTCCACTATATACCTGGAATTTTTCTATAATAACTCCATTGGTATGAAATTTAGTAGTTTACACAATATTTAACCTTATTTCATTTTGACAACCATATTAGCCCCAAGTGTATATTCAAATAGTTTATGATATCTACCATTGATGTCAAATTGGCTTCCAATTTGAAGCCAAAAACATGCCCCACACCATGATGGCCTACAGCTGAATATCTGGTGGGTTGGATGCAAACTATTCTTTCAACCTGATGTAGTTTCCCTGTTTTAGAGACTTAGGGGAAATAACCCATGAATATCCTGAACCAGTAATAATCATTATCGCAAATTATAGCTCCAAGAAACTCAAGAGTATGTGACTGACAGAGCAAGTCACTATCACCATTGAGAAGAGACGATGGACTAAATCTACAGTCTCCTAATCTACGATCCTACACACTAATTAAATTGAAAACATTCCCTGAAGGAAGCACACAGTAAGTTCTCTGCTGTTAAAACCTCACTCATTAAAACATTGTTATTTTAAAAGAAAGAGCCAGTTACCTTTAGGAAAGACTGCCTTTCTCAATTTCAACATACCCTTTTCTGTACTCTTTACCACCCGACATAACATATTGAGAATAAGAATATATAAACCTCACTTGTTCATTCATTAGTTCGCAGCAATACTGAGGTCAAAATAACTGTACCACTCTTAAGCACCCCTAGCAGGTTCTGGGTAAGATGTTTATCCAAATTTTCTCAACATTAGAAAATCATGGATTGTTGTGTGTGCTTTTATCACTTGCGTTTTATCTTTTAACCTCTGATCCTAGATCCCTGAATTATGATCTTGAGGTAGCATTTTCAAATGTAAAGGAATTGATTGCACATAAAATAAAATTAAAGGTAATATAACTATAATTTGGTAAAATGTGGGGTCATGTGTGCATCAACAAACCTGTTTTACAGAGGGACCGTGTGCCAGGTAACATGGTATGATTTCTACAATACATTCCTACATTGCTAGCAAGTGTAACTACAGTGGTGTTGGCCTAGTCAAGAGACAGCAGGTTAAACAGAAAGTTAAACAGTGGAAGAGTTTTGCTTTTTCCCAAGCAGGCTCCATGCCCAGGTCAGAACCTGACATAGGGCTCAATCCTACAACCCTGAGATCATGGCCTAAGCTGAAATCAAGAGATGGACACTTCACTGACTAAGCCACCCAGGCACCCCAACAGAGTAAGTTTAAAATGGGAATTATTAACTATAATAAAATAATAATTATAAAATGTAAGTAAACTCTATTTGATACCCTAAGATGAAAGGAAATTACTCAAGAAAGGATACACTTAGGAGTTCTGACCTTACTGAAGAAGATGCAATATATTTGGAGGTGAGAAGCAATAAATAGATATTGATGACTGATGTAGTAACTAAGTCAATTGCTAGGTTACATAAATACCATATGATAAGATGATCAGGTTATAGGATGGCAATTTTTTTTAAGTTCATTTATTTATTTTGAGAGAGGTAGAGAGAGCATGAATAGGGGGAGGGATGGAGAGAGAGGGAGGGAGAGAGAATCCTAACCAGGCTCCACACTGTCAGCACAGAGCCCGCTGTGGGACTTGATCTCATGAATCATGAGATCATGACCTGAGCTGAAATCAAGAGTCAGATGCTTAACCAAATGAGCCACCCAAGTGCCCTGGTAAAATTTTTAAAATAGGTTAATAGCAATCATTGTGTCTTTGTGTTCCTTTTCCTATGCTGCATGCAAATTGCTTAATACATTATCCAAAGTTTTTCATATTCTAAATTATTTTCCACCAAGGCTCAGTCATTTTCCTCAATACTTAGTGTTATATGGATAATTAAGTAATGAATAATGAATAATTATAAAGAAAGGTAAATTCAGGTATCAACTAATATGTATATGTAAGGACTCAGATACAGTACATTGATTTCGTTCAGTTTATATGAAGTAAAGTGCAAAATATTAGTTGAGGTAGACTCTCTAGAATTTCACTTTTTTTTAAGTTGATTTATTTATTTTGAGAAAGAGAGGGAAAGAGAGACAATCCCACACAGGCTCTATGCTCTCAGCACAGAGCCCAATCTGGGGCTCGAATTCACCAACTGTGAGATCATGACCTAAGCCAAAACCAAGAGTCAGATTCTTAACCAACTGAGCCACAAGGTGCCCCTAAAATTATGCTTTTTAAGTCAAGTTCCTAAATTTCTACTAATAGCTTTGTGGCTTGAGCAAGTTAACTACGTTCTCTATTTCTCGGTTTACTAACTTAAAAAGTGGCGGTAATAATACTATCTACCTTATAGAGTGGGATGTAACCAATTTCATTGATAACCGTAAGTATATAGAACAAAACCAGAAAAATAATGAAGAATACTCAACCAGCATAACTAAGATCACAAATACCAGAGCTATAGATTGATCAGGGGGAAATTGTTTATGAACTTGGAATGTACTGATGGAAGGAATGAGTAGAAGAATCTTGTCAGTTTCTAACTTTTAGTTTTTTCTTAATATCAGATATTAAAAGTTAGTTATGTGAGTAAGATAAAGTATATTAACTAATATTTTTGACACATTTTCTTTTTTTTTTTTTCTGGGTGACACTTAGGAGAAAGTAAATCCCGTGATTAGACACACAAGTGGGGATCTGGTCCTGAGGACAGAAGCATATATCATACAGTAAAATCCTGAGCCCCAGACACAGGGTGGGCCATTATAAAAACCAGATGATGCCTCAATAGCCAATTTGATTATTGAGTTTGTTATCTTTAAACAAAACACATGGAGATAGAATACCCAGCATCAAATTCAAATAATATTGAATACGTGCCAGAACGAGTTACCACTTTATATCCATTAGGGTGGTTATTGCTTAAAAGGCAAAAAAAAAAAAAAAAAAGAAAAGAAAAAGAAAAAAAAAAGAAAGAAAGAAAGAAAATGAAAAGAAAGAAAAAGAAAAGAAAAATGGTGAGAGTGTGGAGAAGTAGGAACCACTACGCATTGCTGGTATAAATGTAATATGGTGTAGCTGCTGTTGAGTATACCTGCAAAAGAAACAATAGGGGATTGAACAGGTATGTGTACAACAATGTTCACAGTAGCATTATTCACAATAGTCAAAAGGTGGAACCAACCCAGACGTTCATAGAAAGATGATTAAATAACCAAAATATATTTATTGTCTTTATTCTGATTCCGTTGATCTACTATTTACCTTGATCCTGTATTTGTTGTTGCTGCCTATTGCAAAAGGATACGTTCTAATAAAAATGTAAAAGTTTAGCATTTATGTTAAGAATAAATAACAATCTATGAAACATAGAAAAAAGAGAAAAATAAAAAGCATCAGTGATGATATTTCCATCTGGAAAATTTCCAGGCATACATAAGGAACAGGAGTGTGAACAACCCCAATAGCTATTTGATTAGTCTTTTAAATAAGCAGAGTTTATTAGAATTCCATTGTTTCTCATTTTTGCTAATAATGAATTCCCCAGCTGGAAAGTTCCCAAAAGGTTTGGAATTTATTAAAAATCAGTCATGAGAAAATTGTCTGAATATCCATAATTGAAATGTAAAGCACTTTTCTGGGTAAGTACCCTTTGTCTTATTTGAGAGTCTGGACCGTGTGGTATTGAGTTGGTCAGCAGAGGAATGGGAAAGTTTCTTTGTACAATTTGACATTACGCATAAGAGAAAACTGCTGAAAATTTTATAGTGAGTAATAAACACATGAGATGGACTAGCTCTTCTAAAATATAAAACAACCTTCTGTGTACAGAAATGGACAGGAAAGAACATGTGGGAAAGGGCTGAAGAAGCAGACACAAGCGACTCTAAAAACTGAAACACATGATGTAACTGGGGAAAGGGCCAAAATCACTTCAGTCTTATTGGAGAAATGAAGTTAGATAATTAGCATGAAACGTAGAACTAACTTTTTCTTGCCCCCAACAATCAAAACAATCTTAAAAAAAAAAAAAAAGAGGACAACAAAGGCTAAAAATACTACATGAGGCAGTTGCCACTTCTTGAAGTGGCTGGACGGGGGGAGGCTGTCATTCTGCAAAATCATGCTAAATTTCCCAAGAAATAAGAATATAAATTTTTGAAATGAGAACATCTACCAAGAACACTCATAACTGATCAAACAAGGCAGGTGAAGGCTAATCTACCTCCACCAAATAGATAATCTTGCTAAAGAAAATAATGAACACCACCACACACACACACACACACACACACACCACCACCACCACCACCACCACCATTTACCAAAGAAGATAAAAACAAAAAAACAAAACAAAACAAAAACCAAACTCTAATATTTTAAAAGTCAATTCAGAAAAAGAATATACTGAATCATATTTAGATCATTATTATTTCCCACTGAGCAGTATTGACTCTTGCAAATACTTTAGTGAAGCCAAATCAAATCTGAAAATGGCAATTAACTCCTAGTCTTAGAGAATGGCAGACGAAACAGCTCTGATACTATTAAGAGTCAAAAGTATTCTAATATGTATGCTCTTTTTAACTGGGTGTCAAAATTGCAAGTCTTTTAATTACTTGACTTTATTGCCACCCCTATAGGTAATTGTTATAACTGATTAAGATCAGTGCTGTCTAATAGAACTACAATAATACACATCAAATATGAGCCACAGATGTAAGTTTACAACTTCTAGAAAAATCTTTAAACAGTCCAAATTAATCATATTATTTTAAATCTATTTAAAATGTTATCACTTCAGCATGCCATCTGCATGAAACTTATTAATGAAATATCACATGTTCTTTTTTTTGATAGTACTAAGTCTTTGAAGTTGAGTGTGTATTTTCTGCTTACAGTACATTTTAAATTAGACTAGACACCTTTCTAGTGCTTGTGAGTCCCAAGTGGGTAGTCACAGTGGAAGGAATGATTTAGTGTTTTTTTTTTTTTTTATTGTTGACATATTGGTGTCATTGTTCAGCCGTGGGGGGGAGGGGGAAGAGACATTCATGGAAAAAAAAAAAGATTTTTCATTGCTCTTGAGATAAATACTGTACTGTTAATATGCATGTCCAGACATTCATGCTATAGCTCCCTGACATCTTCCTACTTATTCTCCATCTATTTCCCTATCTTTTGGTCACATTGATCTTACAGGTTTTGGAATGTGTCATGTTTCTCCTGCCTTAGGGTCAGTCATGGCACATGCTTTACCTGAATTATTATTTCCCCATCTTTTATGTTCTGCTTCCTGTTCATCTCTAAATTTCCAATTTAACATACACATCTTCAGGAAAGCTCTTGGAACCCAAGATAACATTAAGACTATCATTTTACATTTTAAAACCACATATAACTTTTCCTTATAATATCCAGAAACCCTAGTGATTTTTTTTAATGAAAAATTTATGCCACACCATTTCTTAAAAGCCTATGGTGAGTTCCCATTATTTTTAGAATAGAATCCAAATGTCTTACTATTGTCTCTAAGATTTTATAATCTGTTCTCTGTCTACCTTTCAATCCTCAATGTCTGCTCTTGCTTTCTTCATGTCAGCCACGCTGATGATCCTTTTTTTGTAGGAGTTTGATAGTAGTCTGTGTTGGTTGCTATTCTCTATGCCCCAAGTGTTCTTGATCTAGACGTGTTATGTGGAACAAAGTAGCCATGAAGCCACATGCAGCTATTTAACTTTGAAATTAGATTAAAATGAAGAGTTCAGGATCATAGTGATACCAGTCACATATCAAATGTTCATTGCCACATACGGTTAATGGCTGACAGGACAGTGTGGAAAATATTTCTATCATACTGAGTTCAAAGGGACAGCACTGCTCTGGACCAGGATTGGCAAACATTTCTTGTAAAGGGAAGATATTAAATATTCTGTGATTTGTGGTCTCTGTCATAATTATTGAATTCTTCAGTTTTAGCATGAAAGTAGCTATATAGACAATGCAAACAAATGGTCAAAGCTGTGTTTCTGCAGAACTTTGTTTCTAGAAAGGTTGGATTTAGTCCATGGGCTGTAGTTTATGGGCTACTGTTCTACCCATTTCTCTGGCTAGTTCCTCAATATTATATGTATATTTTTCCAGTCAAAATTTACCCTGCTATTGAAGCCTTTACAGAGCACACAATCTAAATGATCCTTCCAACATTCTATTTTCCCCCATGTATGCTTTACCATCTCATATCATTTGATATTCTTTATAACGTTGGTCATTACTTTGATTTACCTTAATTATTTAAAAAAATATTATGTTATATTTCTCCTTTGCTAGATAATAGCTCCATTAGAGAGGGGGTACAATCTTTTTTTTTTTTATCATTTTGTCCCTAAGATCTAGAATACAACTTGGTATTTTAGAGATAATAAATTTTTAATAAATGAATACTTAATACAATTAGATTTAACTTATTTCATGGTTATATTTGGTTGTTGCTTAATGGTGTTTTCCTCCATAAGACTATAAGTACAACAAAGAATGAGATCTACAATTTGCATTTATCACTGAGGTCCAGATTTTAACAAAAGGCTTGGTACAGATGCTTTATTTTCTCTATCATAAAACTCCATAAAATATGATTCATCATCAGTTAATTATATCTAATAAAAATGGAACACTAATATATTAAATGTACACATAATTATAAGATGCACTATCTTTTGAAAACATTAAAAGTAAAAAATGTGAGTCTTGAAGTAGAATAAAACAGTAAAGCATGTATCCACTATATGTGTAGTAGGCAAAGTTATTAAAGATATTTGATGATTTTCTGTCCAAAGGCATCCTTGATGGAATATGTTGCTATGTCTCTTTCATAGCATTACATGGCATAGGTAAGTCATATTTAATTTCAAATAGTTGACCTGAATGAATATGCATGGAAATTCATGGTTTCATTAAAGATTCCCTGCTGTTTACATCCATAAACATTTCAGAAAGCACAAAAAGAGACTGCCCCAGTCTTTAAAGGAACTACATTCATTTAAAATATTCTTCCTCTCCTAATTTTAATGCAAATTAAAATGGTATTATACAACAAATTTTCCTTTTATTTAGACTATCAAAAATCAGTGAAAAATATCAAGGAAGAATGAGACACCATACCAGCTTCTTCTATTTCTACCTGATCAAATCGTCAAAAAATTGTCATGCCATCAGTTTGACAGGTCATATCTCATGTCATTTTAATGTATTCAAGCAGATATTGGGGACCCCTGTCTGATATAATAAGGAAAAGATACTATTTTTGAGTGAAATAGAACCTGAGAGCCATCCTAATTTTAAGTGTGCTATTTCTTCTTTCTTCTTAGTTTATGCCTAATAGACTTTCCTACTCTGGCAATTAATTATGTTTTCAGAGTTCTCTCCTTCTGATCTTTAAATAGGGTGTTACTCAGGATTCTCTTCACCTTCTGGTCCAGTCACACTGCATTTATTTAAGTTCTTAAAATCATTTGGAACACTCTTCTCTCCTTGTCTTCCTGCTTGTTTTAAATTAATATTTTGGCTCAACTTGGATATCACATTTTCTGGGAATCTCCTGTGTCCTTCCTCTGTTTACTCTCTTCCTTCACTATTGAGTTTATGTTTATTAACTTACAATGAGACTTTTCAGGGCAAAAATAAATAGGTCAAACAAACAAACAAACAAACAAAAACCCATGGGCTCAATATGGAGTCACATATGCTAGTTCAAGTCACCAAAATGGGGTTTAATTTCCTAAGCTAATTGCATTTACAACCTCCCCCAGAAATGTAGTCTTAAAGGGTCAGTTAGAAAATTTTCTGGATATCACCAATGAGGTAATCTCTTAAATGGGCCTCCTCCATTTCTCAAAAGAAGAAGAGGTAATCCGCATGATAAGACACCTCAAACCTCCCAAGGGAAAATGACGTCCTTAAAACTTTCTTTTCCTTTGTTAATAATTTCCATGCCCTGCCCTCCTTCCTATAAAAATCTTCCATGTTCTACAATTTCTTGGAGCTCCTTTCCATTTGCTAGATAGGATGATGACTGATTCATGACCAATTTGATCTTCAAATTTAGTCAAATGAATTTTTGTTCTTTAGCAACAAAAATCATGTCCTTTGGTTAAAACCAATACTAGTCAAGAGCAAGTTTCTTTTTTTAAAAAAATCATATTTAATTAATACACAAGTTACATTCAGCCAATTTCACCATTTTAAGTGTGCATCTCCACAAATTTGAATAATATATATAGTTCCATCACCTGAAAAAAATTCTCTGCTGCTCTTGCTAAAGAAAAATTGCATTGAACAGAGTTAAACACATAAGGAAGAGTTTACTCAGGACAGTTGCAATAGAAGTAAATACTATTGCAATAGAGAGAAAGATTGAACACAATTTTGCTGAAACAAAAGCAGGAGAGTTTTTAAGAGCTGGAGTGAACTAATGAACACGTGCTGCAGGATATTAGGGGTGAGACTGGTCAATGAGAATAGATGGACTTTGTTTGCTAACTGGTGTTTATCAAAGTTGTGCCCTCATCCTCTTACAGAGAGACTGAAAGATGGGGCTCTTCCTTGATGATTACATTTCAAAAGAATGGGTCCCAAATCCTTGAGAAAGACTCCTCAGGCTGTGAAACAAAGAAGAAGTTGGGAGAATATTTACATGTCAAAGGGATAGAGAAAGCTTTACAACTGGAAGTTTTCAGAAGCAAATGCTCCAAGACATGGGAAGCCGGGTACATATAGTCAGGAAGAAACTGGTCTAAAGTTTAACCAGGCTGAGAGAAATATTAAGGCCTTGGTCATTCTTTTGTAATCAACTAGTTCCTTCACTCCAAGCCCCTTTGGATGACTTAGCTGTTTTCTGCGTTGATAGTTTTGCTGTTGCAAGAATATCATACAATGAGGTCACATAGTCTATACTCTTTAGAGTTTGGCCTATTAAAGTGTATAATGTTTTTTAGACTCATTCATTCTGTTGGGTCTACCAGAAGTTCTTTTCCCTCTATTCTTGGGTAGAATTTCTTTGCATAGGTTAAATGCAATGTATTTTCCCATTCCCCAGTTGAGGGGCGTTTAGATTGTTTCCAGATGTGAACAATTACAAATGAAGTGCCTTTCAAAAAACATGTAGATGTTTTTCTGAAGAAACAGAGTTTCATCTCAATCAGGTAAATATCTAGTAGCGGGATTAAAGATCACATGATACGTTTATGTTTAACTTTATAAGAGAAAATAAAACTGTTATTCAAAATATGTTTGTATCCCCATTAGCAATCTATTTGTGTTCTAGTAGCTATACACCCTTGCTAGAACTTAGTATTGTCAGCTTTTTAGTGTTTTTATTTAATTAGTTTTTTTTTTTTACTAACATTAATAAGTGAGTAGTGGTAACACATTGTGGCATAAACGTGATGAAGGAGAGCAACATACACCACCCCCAAAATAAGTCTTTTTGGCATATTGATTATAAGCAGGTTATTTTTAAGAAACAGCAGACATAGGTGAAGATTTAAAAACTGAGCAGAAGTTACCCTTTGGAGGAAAAATTTGTATTTATAAGGTAAATCTCCATTTGTAAGGGAGTCTTCTTTGCTGTACCAGGAAGAAGGAGGTATCTCACTCTCTGAAACTGTCATCAGTGGAGAAGGCAATTACTTCAATCTGTGCTTTTCCTGGTAAACTCTCATAGTTGACTCCCCACCTCCAACATCTTTTTTTTTTTTTGTCTGTATGCAAAGGTGGTATTTAAGGTGATAGCCTCAGCTATTTGAGGGAGTTAACTCAGTTTTCCTGCGTCTCTCTCATGTGTATATGTTATTAAACTTCTGTTTGTCTTTCTCCTCTTAATTTGTCTTGTATCAGTTTAATTATTAGACCAAAGAACCTAGGAAGAAGGAAAACTTTCTACCCCAATCAATGGTTCCATTCTCTAACCACTAATAATTCTCAGCACCTTTTCATTTATTTCATACCTAGCTGCATATCTTTTGTGAAATGTCTCTTAAAGTTTTTTTACAAATTGTTTCTTGGATTGTTTGGTGCATTTCTGAGAAATTTTTATATAATCTAGAAAAGGTCCTTTATCAGATATGTAATTTGCAAATATTTTCTCTCAGATGGTTACATGCTTTTTCATTTTCTTATAAATGTCTCTAAATGGATAGAACCTCTTATAAGTTATGTTTATATTTTGATAAACTGATCAATTGATATATTTTTAATAAATTTTGATATTTATCATTTTAAAATTCTGATTATACTTCTGTTTCATTTGTAAGAAATCATTACTCACCCAAATCATGATTATTTTCCCCTATGTTAGAATTTTTAAATATTTAGGTTTTACATTAAGGTCTATGAATCATTTTGAATTCATTTTTGTAAAGGAAATGGGTATGGATCTAGATCAATTTTGGTGAGTTTTTGGCATATGTGTATCCAATTGTTCTCAAACAATCTTTTTAAAAGACTCTCCTTTCTTTATTAAGTACCATGGCGTTTTTGTTGAGTGTTAATTTGTCAATTAATATTGATCAATTTATATTATTAATATTAATAATAATTATTAATTAATATCTATGCCTCTCCTTTCTCAAATATCATGAACTCTTCTGCACCTTTAAAATAATTTACTCAGATTTATTTAGATTTTATTGACATGTATTTAAGGTGTACAACATGATAATTTGATACACACACACATATATAGTGAAATGATTATAATAAAGTTAGTTAATAACTCCGTTCCTTCACATAATTACCATTTTTGTGTGTTGTGATAATATTTAAGATATAATCTTTAACAATTTTCAAGCATATAACACAGTATATAGTCTCCATGCTGTATATTAGATTTCCAGAACTTATTCATTTCATAGCTGGAATTTTGTGCCTTTGACCAAAATCTTCCCATTTCCCCAACCCTTAACTCCTAGCAACCGCCTTTCTATTTTGCATTTTCATGAGTATGTCTTTTCAATTTTAATTTAATTTTACATTTTTATTTTTAATGAGAGAAAGGGCACAAACTGGGGAAAGGGGAGACAGAATCCTAAGCAGGTTCCATGCCCAGCACAGAGCCAGATGCAGGACTCAATCCCATGCCCCTGGGTTCATGACCTGAGCCAAAATCAAGAGTCAGAGGCTCAACTGATGAACTACCCAGGTGCCCCAAGTTTGGATGTTTTAGATTGCACATATAAGCAAGATCATATGGTATTTATATTTCTCTGTGTGACTTATCTCACTTAGCATAATGCCTTCAACTTCCATCCATGCTGTTGCAAAAGGTAGGATTTTTTTCTTCTTTTTTAAATGGTTGAATAGTATTTCAGTGTGAGGTGTGTGTGTGTGTGTGTGTATGTGTTTGTGTGTGTGTATGCGCATGCACGAGTGCACGTGCATGTGTGTATTGTTTTCTTTATCCAGTCATCTATTGATGGACACATAGGTTGTTCTCATGCTTGACTATTGTGAATAATGCTGCAATAAACATGGTGGTGCAGATGTCTATTTGAGGTAGTATTTTGTTTCCTTTGGATATATATCCAGAAGTGAAATTACTGGATGATATGGTAGTGCTATTTTTTTTTTGAGGAATCTCCATACTGTTTTCCCTTAGTGGCTGTGCCAATTTACATTCTCACCAACACTGTACAAGTGTTTCCTTTTCTTTATAGTTTCATCAACACTTGTTGTCTCCTGCCTTTTTGGTAATAGCTATTCTAAAAAGGGTGAAGTGATATATCATTGGAGTATTGATTCGCCTTTCCCTGATGATTAGTGATGTTGAGCACCTTTTCATGTACCTGTTGGCATTTGTTTGTCTTTGAAAAAGTGTCAATTCTTTTTCCCATTTTTAAATCAGATTGATATTTTTGTGCTTAAGTTGTATAAGTTTCTCATACACTTTGGGTATTAACCCTTTATCAGGTAAATGATTTGTCAATATTTTCTTCCATTCCTTTTCATTTTTCTGATTTTCTTTGGCATACAGAAGCTTTTTTGTTTGATGTAGTCCTTTTTGTTTTTCTTCTGTTGCTTGTGCTTTTGGAGTTATATCCAAAAATTGCCAAAACCAATGTTGTCAAGAATGTTTTTTCCTATCTTTTGTTCTAGTAGTTTTATAGTTTTGTGTCTTACATTTAAGTCTTTAATGTATTTTGAGTTAATTTTTATGAATGGCATAAGAGAGTGGTCCTTTTCATCTTTTTTTTTTTTTGCATGTAAATATCCATTTTTCCCAACACCTATCTATTGAAGAGAGAAATAAGTTTTCATTTATTTATTTTTTAACATTTATTTATTTTTTGAGAGACAGAGAAAGAGAGAGAGAGCATGAGTAGGGGAAGGGGAGAGAGAGGGAGACACAGAATCCAAAGCAGGCTCCAGGCTCTGAGCTGTCAACACAAAGTCCAACGTGGGACCTGAACTCAAGAACTGTGAGATCATGACCTGACCTGAAGTCAGACGCTTAACTGACTGAGCCACCCAGGTGCCCCAATAAGTCCTTAAATAAGGTGGTGCAAGTTTGCAACTTTGTTGTTTTTCAGATCATATTGGGTATTTTAGTTCTTTCATGATCTGTATGTATTTTAATACAAAAACACTACTAAAATATTAATCAGAATGGTGTTGAATCTATAAATTTGAGTAAAATCAACATCTTAGTAATACTGACTCTTTAAATCCATGAAAATGGTATATGTATTTGTTTGCTAGGGCTGTCATAACCTAGTACCACAGATTGAGTGGCTTAAACAACAAAAATTAATTTTCTCACAGTTCTGGAGGCTGGAACCCAAGATCAAGTTGTCAACAAGGTTGGTTTCTTCTAAGCTTCTCTCCTTGGCTTGTTGATGGTTGTCTTCTCCCTGTGTCTTCACATGGTCTTCCCTCTCTGTGCATCTCTATGCACTAATCTTCTCTTAAGGACATTAGTCACATTGTATTAAAGCTCATTCTAATGACCTCATTTTAACTTAGTTATATTTTTAAAGACTCCTTCCCCAAATATAGTCACATTCTGAGGTACTGGGAGTTAGGGATTCAAAATACAAATTTTTGGAGGAAAATACTTCAATTATACTTGGTATAATTCTCTACTTATCTCTTTGATTTCTTTTACCACTGTTTATAGTTTCAAGATGGAGATCTCTTATATATTCTTATATTTTACATCTCTCTGCTGATATTATCCATTTGATCATAACTGTTGTTTACCATTTTCAGAATTTAACATATTAACCAGTAAGCATAATTATTCCTTTCTGATAGTTCCAATATCTAGGCCATCCTGTGTCTGGTTTTGTTGATTTCTTTGGCTCTTACAACTTGTTCTGTCTACTTGATTTTTTTTCTGTCTTATACTATTTTTTGTTTGTTTGTTTTTAAAAGATGGCTTGTAGGACAATAGAAAATCAGGTAAATAGTTTTTATGCATAGAAATGGGCATGTCTTTCTTTCCTCTATGTCTTTTGTGCAGACTGTTTAGACCACCTACCAAAGACTTAATCCGGGATTAGTTATGGGTATGGTTACTCTCAGTAAATCACATGTTTTAGATTACTCTGTTATTATCTTGTGTTTATAGCAGGGGGTGGTTTTTCTGAGGATTTTTCTCAATGTCTGTCCACCCTTAGCATTAGGACTTGCTTTTTGCCTCAGATAGGATCCTTTTCCACGCTCTTGCCCTCTTCCAACAGTTGATTGTTGTGATTTATTGGTCAACACTTGCTGGCCTGGTGGGGGGTTAGCCAGGCATTCTCTGTTGTTCTAGGTCTTTTAGGGAGGCATGTCCTCCTGGGTTTTGGGGCAGGGGACTTCTCAGTGATCTTGCCCTGATATCAGCAGTAGATCTAGGCATAATATTTATTTTTTCTGCTCAGCCTTGGGTACAGGACCTTTTATTTTCGTCTCCCCAATTGCAATGGATTCCCATCATTGTCCTATAAGTGTGATAGTATTTATTTATTTTCTTTAGAGTTTCAGGCATTTGTTCCATTGAAGAGATAGAAGAACATAATCCAGGTAGGATTTGTGCTTTTCCTAAAAAAGTTAATCTTCTCTTCTCCTGTCTGCATCATCAGGAACACATTCCTTGTTCTCTTGTTCAGCATCCAATTTGTGAACACTCTGTGAAATATGTGGAGGAAAACCTGAGAATGGCTGCAAATTCCCAGTGCATCTGCAAATCTCAGAGTTTCATATTCTCTTGATATCCCATACTCATCCTTCATTTAGCTGATATCTTTTTACTAGGGCCTGTGGCATTCACTATTTTAAACAAATGTTCATCTCCTTTTAGGTGCCTGTATTTGTTTAGATTTGAGTTAGTAGATTATCTTATAGTTATCCGATGAGTTCAAGTGAATCTGTATATTTGCAAATTGCTCAGAGACTTTATTGTTACTACTGGTGTAAATATGGGAGTGATGCTCTTTCTAGGTTTGTACATTGTTAAGAGAATCTGTAGTCTCATGATCACAGATTTTTGAGTGAAATACCTCAAGGTGATATTATTATATTATTAGCTACTTATTTAGGGGCAAGCTATTTAATTTCCCATGCCACAATTTCTTTAATAAATAGTGTAAGCATACAATGAGAACTATGTTCAAAGATTATGTTTTCATGACACTTGATATGGAGATGGAACCACACATTGGATCTGAATTTTAGTCTGGTCATTCTTCCCCATCCCCCCCGCACCCCCATAAGTTCTCTCAGAGTCCCTACACTTATCTGCAAAATAAGAACATTTGACTAAATTATACCCATAATGCTTCTCTACCATTATCTGAAATTATTATCATAGTTCCATCTTACAACACACAATTTTTTTTGTTGTTAAGTTTTACTTATCTATTTTCTCTTGCAGATGCTCTGTGTGTGCTTGAGTATAATTGTGTCATTGATTGCTAATGGGACCCTTAATATTTGGAGCATTGAATAACATAGGTATACGGTTTGTGAACTATGTTGCTTATTCAATGCTTTGCTATTAGTCATTATTTCGTATTCTGAAAAATACTAGGTTGCTACTTATAATTAAAATCAGAGTTGGAGCATCTGGGTGGTTCAGTCCAACTCTTGATTTCGGTTCAGATCATGATCACAGTTTGTGAAATCAATAATACATTCTCTCTCTCCCTTTCTCTCTTCCCCAACCCTGCTTGTGTCTGTGCACATTCTCTTTCAAAATAAATAAATGAACTTAATTTTTTTGAATAAAATCAGAAAGTGAAAAGTTGAAACAATCTTTTGAAAAATAACAAACATATGTTTATTTGGGAGCTCCAGCAGACTTATTAAATGTCAAATATATTTCCTAAAATAAGTTGTTTGTTCATCTTAGCAATAGTGTTAACTCCAGTAACTTAATTTATGTAATTTGCTCTTTGTTCTTTCTATATGGTGTACATGCATGGTTTTCCACTTCCTAAGAAGATAAAGATTCTGGAACTTCATGCTATTTTACAAAAGCATAATAGAGATTATCTTCTAAGGAAGTATCTGCATTAAATTGGATAATTTTTAAGATATTATCGTTCTCACTAGACAATCATGTAAAATGAATATTAAGAATCCACTATTGAGATTCAGAAACAGAAGGAAAAAAAACTTAAGATGAAAACAATACAAATTATTTACTCAGGATATTTTTCTCTACTTGCTAAAATTTCACTGCACACTTTAAAACCAAATCTGTATTTGCCTGATGGGTCACTTAGATAGTTCATTGTAAAGGCTTATCCCATTTTTATAATCGCCAATAAATTATTCAGCAAGGCACCAAAAGTCCTTAAAAATAGAACAGTTGATGTGAAGGCATTCAATTGGCAGTGAATTGCTGTCTTCTGGGGCCATATTTTGCAGTAATTTAAAAACTGAAGATGTTTATAAAATTAAAGTTCTGCTGACTCCAGCAGGTTTGAGAACTGAAGGCTTAATATATTTGTTAAAAGTAATGCATCATTTGATATTATAGGAAATCCCATGAACAGTCCCCTGTTCCTGTCTCCAATGAAGCAGGAACAGCATAATCTGGACATAAAAAAGAATGAAGATAACTGCTGACGATTAACCCAGCCTTATAATACAGGAAAATTCACTTTCTTCAAGATTAAACATCCAGTGGTGTGACCCAGTGATTATATTTCAGTAAGAATATATTTCCTTTTGGGAGGACATATAAGGTTACTTACTAGAGATACTTAAGTAATTTATAATTTCAAAATTTAGCAGTGCCCAGGGTATGCTACACCAAACAAATGCAAAACAACAAACTTCCAAGTTTTAAAATCAAGACACTTCATTTGTTGATCAGCAATTGGAATTTTTTATGAAGTAATGGATTATATATAATTCATATATATATTCATATTCATATATATATATGAAGTAATGGGCTATACTTAGTAAGATGATAATTTGAGGCAATTTTTCCACTCTTTAATAACAAAACCTTAATTGTTTATTTCTTGTTGGTTTCATGAGATCATTTGAATTATTGATTCTTCCCTTTAATATTGAACTGTCATAGACTTAAAATCTTTAAAAGGATATAAGAAATTAATAAGACAATTGTGTAAAAATGTTAATTCAAAATACAAATTATCTTTAGATTTTTTGCATTAGCCATCTAATTACAATGTTGGATTCAGGGCTAAAGAGAAAGAGAAAAGTTGGCTTGCTATTTACTGCCTTAGCCCAAAGTCCTGATTTTATGTGTTTATAGGTCTTAATCTAAACTGACCATGACAATGATAAGTCTTCAAGTAAATCATCTCAGATCATAACAGTTTGGAGCAACAGTTCTAGATAATTGTGGCAGACTATTCTGAGTAATTGAGAAAATATAATTCTTTTCAAAAGACTTCAGGTAGCCAATATGAATTAATAAGTTAGTTCAGAAAATTGGGATTATGTGTGCCATGGAAATGCTAATGATTTACCTTAATTAAATCTGCCTTCGTTAGGCACAGTTACAACTATTGGTAAGAGATAATGTGTTGGAATTTTACAGACATATGTCACGTTTATGGATTATTTCATTCTAGAATTATAGGAACTTAAATGCTTTAACATGTTAATATTTAAACACACATATCAATCACTACTTAAATCTACAAATGGAAAAAAAAAAATCTACAAATGGTTGTTTTTTCACCATACATAGAATACAGTTATTTAAACTGTCAATTATTATTCTTAATTGTAAAGGTTCGCCTGTGTGTGATCATGAATAGAAAGAAGACAAGTATTAAATTATAAATATATGGCAACAGTTAAATTTAATAAAGAATACTTATGAGAAATGCTCTAACCTAATCTGACTCCTAAAATTGACCCATAAAACTTTGCATTACAATGCTCTATTTATAATAACTCTAAGAGAAGAAACAGTCTGTTATTTTGTCCTTTAAATAAAATACATCAATGAGGATCATTCCCTCTGTTTCTATCTTTATCTAATGTGAGAGAAAAGAAAGGATTGGCTACCAATCCTGTTAGTTTAGCCACTGGAAAATTAGATTCACCCCTCCTCTTTATAATCCCTATAGGATCTGTTATACATGTGGTTTAGATGCCCAAGAACTTAAATAAATTTGAGTTAGCATTGTGATGTCTTCATTTGTCAAATTAATGGACCACCAATTTAGCAATCAAGGGATGGCCTGAGTGAAATAGAGCCCAGTAAAAACACGTTTTCCTTAGTGGTAAGGAATGGGAATTTTGAAACACCAAGGCAGTTCTGGCTTTGAAAGAACACCAGAGTAATGGTGCCTGAGAAGTCAGTAGTGAGGTGACTTTTCTACATAGAAGGAAACACCAAGGGGGAAATAGAATCCAGGATGAGTACATTTTGTCTTAGACATGTCAAATACCTAATTTGATTGTAACTGTTTATTCTGCTCTCTTCAGAAATATTCCATAACCTCTACCACTTGCTTAACCCACACTAATCTAAATCCCTTTACGTCCAATTACATGGTTACATAACAGAATGCGCTAAAAAATTACACCCAGTGTTACTCTCAGGAAACTCAAAAGTATATTTGTGATTACAAGGTTTTTCTGCTCAAGTTCTCACCTTCATGCCCCACCGTACGTTTTTGAGTTTTAATCTTGAGCAGTCTCAGAACTATTTTCCTTCAGAAAGTCCTAATACTGCCTTTAGAATTCCTGCCCTCTACCCTGTACAGTGAAAAATCTTAGGGTTCAATTATGAAAAGAATAAAAGTCATACTCTGTAAATTATTTGGAAATTTAATTTTTAATCAAAACGCAATCTAGCATGGGATGCTAGTATCTAAAAAATGGATGAAAAATGAATAATTTTAAGGGTATGAACCTTAGTGATAATTTTTTAAATGAATAAACTAAAAGTAAACTAGCTGAAATTTCAGGCAGAACTCTTTTCAAGCAGAACTCAGAGCTGTTTCCATTCAGTTTGTCTGAACAATAACACCCCATATTTCAGTGACTATTGAGATCTGTAGATTACAGGTCTTATCTCAAATTGTAACATTATACCTGGCAATAATAATCTTGAATTGCAACCAAACACTTAGCTAAAACATCTGCTATTTAAAAGGGCTACCTAATGTATAGGTAAACCTTTCACTATTTCAGATACTCAGGATAAATGACTTTATATGCAATTAGCCTTCCTTAGAGGGTCACCCAACTATTTGAGTGCGCTCTAGGACAGACCTACCAACCAGTACACATGGCACATTGGGTAAAGTCCATAGGTTAGAGGTAGGTTAATCAAAAATGTGTACTCCAATCTGGGCCCTATTCAAAAATGAAAAAAACAAAACTAAAATTATTGAAGTTTGTTACTTTTGAAATATGGATTGTCTATTTTATTTTAATTATTGGAACATTAAAAATATAATGGCTCTAGGTACATATTCATGTATTTTAATCAATTTCTAGGTTATATACATCTTTTTTTAGGTTATAGACATCTTTAATACCATTTCTATGGTATTTTTCTAAAAAATGTATTTCTCCATATGTGGTCGACATTTTTTTACTGCAATATTTCTTAGAGTTGCATTTTCTGCCATATATATATATGTATACATATATATATATGTGAAAAACGGCCATTTCTATAGTTTATTCTCTCTAGCCTATAATATTTGTATTGAAAAACAAAATACTAAATATTTCTTTAGGTGGTGATACATCTTGTAAGCTTAGATCAAAGTCTGCAGAATGGAGACCCTTTCAATTGTACTTTTTTGTTGTTATTGTTCATGTGTAAATGTTTCAGGCCAAATTTTGGTGATTTTCCTGAAATGTTTGAGAATTCTTTGGGACAATTTGTGTTGTTTTGCCATTCTACTTAATAGTGGCTTACAGGTGGTCTCAGATCTATTTCATTCCATCTAATTGCCTGCCAGACACCAAAATATTGTGATTAGCCTCTCTAGCTCTGTTCTTTCCTACTTTGTTTACCTAAGTCTTTCTCTTTTTCAAATAATCCCTTTATTATAATTGTAATGTTTTATTTTGGGGGGGGGAGAGAAAAATTCTCAGTGCCAACAATACATAGAGAAGTTTAAATCAGTATTAATATGCCCACAAATATGACTTCTGATTACAACAAAATGTATCCCAAGTAGAAAATAAACATGCCTAACGGAAAAGTAAAAGTGTAAAAAAAATGTATTAAAGACTTCTCTTTAAAAAGGATAAAGGAAATACGAATGAAGTAATTGGAATACTAAACTCTTTTAATAGGTGCTAAAATCATTGCCAACTTAAATTAACAGTTCAAATGTAATGCATGTTTCTTTCATTCCTTTTTATTTTGGTTTTCGGCTAAAAATTTCAATCCAAGGCAAATAATTTGATTAATATATACTTTCTGATAAGAATTAATGCAAACATTTGCTCCTTTATTTACAAAAGTGCTTGACACAAATTATATTATTTAATAATCAGGTATATTTCTTTTATAAACTTGATTAAAATGCTTAGGGGAAATATTTAAATATCTTTTGAAATTTTGGGTTAATCTTAGCCCCTTTACCAGCATATTGGCAAAACTTTCAGTGCTGATAAAATCTTTATTACTGATTGGTCTTCTTTCTCCTTGATATTTTACTTACTCTTTTTTTTTCTTACTCTTCTTACAGAGATTTTTAAACTGTTCAGCCAGGAGGTATTTCATCATGGTGAGGCCTCATTGTGACAATTTCAGAAATTACAACATTTTCAATAAAATGGGAGATCAAGTTAGTTGAAGGAGATAATTTAATGGTGTATGATAAATTCACAAGAAGTCTACCAGCTGTCACTTGGCTACTTTGATTTCCATAATAGACATTCATAGGGTTTTGGTGGAATGTCCTTTGTCTTTATGTTGAAGATTATTATGAAGATTATCTACAACTTCCCAAATAAAATAAAGGCTGTTTTCTTTCTTTCTTTTTTTTTTTTGCTTCTGTTTGTGGTGAGAAAAATACAATTTTAACTTAAGCTTAAACTTAAGAGCTTTAAAATTTTACTTTTTTATCTAATTTATTTCCCAAAGTCTGCTTTAGAAAATGTATGGTTAGTTATAGGTTATTTTAAGTTAATAAAAAAATAGACTCCAACAAAACACATTATAGTTGATGGAGCTATCACGATGACAATATAAATGTATATATATGTTAGGTACATTGCTTCTAAAATAACCAATTTCTTTTTTTAAATTTTTTAATGTTTATGTATTTTTGAGAGAGTGTGGAGAGAGACAGACAGAGAGAGAGAGAGAGAGAGAGAGAGAGAGAGAGAGCAGGGGAGGAACAGAGAGAAAGGGAGACACAGAATGTGAAGCAGGCTCCAGGCTCCAATCTGTCAGCACAGAGCCTGACGCAGGGCTCAAACTCATGGACCATGAGATCATGACCTGAACCTAAGTCAGAAATTTAAATGACTAAACCACCCAGCCACATCTAAAATAACCAATCTCTTTTAGTCTATAAACAGCTGAGTATAAGACCTTGGATTAAAATTAAAAAGTTGCAAACTCTGACAGCAGTGAATAATTTTATTAGTTGATAGAGGTGTTTTCACTGAAACCAAAACTTGAGACAATATAACCTATATTTTATCTAGATCTATAAATATCCCTCATCTATTGCAAAAAAGGAGAAAATCAGGTAATTTAATATCTGCATATTAAAAGACCTTATACACATTTAATTAATAATATCTTTTAGAATCTGTTACCTCTTCATTTCAGTGAACTGTGCATTTTAACTTTTCTACTTTTCATCAAATTTGTCTGAAATATACAAATATATTGAGGTAATATAATACATTTACAACGTGTTTAAATTATCCCCTCAAATTAGAACATTGAGAAATCTATCCACCTGTTTGTCTTTGAAATTTACAGTTCCTGACAAGATGAAAAACAATTATTATCTGTGAAAAAATATAATTTAGTTTTCTTCACAAGGAATAGTAAGTAAAACAACTAGAATTAAACAATTCATTCAGGGATGACACAAAATATAAATTTAGTAAACACATACTATCTCTAAAATGAGATTTGAAATTTGAAAATAATAGAAAAAATATTTCACAAAATATATAAATCCTTTCAACCCAATTGTTATTTCATGATAAAATTGATTTTCTTATATTTCTAAGTCTTTGGTACAGTTATCACATACAATTATGCTGAGAGGAAAAACAATTCCTTTCTTTTAAAATAGTATATTAGAAAATTTATAAAAATATGTACACTTAATACGTAACTTTTTGTATTGTGCCTTCATAAAATGAACTTTCTAAGAAACATACACTCTTTTGGAAAAAATTAACAGTGTAGAATTACTAATTTTAATTACATGCAGTCTACTCTTCCAAAATGTGTATGTGTTTTATTTTGTTGTTGTTCTTTATGTAATCCCTCTGGGTAGGTGGCAGACAGATTTAAATCAGCCAATTGAGCTTCTCTACTGTGTTTAGAATCAATAAAGAGAGATCTTTGGGGAAACTTTTTGTATTGGGAAGAGTTTTTCTTTGAGTTTGATACTAACTTATAGTCTAATTTTCCATCCAAAAGACAATCATGCCTTTAACCATGGTTCTGCCAGTCTCCTACTAGAAAAAAAAATTATGTGTATATAATTTTAAAACTATCAAATATAATTTTAAACCCATTTTTTAAAAGGAAAAAAAGTATGTTTCTAGTTTGTTTTCTATAATGATCTATACTATTGTTTATTTTGATTATATTACAGAGTTAAGTTTTGAGTGAATAATTATTTTCCTCCTAGAAGCATTGAAGTGATATGACATAATATGACATTAATTGCCATGACGTAACTTTTTTAGGCAGGTGCATAATATAAGAGATATAAGCCTTGAATGAATGAATGAATGAATGAATGAATGAATGAATGTCAAGAGAAATAAGGATAATCATTTGCTGTTAAAAAATAAATTAGGGGTGCATAGTTGGCTCAGTTGGTTAAGCGTCCAACCCTTGGAAATTGGCTCAAGTCATAATCTCATGATTCGTGAGTTCAAGCCCTGTGTCGGACTCTGTCCTGACAGTGTGAAGCCTGCTTGGGATTCCGTCTCTCGCTCTCTCCCCTCCTCCGCTCTTTCTCGCTTTGTCTCAAAATAACTAAACTTTAAAATAAATAAGTAAACGAACAAATAAAAGTCCAAACATAATTTCATATAATTCTACATGTTCTTCCCATTTTTGGACTATCAGTAGTCCAAAACATAATAAGCAAGAAAAGTTAAACGTTTGTTATATTACCTATTACAGTGTCTTGTGTGTGTGTATGAGGAGAGACATAGAGAGAGAGAATAATGTGATATAATATAGATGTCATAACCTGAGGTTCAAAGTCTGCTGAGTAGGGGTTCAGAAAAGTGTAAAGTGAAAAGAAAAAGAAAAACACAGGACAAACACTGGGAGAGCAGAAAGCAGTGTGTTTTTTGTTTTGTTTTGTTTTTCGTTTTTGTTTTTGTTTTTTTTAAGACTAGCAAAATGTATATCCAACTGTGATGATATTAGTAATTATGGGTTCTCTGATCTAAGGAAAGAGAAAAGAAAGTAGAAATGGGAATTTTGGATAGTAGCAAGGCTGAACTGCCTGTCAATATGTGATCTTTACTATGATATTGCTTTCAGTACAAAGGAAACAGTCTGGTATTGAATCCTTGTACCAGGAACTTGCTGACAGACACCAGGCAAAAATGATTAGATCCCTTAGCTGATATTTTTGAGCTGGAGGTGAAGAAAGCTAGAAGCAAGAATCAGTCCAGGAATACTGGTTCAAGCTATGAATTCATTCTACAGATAAAACTACTACTGCAGGGTTTGTGCTTTTGTGTGAGAGTGGGTGGGCACGTGTGCACATATTTATAAAGATGATATTATTTATGCATGTTAATACAAGGCATTTTTCAAAACTCTTCCATCAAGGAAAGTTTGTATTATTTATGTAGGAAGACATTAAACACTTAGGAAGAGAGAGTTCCTAAGTAGCTTCCAGCAGAATGGGTCTAACTTGATTTACCTGAAAAAATAATGTTATCAATAATTTCTGCCCTTAGGGCAATGCCTTTTTTTAAAGATATGTTCTCCTTCTCAAGAGATTCCTTACCCCTTTTTTTATTAAAGACTTTAAGATATCAACCCTGATTAACAAAGAAAAACACTCTAGCAGTTTTCCTGGGGCTCATCTCCTGGGGCTCATGGCAAGTCTCAATTACCAGTATCCCTGATTTAAAAGTATTGTTTGTTAGGTTGAGTTTTTTAAAGTGAAGAAGAACTTTTCAAAAAGACAAAAAAATATATTGAATACACTGAAACCAATAGTCGAATATCCTCATAAGTAAAAGATTTAAACTTCTAACTGACATCTATGGCAAAAAAATTACTTAGAATAAGGATAAAATAAACAGAACCCATCTATTAGTTCAGTATTTATCTTGTGGTAAACACATATATTACATAATTATTTCTCAATATGTTATGATGTTGGTATCATTTTTATTATAACTTTACACAGGAGAAAATCTGGCCCAATTAACTAGAACTGCCAAGTGAGAAACCCAGAAAAATATATATTCTAGATTTTGATGTAAATGTGTTGTAAATAAACACCTTAACATAATAAGGATGTTCTTTTTAACAGATATTTATCAATTGTATTACATCCTTGGAAACTTGTAGTCGAAACAGATTTGATATTTTATTTGATAGAGCCTATAGTCTAAAGGCTTGCTTTGAGGCTAGTGGATACAATTCAATATATGAAGACTGTAGTAGAACATATATCTAAATTTATCCCATGGATAATGAAAAGTATTTTGAAAGATAGGAATTGTAAGTTAGGTTATAGAACAATGAGTGGAAATAACCAATTATAAGAGTCTAACAACATGAAATTTGGAACCAGACTGCCTGGGTTTATATTCCAGCCCCCCATTGTACTACCTGAGTAAGTTAATTAGAATAAACTGCTTCAGTCCCCTTATTTATAAAATGGGATAATAATAGCATATCTGTCATAGATCAATTGATTTAAATTCATTTACTTATGCATATTGCTTAGAACATGGCCAGGCTTAAGGAAAGGACCATAAAAATGGCTATTCTTCTAATCTTTATTTTTTTTTAATGTTTATGTGTTTATACTGAGAGGGAAAAAGAGAGTGAGAGCAGGGGAGGGGCAGAGAGAAAAGGGGACAGAGAATCCGAAGCAGGCTCCATGCTGCCAGTACAGTCCAATGCAGGGCTCAAACTCATCAACCATGAGATCATGCTCTGAACTGAAGTCGAGAGTCTGATGCTTCATGGACTGAGCCACGCAGATGCCTCTCTTATTCTTATTCTTTTATTCTAATTCTTATTCTTATTCTTATTATTCTTAAATTCCAGAAATGATATGCACCAAACACATAACACACACCCCCTAAAACATTTGAATGAAGTCAAGGAGCAAGAAAGAGCACGGGATGCTTATGTAGCCATAGGAAATTCAGTGTATGGGGCATGGAAAGGTAAGAGGACCAAAGCAGAGGTAGGATGGGCCCAAGTCACAGAGCGACTTAATATTGGGTCAAAGGACTTCAACTTTGTAATAGTTGAAAGATCACAAGCTCTGACATTGGAACATTTTATGTTTTTATATCCCTCCCAGAGGGAAGACGATTGATTTGCATGTAGCATAACCAGAGGCAAAGATATTTAGAAGGCTACTGTAATGGTCCAGGTGAGAAATGATGAGGGCTCAAATTGGTGTAATAGTATTAGATATGAATAAAAAGGGGCAAGCAAATTTAGAAATATAAACAGGATTGTTTGAGTGGTTTGGTGGGTGTAAAGGAAAGAACTGAGAATTCCTTTAAGCCTTTGGTAACACTGACTGAAGTTGATTGTGTAGAGAAAAAACAAGGCTAAAAAGGGCCCAACAGGAACCAAGTTCAATCTAACACAGCATGGGCTTGAGATGATATGAAGGAGGATATCCAGTACAAATCTGGAAAATATATACTAGCCGGAGGCTATTTGTCTTCAACTATTCATAGGGCTCTAGAGTTTTGTTTCTTAAACTGATGAATGTTATGGTTAATATGATTGGTCCAAATTCTAATTTACATTATGGAAAATCTTAGTTTTTAATGAAAATAATCAAAATGGGAACTATAGGTCTATTATTTAGTTACTAACTACCTGCCACAATTTACATTATGTGACAATTTTATAATTCAAATTGAGGGGCCACCTGGGTGGCTCAGTTGGTTAAGAGCCCCACCTCAGGCCCACTTTAGATGTTCTATCTCCCTCTGTCTCTGTCCCTCCCTGGTGTGTGCACTCATGCACACACGCTCTCTTGCTATCTCAAAAATAAATAAACACATAAAAAAATTGAATTCCAAGATTGCATATAAAATGAATAGGGCCAGCTTTTCTTGAACAGCTCTTTGTGTTTTTATTTCCTTTATGTTATTTTTTTCTCCTTAGCAATCAAATCTCACAGAATTTGGCAAGAGCTAAGTTCTTTTGACCTTTTATTTATTAAAATGCTCTGGGTACAGATTAATTTACTTTGCAAATATTTATTGTTGTTTTACCTGACTTGAAATGGGAGCTGCAGGCACTTTGATAAATGAATCAGGAGGTTGTCTGGCTTCCTCATACCTTCTGGAATTACTTTTATCCCTTACTGAAATGGTATCTTGCAATTTTCTGCTAGTGTGTCCCTAGGGAACCTGCAACTGATATTCCTATGAATTCTTTGCTGCTGCAACAGCTCTATTTTCCTTTGCTCTCTGTTAGTGGAGGCATATTTTTGCAAAAAAATGTAACCTTCTGAAGCACTGTTTTTTTGCATCTCATGCCCTTCAGTTATACATTACAGATCAAAATGAAAGAGGATGGGTTGTGAGTAGTCAGGAGAATGGGTCTTTTCCACAATTAGAGGAATATTGTCATGGGATAGTTCTTCACATATTTTTTAGTTCTATCTGCTTCTTATTGGGGTATGTAGTTTATCATAGCACTTCCTTAGCTGTATATGATTCTGACAGTTACACAGACTGGTTTTTCTCTAAAGATATTGGTCTTAGATATAGAGCCCTCTCTTTTATCAGTATAAAATGGCAAGAGTTACTTCAGCTTCAAATCATATTTGGAAAAAAAAAACAAATCAATACCATGGATTACATGTGTCATTGTTCGGCCAAGTAAAGTAGTAATGTGATGACACAGGGCCAAGTTAGAAGTTAAAATGTTAGTTGGATGGATGAAGTCATGAATTTTTTTAACAAATCCATCAAATCCACTGGTTGGCTTCAATATCAAGAGAAGCTTTGTTCAACAAATTCCTGTTTCTTTTCATTAGAAATTCTACCACATTATTTTATTATTTTATTCAACAGATATTTATGGAGGGCCCACAAATCACTGGGTACTATTCTAAGTTTGGGATATTCAGCAATAAACATGAACATAGAAAGTCCCTACTCTCAGGGCACCTGAGTGGCTCAGTTGGTTAAGCCTCTTACTTTTGATTTTGACTTAGGTCATGATCTCATGGTTCATGAGTTCAAGCCTCATGTTGGGCTTCATGCTATCAGCACAGAGCCCGAGTAGGAGTCTCTCTTTCTCCCTCTCTCTCTCTCACACACACTCTCTCTGTCTCTCTCAAAATAAATAAATAAACTTAATGAAAAATGAAAGTCCCTACTCTCATGGGAATGACATTCCAATGGGACCAAAGACAATGATGAACAATGAATTAAATGTATGAGTAGCAAGAAGGAAAAAAATAATAATATATCAGCCTAAGTGGGCTGAGAGTGACAGAAATGTATTATTTTAAGCATACTGGTCAGAGAATGTCTCTCTGACTTGGAGACAATTTGAGCAGAGACATATTGCAGTGAGAGAGCAAGTTGTATAGATATCTAGGAGAATAATCCAGGCAGAGACAACAAGAATCACAAAGCCTCTAAGGCAGAATTCTAGGAATTATTGGTGTGTTCCAGAAATAGCAAGAAGAAAAATTGGTTATAGTTAACTAAGCTAGAAGGAGAGATGAAGTGAGAGAAGGAGGAGAAAAGTGCATGAAGGGCTTGGAAGCCAAGAGGAAGATTTGGGCTTTATGAAAGGAAGTGGAATCCATGGGCTTTTAAAAAAGTAACACAAACAGACTGTAGTTTGTAAAAGATCACTCTGGCTACTGTTGTAAGTAGCAAGACCACAATTTCAGCTTTAGTTTTGGTTTGTACTTGGGGTATTGCCAGATCCCACAAAGTACTACCAAATTATCATGTCCAGCATGCTGACGATGATGGATTTTTTTCCCATTTATTTTGTCATTAGTATTTTAATTCTCTGAACTGGATTATATGAGAGCCATTAATTAGATCTTCATGGACTAAAATTTGTCCATATTTACATAGGAGATCACTTCTCAAATAGGAACACACCTACTTTTCTGGGTCTTGGTTATAGGATATCCTTCAAAAATCCACAACATGGTGTTATAGCCTCTTGACAATCACAGGTATTATACTTCCCTTTAGTTCCGTGATGGTATTAAACCTTTTATTTTTTGGTCTCTTATATTAAGTGATATTAAGCAACTGGTACCATGCAATCAATGAATACCACAGAGGGAGAGTAGGAAATATGTGAAAAGCCCCTATAAAAATTTCCATAATTATAAGTCATCCTTGTTTATATTTTATGTTTCTATAAAGCAATAGGAAAATCTATCCTCAGAATCCAAAATGAGTTTAAAAATTACTGCATATGTCACTATGTCTTTGAATGTGTCCTGGGATAAACCATAGAAAAGGGTCAAACTCAACCCCTTCCTCTTGAACACCAACCACATTTCCCTTAGCTGAAGTGAATAGTAAACATTTCTGCAACGGCATGGTTCTGAGTTTCTGGCAAAACTTCAAGGTGTCATCTAATTATCAAGTAAAACAGGCCAGCTCCTGAGTGTCAGGGACTTTGAATTACTAAGAAAAACCACTTTCAATACAATGTGAGAACTGTTATGAGACAAACTGCTAGTTTCCACTCAGTATCTGTCTCCCTGTTTTTCTGTAGAAAATGAAAATCATAGGTTGGCACATGGCAGCCAAATAAGACTACATTCTTCAGGCTTCCTTGCAGTTAAGTGTGGCCACACAAAGTGCTGGCCAAGAGAATATAAGATGTATTAGTGAGTAGAAATTTCAGGTTTTAGCCCTAAGAGAACAGTCCACTCTCTTTTCCTTTCTTCCTCCATCTTTCTTGGAAGAGTGTGAGTATGGCAACAAATCACCTGGGACACACAGAAATGAGGGCTGTGCCATAGAATGGCAGATCCATAACCCAAGAGTCTGTGTTTAGGACACCATGATGCTAGCCCATCATTCTTGTGTAGGTTGCTCTCACATCATTACATGAGAGAGAACCAACTTGCATCTTATTTGAGCCACTTTTACTTAAGGTCTTTGCTATGGCGGCATGTGCGTAATATCTTAAAAATAAGAACAAGTGGGATTTCTCATAAATGTATCCATCCTTTAAAAAAAAACTACCATAGACAAGCAGACTTTATGTCTGCAAAGCTCAGAACATTACTGCAACTTTAAAATCCAGATTAAGCAAATTTTATTATCTCCTTAGTATTGTCAGATCATCTCTCCAAGATGAAAACTCTTTTCAGTCTTTTAAGGTATAGCTGCATTCTGTACTTGAAAAAAATTTAGATGAATATACCTACAACCTGATATCATCATCTATAAATTCCACAGGTAAATGGATCCCAATCAATCACATATATTTCCCAATACCGATCTGTATTTATTTTTTTTTAACATTTATTTATTATTGAGAGACAGAAAGAGACAGAGCATGTGCATGGGAGGGTCAGAAAGAGGAGGAGACACAGAATCTGAAGGAGGCTCCAGGCTCTGAGCTGTCAGCACAGAGCCCAACGCGAGACTCAAACCCACAAATTGTGAGATCATGACCTGAGCCAAAGTCTGATGCTCAACCAACTGAGCCACCCAGGTGTTCCACCAGTCTGTATTTAGATCTTGTAATTGTGTCAGACATGACTTCGGTTTGACTCAAAACTGTTTTTAAAAAGTTTGTCTGATCAAAAATCTTTGATCAAGGAAGAGTTCTTTGTTGCTATTTTTTGCTCCCCGTTTAATCTTTGAAGCATGGCCCTAAGTTTTAGAAAGGTTAAAGAAATTTAAAAAATTCATTTTAAAAATGTTTTTTTTTGTTTGTTTTTACTTTCTAAAAGGAATGCTATTATTCCAGATTACTGGGCATGATTCTACTCCCCTGTGGTTGCTGTCAGTGAAAATCCTGTGTAATGTGGCTCATTGATCTCAATTTCATCTTCAGTTATTTGGACCTGTCAGCAATTTATACCTTCTGCTTTTCTTTCTTTTCCTGATCAACTCACGCACACGCGCGCACACACACACACACACACACACACACACACACTTATTTTATCTTATCTCTCTCTGCTTTGTATAGTACGTATGTGTGGTTATCATTACAGCTCTGAGAATCTGGACACTGGGCATTCTATTTTGGTCTTTTTTTTTCTTTCCTGCAACTTTCTGTAGTACTTGACGGAGTAAATTACAATAAACATTTGTTAAATTTAATTATAATTAGACTGGGAAGACTTCAGTAAAAACAAAACAAAACACCAAACTGTTTTGAATAATTTTGGAGCAATGGTGAACCAGATGAAATTTATTTTATGTATCAAAATGTATTTTTTCCAGACATAAAATACCTAAATGTCAAGATATTCATATGTGAAGATGCCATCACCTAGAATCATTTTCTTGAGTTAATTAACTTAAAAACTATGGGTTATTCTGGTGCAGACAAGTACTAACTGTACTCAATGGTGTGCCCTGAGAAGAGTGAAAGTTATTTCACATAAGTCTATTGTAATTATTTCAAGTTTTCACCCTTGATTTACAAGTATTCACCATAAAAAAAAATGTTTCTCATTATATACTCTGATGTAACTTAAGGGGAATTGTCAGAGTTTAATTTATTGAAAAGAATTCAAATACTTTTTTGCACATAATTATATGAACATAATATAATGGCATCACCATAGAATTTGTGATTTAGGAGGAAACAATGAAGTTTATTCTTTTAACCATATGAATCAGTAAGTTAAGGCTTAGAAAGGATTACTGATAGTCCAAAGCTAACAGACACATACATGGATGGGAGTCAAAAGTTTTGAAGAAATGGCTATCATTTATTGAGCATGTACCACATTTCAAATCCCATATTAGATATGTTCTAGAGAGACAGTTTACTGTTGTGGTACTAAATAAACTATTAAGTTACAGGCATGTCTTGGAGGTATGGAGGATTTGCTTCCAGATGACCACAATAAAGGTAATCTCACAATTAAGTGAGTCAAATGAATTGTTTGGTTTCCCAGGGCATATAGAGGTTATGTTTACATTACACTGTAGTCCACTAAATGTGTGATAGTGTTATGTCTAAAAAATCACTGTACATACCTTAATTTAAAATACTTTATTGCTAAAAAATGCTAACCATCATTGGAGCTTTCAGTGAGGGGCAATCTCTTTGTTAGTGCAGGGCCTTGCTTCCATGTTAATGGCTGCTGACTGACCAGGGTAATAGCTGCTGATGGTCAGGGTGACTATGGCAATTTCTTAAAATAAGACAACAATGAATTTTGCCATACTGATGGACTCTTCCTTTTATGGATGATTTCTCTGTAGCATATGATACTGTTTGATAGCATTTTACCCAAAGTAGAACTTTCAAAATTGAAGTAAATCCTCTCAAACCTTGCCATTGCTTCATCAACTAAGTTTATATAAAATGCTGAATCCTTTACTGTCATTTTGACATTCCTCACAGAAAATTCTGGATATAACTATATTGATTTTACATGATATGATTATATTGATACACACACACACACACACACACACACACACACACAATGCTAGATCTTCTGGCAGCTTCTACATTAGCACTTGCTGCCTCACCTTGCACTTTACATTATAGAGATGGCTTCTTTCCTTAAACCTCATGAACCACCTCTGCTAGCTTCAGACTTTTCTTCTGCAGCTTGCTCACCTCTCTTAGCCTTTGTAGAATTGAAGAGAGTTAGAACCTTGCTTTGGCTGAATTGGGCTGAATTGGCTGAATTGGAATACAGGAATGTTGTAACTGGTTTGGTCTTCTATCCAGACCACTACAACCTTCTCCATATCAGCAGGAAGACTGTTTTGCTTTCCCACTCATAGCTTGGCTAACAGTTTAACAAAAGAGGCCTAGCTTTTATGGCCTATCTCGTCTTTGAATATGTCTCGCTCACTAATCATTTCAAGCTTTTGATTTAAAGTGAGAGACATGTGACTCTTCTTTTCACTTGAACACTTAGAGGACATTGTAGAATTAATTGGCTTAATTTCAATATAGTGTGTCAGGGAATAGGGAATCCAAGGAGATAGAATAGGGGAATGGCCAGCCCACAGAGCAGTCAGACATACACATTTACTGATTAAGTTCAGTATCCTGTACAGGCATGGTTCATCGTGCCCCAAACATGATGTAACATCAAAGATCACCATAGTAACATCAAAGATCACCATAACAAATTATAATGAAAAAGGTTGGAATATTGCAAGATTTACCAAAATATGACACAGAGACACAAAGTGATTAAATGCTGTTGGAAAGATGGCACTAATAGACTTGCTTGACACAGGGTTGCTACAAACCTTCCATTTATAAACAAAAGAAAACAAAAACAAAAACAAAACAACCCAGGCAATATCTGCAAAGTTCAATAAAGCAAAACACAATAAAACAAGGTATACCTATACTAAGCAAAGGCTCTGAAGCAGAGCCATGTAAGTCTTCATTCTGGGTCTTCCATTTAATAAATGTGTGACACAGGAAGTTTTTTACCCCCTTTATATCTCAGTGTCTCCTCTACAAAATAGTGTATGTTAGTATGTAACTAACCATTCTATAACCTTCTCTAAAGTTTGGCTGATGTATGAAAAGTTACTGAAACTGAGTTATTATGGGGATTAAGTAAGTGAATATATATGATAGTTAGCCTTTTACGTAGTGTCTGCCACACAATAAGCTTTAGCTAATTTTAGCTATTTTTATTAAATAGACTGAGTTAATGTGCAAAACAACAACTGAACATATTATCTCCATATTTTATATAAGACGACTGAGGCTCTAGAGTGGTAACTTACTTAAAAGTCACCAAATGTGTACATGTTTCAGCTGGAATTCAGATGTTGTTTTGACTTAAATGCTTTTATCACTGTATTAAGCTGCAATTTCCTGTAGTCTTCGGATTATTTTCACTGAAAGTGTCTTTTGACCTGCATTATGCAGTCAACAGCCTTTGCTTTTATGGCAAACAGCTTACATGCCATAGTAAAACATGAAATGAAGTATTATGCTGGTTATCTGGACTTCTCAAATTGCTAAAAAAATCTTACCCATAAAACATTGTATTTTCTTTGATTGGAACAAAATATCGCAAAGAAAATTCTGTTGTTTTGTTTGTAATTACTCCGGGAGTTTTCTTCTGGTATATGTTATTGCTAAAACAGAGAAAATTTGCTTTTCTTTATTTTTTTATTTTTTTACATTTATTTATGTATTTTGAAAGAGAGAGAGTGTGTGCAAGTGGGGAAGGGGCAGAGAGAGAGGGAGGAGAGAGAGAATCCCAAGCAGGCTCCAATGCATTGTCATTGTGTAGCCCAATACAGGGCTTGAACTTATGAACCATGAGATCATGACCCAAGCCAAAATCAGGAGTTGGACACGTACCAGCTGAGCCACCCAAGCACCCCCAAAAATTGTACTTTTAGAGTTAATATAATGTTACCTAGAAATTTTTTGGCCCTCATTTTATTGATTTCCCAACATTTGGCTCAGTAACTTTTCTTATATCAACCAAACTTTACAGAAAGTTAGAGAATGATTGGATAAATATTTATTGCCTAAAATGTGTTACAGCACATTTTGTTTATTTATTTTTGAGAAAGAAAGAAACAGAGCCTGAGTGGGGAAGGGGCAGAGAGAGACACACAAAGAATCTGAAGCAGGCTCCAGGCTCTGAGCTGTCAGCAGACAGCTCCATGCAGGGTTCGAACTCACCAACCGTGAGATCATGACTGGAGCCGAAGTTGGACACTTAACTGACTGAGCCACCCAGGCACCCTGGTATGTCTTTTTATTTTTGATTACTATTGCAGAAGCATTCATGAAAACAAACTAAAAAGTCAATATAAAATATATATTTTTAAAAAATCAAGTACCTAAAAATGAATCCCCTTGTGGGATTCAGTGTGGCAAATATTATTAAATTTTGGTGATTGTTAAATAAAGAATCTCATGAATTATTTAGTACAATGAACAAGTAAGATACTGTTGGTGTTATTTTATTAAGTTGAAGGCATTTCATGACGTTCTCTATCCTTGTATTTGAATCCAATTATATCTAAACCCACATTATTTAAAGGCATGGCTTCATAAATGAAGGGCTGTAGTTTAATAGCAAAGTCAAGAGTACAGTTCTTAGACCACTTTTTTAGCATCGATGGGAAGTACTGAACACTCTCTGGGAGTTCCTCATTCATAAAATGAGGAGGCTAAAAAAGGATACCATTTAAGTCTCTTATATACCTGTGGAGATAGATATGGTCATGCTAGAGTAATAGCATATTATAAAATGAAAAAAAATGTGTCTTTCTTTTCTCAAATTCATCTGTATTTTAATTTTCACTTAAAAAGATCAAAGCAGTTTTTATATTTAAACTTATATAGTTGGCTTAAACCATGTATTTTTCTTTTTTCCAATTCATTATATTATTACTAATAAGAACAGATTGTAAATAATCATTTTTAAATTTTTAAATTTTATTTTAGTAGTATTTGAGAGATAATAAACTAGAAGTGATAACATTTAAAATCAAGCATATTCAAAAAATAAATTGAAAAAAATAAGCTTGTTCATCATGTCACTTACATACATACTTGACAATTTCACAGATTGATGCATTTCAACTATATCACTTGAATATGAAGTTTTATAAAGGATCGGTGACATAAGATTATGTGTTCTTCAAAAACATTAATACTCAAAGTGTTTTTATAATAAAGTACTTAAAATTTAGGAAAAGTTAAAAATATTTAGGGGAAATTTGTAGAATGATATGTTATTATAAAAGGGACATTCAGGACAAAATAGATTGGGAGATAATCTATTATGTTATCAGCTGTAATTACTTTGGGTTTCAAGGTCATTTATAAAATAATTCCAGCTTCTTAGCCAGCTTTATTCCTTCTCTTTCTTCAATAAATTCTTCAGATGCTCATTTAGGTTGGCTTCCTTGCTGTCTCACAGAGTTGTCAGACTGGGGTAGGCTGAATAATGGCATCCAAATTCTGAAAATTAGATTTGAACCCTTGAAACCTCTAATTGTTACCTAATATAGAAAAAGATCTTTTCAGATATGATTAAATTAAGGATTTTGAGATGGAGAGGTTATTCCAGATTACCTGGGTGGGCCCTAAATGCATCACAAGAACAGAGGGTGAATGAAGAAATCAATGTGGCCATGCAGACAGAGATTATAGTGATTCAGCCACACCCCAAGGATGCCAGTAATACTGGACACTGTAAGAGGCAAGAAATGGATTGTCCCTTAGAGCCTGAAGAAGAAGCGCACTCCTGCTGATACCTTTTGGCCCAGCGATCTTAAATTTTTTTAATGTTTGTTTATTTTTGAGGCAGAGAGACAGAGAGTGAGTAGGGGAGGAGCAGAGAGAAAGAGGGAGACACAGAATCTGAAGCAGGCTCCAAGCTCTGAGCTGTCAGCAGAGCCCGACACGGTGCTCGAACCCATGAACTGTGAGGTCATGACCTAAGCTGAATTCAGACGCTTAACCAACTGAGCCACCCAGATGCCTCTGGCCCAGTGATATTAATTTTGGACTTCTAGCCACAAGAACTGTGAGAATAAATTTCTGTTGTCTTAAGCTATCTGGTTTGTGGTAATTTGTTACAGCAGCCACAGGAAACAAATGTACATGCTCATTACTGTTCCTTTTTCTCCTCACTTAGAAGTCCATCCCATTTCTCCTTAACCTAGTCAGATTGTATTTGGTCTACAAGTACTGTCAATCTTGATTTCAATGTTTGCTATAAATTTTCTACTGTCACACCAGCCCTCATGATCTCTCATCTCTGAAAGCTTTGTAATACACTTTTATTACCACATACTTTTAATACTTTTTGATACAAAATCAGTACTTAGTTCACAATCTTATAATTGATTGACTGATTTTTTCATCAATTTTTTTCTCAAATTTTATTGTACCTCCCTTCAATTTGTATCTGTTATTTCTATATAGCTCATGGTCCTGCAATGTTGATCAGGTGTAAAGTATTCATATATTACCTCTCAATCAAAAGCGTTTCTAACTTTAAACTATTCATTTTTTTATTCTCTTCTTTCCATGCATATTTTTTTCTCCTCATTGTTGTGAATCTCTCTCATTGTCTTATACTCTAATCTTTCATTTAAATGGCAATCTTGGTTTTCTTTTAGATGAAAAATCATTTTGTGGGTTTTGAATGCCATGTTAGAATCCAAATTCTTAACACTGACAAATTCTTCAGTGATGAAGAGGTTATGCATATTCAAGAGAATACAGATTTGGATGCGTACCCACTCTGTTTTTATTGCCAACATATAGCTGGCATTTAGGAGATTGCCTGAAGCTGTGGCCACATAACAATATAATTTGTAAGTGAACTACAGGCTTTATTTCCAACTGGCTCTTTTGTATACAAAGACATGGCTAGAGACAAAAGGATCAGTTTGAGCATGGCCTCATACACATATTCTTACTGGTTAAACCACGAAGGAATCAGTCATCCTGACTACTTGGAAGCCTCAGTTTCTAAGATAAATAGACTGAAGGAAATTAAATGTGGGTATTTGTGAAGTATAATGACTCCAGACAAAGGAAGCTAATGCTATTCTAAGGCAGAAAAACGACTAATTAATCAGATATTTGAGATAGAAAAACAGAGCCCTTTGAATAAATTTAATGGTTCTGACAGCCCAATTGGTCAGAGAGAAGAAAAGGTATTGATTTGACTGATGTCATTTTGACAACAGTCAGACATCTTGTCTCTAAATATTACATAGCAAACTTATTTGGCAGATTTTCTCTATATCTGATAGTGAGTTTGAGATCATATAGATATAACTACAGACAGAGCACACAAACACATGTGCATACAAACATGCACACCTTACCCATACAATGCACACATGTATGACAGCTTGTAAAGAAACGATTAAGTCACCAACTGTATAAAACTTACTAATTGCTTGAGATGAAGAGAAAGAGGGTTTATCTGGCTCCTTCTTAACCCCCAGTGATTCAACCTTGATTGAAAAGAATTTAGTAGCAGGAGTAAAATTAGAAGGGAGAGAAGGCCAAAAACAAGTCTTATAGAAGCATCAGGATGCATTTGCCCCTTGAAGTTGATAAAGAAGATGTGGTGTATATATACAATGGAATATTATTTGGCCATCTAAAAGAATGAAATCTTGCCACTTGCAACAACAGTGTGGATGGAACTAGAGTGTATTATGCTAAGCAAAATATGTCTATCAGAGAAAGATAAATATCCTATGAATTCACTTATATGTGGAATTTAAGAAACAAACAGATGAACACAGGGGAATGGGAGGAAAAATAAGATAAAAACAGAGAGGGGCGAACCATAAGAGACTCTTAAATACAGAGAACAAACTGAGGGTTGATGGTGGGGTGTTGGGAGGGGGATGGGCTAAATGGGTGATGGGCATTAAGGGAAGGCACTTGTTGGGATGCGCACTGGATGTTATATGTAAGTGATGAATCACTAAATTCTACTTCTGAAATAATTTTTACACTATATGTTAACTAACTTGGATTTAAATAAAATTTTAAAAAAAGAAGTGCCAGGGAAAGCAATGAGACAAAGGCTCTTGTTGCAGAGTAGGGCCCTTTGTGGAAGATACAAATAAAAATCTTGAGAGGAAGTCACACTTCATATTTTGCCTTTAACCTAGAGAAAATAGTATGTATGACAACATCGTTGACAATCAAAGAAGTCCAAGACTTAGAAAGAAATATTTTCAAATACCACAAAAATGATTCACATGCTGCACGACTCATGTTTCTCTTCACAAAAGTTATGTTATATTTCCCAGCCAAAACCCTACCACTCTATTTTTGCTAGGTTTTTAGAATTTCTCATCTGTTCTTTTCCATTTCTGAATCATTTGCAATTTTATGCTACAATAGCTTTATCCACAATGTTAAAAAGTAAAATACATTTACTGAAAATTGTATATATAAGTGTACACGAGAACTATTGATTTAAAATTCATTACTCAGCAGCCAGAAAAGATAATTTAGCGCAGGATGGTGTTCTGACTTCAGAAATAATTTTCCTCTGATTAGCTTCTCTATCTTTTCCTATTTGCTTCCATCATGGCTGCAAATGCATGTAAACTTCTTGTTTATTTGGTTCAGAAGTTTGGTAGTTCTAGTTGTCAATAGCTGACCCATTTCCTCCACTTCTGTAAATGAGCTCCTTAGCCCCAAGCCTGCTCACATCAACTGCGCTTCACTGAACAAACTGGTGAGTCTCACGGACCCTGGGTTCCTGCTTTCAGGAATATGCTGTTTTTTTCTAAGATATATATATATATATATATATATATATATATATATATATACACATATATATAGGTGTGTGTGTGTGTATATATATATATATATATATATATATATATATATATATGTGTGTGTGTGTGTGTGTTCTCTCTCCTATTTCTGACCCCTTGCTTCTGCACATCACGACTTAGAATTCATTTTATCAGACAAGTTAACAAGGAAATGGAAAATGTAGTTCCAATAGTAGGGAGGACCCAAGTTTTATTTTTAAATGAAATGCATGAGGTTGGCCGAGCTGCTCATAGAAATTTAAAATATCTCTCTTTACTCACCTTAGATATCCCCAAGTAAGTTATCTCCAGTAAAACTTGGCATGTGTGGATTTCCTAATTGGGAGAGAATTTTTGTCTGGAGTCTTAGATGAGGTGCAGAAAGTTATGATAATGACCCTTACCTTTTCAAGACTAGTCACCATTTCATTTCTAAAGATTTTCAGCTGGGAAGCTAAAGCAACACAAATGAGAAGATTTCAGGGTATTATTATTATTTTTGCTTGTTAGGTAAAGCCGGAGTGCTACTGAAAATCTGCCCTTCCTGGGACAATTATTCCTTTTTTAGCTTTATGTATGAACTTTATGTATCTGAAAACGAAAGTCTGAGGCCTGTAAGACTAAGATGTTCAAGTACTTTACCTTATTGTTTACTGGGACATCAGGGATATTCACAAGCGTGCTTTCTCCTCCTCTGTGAGGCTGTGTCTATTACTCCAGAGTACAGTGGGCTTAACTTCTATACTAGATGTCCTTGTTAATCACCATAAATAAAATAGTAAATGGATTACTGCTCTGTTTTTTTCTCTTTCTACAACCCTTCTAAGTTCTATGGCTACACTGAGTGGGGAGGGAGTGAGGACAAATTGGTCAGGTAGGCAATTCCCAGTGATGTCCCTTTCTCATCATAGTCCTGTGGGAAGACAGAAGAGATTTTCACTGCAAGGGTGTTTCATTCCAAATTCCCTTATTAGGTACCCCTTCTTGAGTTTCAATTCCTGGCTGTTTATCTCTCCGGAGAGTCTGCTTCATCTTGTTAGCTACTCCCCATGTCACCTCTGCAAACCACAGACCACATCCTAAGTTCCATGAAGGTTTTCTTCTCCCTCTATTTGCACACTTATTTTCTGTGGTCAGATACTTGCATTTACTAATTGTGATCTGTTACCTAATTTTGTCTTGGTCGATGCAGAGAATTTCTTCCTCGTGATTTCTACATCACCCAGGTATAGAATATATCAGTCCCATTAAAAGAGCTGTTACTTTGCTGTTGTCCTTACTTTATTGTTGTCAATAATGACTGGTAAGAGGAAAGGGAAATAGAAGCAAAATAGAATTAATGCTTCTTTTAATATGACCTTGGGGAAAATAAAATGAGTCAAGGTTCACTGAGTCTTTAGGGTTTTATTGTTTCCGGTTGGAATAAAGTACCTGGGATTTGTGACAGAAAAGGAAACATAAATAAAATTATATAAGGTGTGTAAAGTGTGGGAAGTTGGCAAAACAGCCCTAGTGATTGTTACATTTTCTTGTTTAGTTAAACCTTGCCAAATATTTCTTATGAAAATAATTTGAAGATTTTCCTATTAAAATATTTAAAATTTTTAAGCATCTCCAAAGTTGGAAAGAATTGAAGACTGAGACTGATAATTTTATGACTGTGTTACCCAAAATGGACAAATTCACCCAACAGAAATAAACATGAAGTGAATAATAAGGCCTCCTGGGGATAATGTATCATACAGCCGATATTAGGTATTCTAATATTAGAGAATTACGTAATTCTAATATTTTCTATCTACTCATTATAGTACAGTTAAATATATATTTTAATCCTCATTTTATTTATTTATTTTTTATTTTTTTACCTGATAATAGGATAATTTATTGCACATACATATTTTTTAAATATATGAAATTTATTGTCAAACTGGTTTCCATACAACACCCAGTGCTCATCCCAAAAGGTGCCCTCTTCAATACGCATCACCCACCCACCCCCTCCCTCCCACCCCCCATCAGCCCTCAGTTTGTTCTCAGTTTTTAAGAGTCTCTTATGCTTTGGCTCTCTCCCACTCTAACCTCTCTTTTTTTTTTTTTTTTCCTTCCCCTCCCCCATGGGTTCCTGTTAAGCTTCTCAGGATCCACATAAGAGTGAAAACATATGGTATCTGTCTTTCTCTGTATGGCTTATTTCACTTAGCATAACCTTCTCCAGTTCCGTCCACGTTGCTACAAAGGGCCATATTTCATTCTTTCTCATTGCCACATAGTACTCCATTGTGTATATAAACCACAATCTCTTTATCCATTCATCAGTTGAGGGACATTTAGGCTCTTTCCATAATTTGACTATTGTTGAGAGTGCTGCTATAAACATTGGGGTACAGGTGCCCCTATGCATCAGTACTCCTGTATCCCTTGGGTAAATTCCTAGCAGTGCTATTGCTGGGTCATAGGGTAGGTCTATTTTTAATTTTTGAGGAACCTCCACACTGTTTTCCAGAGTGGCTGCACCAGTTTGCATTCCCACCAACAGTGCAAGAGGGTTCCTGTTTCTCCACATCCTCTCCAGCATCTATAGTCTCCTGATTTGTTCATTTTGGCCACTCTGACTGGTGTGAGGTGATATCTGAGTGTGGTTTTGATTTGTATTTCCCTGATGAGCAGCAACATTGAGCATCTTTTCATGTGCCTGTTGGCCATCCATTTAATCCTCATTTTAAGCTGACAGTTCAGTTTTACTCATTTATTATTTTTGCTTTTGAAAATATTTTGTACAGTATCTTTTTATTTTCCTAAAAGAAAAACATTGGCCATATACATGGCTCAGTTTCATGTTTGATTGAATGGACATTAATTTGAACGTGACATGCTTCATGTTCAAGGAATATTCAGCCATTGGTTAAAGCTGTTGAAAGATGCCACAAATTACTAAATTTAATTTTTCTACTATTGTATAGCTACAGATGACATTATTTATACATTATTTGATTATGCATCATCATAGTACACACACACGCACGCACACACACACATACACACACAAACACACAGCCATGTACATTTCCCATGCCTCAGTAGCAGTCTGGAATATATTACCAATTGAATTTAAACACATTTACATAAAAAAATACCTAAAGAAGCATGTATTAATTTACCATGAATTTAAAGTAGTGCTCTTAAAAGCTTTCTTTCAGAAATAGAAAAATAAAAAATGTCTAAGTAAAAACACAAAGAAAATGCATATGTGGAACTACGATTTCCCACATATCTCTTAAGCAGAAGTAAAAGTCTGTTTCCCTCACAACACAGAGTTACTGTTTATCCACTCCAAAGCCTTAAAAGTTTCTTTTTATTGAAAACCCAAACGGGAAATTTTTGAGAAAGACTCAATAATAATGCTAAAATTTTAATTCAAAGAGACAAGCAGGGGAGGGGCAGAGACGGAGGAAGATACAGAATCCGAAGAAGGCTCCAGGCTCTGAGCTGTCAGCACAGAACCTGATGTGGGGCTGGCACTCATGAACTGATCCAAGATCATGATTCCAGATCACGACCTGAGCCAAAGCCAGATGTTTAACCAACTGAGCCATCCAGGCACCCCTTCAGTACATAATTTTATATTGTTTGCATATGCCACTTCGCTCCTTTCTGCCTCCCTTGCATTGCTGATGACAGTGCATGAGATAGCACTCTACACTTTACCATGTATTTTGGAATGATCTCCTAAGTGAAATTGTCTTCTAGCTAGTCATCTCCTTATTAACCTATTAAGAATTTCCATAGGTACAGACAACTTATTCGAAAATGTCCTATAATTTGTTTGAGACCAATGAAGATATTTGCAGCACTCCTACTCTTCATATGTACTATTACATAAATTCCCATATTTTCCTATTCAGTTGTAAGTTAATAAAGAGTAATATGCCCTGTATTGCTGCTGCTTAATTTTAGAAGTGAATTTGAAAAGTAAACTCAAGTATTTTCTCTGTAAATTTAGGAAATCTCTTTCCTAAGTTTTTCTTGAGCCTTCGATTATAATTTTCTCTTCTAAAATGATATGACAGGGGCGCCTGGGTGGCGCAGTCGGTTAAGCGTCTGACTTCGGCTCAGGTCATGATCTCACGGTCCGTGAGTTCGAGCCCCGCGTCAGGCTCTGGGCTGATGGCTCGGAGCCTGGAGCCTGTTTCCGATTCTGTGTCTCCCTCTCTCTCTGCCCCTCCCCCGTTCATGCTCTGTCTCTCTCTGTCCCAAAAATAAATAAAAAACGTTGAAAAAAAAATTAAAAAAAAAATAAAATGATATGACATAATTAGAATTTTAGCTGTTAGGTCTGTCTCACCAAGATATATACAAGAAAAATGAAATGAAAATAGTCATTGCTGCAAATGAAAATATAGTTTAAGATGCTCAACACATTCTATTTTAATGACTATTAAAAAAACTATTGAGCCTGTGAGATTTTAAATCAATGTTATTTATACCTGATAAAATGCATTATTAAACTGGACAGATTTTAAGCAAATGGTTTATAAGTTCTGAAATATATATATGTGTGTGTGTGTGTGTGTGTGTGTGTGTGTGTGTGTCTGTGTATTTACATATATATATATATATATATATATATCACTCTAATTAAGATTTGAAGTATATAGAAAAATATAACCAATGCCCATTCACCCCAGAAAGTTCTATTGTGTCCATATTCTGTCACAATTGCTCTTTCCCCACCACCCCTGTAAACCACTAATACATTTTCTATTGCCCTATTTTGCTGTTCCAGAACTTCCTGTAAGTAAAACTATACAGTATGTATTTATTCGTGTTTGGCTTCTTTTGCTCAACACGATGATTTGAAATTCATCCGTCTTCTTGTGTGTGTTAGGTGTTGTTTTCCACTTTTATTGCTTAGTAGTATTCTATGTTTAGAGTACACCACAGTTTGTTTATGCATTCACCTCTTATAGACATTTGGGTTGTTCCAAGTTTTGGCTATTAGAAATAGAAGTGCTATAACATGTGTTCTACAAATCTTTTCATTAAAATATGTGTTTACCTCTCACAGTTAAATGTCTCAGTGTGGAATTGTTGGATCATAAAGTAGGTGTATATAAAACTTTATTGTAAGAAGCTGCCAAATTGTTTTCCAACATGTTTGTACTATTTTAAATTTCCACCAGCTGTATATGAACGTAACAGTTTCTCCACATCCTTACCAATTGGTATTGGTATTGTTTTAGCCATTTTAGTGGGTGTGAATGATATTCCATGGTAGTTTTAGTTTGTAACTAATGATGGTGAACAATGTTTTATGTCCATATTGGACATCCCTACGCATTCTTTGGTGAAAAGCCTGCTCAAGTCCTTGCCCATATTTTGTTAGGTGGGTTGTATGGTATCCTGTTTCTAAAAATGGTTTCCAATGAAATACCCCTCTTGGTATTCATATCCCCACCTACGTTGAATCTAGATGGATCATGACCCATTTTAACTAATTGAACATGGTACAAGAAATACTATACCAGTTTCATATCTAAACTCAAAAAAAGTCTGGAAACTTCTGCTTGGTGTTGTAGCATGCCAACTGCTATGTACGAAGGCCAATTATCCTGTTGGAAAGAGAGGCCAGGAGGATGACATGCTACCTGAAGGGAACAATCACCTGGAGGGACACAGAGGACCAGACTTCAGCATGAGTTATCTTTGTCATCCTAGTCCCACTGAAGACAGCCTCTGCTACTAACACTCTGGCAAAACAGCCCATCTCATTCAGATCAATTCTCAGAGTTATGAGAAGGAACAGAAAACACTTGTCTTAAGCCACCATGTTTTAGAATGTTTTTATGCCTTTATATAGCAAGTCAGGTTATTTTTATTTTCATTATACAGGCTTAATAATTAAACATTTTTGACATGTCTTTTGTCAAACATATTCACTATGAATTCTTTTCTCCCAGTATGTGGCTCAATTTTTCATTTTTTAACCAATTTTTTATTAAGAATTTTTCACTATTCGTGGAGTTCAATTTATCATTTTAACAGATAATAGTACTTATTCTGAGAAAACTTTACCTATATATTTACAGAAATAGGGTAAAAATAATATGTCTATATTTAATTCTATAAATTACATTGTTTTAGCTTTTATTTTTAAGTTTATAATATATTGATTATTAAATTTTTATGGATGGTGTTTGATAGAAAGTAAGGTAATTTTTTTTTTTTCCTAAAGATATCTAATGGTTTAGTACTATTTGTTAAAAAGTTTATCATTTTTCCATTATATTAACTTTGGACCTTTGTTAAAAAGTTGTTTAAATCATCTCTTTTTAACAATAGCAATTATATTAATGCATGCTGTAGGCTCAATATCTCTCAGCTTCTGTATTTCTTATTTTTTGACCTTTTTTTGTTTTATTTTTTAAATGTTTATTTTTTTATTTTGAGAAACAGAAAGCACGTGCAGGGAAGAGGAAGAGAGAAAGAGGAAGAGAGAGAATCCCATGTAGGCTTGGTGCTTCCAGTACAGAACCCAACACAGGGCTTCATCTCGCCAACAGTGAGATCATGACCTGAGCCAAAATCAAGAGTTGGATGCTTAATGGACTGACCCACCCAGACGCCCCATCCTTGTTTTTGAAGTATGTATATTTCTCTTGGGTAAAGATTTACAAAATGATAAAATTCTATAAAATTATTATATTGTATCAAATTGTTAAAATTACATTTTGTATTATAATAATTACATATAATTATGTTATATATAATTGGATGCCATAGTATATAATGTATAATTATATTTATGTATTATATACATTTTGCTTATATTAAAAATTTTTTAATGTTATTTTTGTTTGTTGCTGAGATAGTTAAAGAGAGACAGAGCATGAGCAGGGGACAGGCAAAGGGAGAGGGAGACACTGCATCTGAAACAAGCTCCAGGCTCTGAGCTGTCCATCCAGAGCCCGATGTGGGGCTCTAACTCACAAACCACCAGATCATGAACTGAGCCGAAGTCAGAAACTTAACTGACTGGGCCACACAAACGACCCGCTATTTCAATAATTTTTATTTTAATCTTTGGGTTTCAGCATTATGATGCTGAGTGTCCTATTGTGAATTTTTAAAAGAAATTATTTATACTTGGGGCAACTTAAAGTTGTAAGATTTAATGACTGGCTTTTGCAACGTTTTGTTTCTGCTCAATTGTCTCCTACTTTGTGGGATTCTGAATAATCCATATATTGACAATTCAATATCATCCGTAGGTCACTGAAAACTTTTTCTTTTTTTTTTTTCAAGGTTTTTATTTATTTTTGAGACAGAGAGAGACCGAGCATGAGCAGGGGAGGGTCAGAGAGAGAGGGAGACACAGAATCTGAAGCAGGCTCCAGGCTCCGAGCTGTCAGTACAGAGCCCGATGCGGGGCTTGAACTCACAGACTGTGAGATCATGACCTGAGCTAAAGTCGGTGCTTAACCGACTGAGCCACCCAGGCACCACTAAAAACCTTTTCTGTTTTAGCATCCTTTTTTCTTAGGTTATTCTTCAGCTAAATGATTTTTATTAAGCTAACTTCAAGTTCATTAACTCTTGCTTCTACAGTGTTCATGATGATGTCGACCCAGCCAATTTTTGCTCAGATATTGTGTCTTCAATTCTAAAAATTTATTTGATTTTTAAAGAATTTTATCTTTTTTTTTTTTTTTTTTTTTTTTTTTTCCTGAGCTTGCATATCAGTCATCCTAAACAGTTTTCACAGCAGCAATTGGATAAAATGATTTTCCCCATAGATTTTGGACTATTAGTTGGAAATATATTGGTAAATGTGTTGCTTCTTTAGTTTTTTTTTCTTTCTTAATTTGTACTAGGCATTCAAAATATACTAAAAATAGGGGCGCCTGGGTTGCTCAGTCGGTTGAGTGCCTCACTTCAGTTCAGGTCATGATCTCACCGTTCGTGGGTTCCAGACCTGCATCCAGCTCTCTGCTGTCAGTGCAGAGCCTGCTTCAGATCTTCTGCCTCACCCCTCTGTCTGCCCCTCCCCACTTGGGCGCCCTCTGTATCTCTCAAAAATAAATTAAAACGTTAAAAATATATTAAAATATTTTACACTAGGCATTTTTATAGAAGAAAGGTAGAATTTAAAAACGAATTTTCTACATTGTTGACTCTTAAGAGTACAAACTCCTTCCTATGTCCAGCAGCTAATTGAAATCACTCAGATTTCAGCGAGTTTTGAGTTAATTTTATATTGGGCTTTAAAAAGACTGAGTTTCGGGTGCCTCAGGGGTGGCTCAGTCGGTTAAGCATCTGACTTTGGCTCAGGTCATGATCTCAAGGTTCTGAGTTTGGGCCCCATGTCTAGCTCTGTGCTGACAGCTCAGAGCCTTGAGCCTGCTTTGGATTCTGTGTCTCCCTCGCTCTCTGCCCCTATCCACTCACACTCTCTCTCTCTCTCTCTCACTCTTTCTCTCTCTCAAAAACAAACATTAAAAAAATTAAAAATATAATAAAAAGTAAAAAGATAAAAATAAAAAGACTAAGTTTCACTCTGTTTGCCCAACCCCAATCTTAAGCAACAACCCTGAGCGTTAATTTCTTTCATTTTCATCAGTGTTGAGCCAGGAGGGGATTGGCTTAGGTTTCATCTTTGGACTCACTGGGTCTCCAGGTTCAAGAAGCTACAAGAAAGTAGAATCTGTGCTCTCAGTGAGAAATTCAACCGTGTTTTACTTTTTCTTAGCAAATCTTAGGGAAGGAGAGAATTGCTGAATTAGGTACATTATTCTTTTGCTTGGGCATCATTTAGACTCATTTCTATCATAATTTACCCCACACTCATTAATAGCTTGTCTGGCCTTTCCTTTGTCCAGCAAGGTCCCTACGTAAACAAGACCTGGCTTCTGTCTCCGACTGGTGTGGTTCACTTCTCAAATGTCTCCTCTCTAGTTTGTCTAGTATCTTTCCATGTGCTTTTCATTGGGAACAGCCTAAACATACATGATTTCATTTCATCTAGATTTTCCTTGGCATCGTAATAGGAGTGAAGGGCTTTCGTATTCTTTTGTGTTTTAATCAGGAACAGAAATCAGTGACAGTCACTAATTTAATATTTGTCAAGATCATATTCATGTAATATTTATCTATGAATGAATTATATGTGGTCAATATATGTCCAACATAAGGAATTCAGCAGTGAATCACCAAGTTAAAAAAAAAAAAAAAAAACTGCCTTCATGGAGCTTATATTTTAAAGATAATATGATACTTCTCCAAAGAAGACATTTAGATGGCCAACTGACACATGAAAAAATGCTCAACATCACTCATCACCAGGGATATACAAATCAAAACCACAATGAGATACCACATTACACCTATTAGAATGGCTAACATTAACAACTCAGGCAACAACAGATGTTGGCGAGGATGTGGAGAAAGAGGATTTCTTTTGCATTGTTGGTGGGAATGCAAGCTGGTGCAGCCACTCTGGAAAGCACTATGGAGGTTCCTCAAAACACTAAAAATAGAACTACCCTACGACCCAGCAATTGCACTACTAGGCATTTATCCAAAGGATACAAAAATGTTGATTCAAAGGGGCATGTGCACCCCAATGTTTATAGCAACACTATCAACCATAGCCAAAGTATGGGAAGAGCCCAAATGTCAATCAATGGAAAAATGGATAAAGAAGATGTGGAATATATATATATATATACATATATATATATATATATATATATATGTATATATATATATATATATATACATATATATATATATATATATATATATGTGGTGGAGTATTACTCAGCAATCAAAAAGAATGAAATCTTGCCATTTGCAACTACGTGGATGGAACTGGATGGTATTATGCTAAGCGAAATTAGTCAATCAGAGAAAGACAAATATCATGTGACTTCACTCATATGAGGACTTTAAGAGACAAAACAGATGAACATAAGGGAAGGGAAACAAAAATAATATAAAAACAGGGAGGGGGACAAAACTGAAGAGACTCATAAATATGGAGAACAAACTGAGAATTACTGGAGGGGGTGTGGGAGGGGAGATGGGCTAAATGGGTAAGGGGCATTAAGGAATCTACTCCTGAAATCATTGTTGCACTATATGCTAACTAATTGGGATGTAAATTTAAAAAAATAAAATTAAAAAAAAGATAATATGAAAATGTTTGGGGATATGGTGCAATGTAAAACTCGACTTCCTGTCCCCATGCCTCAACACCACTCTTTTCTGCGAATAGATCTCAAATTCCATCTTCCCATCTCAAAGTAGAAAATGATGTGATTGCTTGCATGTATTCCGTTTTAATCTGATAAATATATCTGCTCTTGATCTTGCATTATTGGTTACTCAGTTTTTCAGTTGTTATCTTTTCTCATTTCCCTAGGCCTTTCAGAAATGTCTATAAACATTTTCCAACCCCCTCTTATGTTAAAGAAACAAAATTTATCTGCAGTCTCTTCTATTTTCTATTTAATACTTTATCTTATTACTCTCAGAGCCAAGGGACTTGAAAGAATGGTCTAGAGTCTACTTCTTCATCTCTCAATTATTATGTTATTCTTGAATCAGGCTTCTGCCAGCAACACTGGTAAAAGTTGCCAGCATATGCATTGTTTCCTATCCAAGTCAATCTGTGAGCTCAATTTACTTAATTTTGTAAAACTACCAGTGGTTTGCCCTTTGAAATTGTTTTCTTTCTGGGCTTTCAGGAATTCATCCTTTTCTGTTCCTTCATTCTTATCTCTTTGTTGGTTCCTCTTTTACTGCCTGCTTATTTAAAACCAGTATTTAATTTGCATCTCTGATTTTCATGGATCTAATTTAATAATTGCCCCCAAGTTTTTAATATATATTCTAGATATTCCTCCTTAGCTTAACACTGTATATCAAGCCATACATTGGACATTCTCATCTTGGTACCATTGGAATGGATAAAATGTACTATCTCTACAATTGAATCTATTATCATTCACAATAAATCCTATTCCTAATTCAAATAAATCAGTGAACATGTCACTACTCACCCTCTTACTTAAGATGCCATCCTTTCCTAAAATCCCTATAATTTGTTCATGAATATTATTTTAGTTCCCTCTTTATATACTTACAAATATTGAAATAGTCCATGGGCTAGAATTAAGTGACTGAAGTAAGAGCCAGAAAAAAACAAAAAACAGGGGGAAGGGAAGTAGATGTACATTAAGAGATGTGAGATAAATTGACATGCTTTGTTATAATTTTTAAATGTTTGTTTATTTATTTATTTTTATTTATTTTTGAGAGGAAAAGAGAGAGTAAGCCAGGGAGGAGCAGAGGGAAAAGGGGAAAGAGGATCTGAAGTGGACTCTGTGCTGACAGCAGAGAGCCCGACACGTGACTCGAATTCATGAACCATGAGATTATGACATCAGCCAAAATTAACATGCTTTGATGATATAAAATAGTGTGAGTGAATTAGCAAAAGGAAAAGGGCAACTGAAAGAGAAAAAAATACAAGTTTGAAAAATAAATCAATACTTCTGGTGGCATTTTGAATAGTGGAAAAAAAGGGAGAAAAATTTTTCAGGATTATTTAAACTTTATTTGATAAGATAGAGGCATGCAGGGTCACCTGGGTGGCTCAGTTGGTTGAGCATCGACTTCGGCTCAGGTCATGATCTTGCAGTCCGTGGGTTCGAGCCCCACGTCGGGCTCTGTGCTGACAGTTCAGAGCCTGGAGCCTGCTTCAGATTCTGTGTCTCCCTCTTTCTCTGACCCTCCCCTGTTCATGCTCTCTCTCTGTCTCAAAAATAAATAAATGTTAAAAAAAAATTTTTTTTAAAAGATAGAGGCATGCACATTAGATGAAAAGGCAAAAGAACAAAGAATGGATCTAAGATATATGGAATGTCTACATAATCCAAAAGTTTTTGTTAAAACATTTTCTCATTTACTTCTCCTAAGAATTCTACAAATCACCTACTGATGACCTTATTTTGTTATATAAAAAAAATATGTTTTTGAGCTGTCAAGCTACTTCCCAATGTCACACCACAATGAAGTATCTAAGTTGGAATTTAAGCAAGATTATTGTAATAGGAGACCCGATGGTATTTTCTTCCCATAGTTCTCTAAAAGTAAAACTTAAGATACTTAAAACAAACATGTATTCAACATTGTTTTCATTAATTTACGAGAAAACACATAAATATAGTGAATCCTCTTAATACCCCAGTAGAATTTTCCATGATAAATTGTATTTTTTATATCAGTGATGAGCATTATATATTCATGCACATTCTGGACATATTTTCTTATGATTTGTAAGTAATAAGTTCTGGAGAGCAATACCTAATAAATATTCTACCTTATACATTCTGTTATATTTATGCATACTTAAAGCATGAAGAATGTTTAAATGAACATAATTTTGCAATTTAGAGCATCAAACTTTAGCTTTTTTGTGTTTTGATTTATTTATTCCATCACTCCTAATCAGGAACTATTGATTTGTGGGGGGAGGCAAGGGTGTATAGATGTTTTAAATGTGTTTGAATATGAAATAAACTGGGAAACATGTCTGTTCTTGAATGCAAACTTTATGTGGGTATAAAAACTAAGATATTTAAAATATTAATAGAAACTTAAATATCTATGGCTTCTGTACCAAAGTATAAACCCCTGTCATTTCCATTCTTCAGTTTTATTGCACACCTGATTACGAAGCAAAGCAGGGTTAGGTTTGTGCTGCCATATGCTATCACCAGTCGTACACTACCTCATGGATTCCACTATTTTTCCAAAAAATGCAATCAGTCGGTTACTTACCATGTATCTCTTAAGTAAATATCAATTTTGCAAAACATATAAGTGGATACCCTTCCATCATATAATAAGCCATTCCAACAATTAACCTTTTAACAACCTACTATGTTGTGATCACTGAAATAGGAAGTGGTGAACAATGCTGCCACAATTGCTTTTAAAATTCTTACTGGGAAACACAGATTTAAAAAGGAATAATTATACTTATTTAAATAATTACTTATATGCATGCGCTCTACATGAGTATGTATAGGATGTAATATAAGTTTAAACCCAGGAAAACTAACAACCTTGGGGTGTAAGAGCAATGGGAAAAAAAAAGTTCCTTAAGGAAATGATTTTTAAGACTAGTGATAAGTATAACAAGGTAAGGAGAAGGAAGACATATATTTCAGATATGTGAAAATTCAGAGGTCAGAGAAAGTATGATGGGTTGTAGGTACTGTAGGAAATAAAGCACTATGAGTTTTAGGTATTGTAATATCAAAATGGCTTGAGAGAAGTATAAATGAAGGACTGAAACTAGATGAGTTTGGAAATACAAGAGGAGCTCAGATTCTAGAACTCCTAGGACCTATTAAGTACTTTCACTTAAATCAACATTGAATATCCTTTGAAGAGTATTAAGCTTAGGAGTGATACGAAGAGGCTTATATTTTAAGATGCCCACACTGGATTAGGGTATGGAGGGTGAGTGAATATACGAAGACAATTAAAATACTACTACCATAAAATGCTAGTGCTTTTGACTGAAGTGGAAGAGTAGTAATGAACTTTCTCTGAGATTCCTTAGCTGAAAATATTCAATTTTTGTCCATCTCACATTGAAGCAATATTTCTCCAAGCACTAGCACACAGCTGAATAAATTACCTAGGTTCCTTGGCAGTTAGGTGTGGTCACGTGACTGCGTTACAGCCAATGAAATATGTGTGAAAGTGATTGGCACCTATTCCTGTCTTGGCTCATAAAACTATCCCACCTGTGCTCCTCTGTGTTTCTCTACAGGAAATGTGGGAACCAAACTGTGGAATATGGCAGAGCCTACACCAAGCTGGATCACTGACAACTTTTTCACTTGTCCAGTATTCTTAGGAGAACAAAAATGTTACACACGTGGAGCCGGCTTATGATATCAGTTAGGCCGTGCTCATACACAACCTTGGATTTAATTTTAAAAATAAAAAAAGGATGAGATGGTGCCATTTGAGACATGGATGAACCTAGAGAGTACTCTGCTAAGTGAAATAAGTCAGACTGAGAAAGATAAATACCATATGATTTTGTCTGTTAAGTGGGGAATCTAAAAAAAAAACATGAATAAACAAAAAGCAGAACCAACCTATATATAAGTATAGAGAACAAGTTCAAAGTTGTCAGAGAAAGGGGTAGGGGTGGTGGAGTTTGAGCAGAATGGGTGAAGGGGAGTGGGAGATACAGGATTTCAGTTATGGAATGAATAAGTCACAGGGATAAAAGGTACAGCATAAGGAATAGTATCAATGACACTGTAACAGGGATTATATGGTGACAGATGATAGCTATACTTGTGGTGAATGTAACACAACATATAAACTTGTTGAATCATTATGCTGTATACCTGAAACTAATGTAACATTGTATGTCAACTATACTAAATAAAAAAAAGTTGATTTTATATACAATAACTTCAAAATCAGATAATTAGTTATGTATCATCTATTTTTTTCTCTAAACGAATAGTTATCATTACCTAAGCTTTTCTTTACTAATTATCATGACATGCTACATATACTGTTTACATATATTGTTCACAATATGCTCTTATAACATTTTTCAAAAGTCAGCTTTACTGGTATAAAATATACTGTATTAATTTCCTTAGACTGCCGTAACAAATTATTACAAACTGGGTGGCTTACAGAAATTTATTCTCTCCCAGTTCTTGAGGTTAGAAGTTTGAAATCAAGATGTCATTAGGGTTGGTTCCTTCTGGAGGTTCTGAGGATGAATTTGTGCCATGCTTCTTTCTCAGCTTCTGACAATTGCCAGAAACCTTTGGCGCTTCTTGGCTTAGAGATGCAGCACTCCAATCTCTGCCTCTTCTGATGCATGGCATTCTGTCTGAATGTCTCTGTATCCTATGCCTTCACATAGCTTCCTCGTAGGGACATAAGTCACTGAATTTACAGCATACCCTAATCCACCATGATCTCATCTTGACTACATCCACAAAGAGCCTGTTGGCCAAATGTCACATTCCCAGTTACTTGGGCTTCAAAATCTTCTTTTCAACTGACAACATACACATACAACAAAATTCACTACTCATAAAAATATAATTGACTTTTAGTAAAGGAAACACTGTATGTAAACACCATCATACTCAACATATGGAATACGTTCATCACCCCCCATAGCTTTCTCCTGACACTTTGCAATCAATGCACCACCCTGCCCCAATACCTAGCAATTGCTAAAGTTTGCTCTTACTATAATTTTGCCTAATGTCGTATGTCACATTAATGAATCAACATTCTAAAATATTTTGTGCCTGGTTTTTGTCACTTAGCACAATGCTTTTAAGATCCAATTACGTTGTTGTGCCTATCTGAAATATGTGCTTTTTTGTTGCTGCATAGGGTTCTGTTATATGAATCTGCCACAATTTGTTTACGCTCTTACGGATGGAAATTTTGCAGCATCCATCTAAGTGTGGTTCTACATCATCCCCATGAGATTTAGGGGGCAAGAGAAACTGACAAGAATACAAAGCACATGCTACTTGTTATTTTCTGAATAATAAAGCCCTTTTTTCCCCCCTCATACCAGAAGCCTCCTGTCTTCTATCGCTAAGTGTGAAATCATGACAAACTAACTTAATACCTTGCAAGTCGGATAAAACACGGTTTCTTCATAATTGCTTTGTTGATACTTATTCCAAGGACTAATGCTTTCCAACTGTGTGCCATGGTTTTAGCTTTGGCTTTGTTGTTTTTCTTGTTTTATTTGTTGTACGCTGCCAACCCAGTTTACAGATATTGTTTTAATAGCTATCTTTATATGAATAACTTTCAAATATTTACATCCAGTTCAACTATCCTTCTTTAATTCTAAATCTGTATACCATATCACATACCTGGGCACTCCCTCTTAATTACCAAATATTCATATCAAATATACAATATCCCAATTAAATGTATTAACTATTCTACATATCATGTTTCTGATTCAAAATATATTATTGAACGCCACTTTCTCCATCCATTTACTTAAAGGATTTTTCACTACTGATCTTGCTCCTAAGTATTAAATACTGCAGCTTCCATATCAGTCATTTATCTTCAATCTGATGCTATTTTCCAGCCCCTCCCCCCTTTATTATTGAAATAATTTTCAAAGTTATTGTGTCAGATAAGTAGGGAAGTTAAGGGATAATTTATATATTTTGATAATAAATTGATATGCTTTTGTCATTACTGACTCAGAGAGGGAGGGAGGGGAAGAAAGAAAGAGAGAGAAAGACAAAGGGATGGGGGAGTGGCAGAGACAGAGACAGAGGAAGACAGAGATGGAGAGACTGAAGATGATAGCCAGTTTGATAGGATACAGATAATTAGAAGAGAAAAAAAATTGTGAGAAGAATGAATTTTACAGAGAAACCTACTATTCCAGGTTCTTTTGTAAACATTTTCTCATTTATTTCTCATAATAAAATCATAGAGTAACTATCAATATTACTCCTTTCCATTGGTGAAAAATAAGTTCCTGCGCAGTCAAGTTACTTAATTCTACACTTAGGGTCATTCAGAATAGAATTAAGCTACTTGAAAAAGATAGGATCAAACTAACAAGAATTTGTTTTTCAATAATAGCTTCTGATATTTTCCTTATAAAATATAGCACAGAGAAAATACACAACACACAAAGGTACAATTCAATGACATATCAAAAAGTGAATTCACATAACCAGAACAAAAGATATGGAATCTTACTAGCTCCCCAAAGACAGTCCACTCTCATTCTCAATTTCTATGTCCTTCTTCCTCTTCCCTGAAGATAAATATTATTCTAAATTTTATGACAACAATTTCCTTGCGCATTAAGCATGTGCACTAAAAACTATAGCTTAATGTGGCCTGCATTTAAAACTAATATGAAGGTGATCATCCATCGTGTATTATTATTTTTTTAGCATGTATTATTTTCTGCCTGGCTTCTTTTCTCACTAAATATGTGTAATCTATTGTTGACCATAATTCCTTTGTTTTTTTGACTGCATAATATTCCATTGTATCCATATATTGCAATCTAAGCTACTCTTGATGGATGGATATTTGGGTTGTTTTCAAGTTCTGGCCTGTTATAGTGTTCCCATGAACATTCAGCTATTAGAATCTTGGAGCTATACAGATGAATGAGAAATAGACTTACTGTTTCATGAAGTATTTGAACGTTCAATTTTAGTAGATAATGGCAAATAATTTTCAAAAGGGAATTTTAACAGTTTATATTACTTCAGGTAGTCTATGGGAGCTCCTCCTGTTCCATATTTTTGTCAACATTTTGTTATGTTTTCTCTTTCTTTCTTTCTCTTTCTTTCTTTTCCTCTCTCTTTCTCTCTCTCTTTCTTCCCTCCCTCCTTCCCTTCTCCCTCCGTTCTTTCTTTCTTTCTTTTTCTTTCTTTCTTTCTTTCTTTCTTTCTTTCTTTCTTTCTTTCTTTCTTTTTTTCTTTCTTTCTCTTTCTTTCTTTCTTTCTCTTTCTTTCTTTTTCTTTCTTTCTTTTCCTCTCTTTCTTTCTCTCTCTCTTTCTTCCCTCCCTCCTTCCCTTCTCCCTCCGTTCTTTTTTCTTTCTTCCTTTTTTTTTCTCTCTCTCCTTTCTTTGCCATTCAGTTGAATACACATTGGCATTCTGTGGTTACAAAAGAGTCGAGCACCTTTCCATATTTATAAGCTACTTAGAATTACATAACTATGAAGTGACTCTATGTCTTCCAACCTTTTAAAAATCAATGTTTTTTTAATGTTTATTCATTTTTTGAGAGAGAAAGAGAGAGCGTGAGAAACAGAGCATGAGTTGGGGGAGGGGCAGAGAAAGAGGGAGACATAGAATCCAAAGTAGGCTCCAGGCTCTAAGCTGTCAGCACAGAGCCTGATGTGGGGCTCGAACCCACAAACCATGAGATCATGACCTGAGCTGAAGTTGGATGCTCAACTGACTGAGCCACACAGATGCCCCTAAAAATTGGGTTACTGGTATTTTTCCTGCTTTAAAATAATACTTTACATAAGACAGATATATGGCTTTAATGGGTCATATAGGTTAAAAATACTTTCCACCATTGAACAAATTACCTTTTTACTCTTAACTATATATACTGACGAAAAATAATCCTCAATTTTATGAAGTGAATTTATTACAATCTTTAAATGATTGGTGATTATGTTTACTATTTTTTATATATCTCTGGATTTACATTACTAATATATTATTTAGGATATTTGCATCCATATTCATGAGTGATATTAGTGTGTAATTTTGTTACAGCATCTTTAGTAGGTATTGGTATCATGGGTATATGATCTGCATTGAATGCACTATGGAACGTTCCCTCTTTTTTATTCTCTAGGAGATTTTTGTAAGATTAGCAGAATTTATAACTTACAATTTTGTTGTAATTACAGGTGAAACCACTCAGGCTTAGAGGTTTATTTGTGGAAAAATTCTAAAATTAAAGATTCATATTATGAAATTAATATATATAACGAGATTTTCTTATATTATTGTTGTTCTAGCATTTTTCTAGGAATTTGTCCATTTCACCAAGTTTTTCAAATATATTGTCATATAGTTCTTTCAAATTATCATCTGTATGTATGGTACTTTTCTCTCTTTCATTCCTTTACTCCTCTAACCTTACTCTTCAACCTTATATAACTCTTTCCACTGTTGTTACTTTGAACCACCTTCATGTTTTTCAGAATTGACCAACTTTGCATTCCTAGAACCCTTTTGTTACTTCCAGTAGAACTCAGCATTCTCTCTAGTCTGGACTCCTACAGCAAGTTCTTAACTTTTTTGATTTTACCTTTTGTGCCTTTCAAATATGTTGTTCACAATGCCGCTGGAGTGATAAAAGTAAAACAAATATATAATTGCTCTTTTTAAAAGGCCAACTTTCCCAGCTGTCTACATTATAAATTTGAGTAAAAATATTCCACTGGAATGTTCTTGTCTCTAGATTTTTACCTATTTTATTCATATTCATACTTTGGTTTAGCACAGGCACACCAGCCTTAGCCAGAGAGCATTTCCCACCAACCACATTGACATAAGCCTTTTCAAGGCCCTGTGTCCTTATATGTATCTGCACTATGTCATTGCATCGAATGTATTTTATTATCAGTTTCTGTTTGTATGGCCTCTCTGTAACTAAATAATTAACTATCTACTTCATTCTTCAGATTTTTTATCTTCATAATTATGATTTCTAGCTCAGTAACTGACACTGCTGAAACTCTCAAGAGATATTTACATATTATCCTTCTATATCCTTATAAATATAAGGATTTAATGAATTTATTAATTATAATAAACAGATGAATGAATGAGCTATTTTCAGTTTGTTTATTTATTTTGAGAGGAAGAGAGATCATGCATGCGAGTGAGGGAGGGACAGAGAGAGGAAGAGAGAGAATCCCAAGCAGGCTCTGCACTATTAGCGTGAAGGCCGACTCAGGGCTCCATCTCACGAACCATGAGATCACGACCTGAGCAGAAATCAGGAGTCAGATGCTTAAGCAATGATCTACCCAGGCATCCCAATGAAACATTTAATATGAATGTAAGTCAGTCTGATAATTAATATAAAGGTTAATGGCTGCACTGAAAGTTTGTTTGTTAGTGAACTTAGAGAATAACAATAAACATATCCCTGCCTTTATTTCTCTGTTACTGCCCACTTTGTAATCAGTACTACCATTATTCAATAGTTTAAAAGGTAAGGGGCAAACCACATCTCTTAAAAGGTTTCTAAGAAGTAAAGGCAGAATATCAAATGTTTTTGAAAATTGTCAGGTTTGAAAACTGTTAGTATGTAAAGTTAGGTTTTGGGATGTCTGTATTAATCCTCTCAGTTATTGAAACATGTCATATCCTGGCATTTCTTTTTCAAGCAGTTAATGGAGGAAGAGTTTTTGGTATACAAGTTTTCTAAAGAGTAAAATTTTCATTAGACATTGTGGCGATAGCTATGCGTTGAAAAAGCTGACCAAGGACTGAATCCAATTTTTGTATTTAATTATTCTTTGCTATTCTATTTATTTAATAGATAATATTTATGATGCATTTTCTTAGAAAAAAATCTTAATATAGTGTACCTTTGAGTGGATTTCAAGGACCTTCAGGGATTGCAATGCTTAATAGTTGGTTTCTTGGCAAATTCCCCCCACATGTCCTTTTTACCATAGCTTTTTAAATACAAGTGTCCTTTATAAAGTTCAATATAGATTTTGCCTCCCTGCATGGAATCTCTGACACCTAAGTGCATATCTCTTCACATCATTCTTCTTCCTCTCCATCACCTTCAAATTAAAATACCAACCCTTGGGCATAGTACACAAACTCGTTCATACCTCGAGCCATTTTAAAACCCTTCCAAAATTCATCTCTTTCTGCTTCTTTCCTCTGATCTATATGACAGACACAGTGGAGGACCCAAATCCCAAGAACACTTGTTGCTTGCTTTCATGCCTTTGCACATGCTTTTTCTCTGCAGGTTTTCTTTTCCATTTTCTCACAATTCCAACACATCCTTGAAGGGTTACACTCCAGGTAGGATGAATGCCTTTCCTAACCCGCTAGTTTGCATTGAATGCTTTCCCTATGGCTTCCCAGAGCACCACTGAATGGCCACTGTGAGTATACAGAAATGATACCACAATGATTAGTATTAGTATTCCTTCCCAAATCTTATTCAACTCTGGACCCCTAGAACCAAGCACAGAGCCAGAAGGCAAAGTCATTTGGTTAAGACAATGAATGACTAGACCATTTCTGTGGATATGCACTTACAGAGGGCCATTACCAGTTCTGCCAGGTAACTAGTTTCTCTGTTCTTTCTTCTCTCACTCTTCTCATTACAGGACAGTTACCATCCTGTGGATACATGTTTCATTTATGTGCCTGTTGTCCCTGGCAGATTTCTGCAGTTCACCCTCAGTGCTCCTTAGCATCTGCTAGCTTCCCTTCAGCTCCTAGTTTAAATAACGTTCCATATGCATTCTTCAAGGTTTATTGATTCTGCTCTCCAGAGAGTGCCCTATACTTCAAGTGAAGAATTTGAAAATATGGGGATCATTAAAATAAATTCCCGTGTTTTGGCCAAAGTTCAGTTATGGTGCTGTGGTTGCTTGCAGATTTCAGCCTGGAAGCAAAGTTACATAATACAAGAAATTGAACGTAAACACCTAAACAACAGATTAATAAAGAAATTTTCTGGGTCTTAATTTTAATCAGTTTACTTGCCACAGGAGAATAGTGTTCGAAGTCAAGGTTTAAAATTCAAATACATATTAATAGAATTCACTATTGCCAAGCACAGAAGTTATAAATAAAGCTAAATTACAGGTAAAACAAAGCCGGAATGTGAGGAGAGGCTTGGAATGTCACCAATATTGTGGTATAGTTTTTACTTGTTTCATAAGTGGAACTGACTTTGTAAAATGTATCCAATAGGTCCCACAACATTCACATATTATATCTCAGAACCTTAGATAATTAATGTAAATATGCCTTGAAAATCTCTACCTCAGAGTTTTACCCTGGGGTTGCAATATTTAAAAAAAAATTGTCTGCAAATGCCCATGTGACTGTCCCATAAACCTCTCAAACTCAGCATGTCTAAGACAAAATTTGACTGTCAGCATTCTCTGCAAATCTCTGGCCACTTTAATTATCTGAATTATCGGAACCTTCATCAACTGAGGACACCATGTATAAATCACCTGCCTCTCTATGCTATCTACATTGCAACCTTTTGTCATCAAATTTGACCACATTTTGACACTGCAGTGTATTTCTAGGTTACTATTAGAGATTGTAGTGACACTGTCATTTTTACCCGAATAATTGAAACACACGTCTATCTACCTCTTCAGGACAAACTCTTAGAAATCACTTTTATTTTCATTATTTTCTCAATCCATATCTAATCTTTCAGTAAACCTGATAGGCTCTATTGCTAAAATCTATCCCTAATTTGATCACACTTAATCATTTCCATTCAAATACCAGCTCAGGTCACCCTTATCTAAGACTACTGCAATGGCTTCCAAACTGGCCACCTTATCTCTACTCTTGCAACATCACTTTTGTACACCAGTCTGAAACATTGCTCTGAAGGATAGGTCAGATCATGATTTTTTTTTTTACTACTTTCAGTATATTTGTCTAAAATAAGTCTCCCAATGCACATGTTGAAAAGCTTGAAAAAACATGCATAAAAATTCTTTTAAATATATCGCTGAGACTTTAAGAAGTTAAGTAAATACCCAAAGGCTAAAACATAAAAAGCAAGCATGAAACTAGAGAATTTACATTACACTGATACTCAGCTGCCCATGGGGCATTTATCAATCCTTGTTACTGAGAAGATTATATTTAAAGGTCTGGGGGAAAGGAGGCCACATCTTGGGACCGCACAAAATAAAGAGAACTGAGAACCCAGAATAAATTCTAAAAAGAACCCATCTTTTTGGAGAAATTGTGGGACAGAATAAAACATCACCCATCAAAAGAAATGACAAGGCCCATCTTTGTCTCATCTATGCTTTATATAGAAAAATACAGTTGCGGGGCACCTGGGTGGCCCAATTGGTTAAGTGTCCGACTTAAGCTCAGGTCATGATTTCACAGTTGGCGAGTTCAAGCCCCACATTGGGCTCTCTGCCTTCAGTGAAGAGCCTACTTCAGATCCTCTGTTCCCCCTCTCTCTCTCTGCCCCTCCCCCACTCTGCTCGCTCTGTCTCAAAAATAAATAAACATTAAAAAATATTTTTTAAAAAAGTAAAATACCATTGCTCATGAAAATCAGCACAAACACTGCTGGTTTGACATAGATATATAAATTTATGCCATGGTTTGCACAAGCAATGCGGGCTACATACTAACCAGAGGCAGGTGATTTACACGTGGTCCCCAGTAGAGTGCATGTCAGAAGGAATGCTGTGCACTCCTGAGGGGACATACTCTCAAGGCTAGACTGCAGATCATTTCCACCAGCAAAGCCCTGCTTCAGACTGCTACTAGAAAAAGAAAACCAAATCACAAGCTATAGAAATTAAACCAAACTAATCAACCAACTAAACAAATATCATAAATAATAACAATCAGAAAGAACACAAAACAGAAATAGACACCCCCAAATCTTTATGCAATTAACATAATTGGCCATAATTTGGTGATTGTGCACAGTGTCAAAGAGTCCTTTGCAGGTGCTAACACTTAATTATCAAAGGAATACAAACTTGTGTTGGCAGTATTCCAATTTTCCATTTGAGGAAAATTTTAAAAAATAAGTTTGGAGTATTTCTTCTCTTCACATATGAAATTAAAGTTACAGATTCAAATTCTGGCATTCTTGCTTTTAACTACTATGCTGTGCTATTTGTTTTTTTTTTTTTTTCAATATATGAAGTTTATTGTCAAATTGGTTTCCATACAACACCCAGTGCTCATACCAAAAGGTGCCCTCCTCAATACCCATCACCCACCTTCCCCTCCCTCCCACCCCCCATCAACCTTCAGTTTGTTCTCAGTTTTTAAGAGTCTCTTATGCTTTGGCTCCCTTCCACTCTAACCTCTTTTTTTTTTCCCTTCCCCTCCCCCATGGGTTTCTGTTAAGTATCTCAGAGTCCACATAAGAGTGAAACCATATGGTATCTGTCTTTCTCTGTATGGCTTATTTCACTTAGCATCACACTCTCCAGTTCCATCCATGTTGCTACAAAGGGCCATATTTCATTCTATCTCATTGCCATGTAGTACTCCATTGTGTAAACCACAATTTCTTTATCCATTCATCAGTTGATGGACATTTAGGCTCTTTCTACAATTCGGCTATTGTTGAGAGTGCTGCTATAAAAGTTGGGGTACAAGTGCCCCTATGCATCCTTACTCCTGTATCCCTTGGGTAAACTTCTAGCAGTGCTACTGTTGGGTCATAGGGTAGGTCTATTTTTAATTTCTTGAGGAACCTCCACACTGTTTTCCAGAGTGGCTGAACCAATTTGCATTCCCACCAACAGTGCAAGATGCTTCCCGTTTCTCCACATCCTCTCCAGCATCCATATTCTCCTGATTTGTTCATTTTAGCCACTCTGACTGGCGTGAGGTGATATCTGAGTGTGGTTTTGATTTGTATTTCCCTGATGAGGAGCGACGTTGAGCATCTTTTCATGTGCCTGTTGGCCACCCAGATGTCTTCTTTAGAGAAGTGTCTATTCATGTTTTCTGCCAATTTCTCCACTGGATTATTTGTTTTTCGGGTGTGGAGTTTGGTGAGCTCTTTATAGATTTTGGATACTAGCCCTTTGTACAATATGTCATTAGCAAATATCTTTTCCCATTCCGTTGGTTGCCTTTTAGTTTTGTTGGTTGTTTCCTTTGCTGTGCAGAAGCTTTTAATCTTCATGAGGTCCCAGCAGTTCATTTTTGCTTTTAATTCCCTTGCCTTTGGGGATGTGTCAAGTAAGAGATTGCTATGACTGAGGTCAGAGAGGTCTTTTCCTGCTTTCTCCTCTAGGGTTTTGATGGTTTCCTGTCTCACATTCAGGTTCTTTCCCATTTTGAGGTTATTTTTGTGAATGGTGTGAGAAAGTGGTCTAGTTTCAATCTTCTGCATGTTGCTGTCCAGTTCTCCCAGCACCATTTGTTAAAGAGACTGTCTTTTTTCCATTGGATGTTCTTTCCTGCTTTGTCAAAGATTAGTTGGCCATACGTTTGTGGGTCTAATTCTGGGGTTTCTATTCTATTCCATTGGTCTATGTGTCTGTTTTTGTGCCAATACCATGCTGTCTTGATGATTATAGCTTTGCAGTAGAGGCTAAAGTCTGGGATTGTGATGCCTCCTACTTTGGTCTTCTTCTTCAAAATTACTTTGGCTATTTGGGGCCTTTTGTGGTTCCATATGAATTTTAGAATTGCTTGTTCTAATTTCGAGAAGAATGCTGGTGCAATTTTGATTGGGATTGCATTGAATGTGTAGATAGCTTTGGGTAGTATTGACATTTTGACAATATTTATTCTTCCAACCCATGAGCACGGAATGTTTTTCCATTTCTTTATATCTTCTTCAATTTCCTTCATAAGCTTTCTACAGTTTTCAGCGTACAGATCTTTTACATCTTTGGTTAGGTTTATTCCTAGGTATTTTATTCTTCTTCGTGCAATTGTGAATGGGATCAGTTTCTTTATTTGTCTTTCTGTTGCTTCATGATTAGTGTATAAGAATGTAACTGATTTCTGTACATTGATTTTGTATCCTGCAACTTTGCTAAATTCATGTATCAGTTCTAGCAGATTTCTGGTGGCGTCTACCGGATTTTCCATGTATAATATCATGTCATCTGCAAAAAGTGAAAGCTTAACTTCATCTTTGCCAATTTTGATGCCTTTGATTTCCTCTTGTTGTCTGATTGCTGATGCTAGAACTTCCAACACTATGTTAAACAACAGCGGTGAGAGCGGACATCCCTGTCGTGTTCCTGATCTCAGTAAAAAGCTTTCAGTTATTCCCCATTGAGGATGATGTTAGCTGTGGGCTTTTCGTAAATAGCTTTTATGATCTTTAAGTATGTTCTTCTTTCCCGACTTTCTCCAGGGTTTTTATTAAGAAAGGGTGCTGGATTTTGTCAAAGGCCTCTTCTGCATCAATTGACAGGATCATATGGTTCTTATCTTTTCTTTTATTCATGTGATGTATCACGTTGATTGATTTGCGAATGTTGAACCAGCCCTGCATCCCAGGAATGAATCCCACTTGATCATGGTGAATAATTCCTTTTATATGCTGTTGAATTCGATTTGCTAGTATCTTATTGAGAATTTTTGCATCCATATTCATCAGGGATATTGGCCTGTAGTTCTCTTTTTTTACTGGGTCTCTGTCTGGTTTAGGAATTAAAGTAATACTGGCTTCATAGAATGAGTCTGGAAGTTTTCCTTACCTTTCTATTTTTTTTTCGAATAGCTTGAGAAGGATAGGTATTATCTCTGCTTTAAACATCTGGTAGAACTCCCCTGGGAAGCCATCTGGTCCTGGACTCTTATTTGTTGGGAGATTTTTGATGACTGATTCAATTTCTTCGCTGGTTATGGGTCTGTTCAAGCTTTCTATTTCCTCCTGATTGAGTTTTGGAAACCTGTGGGTGTTTAGGAATTTGTCCATTTCTTCCAGGTTGTCCAGTTTCTTGGCATATAAGTTTTCATAGTATTCCCTGATAATTGCTTGTATCTCTGAGGGATTGGTTGTAATAATTCCATTTTCATTCATGATTTTATCTATTTGGATTATCTCTCTTTTCTTTTTGAGAAGCCTGGCTAGAGGCTTATCAATTTTGTTTATTTTTTCAAAAAACCAACTCCTGGTTTCGTTGATCTGCTCTACAGTTTTTTTAGATTCTAAATTGTTTATTTCTGCTCTGATCTTTATTATTTCTCCTCTTCTGCTGGATTTAGGCTTTCTTTGCTGTTCAGCTTCTATTTCCTTTAGGTGTGCTATTAGATTTTGTACTTGGGATTTTTCTTGTTTCTTGAGATAGGCCTGGATTGCAATGTATTTTCCTCTCAGGACTGCCTTCGCTGCATCCCAAAGTGTTTGGATTGTTATATTTTCATTTCCATTTGTTTCCATATATTTTTTTAATTTCTTCTCTAATTGCCTGGTTGACCCACTCATTCTTTAGTAGGGTGTTCTTTAACCTCCATGCTTTTGGAGGTTTTCCAGACTTTTTCCTGTGGCTGATTTCAAGCTTCATAGCATTGTGGTCTGAAAGTATGCATGGTATGATTTCAATTCTTGTATACTTATGAAGGGCTGTTTTGTGACCCAGTATGTGATCTATCTTGGAGAATGTTCCATGTGCACTCGAGAGGAAAGTATAGTCTGTTGCTTTGGGATGCAGAGTTCTAAATATATGTCAAGTCCATCTGATCCAATGTATCCTTCAGGGCCCTTGTTTCTTTATTGACCGTGTGTCTAGATGATCTATCCATTTCTGTAAGTGGAGTGTTAAAGTCCCCTGCAATTACCACATTCTTATCAATAAGGTTGCTTATGTTTGTGAGTAATTGTTTTATATATTTGGGGGCTCCCGTATTCGGCGCATAGACATTTATAATTGTTAGCTCTTCCTGATGGATAGACCCTGTGATTATTATATAATGCCCTTCTTCATCTCTTGTTACAGCCTTTAATTTAAAATATAGTTTGTCTGATATAAGTATGGCTACTCCAGCTTTCTTTTGACTTCCAGTGGCATGATAAATAGTTCTCCATCCCCTCACTTTCAATCTGAAAGTGTCCTCAGGTCTAAAATGAGTCTCTTGTAGACAGCAAATAGATGGGTCTTGTTTTTTTATCCATTCTGATACCCTATGTCTTTTGGTTGGCACATTTAGTCCATTTACATTCAGTGTTATTATAGAAAGATATGGGTTTAGAGTCATTGTGATATCTGTAGGTTTCATGCTTGTAGCGATGTCTCTGGTACTTTGTCTCACAGGATCCCCCTTAGGATCTCTTGTAGGGCTGCTTTAGTGGTGACAAATTCCTTCAGTTTTTATTTGTTTGGGAAGACCTTTATCTCTCCTTCTATTCTAAATGACAGACTTGCTGGATAAAGGATTCTCGGCTGCGTATTTTTTCTGTTCATCACATTGAAGATTTCCTGCCATTCCTTTCTGGCCTGCCAAGTTTCAGTAGAGAGATCCGTCACAAGTCTTATCGGTCTCCCTTTATATGTTAGAGCACGTTTATCTCTAGATGCTCTCAGAATTTTCTCTTTATCCTTGTATTTTGCCAGTTTCACTATGATATGTCGTGCTGAAGATCGATTCAAGTTACGTCTGAAGGGAGTTCTCTGTGCCTCTTGGATTTCAATGCCTTTTTCCTTCCCCAGATCTGGGAAGTTCTCAGCTAGTATTTCTTCAAGTATACCTTCAGCACTTTTCCCTCTCTCTTCCTCCTCTGGAATACCAATTATGCGTAGATTAGTTCTCTTTAGTGCATCACTTAGCTCTCTAATTTTCCCCTCATACTCCTGGAATTTTTTATCTCTCTTTTTCTCAGCTTCCTCTTTTTCCATAATTTTATCTTCTAGTTCACCTATTCTCTCCTCTGCCTCTTCAATCCGAGCCATAGTTGTCTCCATTTTATTTTGCAGCTCATTGATTGCATTTTTTAGCTCCTCCTGACTGTTCCTTAGTCCCTTGATCTCTGTAGCAATAGATTCTCTGCTGTCGTTTATACTGTTTTCAAGCCCAGTGATTAATTTTATGACTATTATTCCAAAATCACTTTCTGTTATATTATTTAAATCATTTTTGATCCGTTCGTTAGCTGTTGTTATTTCCTGGGCATTTTTCTGAGGGGAATTCTTCCATTTTGTCATTTTGGATAGTCCCTGGAGTGGTGCAGGTCTGCAGGGCACTTCCCCTGTGCTGTCTTGAATAACTTGCGTTGGTGGGCGGGCTGCAGTCAGACCTGATGTCTGCCCCCAGCCCACCGCTGGGGCCACAGTCAGACTGGTGTGTGCCTTCTCTTCCCCTCTCCTAGGGGCAGGATTCACTGTGGAGTGGCGTGGCCCATCTAGGCTACTTGCATACTGCCAGGCTTGTGGTGCTGGGGATCTGGCATATTAGCTGGGGTGGATAGGCAGGGCGCACAGGGGCGGGAGGGGCAGGCTCAGCTAGGTTTTCCTTACGAGACCTGCCGGAGGGATGGATCTGCAGAAGCACAGTGTTGGGTGTTTCCGCAGTGCAAGCAAGTTCCCTTGCAAAATCTTCTAAGTAACACTTCATGTGGCCACAGCCTAAAGGGATTATGTGTTCATCTTGAAGAATAGGAGTCAGCAGACTATAACCTACAGGCCAAATCTGGTCTGCCTACTTGTGTTCTGTTATCTTTTTAACAGCCAATTAAGAATGGGGAGAGTTAGGGCACCTGGGTGGCTCAGTCAATTAAGCATCAGATTCTTGATCTTAGCTCAGGTCTTGATCTGAGAGTTGAGAGTTCAAGTCCCACATTGGGCTCTGCACTGGGTGTGAAGCCTACTTAATTTATGCTAACCATCCCTGAGCTTTCAGTGAGATGTAATCACTGACCACAGATCACTGCACTTTTAAATCTTGCCCCACAATAGACTACATTTTCCAAGAGCACACGTCGAGAGAAGCCCCGCTGTGCTATTTCTTATTAGAACAATCAACTACTGACTATATTAGCGTATTTAAAATGATTAAAGTAATAAAAAGATGGACCTGAAAACCTGAACAAGAAATAGGAGTTATCACACAAAAAAAATCTTAGTGTTTTAAAACAGAATGAAAAATAACTTATTAAAATAAAATATTGTCAACAAAATTAATCTGTGATTATAGAACTAGCTGAGTTAATTTTTTTTTACTTTGTAAAATAGTTATATAAAATGTATTTTTAAGTCTTTCCAATATAACTTTTAATAATTATTTAATGGAAGTTAAGGCAATCAAATGCAGCAGTATTATAAAAGAGACTTCTATTTTTTAAAATCCACCTTCAGGGTCAAGGAATAAAACTGAGAATATTGCACATCTGGTCCAAATTGCCTAGATCCAATAAAATTGAAAGCTTGATTTCTTTGTATTCTCTAATTTTCTTAGAGTCCTTAAAGGTTTTGTTATGATGTGAGCTAACACAAATAATGGGATTTTGCAAACATATATTTTCCGAGTATAAGCTCTTTAAAAGTTGGCATGCTTTCTAAATTTTGTCAGTGTGGATTAAGTTAAAATAATCTATGGTGTCCTAAGAATTTCTGCAAAGTATGTTACATAAAATATTCATTTAAATCTAAGATCCTGAGATAAATATGGGCAGTATAGGGGAAAGACACCCTGGGCTGTAGTCGCTGAAGTAACTTCAAGTCTCCCCAGACAGAGAAATATCTCTGGATGGGATTTAACATAGTAAGACCTTGAAGATAATGAAGTTTAGACTTTATTTTTTCAGTACTTTTAACTAAGAAAGTTGAGTGTTTGATCTCAGACTAATTAATTTGATGTTTATCATTAAGAAATTTAGGTTTTTACTTTCTTGGCACTCTAAACTCTTGGATTTTAACCATTAGTTAACTATATATATGCTGTATATAGTTCAGTACAATGGAGTTTGTTCTATATGTGAATTTCTGTAGGTCTAAGTTTCCACATGCATGTGTTATCTGTAAGCATAAGTCACCTTATAATTTTTACCACCCTTTTGTTTATTTTGCCTTTAAATTTATAAAATCTAAGTAATATGATCATGATTGTATGCTAGTGTAATTTTCTTCCCCCTAGGAAAAAAGGTTGGCACTGAGTTAATTGAATAATTCAAATTATGAAATTATTTGTGCATTTTATATGACTTTTCTAAATTGGTGATATCTAATAATCTCTAAAACATAGTAGAAAATATGGTGTTAAAAAACAATCTATGGACTCCACCAAAATAACTATTAGAAACAATAAATGAATTCAATAAATTTGTAAGATAAAAATCATTATACAGAAATCTTCTGTGTTTCTATACACTAATAACAAACTATCAAAAACAGAGGTTAAAAAAATCACATTTACAATTACATCAAAAAGAATAAAATACCTAGGAATAAATTTAACCAAGGAGGTGAAAAACCTATATACCAAAAACTATAAGACATAGATGAAAGAAATTGAAGACACAAATGAATGGAAAGATATTTTGTGCTTGTGTATCACAAGAATTGTTAAAATGTCCATACTACCAAAAGTAATCTATAGATTCAATGTAATTTCTATCAAAACTCCAATGCAAACAAACAAACAAACAAACAAATGACACTCCAATGCCACTTTTCACAGAATTAGAACAATCTGAAAATGTATATGGAACCATAAAAGATCATGAATATCTCAAGCAATCTTGAGAAAGAAGAAAAATCTGGAGGCATCATACTCAGTGATTTCAAACTATATTACAAAGCTATAGTAATTAAAACAGTATAGTCTTGGCATAAAAACAGACACATAGATTAATGGAACAGATTAGAGAGCCTAGAAATAAATGCATATATATGGTCAATTAATTTACAACAAAGAAGCCAATGATATGCAATGGGAAAAGGACAGTCTTTCCAACAAATAGTGTTGGGAAAACTCAACAGCCATATGCAAAAGAATGAAACTGGATGACTATCTTACATCATACACAAAACTAACTCAAAATGGATTAAAGATTTCAACAAAAGACTTGAAACCATAGACTTCTTAGACAAAATCAAGGGGTAAGTTTTTTGACTTCAGTCTTGATTAGTGTTTTGGATTTGACACCAAAAGCAATGGCAACAAAAGCAAAAATAAACAAGTGGAACTATATCCAATTTAAGAAGCCTCTGCACAGGGGTGCCTGGGTGGCTCAGCCAGTTAAGCATTCAACTCTTGATTTCCACTCATGTCATGATCTTATGGCTCGTGGGTTTGAGCCCTGTGTGGGGCTCTGTGCTGATGGTGTGGAGCCTGCTTGGGATTCTTTCTCTCCCTCTCTTTCTCTGCTCCTCCCCCACTCACTCTCTGTCTCTGTCTCTCAAAATAAATAAATACACATTTAAAAAAATAAAAAAAGGCTTCTGCATACTAAAGGAAACCATTCAACAAAATGAAAAGGCAACCTACTGAGAACTCCTACAACTTAGGAGCCAGAAAAAAAAATCTGATTAAAAAATGGACAGAGAATCTGAATAGACATTTTTGCATAGATATACAGATGGACAATTGATACATGAAAAGATGTTCACATCACTAATCATCAGGGAAATGCATATCAAAATCACAATATTGCCTCACCTGTTAGAATAGCTATAATTAAAAATAGAACTACCATATAATCCAGCAATTCTTTAGGTATTTATCCAGAGAAAATAAAGACATGAACTTGAAAAGATATATGAAACCTTATGTCTATTGCAGCATTATTTATAATAGCAAAATATGGAAACAACCTAAGTGTCCATCAGCAGATAAATGGATAAAGAAAATATAACACACACACACACAGAGGAATACTATTCAGTCATAAAAAAAGAATGACATTTTGCCATTTCTGATAATATGGGTAGATTTTGATGACATTATGCTAAGTGAAATAGTGACTTCACTTATATGTGGAATCTGAAAAAAGAAAAGGAAGAATAAAAAGTCAGTTCATAGATACAGAGCATAGCAGATTGGTGGTGAGTGTGAGGTAGGCAAAAGAGGTAAAGGGAGTCAAAAGATACAAACTTTTGGTTATAAAAGAAATATCATGAGAATGTAATATACAGCATGGCAAGTATAGTTAATAATAGCATCTTGCTTATTTGAAAGTTGCTAAGAAAGTAGACCTTAAAAGTTCTTACCAAAAAAAAAGTTCTTACCACAAGAAAAAAATCCAAGTATGTATAATGATGGATATTAACTACACTTATTGGGGTAATCATTTCACAAATATGGAAATATTGAATAATTATGTTTAATAACATAATGTGACAAATGTAATGTATGTCAACTATACTTCAATTAAAATATTATTTAGTTTACAATATTAGTAGGAAATTTTATTAATTCTTTACAAGGATTTAATGACATGCATCAACCATCTCTTTCTTTTACATATGCCCACATACATGTGCATGAGACACTAGGATAACAAAATTAAAACTCAAAGAAGATTATAATTTGTAGAAATTATAGATGAAAATGTGCCCAATATATAAAACTTGAAGAATTGAGTAATTAAAAAATAAAGGGAAGTCTAGTGGTAAAAATAACAAATTGGTAACAATATCTTGTAATAAAAATGATAAATGTTACATGTTGATATTAGAAATATTTCACATTCAACATTAATTGAATTTTCAAAAATTAGTTTTCAAAGAATTATGCAAAATTGGGGATTTAAGTCTTTGTGATTGAAAAAATTTTATCAGAAGAACTCATATGTTTAGAAAAAGGAAAGAAATTTTAGGATATAACAGATAATGTGAGAGGAAAGAACATGTAAATAACACCAATCCAAAACTCAGGTAAATATTCCAAGTACTGTTTCTCTGGAGGATTTTGGAAGTATGGAAACCATCTTTTCTTCCCTCATGATTATTGAGGAATGCTACTGGCCTATGTTGAGTAGGTGATAGGGTCACTACTGTTCTGTAGAGCATAAAACTATTTTGCTGAAAAACTCTTGTTTTTAGCTTTTGGTTATTATTTTCAATGTGGACTGTAGCTTTGTATATAATTTCAGGTTCTGAGAGAATTTACCATGATACCTAATTTTTTTTTTTAATTTTTTTTTTTTAACGTTTATTTATTTTTGAGACAGAGAGAGACAGAGCATGAACGGGGGAGGGTCAGAGAGAGGGAGACACAGAATCCGAAACAGGCTCCAGGCTCCGAGCTGTCAACACAGAGCCCGACGCGGGGCTTGAACTCACGGACCGCGAGATCGTGACCTGAGCTGAAGTTGGCCGCTCAACCGACTGAGCCACTCAGGCGCCCCACCTAATTTTTAATCTTCTTATTATATGTTAATAAACTCCATGAAACATGAACTTTTTGGTGAAAATTAAAGTATGAATAATTCACTTAGGATGCTATACTTAAGTTTAGGATGATGATACACAATCACATGAACACTTCTCTAAGATTACATATGTTAATCATTGCGTATTTATTAATTTTACATTTATAGTATGGTATTACTTTATTGGCCTTTAGTTCTGTCTAGAACTCTTAATATTCCATCATTAAATGAAGGGAATTGGGAGAATTTTTTACATGTTTACTACTCATAATACAGTTGCATTATATTTAAGAATATTTTGTACAAAAACTTGTCTTCCAAATATTACATAATATATTTAATGAAAAAAATATAGAGAGAAGAATCTAGCTATATTAAGAAAATGTTTTGAGATAATTAAACCATATCTACTTAGAAACAGAAAAAAAACTCAAAAAAAAAAAAAAAAGCAAAACCTCCATTTGACAAACAATATAAGAATTTGAGAATTTAAGTATATCCCTACCTCATGGGCACAGATATATGCCTGAAAAGCTTGTTTTATCTGTCCTTCAAATAAGGTAGCTTTAAATGTGAGTACTTTATAGAAGTTATAAATGTGTGTCTACTCTGAGGGTTTTCCATTTTTTCATTTAATTAATCTAATTGGGAAACCAGGTTGAGATCCTTCTAGCTTGTCTCAGCATTTAAGCAATAACTAATGTGTCCATTGCTACAATGTAGCTATACCTTACTGTCTTTCTACATTAGACTCTTGGTGGCCCAATGTACTTATTTAGGAAACACTTTGGTATGTATTCAAATTCCATTAAAGATTTCATTCTCTTAGAAAGATGCATACTTAGAAAGATAGCTTATTTTTGTTGCATTTTCACACACACACACACACACACACATGCCTATATTTCAAATTCAAATATTTTCTGTAAAACTGTAAACACAATACTACCACTTCTATAGAACATTAATAACAAAAATTATATCAGTTTTAATATTTAATTTAAAATTAAACATTGATTCTTAATATTTAATCAAATAAATTTTTTAAATAAAATCAAGGTAGTATAAACTGGGCATAAATTTACTACTGAGTTAGTATTTCTGTTTTATATACTTTTGTAGGTAAGAATTAGTAAGAAAATATTTTGAGAAAATAATCATCAATATGACAAAGTACCAAGCCTGGAAGTGCAGTGCAGATATTTTGAGAAAAAAAAAATTAATAAAAACATATACATATTAGATAAATTATAGCAAACATATTTTACAATATCTTTAAACTCTTTAGACATACAGAAGTTAACTATAAATAGTAAAACAAAATGCATAACAGAGAAAGTAAAACCACAGCGGTATTGAATACAGAAACAATGGCTTTTTTAATTTCTTAACAATTCTAGAAACAAAATGTATAGAGATGAAAGAATCCACAGAGATAGGATTCTGTTCTTGAACTCTTATAGGAAGTCATCATTCAACATAATTTATATAGATTTAGTGCCATAATTTATATAGATTTAGTGACGATAAATATGAGTTTACAATAAAACCATAGTAACAAATGTCATGAGAAGACTATCCATCATAAGCATAGCTTAGCAAAAACAGTACAAAATAAATTTATATCTCAAGTAATTCAAAATTAGAAGTATTAAGTACAGGTTATAAAGTTTTAAAAAGAATGCATATAACATTTTTAAATGAGCAAGAAAAAGATAAAACAAAAACTCAGAATATTACTGCATGTTAGTTTAGAAATAAACAAATTGCATCTTCTAGTAATTAAAAGTATTGGAATCACAACAAAAACAAAACAAAACAAAATACAATCTTAGGGAATATTTTAAAAGGCATATTAGAAACCAATGCAGAAATACCTAGTAGATTGGTCTTAAGTTATGACACAGCCCAAAGAAAGAAAAATGTGAAATTGAAATAAGATGCACACTCAGAAATGTAAGGTGCACCATACGTCTAATCTGAATTCAAAAAAAGAATAAAGGAAACAATGGGGAGGTTATATTAAATAATGTAGTGAGAGTTTTCTAATACTGATGAAAAATAGAAATCCTTCATTTCATGAAGGACATCATATTCCAAGCAGAATAAAGAAATTTATATCTAAGGAATATCAAAGACAAAGACAAAGTCTAGAAGTAGCCAAATAGAAAAGAAAAATTACATACAAAGAAATGAGTATTAGACTGATAGCACTTTGTTCAATAGCAGATAAAATATCATATTGATAACATCAAAGTGACAAGTGAAAATATTTGTCAATATAAAATCATGTACCTAGGAAAACTATCAATATTGAAGGGAAAACAAACACATTTTATGGTTAGCTAAAAACCATTTGCCAGCAATAGATCTTCTCTAAAAAAGACTTCTTCACAAATGTGCTCCTACAGAAGGTCCATTTTTAAAATTTTCAGTATGGTTATTGTATTATACTCTTCCACTGACATAGATTCCATAACACTATGAAAATTGGAGCTACAGAATACACCAAAATGTTCTGTGCACACTGTTTGGAATCTGAGCTTCATATTATGCAGCAAATGTTTCTTCCAATTTCATTAATTTGCTGGACAACTGATTTTATCATTTTCTTGGACATCAGCGATAGTTTAGAAACAGTATTAGGACAACAGGTAACTGTTTTTAGTGTTTATTTATTTTTGAGAGAGAGACAGACAGACAGACAGAGACAGAGAGAGACAGAGCATGAGCAGGAGAGGGGAGAGTGAGAGGGAGACACAGAATCTGAAGCAGGCTCCAGGCTCTGAGCTGTCAGCCCAGAGCCCAACACAGGACTCAAACTTATGAACTGCAAGATCATGACCGGAGCCGAAGTCCAATGCTTAACCAACTGAGCCACCCAGGTGCCCCACAATGGGTAATTTTTTAAGAGTTAAGAAAATTTCTGGTAATCTAAAAAAACTGTCCTGCCTCTCAAGCTGTATTTCTAACCACAACCATTTGCTTAGAAATCTATCAATTTAGCATTTTATTTCTTACCTGAGGTGTTTATATCCTTAGGGTCATGTAGCATAAGGCATGCTTGTAGCACCTAAAGAAACAAAATAAGAATGTTGTATTAATTATACTAGATTATGTTTTCATTATAAAAGGTAGAGTATGGAATAGGATATGAAATATGCATGACTTTAAGATATAAACTAATTCAGTGAAAGCATGCTTAGGGGAAATTTATAGCATGGAATCTATATATTAGAAGAGAAGAACAATATTAAATCAATGATCTAAGTTTCAACCTTCATAAAATTGAAAAAGAAGAACAAATTGAATCCAAATTAAGCAGGAGAAAGTAATAATAATTAGAGAAGAAATCAGTGTATTTGAAAACAGGAAATCAATAAAGTAAATGAAACTAAAAGCTAATTATTTGACAAGATGAATAAAATTTATATACCTCTAGCCAGACTATGAAAAAGAGGACACAAATTACCAATATCAGAAATGAAAGAGGAGACATCACTACAGTCTATCAGCATTAAGATATTAATAAAGGAATAGTATGAACAAGAGTATGCCCACAAATTTGATAACCTAAATGAAATGGGCTAATTCTTGAAAAACACAGCTGCACAAGGCACAAACTTACACAAATAGAAGAGATACTAAAATAGTCCTATATCTATTAAAGAAATTGAATCTATAATAACTTTTCAAAACAGAATGCAACAGGGTCATATAGACTCACTGGTGTTGGACCAGTTAAGGAAGAAATTATACCAATCCTCTACAATCTTTGTCAGAGGATAGAAGCAGAAAGAGTATTTCCTAACTGATTTTATAAGTTCAGTGCTACACTAGTACCAAAATCTGACTAAGACATTACAAGAAGATAAAACTACAAATATCTCTCATGAAATAGATGGAAAATTCGTAAACAAAATATTAGCAAATAAAATCCAACAATATGTAAAAAGAATTGTACACCTCGATTATGTTGGATTTATCCCAAGTATGCATGGCTGACTAAAAATTCAAAAATCAATTAATGTGATCTTTCATATGAACAAACTTAATGAACAAATGACATGATCTTATCAATAGATGCAGAAGAGTCATTTGACAAAACCAACACCAATTCCTGATTAAAAAGTCTCAGTAGATTAAGAATAAAGGAGAAATTCCTCAACTTGATGAAGCATACCTACCAAAACCTACAGCTAACATCACACCTAATGGTGACAAACTCAAAGCTTTCCTACTGAGATCAGGAACAAGGCAAGAATTTATTCTATTACCATTTTTTTTTCCCCAACACTGTCCTGGAAGTCCAAGCTATTGCAGTAAGGCAAGAAAAGAAAATAGAAGGTATACTGATTTGAAAGGAAGAAATAAAACCGTCTTTGTTCACAGCTTACATGTGATCATTTATGTAGAAAATCCAAAAGAATTGACAAAAAAAGTCCTGGAACTAATAAGCATTTATAGCAAGATTATAGGATACAAGCTAACACACAAAGTCAATAACTTTGCAAATACCAGCAATGACAAAATGGAGTATGAAATCCAAAACACAATACTATGTAAATTAGCACTCTCCAGGGGTGTCTGGGTAGCTTGGTCAATTAAACAACTGAATTCAGCTCAGGTCATGATCTCGCAGGTCCCAAGTTCAAGCCCCCACATCAAGCTCTGTGCTGACAGCTCAGAGCCTGGAGCCTGCTTCAGATTCTGTGTCTCCCTCTCTCTGCCCCTCCTCCCTCACAATCTGTCACCTTCTCAAAAATAAATAAACTTTAAAAAATTAAATTAGCACTCCCTAAAATGAAATGCTTAGGTGTAATTTTTTTTTAATGTAAAATTTCTTATGAGGAGGCATTTACTGGGGAAGATGGTGACTTAGGAAGACGCTGGGCTCACCGCATCCTGCTGATCACTTAGATTCCACCTACACCTGCCTAAATAACCCAGAAAACCACAAGAAGACTTGCAGAATGGATTCCCCGGAGCCAAGTGCAGACAAGAGGCCCGCGGAAGAGGGTAGGAAAGGCGGAGAGGCAGTGCTCGCTACACGGACTTGCAGGAGGGAGCCAGGGCAGAGGGGCAGCCTGCTGGCCAAGCAGAGACCCCGAGTCTGGCTGGCAAAAGCAGAGGGGCCGGAAGGAGTGTGTTCAGACAGCAAGCGGGACTTAACATCTGGAAGGTTATAAGTTAACAGATCTGCTCAGAGAGCGGGAGGGCTGGAGGACAATGGGAGGGAGAGTTGTAGAGCCCTGGACAACAGAGCTCAACTTGGCAGGAAACAAAGGCGCTCGCCAGCACCATCTTCCTCGCCCATCACTCAGCCAAAATCCCAAAGGGAACCAGTTCCTGCCAGGGAACTTGCTTGCACCACGCAAACACCCAAAGCTGTGCTTCTGTGGATCCATCCCTCCAGTAGAAGGTCTGATTCCCTCCTATTGCCACAGGGCCCCTCCCAAAGCAGATCATCGAAGGATAAAGGAGCTGAGCCTGTCCCTCCCGCCCCTGTGCACCCTGCTGATCCACCCCAGCTAATATGCCAGATCCCCAGCACCACAAGCCTGGCAGTGTGCAAGTAGCCTAGACTGGCCACACCACCCCACAGTGAATCCCACCCCTAGGAGAGGGGAAGAGAAGGTACACAACAGTCTGACTGTGGCCCCAGGGGTGGGCTGGGGGCAGATATCAGGTCTGACTGAGGCCCCGCCCACCAACTCAAGTTATTCAAGACAGCACAGGGGAAGTGCCCTGAGATCCCTACCACTCTAGGGACTATCCAAAATGATGAAACAGAAGAATTCCCCTCAAAAGACTCTCTAGGAAATAACAACAGTTAATGAACTGACCAAAAAGGATTTAAACAATATAACAGAAAGTGAATTTAGAATAATAGTCATAATATTAATTGTTGGGCTTGAAAACAGTATAGAGGACAGCAGAGAATCTATTGCTACAGAGATCAAGACCTAAGGAACAGTCAGGAGGAGCTAAAAAATGCAATCAATGAGCTGCAAAATACAATGGAGACAACCACGGCTCCGATTGAAGAGGCAGAGGAGAGAATAGGTGAACTAGAAGATAAAATTATGGAAAAAGAGGAAGCTGAGAAAAAGAGAGATAAAAAATTCCAGGAGTATGAGGGGAAAATTAGAGAACTAAGTGATGCACTAAAGAGAACTAATCTACGCATAATTGGTATTCCAGAGGAGGAAGAGAGAGGGAAAAGTGCTGAAGGTGTACTTGAAGAAACACTAGCTGAGAACTTCCCAGATCTGGGGAAGGAAAAAGGCATTGAAATCCAAGAGGCACAGAGAACTCCCTTCAGATGTAACTTGAATCGATCTTTGGCACGACATATCATAGTGAAACTGGCAAAATACAGGGATAAAGAGAAAATTCTGAAAGCAGCTAGGAATAAACGTGCTCTAACATATAAAGGGAGACCGATAAGACTTGTGACGGATCTCTCTACTGAAACTTGGCAGGCCAGAAAGGAATGGCAGGAAATCTTCAATGTGATGAACAGAAAAAATATGCAGCCGAGAATCCTTTATCCAGCAAGTCTGTCATTTAGAATAGAAAGAGAGATAAAGGTCTTTCCAAACAAACAAAACCTGAAGGAATTTGTCACCACTAAAGCAGCCCTACAAGAGATCCTAAGGGGGATCCTGTGAGACAAAGTACCAGAGACATCGCTACAAACATGAAACCTACAGACATCACAATGACTCTAAACCCCTATCTTTCTATAATAACACTGAATGTAAATGGACTAAATGTGCCAACCAAAAGACATAGGGTATCAGAATGGATAAAAAACCAAGACCCATCTATTTCCTGTCTACAAGAGACTCATTTTACCTGAGGACACTTTCAGATTGAAAGTGAGGGGATGGAGAACTATTTATCATGCCACTGGAAGCCAAAAGAAAGCTAGAGTAGCCATACTTATATCAGACAAACTAGACTTTAAATTAAAGGCTGTAACAAGAGATGAAGAGGGCATTATATAATAATCACAGGGTCTATCCATCAGGAAGAGCTAACAATTATAAATGTCTATGCGCCGAATACAGGAGCCCCCAAATATATTAAACAATTACTCACAAACATAAGCAACCTTATTGATAAGAATGTGGTAATTGCAGGGGACTTTAACACTCCACTTACAGAAATGGACAGATCATCTAGACACACGGTCAATAAAGAAACAAGGGCCCTGAAGGATACATTGGATCAGTTGGACTTGACAGATATATTTAGAACTCTGCATCCCAAGCAACAGACTATACTTTCTTCTCGAGTGCACATGGAACATTCTCCAAGATAGATCACATACTGGGTCACAAAACAGCCCTTCATAAGTATACAAGAATTGACATAATACCATGCATATTTTCAGACCACAATGCTATGAAGCTTGAAATCAACCACAGGAAAAAGTCTGGAAAACCTCCAAAAGCATGGAGGTTAAAGAACACCCTACTAAAGAATGAATAGGTCAACCATATTTTAGAGAAGAAATTAAAAAAAAAAATAAGGAAACAAACGAAAATGAAAATACAACAATCCAAATGCTTTGGGATGCAGTGAAGGCAGTCCTGAGAGGAAAATACATCGCAATCCAGGCCTATCTCAAGAAACAAGAAAAACCCCAAATACAAAATCTAATAGCACACCTAAAGGAAATAGAAGCTGAACAGCAAAGAAAGCCTAAACCCAGCAGAAGAAGAGAAATAATAAAGATCAGAGCAGAAATAAACAATTTAGAATCTAAAAAAACTGTAGAGCAGATCAACGAAACCAGGAGTTGGTTTTTTGAAAAAAATAAACAAAATTGATAAACCTCTAGCCAGGCTTCTCAAAAAGAAAAGGGAGATGACCCAAATAGATAAAATCATGAATGAAAATAGAATTATTACAACCAATCCCTCAGAGATACAAGCAATTATCAGGGAATACTATGAAAACTTATATGCCAAGAAACTGGACAACCTGGAAGAAATGGACAAATTGCTAAACACCCACATGCTTCCAAAACTCAATCAGGAGGAAATAGAAAGCTTGAACAGACCCATAACCAGCGAAGAAATTGAATCAGTCATCAAAAATCTCCCAACAAATAAGAGTCCAGGACCAGATGGCTTCCCAGGGGAGTTCTACCAGACATTTAAAGCAGAGATAATACCTATCCTTCTCAAGCTATTCCAAGAAATAGAAAGGGAAGGAAAACTTCCAGACTCATTCTATGAAGCCAGTATTACTTTGATTCCTAAACCAGACAGAGACCCAGTAAAAAAAGAGAACTATAGGCCAATATCCCTGATGAATATGGATGCAAAAATTCTCAATAAGATACTAGCAAATCGAATTCAATGGCATATAAAAAGAATTATTCACCATGATCAAGTGGGATTCATTCCTGGGATGCAGGGCTGGTTCAACATTCGCAAATCAATCAACGTGATACATCACATGAATAAAAGAAAAGATAAGAACCATATGATCCTGTCAATTGATGCAGAAGAGGCCTTTGACAAAATTCAGCACCCTTTCTTAATAAAAACCCTCGAGAAAGTCGGGATAGAAGGAACATACTGAAAGATCATAAAAGCCATTTATGAAAAGCCCACAGCTAACATCATCCTCAATGGGGAAAAACTGAAACCTTTTTCCCTAAGATCAGGAACACGACAGGGATGTCCACTCTCACCGCTGTTGTTTAACATAGTGTTGGAAGTTCTAGCATCAGCAATCAGACAACAAGAAGAAGTCAAAGGCATCAAAATTGGCAAAGATGATGTTAAGCTTTCACTTTTTGCAGATGACATGATATTGTACATGGAAATCCAATAGACTCCATCAAAAGTCTGCTAGAACTGATACATGAATTCCGCAAAGTAGCAGGATACAAGATCAATGTACAGAAATCAGTTGCATTCTTATACACTAACAATGAAGCAACAGAAAGACAAATAAAGAAACTGATCCCATTCACAATTGCACCAAGAAGCATAAAATACCTAGAATAAGTCTAACCAAAGATGTAAAAGATCTGTATGCTGAAAACTGTAGAAAGCTTATGAAGGAAATTGAAGAAGATATAAAGAAATGGAAAGACATTCCCTGCTCATGGATTGGAAGAATAAATATTGTCCCAATGTCAATACTACCCAAAGCTATCTACACATTCAATGCAATCCCAATCAAAATTGCACCAGCATTCTTCTCGAAACTGCAACAAGCAATCCTAAAATTCATATGGAACCACAAAAGGCCCCGAATAGCCAAAGTAATTTTGAAGAAGAAGACCAAAGTAGGAGGCATCACAATCCCAGACTTTAGCCTCTACTACAAAGCTATAATCATCAAGACAGCATGGTATTGGCACAAAAACAGACACATAGACCAATGGAATAGAATAGAAACCCCAGAATTAGACCCACAAACGTACGGCCAACTAATCTTTGACAAAGCAGGAAAGAACATCCAATGGATAAAAGACAGTCTCTTTAACAAATGGTGCTGGGAGAACTGGACACTAACATGCAGAAGGTTGAAACTAGACCACTTTCTCACACCATTCACAAAAATAAACTCAAAATAGATAAAAGACCTGAATGTGAGACAGGAAACCATCAAAACCCTAGAGGAGAAAGCAGGAAAAGACCTCTCTGACCTCAGTCGTAGCAATTTCTTACTTGACACATCCCCAAAGGCAAGGGAATTAAAAGCAAAAATGAATTACTGGGACCTCATGAAGATTAAAAGCTTCTGCACAGCAAAGGAAACAACCAACAAAACTAAAAGGCAACCAACGGAATGGGAAAAGATATTTGCAAATGACATATCAGACAAGGGGCTAGTATCGAAAATCTATAAAGAGTTCACCAAACTCCACACCTGAAAAACAAATAACCCACTGAAGAAATGGGCAGAAAACATGAATAGACACTTCTCTAAAGAAGACATCTGGGTGGCCAACAGGCACATGAAAAGATGCTCAACGTCGCTCCTCATCAGGGAAATACCAATCAAAACCACACTCTGATATCACCTCACGCCAGTCAGAGGGCTAAAATGAACAAATCAGGAGACTATGGATGCTGGAGAGGATGTGGAGAAATGGGAAGCATCTTGCACTGTTGGTGGGAATGCAAATTGGTGCAGCCACTCTGGAAAACAGTGTGGAGGTTCTTCAAGAAATTAAAAATAGACCTACCCTATGACCCAGCAGTAGCACTGCTAGAAGTTTACCCAAGGGATACAGGAGTACGGATGCATAGGGGCACTTGTACCCCAATGTTTATAGCAGCACTCTCAACAATAGCCAAATTGTGGAAAAAGCCTAAATGTCCATCAACTGATGAATGGATAAAGAAATTGTGGTTTATATACACAATGGAGTACTACATGGCAATGAGATAGAATGAAATATGGCCCTTTGTAGCAACATGGATGGAACTGGAGAGTGTGATGCTAAGTGAAATAAGCCATACAGAGAAAGACAGATACCATATGGTTTCACTCTTATGTGGATCCTGAGAAACTTAACAGAAACCCATGGGGGAGGGGAAGGATAAAAAAGAAAAGAGAGTAGAGTGGGAGAGAGCCAAAGCATAAGAGACTCTAAAAACTAAGAACAAACTGAGGGTTGATGGGAGGTGGGGGGGGGGGTGATGGGTATTGAGGAGGGCACCTTTTGGTATGAGCACTGGGTGTTGTATGGAAACCAACTTGACAATAAATTTCATATATTGAAAAATAAATAAATAAAATAAAATTCTTATGAGGAATTATCTGACTAATGAAATCAAAGGAAAAATAATCTAAATAAATGGAGAGATAATCCATGTTCATGAATAGGAGACTCAATAGTGTCAACATGTCATTCTCAATTTTGTAGATTCAATATAATCCAAGTAAAATCTAAGCAAGTTATTTTTTGTTATCTACAAAATGATTCTAAGATTTATATGCAACAGCAAAACATCCAGAATAGCCAACTTATTATTAAAGAAGAACACAGTTGGAAGACTGAATCTACTCGACCTCAAGACTTACAATAAAGTTATAGAAATCAATTATAGTATGGTTTTAAAGTATAGAACAAGAGACCAACGGAACAAGATAGAGAGCCCAGAAAAATACCTACACAAATAGAGTCAACTGATTTTGACAAAGGAACAAAGGCTATATAATGGAAGAAATCTGCTACTTTCAACAAATAGTGCTGGAACAACTGGACATCCACATGCAGAAGAATGAACTTAGATATAGATCTTACACCTTTCATAAAAATTAACTAAAAATTGGTTATTGGACTACATGAAAAAAGAAAGGCTATAAAACTCAAAGGAGATAACATATGACAAAAACCTAGATGACCTTGGGTATGATACAACACCAAAAGCATGATCCATGAAAAACAAAATATTGATAAACTGAAACTCATTATGAAATGAAACAAAAGCCAACCAACCAAACAAACAAAATACTTGTATTATGCCAAAAACAATGCCTAAGAATGAGAAGAGAAATAATAAACTGGTTGAAAAAAAAAGTACTCGGAAAAGACACATCTGATTAAGGATTGTTACCAAAATATACAAATAATTCTTAAAACTTAACAATAAGAAAGTAAACAACCTGATTTTTTTTAAATGACCCAAAGACCTTAAACAGATACTTCATCAAAGAAGATATGCAAATGGCAAAAAAACATATGAAAAGGTGTTCCACATCATAGGTCATCAGGAAAATGAAAATTAAAACAACCAGGAGATACCACTACACATCTATTATGATGGTGAAAATCTGGAACACTGATGATACCAAATGCTGGTGAATATGCTGAACAAGAGGAACTCCTGTTCATTGCTGGTAAGAATGCAAAATGGTACAGGCACTTTGGAAGACAATCTGGCAGTCTCTCATAAAAATAAAAATACTCTTACCATACGATCCACCGGTTGCACATCTTGCAATTTACCCAAAGGAGTTAAAAACTTATGTCCACACAAAAACCTGCACATGAATGTTTATAGCAGCTTTGTTCATATTTGCCAAAACTTGGAAGCAACCAAGATGTCCTCCAGTAGGTTATTGGATGAATAAAATGTAGTACAGACAGATAATGTACTACAGTGCTAAAAAGAAGTGAGCTATCAAGCCATGAGGAGACAAAGAAGAACCTTAAATACATCTTACCAAGTAAAAGAAGCCAAATCTAAAAAAAAAAAAAAAATGATGATTCCAAGTATATGACACTAAGGTAAAGGCAAAATTATGGAGACAATAAAAAAGATCAGTGGTTGCCAGGGACTGGGCAGCTGGAGAAGCGTGGATGCTAGGTGGATACCAGTGAAAATACTCTGTGTGATACTATAATGATGAATACCTGTCATTATATATTTGACCAAACCCATAGAATATATAATACCAAGAGTGAGTGGTAATGTAAATCACAGAATTGGGTGATTAGGATGTGTCAGCGAAGATTTATCAAGTGTAACCAAAGGACCTCTCTGAGAGGGAGGACCACAAAGTTGATAATGGGGGACGCTATTTATATGGAGGGGCAGGAAGCATCTGGGAAATATCTGTGTTTTCTCTCAATTTTTCTGTGAACTTAAAAGTTCTCTAAAAAATTGCTCTTTAAAAATAAATTATAGAATATCAAATCAATTTTGCACTTGTGAGGCTCTACTTCAAAGTAGGTGTCCCTCTAGCGGTGCAAATACTCTCTAGTAATAGCCCAGAGGTTCCATGAGATCATGTGGGCATCCTATGGTCAGTTTCCAATGTTAAGAAAAATTTAAGCGTCCTCGTTTTTAATGAAACCCCCTTATAATTCAACGTTGACAACTAATTCCCAAATGTAAATGTATGTTGAAGATTCAATTTACATGACCAAAAGCAAACGAAATATGCATTCAAACTCTATTACACAGACCAACACTTCATTCTGTTTGCAATAAAATCTCCTTATAATCTTACACACAACCTCTACAACTGGTGAGTTGACCTAAATTGAACATATTTTACCACTTCAGATAACTCTAGAGGCTCATTGTAAAAGCTAATAATCCAATATGGTGTAAGTTCCCTAAAGGCAGGCATGTGGACTGTGCCACTCATTATGCTATAGTGACCACTGACTAGAAAACTACCTGGCATGTAACAACTATGGAATATTTGTTAAAAACAAACAAACAAAAACGAAAAACCAAAAACCCACGCGATATACATAATTAAAACCATTAAAAATATGTTTTTTAATTTATATGTGTATTACTGATATATAATAAATGGTGGAATGAAGTAGACCAAGTAATATCTATAGACCCTGTAGCCTACATTCTAATATCTGTTCTTCAAACTAATATGAAGTTTTACCCACAACCTCTTATTTGTTATTCAGACTAATTTAGGAATGAATACTTTAAATTTTTCTGGAGTGCCCTTGCTAAATTTCTCATTTCCAGTGTAGTCACTTTAAAATGCTAATTAAGGAACTATAGTCTGAAATCAGGAGGTGGAGCCATCTCCTTCTGCATCTCTACCATGAGGGGTAGAAATAACAAAAGTTATAAAATACAACTCTTTTTGCTGTAAAAATTGTAGAATATATCTTTTTATGATATGACAAGGTCTGAAGCAAATAATGATTTCTTCTATGTCAATAGTGATATTGATCCAGTGCCATTCAGCAAATTTTTTTATAATTATGTCATATTTTAAGATGAACACAATTTTACAATTTTAGCTCTAAAACTTTATTTTTTTCTCTGAATATACTTTTTCTGTTCTGGTCCATTGCCCTTGCTGTCAAGGCTGCCTGAATGCTCTTCAACTTTCCCTCTTACTGGCTCCATGAATCTTTCTATGACACTGCAGGGCTGTGAGAGGGGTCCTCTGTATTATAGGTACTATGTTTACCTGACTAAATTGCCCATTAGACATCTTCTCTCTTGAGGATTGTGACTGGATCTTGTTCCCTATTATATTTATAGCTCTTACCCAATGCACTGGTCCATTATTGATGTTCAATAAATATTTGATGAATGAGTGAATAAATGACTTTCACTGGACTTGTAAAGAAAGTGGCTGATACAACCATGGATTTGAAGTTGTAATGCTTAGCATTGGAACATGTAGGTATTTCCTTCACTTCTCTTTCATCCAGTATCATAGTCATCAGAATTATATTAACAAGAATTTCAGCATTTATTTAGAATGATGATAATGTGAACACCTTGATGCTATCTGACTCATTATCTATTAAATTCCTTTCAGCATGATTTTAACAACACTTTTAATATGCTGTATTTGGATTTAAAAAACATGATATGCACAATAGCATTAATCCAAATATTTGATTAACTATAATACCACATTTCCCTGTCATTAAAGATAACAGATAATTTATTATTCCTGTTGTAATTATATTAATATTCTAGCTAAATGTGTCTATTTAAATCTAACATTAAACTCTCAGTCTGGCTGATTAATATACACCAATAATTTCTTATGCTGATTTAGTATGTTTTAATGCAGTATATCTTTTTTCAAAATGCAAAGAATCTTTAGTTTCTTCTAAATATATTTATGAAATGAGAGTAACATCTGAAGAATCACTAACTAATACTCATTTCCCCTCTATACTTTTTATGAGGAGTATATCATGAACATAACAGACCTTGGAGTTTTCTGTGAGACATTTAATATTATGGAGCCCCAAGGATGCATTTTAACAACAGCAAATATTTCCCTTTTGGGAGAGGGGATGTTCCAGTGATATGATGTGTAATAAGGCATTGTGCTTCTAATCTTGGAGATTTGTGGGTAACGAGATAAAAACAAATAAAATAACTGGAAGCAGTTTGCTTAATATAAATGCAATAAAGAAGTAATCTGAACCCTGAGCATTGGCTAGCATGGGGCAAGCCTAACTAGATTTTCTAAGTTATAGATCAGTCAACCTTGACCACTGAATTAGTAAGTAAGTGGACACCAGTGGATGGAAAGAGCTGTTGATTAGTGCCTTGCCGTTTTCATTTCTCTTAGAAGTAGTTAGTTCCTCTTTGTGAATTATGAGCTGAAAGTAATCCACAATGTAAAATAATATAGAAACTTGAGCTGTCCTAGAGACATAGCAATGTCATCATGAAAGCCAAGGATGTAGATGGGTAGCCATGGGCTGGTCTAAAATGGAATGTCTGATTATAACTGATGTTCTAGCTTCTGTGACACAAGTCACAATACAATAGACAAAAGATGAAATTCTAGTGCTTTCAAGCTCTCCTGGGCAGGATGGCTTTTCTTGAGAAGGAAAACATTATAGCTCCAGGTAATTGTCACACACCATTTCACCATTTACAATGGTATGCACTAAAGTTTACACTTGAGGGAATTTCAAACATTCAGAAGATCAAGACTCATCAAGGAGGACACCACTATTTTATTTTTTTAATTAAAAAATTTTTAATGTTTATTTATTTTTGAGAGAGGGAGAGAGACGGAGCGTGAGCAGAGGGTGGGGGTGCAGATAGAGAGGGAGACACAGAATCAGAAGCAGGCTCCAGGCTCTGAGCTGTCAGGGCCTGATGTGGGGCTCGAACCCACAAGTTGTGAGATCATGACCTGAGTCAAAGTCAGACGCTTAACTGACTGAGCCACCCAGGTGCCCCAGGACACCACTATTTTAATCAATATATTCATTCAAACTCCTTTAGTTCACAGGTCAGTAGAATTTCTCTTTTCTTTCTCTTTTTAGCCTCATCTTTTCTGCTTCCCATGGTGACTACTCATAATTCCCAAATTAATCATTTTGTTTTTATTAGCTACTTCCATTTAATTTCATAATCATTTGCATTGTACATAACATGAATTTGTCCAGTTCAGCTGCTGAGGCAAAGCTGGTAGGAGAAATATAAAAATGGCTTTGGATCTAGAAATTTTAGGCTTTTCTGCCTATACCACTTACGTATCTGGATTTTGAGACTGAACAAAGCTTTTCCCTGCAAGATTTTGGTGGGGAGAACTTAATCTTAAACCCTATTTCTTGGTTCCTTCCTTTGCTTTCAGTAATGCTAAAATGAGGGCCAAGTAATGTAACCTTTACAATATTGATTTCCTTCACAAGACCCAAAGCCCGTATAGAAGGTTATGCAGTCAGCTGTTAGCTGGAAGTTCTCTGAAGGAAAAATAAATAAATAAATAAACAAAACAGAGCTAGTAAAAGCCACCAGAGACCCTTCCAAAGAACTATAAGAATGCTTCACAACAACTCCAAGGAAGAGAACCGCATAATATTTTATGGTTAAACAGTGCAAACACAAGACAGGATTAGTGACAGTTTGCTAAACTTGGGATAAATTAAAATGAATAACATATCTAAAGGGCAATTATTACAACCATTTATTGAATATTTTCTTCATGGTTACACCAAGAAAAAATGTTAGTTGTTCACATCATTATTTAACTGATTCACTTAAAAAAAAATGTAGGCTGTCAAATTACCACATTAAAATGCCAAGGTGTTTTCATCATGGTCAATAACATGACGTTCACAAAGAAATTTTCTGTTTTTCCTTTTATTTATAGACTTTTGATCATAGAAATAGCATTGACCACTGTAAGTTATATGTAATTATTTGACACAATGTCTGTGTCTGTTACATTGACAATGTGATACTATTAAACCAAGGGATTAAAAGAAAAAAAAACTTTGTAAATGAGAATATGATGTAAGTTTCCTATAATATCCCAATTTCCCTGTTTTCTGGCTTTCTTATTCATACAATAGCTTTGGTCCATCCGCTTTTTTAAATGTCAGTGTAGGACAAATTCCATCCATAGGTGTTGTTCTGGAAAACCTGGGTTCTCTCTTCTCTAAATCTCAAACTGATACTTTGAAGTCAAAATGAGCCCCTCTGAAGGCTAATATATTTATCATACATATGGGATAAAAAAGTCTGTTATATTTTTCTTTAGTAGATACTGTTTTGAGCCATGACAAAGATTATTGTGAAATTTGAATTGTCTTTCCTTGTGGGATCTCTCAGCTCCCATAGTTCTTCATGGCTACAGGCTCAGTCTCAATTACATAATTCCAACTCACTTTAATCCAAAAAAAAGAAATACATCATTGTATTCTAATCTTACTTTCATTTATAAATATTGTCCAAATAGTAATGAACATGGTAGTCCTGTATGACATATGATAAGTGTATTTTATTATTAATTTTCTAAATTGTAAAATGAAGGTATATATGTATAACTTTTATAATATATTGGTTATTAAAATTACTACATGTTGATATTAGAAAATTTGGCAAAAGTGACATAAATTAAGAAATTAAGGGGCGCCTGTGTGGCTCAGTTGGTTAAGCATCCAACTTTGGCTCAGGTCATGATCTCACTGTTAGTGAGTTCGAGCCCCACGTCAGGCTCTGTGCTGACAGCTCAGAGCCTAGAGCCTATTTCAGATTCTGTGTCTTCCTCTCTCTCTCTGGCCCTCGCCCGTTCATGCTCTGTCTCTCTCTGTCTCAAAAATAAATAAATGTTAAAAAAATTTTTAAAAAAATTTAAATTTCTCACTTCTATATTTAGAAGTAACTACCATTTACCATTTGTGCTGGTCAATAATGGATGCCATCACAAAATGCCACAAGGTGTGTGGGTTAAACAGGAATTTATGTCTCACAGCTGTAGAGCCTTGAAATCTAAGGTTATAGTGTTAGAGTTCCTTCTGAGATCTGTGAGGGGGAAATCTATTCCCTCCTTATCTTAGCTTCAAGTGGTTTGCTGGCAGTCTTTGCTATTTGCTGGCTTCCGTTGCATCATCCTTACTTAATACTTTCATCCTCACAGGGCATTCTACCTATTTGCATGTCTGGCTCTAAATTTCTCCTTTTAATATGAACAACAGCCATATTGGATTAGGGGTCCACCCTACTCCACTGTGACCTCTTTTTAACCAATTATATCTACAATCACTCTATTTCCAACTAAGGTCCCATTTTGAGGTTCTAGGTGTTAAGACATCAGCATATGAATTTGGGAGGGGGCACCATTCAACCCATAACACCATCTCATTATGTATATTTTGCATTTCCTATGCTTATGTAGTAATAATTATCATAATTTACTAAGTCCAGACTCTGTACCAGTGACTACATAAACCAATTCAATAATTTATTAAATTTTATTTGAGAAGGTATCAAAGAAATCACACCACTATCACCATTCTACTATAGAGAAATACTTAGGCATAGAGAAAATAAGTAATTTTCCCAGTGTCACATAACCAAGTATAAATCTAGGCTACCTGAACCCTGACTGTAGAAGATTCGTGTTGTACGTTGTTTTATAACCTGAATCTTAAAAGTCTCTTTGGTGCTATATAGGCCATTTGTCATGTAAACATCCTGGACTTAGTATATGACAGAAGACTGAAATGGGTTCATATTAAGAAATCACTGTATCCAGAACTATCTGACAAAACCACCAAACACTTGATGCTTTTCTCCATGATTTGTATTTATAACTTTGGACTGCCAGATACTGCATCCACAAGTTACTAGTTGTGTCCGTTTGGGAAAAAAAATAAACCCTCTAGTAATAATGACATAATTGCTTTGCTTTGGTGTAAAATTTCAAATAAATATCAAGATATTTATGGTAAAAGATAAGTTTTCTACCATACCATTTCCCATTTGTCAGTACCATATCCAGGACCACTGGATAAATTTCAAATGATACAATTGTTTTTAGAATAATAAATATAATTAAAGAATCTAAAATAACATTTAAGTGTTCTACTATTGAACTATATGAACTATTATTGACACTATTTTTTCATTTTATAAATGATGAAAATTGGGCACAGAATATATAAGACTTGAACCCATATCGCCCCCACTTGAGAGCCAGAGCTCTTGTTCTTAATTACTTTATGTGATAATAATGTGCTATAATGTATTTAATGAAACTCTTTGCCCATCCTTCAGTCATTTGAATACCAATTAACTGTATCCTATATATGCAATAGCCATTATGCCCTGCTCTCCTTTCTGAACACAAAACTAATCCAGAGAAATATAATATTATTTAAGGGGCTAATAGTTCTTCACATTTTTTAGTTCAGTAACAGCACAGGATTCAAATTTATTCAGTAAATGGAAATATAGTATTCATTCTCCATAGATAACTGAATATTATAATCTTATAACCTTATAATACTTGTAAGAGATCAAACCAATATGTTGTTTCAGAAATATACTAATATTTATGCACGTTTTTCTTCTAAATGCAAAAAACATATACACAGTTAGAATTTAAGATGTGTGTATAATTAAATTAAGAGTGGAAATACAAATGAAGGTTTGACTTTAAGCAGGGCCGTGAAATGTAATAGTTCTAGAAAGTGAAAAGACTTCCAGACCTGTAATAATTTTCCTCCTTACCAGTTTCAGAACTTAAGGAAGGACATGTTAGAATATGGCCTTTTGTTAGCAATGGAATTTTGTTTTTCCCCCTAATATCAAAGTTTAATTCAATTGAATGCCTTGCCTTAATTATTTTCCTTTATAAGATAATTAAATTTTATAAAATATCAATAGAGATCACAAGCTCAAATACTCCTAAGTTGAGAAAACAAAACCTGAGGCAGGCCACCTTCTTCATATCTTTTATCACTTTAAAAAAATTTTTTTTAACATTTATTTGTTTTTGAGAGAGAAAGAGAGAGCATGAGCAGAGGAGGGGCAGAGAGAGAGGGAGAAACAGAATCCGAAGCAGGCTCCAGGCTCCACTCTGTCAGCATGGAGCCCGACGCAGGGCTTGACCTCACAATCTGTGAGATCATGACGTGAGCAGAAGTTGGATGTTCAACCAACTGAGCCACCCAGGCACCCCTATTTTGTCACTTTTTACCGAGATGTATTTAGTAGAATATTTCTATATCATAAGGAAACAGCAGGGAAAACATATCACATAATGCAGGTTACCATTAGCCTTGGCTATCAGAGCCACACTAATGGGAGGGAGGGATTGTGGAAATTGGAAAGTCCATGGCCTTGTGTAACTTAGGCACACACTAACCATCTCCTGTTGATGATGCTGGGCCTAGTGCTGCCAGCGTGTCTGACATTTCAAGATAATCTGGAAGACCATATTTTATATGAATTCTCCCAATTTTTAAGTGTTGGCTAAAAACAGTTATGTGCCAAACAAAATAAATCTACAGGCTAAATCTGTTCTTTAAATCGCCAGCATGCAACTTCTGAAATATTGGCTTTGGTTTCCTACAGTCTGTCAGCTGTTTTTCGGAACAGAGAAGAAAAGTTTGAAATAGCATCAATCAAAATCCTATTTGTGATTCAGTTGTCAAAACTAGTCATTTACTTGTTTAATCTTAGATATTGATCAAAGGGCACAAACTTGAAGTTAGAAGATGAATAAGTTCTGGGGATCTAATGCACAGCATTGTAACAACATTATGTACTTGAAAATTGCTAAGAAACTACATCTTAAAGATTCCCACCACAAAAAGAAATGATAAATATGGGACATGATGGAGGTGTTAGCCAAGGCTAGGTTGGTAATCATACTGCAATATATAAATGTATGTCCAATATATAAATGTATGAAAGCAATGTATTGTATACCTTAAACTCACACAACGTTATAAGCCAATTATATCTCAAATTACAAAAAATACATATTCTGCTGTAACAGCCAAGTCATCTTCATTTCTATCTATTCTTCACAGAACAGCCATATTGATCTTGTCTAGGCATAAAGCAGGCCATGTCATTTGTATTCCCCAAACCATTGAGCTTCCTATTGATAGTAAAAGCCAAAACCTTGTAAGTTCTCACATGACTTGCCCTCATTAACTTTCTAATCATGACCAGGCCTCCTATGGCTCTTGGCTCCCTTCCCTCTCCTTTACCTCCAACTCACTGAACTCCTTGGTATTTCTTGAACATTTCAAGGCTCTTCTCTGAGGACTTTTACTATTTTCTCTATCAGATTTTTTTCACACTTATATTTACCTGGCCAGTTCTTTCATTTCTCTCAGGTTTCCATTCAAAAGTCACTCTCCAAATAAAGCCTTTCCTCACCTCTCTATCTAAAATTTCAACCCCGCCCCCCCCAATACCTAGTTCCTCGTGGCATTCTTACCTGTTTGTCTTTTTTTTTCCTCTCCACAATCTAACACATACACCTACACTATGGATTTGTGGTGTTTTTATCCTTTCTCTGCCCTACTTTAACAGCATTTAGTTATGATTTTGCAAAAACTTCATAAATTTTATTCGAATGGACCATTTTTCTATACTGTTAATAAAGTTGAGAGCATAACATTATGCTCTCAATTTGCACAGAGCATTTTAGGGGATAGTATGGATCAATTCAATGTTTTCTGATGACTTATTTTATTAAAGTGATAGAGATTAGTGAGCCAAGGATAATTAATAATTAAAAATAGGATGTCTCTTTCAAATATTTAGTCTCCAGCAAGTCTTGGCTATTGATTGGAATACGTGATGAGTTACTCAAGTGTTTAACTTAATGAAAAAAGGCAGGTTAAATGTTGGGGTTAGCTGTCCAAGGGAATATTTTTTATATTATGTAGCCATAAATATATTTTCTAGCAGTATACTCAAATATTACCCATTGAGCAGCCAATGTGATGCTGATATAGCATAAAACAGATTGCCACCCCTCTCTTTCAAAATCCTCTAATGTCTCTAGATAACATTCAGAATAAAACTAAAAGTTATTACAGTGGATTGCTCAGACACCTCCTTCAGACCTTTACTCAAATACCATATTTTGATTTTGCATTCCTGATGATACCAATTAAAAGAGCAGTACCTTCAGCCTCCTTCTATTCCTCTGCTTTGTTTAATTTGCTATATTCTTACTTTTTTCTTTTTGCCTTTCTCCACTATAAGTGTAAGCTCTATGAGGGCAGAGGTTTCCATCAGCATTTTTCACTAATGCATCTTCTGTAATTTTACCAAATCAGTTACTTCAAGTACACATGTTTATAATCCATACACATACACAACATAAATGCAAATGCACTGTCTCTCAAACTAAATTATTATATAGACTAAATAGAAATACAAAACAGTTACTTTTCTTAATAATAATTGTGTTTTCTGCTCATTTACAACTATAATTTAATTTTTTAATGTTTTATTTATTTTTGGGAGAGAGAGAGAGAGAGAGAGCATGAGCAGGGGAAATGCAGAGAGAGAGGGAGACAGAATCTGAAGCAGGCTCCAGGCTCCGAGCTGTCAGCTCAGGGCCCAATATGGGGCTTGAACTCACAAACCACAAGACCATAACCTGAGCTGAAGTCAGATGCTTAGCGGACTGAACCGCCCCTACAACTATAATAATTTAGAAAAAATTTAAAATTAAAATCATTCTGAAGTTTAAAAATAGACTTCAACTAATTCTTACTAAATAGGCCTCTGTCATTTGTGTCAGGAGGCAGAAGTGATTGAACAAAATTCATTTAAGACCAGTTGAAACTTTGACAAATGTGAGTCCCTGAATAGTTAGGAAGAATTCTCAATATAAATAGGGGTGTCTGTCATTAACATAAAAATGAAATTGAGTTATAAATGACAGTTTATGAATTGTCTAAGATTTTCATGTTCTAATATCACAACCAAAACATTCACAAATTCAATTATGCATGGTATTGGTCGGGATAAATTAGGTGGCGTTGTGGTTTCACAAAATTACCAGCTGCTAAACATGTTCACAGCTTATTTTTATTTATTGTTACATGTCTACTATGAGTCAGGAAGGGCAAAGCCTCTCTTCCCATTGTAGTCCCTCAGGGTTGTGGAGTGAGAGGGTTCACATATCAATATATGCTTTCAAAACTAGACAGAGGGGAGGGGAAGCGGTGAAGTACAATTAATTTTTGAAGTTTCTGTGCACAATTGACACTCATTTCATTAACCTGGGCAAATGGCAGAGACATACCTAACTTCAAAGGGGATATAAAAATGCAGTAGTATCCTGTTCTTTGATGGCAGAAGACAAGAAGTAGAACTGAATTATGTGAATATGTATGAATGGCACTAATGATTATGCAAGGGTATTTAAATGGGATGTGAAAATTTGCTGTAGATCATTCCAATGGAAATAAAACTATGCTGGGGCACTTGGGTGGCTCAGTTGGTTAAGCATCCGACTCTTGACTTCACCTCAGGTCATGATCTCAATGTTTGTGAGTTCAAGCCCCACATGGGGCTCTGTGCTGACAGTGCAGAGCCTGCTTGGGATTCTCTCTCTCCCTCTCTCTCTGCCCCTCCCCTGCTCTCTCTCTCTCTCTCTCTCTCTCTTTCTCTATTTCAAAATAAATAAAAGCTTAAAAAAGAAAGCTATGTCAATCTGTCTTTAAAAAAAACAGTTCAATTTTTGACAGATCACTGCAAAATCCCACTGATCAAATGCCACAAGAAACACACTGGTAGATAGTAACAATGATGATAAAATTTAGTGAGCTTGCTGCAGCAAGGGGGAGCACAGCTCAGAGAAAGCATGGGGCATCCCAATGAGGGAATGAGAGGTGGAGGGGCTCCTAGGTTTCTAACAGGAGGTGAGCTTGTGCTGAAAATTATCAGAAGTTTTTAAGGCAGCAGGGGCTACTTCTTGATTGCACCATATAGAAGTGGGAGGAATTCTGTGACTAAATACATGACTAGGGTTGTCATGGCTGAAGGGCAGCAGCAATCCCTGATAGCAATGTGACTGTGTTTTAGTCTTACCCTTGTCACAGTTCAGTCCATCACAGAGTGGTCTTGCTGGATCACTTCCTGTATTCTGTGAGCACTATTTGTACCTGGTTGGGAACACTGTGCCCTTGTTGGCAGCACAACCAGAAGTGGCATTTCTGCTTTTCACAGAGGGTAGTTTGAAATTCATTATTTTTTAAATACAACTTAGTCATCATTACAGCAAATAAATAAATGAATAAAATTTATTTTAACATGATGCTAATGGGTGGGAGTGGGCAGAGGTAGTCTTAAATTCAATGTTTTCACTGTGTCTTCTGTTGATGGGTTTAGTTAGTGATAAATAATGAAAAGAAAATATAGATTTGGACCAGACAAGTGAAGGCTGGTCAAAATGCACTGACCTAAGAATCAAGGACAATTGGGGACTTGAGTCAAAGGAATGAAATAAATTGAGCAAGTACATAAAATTTAATCTTCACTTTCTCTATTGCAAAACATTTAATTCTATAATATGCACTTAGAATTCAAGGAGTATTGCAACTAAAAAAAAAAAAAAAACAAAACACCTAATGGAAAATGTTTTTTCAAAGTGCAAGTTACTTGTCTCTCATGCTTTATCTATAGGGTCATGATTCAGCCAAGCAATTTGTTGATATTTAATCTAAAAAGTTAGCCTTTCAAAATGCTAATATTAAACAATTCCAAGTCACTTCTCTAAAATAATATCAGCAACAAAAACTCCATGTCAGAAGTACATTCTTTCACCTTTTGACGTTTACCCATTTCTGCCACCTCCTTCCCCAGACTCTGGCAACTATTAATCTGTTCTCTTTTCTAGGATTTCATGATTTTTTTTAAGATAACAAGGTTACATTAGAAGACAAATAGTAATGGGGATGTAATGTACAACCCAGTGGTTATAGTTAACAATATCGTATTGTATATTTGAAAGTTGCTAAAAGAGTAGATCTTAAGTATTCGCATTACAAAATATTTTGTAAGTATGTAATGTGATTGTTAATTCAACGTATTGTGGCAATCATTTTGCAATATGTACATATATCTATCATTATACACCTTGGACTAATATATGTTATTATATTTCAATAAAACTGGAAAAAATTTTAAAAAATTGTGACAGTGATGTATAGCTTGTTTTTTTTTTTTTAACTCTCATTAGGTGCAAGCTACATTTCTCTCTTTCTAAACCCATTTGAGTAGTTTAATAATAAACACAAACATATATACTCAGATATATACACTCAATGTTATAATAAAGTAAGATCAAAACATTTTTACAAAGAAAATTGTATAATATGAGTAAGAAATATAGTGATAATAGAAGTGTTTATAACATTTAGCATGTGCTAAGTACAGTAATATCATATATATTATAAATTATTTTAGGAGCACCTGGGTGGCTCAGTCCATTAAGCATCTGACTTCAGCTCAGTCATAATCTCCCAGTCTGTGAGTTCAAGCCTCCTTCCCTCTCTCCCTCTCTCTCTCAAAATAAATAAACTTAAAAAAATATTTTTGGAAAAATAAAATAAAATAAAATAAAATAATGAAATGATATTTGCAGATGTAATTGATTAAGGATCTTGAGGCAAGGAGATCAACTTGTATTCAAAAGGTGGATCCTAAATACATTTATATGTAACCTTATACCAGGGAATTAGAGAGAGATTTCACAACACAACACACCACACACACACACACACACACACACACACACACACACATACACACACACACACACACACACACACACACACACACACACACACACGAGAAGTGATGTGAAAATAGAGTAAAGAAAGATTTCAAGATGCTGGCCTTGAAGTAATGGAGTTATGGAGTGCGTGGCAACAAGACAATGAAAGCCAGCAGCCACCAGGAGGCGAGAAAGGGGCAAGGGGTGGATTCTCCCCTACAGCCTCTAGAGGGAGCCCTGCTGACACCCTGATGTTAGCCCAGTGATTATGATTTCAGAATTCTGGCCTCAGGGTCAGGAAAGAATAAATTTCTGTTGTTTTCAGCCTTCAATTTATGTTAGTTTGTAACAGCAGCCACAGGAAACTAATGCAAGCATTGTATGCAAAATAAGTTTTAACATTGCCTAGATTCTGATTGTTTAAACAGGTCATAAAAATATGAGAAATTTGCTATTTTGACCGTGCCGTTTCAGAGCTTGCTAGCATTGCTGGAGCAAACAAAGATAAACCAGTATAGATTCTTTACAGATATGAGGTTTTAGACAGGCAGGGTTTATTTCTTATAAATTTATGAAAAGTTTATTATTTCTGGATAAAATAGAGTAATTTTTTATAGAGAGTGCTATTGTTTCCATTTTGAGAAAAGTTTTGATTTTCTCACAGAATTAACCTGAGTGATAGTTGTCTTCATACCAATTAAAAACTAGTTAAACCTCCGGAAAGCAGACAGCATAATTATAGTACTCTATCCTTGGAAACAACATAATTTACCAAAAGGAAGTTTAGAACAGTATCTGCCAGATAAACTACCATTTAATCCCCATTAAAAAAGGATGCCTGACAATTGAGTTGACAAGTCTACCATTTAACGATAAGGGTAGCTAGAGGGAGAGTGGGCTTCAAACATAATATAAAAAAATTTTTTTACATAGTAATTTCATGAGGATAATTATACCTCAAAGTTAACATGTAAAGTGGGCAATTCAATATATGACTAAGAAGTTCAGTTAAAATATACCTTTAAGACATATTGCTATATGGTTATAATGTGTCCTAGGACTAGGAAGAGAGTATATAGACAGAAAAGAGAAGGGGGGGGGGTCTCATGAGAAGACCAGCAATTATGCACCAATTTAATATTGAGAATTAGGTTTGTATAGAATTGACCTCATACAAACAAAAAAAGAAAAAGAAAGAGATACATACAAATAAAATTCAGTAAATGGAAAGTATAGGTATCATACAACAAATAAAGAAAAAAATTGAGAGGAAAAGATTTAGCAAAGATTAACATTCATATTCTAAGTTACAACAAAAAAGGCAAGACAAAGAACACCCAGGAACTCTATTAAAAAAAAAAAAAAGTAAGACAGTGGAATATGGTGAAAATTGAGCTAGGCTAACTAAGGAAATAAATTAAGGAGAAATAACACAATTAGATACAATCAAGTGGAAATGAAGCAGAAAAGGGAGAATCAATAGTATAGAAAACATATCAGTTTTATGGAGGACAAGCTTAGATAATCATATATAATGTGAAAGCAAAGGATGAAGAAGGCCAACCAGTTTATATAAAGAATATAATATTAAGAACATAGGAGATCTGAAATAGTGATACTCGAGTTTCCCTGAAAGGAACAAAAGCAATGAAATAGGAAATATTCAAATTTTAAAAAGAAGAGGGAAAAGAAGAGGGAGGAGGAGGAGGAGGAGAGGAGAGGGAGGAGGAGGAGAAGAAGAAAATAATATTAATGAGGTAAATGAAAAATTGACTCTAACAAAAAATATAAAATGAAATAAATTTGACTATGGCAAAATTTACATTGATCCAGTTCTCCATTCCTCCTTGTATTCACAGACTTTGTTCATGTGACTTTGTAGTTTTTCCCACTGGGAGGAATTTATTTCTCTGCTCCTCTGATTATGGACTTGACCATGAAATTCACTTTGACCACAGATGTATGTGAGGAAAAGGCAGTGTAGAACCTCTAAGCCTAGCATCAAGAAACATCACATGTTTCCTCTTGCTTCTCTTAAGTTTCTTTCGTCCCCATGAGAATTTTATCTATGCCCTAGTGTCCAGACATCTCGCTGGCATCTTCCAATCCCCTACACAATAGTCCAGAAAGGATAATAAGCATGGGGACAGACCTGAGCCAAAACTGAACCTTAGAGCCATGTCTTACTGATCCCAGCCTATACCACACACACCCCTGACAAACCCACCATTATGTGATCACATGTCAACTACTATTTTAAATTAATGAGATTTTTTAAGCTTATTCACTTATTTTGAGAGTGAGAGAGAGAGAGAGAGAGAGGAGGAGGAGGAGGAGGGGCAGAGAGAGAATCCCAAGCATTGGCACTGTGAACACAAAGGCCGATGTGGGGCTCGATCTTACACCAGATCACGACCTGAGCCAAAACTAAGAGTTTTGGAGGCTTAAACTGACTGAGCCACCCAGGTGCCCCTAAATCAATGAGTTTTTAGGTGAACTTTTACATGAAATTTTTGTGGCAATGGTTGATATATGCATTGAACCAAAAAATATTCATTGATCCAATTAAAGTCAACTTTAAAGAAATAATATAATTTGCAAAAATATATGAAGGCACATGCTTCCAACATATTAAAATAAATAAACAACTGGGGGGCAATGAATAAACACAGAAAAAAAAAACCTTTTACCTCTAAAGAAAAAGAATATATGAAACAAATTGATCTCAAGCCTCTCAATAAAATGGGGTAATTCCATAGTATATTTACAAGACAACAGCTAGACAAAATTTTAAAAGTTTAAATCAGATCACTTAACCCTCGTTTTTTCAAAACACTGCAATGACTTATGCCACACTTAGATTAAAGTACAAACTATTTTCTCCTAAATGACCTGGCCCAAAACTAGATCTCTAATCTCTTATACAACCTTCTCTGTCATTCAATTTTCTCTGCTCATTGTGGTCTCCATGCTACTCCTAGCAAAGCCAAGAAATTTTAAAGCTTCAGAGTCTTTGCATTTGCTATTTCTTCTTCTTAGGCATTTCCTTCCTGATTTCAGATGGCTTTTTCTCAGAGGCCTATTCTAATCATGTCTCCAGAAAACACAGTTCAAATTCCCTACATAGTATACTCTTCATATCCCCTACCTAGTGTACTGAATATTTTTTATGTATCTTGTATATTTCTGTGTTTACCTGTTTATTGTATCCACAATGCAATGAGAGCTCAAATAAGGTTGAGGTTTTGGCTGCTTATGCACTGCTGTATACTCAGCATCTGAAAATGTATTTCAAAGGAAATAGTCAATAGATTATTAATAAATATTTTAACACATTGATAAACAAGTGCCAGTAGTAAAGCAAATCCGTAAATAGTTTTAACAGAAGACCCTAACCAACCTTTCTGTGGAAGTATAGAATCTACATAGTTTCCAAATAAAATCTATTTCATATTACCTTCTGGACAACTGATCAATAAACAAAAACTTCAAATATCTGAACACAACAGTGTAAATTACCGGTGGTAGCACTGAATGTAGTTATAAACATAGATCGGTGTTAATTTAACAGATCATTATAGATACGAAGTTAGGTTGTAAATTATAAAAAATTTGCTATCTCGTGAAAATCTTATGACAGTTTATCCACAAAAACTCTGAGGCAAAAATCTCAAACCTGAAAAAGTGACTTGGGAATGTAATAGGAGAAGGTAAAGTAAATTACTAATTTAATATTTACAAAGAGAATCAGTACTCCATGTGTTTCCTAAGGTTGATAAATCAAGAAATACAGATTAAGGATTGATATAAACATGCACAGAAAATTCTGTGAATAGAACGAAAGCATTCTATAATTTCAAGATTATCAGAAGGAAGTAGAAATGAAGCAATACTGCAGATCATAAAGTACATGGTAGAAAAGAAAGGCAATTGCTAAGAAGCATTAAAAAACAGAAAATCAAATGAGATGATGGAAATAAAACCAAAATTTTATGCCAGATCAATATATAGAAATATAATAACTTCACACTCAGGGTTACAAAGTTAAATCCAACTGCACAGGGTTATAACATTCAACTGTATGTTGTTTTCAAAGAGACATATCTAGAACAAAGTGATTTAAAAACATGAATGTAAAAGAAGGAAAGAGATGAAAGATGCAAAAGAAAACAGTCTCTACAATGTTAATGCCAGAAAGTAAATTAAATTAAAAATTAAAAATAAATCATAGCAAAATACATAAGACAAAAAATGCTAGAAATGCAAGAAGAAAGAACAAAAAAAAAATATGTGTTCATGTCCTCTAACAGATCAAGCTGACAAAAAATAATAGAGAAGTTCTAAATAGACATATTTAAATTTAAGCTAAGAACACAACAAAGAAGACCTCTAAAAATCCAGGAACATTAGAAATTGTAGAAACTACATCACCAGTAATGAAAAAAAAATGGGAAAATGTACAAAGCTATATGAAAAGGGACTCCGTGTATAAAGTAAAGCAAAAGCATAATAATAGCATGTTTAGAAAATAATTATAATGAGCTCAGCAATTTACAAACTCTATGGAATATGACCAAAATTATACTCAGTGATAAATTTGTAGGCTTAAACATTTTCATTACTAAACAGGAAGAGTGAAAATAAATGACCAAACTCAAGAATTTAGAAAAGAGAACATAAAAACAATTTAAAATAATGGTACCTAAAATATAAACGTGGGGGGAAAACACTTTCAGTTAAATTGGGTAGAGGAACACATCAATCCAACAAATTTCTTCTTAACCCTATTTGAGGTCCTAGGAATGTATTAGTGTACAAGTGGTCTATAGTCAAGGTCCATCTAATTCTCAAGGAACAGCTCATTCCAATATTATCAAACTCTTTCAGACAATATGCATAAAAACAAAACAAAAACAAACTTCCCAACTACTTTAAGAGGCCAGTATATCCTGTACACTAAATTCATACTAAAAAGAAAAAAAAGTATAAAAAATGAAATCATAAATTTTAAAAGATCTTAAATATTAGTATTTGATCAAAATTGCTTCTTATACTACAATTAACAATTCTCAGGGAGAAATAAAATTAAATACAAGTTCCTTGAATTTTAAAATAATCATGTGTTTTATTAAATTCAAAATATACTTTTCTTCCTCTTCTCACTTAAAAGTCCAAAGACCAAACTTTAAGTTAAATTTAAATCTAAAACTATTCTTTCTAATTCCTTTCCTGTTGAGTCCACATAGATTCCTTCTCAAAGCTTACGTTCTTTCCACAGCTGTTTTGCTTGGTAATTGGTGAAATTGTCTCTGAACTGTACTGGTTCAACATTAAGTCTGTGTTGTGTCTAATTATATATTTAAACTGCCAAGGTTAAGTGTACAATTTAGCACATTTTTCAATATGTGCAGTCATGTAACCACTGCGACAATAATGATATATAATATTTCCATCATGCCAAAAATCTCCCACATGCCAAAAATCTCCCTGTAGCACTCTTTAGTGAATCCCTGGACCTTGGCAACCACTCAACTGCTTTCTATCATGTTAGTTTTGACTTTCCAGAATTTTGTATGCATGTAATGTTGATGTATATACATTGTGTCAGTGTTCCCATTTTAATATGCATCCATGTTTCAACAGTACCTAATCCCAAACTCTAAACCACCCAAATATTCTCACCAACCAGTCAATAAACACACAAATTATACATTTATACAATGGAACCATTCATATTTTGAAGAGACAAAAATATTAAGAAATAAGATCATTAGGGTTCTAGCCACATAACCACCATAATTTGGGAGACAAATCCATCTTGATCCTACACACTCCAGGACCCAGTACTTAGCATTACTAACTTCCAAGACAGAGTTTCATTTCTATAGAAGTGAAGGAGTTCAGAAATATGTGTTTGGCGTTAGCCAAAAACCAGAAATAGACAGGCAGTCTGGAACACCAAGCAGTCTGTGCCAGTTGTCCAGGATCCATGATGAATTCATTAACATTCAATTAGGAAAAGTCCCAACAAGAACTTAATTTTGTCACAATACATTTACCACATCTAGAAGCCAGCCATTCTATGAAATCTGCCTCCTAGGCAAAGTTCTCACATTTGTTTCAGTTGGAGATTCATACTCAGCAGATTTCTGGACCAAAGCGTCTGTTACTCGAAGCCTGTGCCAGGGCGGGTAGAAACTGGGGGTGAGGTGAAGTGTTATGAACCAAACTTCAGTTATGTGTTCCTTAATATACTTTTTTCCCTCTATTTTCAATTCTATAAATTTCTCAGTAATAATTCCTCTGGGCTCAAGCAGTATCTGCATACCCACTTACTATAATTCTCTCGCCTTAAAATACACTCTAATATTTTTGTAAAGTAGTTTTCATTCTTGAGCTTGTGGACAAGTCTCTATATCCCTCCACAGAATCCTCTATGGCCCCAAATGCAGAATGGAATTTGGTTCAGTGTATTTAGTCATGTCTACATAAGCCTAGCTCTAACAATTTAAAGCTAGAAATTCCCCTGTGCTCTATAGAACAAGCAAACTCAGATGCCTTACATTTTAACTGCAGTAGAAATTGTTCTGCACATAAATGCTTAAAAAGACTAGAAATATCCATTTTTTTTTTTTGCAATCAAATCTTTGCTTCAGCCAAACATTCCTAGGAAATCTTGCACCTGTGTTGGAAGCTAGTAACAGCCTGCAAAGTGCTACTGCCTGAGCCTGCATAACAGCTTTGGGATTGTGACTACCATATTGGTCACCCATAGGACCAGCATTGGAGAGGTCACTCATGACCACTGCTGTTTTTATGATTAAACTCTCCCTTTATTTGTGCCCAGTTAATAAGTTCCCTGTAACACTGTGGTATATTTGCGATGTAACACTGTGGTATATTTGAGATACATCCCTTTTTCTTTTTGTGTTTGCTTATACTTACTGCTTATACTTACTTAAACCCATTTGCCTTTGACATTCCTGAAGAACCCAAAATCTTCCCCAAGATTCAAGTATTTTTTCTTACCTCTCTGCTTTTATAAACATAGTCACTCAACTGTGGACAAAACCTCCATAAATAGGTGTCACCATATGCAATATACCACATAGGCCAAGGCTTAAAACTTGTAGTCCAAATTCCACTAGATATCATTAAATTCAAAATTCTACTGAAATCCTAAAGTGTAAGGCCAAAAACCATGTGGCGAGGCTTTGAAAAAAGCCTCTCCTCCTGTATATTTTGTGTTATACTTTGTGTTCTCCTACTCCACAATATCTTCGCTCATGGAAAAGCTACTGGTGTCTCCTAGGTCACTCCAGAAATAGTTGTACATAAATAGTAATATTAGGTACTGAGTCCTGGATCTGTACTTTCCCTCCTAAGGTTTGAAAAACTTTTAAAAATTCAAAAAGTCTGACTTGTTAGATGGAAGATAAAATATGACCATTATTTTTTATACTAATTGGATTGGAGAATATAGTTAGTGTGGACCTCTTAACTGAACTCAAGAATTAAGAAATTCTATACACCCAGTTAATAACAATATCAGGCTTAAGAAGTGGGCTCCATGTAGTTAGTCTAGCTGAGTGACATTTATAGCATCGAGAGACAGAGGAAATCCATGATTTTTATTGACACACAGATCCTTGGAGAAAGAGGATAACCGGGGCTACGCATGCTCGATTTACTCTTCCTAAATTTATAATCAGCTAAGTCATGGTAGTACCTCAAGGGGAGAGCGATTAATGGGAAGAGAACAGGAAATTTTAAAAAGGATATAGAGCTCTCTTTCTCTTCAAATGTGAAATGCTGGGAAAACAATCTCCAAGGAAAGAAGGAATGCCACGGACAGGCTCATGTGTGGCAGAACATGGGAAGAAGACATGGCTGACAGAGATGAATAAAAATAAATTGAGCTAATGCTTTAAATAATTGTGAAAAGTATAAGTATTGTGTAGAGTGACAGGGTTTTTTTTTTTTGCAGAAAAAAAGGGGAAATCACACGAGGTTTCAGGCTCTTTTTTATACACATCCATTACATGCTTACAAGACAGACTGGGGGTACCAGATGAGTCCAAAGAAAATACTGTTTCCTCAGTGCCTGTAGGAAGGAATTTACTGCTTCTATTGAAAAGGCTCAAAACTACTTTTGGTTGAGCCCATCTCTCTTATGGAGAAAACCCTTATCTAGAGAAAGGAACAGAATATTCTATTACCAGAATGCAAGTAAAATCTGATTGTGAGTGCAGTAAAAATGGAAGGAAAATACCTTATAAACCTGGAGAGTGGCAAGAAACATTCCTGAGCTCAGGATCCTATGTCAGTACCATTACAGATCTTCTGCTTCTAGAGTAGCAAACTCTCTCCTACAGAAGGCCCACTAAAGGTACAAAAGTTGACTCTCATAGGGAGGTGGGGAAGAAACAGAGAAAATCTTACCTGTGAGGCCAGGCTACTCCCTCTAAAACCAAATTATTGAGCAGTGACTAATTAAAAGCAATTGCATAACATTGAGGGAGGGACAGGTAATGGAGAAGACACCCTCTGTGGCACAAATATATAGGAATGGCTGAACATCACCAGTAAGACATATGGACAACATATACCTCTAATAGGATGCACCAAGAAGGGCACATTACCTTTGCGGTATTTTTTTACAAAAACACGTTATCTCTAATTAATCATGAGAAACACCAGACCAAATCAAATATAGGAACATTCTGTAAAATAACTGATCAGGACTTCTCACTGTGTCAACATCATGAAAAACAAAGAAAGATTCAGAAATTTCTACAGATTGGAAGGGACGAAAGAGACATGACCACTACATGCTATGTGGGATTATGGATTAGATCTTGGAATTACATAAAGAGACATTAATGACAAAACTGGATAAATCCAAATACAGTCAATATCTTAGTTCATAAATTGAACCAATATTAATTTCTTAGTTTGGATAATAATGCAAAGGTTATAGAAAAATTAACCTCAGGGGAAGATGGGTGAAGATTACACAAGAAATCCTATAAATCTATAAATCTATAAATCTAATAATATTTCAAAAGAAAATAAATCTATAAATAATAATAATATATAATAAATATATAAATAATAATAATAAATATATAAATAATATATAAATAATATAAAATAAATATAAAATATATAAATATTTTATATATTTTATATATTTTTATTATATATATTATATATTATATATATTTTATATAAATATTATATAAATATATAAATAATAAATAAATAATATAATAAAATAAATCTATAAATAATAATAATAAATCTATAAATCTAATAATATTTCAAAAGAAAATAAAAAGGAAACAAATTACCAGCATTAGGAATGAAATTCAGAGTATCACTAGATTCTGCAGATATTAAAAGGAAACTAAAGAATATTAAAAACAAATTTATTCCAATAGGTTAACATGTATGTAGTGCATAAATTCTTTAAATTATAGAAAGTATCAACATTAATTCAAGAAAAAAATAGATAACCTAGATTGCTTAATTGTTAAAGAATTGAATTTATATTTTAAAGCATTCTGACAAATAAATCTATAGGCCTAGATAACTTCACTGATTAATTGTACTTAATATTTAAGGAAGAAATAATACCAATTTTATGTCATTTCCTCTGGAAAGTAGAGGAAGAAGGAATACATCCCCTCTGATTTATTGAGACAAAAATTATCCTGATATCAAAATAAAGGAATTATAATAAAACTATAGAATAATATTCTTTATGAACATAACTGAAAAATATTCAATGAAATTATTAGTAAATCAAATCCATATAAAACATCACTCTTGATTTATACCCTGTACAAGGCAACATAGGGATATGTAGAGCACTAGAAAAAGAGCAGATAATACATGATTATCAAGTGGATTTTATCCTGAAAATCAATCAGTGTGCTTCTATAACTACAGACTGAAGAAAAATAGAATTATTTTAAATGATGCAGAAGAAGCATTTGACAAAATTCATCATTAATTTATGATTTAAATAACTATAAGAAAAGTAGCAATTAATGTGAACTTTCTCAACATAAGAAGCATCCTTGAAAAATCTACAACTAACATGAACCTCTGTGGTGAAACACCAAACATGTTTTCCTTAAAATTAGGAACAAGGCAAAGATAACCACTTTTATTAAATATTGAATTGAAAGTCCTAGTAAATGGGATAAGTTAAGAAAAATTTCACAAAATGAATACAGAATGAAAAAAAAAAGAAGAAAATTATTATTATTCACAAGTGACATCATTTTCTAGGTAAAACATTGTAAAGAATCTACAAAAAAGCTATTACAACTGATAAGGTAAATTAAAAAGGACATTAGAAATAAGATTAACTCATAGAATATAATCTTTTTTAATACTAGCAAAGAACAACTGAAAATTAGATACTTTCAAAAAGTCAATAAAATTGCAAGAAAATATGAAAGTCTAATCATATATGCACAATACATTTTTACCAAAACTATAAAACATTTATATGGCAAATTAAAGAGGACATAAGTAACTGGGCTGATATTCTTTTTTCATGGATCAGTATTGTAAAGATATCAATTCTTCCCCAATTAAGCTATAAATTAAATGCAATTAATTTAGTTATATATTAAATGAATTTGTGATAAAATGCCAGCAGGTTTTAATATAAATGGACATTTTTTAAATAAAAATTGACAATCCGAATCTAAAGTTTTTATGGAGAAGCAAAGGAACGAGAAGAGCAAAAACAAACAAACAAAAAAAAACAAAGGACTGGAGTACACATCTACATAATTAAAGGACTTTTAAAGTTGCAATAAAGAAAACAGTACTTATTGATAAAAGGAAAGATTCATAGATCAATGGAACAGAATAAGGATACCAGAAATAGACCCACTTTTATATGTTAAATTGATTTGTAACAAAGGTAATTCAATGGAAAATTGATAGATTTTTCAACAAACAGTGCTGGAACAATTATATATCCACAGGTAAAAAATAACAGTCTCGACTTCTCTCTTGTACAAGTCTGCTCTGAGGATATACAGGTCACTAGGGGGAAGTGTGTGTGTGTATGTGTGTTTTGTTTTTTGGAGGGTCTGTCAGGGCCTTTGTCTACATCAGCGATTTGAGGCAGCCCAAATCAATATGTCAGCAACATCCTGGCAGATCATTTTAAGACAATCCTGTGAAAGAAATACTGTGCCAGCCAGAAAGTGATCTATTTCATAACTGCCCTTTTGAAATCAGACCCATCTATTGGGTCCAGAATTACCTCATATTGGGTCCAGAAGCTGGAGCTTCTTAGGGCATCTGTTTGACCTAATTGGTGGGTTATGTGGTTGGAGAGTATCCCCAAGGGGAGAGATACTGACTAGGGCTCTTGTGGATTGTCTCAGTACCTTAGGGATACCTTGAACATTTTGAGAGAAGCCCTAAAAGGTAGAGGGGAAGGGTGTGGTGGTATACAGCCATTAAGTGGGACAAGAGACTCGTTTATTCAGGTCAAACACAGGTACTGTGGTGGACCATGCACAAAACTCAATTCAAATTGGATCATAAATCTAATGTAAAATTCAAAATTATAAAATTTCTGAATGATAACATTGGAAAATCATTACGCTCAAGTTAGTCAAAGATTTTTTTTTAGACAACACACATAAAGCAGGAAACAAAAATAGAATAAAATGTGTAAATGTGACTTTGTCAAAACTAAAACTTCTGGGGGTGCCTGGACGGCTCAGACGGTTAAGCATCCCACTCTTGGTTTTGGCTCAGGTCATGATCTCATGGTTTTTGAGATTAAGCCCTGAATTGGGCTCTGCACTGAGAGTATGGAGCATGCTTGGGATTTTCTCTCCCTCCTTCTCTCTCTCTGTGCCTCCCCTGCTAGTTCTCTCTCTCCTTTCTGTCTCTCTCTCAAAATGAATACATAAACTTAAAAAAAAAAAACAAAAAACTCTGCTATTTGAAAGACAGTTAAAAGAATAAGCACAGCCTAAAAGAAAATATTTGCATAGCACACATACATAGCACACATAAATGGTATAGTTTTCATACTTTAAGAATTACAAACACTCAATTATAAGAAAACCAAATTAAAAAATGGTAAGGATTTGAATAGACACATCTCCAAAACACATAAATGACAAACACAGGAAAAGATGCTTGGCATCATTAATCATGAGGGAAATGGAAATCAAAACTATAATGAGATACTATAATACACTTACTAAAGTGGTTTAAAAAATAACTAAACATTCCAAGTGTGGGGGATTGAAAGGACCAATTGCAACACCCAAGTGTTTCTGAAGAGAATTCAAAATGATAAAGCTACTTTGTAGAAGAGGTTGGCAATTTCTTCTACAGTAAAACAGTTTTAACTTATGACTCAGTAACCTCACTACTAGGTTTACCCAAGAGAAATGAACTCATCTGTCTACACAAAAACTTATACATAAATATTTATATCAGCTTTATTCATAGGCACCGAAAACAGGAAACAAATTGTTCAGCAAGCTGTAAATAGAAAAAAACTTATATATCCATACAATAAAATACAACCAAGCAGTAAAAAGGAATAAATTGCTGATACATAAAATAATGTAGATGATCTTAAATGCATTATGCTAAGTGAACAAAGCTGGGTTCAGAAATGACATGATCTGTGATTGCATTTCAATGACATTCTAGAAAACACACACATATTGGGATAGTAAATAAATCAGTGCTTTCCTGGACTTGGGGATGGAGACAAGGGATTTACAACAAAGGGTAATAAAGTAAGAATTATGAAAATGTTGTAGATTTTTACTGTGATATTGATTATAACTTCACTTATCAAAATTCATAGAACTGTACACTAAAACCAGGGAAATTTTTCTCATTTGTATCTCACTCTAACTTTAATAAAAGAGGCAATAAAAATTATATAATCTTATATATGAAAAATCTATTTTCCCCTACAATTATCCATCATTATTGTTATTTTAGTATAATTTTTGCTTGCAATATTAAATATGGTATTCATATGTGTATATTTCTATAGTTTTATTATCAGTTGTCTTTATTTATATATACATATATAAATATAAATGAATTATTAAAATCATATTTTTTATTATTAAAAGTATATGTACACACAGACCTATTTTTTCTATTTTCTTATTTTTGCACATTTTATTTTCAATCCTTAGTCTCCTAAGAAGTTGCAAACATAGTATAGTGTGCCCTTAAACTCTGTGTTTCCTCAGTGATAACATCTAATATAACCATAGCACATTATAAAAAACAGGAAATTGACATTAATGCAATACTATTAAACTATAGACATTATCCAGATTTTACTAGTTTTTACATGAACTTATTGTTGTTTGTTTGCTTTGTATGCAGCAACTGGGTTATAAGCCATGGGTTATAGCACAACAAATGCTTTAATCAAGGGTATGGAATACTGCCCAGGTTTCAAACTGATTTCTGGTTAATACACAGTGAGGAAAAACTTCAAAAACCAAATTTACATGTGAAACATAGCCCACAAAACCTGAACCTAGCCAGGTTGACTGCCTGCTAAACTAGAAGAATTAAATATAAACCAGGGTCTCATAACAATAGTTGAACTGCCCAGGTATGAAACAAAATTAATCATTATAACAAGAACCAAGAAAATCTCAATTTAAATAAGAACAGATAATCAACTGATGCCGATGCCAAGATGGCACAGCTGTTTTAAAGATCTAATGAGTATTTTAAAGCCACAGTCTTTAAAATGCTCCAGCAAGCAATTCCTCAGACTCTTAGATTTAAGTTGGAAAAATAAACAGATAGCAAGAAATAGAAGATATTTGTATTTTCTAATTATATCTTTAGAAGAACTTCAAGGACCTTTTGGAACTGAAAAATACAAAACTAAAACAAAAGCAAAAGCCTTACTGGAGGAGATCAACAGGACAACGGACAGGACAAAAGGGGGAAAAATTCAGTAAACTTGAAGATAAATCAATAAAACTTGTCCAATGTGAACTATAAAGATAAATTGAAAAATGAATTAAACATGTTCCATAAGACTTGTGGAACAATGAAAACAAAAGATCTAACATTGTGTCATCAGTGTTCCAGAAACAAAAAGAGGAAAAGTAATCAGATGAAAATATTTGAGGAAATAATAGTTGAACATTTTCCAAACATTAAAACTGAAAATATGCAGGGGCGCCTGGGTGGCGGAGTCGGTTAAGCGTCCGACTTCAGCCAGGTCATGATCTCCCGGTCCGTGAGTTCGAGCCCCGCGTCAGGCTCTGGGCTGATGGCTCAGAGCCTGGAGCCTGTTTCCGATTCTGTGTCTCCCTCTCTCTCTGCCCCTCCCCCGTTCATGCTCTGTCTCTCTCTGTCTCAAAAATAAATAAAAAACGTTGAAAAAAAAATTAAAACAAAAAAAAAACAAAAAACTGAAAATATGCAGATACAAGAATCTCAGTAAACTCTAACCAAGGTAAGTCCAGAGAAACCAATAACCAGACACATACTATACATGATCATAAAATTTCCAAAAACCAAAGATAAAGAAAAATCTTGATAGCAGTCAAAATGCCATAACCTTGAGGGCAAAAACAACTTGAATGACAGAGGATTTCTCATCAGAATCCAGGAGGTGAGAGGAACTAATAACCGTTTTGAAATGCTAAGAAAAAGGATAATCAACCCATAATTCTATATTTAGCAAAAATATCCTTCAGGAGTAAAGGAGAATTGAAGACATTGGCATGTAAGAAAAACTAAGACAATTATTTCCAGCAAAATTGCTTTGAAACAATTTCTAATAGAAGTTCTTTAGACATAAAGGAAATGATAAAATAAAATGTGGAATATACATGTTTTTTAATAGCATAAACCTTGATTTACTGATTTATTATATTTAGACATTATTAACAAGTTCCTTGTTGAGCTATGAAACTACTAGCTATCAATGGATTCTTCAGACATTCTGAACTCCTTCTAATCCATGAAATAACCTGTATTAAATTTCTGGCCATTTATACATGCTTTTAGCTCTGCAGTTCATAGGATTAATTTCTACTTATCCTTCAGGTCTCAAATAAAATATGTTTTCTCTGAGTTTATTTCCTGAATTTTCTCAGATAGTTTTATATGTTTCCACATATGAGACTACTGCATGGCATTTTCCTATCATAATAATTATCACACTTTAAGCTATTGATTTATTTCTCTCTTAAAAGGGCTATGAGTCCATTTTTCAATATTATATTCCCATGAGCTAGCAGACTATCTGGCCCATAATAGGCATAGAAAACAATTGAAACAGTAGTATAGAATGGGTACTATATCTTTATTTAAAATAAATGGATAACTTTAAGAAAATATCACATTTTTAATTATATTGTTCTAGAATTCTCTGATCACGAATCTTAAATGAAAACAGAGTATGTGTTACATAGACTATCTCATTGGAGTATCAGATTAATTTATGAAAATAACACTATTATTTCCTTTTTTCTTTTCTTTTCTTTCTTTCTTTCTTTCTTTCTTTTTTTATTTTTTACAAAGATGGAAACAGAGCTTCAGAGAGATATTGCATTCTCATAAGTTGGTTAGTGACTAGACAGGATTTTAAATAAATGAAATTTTAAGAGGTAGTTCAACAACTTATTTTACAATTTCTAATTTTTATTAAATTTAAAAGAAGAGATTGCTTCAAAGGAAAATCATTCATCAATTGACATTTTCACCATTGGATTTTTTTTCCAGATTATCCATTTCTCCTAGATGATATGATATATTGTTATAGATAAATTTGGAATTGTAGTCATGCATATGTGATGCTTCACCACATTTTTAAGTTTTAACAAAAATATCCAATCAGATGATGACATTCAAATGTACTTTTGGAAGTACCAAGATTAGCCTGCAAGTTTGACCTTGAAAAATCTTTATTCCCAGCACATATTCAAACTATTGTATAAGATCCACTTTTAAATAATCAAATGTATAAAAATAACAAATAGTAATTTATTTTTCACTATGAATCACATACTTTTCTGGGCAATAAACATATGTAATTAAATTAAATCTTGATAATTTCTATATATACAATACTCTTGGTTACTTTGATTTTAGAGGAGAAACTAAGGCCCAGAGAAACAATTTAACTTGCTCAACACAGTGGTGATTATTGCTGGCAAAAATTTCATAAATTTGTATATTTGAAAGGACTCATCAAATTCTACAAAGCATATTCACAGCAAGGCTTTTATTTAAAAATACAGAAGGAGAAAGAATGATAGGGAAGCATTGAGAATATGAGAGTCATCCAGGCAAAATCTGCCCAGGTTCCTCATGCACACATGGACATGCTTTGTCTCTGAATTAAAGCACTGAGATCTATGTTCTGAATTCCTGCTCCAGAATAGCTCAGGGCAGAAGTTTTAGTGGCATCTTTTTATGCCCTTCTGATCAGCTAGTCATACCAGGCAGATTAACTACTTAGGTCAGGTGAAAACTATCAGTAAACAAACCAGCTCTGTGTGTCACTTGGAAATTTTAGACTTTAAACAGCACATCATAAATTCCACTGTTCTTATATTAGTCAATAGTCAAAGTCAGATATGTGGGCATCCCCAGAGGTAAGGCTAGACATTTCTAGGTCCAGCAGTAAATGAGCTCTATCTCACATTGTGGGGGAGCCTCAATTTTAACCCTGCTCTTCTGCATCCAGAGACCATGCTCTTGAAACCATGCTGTTGGTGGAACAAGAAAAATTTACTATTCATTTGCCCTGGCATTACTATTCAGGATGAAAATCCAGGTCTCAGAGTGGTAAGTTTATGTAATAATATTAATAAATCATAATTTTACTAGCTGACCTTTACAACAATATTATGAATTAGATAATTTTATACATATTCCCACTTTACAGGCAAAGGAACTGTAAAACTGAGACTTATAGAGGGTATATAATGCTCTATAGCTATTTTGTAAGTGCCACCCATCCACCCACACATGATCCACACATCTAGCCATCACACTACTACACTGGTGACATGTTTAAAATCTGGATCTAGGTTGTTTGGATTGCAGCCCTCTCTCGGGCTCTAACTAGCTGTGTGTTTTGACCACACTTCTTTACCTTCTTGTGCAACAGTATTCTTATTGCTGAGCAGAAATAAATTAAACAGATAACTGTTTTAGAGAGTGATAAATGGATGGGGTTGCTATTTATTACGTATGATTTAAGGTGAAACATAGCAGAAATGAAGAGAGGGTAATGTAGACATCTGAGAAAGAACATTAATGGCAGAAAGCAGAAATTGCACTCACTGAGGCAGATACATGTTTGTTGTGTAAGGTACAGCAAAGGAGGGCAGTGTAACCAGTACAGTGTGAGAGATTAAAATTAAAAAAAAAAAAAAAAAAAGACAGAGGGAGAGAGTGAGAGAGCGAGAGATGGAGTACCTAGGTGGCTCAGTCAGTTAAGTGACTCTTGATTTGGGCCCAGGTCATGATTTCCTGGTTCCTGAATTACAGCCCACATCAGGCTCTGTGCTGACAGCTTGGAACCTGGAGCCTGCTTCGGATTCTGTGTCTCCCTCTCTCTCTGCCCCTCTCCTGCTCGCACTCTGTCTCTCTCAAAAATAGACAAACATTTAAAAAATTAAAAAAGGAAAGAAGGGTAGTAGAAGTCTAGGTCATTAAGGTATAGAGGGAAGGAGAAGGCAGATCATGTAGTGTCTACACCATAGGGAATTCAGGCTTTATTAGGAGTGAGATGGGAAGCTTCTACAGTATTTAGGGAAGACATAAAACCTGAGTTACGTTTAACAATATTCTGTTAGCTCCTGTGTGGAAGGCAGATTGTGTGTCTGAAAAGTGGGAAGGCAGGGAGGAGTCTACTGAGGGCTGATTGATTGCTCAGACAAGGGCAGTGGATTGATGTCAGAGTAAGTGGTCTAAAATGGAGTATATTGGAAAGGTAAAAGCAGGACTTAACCTGCCATGCTTAACTTCAATGACATAAGTTTATGGCCAGACATGGGACAAATTTCTTTATATCATAACTCCTAGGATTAAAACACATCTCTGCCTCTCCAGCAGAGGAAGGACTCTATGCTAATTCCTTTCCCACTATGCCCTAGAGCTAATATTCCCTCCCAGGGTCCCAACTCATGCTGCATTCTTTTTTCTAGGAAAGCTCACTCCTATTCTCTCAATTATCCTCTATACACAGATGTAAATCTAAAATTCCATCTCCAAAACCTTTCTAATGTTCCTGAAACTGTTTACAATTTCCTACTAAATAAAACTTTCTTCATGCTTCAGGCATAGAAAACTCAAAACTAAACCCAATATCCAACTATCTCCCCCTGCATAAGTCTGCTTACTATCCAACAGACAAAACTAAATTTGTTTCATCTGTTCTGGTTACTATCTCAGTGAACTTCAACTTTATGAAAATGGATGCCAAAGCACACTGACAACTAAAGATAAGAAGTTTTCAACTTATATATCATTTTTTTAACAATCAGTAATGAATGGCTGGCCGGGTTAGAAAATGAAAAAGCATAATATAGTTTATCTCTCACATCTCCTTCAGAGTTAAATAGAAGTTCAGTTAAATTATTAAGTAAAGGTTCCTTTAAGCACAGTGAAAATATATTGAAGGTTAGACGGTATCTGAGTGGATGCTTTTCATTCTAACTTTTTAGTCAATTCCCACATACCATGCTATATTACAGTATAGGGTGGGATTTTTAAAATTCATAATCAGTCATGTATTTAATTTGAGCAGTCTCTATTTGTTTGAAAGACAGTAAGTACTTTTTTTTTTTTTTTTAATTTTTTTTTTCAACGTTTTTTTATTTATTTTTGGGACAGAGAGAGACAGAGCATGAACAGGGGAGGGGCAGAGAGAGAGGGAGACACAGAATCGGAAGCAGGCTCCAGGCTCTGAGCCATCAGCCCAGAGCCTGACGCGGGGCTCGAACTCACAGACCGCGAGATCGTGACCTGGCTGAAGTCGGACGCTTAACCGACTGCGCCACCCAGGCGCCCCAAAAGACAGTAAGTACTTTGGATAAGAGTGTATCTTAAAATCTCTCTCTTGGAAGGTACACTTAAGAATATTTCGGGGCGCCTGGGTGGCGCAGTCGGTTAAGCGTCCGACTTCAGCCAGGTCACGATCTCGCGGTCTGTGAGTTCGAGCCCCGCGTCGGGCTCTGGGCTGATGGCTCGGAGCCTGGAGCCTGTTTCCGATTCTGTGTCTCCCTCTCTCTCTGCCCCTCCCCCGTTCATGCTCTGTTTCTCTCTGTCCCAAAAATAAATAAAAAAACGTTGAAAAAAAAAAAAAAAATTTAAGAATATTTCACCCAATGTAGGAATCCCCCGTAAAGCACTCCTTGACAGTCTTCCAGACTCTGCATGAGCCTGTTCAACAATGGAGTAATCATGAACCCTTATGGTAGCTAATGTACTTTTAAAAACTCTAATCATTAGGCTATTCTTTATTTCTTATTAAAGGAGTTATGGAAATACTGAGCAGAGAAATATCATAAAGTCCAAACTACTTAGCATGCTGTTCAAACATTTTTACAAACTAAATTCAAATAGCTGCTCTGTCTGCTTCATTGTTTACCCTTTAAATGAGCCTCACATACCTTCCCAGGCATAACTACTGTAAATATGTCTCTAAGCCAACTTCTTTCTACTTGAATATGAGCAAGTTTTTATCCTCACTGTACTTCAGTCTCTGTTAAAAAAAAAAAAAATTGGTAATTACAAGGTCCACCCAAAATTGTATGGAAAGGATTCAATGAATATTCTCCAAGTGTCTAGGACACCACCTAGTATGTATAACTAATTTATTCTAGGTCTTATTGTTGCTATTGCTGTTTTCTCATTAATATTACAATTTTCCATATTTTCTTATTGCCTATCTCTGATTCTAATCCATTATTTTGACTATTTTCAGCCATATATTTCCTTTGACTGGAGTCATCTTTGGCTTTTTCCATCTTGATTTGATATTCTGCATATTCCAGCCTGTGACTCCTGGTTTTCACCCCTGTTAGCTTCACATACAAAGAAACCACTTATGAACTGCACAGGCTGGACTGCCCTTCATTCAGCCATGAATTAACGGTCAAGGTGAGAGCAGAAGAAAATTCCTAGAGCAACTGCTGCAGGCCCATATTGCAAAATCTGAGGTCAAATCTCTAACCACAGATTTTTTTCACTTCTAAAGTTCACATCAGCTATTAATCCTTATCATAGAGTGCAAACTGTAGCTCTAATCTCTGACCTCCAGTCTTATTGGGATGTCATCGTGACTCCTGCTTGGTAAATTTTGCGATGTCCTCTGAGACCGCCTATTTTCTCTGTTAAAATGACTCAACAATGAAGACTCACATTTTCAGGGCATTCGAAGAAATACTTATCATTAATGTCTAAAAACTGTATCACTGCTTCTTTTCTTGCTTTGTTGTCTATTCTGCAAGGGGTATGTGGGCCTCATGGTGGTAAGAATCACCAAGAATTTTGCAACAACTTTCATCCCCAAAGAGCCAGTGTTTTAGTAATCTTCAAATTTACTGATATTTTCACTCCTTTCGCCAATAGCCCAGTAAAGGTAAATGAATATTCTGGATTTATATTGTTATGCCTCTTTTGGTATTTAGGCATAGCTATGAATCTCTTTTGCAAATGCTGTACATGGCCTCTTAAGAGGGAGCTCAACACAGAACTTCCCGTGCAAGTCAGTGTTTTAGATACCCTTTTATATTTTATTGAAAATAACTTTTGAGCATATTTTAAGATACGTTTTTTTCTAGCTTTTCATTAATCTTTAGTTATTTTCCTTTGGACTTATTTGTAATAATGTCAAATATAACTCGTAACTCCATTCTTACCTGCTTTTCACAACAAAATCTATGAATGGCCCCTATTAACACCTCAATCTTATTTCAGTCCTTGAGTTAGCCCTGTTAGAGGGTTATATCTGGATATGACTTTTTAAAGAAATAGCCTACATATACCTTAAAAAAATTGTGTCCTTAAAGTCTAGGATATTGATATGCAAACAATCCATGAAAAAAGAACCAGATTTTCTCAACCAATCTGTCATGGATTGATTCTTCTGTAACACACACACACACACATGCATGCACGCACACACACACACACACACACACACACACACACCAAACCAAGAACTAGAAAATGAAATTTGAAAAAATATACTCAAATTATAAACCCCAATTTTTTACTATTAAAATTACATTTCAATAAATATAAAAACTTATTTAAAAAAGTATATTGAAAATATAGGGAATGAACACAGAAAATTTTATTATACTTGCAATTATTTGATATCCTGCAATATAAACAAATGCCATGAGTGAAATGACATTATCCATAGTAAGGGTGTATCTGCACTTTTGAATGACAGTATGCAATGAATATTTAGTTTTAAGTGATGGGGGTGCCTGGGTGGCTCTGTGGGTTAAGCATCGACTTCGGCTCAGGTCATGATCTTGCAGTTCAGGAGTTCGAGGCCCACGATGGGCTGCATCAGGCTCTGTGCTGACACCTCGGAGCCTGGAGCCTGCTTCAGATTCTGTGTCTCCCTCTCTCTCTCTGCCCCCAACCCACTCACACTCTGTCTCTGTCTCTTTCAAAAATAAATAAACATTAAAAATTTTTTAAGTTTTAAGTGATGACTTTACATCTTAGTTGTTATTTTTTTGTTAATGTTTATTTATTTATTTTGAGAGAGAGTGTGTGCGTGAGCAGGGGAAGGGCAGAGAGAGAGAGAGGGAGAGAGAGAATCCCAAGCAGGTTCCATGCTGTCAACACTGAGCCTGATGTGAGGCTTGAACCCATGAACCATGAGATCATGACCTGAGCCAAAATCAAGAGTCGAACGCTTAACTGACTGAGTCACCCAGGTACCCCCTTAGTTGTTAACTTAATTTAGGTTGTGTTGATGACAATAACACAGCCACAGATAATCTATAGGTAGTTTCTACCTATAGATTGGGTGCCACCCAAGCACCCCTCTGTCCTATTTTTTAAATTGACTTTCCTCCCTTCTCTAAATATGTCTGATTATTTTTTGCTTGCCTTATCTAACATAACTTTATCATGGCAGTGGTATCCTAAATATTTGGAGGTCTGAGCACATTAAGTGGGAGACTTATTTAATTGCCTTATTCCTGGAGACCACCCTAGAACTCTATTCCAAGTATTATTCTGTTTTTGTGAAACCAGTGCCCCAAATACCTATTTGGCAGGTAACATATGCTTATAAAGGCATTTTAAAAATAGACCGTAAGTGATACATTATTTCATGTAAGAATTAGCAAATTACTTTTGGCATTAATCAGAAAACAGACAAAATTTTTAAAAATCATGCCTTAGCCTAAATATGGCCACCAAAATGCTAATGATCCACACACAGACTAGATGTTTCTAATTGAATGGGGTTGATTTAATGGAGCGTGTTAATATTTGTCGTCAATAACAACAGTTTAGCTAACATACCAGATGTAACAAACCTTTTATTTTAATGTAAGCAATTCCATGTTTTCCTGATCCACATTGGCATAAGCATTTTGTCTATTACTTTCCAAATGGCACCAACACCACCCTAACAATTGTATACCTTAAAAATACCTTAAAAATTGTACACCTTAAACACTTCCTTAAAGAAATCTATGAAACCACATTTGGACAATCACCTAGTAGTATTATAATAGTTTCACATGTTTCTTAGAAAGCTTTCACACTCTACAGTGAACTTCTCTTTTTTCAATCATTTATTAGCTTCTCTGTATTCATACATTGAATCTAGTCCCTGGGAATGAACTTTAATTCTCACCATCTGTGCCTTGGCCAGGAATGTCCATATCCCTTTGATGCATAAATACATCCCGAATATTTCTCATTCTGTTAGTAAGAGCTGTGAAGCACAGAAAATAATGTTTCAAAGAGGAACCATGAGGGATCATTTATTGCTCCAGCACTTTGAAAAATCTATGAAATTCCTTTATGTCTTCTTCATTATATTTTCAATGGAACAATTAGTTTGAGTGGCTACAAACACTGAATTTTCATGACCACATTAGCCTTTGAAGCCAAAATTATTGAATGCATTATTCTCTATGTGAAATACAGTGGGATGTGGTGAGTTGGCGATTAAAAATCATAAGTTGCCTCCAACTGGAAAACTCGTCGAGAGTTAATTTCCTAACAGCCTATCTGGTCACACTTTAAAACCCACGTAGTTTGCATAATTCAGTAGTTTGTTCCAAGGATATATTTTACAAGTCTTGAGAGCTGTAACTATGGCTTTTTTAATATTTAGTAAAGCTCTTGCAATGAATGGTAACATCTCAAATACAAAAGTAGTCCCCTGAAAACCTCGGCTATAATTTCTAAAGGTAATAAGACATTCTCATGACTATTTTATTCAAGCACGCATTATAATTACCTCCAAATTACTGAGGGTACAGCTCTAGCACCAACTGAAGTAATTTCTTACTGTTTGACAGAGTAAATGAATGACAAAAAAAAAAATCTTCAAATCATCTGGCTTTATTTCTCCTTACTGGACCTTATCTGTTTTGCATTTTTAAATTCTAAGCAGTTAAGATAATACATAGAAGTTCTGACTCTAGACCACATATTGGCAGACAGTATCTATAAATTAAAAAAAAGTGAATGTTTTAGGCTTTGGGTAGTACAGTCTCTGTGATGACTACTGGAATCAGCCTTTGTAGTATGAAAACAGCTGTAGACAATGCTTAAATTAATGGGTATGGCTGTGTTCCGATAAAACTTTATTTACAAAAGAAGTGGCTGATGAGATTTGGCCCTCAAGATTTGTCATGCTTGCTCAAAACAATAGAATAAGACCCATGCCTCCCATTTCCTCAAGTAAAAACTACTTTCCTGGTTGCAGGAGGCAGTCATATGAAAAAAAGGATATATTGTGCTTTATGGAAATATATATTTGTTGCATCAGTCCTACTTCATTCACCAGCCTTTTGATAGTTAATTTTATATATCAAATTGGTTAGGTCCAGGTGCCTGGATATTATGTCAAACACTGGTCTGAATGCTGCTCTAAGGTACTTTTTGGATGAGATTAATATTTCAATCAGTAGAATTTGAGTAAAGCAGACTATCCTCCATAAAGTAGGTGGGCTTCATCCAATCAGTTATTTAACAGTATGTTCAAACATGATGACTTAATAAGTACAATTGTAGAAGTTAAATTCATATGTATCTCTACAAGAAACATTTTTCACTTCAATAATTCTTCTGAAATAATCCTGCTCATTTATTTGTGCACGATTGCAAGTGAGGTGATAGATGTTAATTGGTTGGCTTCATTGCAACAGAAGTGTACAAAGAATATTTATATCATTAACATTATAGTCTCTGTATAGAATATCAGCTGAAATAATTCTAATGAGGATTTAAGTTTTCAGCCAATTCATAGCATTAGTTAGTAAGTCCTTGGAACATAAAGCCTCTGGTTAACATGAGATATCTGAAATTATTGGAATTATTAATATAAATTCAACTGGAAAATTCAAAGTTCAAAACAAATTGTTGGTGCAATGCAACACAAATACAAATTTTGCTACAACACACCATCTCAGTAAACATATTGCTTAGTAAACTGTGGAGTAGAAATCTGTTTGTAATTATTTACTGGGCACATGTAATAAAAATTGCATCTAAGTAAGCTATAATATTAAAGAAATAAAAATCGTCAAAAAATACTTATTTATCTTGAGAAAGATAGAGAGTACGTGTGTGCACAAACAGAGGAGGGACAGAGAGAGAATCCCAAGTAGTCTCTACACTGCCAGCGCTGGGTCTGGTGTAGGGGCTGGATCTCACAAATCCTGAGATCATGACCTGAACCAAAATCAACAACCAGATGTTCAACCACCTGAGCCACCCAGGCGCTCCCCTCCAAATGTCAAAATTTAAAAATATTTTATAAATACAATGTATGTTATATAAAATGTTGAGATAAAAATATAAATTTCTGCATGCTAGAATATGTTTTTCTCTGCTAACTTATCAGGTAGATTTTGGAAATGTTTGCACCTTTGAAGAACTACTTTGCAAATTACCCTAACTCTGCTACAATGTCATATATTTTTTTTGTGTGAGTACTCTAAATTTTGTTTGCAATCTATTTAAAATCAGTTGACAATTATTTGTCAACATAAAAAATGGAGGCAAAAAGCTTCAAGATTTTTGTTACATAAGTAAATCTCCCAAATTAAAAAGATATTTGATTTCTTCATTATTTTGTAGGAATAAACAAATTAAACAGTACAAGCTCAAATAGTAATTTTGAAATTCTATCATTGGGTTTTGTTTTATCTCAGCCTTAAGAGAAAAATATTTTAATAGTTTTTTTTCATATTAATTAAATAAATATATTTCAATATTAGAATAAAATAAATCGAGAAAGACTGATATTGCAACATCTAAACTTGGAAAAATTCAAAAGAATTTTAGAGACAACTTAAGTGACTTACCTTTTCTGGGAAAAACATTTTCATGTATAAATAATTCATTTTCTTTAGTCCCCTTTATATAATTACCAGAGCCCATCTCTCCAGTGTAGCACAGGTGGGAAGGGGGTTAGAGATGTATACTCCTTTTAGAGGGTTATGCAAAAGTGAACAATGTTATTAACTATGCTTCATCTGGGATTCTCAAAAATTTAGATAAATATATTGTGAAGTACAGAGGAAAGAAATACCTATCTCCCATAGTCTGGGGCAAGATTTTATATAAATCCTATTTAGCATCTAAATATTTTATCTATGTATGTATTTCATTAAAAATCTCATTCATGTATCCACTGTTAACTATTACTTACATAATAATACAAATATTATTTTCGATCTTAGGGTAAATGTGAAGTTTCAGAGAGAAGGTCAGTGTATGCCATGTTCAGACTGCCCATATCCCTGGGCTTCATGCTCACAGGGGTAAATCTCAATGAATTTAATCTTTAATAAATTCTTTGATAAAATAAGGGGTAAGGTGTAGCCTGTGAAGCAAAATGACCTTCATGTAAAACCAGTTATTCTCATGGTCCCATACATCAAGCTTGCTTTCTACTTAATGATCTTTCAAGCACTTTCAAGCACTTAGGAAATTGATAGAATCAACATGTCTGTAAGATGAATAATCATGTTCAGACATAGACTACAGAAGTTTTATGTATTCTCTGGAGTAAAAAGCAAGTATTATATAAATACATGGAATTAGAAAGGAATACATACAGTAATAATAATAAAGACAGTAAGTTTTATCAACAAAATATTAAAATTAGTCAGGAATTTGCAATCTTTGAGGCTGTTTATCAGATTTTCAGTAACATTGATACATTAAAAGATATGTGGCCTTATTATACCCCAGTGATCCCAACTATAAGTCATTTATTGAAAATTATTAGTTCAAAAATAATTCTAGTTAAGGTTTTTATCCTTTCATCTTGTTTTTATTCTTTTGTTGAAATGTATCTATTCATAATTATATACATAGTATAAATGTTAAAGATGAAATAAAAAGTCCTTGATTGCCCAACATAATGTTTTTAGAAGTCCTTTGATAATAGATTACAATTCCATTCTCTGTATTTTTACCATCGAAGTCTTTTATCTAACCTAAAGTAAATTAAGCTAACTATTGCTTCAGTAAATGAGATCAGTTGGACCAAGTTACACTGCATACAGAAGTAATTTCTGTCTCCTAATAATATGTGGGCTGTATTACCTTTTTATTTTCTCATTGTTGATATGGTAACTGAATCTTTTGATTCTTCAAATTTATTAGCAGCCAATTTTCCTAATATTAAACGATAAGAAAAAATACCTATTTAACTATACGTCTGAACTCTGGTTAGCAGAAGTTTAATTCTGTATCTATTCAGAATTACAATCTGGAATGGAAAATACAAGTTATTTATTATTTTATTTCATTATAGAAACATTGAATTGAGTAAAAAGCAATAAGATGCTTCCTTTCCTCTTACTTTTGTTCCTAGTGGTGTTTATAATCTGGGAACTTGGCATAGCTTCTATACCCTTCTTCTATCCCAAACTCCAACCACATTTCTTTCCCAGAAACACTGAACAAAATTCTCTAACAAGAGGAAATAAAAACTTAACCTTTCCTCCCCTATCAAATAGAAGTAACAGAGACAAAGAATTAAGTCCTCTGAGAGTTTACAATTGCACTTATTCTTTAAAGGGAGCATTTTAAAATGTTCCTTCCAGGGGTGCCTGGGTGGCTCAGTCAGTTAAGCATCCGACTTTGGCTCAGGTCATGATCTCCTCTGTGAGTTTGAGCCCCGCATCAGGCTGTGTTCTGACAGCCTGGAGCCTGCTTCAGATTCTGTGTCTCCCTCTCTCTCTTACCCTCTCCCACTCATGCTCTGTCTCTCTCTCTCTCTAAATAATAAATAAGATTTAAAAAAAATTAAAAAATAAAGTGTTCCTTCTAAGAAGACACAATTGCATTTGATAATTACCTTCCTACTTGGTCAATAGTAATAATTTAAGAATCTGAAAAATAAAACTCAAGTACTAGAAAATACAAAAAAAATCTACTAGAACATGTAATCTGCTGAGAAATTTCCTTCATTGTTTTTTTATTTTTTATTATTTTTAATGTTTATTTATTTTTGAGAGAGAAAGAGAGTGAACAGGGGAAGGGCAGAGAGAAAGGGGGACAGAGGATCTGAAGTGGGCTCTGTGCTAACAGTAGAGAGCCCAATGTGGGGCTTGAACTCATGAACCATGAGATCATGACCTAAGCTGAAGTTGGGTGCTAAACTTACTGAACAACCCAGGCACCCCTCCCTTATTATTTTTTAAGATAAAAGTTATCATTCTTATAAACCTGTAATAATATAAAATGGCTAGAAAAATTTTTGTTTCACAAAAAAAGAACTGGCCTAAATGCCATTCTCAAGTTTATCATTTTTCAAATTCATAGGTTAGAGAAGCCTGTGGAAAGTAGTGAAAAAAACAGCCTATGGAGGCAGAAGACTTTATTATCTGACATGGGCGAAAAGCTTAACATATCAGCTACATGATTAGGGCCAATGGTTTAACATCTCTAGACATTTATGTGGGTATGTACAAGTACACAACTCATAAGACATTTATGCTGAGCTAGGCACTGTGGTAGGCATCTTATTATATACTTTTTTCTCAAATAACCCTCATGACAACTTTATGAGTTACATATAGCATTCCTTACCTTATAGATAAATTGAGATTACTTTAGAGAAATCAAAGCAATTTGCTCACAAATACTACACCAGTAGCAAAGGCAGAATTTTAAATTAATTGGTCTAGCATCAAAGCCCATTAGTATATAATTGGTACATTGCATCACTCTATTAAGAATGATCTGTTTAAAAATAAAATTATCCTTGGATTATGTTCAATATGCTTTAACAGTTACTATTCGTTATTCCATGAAGAACTAGAGGGATCAAAAATTTGGTAACAGAAGTTTTCTAGCATCTATCTACTGACCCCCACCCCCTGAGTATGCAATCCTCTAATGTAACCCTTTAATGGCAGATTATAAACCCATGAGAATATTTTACATGATGGGTGCAGGAAGGTTGCCTTATTCTTCTTTATAAGAATTATGGAGTTTACTAAATAGAGCTTAATTTTAGAAACCAGCTAGGGGCTAATTTTAAGAATGAATCTGTTTCTACCTCAGGACACTTTAAAGAGAAGGAAGTACAAATTCAGGTTTCAAATTATTTGAAAGAAAGTGATAAGACAGAGGGCAGGCTGCCTTCTGATCCTGTTACGTGAAATAGTAGAAATTACTTTTTTAAAAATTCCAAAGCAAGTACGGCAAGAAGCTGATTTCCAGGTTGATTGAATGCACAAGCTGGATAGTTTTTTATGGTTAAAATTCAACATCTGATTAATAAAATGTGATTAATAGTATCCTTATAGTTCACAAACTCCCTTTCCCTCTTCTCTCCTCCTGCTTTTAAGTTGACTAATTAGATCTATATACTTTCCAACTAAGAAACCTAACAAGGTATTCAGTAAATATTAGTTCCTTTCACATCACACAATTTAGTATTAAATAGCAAACCTGCACACATTTTACTATGTATGAAATCTTTGTGAAAAATTATCACTACAAATACATTATTGTATACTTGACTACTTATCTATGCCAATTAGATTTCAAATTTTTCTTACTGATTCTATCTTATTTACTCACGTGTTCACATCTTTATTCATTAAGTCATTCATTATGTCAGCACTGGGAGAGCTACAAAGAATAAGACAAAGCTCTAGAACTAGAGAGACTAGTCTATCTGATAAGGCTGGCAGGCAAATAGACAATCACGATAGTGAAAAAGAAGCAAGCCCAGTTCTGTGGAATCACAGAGAAAGTAACGGACTATAAGAAAGACCATGTAGCCCATTACTTGGGATTTAGTCCTTAATTATAGTTTATGTTAGATTAACAGATTTGTTTATACATTTCCCAACCATTTATCTTTTCTGACATAACAGTTCATTTAACTGGGAATTCGAAGGTTGTTTATTTCAGCTATAAGAAAACAATTCTGGATTCTATCTTGAAAATCTGTCTGTTAGTTTTGCGGGAGGCAAACTAGTGGTGGATGCATATAATAGCTTAGTAATCAAATCCTGTTTAAAAGTCAAAGTGTAGGAAGTATTATAATAATAAAGATTTCATATTTTCCTTATGCAGTGTTCAGAAACACTCTGCAGGAAGCTTATATACATAATAAATACACTGGAAGTCTGAAGAGAGATAGTAGAACCAAATGTTTACTTAGGAAGCCACTACACTAGCAAAAACAAATGAACGAACAGTGTTGTGAGTAAAGAGCTTGATGCTGATGTTTTCTCCAACAGAATGCTACCTCTTTTATTGCAAACACTTCTATAAAACATAGTAAAAAAACAGAGTTCAAGAGATTTCCATCTTGTGTAATTCCTGCAAAAGACAACTGCAAATCCTGTCAGAAAATCTGTTTATTCCTCCATTCTTAGGGATCATTCAATTGACATTATATAGCTTTCAACATTGAGTATTGGAAGAAAACCTGAAAATACGATAAAGTTTTAAAATTTAATTTTTAACAAATATTTTGAATCTTTGTGATCCATTAGCTGGTAGTCTTAAAACCTGATGCAAAATTATATTGTTTCCATTTCTTAAAGAAAAAAAAATATATGTCCATTTTTTTGGGAAAATACATTTTATGTGTTACAAATTTTAATTTATATAGAGAACGAGAAACTTCTTTTGATATAACCTAAGTTGACAGAGAGAACTGTTTATACTAATAATTAAATATTTATTCTGCATTTCAAAAATATATCTAATTTTTAAGTCACTTTCACCAGCTGTAATATGGTTACCAGATATATCTCTAACTTATATAATTTTATAGAACCATAAAACTGATTTTTTAAAGGTTGACAGCTATTAAATCAGGACTTAAAGCAATGAAGAAAGTCAGAAGCCTTTATCCTAAAGACCTTACTTTAATAAATCAGGTCACCTATCACCTTGACAAGTGAAAAGGGTCTTCAGAGGAAAGACCCAGACTTTATACTTTTATACAGTGATAATGAGCATGATTTTGATCTAGAGACATTTACAGGGTCTAAGTTACAAGATAAAGACTATTTTTTAAGACCAGCTGAAGTTAATTTATAGGATTTGAAAGATGATTAATAATGCTGTGACAGGAAACAAGAGAGAGAAAATGTTTTCTGGAACTCCTTTCTCCTGTTCTCTAAGATAGGGTCAAAGGTGTGATGTGCCCAGATGCAGTCCAATGCAAATCAGTTATATCCTGTTTATGCCCCTGCTACCATCTGTTCCTTCTTCTAGAGTTAACTGCTCAGGTTGGGGAAGAAAGACTTTCAAAGAGGGTGAGATAGAAAACAAAGTCTTCTGAATTCTTCTTATTGTAGGAAACAAAGGCAAAAGGAAACATTCAATTTTCTTACTACCTACAACCCATTGACAAGTCCTTGAAACAGGCAGAGTGACCTTCCTCTAGGAACTCAGCTGCCTCGATGTTAATACTTTGTTCAAGGCAAAAGGCAATCTTAGCTTAACATTATCCCGACCTCCAGGATCCTGTAAGTCTATTTTACCATGTCAAAATTCCTTTGGAAACTTCTTATATTTCTAACCCCAAAGATACATGTTAGCAATCATCCTCCAAGCATATGGCCCCCTGATATACATGTGAAGGGTCTCACAACAAGGCTTTTCTAAACAGTAATAAATGACCTTTCCTAACAATAGCTAGCCCCCTCAAGGTCCTGGCAACCTTGCTTCTAAAATGCCTTAGAGACTTATAATATCCCTAACCACCTCCCAATTTGAAAGTATGTAATCAGTCACCTGTCACAACCCCACTACAGCTTTTTCTGCCCATGGGTCCCCTCCCCATGCTTTAATAAAACCACCTTTTTGCACTGAAAATGTCTCAAGAATATTTTCTTGACCATTCGTTCCAAACCCTAACATTTCCATATCAGTCTTTACCCACTGTGGAAGGACATGGTAGTTTTCTAAATTGTTTTGTTTTCAGAGAGCAAATATACAGTAAGTTGGAATTACACTAATAAGAACAGAATACATAAGCTTGTCTTGTAAAAAAAAAAAATGTTAAGAGGGTTTTAGGGCAGTGGAACCACTCTGTATGATAATATAATGGTGAATACATGTGCTTATACATTTGTCCAAACCCAAGGAATATAACAACATCAGTAGTGAACCTTAATGTAAACTATGGATTTGGGGTGATAATGATGTATCAATGTAGGTTTATCGATGGTAACAATGGTACTCCTCGGTGGCGGTCACTGACTATAGGGGAGGCCATGAATGAGTGGGAACAAGGGGCTACATAGGATATTTCAGCACCTTCTTCTCAATTGTGTGGTGATCCTAAAACTGCTTGAAAAAAATAAAATCTGTTTAAAGTATTAAAAAATACTTTATAAAGTGATTGCCTACTCTAAAAATGTTGTCTTCAGTACTTAATGTATTTATGCCATTATTTTTTAAATGTAATTTTACATCAAGGATTGAATGAAGCAACACATTTTCAAAAAAAATGGGTAAAGTTAAAAAAAAAGTAGAGTACCAAGTAAATATCAAGTGTGTCTGAGTAAAATGTATAACTGACACAATACAAATAAACATTTGCATTGACATATAGTCTACATTTGAGTAAATATATGGATTGTAAAGTTCTTGAAAGTTTTTTAATATTTACCCTTTATTTATTTTTTAAGTTTATTTATTTATTTATTTGAGAGAGGAGCATGAATAAGGGAGGGGGAGAGAGGGAGAAGGAGAGAGAGGACCCCAAGCAGGCTCCATGCTTAGTGCAGAGCCCAATGCTGGGTTCCATTCCACAACCATGAGATCATGACCTGAGCCAAAATCAAGTCAGACACTCAACTGACTGAGCCACCCAGATGCCCCTGTAATATTTATCCTTCATATAAAATGAATTGAATAATAGAATCCTCAAATTATAATTGCAAATATTTTGCAAACAAATTGCAAAATTTCTATCTTTGTTACTTATAGCATTGTATTGTTAAAGTAATTATACAAAGAGGCCATTGGACTGAGGTGAGTCTAATATCTTGGTGACTTAGATAAGCAACCCAAAACCTGAGCTAGAGTCAATGCATTTGAATCCAAATGTGAAATTTAACAAAAACCAGTAACAAACATCCACTTGGTGTTTCCCAAATACTTAAATTATAATCAATCAAATAAGTTTCATGCTTTGCTTCCTCATCTTCTTTTAAAAACCTCTCCCTTAGCTCCTCACTCTGGGGTGGTCCTAACTCCCCCTCATTTGGCTCTATTCAGTTGGAATCATATATGTGCAAACAAGCTCTTCAAACATTTTAATGTGCCTCAATTTACCTTTATACAATTCATATACCACTCAATCTGGATTTAAGGAAGTACACATGTTGTCCAAATGCTACCACATAAATCTGTAGTAAGTGCTTCAAATTAATTCTATAGTTCTGTAACGGGGATGGGGATTTGGGTTATTCTACATATTTTAAAGAAAATGTTAAAAAAGGTAATATTTAAAAACATTTTAGTAACCATAAATATATTTTATTCCCATTTAGTAGATTAGAAATACCAAATGTTTGAATTAAAAGTGGTCAGCAGAGCTTCATTTGTTCTCTGTGTAAGAGCCTCTTTCTTGCTAGTATACAACACTTCACAGTTATCTGGAATTAAGGAGGTTATAGAATCTAAGAGCTTCCACTAAGATTATCCTCATCTAGAGCATAACTACCTAAGAAAATTCTCAAAGAGAAGGCCATATTCTTCCTAGACTGGCTTCTAATCTGACTCCATAGCAAATGCTCTCAAATCTTCATTACTTCTCAGAACCTATCCTTCATTTGACTTCTCTAAAATTCAGCTGCCCCTTGAGACCAATAACAACCTTGCAGATGTCTTAGCAGTGACTTCCCCTCCACAACCAACACACCATAACATCTACCAGAAGTGCAAGTGCCCCTTTATTCATCATTGCTGTAATTTCCAGTAGGCTGGCATGGTTTCTGTCTCTTTCTCTGGAATCTTATTTAAGTGTAGTGATCTCAGTTCTTTACTGTGATATGGTTCTTAGACTTTCACATAAGTGGCTTGTTTTCCTGTTCATAATAAACGTTTAGATTCCCATCATTCTTCTGTCTTTATGACATTTGTTGATGCTAATTGACTTCTGTGCTCTGCTTCTTGTCTATGACTCTGTTCTGAGATTGATGCTAATTGACTTCTGTGCTGTGCTTCTTGTCTATGAGTCTGATCTGAGATTGAATCATTGATTTCTCCAAGTTTATGTGGGTTATTGAATTATTCCAATGTTTTGTATATTAATGTCTTAGATCCAGCTGTTATATCAAAATACCATAGGCTGAGTGGCTAAAATGATAGAAATATCTTTCTCATGGTTCTGGAAGTGGGGAAGTCCAAGGTCAAGGTCCTGGTTCATTGGTTCCTGGTAAGCGTTCTTTTCCTGACTTATAGGTGACAGTCTTCTTGAAGTGTCCTCACATGATAGGGAGAGAGTAGGGGAGACTGGGAGAGGGTGGAGGGTGAAAGCTCTGATCTTTCCTTATAAGGGCACTAATCTCATCATGACGGCTTGACCCTCAGGACTTCACCTAAATATAATTATCCCCAAAGATTTCATTTCCAAATACATCACATTGAGGGTTAGGTTTTTAACACAGATATTTGGGTGGGATACAAACATTCAATTCATAACAATTCATTGATTTATAATTCTATAATGTCAATTTGAAGAAAGGCAATATACCCGCCTCATATTCAGCAACCATTAGCCTTGAGCTACACTTTTCAGAAACATGAACCTACTCATGGTTCCTCTTGGCGAAATTGGCTGCTAATTATTGTGTCCTTTATAATTCTGCTTCTCTTCCTTGGGCACTTATTATTCTTTTTCACCTGAACCTCGCATGTACAATACCTATTCAGACCCCTCATATGAGGAACCTTTAGTTGTTGCTGTTTTCAAATCTTGCCTTTCAGACTGAGTAAAATAAATCTTCTACTAAGACCTGTTTCATAGCAATGTTTATATTTGTAGCATCCAGTGCACAAACTCAATTGGTATGTAATGAAACAATGCATGGAACCCCATGAAATAAGTTTTCTTACTCCCAAAGCACAAAGGAAGACAGCCAAGGATAAAATAAAAAGGTAAATAAAATGATGGACCAGATCATGTTGATTAGCTACCCATAAACAAATGCACACTTCTTCCTTATCTCTTTTTTCATTTGTATGTAGTAAAATGTTCCCTGCCCAGGGAATGAATAATATTTGATGTATATCAATAATGGAATCCCATCCCAACTTGCAAGTAATTGGCTTAAGACTGAACATATGACACCTCTAGCATTTGAATTATAAATGGAACTAGGGTAGGGGGCTTGCAGGAAACATTTTCCTCCAAGTAAAACAGATAGATTAGGATAAATAGTCCTTGCTCTCTATTTAGGTCATTGTAATAAACAAATCATGTTCAGAGGGTACTTCAGACTTTTGATAACAAAAAGAAATAATCTAAGAATATATCAGAGAAATGAACATGGAGGCCTAATTTACTCAACTGTTTCATCGGCTCTGGAACTTGCCAGATGTGGACTACTTATTACATGAAAATGTAAATTTCTATTATTTAGTATGCCTTAAGTCAGGTACCTGTTTCTTGAAAATAAATGAATCCTAAGTGACTCAGAAGTCTGATGACCATGAGTGACAGATTTTCACCTGTTAAGAAACACATCTGGGTAGAGACACTCCCTCATTTAGGTTCTTTCCTATCTGCCTTTCAAAAGCAACATGTTGGAACTGGAGGGTGGAACTGGAGGCTGCCTTAGATACAGATTTTCCAGGATGTTGCCCATTATATTTTGTCTATATAGGGGCCCTGGGCTTTTCACTCAGCTAATACTATCTATGAATGTAACCTTGTATTACCCACTGAGAAATTTCCTTCCTTTGCTTTTCTAAGCAGAAGTTCATTCTCTGAGAATGTAGTACAAAGAAAGCCCCTGCATTTATAAATAAACTATTACAAGAGGCATGATCTGTGGACTAGATAAAACAATTAAACCACTGTCTTAATGTCTATAGAATTTTTTAAGTCTTATTATTTCTCTCCAGAAAGAGTCAGCTATCCTGAAATCTATAGTGAAGAAAAACTTCCTTCCTCTGAAGGAACTCTATTTTTATTGGGTATCAGGCATTGATGGAAAACCACCTCTTTGCATTCACTCCACTCACATCTTGATGCACTCATCTTCCATAAAAATTCTCCTATTAAAGAATTTAGTCCTTTGCTAAATGAGCAGCTCCGTCAGCATATGACATAGGACATACCTCTTACCCTGGTGCACAGAGTACTTGAAAATGAACATACTGGCAGGTGAATGTGTGTGAATGTATTATGAATGTGATATTTTTAGCTGCCATACAATGACTATTATGAACTAGCAGACCCATAATATTGCGTAGAGTAATTTTCATTTGAATTTACATATAATTTCCGGTGAAAAGTGTCATACAGTTGAGTCTCAGTAGTTTATCAGTGACACCTTAAAATTCCTGTGCCCTAATTACTCCATTCATAAAATTGAAGTAAAAACTACTTTTAACATGATGTAATTAAAAGTGAAAGTATGCTACCTTCAAAGAAGCAGAAAACTTTATTGTTAAATAGCTCACAATGTGTCACCTATGAAGATACTGGTAAATTCAGGAAATATTAATCAGATGTGGATACTGTCAAATATATTCAATCACAGAAGTAAATTCAAGTAGAATTAATTTTGTATTTTAAAAATTTAGATTAATTCACCACCATTATGGATTACTTTTCATACTTTTAGGTATTCTTTCATTACAATATTGAAAAAACGAGATAAAACTATAGGAAAAAAGCTTAATGAAACAGTTCATTAATTTACCCGATAAAAGGTGTAAAGTACTAATCCTAAAAATGCTCACTGACTAGGGAGAACAAAAGATGAACCCAGAACTTCAACAAAGAGATGAAAAAAATAAGAAAGTATCACATAGAAGCCACAAAACTGAAGAATACAGTAAACTGCACCAAAAACACACTAAAAGAATTCAACATCAGAGTAGATGAATCAGAAGAAAGGATTAGACAATCAGAAGAAAAGGCAGAATTTACCAATCAGAAGAGTAAAAAGGAAAAATAAAATTAAAAGTGAAGATAGCTTGGAGGCTTCTGGGAAGATGGAGGCATAGGAGGACGCTGGGCTCACCACGTCCTGCGGATCACTTAGATTCCACCCACACCTGCCTAAATAACCCAGAAAATCACCAGAAGACTAGCAGAACGGATTCTCCAGAGCCAAACATAGACAAGAGGTCAACGGAAGAGGGTAGGAAGGGCGGAGAGGCAGTGCGTGCTACATGGACTGGCGAGAGGGAGCCGGGGCAGGGGTCAGCCCACAGGCAAAGCAGAGCCCCCGAGTATGGCTTGCAAAAACTGAGGGGCCAGATGGAGTGTGTTCTCACAGCAAGCGGGGGACTTAACATCTGGAAGGTTATAAGTTAACAGCTCTGCTCAGAGAACTGGAGGGCTGGAGGACAACGGGAGGGAGAGTTGTTGAGCCCCAGAAAACAGAGTGCAGCTTGGTGGGGAAAAAGCACCATCTTGCTTGCCAACACCATCTCCCTCGCCCACCCCCCAGCCAAAATCCCAAAGGGAACCAGTTCTTGTCAGGGAACTTGGTTGCACCACCCAAACACCCAATGCTATGCTTCTGTGGATCCATCCCTCAGGCGGGTCTGACTCCCTTCAGGTGCCACAGGGCCCCTCCCAAAGCAGATCTCTGAAGGAAAAGCAAGCTGAGCCTGCCCCTCCCGCCCTGTGAACCTTTCAGATCCACCCCAGCTAATATGCCAGATCCCCAACACCACAAGCCTGGCAGTGTGCAAGTAGCCCAGATGGGCCATGTCACCCCACAGTGAATCCCGCCCCTAGCAGAGGGGAAGAGAAGGTACACACAGGTCTGACTGTGGCCCCAGTGGTGGGCTGGGGGCAGACATCAGGTCTGGCTGCGGCCCCACCCACCAACGCAAGTTATTCAAGACAGACCAGGGGAAGTGCCCTGCAGTTCCACACCACTCCAGGGACTATCCAAAATGACAAAACAGAAGAATTCCCCTCCAAAAACCTCCAGGAAATAACAAAAGCTAACAAACTGCTCAAAAGGATTTAAACAATATAACAGAAGGTGAATTTAGAAAAATACTCAAAAAATTAATCGCTGGGCTTGAAAACAATAAAAGGGCAGCAGAGAATCTATTGCTACAGAGATCAAGGGACTAAGGAACAGCCAGGAGGAGCTAAAACATACTATTAGTGAGCTGCAAAAAAAAAAAAAAAAAAAAAAAAAATGGAGATGACCACAGCTCAGACTGAAGAGGCAGAGGAGAGAATAGGTGAACTAGAAGATAAAATTATGGAAAAAAAGAATCTGAGAAAAAGAGATACAAAAAAATCCAGGAGAATGAGGGGAAAATTAGAGAACTAAGTGATGCACTAAAGAGAAATAATCTATGCATAATTGATATTCCAGAGGAGGAAGAGAGAGGGAAAGGTGTTGAAGGTGTACTTGAAGAAATAATAGTTGAGAACTTCCCAGATCTGGGGAAGGAAAAAGACACTGAAATCCAAGAGGCACAGAGAACTCCCTTCAGACGTAACTTGAATCGATCTTCGGCACGACATATCATAGTGAAACTGGCAAAATACAGGGATAAAGAGAAAATTCTGAAAGCAGCTAGGGATAAACGTGCTCTAACATATATAGGGAGACCGATAAGACTCGTGACTGATCTCTCTACTGAAACTTGGCAGGCCAGAAAGGAATGGCAGGAGATCTTCAATGTGATGAACAGAAAAAAAAAATATGCAGCCGAGAATCCTCTATCCAGCAAATCTGTAATTTAGAATAGAAGGAGAGGTAAAGGTCTTCCCAAACAAACAAAAACTGAAGGAATTCATCACCACTAAACCAGCCCTATAAGAGATCCTAAGGGGGATCCTGTGAGACAAAGTACCAGAGACATCGCTACAAGCATGAAACCTACAGACATCACAATGACTCTAAACCCATATCTTTCAATAATAACACTGAATGTAGATGGACTAAATGCTCCAACCAATAGACATAGGGTATCAGAATGGATAAAAAAACAAGACCCATATATTTGTTGTCTACAAGAGACTCATTTTAGACCTGAGGACACTTTCATATTGAAAGTGAGGGGATGGAGAACTATTTATCATGCCACTGGAAGTCAAAAGAAAGCTGGAGTAGCCATACTTATTTTAGACAAACTATATTTTAAATTAAAGGCTGTAACAAGAGATAAAGAAGGGCATTATATAATAATTACAGGTTCTATCCATCAAGAAGAACTAACAATTATAAATGTCTATGCACCGAATAAGAGAGCCCCCAAATATATAAAACAATTACTCACAAACATAAGCAACCTTATTGACAAGAATGTGGTAATTGCAGGGGACTTTAATACCCTACTTACAACAATGGATAGATCATCTAGACACAGGATCAATAAAGAAAAAATGCCCTGGATGATATATTGGATCAGATGGACTTGACAGATATATTTAGAACTCTGTATACCAAAGCAACAGAATATACTTTCTTCTCGAGTGCACATGGAACATTCTCCAAGATAGTTCACATACTGGGTCACAAAACAGCCCTTCATTAGTATACAAGAATTGAAATCATACCATGCATACTTTCGGACCACAATGCTATGAAGCTTGAAATCAACCACAGGAAAAAGTCTGGAAAAACTCCAAAAGCATGGAGGTTAAAGAACACCCTACTAAAGAATGAGTGGGTCACCAGGCAATTAGAGAAGGAATTAAAAAATATATGGAAACAAACAAAAATGAAAATACAACAATCCAAATGCTTTGGGATGCAGTGAAGGCAGTCCTGAGAGGAAAACACATTGCAATCCAGGCCTATCTCAAGAAAGAAGAAAAACCTTAAATACAAAATCTAACAGCACACCTAAAGGAAATAGAAGCAGAGCAGGAAAGATACCCCAAACCCAGCAGAAGAAGAGAAACAATAAAGATCAGAGCAGAAATAAACAATATAGAATCTAAAAAAACTGTAGCGCAGATCAATGAAACCAAGAGTTGGTTTTTTGAAAAAATAAACAAAATTGATAAACCTTTAGCCAGGCTTCTCAAAAAGAAAAGGGAGATGACCCAAATAGATACAATCATGAATGAAAATGGAACTATTACAACCAATCCCTCAGAGATACAAGCAATTATCAGGGAATACTATGAAAACTTATATGCCAACAAACTGGACAACCTGGAAGAAATGGACAAATTCCTAAACACCCACATGCTTCCAAAACTCAATCAGGAGGAAATAGAAAGCTTGAACAGACCCATAACCAGCGAAGAAATTGAATCAGTCATCAAAAATCTCCCAACAAATAAGAGTCCAGGACCAGATGGCTTCCCAGGGGAGTTCTAACAGATATTTAAAGCAGAGATAATACCTATCCTTCTCAAGCTATTCCAAAATAGAAAGGGAAGGAAAACTTCCAGACTCATTCTATGAAGCCAGTATTACTTTGATTCCTAAACCAGACAGAGACCCAGTAAAAAAAGAGAACTACATGCCAATATCCCTGATGAATATGGGTGCAAAAATTCTCAATAAGATACTAGCAAATCGAATTCAATGGCATATAAAAAGAATTATTCACCATGATCAAGTGGGATTCATTCCTGGGATGCAGGGCTTGTTCAACATTCACAAATCAATCAACGTGATACATCACATTAATAAAAGAAAAGATAAGAACCATATGATCCTGTCAATCGATGCAGAAAAAGCAATTGACAAAATTCAGCATCCTTTCTTAATAAAAAAACCTCAAGAAATTCGGGATAGAAGGAACATACTTAAACATCATAAAAGCCATTTATGAAAAGCCCACAGCTAACATCATCCTCAATGGGGAAAAACTGAGAGCTTTCCCCCTGAGATCAGGAACATAACAGGGGTGTCCATTCTCAATGCTGTTGTTTAACATAGTTTTGGAAGTGCTAGCATCAGCAATCAGACAACAAAAGGAAATCAAAGGCATTAAAATTGGCAAAGATGAAGTCAGGCTTTCACTTTTTGCAGATGACATGATATTACACATGGAAAATCTGATAGACTCCACCAAAAGTCTGCTCGAACTGATACATGAATTCAGTAAAGTTGCAGGATACAAAATCAATGTACAGAAATCAGTTGCATTCTTATACACTAATAATGAAGCAACAGAAAGACAAATAAAGAAAATAATCCCATTCACAATTATACCAAGAAGCATAAAATACCTAGGGATAAATCTAACCAAGATGTAAAAGATCTGTATGCTGAAAACTATAGAAAGCTTATGAAGGAAATTGAAGAAGATACAAAGAAATGGAAAAATATTCCATGCTCAGGGGTTGGAAGAATAAATATTGCTAAAATGTCAATACTACCCAAAGCTATCTACACATTCAATGCAATCCCAATCAAAATTGCACCAGCATTCTTCTCGAAACTAGAACAAGCAACTCTAAAATTCATATGGAACCACAAAAGGCCCCGAATAGCCAAAGTAATTTTGAAGAAGACCAAAGTAGGAGGCATCACAATCCCAGACTTTAGCCTCTACTACAAAGCTGTCATCATCAAGACAGCGTGGTATTTGCACAAAAACAGACACATAGACCAATGGAATAGAATAGAAACCCCAGAATTAGATCCACAAACGTATGGCCAACTAATCTTTGACAAAGCAGGAAAGAATATCCAATGGAAAAAAGACAGTCTCTTTAAGAAATGGTGCTGGGAGAACTGGACAGCAACATGAAGTAGAAAGAAACTAGATCGACTTTCTTACACCATTCATGAAAATAACCTCAAAATGGGAAAGGACCTGAATGTGAGACAGGAAACCATCAAAACTCTAGAGGAGAAAGCAAAAAAGCCCTCTCTGACCTCAGCCGTAACAATTTCTTACTTGACACATCCCCTAAGGCAAGGAAATTAAAAGCAAAAATGAACTATTGGGACCTCATGAAGATAAAAAGCTTCTGCACAGCAAAGGAAACAACCAACAAAACTAAAAGGCAACCAACGGAATTGGAAAATATATTTGCTAATGACATGTCGTACAAAGGGCTAGTATCCAAAATCTATAAAGAGCTCACCAAACTCCACACCCAAAAAACAAATAATCCAGTGAAGAAATTGGCAGAAAACATGAATAGACACTTCTCTAAAGAAGACATCTGGATGGCCAACAGGCACATGAAAAGATGCTCAATATCGCTCCTCATCAGGGAAATACAAATCAAAACCACACTCAGATATCACCTCACACCAGTCAGAGTGGCCAAAATGGACAAATCAGGAGACTATAGATGCTGGAGAGGATGTGGAGAAACGGGAAGCCTCTTGCACTGTTGGTGGGAATGCAAACTGGTACAGCCACTCTGGAAAACAGTGTGGAGGTTCCTCAAAAAATTAAAAATAGACCTACCCTATGACCCAGCAGTAGCACTAGTAGGAATTTACCCAAGGGATACAGGAGTACTGATGCATAGGGGCCCTTGTACCCCAATGTTTATAGCAGCACTCTCAACAATAGCCAAATTGTGGAAAAAGCCTAAATGTCCATCAACTGATGAATGGATAAAGAAATTGTGGTTTATATACACATGGAGTACTACGTGGCAATGAGAAAGACTGAAATATGGCCCTTTGTAGCAACGTGGATGGAACTGGAGACTGTGATGGTAAGTGAAATAAGCCATACAGAGAAAGACAGATACCATATGGTTTCACTCTTATGTGGACTCTGAGAAACTTAACAGAAACCCATGGGGGAGGGGAAGGAAAAAAAAGAAAAGAGAGGTTAGAGTGGGAGAGAGCCAAAGCATAAGAGACTTTTAAAAACTGAGAACAAACTGAGGGTTGATGGGGGGTGGGAGGGAGGGGAGGGTAAGTGATGGGCATTGAAGAGGGCATCTTTTGGGATGAGCACTGGGTGTTGTATGGAAACCAATTTGACAATTAATTTCATATATTAAAAAAATAATTAAAAACATAAATAAATAAAAAATAAAGTAAGACCTTGAAAAAAAATAAAAAAATAAAAAAAAAATAAAAAGTGAAGATAGCATAAGGGACTTATGAGACAACACCAGATTGACTATCATTCACATTTATAAGGCTCCCAGAAGGAGAGGAGAAAGGATCAGAAATCTTATTTGAAGACATAATGTCTGAAAGTTTTCCTAACTTGGAACAGAGATTCACATTCAGGAAGCTCAGAAAGTTCAAAATCAGAGGAACGCACACTGAACTACACCAACACACGTTAAAATTTCAATGTCAAAGTTTACAAACAAGGAAAGCATATTAAGAGCAGCAAGAGAAAACAATTATTTAGAATGGAACCCTAATAACATCAGCAGGTTAGTCACACAATATGCAAAGTATTCAAAGAAAAAAATATCCAACGAAGAATACTCTACCCTCAAAATTATTAGTCAGAATTGATGCAGACATAAAAAAAAAAGTCAGTGAAGCAAAAACTAAAGGAGTTCATCAGCACTAAACTGGCCTTACAAGAAATGTGATAAGGACTTTGTTAGGCTGAAAAGAAAGGGTGCTAACTAATAACAAGAAAACAGGAAAAAAATATTATCTTACTGGAGAGGTAAATATATCAGAAAGGTAGTGGATTAGTCACTTGGAAAACTAGTATGAAGTTTTAAAGACAAAAATTATAAAAAAAAAAAACCCTACAATTACAATAATTAGTTATGGGATATACATGATAAAAACATAAAATGAGCTCTCAAAAACTTAAAACGTAGGGGGTGAAAGTAAAAATACTAAGCTTTAGAATAATATCAAACTTAGTGTTTATCAACTTAAAATAGACTGATACAGATACAAGTTATTTGTAAGCCTCATGGTAACCATAAACCAAAAAACTTACAGTCAATATATGCAAAAATGATAAAGAAATATAAGACTATCATTAAAGAAAATTATCAAACCACAAAAGATGAAAGCAAGATAGAAGAGCTAAAAACGTCTAATAAACAATTAACCAAATGGCAATAAGTAGATAACTATCAATAATTACTTTAAATGTAAATGGACTAAATGCTCCAATCAAAAGGCATAGAGTGGCTGGATGCATTAAAAAGGAAAACACACACAAGATTCATCTATATACTACCTACAGGAGACTCACATCAGATCTAAGGACACACATGGACAAGAAGTGAAGGAATGGAAAAATATATAAATGGAAACCAAAGAAAGCTGGGGTAGCTATACTTATGTTAAATAGACTTTAAAGCAAATACTGTACCAAGAGACAAAGATGAACACTACATAATGATAAAAGGGTCAATCACACAAGATGATTAATATTTGTAAATATTTATACACCCAACATAAGAATACCTAATAATATAAAGCAAATATTAACAGATTAAAGGGAGAACTAAACAGCAGTACAATAATATCAGGGACTTTTAATATCCCCCTGACATGAATAGATCATTCAGATACAAAATCAATAAAAGAATATCAGTCTTACATGACAAGTTAGACTTTATAGACTTAACAGTTGCATATAGAATGTTCATCAAAAACAACAGAGTGCACATTCTTCTCAAGTACACATGGAACTTTCTCCAGGTTAGGTCATGTGTTAGGCCACAAAACAAGTCTAAATAAACTTAGGAGGGGGTGCCTGGGTGACTCAGTCGGTTGAGTGTCCAACTTCAGCTCAGGCCATGATCTCACGGTTCGTGGGTTCGAGCCCCGTGTCAGCCTCTGTGCTGACAGCTCAGAGCCTGGAGCCTGCTTTGGAGTCTGTGTCTCCTTCTCTCTCTGCCCCTCCCCTGCTCATGCTTTGTCTCACTCTGTTTCTCAAAAATAAATAAATGTAAAAAAAAAAAAAAATTTAAAAATTTAAATAAACTTAGGAGGATAAATATCTTATCAAGAATTTTTTACCACAATGATATAAAAATAGAAATTAATTACATGAAGAATACTAGAAATCTCAAAAATATATGAAGTTTAAACAACATGCTACTGAACAGTCAATGAGTCAAAGAAGAAATAAAAAGGGAATGAAAAATGCCTTGAGATTTTTTTAAAAAAGGAAATATACCAAAACTTGTGGGATGCAGCAAAAGTAGTTTTAAGAGGGAGGTTCAAACCAATAAATATGTACCTCAATAAACAACAAAAATCTCAAATAAATAACCCAACTTTACACCTCAAGGAACTAGAAAAAGAACAAAAAACCCTCATGTTAGTAAAAAGAAGGAAATAAAGATTAGAGCAAAAGTAAATGAAATACAGACTAAAATGACAAGAGAGAAGATTAATGAAACTAAGAGTTGGTTTGTTTACAAGTCTTTTGTCACATTCACCAAGAAAAATAAGAGAAGGCTCGAAATTAGAATGAAAGTGGAAATATAATTAACACCTCAGAAATACAAAGGATCATAAGAGACCGCTATGAACAATTACATGCCAATAATTGGACAACCTACAAGAAATGGATAAATTCCTAGAAACATAAAACCTACCAAGACTAAGTCATGATGATAAAGAAAATCTGAGCAGACTAATTATTAATAAAGAGATTGAATCAATAACTAAAAACCCCACAACAAACAAAATATGGTTTAACTGATGAACTCTACCAGACATGCAAAGAATTAATACCAATCCTTTTCAAACTGTTCCAAAAAATGGAAGAGTGAGGATTTCTTCCAAACTCATTTTATTAGACCAGCATAACCCTAATACCAAAGCCAGAAAAAGATACCATGAGAAAAAAAAATACATGCCAATCTCCCTGATGAATATAGATGAAAAAATTCTCAACAAAATATTATCAAACTAAATTCGACAATGCACTAAAAGGATTATACAACATGATTAAATACATTTTTTTTTTCCTGTGGATACAAGTATGTTTCAGCATCTGCAAATCAATGTGATATATCACAGGAACAAAATGAAGAATAAAAGTCATATGATCAATCATTTCAATAGATGCATAATAAACACTTAAAAAATTCAACAAATTCATTTATGATAAAAATTCTCAACAAAGTAGATATAGACGCAACATGATAAAAGATGTATATAACAAGCTCACAACTAGCATTGTACGCAATGATGAAAATCTGAATACTTTTCCTCTAAGATCAGGAACAAGACAAGGAAGTCTACTTTTGCCACATTTATTTAACATAGTATTAGAACTTCTAGCGAGGGCAATTAGGCAACTACAAGAAATTAAAGGCATTCAAATTACAAAGGAAGAAGTAAAATTGTTATTTTTTGCAGATGGCATGATAATATATATAGATGATCCTAAAGATTACATTAAAAAAACTGTTAAAATCAAGGAATGAATTCAGTAAAGTTGCAGGATATAAAATCAATACACAAAAATCAATTGCATTTCTATATGACAATAACAAACTATCAGAAAAAAATAAAGAAAACAATACCTTTTACAATTGTGTCAGAAATAATAAAATACCTGGGAATAAATTGCACAAAGGAGGTGAAAGATCTATACATTGAAAACTATAAGATGTTAATGAAATAAATTGAAGAAGACACAAATAAATGGTAAGATATTTTAGGCTTTTGGTTTGTTAAAATCAATATTGTTAAAGTGTCCATACTACCCAAAATTGCACAGGTTCAATGTAATCCCTATAAACATTTCAATGGCATTTTTCAAAGACATAGAACAAACAATCCTAAGATTTTTATGGAGTCACAAAAAACCCTAAATCACAAAAGCAATCTTAAAAAGAAAGAACAAAGCTGGAGGCATCATGCTCCCTGATTTCAAACTACATTACAAAGACATACTAATCAAAACACTATGGTATTGGCATAAAGACAGACACATAGATCATTGGAAAGGAATGGAGAGCCCAAAAATAAACCCATGCATACATGGCCAATTAATTTACAACCAAGAAACCAAAAATTGGGGGAAAGGACTGTCTGTTTAATAAACAGTTTTGGGAAAATTAGACAACCATTGAATGAAATTCAATCACTATCTTACTCCAAACACAAAAATTAACTCAAAATGGATTAAAGACTTGATTGTAAAAACTGCAACCCATAAAATTTCTACAAGAAAGCATAAGTGGTAAACTCCCTGACATAGATATTAGTGATAATTTTTTAATCTGGTACCCACCAAAAGCAACAAAAGCAAAAATAAATAAGTGGGACTACATCATACTGAAAACTCTACCGAGTGAAGGAATCCATCAGCAGAAAGGCAACCTACTGAATGCGAGAAAATATTTTTAAATCATATATCTGATAAGGGACTAATATCCAAAATATGTAAACAACTCATATAACTCAATAGGAAAGAAAATAATCCATTCAAAAAATGGACAGAAGGCCTGAATGGATATATTTACAAAAATGGAATATAGCTGTCTAACAGATACATGAAAAGAGCCTCAACATCACTAAACATCAGAGAAATGTAAGTCAAAACCACAGTGAGGTATTACCTCATACATAGTATAAGTGCTATAAATAATTAAATTAAGAAATGAAAAGAAAAAACAAGTGTTATTGAAAATGTGGAGAAAAGGGAACTTTTGTGCACTGTTGATGGGAATGTAATTGGAGCAGCCACTGAGGTAAACAGTATAGAATTTCCTAAAATTAAAAATAGAGCTACCATGCCATCAAGGAATTCTACTTCTGGGTATTTATCCAACAAAAACAAAAACACTAATATAAAAAGTTATCTGCACTCCCATGTTCATTGCGGCATTATTTGCAATAGCCAAGACATGGACACAACCTAAGTGTCCATCAGTGGAAAAATGGATAAAGAAATTGTAGATACACACACACACACACACACACACTGAAGTATTATTCAGTCATATAAAGAACTGAAATTTTTCATTTGCAAGAACAAAAATGGCTCTCAAAGACATTATGCTAAGTGAAATAAGTTAGAGAAAGTCCAATACCATATCAGTTCTATGTAGAATCTAAAACAAACACACAAATAAAAAAAAACAAACTCATGGATACAGCGTAGATTGGTGGTTGCCAGAGGCAGGGATTGAGGGATTGATGGTTGAAGGTCAAAAGATAAAAAAAGAAAAAGAAAAAAAAAAAATGCCAAGGATAGTTTGACTGATTTACGACGTATTGAAAACTAAACTGTGCTTTTAATAGTAGGTGAGCAAACAATATTTAATGAATGTATTAGCTACTCAACTCTTGGTTTAAAAAACAACCAACGAAACCCTCTATTATACATTTTATATTAAACACGGAAAGTGGGAATTAAATGCTGTTTAAAAGTAACGCATAAAACCTATTTTTTCAAAGTAAATAAAATTTATAACAAAAAATATGATTAGAAAGGAGAGGGCTTTCATAAATTTTTTTATACTCTGCTGATATTTAATGTCTGACTTCAAAAATTTTAAAGCATAATATGTGTTGTTAATTATTTATTTTTATTTATGTACAAGATCTAAAAACAAAAAACTGTTCGGAGTGATTATACCACACAGCTTACAGAAAATAAAGTTTCAAAATATTTTAAAAGATATATTTAAAATATATGTATGTGTTTATTGTTTTTATTTATTAGTTTTCTTCAGTTTAGGAAGAGAGGGAGAGAGAGCATGAGTGGGGAAGAGGGGTAGAGACGGATAGAGAGAAAATATTAACCAGTCTTCATGCTTAGCATGAAGCCCAACACAGGACTCTATCACATGAACCATGAGATTATGACCTGAGCTGAAATCAAGAGTTGGATGCTCAACCAACTGAGCTGCACTGATGCCCCAGTATATATTTATTTTTTGTTGTCTCTTTCTACTGTGCATTACTGATAACTAAAAATAATTGTATACCTGGGCACTAGGGAGGCTCAGTCAGTTAAGCATCTGACTCTTGATTTCTCATGGGTTGTGAGATCAAACCCTGTATTATTAGGCTCTGTGCTGACAGCATGGAGCCTACTTGGGATTCTCTCTCATATTCTCTCACTCTGACTCTCTTCACTCTAGTTCTCTCTCTCTCTTGCTCTCTTGCAAAATAAACATTTTTTAAACATTTAAAAAATAAAAAAATAAAAAGTAATTGTATACCACTGATCTAAATAGCAGATATCTAAAATGAGAAGTGTACATTATTTATTTATTTTAGAGAGAAAGAGAGAGAATATGCTAGTGAGAGAGAGGGGCAGAGGGAGAGCCGAAAATCTCAAGCAGGCTCTGTGCTCAGCAAGGAGCCCAATCCTACTATCATGGGATTATGAACTGAGTCAAAAGCAAGTCAGACACTCAACTGACTGAGCTACTCAGGTACCCCAGAGAAGTATACATTTTAATACAAAATTTTTTATTTAAAAATTTATATGGAATTATGCTTTACTAATTTTTAATATTTAGACTGGCACGTTTTCTAAAGCTGTTATATATCAGAAGGTCATGTATAATGTAAACAATAGGATATTACCCTCAAGGAAGAGTAAAGTTCTATGAGGCATTAGGTAAAAATGGCACTCTCAGAGTTTCTTCCTTTTCAATGTACAATAAAAACTCGAATTGTGGGTAACTTGTTCTTCGGGTGTTCCACAAGAGAAGCAAATATTTCTAATAAATTTTAACTTGATAAACGAACCATGTCTTGCAATACAAGTACTAAGTGATGCCGAATGTCACATGATCACAACTGAGCCAATGGTTCCTCTCTCTCTCTCTCTCTTTTGCACACATGCATGCTGTGGGATTGTGGGTGATTATCTCCCATGCTTGGATGCTCAGTCTCAGACAGAGGTGTTTGGCAGAAATCAGTGATTTTTCAGAACATTAGAAGGTGCCCACAACTGGCACTAGTGTATTTTTTATCACTTCAAACCACCTATGGACAGTCCTTTGCTTTTGCATACAAGAGGAAGCTTAAGAATGCTTTGCCTCACTCTAGGTCAGGCTGCCTGCAGATAGAGACCCTTTCCTCTGATGCCTTATTGCCATTTACATTAAATACAGTATATGACAATTTATTAATACTGTACTGTAGTCAAAATTTGTTAGTGATAGTGAAAGTCGTCCTGCACAATAACCCTCCTCTCTCTTGTTCCCTCACACCAGCCATGAAGATTTTCAAAGGCAAGTGCAGGTTAATTTGTTTATTTTTCTTTATATTTTGTATTTCCTTTATTATTTAGTATTATATTACAGTATTATAATCATTTTTATATGGATATTTTTGGAATATCATCTTTGGTATGATTTGGAACAAATCATCTGAGTTTCCATTATTTCTTATGGGGAAATTTGCTTTAATATACAAGTGCTTTGGATTACAAGCATGTTTCTGGAACAAATTATGCTCACAAACCAAGGTCTTAACTGTATTCTGAACAAGTCCAGCTTACATATGGCAAGTTAACATGGTATATGGGTTATATTAACTAGTTTAAGCTAAATAAGTGTCAAAATTAGAAAATGACCTTAAAACATTCCTATAAGGAAACAGCCTATTAAAATTAGCACCAATGATTCAAAATAAACAAAAAAAAAATAGCAGATACAATATTTACACATCCTAATTTAAGCTCTTATCTGCTACGTCATGAGACAAAGCAATGATGATTTTTATCTTATCTGATAAGCTGGCAACATTTGGGAAAATATCAAATTATCAGAAATAGGGATTTAGAACCATTATATTTAAAAACGAATAGTGCTCTGTCTTGTAGTTCATTTTCTGAGTTAAGAATGCTCTGATGTTCTTGTGATTAGAAAGATTAAAAAAATTATTTCATCTTCATTTTTTAAATATCTATATTTTGAGTATTCTGACTATGCTTACAGAATGTATAGCATGTCAGGATAATTGCTTACATACACAATTTGTTTTAAAGTTTATATTTGGGAGTAATTATTAATAATTATTAAGAGGTGGATTTTTTTTTAAGTTTGAATACCACTTTTCTGTGAGCTGAGATTTGAACCTTTTTAATGAGGATGGAATCTCCGTTTAATATTTGTAATTGAACCATTAAAACTTCAATATAAATCAGGGCACCTGAGTGGCTCAGTTGGTTGAGCGTCTGACTTCAGCTCAGGTCATGATCCAGAGGTTGGTGAGTTTGAGCCTGGCATTGGGCTCTGTGCTGACAACTCAGAGCCTGAAGCCTGCTTTAGATTTTATTTCTCCCTCTCTCTCTGTCCCTTCCCCACTCATGCTCTGTTTCTCTCTCTCAAAAATAAACAAACATAAAAAATGAAAAAAAATTCAACATAAATCTAACATACAATCTACAAATATGAATATTTTAAAACAAAATATATTAATTACACAATCTAGAATCTTGTATTCTTTACACTTGCAACATAATTGATTTCTATGCAGCTAATATGTATTGGAATTGATTGTTATTTGTTAACTGAGAAAAAAAAATCTATACCTGTGTCCATAGATGCAATATTTATAAAAACACTGTTTTGATTTTCAAAAAACATATCTTACTTTTGAGAATTTTTAACTGCAAACTGTTGGAATGTATATCTATGTTAATCTGGGCTTCATCTTTCCTATGGATAGATTGCAAAGGGAATTGGTTCAATTTCATTAATAAAATTTGGTCAAGATCATGTTCAGAGGCATACATTTCACCTTTGAATTACTTAAGGTAATCTATTTTATCTAAGAGTGAAACTAAGTTACGTCAAAGGCCCCATACAATTTTTCTGGTGGTGACACCTCCTCTCTATGCTAATCCTCACTCCTGCTAATCCTTCAAGTTTCCAAATCATTCCGGGATCCTCTGTAAATCCCTAATGTGTTCCTTTAATTATATACTCTGTCTGTCAGCACACCTTAATGTTTAGAAACAGATATTTTGAGTTTGAATCTTGACTCAACGCCTATTGTATGTGACTTAAAAAAAAATCTTTTTTGATATTTATTTATTTTTGAAGGCGAGAGAGACAGAGCATGAGCAGGGGAGGGGCAGAGAGCCAGTGAGACACAGAACCCGAAGCAGGCTTCAGGCTCTGAGCTGTCAGCACAGAGTCCAATGCTCAACACGGGGCTGGAACTCACAAACTGTGAGATCATGATTTGAGCCAAAGTCAGACGCTTAATGGACTGAGCCTTTAAGCAAGAGGCTAAGGTCTCAGGATTTAGTGTGTCAATACACGTAGCCCTTGGAAAGTATGTGGCACAAGGATTCATGGACATATCTTCTATGATGATAATAGAAGATAACTTCTGGTATTATGGACAACAAAGGGAGTTGTTCAGCCACAGGTGCCACCAAATCTACTGCCAGCACACTGTGCTCTCACAATACCCAGAGGGATCTTTTGCCAGGAAAGATGCCAGGTCCTGATGCTGTAAGCACTGACATGTGGTCTGAGGTCCTGCCTGCTCTGGGCACCGTGTGCATCCCTGAAGTTGGCTGCTGATGCTGTGGCATTCATTGTTCCATGGAGACTTTAGTCAAATGGGTCATTCTTCTATTTGCTTTTTTTCCGGATCTTTTGCCTGGAGCGAACATAGTGGCCCACTTTCCTTTATCCAAATCTTAATGTCCAGAATAGAGATTACAAACTAATAGCTCACAGACAGTATTTAGTGTTTATTAATATGTATTTAAGGGGTGCCTGGATGGCTCAGTTGGTTAAGCATCTGACTTTGCTCAGGTCATGATTTCAGGATTCATGAGTTCGAGCCCCACATTGGGCTCACAGCCTTGAGCCTGCTTTAGATTCTGTGTTTCCCTCTCTCTCTGCCCCTCCCCCATTCACACTCTGTCTTCTCTGTTTCTCAAAAATAAATAAACATTCAAAAAATATGCTTTGAATGCCTTTAGTTTGGCTTTTCTTTTCTTTTTTTTAATTGAAATATAATTGACACAATGTTGCATTAGTTTCAGATATACAACACAGTAATTCCATTTTTTTTAGTAATTCCATTTTTATTTTTATTTTTTTAATTTTTTTATTTATTTTTTAAAAATTTTTTTAACGTTTATTTATTTTTGAGACAGAGAGAGACAGAGCATGAATGGGGGAGGGCCAGAGAGAGGGAGACACAGAATCTGAAACAGGCTCCAGGCTCTGAGCTGTCAGCACAGAGCCTGACGCGGGGCTTGAACTCACAGACTGCGAGATCATGACCTGAGCCAAAGTCGGACGCTTAACCGACTGAGCCACCCAGTTGCCCCAGTAATTCCATTTTTAATTGACTATAGACTTATTAATTATTACCTAGAAACCTAATACAGTTCCTTGTTTGGTTCCTGAAGGCATTTTTCTTGGGGTCTAGTCTCTTTCTTGTATTGTAGGGTAAAAGTATTTCCTCCAGGCTCTTTGTTACCACATCTGCATAAACTCTGGCAAGCTACCTCATTAGTTCTATAGATGTTTAAGAATTTAAGACTGGTGTGGTTTGGGACACCTGGGTGGCTCAGTCAGTTGTGCGTCTGACGTCAGCTCAGGTCATGATCTCATGGTTTGTGGGTTTGAGCCCCGCATCAGGCTCTGTACTGACAGTTCAAGCCTGGAGCCTGCCTGGGATCCTGTGTCTCCCTCTCTACCTACTCCTCCCCCACTCACACACTGTCTATCTGTGTCTCTCTCTCAAAAAAAAATAAATGTTAAAGATTGGTATGGTCTGGGGTTTGATATAGAAGTTTTACTACAAATATAACGTGACAAAATAAGATCTTGACAATTTTATAAAGTGTTCTCCATCCTGGCTTAAAAAAAAACACTCAAAAGTCCTTATAGATAAGTTTTAATTAAAAGGATAAATTAATATTATAAACATGCTTACCATATGTTCTTACACAGATATTTATGTTAACATTTTAGAGAGTTTTGTCATGCATTTATTCTTTTTAATAATCAAATTTATAGATGGAATCTAATCTAACTGAACTACTTTAAGGTATAATAAAAGATATGCTGAAAATAATGAATTTGAATAAACTGTTTTTGAAACCTAACTTGTATTAAAAGTTAACATTATATAACAGGTCTTAAAATTTTTGAAAATCTGTATTAACAAAACCCAAAGTTATTCTGGGCCTAATGTGAATTTCTTCTTTTAATAGAAGTTTTACATGGCTGGCTTTTTAATTCTATATCTGTATAACACTACAAAGCGATCACCACAAGCCCAGTTTTTATCCATCACCATACGGTTGACCCCTTTCATCCATTCTGCCCATCCCCAATCTCTTTCCCTTCAGATAACCAATAGTCTGTTCTCTATATCCTTGAGTTTTCTTTGTTTTATTTTGTTTATTTGTTATTTTAGATTCCACATAGATAAATTTTAATTATCAAAACTACCTTCACTTTTCAGAAATCGGACTGCAAACAAAACTGTTACAAGTGCTACAAACACACAGGGCTATATAAATTGTGGCAGTTGAACAAAGATTGAGTTATGGAAGCATTGCCCTGATGGTGACTGAAGCCAACAAAGAAAGAAGGGAACTCTCAATCAAGACACTCAAACTTAGGCTATGGGTCCATCTACAATCCAATATCCATCCATCTAACAAGTCACTCTGATCCAACCTGATTGTTCTTCTTCAGAAGTCCCTAAAAAGCTCTTTGATTTCCTTTTCTCTACCACCTGTGTTAGAGACAAGTGACTATCTCAATCTATAGGCTTCTTTTCTTCCTTTATAAATGAACGCTCTATTTTTTAGTGAGAAATCTGACAATCCAGAATTCAGACTACATTTTCCAGCCTCTCTTTAAAATGTCTGTGACTCATAGATCCAAATTCTGGCCAATGGTATGGAGGTAACATGAAGTATCAGTTACCAAATGAGAATCAGTCCTCTTATTCTGTATCAAATGGTGGTAATACTTTTAAGAATGCAGGTAATGGTGAAACCCAGATGAAACTTGAAGCAATCAGGATTACCAAAACCATTCTCCAGGTCTTGGCTTTTCACGTTAGGATGCTGCCTGGCCCATTTTAACAGAGGAGGTCCCTAAGTGATGTGTGTTTCTCAAAAAGAAGCTATTTTGGCCTTGAAATATCTTCAATTTATACTCCAACAGTTACATAGTTTAGGTGATATTTGTTTTAATGGAGCTATGCCTAAAAGATTTCATAGATTCATAGATTCCAGGTGTGTTAACCAGAAATGATTGTAAATACATTGTCTATATCCTGCTAAAAGTATCTTAGAGATAAGTATTCTCCAGCTAGTAAATGTCATTAGTGAGTTTGTCAAGGTATTAGCATGGTCACAAAAGGATTTGGTTTGCTTCTTACCTTTTACTGATTATATAAATCAAAAATCCATGTGTGGCTCCCAGGATTCCTTCCTATAATGTTATACCAAACCATTTCCACCAACTCAACTGCATTTAGCATTGACCAACATGGAGTCCAGATGGTCAAACAACCAGGAGTTGGCGCTTTTGATAAAGAATTTATATGCCCCTACTGATGAAGCCAGTTTTAGTTAAATGTAAGACTCTTCTCTCATGTAGCTTTCTGAATCCATTTCCACAACAGTCGCAGGATTTACACTGACATAAATTAATATGATTTTATAATTATTTTGCTATGTAGGTCTTTTTCTTTTGAGTTAAAATTGCATACAATTCTCTGTGCAAGCTAGATTTAATATAGTTATAAATCTAGAGGTAATTATGGATGGATGAGAGAATGGGGCATGAAGACATTGACGATGTAAATAATGCAAATGATGTCATTACAAGGTTTTTCAGGGCATGAATTACTTCAGTGCACTTGTAAGGGGACAGTCTCTGCTGTCAGAAAAAGTTCACGGAATTTAGAATTTTGGGATATACAAGGGCACCTGGGTGGTTCCGTCGGTTAAGTGTCCAACAATTGGTTTTGGCTCAGGTCATGATCTTGCAGTTCATCAGTTCAAGCCCTGCATTGGGCTCCAGGCTGACAGAGCAGAGCCTGCTTGGGACTCTCTCTCTCTCTGCCCTGCTCTACTCGTTCTCTCTCTCTCTCTCTCTCTCTCTCTCTCTCAAAATAAATAAATTAATTAAAAAAAGAATTTGGGGATATACAAATTTATTTGAATTCACAAACATGTCTCCTTTACATTATTGGGATCTCTCTGTGTACCTATCAATACATCAACTTTCATAAAAAAGACTTGCTAGGGCTGCTGCTTTAAAAGATCCTGCACTGGTGGTTTGTAACAGCGGTACCATAACCCAGAATGGCAATGCTGTCACCAAATATCTATGCTTGTTTTACTGGTTTTTCATTCTCTGATGGTGATAGTTTCTTTGCAGTCTTAAACCCCAATCATGTTAGATAACCATTCCTGATTCCCATTTTCTTTAGAGATTGTTTTGTTGCCTTTTTTTCCTTTTTAGTAACAATTACTAAACACAAAAAGTTATAACTTCCAATTATTTCCAATGACTTTAAATAGACTTGGGTTTATTAAGAGAGAATTAGAGGATGAAACTAACACACTGAAACCTGAATTTCTAGGCAATATTCCCTAAATTAAACCATAGACCCAGAAACCAGTGTACATGCCACTTCTGCCCCTTTAGAGGGGACTGACTAGACGTTGCCACCAAAGCTGTTACCTCCAGGACCATGACACCTCTGTAAGAACTCTCATTAGTAAACATGTTTGCTCCCTGCCACTCTTGTGACAAGTAACTCCACTCAAAAGTAAACTCACTTAAGAAATTTTCTTACCTCCTGTGGCTAAAGGTTGCTCAATCTAATTTGTAAAACCTAAATCATATCCAAAACTCTAATGTTAATGAAATTTGAAAAGTAATATCTTTGTCTCATTTCTTTATACACTGACAACAAATTTAGGTTGGTATTGAGCAAGACAAGCTACTGTATTACATTATGATGGACTTTCTAATGGAAGTCAACCATCAAAACAGAATGTTAATGTATATATGTTAAAATAATAGATTAAACAAAGTTAATATGTTCTTTACTGTGGACATTTTAAGAGCCTTTTATATGTAAAATTCCTCCAAAGGGATACAATAAGAAGCACTTTAAGGCTTAACCATGAGAATATTCTTATAACACATCTATCAGAAACTAATGGGATATTGGTATTTAGTGCAATAGAGTTTTGAAAACAAGCAGCCTAGCAGCTGTCTTTTAAAACAACCACTTAAGGGGCGCCTGGGTGGCGCAGTCGGTTAAGCGTCAGACTTCAGCCAGGTCACGATCTCGCGGTCCGTGAGTTCGAGCCCCGCGTCAGGCTCTGGGCTGATGGCTCGGAGCCTGGAGCCTGTTTCCGATTCTGTGTCTCCCTCTCTCTCTGCCCCTCCCCCGTTCATGCTCTGTCTCTCTCTGTCCCAAAAATAAATAAAAAACGTTGAAAAAATAAATAAATAAAACAACCACTTAAGTTCAGTTAATCATCTCCACCCACCCCCTGACCCACACAAAAAAATTATCAAAAGGAATGAAGCTAAAGAGAAATGTATACGCATGCATGTGTACACAGTGATATCGTGTGTGTGTGTGTGTGTGTGTGTGTGCGCGCGCGCGTGTGAAAACAAATACATGGAAAATTGAAGTAGATCACATAAAAATTAACTATAAATAAACTCAAAAATATAATAGCAAAGGGGTGCCTGGGTGGCTCAGTCCGCTAAGCATCCAACTCTTGATTTCTGCTCAGGTTGTGATCTCATGGCTTTTACGATATCAGCAAGTTATCAGCAAGTGTGAGATATCAGCCCCCACATTGGGGTGTGCACTGATAATGAGGAGCCTGCTTGGGATTATCTCTCCCTCTCTCTCTGCCCCTTCCCATCTCATGCTTTGAATCTATCTCTCAAAATAAATAAATAAAATAATAAAAAATAATAGGAAAATGGACACCATATGAGAGTCATATATTCCAAGGCTCTGGAATATAGAGAAAAACAACCATAAAAAGACTAAATCAATCAAGGGGAAGTTGATACATCTGAAGAAGCAGAACTGGAGGGGACTCACTGTAGTATTTCTTTTAGTGACTCTTGAGTAACAGGTAAAAACAAAATCAACAAAATAAATGTATTAAGCTCACTCTGGTGTTATAAATGATCAGAATGTGTTCTTTCAAAAGAGCACATTTTTTGAATATTGTCAAAAAATTCTGAAAATCCAGGCACCTGAGTGGCTTACTTGGTTAAGTGTCTGACTTTGGCTCAGGTCATGATCTCATGGTTTGTGGGTCTGAGCCCCATGTCAAGCTCTGTGCTGATGAGGTGGAGCCTGCTTGGAATTCTCTCTCACTCTCTCTCTCTCTCTCTCTCTCTGGCCCCCACCAACCCACATTTTCTCTTTCTCTCAAAATAAATAAATAAATTTTTAGAAGTCTGAAAATCTACACATACCATATAACATTTTAGAACCTTAATAATTAAGAAATACAAGGCTTTCACTAAAAATGAAAAATTTAGGAGCTTTGTTTTAAAGGAAAAAAAAAATAGTTTCCTTCATAAACAACAGAACAATAAATACCAGAACATATGGAATCTATATCTATACTTGTAAGAAAAAAATATTCTCCAGGAATTTTTAATATGGCCAAATATTTTTCATTTTTAATGCAAATGAAAGTTATTCACAAAGAAGCAATTGCTCATAAAATGTATGCAACATATAATTTCTTAAAACTATTATTTGCGGAGCTCCTAGGTGGCACAGTCAGTTACGTATCTGACTTTGGCTCAGGTCATGATCTCAGGGTTCATGAGTTAAAGCCCCTTGTCAGGCTCTGCGCTGACAGCTCAGAGCCTGGAGCATGCCTCAGATTCTGTGTCTACCTCTCTCTGCCCCTCCCCCACTCACACTCTGTCTCTCTCTCACTCTCAAAAATAAATAAACATTTAAAAAATTTGTAAAAAACACTAATTACTAGTGTACTCAAGTTAATTATAAAGTTAATAGGTCATAAGGCATCATCAAGTAGGAAGGAAATCACAGTGCATATATGTTAACAGGATGCTCTTTCACTTAAATTGTCATGTGACATGAAATCTGAATGACAAGGAGCCAGCCATTCAAGGATCTGAGAAATGTAGAGTGGGAAGCCTTAGTTCATGAGCATTATGAAAATGATATCAGAAATTCAGGGAGGTCTCATGCACGTAAGTCCAGCAGTATAGAGTAAGTGTAGAAAGTTTAATCTCTTTGTGATAGAAAGACATTGCAGGATTTTGAGCAGTGGAGTTACTTGACATGATTTACATTTTGGAAATATCCCTAGATCTTCAGTGCAAAAGAGAGATTCTGGAGTGGAAGTAAAAACAGAAGGCCAGGTAGGCACTATTCTAGTAGTCTAAGTGAGATATGGTTGAGGCTGATACCAGGGACATAGTAATAAAACTGGAGAGAAGTAGAAATAAGTAGAATATGTTTTGGGGGGAAAATTGATAAAATATGCAGTGGATTGGATGTCAAGAGTGAGAAAACTAAAGAAATTAAGGGTGATCTCTTGGATTTGGTTTTAGCAACTAGGTGGATAGTGGTATCTCTCCCTGAGATGGACAATATTATCTAAGAAATACATTTATAGGGGAGGAGGAATAAAGAGATCTATGAAATGTTTAATTTGAAAATACTTATTATATGTGAAGTATGGTGAGGCTTGAATATATTATATAACTAATGCTTTGTGTGACAGCAACACCAAGGATCTCACCCAATGTGCCACTGAAGGTGGAAAATACCATGCTTCCTGAGATATCCTAGGCATCTAACTCAAAGGATGCTGAACAGTGGCCTGGAGACGCCATGAATTACCTGAGATAATTGAATTAGGGAATGGAAAGGGAGTACATTCCACACAAAGGGTAACTGTAAAGCCACAGAAATTGTTTTGCAACTGTTATTTTAGACCCAGTTTTTCCCTGCTAAGCTGGTGCAACTTCAGACATATTTGTGCTATTACATAAGATGAATGCTCTAATGGATTCGATGTGAAACGTGTATGCATCTCACAGTAAATAATCTTGAAGGAATAGAAAATAGGAAATTGTAGTTACCCCATTTAATGCATTGTGTTGCATCCATAGGAAAGATAGGCAGGGAGTCCAGGTTGATATTAAAACTAAAAGGTACACAAAACTTTATAAGTTACTGTAGGTTTTCTGAAAGTCCAAGTTCTATATTTTTTCAATTTTTCTACAATGAGCATTTATTACTTTTTTTTTTAGTAAAAAAAAATGCATGAAAAACTTCTAAATTTTTTCACTCCTTTGAGAATTTAAATTCCTATCACTTTTTTGGAAATTCAGTTTGTTGTGTAAATTTGCATTCAGCAATTTCTATATGAAGGAAAACAGTGATTTGGGGTCAAGGATTTTTATAACAACACTATGTACAATGGTGAGAAATTGGGGAAATAACTTAAATCCCTAGTACAAAGGAGATTCAAAGAAAAAGATGCATCTCAACCATTGACAATGGAAGGATTAAAATTAAGCTTATTGGCATCTTATGAACAAGGAAAATGTTTATATCAAAACTGTTAATTGGCTGTACCAGAATATAAATTATATTTTCAGGTAATCACAAATATTTAAAATAATCATTAAGAACCCAATATGCACAATGAAGCAACAGAAAGAGAAATCAAGGAATCGGTTCCATTTACAATTGAACCAAAACCCATAAAATACCTAGGACTAAATCTAACCAAAGAGGTGAAAAATCTATACACTGAAAACTATAGAAAGCTTATGAAAGAAATTAAAGAAGACATAAAAAAAATGGAAAAAGATTCCATGCTCCTGGATAGGAAGAACAAATATTGTAAATATGTCAATACTACACAAAGCAATCTACACATTCAATGCAATCCCTATCAAAATAACACCAGCATTCTTCACAGAGCTAGAACAAATAATCCTAAAATTTGTATGGAACCAGAAAAGACCCTGAATATCCAAAGCAGTCTTGAAAAAGAAAACCAAAGCAGGAGGCATAACAATCTCAGACTTCAAGCTATACTACAAAGCTGTAATCATCAAGACAGTATGGTACTGGCACAAGAACAGACACTCAGATCAATGGAATAGAATAGAGAACCCAGAAATGGACCCACAAACGTATGGCCAACTAATATTTGACAAAGAAGGAAAGAATATCCAATGGAATAAAGACAGTCTCTTCAGCAAGTGGTGCTGGGAAAACTGGACAGCGACATGCAGAAGAATGAACCTAGACCACTTTCTTACACCATACACAAAAATAAACTCAAAATGGATGAAAGACCTAAATGTAAGATAGGAAGCCATCAAAATCCTCGAGGAGAAAGCAGGCAAAACCTCTTTGACTTTGGCCACAGCAACTTCTTACTCAACACATCTCTGGAAGCAAAGGAAACAAAAGCAAAAATGAACTATTGGGACATCTTCAAAATAAAAAGCTTCTGCACAGCGAGAATGAGGAGAAAGAGGATCTCTTTTGCACTTCTGGTGGGAATGGAAGCTGGTGCACCCAGAAAATGCTCTACTAGGTATTTATCCAAGGGATAGAGGTATGCTGTGTTGAAGGGACACATGCACTTCAATGCTCATAGCAGCACTATCAACAATAGCCAAAGTATGGAAAGAGCCCAAATGTCCATCAATGGATGAATGGGTAAAGTAGATGTGGTATATATATATACCACACATATATATATATATATATGTATGTGTGGTATATATATATATATATATACACATATACATATACGTATATATATATGTATATATATATATATATACACATATACATATACGTATATATATATGTATATATATATATATACACACACACACAATGAAGCATTACTCAGCAATCAAAAAGAATGAAATCTTGCTATTTGCAACTATGCAGATGGAACTAGAGGGTATTATTGCTAAGTGAAATTAGTCAGTCAGACAAAGACAAATATCATATGACTTCACTCATATGAGCACTTTAAGACACAGAATAGATGAAAATAGGGAAGGGAAACAAAAAGAATATAAAAACAGGGAGGGGGGCAAAACATAAGAGACTCTTTTTTTTCTTTTTTTTTAATGTTTATTCATCCTTGAGACAGGGAGAGACAGAGCATGAATGGGGGAGGGTCAGAGAGAGAGGGAGACACAGAATCTGAAACAGGCTCCAGGCCCTGAGCTGTCAGCACAGAGCCCGACACGGGGCCCGAACTCACGGACCGTGAGATCATGACCTGAGCCGAAACCAGATGCCCAACCGACTGAGCCACCCAGGCGCTCCAAGAGACTCTTAAATATGGAGAACAAACAGAGGGTTACTGGAGGGGTTGTGAGAGGGGGGATGGGCTAAGTGGGTAAGGGGCATTAACGAATCTACTCCCTAATTCATTGTTGCACTCTATGCTAACTTGGATGTAGATTAAAAAAATAAAAAAAAAAAAAAAAAAAAAACAATATGCTGTGACAGAATGTTAGCTATAGCTGTTCCTATGTATTAAAAGAAACAATTTTATTCTTTTATTTTATCTGTTTAAATCTTATTATATTTGTTAGAAATACATATGCTCTTTTATTCTATTTAGATTGTATTATATTTAGTATAATTATTATACTTCTTAAGTATAGGTCTTCTATTTAATTTTTATAAAATTTTCAATACATTTTGGTTTTGTAATCAGACAAAACTGGCAAAAACAGAATAACGTAACTTGACTTATTTGGGGGAAATTTTGAGCTATGTTTTCAATATTATTTGGAATCCCATCCGATAATTGTTATGGACTTACGAAACAATAAATAACATCCATCTCTCCCAACTCAAGTTTGAACTAAAGGAGAACTAGGACAAAAAGAGTACAGAAGGTGAAACCCAAATATCCCTTATTGCTAATAATGCCAATTATCTACTGATTAGTTTATTTCTTGATACCAAACCCCCAAATTTAATATACCCCTCCCTGATCATAGGTATCCTATGACAAAAGAGAAGAAATAACCATTTATGCAGGTCAGGTTCTGTTCTTTAACTTGGTGGCCAAATAAGTGTCTCATCTTTTGAAAAGGAAGGAGTTAAGGCAGGTGGCAAAGGGGAGGAGGAAGAGAGGGGAAGAAGCTAATGATGTTATGCTTTCCTCTCCCCAGGGAAACATGGAAGGAAATCCCAGAAGTAAAGAAAGGTTGGCATGTGAATCCTATTACATGTACAAACAAATTCACTTCGATGGATTGCATTTATTTTGAAAATTTGTTCACGATATCTAGAACAAACAATATGTGCACTTCTGTTTATAAATATATACTTCAGTTACTAATTCTTCTTGAACAATCCAACCAAGTTTAGGAAAAAAGAATATTCAGAGAATTTATCAAATGCCATCTTGATATAGTTGATATAACAAAGCTTCTACATTTATCTATAGGTTTTATGTTGCTGTTGGAATATATATTCTAAAAGGGAAGTATTCCTTTTTATATATAAAGAGATAAGAGTGCTCTTTACTTTTTCAAATGGAAAATTATATATGATTATTAATTACCATTTTTAGAGAAACAAAATGATGCCATGACTAATACATTTTTATGTCCTTCATCAAAATACCTTGGACATTCTTCTATGGTAGCATATGGAGATCAATTTTTTTGATAAATATAAATATTCTATTGAATGGGAATATTTTTTATTTATCTAGTTCTGTTTTGGTGAACAATTAAATTTGAGGGCATTAACAATGTGGCAAATCATATTGTTGGAAATACATAGTTCTTCACTTAGATTTTTTTCTAAACTAAAATGGTACAATCAAAATGTCTAGGTAAAGAAATGCATAGCTAAATTTTTGTTACTATTCCAGAACTGGCATCCATAAAAAACTTAATTGAATAACAGTTCATCAAAAATAATTATTTGGGATAGATTTCCAGTTCATTCAAAGTGCTATGTGCTTCATTTTCACTGTATTTGAGTATAGAAAAAAATGATAAAATATTTAATTATTTATCATGTTATTCTAGCAGTATTTCCACAGTCTAGCAAAACATATGAATGTAATATTTAAGGTTCATAATTGCAAAATAGTTCAGGAAAAAAATTAGTAAGATATGGTGAATTTGTACTTGTTCCAAGATATAATTTTAATGTGTTTCTAATTAAGACACTTAATGAGTGAAACATTAACTGGCATGTTTTGTTTAGAAACGTATCTAACAACTGTTCAACTAGAGCCTGAACAAAAAAAATGTTTTCCTTTGGACTATGTATTCTAAAAGCAACACCCATTCTGCAGGTATATTTAAAAGTTTCATTGTGTTACAATTTCTAACCTGCAATGTTTCTGGAAATAGCTCATTCGTTCATTCATGAAAAATATATACGATGAACATGAATGCTTCAGTTACAGGGGTAAGTGACACAGATGTGTCAAACAGGACTTCTGCCCTCTATGATTTTGTAGAAACTATATCATTTGGTTAACAAAAAAATGCTGCAGCAGTCTACACAGTCTAAAATGAGCAGTGTAGGCTCAGGCAATTTCAATAATACACATATTATATTACCATAAGATTTATTGCTTGAATGAATGTGTGAATTACACCATTTTCTGATTATCACTGTAAAGTGTATACAATGCTTATTCATGCATTTAGACAAATGATAAAGTATTCAAATGTGTCCTCACAAAATCTATTTTAATGTTTTAGAGTTTAATGTTTATGATATATAGTGTACCCAACCATCTCTGTGCTCCCAGAGAAAGTCAATATTGTCATGACCATGAGATTGACATTTCTACATAAAGATAGAAAAATAGTTAATCTGGTATCCCTGGAAGCACACCGTATTTTCTACCATATTCTAGTTCTTTTCTCAATCCAGGATTCTACGATCAAAACACTGTCCATCACATATCTGTAGCACCAGAGTCTAACTCTTAGTTAAGGAATCAGTGACCTACTGAAGAAGGGAGAGAAAAAGGTGAGGAAGGCAGTTAGTGTTTTTGTTTGTTTGTTTGTTTTGTAATTCATGGATAAAATGACTATGGAGTATTTATCCTTTGTAAGACACTGTGCTGGGTGCTAAGGATCAGTGGGAGAATGGAGCAGAACTGAACCTGACAGGAAGAGGAAGACTGAGATGTCAAAGTATTATATTGTTATGGATGGTGGTATCTACAGGGTCATTTGAATGGGAGGTTTAGTATCTTCCAGTTTCAAAACATCCAGTTGTATACATGAGACTCTTCTTGTTTCTATGTATTTTGCCCACAAGTTTTTTTTAAGATAGTGAAGAATCACTGCTTTCATATCATGCCAATTATGCATTTAAAATATCCCCCATGGGGTGTATCTGAGAGATTCAACATCACAGAGAAATAGGGAGACCCAAAGTTCCCTTGTCTCTCAAATACAGAAGTGTTGAGGCCAAAGGACTTTGAATTCCAAGAATCCAGGCTGCAGAGTGTCAGAGATGTCTCCAGGGGCACTTGTGGACAACCTCGTGGGCCATAGGTGCATGACTGCAAACTGGGAGAGATAAAATGGGTGGCGTAGGAATGGACGGGAGGGATCCCCTTCAGCAGAGACAAAGGGAAGAGAAAGAGAGGCTGGGGAAGTGTAGGACTGTATCTGGACAAGAGGAAAACCATGGACCGGGACAAAGAAAGATCCAATCTCTAACTGCAGGGCTTTCTCCAGACTGGGGTAGGCTGCCCTGTTCTCACACCTGGGGATGAGAGGACCCAGTCCCTCTCTTGGTAACTAGTTCAGATGTGCAGTCTACAGTGGGAAAAAGCAATTCCCTCCCTGGAGTTCTGGTGAAAGAAGGTATATATCCACTCAAAGGAGGTACTTCCCTGAAACCAGAGCATATGGAGTGGGAACCTTAAAGACATCTGGGTTTGTTTAAGTGCCAGCCAAGCACCAGGGAGGTACAGGAGCCAGCGGAGAGGGACAAACCACTGGAGCAGCACTGTGAGGTGGTGGGTGGCTCTTTCTCAGAACCTGGACGCACAGAGCGGGAATCTTCAAGACATTGGGGTTTAAATCCCAGTCAAGCACCAGGGAGGCACAGGAGTTGGTGGAGCAGGACAAACCACCTCATTTGTGCCTGTGGCACAGTGAGGACAGCTTGAAGAGAATAGTTTGGGACACCCAGTCCGTGGAGGAGAGACTGGGGTGTCGTCATGTTTCTCCCCATCACCAAGGTGGGGCTTCAGGAATCGGACACTGGGGACCTCAGGGGAGGTGGGACCTGCCCACACCAAACCACACCCCTCTGCACTTGGTAACTGCATATCTACTGGAGCTGGATTGATGCCGAGGAACAAGGCAGCCCCTCCTCTAGACCTGTTGCACTGTTGCATCGCCTGATTTAATTCTTGGACAGTTCTCATTTTATGTATAAATATATTTTATATATTTTTCCTTCCTTTTCTCCTTCTTATCTCTTCCCTCCTCTAGTCTGGTTACTCTGGTTGTTGGGTTGCTTACGCAGACACATTCGATCTATTCTCTTTATACATGTTCTACACCTCCTTTATTTTCCCTTTTGTCTCTCTGAATTAAACCATAGTTTCTCTGTCTGGTCAATTCTCATTTCTTTTCTTTTCTTGTCTTTTCTTTTCTTTTCTTTTCTTTTCTCCCCACCTTCTTCTTTATTTTCCTTTGTCTCTCTCCGGATTAGCTGTATAGTTTCTCTGTCTGGTAAATTTTTATTTTCTTTTTCCCTGTCCCTGTCATTTCTCTCTTTGTATGGGATAAGGCCTCTCCTATCAGCATAGGTTCCATCCTGTTGTTTACTTGTAGCTGGTGTTTCTGTTTTTTGGTTTGTTTGTTTTTATTTGTGTGTTTCTTTGTTTTCTGTTTGTTTTGTGTTTGTTTGTTTTCCTTTCCAGGGCTATTTAAAAGAACAAATCAAAGCACATATGGTGGAGGGTCCAAAACATCACTAGAGTAGAAGGATAAAGTAACCAAAGTCACAACAACAGAGAGCAAGTAACACTCCAAAAAAAACACCTGCTGAAGGGCCAGGCTCTGGACAGTGTTTGACTCCTCTTTAATATACTAGTACTCGCAGGTGCAGGCCACATAACAAATTTTTAAAACACATAAAGGACAGAAAACTAGCCAAAATAATGGAATGGAAGAATTATCCTCAAAAGAAATTCCAGGAAGAAATGACAGCTAAAATTGATCAAAACAGATATAAACAATATATCTGAATCAGAATTTAGAATAAAAGTCATAAGATTAATCGCTGGGCTGGAAAAAAGCATAGAATACAGCAGAGAATCTATTGCTGCAAAGATCAAGGAACTAAAAACTAGTCATGATGAATTAAAAAATAATGTAAACGAAGTGCAAAATAAGCTAGAGGCAGTGACAGCAAGAATTGAAGAGGCAGAGGGGAGATTAAGTGAAATGGAAGATGAAATGATGGAAAAATATGAAGCTGAGAAAAAGAGAGATCAAAAAATTCTGGACCACCAGGGGAGAATCAGAGAACTAAGCTATTCAATGAAAGGGAAAAATATCCATACCATAGGAGTTCCAGAAGAAGAGAAAGAGAAAGGGACTGAAGGTGTACTCAAACAAATCATAGCTGAGAACTTCCTTGATCTGGGGAAGGAAACAGACATTGAAATCGAGGAGGCACAGAGACCTCCCTTCAGACATAACTTGAACTGATCTTCTGCACAACATATCATAGTGAAACTGGCAAAATACAAGGATAAAGAGAGAATTCTGAAAGCAGCCAGGGATAAATGGGCCCTAACTTACAAAGGTAGACACATAAGACTAGTAGCAGACCTATCTACTGAAACTTGGCAGGCCAGAAAGGAATGGCAGGAAATCTTCAATGTGATGAACAGAAAAAATGTGCAGCTGAGAATCCTCTATCCAGCAAATCTGTCATTCAAAATAGAAGGAGAGATAAAGGTCTTTCCAAACAATCAAAAACTGAAGGAATTCATCAGCACTAAACCAGCTCTACAAGAGATCCTAAGGGGGATCCTGTGAGACAAAGTACCAGAGACATCGCTATAAGCATGAAACCTACAGACATCACAATGGCTCTAAACCCATATCTTTCAATAATAACATTGAATGTAAATGGACTAAATGCGCCAACCAAAAGACATAGGGTATCAGAATGGATAAAAAACAAGACCCATCTATTTTCTGTCTACAAGAGACTCATTTTAGACCTGCGGACAACTTCAGATTGAAGGTGAAGGGATGGAGAACCATCTATCATGCTACTGCAAGTCAAAAGAAAGCTGAAGTAGCCATACTTATATCAGACAAACTATATTTTAAATTACAGGCTATATCAAGAAATTAAGAAGTACATTATATCATAATTATGTGGTCTATCCTTCTGCAGCAAAGACAGTCCAAAGAGGAAAATACACTGCAATCCAGGCCTATCTCAAGAAACAAGAAAAATCCCAAAGACAAAATCTAACAGCAAACCTAAAGGAACTAGAAGCAGAACAACAAAGAAACCCCAAAGCCAGCAGAAGAAGAGAAATAATAAAGATCGGGGTGCCTGAGTGGCTCAGTCGGTTAAGCATCTGACTCAGGTCATAATCTCAGGGCTCAGGTCATAATCTCACAGTATGTGAGTTAGAGCCCCACATTGGGCTCTGTGCTGACAGCTCAAAACCTGGAGTCTGCTTCAGATTCTGTGTCTCCCTCTCTCTCTGCCCCTGTCCAGCTCATGCTCTATCTCTCTCTCAAAAATAAATAAATGTTAAAAAAAAGAAATAATAAAGATCGGAGCAGAAATAAACAATATAGAATCCAAAAACAAACAAAAAACAATAGAACAGATCAATGAAATTAAGAGTTTAATTTAGTTTTTTGAAAAAATAAACAAAATCGATAAACCCCTAGCCAAACTTCTCAAAAAGGAGAGGACTCAAATCGATAAAATCACAAATTAAAATAGATCACAACCAATACCTCAGAAATACAAACAATTATCAGAGAATACTATGAAAAATTATATGTCAACAAACTGGACAACCTGAAAGAAATACACAAATTCCTAGACACCCACACACTACCAAAACTCAAATGGGAAGAAATAGAGAATTTGAATAGACCCATAGCTAGTGAAGAAATTGAAACAGTTATCAAAAATCTCCCAGTAAATAAGAGTCATGGTCCAGATGGCTTCCTAGGGGAATTCTACCATACATTTAAAGCAGAGTTAATATCTATCATTCTCAAGCTGTTCCAAAAAATAGAAACAGAAGTAAAACATCTGGACTCATTCTTTGTAGCCAACATTACCTTGATTCCCAAACCAGACAAAGACTCCACAAAATAGGAGAATTTCAGGCCAATGTCCTTGATGAATGTGGATGCAAAAATTCTCAACAAGATACTAGCAAATCGAATTCAACAGCATATAAAAAGAATTATTCATGACGATCACGTGGGATTCATTTCTGGGCTGCAGGGCTGGTTCAATATTCACAAATCAATCAATGTGATACATCACATTAATTAAAGAAAGTATAAGAACCATATAATCCTGTCAATAGAGGCAGAAAAAGCATTTGACAAAAAAGCATCCTTTCTTAGTAAAAATCCTCAAGAAAGTCGGGATAGAAGAAACATACCTAAACATCATAAAAGCCATGTATGAAAAGCCCACAGATAATATCATCCTCAATGGGGAAACACGGAGAGCTTTCCCCCTGAGACCAGGAACACAACAGGGATGTCCACTCTCACTACTGTTATTTAACATAGTGTTGGAAGTCCTAGTAATCAGACAAGAAAATAAAATAAAAGGCATCAAAATTGGCAAAGAAGAAGTCAAACTTTCACTTTTCGCAGACGACATGATCCTCTACATGGAAAAGCTGAAAGACTCCACCAAAAGACTGCTAGAAACGATACATGAATTCAGCAAAGTCACAGGGTACAAAATCAATGTACAGAAATTGATTTCATTTTTATACACCAATAATGAAGCAACAGAAAGAGAAATCAAGAAACTGATCCCATTTACAATAGCATCAAGAACCATAAAATACCTAGGACTAAACCTAACCAAAGGTGGAAAAAATCTGTATACTGAAAACTATAGAAAGCTTATGAAGGAAATTGAAGAAGATGCAAAGAAATGGAAAAAACATTCCATGCTCATTGATTGAAGAATAAATATTGTTAAAATGTCAATACTACCCAAAGCAATCTATACATTCAGTGCAATCCCAATCAAAATTGCACCAACATTCTTCTCAAAGCTAGAATAAACAATCCTTAAATTTGCATGGAACCACAAAAGACCCTGAAAAGCCAAAGTAATATTGAAGAAGAACACTAAAGTGTGAGGCATCACAATCCCAGACTTTAGCCTCTTCTACAAAGCTGTAATCATCAGGACAGTACAGTATTAGCACAAAAACAGGCACATAGACCAATGGAATAGAATAGAGACCCCGGAATTAGATCCACAAATGTATGGCCAACTAATCTTTGACAAAGCAGGAGAGAGTATCCAATGGAAAAAAAGACAGCCTCTTCATCAAGTGGTGCTGGGAAAACTGGAGAGCAATATGCAGAAGAGTTAAACTAGACCGCTTTCTTACACCATACACAGAAATAAACTCAAAATGGATGAAAGACCTAAATGTGAGATAGTAAACAACTAAAACCCTAGAGGAGAAAGCAGGCAACAACCTCTTTTACCTCAGCTGCAGCAATTTCTTGCTTGACACATCTCCAAAGGCAAAAAAATTAAAAGCAAAAATGAACTATTGGGATCTCATGAAGATAAAAATCTTCTGCGCTGCAAAGGAAACAATCAACAAAACTAAAAGGTAACTGATGGGATGGGAAAATACATTTGCGAATGACATATTGGATAAAGGGTTAATATCCAAAATCTATAAAGAACTTACCAAACTCAACACCCAAAAAACAAATAATCCAGTGAAGAAATGGGCAGAAGACATGAATAGACCCTTTTCCAAAGAAGACATCCAGATGGCCAACAGACACATGAAAAGATGCTCAACATCACTCATCATCAGGGAAGTACAAATCAAAACCACACTGAGATACCACCTCACACTAGTCAGAGTGGCTAAAATAAACAACTCAGGAAACAACAGATGTGGTAAGGATATGGAGAAATAGGAACCCTCTTGCACTATTGGTGGGAATGCAAACTGGTACAGCCGCTCTGCAAGACAGTGTGGAGATTCCTCAAAACATTAAAAATAGAACTACCCTACGACCCAGCAATAGCACTACTAGGAATTTATCCAAAGGATACAGGAGTGCTGATTCATAGGGGCATACGTACCCCAATGTTTATAGCAGCCCTTTTAACAATAACCAAATTATGGGAAGAGCCTAAATGTCCATCAACTGAGGAATGGATAAAGAAGATGTAGTTTAAATATACAATGGAATACTACTTGGCAATGAGAAAGAATGAAATCATGCCATTTGCAGCAACATGTATGGAACTGGAAGATATTATGCTGAGTGAAATAAGTCAGTCAGAGAAGGACAGATATCATATGTTTTCACTCATATGTGGAACTTGAGAAATTTAACAGAAGACCATGGGAGAAGGGAAGTGGAAAAAATAGTTTTAGAGAGGGAGACAAACCATAGGAGACAAATACAGAGAAAAAACTAAGGGTGAGTGGAGGAGGTGGGAGAGAGGGGAAAATGGGTTATGGGTATTGAGTGGGGGCACTTGCTGAGATTAGCACTGGGTGTTGTATGTAAATGATGAACTACGGAAATCTACCCCCAAAACCAAGAGCACGCTGTACACACTGTGTGTTAGCCAATTTGACAAAAAAAATATAGTAAAAATAACAATAAAAAACATAAAATATCCCCCATGGGGTCTTCAGGAAGCTCTTGATTTCAGCTCAAGTCTTGATCCTAGGGTGATGGGATTCAGCCCCACATCAGGCTCTGAGCTGAGTGCAGACCCTGCTTAAGATTCTCTGTCTCCTTCTGCCCTTCTCCCTTCACCCCCTCTCTGTGTCGAAAATTAACAAAAAGTAAAAAAAATAAAACATCTTCCACCAGAAGCCTGAAGAATATGTATCATTTTCACAATTTTAATCATCTTTAAATAAAAGTAAGCATAGATAAATAAAAGTGGTTTCTTTATAGATGATCAGTAAGATGAACATAAAGCAGGTATATATTATCTGCCACTTGAGCTGAGATCAGTACTACCTAGGCATTTGCTTGAAATGAAGAATCTCAAGCTCCACCCTGAATATGCACTTCAAAAGATCTATAAGTGTCCACATTAATGGCATAGTAAATTAAGAAGCGCTGCTCTATAGAGTTTTGTGGGACTTGAAACAGAATGGGTCAAGGTTAAAATGCGAGGTAAGGTGCTAAAAGGAATGGCAGATTAGAAAGGAGACACATTTGAATGGTCAGTATGGCGGTGGCAGAGCATGAATTGGAATGGGAAGGGCAGATGTGCTGTTCTGCCCGCTCTTTGTTTTGTTCTCCTTGAGAATAACCAATGATCCTGGGAGTGTTCTGAAATGTTTGTGATATGCTCCTATACACTCAGGCAAAATAAAATTACATATTCTAGACTTGCAAGTCTCTTGACCTAGATGGCGATCTTTACTAAGCAAATTGAATGTTTGAAGTTATTTTTGAACAATTACCGACTGTATTTTTTTTCTTCTTTCATGCATTCCCAGCAATGAGCAATGACAAAACCACCAGGCATCTAAAACCTATTCTTTCATGAAACTTGGAAGAATATCCTAAGCAATCACCTTTGGCAGAATCATTAAACTCTCTAATTTGTGCTATTGTAGAACTTAATTCCTGCCTTGAGGATTATATGTTTGTCTCCTCACAAGACAGGCTCCATGAAAACAGACCCAGCTCTCTGTTTCTGTAGCTTTCATCCATGGCACCGTGCCTATACACAGCAGGTGCTTGATACCTGCTTAATTAGGGAAGAACCGATTGGCTCAATGACAGAATGAGTGATGGACTAAATAGTTTCAGTAAAAAAATATTTCATTTGCCATCATAGTCTAACAAGGAAGAAAAGGAGAGCTGTGTCCCCAGCAGTTGCACGGAGAGGGTCATTAAGCTACAGGGGCTCATCCCTTGATTTTTCAAGTGGCAGCTGATCCGTTCACGCAGCAGGTAACGCCAGCTACTCCATCACTGAGAGCCCCAGGGAAGGCCACTTACGGGGTAACTGCCACTTTAGGGGGATTTCCTATTTGCAGAGATAGCAGGCTACCAAGTCTATACAAGCCTATCCTATTTCTCCTATACGTTGCATGCAACTTCTCGACACCAACAAGAATGTATATGAAAAAAAAAAATTCTATTGAATCCCCTTGTCTTCTCTGCCATATGCAGGGTCACTGGGTAGGGCAGACACACATTATGGGATTAAAGGAGTTCTTTTGAAAAATAGATAACAGAGAGATGCAAGGTAATGTAAGTAAAATCATAAAATGAATTTTATGTATCATTAATTCTGATAACTGATTTTACTGCTTTAGAAAATTATTATGGCAGTCTGCTACAAAATACTTAACCTAATTTAAATTTCAGAACACAGTTTTTGGCAAATCACTAGAAGCAATATTTTTAATCAATGAAGTGGATCTAATTTGGATTTCAGATGCACAGAGAAAGAGAGACAGGGGAGTGGGAAGGAAGAAGTTTCCTAATGTAAGCACTTTGTATTTCACAGCTGTGTTTTAAATGTTCTGAGAGGAGCAAAATTAAATAATGACTTTTTATTTCTATACAGAAAACCCACAAAAGATGAAAGTCTGAAGTATTTCCTTGCTACTATATTTTAATTTCTATGTGTATATAGTTATTATAGTTCCACAAAATTACTTTATTACCCCTACACACCATAATTTTGCCAAGAACCAGATAATGTTTAGAAGTTCTATTAGAGGGTGCCTGGGTGGCTCAGTCAGTTAAGCATCCCTCTTGATTTCGGCTCAGGTCATGATCTCACAGTTTTGGGAGTTCAAGCCCCACATCGAGCTCTGCGTTGACAGTGTGGAGACTGCCTGGGATTCTCTATCTCTCCCTCTCTCTCTCCGCCTCTCCCCCACTAGCTCTGTCTCGGTCTCTCTCAAAATAAATTAAAAAAAAAAATTTAGAAGTTCTATTAGAATACCTATTGTTTTAGGAATTACGATTTTAAAACTGTTTTCTCTTTGCTGTGACCAAGTTATTCTGACTCTCAGAAGTTTAAATCAGGAAAGACAGAACTACATTGTTTTCTAAAGTTTAATTTTTCCAGTAAGTTCAGATTTGTTTGATGGAATCATCTTTTTCAAAAGGTTTGGCCGTATCAAACATTAATGCTATAAATATAGGTCTCTTATACAGATGAAAAAGAAAGTCTCTACTTTCAGATTGGCTCCCTATAAAATGTTGGAAAATGTGAGAAAAGGCAATGCTCATATCAGTCAGTTGACTACATGCTGTGAATTGTAGGCAGCTCTCACAGAACCCTGGCTTCATTTCCTTGTTTTATTTCTTCCTAGAGCAATCATCCATGATACCAGCAAATAAAGCCATCCACTGCACTTAACCTAAAACCTAGATGAGGTCAGTGACTGTCAGAGTCGAATAAGAGCCAGCAGTACATAAAATGGTCTGTCCTCTGGACATTGTTGAGGAATGCAAACATTTTTTAAAATGATGCATGTGTGTTGATAGGAGGAAAAGTGAATTAACTCAGTTTATTCAAGGGAGATCAGAGGCTTTAAAATCAATGGGCCAAATTCTGCTTTTTTATTTATGTGTCTATCACTCCTGATGAAGCCAAGATGCACATAAATGAAAGCAGAAGGAGCCCAACTCATTCTAAATATTGGCATGCTTTAGCTTTGTCTTAAAATGTTATGTTTGTATGACACACACTCAAAAGGTTATACAGAGAGCACGTATTTTTACTACCTGTGATTGACAGCCCCATTTCTACTGACATACCTTTCTTTTAAGATGTGTGGAAGTATGTGAGAAGACTTAAGTTTCCTTAAATGAATTTAACATGATTTGGTGAGAAAAATTAGGTACTTAGAAAATAATATCACGAACCAATTTTCTAGGTGGTCCTCAGATAAAGAGCAGGCCACCTCAGTCTCAAGGGGGTAGTTAATCATCCCTTAAAGACATGAAATTCTGATCCTCTTAGAACACAGAATGGAATGGATAACTGAATCAAAAGAACTTTTGAATGGAAAACAAGAGCTGCATTTTTCACAAAGCAAGTTCAAAATGTGTCATGTAGAGCAATGGATTTCTTTCTAGGAAATCCAGCATGCCATCATCATGGGGGAGGGAAGGGTGGATGATCAGGAAATTACATTGGGCCACTGATGATTTAGTCTTCTTCTCAACAGACCATTTCACCAAATAGGAAATCCAAAAGCCTCAGGCAATAACTGCAGGTAGAAGGGATGATACTCTGACAAGTACCCCATACTTAGGTGATATTATTTCAAATACCATAGTCTCATCCTCAAAATATCAGAGGACATGGAGGAAATGCATTTGAGCTTCTTCAGAATGTGGTAGAACAGTATGGTCCATACAAAAAAGATTCCTTTCTTAAAGGTAATGGATGGATATACAATGGAATAATTCCAAGATAATATATGGATATTTTACATATTCATATGCATTAAAAGAAAATAATCAAAAGGAAATAAAGAAAAATACAGAAAACCTGTATCAGAAAATTTAAACAGGAGTCTCTTCATTATCCTTATACTTTCTACATTTTATAACAAAATACAATACTTTAATATTAGAATGGAGAATAATTATTTAAATAACTGCTGTCTTCTATATATTTGTGCAATTAAAAACATACATGTAGCTATCTGATTCATAAGCTAAATCAAAAAATGTCTTACATGTAACACAAAGTGAAATTTCTTGATATTTTAATTGCATAGGCCATTTCCACATCAGGTCACTCAAATTGCGAATTTAGATCATTTCAATATACACTTACTGAATGTCGTCCTATCCTGGAAAATGAGATCCCGAGAGTTTCTTGAACTCGACTAATAATTCAAAAATTATGTTAAAATAAATTATTTTATTTTATCCTTGCACGTCTGCAAACTTTTATTTTTAGCAAATGTGTAGTTAAAGAAAAAGGATTGGGTCCCATAGTTAAGACATAAGAGAGACACAGAATACAAACACAATGTTCTTGCTATGCTCCATTTTCTTTCTACTATTATAATTGCCACCTAATAACTGAAATAAAGATACAGTATTTTTGATTCACTAGACTAAATGTGTTACTTGTGGAAAGGTTGCAATAGAGTACACAATCTAATTCTTTGTAAGATAATAATGACCAGTGACAAAACGATTCCAAAAATCAAGTATGCTTTCTGCTTTCTAAGGAGCTAACAAAGAGGTTGGATCATGTTGGTTAACAGAATACTGCATGGAACATTATGTAGGAACAAAAAAAAGTCCAGTGCAGATGATGCAGAGGAAAGAGAATGTAAAGTGGAATGAGTTGAGCCTAGAGAAGTAGGTTGGGGCACATAGCATTAGACCATGAAGATTGTAATATCAAGAACTTTAGCATCCCTCATAAAAGTCTAGGTAGGAATCTATTCAAATATTTTAGGAATATTCAGATTTTTTTCAGTTTCTTTCTTTTTTCTTAAATTTATTTATTTTGAGAGAGAGTGTGTGTGTATAGGAGGGGCAGAGAAAGGGAGAGAAAGAGAATCCCAAGTAGGCAGTGCGAGGAGCCCAATGCAGGGCTTGAACTCACAAACCCGTGAGATCATGACCTGAGTGGAAATCCAGAGTCAGATGCTTAACTGACTGATCCACCCAGGTGCCCCTCAGATTTTATTTGTCTAAAAATATAGCTTGTAATACGTGGAACTGTGGGAAACCAAAGTAGTCACATAAGTCACGGAGAAAGGTATCCAATGGTCTCTATAATTCAATAATCTTCAAAACAGGTCATAGTAGTTTATGGCTATTTAGTATGGATTATGAACCAAAAGATACATATGACCCATTAACTCTAGCAGTTTACATACATTTCTTTTTTAAATTTTTTTTCAACGTTTTTTATTTATTTTTGGGACAGAGAGAGACAGAGCATGAACGGGGGAGGGGCAGAGAGAGAGGGAGACACAGAATCGGAAACAGGCTCCAGGCTCCGAGCCATCAGCCCAGAGTCTGACGCGGGGCTCGAACTCACGGACCGCGAGATCGTGACCTGGCTGAAGTCGGACGCTTAACCGACTGCGCCACCCAGGCGCCCCAACATTTCTTAAAGGAATTGTGTTTTAACTACAGAGTGTAGTTAAGGAAGGAAAAAAAAATGGGTCGTCACATTAATTTCTGAATCATTGAGTACTGTTTATTCATTTTAAAGGGGTATCACTAAGAAATATTAGATATTTGACCTCAGATGAGTACACAGTTGCTGATTTGATTGTTTTGCAAAAGGACATACCTGATTTTTTCCTTAGCAGTAACATTTTCTAACAATAAATGTTTACTTACTATTCTGTATATAGTCACAATTGAATTTTTGATTAAACTATTTCAAACAGTTGTACTGGTTAAACATGTCAAAAGCCAAACTTCATTTTGCCAGTGAAGCTTATTTAAATTACTACCTACCAATGGTCAATATGCTAAGCTTGCTTCTTAAGGACCTGGTAAATTGCAGCACCTGAAAATACTTAATTTTAAGAACTTAATAGATACTGTGTATTGAGAGCCTGTGTAGTGGACCTGGAAACGCCCCCATTTAGATGCCCTGCATAATTAATTGAGGGCTGTAGCTGCTATTCCTCTAGTTTCTCACCACATCCACCCCCAGGCAATGCTTGTCTGGATTGCTCCCAGCCAATGAATGAACACTCTGGGGGTACAAATGAGGACCATTTCTTTGAGATATGGGACTTATCTGATGAGTGACTTCAGCTCTAATACCCTGAGCTTGCCTTGCCAAACCTTGCTTGAATATGCACTGCACACTGAGACTCTTTCTATTCAAACTTCCTTTTCTCTGGGGCGCCTGGGTGGCTCGGTCGGTTAAGCATCCGACTTCGGCTCAGGTCATGATCTCACGGTCTGTGAGTTCGAGCCCCGCGGTCTGTGAGTTCGAGCCCCGCGTCGGGCTCTGTGCTGACAGCTCAGAGCCTGGAGCCCGTTTCAGATTCTGTATCTCCCTCTCTCTCTGCCCCTCCCCTGTTCATGCTCTGTCTGTCTCAAAAATAAACGTTAAAAAAAAAAAATTTACAAACTTCCTTTTCTCTGCTCTTTTTCAACATCGATGCAGCTAAAGGCTGTCTGCACCTTCTTCCTTTCCCTTATTTTTATTCTTAACCCATATTTCCTGCAATCATTCACTCCCATATCCAATTCTGTCTTGGCACATGCTTCTCAGAGGAACTGTAGAAACAGAAGCACTGCAAGGAGTGGTCTGAGAAAACAGGCATGCTAACTACAAGTTAGCAATGCCCCAGCTGGTGATGTTTCCATTACTAAAGATTTCACTGTTGATGACCTGAAAAAGATGTCTGGAGGGAAATTGTCTTATTGGCACAATGATTCCAGATTTTAAAGCTATGAGGGTAAATGGGCTCTGATCCCAATTTCTAATATACATGTTGTGGAAGTGCACAAATCTACCCATTCCCCCACAAGCAATTCTCAGCCACCATCTGATGTCCTACAATATAATTCAATTCTACAGGAGATTCTACAGGTTAAAGGCTCAGTCCCACAAGACTGCCCCGACTTCAGATGCCAATCCCAAGCCCAGGTTGTTATCTGTGCTTCTGACTCATCAGCTATCAGCTCCCAGGACCCCCTCCTTGGTTTTAATTTGCTAGAATGGCTCACAGAACTCAGAAAAAAAACAAAACAAAACAAACAAACAAAAAAAAACACTACTTACTAGATAACAGCCAGATGAAAGAGATGCATAGGTCAGGGTAGGACAAACGGGCTCTAAGTTTTCAGGCTCTCTACAAGCACACAACTTCTCCAAGTCTCCATGTGTTCACCAGCCCAGAAGATCTCCAAACCCCATCCTTTTGGGTGTTTATGGAGGTTTCATAACATAGATATGATTAATTAAATCAATGTCCACTGGTGACTGAACTCAATTACCAGCCCTTCTCCCCTCTCTGGAGGTCAGGAAGGTGGGACTGAAAGTTCCAGCCCCTTAATCACATGGTTGGTTACTCTAGCAACCAGCCCCTGTCCTTAAGTGGAGTCACCTCATTAACATAACAGAAGACACCTTGATCACTCTCATTACTTATGGAATTCCATTGTTTTTAGGAGTTCTTTGCCAGAAAAGATGAAGACCAATTATATATATTTATTATAAATCATAATATCAGAAGGAAATACCTACAGGGATAGTAGAGTCCATGATTACTGCTGAGTTGTGTTGATACATTATAAAGGGATAGTGCGAAACTGAAGGTCATTAATTAGAAGTTATAGGCTACATATGAAAGTCAGGGAGTCTCTTTAGTCACTTACAAAGAGGCACTTATCACCTGGAATGGATGACTAGACACAGCTGAACAGCAGACTGAGGCCCAGATAAAGTAACAGAGTAAATGTGACATTTAAATATCCAACCAAAATAAGTCATTATGCTAAAGTCAGACCCTTATTGTTAGAATGTGGGGCCAAGTAGCATGGGATGAAGCTATCTAGATAAATGTACCAAAAGATGTTGGCTCCACAGCAATCTTTAAATCCTCAGAGTAATGTAGGCAGGCAAGGTCTGAGGACACAGGGAGGGTCCTATAGAACCAGCCAAAGTGAGTCCTTGGCTTCATGCAGGATGGAAATCAAACTCAAGTCAGCAGGAAATGAGAACGGAGTATATTGAATATACAGAGAGAGCAGATGCTGATGGAGCATCTGGGAGATTCAGAAAGGAACAGGAGTCTCATCTTGCTTGAGTGTCTGGAGTCTTTACTGAAGATGGTGATCTGGTATGCGTGTCAGGAACTGGTCCAACAAGGATGACTGCTCAGGTGTCCTCCATAAGTTACATATACCCTGGAGGTCACTCCTTAGATGCTATCTATTGTGCTGGAAGAGTCCAAAGACATCATTAACTCCTTGACCTTTACAAGGAGGATATATATTAAGACATGTGTAAGGTAGGGATGTAGATCCTAGCAAGAATAGAAGCAAGAAAAGAAACAAAGAAAAAAAAAAAAAGCTTTTTCTTTTATGGAGTCCCTTCAGTTTCCCTGCCTTGAGAGCTTCAGAAGTTGCCAACCTTATCCCTAGAGGAGGCATTTCTAGGGAAGATATAAAATGCTACAGAAGCCTCTCCCCAAGAAGACAACAGGTGCTATACTCAGAGGTTGTCTCCATCTTGTCTCTTGGCTTCTAGGCTAATGAGGGCTAAATCCCAGGAAAACTCAGCTGCAGATTTGCAGGGCATGATATGGGAAGGAAGAAACTATATACCAAAGAGCTGCAATGATTAGATAAAGACTTGTCATACGAGCCAAAAGAGTATCCTTGAGTTTGATTTAGAGTATACTTGATCACCTAAACTAGAATGTAAGACTTGATAAACAAGAAGTTAATGATTTGGAGGCATTTTCTTGGGATACGAGATTTCATACCCAAATAAGAGCCCCACAGGTTGGGGCCAACTCACTTTTGTAATGGCTCCTAAAGGTGTGGAGAATGTGATGGTCAACACTGAATGAAGTATAAACACTTGACTTGTCATGGCAGGTGGGAGAGTAATAAATGAAGAGCTGAGAGTAGTAGAAATACTGGGTTGGGTATATATGTGAGGCCAAAAGACAATGTTTCACAGGTAAGCCTAGAGGACATAGTATTTATTCATTAAGACTATGAGAATGAACTGATTATTGGAGCTCCAGCAGCACTATGAAGTTCAATGGTGACTCTTTTCTGCAGGCTAACCGTGAGGTTAAGAGAGTAATCAGAGAGCCTGGTATGATGATATTGATGGGGATAATACAGCCTTAAAGCAATAGAAACCAAGTAGAAAGAGTGACAATGCTAACTGTCAAAAGCCAGGATACTGTATCTACTTTATTCATGGTGGAGGGGCATTCAAAGGGGCTTGGCACACAGTGACTTATGGAAATAATAAATAGTTTGGTTGCAGTAGGGATTAAATAGATGGATGGTGCTTAACATCCACCACCAGAAAAAGGTGAGAATAGATCAGGAGGATGAAGGTAGTCCTCTCAATGAAAAGTCATAATTCCTTGCTCAGTACCTAGACCAGAGCCAATTTTTTATATCCAGAACTCTGACTAGAGAAGCATCTGGGTCCCTAGGAGGAAAGACCCTGCAATACAACTATAAGTGTATCCTCTAATAATTCCTCTAGTCTACTGCAAAGTGACCTATGGCCATTTGACCAGGTATTTGCAGGCAAACAAGAGAATACCCAGGCATTAAAAACACTAAGGGTAAAAGGGTATGATTTCAGTGTTACCTGAAGACCCAAAGCATCAAATCAACTTCCTATTAGAATAGCATGCCAGTTAAATTTCTGCTCACAGGAAAAAAAAGCCAATAATTTTTGAAAGCCTAAGATTTGTAGACATCAATGACCTCATTTAGTAAAATTCATATATTTGTTTATTGTATTACCAACATTATTAGATGCACAGTTGGCAAACATCATAGTATGATATAGAAAGTATGGCTTTTCGGCACCCTGCATTCATGGACCCACCTAGAAAAATCCAGTAGTTATTTCTCCAGTCTCTAGTGTATAATTGGAATTGATAATACTTGACAGTTGGGATAACTGCCACATTTGGTTCTTGGTCTATGGGGTAAAAGGTATCATAGTGGGAAAAGTCTAAGTAGAAATCTCTGAAACTGCACTGCCTCACACATTGGCCAAAATATAAACTCAAATAATAAAGTACCCTGGAAGGAGAAAGGGACAATGATGGAGTTTAGAGCCATTATTAAAGGTGTAAATGATGCAGAGATACCAATACCTATCATATACATACATTTATTTTGCCATTTGGTGTCTGTAGAAGGTGGAAGCATCTGAAGAATAAATGTGGACCACTGCTATCAGTAGTATCCCAATAAAAATAGCTGAAGGAAAGAAAACTGAGCAATGTTGGTTTACAGATGGTTTAATTTTTTTTTCTTATTTTATTTTGAGAGAGGAGAGACAGAGAGCAAATGGGGGAGGGACAGAGAGAGGGAGACACAGAATCTGAAGCAGGCTCCAGGCTCTGAGTTGTCAGCACAAAGCCCAATGCGAGTCTCGAACTCATGAACCCCGAGATGATGATTCGAGGTGAAGTCAGACATTTAACTGACTGTGCCACCCAAGCGCCCCTAGATGGTTTAGTTTTCTATGTGGCTGAAAACTGACAAAAAGGTAGTGCCCTTGAAAGACAACAGAGAATGACAATCTTCCCAATAGTTGGAATTGCAAGCACTGCACTGCTCATTTACTTTATGTAGCAAGGGAACTGGCCCAAGAAGAGAACATAATAGAGACAGAGATAGAGAGACAGAGACAGAGACTCGGGCAATAGTCAATGGCTTTGTTATCTGATCAGGGCCCAAAAGAAAAAGGCCTGCAGCTGACAACAAGAATATCTGGGATTGAAACCAGCGGATGCGCATTGGGATTGAGCACAGAGAGTGAAAAGTTTTGTATCATACATTAATGGCCACGAGCAATCACCCAGAAAGCAGTAGACATTGAACAACAAAGTCAGCACAATGACTTGGCCAATAAATATTAGTGAGTCATCACCCTTGTCTATTCTGGACTGGCATAATGGGCACATGAATGAAATGATCGTGGTGGTAGGAAATAAGGCTGTAACAGGACACATTCTTTACTAGAAGTGCCAAGAATAAAATACACAGAGAAATAGGTAACTATTTTGTGTATTGAATGCCTTTCCTGCCACAGATCCATAACCAGCAGTATTATTTGAGGTTTTATGAAATGTCTATTCCACAGGGATATAATGCACAGAAAATAGTATCTAGTCAGATAATCAACTTTATAGTGAAGGAGGTGTGTGAGAGCATCCAAGACCATGGGATCATGGCATCCACTGATAGAACAAAATACTGTGCCATCCAGAAGTAGTTGGCCTTATAGAGAACTGGAATGGCACAACTGAAGTGCCAACTAAGAGGCAACCCTCTGAAAGAATGGGATGACATCCTTTTGGATGCAGTATAATGCATTACATTAGAGACCTTTATATGGTGATGTATCCACAATGGACAGATACATGGGCCCATCAGCCAAGGAGTGGAAGTAGAGATGGCTTCACTTACCATCAGTTGTAATGACCCATGGAATGGTTTTTATTCAGAGTTCATGTGATTGAAAGTCTTGATCCCCAGAAGGGTATGCTTTTGCCAGGGACACAATAACTGCTCTGGTGGACTACAATCTATGACTGTTGCCAAAGCACTTTAGAGTCCTTGTGTCCAGGGACCAGCAGGTAAGAAGAGTTACTGTCATCACAAGGGTAATCAACCTTGATCACAAGGAAGACGTGTGACTGCCTTTACACAATAGGGACAGGGAAGAATAAACATGGAACCCATGTGATTCCTGCAGTTGCCTCCTGTTGTTCACTTACATTATTGGAACTGTAAAAGGACATGTGCAGCAAGCCTGCTTTAAGAATGGCATGATGTCCAAGGACTCAGACACTTAAGTAATGAAGGTTTGGGTCACAGGACCATATAAGCCATCAGGACCTACCATGGAGATAGCTGAGGATTACACTGAGAGGGATTTAGAATGGATGAGGGATAAATAAGTACCAGTTGTGGCCTTGAAACCCACTTTATCAAAGAGGGAATAATATGTCCTAAAGGACTTCTTCACATTTTCTCCTTAGAAAGAGAAGCCCATGAGAAACCATAAAGAAACAACTTCCTAAACTTGTGGAGTAAATTACATCTATATTGACAAAGGGTATATGGTGGCAGCCATGAAAATTCACAGTTCAAATTTTCTTGTGGGTAGCATGCTTGACTGATGTCCAAGCTACTGACTCTGGACTCACCATGTGTTCATGCTGAGACCACATTTCTCATAGGCTTCTTCCACATATGACCTGAGTACTGTGGAGGGGTGCTACTGCAAGTGTATTCCTGAAATGTATGGGAAAATTTACTGGGAAACTTTGGCTCCAGAACTACCATACCCTGGCGGAAACTTTCTTGGAACTGCCCTGCAGTCAGATTCTTTCTGTTCAATTCTCTGGTCTTCCCTCATCTTGCATATGTATTAGACATCATCACAGTCTGCAATCTCTCCCTGTATTCTTTTAATTTCACTCTCCTTTTATCCTTCACCAATGTTTTCCCTCATAAATTTCTTCTAAGTCATATTCCATTTTGGTGTCTGTTTTCTGGACATCTCAACCTAACACATTCTGGAATGGACTGGACACATAGGACATTCTCTGTCATGTTAACAATAGTTGTATAAGGTAAATGTCATCATCACCATCATATCAATAAGAAATTGGTTCTCTAGAGGTCAACATATTCATCCAGGAAAAAAAGCTAGAAAACTGTGCACAAAGTCTTCCTGAATCTAAGGCCAGTTCACTTTCCACTACATCTAGAAGTGATTCTTCACTTTTAGCCCCCAGATCAATTATTACCTAGTACTTTGGAATCCAATCACTTTTCCATTGCAACCATTTCAAGTTGGCTCAGGCTCCAAAATCCCTTTTTCTCTCTACCCTCCATCCACAGTGGCTTCTTCCATTTTTCTTACATGCATAATATTTCCTTTTGTGGTAGGGACAAATAAAATCTCTCTCCTACCTTCTTTCTCTGGTTAGATTTTCTTTATATGTTAGGTTTCATCAAATATTATTTCTTCTGGAAAGTATCTCTAGCCTTCATTCAGCTATAGTCAATATTGTGTGGTCATTTGACTAATTCTAATTATAACCCTTCTCCGACTCATGTAACCTATATGAGACAGAGATAGTATCTGATTTCACCTTTGTTTTGCAGCATCTTATACAATATCTACCACAGTAGACACTCACTAATATATTGTTGAAAGACTGAAGAAAAGATAGAATGAATACATAATACTTCTTAACACTTGGTTTTTAGAACATGTATTTTATTTGTTTCAAAATCCATTCTAATTGCAAAAAATATTAGAGATGGTTTACATAAATCTTATGCTTTACTTGTCATGCTTCCTAGTAAATTTCAGTCACCATGTAGTAACTAGTAAATCATAAATTGAGAGACTGAGAATTCATCAAATGAGGGTGGCCAAAAATGGGGCACCATTAAATTTGTAAAACCAGAAAATTATCATTGGGGTGACTTTGAAAAGCACAAAATTATAACTTTCTTATTTTTTGTCTTTTTTCTTATAATAATAACACATAAATCCAATTATAAAAAATTAGAAATGTATGATTTGTCTATTAAGATAATAAAATTAATGATATTCACCATTATTCAATTTCCCTCTGCTTCCATGTATGGAGAAGATTCAACCCTTCCAACCTTTTGAATTTAGATATAGCAATCAATAAGTTATGGCCATGAAATACGACTGGAAGTGAGGCATACTCAACTTCCCAGATCACACTTCTCTTTCTGTATGGACACTTAAAGCACATACAGAGATGTCAGAGCACTTTCACCAGCATCCATGAGAGTGTAGTGCAGAATTCTGAGCCATGTATTGCAAGAAGAAGAAAATATTTATTTAAAGCCACTAATATTTTCAGGTTATTCTTCCACACATTAAAACATACTCCATCTTGACTTTTAAAATATGTTTAGGTTTATTCCTGAGAAAGTAGAAGTGTAGGGGAGAGAGTATCTACCTACATATGTATTTTCAAATTCTTAGCTAGCTAAAATAGAGGGCAAAGAACTATATACAAGGAGCAATAACTGAGCTTATGATCTCCATAGCCATTTGGGGTGTGAAACAGAGTAGCTCTGTCCTGGTTAAGGAGATTGTAGGGAAGTATTATACTGCTTTTTGGCCATGCTGAAAACAGTTGACCAGTATCTAGTATACAGGGGTTGGGTCCTGCCTGTGCCCATGAATTCCTTAGACCATGTTATTTATGGAATACCTTAACTAGTTCTCTACCCTGTCATTTGGCAACTACTCTTTTGTAGTCTTGGGAACACCTTGTTTTTTGCACGTTTTCTATATGTTCTTACTGGCACATAGCCGCTGACGTATTGCACGATGTTTTCCCTGTAATGTATGCCTAATAAATACAGGAGCGTGAGAGCAGTTTAGGGAGACTTCCCTTAGCTCCCCTCTCACCTCTCTTGATTATGGAGGCTTGAGTTATCCTTTCTGCCATCCTCAGCTTTGCTGGACAAAGCCGAAAGCCGACCCCACGATTGGTGACTCTAACATGATAAGCTGAACCTGCAATTTGGAACTTAGATGCCTCACTTTATAACTACATATGTGAGTGATAGCTACTTAATATTTAATGGTCACCAAGTCATGCGTTGTGTTACCAAGAAAGATTTCTTAAAAGTTTACTACATGGTTGTTTTTTTTTTTCTTTTTTTGAAAATGATAAAAGGTTAATGGTTTGAAGTGGTTATGAAAATTACCTGGTAAGTCATTAATATAAAGCTTATAAAGTCCCAGAATAAAGATGGTCTCTGAAATATAAAACAAAAATATGAGCTATTAACATTTCATGTTTTAAGTAAAAGTCCACCACAGTGTTTCAAGGGCATGAAGCCTTTTAAATTTTTTTGTTTGTTTGGTTGGTTGGTTGAATGTATTTTGTATGCATTGTTATTTTTTTATTTGTTTCAGTAATATAAATATATATAATAATATTTTCCAGATAGAAAATGCACTGTGCTTTGTGTATGCTATTTCATTCCTTTAAAGTATGGTTTTAATCTTGATGCTTTTTGCATAAAAAAAGCAAAAGTTATAAAGAAGTGAAGTAAGATTTTAGAATATACCTGGAGTATACATTTTCAAATATACAGTGTTCCATAATATAAACACCATTAAATATCTCAACACCTTAGTTTGCTTGTTCAATTTCTCTTGAGTTCAAAGAGTAAAAGCAAGAAAATGTATTTCTGTAGTTCTCTTTTATCTCTCCCACCTTGTTTGATGGATCAGGTACCATAGGAAGGGCTGCCTCCAAGCAATTGATAAGTAGATATTCTCACAGGGTGAGAGTGGAAAGTTTACAAAATGTTACTTCTTATAGTTTGTAAACTTCTCCCTCACAACAACTCTTGAAGGAAAGGAAATCCTTTTAGTCTTTCTCTGGATTCTTGAGAAAATAATACATAATTTCTTAGTCATAAAAACACACAGTTAATAAAATGTTGAGTTGGCTTCCTAGTCACATAGTAGAACATTCGAGCCCATTAATAAATAACTGAATTAGCCATAATTTAGTATGTACAGTCACCATTGTTAAAATTAATTGTGTTAACATTGGAGTCTTTAAATTATTTATTTTACCAAAATCCAATTTAAACTTCACTGTACACAATCTTGTACAAAGGTAATTAAATGATCATAGCAGTGTTTATCATAATAGTAAAAACAAAACGAAACAAAACAAAAAGCCCCACAATAATCCAAATGGTAAATGGATAAACAACGTCATATGTCTATACAAGGACATGCTATTTGCAATAAAAACAAATGATATATTGATACATGCTGCTATATAGACTAAACTCGGAGATGTTACATCAAGTGAGAAAAGTCAGACACAAAACAATGCATACCGTATAATTCAATATATATGAAATGTTCAGAAAGGGCATTTTTTAGAGGCAAAGATTAATGGTTGCCTGGAGCAGAAACTGCAAGACAGGATTAATTGTAAACAGTCACTGGGTTGATGGGATGTTCTAAAGCTGACCTGTTGGTGATGGTTACAACCTGGTAAATTCACTAAATTAATTATTAATTGTGGTCTTAAAATGGGTGAATTTTATGGTATATACTTATTATATCAATAAAATTGTTTAAAACACCTAACTCAAGGGGTGCCTGGGTTAGCTCACTTAGCTAAACATCTGACTCTTAATCTCATTTTAGGTCATGATCTCAGGGTTGGTGGGATCCAGCCAGGATTGGTGGGATCAAGCCCCGCATGGGGCTCTGTGCTGACAGTGAGGAGCCTGCTTGGGATTCTTTCTCTCTCCCTCTCTGTTTTTGCCCCATCTCAAAATAAATAAAAAAACATGGAAAAAAATAAAACACCTAACTCAATATTATTGAGAAAATTACATATGAAAGATTAAGGAAAAATAATCATAATTATAGTAAAAATGCTTAATTTTAAGAAAGAATATTTACAATGAAGATCTGTAGGGGTGCCTGGGTGGCTCAGTCGGTTAAGCAACTGACTTCGGCTCAGGTCATGATCTCATGGTCTGTGAGTTCAAGCCCCGTGTCGGGCTCTGTGCTGACAGCTCAGAGCCTGGAGCCTGTTTCAGATTTTGTGTCTCCTTCTCTCTCTGACCCTCCCCTATTCATGCTCTGTCTCTCTCTGTCTCAAAAATAAATAAACGTTAAAAAAAAAAAAATCTGTAGTTATTGAAATAGGTGGCCTGAATTTTATTTCTGGTATTTTTGACTGCATTTTATGCCATTACATTTTAAAAGAAGATAGTTAAAACAAAAATTGATTCACACGTCATTTTCATCATCTCTAAAATGTATGGATAATCAGCAATTTGAAACCAGTAAGAGGTACTGATAAAATTATAAAAACATTATTTTGTTATAAAATTTATATTCTCATAGTGACAAAATAGAAAAAAATTGAAAATCAGACTTAGGTAAATGACACTAACAAAATAATAAGAGAAAAAAAAAGGAACCAACTGAAATCTCTATAAAGTAAAAAAGTATCAACTGATGAAGAGGATGCAATGTCACAAACTAGGTTTTCTATTTCATTGAAAAATAAAATCTTAGATTGAAAAAAGCCCGTCTGAAAAGTCTATCTACTGTTTTATTCTAATTAAATGACAACCTGAAAAAGCAAAACTATAGAGGCAGTAAAAATCAGTGGTTGACAGTTGGTTAGAGGAAGTGGAGCAAAGTGGAGCATAGGGAATTTTTAGGGAAGTGAAACTATTGTATCATAAAGTAATGGTGGATATATATCATTATGCATTTGGCAAAACCCACAGAACTATACAACAGAAAGAATGAGTAGTAATGTAAACTCTGGACTTAGTTACTAATAATGCATCAGTATGGTTTATCAGTTGTAATAAATGTACACACCAATACACGATGTTAAAAATAGGGGTGGCTCTCCTGTGCTGTTGGTGGGAATGCAAGCTGATGCAGCCACTATGGAAAATGGTATGGAGGCTCCTCAAAAAAATACAACCACCTGGTTGCTCAGTTGGTTAAGTGTCCAACTTCAGCTCGGTCATGATCTCATGGTTGGTGAGTTCAAGCCCTACATTGGGCTCAATTGCACTGCTTGTCACTGTTAGCGCAGAGCCACTTGTGATTCTCTCACTCTCCCCCAGTTGGGCATGTTCCCTCTCTCTCTCTCTTTCTCTCTCTCTCTCTCTCTCTAAAAATAAATAAACTTAAAAAAAAATACAACTACCCTAGGATCCAGGAATAATGCCACTGGGTATTTACCCAAAGCATACAAAAACACTAATTCAGAGGGATACATACACCTGTAGGTTTATAGCACTATTATTTATAATAGTGAAGATATGGAAGCAGCCCAAGCATCCATCAATTGATGAATGGATGCAGAAGATGAGGTGTGAATGAAATCTTGCCAATTGAATGGTGTAGATTGAGCTAGAGAGTATAATGCTAAGCAAACTAAGTCAGTCAGAGAAAAAACAAATACCATATGATTTCATTCATATGTGGAATTTAAGAAACAAAACAAATGAGCAAAGCAAAAAGAGACAGAGAGAGAGAGACACACACACACACACAAACCAAAAAATAGACCCTTAGCTATAAAGAACAAATTGATGGTTACCAGAGAGGAGGTGGGCAAGAAGATGGGTGAAATAAGTGATAGGGATTAAGGAATTGTATGATGTATGGCACTTGTATGATGTATGGAATGTTGAATCACTACATTGAACACTTGAAACTAATATAACACTGTATGTTAACTATATTGGAATTAAAATTTAAAAAAAATATTCAACATATCCTTCAAAAAATAGGGGTAACTGTTGGCAAGCTAAGAAATATATAGAGGGGCACCTGGGTGGCTCAATCAAGTTAAGCTTCCAAGCCTTGATTTCAGCTCAGGTCATGATCTTGCAGTTGTGAGATAAAGGACCACGTCAGGCTCTGTGCTGGGTGTAGAGCCTGGTTGGGATTCTCTCTCTCTTCCTCTGCCCCTCTCTCCCACTTGCACTCACTCTCTAAAATAAAAAAAAAAATTAAAAATTAAAAATTAGAAAAAAAGGAAATATATAAAAACTGTATTTTCTGTTCAATTTCCATATGATCCTACAGTCTAAGAAATAAAGTCAATTAATTATTTTTAAAACAAATTCAATAGTTCCTGAGGGTATGTAAAATAAAATGACATCATTTTATTTTTATTTATTAAATCATTAAAAAATTAAAAAATGATAAACCAATGATAAATACAATTCTGGGAGTTTTATAAAACATATACCCATCTATTTCTTTAGACATTTGAATGAATGATACTCTTCTAAATATGGCAATATATTTCATGCTCCTTAAAAATGTTCTTATTTGACATAATAATCAGTCGTAAATGTCACACTTCATAAATAATATGAAGAAAGAAAAAAATAAAGTATATTAATTACTATTTTAACAAGCACACTGTTTGATAATAGCAATAATAAAAGTTAATGGGTAACATTCAGTGAGAGTTTGTCTCCCATGCTACGGTAATCTCATTACATATACAAACTGAATTTCAATGATTCAATGATTAAATAACTTGGTTGTCATACACTAGGCAAAATGTTGTAGCCCTTAAACATAGGTATGGATATGAGGAGGAAGTATAGAAAATGTTTATAATATAGTGCTAATTTTTAAAACAATCACAAAACTTTAGGTTGTAAAATCAAAATTTTCAGGAATATAAAAAGAACTAGAATAAACATGAAAGGTAAAAACATTTTGTTGGGATATGGAAATTGTGAATATCCATGATCTTTTTCATTTCCATTATTAGGAAAATTTTGTCTGTGCATTAAGTGCAACTGTTGGCCTTACATTATAGCAGCATAATAACATAAAATCTTATGTTGTATTTACTGTGTGACAGGCATTTTCCAAAATTTAGAAATCTATTATGCATATCTACCACCATTTCAACCCAGTTTCATAGACAAACACATGGAAAGGACAGGCCTTTGAAATAGCTCCCCCAAGATCATGCAACGAATGGCAGAGCCACTACCAATGATATAATAATTGGGCAATAAGAGTATAATGAAATCATTCTGTAAAATTATTCAAGATATCCAGGCTTGAAATCAGACAGTGAAAAGAAATGATTTTTTTCAGTAATATTTCGAGAAAATAAATCTCTGTCAGGAAGGTCCACCAAGAGGTTATGTTTTAAACTGTTCTACAGTAATTATTTGACCTTTGATTTGTAGAGATCTCATAATAGAATGATGTGGCCCACACTATCCCATGTGATATTGGCAGTAAATTCTTTAAGAAGAAGGAAATGTTACTTTTTGGCAGATAAAAGCAAACAAACTCTGAGACTGGGGTAGGGGGGGGGTTAAATCTCTAGCCAATAAAAAGGATGGAATCAGAGACCTTCCCCCTCAACATCTGCACAGTAGCAATTCTGCTTTACCTAGGTATATCCTGCATTTACCTTTTGCTCTATATCCTCCATTGGGCTTCCTTATCTGAGCAATATCATGTTTAATTTCCTCAGAGAATTAAGGTTTCTAAATTCTGCTCTAAGAAGTTTTCAGGTGGAAGAAGAGCAGGAATTTAAGAGCATAAGAAGCTTACTTTTATCTTTCATCACACAAAACTCTGTGTAATTCAGAAGTAAAAGATGAACAGAAATGTTAACTTTAAACTCAAGGATGAATACAATTTTTCCTTTCTCTGCAGAAATGTACTTCATTAGAACAATTCGACTTTTGTATTGCCCAGTGCAGGTGAGGATACCTTCCTAACTAGTCTCGTATTTTCCCAGTGGTAACCACAAGCTAGTGTCTAAAAGGGGAAAATATACTCATTTAGCCACACTAAGATCAGTTGTCTTAGTTGACTCACCAATTTCCTTTAAAATAGGCAGTGACTTCCTTGAAATCACTTTCAGTTTTGTAATGAAATAGTAATTTTATAAACTATGTATTTTCTCTATGTTACTTCTATTCTATATGATAAATTTGGTTACTTGTTAACTACATCAAACTTCTTTCTTTATTTATTTATTTTTTTAAAATATTTTTTTAAATTTTTTTTTTAATGTTTATTTATTTTTGAGAGAGAGAGACAGAGCATGAACAGGGGAGGGGCAGAGAGAGAGGGAGACACAGAATTGGAAGCAGGCTCCAGGCTTTGAGCCATCAGCCCAGAGCCGGACGCGGGGCTCGAACTCATGGACCGCGAGATCGTGACCTGAGCTGAAGTCGGAAGCTTAACCAACTGAGTCACCCAGGCGCCCCAAATTTCTTTATTTTTTAAATGTTTATTTATTTATTTTGAGGGAAGGGGAGGAGCAGAGAGAGGGAGAGAGACAATCCCAAGCAGGCCCTGCGCTATTGAGTGAAGCCGAATATGGCGCTCAATCGCATGACCCGTGAGATCATGACCTGAACTGAAATCAAGAGTCAAAACTTAACCAACTGAGCCACCCAGGCATCCCAGCCACACATAACTATTCTTAACATATTCTTAACATAACTATTATTTTGTAAGTAACTAATTGAATAAATTTCATTTTTAGATACTAATTTTAAAATTGTAATAAATAGTAATGCCTATTTTTTAGTTTTATGAAATTTTGAAGCTTATTCAATGTTTGGGGTGCTCTTTAAAAACAATGCAACATTTTAATTAAAAATCGGGTATATGACATTTGAAGGAACCCTAACAAAGATCCTGAAGCTTAAATTATATTAGCTACTTGGTACATCAACCTTTGCTAACATGTAGTAAATAATTTCCCAACCAATAGGCTTTATTGAAAATGATTTTCAAGTCTTATTTCATTTTTTTCACCCTTATGATGTCTATGTGAGGTAGATACTTTTATTAACCACAACTGATCAATAAGGACACCAGGACACAGAAAGATTAAGAAGATAGTAAATGGTGAAGCTGGAACAAAACTGAGTAGCCTGTTCTTGGGTTTCTAATAAATAAAAATAAAAATAATGAGGATATGTAAAAACAGCACAGACCTTCACCATTTTGCCCAACATCTTTATTTTATGCAAAGACTTCTAAGGTCAGATAAGTGACTTATTCCAAGTTTATACCTAGGCTATTTGTCATAAAGTTAAAACTGAAACTTTAAGTGACATTTGACTTTCATCCCAGTTACTTTTCCTCTTACCATTTCTACCAGGAACAAATTTTTAACAGACAATGGCAAATCACCATGACACTTAGCCATGCTAACTGATTTTGTTTAAAATTATTTGCTTTGCAGCAATTTCAAGCTTAGCCACTTTATGTTTTCACTGGGACTTGGTACATATCTTTTGATATCTCTGGCCACAGACATCTAGGCCACAGAAAGTCATAATGTCAGATTCTATTTGTTCTTCTGCCCATTGCAATTTTGTTCCTGCAAAGCTTTCAATTCTACTTATTTTCAACCCAGCTTTGTAGTTGGTTACTTGCTTCACTCTCTGTTTAATTTTGAAGCTTTCTCCTTTGTCCCGCTGTTAATTCAGTGACATATCATTCTAAACTGATCTGTCAGTCTCATGGGTTTGCATTCAATGTTATTCACATTTTGCTTAGTTTTATAGAGACCTGTATGCATATCTTTGACAGGAGAATATTTCACTGAATTGTGGAGATGTATGCTGTATGTGGACAAGCATATAAACATAATCTTTATTTCCATGGCTTTCTCTGAAATTTAAGTCCAGTCTTTCTATCCAAAACAAATGTCTATGTTATCAGCTAGATGACAATGAGACATATAGTTGAATATTTGTCACTTATTACTTCTTACTTTAAAAACATTTCCCAGAAGAATAACATACAGTATAAATTTTATTGGGGAGCAGAATGAGGATTTTATATACTGCAAAACATCATTCCACATATTTTCTAATGATCAGAGGAAAAAATGAGCTGTGAGATATACTAAAATATAGACATCACATAACCAGATCTTTTACTTCACCAATATTATATTGCCTGAAACACAAGAAATATCAACAACTTCCCAGGAATTAAAGATTATTGATTTAACTAATTAGATTTTTCCCAAAAAAAAATAGATAAAGAAGTCGTAGAAAACAGTAAAAGAGAAAAGAATAATAAAAAATTAGAATAGGTTAAGGAAGCTCAGTAACAAAGGAACAAAAAAGAAAGAAAAGAAAAAGAAGAGAAAAGAAGGCAAAGAAAACATTGTAGTATTTTAAAGGAAATATTTAATATGTGATAATATTGGATATATGAGGTTTTTATGGCGTATACGCTTTCAAAATTAAATTGGAAAACATGTATTATTACTCAAAGTGAACACTGAAAACTTGGATCAGATCAGTGGCTTAAAAAACATTAACAAAAACCCCATACCTTTTAAAGATAAAATTTGACAAGAATGTCTGATGTTCAAAGCAGATACACTGAAGCTGTTCAGTTTCAAAATGTGATTGGACATCTGAGAGCCCAGCCTATTCCTCCTGCTGGCATTCCCCTCCACAGCCTCAAAGGGGTTGGCTGGGGCTCTAGAGGTTCTGTAGGGAATAGTATGAAAAGTTCTGGCTTCAAATGTGTTTTTAAATTTATAGACCTGTGAAAGGCTTTCTATGCTCTTACCCTTTCAATTCCTATCACTTCCACTTTTGGAAAATGTTCGCCAGTAAAACAAAGTAAATCAGCATACACTTTTCAGTAATGGGTCATTGGCATTCTGCTATGAATGGAAAGATGGTTTTTGCCGAGCAGCCAGCTAAATGTTGCTGTGAAGCTTGTGTTAACTGTGGGAGGTCAAAATTCATGACATTCATGACAACACAATTATGAACATGTTCACCTATATTTACTTGTGATGAGATAAAATTTGAAGGCAAAGTTGCAGGAGATCAAAAGCTTTTACACTTGCTTGGTATGAGAGCAGCATATCTAGAATTTCTCCCTTCTTCATGGTAAAACCAAAGTGATATGGCAATCCTAGAAGTATAAAAGGAGTATCAATATTAACAAAAACTTGAACATGCATGATGGCAATGAGTACAATATTGTCATTCAAATTTCTCATCTGGCTTCTTCAAGGAAAAAAAAACACAAGAAAATATTGAAAGAAAAAAATGAATCATAGTGAATCATGTGTAAACTCACTCAGGTGGTGGCCCCAAAAGTAGTCATTTTTTAAAAAAATTTTAACATTTTTATTCATTTTTTGAGGGACACAGCATGACTGGGGAAGGGGCAGAGAGAGAGGGAGACACAGAATCTGTAGCAGGCTCCAGGCTCTGAGCTGTGGGCTCAAACTCATGAACTGAAAGATCATGACCTGAGCCAAAGTCAGCCATTTAACCGACTGAGCCACCCAGGTGCCCCTCAACTGTAGTCATTTTACTAAATATAGTATCGTTAATAGAACTGATCTCTACAAATTTTGCACCTGGCATGAGGTTATTTATACATGGAAAATTTTCTTCTTGATCCATTATTAGAGATCATTGAAAGAAATTTACAGACACACAAGAAAAGCAGTGTAACAAAAGTCTATGTTAATTGTCTGCACTCTGTAAGTATATAGTCCTGAATACTGTGCTGACCCATTATATTAATGAACAATACTAAGTGGGCTTACTGAGGAGAAAGCGGTGAATTCTATAGAGATAGAAAGGCATAGTTATGATGTAGGTACAAGAAACCAATTTCAGAAAAACAAAAACAAAAACAAAACAAAACAAAACAAAAACAACAAAAACAAGGGCCTGTGCACTTTTTAGGCAGTTAATGGTCTGGGTTATGCTATGCTATCCCCTTTAAGGTACAAGAAAAATAGTTGTACCTTATATTTTCTGCCACTAAGATAGAATGCACGGCACTTGAGATTTTATTATACTCTTCCACATAATTTATTGAATGACTTCAATGGTTGTCAGTTTTATGTGAGGCCCAGAACAAGACTCCTCTTAAGGATATTCAGGCAATGGGGAAATTTCTATCCCACTTGGGATGTAAGATTCAATAGATTGAATCTTGCTAAATGTATCCATGATCGATAATCATGGCATGTGGAATCAGGAATGTCACAGAATGGACATGGGGTCCTGAAATAGGTGATATCCTCCTCAGAAGAGTACTGTTATTACCCATGTAGAGAATGAGGCTCCGATATTAATACACTAATCAACTAGGCAACCAGGGCTAGCCATCGTGAACACTGTGTCATCCAGCTTCCCCATGCACAAAGTTAGGCAGATGTAGCAGCAATCTGTTGCATGATGATAGTGACACAATCAGGGACCGGCCTGATCAGGTGCAGAAGACATAAAGATGCAGCTGTCTTATAACTAGAAGCGGTTGTTCTATACTCTCCTCTCACCAACTTCCTTTGCAACAATGCCACACAAATAGTTTCATGGGAATATCCCAATGATTGACTGATGGAAGAAGAAAGGATGAGTCTTTAAAAAGACATTGGCATGAAATGTGGCAGGAAGCTGGACAAAAGTAGCTGCTAGATTGCTGCCCCTATATAAATTGACCATGAAGATGGAGGTGAAATACAATCCATAGAGCTGCTAGCAAAACATTTGGCTGTTCACATACCATGAAAAGAGAAGGAAGTTGAGATACGGACATGCTTTGATGCCTCAGAAATGGAGAGTAACATGGCTGGTGCCTGGGATTTGGACATTAATTATGTAAATGAACCTAAGGAACTGGACATGTGGATCTTTGGTCCTCATATAGCACTAATCAGAGATCGTCCAAAACAGATGAGGCTCTCCAAAACCAGATGGACTGTATAACTCAACCTGTGAGGATCACCAGTTTCTCTCTTCAGCTTACCCTAGACTGGGCATAGACTCAAAGCAGAGTGGACATTGTGGCAGGGAGAACTACGATTGTTGTCAACAGCACACGCTGTCTATCTCACCACAGCTAGTCTAGACCTTGACATTGTCATTCTGCTAGCAGTATAGATGGACTCTGAGCTCTGGAGATAGCATTGTATTTTGGAGAGACCAGCCATGCACTAGGTGGTAGATTGTTAAAATTTCATAATTTCCATTTACAAGGAGAATTAATTAACCCTTAACAGAATACATATGTAATCTGGATATTAGAATATCTTCTCCGGGTACAGTGACTTCGCCAATGCCTTTTGTCAATGGTGTTCAGAATGCCTGATGTATCATAACGGTATCCCACACATTACCTTGAACCAAGAGATGCATCTATTGCACAGGAGTGGATTGGTGTGCTCAAAACTATAGGATTATGTCATATGTATCATGTACTTCTTTACCAGGAAACAGCTGGATTAATAAAATATCAGAAGGGGCAACTGAAAGCTTACCTCAGTCAAATCTGCAGCTTGGACAAATTATTTTGAATGATTAGGATAATGTCAAAATGGAAAATATAGTATAGTATCTCCACCACAATGACCAATTACAAGTATAGGAATCAAAGGATGAAGTAGGATGGACATTTCTCATTATTGCTTTCATTCACCCACTTGCAGAATTCGTACTTTTCATCTCAAATCTGCTAGATTTGAATTCCATGTTCCGAGGAGTCTAACCCTTCTATCAGAGTATATTGTAAGGTTTCACTGAACTGGTGTCTGTACTTACTACCTGCTCATTTTAGACTGCCCCTATCAACAGTCCAGGTAGTAGAATAATAGTTTCTCTATCAGCTGATGTAATAACCCTGCTAACTATGAGAAGATGGGGTTGTTAATACATAATGGAAGAAGGGAGGTAAGCTTGCAACACAGGGGTTTATTAAATTATTTCCTAGAGTTTATCTTCCCAGTGATAACTGTAAATGGGCAACTGCAGTAACATGCTCATATATATCATGAGGAAGGTCTGGATTGCCTTAATAAAGTCCAGAATAGATGGTGAAGGAGATTGATGTCGAATATTAAATATTGCCCTAGAACCAGCCACAGAAGCAGTGACTGTGTTTCGCCAAAGCTGTTTAAGTTTTTTTAGAAAATTGTAAGTGACCATATCTTGAATACTTAGAGTCCCTCAGAGGTCAAAACTAGGCTTGGATAGAATCCTATTATATCTATTGTAGCAGGAATCACACCAACTTCAGGTCATATACCAGGACCAAACAGAGGTTGTGGCTTTCCCAGATGTAAGTCACACCTGATTATGTGGTGGAGTAAATGCTCTGTTGGGTGATCTTTTATCAATGAAAACAAAAAGAAGCAGTTAGCATATACATTGGTTGCCTTTTCTTTCCCACATAGACTGTTTTGAGATTCAGGGAATCCATTACCTTATCTGAAGATATCCAAAATGATTGAGTGATCAGCCACATTTTCCTGTGACCTTACACTTGATTGAGACACCAACTTCAGGGGCACCTGGGTGGCCCAATCGGTTGAGAGTCTGACTCTTGATTCCGGGTCAGGTCTTGATCCCAAGTTTGTGGGATCAAGCCCCATGTCTGTTCCACACTCATCATGGAGGATTATCTGCTTGGGATTCTCTCTCTCTCACCCTCTGCCCCTCCCTTGCTCTCACACTCTCTCTCAATTAAAAAATAAAAATATATTTTTTAAAAAAGACACTAACTTCAATTTCCTTTCTCCCTTCTCTACCTCATTTTCCTTCTTCCCTCATTCTGTATCTTTTGGGATTGCTCACCCTAAATAAAATAACATATCAGTTTTGTCTCAGCCTATGTCTTCTAAGAACCTTGGACTAAATTTGGAGCCATATTCAAAAAGGAAAAGTCTCCTTTGACAGATCTCTTTACTTTGCAGGATGAATGGATGCTCCTGGAAAAGACAGAGGGTACCAAACGGTAGCAATCCATCCTGACACTGAGTATCTGATGTTAAGGTCTAACTTACCCAGAAAGATGATTTTCTCTCAAAAACGTCTCTTTACTTTCTTAGAATCTATTCTCCATCAGGTTATCATCTGTCTGTTTTTAATATATGTAGATGTCTTAAGTCCGGTTATTGACCTGGTCCAATTCTTCCCCATTTTGCACATGGGACCAAACATATAAGAAACTTGTTTAGTGTCTTTGGAAATGACTTTTAAGGAAACACTGATGTTTCAGATGAGAAATAACCCTTGTGCATATCCTGTGGTCTGTTTCAAAAATTTAGTGCATATATTCATGGACTAAACTAAATAGTTTCCTTGAGAAAGGTTTGCATTGCTGCTTTAACCCTTGGTTCTTTCTTTCTTTTTTTTTTTTTAATAACATTTCATATTTTATTTTATTTTTTATTATTCTGAGAGAGAGAGAGAGAGCTGGGGAGAGGGGCAGAGGGAAAGAGAGAGACAATCTTAAGCAGGCTCCATGCTCAGTGCAAAGCCCTACAATAGACTTGATCCCATGACCCTGAGATCATGACCTGACCTGAAATCAAGAGTTGGAAGCTCAACCGAGCCACCCAGTTGCCCCAACCCTGGTTCTTTCTAATAGATCCAGATCTGAAAATGTTAATTAAAACTTTCATCTAAATTTCAAATCAGCTCCACACTTATCCCAAAATTCAATTTAAGGCCTCCAAAGAAGGGGAAGGATGTGATGATATGTAAAAGAAAATGACAAGATATCTGGAGGTCCCACTGCCGATGCTGAATCCATGACACTGAAATCCTTGTTCTCTCAGACCAGGTCACTATGGTGACCCACAGAGAAGGATTATTTCACCGCCAAGCTGCCTCACTCTCTTGAAGCTGGGAGGTGTTTATAATTCTTCAAAAACTTGCTTTAAAATATATATGAGTATTTGGAGCCTTACCAAACTCAATCCTCCATTTGTAGTCAAATTTTAGACAGTCTTGTCCTAGTTGTCCATATTCTGGGACACAAGGTATGAATGTCCTTTCTAATAGAAATACATATTTGCAAAAGCATTAACCTCAATAAATTTTTAGCTGATAAAAACAATGCTTTTGAATATATATGCATATACATGTAATGAAATATAAATACCTATATTTAATTTGTATTTACTTAAGTAAATATTTCAATATGCAAGTAAATGTACAAGTAAGTACATATGTGTGTTAATATATGTGGATACACACTTGTGTGTGAGGAGTGAATCAATAGAAAACATGGAATATTAACATTGCAACAAATTCCAGAGATTGTCCCATATTTTCTAAGAATTCACATCATACATAGACATAGACATACATAGACATACAGAGACATGTATCAAAGTTGACCTTGACTGGTTATAAATTTGTGAGATGGTGTATCTGCCCTGAATAGTGGCTCTAATTCTCAGAAAGAATTATCCAAAGTGATGTTTTGACAGATATTGTATAATACAGATCCTTTTCTGCTTTTGTATACTTCTTCATTTTAACATTCTATGTCTATATTGGCTTGTGAACTAATCAATGACTACCAAGATGTCTGGTAAATAGTAGATATTCAGTATAAATATTGATTGGAAGTTCTATCCAACAAACAAATCTTATATTTTGTCCAATGCCCAACATACAGTTTATAGCTGACTTGACTTCTGTCTCCCTGCTTTCTACAGTGAGTACTGAAATGACTGTATTATCTTCTAAGACTAACACATAAATATGTAAGTAGTATCTTTTAGAATGCCTATCTTTCATTAATCAAAAATGTTAAAACTGATCCAAACAAAGAGACAGCAGCCGTCATAGCTAGAAACTGTAGGTTTGAGTATCAATTTATGATGAGAATAGTACCATCTTATTCCCTTTCCTTGTTGTACCCTGGAGACTAGACAGGAGGTGTTAGAGAAATGGGCAATAACAACAGAAAAGGAGATTCTTCGGCCAGAATAAAGCATCTATTTGATTAAAATTCAGCTCCAAGTTGTATTTCCTACCCACAAGAGGTGCCTAAGGGCAGTAAAGGCAAACTACCTCTTATCAAGATCAATGAAATGGTGATGTTTGATTTATATACTCATGAAACCTACAGCAATTGGGTGGGGGTAGCACAGTGAGATATACACTAATCACATCTACTAAGATCAGTTACTTAGTTTTGCACATTTCATACTTATATAAAACCTCAAATTGATAGGTGCTGGGGTAGGAGACCAACATGCACACTGGTCATGTCTAGGGCTCACAAGTTAGGGTTTACTTAGAGTAAACATTTCACTCTTACCTTCACAGCTTTGTGACATTTGCTCCCAATATAGGGATGCATGGTTCTTTCTGCTCTCCAAAACCTGGGGGTTGGAGTCTCTGGCTGAAGTTTTTGGAACTTGCTCTGATAAAAGCTAACATGTTAGATCTAACTTATATGCAAATGCCCAATGGTAGAAAATAACCTAGTTGTTAAGATAAAATGACCTGTTTACCCCTACTCTTACAAGGGGGTGTTATGTATTAATAAGAATATTTATCTTATATAGTATTGATTGTCTATAATTTATTGTTGTGCTGAATAATTCTGTAATAACTATGGGTGATTTGAAACAGCTGCCTCTCATTAATTTTTACAATATCCTGTCAAAATGGTAGGGTAACAGATCTTTGATTAAGGCCCTCCATTCAAAGAGGCCCCCTTCATCTGGATGTTTGTTTTTCTGTTTGTCACAGGCATTATTTTTGTTTTAGCAATTGTTCCTTCAATTAAAAATGATTAATTCTTCCTTGTTTGTTTGGTAGGCAAGCTCATAAATAGGGAAAAATACCTACAAGGCTTGATGAGAAGGGAATAGATTGAATATCAAGAATAATCATAGTCTCTTAATTTCAGATGTTCATACTTTGAAATGAAATTCTTCAGATAACTGTTACCAGATACAACTTCCTGGGGGTTTTAGTTTCAGATGCTCTGCTTTAGGGAAAAAAAAAAAAGGGACTTGTTTATAACATCTGCACTTCTATTGCTCTTTAAAGAGACACAAAATAAAACATATATGTATAAAAATATTCGTCTTGGATTTTTAATGGTAAAAACTTGACACAACTTCTCTTCAGATTTATTCTTAAGTAGATAATTATGTCACATTATCAACACATTTAAAGTAGTGGACTAGCTAACATTTGTCAATCATTTACCATGTATGCATAGTGTACTTTTAAGTGTTGTCTGTAATTCTCTTCAAATTATATGTTATTGTTCAAGTTTTATGAAAGATAATACAGAGGCTCAAAAAGTTGAAATCCTTTATACATACTTACATAGCTAGTGATAAAATCGAGATCCAAACCTAGAGGTCTCCAACTCCAAGTTTCATGTCTGCTGTAATTCAATTCTAACCTAAGTATTTCTATAAGACATATTCTAAGTTCATAAAGAATCTTCTGGAATTAAGACAGTTTTCATTTTGTGTGTACAAGACTTATTAAAGTTTGGTTATGACCATTTTCCCTGTGGAAAGAAAGAAACGTGGGCAAGAGTGAGTCTCTGCAAGGGAAATTAAGCACATACTTTTTAAAAACGATTCCTTCATGTGAAAGAGACAAAAGTATTCATCGAGGGGTAACCTTTTTTGAGTAAATGTATCAGAGATAAATTTGTGTGAGAGCAGGTAGCAGGCATATTTTGAATTCTAATATTTGTTAAATGCTATTTTCCTAAGACAGCTGAGCCAGTAGAAGGCAGCAATTCCTCAAACTGGGCAATCAGTGGAGATGATCCAGTGAAAAGGAAGTTGCTCAATTCATGTTGGGAGTGGACCCAGTGAGGAACAGCTTCTGCTTTCGGACACTGTGGAAGAGAGACAATACCATCAAAGGACTGAGATACAGCTTGGTGCCCCCTTTCCCTGTTGCACTATTTTTTTTATCTTGCACACCTCTTGGCAGAACTTTGGGTGTGATCCAATGTGCCTATATTTCAAGGGGAATCACTAATACATAAAGAGCTGTTAACCGCCTCTACATCCCTAGGTACTATCCAAAGGCTGTATTAGTGTCCTGAACGGTAAACAGGCATGGGCAAAGTGAATTAGGAGTTGGCAAACAAATTTCTTTGGCTACTTTAACACACAATTAATAAATCTATCTTTTCTTATGTGTCCGGTTTGAAATCTATGTTTAAATATCTTACGTTAGTTATTCTTCAATATGTGATACATTCATTATTCGATGGTCTGCTATTTTTGTATGCTTTCTATGCTGCTACTATGTTCACTGTCATAATTTAAATTGCTCCACACCATCAAGGTTATATTTACATAATTACCTTAATAAAAATATTTAAATACTGTTGCCGTTTACTTTTCTAGCCATCACTAATAATCTGTTTATGGGAATCTTTGGATTGGACATTCATCCTTTTTCAGGTATCAGTTGATACCCTTAGAGAGATTCAGAAAAGAGGAAATATGGGCTATGCACATACCATTTCAAAATGTTTAAAAGATAGTATGCCACAAGCAGAGTAGCATTTTGTGCCCTTGATGGCCACTTTTATACATATAACATAATTTCAAAAGTATATACCTCATTCTGGCATACTTTTTTGGAGGCTTGACATGAAGTAAAGTGCAATAATGCATTTTTTTAAAATTAAAAATAAGATTTTGCCCTGATTTAGCAAGCTGTAAAGATAGTCCATTAAGATTGCCAACACAAAAATTTGCATTAAATAACTTTTGCTTAGCTTTATATAGTCATTTTTAAGCTAGTTTTCAAAATTGACCTATAGAAAATTTACAGGTAATAATATTCAGGCAGCAAATCACAAATACCATTTTTTTTAGATTTTCTGACAAAAGTATTTTTGATGTATTATTGATGTGTTGTTTTGATCCTTACCTAGGCTAATGTATGTTTGGGTCATAAATGAAATTGGATTCACTGAGGGTTTTGTTTTTTGGTTTTATGTTTTGTAATATTTCAAATGTTTTTTGATCACAGATCTGTATAGTATTTAGTGTTAATATGCAAAACAGGAATCCTTGATTTCATATATTTTTACACTTTCAATTGCCTAACCCAGATTTTTTTTTTGAATCAGATAAGGAGCTCAATTAGCAATTTATATAACCAAAAGTAATTTTGCTTACTTAAATATTAAAAGGACCATAGAAGCATTTCATATTTGTTTCTTGCAGGTGTATTTCAATGTTCAGCTATTTTATTTTATGTACTCTTTTTCCCTAGCTTTATTAGGATGTAATTGACATATAACCTTATGTAACTTTAAGGTGTATGGCATGATGAGATGATTTGATACATGTATATAATGCAAAATAATTACCACAATAAGGTTAGTTAATGTATTCAGCACCTTACAGAATTAAGTTTTTTTTTTTTTTTTAATGATGAGAACATTTCAGATTTACTATCTTAGAAACTTTAAAGTATATGATACAGTATTGTTAACTATGGTCTTAGGCTGAATATTAGATCTCTAAAACAAAGTTACTTTATAATGGAAGTTTATGCATTCTGACCCAGTTTACCCCACTACCACCATCCTCTAGCCCCTGGTAAACATCATTCTATCCTGTTTCTACTAGTTTGGCTCTTTCAAAATTCCACATATAAGTGAGTTCCTACAGTATCTGTCTTTCTCTGTCTGACATTTCACTTAGCATAATTGTTCGGCTCTGTTTATTTACACAATATGCTGTAGTACAAATGAAAAATCAATGTAATAACAGCTAAAATTGATCACTTTTATATGGATACTTTTTTTCAGTGCAGAAGCAAGAACAAGTTATGTTACCAAAGGATACAGGACAGATGGTCTATTATTCTGCGTGTAAGACTTAGATGATGCTCACATCCAAATGTAGACTGATAGTGAGGATTATCACATATTCAATTTCCTACTTTCCAACCCAATTCAGAGACTGTATGTGATATAAGACACCAATTGAGGTATCATATATTTGTCCTTGAATCTACATATGGTAATGTTTTATATTTATGAAAGATTTTCCAGAATTACATTACTGTTTACTAAATCTCTATATCTGAACAAAAACTTCTCAAGTTTATGTAACCCTTGAATCTATGTGCAGTGGCAAACCTGGAATAATACGAGACAGGAGATGGTGAGGGACGATGTTGGTCAGAATGTCAAGTTCGCAATGCCTCGTGGCATCTCCTACAAATCAAAATTTCAAGATTACATGTCATTCTTGATACACTGAGACCTTATGGTAGTCAAAGTTCCATGAAATTTAAAAGAAGTCATCCATGTAATGACACTATCCTGGTGTTATTAATATTACACCTTTTAGGATGAAAATTTCCACTCAAGCATTGTGATCTAGAGTCCACCTGGTACCACTGTGACCTCCATCAGACCTGCCTGGTGCAGAGTGTGTATAAGCTTCCAAGATTGTGTACTTCTTTACACTTGTTAATTTTTCCCATAAAACAGGATGAGACAGTGAATTCTGTTAATCCTTTCCAAGAAGCCTTTCTCCATCCCTTATTCTCCTAAGAGGCCAAGGCTTTCAGAGGAATGACAAAATGGGGCAAAAAATATTAATTCCTTGGAGCTGCAATATTAAAAATAGTTCACTCTATGTTCGTATGATCTGACTTTGATTAGAAGTCCGCAAAATATTGCCTTAAATGATCTATAGAGTGACTTTTAGTTATAGTTTGGCACAGCTTGGGGAATTTTATGTGTAGTCTAAGGTATAATTATTAATAGTCTCGCTTTCACTCTTACAGACTCTACTGAATAATAAATTGTATAATCAAACTACTGAGAAGACCATCTCAAGTCTTTTTTCTCCCTATTCCATAGCTAAAATTACAAAGGCCTCTGGTTGCCTGCCTAAGGAACTTCTATTCAGTGCTCTTTCTTGAGTACTCTGGAAATTCAAGGCAGAGCTTAAACCTTCAGGAACTTCTTGTTCAAGGAGAAACCCAGTTTTAACATCTCAATTAGGGCGCCTGGGTGGCTCAGTCGGTTAAGCATCCGACTTCAGCTCAGGTCATGATCTCGTGGTCCGCGAGTTGGAGCCCCGCGTCCGGGCTCTGTGCTGACAGCTCAGAGCCTGGAGTCTGTTTCAGATTCTGTGTCTCCCTCTCTCTCTGCCCCTCCCCTGTTCATGCTCTGTCTCTCCCTGTCTCAAAAATAAATAAAAAAAAAAGTTAATGAAATTTTTTTAACATCTCAATTACATGATATAGTAGAAAAGGCTGTGGCTGTTAGAGCCAGAGAAAACCTAGGTTTGCATTTCAATTTTTATACTTAGTAGCTACTATGCTTTTTCTCTTATAAAAAGTCTTAACTTTCTGACCAACTAAATAATTCATTATTTATATCTTTCATTTTCTGATCCCCCTGTAGTTTTCAAGAAGGTGGGAGGTTTAAATACTTTTTTTTAGGTTTAGCACCATATATCTTGGTTCTAAAAGCAATGCTTTCATATACTCGGTGCTCAATAAATATTTGTTGAATGAAGAGAAGTAAAGGATGACTTTCAGTCACCAGTTTCCATAGTAATGGGAAGTAAATACGAGCATGAATATGTTTTTGGCTTGAAATAACTGTAGGCCTTCCTTCTTCCTCCTAAAGCACTTGCCAGGAGTGTTTAATATTATTTGGTTAAATGTTATCTCTTCCTTTCATTATATCATTCCCTCATTATTTAACCAAAGTTTTTAAAAAACGTCTAATTTAAGGTGATTAAAATACAGAGACAATGGTCGCTCTATGCTTTAAAGAACAGATGCCATGATGTCCTTATGACATTTCCAAATAGATGCTCAAAATAATCCAGGTGATGTATTGTATTAAAATATTACCTCCTAAACAAACTTTTCAGTCTTGAATTTAACTTATATCTAAAAAACAAGTCAGAAATTCATATTACCACCCTATAACATTGGCAGGACAGTCAACAAAAGTAGTTCAGGATGATGATTCACAAAGTGATTTTTAATCTCTAGCACTATAAATACCTGAATACGTTTGGATTCTTTTTTATATTCATCTCTTGTATGGCCTAAATCTCCCAACTAGTCTATTGCACTACCACTGATAGGTTTGGAATATAAAATACTTCCTAGGGAATTTGCAATCAGTAAAAACTTTCTGAATGGTAAATAGTATAAAAACCAAATCAAAAGACAAATAACAAACTAGAAAAAATACTGCTTGAACACACAATAAATTGCCAATTTTCTTAACTTTTAGAAAGAGTACAACTCATTCAAACAGGAAAAAGTCAAAAACAAACAAACACACACACACACACATACACACACACACACACATACACACACACACAAAATACCCGATAGAACAACAGGCACAGTATATGAAGAGACAATCTACTATGTATGTGTGTGTGTGTGTGTGTGTGTGTGTGTGTATATATATATATATATATATATGTATTAACAAGGAGACTATCTAGTAAACATATGAACAGATGGTCAATTCTGTGCATAACTAAAGGAATGCAAATGAATGCAAGAAATCATTTTCACCAATACATTGATGTATATGACAATGTTACTGATATGAAACACCATTTAAGGTGTGGGGAAAAGTGTGTACATTAAATACACATCTATATATCTGATGATAGTATAACTGCACTTTTTTTTTAGAGAAAGAGAGAGAGCAAGAGAGAGAGTGAGCACATGAGCAGGGGAGGGACAGAGTGAGAGAGAGAGAGAGAGAGAGAGAATCTGACAGCACAGAGCTCAGTGCAGGACTCTATCTCGAGTCCACGAACCATGGGATCATGACATGAGCCAAAATCAAGAGTCGGAGGCTGAACCCACAGAGCCACCCAGGCACCCCTCATTTTTTTCTCTTAAAAAGACATCGCCTTATTCTTTCTGGTGTCTCCATTGCTTACTATTTCCTACTAATGTCAGACAACTTTTACATGCTGACTAAATGTTACTTAACCTAATTAATAGGAAAACATTCATGAACTGGTAAATTTTGCTAAGCTTTGACCACCATGGAAATAATTTATAGTAGGCAGTAAATCAACGTACTTTGTCTTTCTATTCAGTGATTCAACCACCCAAAACGAAATTGGACTGAAATACATTCAAGGTTATGAGATAATCTCTAAAGTGTTATAATTTATGGCATCATGGCAGAGCAGCTAAAATGGTAAGTGGAATTATGATTAAATATGGAACATTATTTTTAATAGACAGATATTTAAGGTTCATTCAAGTCTCCGTGTGAGTCCACAAAGCAGCTCATGCCCATCTGTTGTCTTCTTACTTTATTCAATCGCCATCAATGGATGCCAAGGAGGAGTTACTACTTCTATATGAATCTTAGCACAAGGGCTTTAGATAATTAAAAATGATAGAATTGGGACAGACTGCTAAACATAAACAGAAGGATAAAAAGACATCTGGCATAATTAACAGTGAATAAACCAGGTTTAACTAGCCTGAGTATAAAGCACATTGGAACATCATGAAAAACTGAAAAACTTCTGTTGAGAGATAATTCTGCTGATATATAACTTAAAATATTTCTCTTCAATTGAATTTTTATTAATTGGAACATTTCCATAAAATGGGATATTTGGTTTTTAGATTTCATCTGTTCCTGCTGTTTACTTCTCAGTTGAAGGCATAATCTTTTGTTTGTGGCACTGAAATTGGCTTATGTAGAGATGATTATGATGTACATTCAGACAATTGTGACTTCAGGTGAGACATAAGCAGCAGGAACAGATGAACCTCTTAGCAATAGAGAAACTATTTTCATGCAAATAACTCCACAGTGACAGAAAGACGAGTAAAAGAATTACAGAACACAGAGGGCTTAAAAAAGTATTATTTCATGATATTGAATGATTTTCTAGTTGTTTTTTTTTTTTGCGTGTCGAAGAATCAATCAGAAGTTTTTTAGAAATACATTCATATGTCGCTATAAATACCATTAAATTCTCCAAGAGAAATTATGTTTACTTGTTTCCATTACTAAATCAAAGACAGTATCAGCAGGCATGCCCATTCAGCTAGTTTTCAAAAACCAGAACTTGAACTATAGTTTAAGCATTTAAAATCTAAGAAGCAAATTCATTCAGTAAAATGAGAACTTGATATATTGTTCAATAAGATATGTTTCTGTTTGGATGTTTTACATAACAATCCAGTATATTTTTTAAAGGAAAAAAGAGAAATGGAAGGCATAGTCATCTAGACTAGACATATATGCATACACTAACCAAATTATAGCAAATTGAGATAATCAACAGTCTATGCACACTAAATGTTAATACTGTCCTCAAATCTACTTTAACACTTTCCATTTGTCAATTCTTAGGTAGGGATAGAATAGGGAAGTCAGTTTATAATATGCTATTTCCTGTGATTTATGGATAAAGCATCAAGAAGATAAGAGATTATGCCTTAGAGGAAAAGAACATGAAACTACAATTTTCAGTCATGTAATGTTTAGTTTGTGAATTGGTTCTTCATAGGTAGATATCATTGACCTATGTAACGATTTGGAGCTAGAATTTTACCAGTAAAAGTGGAATAACATCACTCACTCTTGGTCTTACCCAGTTTCTTTCAATTAAACCCAAAGATGGGACTCAGGTATTAGTCACAGATAAAATGGCACACTGATGGAACATGGGTAAGAGCTAGAATCTAGAGGCAGAATACCAAAAGTCAAATCCAGTCTCTGTCATTGGATGAAGAAACTTGCATTGCCAGACCTAGCAAATATACTGAGCACATAGTAGTAGGGAAATGGAAAATCATCTTTCCCTCTTTGTCTCTCTCACCCTTGCTCTCTCTTACTCTCTCTCTCTCTCTCTGTGCCATTTTGTCTCTTGTTTATGGTTAAACTTCTTTACTTGATATAGATTTTATATATTTTTATAGAAAAAATATATAAATATCTTGTACATTTCTGACTTCTATCCCTGTTGATTACAAAATATTCTCATATCACCAAGGTGATAGATGTACTGCTAATGATCAATGCTAGAAAAGGTTTATTTGGAATTCACTCCTATAGATAGTCCTCAGCATGTCTTCCGTCATTAACAGTATGAAGTATTTGTCCCTACATTTACTATATCCAAAAAATTTCTTTCTTTGAAAATTTTTCAGTGTTTTTCACTTCCTCTCTTTATTAATCATCATAATTCCTTAAAAGACTTTAATTTTCCCTTTATTGTGTTTGGGCGCCTATGTTCCTGGATCCTGTTGTAGCTTGTTAGAAATCTACTGAGTACCTACAGTTGGTAAGACACTAGATCAGACTCTATATATTCAGTGGTGAACAACTGAGGCATAGGACCTGCTTTCACAATTCTTGTAGGTCAGTGAGAGAGAGACAGAGAGTTAAACAAGTAAATACATGTAACCATCTTAAAAATTGTTGAGTGGCATTGAGTAAAAATAAATTGATAATAATAAAGAGTAACGGAAATATGTCTTATTAGTAAGGAAATGCCTTTCTCTGAAAGTGATGTTTTACCTGATGGAAAAGTTGGATGTGAAGGTTGCAGAAGGGCATTTCATGAGAAGGGAACAAGCAGATTAAAAAAAAAAACCCTGGATTGAGTTTGATCTTCTCTCACTCCCCCACCCTTGTTTCTTTACATTTATAAAATGAGATAAATATTTTTGAATACGAATGCTCAAGAGATATGTGGAAAACTATGACATTAAACTTTATGCAGGATTCAGATAAAATAAAACCTTGTAATCTATGTCCTGAATGGTGCAATTGAAAGTCAGGTAAATGGTGTAGGAGAAGAAGAAAGCAAGAGGATTTGAGCGGGCTTCAGGTGAAGGGAAGGAATAGTGAGAGGGTGGTTTTCTCTGAGGAAGATGTCATTTATGCTGGATTCAATGTTAAGTAGTGGTTTCTTTGAGAAATCACATTATCTTACTTAGGTACAGTATTGCTTTATTGTTATCATAACATTGATATCACTGCTATACTTTAAGGAATAATGTAGTGACTACCAGCAAAAATAACTGTGGTCCTGGTAATACTTAGAAATCACTAACCAGACTCACACAGTCATACAGTCTATGCCCCACGATTATAGTTCCTCTCACCCTTCTTCAGGAAAAACCCTCATCTTCATTAACCTGACTAGCTGTAGCAGTGTAGTCCTTTGTTAAATCTACTCTGAACTCTAGCTATAAAAAAAGGAGCTTATACATAAAACAGCATAAATGCAGAGAAGAAACATTCCTCACATTTATAGGCCCATTTTTTCCTGCAAAAATTGAATATCAATTTATAAACTCTGTTTTATTTCTGCACAGCTTAAAAGTCATACGAATTCACATAAATAGAATTGAATAGGTATTTTAGTAGCTAGGAAATAAACTAAGTGGCTCTGATAAAGAGATGCTAAAATATAGAGCCTAAAAAAGACAGAAGTCATTTCTTTTCCCCCTTTTTCTGTCAAAACTCAGAGGGAACTATTCAAGGCTGAGAGTCAGCTTTGTTCTGTGAGGTTATCTAGGGACTCAGGTTCCTTCTTTCTCATTGCTTCATTGTCCCCTAGGGTGTTGTTCTCATCCCCAGAGTCAGAACAGACTCAGCAGAGCTGTACCAACCTATAGCCCTCTAGAAGAGGGGAAGAGAAGGGGGAAATGAACACCGAGACACTACAAAGGCGAGACTCAGAAGTTGCACACGATACTTCTGTTGACATATGGATGGCAAAATCAATTAGATTGCCAAGGAAGCTATAGAGGAGGTTTGGAAATGTAGCTTTAGTTGGGCAGTCATGAACCCACCTAACATGCAGGTAAGATAGTGTGGTCCAAGTCACTAAAAGGAAGAAGGAATGAAAATCAATATTAAGAAAAATAGTCTCTGATGCAAGGACTATTCTTAAAACACATGACCATTCTCATAGTCTGTTTGATAATTGATATTCAAAATATTACCCAGTCTTCAATTATGACAGATATAATCTTGGTATTTAATATAGAGTCTATGCCTCTATGAAAAAAAAACTTGGTAATTTTCTGAACCGACATTTATCCACTTCTCTAGGAATTCTTTTTTGGAGAACTTTTCTCTGCTTATTCAACACAACACAAAATGAGATAAGCACAGTTTGTACTTCTGGCCATTTACTAATTTTTATTTCACAAATATTTAATAGGCACTTATTATACATTCGGTTCATAGCAGATTCCAAATATACACTGGTGGTCAAAATGCACATGATCTCTCTACCCATGAGGCCAGTAGACCAGTAAGAAAAATAAACATTCAAAATATTCACATAAATTAAAACTTCTAAGCATCGTAAGTGGCATGAGGCAGGTAAATAGTGCCATGGAGTGCATAATAGGAAGGTTGTGTCTGGTCAAGGAGTTGTGGGAAGGCTCCTCTGAAGAACTGATGGTTAAAGGGAGATCTGCTGGAGAGATTCAGGCTATCTAAGGGAAGGAGAAGGGTGGAGGATAACAGTGTGCCTGGTAGAGGGGACAGCAGACTCCAGGGTGCTCCTGTGGGAATGTGTTCAACACTTGTTGGGGGGAGTTAGTGGAAGATTAGTAAGAGTAAAGCACAGAAGGCAAAGAGGTGAACTGAGCCCTAGAACCAAGTAGGAAGGAGATCAGCTGGACCTTTGAGACCTTATTAAGAGTTTTGTTGTTTACTATCACAGTAGTGAATTGCTATTGAGTTGATTAAGCAGGGAGAAAAGTGATCAAATTTCCACATCACAATGATCTTTCTGACAACAGTGCGGAGAATGGTCTCTTCAGGATAAAAAATGGAGATTTGTTCTTTTCCAATAGCCTAGGTAAGAGCTAACTACGAATGAATTGCATAGATCATTGTCTCAGTACATCTCTGGACACTTTGTATAATTTTAAAGAAGAAGAATTGCTCCACATTTTATAGCCAATCATTCTAAAAACAACCTGAGCTGGTAGACCATGTAGTATGGTATTGCTTACATTTTTGTAAATGCACAAATCTGCAAATGCTTACACATTAGACATTTAAATAATTTTCTAATGTTTTCATGAAGTAAGGCATATAATACATCTGAATTTGAAGTATTTAACTAAAGAAAGATACTTTTCTTTAATCAATGACATTATTTAAATTGGAAACAAAGGAACATTTAAATGGAAATTATGCATGAACATTTGCATGTATAGATGAATATGAGAATTAAAAGAAATTTGAATGTATTATTAATCTGACTGTATTCAAGAGGCCTCTGCTATGATTAAACTTTTAGATATGGATAAAATAAAACAAAAGGAACACATTAAAGTGCTTAAAGTTGTTGCATCCAAAAGCCACACACCACATCTCATAAATTCAAATATATTTTGGTTCTACATAAAAAAAGCTGTAATGTGTAAAAGAGCCAATCAAGAAATGATAGTTCCTTTGTTGTACTTGACTGACATAACTCTTTAACTACATTTTCGTTAATTGTTTTTGTTTTCTTTTCTTTTTTTATGTTTATGTATTTATTTTGAAAGAGTGAGAGCAAGGAGGGGAGAGGCAGAGAGAGAGATAGAATCCCAAGCAGGCTCTGCGATGCAGAGTTTGAACTCATGAACCATTAGACCATGACCTGAGTCAAAGCCAAGAGTCTGATGCTTAACTGACTGAGCCACCCAGGCACCTCTGTTTTTGTTTTCTACATGGATTGTTATAAAGAGGATCAGAAATGGAGAATTTACCTGGATATATTTAAATTAACTATTAAACATTTAAGTATTGTCCTTTAGCAGAAATTCTCACAGATAAAAGTTTAACGTTCACTGTTTAACTTCAAACATAGGAACGTTCAAGGGAGCCGAATGTAAGGAGTCGTTTGGGGAGATAGGTGGGCCCAGTGGAGAATTTGTTATGTGAAAAGATTTTAGAGTAAATATGGGAGAGTCATGGTGAGTGTTATTTGCCTAGTTGGCCACTATCTTCCTCTCACAGGATAGATGTTTTGTTCTGTTTTTTTCCCCTTATTGTTCACATTTCATGATTTCTTGTTTTTTTATTCTAATAAAACCAGTTTCTCTGCAGTTGAAATTAATTAGGCCTTATCTAAAATTTTTGAAATGCTAATAAAAGTAAATGAGGAAAGAACAGTAGATTTAGCAATCTGGCTTCAATATTAATGAACATTTGATCTATTTATTGCAATCAAAATATAACTTTGGAACTGATTATAATCACTTTGACTTGGGTAGTCTTGGTAGCAAATAACTGTCTTTATGTGTCAAGAGACAAAGCAAAATGGCTATCACATTGAGGTTCTAATTTAGCTTAGAATAATAATGCTACATAAAATTAAAAGGAAAAAAAATGAATGTCTGTTATTTTATAAGTTCAATCAATAGTATTGCTATACCTCTGGATTCAGAGCTTTGTCCTTATCAGCAAGTTTAAATAGGAAAGCTGAAGACTTTCTGGGGACATAGACCTGGCTGTGAAACTATGCACTGTGATTGTTAATTTTATGTGTCAACTTGACTAGGCCATGTCACTCAAACAAACACCAGGTTAAATACTGCTGTGAGGGTATTTTTTGGATGAGATTAACATTTAAACCAGTAGCATTTGAGTAAAGCAGATTATTCTCCATAATGTGGATGGGTCTTGCCCAAATAGTTGAAGGATTTAAGAGAAAAAAAGACTGAGGTCACCCAAGGAAAAGATAATTCTACTTCCAGATTACCTTTGGGCTCTAACTGCAACATCAACTGTTCCCTGGGTCTCTAGTCTGTTGGCTTCCAGTTTTGAATTTCCAGCTTCTACAATCATGTGAGCCAATTCTTTAAAATCTTTCTTTCTCCCTCGTCCCTTCTCTTTTCGTATAATATAATATACAATATAATAATATAATATATAATATATAATATAATACAATATAATATAATATAATATAATATAATATAATAATATAGCAGGAACAATGTTTTATGTCACGTGGTCCATGATGACTATTCTACAATGTTTTTTTTAATAATGATGATGAGATATACAATTAGAATAAAGTGGCTTAAATAACTGTATATAATTATTCTTATTGGAAAATTCTACTACTGAGGCCATTCAATCTGTTCATACACATGTGCAACCAAGGAGATTTACATTTTTTCAAAAAATTCTTTATCAATTTAACATAAAAGGATTGTTTTGTTTTGTTTTGTTTTGAGAAGCCAGAAAGATGTTATCATTTGTAAGTATCTTTAAGTTGGGTTCCATGATGCTGTGAGGAAGAAGTCTCTCGATTACACATCCTCAGTGATGGAGATGCTGCTAGGTCTAGGGGCTTTGCTATGCCTCAGGGTGGAAATGGTAGCATGATATTAGGAAAGCCATTATCCTATAAGTGAATAACCATTGTCTTTATCCATTCATCTGTTAATGGGAATTTAGGGGATTTCTATATGCAGTAGAATGTTAATCAGCATTAAAAAGAAGGAAATCCTGCCTTATGAAACATCGAGAAACTTGAAGCTTATGCTGAGTGAAATAAGCCCATCACACAAGGAAAAATACTGCCCAATTCCATTTATGTGAGGAATCTAAAATAATTGAACTCTTAGAAACAGAGAGTAGAATAGTGATTGCCAGGGACTGGGGAGCAGGGCGAGGAGGAAATGGAGAGTTGTTAGTCTATAGGTATCCAGTTTCAATTACACGAGATAAATAAGTTCTAGAGATTTGCTGTACAAATCATGCTTAGAATTAACAATTCAGTATTGTTCACTTAAAATTTTTTTCAGAAGGTAGATCTCATGTTAATTATTCCTACAACAAAAATAAACAAATGAAAAGGGGCAAGAGGAAACTTTTGGAGGTGGTGGGTATGTTTATATCCTTGATTGCGGTGACAGTTTCACGGATGTAGGCATATCTCCAAACTCACCAAATTGTATATATTAAATATGTCAAGGTTTTTTGGTGTATCAATTACACCTCAATGAGACTGCTTAAAAAATGAAGGAGCAAACAGCCTTCTTGAGGAAGAGATTCACAGGCCACTATGCAGTAAATCATAATGGAAAGAGAAAAGCTGAGCGGGGAGACCACAGTCAATCAACTTTACCACAGTGAAAAAGTGAATGTTCTGGCAGTCCAAGCAGACTAACACGGTCTGCTACTTGCTGGTAGTTTGACCTGAAAAAGTCACTCACTTCTGCCTTACTCACCCAACTTATTTCTGTCATGTACAAAGGAAGATCATACCAATCTGACAAAGCTGTTGTAGTTATTAAATATTAATACCTATAAATATAAGGGCTCTGTCTGTATTGTTCATCTCCATATTCTAAGAGAATAGAAGTGTGCTTGGAACTGAGTCTCAATAGGATTTATTACTAATTAATGAATATCAAAGGACTGGTACACTTAATTCCTTAAAGTAGGCAATAAGGTTGTGGTGGCTTCTAGCTCTATTCAGTGTGATTAAAGGTGAGGGGAGTAAAAACAATTTTTGTAGAAGATAGGTTACCCTGGGAAAAATTCCAGATGGCACACATTATAAAATAACAAAATCAGTAGTTCACGCATTAAATTGTGCAGAATAAAAGAGGTCAATGGGATTTAGAATGGATGGAAAGGACATTATGCAAAAGGTGAGGATTCTTAAGGTCTTTAAAGATCAACATTATTTGGAAAGAAGCAGCTATTTAATGTAATATTTTCATTGTTAACAGTAAGAGAAGTATCAAAAATGCACTGTATTCAAATTGGAAAGCTATGATAATTTTTCAATACCTTGTTAACTACGTTCACCTCAAACAACCCTCATTGACTTTTAATTCTTTAACAGGAGTGTCACCAATGAAATTGCTTTATAGGGAAATGACTGCTACCAGAAGCAAGAGTAAAAAGTTCAAATTGGTTAAAACCTCATTCTCGGGGTGCCTGGATGGCTCAATCGGGTAAGCCTCCAGCTTCAGCTCAGGTCATGATCTCATGGCTCATGGGTTTGAGCCCCACATCAGGCTACCTGCTGTCAGTACAGAGCCTGCTTGGATCCTCTGACCCCCCGCCTCCCCCCACACCTCTGTCTCTCTCTCTCTTTTAAAAATAAATAAATGTTGTTTTGTTTTGTTTTGTAAACCTCATTCTCAACAGCTTGTAGTTCTGAAAGACTGAGTTTTACTAAATGTGTCAGATTCACAGTAATTTTACTGAGTCCCTGGCAGGCTGTCACACTTTAAATATGAGGAGGTACTGACTTTAGTCATAGGATGCAACTGTTGTGAACTATATGAACACTGATTAGGTTGCCTGTGGGATATCTGTTTTCAATCTTCCAAATTAGCTGTGTTTCATTCATTCCCTCAAATTCCTTCAGAACGTAAAGTTTTGGAGTGCCATCATTCTTACTAGTTTATCTTTACAAGGAATATAGAAAGGGATTGCGTGATTTATTTCTATAAATATGGAAGAAGATCTAAACCAATATTTATTAGCATGCAAGTGATTACACTCAGTTCTTAAAGAACCTTGTTTTAGTCTATTAATGCCTTCATATGAGCCTTTAACTTCTCTCATAACAAGGTAATTTAAAGTACTGAGATAAATCCTAAAATGAATTTCTAGTCAGATTTTTTTAGGACAAGATCTTATCAGTCTCTTTCTGATATGCATTTTCAAATAATTTTAGTATTAGCTAGGCCAAATATGGGATATAACGTGATCATTGGCAAATATTCTCTGTCTTTTCTGAGGTACTCTTATTCTTCTCAACCTAATTGTTAATTTCGGTCTTATGACTTAACTAATGAAATGTTGTAGAAAATTGTTAAGTATCAGTACTCTTTTCCTTTACCTTATCAGTTAGCAATTTTCCAGGACAGAAGTCCTTCTATTTGCCTAATTTCTGAAAGCAGTCAATGCAAAAGAGATCCACAGCCAACCCAAGATCGTTATGGAGCATACGTAAGAAATAAACTTTCCTTGTTGTAAGTCACTGAGATCTGAGGATCTTTTATCATTGCAGCATATAGTACATTATTATGACAGATTAACCCAGACTCTTCATCATGGATTTATTCATTCACATCACAACTATTTTGAATACTACACCATATTAGGCACGGTGCTATATACAGAGGTTTTTGATTTTTTTAATTTTTATTTATTTCTTTTGAGAGAGAGGGAGAGTGACAGAGTGAGCAGGGGAGGCGCAGAGAGAGAGGGAGACACAGAATCCGAAGCAGGCTCTGAGCTATCAGCACAGTGCCTGATGTGGGCTCGAACCCATGAGTGTGAGATCATGACCTGAGCCAAAGTCAGATGCTTAACCGACTGAGCCATTCAGGTGCCCCTAGATGCAGAGGTTCTAATGGCAAGCAAAAGCAGATTATTTTCCTGCAATTGTGAAACATAGTATGGAAGGACATTGCATCATGATGATATTTTGCTATTGCATGCTCTCTCTCTCTCTCTTTTTAAAAATATATTCAATATGCTGACTATCACAGAGCATAGCTCTGTCTGTCAAATTGTAGAAGTAGCAGTATCTGACCACTAAGGATAAAAGGAATTTGAAAAATGGAAGAGCAGAAAAAAGATAAGGCCGGAAGGAAGGTGGTATTTTAGTTCACACAGAAGGCCTCAGATGTTATTATATGTATCTCTGTGAGGATTGATCAAAGCAGATGAAGTTGGAGCCCTGTTTATCTTCTCTTTGTCTTCCTCCCTACAGGAAGTTTCAAATTGTGCTTTGAGTTATTTTATTTTAGAATGTACCTGAGGCTCAGCATTGAACTTCCTTACTCCTAAGTTTAGAATTAATAATATTTTCTTTTTTTTATTCTTGGAATTAATAATATTTTCTAACTCTAAAATAAATCCCTATAAATACAGAGTTTAAATAGTGCAGTAAATTATTTTCTTGAATCTCTAAAGTATTATCACAATAAATCTCATTTTGACTGCAAATAGCTTGCTTCTAGCTTGACTCATAAATTTATATAGGTGATTTTCTATGTTATATATAATCTATATATAAGATCTACAGAACTTCTCAACTTACAATGGGGTTACTTCCCGATAAACTGATCTTAAGTTGAAAATATTGTAGGTCCAAATGCAGCTAATACATCGAACCTCAGCCTAGCCTAGCTTCAATGTGCTCAGAACACTTATATTAGCCTACAGTTGGGTAGAACCATCCAACACAAAGCTTATTTTATAATAAAGTGTTGAATATCTCATGTAATGCATTGACTGCTGTACTGAAAGTGAAAAGCAGAATGGTTGCATAGGTATACAATGGTTGTCAGTGTGCGAGTGGTTTACCCTCATGATCTCCTGGCTGCCTGGGAGATGCAGTGAGCTGCCCTTGCCCCGCATCACAAGAGAGTATCATGCCTCATATTGTTAGTTCTAGAAAAGATCAAAATCAAAATTGGAAGTACAGTTTCCACTGTATGAGTATCACTTTCCCACCACTGTAAAGTCAAAAAAGTATATGACAAACTATTATAAGTTGAGGATGGTCTGTATAGTCTGTATATATATTAGAGACATATACAGGTAAACCTTGCTTTGCAAGCATAATTCATTCCAGAAACATGCCTGTAATCCAAAGCACTTGTATATCAAAGTGAATTCACCCTAAGAAATGATGGAAACTCTGATGATTCATTCCACAACACAAAAATATTCATATAAAAATGATTATGATACTGTAATATAATAAAAATAATAAAGAAAATATAAAATATAAAGAAAAATAAACAAATTAACCTGCACTTATCTCTGAAAACCTTCATGGCTGGTGTGAGGGAGACAAGAGAGAGGAGGGTTATTGTGTAAGATAACTTTCACTATCACTAACGGGTGTTGACTACAGAACAGTATTAATAAACTCTTGTCATATACTGTATTTAATGTAACAGGCAATAAGGTAGCAGAGGAGAGAGTCTATATGTGCAGGCTTCCTGACCTAGAGTGAAGCAAAGCATTCCTAAGCTTCCTCTTGTATGGAAGAGGGACTGTCCATAAGTGCTTTGAAGTGACAAAAACACACAAGTGCCAGTTGTGGGCACCTTCCAACATTCTGAATAATCATTGATTTCTGCCAAACACCATGGCCTGAGACCGAAATCCGAGAATGGGAGATGATCACCCACAGTCCCACAGTGAGAGAGAGAGAGAGAGAGAGAGAGAGAGAGAGAGAAGAACCATTGGCTCAGTTGTGATCATGTGAAGTTCAGTGTCATGTACTACTCGTATTGCAAGACACTGCTCATTTATCAAGTTAAAATTTATTAGAAATGTTTTCTCATCTTATGGAACTCCTGCAGAACTCACAATCAAATGTTTTACTGTACTTTATTGTGTATTATATACCTATCTATATCCCTATCTATATATCTTCTAATTGTTTTGATCTAAGTGTCCTAACAATTTTCTCTTTTCTTTTTTAAAAATGCTTATTTATTATTTTTGAGAGAAAGAGTATGAACAGTGGAGGGGCAGAGAGAGAGGGAGAGAGAGAGAGAATCCAAAGCAGACTCTGTACTCTGGGTGCAGAGCCTGATGTGGTGCTCAAGCTTACAAATCATAAGATCATGACCTGAGCTGAAATCAAGTCAGACGGTTAACTGACTGAGACAGCCAGGGGCCCCATAACAAATTTATTTTTAATTTTGTTTGTCTTAAGAATTTTTAAATCCTTACAAATGCTTACTTCTGAAAGAGGTAAAATGTGGGCTAATTTTTTTCCTGTATTTTCCCAATATAGTGGGGAAGTACAAATTGGCCCTACTGAGAATCAAATCATTAGAACATAAACATTGTTTCTCACAGGATATAGTCAAGGCCATCATGCAGCAGCTAACAGGACTAATCCCCTCCTTCTGAGCAATGATTGCTTTTTACCAACATCACCTCTTGCTCTGACTTAGTCCTCCTTCCTCCTGGATAAAAATTGTTACATCATCAAATCAACACATTTCTCCACTTTCTGACAATATCCAATCCAGAACTGGTCCCTATGTCTCTAGTGTCCCCACAAAATTACTGAATAATGTCCAAAGTCCTGGAAGGAGCCCTCCCAACTCCCCTTTCCTGAAATGCCCTCCAACTTCCCCTGGTGTGTGTTATCCCTTACTTTAGAGAGCTAAACAAAAACTATTTTTGTTTAAGTGCAGGAGTGCCCCCTTTTGATTTTTGACTGGTGGATTTCAACAATAATGATACAAGGCTCAAAGGAACTCTTTTACTTAATGGCTACACACAAACACACACACACACACACACACACACACACACACACACAGACATTGCCCTAAGTATCAATAAGTCTGTATACAACAGGGGAAAAAATTGTATATTTTATGCAAAAAAGAAATCTTTCTGAGGAAGAACATTTTAGTACAATTCAGATTTTAAATGAATGGGAAAGGCTCCTTCGTGTATGTTTCCAAACCTCCGAGGAGAATCCATTGTCTTTTGGCTGCCTTACAGGTTTGGTCATGTAAGGTGCTAAGCCATTTTAAATGATGCTAGGAATACAAGTCAGTGGGCACAGTGAGTCCCGAGATGATCAATCATATTGCATTTACTGCTAAAACCAATATTTCCATTGTTTATTCTTGTTATTTCAACCTCATGCTTCCCTGGCAGCAACAATGAACTGAGTGGGACAGATTCTGAGAATTTTACTAGCAACAAATATATGTCAAACATTCTTCACCCAAAATATATAGTCCAATGAAAAATAAATAGAATTTATACATTTCCCCCAGAAAAAATAACAATTTGTGAGCTAGTTTAGTTTCCTGGCCAGAATTCTGTGAATGCTTTCTGCTATAGTCACAACTTGAGATTTGTTACTTTAAGGATATAAAGGAAGACTATAAAAAAGATTCATAACCTCAAATTACATTAACTGTACATTAAGGGAGATGCACAAATCCCAAGAAATAATGAAATGTCAGGGTTAGAATCATCCCTTTTCAGGTTTAGTGCTCAATCTCCTATGATCTTGCATAAAATGCTATTGCTGTTCACCTTGCTATTAGGAAGTACAATTGATTTGCTTGCAATATTTATTAGTGCATTAGTCATGTACATTAGCACCAAACTGGAAACAAATAATGCTTTACTTCCCTAAGTCTGTGGCAAGCCAATGCAAGTAAAAATGTAGGTACCGATATAAATACAAGCGTGACTCACGCTCCTGAAATATCCTTCCTTTACCCAGATTTACCAGAAAAATTTAGAGGTAAACATATTCCAACCATTTCAATCTTTGATGAGTTAGAACAGTTCACATTAGTCAGGTTAATTTTTATTCTTTCAACTTGGTGTCCTTTTGACAAATTATCAATAAGAGGTCACGAAATAAATCAAAACTGAAAGGAACAGTTTATCTGATATTAATAAACACGATAGATCCAACTCCGAGGCTTTCATTTTTGCCAAATATTTATTTCAGCTCAGGTTGTCATCCCCAATTCTGCATAGGACTTGGTTCTTGGTTTCAAAAAAGAGAGAGAAATGTATCTTCAACCAAATATCGGTAAGTCTGAAGGCCTGAAGTTATTCAAAGCAATTGTCTTAACCATCACCACCACCACCGCTGCTATAATGTCTGTTTCTACACCTAATTCAAGCCAACTTTAGACAGTTCACTCCATGACCACCTATTTCAATTTCTGTCTCTGGCTACTGGCATACAGAATTTTTCCATCATAAAAACTAAAACGAGCTCTTCCCAAAGGACTTTGGATTTGCTGAATCCTTGGTCCTCATCCTTCTGAGTTTTTTTCCATGAGAAATCTTGCCTTGTGCAACCATACCCTATCTTCTAACCCTTCAATAATTTCCCAAGACGATTAGCCTCAGGACTGCCCACGCCTCTGCTTTATAGGGGAGATGGGAGCAAAAAATAGAAGGGTTGATGGCATTAATGCATGGCATTGGTAAAATAGTTTTATAAATATTGTGTGTTTATGTATTTTGTACTAGAATCCTGTCTTTTTAATGTTCATTTTTGATTTGGCACTATGTTCAGACCACAGTATTTTTTCAAATAGTGCTGTCATTTTACTATTTGAGACTTTGTGAAATCCACACTGTCCAATCTAATAAACTGCCACCATTTATTAAGTGTGTCCTGTGTGCCAGATTTTGATACGTTTCCTAAACTTCATAAAACCCTTGCAAGATAGGCATCGCTATACCATGTGGCATATTGTATTTCTTAAAACTAGCCAGAATCATACCTCCCGTTGGACCTTCCTTTTGCAACTTGACTTTGTTATTCCTTATCAAATTGTCCCAACTATTCTCCACTCTTGAGTCTGGTCAGGCCCTGTATCCTCTAATAAAGAACATAGAGGAGCTGCACTGTGCCATTTCTTACAGCCCTTGACTGGCCTAGCAACTTCTACTTCCTGTCTCTTCCTGTCTCCTGGAAACCAGCAGCCATGTAGGATTTGTGACAACCCTAAATCCACTATACTATGAAAAGCTCAAGAAACTTAAAAGGATCCTGAAGGATGAGATATTACATGAAGAAAGAGAGGCCAAGGAGCATTAAGGTGGCAGGAGAGTCATGAAAAAGCCACCACAACCCAGTCAAATGCCAGAGCACAGGTGCCAGGTGCTGTGAATCAGAGACGACAGTCCCCTCTTGCCAGGCCCAAATTCCCCTTCCATGGGATTGTGAACTTTTGAAAATGTTTGCTATTTTTATCTATAATCTTGGGATTGTTTCTTAGGCAGAGATAGACAGCTGAAACCGCACCATTTTGAAGAGAAAATGAGGGAAATTAAGAAATTTGACCTTCCTTAGGGAAAATAAGAAATTTGCCCATGTCCACACAAGTCTAAGGTTGCTAAGCCCAGGATTTGAATCACATTCTCTGAAATATATATCCCATGGTCTTAACCACTACAAAATGCAGAACTTCAATGTATATCTAGAAATATTTTTCTAAAGAGACTCAAGTTGTAAGTAGTACTACAGAGAACATGTTACTTAAGAGAATAATCTCAGTTTATGGGCTACAACATATGTGTGTTTATAACCAAGCAGATGCTCCTAATTACAAATTTATTTTATATATTTATTGAAACAAGCTGACATAGTCTCTACTTAGACACACTTTAATTTAAAATATGTATTTTAAAGCAACAGAACTGCTTGATTTTCTTTCTTTAAAAAATAGGGGCACCTGGGTGGCTCAACTGGTTGAACATCCGACTTCAGCTCTGGTCACGATCTCGCATTTCGTGGGTTCAATCAACGCGTCACAGTGTGATGACATCTCAGACCCTGAAGCCTGCTTTGGATTCTGTCTCTCTCTCTCTCTCCCTCTCTCTCTCTGTCCCTCCCCCACTCATGCTCTGTCTCTCTCAAAAATAAACATTAAAAATTTTTAAAAATATATTTATTTGTATTTTCACCAATTCATTCTAAATTTCCAAAATTTTCAGTAACATTTCAGACCAAATTTACCTAAATTGTGCTTTCCTATAAATTATTTCTTTAGTGCTCAGCTACAAAAACAAGTCACGGGTACTTGGGCGGCTCAGACAGTTGAGCGTCAGACTCTTGACTTCGGCTCAGGTCATGATCCCAGGGTTGTGGCATCTAGTCCTGCATTCGGCTCTGAACTGAGTGTGGAGGCTGCTTAAGATTCTCCCTCTCTTCCACTGCCCCTCTGCCCTGCTTGCCCTCTCCCTTTCTCTCAAACTAATTAATTAATTAATTAATTAATATTTAAAAACATTAAAAAAAAAAAAGAACACAAGTCAAATAAAGGAGAGGTGTTAGATAACATTTTCCAGCTGAGATTTAGGTAAATTGACAAGAAAAAAAATTCTATGAATAACTGAGTCACCTCAAACTCCAGGCTTCTTCTTTCACACGTGTGTCTATTTCACACACATTTTTCAGGTTTGACATCTAGACCCATGTTCAAATTTCACCAACCCACTGCAACAACTCGAGCAAAACTCTCTTGACTAAGTTTTTATCAGTCTTGACTGAAGATTTAAGGAACACGAGGCAATGCTCGTTTGCACTCAAAATTCTTGTTTGTCAAAGTTTCTTCATTTATCCTTGGACTTCTCTTTGAATTTTTAGCTCATCTAAAGCCTAGTTTTACTAAAACTCTCTGTTTTCAATCTGTCTTTCTTTTGTTTTTCCTTTTTTGTCTTTCCTTTCACGAGCACACCAAAGTAGTGAACCTTCAACTTTATTTTATTTTGTTTTATTATTTTATTTTATTTTTGTCTTTCCTTTCATGAGCACATGAAAGTAGTGATCCCTCAACTTTATTTTATTTCTTTGTTTGTTTATGTATTTTAATGAAGGAATTAATTTTTATTCACTTTTTAAAAAATATGGAACATGAATTTGGGTGTCATCCTTATGCAGGGGCCATGCTAATAATCTTCTTTGTATCCTTCTATTTTAGTATATATACTGCCAAAGTGTGCACTCAATTTTATTTCTTTTAATGAAACATGTTGTTATTTAATTTTTTTTTTTTGTTTGTTTTTCTTTTGCAATTTGAGCTCCTACCTCCACCTATTCCCAGAGGCCCTGGTATTCCACCCTAACCGATGTCATAAAAACATTTTCCTTAACAAGAAAATTCTCCCTCATGAGCAACTTTGATGCTAGCTGTGAAAACAATAATGCACTCACCATTTGTTTCATGATTCTGACCACTCTAACTCTGAAGCCTTTGGGGAAGTTACTTAACACGGTGTTAGCTTTCACGAAATAAATATTGAATAACAGCAACCTCAAAATGTTCCTGAGAAAATGAAGTGGAATAAGGAAGATTAAGTCTAATAGAATGAATGAACTTCATCAACAGTCATTTCCTTCCTGCTGATCTCCTGCAACCTTTCCTTATGCCTTTCTCCCAGCTATTAAAATCAATCTAGAGTGTTTCTTCATCTTTAAAATAAATGTTACACAGTATCAACAGAGCTTCCTGTTATTTAAAAATAACTTTTTCTTATCATCTTATTGCCTATTAGCTTCCACCCCAGTCTGTGGATATGCCTGATTTCATATATAATGTAACCTATTCTCTAGGTATAAATGCATGAAAGTAGGGAGATTTCCTTCATTCTATTTTTATCCTGTACTCCTAAACTCTTGAAAAAAGAATCATACCCTAGAGAACAATTTTAATTTATTCTGTTAAATTGACCATGTACAGCAATCATGCTATAGTGTGTGTAAAGACAGTGAAATCTTATTTTTTTTCACAAACAAAAATTATACTCTACAAGGGTATAAGAGAATGTCTTTGAAATAGTTAAAGTTAAAATAAAGCTATCTTATCAGCCACAAGATATTTCTTGGTTTGATTTTGGGTTTTAGAAAAATTTGTACAGATTATTATAATTAACACAATTATAATTATAATCAAAATAATTGCTATGCTTGTTCTCTGTAAATTTCAATGAAGTGATGGAATTTTTAAATCTTTAGGCTTTGATTAAATGTATTTAGCTTTTTTTGTACTCCCTACATCTATATTACTATGACCTATTCAAAGTAATCCAGAAGTTAAAAAGTCATGTGAATTAAAGATGCGTACAGCAAGAAGTCAGGAAAAGAAAATATGAAAGATATGTTGTCCTTAACATCCCATGCCTATTGTATGAATAGGAAATGTCATCTGCTTGGAATTACAAAAGGTGTTGAGGTATCAGACAGAATTACCCAGAAATATCTGCCAGAGTGAGGACACCACCTGTTGCTGTTCCACACCACTTCCATCAGAGGAGAGAGATCGGTGGGACTAGAAATGAGGAAATAATCAAAGAGCACATGCGGACAATGTTTCTTACTTCTCTTGGGGGGGGGGATAAAAAGTAATCGCATGACGTAGAGTTTTGAAAAGGGTAAAAAGTGGGTGGAAATTTTCTTTATTTAGTATTGTGAATGCCTGAGGTAGTGTTTACCTTTAACCTTTATTATATTAAATTAATAAGAAGGACATGCTCTAACTTCAGACACAATTTTGCATCTCCAGATAAAATTTGGGGGCTTACCAATTCGAAAAAGTGCAATGATAGGTAAATATAAAACTGCCGCAGATTTGCCTTTTTTTTTTTTTTTTTTTTTTTTTTTTTTTAGCTAATGCTAACACTAATTTGCTCCCATGTTTGATTTGACTTCCATTTGCAACAGGTTATCTATACTTGCCTCCAAGCTCCATGGGCATATGGGATTCAGAAATGGCTGATCAAATAATTTCATTTCCCAGCCTGCATTTAATTCAGAGATGTGACTGACCTAATTTGTTCCAATGAAACAAAATCTCTAGAGCTACTGGACAAAGCACAATTATTTATGTATGCGTTTGTTTACTATTGCTGAGAGGAGTAATATGCTCAAAGGAGAGTTACTGTGCAAAAAGGGAGCACGGCTTTGCCTCCAAAACCAAGGGACCAATGCTATGATTTTGTTTTTCCACTTTTCTACAGAGTCCATATTGCATCTCCATCCACTACCAAATTCTCAATGACAATTGAATCTTGAAAGCCTTAAGAGCCAATAGGAAGGTTTACTTGCACTGTCACATGTAACAGATAGAATTCCCTTGCATGGTTCACCCAAAACTGGCAAGTGAATTAGAAGGTATCAGAGATAGTATCTTAGTAAAAGTGTATAGAAGATATACACAGTTTAATTTTGAGAGAATATGCAAAAATGTCTCTAGAATATTGAGTAACATAGGATTTTATTGATGCAGCAGGTTTTTGTAATTTCAAATAATTTATTTTTTAATTTTTTTAATGTTTATTTATTTTTGAGAGAGAGACAGACAGACAGAATGTGAGTGGGTTAAGGGCAGAGAGAGAGGAAGACACAGAATCTAAAGCAGGCTCCAGGCTCCGAGCTGTCAACACAGAGACCCATGCGGGGCTTGAACCCACAAGCTGTAAGATCATGACCTGAGCTGAAGTCGGATGCTCAACCAATTGAGCCACCCAGGTACTCCTCAAATAATTTATTTTTAACATCTCTTTCATGTGTGCGACTACCAACATGTTCAGAGTACCTGTCCATTTCTTTCTAGTTCTTATTAGATTAGTATTATGAAAATTGTGGAATTTTCCACAATTGTGGAAAATTGTGGAATTGTGGAACTATATATATATAGTTATATATATAAATTTTGGACAATGCAAGACATATTTTGGATGAAAGCAAACTCCTGAAGTTGATTGTTACCAGAGGGAAAAAAAAAGAAGAGGGGTGCCTGTGTGCCTCAGTCGGTTAAGTGACCGACCTTGGCTCAGGTCATAATCTCGGGGTTTGTGAGTTTGAGTCCCATGTTGGGCTCTGTGCTGACAGCTCAGAGTCTGGAGCCTGCTTCAGGTTCTGTGTCTCCCTCTCTGCCCCTACCCCGCTCGCATTCTGTCTGTCTCTCTCAAAAATAAATAAATAAACATTAATTTAAAAAAAAAAAAAGAAGAGAAATCCATTTCCAGAAGAATAGATACATATCAGATGGTAAGAACTAGATTATTTTGCTTTGGAATAACTGAGTACTAAGTGCTAGGGACTGGAATAATTTTTTTTTAGTAGAAAATACCCATTCTGACACAATCGTTACTTCTGATAATTATTCTTCAGTACCTTCAGTCATACACTTAACCTATTGGAGAATTAAATGGAAACGCTGTAGGAATCATTATCACTGCATCTTTCACATTTTTGATGATAGCTTAATTTTTGGAGTTTCCAAAGAAACAATATTATTCTGTTATTGAGAAAAAATTACACAGGATGAAATGCACAGATCTTATGCATACAACTGATGAGTTTTTGTAAATGTATATACCCAAGCAATCATCCCTCCAAGTAAGATCTAAAACTTTTCCATCTCCCAAGAAATTTCCATCATTTCCTTCCAATTATATCTTTGAGCAGCTCTCTAGCATCCTACTTCATTCATGTCATAGCAAAACTTCTCTAGATCTGGGAAACCAAGGCTATTTTTTTTTAATTCCAGAGTTTTGTGATTCTTACTCCAATTTTCCAAATCTCCCTCATCATCCCTTCCAGTCCCACCTATCCCACCTCACTTAGGAAAATTATATTCTGATCTATCATCCAAAATTAGTGGTGCCTATACTTAAGGAGGCAAATGATGTGATGGTATGTAGCTTTCAGGAAATACATTGTTTTACAGAATAGATACATAATCTCCCGGTCTTTGCTCAGGAACCTGTGGCTATTTAGATATACGAGCTGGATGCCATTGTAATCTATTGATTAGTATAAGCTTTACTATTGTCAAGTGATAGATGAAATTTGACCCTAGTTTACCTCAGGGTAAGGCCAAAAGAATCGTAAAGAAAGCTGCTGGTAGTATTTCTGTCTCTAAATATACTATTTGAAATAAATATGGCAGTTCACTCAGGTTGAGTACAATAAAAAAGGAATAGATATTATGTGGGTAATATTTCTAAAAGAAGAGATGATCATCATGCAGAAACAGTACGTACCTATTTATCACCACAAAATTATTCAGACATTTATTAACAATTTGGTGCGGACAAACTCAAGTGGACATTTCAATTAATTCAAGATTTGGGGAACAAAACTTATTGCAAGGAGGACTCATTTGGAGGAAATCTGAGTACAGTGTTGAAATAACATCACAAATAAAAAAATTGATACAAAATGGATATACATGGAATGTTATTTATTCAACTCAACATAGACATGATTTATTCAATTTAACAAATGTGTAATTGAGTTTCTACTTACACGTGTGGTTGTGTGCTTAATGCTAATTTCATATGTGGTTACACACAAAAATATTATTGACACCTTTATTAGGCTACAGTAGGTGTTGTAGATAGATAGTGATTTTACAGAATGCCTTCTTAATCTCCTGTAAGGAAGGCACAAGCGCACCAAACATTCCCATCTATTTCTTACACATTTTTCAGGTCCCATGCAATTAGGTCGGGCCAAATTACTACTCTAGTCAATGGGCTGGGGCAGAAGTGACTTGTTTTGCTTTTAGCCAAAGCACGTAAAAGCCAGTGTGTACTGCTCCCACTTTTTCCTCTCCTAATGAGGCAACCCATTTCTGATATATATGATTTCTGATATATGTGATCCATGATATATGACATACACACAATACACACCCATTCAAATTCCCTGTATGCTCAATTATGCTTTTCTCACTCCCTTACAGTTGTTACTGAGAACATTTCTTAGAAAAAATTTCCTACATGAAAATCTCTGTCATTGAGGCTGTTTCCTAGGGAACTGGACTGGATCAAGGCATCTCTGTTCACTGCCCTCTTCTCCCACTTTATCACAGGCTTCTCCCTGAATCACAGCACCCAGCGCCTTCAGCCTTTGAAAGATTTCAATTTCTGGGGCTTGCAGTTGTTTTCTGTTTTTTGCCCCAAAGATTTTCTCTTTTTGTTCACATAGCTAAAGCATTTTCAATGTTCAGGCTTCCGTGTGCTCTTCCAAAATAGCCACCTTGACCATCTTGCACTTGCTTACAAGCCTTGCATGGCAGGATGCGCCTGTCTTCTGTTCACATCATGTCTCTAACACTTTATCCATCTCTGATTTCTTATTAGGACTGTATGTTTGTAGCAAGTGAATTAATACTCTATAAAATAAGTTTTTTATGATTTTTTATCATTCAACAGAGGCACTGGTTTTTTTTAATGTTTATTTATTTATTTTGAGAGAGAGAGAGAGAGTGCAGAGGGAAAGGGGCAGAGGGAGAGAGATGGAGAGAGAAAATCCCAAGGAAGCTCTGCACTGTCAGTGGAGCCTGATGTGGGGCTCGATCATGAGATCCAACAAACCTGGGCCAAAATCAAATGTTGGTCACTTAACTGACTGAGCCACACAGGCACCCCAACAGAGGCACTTTTATGAGTGTGAATGGAAGCTAAAAATTCATGAAAATGTTATACTTTTTGGAAGAGTTATGTAATAACTAAGAAATTGATAATTTATTAAAACATTATTTTAAGAAATAGTTCTTTATAATATATTAAAATAGCATATATACATTAAAACACAACATATGCACAAACTAATCAATCATCAAAAATAATATAAGGGGTATAATAATTATGGTACATAGCCACTAAATGTCAGTTGTGTCTATCCCTAATACTATGTCACTAATACCATATTGTTTCTCTGAAGCGTATATTTTTCAAAATAGTCATATTTTTTCATATAATTCCCTGCAATCCTATTTAAAGTTGAATTTTATGGTTACTAAATGTGATATTATACACACCATTAATTAGGTATTCTCTGCTGACAATAATAGTTTTAACTGGGCGCCTTGGTGGCTCAGTCAGTTAAGCGCCAGACTTGGGCTCAGGTCATGATCTCACAGCTCATGGGTTTGAGCCCTGCGTCAGTCTCTGTTTTGACAGCTCAGAGCCTGCAGCCTGCTCCGGATTATGTGTCTCCCTCTCTCTCTGCCCCTCCCCCACTCATGCTCTGTCTGTCTCTCTCTCTCAAACATTAAAAAAAAAAATAATAGTTTTAACTATAAATACTCTATAGATGCTGTAAGAATATTGGTAAGCTCAGAGCATATTCTGTGAAATCAAAGATATTCTTAATTATAATATTTTTTATATTTAAATGTGTAAATATTTCAATCCAATTATTTAATAGACATTTACTGTTGGCCTCCATTCGAATTACCTTTCTTCAAAAAATGTTCTCATAAGAAAATTATCATATTCATTTTCTCTATGACTATTTATGTTTTTCTCAATTTAAATGCAGCAAATAATAAGCCTTCTCATTTTTATTCAATCCCACCACAGAATATAAATTTATTCATTTAGAATTATGAATTCCTTTAAAATATTTTTTACCAGAAGTTGAGACCTTCCAAATTGCAACTTGATAATTTCAAGTTCAACCCAGTATACCCTTTGAGGTCTCTATTGCATTCATTAGCTCCCTTACTTTCTACAGAGATACATTGCAGTGTCTGCCTGTTTGCAAAATTGTCAATAATTACATTTCCCTAAAAGCTTTGGAAGCTGAATTGTTCCTGAGTTTCATTTGCTGAATACTTTGATTAAAGATTTCCAAATGTTTTTTTGTATAAAATACAAGCAATATTCAGAGGATTCATTTACAAAAACTCAATGTGACTATTGAACACTTGGGTTGATTTATAAAGTAATTCCTCAAGTTGCAAAGACTGCCTTTTATAAAGTAATTCAGTTGTTGTGTCTCCTTACTCTTTTCTGATCTGTGATCATTCCCAGTCATTTCTTGCCTTTCATGATCCCTAAATTTTCAAAGGTGATCAATGAACTATTTGTGGAATGTTGCTAAATTTGGATTTGTCTGGTATTTTCTTTTTTTTTTTTTAATTTTTTTTTACGTTTTATTTTTTATTTTTGAGACAGAGAGAGACAGAGCATGAACGGGGGAGGGACAGAGAGAGAGGGAGACAGAATCAGAAGCAGGCTCCAGGCTCTGAGCCATCAGCCCACAGCCCGACGGCGGGGCTCGAACTCACGTACCGCAAGATCGTGCCCTGAGCTGAAGTCGGACTCCCAAACGACTGAGCCACCCAGGTGCCCCTGTCTGGTATTTTCTGATCAGAACGAAGTCATGAACTTTTGACAAGAATACAACAGAAGTGATGGTGTGTCTTTTTCAGTGCATCATATCAGATGGTCCAGGATCTTGATGTGTCTATTCCAGGTCATGTTAACCTTGATAGCTTTCTGAAGTTGCCTGCCAGCTTTCTCCACTGTAAAGTTGCTATTATTCCTTTTATAATCAAAATTACCTTTGGGAAGAGGCATTTAGATCATGCAGATATCCTATTTTCAAACTTTGATCACTGATTTTACCATCCATGGGTGGAGTCTGCCTGCAATAATTATTAATGTAATGTTAGCTGAATAATGACTTTATATTTGCTTTATTCTTTCTATACTTTAAAATTTGAATTCTTTTAGAGCTATTCCTTCTCTCCCACATTTTTTTTATTTAATTAATATCACATGTAAGTATGAAACTCATAGATATTTGTTTTATTCTATTGGTTATAATCCAATACTAAAGTTTATTTTGTTCCTTAAGTTGTTCCAGTTTGGCATTCAGTAGTTTCTTCAGGTTGGCTCCTTTGTCATCTTGACATGATCTCACTTTTTTTGGAATACTGCTGTGTTTCTGGCACCATAGATATTTATATTTTCACTAAACAGCTCTGGAATAAAGTACTTCTCTTAGTAGCTCTGGTACTTTTTCACTGGGGAATCGTATTTAGAAACCATGATCTAGACACTAGTTGTGCACTGATACTGGAGTATCATTGGGTTGGGCTCTTTCAGTGGATTACACATAGAAATGTGTGTGTGTGTGTGTGTGTGTGTGTGTGTATAGTATGTGTGAACATATACATGAATATATATGTACATACACACAAAACTGCATACACATGCATCCGTACCAATCTATCAATATATATATAATATTTATGATATAATATATTTGTGTCATACTGATACTTCTGATTCTAATTTAGTATCACGGGAATTATTCTAGCCTCCTCCTTTTCATTACTTATAATATTATAAATAATGAAACATATTATAAGTAATATTTATATTTATTACTTCTTTCTCCAACAGTGAGAAGCATAGTTCTCTTTATCTACAATAACTTTATGTATTTGTTTATCCTCACATACACATAAAATAGTTTCAGAATTGCTACTTTATACCCTGCAGAAAACAAATCTACTAACTAGAGTATGTAATATACTTTAAGGATTGTAATACATGTATATATTTAGGGAGATTATGAATTTTTAAACACAGCTGCTGCCACGAATTTCTAGAAGATATGTACCAGGACTTCAGAAGAAAGAGTATAGAGAAAGCTGGTATAAAAAGTACACAGCTTGATAAATTTCTAGATTCAAACACAAGTATAAGGTGTCATTTTAGAAGACATGTAGTACCTGTTCAATCACTGTTCTAAGAATACACACAGGTCATCACTTGCCTGAGATACCAGGTTGAAAGCTACACTTAATGTTAAATTTACCATGAGTGAAAAAAAAAAACATAGCATAGGAAATCAATACCATTCAGTTTATACTTATTCAAAATTATATTTCAAATCATTTAAGTTATGATAAAACTACTAAACTGCAATATTCCTAAATAATAATAGCAAATAATAAGTGGTAAGTCCCTATTGCTTCTGTTGGCTTACTATGCTAGCATTAATCATGATGAATTATTTTGATATTGTAAATGGAAGTATAAGGCATAATACTACCACCATGAAGAGTGAATCATTCCCTCAGCAGTTTAGTGTCTTATAAATACCTCCCTTATAATTTTTGAAGTCATATGCTATTCATGACATGGACATGAGACCAGAGAAAGAAATTAGCACTTAATTCAATTGTTTAATAGAATATTATAGATGTATTACATGCTCAGAATAATGAAGCTGGGTTATTGAAAACAATGTCAACCCATCTTTCATCCTTCAAGTTCACCTTGTCTTCCATGAAGCATTATTCAGTTTGTTTTTAACAATCTATTTTCCATTTAAATCCAAATTTTCACAAGGTGGAATTAGACACTATACCATCTTTGGAATTGTGTTTTCTTCATCGTGTTTTCTCATATGAGAAATAAATCTCATAATGTTGCTAATATTAAATATTGAAAAATCAAAACATGTTTTCTGCTCTATATGAAGAGATTATGTTTCAAGATATAAGGATCAACATGCCACACATATCTATAAAGTATAGTGTTAGAAGGCATGTTTCACACTCCTCTTGATGAACATTGAGAAATATATGGAATTGTTGAATTGCTCTATTGTACACCTGAATTTAATACGACACTGTGTGTTAACTACCTTGGGAAAGGAAAAGGCATCTTTTAATCACTTTGTATATTATTTTTTGTTTGTTTACTATCAAAGAAAATTATGTTTAAATACATATTCAGGAATAGTGATAATAGAAGGCACATTTGCTTAATGGCTTTTTACAACAAGCTAGGAAATCAGAAATTAATATATTTCAGGGCACCTGGTGGCCCAGTTGGTTGAGCATCCGACTCTTGAATTCAGCTCAGGTCATGATCCCAGGGTCCTGGGATGGAGCCCGTGTAGGGTTCCACGCTGAGCATGGAGCCTGCTTAAGATTCTCTCTTTCTCTCTGCCCCTCTGCTCAGCTTGCACTCACTCACTCTCTCTAAAATAAAGAAAAAATACTACTAATAAAAAAGAAACCAACATATTTCTTCAGATAGAGCTGGAAAATGAGAGCATTTTGTTACCTAAGTAAAGGAAAATAACTTCTAGACAATTTTATACTTCAGAATTTTATTTCAATAATAAAACAATCCTAGCACTACATAAACAGTGGTTTGTGAGGCCACTATTTAATCTACAAGTATTGTGATGAAAACCCACATTTTATAAACCTGCCCCCTGAAACTGAAGAAGCTTAGTCTAGTATGCTGCTTTGATGCCAGTAATTCACACTACATTTGTATGTACAAAATCAGCTACACAAACTAGGCAACAGGAAAGACAACTAATTTATCCACGTCTACAGTTGGAAGCCTAGGATAATGCTAATTTAGATAATTTGGGCCGAAAATAGAGCCCAGAAATAGATAAGCAATTCTCCAGTTGCTGACAAATAAAGTGATAACATCACCAAACCATTTTAGCGGTTAGTGAAAATAATGAGAAAAGCTAGACATACTTTTTAATGGTTTTGATATGTATTAATTACATAGTGTCTCATGAAAATTGAGCTATGTTTAAAAATATTAGCTGTTTATATTTACATGGGATTGATATATAGGGTTAATATATAGGATTGACAATACAAATGGGTATGAAGAAAAGAACATGTTATTACTTCTCTCTATATCTCCCAGATTCAAAAACATTAATAATAAATTTCCATTTTTTGTGACTCTACAAACCAGTTAAAAAAAAGAATTATTAAGTTTCTCTGGGAAAAATTATTTTTCAAAAATGTGTCTTTATTCAACTTTATGCTGAGAACAGAGATAAACAATTTTTACAATATCTCACTTATTCTCACAAGAACACCTTGAAATAGGTAATGTTATCATCCTCATGCTATAGATGAAATAATAAGTATGAGTGAAATTCAGTAATGTCTGTAGGGTTACACAGCTATCAGATCAAAATTGGAATTACAACTGGTCTGTCAGTTTCCAGAGCCAGAGTTTCTATATACCGTGCTGAGTGTGTGAGACATCCTACCAGCAACTCTATCCCTACACCTTCCTGCTCAAAAATTCCATTTTCATACACTTTTGGTTTAGTTTAAAATATAGTGAATGATTCTATTGTATTTTTCAGAAAGTAAATTTAAGATATGAAAAACCAGTGATGGAAAGCCAGAGAGAAGTTAAAATTCTTTGGTTAAAGAGCATCATTCAAACACAAGGTATCCTGAAATTCCTATTTCTTGCATATCTACGACAAACCGTGGACAATACCATCCTTTGAAAAACAAAGCATCTATTTCTGGGGGCACTGCTGCTCTGTCAAGTGCTCTGGGGATGTGGAGGAAGGAGACTTGTGCCATGGAAGGAGGGTGCGGGCATCTGGTAACCAACTAAATATAAATTATAGCACAATGAAACTATCTAAACATCTGGAACAGATGAATAGCCTAAAAATATTACATTGAACCAGACATAATTCACAATACCACAAACCCCAAACTACTAGGAAGTTGATATTAGGTAAAACATGCATGAAACTCCATTTAAAATTTATTTAAATAAATTTATTAAAATAAATCTGTAGGCTTTATAATATATTTTGGTGAATATAGTTACTTGTATTATTCTGGAGACTAAGTAACCAATTTAGATACTGTCACAATTCTTGTAAAGATATAGCATCTAAAAATGGCATATAATCTTTTCTCTGAGCAAAGGATAAGCATTAGTCTTCAATTTAAAGTAATAGTATAACTTAAAATATTCTCATACTTCGACTCCTCCTGCACATTTTAGTGGCTATTGGATTTTAATTCCCCACAAAGTTACTTGTTGGCACAGAATTAAGAGATGAGTTGTGAAAATAATATTAACAAGGTTGCATAAAATTTTGTTTAAAGGGCAAGAGAATATTCATGTAGTAGATTGTTTCCGATCTATCATTGTTGGTGCATAAGCTTCTTGAAATCTCTTTGCTGTCATGATTTGTAAAGAGAACTCTTAAATGGCAATTTAAATAAGTCTTTTTTTTTTCTTGCTCTCTCTCTCTCTCTCTCTCTCTCTCTTTTTAATATATAGGTCTAATGAGGTGCAGAGGATACCACATATTGTCAAGCTTATCTGAGGCAGACAATCTTCATCTCTCCTTCATGCCACAGTGAATTAAGTAGATAAACATGTCGTGAGAAATTAAGATGAATGATAAGCTTGCTGGCACCATCTTGAAGGCACAAGACATCATCACCCTCTCCACAGGTATTTGGCTAAAATACTCTATCCTCACATTGTCAGGTAGCACCTTGAAGAAATATCATCCACATTGTTGAAAGCAAAGAGAAAGTCAAAGATAATATGACTCATAGTTTACATATTGCATACATAATATGGTCTTGATATGAACTTGAAAAGACTGAATAAAATATGCACAATTAACACTCATTTACAGACGTTAGTTCAACCAATATATAATGGAAGAATTTTTTCTTTATTTTATAGATAAGTTTACAGGAAAAAAAAAAAAAAAAAGAGAAAAGATAATTGCCCTGAGCCATACTTACTTTCAATTAAAGATCTAAGTCCAAATGCATCTGGCTGCCTCTGTTTATATCAGACAAAGAGCAGTCATTCCAAATATAAATATAAAGATGAAAAAATATAGTTTTATCATTTTCTACATGAAATTCAAACCATTTAGCAAGGAGGAGCTGTCTAGCATAGACAACTATTTTTTTTATAACAAAACCAGTTATACTTATTATGGCAAATTGAATGTTAGAATGATTCTCATGTCATTTCAAAGACTAGCTCCAGCTCAGACATTTCATTAGAAGGTACAAAAAATAAACAACTAAAATAAAGAGGCTCTGTTAACCTCTGCTGGAGATGTTTCACCACCTTTTCCTTTCTTGAAGAGTGCTTACACAAATGAAAGGTTTATTCTTTGTTGTCACTTGTCCCTGCCTCACTACACATTTACACTTAGGAAGTACTTAATATACATTTGGTAGTCAAGACGTGCTGATTTAAATTGAAATGAACTAAACTAGAACACACATAGATATCACAAAAACATATATGTGTGTATCGTATATGTGTGTATATATGTGTGTATTGTGTGGCATATGCAATACTATGTCATACAAACACTTATACATTTCTATGTATGTTCTCATAACATAGAATATCTCATTTTCACACATATACACATAAATCAAACTACTCTGAATTGCTTGCCTTTTTACTCTTCTCTAACCTCCTGTCAATTCTTATGTTCTTTTTAATCTAAGCAGTGCATATCACCTTACTATCTCATACTACTACCATTAGATTTGAATTTAACTTGTCAAAGTTTTGTGTCTTGGGTCATCAAGCCAAATGGAGGATTTGAAAGGGTATAGAATGTGCCATGAACACTATATTCAACTTACTGTGCCATAACGCTATATGCATAACTTTGCACATGGAAGAAAATAAATATTATTGACGAGGTGATAGTGTCTGTAAAGAATAAAACTATTTAGTCTGATTATATTCACCTATCCCCTCTTCATGATGTCATGAAGATAGGCAACACAGAATGAATAATAACCCACAAAATAACTTTCAGTCATGTTAATTGCTGTAAGAAATGGAGTATACTGACTGATCTTGCTTTGCATAGGTTGGGTCATAGAATCCAAGATATATTTAGACATTTTGATTTGAAATTTACCCTTGAAATTCCTATTATGCTAACCTTAGAGGCGTGGTTGTCTCTCTTTGGATTTTGTATGAAAATTCTTCACCCTGGCTGAGTTTTGCAAATACCGACATCATTTTCTGAAGAAAAATGCTGCAGCCACATCCTATAAAAACAAACAAAAGTGCTGGCCCAAACCCGTTGCTTAGCAATAACATGTTCTTAGTCTGGAGCAACTTGAATTATTTTAGTTTATAATATTTATAATGCCTTTCAAGATTTTACATGTTACAAAGAAATGTTTATGACTATCTGTTATAGAGTTTTATAATTAATACTGATATGATTTTTTCCCCCACAACCCTATGTAGGACTAGGAAGTGAAAACATTTGAATCCATAATATATTTGCAATTGAAGAAACACATATTGCTAGGCTGTCTAAAGAAAACCTTTGTCTGGCTGTTTGTTTGTATACCTTTGGTATATCCCACAATTACTTTTCATAGATTTATAGAGGTTTTGTAATGCCCCCCAAAATTCTACATTTTAGAACCAATTAATTTTGTATTCAGTGACTGTAGTGTGATGAATAGGGTGTGGGATTTATAGTCAGAAGACATTGACTCAAGTCCTTGAGTCAGAAGACATTGGTTTAATACTTTTTATTAAATCCATAACATATTTTTGTGAGTATGAGTGATTTTGATTGTAAAACTGAAAGAACAATTAATAATAACAATACTAGTAGTAGCAATAGCAAATAGTAGAATCATACTTATATAATATTCGTTTTACTTAAGATGTAAACTTAAGCATTCAGGTAGATATACACATATGCAACAGATACACATACATAGCTTGCAAAAAGACTTTAAACACTTTTAAATATTGGTATATATAGCTTATGCAGAAAAATAACAAGTATATTTATTTGATGCATTTTCTTCCAGGTATTGTTCAAATGCTTCAACGACAATAATTAATTTAAAAATTCTTAATATACTTTTCATTTTACAAATGATAGAAAGTTTCAATACCTTGTCCAAAGTCACATATCTTAGAACTGATACTAAGTCTGATTCTAGAAACCACGCTTTTAACACCTACTATGACACTTTAAAATGAGATCATCAATGATGCAGGAATTATTCAGAAACATTTAACACACTGTTATCATGGTTCAATGGAACCAGTCATACAATAGTCTTCCTCACGCACAGGGGATATGTTCCAAGACCAAGTTCTAGAAACTGCAGATACCTAAACTGCAGATACCAAAGAGTCTCAGATCCTATATATACTATTTTTTTGCATATATACATACCTATGATAAAATTTTATTTATAAATTGGGCATAGTAAGAGATTAACAACAATAACTAATAATATTTTAATAGAACAATTATATTAAACAATATTCTGTAGTAAAAACAAATATTAGTGAATGTGATCTGTCTCTGAATATCTTTTATTTATTTATTTATTTTTAATTTTTTTTTTTTAACGTTTATTTATTTTTGAGACAGAGAGAGACAGAGCATGAACGGGGGAGGGTCAGAGAGAGGGAGACACAGAATCTGAAACAGGCTCCAGGCTGTCAGCACAGAGCCTGACGCGGGGCTCGAACTCACAGACCGCGAGATCATGACCTGAGCCGAAGTTGGCCGCTTAACCAACTGAGCCACCCAGGTGCCCCTGTCTCTCAATATATCTTATTGTAAGATACTCACTCTTCTTATTGTGATGATGTGAGATGATAAGAAGTCTATGTGATGACAGAAAGTGAGGTGAATAGTGTAGGTACTGAGGTGGCATTAGCCATTATTGACATCCTGACAATATCTTAGAATGGGGATCATCTGCTTCCAGAACACAGTTGACCACCAAAAGTAAAAATATGGATAAAGAAAAACTACTGTATAAGGTTTGTTTTACTGTTAAAAGTGAGTATTTAGACTTGAAAAATTAAAATATTTTGAAAATGAAATATGAAATATATTTCATAGATATTGACCAACTTGATGTTACTTAAGAAATGACATCATTATTAACCATCTTTAACTATGAGCCAAGTGTTTTATGTCACTTTTCAACATTTTTTCCTTAATGAGAAAAGTAAGAATAAAGAATTTGGGGATTACAACAACAAAAAAAATAAACATTTATATAACTTTTAATTCTTCACTTATTATAGTGATGCTGTATATAACATGATTGGATACCAATGCTTTTGATTACCTGTGATTTTTTCTTGAGTATAAGCACTAGAAGAATATTTGGTTTAATTATTCTTTGATACCTATTCTCAAATCCAAAGAGAAAAGAGAGCATGAGAATGTTTAGATCTGAACCTACCAGTCAACACAGAGTATAATCCCTCGCATGAAAATGTGTTGTTTTGATAACTGAATGTTAAATGAAAAGTCATTATTACTGTATATACATTTCTCTTTTTTCTATTAAAATAATTGATGTACAATATTGTATTAGTTTCAGGGGTATAACATAAAGATTCAATATATACATTATGAAATGGTCACCACAACAAGCCTAGGTACTATGTATCATCGTACAGAGTTGCTACAATAATATTGACTATATTCCCTATGCTATACATTACAACCCCATATCTTATTTATTATATAACTGGAAGATCGTACATCTTAATCCCCTTAATCATCGTTTATTCTGCCTCCCTCTAGTCTGGCAACCACTAGTTTATTCTCTGTTTTTATGACTATGTTTCTGTTTTGCTTTGTTCATTTGTTTGGATTCCACATAGAAGTGAAATCAGTTGGTACTTGTATCTCTCTGTCTGATGTACTTCACTTAACATGATACCCTCTAGGTCCATCCATGTTGCTGCAAATGGAAAGATTTCTTTCTTTTTTGTGGCTGAGTAACATTTCATTGTATGTATATGCTACATATTTATCCATTAATCTATTGATGGACATTTAGGTCCCTTTCATATCTTTGTTATTGTAAATAATGATTCAGTGAACAGAGGAGTGCATATGCCTTTTCAAATTAGTGTTTTGTTTTCTTTGGATAAATACCTAGAAGTGGAATTGCTGGATTGTGTGGTAGTTCTATTTTTAAGTTTTTGAGGAATTCCCATACTGTATTCTATAGTTGCACCAATTTATATTCCCATCAAAAGTGCTCAAGAGTTCTTTTTCTCCACGTCCTCACCAATACTTGTTACCTTTTGTTTTTTGGATGATAACTATTCTAATAGTTGTGAGGTGATATCCCACTGTGGTTTTGATTTGCATTTCCTGATGATTAGTGATTTTGAGCATCTTTTCATGTGCCTGTTGACCATCTGTATGTCTTCTTTGAAAAAAAAAATGTTCAGGAATACTGAGGCATTCGTATTAATTGATAGCCAACAAACGAGTTCTGATTATATCTTAAGTATATATTCACATAAAATTGTGTACATAAAGCTTATACTAATGGAATACATACAGGAATGACAACAATCCTCAAGCATGCCAAATTTAACTTTTGCTCTGGCAAAACAAATAAAAACTGCAAGTTTAGGGCAGCCTAAAACAATAAAGAAACAAAAAAATAAATACAGTAGGTCTTCTAAAAGATTTTAGTAAGTGATATACAAACTGATGTATATTTATTTGTATATTATGTTTATTATTTGTATATTAATTGTGTTGAATCTATATCAATATATAATAAAAATATTAAAGTATCTTCTCTAGAGATCTTTAAAAGATTTTCATAAATTTGTATCATATGTACAGATTACCATTAGTCTGAGACAGTTCTCTGACACTCCGCAGTTTCATGGAATTTGCTTTTGGTTTATATACCTCTAAGGAGTGCAGTGCAATTTTACTATGCTCATTCTCATGCCATGTTATTACCATAAAGTCTGAAGACAATTCTGAGAAAATGTGACAGTTTCAAATCATGAATAGTGAGTTTTTGGCCCAGAGAATAAATAAAATAAGTTCAAAAATCATAAATTTAGAGTTACTTGGTAGTATCTGAATATCATTTTAAGTACCACCTAAAAAATGGACAATCACTACACATATGGTCCTAAGTATTATATTTACATTTCATTACGTACTTTATGTTTATACTCTCTAAGAAAGCCATTATATTTCTGAAAACAATGATTCATCAGCTTATATATATAACATAAAAAAGAAAGAAGGATGTTAAATTAACAAGGCTAATATTTTAAATTTGTTGCTTCTACATTGTTTATACAACAAAACACATATATGGCCCTTTATAAAGCAGGAAAAAATATATCATGCTCATAATTTCAACTCAGACAATTGTTAAAAGGCCATAAGGGAAAGAATACTTTAAATTAGTAATACTGAATCTAAATGGCAAAAATCTAAATCTCCCAAGTTGAAAAATTTAGGAAAAAAGTTATGAGTTTCCTCTTCTGTATCACAACTGAAAAAAATTTGCTGAATTATCTACTAAATAAATCCCCAAGTTTGCACTGAAGCATATTTAAAAATTTTATATATGTAATTCAGTAAATTAGATTAGAATAAGAAGGTAGAGCATGTGTCAACTTTTATATTGATATGCGTGTGTATATGTAATGGAAAAATTTAAATTATTGTAGCTAATGGGCATTAAACTTCCCACATTCAAGATGATGTTCAAAAAACATTTTATAGATTATGGCATTTAATTCTCATAATAAATTATGAAATAGTAACATTTATCTTCCCTGTTTTACTAGGTCACTACTAAACGGTAGACTCAGGATTTAAACAGAGGCACTCTGATCCCAGTATTTGCACTCTAAGCCATTAATACACACAGAGAGATACCCCTAATTTTAGGAGAAGAGTGTCAGGAGAGAATGCAGATGTAGAGCTAGTAGGTCCTGCTTTGACTTTACGTGAGAAAATGGGACTGAAGTTACTGGGGCAGGACAGATCATGTGTGTTAGGTCTGGGGCAGCAAGAGCACGATGAAATGGGATCTCTTATCTTGGGACTGTGTGCCACTGCATACCAAACTATTAGCACTATACCTACTGTATTAAAATGCACAGTCTGTACAAATCCTATTTATTCCAAGAGTTTTAAGTTTGTCTTTCCATGAAAAGTAGAGCTCTCTCTCCACTTCTTACTTTCTTGGACTCTGATTTCCTTTGCAGAATTAGAGAAATATTTTTGTTTTGTTTTGTTTTGTTTTTTCTCTAACTGGTTCTCATGTACTTTTTCATTTCTGGCTTAAAATAAATTATTGTTAATAATACAAAAAATACCTGTTAATTTCTCAACTTGCTCACCTAATGGGAGATACTGTATTAACATTACCATAAACATATATTTACTCATGTGTTCCACATTCATCCCATTACCTGGTCTCTCTCTAGATTAGATGAGGTAACAAGCATACTAAATCCTGTTATCAGCTGTCTTTTATTTTATTTAAAGTTTATTTATTTATTTTGAGAAAGAGACAACACGAGTCGGCAGCGGGGGCGGGGCAGAGAGAGAGAGGGAGACAGAGAATCCCAAGCAGGCTCTGTGCTGCCAGCGAACAGCGCGATGTCAGGCTCAAACTCATGAAATGGTGAGATCATTACCTGAGCCGAAACCAAGAGTTGGATTCATAACATACTGAGCCACCCAGCGCTCCTCAGCTATCTTTTAGAAAAGCGGTAGTTTCTACTCTGAGTAATAAAAGAGAATGTGTTGATAATGATCATCATTAGATAACTTATTTTTTGCCAGAATTTTGGGAATACAAATCATTGGGGGCAGTGATATGTATTTCCCTAATCACTAATAAGGCTGGACATGTATTTAATTACTTATTGTCCACACATGTTGCCTACTTGCAAAAGGTCTTTCATGTTGTTTACTCATTTTTGTTGTATTAGATTCACTCTCTATGTTATTCTGAAGCCCACTGTGAACAAATATTCCAATATGATTACACAACTTAAGGGAAGCCTGGTATAGTATAATAGGAATAAGTTCATGTGAGATCACACTATCTAGGTATAGATCACAACTCTGTCTAGACTCTACTTATTCGAGTTGGACAAATTATTAGCCTACGAGTATCTTCTTTTTTCTCCTATAAAGTTGGAATGATTATTGTCTACGACGTATAGGATTGTTATGAGTATTAAAGAAGGTACTTCATGGACATGCTTGGCATATAACAGGCACATTTTAAGCAATCAATAATCTTGGTTATTATTATTATTGTTATTATTAGCATGTAAAGTACAGAGAAATACCATGTAATTTTTGTTAAAGATATTATTGGACAGTTAGGTAGGTGTATAGGACTTATGTTAACAATAGCACGGATTTTCATTCATTGTGTAATTCTTCCTCAATCGCCACACAAAGATATGATAACTCATCAGTATTAATATGGCTAGCCTAATAGTTGTGTTGCACCATTGTGATGAGATGTAATTGATAAGATACCAAAACTTTGCTTGTGAGTTAAGAGCCAAGCCCTGCTTACATCATATAACAAGTTTAAATTGTAGGGGACTTGAGACTCACCCCTGGAATTTCTTTTCTTTTTTCTTTTCTTTTTAGAGAGAGGTGGGGCAGGGGGGATAGACAGAGAGAGAGAGTGAGAGAGAGAGAGAATCTTAAGCAGGCTTCATACTCAGTGCATACCCTGACCTGGGGCTTGACCCCATGACGCTGGGATCATGACCTGAGCTGAAATCAACAGAGGGATGCTTGACAGACGGAGACACCCAAGTCTCCCCACACCTTGAACATTTGTAATTCAAAGTTTAGGAGGCATTTTCTCCATAAAATGTCATTGCGATGTGACAAGGTGGCAAAGCACTAAAATTAGGGAAATGCTGTTGACTCTGGGGTGATTATTTCTCCAGGCATGTGACTGGTTTTAAGTGACTTGTTCTGAATTTCTAAAAAGTCTATATCTTTCAGCTGTGGTTATATTATCAATCTAAGAAGGTCTCAGTTTTAGAAATTAAGAATGGAATGAGGGACATCTAAACAAAGCCAAGAAGACAATGGCTTCAAATACTCAGCTCCTGCAAACAGAGATCCGTTTCCAGAATGTACCTATGACAACACTCATATCAAATGAACAGATAAAACTAGCGCTGAAGGTAAGTGGATGATAACTGGACTCACCTAGTCTATACAACCCAGTAAGACATGAAGAACCCAAGGTGTGGAGATAGTCAAAATGGGATATCTGCATATTTGGGGGGTAAAAATTTTAGCAGTAGTCTGTTTTTGCATATGATAAGCAACAAATATTTGACAGTATAAAGACTATCACGTGCATTATCGGGAGCATAAAGGGCAAGGGGAATATATAATAATTGGAGACAAATCAGTTTGGTATGTATTTCTTCTCCACACTTTTTTTTAATGTTTGTTTATTTTTGAGAAAGAGGGAGACAGAGTATGAGTGGGAGAGGGACAGAGAGAGAGAGAGAGAGAGAGAGAGAGAGAGAGAATCCGAAACAGGCTCCAGGCTCTGAAATGTCAGCACAGAGCCCAATGCAGGGCTCAAGCTCATGAACCGGAGATCATGACCTGAGCCGAAGTCAGATGCTTAACCCACTGAGCTGGTCAGGTGCCCCTCTTCTCTACACTGTTTAAAAGAGATCTAGGCTAATGGAACATCTCTCTTCTTTAGTACATGGTTTTCAAGGTCACCAGTCCAGCTACAAGTGGCAGTGAGTATGGAAAAACATGAAAGGTTTCTACGTGTCAAGTCTACAATTGATGCGTATTACATTCTTCTTGATTCCATTACTTCAGAATCAGTCACATGGCCACAAACAGCAAAAGGAGAGGTAAGAAGTACCATACAGAAAAAGAGAACATGGATTTTGTTGAGCACCTGACAATTATCTATTTATATGGTGTATTTTGTGAGATACTGAGTGTGATTTCTTTCCAAAACATCCTTTCTTATTATTATCAGAAACTGCTATTCATCTTTTAAGTATTAAAGATTTAGGGAACCACAAGGGCATCTTATTAAAATTTCTGAACAGAATGTCATTACAAACTAATATCATTTATCACATCCTTTCATAATAGAAAGTTACAAAAACTGAAGATAGTGATCGCCAAGAAAACTTTCTCTACTTCAAAATTTGTACAGGGACCTGAATAATAAACTAATGTGGTAATTGTAAAGTATTCATTATTTAAATGAAATCTCCCAAGCAGCTTTATATTCCAACATTTGGTAGCCCAATTTGAGAAATTACACATCTTTACAGAAGTGTAACACTTCATGTTGTTCAAAGGGTTTAAAATTCTAAAATCTAAAAATTTATGCTGGCCTTTACCATGTTTGAACTGATTAACATTGCCTAGCTATTATCTGGAACTCACAGGTGAGTATTCTGACTTGCAAAAATGGAAATTACTTTTTAAAATCCATAGATTACAAATAGAAAATTCCTAAGTCTCAGAACAACCAAATAATTTTAGTTTAAATTAGTGTCCTGGGGTCAGGCTGTGTTTTCATAATCAACATAAATATATTCATTCACTTCTACCCTGTGTATAAGGTAGGGAAATCAAAGCTCTACAACTGCTTTATGAGTAAATAAATATTTGGGATGAGAATGTGTTATGTCAAAATTATTACAAGGATCACATTAATACACTATATCTCAAAGGCTAGTATAAATTCAGTGACTTGTAAAAGTGATTTTTCTTTGATATTTACAAATATAGGTGACATTTTATCACCATTCCATTTACTCAGTCTTATAATATTTCTCTCATGACACTATGCAGATGATAATATACTTCATTCCCCCACCCCCAGATGAAGACTAAATAGTTTCTTATTTACAATGAAGAATAAAGATAGAGTTCACAACTCAATTCTAATAAGGTATTAAGTTTTAAGATTCTATCTCATATTAGACCTTAGGAGAATATAATGAGTAAAATAGAACATTTATTCTCAAGAATCACATCAGTAGAGAGAAGGAAAGCATATACACTTAATAGGATACACATAATAGGATACAGCCGTGTGTTCTCAAACAAAAATTTGGACATATGGTCAGACAATAGAGTGGAATATTTATAATATTGCTATTATACTCAGAACATATAATTGTATACACTGTAATAAGAGAAATTATATTTGCTTGCTCTGTGATCAGACTGGGCTGGAAAAAGAAATGTAACTTGAACAGGATTTGAAGAATGGGAAAAAGTTTGCCAGAGAGACAAAGAAGCCTTATAGGAATGGGGTAAGGAGATTGAAAAAAATACCAATATTTGGTGCAAAAAAATACAGCTTACACAATATCAGTATATAAATGTTAGCAAGATGGTTAGCGTAATACACTCTGGAAGCAACCTACCAGGCGCAAACTCTCAGTTGAAGACTTTCTTGCTGGATGCCCTTGGTCAAGTTATTTAACTCCTCCAAAATATAGTTCACTAATGTACAAAATTAGAAAAAAATGGTTTTTACCTCAAGATGTTGTTGAAATGATGAAAATTGGTGAAAAACCTTAAAAGTGCGGGGTACCTGGTGGCTCAGTCGATTACACAACCAAATTCGGCTCAGGTCATGATCTCATGGCTCGTGAGTTTGATCCCCACTTTGAGATCTGTGTTGACAGCTCACTGCTTCGGATTCTGTGTCTCCCTGTCCCTCTCTGCCTGCCCCTCTCACGCTTTGTCTCTCTCTCTCTCTCCTTCAAAAATAAATAAAAATTTAAAAAAAAAAGCCTAAAGTGCTTAGAATAGTGACTACAACATAATAAATGCCAACATATGATTATTGTAAAAGCATGATGGGCACATTTAGAAAATAGCAAACATTTGCATCAGGTGGATAGGGAGTAAAGAAGTAACAAGATATGGAAAAGATAGAATTTAACCCAGGCTTTGAAGAATGTTTCTTCTTTACTCAAGGATTTTGCTATTATATTAAATTATATTAAACACAAATTATATACATATTTTTAGAAATGTGAAGCGATATAATGTTTTAGTAAAATAACTCAGGTGGTACTGTGTTGTAACATTTATTTGAGATAGAAAAAACTGTTGATATCATTGAAATCAGTTAATCTTTTCACTGGTTTAGGTAACTGTTCACAGGGAACTTGACAAATACAACAAACCTGTAGATCAATAGGAGAAAATCTCTGATAAAATGTTTCAGAGCTTGGTTATTGTTTCAGTCTGTCAAAGGACAACTGGGGGCAGGGGGAGTGGTGGGGAAAGAAAACTCTAGAGTGATTCTCAAATTACTGTTCTGAATTGGTAGGTGCTTAGTGATGCTGTTAACAGACATAGGGATTGGAGAAAAAAAAGAGCGATTACTAAATCATTTTTACTCATTCCCATTTTAGTGTTGGCAGGACACAGGGATGATTTCTTATGAATCTTTGGAAATACAAGTTTAAAGTCCAGATTTTTTTTTAAAGTCACCCCGGGTATGAAGGTGGTTAGTTAAATCAATGAGCAATGGGAAACGACAATCAGAAAATGAGAAGAAAAGATGAGGAGACAGTTCTAATGAAAAAAATTGTTATACTTGGAATTGAAAGTGTTGTAGTTTCCATTTTACTATTTGTGTTTTATAATTTTGAATAAATATTACCTGTCTGAGCCTCAGGTCTGTGGATTCTTCCTCACCAGGGTTATCATCGGAATCAAATAAGGTAAAAAAGATGAAAAGTACATTGCAAGATGTAAACCTCCTAATAACACTACTTGTTATAAGCACTGTGCAATAGGTATAAATTCATTAGATAACTAATGTTGGCAGACATGGAAAAAAGAAGAATTGTTTCTTTCGTCACACTGTTTGCTTCACTCTGAGTATATCCATGAGTAGCCATGGGTGCTGTTTTATTTCTAATAAGAAAGAAAAGTCAATTTTATACATAAGTTACCAGAATTTAACTACTAATAATCAGTATAGTATTTAAATATTGATGTCATGGTTTGAATCATGTCTCCTTAAAAAAGCTGTATTGAGGTCCATAGCCTCAGAATATGATCTTGTTCACAAATAGGGTGATAATAGTTGTGATTAATTAAGATGAAGTCATATTGGAGTAAAGTGGGTCTCTAATCCAATATGAACTGAGTCCTTCTAAGAGGCTGCATGTGAAGACAGAGAAACACATGAGAAGCATGCCATACAAAGATGGAAGAACGGAATGTTTCCAGAAGCTGGAAAGACCAAAGAATGATTTCTGTACACATTTCAGGGGGTGTGTGGCCCTGCTGACACCTTGATTTTGGACTTTTAGTCTCCAGATCTGTGAGACAATAAATTTCTGTTGTTTTAATCTCCACAGTTTGTGGTACTTTCTAACAGCAGGTCTAGGACACCAATACAAATTATAAGGTACTTTCCAGAGTATAGAATGTTTTCATATTTGATTATTATAGGAATTAAAATAGTGCTACTCACAAAGAGGAATTAAGTCATGCAAAATCACACAATAAATGGGAAACCAGAATTTCAAGTCATGTTTTATAATTCTGATCTAAGTCCTCTTTGAACTAATAACATAAAACGATACAACAAAACAGGCACTTGTTGGCTTGTCTGAGAACCTAGCCATAGTTTATACAGGCAATTTTCTTCTGCATTTCAGACTATGGTTTTACAATTAGCCTTTTCATAAAATGAGTTTGGCGATTCTGGATTACCCATGTCCTAGTCCTTGATTCTAGGTCCACAGAACAAAAAATCAAAAGAAAAGTAACACCAACAAAATCAGTTCATAGGAAAATAGGCTAATGCTTATCTTTCCTTTATATTTATTGTCAAATGTGGAAAAAAAGGAATGATAGTGAAATAATGTGTATTCAATAGTGCGTGTTTTAGCTTCTGTTGGTGCATAAAATAGTGACTAGGACACATGAAATTTTCACTGAATAAATGCCCTCTCCTGTCACTCTTGCTATACTGACATTGGCATAGAAAAATAAAACAAAAATAAACTCCCTCTAAAGGCTCTGGAAATTGAGTAAAAGCAATTCAGAAGAAAAAGTGCAAACACAAGATAAATATATGGCGTGTCTATGTTTTTCTGGGGTAAAGGCACATTTTAAAAACAGAATATGATACCTCTTCTGCTATATATCAGTGGGTTCTACCTATATGGATGAAAGGAAAATAAAATGAATATTACAAGAGGAAATAGAAAGACTTTTATGTGGGAGTTTATGTTCTGTGTTTTGTGTCTAAAGCTGTTGTCATATCTCTTAATAAACCAAGTCAGTTTGTATCCACATTTTACATAAAGTGCAATAGACATAAAAAGCAATAGACATATGTTAGAAAGGATGCCTACTTTCCAAAGCTGCTATTGTGAACACACGAAAGACAAATAAGGTCAGAAGCTTCTCCAGGGTCATGGAGGTATTAAATCCAGCATAACCTTTGTGGCTGGTGCTTCACTAATAAGGAACAGTCTTATATAAAAATTTCTAGTATATATTCAATACTTGAGATTGGATCATCCATGAGTACTCAACTGAATGCAATGTTTGATTTAAAGTTCATCTAGTATCTCCAATTAAGCTTATGCAGAAAATGGTAAATCAAAATGACACTTGAAGAAAAGTTTCAGTTGCCCTTTTTCTATTCCTCAGTAAGTTTTACTCCATGACCTCAGTATTACAAAAAATAACTGAGCAGAACATTGATTGCAAGACATTGTCATGATGTTTCCTATGTGCAGTGGCTAGGCAGGAAATTTTCATTTCATACACCATTTGAGCCTAGCTGCAGTGATTTCACAAAAGTCAGCAGGCTTTGAGAAGTTAATGATAAAGTAAAGCATTTGTTTTTGTTATTTTGAGAAAGTACTTGAGTGTTTAAAACTAGAACCTATGGAGGTTGGTTAGCCATGAGAGGTGCAAAATTTATTTGATTTGGTAGTGCTTATATTTATATCACATTTAGAAGACAAGAGTACTACGGAAATAATAATATTGCAATAGAAATTACATTGAGAGCTATGTCAATAAAATGTCATATGAAATATGAATGAAAATATATATTATGCAATAATACACAAGACACCTATAAATAACACATATTAAATATGACCTACTTATAGTATTTAATATAATAACAATTATTCTCCTCATGGAAGTACATGAAATTTGCTGTCAAGTTTATTTATCTATCTACTCATTCATCCTAAAGGTGTTTGTTAATATCTTTTTTCAACAATAGGAACTATTTGAATGATAAAAAACAAAAATATAACTGTGAATTGTAAATTTATGTTAGAAAATGGGTAATGCCCTTGGTGATTGCTTCTATATCACCTTGAAGAATAGTTTTTGTTGTTGTTGTTTTTAGTTAGAAGGCTATAGAAATATGAAGGTAAAACCCCAGTTTAGATATGCTAACTTTGACTCTGACACTAAAACTAATGATTTTATATTGCCAACTTTTATCTCCTAACTGGATATCCTAAAAATGAACTATACCACTACCTTGGTCAGACAACAATCACTTTCTTCCTGATTCTTGCTATAGCCTCCTAATGTTTTTGCCTCCGTTTTCCTCTTTTCTTCTGTCTTTCCCCCACTCCAACATTTTCAGAAGCATTATCCTTTATTTTTTTATGTTTTTTTAAGTTAATTTATTTCTTTTTGCGAGAGAGAGCAGGGGAGAGGTAGAGAGATAGGGAGGCAGAGAATCCCAAGCAGGCTTCATGCTGCCAGTGCAGAGCCTGACATGAGGCTTGAACCCACAAACCATGAGATCATGACTTGAACCAAAATCAAGAGTTGGATGCTTAACCTACTGAGCCACCCTAGTATCCTGAGAGGCAGTATTCTTTAAAGAAAAATAAAGTACTCTTTTCCAACTGAGGATTTATATTAACATGAAGTTTCCTATAGAATGACTGCACACCTCTACTTGTTCTAGCTTTTCATAGCCAGGCCATCTGTTTTGTTTTCCATCGTTCTTGCTCTTTATACCCTACATTACACTCACCAAATCCTTCAGGTTCTCCAATCGAATTTCTAAAGGTCCTCAACACTCTGTTTACTCCATTTTTATACATGCTTCTCTCATCTTTAGAATTCTACCCCCTTTCTCTGTAAAGCTTCTACTCATCACGTAAGACCCATTTCAAATGCAAACTCCTCTGTGAAATATTCTCAAATTGCCCAGTAGAGAGGCATTCCCATTTCTGTTTACTAATAAAGTTTTGCATCTATCCCTGTTTCACTTTGTATCTACATACAGCAACTATGACAGGACCCATAAATACAGTTTCTACTTTATCTTACTAAACAACTTCCTCCTACATTTGATGAGATCCCCAAATCCATTTTCATTGTATAATTTTTGTATTATTCTTATCAGCCAAACAGTTGCAATAAGAATTGCATATTGTTGGGTGCTTTGGTGACTCACTAGGTAAAGCGTCGAACTCTGCATTTGGGCTCAGGTCATGATCCTAAGGTTGTGAGATCTAGCCCCAGGTCAGGCTCCACACTGAGGGTGGAGGCTACTTAAGATTCTCCCTCCCTCTCTCCTCCACTCACTCACTAAAAAGCAAAAATAAAAATAAAAATAAATTTAAATTAAAAAAATAATTGTTGCACATATATTTCATGGTTAATCTTTTGTTTTTCAGTGTCAGTTCAATTATATGTAATGGCATGCATTTTATATAAGACAGCATTGACATTTGAAAATATGTAACTGTATTTATTATACATGCATGTTACTAAATTGATTTTCCCATGAATTAGATTAAATAATTTGGCATTGGCACTCCTTTTCCCTCCTTGCATCTGAAAGATCATTACAATGTTAATATTTACAGATTATCTCCTCTAATAGGAGGAAAGGCATAAACAGAAATATAAATAGGGAATTCTGATACTCCAAGAATACTAAAGAAGATCATTGTGTATAATAGTCTTTTTAAAATAGGATAGGCAAAAAGGAACACTCCAACTCTTTATCTCCTTAGTAACATTCGCTATTGGATTTTTTTTTTGTATAATTATAAAGTAAGTGAATTTTCTATTACCTACGTTGCAAAAGTATAAAAATGCAAAATAAAAATGGCCCTTCCATTCAGAAGTTACCATCTCTATGTATCCCTTAAAACATATATTAAATAGTAGAGTTATTTGCAATTCCTATATAAAAGTCATTCAGCAATTCCTAATTCTTTGTAATGCCAGCATTTTGCTGTGAATGCAAAGATGAACAAAGCAAACACTTACTGATAGTATACTACGAGTTAGGCTTGATAAGAAGTGTGGAACCTAGAGGTCAATGAAAATTGACGTGTAGCCCTTATACTCGTGAAAGCTAGAGTTGAATGACGGCAACAGATATTGGCAAAAGCAAACACACAATCACATAAATGTTAATTTCAGAAGGTCAAGTGTTATGCATGGGTTTGGAAGATGGTGTTGGCCTGAAAAATATAACTGGATTTGGTAACTAAGAGAAGGCCATACCAAAAAGATAAATGGTAAGCTAGAAACTCAAAGGAGACATGGAGTTAAGGTAATGCATATGCTGTAGGAATTTTCAGACTTTCAGAAGATCAAGCCAAAAATACATCTTAGTGAATTTGACCATTTAAAATCTGTTCTCTCATATATTTTCTGGGTAATCTCTTTCTGGAATTGCTATACATTGAACCTGTTTAAGGGATTCCCTCTGTCTCTTCTTCTTCCCATATAATGTCTCCATTTTCTTCTCCTCCCCTCTCCTCCATTTTCTCTCTCATTATTTCTGTTATATTTTCTTGACTTTAAGTCCCCAATTTTCATACCATTTATTTTTTAACAATTATATTTGTAATTTATTAAAACACCTTTTTAATACCCAATTCTTTATTTTAGGCCATGTTCTTTTTTATGTTTATGGATTTAGTATTTCAAATTTCTTTGAATATTATAGGTTGGACTCCTAAAAAACTTGAACTAATTTTTTAGAATCAAGACAGATCTATTTTCCTTTGATACATGTCTTTCCTCCTTTTTGTGTGCCATTTCACTTCTACTTTTTTTTTCCCCCTGTAGATATTTCTCTCCAGTGTTCAATATCATATACAGTTCAAAACTGCTTCCTTGACATGACAGCCTCAGCCTTAAAGTGTACATCACTTTACAGGTCAAGCAAGCACTCATGGATAATTAACCAATTTTATATTACCTGAGGAAGAAAATCAGATCGATCTACTTGAGGAAATGTTTCTATCCAACTGGCTGTAGAGAGTTAGTGTCACATTGCACACTGAGCAGGATGTGTGAAAGAAGAATCTCAGAAGGGGCATCATCAGTGGATGGATTTTGAGGCGTTCTTAAAAAAGAGAAACTGTTCAAATAGAAACCTAAGAGATTCTGCTGCAGCTATGCTGGCAGAAGTTACTCCTAATACAGCCTGCATGTATAGTGTAGCATAAATTATTTCAGAAACTGTGAGCAAGACAAACTTTTGTGTTGGTACTGGAAACTTTTTTAAAAGGGCCAAATAGTAAATATTTTAAATTTTGCATATCATAAATTGTCTATTGCAACTATCTTTTGTTGTACTAGGAAAGCAGCCACTTATTTTCTAAGTTAATGAATGGGGATGGCTCTGTTTCAATAAAACTTTATTTGCCAAGTCAAATGGTTGGTTGGCCTGCTGGTCATAATTGGCTGAGCCAAAGAACTGGGAAACAAGAATGCATATTTGGGGGAATTTGTTACAATTGTATTTCTGTAGGCACACTAAAAGAGAAGCATATTTCATGCAATATATACAAACACAGTTTGGCAGAAGACAATTAAAGCTTCAGTTAATATATATATTGCCAAATCGATTTTCTCCAAATAGACAATTTTAAGGACTAGTTTCTGATTTTTCATCACTTTTCAGACTGCTTTAGTTGTAATAGAAATAACTTTTTTTCGTGTTCATTTAGTTGCAAATGTATTCTAAGTTTTTTAAAGCTATTTTTCAAAAGGCTAATTATGTGTTGAAGCACATCTAAAATTGTGATAAGTGCTTAGGTGGGAAGTGTTCCTATCTGAGGAAAAGAAAAGTACTAATGGAGCTAAAGTCGAGAATGCTAAAGTGGGAAAGACAGAAGCCATGTTGAGGGAAATATCGCCTTCAAGTAATTAACATATGCCAAGAGCTACAGAAACTAAACCGTTAGCTTATATATATGTAAAAACTGATATTACCACTTTTCCTTTCCCAACTCCCACACACTAAGTTGGTTGATGGAAGATGTGGAATTGGGAGCTTGAAGTCATAGAGTTCTGGATAAAGGTTTCATCGGCATTAATGCATATGGTTCATGGGAAATCTAACATCATACTGAGAAAGAGCATAGTGGGGTGCTTATGAATAAGTAGAGGAAATGAATAAAAATATTTATTGTGGAACATTCAGCGAGTAATCCTTTTTTCTAATCACACCGATACTGTGGAATGATGTCAGCATATACTATGAGGATAGTTGATAATGAACTAGATATTTCCCAGCCCCAAAGAGTTACTGAATCTCAAAAAGATTGAACATTATTATGGTCAATAGAGACATTATTTATTTTTCAACGTTACAGAAACCAATTTCAAAAAATTTTGTTAGATCTGAAACTTTATATATCTATAAGAAGCAAGTGTTCATTTTCATGATGTACTACCCAGTCCGTGTGACGCAGCTTTATAAAATTAGCTACAATAGGATAAGCTTATCCCAAGTTGATAGTTGTTTCTTCTTTTGTTTTTGTTTTAATCTGTGGTTGTTTTCAATAGTCTGCCATGAAACACAACATTATTGACAACAATCGTAATGATTGATCACAGTGAATCAAATTCACGCAGTCATCCAGGTCAAAAACTAAGGTGGTAGAAAATAGAATTAATTTGACAATAATATCCATATGGAGACAATACTAAGATTGCAAATGTTTAGTTGCTAAAAATCTTGGAAAAATTAATTTGTTCTTAGGTACTGGCCATGTCCCTTTTAGCTGTATGCTCATTTAATTACATTTTCCAATATATTTCATTTGGTTCCTTACAAATAATATTTTCCTGGAAAAGAAATAATTGTCTCTTCGTTTCAATAAATTTCTCATATTTCAGATTTTCTTTAAAATGACTATGGTGATATGCTACAAGTTTTAAGAAACAGTTTACTTGTGTAGTTTCTTAAAATCTGTAAAAACAGTTATATGCATTGTGCTTAATATTTGGTTTGACTGATTTTGCTTTATTGCATCTGTAAGCGATTGTCATTAAAAGTGTCATTTTGCACTTCTATCTCAAGGAGTTGGTCCCATTTCTAAATTTTGGCAGGCTTTTCATGAGAATTAATAAATAACAAAAAGGGCACTTTCAGAAGTGAATGAACTCATGAGATGATGGCTAGCCTTTGAAAGGGTAAAATTATGTTAATGTTTAAAAACATAGTTAAAATGGAAAAGGACTTAAATATATAATGTAAAGATCAAATTTTTATACTGACAGACACAGTACAATATTGTTGATGATGATGAAAATAAAAAGACTCAAGTACTCAATATGCAGGGCATGCATGATGACTCATTAGGCAGAGAAAATTATTACTGCCCATTAAAGAATTAGCTTTTACACAAATGGAAAAGTTGATTAGTGCACCACAGAGTGGCTGGTTTCTAAAATTATAAAATTAATGTATGTGTGAAATGCTTAATTTCACACATAAATATCTATGAAGAGAAATTAATTGTTTCATACAATAAAAGTCATTTATTTTACACGCAGGATCAATTATTAAATCTGAAATCATAATATATCTTTTGGTAGTGTTTGTTCATGCCAATTTTGTGGCAAAGATTATAATATTCCTATGGATCTTAGAAGTTACTAAAGTGGAAAAATCTCATAATACCAATGGACATATTGCTATGAAACTAATAATTTTTGTACATGTTACTTGTATGCTAAAAATGTTTTTGAGATCCACTTGGTCAAATAGTTTATATGATGGAATTATGTAAGGAGAAAGAAAATGAAACATATTGATTGGATTTGTAGCATTGTATTAGATGATAGCCACAATTATAGAATAACTTATTAAATTAATTCAGTAAGCCACATGTATTTTATCCATTGTATACCATAGCATACAATATAAAAGGTTTATGAGAATGCAAAGCCTTTAATCTTCTGAATTAATAAATACATCTGAGCTTAATATAACGTGCCATCATGTAATATTTTCTTACATTTAAACCAAAGTCGAAAGTCAAGATTTTATGCATCATAGTATAGCATCTATTCTCTTGAAAGTTCCATAACTGCAAAGTTGACCTGAGAATATGAAAATTTTAGTTATTGAAGTACAAATTTATGTTTTTACCAATTAAAGCCACTTCAGTTTGTTTTATAAAACAGGAATAAAAATGCTTATCTCATAGAGGGGATATGAAGCATCTTAAGGAAATGGCTTGAATCACTTAAGTATTTACATAGAGATAAATGTATAATATATATATATATATATATATATATATATATATATATATATAGCTGTCTATAGATCTACCTATTTATAGCATATAGAGAGAGCTATCTACTGAAAAGTATATCTATAGTTGTATATAGAGTATATATGCAGTTCATATATAGTAAGTATATAATATATATTTATATATACTACATATGGATAGATGGTTTATATATGTGTGTATAATAATAATTATTATGATTATTTTCTTACCATATTGATGTCAAAATTTCTACCTGGTTCAGTGGTTCCCACGTTCCAGCGAAATCATTTTGAGATAATTACGTCTTTCTTTCTTAAGTGTCATTCTCATTAGATCAGCCTGTAGACCCTAGCTAATAAAGCTTCAAATCCTTCTGCAAAATAACGACTGAATGAATTGTATTTAGTCTGGTCCTATCTATTATGTTAACTTATGAATTTAACCAATTTCTACATACGTATTAATTATGAATAATTATAGCATAAAGCAATAGAATCTATGGAAGCACTATAGATTATGATCATTTTTTATCCACTGTATAAAATAAAACCAAACAAAAACTCAAAGAACGTTTCCTACAAACTTAAGAAAATAATAAATCATGAAAAAAATTATTTTACTTGGAGCATGACAACATGTTCCTAATGAATAAAGCAAAGCTTAATGGATCAGGAATGGGGTAATGGGGAGAGGGGGATGAGATGATTATTAGAAAATGAGTGACATTCTCTATGAAAAATATTAGATATAGAAGGTATGAAATTGGATGTTAAACTTACTTGTCCTCAGTGAAAATAAGGAAGACTAACTTCCTTCCAATAAAAATGTTAGAAACTTGATTCTTTTTAGAAATGAAGAGTTACCCCTTAGCTGACTTATTTTTCCAAATAGCATAGTGAAAAATTAAGAAACCATATCCTGAATTTGTTTATTCCTAAAAAAGTAAAACTTAATGATATAAATACAATATTAGAATTATTTTATTATGACACCATCTTCATCCAAGAAAAAAATTAAATTATCTTTTCAGTTGGAGTTTCTATGGTGAAATATTTATTTTTTGTTAATGCATATATAAGTGCATATATACATATATGAAAAATACATATATATGTATTTATATTATTATATTAAGTGTGTATATATATATATATATATATATATATATATATATAAATCTTAGTCTTATAATGCTCTTGTTTGGTGTGAATATAAAAATAGAATGAACCTTCCTTAGAAAGATGATTGTTTAGGATTGTGACAAATGTTCAAAAGTAATTATAGCAAAAAATTGGAGGATAGTATCTATTCATCTATTATGTAACCACTATATTTTCATCATTTGCCAGAATGTACCAAAACAAAAAAGTAAGGAAAAAGACTCTAAACACATTAATGCACATTTCAGACAGGTATTTCACACATAAATGTTATCTAGGGTTATTCTTTTCTACAGTAAATACGCTATTAAAAAATTTGCTGGTGATTAAACTTTGGACAAGAAATTCACAGGCCACATATGCTTTCTGAGAGTGGGTGGATTTGTACTGATTCCTGAGAAGGAAATGACATCCTTTTCTCTGAGTTTTAAGTAAAGAATCTGAATAATGCTAGACATTTTCAAAAGAATGTAAATGAAACAAAAGTGGTTATCGGGTAAGATGCTCAAAGCCGAAATTGAAAATGAATTTACTCAGTGACGAAAATCTATATTTATTTTCATATAACATAAATGTTATCACAGGTAAAATTCAAGAAATAAATTACAGAGAAATTTATACATATAATAAAGATAGAATGTATATGTAGAAAATGATGTCCAAATCATTAAGGTTATTGAGACCAACTTGAAGTTCTCATGCTTAAGAGGACAAGGAAAATGGTGTACCATTCATTGTTATTGCTTGCATGGAGGTGCCTCTAATTCATTTTAATCTTTTATTTCTTCCTCATTTTTTGTTCATATGATTATTGTAGGACTGAGGTTCTATGCTATCCTGTGTTAAAGTAAAAAAAAGAAAAAAGGAAAAAAGGGAGAAGGAGAAAAGAAAGGAAGGGAGTGAGGAAAGTATGGAGGGAGGAAGAGGAGAGAGAGCAAGAGAATGACAGAAAGAGAGGGAAAATGGAAAAGGAATATTTTTTAATTTTAATATTTTATGCCAGTCTTTATTTTACAAAAAAATTCTTCCTTATTTCTTGTTTGCTTGCTACATGAGGAAATATCACTTGTTGGGTAAATGCTTCAAAGTAAATGTCCTAAGATGAACTAGCTAAATATGAGTGTACCAGGACAATGTACAGGAAGCCACATCAAACAGTCTCCCTTTAAGTACCCCTCACAAAGTGTATTGACATATTCAAATTGATGTGCAGAAACAAATCTTAACTCCAAAGAATTATTAGGCTTGCGTGCTTGCATTACAAATTACTGTTTTAATACAATGCTCAATAACTGTGCATTTTCCCCCATTCACATATCACATTCACTATATAATATAATAAGGAGGGTGTAAAGTTTTCCTCAACTGCTAACATTTCACAAAACTTTCTAATGATCGGGCAGAATAGCATTTACCATTTATTTTAAACTTTTAATGATCATTCCCCCCCATGCTTAGCAAAGCAGCTGTTTTTCTCTGAGACGGAGGCTTATGCCAAGTTTAAAATGTTAATGTTGTTGAGCCATGTGCTCAAGCATTAAGTATCTCCAATTTCCAAACTGAAAGATCTTGGCAGCTCTCACTCACTTAAATAAACTCAGAAAGAGACTTATAATACTAGAGGGAAGAAAAAGAATCCAGCCACTTTTCTTCTTCAACTTTGTGACCTCTCTAAATGGCCAAAAATACTAAGGATCCTTTTAATAATCTGAAATGAGCAGAATATTGATTGTAGTAGTTGGCCTAGAAGGTTGGGTTTTAAATTAACAAAATGAGATATGAAAAGAAAGGGGTAAATTATAAATAAGAGTGTGTGATACCAAGGTGAAATAAGTGAGATTATAAAAACAAGTAATGGTTTTAAATAAGTTCAAGGTTCTTAGTTATGAAAATTTTGTGTAAGCCATAAGATAGTCTTTCAAATATTTGAAGATTACTATAATTTTCACAAAATTCTTTTCTTTCCCAGGGGGGAAAATTCCCCAGCTTCTGTGAAAGTTATCTTCCCTTTGTTGTGTCTTCAAGATCTTTTGATTATCATATATTAAAATTTATGTTTTGGCTTGCATTTCTATGAATTACAACACATGTAGAGGTTCATGTAACCAACTAGCACAGTGAGAATACAAAACAGTTCCATTGTCCCAAAAATATTTCCTTGTGCTATCCATTTAAAATCATATCTCCTTTATCCTTAGACTCAGGCAAAGACTGACAGGTATATAATTCACATAATGTCATGTAAATACTAAATGTCGTGAAATATGTAACCTTTTTTGTTAATGTTTATTTATTTTTGAGGGGCAGAGAGGGGAGGACACAGAATCTGAAGCAGCCTCCAGGCTTTGAGCTGTCAGCACAGAGCCATATACGGGGCTCAAACTCATGAGCCATGAGATCATGACCTGAGCTGAAGTCAGACGTTCAACTGGCTGAGCCACCCAGGTGCCCCTAAAATATGTAACCTTTCAACACAGACCTCTTTCATTCAGTACAATGTCTTGAAGATCAGTTCAAGCTGTTGCATGTATCAATAGTTTATTCTTTTTTGCCAAATGGTATTCCATTCTATTGATGTACCAGTGATTGTTTATGTATCACTTGTTGAAAGATACGTGGGTTCTTTCCAGTTTTTGGTGATTGTGAACAGAGTTACTATAAAGATTCAAGGGCAGGTGTTTGTATGAACAAACATTTTAAATCCTTCAGGGCAAATAACAGGAAGGGAATTATGTCACATGGTTAAGAAAGAAAAAAAAAAAAAAAAACTTACTGGATAATCCCAACAGTAGAATTGAACTGATGGAGGAAAGAATCAGAAAAACAACTGAGGAAAATTGGGAATAAAATTACTTATATCAAAGTGTTCTAGTGAGAAATTAAAAGAAAACATTTGAGAAGTCATAACAGCAGACACATGGAAATATCTTTAAAAATGTTAGTTCCTTTTGACACATGACAGATGCAATATATCAATGTTAACACAATCTATTAAAATAAATTATTTCTCTAATTCTCCCTGGTTTAAAAAATCAAAACATTTCTAAAGGAATTTAAGAAATATTTCTATGATACATTAAGGGCTCTCTATGTATATTTATTTTTATTTTATTTCAGGCAAATGGGGATTCTGGTGGTCATTTTTCTTAGATTCTTTAAGGCAGTTTAGATACAAAATGTGAGAGACTATATTCTATAAATGTGATGTTTACTAGTATGAATTTTGGCAAATAATGTAATATTATGTCTGTATTTTGGAAAACAGTACAGTCATTTTTTTTATTAGTATATAAACTTTATTATTAAATTCAGGTTTTTTCCAACTATAGTTAGGTTTACTGTTCTAACATTCTTATATATATTTCACCTATTTTCCTCTGTTACAGTGAAGGCAGTATTGTTCTAATGCATTTTCTAATAATGTGGTAGCATATATAATGTGTCTGAAAGACCTGTGTGAATATGTGTTCATTTTATAAAGAGTCTTTCAGATTTCTGCATTTTAAATACATTTTACCAGTGTTTTGAGTGGTTGTGAGACACTTGGCCACGGCCGAGGTCAACAATAGCACTGAATCTATAGGGTTGGAAACAGGAGCCAGACCTGGCTTCCTGTGCATCAGCATCGTTTGAGAAGGCTTTCTCACCACGAACATTTGCATGATAAATTTATGGACTCTGGCTCTACCAGCTTGATTGAACACATTGCATTTTGCTAAGAACAGCATGTCAACTAGCACAGTCAGCATCCATATACATCTGGGAAAACTGCAACTGTTAGAATTGTGCCATGGGAGTGAAGACAAGAAAAGCTTTGTCAGCTGTCAGTTAGACATTTCCTTTCACTATCTATTTTATAGGTGATGAATGAAAAGTGTTGCTAATATTCAATGCGGTATTTCATATATTACTCCTTAGACTCTGATTGCTCCACAGGTAAAGAGACAGGTCAAAAAAAAAAAAAGGCAAAAAGATAGGAAAAAAATAGTTGCTCTTAGTCCTAATATTTGAGTATACAAGAAGCAAGAGAATAATTATGAGCATAATAAAAAGTTTGTGTGAGAAAGCAGCTGGAGGTTGGTTGGCAGAAAGCAAGGCTTATGGCAATGATTCACTTTAGAAAAGATCATTAGTTCCTCTGTCACCCACAAAAAAGCGGCAGGATTTTCTCTAACAATGATATTTTTCCATTATCTGAAATAATTGCATGATTTCGACCCAGGTCTGAAGATTTCAGGAGTTTGTCCACAGGGAATTTTGTTTGAGAGTCAATTTTGCTCTATTCTCCATGTAATTTAGACAGGAATTTTTGTCTCAAAGATTAAAAATATTCATTTGAACTTTCAACTTAATTTTCCCAGATGTAAACTGCTTTGAAAGTAGATTTTGAAAATCTGAGGTGAATGGTCAAAATAACTAGAAATAAGAATATAAATTTGTTGGAATGCATTAAAAAAAACTAAATGAAAAGAAAACTGAGGAGGTATTTGCTTTGTCTATTCCAGAAGGGCATCAGTTATCTTGTTAGTGTTAAACAGGGACATGATCTTACTGTAGAATTGGATGAGTGATTTAGAATAGCTATTTAGCAGTTTGATGTGGTCACTGCGACATCACTGATTTTGTTTCTGGACACTTTGATGCAACCTGCAAAGGAAATCATTATGCTTGAAGTCCTTAGTACCAGTGACTAGTCATACTGCTTTAGAATGAGGTGGGACATGAGGACGAGACAGGGCTCAAGAATGTGTAGAGACTGAGACGTGGTAGGATGAAGAAAAGGCACAATGCTTTGGTGATTATATAAAGTTGCAAGTTTCAAGTGAGGTTGCATGCTGTAGTTGGGTCACAAATGTCTGATGCATCCTCGGTTATTAAACAAAACATTCTAAATCCATGACATTGCTTTTTTTTACTGCAGGTATCACAGATTGCTTCGCTCTGTATAACTCTCGCTATTGTGGAATGACTGCAACTGACAAGTGTATATGTTTCCCCAGTTTGTTCATGAATGCTTTTGGAAAGGAATTAATTCCCTAGTCATGAGATCAGCTTGCTTATGTTTGTATTCTCCTAGAATAAAGGTATCGTTTAAATCCATTGATATATCCCCCATTGAAGATTCATAAAAGAAAACAGTTGTAAACTTAGAGGGAAGGCACTATGCCAAGATATCAAAGTCAACATTAGAGCACAGTTCTATTGAGATCATGGTCAGAAAAGGAAAAGAAAATTGCTGGAAGGCCAAGCCAGTGAATATATTAATAGAGCCAAATCAAAAATTAGTATTTAGAGAAAAGGTCAAAATTGACATAGAAAGAAAAGGATGTGTTGGACAAGGTATCCAGATGTCAAACTGCATGAGAATGGAATAGAGATCCTTTAGATTGGGTCCAAAGACTACTTCTGTGACACTTTCTTTTACAGGCCTAGTCTGCCATTCCTAAGGTTTTCCCTTACTAGGAATTGAAGCAAATAAATTGCTGGTTTGGAGGCTTTATGCCATTCAGATCTCCTTAGGGACAGATCTGTATCATATTAGAAGTTCCTTTCTACTGTTTTCATGAAGTAAAAGCTCAGTAACCAAATACATTTGCAAACTCTTAGAATAAATTGATGATGAGGCATTCTGGGTGAATTGTTTACTTGAGGAAAATAAATCACTGTAAATACTAAAGTTTCCAAACATTTTATTCATTCTACCTCTTTTTCTGTCTCCCTCTTCCACATCAATTTTTATCCCTCTTTCTGTTAAACTCACAATTCAAATATCGCTTTCCTTTAAGATTTATGATCTCTCAGACTCTTCATAATTTGGAGTAATTTGTACTGTATTCTATCCCTGCTTTAAAGGAAGTCCCCATGTTTTTAAAGCCTTGCAGGAATAGCAAGCAAAGGAAAAAGAAGCTTTTTTTTTTTTATTTAGGTAGAATAGGTCCTCAAAGCTCACATAAACTTCAGCCCTGTATACAAAGGTAGTAAATTATAGAGGAAAATGAAGAGAAAGACCCCGCTTGTAAAAACATTTGCCTAAAAAAACCCCTAGAAATAGACAGCTAATCTTAAAATGGTAGGTGTCAAATATTTTTCTTTATTAGTAGGAGTACCGTTATTATTATCTCCACTTGATAGATGTTGACTACTTAGTCACATAGGGACACATTAGCACGAATTACCCAGATAGTCCTGTCATAGCTAGATTTAGACTCAGACACCAGGTTTTCTCTTAACCTCTATGCTCCCCTGCCCAACTTTCATTCAATAGTTATTGGGAGTCTCGTGCTGTTCCCAATAGTTTTGCACATGGTGATGGTTAAAAATCTTCAGAGAACCCTAGGGAATAAATGCTAATATTATTCTCATTTGCCAGATAAGTGAACTAAGACATAAAACTAATATATACTAAATAGGAATACAAGCTAAGAGAATTTGGTTCCAGAGTCCTGACAACCTTAACCTTCAGGAGGCTGGTCTTTAAAAGCGGTATTTGATTTTTGAACAAATGAGAACATATCTAATATGAATTTGGCATGGGAAAAATTCAAATAAAGTTATACAGTCCCTGTCTTTAAGGTCCTCACCATCTAATAAAAACAATAATTGTAGAGAACATTTGGAAAAAGTGTTAGGTGGGGAAAAAAAATCAGTCTTGAAATTTGCATACACATTCTAGAAGGGATCTTTGAGTACAGTTGTTAGAATCTAGTAGTTGGGAAAATATTATTTGCTAACATATGCCTTTTTTACATTTAAAAAGTAAATTATTATGCCTTAATTATCTTTAATTCCACTCCAAAATTCTTTGATTTATCAGGAAACATGTAAGTATGAGGAATTGTTGACACAAGTGCTTTGAGAGTTGAAAATATTGGATTAATCATTACTCTTATTTAAAAAGGAACATGAAGAAAAAAGTAAATTTTTAAATTAATTTTCATTAAGTTTATTATATTTATATTTATTTTCTATCTTGTCATTTAAAATGTTTAGTTTATATAGCTTTTAATTTTAAATTTTTTTAGATAAAAAAGAATAAGAATATGTCATAGCAATTCATTTTCATTTTTTAAATTTTTTAAAAAAGTTATTTATTTATTTTTGAGAGAGAGAGTGAGAGCAGAGGAGGGGCAGAGAGGAGAATTCCAAGCAGGCTCCTTGTGGTCAGTACAAGGAGGTGAGGCTCGAACTTGAATGGTAAGATCATGACCTTAGCCAAAACCAAGAGCTGGACACTTAACCGACTGAGCCACCCAGGCACCCTGAGTCATAGCAATTTTTAAAAATAATTAGTTAAGGGGTGGCTCAGTCGGTTAAGTGCCCGACTTGAGCTCAGGTCATGATCTACTGGTTTGTGAGTTTGAGCCCCGCATTGGGCTCTGTGCTGACAGCTCAGCTTGGAACCTGGGGCCTGCTTCGGATTCTGTCTCCCTCTCTGTCTCTCCCCCACTTACACTCTGTCTCTCTTTCTCTCCAAAATAAATAAACATTAAAAATTAATAATAATTTGTTGATTGTAACTTCATGGGTCTAGCTCTAATCAACTCAAAAGACTTAAACATCCTTAGATGCATATCTAAAAATTACTATTTTTCCTTATTAAAAATAAATAAACTGAAAAGCTGACTCCAGATTCATAATCAGAAACTTGATTTTCCCTGTTACTTTCAAATAGCAGTGATAATTGTTAGACTTAACTTCAGCATTATAAGGATAAAAAGAACTAACTTCATGCTACTTCTGTATTAGCTCAGAGATTAATAATCAGTCAGAGCCTGTGTCTTTGAGAAAGACCTCTTCATTGAGTGATACAAATTCTACTGATTCCTGAAGCCATTATAATTTAATAACTACCATTATTTGTTCCTTATAGGACATCACCTAAGTAAAAGATATTGTTCCTGCACACAAGGCTGGCTCTTCCTAAATAATATGGCTGTTCAAGTACCTGTATTTCTGGTTATTAATGTGGCTTAACATTGTACATATTTCTATATTAACATATTAAAATAGTTACACAACCTGCTTAGGTAAACTGAAAGCTTCTAAGAACCAATGATAGCAAATTAATACACATATCATTTAAGGACCTTTGATGTTCCAGATGAGTTGTTGGATGTATTACCTCTAATCCCCCAAACAACCATGCTAGGTGAGAAAACCAGAGAAGCAGAGAAGTAAACTAGCCAGAGACACTGATGTTTTCATATAACTTGCTGTGAGTTTGAAGTCTGTACATGACATCCCATCGATGCTCATAAAAAGGATATATAATTTTTATTTCTGGTCTCAATTGAAGTTATTAGAAAATAGATAAATTCCATAAAGCTGCTTTCCAGATTTCATGGAAATGTGAGAATAGGAAAATGGAGAGAATGCACACACACACTCACTTTTCAGATTTTGGAATAACAAAAAGGGATACTAAATATTACATCACAGAAAGTTACATGAGTTCTAAAATATGTCTCTATATGAAGAGGGATGGGTTGCCCAAACCATATACTAAGAGCTGGAGGCTTTTATTTATATTGGCATGTAAGTTGTTTTGGTATTCCAATGTTGATATAATGAAATATTAAGCTATATTCTAATAAGCCCATAATGTTAATAAGATACCTAACTTTCAGTCCTGCCCTTATCATAAATATGTGATCAGGTAAGTCTCCTAATTCCCAGAACCTCAAGTTTATCATGTGTAAATGAAATTATCAATTAGATGATTTCAGGCCCATCCTTACCTTAAAAATCTTGTTTTTTATTAGAATAATTGCTAGTGAGTATCTGGATTCACTTAGAAAATGTGTATACATTGAGACCAAAACTGGTGAGTCCCAGTTAGAAATCATGTTCACTATTTGCTATATATTTATTATTGAGATTACATATTCGGTTAATAAAAGTCTCTTAACAGATGAGATTCCTGAGTCAGCCTTGCATATAAAGATTACTGACTATCTCCAGGGAAGGAGATTGCCAGGAACAAGATCCCTGCATCCTTGAACCTACTATGGTCACAAGTTTCCATGGGTTATATACACAGAGGACATATCAGTTTCCTTTTATGACTAGCTAGAATTTGGCCAGGGATGGCAAAGTTAGATGCAGTCAGGGGTCAGGCAGATGATGAAAGGGCCAGATACATAACATTTGGAAGTGGAAGACTTATGGCAATCCAGGAAACACATGATCTATGAAGATATTAAAGTAAAAGTTTAATTTTAAGATTACAGCATCGATCCTGAACTCATCTCCTCCCATGGACATACAGGGTCTACAGCTACATATGGAACAATTTCCTCTCAAAATCCTAAAGCCTGGCTGAGCAATAGGCATCTGGCAAAGGAGGAGAAAGCCACATCAAAGCAGATAGGAGAAGCTGGCACACAATCTCTCCATAAACCCCACCCCTGCCACAGCACCATGGAAGGCTCCCAACAGGGCTGTGTCTGAAGATTTACAAGACACTAGCAATCTGAGAAACTCTTCTTAAAAGGCTCATGTTCTCCAACTCACCCGCCCCGGGCCCAACTCAGAGGGAGCCAATTGCACCCAAACTTAAAATGAAGTAGGCTCACCTGCTCATATTAAAACCTCAGCCTGAAGAGCGGGAATCTAACTTAACACACACATCTAAGAGCTTGCTGGAACACTCTGTGGACGGAGAATGGTGGTTGCCATCTTCACATTTCCCCTTGGCAGGGCTCCAGAGCATCACTATCCCTAGGATGCAAACCTTTACATGCATCTAGCTCCCTGATTCTTGCAGCTGACACCCAGGGAGTACCTCTTGATCACCTGGCACTGGAGGCCAGGGAGCTTGCATTCCTGGTCACATGGGACCAAATTAATTGGTGTCACTCAGAAAGAAGCTCTTAACCTTGTCTGGCACCCTGATTTTGTGACTGCTGCCAGGGGGACACTACTACATCGCTGGGCTCTGCTGACCAGCAGGGCTTTTGTTTGTGAGTCATGAAGATAGTAACCAGTGAAAAAGTTCTTAAACAGCTACAATTACCAGGGCTCAGCAAGAGGCAACAAGCTCAGGAGATCAGTGTTTCTGTGAAGGAGGCCTATTAGCTGGTCATCAAGGCTGTAGGCTGTGGGGAGGTTTCTGATGAAAAGTCCATCTGACACCTGACTGTAATTCCATCCAGAGACCTTAGAGGGTGGGTGCTGTCCTCATATTCACCCTCCGCCATGATTCACAGCCCCAGGGTCTCTAGGAGAGTGGCTTTGCATACACCTGCTGCCTGGTTTTTGTGGCTAATGCCACAGTTACTCCAAGGCTATCATGGACTAATAGTCATAATTCTTTTGACCCTCCTCACATCAATAAATTTGTTCTATGTCTTTTCTTAAATAAAAGTCTCTTGATGGAGTGCCTGGGTGGCTCAGTTAGTTTAGCATCTGACTCTTGATTTCAGCTCAAGTCATAATCCCAGAGTAGTGGGATCCAGCTCCAAATTGGGCTCTGTGCTGACAGTGCATAGCTTGCTTGAGATTCTCTTCACTCCCCCTGCCCTTGTCCCTCCCCTGCTTGAACACACACACACACACACACACACACACACGACACAGACACAGACACACTATCTCTCTCTCTCTCTCTCTCTCTCAAAATAAATAAATAAACTTAAAAAAAATCAAAGTTTCTATTACTGCTGTGCCCAATGGTGTGGGGTGGAAGTTATGCTGTGGCAGTTTCTGGTTCCTTGCCTTAAACAGGCATCTTTCATTTTCTCTTGGAACACTAGCTTTTAGGACTCAGCCACCATACCATCAGGAACACAGGAAGTTTTGTAGAGACTCCTAAGTGGAGAGGAGTTGAGAGTCCCAAATGATAGTCATGGCTCAGATACCAGGTGACAGCCTCCATAACCATATGTGTAAGCCATCTTGGAAGCTGAATTTCCAGCCCCAGTTGACCTTCCCCAGACGACCTTGATATACAGACAAGCCTTCACACTGGCTTCACACTGCCAAAACGCAGTTTCATGGACAAGATAAATTATTTATTTATTTATTTATTTATTTATTTATTTTTGATGCCACATTTTAATAGGGCAGTTTATGATGGAGCAGTGCATGACAGGAACAAAACTCTACTGAGTTAGAGAAAGCTCCTGTGTGTGTTTTTTTTTTAAAGTATTTATTTATGTTGAGAGAGAGAGAGTGTGTGTGAGTAGGCGAGGGGCAGAGAGAGACGAGAGAGAAAATTCCAAGCAGGCTCTGATCTGTCAGTGCAGAGCCCATTCCTGGACTCAATCTCATGAACCATGAGATCATGACCTGAGCTGAAATCAAAAGTTGGACGCTTAGCCCACGGAAACACCCAGGCATCCCTCTTGTGCCTATTTTCTTTTGTTCACTTTACCAGTATTCTAGAAGAAAGGTCGTGGGGGAGGATGAAAAGAAAAAGAGAGAGAGTCTACAAAAAAATTATACCTGAATTATTTTTTCATCTATTTATGTCTACACAAAAACACTCCATTGCTTGGCATCCCACCCCATTTTGTGTCTCAGAGACTTTTCTTGCATCCTTCAGAATGTCTTTCGTGAACATTAGCTCTTCTTTTAGGCCTAAATGGGAGAGGGATACCACAGAACTCCCTAGAGGCTAGAGTTAAATGTGCTGAACTTTAATGTCTTCCTTTCCTCTTCTTCCTTCTTCTCCTGCTCTAAAATTATTAGCTATAGGTTATATTTTTCCTGATATAAATGATTCCATAAATGGGCCTTATACTATGAGTTTCTTTACACTCTAAGAAGCTATGTAGTGCATGGAAAGCCCTTGGGTTTTGGAATCCCTCTAATCTGGGTTTGATATTGTTTTGTGCCATTTATTATCTCTATGGCATTTGTCATTTAATTAACCTTTCCACAAATCAGGTATTTTTTAATCTGTTAAAAATGTCATCAACAATTTGCTTTGCGGATTAGATAAATGAAAATTAGTTACTGATGACAAAAATTTCCTTGCGAAATTGGGATAAAAATTAAGTAAGAGAATTTATCTAAAGTTCCCAGTATGTTTCAGACAATGATAAATGGTAGTTTTTGTTTTTGTTCATAACAATATTTTCTACATATAAATAATGGTTAAAATGGGACAACAAGGTGACTTCTTTCACAGGATTTATTTTTATTTTGGTATTTTCTATTTTAGAATGGATGAAAATATGAATCATTGAATATGACAACAAACAATAGAATGAAAGGTTCATTTGGATTCTGCTATTCAGAAGACTGAATAGCTGATAAGAAATATTCATAAACCTTAATTTTACAACGATGTTTTACAAGAAACTTTTGAGGATTACTTGAAAAGACTCACTAGTGGTAGATAAAGTTAACATATTCTATTTTGAATATCCAATACACTGGAAATACACTGGCAGATTTAGAGGTCCAGCTCTAAATCTGCATTTTAGAGTCTGCTTCCTAACATCACTCCAGGCCTAAGTGTGTTATATGGGCTTCCCGGAACAACCATGAAATGGGGGGCTGGGGTGCTTTTGAGATATACATCCGGAAAAAAACCCCTGAGAAATCCATGTTTAAGCAGAGGGAGAAGCTAACAAATAGGGTATCAATAGAAGATTCAGCCAGTTCTATAAGGAGCTGCATTTCCCCACTAGAGTGAGAGCTGAGAATGGTCTCACTCCTATTATTCTAAAGTGGGGAAGTGCAGGCCCTCAAGGCCTTGAAGAAGGAATCAGGACAATTTCACAATATCTTCTACAATACCCTGCTGGATCCAAAACAATTTTAAGTTATTTATTAGGGTTAGTAACTTTTTTTCAAAACATGTTTCCAAAAAGCAGAAGATAAGTATCTTTGATATGTTAACAGGAAAATACCTAAAAACAAAATTAGAAAACCTAATGTGTTTCTTGTACAACTATAGTGTATATGAAGCAGTTGGCAATGTAATGCAAATATCTGAAAGTTTTTTTTTTTTTTGTTTGTTTCCTAAACAAGGGCCCCAGTGATGTACTACACTGTAATTAACACTGAAATTCTGGGAACTACTTTATCATTTCCAGGCATTATAGTTCCAAAGCTGGGAAGTGAACACTGTACATGAGATGATTGATTCCCCATGGATTACAACAGTCTGAAGTTCCCTTCATTATGCAAATTAATAAAATTCAAAGTATACAAAATATATATTAGTCATTGATGATTAATTCATCCATATCTGGGTACTGAAAGGCTGGCTACTTAAGCCACACAGATTTATTTTTTAACCTTTTCAATTTAGAGAGATTTTTGTATATCCACATTGTTTTTATGTATTGGCAAAAATTTTAAGGAAATCCTAAAACTTCAATATGGTATATACTTATACACTGAAAATAGTTCAGTCTATATGTATAACTTTTGAAATTTGAAACAAATAGAAGAACCTCGGGAGTGCCGGAAGATGGCGGCGTAGGAGGACGCGGGGCTCACAGCGCGTCCTGCCGATCACTTAGATTCCACCTACACCTGCCTAAAGAACCCAGAAAACCGCCAGAGGATTAGCAGAAGGGAGTCTCCGGAGTCAAGCGCAGACTAGAGGCCCACGGAAGAGGGTAGGAAGGGCGGCGAGGCGGTGCGCGCTCCACGGACTGGCGGGAGGGAGCCGGGGCGGAGGGGCGGCTCGCCGGCCAAGCAGAGCCCCCGAGTCTGGCTGGCAAAAGCGGAGGGGCCGGACAGACTGTGTTCCGACAGCAAGCGCGACTTAGCGTCTGGGAGGTCATAAGTTAACAGCTCTGCTCGGAAAGCGGGAAGGCTGGAGGACAAAGGGAGGGAGAGCTGTTGAGCCCCCGGACGACAGAGCTCAGCTTGGCGGGGAACAAAGGCGCCAGCGCCATCTCCCCCGCCCATCCCCCAGCCAAAATCCCAAAGGGAACCAGTTCCTGCCAGAGAACTTGCTCGCTCTGCGCAAACACCCAACTCTGTGCTTCTGCGGAGCCAAACCTCAGGCAGCGGATCTGACTCCCTCCCGCTGCCACAGGGCTCCTCCTGAAGTGGATCACCTAAGGAGAAGCGAGCTAAGCCTGCCCCTCCAGCCCCCGTGCACCTTGCCTACCCACCCCAGCTAATACGCCAGATCCCCAGCAACACAAGCCTGGCAGTGTGCAAGTAGCCCAGACGGGACACGCCACCCCACAGGGAATCCCGCCCCTAGGAGAGGGGAAGAGAAGGCACACACCAGTCTGACTGTGGCCCCAGCGGTGGGCTGGGGGCAGACATCGGGTCGGACTGCGGCCCCGCCCACTAACTCCAGTTATACACCACAGCACAGGGGAAGTGCACTGCAGGTCCTCACCACGCCAGGGACTCTCCAAAATGACCAAACGGAAGAATTCCCCTCAGAAGAATCTCCAGGAAATAACAACAGCTAACGAACTGATCAAAAAGGATTTAAATAATATAACAGAAAGTGAATTTAGAATAATAGTCATAAAATTAATCGCAGGGCTTGAAAACAGTATACAGGACAGCAGAGAATCTCTTGCCACAAAGATCGAGGGACTAAGGAACAGTCACGAGGAGTTGAAAAACGCTTTAAATGAATTGCAAAACAAAATGGAATCCACGATGGCTCGGCTTGAAGAGGCAGAGGAGAGAATAGGTGAACTAGAAGATAAAGTTATGGAGAAAGAGGAAGCTGAAAGAAAGAGAGATAAAAAAATCCAGGAGTATGAGGGGAAAATTAGAGAACTAAGTGATACACTAAAAAAAAATAATATATGCATAATTGGTATCCCAGAGGAGGAAGAGAGAGGGAAGGGTGCTGAAGGGGTACTTGAACAAATTATAGCTGAGAACTTCCCTGAACTGGGGAAGGAAAAAGGCATTGAAATCCAAGAGGCACAGAGAACTCCCTTCAGACGTAACTTGAATCGATCTTCTGCACGACATATCATAGTGAAACTGGCAAAATACAAGGATAAAGAGAAAATTCTGAAAGCAGCAAGGGATAAACGTGCCCTCACATATAAAGGGAGACCTATAAGACTCGTGACTGATCTCTCCTTTGAAACTTGGCAGGCCAGAAAGGCTTGGCACGATATCTACAGTGTGCTAAACAGAAAAAATATGCAGCCGAGAATCCTTTATCCAGCAAGTCTGTCATTTAGAATAGAAGGAGAGATAAAGGTCTTCCCAAACAAACAAAAACTGAAGGAATTTGTCACCACGAAACCAGCCCTACAAGAGATCCTAAGGGGGATCCTGTGAGACAAAGTACCAGAGACATCACTACAAGCATAAAACATACAGACATCACAATGACTCTAAACCCATATCTTTCTATAATAACACTGAATGTAAATGGATTAAATGCGCCAACTAAAAGACATAGGGTATCAGAATGGATAAAAAAACAAGACCCATCTATTTGCTGTCTACAAGAGACTCATTTTAGATCTGAGGACACCTTTAGATTGAGAGTGAGGGGATGGAGAACTATTTATCATGCTCCTGGAAGCCAAAAGAAAGCTGGAGTAGCCATACTTATATCAGACAAACTAGACTTTAAATTAAAGGCTGTAACAAGAGATGAAGAAGGGCATTATATAATAATCACAGGGTCTATCCACCAGGAAGAGCTAACTATTATAAATGTCTATGCGCCAAATACCCGAGCCCCCAGATATATAAAACAATTACTCATAAACATAAGCAACCTTATTGATAAGAATGTGGTCATTGCAGGGGACTTTAACACCCCACTTACAGAAATGGATAGATCATCTAGGCACACAGTCAATAAAGAAACAAGGGACCTGAATGATACATTGGATCAGATGGACTTGACAGATATATTTAGAACTCTGCATCCCAAAGCAACAGAATATACTTTCTTCTCGAGTGCACATGGAACATTCTCCAAGATAGATCATATACTGGGTCACAAAACAGCCCTTCATAAGTTTACAAGAATTGAAATTATACCATGCATACTTTCAGACCACAATGCTATGAAGCTTGAAATCAACCACAGGAAAAAGTCTGGAAAACCTCCAAAAGCATGGAGGTTAAAGAACACCCTACTAACGAATGAGTGGGTCAACCAGGCAATTAGAGAAGAAATTAAAACATATATGGAAACAAACGAAAATGAAAATACAACAATCCAAACGCTCTGGGATGCAGCGAAGGCAGTCCTGAGAGGAAAATACATTGCAATCCAGGCCTATCTCAAGAAACAAGAAAAATCCCAAATACAAAATCTAACAGCACACCTAAAGGAAATAGAAGCAGAACAGCAAAGGCAGCCTAAACCCAGCAGAAGAAGAGAAATCATAAAGATCAGAGCAGAAATAAACAATATAGAATCTAAAAAAACTGTAGAGCAGATCAACGAAACCAAGAGTTGGTTTTTTGAAAAAATAAACAAAATTGACAAACCTCTAGCCAGGCTTCTCAAAAAGAAAAGGGAGATGACCCAAATAGATAAAATCATGAATGAAAATGGAATGATTACAACCAATCCCTCAGAGATACAAACAATTATCAGGGAATACTATGAAAAATTATATGCCAGCAAATTGGACAACCTGGAAGAAATGGACAAATTTCTAAACACCCACACTCTTCCAAAACTCAATCAGGAGGAAATAGAAAGCTTGAACAGACCCATAACCAGCGAAGAAATTGAATCGGTTATCAAAAATCTCCCAACAAATAAGAGTCCAGGACCAGATGGCTTCCCAGGGGAGTTCTACCAGACATTTAAAGCAGAGATAATACCTATCCTTCTCAAGCTATTCCAAGAAATAGAAAGGGAAGGAAAACTTCCAGACTCATTCTATGAAGCCAGTATTACTTTGATTCCTAAACCAGACAGAGACCCAGTAAAAAAAGAGAACTACAGGCCAATATCCCTGATGAATATGGATGCAAAAATTCTTAATAAGATACTAGCAAATCGAATTCAACAGCATATAAAAAGAATTATTCACCATGATCAAGTGGGATTCATTCCTGGGATGCAGGGCTGGTTCAACATTCGCAAATCGATCAACGTGATACATCACATTAACAAAAAAAAAGAGAAGAACCATATGATCCTGTCAATCGATGCAGAAAAGGCCTTTGACAAAATCCAGCACCCTTTCTTAATAAAAACCCTTGAGAAAGTCGGGATAGAAGGAACATACTTAAAGATCATAAAGGCCATTTATGAAAAGCCCACAGCTAACATCATCCTCAACGGGGAAAAACTGAGAGCTTTTTCCCTGAGATCAGGAACACGACAGGGATGCCCACTGTCACCGCTGCTCTTTAATATAGTGCTGGAAGTTCTAGCATCAGCAATCAGACAACAAAAGGAAATCAAAGGCATCAAAATTGGCAAAGATGAAGTCAAGCTTTCGCTTTTTGCAGATGACATGATATTATACATGGAAAATCCGATAGACTCCACCAAAAGTCTGCTAGAACTGATACATGAATTCAGCAAAGTTGCAGGATACAAAATCAATGTGCAGAAATCAGTTGCATTCTTATACACTAACAATGAAGCAACAGAAAGACAAATGAAGAAACTGATCCCATTCACAATTGCACCAAGAAGCATAAAATACCTAGGAATAAATCTAACCAAAGATGTAAAAGATCTGTATGCTGAAAACTATAGAAAGCTTATGCAGGTAATTGAAGAAGATATAAAGAAATGGAAAGACATTCCCTGCTCATGGATTGGAAGAATAAATATTGTCAAAATGTCAATACTACCCAAAGCTATCTACACATTCAATGCAATCCCAATCAAAATTGCACCAGCATTCTTCTCGAAACTAGAACAAGCAATCCTAAAATTCATATGGAACCACAAAAGGCCCCGAATAGCCAAAGTAATTTTGAAGAAGAAGACCAAAGCAGGAGGCATCACAATCCCAGACTTTAGCCTCTACTACAAAGCTGTCATCATCAAGACAGCATGGTATTGGCATAAAAACAGACACATAGACCAATGGAATAGAATAGAAACCCCAGAACTAGACCCACAAACGTATGGCCAACTCATCTTTGACAAAGCAGGAAAGAACATCCAATGGAAAAAAGACAGTCTCTTTAACAAATGGTGCTGGGAGAACTGGACAGCAACATGCAGAAGGTTGAAACTAGACCACTTTCTCACACCATTCACAAAAATAAACTCAAAATGGATAAAGGACCTGAATGTGAGACAGGAAACCATCAAAACCTTAGAGGAGAAAGCAGGAAAAGACCTCTCTGACCTCAGCCGTAGCAATCTCTTACTCGGCACATCCCCAAAGGCAAGGGAATTAAAAGCAAAAGTGAATTACTGGGACCTTATGAAGATAAAAAGCTTCTGCACAGCAAAGGAAACAACCAACAAAACTAAAAGGCAACCCACGGAATGGGAAAAGATATTTGCAAATGACACATCGGACAAAGGGCTAGTATCCAAAATCTATAAAGAGCTCATCAAACTCCACACCCGAAAAACAAATAACCCAGTGAAGAAATGGGCAGAAAACATGAATAGACACTTCTCTAAAGAAGACATCCGGATGGCCAACAGGCACATGAAAAGATGTTCAACGTCGCTCCTTATCAGGGAAATACAAATCAAAACCACACTCAGATACCACCTCACGCCAGTCAGAGTGGCCAAAATGAAGAAATCAGGAGACTATAGATGCTGGAGAGGATGTGGAGAAACAGGAACCCTCTTGCACTGTTGGTGGGAATGCAAATTGGTGCAGCCGCTCTGGAAAGCAGTGTGGAGGTTCCTCAGAAAATTAAAAATAGACCTACCCTATGACCCAGCAATAGCACTGCTAGGAATTTATCCAAGGGATACAGGAGTACTGATGCATAGGGGCACCTGTACCCCAATGTTTATAGCGGCACTCTCAACAATAGCCAAATTATGGAAAGAGCCTAAATGTCCATCAACTGATGAATGGATAAAGAAATTGTGGTTTATATACACAATGGAATACTATGTGGCAATGAGAAAAAATGAAATATGGCCTTTTGTAGCAACATGGATGGAACTGGAGAGTGTGATGCTAAGTGAAATAAGCCATACAGAGAAAGACAGATACCATATGGTTTCACTCTTATGTGGATCCTGAGAAACATAACAGAAACCCATGGGGGAGGGGAAGGAAAAAAAAAAAAAAAAAAAAAAAAAAAGAGGTTAGAGTGGGAGAGAGCCAAAGCATTAGAGACTGTTAAAAACTGAGAACAAACTGAGGGTTGATGGGGGGGGGGAGGGAGGGCAGGGTGGGAGGGAGGGCAGGGTGGGTGATGGGTATTGAGGAGGGCACCTTTTGGGATGAGCACTGGGTGTTGTATGGAAACCAATTTGACAGTAAATTTCATATATTAAAAAATAAAATAAAAAAAAAATAAACCTGAAAAAAAAAAAAAAAAAAACAAATAGAAGAACCTCTAATGAATATGATTTTATTGTATTATTTTTGAAGAACAGCACAAAAAAATTAAAAATTAAAAAAACATTTAAAAATACTCTTACATAAAGCTAAAACTATAGTTTTTTCTCTGTATTTTGAAAACAAAAAACAAGTAATAGAAGATTCTACTTTGTAAAAAGTGCGTCCGACACATTTACAATTAATATCTTTAATGGCAGAGGGAAAAAACAAACACACTTCAGCAATATCAGCATATAGAAGCTCAAAGTGGCTAAAGGCAGTCATTCCTTTGAAATGTTCTCTTTTCACAGGATACCTGCAGGCTTTGCATTTCCTCCAAACTAAGTTTAATATAAAGCAAATCCCACCACAGCTGTCTTCAATCTCTCTAGTAAAATGACCCTGAACAAAGATGATCTTTGGCATTAGCCCCTGTCAAAATGACAGTTCCCCAAATTGAGAAGTCAATTCTCAGGAAAAACAATAGAAAATGTGGTTGGAGGTTAGGAGAAAAATAAAATTTGAAGTGCTAAATGGTACCTATGCACTGAGTAACATCTTAATTATTTTATATAACAAATCTATTCACTGGTATAGTTATAATTTATGACGCTTAGCAAAGTATAATGTCCTCCTTTCCTAAATTTGCTTCAGTGAACCAAAACTAGAATTAGTCCTGTATGTTAACATGCATAACACAAACACAGTCATCCTCTCCTTGTGTTTCTGCTGACAGGGACTGATACTTTCTTGAAGAGATATATCTCTATTTAGACATCTTATTAGACATCTATAACTGTATCAATATCTAAATATTAGTAAACTTAAGAGACAGTGATATAGATAATTATACCTCAAGTAGAACTAGGGTTTTGGGGTTTTTTGTTTGTTTGTTTGTTTGTTTGTTTAGGTCAGAAAACAGAACTATGCCAGATATAGCTCAGAACACATACCTATATAAGATTGCCTGAATTAAATTATAACTGAGAACCATAATAAGTGGGTTTGGCAAGCAGTTTCCTGGGCTGTTATTTTATCCACTCTGTCTACCCCTACCTGCCACATAGAGAATAGTCTTAAGAATCTAACTTAGAAAAAAGAAACAAAAGATTGAAGCAATTATTTATATGTTCCAATCTAAAATAAAACGTCATTGTTTCATTCCTTTGGTACTTCAAGTGTAATGTGATCAGTGTTTTACATTATTATTGTTACTGTTATTATTAATTTCCTCTTTTACTATTTCTTTTTAATACTGTTTTCTGAGAATATCAGTAGATACATTAGAGTTCTGCTAAACATGATGTAAATTCTGGATATCACTTAGATGATCTAAAATACTTAAGTGTCTGAAAAGAAAAACTAAGGTGATAATACAACTAAGATTAAATTTTGGTATTAGAATCTCAGGAAGTAACTTATAAATTAGAAAAAAAAACTTTAAAAATCATTTTTTTCTTTTATAATCATAAAGGACATTTATTTCGGAAGAAAATAAATAACTAATCTAGAGTAATGAACATGTCCTAAATACTTTAAAAAAAATACTATGTTTCCATCTATCACAACATATCATATTAATTTTTTTTGCATGTTATCTGTATTATTGAAACATTGGTATTACATCTCCCTATATTTTATTTCATCATAACATTAAAACAATCTTATTAGAAAATGATGTAAACATGATGCAAAGTAAATAGTATAAGAGCAGGCTTCCTTCTCTGCCTGTGATTTCTATAACTGTGATTGAGAACTGTGAAAAGAGTATTTTTCTCACAAGGATAGACATCAAGAAAGTTATCCTTTGCTTTCTTTCACAGATTAAATCTGTTCTCCATGACTGTTTCCTTCATAATGGACTTTCTATTTATCAATTTTTTTACAATCTGCTTAGTGTAGAAAAGGACTACAGCAACTAGATGCCTAGGTGTCAAAGGTAGAAAAACCAATCTAGGATACACTTCTGGAGGCTGCAGTCCATTCATACAGTTGGGGAACAAAGTCAGTCTCCACCTGAATTCCCATTCTGGGAATCAAGAAACATGAATTCCCATTCTGGGAGTCAAGAAACACTGAGTTCAAAGATCTCTTACTCTTACAATTGTGTGGAATGTTTTCAACCACTCTCCCATCCTTGGTAATATGAGAAAAAGGATTGTAATTTCCTTTCTACTTCTCTGAGTCAACTGCAAAGCCTGTATCTTCCCACAAGATGGAAAACAGCAAGCGCTCTCTGTAAGCAATGGGATTCCCTGGAGGCAGCATGGGGCAGCGAAGAGGAGCATGGTGCTCCAGTGGTATTCAACCAAGTTCAAATCCTGCCTTTACAGGCTATGATATATCAGAAGCCAAGTGGCCACTAAAATAGGTTAATAATAATGCCAGTTTTTTTTTTTTTTATTTCAAAACCAGACAAAGACCTCATTAAACAGGAAGAATTCCAGGCCAATATCCCTCTTGTACATGGATGCAAAAATTCTCAACAAGATACTAGCAAATTTAATCCAACAGTAAATTAAAATAATTATTCACCATGATCAAGTGGGATTTATTTCTAGGCTGCAAGGATGGTTCAATATTTGCAAATCAATCAACATGATACACCACATTGATAAAAGAAAAAAAGAACCATATGATCCTCTCAGTAGATGCAGAAAAAGCATTTGACAAAATACAGCATCTATTCTTGATAAAAACCCTCAACAAAGTAGGGATAGAGTGAACACACCTCATCATTTCGAAGGCCATATATGACAGGCCCACAGTAATATCCTCAATAGGGAAAAACTGAGAGCTTTTCCTCTATGATCAGGAAGAAGGCAAGGATGTCCACTCTCACCATTGTTATTTAACATAGCCTCAGCAATCAGACAACAAAAAGAAACAAATGATATCCAAATTGGCAAGGAAGAAGTCCAACTTTTACTATTCACAGAGGACATGATACTCTGTATAGAAAAACTGAAAGACTCCACCAAAAAATTACTATAGGTGGTACATGAATTCAGCAAAGTCGCAGGATATAAAATCAACGTGCGAAAACTCGTTGTATTTCTATAAACTGATAACAAAGCAGGAGACAGAGAAATCAAGGAATCAGTCCCATTTGCAACTGCACCAAAAACCATAATATACCCAGGAATAAACCTAACCAGTTTATTTTTACAGAAGTAAAGATCTGTATTGTGAAAACTATAGAATGCTCATGAAAGAAATTGAGGATGACACAAAGAAATGGAAAACCAGTCCATATACATGGATTGGAAGAACAAATATTGTTAAAATGTCTATTATTGCCCCAAAACAATCTAAACATTTAACGGAATCCCTATCAAAATACCACCAGCATTTTTCACAGAGCTAGAACAAACAATACTAAAATGTGTATGGAACCAAAAAAAGACTCCAAATAGCCAAAGCATCTTGAAAAAGAAAAGCAAAGCTGGAGGCATCACAATTCCACACTTCAAGCTATATTACAAAGCTGTAGTCATCAAGACTGAATGGCAATGGCACAGATCAGAAGCACAGATCAATAGAACAGAATAGAAAACCCATAAATGGACCCACAACCGTATGGCCAACTAATCTGCAACAAAGCAGGAAAGAATATCCAATGGAAAAAAGTCTCTTCAACAAATGGTATTGGGAAAACCGGACAGCAACATGTAGAACAATGAAACTGGACCACATTCTTACACCATACACAAAAATAAATTCAAAATGGTTGAGAGACCTAAATATGAGACAGTAAACTATAAAATTCCTACAGAAGAACACAGGTGTTAACCTCTTTGACACTGCCCATAGCAACTTCTTACTAGACACGTCTCTGGAGGCAAGAAACAAAAGCAAAATGAAGTATTGGGACTTCCTCAAGATTAAAAATCTTCTACATAGTGAAGGAAATAATCAACAAAACAAAAAGGCAACCCACAGAATTGGAGAATATATTTGTGAAAAACATTTATGATAAAGACTTATAAAAACTTATAAAGAACTTATAAAACTCAACACCAAAAAAAAAATCAAATAATCCAGTGAAGAAATGGTCAGAAGACATGAATAGACATTTTTCCAAAGAAGACATCCAGAGGGCTAACCGACACATGAAAAGATGCTCAACATCACTCACCATCAGGGAAATACAAATCAAAACTATGAGATATCATCTCACACCTGTCAGAATGGCTAAAAATAACAACTGAGGGAACAACAGATGTTGGCAAGGGACCACTGTGAAAAACAATATGGAGTTTCCTCAAAAAGTTAAAAATAGAGCTACAGGGACTTCTGGGTGGCTTGTTCAGTTAAGCATCTGAGTCTTGATTTTGACTCAGGTCATGATCTCACTGTTGTGAGATTAAGCCCCATGTTGGGCTCTGTGCTGACAGCACAGAGGGTGTTTGGGATTCTTTTTCTTCCTCTCTCTCTGCCCATCCTCCACTCATTCTCTCTCTCAAAATAAATAAGTAAACATTAAAAAATCTGCATATGAGTGAAATCATATGGTATTTGTCTTTGACTGAATTATTTCACTTGAATTATATTCTTTAGCTCCATACATGTCATTATAAATGGAAAGATTTCATTCTTATTTTATAGCTAAATATCATTCCATTGTGTGTGTGTGTGTGTGTGTGTGTGTGTATCTCACTTCTTCATCTATTAATCAATCAATGGACACGGGTGGTTCCATAATTTTGCTATTGTAAATAATGCTGCCATAAACATGGGGGTGCATGAATCCCTTTGAATTAGTGTTTTTGTATTCTTGAGATAAATATGCAGTAGTGCAATTGCTGGATCATAAGGTATTTCTATTTTTAACTTTTTGAGAAAACTTCATACTCTTTTCCATAGTGGTGCACTAGTTTGTATTTTCACCAACAGCACTCAATTATTCCTTTTCCTCCACATTTTCAACAACACCTGTTGTTTCTTGTGTTGTTCATTTTAGCCATTCTGAGTGGTATGAAATGATACCTCATTGTAGTTTTTACTTGCATTTACCTGATGATAAGTGATGGTGAATACCTTTTCATGTGTTTATTGCCCATCTGGATGTCTTCTTTGGAAAAATATCCGTTCATGTTTTCTGCCCATTTTTCTTAAATGTTCATTTATTTTTGAGAAAGAGAGAGAGAGAGAGAGAGGATGAGTGGAGGAGGGGAAGAGAGAGAGGGAGACACAATGTGAAGCAGGCTCCAGGCTCTGAGCTGTCAGAACAGAGCCCAACATGGGGCATGAACCCACAAACCATAAGATCGTGACCTGAGCCGAAGTCAGATGTTTAACCAAATGAGCCACCCAGGCGCTCCTTTAAGTTTTGTGGATTGTTTCCTTCACTGAGCAGAAGCTTTTTATTTTGATATAGCCCCCATAGTTTATTTTTGCTTTTGTTTATCATGCCTTAGTAGACATATCTAGAGAAAAGTTGCTATGGCTGATGTCAAAGAGATTACTGCCTATTCTCCTCTAGGATTTTTAATGTTTCAAGTCCTTACATTTAGGTTTTTCATCCATGTTTAATTTATTTTTGTGTATGGTGTAAAAAAGAGGTCCAGTTTCTTTTGTATGTTGTGGTCCAGGAGAGGAAACATCCTGTGGCGGGTAAAGATGTATGTTTCTCTTTCCTTCCCTCAAAACACATGCTGAAACTCCAGAAAAAGGATATCTAGTGTGATATTAATTCATAGATCACTTCTACATAGAGTCAAGCTAATATGCAGCATTTATTTAAAAAGGATAGCAACCTATCATACTTTTCTAATTTTATGTGGGTATTGAAAGCTAGCATTCACTAGCCTTTTCCTGTTATGTCATAGTAGATTGTAATTTTCAAAAGACCATGGACTTTGTCTTTCATAAATTGCTTAGAACTTGATTCTTACAGCAGTGACTCATCAGTAATTATGTGTTGCCAGGAGGGAGAATTAGAAGAAATTCTATCTAATTTTTCCTTACAGTGCTTAGTGATGTCTCCAGTAAATAGTAAATAAATAGTATTTATAATTATGCTTACTATACACTAATAAATAAATAGTATTGTAATTGTATTTATTATACAGTAATACAAATAACAGTATTTATTAATTGGCTCTTATAATCCCTGGATACTTGTAATTTGCCTCAATTGTTTCATCTACCAAAAGGGTATTATAATAATATCTACCTCATAGCAGCATTATGAGAGATAAAAGAGAATATAAAGTTTTCCAACTTTCAAAACTATTACTACCACATAATATGCACTAGATGAATGTTAGAATTTTTTATTATTGTATCTTTTATCTCATTTTATTATTGTGTCTTTTATCTCATAATTAACATTACTTTTTTTTCCAAAAAACTCTTCAAAGTTTTTTTCATCAAATTTTATTTATTTTTCAAAATCTAATGCTTCTTGGTTTTCAATATACTAGACCTCTCTTAACTTTACTTACTGGTGTAGGTGTTGATAACACCATAATTTTCCTTTAGAGACTCCACATCCTCCCTCATACTCCAAGTGAGTTTGGGTCTTATTTCATTCATGACTGTAAAAGATACAACATCCAGGTCTGGATGGAGAAAATGACTTCTTTGGATTTTGCCAATTTGTGTGTGTGTGGGGGGAATTATTTGCTCTATTTGGACCCTGCTATTAAATTGGTAATCTTTCTGTCTCTCTGTGTTGTCAGCTGCTGAGCCTGACGAAGGAGCCAATATAAACTCAAAGCTGAAAGATACAGAGGACAAGACCTGATAACATCTGATTACCTAAAGCCATGTGAACTCCAATGAATTTCATTGTTTTGTTTTACTCCAAGGTCAGTAAACTTTTTCTGTAAAGGGCTAGATGGTTAATATTTTACACTTTGTGCACCATATGGTTTCAGGTGCAACTATTCAACTCTGTTGATGGACATGGCTGCGATGCAATTCAACTTGATGTGCAAGAACAGGTGTTAGGGTAAATTTGGCCCATAGACCATAGTTTATCAATTCTTGCGTCATCCTGACCAAATCAAGATTTTTAGCTGGCAAACTAAGTGGTTTTAACAAATACCCATGTGCCAGCAATGGATTAGTAGAGTTTTAGGCCAGAAAACTGAAAATCATTCTATATTCCTTTTCATGATTCCTCTATATAATAAAATAAGGTCTAGAGAATGCATTTCTCTCAAATGTTTTCTTTATCTATTCATCTTCCAAACTCACTTCTAACTTGTCTTTCTAAATCACCATTATCTCCTGTTTGGAGTTGTACAAAAACTTTTTACATATTTCTTTGTGTCTAGGATTGACTCTTCCAATTATTTTCTACACTAAGGGTTCTATGATATTTCTGTAATGCATATCTTGGCATATCAAACTCATATCCAAGTGAACTTCCATGAACCTTCAACTTGGTTATATCTCCTGTCATAAAACGTCATTTGATTTATATACTGTCATTGTTCTTGTTGCTAGAATATAAATTCCATGAGAGCCAAAGTAATCTTCTTCATGGCTTTGCTTAGTTATCTATACATGCACCTGTTATAAAATGGATATGCAATTTATATTTCTGAAGAGAAGAATAAGTGACTCATCAGAGAGAGTAAAGATTAAAATAATCCATATTTTTCTTGAGTAAGACAAACTTCAACAATATATAGCTTCTGCATTTATAAAGCAAATAAGTCCATAAATACATATTTACTATTGTATGGTAAGCTCTTAGTTTTCTTCTGGGACAACATTACCAAAATTTTATTGGAATGAAAACAAGAGTGATTTTTTAAAAATTATTTATTTCAAGTAACTAATTTTCCAATTGTCTGTCTATTCCCCTTGACTTCCAAAATTGACACATTTTTCAATGTCCAGTTTGAGTCTAGATTCTCTTTATCTTTCTAATCAAGTACCTGTAAGTATACCCTGCTATTTATGGTATTTATTTTCTGTGTCATACATTGTATACTTCAAATTGTATATACATTTAAATTGCTACAGCTTCTTCCTGTGTGCATTTCTTTGATGGCCATGAACAATGAATGCTGCCAGAAACTGAGGAACATATTTTACTTTTTTTTTTTGAAATCACTAATTTCAGTACAGAGTAATGTACATAGAAGATATTCACCAAATTCCTATTAAATGAGCATCCTGCAAGGGAAACAAAAAAATGGATGATCATAAAATTACATCTGGAAGGAACACCATGCCCAGAAAATCATCTAATGACTGCACATAGAATTTTTGCTAGCATTATGATGAAGGAAACAAGTGTATTACAAAAGCATAAAACACAGCAGATGGTTGGTTTATACTTCAGATCACTGACTTGGTATCTTGGTGTGGAGAAATTATTTGATGATAAACTAATAACACTTTTCACATCTTTGTTTGATCTTCCAACAGGTTTAATGATATGAATTACAGGGAGAGTGTTCAGGTAACTTTCTTCTACATCATGAGGATGTTTTATTAAAAAATATTTAGCTACATTAAAAGCTAAATGCTATAAACAGAATATGGAAGAATTGTTAGGATAAAAAACAATAATAATATGTTCAAAGCCAATAATAAAATGTCAATTTCAAATCCTTTTTAAAATTATACAGTCTAGCATTAAAACTGACTCCAGAGGAAATCAATACTAAAACACTAATACAAATGAACAAATTAAATGAGAATTTAATAAAGAATTACCCTTAATAAAGTCTCTGTGTCCAGAATTTATTTATCAAAAATAAAAGAAATAACACATAATTTCCTTAATATATAAATTGACCCAAAACAGAAAACAGAAAAAAAACCCTAGAAATTAGTTTTTACAAAGCTAGCATTAACTTTAAAAAATGCTTGTGCCTAAGTATGTCCATTCACACATACACCAAATTAATATCACTTAAAAATATGAATGCAGAAAATCTAGTAACAAAAACACAACAGATATTAAAATTGACAAGTGGTCTCAGGAAAGTAAGATTTTTACCTCGTGTCATGTGGTCCAATAAAGAAAAACAATAATGATAATGATAAAAAAATATATGATCATATAATTGAGGACAAAACCACAAACGATTAAATGTCTATACCTACTTAAGCATTCACATGTAACTGGTATAAATATAATCAGATAATATGAATGCATTGATTTGACAGACCAAATTTAACAAAATCTAAACTATAATATGTATATTTAGTCTTATTCTCCTCCTCCATTACTCCATTTATTTTTCTTTTCCAGAATTAATATTTTGGCTGGAATTAACACTATTGTCATATATGTGGATAAATATCAGATGTTTAGTAAGCATAACGAGCATATTTATCATATATGTAGACAAATATCAGATGTTTAATAAGCATAAATGAGGATCTTAAGTTTGGTAAAATATACTCTTTTCAAAAGTTTCTTTACCATTCCCACACCTGTTTCATCTAGTCCTGTAGGTAAACTTTAGAAACTGAGATAACTTTACCAGATTCTGAAAAATCATTTCCCTGAAATGATTGATATTGCTTTGACTTAATAGCATACTGGGAAGAATTAAGGTGTTTAAATATTGAGTTGGCCATACATTAAAGTAATTATTTTAATTTTGTTTCTTTTATATAGTTGAGTAAATATTAATAATTTCTATATATTTCTTATTACATTTATTCCTAGGTAGTATGTATAAACACATATTTCCTACTATCAATTTCTTATATTTCTTTAATCTCATTATGATTACATATAAGAAAAATACTTGATTGTTACTGATCTTGTAATTAGCCATCTTATATACTTTATTCATTCCTATCAGTTTAAATAATTACTATGACTTTGAAAGTGAGAAACTTGATCCTTTCTAATATCTATCCATCGGTGTACTTTTTAGTTTTATTTCCTTATTTAATTGGCAATTATATCAAATTTAAAATTCAATAATAGTTAATGATAACTGGCATCCTAATCTATTTTTTTCAATTTAAAGGTATCCTTCTAATATTTTTCTATAAACATGACATACAGTATGAATCTCACAGATGTGCTCTGCTAAAACAAAACTTTATTTCTATTCTATGGTTGTATTGTTGTATGGTTGTTTATCTATGGTTAATAAATTATTATTAACTTTCATTTTGAATACTTAATTTTAGCATTGTTTTATACAATGGAGGTAATCATATAGTCCTGCTTTAATATTTCAATAAATGGAAATGCACTTACAGGTTTCTTAATGTTGAGCCATTCTTGTATTCCTAAAATAAATATTTTTGACTGAAAGCTTTATTGTCTTTTAAATTTTCATTTGCCATAATTTCAGACTTACAGAAAAGTTGACATAATAGTATTAATAGTTACTGTAAACTGAAATTCCTGATAAATGCTTTAATGGTGTCTCCTTAGAATAAGATGGAATGAGGCAGACATGGTATCCCTTTATCCTCATGTACATTTCAGTGTGTGTTTCCAAAAGGAGCAGTCTCACGCTTCTACAAAACCCATGAATTAAAGAAATAAAAAACACAGGAAATTAGAAAATATTTTGAAATGAATGATTATACTAAAATATGTCAAAATTGTGAGAAATTTAGTGTTTTTATAGGTCTATAAAAGAAATATTTATATTTTGCATACTTTTGTCAAAAAAGAGAAGTACAAAATCAGCAATCTAAGCATTCACAAGAGGCTAGACAGGCAGGAATACATTAAAGCTAAAGCAAAAGGAAGAATGGCAACAATAAAAATAAAAACAGGGGTGCCTGGGTGGCTCAGTTGGTTAAATGTCTGACTTTGGCTCAGGTTATAATCTCACAGTTCATGAGTTCAAACCCTGCATAGGGCTCTCTGCTGTCAGCACAGAGCCTGCTTCAGATCCTCTGACCCCCTCTCACTTCCCCACCCCCATTTACTCTCACTCTCAAAAATTAAGGAAAAAACATTAAAAAAATAGATATTAAAGACAGAGAGAAGAGAAATTTAAAATTTTGTTTTTGAGAAGATGAATATATATGTTTAACACATTGTCAGATTGAAATTTTTAAAAAATGCCAATATCAGAATTTTAAAAGTAACATCTGTACAGACTGTGCAAAGTGTGTTGTCTGTTTTCCAAACTGTTTTTTTCTAGATGTCTCGTTTTTATTGATTTGTAACTTAATATGCTTGTGCTCAGAGAATGTATTCTCTGTCATTTTAAAGCTTATAAATTTATTAAAACTTGATTTAGGGCCCATAGTATATTCTATCTGGGTGAATGTTTCATAAGAATTTGAACAAATGTGTATTTTGGAGCTATTCAATTATAACCACACACACTTTTTTTTCAATTCTTCTATATACTTGTTGATCTTGGGGTATTCATTCTATCAACTGCTGTTAGAAGGGTGTTAAATTCTCTTTAGATTATAGATTTGTCTGTTCTTTCTTTAGTTATTTTGAAATTTTACTTAATATATTTCGAAGTTACATTTTTAAGAGCATACACAATTAAGATTGGTTTGTCTTCTGGATTGAATTGTTTCTTTACCATTATGAAATGTTTCTTCTTATACCTGGTGGTGGTTTTTCCTCTGAAGTCTACTTTGGCTGACATTCAAATCAGATTTCTTACACTTCTTTATCCTCAGGTCTTCTCCTTCTAATCAAATGGAGTAATAAGGGCTAGAATTATACTTTTGCCTTGAGCAATTAAAAAATATGAGATAAAATATACCTATGATAGTTTTCAGACGCTAAACTTTAGGGAGGATAGGACAGTAACCCCTGAAAGAGAGGGGGGGATAAAAAGGTACAAGCCCTATGGTTAATCCATCTTTATGCCTTTTCTACCATCAGTATAATTTTCTAAGACTAGATTAATAAACCTATATTCACAAAAGCAGAGAGATTAATTTTTTCTACATAAGAAAAATACCAAAATGAGTTAAATTAGTGAAAAACTATTAGAAATACAATTTTATATAGCAAAGGGTAAGTACTTTTTGACTGTAAAGAGCTCTTTTATTCATTCAAGAAACATTTAGTTAGTGTGTTCTAATTTCTAAGCATCGGCACTAAAGGCTGGAGGTAGAATACTGAAGAAAATGGCCCATGTCATCAGGGAAAGTATATATACATAGGTATTGATTAGAATACACTGATATATTAATAGAAAGAGGACAAAGAATAACCACAAAAGAAATAAAATTATATGAAAAATTGTCATTAGCTGGTAATCAAAATGTTCACTTCTGCGCAACGATTCTATCAACTCAGAATAACAACCATGTTATTTAGCTCATGTTTCTGAGGACCAGCTGAACAGCTCTTCTGATCGATTGGTTTGAGTCATCTCCAGGACTCTTTCATGCCTCTTTGGTTATCAGCTAACAGATTGGCTGGATATCTGCATATCTGGCAGTCAGGTAGGTATCCTTTGGGCTGCCTCAGTTCTCTATATGGCCTCTCATCCTCCAGAAGGTTAAATCAGGCTTTTTCATATGCTGGCCTTAGGGATCCAAGGACACCAAGAGGATGAGCCTCAGTCTTTTCAAGACTGCTTACATCATTTTGCCTAATGTTGCATTGGCCAAAGGAAGTCATGTGACCACAACAGATTCAAGAGGTAGAGAACTAGCTTCTACTTCTTGTTGGGAGGACAAGCACTTTCACATTACAAGAGTGTGACTGAAAAGAGAGGGAATTTGTGACTTTTTTTAAAGATGCTACTATAGCACACATTGCCATTTTCATCTATTAATTTAGGTGATAAATAAAATCATTCAATGTTAGGGATATGGTGGATTAAACTTCAATTATCTTTCACACATCTCTATCATTGCATCTGACTTCCTGTTTTATATATCTCTGATCTTTTAAATAGGGATGTCTCTGAAAAAAAAAAGAAAAGAAAGAAAAGAAAAGAAAAGAAAAGAAAAGAAAAGAAAAAATATGCTGTATTTACCCCAGTTCTAAGTTCATAGCTCAAAATCTTGGAATGGGATAAATGATCAAATATTTATTAAAAAATGAATCATTCCTCAAATATCTAACATAGAGTTAGTATATGACTTAGAATAAATAAACATATAATAATATTAAAAATAAAATAAATATAAATAAACACATGACCCAGAAATTCCACTCCTAGGTATATACTCAAAGAAATCCAAAATAAGTGTGGTAGATTGCTAGGGCTGCCATAACAAGATACCACAGACTGAGTGGCTTAAACAAACAAACAAAAAATCTGTTTTCTCAACAGTTCTAGAGGCTAGAAGTGAAGTTCAAGGTGTCTACAGGGTCGATTTTTGCTGAGTCCTCTCTTTTTGGCTCTTAGATGGTCATCTTCTGTTTCTGTCCTTACAATGATCTTCCCTCTGAATGTGTCTGTGTCCTAATCTCTTCTTCTTATAAGGACACCAGTCATAATGGATTAGGGCCCCACTCTAATGACCTATTTAACTTTAATTACCTCTTAAAAGACCCCATCTCCAATACTGTCTCATTCTGAGCTATTGAGATTTAGGACTTTAACTCATGGATTTTGAAAGAGCACTATTCAGCCTATAACAATACAAATTTGAACAGATTTTCTTACATTAGAGCACTATTCACAGTAGCCCAAGTGGGGCAACAACCCAAGTGTCCATAAAATGAATAAGTAAACAAAATGTGGTATAAAACATAGATGTTTATTATGGTATCATTTAGAATAGTGGAAAAATGAGGGAGCCTGGGTGGCTCAGTTGGTTAAGAGTCCGACTTCAGCTCAGGTCATGATCTCTCAATTCGTGAGTTTGAGCCCTGCATCAGTCTCTGTGCTGACAGCTCAGAGCCTGGGGCTGCTTCAGATTCTGGGTCCCCTTTCTCTCTGTCCCTCCCCCACTCATTCTCTCTCTCTCTCTCTCTCTCTCTCTCAAAAATAAATAACAAAATGTTTAAAAATAAATAAATAAAACATTTAAAAGATGAGCATAGTGTAAATAGTCAGCAATAAAGGAATAGTAGAACTATAGTCCATCAAATCCACAAAAGATTATAGTGTTTTAGAATGTAAGTAGAGGGCGCCTGGGTGGTTCAGTTGGTTAAGCATCCAATTTTGGCTCAGGTCATGATCTCACAGTTCCTGTTCTGTGCTGACAGCTCAGAGCCTAGAGCCTGGAGCCTGCTTCAGATTCTGTGTCTCCTTCTCTCTCTGCCCCTCCCCTGCTCTCTCTCTCTCTCTTTCAAAAATAAATAAACATAAAAAATGAATGTAAGTGGAAAGATTATAGATGATTTTATAATATTTCTATGATAAAATAAATAATGCATGTACACCAGAATATGAATAAGAAAAACTTGACATTAGTGGGGAAAAAAAGAGGACTGTTGTTTTTCATCTTAAAATACTGTTAAAATTTTCACTATTTCTGTATTAGCTACTTAAATATGCCCAAAGTGACACAATTTTACTTTTCACCATCTACAATTGACATCAATGGGTTAAGTTTGCCAGTCAGTAAAATTATTTTACTTTTATTTTGGCCTATGGAAAACTGTCAAATACAAAAATGGAAACCAAAACAAATACACACAAAAATGACTTCAGTGCTTTAAACTGATTATATAATGTGAAGGACTTTAATTCTTTAGAGAGAGTTACCTCCTTATTTTATTTATAGTTGTCCAGTGTTCACGTCTTTAAGGAAAACACAGATCAGGATTAAAGGGGATCAAAAATCCTAAGATTCACTTTTTGTTTTTTCATTGCTAAGAATATGAACTTTCCAGTTTCATTGGATGAGTAAATCCTAGCAATTCATAGGCAATGCAGCAAGAAGATTTACCTTGTGAAGACTAAGTCAGAGTGAAAAGATACAGTACATTGAACAAGCAGTGACTTGTTCAAAATACAAGTTCTTTGGAATAATATTGCTGAAATACCAGAGATCTGTTAAGTCAACCTTAAGAAACAGCAAATGGAGAAAGCTAGAAATAACAATATCAACTTCCATAAAGTGACACCACTATTCACAAATCACTTAAATAAGCAATTTCTTGTAATGAGGCAGTTAATGGTAACAGTCAATATTAAACACAGCCTAGGCTCCCCAACCCCATCTATCCACAATATTTAACTGCTATTATAAGTGCTTATGTTAAATTATAAGGTCTTTTATTAAACTACCCGTTCAATTCGGAATTTTAAAAAATATTCAACCTAAAATTTCTCTAAACATCATTGGCTAGGTATTCTAATCCACTATACTTATTATTGTTCTTTTTTTTTCCTACCAGTCCTTTTTATGAGATAGTGAATTACTCACTGCTTTCACCACGTGAGGTTAATATCATTTTATATTCATTAGATCAAGAGGTCAAATGAGACACAGAAAAGCTAAGTACTGTCTACAGTTGCAGGCTTTTTAGTAACTGAGTTATGGGTGAAGCGTGAAACTCAGCCTCTTGGTGTCCTTTGCTCTGACAGTAGAGAAGTATTATGTAAAATTAAGGTTTCATGATGACATAAAACAACAGTTTTGTTACCTACATTAACATCATGATTTCTGACAGAATAATCACAGTCTATTTAATATCATTGTGAGATGTCATTAATAGCATTTCTATTTATAACTGGCACAGGTATAAATATAGCAAGGTTAATTTCATTAGTCATGTGAATTATCTAAAGGCTGATTGGCCCAGTTTTTTAATCTTCCTAAGTTTTGTAAAATTATAGACTTTCTCTTCCCTAATTCATCTTACACTGTAAGCCAGCCTCTATGTTAATAATCATTTCAACAGAAGCAGCATGTAGCCAGGCTAATGTTCAGGTGATTTCAGACAAGCAGTTTAATAAACTACCTTATAGTAAGAAGAGATTGAGATTAGACTAATATTGCAGACTCGAGAGAACACAACCTTTCTGTGTGACCAGGTAAGTTTAACTAGGTAACAACAGGAGGAGAAAGAGAAGAGACGGAGAGTTTCCTCTACTTCAATTACCTCAACAATCAAAGAGTTAAAGCAAACAGGGAAAAGTAAAAATAGTATTTTGAAAAAATTTTCCGGTTGGGAGGAAGGTAGTCTCAGACAAAACAAATGAAAGATGAAACATTCCTAAGGAGCAAACTTTTAAAAACACTTCTTCCTTTGAGTCCTGCCACACCCTGAAGAACCTGTGTTGTTCTTTTATGTAGAGTTGTATGAGGTTTTTGAATAAGGAAATAAAGCTAACTGTGATCTAACATTTAAGTTATCAAGTAGAACTTTCCCAAAATAAAAAAAAAAATGTATCATGAAATAGAAAAGGCCTTCTCCTCAGTATAAACCTTCTGCAACAAAGGAAATTCGTATGTCTTGACATTGGTATGAAAGGCATGAAAACTCCTTCCCTGGACAATTAATCATTTGACGGCTGTCACTATATAAGTTAGCAGTTGAAGTCATGCTACCTATGTGTTCTAAAATCATTATGGGGGCACCTGGGTGACTCAGTTGGTTGAGCATCCAACTCGAGTTCTGCTCAGGTCATGATCCCAGGGAATATAGAATAGAGCCCTGCATTGGGCTGCATGCTAAGATTAAGATTCTCTCTCTCCCTTTGCCACTGTCCCCCACTCACACTCTCACTCTCTCTCTAAACAAACAAACAAACAAACAAACCATTTAAAAATCATTATGGAAATAATTACTATGGTCCTGCATCAGAGGAACTCTCAGACAACAGGCAGGAGAAAACACAATTTGTCTCTGGAAAAATCCAACTTTAACCCTTAGATAAAAGTCTTGGTAACATGGATATACTACTACTACTACCTATAATAATAATAATAATAATAATAATAATAATACATAGAAACAGTTTACCATGAATGAAAGATGGCAGAATCAGACACATGAATGCTTCAAATATTGGCCTTATCTTTCACAGATAATAAAAATGCAATCTTAAGTTTCATGATATAAAAATGGAGCTTGAAAATAAGGAAGAAATTGAGCAAATAAAAATCACCAAGAGGATTTAGAAGCATAAAAGTGAGAAATGGAAAATATAATATTGAAAGTAAAAACTAAATGGATATGTTAGTCATTGTATTATACACACCAGAAGACAGAATTATTGAAGCTGGAAGAGAGGTTCAAATATTTTTTTCTGAATGGATGGTAAAACAGATAGGACATAGAGAAGAAAGATTAGGACACACTTTTTTTTTAGTATCAGAAAGTCAAATAACATCATTTTGTATATATTATGGTTAAACCATATGAACTTGCCATTTTTGGTGGGTGGGGGGAATGGTTAAATATCCAAGAGGTTTTTACAGTTAACCAATAGGAAACTCCAAGTAAACCACTCATTAGTTATTTAGCATCAGTAAGTGAAATCAATCAGCTAGATGATTGGAGGCAAATCATTATGTAACAGACACTTGTATGTATAACAGCAACACTGAGTGCCAGATTGTAATTAAATAAGTTATCATGTACAAATGGAAACAACAGCAAAACATACCTGGAGATAAATTGGACAAAAAAAGGAACAGATTTGTAATGGAGAAATACATTAAAATTTATTAAAAAGCATTAAAGAATTTCAAGATAAATGGAAGAACAGAGTTTCTAATCTGATCTTCTCTGCCTCCCCTATCTCTCTTACTTCTACACACCTACACACACACACACACACACACACACACACACACACAGTACACACCACATTAACATTAAAGGGTGAGAAAATATTATTGTCCTGCCTTTTATATGAATCTAATCATTTATTCTCACTGAAAAAGGATATAGGCTCATTGCTTTATATAATTAGATAATAAGCTTCTTATACATTAAATTTTACCAAAAAAATGGATTTTATAAGAATACATTTTAGACAGAAAATTTTTAAAAATAAGCATATGGAGAAAATAATTTAAAAACATTATTCAGAGTGTAGTTGTTCATATGCCATAGATATAAATACCATATGGTCTGAAAAATAGTTGACCATATAATAAAATATTTAAAAATTTACTTCTTGGGAATACCCAAGATATATGACAGCTATCTTTAAGAAGTTGCTAAGATCTTCTTCTTTTAAATGTGTTATTTTCTGAAAGGGGCAAAAAGAATCTTAATAGTTATATCTCTCAACTTTTGGATTTAATATAATCTAGTGTCAAAGCATAGTAATTTCTTGTTATGGGAATGTCCTCAGTGGTAAGAAATGTTTGAATTTAATTTTGACAGACAAAAACCTGATAAGGGAACTTTATAAGCATCCACATGATTGACTTCATACCATCGTTTTAAACATGACTCACTTGTAAGCTTACATTTTTCCTATGCATTCCCAACTAGAGTGTGTAATTATCTAAATAGACATAGTTAGCATCCCCTGAGAAGGCACAATGCAGAATCTGGGGTTCTGTCACTTGAACACTTAGCAGTCTGTTTGTAAAATATAATTCAATAGGCGATCCTACCTAATGTACTTGAAGGTTTCTCCCCAACTCTCACATGCTTCTCCAGCTTCGTTTTAAATAAGATTCAATGTTTGCAGTAGGATGCTTTCCAACCATGACATTCTACTTGAGCAAAACCCAGATGTAAAGTATTATGTGAAACTCTATAAAATTTTTCCTGGAAAATGGTAACAGAATAAAATATATAAAGGTAAAATCGATAACTGCCTGCACCTCGTGTGTGTGATACCTCCTTCAGAGTTAGGTCACAGAGATCCCATGGCTGATAAGCTAGGTGTGACTGAGGTCTACTATACCCTATAAGTACAAAGGGATACAGTTGTTGGGAAAGTTTAATTTAACTAGCCATAAGATTTTAAAATTCACAAAAATCACTCTTGTTTTTCCTTGTATAGTAAAGGCTTTGTTTGGCATAATTTGTCCTGGAAACATGTTTGCAATCCAAAGCACTTGTGTATCAATGTGAATTTCCCCATAAGAAATAATGGAAACTCAGGGGCGCCTGGGTGGCTCAGTTGGCTGAGCGTCCAACTTTGGCTCAGGTCATGATCTCATGGTTCATGAGTTCGAGCCTCGCGTCGGGCTCTGTGCTGAGAGCTCGGAGACTGTAGCCTGCTTCGGATTCTGTGTCTCCCTCTCTCTCTACCCCATCCTCACTCATGCTCTGTCTCTCTCTGTCTTAAAAATAAATAAAACATTACAATTTTTTTTTAAAAAGAAATAATGGAAACTCAGATGATTTATTCCACAATCCAAAAATATTCATGTAAAACTGATTTCAATACTATAATATGAAATAATAAAGAAAGTGCAAAACATAAAGAAAAATAAACAAATTAACCTGCACTTACCTTTGAAAACCTGTGTGGTTGGTGTGAGGAAGACAAGAGAGAGGAGGGTTATTGTGTAGGAAGACTTTCACTCACTAATGGAATAAGTGCCATCTATTGGCTCAATGGAGTCTTTCTTTTTGTCCAACTTTAATAAGGAACCTATCCAATGACACTTGCTCTCACCTCCTTTTGAGGATTTTGCAGAAATGTGACATTGCATTGATGATCACCTACAATCCCTCAGCAAGAGAAAGTAGGGGGGGGGGGAGAAAGAGGAACCATTGGCTCAGTTGCGATCATGTGACATCCTGCCTCATGTACTACTTATATTGCCAGACATCGCTTGTTTATCCATTTGAAATTTATTAGAAATGCTTGCTCGTCTTGCAGAACACTCTCAGAACAAGCTACTCACAACCCAAAGTTTTACTGTACTTACAAAAACATAAAATGAAAGAAAAAGATGTATCATTAGGTCAGAGCAAAACTCAAATTTGTATCTAATCTTCAAATAAGATGGACAAAATCCCATTTCAAATTATAGTTTATGATTCTTTGTACTGATATCTCCCAAAGTGCCACTATTGACATTTTAGATTGGATAATTCTTTGTTATAGGGGCTATCCTGTGCACTGTAAATGGTTATCAGTGTCCCTGGACTTGATGACTCATTGTGTAGTTAGTTAGTACATTTCCTAACTCGATGGTAGCAATCAAAACTGACTCCATATATTACCAAATGCCACCTGAATAAAGTCCATAATATGGATTACTTTGACAACATAATAGTTCCAACATGGTCTGGGGATCATGGCTATAAATCTATATAAGGAATTAGGGATTTTCTTGTTTGATAAAGAAACTTTCTGCAGCTCTGCTATGGACTGCATATTAGTGTCCCCCACCCCACCCCTCAAATTCCTAAGTTGAAATCCTGATCCTACAAATGGTATTTGGGAAAGTAATTAGGTTTAGATTAGGTCATGCAGATGAAGCCTCCATAATGGGATTAATGCCCATAAAGGAAGGGGGAAAGATTAGGCCCTCTCTCCCTAATGTGAGGATTACATTAAGAGAAAAGGTGGCCATCTGCAAAGCAGGAAGAGGGCTCTCCCCAGAACCAAACTCAACCACCACCTTGCTCTTGTACTTCCCAACCTCCAGAATTGTAAGAAATTTTTGTTGTTTAGACCCCTAAGACTACAGTATTTTGTTATAGCAGCCCAAACTAAGATGAGGTCTTATTATTTAAAATGTAAAAAAAAAAAAAAAAAAAAAAAAAAAAAAAAAAATCATAGTTATAGGCTTTCATAATGGCACAGTTTAGAATCAATAATGTAGACCATAGTATAGTAAAAACTTAGTCTAGTTAATAATTTCAAATTATTGATTCAACAATCAATAGCATTTATACATCTAAATCAAACATGCACTAAATAATACTGATCATAATTGGTCACTAATATTGACCATGTTTTTTTTCCCATTATGTTGTGAAGCATATAAGACAAAATAGGAGATAACTAAACTTATTTTCTACGATAAAATAGTAAAACTTCATGTCTTAAATGTATATATTCTTGATTTTTAAAAATGGCTATTTAATTTGGAATAGAAATGTTTGTATAGCATGTAAATAAATTTATCTCAAATCAACAGCAAATATCAAAATTAGTATGAAATGGTAATTTCATTATCATTACATTGAGAATAAAGATGCTTCATTATATATATTTCATCTAATATTGTTCTCAAAAGTCTTAACACTGATATAAGAGACACAAAATTAAAATAAGATTAGATGAAGAATAGTGGAAACTCAAAAAACCACAATAAAAAAAACAGACTTATGTAGTGAAAATTGCCTGAACAATATGTAGTCTCTTGCCATATATCTCAATGTGTTCTTGAAGAATATTTTTGTTGAATTTAAATATGACATTATTTATGTCATTGTTGCTGCAAATGGTTTTGAAAAATTGCTTTAATTATTTTAAAAATGTGTCTCTAAAGCCAATGTTTTACACAATTAAAATAACAATTAAAATATACAAATGTATATTATAATATTTCAAAATTTATATAGATCTTAACATTTCAAAGTTAACACAAAGCAAAGTTTTGTAATTAGAGACCTATTAGTCAGGACCCTAAAGGTTAAAATAAGTTTTTACTAAAGTAATAATTAAATTTTTAAACTAAGTTCTATTAGAGACCAAGTGACAATAGAGATAGAATTTGACTTTCTGTGTCACTTTTATTGTCTACAATTGGTACCAGTGCAGATGCCAGCAGAGTGAATGCTGATGGACAATTCAAAGTAATACTCATGCCATTTTCAGCCAATTAAATACAAGATGAGAATGGGAAGACATAATAATATGGTCCCAGGTATTTAAAGTGTGGTTTGCTTCTTACACTAATTCAATCCAGTGGCATTCTTCCTTGGATGGTCAAAGCAAATCCTGTGTTTCTCAGTAAGTACACCTGCCTCTCAACAGTAAATACTAAGGAAGCTTCAAGGATAGAAACAGGTAATGGACTCTTTCTTGTGAGGTCAATGCTTTCAATTATGGTCACTGAGTGATACTGCTGCTAAGATATATATTCTTACATTTTCTTCTCTGTATTGTTGTTTCCAATCTAATGGAAAATGTTTTCAAATATCTTGGTAGAAATCATATTACGGCGTTTATCTGCTGTAGCTCCCGGGAAAATGTATTTGACTGAATGTTTTATAAATTACCAAGAATTAGCTTAAAATTTGGTGTTAAATAAAAAATATCCCAAACTCAAGGGGAGGAACAAAGAGACAGAGACAGAAAGACAGAGATAAAGACAGAGACAGAGAGAGACAGCGAGGCTAACAAAAACACAAAAGTTATAATTTTGAGGAAGTAGATTTCCTGCTTCTGTTGATATTTTTGTATAAGGCCATTAGCAGAAAATGTAATGGATTCAACAGTGGTTATTAATTCATGATAAATGGTAGTAGGTTGGATAATTTAATTATATTTGTAATTATGAAAACATAAGCAGTTACATTTTATTTATATATTTTTGAAGTTTATTTATTTTGAGAAAGTGAGAGAGAAGAGCAAGCAGGAGAGGAACAGAGACAGAAGGAGAGGGAGAATCCCATGTAGGCTCTGCACTGACAGCATGGAGCCTGACATGGGGCTCAACGTCACAAACCCTGAGATCATGACCTGAGCCAAAATCAACGTTCTGAAGCATAACTGACGGAGTCACCCAGGCACCCCAATTTTCAGACATTTGAATATATTTGTTTCCATTTTCTAAGATTGCTTGCTCATGACAAAGTTGGTCATGATAAACTCATTTTTTATACGTAGATTCCCAAGATTTTTAAACATCATTGGGAATATTTCTGGTTTTGTAACTTAAATAAGAGTAGGCAGATCAAGGAAGTTTCAACTTACTATATCTTTGACATGTCTAATTCGAAAACAACAAAATTTATTCCTCAATGAAGCTACTATTGTTATTCTCATTTTGCATATGTGAAGTCAAAGTAGAAGGAGATGAAGTGATTTAACCATGGTTATACAACTAATACAAGGAGGACCTGATTTGGACAAAATTAATCTGGTTCCAAGCTGTATGCTCCTGGCCATTACACTATGTTGTCTCATATTTTGCAAGTAGGATGCTGAGACTGAGAGGAATCAAATTACTTATCAAAGTTCATAGAGTAAGGAAGTGACTTATTCGATACAAAAAGTAAGTCATTCTGATCCTCCATTATGCATGCATATGTTCTTAAACATGGTAAACCACCAATGGTTTCAGCATTGTAGATATGCTATAAATACACTACCTCTCATTCAACATTTTTTTCTCATAATGGCTTTCAAACCATTTCATACCAGGAAATATTTTTATAATATAACTTAGGTTTATTTAGCACATCCTTTATGACGGATGGGAAAATGGACAGAAAAAAGAGACATCAAAATTATTTCATGAATTTGGCATTGTGGGGGCAGAATGGCTTTGTGGAATACCTGTCAAAGTGTGCAGGAGAACTTGGGTTCAAATCATATTTATATGTCAATTGAAACTGAAACCGTTACTGGAAATTGGTGTTTCTTTTACCTATTTAACAAGAGATGAGATATGCTTTACTTATCAAAGTTCTAAATTGCCAAACACTGTAAATTTGGCCTCTTAATGCAATCACACTGCCCACTTCCAACCCCCGTCAAAAAGTCTTTGTGGAGTTTTTCCACCTCTGGGGGAAAAAAAAAAAAAAAAGGATACTACTTTAAGAGTTTTATTTTTAGCAACCATCCCTAAATACTACAGTAAACACCACTCATAAATGCATTGAATTTTGTGATTATTCCTATTCCTAAATGATAAATGTGGTTTTAAAAGAGAAGTGATGGGGCAATATTTATAAAGTCTATGCATCCCCGGATTCTAATGCCCCCCTAAATGATTTCATAATCTGAATCCAAATCCTGTGCTTTTCACTTTCACCTGCCTGTCAATTGTCAGTTTAAACTAGTCGGCTATATATATTTTTTCCATTTTTCCCTTGAAAAACGATGGAAATTTTCACATGACAGTTAGTAATTGCAGAAGTTCCTCAGGGACTAATATTCAATGTGCTAGTTGAAGCAAGAAAGTCTGGATACAATTATTGAAGTAATTTCCCAGTGCACTGCAGGTACCCTCTATAGATGAGGGGTGAATAGATTTATTTATTGCTCTCATCCAAAACTTCAGTTTGATGAATAAACCAGTTTGCATCCATGTGAAGCTCTCTTCCACATTAGATTCAGCTTCTGCCTACCCCATTGTCTAAAGATAGAGAAAAAAATTATCTTTCCCCTTCCCTTCTTCTGGATACTAAGGCCTTTCAAAGTCGAATGCTTTTATTCGATGCATATTTATTCTTATTTGATATTGCTACAACATATTAGAGATACAGCCTATATTTCCTAGTTTATTTAAATAATATAATAAAAACAGAGAGATCCAACAGTTATGATTAATATGAACTGAAGAAACTTGATAGATGGAGATTTTTAGGATCACAATCAAATGTTGATTAGCCCAAGCTATAGAGGTGGGGTGGGGTGAAGTTGAGAATAGATATTCCACGTTGTGCCATCTGTTTCATTCCATTGGATGAACAAGATGTTTCAGATATTGCTAGGTATTTTCACTGTGATTCTAAGTCATCTCAAGATTTTTTTCAAAAATGGAAAATGTATGGGGTGGCTCAGTTGGTCGAGCATCCGACTTTGGCTCAGGTCATGATCTCATGCTTCGTGGGTTTGAGCCCTGCGTTGGGCTCTGTGCTGACAGCTCAGAGCCTGGAGCCTGCTTCAGATACTGTGTCTCTCTCTTTCTCTGCCCCTCCCCCACTTATGCGCACATGTGTGCTCTCTCTCTTTCTCAAAAATAAACATTTTTTTTTAAAAAAAGAATAAGATGGACAAGCATAGGATCTGTTCTAAAAAAAATGGAAAATGTATCCAAAGAAACTCTTCTCTTTTTTTGAATATTTATTTTTGAGTGACAGCATGTGAGTGGGGAAGGAGGAGAGATAAGAGGGGGACAGAAGATCCAAAGAGGCTTTGCTCTGACAGTGGCAGGCTGGAACTTCCAAGCCGTGAGATCATGACCTGAGCTGAAGTCAGATGTTTAACCACCTGAGCCACCCAGGTGCCCCTACAGAAGCTCTTCTAATTCAGAAGTGCGTTGGCACATGAGGCATAATCCATGCAAAATGAAACAAATCAACAAAATCAAAGAAAACATTTTAACCCAGATTATAATTTAGAAAACAAAAACTAATTAGATAATGGAACAGAATTAACACGCACTTAAAAAGAAGTGATGTGCTGTTCTTGATTTCTGTTTTAAAAATGGAATGGAGAAATAGCCCACTTTTCTTCACTCTTTCCTGGATCATTCTCTTTGAAAAAAAAAAAAAATGATAGCTAAGTACTTACACATGGAATACATAAAATACATAAAGAAACTGAATTTTTATTGAAAAAGTGTTACAGATTAAAACTGTTTCAAATTTAGTTTTAGTATTGGGCCCCAACACCAACTTACTTGGCTTGTACAGTGTCAGACAATTTAGAGTTCCCTATTTCTACAGTCTTCTCCAAAAAGGGTGAAAAACAAATGTTCTATCTCCCCTCTCTCAATTGTGTAAGGTTTGAGGTAGTCTAAGCTCTTATTTCATCAGTTTCTTGACTCTCTCTCTGTCTCCACTGGTTATTCTTATTATTGCCACCACTGCTTTTGCTGAGATAATTTACTTTCCTGGTTTTCGATTTTGTTAAAAGAGAGCCGTATCAGTTTAGGAGTTGGTATGGTGTTTGGGGGAGTCAAAATACCTGGTTTCTAGCTGTGGCACGAATCCTAGGTTTTTGCCTAGGTTTTGCCACAACTCTGTCTAGTGCATCTATTATATTGCAAGCACCTGGCATCATTCTTGGACCATCGGAACTGCTCAACAGGAGCACTTGGGTGGCTCAATCGGTTAAGTGTCCGACTTCAGCTCAGGTCAGATCTCATGATTCTTGAGTTCAAGATCGCATTGGCCTCTGCGCTGACAGTGCGGAGCCTGCTAGGGATTCTCACTCTTTCCTCTCTCTCTCTGCCCCTCCCCCACTCGCTTTGTCAAAATAATTAATAAATAAACTTAAAAAAACAGTACTGCTCAATAAACATTTGCAAGGATGAGTGAGAAAAGAAAGAAGTTGGATCTTAGGAAGTAATTTAATTTAATTGAGAAGAAAATGATAAAAATGAAGATATAAACAGGTAAGTTAAGAGCAAATGTAATATGTAATAAAAAAAAAATAAGGAATCAACAGAAACTTAGTAGGACAGGGTATAATTTCACAGGGAAGAAAGCCCTCCACTGGCTGGAAATATGTCCCATGGCCTATTATATCTCTTTAAATGTCAACAAGAGACTGAGATCATTTAAGACTGAACCCCAGATCTCTCTCCTACCGCATACCCCAAAATGTCCCTCCTCCTATTTTACATGTTTTAAGAAATGGCTCTCCTATTTGTACAGTTATGGTAGCTACAGACTAGAAAATCATCATTGCCACCCCATCCACTTTCAACTAACACGCCCAGTCTATCCCAAAGTGCTAATGATTTTGCTTTTTATTATCTCCCGATATGCATTTCCTTATATTTCCATCCTTACAACTACCCACGTCACCATTTTAGAAATTCATCTACATTTACAAAATTCCACTTTGTTCCTCTTCTAATACTTCCCCTCACAGTAGCCAGAGTAATATTCACAAAGACAGATCTAAGAATACCACCCTCCTTCCTTAAAAGATTCAGTCATCCTGTTACTCTTCATATAAAGAAAAGGAAATCATTTGATGGTGACACCATAAGGAACCACCATCCTACTCTCTACTTCTAGGAGTCTGGCTATATTAGATATCTCACATATGTGGAATCATGCAGTGTTTGTCCATCTAAGACTGAGTAATGGTAGCCTTCAGAAAGTAGATCTCTTAACTAAGCTTGCTTTCACAGATCAAAGTGCTCAGGCATTTCAGGGAAAAACATGCATCCGTTGTCTTTGTGCAGCTCACACACACATTCCAAGGGTGTTCCCCCTTAAAATTGGAAACTATGGTAATGTAGAAACATCTCAAAAAATTACTAGCACAAAAACTAGAAGCAATGCTTCTTTTTAAAGCTGGGAATTAGTAGAGGGGGAAAAGAAGCTGAATCATTTAGGAATTTAGGACAGCTTTAAGGCTTCTTTTCTTTGGATTCAAGAAGAGTAAAAGTCACTTTTGGATTTCATCCATATGTTCCTGAAAATAGTTATCTAACACATCTTCGTATGCTAATGCAAGGTTTATGTAAACACTATTGACAGGCCTAAACTAAGATATATATGGCCATATATTTTTTAAATGTTTATTTGTTTTGAAAGAGAGCAAGTGGGAGAGGAGCAGAGAGAGAGAGAGAGAGAGAGAGAGAAGATCCCAAGCAGACTTTGTACTGGCAGCACAGAGCCAGATGCGGAGCTTGAACCCACGAACTGAGAGATCATGAACTGAGCCGAAATCAAGAGTTGGAAGCTTAACCCACTGAGCCACCCAGGTACCCCTATATGGCCATATTTTAAAAAAATATCAACAGAAAGAGAAAAAAGCTAACAGGAAATAACCTAGTAGGCCATCAGAACGGAAAAGGAGTCAAATCATGATTAAAATACTTACTATTCACACTCCACATTCTTACATGGGTAAAGTAAATACAGAGTAAATATACCTTTTATTTTTTTAACTTTAAATAATATAAGGAATGCATGTAAGTCACTTGTGAAAGGTAATATATTTAATCTTTGCTGATGCTAAATAACGGTGAATCGTATGAATGAAAATATATTTGTTTATATACATGGATGATGAATAAATAGGAGATATTTTGTTCTTCTTTATAAACATGAAGAACTTCCTTTTAAAGTAGTTATATGCAAATTTCAGGACACAATGTATTAAAATAATTATTGGAATGAAATATGTAGATAACTTCACTTAGATAACATATGCTCTATTTTACCCAGTTGGCTTATAATTACAATGAGTGATATTTCCCACTTTAGAAGACATATCTTGAAAATATTTAGGACCTTAGAAAATTTACTTAGATGAAAATAAATTCAACTTAGAGAATGTGAAATGTTATTCTAATTATTATTATTTAATTGGTTTATTATTTATATTTCATATTTCTTAAGGATTATGTGCAACATTGTACAGATTTTATTTAAATCAAACAATGGCAAAAGTTTAGCAGAAGGTTAACCAAATCTTGTAAATTGCAAGAAGAAGCACAAAAAGTCCAAGAAAAGTTGGAGAGTTATTCACATTAAGAAAAAATGAACCACAATGAGAGTTCTAAGTCCTTCAGGAGAATTTCAAAAGTTGCTAATAGAAAGGAGAATAAACAAAATGGTTTTCATATTAGAATACTTGAGACAACTTTGGGGAAATCTCAAGGCATCAGATGGTGCCCTTGACAAATATTGACGTCTAAAATGAGAAAGTTATAGAGCAAGTACAGTGATTCAAGTCCAATAAATCACCAGGACCATATGGTATACATCCAAGATTTCTGAAGGAAATAAGTATGAACTAGCATAGATACAGGAAAAAAAACAAAACAGTGTGAAATACAGTCTTAATAGTGGCATCTGTTTTTAAAGATTGGAAGATTACTAATTTGGTACCTAGAAAGTAAAGGAAAATTTTTTGAAAGAGTGTCAAATCAAGAATTTAATATATTTTGCCTATATTAACTAGTGATGTTGAGTAAACTTGAATATTTCTGTGCTGTTCTTTCTTTATCTTTCCCAGATTCCTTCTACAATAAAGCTTTTCTGTCATTTCTTCCTGATCTTGGCTGTTTTTCCGAGCATACGTTGATTAATAAGCCAGTGGTTAACAACCCTGGATCTTGAAATTTACTCTCACCTGTCGATGCCAAAAACTGATTTTACACCTGTCCTTCCTCAGAAAATTTGCAGTTTTTTTTTCCTTGTGGTTGTTTGTTGTTGTTCTTGTTGTTTGATTTTTTACATGGCAATTAATTGGGATATACTGACTTCCAAACAGAACTGGTATTGTTCCATTTTTGTTTTTCAGCCATTAGCTCATTCTGTTACAGAGCCATGAAATACAATCAGGGTTATGCAAAATAGCTGTCAATTTGCAAATTGAGAAAGTGAAAATTCAAATGAATTTGTTTACTTTTTATTGAACTATCATATAGATACAGAAAAGTGCACTAGTCATAAGTGCATGATCTCAATAAATTTTTCCACATACAATGCCCAAATGTAACCCCTAGTTAAAGTCATCATATAGCATGTCACACCTCTTAAGTTTTCCTTTACCCTCTGCCAATCAGTATTAACCCCAAACTAACCACTATTCCGGATTATACTATCAGTTAGTAGTGCCTGTTCTTAAACTTCAAACACATAAAGTCATTCTGGCTTCTCTCGCTCCAAATAATGTCTCTGAGATTCATCAATGCTTTAGAGTCTATCAGTAGATGAATCTTATTTTGTTTCTAAGTGCAGCTTCATTTTATAATATACCATATTTTATTTATCCTCTTGATGGAATTTCAAGCTATTTCATTTTTGTCTCTTAAGTGTAAATCTGTAATAAATATTCTTGTATTCATGTCTTTTGCTGAACATATGCACCGTTTTCACTTGTTAATAAACCTAAGAGTGAAATTGTTAGTCATAGAGTAAGCATTCAGTTAAATTTAGTAAATAATGCCAAACTGTGTTCCAAAGTATTGATACATTTAACACTCAAATAGCAATACATATGAGTCCAATTGCTTTGCAAATTCACCAACACTTGGTATCAGCAGTCATTCATTTTTTAGCTATTGGATAAATGGGTAAGAGAATCTCATTGTGGTATTAATTTGCATTTCATTGAGAAGTAATGATATTCACACGTTTATTGACTATATGAATGCCCTCTTTTTTGATGTATCAATGAAGTTTTTTGCTCATTAAAAAAATCAGGTCTTGTATCTTTCTCTGATTTTTAGGAAATCTTAATATATTCTGTATTTGAGTTCTGTGTCAAATCTATCATCTATCTATCCATTTATTTATCTACATATGGATGTTCTAAATGATTTGAGGTTCAATGAGGCTTACTTTATGGTAGTTCTTTTTGAATCTTGTTTAAAAAATCTTTGCTTACATCAAAGATCATACAAATATTTTCCCATATTTAATCCAAAGCTTTATTGTTTTGCACTTCATGTTTAGGTTTATTATTCTTTTTTTAAAATGTTTATTTATTTACTTAGAGAAAGCACAAGTGCGAGCAAACTGGGGAGGGGCAGAGAGAGAAGGAGAGAGAGAATCTCAAGCAGGCTCCATGCTGTCAGCCCAGAGTCCAACAGGGTGTCAAATTACAAACTGTGAGATCATGACCTGAGCCAAAAGCAAGAGTAGGACCCTCAACCGACTGTGCCACCCCGATGCCTCTAGATTTAAGATTCTTTTCAAAATAGTTTTAAGGTACAGTATGAGGAAAATGTTTGTGCTTCCAAAGGAAAGTCAAAGTTATCCTGCACCATTTATTCAAAATACCATTTTTCCCTTCAGTGAATGTCTCTGGAATCTTTGTGGGAAGTCAAACTTAACTGATTTTTTTTATAATATTTCATTATTCTATTGCCTACCCTGTACCTTCTAAGTATTCCACCAGAGTCTGTAAAGATTACTCAGGAAAACTATACACATATGCACACAGAATGAGATACAGATTGAGAAAAAGGAAAAACTTACTGCATTCGTAAGAATGCATTTGCCAGTTTATATCAACCATGTGAAAGAAAAGTAAAAACGTGTCCATATGCAGCCAGAGTGATCTTTCAAAAGCATGTATCAGATAATAATACTCTCCTGATCACACATATCTTGTGGCTTTCCATTTCATTTGGCCCAATGTTTTACCATGAGCATTTAGCTTGTACATAGGGTGGTCTGTGACAAACTCCAGTCTCCTCTCAAACCACTTTACTCTCTCACTCTCTTCCTTTATGACTCTCGATGCGATAGCCACACTATTTTTTTTTTCTCGTACAGGCATTGTTTTCATCTTAGAGCCTTTTAAAAGTCGATATTTCACCCAGAATGATTATACCCAGGTTTGTGATTTGCCGAATCAGGTCCATTATTCTACTCACAGTATACGTTTCCAATTCAGAGACACCATGGTTCACCAAGTCTAAAATCTCTACCCTTATGCCTATCAGCCCAACCACACCTTACCCACCTCAGGATCTTTCTATTACATCCTTCCATTTTATTTTGTTAAAGAGTTTGTCAGCCTCTGACATGATCTCATTCATGTATTCAGCTCACACTCACATGTTTTTATTATTGCCTATGCATTTGTCTATTTTTATTTTGTATAATAATATTTCTTGTAGATTGCATTTATTGACAACATACATCTTTATTTAGGCCCAAGAAAATATAACTGTGAAGTAAAAACTATCAAATACTATCAAAGTAACTTATTTTAATAAAAAGGTAGTCTTTCTTTCTTTCTTTCTTTCTTTCTTTCTTTCTTTCTTTCTTTCTTTCTTTCTTTTAAAATACACTGCCAGGGGTGCCTGGGTGGCTCAGTCAGTTAAGCATCTGACTCTCGATTTTGGCTCAGGTCACGATCTCACCATTCGTGGGTTCGAGCCCCATCTTCGGCTCTGTGCTTACAACGCACAGCCTGCTTGGGACTCTTTCTCTCCTTCTCTCTACCCTTCCCCTGCTTGCATGCTCTCTCTCTCTAAAGTAAATAAATAAGCTTACAAAATTCACTGTGAAATGTAAAACAAACCAAATATAGCGACTTTTCTAATCATTTTAGGCAAGGCTGATTATGTAAAAACACCTTTGGTGTCTTCCTATCTAGACACTAGACACTTTAAGGAAGTATCAATACAGAATGCTTAAATCCTATGCAAATGGAAAAGACCTATATAATAGCTTAGGATCCTTGTTTGTCTATCTTTTAAATAATATGTGTACACCATGCATGCATGTGGACCTATGCGTGTGTATAGGTGTGTGTGTTTCCCTTTAGAATCTAGGCTCCCTGGGAGCAGCTATGCTTTTTATTGTGAGGGTCAGATGATGCTTGACATATAGAACTTGCTATATAAACATCTGTGAAACTCATAAATTAATTGGAATCTTAATTTTAAGTGAGTCCTAATCAAAGTGAACAAACCAAATATTATTTTTAACATGCTTCTTCCTACACATTACAGACTTAAAAAAAACTGTATAATTCTTCTCCCCTCCATGTCCACCCTGTGACTGTTCTACCATGAAATAATCACATCTAATTTTTCAATAATTTTAGAGATCTCAATGAGGCTCATTTTCATTCTCATCATTAAACATATTCAAATATTTCATTTCTTTTTTAAAGATAGGTGGTAAAATCATTAAAGTGCCCTTTTATAGAGAGAAAGCAATATACAGTGGCAGATAACAGCTTTTTCTTATTAACAGGATGGGCAAGATGAAACTTGCCTTCGTTTCCTTATCTATGAAAACAGAACATTAGACCTTCTCTCTCCAGTCAATTCCTGCTCTAACATTCTTTGATTTTATGCATTTAAAATGAATAACAAGGTACTTACTGATATTCTTCATGCTAAGTTGAACTCTTACTTTGGATTAGCAAGAACAATGCTGGTGGCTTCAAATCTTCTTACCATGGAAAAGGCTGGCATTCGTCCAAATGGCTGCTTCTCCTGCCCGGGATACAAATATCCAATAGTGAACAAATGTAAATGTTCCCTTTACTACAGCTTCAGCAGTGTTTTCCCAGAGTCGGTGACGAAAGAGACACACTTTCAATAGTGGTAGCAACTTCTTGGCAGTGACTAGAACGAGTTAGGCTCTTAGCAGTTTCTACTCAAACAGGAAAACTGAGGAGCCTCTGGCAAAGACAGAAGACATTAGAGCCAGCCAGGAAATAAGATCTTACAGGACTATGCAGGGGAAAACAGAGAAAGGCAAGCCACATCTTTCATTGTGAAAAACTGGATAGCTGATAGTGAGGAAAATGAAGCAGAAGTAGTTTTTAAGATGTGTAAAAGAAAACTTCTACTTTATTGAAGACTTCAGTGTCCCAAATGTGATAAAGTGAACAGTTAACGACCTAGGGTATCAGCAAGGTGTTGTTCTCCCAATGGGATAAGAAAGAAAAATCAGGGGCGCCTGGGTGGCGCAGTCGGTTAAGCATCTGACTTCAGCCAGGTCACGATCTCGCGGTCCGTGAGTTCGAGCCCCGCGTCAGGCTCTGGGCTGATGGCTCAGAGCCTGGAGCCTGTTTCCGATTCTGTGTCTCCCTCTCTCTCTGCCCCTCCCCCGTTCATGCTCTGTCTCTCTCTGTCCCAAAAATAAATAAACGTTGAAAAAAAAAATTTAAAAAAAAAAAGAAAGAAAAATCAGCTGGGGCAAAGCACCATTTTAAGAGAGAAGGTTTTAGTTTGTTTGTTTCTTTGTTTGTTTAAGCAACGAGTTAAGCTTTCTGGGAAACAGCATTTTTAAATTGGAAAACTGTCTTTTTAATAGAATACTTTGAGTCTATCTTATCAGAGAATAGACTTGTTATCAAGAAATTGTAAGGCTTTTGTACGACTTTTTAAGCTAACAGCTTTGGATGCTATATGTGTGTGTGTGTGTGTGTGTGTGTGTGTGTGTGTGTGTTTCTACCAAACAATTAACCATTTCCTTGATTCTACAATATAGGGTTTTTATTAGTAACGTTAGAAAATGCCTCATAATAGAAGCAGAGTATAATTAATTAATCTTGATTTTTTTCTATATATTAAAGTCTCCAGTGTCGTTGATTTAAAAGCCCTTGTTGTGATGAGCACCAGGTGTTGTATAGAAGTGTTGAATCACTATATTGTGCACCTGAAACTAACATTACACTATATTAACTAAGTGGCATTTAAATAAAAACTTGGAAAAAAAGGAACATAAAAATAAATAAATAAAAGAAGGATTAAGGTAGTTCCAGGTTCCATTCAGACAGAAATCTCTAAATGGACCTTGTTTCATGTAGACCTAAAAACCTTTTATTAACTTTTAACTATTTGGCCAATGCCTCCTTTAAGGTACATTGTCCCTTTTGGAGATTTGAAGGTTAAAAAATAACGTAAATATAAAGAAAGGAAGAGCTTACTGTTTGCTAAAGATTGGATATCACAAGTGAATCTGACATAGGGAATCCCTAAACTATTTAAATGTTTATTAAGAAATTTGTTTAGGGGAGCCTGGGTGGCTCAGTTGGTTAAGCATCCAAGTTCAGCTTAGGTCATGATCTCATGGTTTGTGAGTTCAAGCCCTGCATTGGGCTCTCTGATGTCAGCACAGAGCCTGGAGTCTGGTTTGGATCCTCTGTCCCCCTCTCTCTCTGTCCTTTCCTCTCTCTCCCTCTCTCTCTCTCTCTCTCTGTCTCTCTAAAATAAAGCATTAAAGAAAGAAATTTATTAAAAAGTACGATTAGGGGGAGCTAATCTTGAAAAATGAGTAGTTCTAGAAAAGAAAGTAAAAAGAAAGCATAGGATAATAAAAGATATGTACTTTAACTTTGCTTTGATTTTTTTTCTGCACTTATGTGATACTGAATTCTTGTAAAGATTTGGTATGGTGAAAGTCAAATAAACAAATTTTTTTGGTTTTTCTTTTTTGTGTATTTTTTAACACAGTAAAAGCAAATGCCTTTGTACAAGTAAGAAAATGTTTATTAAAATGATGAATAAATTTTAAAAACCTATAGGAAACTAGAAAAAAAATTAAACTGAAAGTAAGCAGGAAAAAGTATGTAGTAAGAATTACAGCAGAAATCAATTAAATTGAAACAGGAAATCAATAGAGAATATCAATAAAACCAAAAGACAGTTCTTTGAAAAGATCAATAAAATCAGTATGTGTCTAGTCAGGCTAACTGTTAAAAAGAAAGAAAGAAAGAAAGAAAGAAAGAAAGAAAGAAAGAAAGAAAGAAAGAACACTGTGAAAATCTTTTCAGAAAACATAGGCTAAATCCTCATCATCTTGGATTTGACAAAGGATTCTTAAGTATGACATCAAAAGCACAAAGTTACAACAACAGAAAAGTAGACAAATTGCACTTCATTAAAATTTAAAAAATAGTATGTTTTTGAATGGACATCATTAACAGGGTGGAAGGCAAGTCAAAAACTAGAAGAAAAAATTTGTAAATCATATACAAGAGAAGAGAGTTGTATCAAGGAAAACACTCTTAGAACTCAACAGTAAAGAGACAACCTAATGTAAAAATGGACAAAAGATATGAATCAACATTTCTCCAAGAAAGACATACAAATGGTCAATATACACATGAAAAGATGGTTAACACCATCAGTCATCAGAAAAATGAAAATCATAACCTTATGAGAATGCACTTTATTATACTAAGATGACTACAATAAAAACATCAGATAATAATAAAGTTTGGTGAGGATGTGGAGAAATTGGAACCTTCACACACTGCTGGATGGAATATAAAGTGGTACAGCCACAGTTTCTAAAATAGTTAAGCACAGGGTTGCCATACGACCCAGCCATTCCATTCCTAGGTGCACAAAGAGCCACAAGAGAAATGAAAACATATATCAACACAAAACCTGCACCTAAATGTTTATAGTTAGTAGCATTTTTCATATTTCCAACAGCTGGAAACAATTGAAATATCCATGAATCAGGAAATGGATAACAACAAGGTTGTATCTCCATACAATAGAATGTTATTCAGTCATGAAAAGGAATGAAATACTGATTCATGCTCATGATGGGTGAATCTTGAACATATTACACTAAATGAAAGAAGTCAGTCACAAAAGATCACATTATGTGATTCTTTTCAAATAGGGATATCTACAAACATAGAATGCTGGAAGCCGAGCTATCCCAGCCTGATGCCAAGGCCCAGGCTGTGGACGGATTGGTGACTGCAAGGCGGCCCACCGACACTGAAGCTTCTTGTACTCCCACTTTTATGTAATTTGGCCTTAATAAAGTACCTGGAAAACAGAAAAAGCATAGGTTCCGCAAGAAAATTGTGCAGCCCTACATTTAGCCTTTGCCATCCCCTATGGAGACACCTCTACTTACAGAAAGGAGAGCCTCATACATTTGCCAGCAAAGGAGGCCAACAAAGGAGAGACATATGGATTTGAAAGCCCCACTCTGGCAACTAAGGAGTGTATCTCTGGGCACAGGTGACTTCAACCCCTAGGCCCACCTGGCCCCCAGGAGGCATTCCAGATGATGATGATTGAACCTAGTAGGTTAAGGTACAGAATGGTTCATTGGTTCCTAGGTGCATTGTCTCTCTGAGAATGTATGAAGCATGGGTTTCTAAGGCTTTTTCAGCCCCTTCCTAGCACCTCGGACTGAGGCAAACACATTGTTCTTCTGGCTTCAAGTGGTTCAGGAGAAACAACTAGGAGGTCATGTCCCTGTAACTGTTCCACTTGAGGTGTCGAGAAATGGAGGACCTTTCATGAGAACAGCAAAGCAAATGCCTTATAGATTATAGATAAATGCAGATGCATAATGGAATAATGTAAGAAATTAATCAATAATCAAAGGGTATGAAGGAACATTACGAGAAAATCTCCATGTTATTTCTTAAAGGTTGATTACACATAGGAACATTTTCAAAATTAGGTAATGTTAGAAAAATATAGATGACGTATGCTACAAGGAAATCACTAGCAAATATAATGCCACGTTTGCTACAATAAACCAGCCAGTTCAACACACTGCTGTTGTCTGTGTCCATTTTTATTTTTGTTTTTTATTTTAGTTTTGTTTTATTTTCATTTTTCGCTGATGCCGTTTGTCCTTCAGGATCCCCTGGTTGCTGGAGCTGGTCTTCGGCAACAGAAAGTAGATTAGTAATTGTTTAGAGGTGGAGAGAGGGAAGAATAGCTAAAGTAGCAGGGCGATAGCTAAATGGCACAGGGTGTCTATTTGAAGTGATGAAAAAGGTCTAAAATTGACTGGTAAAGTTGGCACATGTCTGTGAGTATGCTAAAAAACACTGAATTGTATACTTTAAATGAGTAAATTGTATGGTATGTAAATTGTAAAGCTATTTTTTAAAATCACAAAACATATTTGGATTGAGCTGTTGTAATAAAAACAAAAAGGCAAAAAGAAAAAGAGAGAAAGAAAAAGAAAGCAACAGAAAGCAAGCAAGCAAGCAAGCAAGGGAAGCCCTCCAGAATGTATATAAGCCAGAAGTCAAAGGTCATTGGCATAGTGCAAGCAGAAAAACTCTGCAATTAAAAGTTATTCTTGGGCACCTGGGTGGCTTCAGTTAAACACCTGACTTTTGATTTTGGCTTGGTTTGTGATCTCAGAGTCATGAGATCTAGCTCTGCTCCGTGCCCAGCAAGAGCTCACTTGGGATTTTCTCTCTCTCCTTCTCCCTGTTCCCCTCCCTGGCTCGTGCAAGCATCCCACCCTCTCTCTCTCTCAAAAAAGAAAAAGAAAAAAAAAGTCATTCAAAGATCCAGATTCCTTCCATTTGTCCTGTTCTTCACAGTGGTGTTTTTCTCACCTACATGGTTCAAATGAGCTCATCATCTTCACTTACCAGTCCAGCCAACGGAAACGGGGTAAAAAGTTTAACGATCTTGAACTTTAAGATGATCTGGAAATTGCACAGATTACTTTCCCTTATAAGCCATTGGACCAAACTTCAATGTCCAAAACTGGCCCTAAGAAAGGCTGGGAAATCGGAGCAATCATATGCCCAACTAAAACATGGAAGTTGTACTGTGAAAAGGAGAGAGAAAGAGAGAGTTGGTTGTTTGTACCATATCTTATCTGTTTAAAATCTTCAAATGTTACTCTAATTACAACAAAATACAAATTCCTAACCATGACCTAGAATTTTCTCACCTCTCTGACCTCATCCCTGACCACTGTCCTCTTTGCTAATTACACCGATCCAAACTTTCTTTCTATTCCCTTCTATGCCTATATCAAACTTTTTTTTTTTAAATTTAGGACCTTTTACATGTTGTCATTTGCTATTCCTTGCGTTGGTAACACATTCATATTCTCTCATGGCTGGGTCTTCCTCCTCATTCAGTTTTGAACTTTTCAGAGACATTTTTCCTGACCACCCAAACTAAATTATACTAATTGCTATTGTTCTCATTACCTTTTGTTCCCTCTACAATAGTAATAACCAGTAAGTGTAATTAGTGCTTCCAAAATAGTCTCATTTATTTACCTAACATTTTACCCACAAAACGTAATCTCAGTAAGAATCAAGATTTTATATTTGTCATAGTCCTGATATGACACAAACAGTGCATAATTATTTGCAGAATGAGTGAATAAAAATGATAATGAATGTGATGGTAACGGTAGTCCATGGAATCAAAAAGCACAAAGAATTCTTTATCTAGAGTTGGGAGTGAGGAGGAAAGGTCTCTTGGAAGAAATATCCAGAGACCTAAAGTATGATTTTAAATGTAGCTAGCCAAAGGAAAGGTAAAAGAAACAACTGAAAAGTTTTAGTGATGAAAAAAATCATTCAGGAATCTTAAAGAAGTATACTGGAGTATAAATATACCGCAAGGAAGGGGATGTTAAAATCAAGACCGGAGAGGTAAAATCAGGGACATGGTATAACACAATTGTTTATAGAGTGGTTGTCACAATGTAGAATAAGTCTACCCTCATCACATGTCATGTTTAGTTTTACTCAGACTATTAAAGGACTTCACATAGGTTAAAAAAAAAAGTGTATCTCACAAATGTAAATTAGCCTATCATAATTTTATATTTAAATTTTTGTTTAATGCTTATTTATTTTTGAGAGACTGTGAGCTGGGGCGGGGGGGGGGGTGCAGAGAGAGAGGGAGACACAGAAACCGAAGCAGGATCCAGGCTCTGAGCTGTCAGCACAGAGCCCAACGCAGGGCTGGAACTCAAGGACGCAAGATCTTGACCTGAGCCAAAGTCAGATGTTTAACCGACTGAGCCACCCAGGTGCCCAGCCTTTCATAATTTTAAACATTCAAATAACATTGTTTCACAGTGAGTGTCTTGGTTCTTTGTCTTATTCTACCAAAATGGTCTCCTCCAGGTGTTTACAGCATAGAATGCTAGAACATTCTGTGCCAAACATTATGAAAGAAACAGTTGTAGCACTTTATGCCCAAGTACAGGCGTATAGGACCTGGGTATAAAACGCTCATTGCAACAGGCGAAAGAAAATGTCTCTGAAAATCCTACACATGGAAGAAACAGAATCCTTGTAATCCCAAAATTTCCATGGCAGACATTTAATTTGCTTTTTTCAACAGTAGCTTAATCTTTTAATACCTATGTTCCTTTAACAATGCATAAAGCTGCTCAAAAGTCAGGGCTGAATAGTGTCCTTGTAAAGCTTCCTAGGAGAACTATTGGTAATAGCCCAGTAGTGGAGGTTTTCTTCCCCCCCCCCCACCCCAGGTATTCAGAGCCAGAGGCTTGAATAAAGGCAGATGGAGCTCACCTTTTATCCTTCTGATGGGAGAGCACCTAGGACTGGCTTTGCACTGATCTTCTGAATGAGATGAAAGAGCCTCCTCTCTATTATGCATCCACATTTTACCCTGCTTTTTTTTAATGCTAGGGGACATTACATTAGAGAGCATATTTCCAGACACATCAGGATAGGACTGAAGCTCCAAAATGAAAATGTGCACCAGCCTCACTGTTCAAATTTAAATTATTTACCTTCATCATTTAATTATTTATGATTAGAATGAGGCTTAAACTTTTGATTTCAAATGTAAGTTCCCATCCTTTTTTATACTTTTCAAAGAAATACATATATTTTTTTCCAGGAATAACACTCCTCAGAGAGTTTCCTAATCATTTCTGAGACAATCAGATGTTGCCATCCACAGAAAGTGAGGACCGGGTTTCTCTGCTGCTATGGCTGTAGGCTGCCATCTTGACTTGCAGGAGGTCTCTGTTCTCCTTGGGGGGACATTCCTGCCCCCAGGAATCCCTCACAGCAGCATCCGGAAAAGGTGTGAGAACTTCCTCTGTCTTCAAACCAGGTGTGAGGTAGGCCCTTCCCTTTACTCTCCCACTACAGCAGTGATGTGACACTAGTCATGAACTTGACTGAAAGTTCAGGAAGAATGAAGGGAGCTATCACATGGGAAATAACTTAAAACTACTCCATGGACACTATCCACTCAGGCTTGATACTCCTCTAAGTCCATACTCATGGAATTCTCATCTACAGTCATAGATATGCTTCAGTCTCCCGTACTTTCCAGGGCAGCCAAACTGTCTCCACATTCAAAGTTTAGAAAATATTTTTCTTACTTTTAGTTTAAAACCTGTTTTCTTGGCCCATTACTCGTGGCTTTCCAGAGTAATTAAGAAGCAGAGGGTAATTTCCCTTCCAGAAAATCTGTTCTTCCACACATAGGAATACTCTGTAGACTTCTGGCTCCAGCGGAATGTAGTCCAACATTATTTTTTTCCCAAAGTCTTCGTGAACCAGGTTTAAATAAAAAGCTACATGAAGGACATTAGCAGCCCGGTTCAGCTGCAGCGGCATCAAAACTCAGCCCAATTTTTTCACCATTTCTGCTCATTGACAACTCTAAAAAATTTGGGGCCCAGAATCACTTGACTAGGCATTAATATAACAGACTGCGGTCAGTTGTTATATTTTATACTTCATAATAATTAACAACATGATCGGTAAAAACTCTCTGACAAGTCATATGTTGAACATGAAATGATTCAATTTTCCTCAGACTTCAGGGATTCGAAAAACAATTTCCACTTAGAGATTCACCTTTCAGTCAAGTCCATTTCACATTTATATTTCACATTCCTATGATGGGCTTTTGAGCAAATATTGTGACAAATACTCTGCTTTGTTCTGAATAGTTTGCAATTAGAGGGGTCATTTCACTTCACATGGCTGTGGATAGATAAGAACAACTTGCAGAATGATGTATCAATGTCCATCTGGACTTCTTTTTGCTCTCAGTTCCTTTGAAAAGAGTCAGCTAAAATCATAATTCATAAAACATTTAAATACCTCAAATAATAATGTTCACATTAAAACCTTAGACCACATCACCTTACAGAGAAAGAATAATCTCCTTCATCCATTTCCTTTAAAACTTGAAAATGAAGTTTAGGGACACAATATCAGTATTCTCACTTAAAGTGAACATCTTATGGACCCAGTATTTCACTTGAAAAATAGAGAAGGAAGTTTTATAAATGAAAAATATATATGTACATAAAGAGAGAGATATAGTGAATGATATAAAATATAAAGAAGTAATTCCTTTTTGGGGGGGATTAAATTAACATCATCAAATACAGAGTGTTTTTGTTTTTAAATACCAATATTAAGTACCAGCAATTAAATGACCCACCCAAAACATGCTCAAAAATAAGTAAGTAAAACTTTCTGATTTTACAAACATTCTCATGATTCTCATACATGAACTAGAGAATTGGCTCATACAGGTTTATGTAGGTCAAATACACACTTGTATTTGTCTCTTCCTTTAAAAGTGGAGCCTTCTGGTACAAAGAGTGTCACTGTGACTTGTGGATTCTGGGGTGTTGCCTAAATAGAGTGATCATAAATCATCATTGTAAACCAGGATAATTTTTAGAGTAACAGGAGTGCTGTTTATAATTACACCAAAGGGAACCATGGATACCGTAGGTAGACCTTCTACCACTAACCTATACTCTTCTTTGCAAACAAGTCAGCTATTACCATTTTTTTTTACTATGTCACATATCAGCTATCATTTTAGCATAATGTTCTTTGAATGTCTCACATTTTCACAAGTTATCACTCTTCTACCTAGCCCTAATATTAAATGAAATCCCACATGAAACACATGCCATTGACTATAAAGTTAACTCTTCCCTCACTTATGCAACATATAATTATTGCTGGCTCTTCCTTAAACTTTGGAAGCAACTACCTTTTGCTAGTAAAGAAGAAAGATGTAGGATCTGTTAAACTTTTTTTCTTTGTTTACACTCAAGTTTTTATTTTAATTCCAGTTAGTTAACATATAGTGTAATATTAGATATTAGTTTCAGTAGAATTTAGTGATTCATCACTTACATTTAACACCCTCCCTAAGCTTGTTAACATAAAATATATGAAGGTCCACATGCTATTGTACTCCACTGTTACAATAGTAATTTGAATACATCCATGGAGTAGTTTTCAGTTAAGATTCTTCACTGTTAAACAAAAATATTAGAGAAACTTTAATAAAATATTATGTAATAACTAAATATATACTGTTTAAATAAAATACTACCAGATGTGAAATGTACAGGTAAAACATGAGGCCAAAGTTCCAAAAGGTACTTTCACTTTAGAAGATAACATAGGGGCGCCTAGATGGCTTAGTCGGTAGAGCGTCTGACTTTGACTCATGTTGTGATCTCTATGCCGACAGCACAGAGCCTGGAGCCTGCTTCTGATTCTGTGTCTCCCTCTCTCTCTGCTCCTCCCCCACTCACGCTCTGTGTCTCTCTCTCTCTCAAAACTAAATAAACATTAAAAAAAAATTAGAAGAAAACATAAATGTGGATTACATACCACAAAATAGCAGTAAACTGGGATGCATTTCTTGGTGAATGTAATCCAAAGAGGTATAAAGAAATTATTTCTTCTGAATGATACAAAAAGTCACCTGTAATAAAATCTGCCTTTTATCTAGTGTCTGTTCGCCCTCATAGTAATAACACTCTGATTCTCTTTTAGGAAATCATCCCTAATTCACTTGCAGGTCATGTAGTCTTTTTTTATTATTATTAATTTCTTTAACATGTATTCAATTTTGAGAGAGAAAGACAGAGCACAAGCAGGGGAGGGGCACAGAGAGAAAGGGAGACACAGGATCCTAAGCAGGCTTCAGGCTGAGCTGTCAGCACAGAGCTGGACATGGGGCTCTAACTTAGGAACCATGAGAGCAAACCTGAACAGAAGTCAGATGCTTAACCAACTGGACCACCCAGGTGCCTCAGGTCATGCAGTCTTAATAGGATTTACTCTCTCCTTCCCTGGTCCCATTTTCTGGCTTCAGAAATAAACCCATGACCAAGGCCAAACCAAACAACAGTGTACAGGTCCTTGGGCACATTCATTGTTTTAAGGTGAGCACGTGGCTCAAGTCAAGCCAAAGAGACTCAGTTCTGGCTCCTGAAAATACAAGTGCCCTCTCACTGATGAGACCTTCAGGCTGCCATTTCCAAAATTCATCACATAGAACTCCTCTGAAACTGAAAGCAGTTTAGAAAAGAAGGATGAGGTGGAGAAGGAGGAGAGGAAACAGAAGAGGAGGAAGACTGAAAAGGTTTGATCTGCTAATATCATTTCTGTAATTGTAGGCAGATGTAGCTAAAGAAAACTTGCTGCAATTTTTAGTTGTGCAAAATAGTAAACTGTTCCTTTTTCATTGTTTGTTTTTCTCCTTTTCTTTTCTTTCTTTTCTTTTTTTTTTCTAAAACTAACATTTTGTTTTGTTCTGTTTTATAATCAAGTTCCAGACCAGGCTAATGCTTCATCAGAAAGGAGGTAAGATTAAATTTCAGTACACAGAGAGAGGTGATGTTATTTCAGCCAGGAGGGCAACGTAAACAAGCGAAAGGATCCAGGAAGACATGCTTAATATGGGGGTGTACCTGGAATACAGCATGGGGAAAAGGGGTATCATAGTTAAAAATATGCTGCACAGAGAAGTCAGTGGCAAGATTGTGCACATTCTTCAATGTCAGAAACAAAAGTTAGAATTTTATTCTGCAGGCAAAAAATGTGTCACAGACTATTTTAGATAGAGAAGGAGAATGACATGATTAGCTCTGAAACTTTGGAAGATTATGCTGACAACATTATATAGAATGGTTTTAGAAGAGGAAATTCTAGAGAAAGAGTTGCAGGGTCATGGGGCTGACATAGAGGAATTAAGCACTTTTGTGATGGAGCTGTACCCAGAGGAGATAAAACATAAAGAGATGATTAAACCCTTTTGCTTAACTCAGGACTTTCCCACTTACAGGGTCCTGCCATTCCTTTTTGCTTAATGTGACAACAGAGCATATTAAAGATTGTGATAGGTTTGATGTTAGTGAAAACTGATATGTAAAACTCATGAAACAGAGTATTAGAGTGTCTGTGCTCAGTTACTAATAAATAGAAACAAGAGACATCAGAGACTTCTCACATTAAATGCAGTTAATAATGCACTAAAAATCCATTTGTCTACAGAAAAAAAAGAATGTGCATGTGTGTGTGTGTGTGTGTGTGTGTGTGTGTGTGTGTTACCTAAAGTTTATGGATGATGGTACCATCATAAACTGATTCAAAACTCATGTATTATAGTCTGAAATGTCATTTGAAATGATACCTCCCTTTCTGAAATCTCTGTTGAATCTTTGATTAGGTCTAAAAATAGGTAAAAAAAAAAAAAAGTATTGTGAAGAGTCCATTTCAATTCAGTTTGTTTTACTGAAACCACAACTCTCTCTATGTGATGGTAAGAACATTTAGAAGGTTACAGTTGCACAAAATTGCAGGTCAAAATTAAAGTTTAAATTAGGGCACTAGTAAAGGAATTAAAAATATGTGTAGGTGGATATGAGGGCCATAAAAGATATAGAATAGTCAAAATTTCAAATGATTTGCTTACATTTGAAAAATGATCATGATAATGAATTTCTGGAAAGATATATATATCTAATTGGGTATAATGATCTTATATATGTATGGGTCCTGTAATGACAAAGGCTCATCTCTTTAAAGAGTAAAAGGCTAGACAAACCAATATTCTATGTGATCCAGAAATGTGGAGAGAAGGAAATATGATTATTAGGAAAGATTGATGAAACCTGGGGGAAGAGAGAGAAGGAATTGGGAATCATCAAAAAGTGCTTGTAACATATGTGAATGCACCAAATTCATGTTTTGAACCAATACAACCACTAAAATAAACAAAAATATAATAAATAAACACATGAAGAAATATATACATAGATAGTAAATCTAATAGTTATGAAGGAGAGGAACCTGAATTCTAAAACATTTCTCAAACACTACAAATGAAGTTGGGAAAGGTGGGTTACTGGTATTGACTCTCCAGAGAACCTATATATATATACACACACACATATATATATATAGGAACATATATATTCTCTCTATATATGTTCTATATATATATATTCTATACACATATATGTGAATATATACACATATATATGGGTGTATATATATAAATAAAATATATGTATAAATAGAATATATATATAAATAGAATATATATACACGCACAAACACACACTCACAGTTGATCCTTGAACATTATGAGCTTGAAATTTTGAAATTTTCAGGTCCACTTACACATGGAGATATATATAGATATAGACATAGATATAGATATAGATATAGATATAGATATAGATATTAGTTTATTTATCCTGAAAGTGAGAGAGAGAGAGAGAGAGGAGGTGTGACTGGGGAGGGCTCAGAGAGAGGAGAGAGAGAATCCCCAGCAACCTCTGCAGTGTGGAGCCTGACACAAGTCTTGATGCAGAGCCTGATCCCACAAACTGAAATCATGACCTGAGCCAAACCAGGAGTCTGACATTTAATTCCCTGAGCCACACAGGTGCTCCACATGGTTATTTGTTGATAAATACAGTACAATACTGTAAAGTTATTTTCTCTTTTTTATAGTTTTCCTAGTAACATTTTATTTTCTGTAGACTACTTTATTATAAGAATACAGTATATAATACTATGACATACACAAGAGGTGTTAATTGACTCTTTATGTCAACAGTAGACTATTAATAATCAAGTTTTGGGGGAGTCAGAAGTTATACATAGATATTCTACAGCACAGAGATTGGTGCCTCTAACTCCCATGTTGTTCAAGGGTCAATGGTGTGTATATATATATATATATATATATATATATATATATATATATATACACAATGGTGTGTATATATATATATATATATATACACATATATATATATGTATATATATATATATGTGTATATATATATATATATATATGTGTATATATATATATACATATATATATATGGATGGGCTAAACACTTCAATTAAAAGAGACAAATCAGGGGTGCCTGGGTGGCTCAGTGGGTTAAGGGTTAAGCATCCGACTCCTGATTTCTGCTCAGATCATGATCTTATTGTTCCCGGGGTTTGAACCTCATGTCAGGTTCTGCACTAACAGCACAGAGTCTGCTTATGATTCTCTCCCTCTCTCTCTCCCCCTCCCTCCTTTCTCTGTCTCACAATAAATAAATAAACTGAAAAAGAGTAAAATCAAAATAAAATTATGTATCATTAAGAGGAGATATACATTGAAAATAAAATGAAACAAATAATTAATAAATAGAGAGGGAGAGATTATAATGAACTGGCTCTTGTGATTATGGTGGCTGACAAGTCCCAAGTCTGCAGAAGGAGTTGGTGAGCGGGAGAGTCAGGAGAAAGCCAGACGCAGAGCTACAGTCTGAAGGCTGGCAGTCTCAAGACCCAGGAAGCACGCATGCTTCATTCAAGTCCAAAGGCAGGAAAAACATCAATGTCTGACTTGAAAGGCACAAAAGTGATCAGGTAGGTAGGAGCAGTTATCTTCTACTTGGGGGGCAGGGGGTTCAGCTTGTTGTTCTATTCTGGGCTTCAACTGATGGGATGAGGCCCCATGCACATTGTGGGGAACAATCTGCTTTGCCCACTTAGATTTTAATCTCATCCAAAAACTTCCACCTAGAAACACCCAGAATAACATTTTACCAAATATCTGAGCACCTTATATCCCAGTTGACCCGTGAAATTAACTGTCAAAGTAAATAAAGGAAAAATAATACTGATGTAGCAAATAGAAAACATGTAGCAAGATGGAACACTTGATTTCAATCATATAAAAGTGATATTTAATATAGATGGCCTAAACCCTTCAGTTAAAGAAGAAAAAGCAAAATAAAACCATGTCATTAAGAAGAGATAAACACTTAAAATAAGATATAGATAAATTAAAAGTAAAAATATTGAAAAGAAGATTTCTATGAAAATACAAATCAAGAAATCTGGACAATTATACTAATAGCAGACACAGTACATGCAATATGACCGGAGATACAGAAAGGTATTTCATAGCAATAACATAGTAAAATCAAGTCAACGGCAACAACAAAGGACATTATAAACCTAAATATCGATTAACCTAGTATTGAAACGTAAAATAATACATAAAATATAAACTAGCAGAACTGAAAGAACAAAGAGACTGTTATAAAATTACAGGAGAGTCTGATATTTCATAGAACAAATACAGCAATGAATAAATATGTAGATTTCAAGAAGGCCAACAACTTAAACTAACATTTATAGATCATTACAAGGAACAGTTGTAGAATATAATTATTTTCTAAGGACGAAGGAGTGGTCAGCAAGATAAACCATAAGCTGAGCCATAAAACAAGTCTTGATAAATTTAAAAAAAGCTCAATCACACCGATTATGTCATCTCATGTTGATAAAGGTGGTTCTTCGGTAGTTAATTCAGATGTTAAGATTCTCCAGTATATACTTGTAACCAATCTAAATTCACCTTTAAGTAATATATACATTTCATGCATAGCACTAACAGTCTTCACAATTTCTACCTCCTGTTTATTATTTCTGTCATTCGTTTAACTTAGTCATATGCAATAATCACCCACTCCATTTGTAATATTATTACTTTAAGCAAAACTTATCCTTAAGTTTCACAGAGTTTAGTGACCTTCCCAAGGAGTCTAAAAAGCTGTTGTAAAGTCAAGACTCATCCTCTGCAGGGAACTGAGGGTATCGGTGCTCAATAATCTTCCTAAATTCCTTGCAGTGTCATAGAGGCCACGCTCTGCTAATTAATCAGTTTCCACTAGCAAGTCCAACATGAAGATGCCTGATTTTTCATTGCCAAATTCTCGATAGTAAGAGCTTCCTGATCATGAATGTTTCCTGATTATAGCACCTGCTCATGGATCTGAAACTGGCAGTTGTATTAACAGCTTTCAATATACAGGTAGTTTTCTGATTGTAGAAAAGGCAGGAGTGTTCTGGGGGACCAGTCTGCAGTATCATTCTAAAAGTCTGTCTCAGTAACTGAAACTATACTGTATATATTCAGAGTTCTTTTTTTATTTGTTTGGGCCATTGGCATTCATTTTTTCTTGAACTAATGCATTATTTATGGTACGCCCTAAGCTGCTTTCAAAATGAAACAAAAATTACAATGGGTCAGCCAAGATAGACATTTTCCTTTCTCTCTCACTTAACAGTTCAGAAGTATGTAAATAGCACAAAGTGCCCAGGAAAATCTGCTCTAAGTGGTCATCCAGAGAACCTGTTTCCTTTTTTCTGTTGCTCTGCCCCCCCAAGATAATGACCTCATCTATATGGTTAAAGGGGTTCTTAAGGGCCTTATCAGCATTCCAGCCCTTGAGACTGGGAAGACTAAGTGGACGTCAAACACCTCCTTGCGGAGAAGACGTACAGAAGTTTTAATTTCCAATTCTATCCGAGTCCTTTGCTAATAACCTAGTCATAAAGCCTCAACTGGTGAAAAGTAAATTAGGAAATGTAGTGTTACATGGGTAATGTGTGCTCTGTCAGAATCCTTGGGGGGCTCTATAACCACAACACAGAATGGGATGATGGTAATTGAGAGGCAATTGCGGTATCTGCCACAATAGGTTAAATTCTGTTTTTAAAAGTGGAACAGGAGCAATACATGGTGAGTTGCCATAATTTCTACCCCAGGATACTCTATAGTAATATAATCCATCCATTCTTTGAACAAATATATACTGATGCCTACTGTATTCTACTTATATAACAACAATGGTCCCTCCCCACAGGTTGCTTAGAGAATAGTGTTACAGACAAGCAAGTAGACGGTAACTATAACATTAGAGCTAACATTTTGAGTCCATATGTGTGCCATGCTATTTAATTGCTTTATGTTTTTAAATTGTGTAACCTTTGATATTAATGACTTAAAGTACTTATTATATCTACTTTAAAGTTAAGATGTCTGAGAAACAGCTTATACGACTTGTTTAAGATCATAGTGGTATTTAAATTCAGAGTTTATTTTCAGGTTTTCTTTTTCCACATGAATGTGCTTAACCGTTTTGTCATACTCTCTTTCACCATGTATTGAGGGGACACCAAAATACCCAGATGAAGTTATCACAGGACACCACAGATACATGCAGAAAGAAAAACTAAACCAAAAGGAAGGTCAGGGATTGTTTGTGGTTGTGGCAATAGGCAGAAGGTGTGATACACTGGAATATTTCTTAGAGATAAAAAGAACAAATTACTAGGGTGCCTGGGTGGCTTGGTCCATTAAGTTTCTGACTCTTGATTTCGGCTCACATCATCTCATGGTTCTGAGAATAAGCCTCACATTGGACTCCATGCCAGGCAAGGAACCTGATTAAGATTTTCTGTCTCCTTCTCCCTCAGACCCTCCCACACTCACATGCACTCATGGGTGAGCACCCGCTCTCTCTCTCGCGCGCGCTCTCTCTCTCTCTCTCCTGTCTCTAAATAAATAAATAAATAGATAAATAAAACCAATTACTGATATATGCAAAAGCAGGTATGAATCAAAAACAAGAGTATGTGTGTGACTCTAGTTATACAAACGGATAACAATAACTTATTGTGAAACATAAAATATCAGAACAGCAGTAGCTTCATCAGTTTGTTCTCTATAGTTAAGAGACTGTTTCTTGGCTTGCTTTTCTTTTTTCCACATATGTTCATTTGTTTTGCTTTTTAAATTCCACATATGAGTGAAATCATGATATTTGTCTTTTTCTGACTGACTTATTTCACTTAGAATAGTGTATATAATATGAATAACAAAATAAAAAAATTGCATAGCTAAAGAAAAAAAAAAGAATGATTAGAGAATGGTAAAAATGAATACTAAGAATAATTCACTATAAGAAGAAAACTAAGGTAAAATATAATAGAATCATTAAAATGAATTGACAGGGAAAAAAAAAGAACAGCTGTAGCCTCTAGGAGTATAGCTGACTGACTGGGTAGGAGCAAAAGAGAAATTTCTAGGGATGATCAAAATGTGCTATACTTGAGAAGAGAGTGTTAAGGTTAGTGATGTTTTACAATTAAAATTTTGCCTTCACTCCATGTACATTTACCTCTAATTAACAGATTTTGTATTTTAATGGCAGTGGGGATTAGACATTTTGTCAGACCTTCTGTATATTCTAGGTCTGAGCAAATACTAAGGTTAAAAGATAGGAAATCATTTTGAATGGTTTCCTTATCAGATGTAGGCAATAGAGAAATGGGAGAAGATTGAAGAGTCAAGATTCACTACCTGAGTTTTGGCTTTATGAATTGGAAAATGTTGGTGCCATTTAGAGAGGTGAGAGAAGGAGGAAAGAAGAGGTGGGGAGAAGTATCTCAGGAAACAAGACATTGACTGAATATTGGATCCAATCCTGAGAAACCTAACAGAAGACCATGGGGGGAGAGTAAGGGGGAAAAAAAGTTACAGAGAGGGAGGGAGGCAAATCAAAAGAGACTCTTTAATACTGAGAACAAACTGATGGTGGATGGAGAGGTGGGGGAGGGGAAAGTGGGTGACAGGCATTGAGGAGGACATCTGTTGGGATGAGCACTGGGTGTTGTATGGAAACCAATTTGACAATAAATTATATTTAAAAAAATAAAAGAATATTGGATCCAAAAGAGTAGATGAAACCTCTGAGAGAGGACGTACATTAGAAAGAATGGATCTTTTGGAATGATGATATTTGTGAACCAATATGTTTCATGAAGAAATCAGGATTGAACATATTCCAGAAAGCAATGACAAAGCAAGTCAAATGGAATTATGTTTTTTGTGTGTTCCATAAAATATCATTTCTCAAACTTTGGCATACCTCAGCATCACCCAACTGGAAGGGTTTTTAAAATACAGATTTTCACGGACTGTAGGATTGTACCACCAGTCTGTTCAGTACGTCTAAGTGGACTTAAATGGAAATAGCATTTGCCTCTAAAATGAACTTTTATGTTGCTTTTGCTGATGGGTCAGTTTCAGAATACACTATACAAATGATATTTTACTTATGCTCTATTTTTGATGGATTAATCAATATCAATGTCAATTATCCAAAGTAAACAGAAGGAGGGACTTGCCATAGTAAACCTGAAAGAATAAACTAATGAAAGTGAAGAAAATTATTATACACATATACATGCACACATGCATATAAATATATTCATATATAAATCCATATACAATGACATGTATCCCACTGGGGGAAACGGTCACTGTTTATTTCCACAAATATATCACATGAGCAAATTATGACTGGATTATTTCACTTTATTGCAGCTATTTTAATATTATTTATCTCACCAAAATAATTGACTATAATTATAACTATTATGATATCAGGATTTTAGTCCATTTATTTTTCTAGTTATTAGTAAAAAAAAAAACAACTTTTTAGCAAGCCTAGAAAGAGAAAGAATTAAATACAATTAGTGATTTAGAAAGCAAGAATATTAGAAATTAGAGAGACAATATTATGACTCTTTTGCAAAGAATAGGTCACAGAATTATTGCTACACAAAGATGTCTTTATTAATTTTATCAAATAGTCTTTTCATATCCTGATTAGCATATTGGTTTATTTCTTTCTTCATTACTTTGAAGACATAGAGATTACAATAAACAGAAGTTTCTCATATTCAAATATTTTTCTACAACTTTTGGAAAGTTTAGGAATAAAAACTAGTTGTAAATTCATATAAGAATTAATTGAAAAAATAACTGTAAACCATGAAGAATCTAAGTAAATACTGATAAAAAGGATAAAGTGAATCTCAAATCAATAGTATAACAATAAGATATACATATTCCTTTGTGGTAAGAGCATGCACGTATCAAATTATTTCAAAAACCTCATATCCAATGTTGATACGTGGCACTTATAATTATGTATGTAATTACATATGCAATGGGTATATATGTATAGGCCTGGATACAAAGTTTTTTCAATTTAATTCATATTTCTCAGCAATAGTGAGCTTTGAGGGGAAAAGCTTAAAAGTTAAAAACTTTAAGAAGAAATGAATCCCTGAAAGTCATAGGGACATTCTGAAATAATTTAAATCATATAATGTATTTTAACCCGAAACAAAGCAATAAAAAAAAGAAACCATTTGCAAACAAAAAGTTTTTTGTTGTTGTTGTTTTGTTTTTTGCAAGAATGGCATTTGTACAGATGAAAATGGAGAAAGATATAATAAAAATAAATATTTTACCTTATATATTCTAAAGTAGCCAAAATTTTACTTAGAAGTTAACCATATAATATATATGTGTTAATATAAAACATATTATATATGCCTTTTATTTGAATTCATTAAAATATCAATGTATTAAATGAACTAGATATTATATAACATGTATTAAATATCATCCTTATCTATCAAAGCATCTTTAACAACAGTGTCTATTAAATCCTTAATTAGGTAACTGCTATGTTGATTTATGGATTTACATGGAGACAGAAGTTCAAAAAGTAAGGAAAGAAAAACTTTTTAGCAAACATCTGCACCTCATTGTGTTTGTTAATAATAAACATCTTTTTAAATGAAAGCTAAAGCTAACCTGATAAAGGCATGAAGGTGAAGAGAATAATACATTTTTTAAATTATTATTTGGAAATTTACTCCTCATCAATCATGTTTTTGGGAGAAATTTTGCTTTTTCTATCAACACAGGTTAGGATTATGAAGCATACCAAAACTAATTCTATTTGGAGGGAAAGGAATCAAGGGATAAAGCTGAGGGACAATGGGTTTCTCCTGTGTTGCTTAATATTCAATTTGAAATGTTACATAGCTCCCTGTTTCTCTTATCAAATACTTAAGCTTATGTTATTTATAAATTTGTTTTTTTAAGAAATATTTATTGAGAACCTAGTATACACCACGTATGATTCTAGATGAAGGGAAAAAAGAAAGAAAAAATAAACCCTTTCCTCCAATGGAGCTTATATTCTGAAGTTGGGGTAGATACAAAAATGAACAACAACAAAAAATCTAATGTATCAGATGATAAAAAGTAAAATGGAGAAAAAGTATGAAATGTGGGCATGTGGAAGAAAGGGAAGAGTTGATATTTTGTTGATTTTTTGTTTCACTATTACTATTATTATTATTATTATTAATTATTTTGAGACATAGAGTAAGAGTGTGTGAGCGGGGGAGAGGGGCACAGGGAGAGAGAGAGAAAAGGCTCATAGGCAGGCTCCACACTCAGTGCAGAGCCCAATGGGGCGTTCGATTCCACAACCCTTGGATCATGATCTGAACCAAAATCAAGAGTTAGATGCTCAGCCGACAAGGGCATCTTGGGGCAGGTGCCCCAAGAGTTGATATTTTAAATGGGGGTGGTTAGGAAATGCTTCCTGGTAAGATGACATTTGAGCAAAGTGGAGGGAGATGAGGCAAGAATCGATGTAGATATCTGGAAAAATGGTATTCCAGGCAGAGATACAGCAGGTCCAAAACCTCTAAAACAGAGATACTTTTGTTATGCTCATGTAGCAGCAAGTGGGTCAGCATTGCTGGAGAAAAGTGCATGATGAGAAAGAATAGTAGAAGATGGAGATAAAAAGTCAACAGTAAGAACTTGAGGTCCTATAGGTCCTTACAAGTGTATACAAAGGAGCCCACTTGAGGATGAGGAGCAGAGTGACATACGTATGTTCAGCAAGGTCATTCAGACTACTATGTTGTTTATAGAGTGAGGGCTAGGATGGGAAGCGAGAATATAAGAGTGAAGACTAAGAAGCTATTGCGACAATGCAGTTGAGATATTTTCTAACTTTACTCATAATAGTAGCAGGGGAGGTAACAAGAATGGTTCTGATTCTGGATATTTTGAAAATAGATCCAACATGATTAACTAATTGGCTGTAGGCAGTGACAAAAAAATAAAATAAAATGAAGCAGGAATCAAGGTGATACTAAACTACGTGGCTAGAGCAACTGAAAGTTGCTGTCCACAAGGAAATTAAGATATGATGTTGGCTACAGTTCAATATTTGGTTTGGTCAATGAGTTCTGTGTCACACAAGTCATATCACTAGAAGAAAAAAGAAACAACAGTTACTGGAGGATTGAACATTTGAAACTGAAGGTATAGAGGTAAGGTAGTTACTGGAAATAAGAAGGTTTAGGAAAACGCTGCCCAATTACTTAATTTTCACCAAAATGTGGAAGACTATTATGAGAAACAGGATTAGTGAGGGAGATTAGGAGTTCTGTTCAGCATGCTAACTGTAACTTGCCTATTACTCATGCATAGGAGATGTCCAGTAGTCTGAAATATCTAGGACTTGTCATAATATACATGATATTTACTTTTATTTTTTTAAATGTTTTTATTTATTCTTGAGAGCGACAGAGCATGAACGGGGGAGGAGCAGAGAGAGAGAGACACACACACAGAATCCAAAGCAGTCTCCAGGCTCTGAGCTGTCAGCACAGAGCCTGATGCGGGACTCAAACTCACTGGCTGTGAGATCATGACCTGATCCGAAGCCAGATGCTTAGCCTCCTGGGCCACACAGGTGCCCCAATATATATAATATTTAAAGCCATTTGTCTATATGTTAACAATTAAAAGATTAATGAAAATAAAGAAGAGAGGTGTTTCAAAGACTGCCTATGGAACAATACAAAGTTTTGATGAGTAAGACATAAGAAGAGTGAGAAAGAGAAGTGAGTGGAATAGGAAGAGAAACAAATGTCTTGATCCAGAATTCAAATAATGCAAATCTTCCACTTGATGAACTGTATCGAAAGTTGTTAATAGGCTAAGAAACATTAGAATTACAAATTGACCATTATATTTAGTAATGTAGTGAGCTGGTGTGAGAAAAGCAGTTACTAGAAATGGTAGACTAGTAGCCAGAACTGATTGCATTCATTGAAGAATGAAAGGGGCAGAAGTGGAAGACAGGCACTGTTAATGATTCTAGAGTCCAAAGTTTTCAAAGAGACCAGAGAAATGAAGTCAGGAAGGGCTTTTTGTGTTGCTGGCTTTGTATTTGTTTGCTTTGGAATGGCAGTTTTGTATACTGATAGGAATATTCATTATTCTGGAGACAGAAAGATGAGAAGCACTGGAGCTATGTCTTTGATTAGGTGAGAGGAAACAGTGCATAAATAGAGGGGTGACAACATCTGGAAACATGAACAGTCATTCAGATTAACATGAGAAGAGGGGAGACAAGGGAGAGAAAAGTTATAAAATAGTCATCTCAGGAAGTGGCAGAATGAAAGGATTTGGAAAATATAATAGACTTCCCAACCAGCTTGAAGGATCCACTTGAGGTTAATAGCCATGATTATAATGGGAAGCCATTCTGCATAAATTGTTTGCTAGCCCATCATGTTCACCTGCAAAAGTCCTGCCAGGAGTCTGCATTTGTCTTTGAATTTTGCCAACTGAGACGGGCCATACTAGAGAAGAGTAATTTGATGATGCTTGCAAGGGTGTGATTATAATGATAAATTATGGGTCATCGAGGAAATGAGGATATGCTATATGTTATAATGAAATATTTGATATATTACATAGAAATCATGTTGCTGGAAGAAATAAGATAGAAACAAATCAGGCTGTTGAGTAGGGCCTTTGAATTTGAGGGTATGGTGATGATATACTTACTGGGCATTAGAAGGTTTAGAGAAGTGCGTCGAGTAAGAATTTATGTGATGATTAGAATGTTCATATCGCCACAATAACCACTAGTAAGTGTGGCTATTGAATCATTGATATGTGGCTAGTGTAACTAAGGAATTAACTGGTATTAAATAATTATGTACGTATAGCTCTTGGCTAGGAATGAGGGGCTAGGAAGTAGCACATAGCTTTAGAGAAAGAGAAAGTGAGCTAGAGATGAGGAGGAATGACCAAGGTGACAATATATTAGTCTTTATACTAATAGGTAAGGAGTGGTACATATCTGATGATATGATATCAAGCCTGTTACATTTTAGGGGGAAAAGGAGAGAATGTTTTAGATTTTAGAACTGGTAATGGCAGCCAGCAGAATAAGATCTTAGGAAAACAAATGTCCATTTCTGGAAAGGGCTGCAGGGGAAATCACGTTCTCAAGGTAGAATCATGTTTCACTTAGAATAATAAGGTAAAAAAAATCTTCAGGTGTGGATAGAATATTTTGCTGAAAAATCACCTAGATTAAAAATATCATGGTAGAATTGTTTCTTAAATCTAAGAGAAGCATGAGTTGGAACAATTTACCTAATTAACTAACTTGACAGAGGAATGAATGAATGAATGAATGATGAATGAACAAATGAACAAATGGATTTTATGGGGATAAGAATACAGGAAATGAAGAATAACCTGGAAGTCTTAGGCATCTTGTGAGAACTGCTATAAAGAGTAGTAAAGAACATAATAAAGTTAATCTTATTGTCATAGAACAGTTAGATTTTGCTATATTCTCTTTGAACTGTTAGTATATCATTCATTTCATTCAGCAAATAATAATTAATGATCAGCTAGGTGTCAGACATAGCACAAAACTCCAAAGAACAAGTGGACACCATAAGGTGGAAAATATGCTAAAATTTAGCAGAAAATATGCTAAAATTTAGCAGAAAATATGCTAAAATACCTCTTAAGGTAATATATTTCACACTTATTATCTCTTGTATAAATAATTATTTTGTATAGTGTGTATTTTTATGTTTTCAGACATTTTGCTCATGTCAGTTGTCAGTCTCTACCTTTCAAAGAAATTGATGGATTCTTTTACTGCCTCCTTAAATGATCACGCCTGGTTTTGTTCACCAAGATTGCCAATTATTTTAGTTGTCCTTTGCAAGTCATTCTCCAGTTGCTTTATGATTTTAAAAAGGAAAACAGGGATACCAGATATCATAACTTTTTGATAGGTAAGAAGAATAAGGACAAATGGAATAAATTGAATCATTATTCCAAAGATTACATTCAAGTGCCATTATCAGAAAACTTCACATTATTCTAAATGCTAATCCATCAGTTTTACCAAATGGTTGGAAAGTGTTTTCTGTTTTATTTCCAATATAAAACATTCTGTTGTCTATTTTGGACACAGAAATAAACTGGGCTTACTTCCATAGAAAACTGCAGTGGTGATTAACATCCTGTGTTGGAGAGTAACCATAGTGCGATAGACTTTCCATAATTCCAAATCTAAAGTGTCAATACCGATAATTAATTAATTGATAAATGTAATAGACATCTTCTCCCATTTTTTCTTAGTTGACCTCTCTTTCAACATGAAGACCTTGACCTTCCCTCTCTGAAACTATTTCTTTGAACTTTCACGTCACCATTCTCCTTGCTTTTGTCATTTTTCCTTAGTGTTTTTTTTTTTTTTTCCCAATGCTTTCTCCTAAAAGTTACAGGTTCTGTTTACAGGTTCTGTCTTTCTCTTCACATTCCTAGGTGTTTGCATTCTCTCCTACTTACTTTAACTGTCATGTTGATGACTCTAGAACCAATATTAATGATGTCATCTCTATCTTGAATTTCAAACCTCCCAACTGGATATCTAGAGTGGGATTGATATTCCAAACTTGAACTCATTATATTTCTCCCTTATGAACATGTATGTTCTCATGTTTATTGTATATAGTGTGACCACCATTTATTCAGTCTTCAGACCAGAAACCTGGAGACTTCACTGATTTCTATTGTTCCCTCTACAGCTATTATCTGTCTTCCTAGATATTAAACTTACTCACAGAGTACTTCCTTCTTTTAATTTCCAGTGTCTGACATCTAGCAATGCTTAAAAATGTCTGCCAACTTGAATTAGATGACTGAAACTCTTAATATAAGTATACTGGGTAGCATTTCTCCATGTTACTCTAATTTTCAGTGGTCTACAAAGTATTCTCTAGTTTTAAAGAATTTTTTAATCCTTTTAAAATATATTTTCCAGACTATCTTTTTTATATTACTTTGGCTTTTTACTTTATAATAAATAAAGCTTCCAGTTATAGCATAATACTAAGCTAAATTCACAGATGGAAAATTACCTATTTTCCATGGAAATGGATTACCTATTTTGGCCAATTCACCTAATTGCTACACACATCTTTTTAGTACATATAACCAGATACTTTGAAGATCTTTTGAAATAAAGGATTCAATTTAATTACAAAGAAAATATTTATTTTATACCATTATAATAATAATAAATTACATTATTGCAGCTGATTGCCCTGTTTTAACATAAGAGTTGTTGTGTTAAAATATGGAAAAAGTTCAAACAAAAATTTCAAATTTAGTAAGATTATCAGAATTTAGACAGTTCTGTAGTCACTTATTTGTTCTTGTGTTAAGTATTTATCCTTTCTCTTTCCTGAATAATTCATGAGATGAGGAATAATTTAGTTTTCACTAACCTTTTTATATTTTAAAAAGTTCAGTCTGACATCTACTGATTTGTTCTTATCCTGAGAGCTAATTCAACAGAATTCAGAATTCGATCCCGTCTCTATTACCATAGCACACTCAACCGCGTGTGAGATAATATTGTACCAACTTCTTCTTACTCTGTTGGGTGTAAGCCTTGTACTTTTTAGTGAGGCAATGTTTTCCTTCCTTCATTTTTTTCCCATGTAGAAATATGTGATTTTTAGGTGACATCCAATTAGGTGGAGTTAAACTATTAAGAAAGGTCAACCTCTGGGAAATTCACTAGTTTTTTCTTCTCTGTACTTTGGGTTGCCATGAGGAAGTGATCCTGGTTATATGCTTCAGCTCTGCTGATATAAAGTTTTGTTTGAGTGAGCTCTCCCTAGGTTTGTTTGAACTGAGGCCTGAGAATTGGTAATGGTAGACAGTCTTGTTGTTGTCGTTGCTGTTGTTTTGTTTTTGTTTTGTTTTGTTTTAAGTAGGCTTCAGACCCAATGTGGAGGCTTGAGCTCATGACTCTGAGATCAGGAGTCTCTTGCTCTATTGACTGAACCAGCCAGGCACCCCAGTAACGGTAGGCAATCCTTTTGGAAACACATTAAAGCTTTATTCCCCAATGAGATTATCAAAATGATGATTGACAGCTTATCACCATTTGCCTATCTCCCATAACTTATTTGAGACTTGGTTAAAAACATAGAAGGTGGAAGTCTGTACTGTGTATTGAATTTCTACAATTCCAATAATAACTAACTAATATGATGGAATGTTGAGAGAAGAAAAAAGAAAAGGAGCAATAGTCTTCCTGGCTTTTGCTCAATGTCAAGGGTACAGTGTACATGGTCATTAAACAGGATTCAAAATAGCTTTCATGATGGAAGCTTTCTGACAGATATTCCTTGCTCAAGTTAGTCATTTAAATAAACACAAAATGCAAGATTTTATTTATTTGATACTTTATATTGTACTTTTGTTTTCATTTATAAACTCTAAGTAAGCTTTGTTTTCCTTCTCTTTCAACAACCTTAAGCCGAATGGGAGTCAAATAATTACAATGACATTTAGCATTTCTAAAATACCTAACGTTTCTTCATAAAGTTACCATGGATGTTTCTATGAATAATTGTATATTAAAAAGAAGAAGACATGATTCCACTGAAAAAATAGCATTTTTTCAACACCAGCTTCTCTAAAGAAACTTTACTTTTATAAATGTTTTTCTTTCATGGAATCTTTGTTATTACATGACCCATGTAGTTCATGCCATATGATAATTTACAATGTTGACTACTTTATAAAATGAAACTAAACTTTCATATATAGAATACAAAGCCTTAATGCTAATCCCATTATATCATCATATAGCTAGGACCCAGCACTATACACTTGCAGTCATATAAGAAAATGGTTAAGAGAGAGGTTTTGAAGTTAGACTGCCTATAGCAATCAGAGTTCCAAATATTTCTAGCTCTGTGATATTGGTTGAGCTACTTAACCTTCTTAATTTCCAGATGTTTAATCTACAAATTGAAAAGACTCACATTACCTATTTTAAGGCCTTATCATAAAAAAGGCACCTAGACAACTCAAGTTGAAATCAGACACAAAATTAAGTGCTCACTAAATGTTTGCTAATAACCGAAATATCAGGTTGGGGTATAAAAGATCATAAATTATTCATGTTTACTGGGTTAAAAGTGATTCTACAGAAACCAATGCATCTAAAGTACTAGAAACAAAAACAACAAAATTAGATCACTTGCAAATTAATGTCCACACATTATTTTTACAACAAGCCACAAGCTAAATTATCATTCAACATTGCCAACCTAAGCCAAGTAACTATATCATTTAGATTCCAGGCAGGCAGGCAGGCAGGCAGGTATGCAATTGCATCAGGGAAGCCACCTGCTAATTATCTGACTATAGTGCACTTTAAATATCAAACCAGTTTCAGAAGTAATGCTCTTTTTTTTATGGAATAAACATAGATGTTTATGATAGGAGAAAACAGAAATAATATTTGGATGTCCACAAGAGACTGAGGAACCAACATTCTATTAAAAATTAGGCATATATTAGAAACAAAGATAACCTGATGGTGTCTACAAATTGTTGTTCCTAACAAGTTACAGTGGAGCTGAACCAGACAAAAAGAAATCAAATAAAAACTGATAGGAGTGCTGTGCCAGAAACCACTCTGCACCTCTCTATTCACAAGGTTCCCAGGTACATAGAAATATAACACTCCATGTTTTACAACACTTAATAATTGAACACTGACTGAAATATGTGTTCAAGACTAATTTCATTTTAAAATTATACGTACATTAATCTGTACATTTGGTGAATGATCCAAACCTGATATAAATGTACTTTAAATAAATAAAAATGGATTGAGATTTCTAGAATGGGGGTCTGGATTAGGTAACTATTTACATATAACAAGTCTATTTGTCTTTGAGATGGAGTGGCTGGTAGAGTCCACTAGAAGGAATTCTGTTTTGGGGGCACCTGGGTGGCTCAGTTGGTTAAGTGTTGGACTTTGGCTAAGGTCATGATCTCACGGTTCGTGGGTTCAAGCCCTGTGTCAGGCTCTGTGCCTGGAGCCTGCTTTGGATACTGTGTATCCTTCTCTTTCTGCCCCTCCCCCACTTGCACTCTGTCTCCCTCTCAAAAATAAATGAACATAAAAAATAAAATAAAAAAAAAGGAATTCTGTTTTGGTGAATAAATGAGAAAATAAACAAGGATTGTTTCAATACACCACTATTTCTACCTACACAATTATTTTCATTATTTTGAACAAGCATATGAAACTGATTATTGGAAATGTGGAAAATCTTGCACATGATACTTCTAGTGGCTAAACATAAAAAAAAAGGATTCTCAAAATGTTAACATAAATCATACATAGTAGTGCAATGGGGTCAATTGGACTATTTATGGAAGAGTCATTAATATATGATCTTAAGTCATATGAATTGACATTGGCCAAATCAATCAAGTGATTGATTCTCATTTGCATAATCTGTGGATAGATAAATCATGAATACCAGATAAAAGCATATATCCAGGTTGATCTAAGTGTGGAATCTATTTTTATTCACCATCATTTGTGAATATTTGTGAGTTAGTTAAAAGTATCTGGACCTGGAAGAATCAAAGCTGAATTTGAATGTTATCTCTCTCAACTTCTAGGTTCATCCTTGAACAAGCTATTTTCCTTTTTTGAATCACTATTTTCAATGAAATGTAGTGATATTCATTATAGAAGATGTTTGTTGAGAACTTCTTACCTGGAACACTTTAAGCACATTTTTAGTGTATATTAGGCCATTTATATACTGTCCCCAAACTCCCATAAGTAGTGGGGGAATTTTAGAAATTACCATATCTAGCCCATTAAGGAAGTCAGAAAACTGAACAGCAGACAAATTAAGAGGTTAGGTGGCAAGAAATAGCAGCTAAAATCAGACAATTAAGTATTCAATGGAATCTGAATAATTTTCATTAATGTTGGGAAGCTTATGGAAAAGTACTGAATTCTTAGAATTAATAGGATAGAAAGCAATAAAATTAAGGAAGGAAACACCATTACAAAATAGACTTTGCTCATTTATTTTTATTAGTCTTAATTATTTATGATAATACTTCATATTATACCAATTAATGCCCTGTAGTATAATGTATAAAATTAATGACAGAATATAAGACTTGTAGGTAACACAAGGCTATTAAGTCTTTTAAGAGAAGTGGAAGAGTTTACTTTCTTTGAAAGGGAATTTTTTTGGTTTGGAGATTAGTGAAGTTAAAATAATTGAGTTCTAATATATTTTAGTTAAAGTATTATGTGCATTTATTAAAAGTTACTTATAAAGTCTTATACTTGTAAAGTAAGAAATTATTGTTTCTCTAAAGAACTAACCAGATATATAATAAACATAGTAATACAGGAGTTAAATTACAGGAGACAAAAGAGGCATCAGATTCTGTGTGTGTGTGTGTGTGTGTGTGTGTGCGTGCATGCGTGCGTGTGTGTTGATTTGTATAATTCGTTACATATTTTGGACTTAACCTCTCATCAGATATATCATTACCAAATTTCTTCTCCCATTCAGTAGGTTGCCTTTTTTGTTTTGTTGATGGTTTCCTTCACTGTGCAGAAGCTTTTTATTTTGATGTAGTCCCAATAGTTTATTTTTGCTTTTGTTTCCCTTGCCTTGGGAAATATAGCTAGAAAAATAGTGCTATAGCCAATATCAGAGAAATTACTGCCTATGTTCTCTTCTAGGAATTTTATGTTCCAAGGTCTCACATTTAGGTCCTTAATCCATTTTGAGTTTATTTTTGTATATAGTGTTAGAAAGTGGTCCAGTTTTATTCTTTTACATGTACAGTTTTCCCAGCACTATTCACTGAAGAGGATATATGATTAAAAGCTGGACAGAGGAGCTGAATAGACATTTTTCAAAGAAGACATACAGATGGCAAACAGACACACGAAAAGATGCTCATCATCACTCATCATCAGAGAAATACAGATCAAAACTACAATGAGATATCACCTTATACCTATCAGAATGGCTAAAATCAAAAAGACAGGAAATAACAAGTGTTGGAAAGGATGTGGAGAAAAAGGAACCCTCATACACTGTAGGTGGGAATGTAAATTGGTACAGCTGCTATGGAAAACAGTATGAATGTTTCTCAGCATATCAAAAATAGTAATATTACATGATCTAATAATTCAACTACTGGATATTTAGCCAAAGAAAACAAAATATTAATTAAAAGAGATACATGCACCCCTAAAGTTGGTTACAGTGTTATTTACAATAGCCAAGATAAGGAAGCAACTCAAGTGTCCATCAACAGATGAATGGATAAAGAAGATTTGTATATATATACAATGGAATACTACGCAACTACAAAAAATGAGATCCTGACATTTACCGCAACATGGATGGACCTAGAGGCTATTCTGTTAAGTGAAATAAGTCAGGCAGGGAAAGAGAAATGCCATATAATTCAACTCATATGCATAATCTAAATAAATAAATAATCAAGCAATTATAAAGCAGAATCAGACCTATAAACATAAAGAACAAATTGACAGTTCCCAGAGCAGACAGGGGTCGAGAGATGGGCCAAATAGATGAAGAAGAGACACAGGCTTACAGATATAGATAGAATAAGTCATAGGAATAAAACGTACCAGATAAGGGATACAGTCAGTGATTTTTAAGAGTGCAGTATGGTGACAGACGGTAACTACACTTGTGGTGACCAGAACATAGTGTAAAAATTTTTGAAACACTATGTTATGCCCTTAAACTAGTTCAGCATTGTGTGTCAACTATATTTAAAAAAAAAAAAAAGGAGAGGCATTGGAAAATGGCATATCAGAAACTGTAAAGCAACTGCATAGACAAAAATCTGAGAAAATTAACATGCTGCTTTATTATCTCTGTCTTACCTCTTTTAATTTCTGCTCCTTAAGAAAATAACAACCTAAAATTTCACACAAATTTATATGAACCAGAGAGTGTATTCCTGGGTAATATAGTACATACAATACAAAATACATGTACTTCCCCCCACCCTGGTTCTCTTTAAATTACATTACGGATGGTGTCAACTCTTATCTGTGTGCTAAAAATGCCTTTATGATAATGTGGAAAATCATCCAGTGAATGGAAGATTTAGATAGACAATTTTTGGAAGTTAGAGTTTAAATAGGTTAGAAATGAAAGAGTTTGCATGATGGGGGTAGGTGATTGAGGATGATAGTTAATAAAGAGATACAAACACAATGTATCAAACTGTTCTATGCATTCAGAGCAACCACAAAATATAGAGATAATATGAACTAGGGTATGATCTTAATGTTAAAAAGGTAGAATGCTTCTTGGTAGAGAGATTTGCAGTAGCAAGGTGAGCTAAAATGAAATAAAATGTTGCAATTACCTCCTGACCCATTCTTAAGGGGCTTCTAAGAAAAATAATTAGCCTTTTCAGAGCTGCAGTAAAAGCAATACTCTTGAGGGGAGTTATAGGAAGTACAAGTGGTAGAGGAATGGTACTGTGGAGTTAGAGGGATGGGATTTGTTAAGAGAGTGAATTTCACAAATTCACAATGAATTGAAGGTTCCATATGGCACAGTGCAATAGAATGAAACTCAGAGAAATAGTGCAGGAAAACCTTAGACAAGGACAAATGCAGAGCTTACAAGAGGATGCTAAACAGAAGACTTCTGTTTTAAGTTGCGGCCTAAGATGGCAGGAGTGATGTGGCCTGAGTTTGGAAACGTGTGTCATCAACAGAAGAAACCTCAGATCATGTTACAGAGGGCCCTGAATATAAAGTTCATCAGCCTGCTGGGTATTTGGAAGCCTTTCCTCAGCAACAGAAGAACAAGCGGCCCAAGAGGAAGAGGAAACATGATCGATTGCCTTGTAAAGGGTGCTAAGAGCATTAAATGAGACAACAACTATGTAAATGTTTTGGGGATTAGGACAAAAATGAGCCATCCCTGGAAGGAAGCATGGATGGAAAGACCAGGAGTTCTACAGTCAGACAAGTGAGGGCTGTGGGTCCTCAAGCAAGCCATGCAATGGCAACACATGCAACTTGGAAAGGTTACTCATTATGTCCCCATTTCAGTTACTTTTTTTTCCCTAAAAAGTGGGCAAAAAGCCATGGTGCTTATGAGACAACTAAATGAACTAACAATGACAAAACACAGATTCTCAATAAACATCCATCCCTACACTTGTGCTATGCTTCCTTTTTATGATTTCTCATATGTATCTTCCTGAGCAAAACACCTCTTCACTTTGTCAGCATGGTCAACTCCTACTCTCTGTCCTTGAACATGAAATTTGGGTGCCTGGGTGGCTTAGTTGCTTGAGCATCTGGCTCTCGATTTTGGACCAAGTCATAATCTCACAGTTCTTGGATTCAAGCCCCTTGTCAGTCTCCACTCTGGCAGTGCGGAACCTGCTTGGGATTCTCTCTCCCTCTGGTTCTGACTCTCCCTGACTTATGTTCTCTCTCTTTCTCTCTCCCCCTCAACCCTCTCTCTCTCTCTCTTTCTAAAATAAATAAATAAAAACTTAAAAAAATAAAATGAAATTCAAGTGTCATCTCAAGTGACACAGATTCCATACCCACTCCTTGCACTGTCATGAAAAAATTGTCCTGAATGCCATTATAGCATAGCACTTATCTTATTCTATTGCAATTATTTGGTTACAAAGTATATCTTATACTAAATGGTAATTTACATGGTAAATTTTTGAGGCTACTGAACACATTCCATACAAAGCTGAAATTTTTGGTTCCTAGCAAAGTATCTTAACAATTATATATGCCTAAAATGTTTATTAAGTAAATTGAGAAAACCATATATTCAACAAGTCTCTATTTAATTCTGACTAGTGGCACAAAGTGGGCTTTGAGAAAATACAGTAAAACCAACACAGTAAGTCAGCACATGTTGAGTGATCTAATTAAGTTTATATTATGAAAATAGCCAAACTGAATAGTGTTGAAACTATTGTTATTGCTTCTAGGAGATGTTTTAAAATTGTGGCCAAATAATTGACTGTGACCTTTAAATGAAAGAAGACAACTAGAAATTCATCAGTTTTGTGATTAAGGTGTTCACTATTACTTAGCCAAGTTTCATGGCACACATGTTTAAATTATCCATTTCAAGGCAAGAAAAAATGCAAACCATTTTGTACAAATGATGTATAGGTTATCGTAAGAAGTTTAGAAAAAAACATTAATTTGCCTTGTTGTACCTAATTCGGATGAATAAAGCATTTAATCTGGAAAACAGTGAGTATCACAATTGAGTGGAAAAATGAACATGCAGCAATTGACCCAGGAACACAATTTATATTTGGAAATTTTTCCAGTTTCATCAAAAGAATCACTTCACTAAGAGTTATGTTTTATTCATTCAATGGTACACCGAAACCCTGATGATTTGGGATACTTAATTGCACTGATCCACTTACAAACAGCATGTGCAATTGAGCAAGTGACAGGAGACCTTTATTTATTTTAGGTTATTTTAGCACAATGTTTGTCAATGTTGTATGAGGATGAGTTGTATTTAAGTATAAGATTTGGGTGATTTTTTTATGTGTCCCCTGGGGCTCTATCTTTGCCCAAACCATAATGAAAATGGAACAGCTTCAAACACCTATATTTTAAAACCACAGTGTTTGACTCAGTGGTAAATTAAAGAAAATTGATAAACAAGTAACTCTAAAATCAGTTTGACGAACAAAGCTTTCTCAGAAAGAAGCAAGAAATGTAGCCATCTTTTGCTTCCTGATAACAGCCCCAAAATGTGACTGTGGTCTTGCTCATCTAACATTGTGATAAAATATTTTCCTTGGAGTTTACAGACAACGAAGAAATTTGTGTGAAGAAACACTGTTTTAAATTTCTCTATAATATCCACATTAAAATTAATCATACTCCATAAAATGAGCTAACATGTGATCTCTACATCAAGGAAAATAATCAACCATCATCATAATAATCAGTCACGTTTTCTCCTAAAAAGCATTTGGTTTTTGTTGTTTTTTTTTTTTTATTATCATTGATAACATTGTGTTAAATGCTCCAGTGAGGTAAAACTTTTCCAGATCCATCACTTCCACTGTGGTTCTCTTAGCTAAAGTGTGCACTTTGGTTCTTTGGGAAAATTCTCAAAAACCTTATACGATGTCGTGTCTTATTTTAACTTATAGAAAATATGATGTTATAAAAAGCAAATAAAAAACTCAACATCTATAGGGATGTGATCATCTCTAGAGTTGCACTGACAGTAGAAAACAATAAATGCAATGTTACTGCTCAGCACATATGTAAGGTCTTCCCCTACATCATAACCTCCATTGTAGTTAAGCTAGAATTGGGTTTCTATTTTCCAAAGAGACTGGAAGTGCAAGTGATGTGTGTCACTCTCTGGCAGAGATGGTTTACAAAACCTGACTTTTTTTTTCATTTTTCTCACTTATTCTTTCTATAATGTGGTAGGACACATGTTGAGAATGGTCATTTCAAATGGAGGGAGCATAGGCCATGCGCATCACTGAATGGAGAAGATCTCTCATCAAATCGCACACGAGTTTGTCTTCAGGGTAAGTAATTCTCTATGTTTGTCAGATTTCTTGTTCTTGTCTTAGTCCAGTTTACCCACACCAAGGAATAGCCACGGTTGAAATGAAAGATGAGGTCATGGACCAAGTATTTGTGGAGCTGTTTCATGAAACTTTGTCTTCTGAATTTAAATCCCATGCTTTCATCTGTGAACAAAGTGAAAGAAGGGCTCATTGAAGATACATACACACTATACCAAGCCTGAAATTTTAAGTGTTGCCTTGAAATATTTCAGCCTCCAAGGGCCCCAAGGACTTGTATTTATTTATTTTTTAAATTTTTATTTAATTTCCAGTTAGTTAACATACAGTGAAATATTAGTTTCAGGTATACAATTTAGTATACACACACATACAGCGTGTGTTTAGTATATTACGCACATACAACGCCTAGTGCTCATCACAAGTGTCCGCCTTAGTACCTATCACCATTTAACCCATCCGCTGCCCCCCTCCCCTCCAAAACCCTCTGTTTGCTCTCTATAGGAAAGGGCCTGGTTTATGGTTTGCCTGTCATTTTTTCCTCTATGTCCATCTGTTTTGATTCTTAAATTCTACATATCAATGAAATCATATAATATTTGCTTTCCTCTGACTGACTTATTTCACTTAGCATAATACTCTCTAGCTCCATCCATGTCATTGCAAATAGCAAGATTTTATTCTTTTTGATGGCTGAGTAATATTCCAGTGTGTGTGTGTGTGTGTGTGTACCACAATTCTTTATCCATTCATCAGTTGATAGACTTTTGGGTTCTTTCTATAATTTGGCTATTGTTGATAATGGTGCTATAAATATTGGGGTGTGTGTGTCACTTTGAATATATATATATATATATATATATATATATATATATATTTTTTTTTTTTTTTTTTTTTTTTTTGGGTAAATACCAGTAGTGCAATTGCTGGATCAAAGGATAGTTCTATTTTTAACTTTTTTAAGAACCTCCCTACTGTTCTCCAGAGTGCTACACCAGTTGCATTCCCACCAATAGTGCCAAAGGGTCACCCTTGCTACTCATCCTCGCCAACATCTGTTGTTTTCTCTGTTGTTAATTTTAGCCATTCTAACAGGTGTGAGGTGACATCTCATAATAGTTTTGATTTGTATTTACCTGATGATGAGTGATGTTGAGCATCTTTTCGTGCATTGTGAGCCATATGGATATCTTTAGAAAAGTGTCTGTTTATGTCTTCTGCCCATTTCTTCACTGGATTATTTGTGTTTGGGGCTTTGAGTTTGATAACTTCTTTATAAATTTTGGATACTAACCCTTTATCCAATATGTTATTTGAAAATATCTTCTCCCCTTCTGTAGGTTGCCTTTTGGTTTTGCTGACTGTTTCCTTCACTGTGCAGAAGATTTTTATCTTGATAAAGTCCCAACAGTTTATTTTTGCTTTTGTTTCCCTTGCCTCCAGAGATGTACCTAGTAAAAAGTTGTTATGACGATGTCAAAGAGGTTGCTGCTTGTGTTCTCCTCGAGGTTTTGATAGCTTCCTGTCTTATATTTAAGTCCCCAATCCATTTTGTATTTATTTTTGAGTATAGTGTAGAAAGTGTCCAGTTTCATTTTTTTGCATGTTGCTGGCCAGTTTTCCCAACATTATTTGTTGAAGACACTTTTTTCCCCCATTGGATATTCTTTCCTGCTCTGTTGAAGATTAGTTGACCATATACTTGTGGGTCCATTTCTGGGTTTTCTATTCTGTTACATTGATCTATGTGTTTATTTTTGTGCCAGTACCATAATGTCTTAATGACTACAGCTTTGTAATATAACTTGAAAACCAGAACTGTGATGCCTCACTTAGCTTTCGCATATTTTTTTCAAGATTTATTTGGCTATTTGGGGGTCTTTTATGGTTGCATACAAATCTTAGGATTCCTTGTTCTACCGATGTGAAAAATGCTGGTTGTATTTTATGTGTAGATTACTTTGGGTAATATGGACATTTTAACAATATTTGTCCTTCCTTTTTCTTTAAAGTTTATTTATTTTGAGAGTGAGAGCAAGCAGGGGAGGGGCAGAGAGAGGGGGAGAGAGAAAACCCCAAGCAGGCTCTGTGCTTTCAGTGCAAAGCCCAACATGGGGCTCATGATATCATGACCTGAGCTGAAATCAAGAGTCGGATGCTTAACCAACTGAGTCACACAGGCACCCTGATTTGTCCTTCCAATCCATGAGTATGGAATGTTTTTCCATTTCTTTGTTTCATCTTCAGTTTTTTTCTTCAGTGTTCTATAGTTTTCAGAGTACAGATTTACCTCTTTAGTTAGGTTTATTCCAGGGTATCTTATGGTTTTTGAACAATTGTAAATGGGATTGATTCCTTGATATCCCTTCTGCTATTTAATTAATAGTGTATAGAAATGCAACAGATTTGTGTATGTTGATTTTGTATCCTGTGATCTGTGTATCAGTTCTAGCAATTTTTTGGTGGAGTCTTTCAGTTTTTCTACCTAGACTTTCATGCCCTCTGTGAATAGTGAATGTTTGACTTGTTCCTTGCCAATTTGGATGCCTTATATGCCTTATATTTAATTTTTGTCTGATTGCTATGGCTAGGACTTCCAGTACTATGGTAAATAACAGTGGTGAGAGTGGACATCCTGTCTTGTTCCTGACTGTAGAGGAAAAGCTCTCAATTTTTTTTTTTCCCCATTGAGGATGATAGATGCTGGTTTTTTTGTTTTTTTGTTTTGTTTTTTTGTTTTTTTTCATATACGGTCTTTATGATGTTGAGGTTGTTTCCTCCATACTCACTTTGTTTAGGGTTTTTATCAACAATGGATGCTGTATATTATTCTTATTTCTTGTATTAATATGTTGTATCACACCGATTGATTTGTGAATATTGAACCACCCTTGAACACAGGAATTAATCCCATGTGATTCTGTGTAAATAATTATTTTAAAGGTACTGTTGAATTCGATTTGTTAGTATTTTGCTGAGAATTTTGGCATCCATTTTCATCAGAGATATTGGCCTATCATTCTCTTTTTTAGTGGAGTCTTAGTCTGGTTTTGGAATCAGGGTAATGCTGGCCTTGTAGAATGAGGTTGGAAGTTTTCCTTCCATTGCTACTTTCTGGAATGGTTTGAGAATAGGTATTAACTCTTCTTTAAATGTTTGGTAGAATTCCCCTATAAAGCCATTAAGCCCTGAGGTTGTGCAGTTTGTTGTTATATAATTTTTCATAATATTCTCTTATAATTACTTGTATTTCTGTGGTGTTTGTTATGATATCTCTTCTCTCATTAGGGATTTTATTTATTTAGGTCCTTTCTCTTTTCTGTCTGATATTTCTGGCTAGGGATTTATCATTTTTTTTTTTTTTTAATTTTCTCAAAGAATCACCTCCTGGTTTCATTGTTCTGTTCTACTGTTTTGTTGTTTTGTTTTGTTTTGTTTTGTTATTGATTCTGTATAATTTATTTCTGCTCTGATATTTGTTATTTCTCTTTTTCTTTTGGTTTTAACCTTCATTTGTTGTCCTTTTTCTAACTCCTCTAGGTATAAGATTAGGTTTCATATTTGAAATTTTTCTTGCTTCTTGAGTTAGGTCTGTATTGCTATATATTTCCCTCTTGGAACCACTGTTGCCACATCCAAAAAAGTTTGGGTCCATCATGTTTTCATTTTCATTTGTTTTCATGTATTTTTTAAAATTTCTTCTTTAATTTCTGGGTTGCTCCATTTATTCTGTAGTAGGATGTTCTTTAGCCTCCATGTATTTGTGGTCTTTCCAAACTTTTTTATTGTAATTGACTTCAAGTTTCATAACATTGTGGTATGAAAATATGCATGGTATGATCTCAATATTTTTGTATTTATTGAGAGCTGATTTATGACCTAGTACATAATCTATTATGGAGAATGTCCCATGTGCACTTGAAAAGAATGTGTATTCTGCTGTTTTAGGATGAAATGTTCCCAGTATATCTCTTAAGTCCATCTGGTTCAGTATGTCATTCAAAGGCATTGTTTCCTTATTGATTTTCTGCTTAGATTATCTGTCCATTGATATAAGTAGGGTGTTAACTGCCCCTACTATTGTTGTAGTATTATTAATGAGTTCCTTTATGTTTGTTATTGTTTAATATGTTTGGGTGCTACCAAGTTGGGAGAATAAATATTTACAATTGTTAGATCTTGTGGTATAGATCCCTTTATTATGATATAGTGCCCTTCTTCATCTCTTGTTACAGCCTTTGTTTTAAAATCTAGCTTATCTGACATAAGTATGGCTTCTCTGGCTTTCTTTTGACTTTCATCTGAATGATAAATGGTTCTCCATTCCTTCGCTTTCAATCTGCAGGTGTATTTAGGTCTAAAATGAATCTCTTGAAGGCAGCATATAGATGGATTTTATTTTTCTATCCATTCTGATACCCTATGTCTTTTAATTTGAGCACTTAGTCCATTTACATGTAGAGTGATTACTGATAGATATAAATTTAGTGTCATTGTATTACCTGTAAAGTCAGTGTTCTGGTGATTTTCTGTGTTCGTCTCCAGTCTTTGTCACTTAGGGTCTTTCTTTCCATTCAAAGAGTCCTCTTTAATATTTCTTGCAGGGCTGGTTTAGTGGTCACAGACACCTTTAGTTTTTGTTTGTCTGGGAAACCTTAAGTCTCTAAGCTAAGTGGCAAAGCATCTGACTCTTTATTTCAGTTCAGGTCATGATCTCATGGTTCTTGAGACTGAACTCCAAGTTGTGTTCTGTGTTAACAGTATGGAGCCTGCTTGTACTCTCTCCTTCTCTGCCCCTACCACTTGCGCATGCACTTTCTTTCTCTCTCAATAATAATTAAATAAACTTAAAAAACAAACAAGTTAATGCAATCCCCACACAAGGAACAGAGGACACCCTACCACCTTCTTACTACAAAGCCTGTCTCCCAGTAACCCTGTTGATTCACTCTAATCCTGAGTACACTTTGTGGCCATGCAGTGTTCTTGTCTCCCAAAACTATGAATATATGTGACTAAAAAAAGGTGGCCAATATCATTTGTTGAGTGTAAGGTGTTGTGTGTTAAGCCATCTCATACTATTTAGGGTGGGGAATCTTTGCAATGCCATCATGGTGAATAAAAGATTATCAGAATGAACACACACACAGACATATACACATGGCTGATCTTATACAGAATTTAACTAACATTTCTATCAAGTACAGTTACTAAGGTGAAGGAAAAAAGAAAAAAAATTAAAAGGCTGAAATATATGATATAGGAAATGTGACCAATAGTTGGATAAAGATAAACAACTGAGAAAAGTTTGTCTAGCATCTTTTGGGAAGATAGAAAAGTGGCTTATTTCAGTAAGTATAAAGTTATTTTGGAAAAATAAAGTTTTATGATATTCTCCAACAATATGCAGCAGTACTTAACAAATAAAAGGCAAACGAAATGATGATATTATTCATAGTTGGGTAGCATTGAAATAGTTACAACAGAAGGACACTGAAAAAGTAACTTCCTAAACTTACATTAAACACATGATAATAAATATTCTGGAATATGTAATCTATCAGGGCCACAAGACAAATAGAAAAATTTATTTTTGTTGTAGATTGAGAATACATTGAAGGAGTTGTTTTTATTTACTAGGTACTGTACAGGTCAACCCGTGTATTTAAAAAGATGAACACTACCTATCTATAAATTATGCATCATTGCTTTTTTTTTTAAGTTTACTTATTTATTTTGAGAGAGAGAGATAGAAAGCATGTACATGAGTGGGGGAGGGACAGAGAGAGAGATTGAAACCCAAGTAGGCTCTGCACCCTCAGCACAGAGCCTGATGCTGGGTTCGATCCCACAAACTGAGATCATTACCTGAGCTGAGATCGAGAGTTGGATGCTCAATCAGCTGAGCCACCCAGGCACCCCTATGCATCATCATTTATACACTTCTAAACATGTATTTTTACATGATCGCCAATACAATTTTTTTTCAAATAAATTGGTTCCATGGATATTTAGATAAATTATAATCCCATGTAGTAATAGAGTTGAGTATATTTACATAAGCAAGAATAACAATGCTGAAGTTGGGAAGGATCCAAAGTTATAATAATGTTTATGATCAAGATACAATATTAGTAAAGAAAAAACACTAAACTTATTTCCAAATGTGAGGATGATATTATAATGAATCATGATAGGCATCTTTACAGATGAAATCAATACTATCATTTGATCCATTTGATTGAACTTCTTAAGATAACTTCCTGCCTGGCAAATGAACTTAATTTAATCTTCAAGTGATTTCTATTGTTGCTATACTTATGTGAGCACACTTAAGTGATTCTAAGGTTATAAGTTAAATACTTATTCAACTCTTCCATGCTATTTAAACAGGAATTATAAATGAGTAATATTTATTTATAAGCAATATATAGAAGCAAACAGAAGTCATATTCTATGACAACTGGCAAATTTATTTATTCAAATTTTTAGTCCACATTCATTTATATGGCAATAAAACAATGGCAAAACCTAATAAGTAAAATAAATAGGAGGCAAGTTTAAGTAAGACGATGCACTTGCATGCTACCACTGACGTCTCTGTAATATTCCTATATTTAAAAACCTAAAAAAATTAACCATAAAACTATCACATCAGAATGTCAGGGGTATCTTAAATCAAAAAACTAAATGAGGCAGAATTACACCAGGATTTAGATTCCCCATGGGAATTTATGATAGTAATCTAAGTTGTTGAGTACACAGACTGTTTCATGAACTTCACACATCCCCACAGTAGTCTGTAATCATCCAAATAACCCTCAAGGCACAGTATATCAATATAATTTTACAGATGTATTCTGAATAGCTCTGGTGTCCTTAAGATGCTTGTGAGGAATATTCGTGTTCTCTTATGCATAGATAAATATCATAAGGGACTGTTATCAGTTCTCGTAGGAGTTTTTGGAGATATTTATAAAGAATCTCATTATGATATCACTTATTTAATGTCCTTTGGTTTAAATTAAAAAAAACATTAAAATAAAAGCTAATATAGAAAAGACTAGACTATTTATTCAAAACCTCTTGCTCCATATCTACACAAACTTTTAAGAAAGCCCACACGCCCTTCCACTGTTGTCACCATTACAAACCTGCAAACCCCAGTCCACGTTTGGGACAAAATACCTAAGTTAGTTTTCCTTCATTATCTTTCAAGCCACCTTCAGACCTGCTTGAAAGTCTGCTCTACTCTCCCCAGAAAGCCTCACTTATGAGTAATAAACTTTTCCTAATCTCTTGTACATGTGTGGTATCATCTGTGTAGACACTTGAACCAAAGTTTGGGTAATGGGGTCCATCCTGAGTCCATAGGATGACTACATAATTAAGAATAATAAATGAAGAAATAGCATACTAAGAAAAATGTGCCAACCAAAATAATTTCTTATGGAACTATTCATTCTCTATTTTCAACACTATTTCTGTCACCTATTTTTTCAATCCAATGCTGAACATAGGTGCTTAGAGATTTGCTTCTGCTCAGGATATAGAAATCTCAAGAATACCATATCATCTGAAAGGTAAGAAAAAAAGTGGATATTCTGCCCCAAGAAACGGGGCAAAAATCCATTGCTTCTGTTTTGTTTGTGTGTGTTTCTCTAAAGAAGGGCTAAGGAAAAATCTCTTGGACCCTGGATACTGAATCAATATAAAAAGATAGGTAACAAGTGATATACAACTGGTAATTGTAATTATCACTGTTCCTGCGTTGTCATCAAAGAATGCTATCTATATAATTTTTAATTTTTGTTATTTATTATTTTGTTAATGGTTTATGATAAAATATAATAGTGTATTTTCTTTTCTCAAGATGCATATATTAGTATATTTTAATGATGTCAACACTTTAATTATGTTATTTATGTCCTTTAGATTTTATTCACTTTAGGGGCACCTGGGTGGCTTAGGTGGTTGACCATCCAACTATTTATTTCAGCTCAGGTAATGATCCCAGAGTGTGGGATCAAGCCCTGCGTCAGCCTCTGCCTTGCGTATGAAGACTGCTTAAGATTCTCTCTCCCTCTCTCTCTCTCTCTGTCTCTCTCTCCCCACCCACTGTGCCTATCCCCTGTTCTCTCTCTCAAATTTAAAACAAAACAACTAGATTTTATTTATTTTAGCTTGTTTTGTCTATTAAGGATCATGATAGTTGTTTTTAAACATATTAGTAATAATTTTATATTTCTCTTTGCATTTCCTATCTTTTTTCATGGAATTTGAAGCTTAATAGTGTGTTGCATAGATATACTTGACTATACTTGACTAATTCCTAAAATATTATTATAAAGTGTCTTTTTAAAAATGAATTTAATATTTTTTTCCAATCTTAACATAATAGATAATGATGGTTTTTGTTTTGGTTTGGTTTTCGGTTTTCTATTTTATATTTGCCTGTTTTACTTTTCCCAATCCTTACATTTTCAATATTTTCTGAAGGAATTTCAAAGATTCTTATAACTAGAGGAAAATTGACATTTTGCTTTGAGATACAAAATAGAAAGTTAACTTTTAATAGGTGGGTTCAGATAACATATGTTACTGATAGACATTGTTTTATTGTGTCTTATAGGGTTATAACTTCCCCTTTGAAAACTTTAAAAAATTCACAAAAAAACTATTTCCTTGTATTTAAGTATATTCACGTTTATTCTGATAGATTGGTTTCTACTCTTTTTTTACTAGCAGTTAACTTCATAAACCTAATTTTCCGTGTTGCCTTTTATTTACTTATTTTTTAAGTTTATTTATTTATTTTGAGAGAGAGAGAGAGAGAGAAAACAAGTGGGGGAGGGGTAGAGAGATAGGGAGAGAGAGAGAAAGAGAGAGAAAATCTCCATGGTCCCCGCTGAGCCCAACATAGGGCTGGATCTCAGGAACAGTGAGATCATGACCTAAGCCAAAATCAAAAGTCAGATTCTTAAGTGACAGAGCCACCCAGGCGCGCCCCCCCCCCCCCCCCGATTAAAAGCTTGCCTTTTAATCCTCTATTTTTCAGGCACTATCAATGAACCTCTTACAGGAGCATAAGTACAATTAGTATATTTCCTTTTCCACTGTCTTCCTATCACTTTCCTCTGCAAAAAATGCAAATTTAGTTGGTTATATTGGCTTTCCTATCTTTTATTTTAGTTTTCTTCAACATAGTTGACATGTACTTTAGGGAAATCACCTTTACTTCTAACAATATATTTGGGGAAATAATCAAACTGTCTCACACTTTCACTTCCCTTTTTCCTCTGAATAATTTTTATATGTTTTCTTTTTATTCAGTTAACACATTAACTTTTTTTTTAAATATAACAAGATTATTAATATTTTAATCTTATTTAAAGTCTTATTTAATACTGTAAATTATTTTGGGTGACCTTTAGTCTGTTTGCTTTGGCGCTCTTCATAACAAACTAATTGCTTGAAGTTTGAACATTAGATATTTCTTAGTGAACACATGGGAAAGTTATATCCTCAAGTACTATATGCCAAAAGTGTATATGTATTGTCTCTTACATGAATGATAGCTTCAATGTGCACATAGTCTTTGGGTCTCTTTCTTTTCTTAAGGATCTTGTAGATTATATAGCACTGAATGTTGTTATAAAAAACACTAGGGTTACCCTAGATTCTCTTCGTTATAGCCTGGCTTCTTCTTCACAATGGTCAAAGTCATTCTTATATTATCTTTAAATTACAAGAGTTTATTAAGGCGATGTCTTTGTGATGAGTATTTAGTTCCAAATTATCATTTTCCCAATGCTTATGTGCTCAATCTTTCCTGAAGTACTTTAACAGGACCCAAATAGAATCAGTTCCTACTGACTAAAAAGGGACATTTTGATCACCTATAAAGTCTGTAAATGCAATGGATTATAGTGCATCAAACATGTGAAATACATAAATTCATAATGACAAACACACATACAAAACTTGCTCCTTGATCACATTTGTCATAAGCTAGGAAACCAGCTCATTGTTTGGAAAACTGACAAATTACTAGAAAAAATGAACCATTTATCTTATTTTTCCTTTATGAACTTTATCTAGGGATAGCAAAGTAGCTGAAGGGAGGAAGTTTCTCTTTACAAAAACATTCCAGCCCATAATTGAAGAAAGAATTTTGTACCACAGAATGGATTCATAAATGTGAACAATGATTTCAAACCTTGATAAGAACACAAAATAAATATTTTATGCCTTCTGATGGAAATATATAGCATCTCCTGTGAAGTGGTTTTGCCAAAATCTTAAATTCAGCAATCACTTCCTGTATTTAAGTGTCAATATTTAGGAAATACCTCAAGAGAAGATTATGTCAAGCCATAAATAAGGAAGCAAATCCAAATTGTGGGAAAATTTGTAAGAAAAATTACCTGGTTTTTTCAAAGAAAACAATAAAAAATTGTAAGGAGAAAAAAAGGAAAGGGATGTGAAAGACTTTGAGACATAATAACTAACCCTAACATGTAGACCAAAAGTAAAACTTATAGAACAATTTGAATAATGTGAATATTGGTAATATTAAGGTATTATTTTATTGCTGATTTGTGCTATGAACAACAGCATTGGGGTTATGTGTATAAAGTGGAATCTTCGTAATTTATAAATAAATGGTAGCCAATTTATTGATACAATTATATAATTTCTGAAACTTACTTCTCATAATCTTTGTGGCTCTTGGTAGATGGGAAAGTATATTGTGCATGAATTTATAAATTTTGAAGTTTAGAAAGGGTTATAGGAGTTTTAATTACAACTCTTTTTCTTTTGCACAAATATTTTAAATTTTCTCTAAAAAGGCAAAAATAGGGGCGCCTGAGTGGCTCAGTCGGTTAAGCGACCAACTTCGGCTCAGGTCATGATCTCGTGGTTTGTGAGTTGGAGCCCCGCGTCCGGGCTTGTGCTGACAGCTCAGAGCCTGGAGCCTGTTTCAGATTCTGTGTCTCCCTCTCTCTCTGACCCTTCCCTGCTCATGCTCTGTCTCTCTCTGTCTCTAAAAAATAAATAAATGTTAAAAAAAAATATAAATAAATAAAATAAAAAGGCAAAAATAAATAATCCCTCATTAAAGAATTTGTTCTTTTGAGAGTCAGAACACAAAACCAAACAGGATAGGCAATATACTCTCTTGAGAAGAATTTTTGTATCCAAGCCTACAACTTTGATTGTAATTATGCACTATGGATTAGAATGTGAATTGAATTTGTGTGAAAGACATGATCAAAGAAGTTATCTGATATAACATATTAGATGATTTTGTTATTGCTCTTGTTGAGTGTTCAAATGTTCCTGATATTATTTGGACATCTCACTGAAAAAGCTTCAAGAGTCAATGATGAGGACAATCTACATAAATTCATAAACATTTACTAATACCTATATATGAGAAAAGATAAAATATAACATTTTAAGAACAGGAAAGTATTTTAATAAGAAAGTACTTATGTTAATTATCCTCACACTTCATGTATTTTATTTTCTCACTTAATTTCCACCAAATATTATATTTTGCATTTCTAGTATGTCTTTCTGGGAAAAAAAAATAAGTGATTCAACAAACTCTTCTGACTAATTCTTACAGTTTTTATTATAATTTTTGGATACATTTAAATTTGTTTTTAATATGTATGTATCCAGCAGTTTCTTTTCAAATACGTTCTCTGTGCCTTGTAATAAATAGCAGAATAAAGTCATTTAATCATGCAAGTATTTCATAGTATTAAAGGGACAAGAGATATTCCCAAAAATCTTCTTTATTTTTTTTTAAATTTTTTTAACGTTTATTTATTTTTGAGACAGAAAGAGACACAGCATGAACGGGGGAGGGTCAGAGAGAGGGAGACACAGAATGTGAAACAGGCTCCAGGCTCTGAGCTGTCAGCACTGAGCCCAACGAGGGGCTCAAACTCACAGACCGCGAGATCATGACCTGAGCCGAAGTCTGCCGCTTAACTGACTGAGCCACCCAAGCACCCCCCAAAAGTCTTCTTTAAAGAACAGAAACACAATGCCTGAAATAGTGACAAACAAGTACCAAATTATCCCCTTATGCAGATAACAATTCTTTCCAGAGCATCTAATAATTTAAGACAGAATAACGTGTACTTTTTAATTCCTGGTGGACACTATATTAATACAATAGTTAATTTTTCATAGCTAGTCTACCAGTGTTTATGGCACTAGTCTAAAGTTTTTATGGCAGCCATGATAATTTTATTGTGACCTTGTTATAAAAAAAGAATTAATTATGATTATATAGCATTAAAAGACCTTAATAATGTCATATGATGATAAAACTAAACTATGATGGGAATTTGAAAAGATCAAAATATATAAAACAAATGCAAATTTTCAAAACATAATTTATGACATTCTGATATCAATTCTCCACATTCAAATTTATTATTTTTAAAGTATGATCATTTAGTCATGTGGGTTAGGTATATGTGTCTGTTTTAACAGAGGAAGTGGGGTGAGAAAGAGGAGTGGAAATGATAAATTGATGTTCAACTTAGTAGCTTTCTTACATATCAATAATGATCAGCTATTATAGGTTATTTTTTTTATTTTCAAGTTATTCCATAAAATTTTGTCTGTTTTTAAGAGAAGTCAAAGTCAAATGTCTTAAATAGCTATTTTAATTATTTTGATAATTATTTCCTTACCAATTCTCTGACTTTACAGGCACAAAAAGTGACATCCCTTTTCACCTACAGACAGAATCACAATTTTTCAGAAGTAGTCATCCCTGAGGCAAGCTTCAATAAATAGTTTTGACAATAAATATGACAACCTGTCCAACTAAACTCATTATCAACCTTTTGCAACATTTTTGTTCATTGTATTCATTCTAAATTAGTATTGCATATTATTGTTATACTTTAAATGTATACTTTAGAAATTTCAGACAAAAAAATTTAGAAATATATATAAATCACTAGATCTCAACACAGATGTATACTTTAGAATCATTAACCACTGCAATAGTAATTCTAGAACCAATTAGGTCAACCATGATGATGTTTAATTTTTAACTTAATTTTTACTAATGAAGAGTCACATAACAATTATTTAATAGGAAAATAGCATTCAATTATTCACAACTTTCTGGAAAAATTTCTTTATCATTGAATGTGATTTTTTAGCCATCACTCATCATCAAATTTGATCCAAAACTGCACAGAACTGAAAAATGCAAACTGCTAAAAATAATTATCTGTACTTATGACAAAAATTTTCTGCTGGGAGAGTAACATTCATGTACAAAAAATGCACATTAGTCTAGGAAGTAAGCACTGAGAGGCTTATAATATAAAACAATACTACTCATCAGTGTCTTGGTAAATCTAACCATTTTCTTATATTAATCTAGTCAACTGGGTTATAGTTTTTTAGCTGGCCACTGGAACATATATATATGTACCATGTACCTATTTATTTTTGTTTTCTATTTGCTATCCATTTTCCTTTGTATGCTATGAAAATAAAATGCCAAAGACCAAAGAAAATACTTTTAGCAGACTGGAAATAGTTTGAGCATAAGATGCATTTCCATTTTCCTTGCCAGCACGGAAAGTTGCAGTGAGCAAAACCTTTTCAGGATAAATCACTTTGACAATCCCTGGTGTGGAGATGGTAACAGTTTATCACTTCAGATTGTCAGTGTGTTTGCTTCTGGGAATGAAGTAAAAAGATCAAGTTGCCTGAGATCCCCAATGTGCTGCATCACCATCAGTGCACTCCCTGGAGCAAGCAGAATATTTGTTCTGGTATCAGCCTTGTTGGGCTTCTTATTTAAGTGGGTAAATTTCAACTAGATACAAAGTGTCATCTTTATTACTCTGAATGCTAAATGTTCCCTAGAATGTTGTAAAATAAATAGCTATTACGTGAAGACATTAAAATAGAAAACTAATTGTTCTCCTTTTAAAGCATCGCCTTATATATTTATCAAAATAATGAAAGTACAATAAAATAAATAGGGTAGAAAAATGAACTACATGACAAACAAGGAATAGAAAGAGAAATACAAGCAATACTGCTATATATGATTAGAAACACAGCAGGTGTCTATGAAGCACATGGAATTGGTCATTGAGATCCTTGATTAGCTTTGCCCAATTGCTTAGGTGGTTGAGCAGGGAAATTTGATTGCTGATTGGGTTACCCAATCTGGTTGCTAGGATGACCTAATAACCGGACCAATCATTTACAGTCCAGTTATTTTGATTATCCTGTGACTCAAATTGCCCATTTCATAAACTTATCCACTGCTCAGATCTCAACTTGTAAGTGATTGAGGTGATCAGCCACATAGAAATGATCAGAGTACTCAATTTTAGAACATAAAATTGTGAATGAGATGAAGAAATGGAAAGAAATTCTGTTCTCAAAATCTAAAAACTGATATAATGAATAAAGTTTTTCCCTTATAATATAAATGTTCTCAGCCTTGTTCTTATTTCTAAATTAAAATCTAGATAATCTTTTTGAAACCTTTCTCAGCTGACAAAAATCAGTGTATTGAAAGAAGTCAGAGAAAATTAGTTCATTTCAGTGAATATGAATGAAATGAACTGCATTACTCATGATACTTGAGTGGCATTATTTAACTGATTATAATTACACAACAAATTAGGTATTTGTTTAATTGAAATTTGCCCAAGGAAACATTTCACAAATTTCTTACAAATCTAGTTATTACTAATCTTCAATTGCCATGGTATATAAGACAGCTCACCTCATAGTATAGGTATCCCACCACTTCCCCCTCCATAGCTTAACTATTTAACATTTATTAATACTTTTTTTCTTCTGAAAAGATATTTAGGGCAAGAGGGATATTGTTTACCAAGACTATTCTTATAGATTGTGCAGGCACAAATCTAACTTGAGTATATTTTTATCAGCGTTCCAAAAGTCAAATCACATGTTGTATCCCTGTATATGTTCAAACCTTAAATTTACAGATTTTTCCCCCAAAGCCCTGATTTCGGTAGCCTTTCCCATATAGCATAAAACCTCTCAATACATTCAGATATGCTGATACAGTTTGTCTTCTAGCCTATTTTGTCTTCTAGTCAATTTTTCAAGGGAATTTTTTGTGAAAGAACCTCATCCTAAACACTGCAAAATATGTTCATTCAGCAAGGCAGTGGTAAAAGGTAAGAAAATATTCTCTGTTGAATACCTTGTATTTATATCACTTTGAATTGTGTATTTAACGTTAAAAAATATATATTTTGAAGAGTCTCTTGGAGGTCACAGAAGATGGTGGCGTAGGAGGACACTGGGCTCACCGTGTGTCCTGCTGATCACTTAGATTCCACCTACACCTGCCTGAATAACCCAGAAAACCACCAGAAGGCTAGCAGAATGGAGTCTCGGGAGCCAAGCACAGAAGAGAGGCCCACAGAAGAGGGTAGGAAGGGCAGAGAGGCGGTGTGCCCTCCACGGACTGGCGGGAGGGAGCCGGGGCACAGGGGCAGCCCTCCGGCCAAGCAGAGCCCCTGAGTCTGGCTTGCAAAAGCAGAGGGGCCGGAAGGAGTGTGCTCCTACAGCAAGCAGGATTTAGCATCTGGGAGGTCATAAGTTAACATCTCTGCTCGGAAAGCGGGAAGGCTGGAGGACAAAGGGAGGGAGAGTTGCTGATCCACGGGAGGACAGAGCCTAGTTTGGCGGGGAACAAAGGCGCTCACCAGTGCCATCTCCCTCGCCCATCCCCCAGCCAAAATCCCAAAGGGAACCAGTTCCTGCCAGGGAACTTGCTTGCTCCGTGCAAACACCCAACTCTGTGCTTCTGCGGAGCCAAACCTCCTGCAGCGGGTCTCACTCCCTCCCTCTGCCACAGGACCCCTCCTGAAGTGGATCACCTAAGGAGAAGTGAGCTAAGCCAGCCCCTCCTGCCCCCTTGCACCTTGCCTACCCACCCCAGCTAATACGCCAGATCCCCAGCACCACAAGCCTGGCAGTGTACAAGTAGCCCAGACAGGCCACGCCACCCCACAGTGAATGCCGCCCCTGGGAGAGGGAAAGAGAAGGCACACACCAGTCTGACTGCGGCCCCGCCCACAACTCCAGTTATACACCACAGCACAGGGGAAGTGCCCTGCAGGTCCGCACCACTCCAGGGACTATCCAAAATGACCAAACAGAAGAATTCCCCTCAAAAGAATCTCGAGGAAATAACAACAGCTAATGAACTGATCAAAAAGGATTTAAATAATATAACAGAAAGTGAATTCAGAATAATGGTCATAAAATTAATCGCTGGGCTTGAAAACAGTATAGAGGACAGCAGAGAATCTATTGCTACAGAGATCAAGGGACTAAGGAACAGTCAGGAGGAGCTGAAAAACGCTTTAAACGAGATGTAAAATAAAATGGAAATGACCACGGCTCGGATTGAAGAGGCAGAGGAGAGAATAGGTGAACTAGAAGATAAAATTATGGAAAAAGAGGAAGCTGAGAAAAAGAGAGATAAAAAATCCAGAAGTATGAGGGGAAAATTAGAGAACTAAGTGATACACTAAAAAGAAATAATATACGCATAATTGGTATTCCAGAGGAGGAAGAGAGGGGGAAAGGTGTTGAAGGGGTACTTGAAGAAATAATAGCTGAGAACTTCCCTGAACTGGGGAAGGAAAAAGGCATTGAAATCCAAGAGGCACAGAGAACGCCCTTCAGACGTAACTTGAATCGATCTTCTGCACGACATATCATAGTGAAACTGGCAAAATACAAGGATAAAGAGAAAATTCTGAAAGCAACAAGGGAAAAACGTGCCCTAACATATAAAGAGAGACCTATAAGACTCGTGACTGATCTCTCTTTTGAAACTTGGCAGGCCAGAAAGGACTGGCACCAGATCTTCAATGTGTTGAACAGAAAAAATATGCAGCCGAGAATCCTTTATCCAGCAAGTCTGTCATTTAGAATAGAAGGAGAGATAAAGGTCTTCCCAAACAAACAAAAACTGAAGGAATTCGTCACCACTAAACCAGCCCTACAAGAGATCCTAAGGGGGATCCTGTGAGACAAAGTACCAGAGACATCACTACAAGCATAAAACATACAGACATCACAATGACTCTAAACCCGTATCTTTCTATAATAACACTGAATGTAAATGGATTAAATGAGCCAACCAAAAGACATAGGGTATCAGAATGGATAAAAAAACAAGACCCATCTATTTGCTGTCTACAAGAGACTCATTTTAGATCTGAGGACACCTTCAGAATGAGAGTGAGGGGATGGAGAACTATTTATCATGCTACTGGAAGCCAAAAGAAAGCTGGAGTAGCCATACTTATATCAGACAAACTAGACTTTAAATTAAAGGCTGTAACAAGAGATGAAGATGGGCATTATATAATAATTACAGGGTCTATCCATCAGGAAGAGCTAACAATTATAAATGTCTATGCGCCGAATGCGGGAGCCCCCAAATATATAAAACAATTACTCACAAACATAAGCAACCTTATTGATAAGAATGTGGTAATTGCAGGGGACTTTAACACCCCACTTACAGAAATGGGTAGATCATCTAGATACACGGTCAATAAAGAAATAAGGGCCCTGAAGGATACATTGGATCAGATGGACTTGACAGATATATTTAGAACTCTGCATCCCAAAGCAACAGAATATACTTTCTTCTCGAGTGCACATGGAACATTCTCCAAGACAGATCATATACTGGGTCACAAAACAGCCCTTCATAAGTATACAAGAATTGAAATTATACCATGCATACTTTCAGACCACAATGCTATGAAGCTTGAAATCAACCACAGGAAAAAGTCTGGAAAACCTCCAAAAGCATGGAGGTTAAAGAACACCCTACTAAAGAATGAGTGGGTCAACCAGGCAATTAGAGAAGAAATTAAAAAATATATAGAAACAAATGAAAATTAAAATACAACCATCCAAACACTTTGAGATACAGCAAAGGCAGTCCTGAGAGGAAAATACATTGCAATCCAGGCCTATCTCAAGAAACAAGAAAAATCCCAAATACAAAATCTAACAGCACACCTAAAGGAAATAGAAGCAGAACAGCAAAGGCAGCCTAAACCCAGCAGAAGAAGAGAAATAATAAGGTTAAGAGCAGAAATAAACAATATAGAATCTAAAAAAACTGTAGAGCAGATCAATGAAACCAAGAGTTGGTTTTTTGAAAAAATAAGCAAAATTGACAAACCTCTAGCCAGGCTTCTCAAAAAGAAAAGGGAGATGACCCAAATAGATAAAATCATGAATGAAAATGGAATTATTACAACCAATCCTTCAGAGATACAAACAATTATCAGGGAATACTATGCAAAATTTATGCCAACAAATTGGACAACCTGGAAGAAATGGAGAAATTCCTAAACACCCACACTCTTGCAAAACTCAATCAGGAGGAAATAGCTTGAACAGACCCATAACCAGCAAAGAAATTGAATCGGTTATCAAAAATCTCCCAACAAATAAGAGTCCAGGACCAGATGGCTTCACAGGGGAGTTCTACCAGACGTTTAAAGCAGAGATAATACCTATCCTTCACAAGCTATTCCAAGAAATAGAAAGGGAAGGAAAACTTCCAGACTCATTCTATGAAGCCAGTATTACTTTGATTCCTAAACCAGACAGAGACCCAGTAAAAAAAGAACTACAGGCCAATATCCCTGATGAGTATGGATGCAAAAGTTCTCTATTAGATACTAGCAAATCGAATTCAACAGCATATAAAAAGATTTATTCACCATCATCACATGGGATTCATTCCTGGGATGCAGGGCTGGTTCAACATTTGCAAATCAATCAACGTGATACATCACATGAATAAAAGAAAAGATAAGAACCATATGATCCTGTCAATCGATGCAGAAAAGGCCTTTGACAAAATTCAGCACCCTTTCTTAATAAAAACCCTGGAGAAAGTCGGGATAGAAGGAACATATTTAAAGATCATAAAAGCCATTTATGAAAAGCCCACAGCTAACATCATCCTCAATGGGGAAAAACTGAGAGCTTTTTCCCTGAGATCAGGAACATGACAGGGATGCCCACTCTCACCACTGTTGTTTAACATAGTGTTGGAAGTTCTAGCATCAGCAATCAGACAACAAAAGGAAATCAAAGGCCTCCAAATTGGCAAAGATGAAGTCAAGCTTTCCCTTTTTGCAGTTGACATGATACTATACATGGAAAATCCGATAGACTCCACCAAAAGTCTGCTAGAACTGATACATGAATTCAGCAAAGTTGCAGGATACAAAATCAATGTACAGAAATCAGTTGCATTCGTATACACTAACAATGAAGCAACAAAAAGACAAATAAAGGAACTGATCCCATTCACAATTGCACCAAGAAGCATAAAACACCTAGGAATAAATCTAACCAAATTGTAAAAGATCTGTATGCTGAAAACTATAGAAAGCTTATGAAGGTAATTGAAGAAGATATAAAGAAATGGAAAGACATTCCCTGCTCATGGATTGGAAGAATAAATATTGTCAAAATGTCAATACTACCCAAAGCTATCTACACATTCAATGCAATCCCAATCAAAATTGCACCAGCATTCTTCTCGAAACTAGAACAAGCAATCCTAAAATTCATATGGAACCACAAAAGGCCCTGAATAGCCAAAGTAATTTTGAAGAAGAAGACCAAAGCAGGAGGCATCACAATCCCAGACTTTAGCCTCTACTACCAAGCTGTCATCATCAAGACAGCATGGTATTGGCACAAAAACAGACACATAGACCAATGGAATAGAATAGAAACTCCAGAACTAGACCCACAAATGTATGGCCAACTAATCTTTGACAAAGCAGGAAAGAACATCCAATGGATAAAAGACAGTCTCTTTAACAAATCGTGCTGGGAGAACTGGACAGCAACATGCAGAAGATTGAAACTAGACCACTTCTCACACCATTCACAAACATAAACTCAAAATCGATAAAGGACCTGAATGTGAGACAGGAAACCATCAAAACCTTAGAGGAGAAAGCAGGAAAAGACCTCTCTGACCTCAGCCATAGCAATCTCTTACTCGACACATCCCCAAAGGCAAGGGAATTAAAAGCAAAAATGAATTACTGGGACCTTATGAAGATAAAATCTTCTGCATAGCAAAGGAAACAACCAACAAAACTAAAAGGCAACCAACGGAATGGGAAAAGATATTTGCAAATGACATATCAGACAAAGGGCTAGTATCCAAAATCTATAAAGAGCTCACCAAACTCCACACCCAAAAAACAAATAACCCAGTGAAGAAATGGGCAGAAAACATGAATAGACACTTCTCTAAAGAAGACATCCAGATGGCTAACAGGCACATGAAAAGATGCTCAACGTCACTCCTTATCAGGGAAATACAAGTCAAAACCACACTCAGATATCACCTCATGCCAGTCAGAGTGGCCAAAATGAACAAATCAGGGGACTATAGATGCTGGAGAGGATGTGGAGAAACGGGAACCCTCTTGCACTGTTGGTGGGAATGCAAACTGGTGCAGCCACTCTGGAAATCATTGTGGAGGTTCCTCAGAAAATTAAAAATAGACCTACCCAAGATCCAGCATAGCACTGCTAGGAATTTACCCAAGGGATACAGGAGTACTGATGCATAGGGGCACTTGTACCCCAATGTTTATAGCAGCACTCTCAACAATAGCCAAATTATGGAAAGAGCCTAAATGTCCATCAACTGACGAATGGATAAAGAAATTGCAGTTTATATACACAATGGAGTACTACGTGGCAATGAGAAAGAACGAAACATGGCCCTTTTTAGCAACGTGGATGGAACTGGAGAGTGTGATGCTAAGTGAAATAAGCCATACAGAGAAAGACAGATACCATATGTTTTCACTCTTATGATCCTGAGAAACTTAACAGAATCCCATGGGGGAGGGGAAGGAAAAAAAAAAAAAGAGGTTAGAGTGGGAGAGAGCCAAAGCATAAGAGACTGTTAAAAAGTGAGAACAAACTGAGGGTTGATGGGGGGTGGGAGGGAGGGGAGGGTGGGTGATGGGTATTGAGGAGGGCACCTTTTGGGATCAGCGCTGGGTGTTGTATGGAAACCAATTTGACAATAAATTTCATATATTGAAAAAATAAATAAATAAAATCACACACACACAAAAATAAATAAATAATAAAAAATAATAATATGTATTATTGTATAACAAGCATTAATAAAACTTTTTGAAATATTGAAAAAATATATATATATTTTATTTATGTAACTTGTTAAAAAATAACCAAGAAACTGAGGCACAAATAATAAGGTAAGAAATCTTGCATTTCATTAAAAAGGAAAAAATACTCTTTGCATTCTCCCTGGAGTTTCCTTATCCATTTCCTGGAATCAAATGATAAGAGAATAGTTGTAGTCCCAGACAAGCACACAATTTACTTTCCCAATATTGCCATCCTTTTGGAGGAACAGAAAGCAAACATGTAGACCACAGACTTACAATGAACAAGTCAACAGGGGACATGAGAGAGAGACAGAAGACCAGAAAGTACAGGGCAGAAATGATGGCACCCACACTTAGCTTACTGGTTTCCTTTTATTAAAATCTGCATATTCTGAGCTTACTGCTTTGACTGATGGTTCTTACTCAAAACTACAGCTAATTTGGTAGAGACACTATCTCAGTTAAAAATTTAGGAACTGTTTTAGTTTATAGACCTTCTGTCTTCACCTTAGATATTACAGAGGTGCTTATTTGCAGAGAAAACGTTATTTAAATTAACTATTGTATAAACTTTGTATAAACTTCGTTAATGCTGTCAGGATTTGGGTTCATCAAAAGTGGATTTTTCTAGGAATATTCTCAGAAACAATACCTGAGGGGTATGAAAAAGAAGCAAATTGGGTAAAGAAAAATGTTGGGCTACAATATAGTCACAATACATCACATGACCCCACAAGATTCTGTGAACCCAGGAAAGCCCTTCACAGTTATTTCAGGTGGTAAGGGGGCCAAATCCACATACCCCTACGTAGACCAGTCCTTTTAAGCAGGCTGTCCCAAGAAGGTAAAATGACTCTCTGTAGTCAGTGGAAATTTCCAGAGAGGACTGCTACTGCAGGCTTTTAGCAAAACCATTCCCACAAGCTGGATGAATATTCTTTGAGTCCTGAAAGGGGATCTGGGTCTAGCAACATACCATTTCCCAAAAACACAATATTTGTTTATTCCTAGAGATGATTGTTATAATCTAGAATAGGTTATGAAGGAGTGTGCTGCAGGACATGTGTGGGTTCATTAGAGACTATAGGGTAAATGAGGAAAATACTGAATTGATTTAAATCTAAGTCTAATCCAAAGAACTTTGAAATTAATAGCTAATCTATTGAAAAATGAAGGTAACTCTCCAAATGTTTAAAAATAAAGTTATGATTCAGAGTCAAATACTTCCATATCCCTGGCTCAGGAAAAAAAAAAAGAATGTTTAAATATAAAGTGTAATAAAAATCATTACCAAGACCCATGTCAAGGAGCTTACCACTTTTTTCTGCCAGGAGTTTTAGGTTTTTAGGTTTTAATGTTTATGTTTGTAACCCATTTGACTTAATTTTCGTGCAGAGTGTAATATAGTGGGTCAGTTTCATTCTTTTGCATGTGACTGTCCAGTTTTCCCAACACCATTGTTTGAAGAGACTGTCCTTTCCCCATTGTATATTCTTGGTTCCTTTGTCATAAATTAATTGACTATATATACATAAGTGCACTTCTGGGCTCTCTATTCTGTCCCATTGATCAATGTGTCTGTTTTCATTCCCATACCATACTGTTTTAATTACCTTAAATTTGTAACACAGTTTGAATTGAGGGAGTATGATGCCTCCAGCTTTGTTCTTGTTTTTCAAGATTGCTTTGGATATCTGGGATCTTTTATGGTTCCATAAAAGTATTTGGATTATTTGTTCTATTTTTGTGAAAAATGACATCATATTTTTGATAGGAATCACATTCAACCTGTAGACTGTTTGCGGTAGTATGGATATTTTAACGATATTGATTCTTCAATCCATGAGCACAGAATCATCTTTCAGTTTATCTGTGTGTTCTTTATTTCATTAATGTCTTATAATATTCAATATACATGTCTTTCACCTCTTTGGTTAAATTTATTCCCAGGTGTTGTATTATTTATTTTTGATGCATTGTATATAAGATTATTTTCCTATTTTTCTCTTTTGATAGCTCATTATTAGTGTATAGAAACAAGTTTTCCTGCAATTTTACTGAATTCATTTATTAATTCTAATATTTTTTTTAAATTCAAGTATAATTAACACAGAGTGTTATATTGGTTTCAGGTGTACAATATAATGATACAACAATTCTATATAGGTATTCAGTGCTTATCACAACAGCAAGTATACTTTTAATCCCCTTCAGATATTTCACCCACCTCCCCTCTGACAACTACCAGGTTGTCCCCTATATTTAAAAAGTCTGTTTTTTTGTTTGTCTCTTTTTATCTTGTTCATTTGTTTTGTTTCTTAAATTCTACATATGAGTGAAATCATATGGCATTTGTCTTTTATGATTGACTCATTTCACTTAGCATTATTCCCTGTAGATCTATGTTTTTGCAAATGGCAAGATTTCATTCTTTTTATGGTTGAGTAGTATCCATCGCAAGCATATAACTACATTTTCTCTATCCATTATTTTTCCATTCTTTATTCATTCATCTATGGATAAATACATGCTAATTCCATATCTTGGCTATTGTAAAAAAATGCTGTTATAATCATAGGGGTACATAGTGCTAGGAGTTTTTTGATTGAGTCTTTATGGTTTTCTATATATAGTATCATGTCACCTGCAAAAAGTGATGGTTTTACTTCTTCCTTTACAAGACAGATGAATTTTATTTCTTTTTATTGCTTAATTGCTCTGACTAGGATTCCCAATACTAGGTTGAACAAAGATGATGAAAGTGAAAATCCTTGTCTTGTTCTTGGTCTTAGAAGAAAAACTTTTAGCTTTTCACTGTTGAGTATGATTTTAGCTGTGGGCTTGTTATATATGACCATTATGTTAATGTATATGTAATGTAATGTATATGTTAATATACATTCCCCTATACCTGCTTTGTTGAGAGTTTTTACCATAAATAGGTGTTGAATTTTACCAAAGCTTTTTCTGCATCAATTGAGATGATCATATGATTTTTAACCTCCATTTTGTTAATGTGCCATATCACGTTGACTGATTTGTGGATGTTGAACCATCCTTGCAGCCCTGGAATGAATCCCATCTGATCATAGTGTATGATCTTTTTCATATATTGTTTAATTTCTTCACTAATGTTTTGTTCAGGATTTTTACATAGGTCTTGGTGATGACTTTTTAAATCAGGAAAAAAAAAAACAAAGGCAAAAAATAAACAAGTGGGGCTGCATCAAACTAAAAAGCTTCTACACAGCAAAGAAAATCATCATGAAAAGGTAATCTACTGGATGGAAGAAAATACTTGCAAATCACTGCAAATCATGCACATGAGAAGTGACTAACATCCAAATTATGTAAGAACTCATGTAACTCAATAGCAAAAAAACTAACAGTCTGATTTCAAAATGGGAAAATTGTCTGAATAGACATTTTTGCAAAGAAAACATACCAATTAGGCAACAGATACATGAAAAATCCTCAACAGCATTAACCACAAGGGAAATACAAATCAAAACCACAATGAGGTATCACCTCACACTTGTTAGAATAGCTATCATCAAAAAGATAAAAAATAACAAGTGTTGGTGAGGATGTAAAGAAAAGAGAACTCTTGTGCACTGTTGGTTGGAATGAGCCATTATGGAAATCAGTATGGAGGTTCCTCATAATTGAAAATAAAACTACCATACAATCCAGTAATCCCACTTCTCAGTATTTATCTGAAGAAACTGAAAATACTAACTTGAAAGGTATATGCAACCCTATATTCATTTATTCATTTCAGTATTGTTTCAAATAGCAAAGATATGGAAACAACCTAAATGCTCATTGATGGATGAGTAGAAAAAGAATTGTAAAATAAAAAAAAGTATACACACACACAAATATACATATATATATAAATGTACACACACATTCATATATATATATATATTTGTGTAATATATATATTTGTGTAATATACATATTTGTGTAATATATATATATTTCTGTTTTTTATATATGTGTGTGTGTATATATATATATATATATATATATATATATATATATATATATTATACAAACACAGACACATAATGGAGTATAATTCAGCCACCATAAAAAACAATGCATCTTGTCATTTGTGACAACATGCATGGACCTTGAGGGCATTATGCTAAGTGAAATAAGTCAGACAAAGACAGATGCTGTATAATCTCTCTTACATATTGAATCTGAAAAAAAAAAAAAAAAAAGATAGGTAGGGGCTTCTGGGTGGCTCAGTAAGTTATGCAACCTACTCTCAATTTAGGCTCAGGTCATGTTCTCATGGTCCTGGTGGGACCAAGCCCTGCCTCAGTCTCTGTGTTGGGCATGGAGCCTGCTCGGATTATCTCTAAATAAATAAATAAATAAATAAATAAATAAATAAACATACATTAAAAAAAATAGAAATTAATAAAAAACAAATATAAAACAAAACAACAGAAACATAAACCAAGGTTGTTGATACAGAGAATACAGTTGCCAAAGGCAGAGGTGAGGGTGAGAGATATGGGTGAAGGGGGTCAAAGGTAAAAAGAAAAGAATATAATAAAGCTAGCTATTAGTTATTCTGAACACATAATTTCAGTTGTTTTGATGCAAACACAGTGGTAACTACATTATATATATTAATTTAGCGGTCCTATGCATTTTTAAGTACTACAAAAAACTTTGTAAAAATAAAATTGAAAAGAAAAACACCAAATGCATAAAAGGGATTAAAAAGCAGCTTCCCTTTCATCTGCAGGAAAAAAAAGGGGGGGGGGGGGTGGATTCTGGCAAATTATTCTTCTGTTCACTCTTCAAGCCATCTTCTAAGGCACTGTTGTGTTTCCCTGGAGTTCCAAGCTAAGTGCTATTAAATCTATCTAAAGTATATTACAAATTTATTAACCTCATTTATCTGAAGACAACAATTGTCACCCTTAGCATATTTTTTAAAGACTTAAAACTATCTCTTTTTTCCATTCTTGATATCCTAAAATTCACTTTCCATAACTCGGACAGGAGAGTCTTTTTAAACTATCAATTAGGTCTTGTAATTTTTCACCTGGCTTTGGTCATTACTATATTCTTGATTTATATAATGAAGGTTAATATATTGTAAAGGTATGTAGTAAATGCTCAATAAACATTTGTTGAATAAATATTATTCTATTGCCTAAAACTCTTGAAAGGTTCTCTATCACACTTAGGCTAAAATAGTTTAATGGTTGGGGCACCTGGGTGGCTCAGTTGGTTAAGCGTCCAACTTGGGCTCAGGTCATGATCTCGCAGTTTGTGAGTTCAAGCCCTGCATCGGGCTTTGTGCCAGCAGCTCAGAGCCCGGAGCCTGTTTCAGAGCCTGGAGCCTGTTTCAGATTTGTGTCTCCCTCTCTCTCTGACCCTCCCCCATTCATGCTCTGTCTCTCTCTGCCTCAAAAATAAATAAACGTTAAAAAAATTTAAAAAATAGTTTAATGGTTATAATTCTCAATAGGATACATTATTTTTTTTTCCTGTCCCTTCAGCCTTCTCTTGTACCATTCCTAACCCTATTTAATTTATTCATTCTCATTTTAAAACCTAAACTTTAACACTTCCCTCTTCATAGAACATTATATCCCCCTGATACAGTGCTGAAGCACTGTATTTTGAAAAGTCAAATCCATATCCAGAGTTAAGTGTCTGCTCTAGAATGAATGAAAGAGCATTCTATAATGGAGACTGACCAGTATAATCAAACTGCCATCATGTGGCTAGCTGAGGACTCCAGGGAATGGTGGCATATCAAGGATTCAGTGTTGGTCTCTGCTGCTGGCATATTGGGTACTTGGCAAAAAGTCATAGCCAGGTCATCCTTGATGATTAGGGGTCCATGTTGCTGAGTCCATGCATAACTTTTTTCTCTGTCACCATAGCCACTTCTTTCATGAGCGCACTAGGTAGTCACAGGGGTACCTAAGCAAAGAGGCTGGCTGGTATTTACAAAACAGGCCATCTTAATCACTTGATTATTAAAATTCTCCTCTGCTGATGTCACTTTCTGGTGAGCATTCAAATAAGAGATACATCTGCATGCTGTTTGCCATCTTTATATCTTTTTTGATGAGGTGTCCAGTCACATCTTTCAATGATTATTAATAGCATTGTTTTAATTCATACTTATTTAAAAGTTTCTTATGTATTCTGTAATTTTATAAAATTTTTAAAATTTTCTGGAGAGGAAGGCTAAGGGGGGGAGGGCAGAGGGAAAGAGGGAGGGGGGGAGAGGGAGAGAGAGAGAGAGAGAGAGAGAGACAGAGAGAGAGAGAATATCTTTAGCAGGCTCCACTCTCAGCTTGGAGCCCGATGTGGGGCTCTATCCCCCATGACTGGAATCATGACCTGAGCCAAAATCAAGAGTCAGACACTCACCAACTGAAGCACCCAGGTACCCCTTCCTTATGTATTTTGGGTAAAATTCCTCTAACATACTTAAGTTTTTGCAAGGATTTTCTCCCAGTCTGTGGCATGCTTGTGCTCTCTTAACAGCATTTTTCAGAGAATAGTCGTTTTTAATTTTAATACAGCTCAATTTATTGACATTTTCCTTTTCATAGATTATATTTTCGGTATGTGCTTTTTGTAGCTAAAAACTCATTATCAAACTCAAAGTCACATAGAGTTTCTCCCCCTCCAATTTTATAATCTTGTTTGTAACATTTATGTCCGTATCCATTTTGCCTTAAGTTTTGCACATGGACTTCCAATTTTTCCCACATTTGTTTAGAAGACTATCCTTTTCTCCTTTGATTTGTCTTTTTTCTTTGTCAAAGACCAGTTGACTATATTTGTGTAGGCCTACTCATTGGTTCTCTTTTCTGCTTTATTACTCTATGCGTCTATTTGTTCATCAAAACCATACTGCCTTTTTCACTGTACTTTATAAGTCCTCCAATTTTCTTCTTCAGTATTTTATTTTATTTATTTATTTAAACATTTATTTATAATTGAGAGACAGAGACAGAGACAGAGAGAGCATGAGCATGGGAGGGACAGAGACAGGGAGAGGCACAGAATTCAAAGCAGGCTCCAGGCTCTGAGCTGTCAGCACAGAGCCCGACGCAAGGCCTGAACTCACAAACTGCGAGATCATGACCTGAGCCGAAGTTGGACACTCGACTGACTGAGCCACCCAGGTGACCCTTCTTCTTCAGTATTTTATTGACTCTCCTGGGTCTAAGATTTTTATAATCTGTCAATATCTTTAAAATAGCTTGCTAAAATTTTGATAGTGATTGTGTTGAGTCTATAGATGAGATTTAAAATCACGTCTTAAATGATAATGAATTTATACATATGGAATATTTCTCCATTTATTTAAATCTTCCATTCCTTTCATTAAAATTTTGAAATTTTCTACATATAGATTCCATGTAGTTTGCTACATTTACTCCTAGATATTTCATTTTTGGAGGGCTATCATAATTGATATTTAAAAAAAAAAAAATTTAAATTCCAAATTTTCTTTGCTACTATATAAGAAAGTAACAGAACTTTGCATTCAATCCTATATCCTGAGAACTTGCCATATTTACTTATGCTTTTTCTGTATCAATTATTGATCATATGATTTTTCTTCTTTAGCTTGTTTATGTGGTAGATTACATTGACTGATTTTTGAATGTTGAACCAGACCAGCATACCTGGAATAAATTTCACTTTCTAGTGGTGTATAATTCTTTGTATACATTGTTGGAATTATTTTCTAATATTTCTTGAGGATTCTTGCATCTATTAATATGAGAAATATTGGCTTTTATTTTCTCTCTCTCTCTCTTTTTGTAATGGCTTTATTTGTGTTTGGTATTAAAGTAATGCTGATCTGATGGTTAGAAACTATTCCTCTTCTATATTTTCTTTCCTAAATGTTTAGTAGAATTCACCAATGATTTTTTATTGGTCTAGTACTATCTTTTGTGGGAGAGTTTTTTTTTAATTCAATTTCTTTAACAGATATGAGCTCATTCAGATTTTCTATATCTCCTTGGTTGTATTTTTATAATTTGTGTCTTACAAGAAATGGTCCATTTCCTGCACATTATCAAGGAGTTTTTCATAGTATATCTTTATTATCCTTCTTTTGCCCATGGGATCAGTAGTACAGACCCCTGTATCATTTCTGATATTGCTCATTTGTATCTTACTTTCCTTTTTAGATTGTTATTCTGTCTAGAGATTTATTAATTTCATTTATCTTTTTTTAACTAGTTTTTTTTGTTTGTTTTATTGATTTGCTTTTTATTACATCTCATAATATTTCCTGAAGTAGACTGTAATATATTGAGTAATAGGGACATAGGTAAATAGGCCTTCGGGGTGAAGTTGTATGTTAATCTAGCTGGGGCTCATTTAGCTGTGCCTAGTGTTTGCTGTAGTTGTAGGTACCAGAGGCTTCAAGTCCCTCTAGGACTTTATTTTTGTCTCTACTGTTGAATTTGCACTTCCCTAAATACTCCCTCTCATAAAAGGAAGTAATCCATTGTTATTATACTTGATCCCTGTGGTAAATGTGGTAAAGCTTGGGGGAAAGGGAAGCATATTATAATTTTATAGTATTCTAAAAGCATTCCAATAATGAAATCTCAGTTTTTTAGTGGGCTTGTGTCAATAGGCTGTGACTTTGACAACTGTCTCTGAGTCTACCCCACAGCCTCCACTTAGGACAGTCAGGTAGGCCAGAGCTCTCTAGTTGAAGAAAGACTCTTTCTGCACATCGAATATGGCTCTGGTACAACTTTTTTTTCCCCTTGAAGTATAGGTCTTTGTTATGAAGAACTCCCTAGAACTGCCAGAGCCATGAGGGTATCTGTCTTGGTTCTTCATCATTTTAACCTCTTCATCTTGGAATAAAGCTCATGAAGTTATGAGGACCCACTAAGACTACATCTCCAAGAGATTCTCTCTCTCACTATTGTTTACACTCCACTTTCAGTAACTCATCAAAAATACTATTGAAGTATTCTGACCAGCTTATGCTGCCAGCAACTTCTGCTTCATGTAAGTATATTTTGGCTATAATCTCTAGATTCACCTGCTTCTCCATATTTCCCAATGGTGGTTTGCCCTGTAACCTCAATTCTCAGATGAGCCAAGAGAAGTCATTGATTTTTAATTTGTTCAGCTTGTTTTTTTATTGTAAGGGTATGAGTGACAATTCCAAGCTCTTTACATGTCATAGCTGTACTCAATTAACTCTTGAGCTTTTCCTAATCTGCTAAAGGTTACTGTCTTATGCAATTTACATCACTGTGAGAAAACATATTAATTGCTAATATTTATCGATCACTTATGTGTCAAGCAGGTATGGCTTTAAGAAGTTGACACAAATTAATTCGTTTGGTTCTCATAGCAGTCTATAGGATAGTGATTACTCATATTATCTCTATGTTACAGATATAAAAGCTGTGGGAATGGAGATTAAATAACATAAAATATTATAAGAACATAAGTGATATGCAATTGAGATTTAAACCTAGAAGGACCATGTAAGCTTACCGTGCTATAGAAATATACACTTGCTACTTATAATAGCTAACCTTATGATATTTAATTTCATGAAGTGCCCAGGCATTTGAAAAAATTCTGAATGTGTCTATGAGGGTATTTGTGGATGAGTTTAACATTTAAATTATGGGCCGAGTAAAGCAGATTGTCCTCCCTAATATAGGTGGGCCATATCCAATCAACTGAAGACTTGCGTAGAACAAAAAAGGCTATTAGGGAACTTCTCCTGCCTGACTGCTTTGAGATGTCATGGGTCTTTTCTAGCCTTTGAACTTGAATTAAAACATTGGCTACTCTTGCATCCTAAACCTGCCAGCTTTTGGAGTAGAACTTACATTAATTCCTTATAATCAATTTTTCTCTCTGTGTGTCTCTTTTACTCTCTCTCTGTGTCTCTGTTTTCCCTCTTTTGATCTATCTGTTTCTCTGAAGAACCTTGACTAATATACTGTGTTTATCCACCTCTATAATTGTTTAATTCATTAATTTACTTATCTATTTATTCATTTCTATGATAAGCTTTAATTAGAACACTTATCTCAAAAACAATAAAGGACAATATTGATAAATTCAAGAATATCACAATTAACTTTCCACATGACAAAAATATAATCAAGGTCAAAAAACAAATGATTAACTGTGTGACAAAATCACTCGCAGGATAAAAGTTCTGAATTCCACAATTCACAGAGTTTTTACAAATCAATAATAAATAAATGAAATCCAAGAGAATACTGAAGAATAAAAGTATTGTGTTTCTAATAGGGAAATACAAATTTTAAAGGAACCTAAGAAAAATTTGCTATCAGAGTATATTGTATAATAATTGCAAGATTTTATCTTTTGAAGAGAAATTATCATCAGGAATGTAAGGTACATTGGTAGAAACTCCTCTTTGGGAGGGAGAATTTTGCCAATATTCATAAACATGTACATACACACACTCACTCAGCAATTTCACTGCTGTAACTTTAATACATAAAGTTACTGCTATAAATTTGCCATCAAGTTTATTGCAATAAGACAAAATAATCTTGCCAGCAGTTTCATTTGGAAAAAGGAATCAAGAATTAAAATTCATTTTTATGCATACCATTTGCATCATGTACATTAATTTCAACTGAATATTATATATATATATTCATACATATAGTATGTGTATATGTATAGTATATATATGATATATATACTTTAAATGGACTATACAACTCAAATTAAGCAAGACATTAGATATAAAAAAAATGATAGAGCATATTTCTTGTCATTGAGAGGCTCGGAGTCTAATGCGGTCCAAATGAAAATCATGGACAGAAAAGTAAAAGAAATGAAAACTCTCTAGTGGATAAAATAAAGTTGTTATATAACTTGATATCTTTGGCTGTGCAACAGTCTAAGAATGTTTGAGTATGAGTAAATATAAGGGAGTCTTGGGAGATGTAGCTGGAATGATAGACATGGTTCAGATCACAAAGTATTTTCTTTGGCATGGTATTTGGTTTTTACTCTTCGGAGTATAAAGAACGCCTTGAAGAATTTCAAGCAAGTAAGTGAAGTTATTAGGTATGACTTTAGAAAAAAGATTCTGAAAGTTTTGTACAAAAGGTTAGAACATGTAGATACTGCAATAGGTTTTGGATACAAGTCCAATAATATTAACAATGGTTTAAATTAAAGCAATAACAATGGCCAAGAAAGGATACAGAGTAGTTGCAAAAAAGGAATGGTCCACTCTTTCACATTCTACTAAAGGTGCAAATAAGTTACTAATATAAACCTATAAAGTTTCCCTTTTTTTCAACAATAGAGATTTATTAATTACATTGGTAAAAACAATTTTATTAGTGGAATGGGATCATTCTTCAGATTCACATTGATTAGGAAGTCATGGAAGTCTGTCCATAAGCATAGACTCCTTTCAAGAAGTTTTTCTGAAAGAGCAGGAAAATATTGGGATATCTAGAAGGGGCAAATGACAAATATTTTTATGTTTGGGAAGGCTTATGAAGTTTACTCATGGAGTGAACAGTATCAGGAGTCAAATGAGAGGCTGGCCAAATAAGGGCTATATCTCTTCCACTGAGAAGAGGGAAAAGTGAAGTGAATTGTGGATATACATCGAAGATTAGTGGTCAGTGTTTGACAATTAAAGAATTTTATGCCCAATATCTTGTCTTTCTCTGAGTCACAAAACAGTGTTACTTCTTCACTGGGAAGTATGAGGAAAGGCAAGTGTTAGTATCTTTTGAAAATAGAGATCCAGTCACATTAATCATGTCTCCCTATTTTAAGTTATAAACTCTGTAAGAAAGGGACAATGGCCTGCTTCTCCATATCACTTGTGTTTGGCCTGATAAGCACGATACAGTGCTAAGAAACAAAGTTGGTATATTTCCTTAATCATTCCAATCATTTAGAAGTTAAAAAAATGCATTAATGCTGTCCACTCATATACAACAGAAACTCTTTAAATCCAACTAAAAAGAAAGTTTGCAGAAATTATGGTAAAAAGATCTAAACCTACCAGTTATCTATCTTACGGTCCAACATCCATCCGATATGTAAAGAAAAATCTATCACAGCAAGATGTATTATCAAGCATCAGGCTCCGTTCTTCTATTTAAAAATCAATAAAAGAAGTCACATTTCAGGAAATGTGATAAATATATTTATGAATGAATAATGTCTTTTCTTATTAAAATAACATAGGTCATCCAAAATCTATAGCTATATTGATAAATATTTGAATCCGTTATAAATGTGAAATATTATCTGCTAAAGGCAATGGCTATAATTAGTTTGCTAAGTCTATGTTAGCTTTTCTTATTTTGATCATTCTTTGTCCTTTATGTTTCACCAGTAAGAAAATATGACTTGTACCCTATTGTAGTTTATTTGGAAAAAATGTTATTTTCATCTTCCCTGAAGCAGATAGAGTACAGTCACGGCAGAAACGAAAAGGAAAAAAAAAAACCAAACAGAACAACCATAGTATATGTTGGCCTCTTATCAAAAGGTAATGAAGAAAGAGTAGTTTTTTTTTTCCCCCAAAGATATCTTTAAATTCCATTTCTTGCGTGAAGTTTTTCTAAAACTCTCAACTGTATGGGGATGTACGTTTAATTTTATGAACTACCGGAATATATACCCTGGTATAGTGCCTTGCTATAGCTATTTATGTTGTGCATACATCATTGACATGGACAAAAGAAAGGCCAGAATTTACTTTCGCTTCTTGTAAGATTTTAGTTTTATCAATTACCTTTATTGAATATTTTGCTGAGAGCTTCCAGGAAGAGCAATAATATCTTTTTTTTGTTGTTTATTTGGTTTTGCTATTTCAAACAAAGACATAGTAATATAGTTTAAAATGTTATTACTATTCTCTGCTGTATTAGTCAGGATTTTCCAGAAAAAAACAAAGCCAATAGGATATATAGAGATAGGCATAAGTGGAGATTTACTGTAAATGGCTCCTGTGATTTGGAGACCAAGAAGTCCTACGATCTGCCATCTATAAGCTAGAAGCTTAGTTAGGAAAGCTGGTGGTATAATTCAGTCTGACTCTGAAGGCCTGTGAACCAGGTGAGCCAATGTGGGCAGAAGATAGATTTCACAGCTCAAGTACAGACAGGAAATTCTCCCTTCCTCCAGTTTTTTGTTCTATTCAGGTCCCCAACATATCCGATGATGCCCAATCACATCGATCTTCTTTCCTTGGTCTAGATACAAATGCTAAACTTTTCCAGAAACACCCTCGTAGACACACCTAGACATAATCTTTTACCAGCTAGCTGGGCATCCCTTACCTTGTCAAGCTAACATATAAGATTAATCGTAACATCTACAAAGGGGAATGATGGCCTATTTTAGGTCAGTCGTTCTGTGTTGAGATACCTGCTAACTAACTACCCAAGGCTGATGAGAACTGGTTCTGCACAGTATATTGAAACTTAAATGCCCTTCCACACACACACACACACACACGCACACACACATTGTAGTCCTTGGGCTAGGCGTTTTATATGAAATTATTTAGTCCTTAGAAATTATGACAAACTTATACGGTAAATATTAACAACCAATGAATTACTTTTAAATAAGAATGAATGAATAAGATGTCAATGTTCAATTTAAAAAGTTAGAATGTAATAGCAAACAACTGAATTAAAAAATTAAATCATGTCCAAAAGAAAGTTCAAGTCCATAAACAAACTGTAGGCAAAACTTACCAAAAAGTTGAGAAAGTGAGAGAGAGAGAGAAAGAGAGAGATCCTTCAATTGTTGCTAACTGTCCCGAACACACAACCAAGTTATGCTTTGAAATATCATACATATTTGTGGGAATCAACATGGGTCTGATTAGTTCAAATTAGACTGAAATAGACTCTTGAAGGGAACTTGGTGAATCTTCAAATATATAAAGGGCTGGAGTTTTTCCTGTTTGCTTGATTTTTAGAATTTAAGTTTTTACCACTTTTGAATTCCAGGGAAATAATTCTTATTTTTTTAAAGATTTTAATTTCCAGTTGGTTAGCATACAGTATAATATTAGTTTCAGGTGTACAATTTAGTGATTCATTAATTGCACAGAACACCTGGTGATCATCACAGGTGAAATCCTTAATCCCTATCACCTATTTAACTTCAAAAAAGAGGGAGAAATACTTAATATCTACCAGAAACAAAACTTTGACCTTGTTTTCAACCTAAAACTAACCGGAAAAAAGAAAATAAATAAAATTATGTGAGCAACTGTCAAAACTTAACATTGACTAATTTGCTTTTATGGTATTGGTGCTGATTTTTAAAATGTAAGTGTTTTTAATTATTTTAATTTTTTAACATTTATTTATTTTCGAGAAAGAGAGACAGAGTTCAAGAGGGGAAGGGGCAGAGAGAGAGGGAGACCAGAATCTAAAGCAAGTTCCAGGCTCCAAGCTGTCAGTACAGAGCCAGATGCAGGGCTCTAACTCACGAACTGTGAAATCATGACCTGAGCTGAAGCTGGATGCTTAACCGACAACCACACAGCGCCCCAATTTTAAAATTCTATTATATAAAACAAGACATGAAAAAGAGTTCAAAGTTTTTCTTTCTCCCTCTTTTCTCAAGTTTCATTTTTAAATAATTATAGGTTCACAGGAAGTTGCAAAAAATATACAGGGAGGACCTATTTACTCTTCACCAAGCTTGCCCTAATGTTAGGCTCTTGCAAAATTAAATACAATGTCAAAAGAGGGAAGCTGAAATTGGTATCATCCACAGAGCTTATTCAGGTTCCATGTGCATATTTTTAGTGCACTCATGTGTGTGTGTGTGTGTGTGTGTGTGTGTGTATTTTGTAGCTTTATGAAATTTTATCATATGTCATTTTTACATAACTGTGCATGTGTAATTCTATGAAACTTTGTCATGTATAGTTTTGTGTTACCACTACCACAATCATAAAATAGAATTGTTCCAACACCACGGTCTCCCTCCTGCTATCCCACAAGTGTACTGTCAAGTGAATGTACTTGCTAGGTTTATATTAAGTAGGCTTCGAGTGAAATATTATGTAAAATTTTATCACCGTAAGAACTGTGTATCTTCATTATGTATTTGCAAAGAGAAAGTATACAGAGTCATTCTTTGCTAAATATGTTCTCTGTGATAAAGTAAATGTGTGGCTTAATGGCATCTATTTCAATGTGATAACGATAAGTAACTTCTTGGGTAATTCCAAGTCCATTTTGGACATCACTTGGTTTCCCTTCACTTCAATTATCTTGCTCTTGTGGACTGTATTTGTAACTAAAGGAAGAACAGAATGGAGAAAATTATATAGTTGAGATCCTCTCAAACAACTAATTTGTTTCAAAGTGGTAGTCAAACATTAGAGGAATGGTTTTATTTTATAACTGTATGTACTAGTCTTTTCCTCACTGTTTTGTTGTTTGGCATCATCAATTTCTTACAGTAGCCAATGAAAGAAGCTAGAAAAAAATAATCATCTAATTAAACGTTTATGTCTTTATCATTACATCCCACGTTAAAATGCTATCTGGGGGCATTTGGGTGGCTCAGTCGGTTAAGCGTCCGACTTCGGCTCAGGTCGTGATCTCGCAATCCATGAAGTCCAGCCCCCATCAGGCTCCGTGCTGACAGCCAAGAGCCTGAAGCCTTGCTTTGGATTCTGTGTCTCCCTTTCTCTCTGCCCCTCTCTCAATTTCTCTCTCTCTCTCAGAAATAAATAAATATTAATTTAAAAAAATGCTGTCTGTAACACAATGCAAATCATTAAGAAGTGTGGTTTCAATAAATGTTGCTTTTTCTCAGATTTGAAGCTACTTTGAATTTAACTGAATTCTTGATTGGGACTCAATCCTTCTTTTCTATTCTGAAACCTGTTTTTGAAGACCATTTTTTTCATTGTATATTTCATTTCCTTTAAATACATTTCAAATACATGGTTGTGGAAGGGCCATGTACATTCTTACCATAGGCAATTCTGCACTAACCTTTTACTGACACCATTTCCAGTGGTTAAACGTAAAAAAAAAAAATCCCCACACTGTTAGAAAATTTGAAGTTATGATGTTTAAGCAGATATAAATCTGCAAGCCAGATTTTAAAAAATCCAACTGTAAATTCCAACTTGTCATGATCCAGGAAATTAGCAATCAATTCAATCAATATTTAATAGAAAGAGTTCACATTCACTTTCTCTCTCTCAAACTTGTGCTTTTACTTTCAAACAAACTTTACTCACAGAGTTATTAATGATATAAAACAGAAACAGTTAATTTCCTTTTCTTTTGTGATTTCCAGGAACTGATTTTGACTGATTAAGGAAATTTAATTGTTCTACTGTTGAGTAAAGTCTTTTATTTCCAGATAGCAGGACCTAGCATGTCCGCAAACACACTCACACAATTGCCTGAAAACTTACTGAGTTTAAAGACCTTAATAATAATTACACATTTTTGTGACTTTCAGTTAGCACACTGGTGAGATGGAATCTAGTGTTATTATCAGTCATACTGACTGTTTTTGCTTGAGTACTTTCAGTGTTATTATTAACATCATATACTTTCATCTCCTCCTATAGATTTCGAAAGCATATGAAATGGTGTCTTAGCTTTCAGAGGAAACTATAGTCTCCAACAGTTTCTCTCACTGATTTAAGTATTTTTCTTCAAGCTTTGGCTTTCTCATTTTTTGACTTCTCTTTCCTCTCGCACTCAGACTACCCTGCCCTTTCCTTCTTTTGATTAAGACACTGTTCCATTCAGTGTGTCATCATTTGGCCTAACATTTTATTGCCTCTTGCCTTACCAAGCTTTCAGGATGCTATTAAACCCTGACTCTAGTTCTAAGAAAACTCTCCTTGTCTCTAAGGCAATTCTTTTTAATCATTTTACCCGATGAGGTTTTAGTCTGTCCCACATAATAGCTATTTAAAAATGGTAGAGCAGAAAGAGGGGATTCCAGTGTTACAGGTGTTTATTAAGAGCCCACTTAGTCTTCAGACCTTGCTAACGTCTGTGGGCAAACAAGTGAAATGTGTGTCCTTTTTGAGGCTGATCTACACTACCATAAGTTGTAGTGGAAACCCCATGTTTTAAGTATCCACCAATCTATTCACATAATTACCACCTGCTTTGTACAAAGCACAATGTTTAAGAAATGTTTACTAAGTACTTTGAAATGATAATCGAAATAGATGGGTTTATAATGACAATATAATCAAAAGTAAGCATGTGTTATCATCAAGTGAACAACTTAAAAGACATAAAATCAGAAGGTAATTAATAAGAGGTACATTATGCCAAAAACTTATTCTATGCCTGAGACTTTGAAAATGCAATATCAGTTAATTCTCACAACACCCTAGAAAGTTACCTACTGGTATAATCCACATTTATAGAGGGAAAGAACCAAACTACAGATGTGTGGTACACATCTGTATGTGGTATTCTAGGCTTGGAACCAACTCTACCTCATACCAACATTTGTGCTCATAACCAATATATCTTCCTATTTTAAGGTGTGGAGGAGCAAAATATGCAAACCTCCCACTTAATAGATGTTGTTCTATAACATAATACACTACACAAAAATAAGATGGGTTTTAGATGGTGATTAGAAGGCACAAATGACAATGAGGCATATTTTACAACCACCACCTGCATTGCATTCCAATCTGATACTCATTTAGCCTTTATTTCAGTACTCTCTACAGTAGAAATCTCACTTTCTACCACTGCTGATTATTTCATTATTGGTCAGTCATGTCTGTTAATACATTCATTGATTCAACATTAATTTTTGAGGTACTTTTATGTGAAGGGCAATATGCCAAGTACTAAAGAGGACATAATGATGTGTTAAGACATGTATCTGTGTTCAAGGAGTTAAAAATCTATTATAGGTTTTTAATTTTTTTTCCTAATTTGAACAAAAATTTCCTTCCTAATTATTTTCATATGCCAATACTTATAATGCTTTTGAGAATAATGGATAATGAGTTACTGCATACTTCTATATGGCAGCCCTTCAAATATATGAAAAAAATCTCTTCTTAGTCTTACTCTTTTAAAAGCTAATAATTCTTGAATCCTTCAAATGTATTAACCCTCACCATCCATTCTATTCAAATTTGTGCAGTATATTTTTTTAAATGTGAATTTTCAAATTAAACATAGTAAGCTAGATGTATGCTGATTAGTACCAAATATAACAGAAAATATATTTCCCATTTTCTCCACATTATACTTATATTAATGCAACTTAATTGTATATTTTATCTGTATCATTTATATCATGTTCATGTCTAGCCAGCTATAAACACAAGTCTTTTTTCCCTGGATTATTGCTAAGTTAAGTGACCTAATGAAATTTATGCAAAATTTAGAAATTTCAATTTATAATTGTATACTATAAAGTGGCTTAAAATTTGTATAACTTGATAATTGGTATATTAGATAATTTTCAGTATTGATTATATTTATTTAATATGCTTCAGTGATTTTCATATTCGTTATAAACCTCTTCAGTCACTTCATTTATATGGGCATTTATATTTATGAGAAAATGCAAAATAATTTAGAATTATCCCTCTATTCAACTTTATAATTAGAACAATGTTTAAAAAAAGAATTAAATAGGGTTGAGGTCTTTTTCATCATGTTTTTTTCTGCTTTTCAGGAAACTTTCTTGAAGTGTGTATTTTTTTTTCTATTTTTTATGGAAGTGATTAACTCATTTGGGTGACCAAGGTAACGTTTTAATAAAATAAATGGCATAAAAAGTGGGGCTGGAGAATCAAACTGAGGTTGGTTTACATACATTTTCCTACTTATGTTCTCAAGATATTATTTAATATCTCTAGCACAGGATGAACAACTCTAGCACAGGATGAAAATAATATAAAACAGAAAAACCACTCTTCCTTCTCTTTAACCTTCACTGTGTTTTGTAATCAGGTGTCAGGCACAGACACATCTCCCATATGTAAATGTAAAGATCCATTTTTATACATTTCTATGTATGATTTATTTTGGTGGTTTCAATGTAATCATATTTCCTCAGTAATAACTCAGCTGTTCAATGTTCTAAATCCAACTCAGTGTTTCAATCTCAAAGCTCTTCTGGGAAAATATGTGCTAATAAAAGTAAGAGAATGTAAAAATCCATGAAAAGGAACAACATCACAGTTCCCTGTTTCTTAGTAGAGGTGATTTCCATACCCTGTTTTGTTTCACCCTCTCCCAAGACATCTCTTCATTAAATACTTTGGTAAAATTAAAAAAAAATCCTTATTGGATTTTTTTCTTATACATGTGATATTTATTTTGGATATTGGAGGAGGATGTTGAAGGTGAGGGAACCAGCCATACATCCTCCAACTGTCTCTTCATCAGCTAGAATAAAGAGATTTGTAAAAGGGAAAATTCTGATGTCACCCAAAATCCAGAGTAAAATATCTGAGCAAAAGGGTCAATCTTCCTAGGAAGTTCCAGTCCAGTTATTCACAGTTATCTCTCTTTCAGTTAGAGGTAAGTCTCTTGGAACCCAGGCTGCTGTTGAAATCATGGATTTGAGGACCGAGGAATCTAGCATTGTTCCACTATATGCTTCACCTACCCATAATCCTTTAGGATGTTCATTTTGACCAAGAAGCACGATATTCTTAACATTCATATATATTTTTCTAAACCATCTGCAGATGATCGGGTGCCTGGGTGGCTCAGTCAGGTAAGCATCTGACTCTTAGGTTTAGCCCAGGTCATGATCTCATGGTTTCCTGAGTTTGAGCCCCATGTCAGGCTCCGTTCTGACAGTGCAGAGCCTGCTTGGGATTCTCGATCTCCCTCTCTCTCTGCCCCTCATCCACTCATGCTGTCTCTGTCTTTCTCAAAATAAATAAATAAATTTTGAAAAAAGAATTCTGAAGATGATTTTTAATTTCTGTGGCAACTCTGTAAACAGATTTTATTCATATGTCAAATAAATGTTTACCAAAGACCAAGTCAGACAAACACTTTGCTGGCATTAAGTAAAACCTGACAGACAAAAAAACAAACAAACAAACAAACAAACAAACAAACAAACAAGATGATCCTGGCCTAATGCAGCTAACAATTTAGTGAAAGCAAATATAAGTAAAATAAGCATGCAATCATGTATTTTTGATATGTGCTCTGAGGGGAAATAAAAGAGTGCCAAGTGATAATTATGGTGAGGGAAACCTTTGGTGAAGAGGTGTTATTTAAGGAGATACACGAAGGATGAATAGGAATTAACCAGGTAGTGTAGAGAAAATTAATGCTCTAGACACAAGGAATCATGAGCACAAAAGTCATGAGACAAGAAAGGTTTTTGAATATTAGAATAACTGAATTATTATTGCTATAATTTTAAATGAAGTTTACTGCTTTATATGGTTTTTAAACATTTTTTAATGTTTATTTTTTGAGAGAGAAAGAGAGACAGAGCATGAGCAGGGAAGGGACAGAGAGAGAAGGAGACACAGAATCCAAAGGATCCAGGCTCTGAGCTGTCAGCACAGAGCCTGACATGGAGCTTGAACCCACAAACTGTGAGATCATGACCTGTGCCAAAGTTGGATGCTTAACTGACTGGGCCACCCAGGCATACCTAGATGTTTGAAGTTATTAAAGCTATTTCTTTGGAAGGTAACGTTGAATTCCAATACTATTTAAATAATGATTTCTTTCCTTCACATGTAAATTTCTTTGTATGCCTAATTGTTTAGCAATAATTTCATAGACATAATTAGATTAAGCCCAACGTAGGAGAATTTCCTAAACTGGGCAATAACTTTGATAAAGTAGTGCTCATGCGTAACTCACTATCTTTGTGTGGGTTTATAAGGAGTCTTTGTATGCTTTATAAAAAGGAGTCAAGTGACTTTATGTTCCCAAAAAGAGTTTCTAGTCTCATACCCCATCAGATTCTATGAAGTGTTTAACCACAATTGTTCCCTAAGCAGATGATTACCTAAGTTTCTTCTTTCAGTGATGGCAGTTTTCATCAGTCCCTTTATTCAGTCCCAGGAAACAGGTCAGTTGTTCTCTGTAACTACTCCTGATGTCTCCAACTAGTTCTTTCTGCTATTCCTGACAGTTCCCACAGCTGTCAGTGGCATTGCTCCCTGGGGGTCACAGATCTCAGAAGCTCTTGCTAGAAGTTCTTCAGCAGCTCCTCCTGAGAGTCACGATACAGGGGGTCCCTGTAACAGCCTGTAATGGCAACTGTCTGCAGCATGGTTCTTTAAAAACATGCAACTGAAGGAGCCTCTTCAAATTGCTTTACACTTGTGTTAGGGAAATAGAACTCTGGGTCACCAGCTGTTTCTCTTCTCATAGAGCCTTTGGAAAAGTTTCCATTCTGACAGTCCTTGATATGTGAAATAGAATATGGCATATCTATAAACCGCCTACTGATCATACATTCACTAAATTTGTCAGCCTTCTTTATGGAGAGTGTCTAGCTAGGAATCCAACCAATTTACCAACTGAATCTGAGAACCAGAACAAATGTGCCTGTAGAATAAGTGGGAAAACAATACTGAATTATCTGATTTCTCATATAATGGTGCTGAGAAACCCACATCTGTTTAATTGCTTAAAGTTAAAATCAAGATTCACCAGTGTATATAAAACAGGCTATATGGGGCACTATGAAGCTGCCAGTGGAATACTCTTAAGTCAAGTTCTCTCTTCCCTTTAAAAATAAAAATCTAAAGCTGTTTACAGTTAATATGGCAGAAGCAGAGAAGGAACCGACTTTGTGGTTTGCCTTTTGTGAATTTTCAGTACTAAACGGGTAAAGCGGAATATAATACTAAGCAATGATAGGACAAATCTAGCATAAACCAAGGGGCTCTTCAATTTCACTCACACAATTTCACTTTCTAGGGCCTAAGTGTTTTTCATGTACAGTGATGATAAGCCAGATTTTCTCAGTATCTAACTACCACAAATATTTCCTTTAAGTAAATTTGAAAGCTGCAATAACCCTTTCAGTGCAGTTATTTCCCTAATACTACTCTGATGGCTGGCAAGTCTATGTAGCTTTCCCCTACATCTTTCTTCAATTTGAAGACTCAAGTCCCATCAGCCTTTTAGCTGCTAGAGAATTTGCCTATGTAAAATTGCTCCAGATGTTTCCCAGCTTACTGCAACTCTGCAAAAGGTCTAAGATCTATGCACATCTTCTCAGCATAATTGTTGCTCAAGAGTAGACAAGACACTTTTTAAATATCTGATTCCCAATTAGAATTTTTAAAAGATTTCACATTAGGATAATACCTAACCTTAACAGATCACGTGATCATTCATCTAATTTGCTAAACAGTGACTTGACTTAAGCTTATTATGTCAGTATTATCATTAACTGTTCCCCATTTACTCTTAAGACGTGTCCTTATTTGGATGAAAAATTACATGGCCATCATTATTACTATGTCATGAAACACCCGTGATGAACTGACCTTGCCTAGTGTTTCAGACTCACCTTCTATCACTGCCCCTGCCTTTCAGCCATCCAACTGACCCAAAATTCTTGTTATTGCCTAAATGTGAGATCCTTTCCCAACTCTGTGCTTGTGCTCCTGGGTGGATCACCTTCTTCAGTGCTCCCTCTCAATGGATCACCCTACAAACCTCTCTCCTTTTTATGAGACTCTTACCAGTTTTTCAAGGAGAATCTCCCCTGCTACATGTGCCTGGAATTTGCTATCTATTACCCCGGTCAGTGGCAATGTCTCTAATAGACTCTACTTGCACCTTGTGCATGTTTCATATCTCTCTCATGACATGTATATCGTTTCTATATGTCTTTTTATTGGAATGTCTCTCTAGGACACAGAAAAGTGTTTGAGGTCAGGGACATTTCTCTTTGTACGCTAAATCCCTAAATCCTGGCATATAATTTAAGATTATCTAATTTTATACATAAGAAATGAATAAAAAGAATAGACAATTGTTTATTTTAAAATTCATAACTGCATTATGCATTAACAGTAAAAAGAATAATCTGATTAGTATCTAATTCTATCTAATCTTTTGAAAATAATTGCTTTTCATCAGAATGGATCCTGGTTTGCATCACTTTATATGAGCTCAATACTTAAACATCTGGGTTTGTGTTATGCATTAGATACGTTAAAACATTATTATTGACTTTAAGCAAATGGATTTTTTCTTCAAAACAAACTCCCTTGTTAGAATTTAAAATACAAGCTAATTTTCAAAATGTTGACTAATATAGTATCTATTAGCAGAATACCTCAACTTAAAGTGAGGCATATATCTTCAAAGATAAATGCATATTCAAGTAAACATCAATGTTATTTTTATTCATAGAATCCACAACTTTGGCCATTCATTTGTATAAAATCAAAATGATTTTTAGACGACATCCACATGGCTAGCTAGCATCATATAAGGTCTGAGAGTCATTCCAAATATCAATTTCCAAACAACATAGTCCATCTGTTCCCAGGAAAGCATAACGGGCAGCTTGCTAGGGTATTAGTCATTCCAGTCACACCTTCCTGTACATAGACTTCCTGTACACAGACTTCAGGGAAATGTTTTAACAATTGTTATGTTTTAATAATAGCTCAGAATTGTCTGCTACTCTGAATGTAGTTTCATTCAGTGTTTTTCAGAATTCAAGCCTTTAAAAATAGCAACAATTAAATATAAGCTGTGAAAGTCTGTGACGTGATATGCCCAAAGGATAGATATATACATATCTGTATATCTGTAACTATATCTGTAGAGAGAGATAGGTTCTCATCTCCTAGCACATCACATCATATATGGATATATATGAATATATCAATAAAAATCTATTTGTACACGTCCACATTATAGATCCATGTTTGTGGCCCTCCATAGCTAATTATTATTAAAATTCTGCAAGTTGTATATGTTTTTTTTTCCATTTTATGAAGGTAGAAATATCCAAATCAATTATTATTCTAAAGTCTAGGGATTGTCTATGAACATATAAAGAATAGAGACTCATACGTTATAATCATATACTTGAGGCATTAATTACTTATCCAGAAATATAAGGATTATTTGAAAATAATTCCGTACTATTATTTTAATGTGATTCAAGAGTCTGAACAAATTATAGTTTTGTACATTGGATCAACATGCTTAGAGGTTTCTGAAAAATTAATTAGGTATTATTTGCTCACACAAACTTACTGCACTTTAGTGAAACACAAAGACAAATTGAGAACTTGAAAAACCTTAGAATATACTTCAAACAGTCAGATTCTTCTCTCCTGGCTAGAACAATGAAACTGTATTTGAGAGTTACCCATACTAAGTGATGGATTTTTTTAAATATCCTTACCCTTAGCACAATATTTCATTTTTATTCTTGGTTTCTCTTTGCTTCTTTCTTACTTTTCATTTGTTTCATTGTGGAACAATCTCAAAATTACCAAAAGATTGAATGCTATTCAGAGTTGTTTTTTTTTTTTTTTTTCTGAACCATTTGAGAAAAATTTGCTGATATGATATTGCATCAACTTTGGTTTCTTTCATGTGAGTTTCCTTAAGCAAGTACATTCTCCTACATAACAACAATTCAACCATCAAAATCAGAAAAGTATCACTGATGCATTACTAACATCTAATTTTAAAACTCCATCCACGTCTTTCCAATTGTTCTAATAATATTCTTTATCTCAAAAATCCAGTTCTAACTAGTGTGGTATATTTAATCGCATTTCAGCTCCATCAGTCTGGAAAAGCTCTTTACTTTCCCTGACTTTAATGGCCTTTATACTTTGAAGATTATAGTCCAATTATTTTGTAGACTGTCCCTTGATTTGGGTTTGTCTGATCTTTCCCCATGTTTAGATACAGGTTATACATCTTTGGCAGGAAGGAACTTCTCATTTCATGCTATCAGGTGACATTGCTTCCATTTTCCCATAAGTAAAGATATCCCCTTAGATCATTTAATTCAGTTCCTATCTGTCAGGTTCTTCCTTCTTCTCCCCTATTGTACACCGGCATCCACTGCCCTATGTAGATACTTTCCTCATAGCCCTCATACTGTGACACCTCACATATAGCTGACCCCATGTGAAAGCCCTCCTCACCTCAATTGGGTTCTGACCCTCTACACTGGGCTACCTTATTGTGAATGACCTTATTATACCTCTCAGTCACGTTTTTCTAAAATGGTACCCCTCTTATGCCATTTGCCTTTTTAGCCCATTCTGGTCTACTTCAAACACTCAAGGTAGACCTGCCTCCCTGCATGGGCTTAATACCCTGCATTGATATTTTTAAAAATTTTATCAGGTTGTGACATCTCACATCAGTCTTTCCCCTATATGAAAGCCCTGCTCACTCCCTTGGATTCTGATGCCCCAAACCAGATGATACCATGCTCCATGAAAGCCCTCCTCACTATACTTGGACTCCATGATCCCTTGTGGGGCCAGCTCTGCACCATGAGGACACTCTTCCCCTCACTTGGGTCCTAACACCCCACTCTTGGCTTCCCTACCAGTCCGATACCTTCTCTGTCTCCAAGAAGCCAAGTCAAGCTTCCCTTCTCATGCACCATTCTCCTTGACACGATTAAGCTCCAACACCTTGTTTGGTTTACGTCCCTGTATTGTCACCCTCATCACCTTCTCAAGCTCCTATACTCTGTGCCAGCCCTTCCCCCTGTCACAGTGGACTCTTTTCTTATGTCATTCAAGATCCAACTGCTTGTGCTCATAGCCATTTGAGGTGAATATTCCTTTATGATGTACAGGCTCTGATACTGCCTGCTGGGCTGCCTCTTGCGTAGAAGGCTTGCACACTAACTTATGCTCTGACACCCCATGCCAAGCTGTGCTTCAAACCCCCTTTGTAGACACTCCTTCAGCCTGTCTGTACTCTGACACCCAGCTCTGGACGTCTGCTCCCCATACCTTCATGCACTATTGCTTACTTCATTCCATCTAATGCTTTTGGATTGAATTGTTGAGAAGTAAAGGGAAGAGGAAGAGGAAGAGAAAAAAAGGGTGAACACTTACTTCTAATTTATGTATTTATGTTACATTTTTATTTAAATATATAAAATAACCTAAATCTTATTTGAAAAACACTTGGGAAAAATAAAGAAAATAAACAACTCCATTTTAAGTGAGCTATATGTAGACTCAAATGCATTACCATGATGTTCAACAATTTGTGTCAGGAAAATGAATTTATCAGAATAATGCCTTACAAATTTATGGTTCCAAAGATGATTCAGATTTAAGTAAGAGTCTCTTGGAAAAAGGCCAGTTTTCCTTTTAAATCTCTTCAATCCCTTACCTCAAATTTCTTAAGAAAGTCACAAGTTCAACTTCCACTCCATGGGATTTACTCATGTGATACTGACAAGAACTAGTGATTTAAGAGCAAAGAGCAGTGATAAGCAGAATGAAATAATTAGTGATAAGCAGAAAAAGATAATTATCCTGAACATTTCAAATATCATCTCTTTCAAGAGCTACTGGATCAAATGCTAATTTTTTTTTAAAATTAAGTTTGCATTTTATCCACTTGCAGAAAGAATATAGGCCCATTAAGTGTCATTCTATAATGGAAATAAAAGGTCATAACTAAATTGGAGGAAGGCTTTTATCCATTAATGTGCAGATCACAGCAGCACCTGCTCTATCACTGCTATGAATCAGTGTGAGAAATTCCCATCAGACTGAAATGACAGCAGATTCCAATTCAACATGTTGAGACCTATCCATAAATTTTATGTATTTTTTACAGATAAACATTGAACATTCAGGAAAATAACTTGACTTCTAAGCATATGAAGTTAAGAATTCTACTTGTGAGATCACAATGGTTCCCTCTCAACCCTCCATGGATGAGTACGGTCTCTCCCTCTGTCCTTCCATTTCAGCTCCTTCCTTCTCCTTATTCTATAAACACACACCAATACACTTTCTTTAGAAACAAACAATTATGCTTATTCATTGCTCTAAAACAAGCCATTCTAAAACTTAGTGTCTAAAAATAGCAAAAGATTCAATTCTTACTCTTGTTTGAATTTAAATTCAAACACACTGTGTGCTCTCATTCTAATTTTGGGAATTCATTCTGAAGATCTCAAATTTTGCACTATAAGTATAGGCTCTTTTCCAAGTTTGATTCCTATTACAATGTCACACTGAGACCATCATTGTCCCCTTGTCACCATCCTCCTGGGATCTGCACTTTCCTTAATTCTGTGCTCTGTTGTTAATGACACTAAGTTTTCCAATTGCTCAAGTGAGAAATTCCTCATTCCCGTTCTCATAACTCATCAGTCACCAAGGCCTCAAGACCTTAAAATGCTTCTTAAAAATGTGCCCATTCCTTTTCTGTGTCCTGGCCAACTGGCTCCTCCTGTCAGTTGGAAAACTTCCTAGCTGATCCTTCTATTTCTTTTATCTTCCCTTTGAAATCTATTGTCCATTGTAAATACTCCTAAAATATAATTTGCATTATTTTAATGGCTACAAGTTTTCAAATGTAGCTTATAAAAGTGAGTCTAAAAGCCTTGGTGTCACATTGATACTCTGCTATCAGTGATATCCAATCTTTCATTCCCCGTGACTTTTCTACCTCCTGATAGACATGCACCCTAATCAAGGTGGAGTGGGCAACTAGCTGCATGCCTTTTCCTATTCTCATATATTAAAGAGAACCAAGAGGACTTTTTTTTTTTATTTACTAGAAATAACTACATTGCTTCTTTAGCACTTCTGTAATGATTTTGTTATAACATTTATTGGTCTGTCTTATATTAAGTTTACTTCTTAATATGACTCTTTCATTAGGATTATTAGTATTTCATCTTTATAACTTTCCCCTCAAGCATCTATAATTGAATAGAATCCGTCGTCTCAGATATTCAATGTATATTGAATTACAAAATGTGATTATGGGATTGATGACAAAGGTGATCATGCATTGGAATGTGGAATGGATTGACTTTTAATAAGTGATACAAGGCAAATAGATGCTCATGTAAAATAAAAAAAAAATCTTCATGCCTTCTTCATAATATAAGCACCATATAATTTTATATAGATTGCAGATCCCAGGGTAAGAGTAAAATAATAGGCAGAAAAAAAGGAAGCACAGGAGAAAATCTGCATAATCATAGAGTAGGCCAAAGATATATTATAGGATACAACACCACCAATGAAGATTATAAAATTATAAATGGAACTGTGAAAAGCTACCATGAAGACAATAAAAAGGCAAGTAACAGACATAGAGATGATATTTGCAATTCATGCATCTGATAAAGGATTTATTCTGAATATATAAATAACTACTACAAATTCAGCTAAGAATAAAACAATAAAAGCATAGACAAAAATACTTCAATAGGTATTTCACAAAACAGGATATTCTAAGGGACCTGGGACTAAATTTTATTATTCATTGGGGGAATCCTACCAGAAGCCACTCAGGGCACCTGGATGGCTCAGTTGGTAGAGGGTCTGACTCTTGTTTTCTGCTCAGGTCATGATTTCATGGTCATGAGATCCAGCAGAGCCCCGCATGGGGCTAGGCATTGGGTGTGGAGCCTGCCTGGGATTCTCTCTCTCCTTCTTCCTCTGCCCCTCTCCCACATGTGTGTTTGCTTGCTCTTTTTCTTAAAAAAAAAAAACAAAAACAAAAGACTATGGCTCAAAATACCAAGTTCATAATAGGTGGAACAAAGAGCACTCAGGTATACTGGTAAAGGGAGTGTAAAATCATCAGCTATTTTGGAAAAAAATGGTAATATTTTTTAGAAATGGGATTATGCAAGCCTTTCAGCCCAGAAGTTCTACTCCTAGGTATTTACCTAACAAAAATATCACCAAAAGAAAGGCTGAAGAATGTTCACAAACTCAGCATTCACAGTACTCACAAACTTGAGATTACACAAATGCCCACGAGTAAAAATTGCAGTATAATCACATGGTTAAATGACATGTACCAATGACAATGAAAAGCCACATCTACATACAACAATATAAATGAATCTTTAAACAAAATGAGAATGAAAGAAGCCAAAGAGAAATTGTGTGATGTGATCTGTGTAAAATTCAGGAACAAGAAAAAATTATACTTTTATAATATGTCCAGAGGTTGGTTACCTTTGGAGGAAGGTCATGACTAGAAAGTAGCATGGGGGAAACCCCTATATTATTTTAAGTGTAGGTTTGTTATTTTTTAGTGTGTGTGTGTGTGTGTGTGTGTGTGTGTGTGTGTGTGTTTAATCTGGGTACAGTTTACACAGACGTGTTCAATTTTCAAAAATTAATAGGTATGTACATTTATGATTTCTATGCTTTTCAGTATGTGTGCTATACAGAGAAAAGTTTAAACATCTTACAGGAAAAATATTTACCTACATGAGCATAATCATCTAAACTATATGAATAGATACTGATCTGCAAAACTATTCTACTACTATAATTACAAATTTTAGCTATATGGTTGCATCTAGAACTAGGTAAGTGGAAACAGTGAGGAGTTCCAGGAGAACAGGAATGTCATTCTAAATATTTGAGATGTATAATAACCCTATGGCATGTGTGGTATGTGATACCTTCTAGGAGAATGAGGCTATGTCTCTGACTTTTAGTTAATTGTATCTATGCTCCAAGCCTGCAAAATAAATTGATTTGAAATCTTAAGCTCAATGTCAGTTAGTGACCTAAAGAATATATAATGCACTCTAGCTACTTAATGTATTGCTTTTACATTTAATTTTGTCTTTGAACCTTAAAAATATTCTTTACTGACTGAAAAAATAGAGTCTGGGATTCGACCAATAGCCAAGAAAATTTTGTATATTAACTTATCTACTTCTATTCTACATTTGGTTTTAAAGATTTCTTGAATTGGAAGCCGTTCACTTTTTCCATCTAAATATCAGTTTAGATATTAAGATCACTAATTTTATAGTGAATCTGTATAAAAATGATGACACTTGAATTAGTAAGTAACATTGTGAAAAGTTAGGGTAAACATACCCCAGGCTTTAATCTCTATATAACCTATTGGTACGCGACAGTGAAATGAAAGAAAAAGGGGTTCATAATCAACAAATGATAGCTATTATCAACAATAAAACATAAATATTACCCATAAAATATATCCTTAAAATAAGAAATTAAGTTTTACTAGTGATTAATAGATTGGCAGTATATAGTAAAATCAAAAGTTCAGAGAAATACCATTTATTATAATCCTTGAATATAATTTTCCTCAATTAAAAAAAAATTTTTTCAAATGTTTATTTATTTTTAAGAGAGGGAGAGACAGAGACAGAGTGTGAGTGGGGGAAGAGGCAAAGAGAGGGAGACACAGAATCTGAAGCAGTTTCCAGGCTCTGAGCTGTCAGCACAAAGCCTGGTGTGGGACTCGAACCCACCAACTGTGGGATCATGACCTGAGCAGAAGTCAGATGCTCAACCAACTGAACCACCCAGGTGTTCAATTTTCCTCAATTTTTTGACCCACAGACATATATATGTATATACATATGTATATCTATATCTATATCTATATATATATAGATATATAGATATATATATATATCTATATTTAATTCTCTACTATTTGTTCCTCTTTTTTCTATTAGTTTCAAAGCTACCATGAAAGCATATTAACGTAACTTACAAAGGAAGATTCCAAAGAAAGTAAAGATTATCTTCTTTTTTAAAATACATTTTATTCTTTTAAATTTCTTTAAAAGTTTATTTATTTTGAGAGAGAGAGAGAGAGGGAGAGATTGAGTGGGGGAGCAGCAGAGAGAGAGGGATAGAGAGAATCCCAAGCAGGCCCCATGTCCAAATGGAACTGATGCAGAGCTCCATCCCACGAACCATGAGATCATGACCTGAACCACAACAAAGAGTCCCATGCTTAACAGACTGAGCCACCCACGGGTCCCTAAAGATTCTTTTCTATCTAAAAGTCAACTGGGTAATTAATACATTTATTTTAGTATATATTTTGGATTAAGTATTCTTAAAATCCAAAAGATTGGGTGTTAGAAGACAGAGACAGATATAAGTTTAAACCAGCTTAACTGCTCCAGATAAACTTATCATGTTCTGGATCTCTGGATGCCTCACGAGTGCGTGTGCATACACATATACTGCATGCATTTATCTAAATACCCATATAATTAATTATTAGCATATATCTTCTAGAAATGGAAAGAACCCTCCCTTTATTATTTGCCCTTTTGATGATGCAGCCTGGAAAATGTTCCTTAGTGTATGCCTAAAACAGAAATAGTAGACAACATGCAAAAAAGAAATAATCATTTCTGATTATTAAACTTTTAAATTTTCAACCCCAGTTTAGCTGATATTATATTAATGCCAAGTGTGGGTAACTTACAACTCTAACTGCTTATAAAAATTTTCTTCCCATTTTCCATCCAAAAAAAATTCATTCACTACATTTACCAAATTTAACATTAAGATTCAAAGTAAGTGAAGGCAAATGCCAATTGAAACAAAAACTAATTGTGTGGCCATGGGGAAGTGGCTTGATCTCTCTAAATAGGTGTATGTGGTTAGCACTACACAAGCATTTAACATCCCTGAACCTCATTTTATTAATCTCTAAAATGCCAGTAATAATAATTAGGATATAAAAAGTAAAAAAAAAAAAAAAGGTTAAAAATCAACATTATCAAGGTAGCTATTATCCTTAATAAGTTTAGCCTTTAAATATTTTCTCTTGTTTTTTCTTAATAGGCTTATGAAATATAGCAGAATGACTAAGAAAATGAATGGATGTATCTAAGGTACACATTTAAGAAATTATGGGTCTGCTATCAGATACCCTATTTTCTTCCCTTCATCTTATTATTACTCAAAATACGTATTGACTACTTACCAATTTCTAAGCATTTTTCCAGACAATAGTACTATACAGATAAAAATAAAAATCCCAGATCTAATTGGGGAAGCAAACAAGTCAAGTAAATGTTGTGATACACTATGACAATCATGACAGAAATATAGAGTGGCATGGCTGTGGGGTAGAAAGTTATGTGAAATAGTGAAAGGGAAGTAAGTCATCAGGGCAGGTTTCTCAGAGGATGAAATGCCCAAAAAACAAGTGTGGAGATGAGTGCTGCTAGAATATGAAATAATAACAGCAAACCCACAGTGATCTGAGGGCAGAGAAAAACTGTGTAAGTGGCTTGGATTTGCTCTTCTTCCGTGTAAGGATTGGTAAAAAAAATGCCGATGGGAAGGTAAACAGAAGTCAAGTCATTTAGAGCATCCTTTCTCTCATGCTAAAGACTTTGAGAATTCCTCGATAGGTAGCAGGAACCAATATAGAGGACTGAATAATTGGGTGGTATGATCATAAGTGCATTTGCAAATAAGATACATCATAGACAAAATAATTCTAGGGTTTATTGATGTATAAAGCCTCTCACAATGTATGTGTGTATCAAATCATCACATACACTTTACACATCTTACAGTTATACTGTCAATTATACCTCAACAAAGCCAAAAAATACAAGGGTTTAAACAAATCCTGTCTTAATGAAAATTGGTACATGGCATTAACAGTTTTCTTATGAAATTGGGTGTCAAAATTGAGCAGAAAAGAAGGATTCAGAAACCATTAAAAAAGATTGTCCCATCAGATTCCCATAGGTGAAAGAAATTAAAGGAGGAAGATAGAAACCAAAAATAATAAATGTAACACTAAACATAATTGACTTTTTCCTTGAAGAATGTACCTGTTTTACCATTGGATGAGTAATAAACCATAGATGGCAATAACGGCCTTAGTGTACAACTCTCTTGAATATCCTGTTGTGTTAAAATGTAAATACGTAAATAATATTACAAGCATTTATATGCCATATGATTCCTCTACTGAGCATTCAAAATAAGAAAATTACTGCCTTGATCTCTGCAGAACAAACTTTTCTCTACATGATGGATGAGAAATAGTTGCCTCTTGTAAAGTTTGTCTTAATTTAGTTCATCTGCAGCGGATGAACTAATTCTTCTCACTGTAAAATTATGGCTCGTGGTCCAAATAATATTAGTCAATTTAAATGAATAGAGTTCTCTCCTCTCTGACTCTTAAGAGAATACAATCAATGCCTTTTCAGATAGAAAGGTAACACAAACCGAACAATGAAACATGTTGAGGAGTTTTCCTGTTTTGCATGTTCAGAAAAAAAAAAAGCATTTAAACAATCATTTGCTTTCTGGAACTCATTCATTATTTTTGAAAAATTTTAAATTGGTGACTGTGTGGCAAACATATTTACAATGTACAATAAAAATATTAGGGTGTGGAAGACCAAGAACTGAATAAAATCATCTGGTATGCTAAGAACTGACGTGAAACTTAAATTCCCTCACCTTTCTAGGAAACGAGATCACAAAAGGTTGTGAAAAGGCATGGAAAATATCGAAGTACTGGTCAGCAAATCTGGGACATGACAAATCAGAGACAGATTAAACGATACCTCTGAAAATACTAGTATTTTTTTTTTTTTATGTTTGTTTATTTTTGAGAGGAAAAAAAAAAGAGTGTGAAAGGGGGAGGGGCAGAGAGAAAGAGGGAGACACAGAACCTGAAGCAGGCTCCGGGGCTCCAAGGTGTCAGCACAGAACCAGACATGGAGCTTGAATCCAGGAACAGCGAGACCACGACCAGGACAAAAGTCAGACGCTCAACTGACTCAGCCACCCAGGCGCCCCAGACCGGTTTTTTAAATAAAATCAGACCATTCCATCATCTGGTTCCCTAGAGAGAGATCTATTTTTTAACATTTTTTTATTATTGAGAGACACAGCATGAGCAGGCGAGGGGCAGAGAGAGGAGGAGACACAGAATCCAAAGCAGGCTCCAGGCTCTGAGCTGTCAGCACACAGCCCAACGTGGGTCTTGAACTCACAAACCACGAGATCATGACCTGAGCTGAAGTCTGACACTTAACTGACTGAGCCACCCAGGCGCCCCCAAGTTTCCTTAAAGATATTTGAATAAGAAGTCCAAACCATAAGAATATTCAAGTTCTTAATTTTTTAGCAGTTTGTTGAGTGAAAATTGCATTTTTCCTGCTTTAATTTGGAATTCTCTAATAATAATAATAATAATAATAATAATAATAATAATAAAGTATAAATTTGAGCATGCATTATTTTGTCTTTTAACTTGAACATCTATGAATTGCCCATGCATACCCTTAATAATTATTTTGTTTTTGTCTTTTTCTTGAAACTATATGGTCTTTTTTTTAATATTATAGATGGTAATTCTTTTTTCTGTCATCTGCATTATACATTTATTTTTCCCCATGTTATCACCAATTCTTATTTTACTTACTATATATTTCAACATAAAACATTTTTTTTGAAATTTTAGTCATAGATGAATATTTTTTACTTTATAAATTCAAGATCTAAATCTTAGAGAACTTCTCCAAATGTAATTCCCCAAATTTTCTTGATAAAATTTTATTTTATTTTTATATTTATATGTTTAATACTCAAGAATTTCATTTTATCATAAGTGGGTTTACATTTTCATTTTCTTCAATCTGGTTAACCATTATGTCAGCACAAATTATCTCAAATCCATCCTTGACCTACTAAATTAAATCACATACATATACATATAGATATACATGTATGTCAAATTGTCTGTAATGTATTTCTTAGTTCTCTAATTTGTGCTACTGATATGCTATATACTTGATTATTCTATAAAAATGCAATTTTAATCATATTAAGCAGGCTCTTTCATTGTCCTCCTTTTCCTACTTTTTTTGTGGCTATTTTTCATCACAAATTTTTCCATTAAAATTTTTCAAATGTTCATTGACATAGCTCTAAGATGATCTATTCTTGTGTCTATCAAAGATACATTTTATTATTTTTAAACGTTTGTTTATTTATTTTGAGAGAGACAGAGAGAGGGATGAAGGAAGGGGCAGAGAGAGAGGGAGAGATAGAATCCCAAATAGGCTATGGGCTGTGGACCTCAGAGCTCAATATGTGCTCGATCCCTAGGAATATATAGGCCTTCAGATATGGCTCACTATCTTTTGAAGTAGTAGAATCTAGCCCCCACCTTGCTACTTGAGGGTTATGAGTTAGGAGGAATCACAAGAAATTCTTTTCAGAAAGCAAATGAGGACACAAATGAGTTAAAGGTATTATATGAAAACTTCTGTTAACCTCCTGGCATCTGCTTTCTCTTCCCCTCCTGAAAAGCAGAACAATAACAAGTTTCAGATACTTTCAATGCCTTACTCAGGTTTACCAGGCCTGCTAAGAAAGATTATGTACTGGAGTTTTGAGATAGCGGCAGGATCTGGCTAATGTGTGCCAATAGGAGATGAGAAATGTTATAGGGGCTAGATCCTAAAGTTGCTGCCTCAGAAAGTAGGGAGGAATCAAGATGAAAGAGTTTATCAATAAGAGAACATCATCGCCTAGAATAAGATTTGATACTTTTTCAAGGATAAACAGTGTTTGCAAAATGACATGATGTATCTTGAGAACTTGGAAAAAAAAATATAGGCCATACTAAGTATAAATATCAAAAGTGTTGTGGTAGATGGTGGTTGATGAAATGAAAAAGCTCAGAGAGGTGAGCATACCAGAACAGGTACACTCTGGAAGGCTGGGAAAGCTATCAGCTGTCGAAACCCTGTAAGAGAGAGTAGAGGAACATCTGTTTACCACAATGGTAAGGGATATACCAGTATCATGGAGCAGTAGACAGTGTTGACTACTGTCTGCTGGTCATGGCTAATAATAGAGGATGCTACTAGAAACTGAATTTCTGGGGGCGCCTGGGTGGCTCAGTCGGTTGAGCGTCCAACTTCAGCTCAGGTCATGATCTCCCAGTTAGTGAGTTAAGGCCCCATGTCAGGCTCTGTGCTGACAGCTCAGGGCCTGGAGCCTGCTTCGGATTCTGTGTCTCCCTCTCTCTCTGCCCCTCCCTGACTCATGTGCTGTCTCTCTCTCAAAAATAAATAAACATTAAAAATTGTTTTTAAAGAAACTGAATTTCCTGATAGCAATGGAATGATAAGGCCCTAAATAACAGAAGCACTTAACTATCAGAAGCAAAGTGGTTACAAATATTATAATAAGCAGCAAAATCAGAGGGTAGCCTTTGGGGGATGATATGCAGTAAGACACGAAATCATTAAAAGGACATGGCAATCCCCCAAGGCAAGACAGATGGGCAGCCAACAAGAGTACTGCTTACTTTTTAGATAATGAAAAGACATCAAGGATGAATTATCAGGAAGCTGACAACACCAGTGAAAAGTCACGGTCTCTGGCTCTGTTTTCGGATTTCAGTTATTTCTCCAACCTGGAACCCTTTAGATGGAGATAAACCAAGCCCTTTTGAGGAAGGACCCTGAAATATCATGACACGTGCATTGAGAAGTTGTTAACTTTGTCTTTCCACAAAGGGATTTATGTAAATGTACTCAGGTAACTATGCATTAGGGAAAAAGAATACTCAGATCTTTCAGAAATTGTTAGGTGAAGATACTGATCTGACACTTACCTAGGACTCACAGTGCCCTTTGGATCTCCTATCAGATTCATGTCACACACAAACATGCGAAAGCCTGGAAGTTAGGAGTCATGAACTACTTCAAACTTAATCAAGCAGTGGCCCTAACTGTAGCTGCTTTATGAGAAATGGTATCTTTTTTTAAGAGCAGTTTAACACTGTCTTTGACACATGGTAGGTTCAAATTGAGCTGGCATATGCAGTCTTTTCCATTTTGATCAGGAAGGATGAAAAAGGGCAATTTACATTTACACGTGATGGACAATATATATTCACAGTCTTGGTTTGGAAAATGTTATAAAATATCCAAAGAGACCTGGACTATAACAAATAATTTACAGAACATCACACTGAGCCGTGAATCAGACCAGAGTACAAGAACTGCAAAGTACAGGGGAAGCCATGGTAAGGCCCATATTTTTGAGAAGGTGGGAGACAAGTATTTTTAATTCTGAAATACATCACATTAGTGACATTTTTAGGAGTCTGGTGGTTTGGGGCATGTTTGACATCATCTCCAAAGTACAGAACAAATCAATGCATCTCAACTCCTACTTCTAAGAAGGATGTTTTGTAGTTAAAAGGCTATACTGGGTTCTGGAACTCATTCCAAATTTGAGAATACTGTTCTGACCTATTGACTAGATGAACTGGAAGGCTACCAGTTTTGAATGAGGCCAAGAGAAGGAAAGATATTTGTAACAAGTTTAGACTTCAATGCAAGAAGGTCTAACTTTTTATCTTTATTATCTTTCATACCTTATGATACTAAACCTAACTGTCAAGGGAAAAAATGCCCAAATAAGAGCATCTCAATTTTATGGGTATATGTGAATTTATAAAATCAAATGCATTGATTGAAAAACTAAAGCTTTCTAATATTAAATTTTGTCTAGTGGATCTGTAACAGTCATAGATATGGTTGTGTTATACCAATCATCCTTGATTTCTGAATAATTGCTTTATTTTATATACTTAGCTATTGTGTCGTGGTGAAAATAACTTTATAATTATTATTCACTTTTATTTATAAATCGTGCTTTAGATTGTGTGTGTGCATCTGACAAGGTGTAATTAACATTAAATGACAAAGAGAATAAAGTTGACAATATATAGACTTTATTTTAGAAAGGCAACTACTTTTAATTTACCATGTTCCCTGAATCACTCCTTTTTATGGTCAATAATTTTTCTAAAGAAGTGTAAATGGTACAGAAATTTTTTGGGGAAACAAAGTCTTTCTGTTTTTCCCCTCTTCTTATTAACATTTTAATCCCTTGACTTTATTTTCTTCATCTTTTTAACTTCAAGGCTCTGATATAGTTTACTTTTGTACCATGAAATATGCAAAATTATATGTAATTATAAATTTATATTCCAAAATGATTTTAGAAAACTGGGACAAAAATTCCCCAGAAGGAATTTTCAGACAATTAAAGCATTAAATAATTATAATTTAATATTAGCCAAAAGATGAGAGGTCTAAACATATGCCTAATATTCAGAAATGTGCTGATTCATTTTCTTAGCTTTTTAAGATTTTTCATAGCTTATGTTTCTATGTTAAGTAAAATCTTGAAAATAATACTCTACTTCCTTCTCTTTCCAGTTCTCTCTTATTTCTATGTTCAGAATAGTTATATATGAGTTTGAATGTGTTTACTCATTCAAGATAAAATGCAAAGTGATTAAATAATTATTGAAATAAAGGATGGATGACGACATGAATACCATCCATTTGTAAGTGTTGGAAATAACAAAGTTAATTTTATTTTTACTACAAGAACATTAAAAGTGAGCCCACTTGTTACTTTTAGCAAGGCATGCATTATACTTGAAATTAAAGTGAATAATTAGTGAGTGCTAGGTTTAGTGACTGCAGTATTCACTTCTTATGCATAATATTGAATTTTTTCTGACGATAAAGCAACGTGAGCTAATTTGGGAAGTGGTCACTATGGAAAATATACCAAGTATAAAAATTAATCATAACCTAAGGACCATTTTAATAACTTTTTCTGTATTTCTTCCCAATATTTTCCTTCGTGTCTGCATGTGTATTTGTCTTTGTGCATATGTATAGTATTTTGCATATTCTTTTCAACCATTAGATTATGAGCATTATATCCTGTCCTTAAACATTATTGAAAACATAATTGTATTAGGGCAGTTAAAATATATGATACCATAATGATAAATATATGCCATTGTATATTTGTCCAAGTCTATGGAATACACAACACCAAGAGTGAACCCTAATGTAAACTATGGGCTTTGAGTGATTATGATGTGTCAGTGTAGGTTCATCAGTTGTAACAACTGTACCACTCTGGTAAAGATGTTGATAATGCAGAGGCTAAGCATGTGTGGAGGCAGGGGGTATATGAGAAGTCTCTCTACCTTCTCTTTATCTTTTCTGTGTACCTTAAAATTCTCCAAAAAAATAAAATCTTAAAATAATAATAATAATAAATTATAACTAGTCAAATAATTTAGACTTTAAACATATTTAAATTTTTTCATAATTGTATTTATGTTACCTATAGAGATATTTAAAATGTTTTCCTGGTACTATGTTTATACCTTTTATAATCATATACCTCAAGAAATAATACTTCTCTTGTGACAAATTTATAGAAGTGGAATAAACGAACCCCCAATGAATCAGATATGGATACTTTTGACATTACAGGAACATGCTACTAGCATGCAAACATATTCTAGAAAATAATGCAATTAGTTATCTCCCAAAATAGACGATTCAGAAATATGTAGGCTTCAGGTATAATACCATTAAGATTTCTCCTCTGCTTTTCTGTATTATATGGTCTCTGCCTTCCCACCATGCTGGCTTTGTTCCCAGACTGGCTTCTCTGGGATTTTAAGAAAGCTAGCAACAAATAAGGCGATGTGCTTTCTTGTTCATGCCCAAAAGAAGACAGATTCCAAATCATTTGGGCTAAGTCATATTTTAACTCCTGGACCAATAACATTTACCAGAAGGAAGGCCTAGAGGTTGTTGACCACAGCAACATAAAAGAGGAGAGAATTATAATCATAGATTTTGCACAAGCAGATCCCTCTTCCTGAGCACTCTTTCCCAAGGCTGTCACATTTCCCCCTCTATAATACTCAGATATGGATTTATTTGTTATCTATAAGAATAGATATTTCTGAATTCCTTATCTGCAAATTATTTTCTAGGCGCTCCATCACAACTAACATTTCATGTTGTATTGATTTTCATAACACATTGCTATTTAAATTCACATTATTTATTACTGCATATACCTATTTACTTTCCATTTTCTTCACTAGGGTGAAAGCATAATGTTTATATCCCCCTCTACCAGAATCCAAGAAGTTTAAGATGATCTTTGCCTTGGTAATTGCTGAATTACCTGCATCTCACACATGGAAGAAGCTCAAAAAATATTTTTAGAAAGAAAGGAATTTTTAAAAAGGAAGGAGGGGAAAGAAAAAAAGATTATAAGGAGGGAGGGAGGTGATATGAGAGGGAGGGAGAGGAAGGAAAGAAGGAAGAGAAGAGGTAGAAGAAAAAGGAAGGTGAAATTCATGAGTACATTTGGATAATATATAAAGACAATTCTACTTCTCTGGTTTTCCTGTAACTGGCCATATTAGTACCTCTAATGGTTATTGTAATGGTTAATTTTATGTGTCTATTTCACTGGCTAAAGGATACCCAGATAGTTTGTAAAATGTTATTTCTGGGTGTGTTTGTGAGGGTATTTCTGGAAGAGATTACCATTTGAATCAGTAGACCTAAATAAGATCCCCTTCACCTATGTTGGTGGGGAGACTTATTCCATCTAATGAGGGCCAGAATAGAACAAAAAGGCAGAAGAAGGGTGAATCCTGTCTTACTGAGCTGAGGTATCTATCCATCTTCTTCTGCCCTGAGACATTGGAGCTTCAGGTTCTTGGGCCTTCAAATTCCAAAACTGACACCAGCTCCATACCCCACCTCCCACCCCAGTTCCTAGGCTTTCAACTTGGACTGAATATACTACCTACTTTCATACTACCTGCTTTCCTGGTTCTCCAGTTTGTAGATGGCAGATCATGGCATATCTCATCCTCCATAATTTCATGAGCCAAATCTCATCATAAATATCTTCTTAAATATCACCATTGGTTCTGTTTCTTTGGTTCTGTTTATCCTGACTATTATATCTATTGCTTTATAACAAGTTATCCCAAGACTTATTAGCTGTAGGCAACAAACACATTTATTAACTCAAACAATTTCTGAAACTCAGGAATATGGAGTCAGCTTAGTTTGCTGTTTCTGGCTCAAGATCTCTCTCAGGTTGGAGTCAAATTGACAGTTGAGATTTTGTTACTAAAGGCTTGCCTGGGGCTTAGAGAACTGCTTCCAAGCTCACCCATATGGCTGTTGACAAAACCTCCAGTTTCTCACCATGTGGAGTTGCCATGGTGCTACTCATAATATGACTGATGAATTCTTCCCAGATGTGTAATCCAAGAAAGAAAAAGAGCAAGTTACCAAGACAGAAGCCAAAATGACTTGTATATAATTTCAGAAGTGATATAACATCACATCTGTTACATTCTATTGGTCACACAGACAAACCCTAGGATGATATGATGGAGGGATACACAAGCGTATGAGTACAAAAGTGGGGATCACTGAGAACAACCACGAAGGCTGATACCACAATTCACTCTCTGCCTCTCAGTTGACACTTCAAAGTCTCACAAGAGAGTAGTCCAATTATAAGGTCAACTCAATGCCTAGAATCTTGTCATCAAATCAGGACAAGATGCAGATGTGGCTTTTTTGGTGCAGTCTCTCAAGTACAGCTTTTTAGGTAAAATTCCTCTCAATCTGCAATCCTAGGCACTAATGAGACACTCCATCACAGACACACACACACACACACACACACACACACACACACACACCTATTATAGTAAAATATAAAATAGGCTTAGGATTTTCACCAGAAACATTCCTATTCAAAAAGGAAGGAAAGGGTAGGCACACAGGAATCACTTGTCCATAGCAAATTTGAAATCTAGCTAGGAAAATGTTGGATATTCATTAATAAGAACTCAATTATTCTTCTGCTCAGGAGTTATTCTCCATAGATGTTAGTTCCAAGGCATGCTTCCTTTTTTCATCAAAAATAGCACATGTACAGATGAGCAGTTTTCTTACCTGTTAGTAGACTCAGGGCATGCAACAACCCCTTTTCTATTTGTGCCCTTTTATCTGCCCCTTTCAGCCCAAGCTGGCAGTGTTCCTGCTGACATAATTATCTTAAAAACCTTGTAGGTATTCTAGGAATCTTGTGACAAACACACATCCACAAATCTACTTTTGGTTTCTTCTGAGATAGCTGAGGGACAACATCCTCAAGCAACCTAGAAGCTCTACTGTTTAATTGAGAGACACATGAAGTATATTCTGTTTTAATGCTCTAAGGTACCAACTTTGATCACTCTGAGATTTCAACAAAGGATTTTACTATCACATTTCATCTCATCTTTAGACCACACTTTTCAGAGTGTTGTGGATTTAATCTTTGCTTCAAAACAATTTGTTATTTTCAGCATCATTTGCTATCTGTAGAGGTCTCAACCTCTACAGATTTTTAGAACCATCAAGTCCTGCCTCCTTTTTGCTTAGCAGTTTATCCCTGGAAGTAGCAGAAAGAATCTAGGAAGCACTTTCAACACTGCTTAGAAAATCCTTTAGTTATATTATCCTGTTAATAAGGCACATTTTCTACCTTATTCGTTCCTGTAGACAAGAGGGTGGCTAAACTTTCTGATACTATCTAACAATGATACCCTTCCTCCAGTTTTTAAGATGATTTTCTTTACTTTCTGGAAAGCCCATACTGGCAAACTTATCAAAGACTATCAGGCTCCTAGTAACAATTTTTTTCAAGGTACTATAGGCTTTAACTTACACTGCTCTCACATGGCTGTCAGTTGCAAAGGGACACCAACATTTTAGTTTTAATTATGAGAACACACCAAATTTTATATCAGTTATTTATTTCTAAATTTAAAAATTACTCTACAACTTGGTGGCATAAACAACAAACATTTATCATTTTACAGTTTAAGTGGGTTAGAAATCTGGGCACAGCTTCCCTGGGCATGTTTGGCTCAAGGCCTCTCGGGTAGTAGGGCAGTAGCATTCAGAATTTTAGCTGAGACTAGTTCCATGTGAAGGGTTGACCGGGAGAGCATACTTCCAAAATCATTCATACAACTGTTTGCTGGACTTGGTCACTTGCCATAGGGGCCTCTCAGCAGACCGACTTACAACATGGGACCTGGGCAAAAGGTCTACTAGGTCTACTAGGGCAAAAGATTTCAAAAGAAGATGAGAACATTCAGGGTAGGAGACATGGGGTTTTTTAATAAATTAATTTCGGAAGTTACATCCATTCCCTTCTGGTATATATTATTCATAAAAGTCAGTCAATAAGCCAAGCTTTTACTCAGTGGAAGGTATTTCACCTAGTTGTGAAAAACAGGAAGGGGTATCCTTGGGAGCCATCTTAGAGACTGCCTATCACAGAACCTATCCAGTTAAACCATGGTCTAGGAAGAGGTACAAACAAGATATCCATAGTCCAATAAGGGATAAGAATGAAAAGCTGCATATTTGAAGTAGGGAGAATTTTCCTTTTTGTCTACACATATGATTTTAAAAAGTCTTTGTTTTAAACTTATGTTGTGATGATGTCTTTATTTGCATGAGACATGTAAGTAACCTAGGGATAACTACTGCAGTTAGCCATGAAAGCAATCTAATATATCCTGGGAAGTCAAATACAGAGGTGGTCTTTATAATTTTTGGTTGTGTTAGCACCTAAAAATGTAGTTTCTATTGTCATTATTTATTTAAGGTCAATAATGTGTATTTCTACTGCATATTTACAAGACACTTCCAAGCTTTATATCTTTACATTTTACTCTCTGGGATTTAAGACTAAATATGAAAGGTACACCTCTGACTTTTTTGCATTCTAGTAGATTTACTTTTTGTTCACAGCATGACCTATGACATTCTACCCCTTTTCTATATTGGTCCCACAGCCTGGAATTCTCTCTGTATATATCCACATCCTGTTACATGACCTGCCTGCCCCCAAACATTGTATATAAGTAACCCTACTAATCTAACTTCTGCTCATTGTTCAATCTTTATCTCAAACATGATTTACTCTGAATCCTAATCTGTGGGAACATTGCTAAAGAGCCCTATAAAATGCTTCCTTAGTGATGACTGAAAAGGCTTTGAAATGTTTTTCTCAAATGAGTTTATAAATGCATACTAGCCACTTCTTTGGAATCTACCACAACCCTGGAGAACTTGATTACTTTTTGATTGGTATCATATTTCTTTTCCCACCTTGGTGGCTCATGTATTTCCTCAACTTACAAAAAGCAATTATTCTTTGTGCTTCATTTTCTAATATTAGAAATATGGAAACACCATGTTGTTTGCTTTTATCCCATTTGAATGCCATTGTTGTGCAAATTGTAGGCAAACAAGAAAGACTTCACTGTTAATTTGCATTCAAATAAGCTAATATCCAAATATTTGCTTATTCTGAAAATTACCAAAAATCTGTGTCAATTAAATGCAATGGAATTTCAAGAAAGCAATGAAGAAAAGAACTGCAATTTCCCATTAGACATAAATCCAGACTTAAATGTAGTATATACTCATGAAAGCACTAAACTCACCTGGACAAGCTTTTTTACACACAGTATGGATACACTGAAAGCATATGTACATATTACTATGGTTTATCTAACAAAGTCTGAGAATTTAAGCATAGTGACCATTTAGAAATATTTTCTTTTACAGAAGAATCTGTGTAGGAAGACTTCCCCAAAGTTCCAGTTATTGCAGAAACTCCTCCTCATCATGAAAACTATTACTAAATCTACATAAAGATTAAAATGTGAGAATACCATGTTTCCCAAGAAATGGATAAACATTTAACTTTTTTTTTTTTTTTTTTTTTGAGAGATAGCAAGAGCACAAGTTGGGGAGGGGCAGAGGAAGAGAGAGAGAATTTTCTTTTTTTTAAGTTCCTATTTGATAGAGATAGAGCATGAGTGAGGGAGGGGCAGAGAGAGAGGGAGAGAATCCCAAGCAGGCTCTGCACTGTCAGCATGGAGCCCGATGCGGGGCTTGAACTCATGAACCATGAGATCATGGCCTGAGCCAAAACCAAGAGTCAGAGGCTTAACTGACTGAGCCACCCAGGCACCCCATAGAGAGAGAGAATGTTAAGCAGTCTCCACTCTTATTCCTGAGCCCACCATGGAGCCCATTCCATTACCCTGCAATCATGACCTGAGCCAAAATCATTGGATACTTAAATGACTGAGCCATCCAGGTGCCTCAACATTTGACTAATTGTGAACATGGATGACTTGATGTGAATAAATGAAGTTGGATTTCACCCATTCACTCATATCTACTGTTAGAAAAAGTGACAGGGAGCTGATAATCTGATAATTTATTACAACTAGTAAATGCAAGCAATAGTTCTTTACCCAACATCAAAATATATTAAAACACAGGTTGAGCTGATTAAGTATGGTGGCCATAGGGATAGAACGCATTTAAATCTTAGTCAAAGTAGGCTAGCAAATGAAGCATTCAATTATAGTAATGTGAGAGAGAAGGAATTTAATTGTCCCCAAAGTTTCATATTGTGTGAGTTCTAGGAATGAGGGCTGGGGGAAGGAGATAGGGAGGGGTTGGGATTTCTGAAAATGCTAACAACATCTGCAAATAGGCTGAAAAATAGTATAATTCTTACATTCCAAATACACTCATATACTGTGTAATTATAAGCATCTGCAGTGAATGGTCATATGCCACTCATCAATGAACTGGAATTTATTAATCATTTTCTGTGTTGTTTTCAAGAGAGCATGATTTTTTCCCCATAGTTGTACCTAAGAATATCTCAAATCATAATTTATAACACTCGAGTCTTGGGAAGCAGATTAAAATAAGTCAATATGTTGTGGATAAACTTCAGAATTATTTTAAGTTATTTATAGCCTCTAATACAATGAATTGACCAGTGCTTGTCAAAACAGGATAATTATTAAGGAAATTAAATATGATATAAGAAGACTAATGAAAACAGCAAGAATATAACTATTGGGATGAAGTAAGCAGTATCAGATTCAAGTCGTCAGCACATCACATATCTTTTTGGAAGAATACCATAAATCAGTGGTTCATACTATGATATCAGTTAAAACCAGAGACTGATGAAAAAACCACTCCCTCCAGGCCTTGTAGGCCCTGTCAGAAAATCAGAGGATGAACTCAGACAAAACCAGACAGGTAGTGCTTCAACTATTTATAAGATAATATCAATATGAATAATGAAATCAGATGTGGGATGTAGCAAGTTTCCATGATTTCAAATTCTTAATCTTTCCTTTACCTGTGTGTGTATATATGTTTTAACTTTAGTGCAAAAGTCTCTTTTTATAGGAAAATTTAAAATGATATTTAAATAGAATTTTGAAACATTCAGTGCTTCTTTGAAAATAAGTATATTATTCTCCTTCCATATCACCTTCCCATGTTATTTACTTTACATATTAGTTTGTTTAAAAATTCCTATAATTTATGTTTTATAATTGTAATTATTGTATGTGAATACATTAACTAATCACATAAAGTTATAAAACTGACTTTTACATTTTTAATTAAATTATTTCATGTTTGTTTGTTTATTTATTTATTTATTTATTTATTTATTTATTTATTTATTTTAAATGTTTATTTTATTTTTGAGAGACAGAGACAGAGTGTGAGTCAGGAGGGGCAGAGAAAGAGGGAAACACAGATTCCGAAGCAGGCTCCAGGCTCTGAGCTGTCAGCACAGAGCCTGACATGGGGCTAGAACCCTTGGACTGTAAGACCATGATCTAAGCAAAAGTTGGACACTCAACTGACTAAGTCACCTCATGTTTATTTATTTTGAGAGAGAGAGAGCACAAGCAGAGGAAGAGCAGAGAGAGAGAGAGTAAAAGAAAGAATCCCAAGTAGGTTCTGTACTGTCAGCACAGAGCCTGATGCAGGGCTCGATCCCACAAACCGAGAGATCATGACCTGAGATGAAATCAAGAGGCAGACACTTAACCAACTGAGCCCCCTAGGAGCCTCTAAAACTTACTTTTTAAATTTATATTAACTCTTTTTTTCCCCAGTGAATTTTATAAAAAAGTAGCTCACACTTAAACTTTACAAGTCATATATTAAAGCAAGCTAAAATGATACAACTTAAGTATTAGATGGTCATTCTGTTACAGCAATGAACACATATGACCCAGAGATAGTGGAAATTTTTTGTCATTCAATAATTAATAAGACAACCAAGTAATACCTCTATAGTATTCCATAAATTTAGAAATAGCTGATCTTATAGAAATCTGTTGATTATATTATTGAGGAAGCACCTTCGAAGTAAATGAAAGAAAGTGAGGTTGAGGGGAGATCATTGTTTTAATTAGTATGGAAAGGAATCTTTGAGATAGGAAAATGCAAAATTAAATGGAAGCGGTTCTCAGTGCTGCTTAAATTCCACAAACCTCTCTATGCTACCCATGAGTGCTCTAATTGTGATTGGGTAAAAGAATCTTAGTGTTATGGGTTAGGGGACATTTTTGGTTGGACCATGAGGTATGCCATATGTTAACTACGTTTTCATTATCTGTTTCTTTCATATTCACCAGAAGCACTTTCTTTAAACATATTCTTGGCTTGCAAAGTATATATTTCCAGTTAGTTGTCAATTTTGTGGCTCACTGGAGTGGGAGTTTTTTCCAACTGCAGTGTGCATCAAGGCAAATTGACATGGACCAAGTGTACAAACAGAACGAATGAGCATAGATCTACACATTAGTCTTCTACCTCCATTAAAAACAAAAAGAGAGAAAAGATCATTAAACATTTCAATATTTTTTTAGTATCTTAGGAGTCTTTGGCTTATGGAAATGTATATTCTAATATAAAAACATTTTTTATTTTGCTTGATATCTTAGGAATTTTAAGCTGGTGGAAATATGTAATATGAGATAAAGAATACAAATTATTATATGGGGTGCCTGGGTGGCTCAGTCGGTTAAGTTTCTGACTTCTGCTCAGGTCATTATCTCAGGCTCGTGGGTTTAAACCCCGCGTCGGGCTCTATGCTGACAGCTCAGAGCCTGGAGCCTGCTTCAGATTCTGTGTCACCCTCTCGTTCTCTGCCCCTCCCCCACTCATGCTCTGTCTCTCTCTGTCTCAAAAAAATAATAATAAACATTAAAAAAAAGAAAAAAAAAAGAATACAAATTATTTTGCTTAACTGAAAAGTGACCATGTGGTCTTCTGACATCGGGAGAAATCCATTAATCAAAATGAAGTCATGTACAGAGAAAAAAACTTAATTTAAACATAATTTAAAATTGAGGAACATTGGAGACTAATAAGGGCATAATAATTTATACTATATGCATGAAATTAATTCCATTTCAATCTATTCCAAGTACATTGAATGTGTGAAAAGGTTGAAACTAAATAAGAAATGGTTAAATTTTGCTCACTGAGATTAAATTACATTTATTTGCAGTTTAGGAAAATATTTTAAGAAATTAGTAACTTTTCAGTGATACAACAGACACTATTCATGACTTTCCCAAGAGCCATACCTCCTTGGCCCCATTTCTAAGCTTGCAGAAACTCAAGTGTTGCTCAGGTATCAGGCACAAATAAGTTCAGAGAAGATTAGATTTTTTCCCCAGCCTTGGGGAAGAAATCATAATTATCTAAGACAGTCATTTCAATATCACACCTTTTGGAGAAAGTTTCTCATCTTCCAACTCTACTTATTTGGTGTAATAGCAAGTTTGCTGGAGGGCAAGTATTATTTGAGATTCGTCTAACCAAAGTAACCACATAAAGAAATACTAAATGAGCTTGCTCACTTAGGCACATTATCTCTACCACCTCTCAGACTTATATATTACTTTTCCCATTTCAAATGCATTCTAGCTGGCTTCCCAGTATCTTTCTTATTCCACTGAAATTCATTGTCTTTACAGTTGGCAGAATAAGATATTAAAAATGCAAATCTGATCATGTCAATTCCCTGCTAGAATTCATTCAGTCATTCTCCAATTATCTACAAGATCCCATCTTTACCTTTTGAAAGGAAATCTTCTAATATCCCACCTTCTTTTTCCTCTGTATGGTTAAAACACCCATTTCCTACTATAAATATCAATGTATGTGACTTCTCAAGAAAATGAGTCTCTTGACCACTGTACTAATTTTTTATTTCTCTGTGCTCAGTACGCAAGACAACACGTACAGCATAAAAGAAAGGTTATTAATATTTGCAGAATAGTGGAATTAATGATGTAGCTATAAATATTTAAAAGGAGCTACTAACTTCCATTGTGAAGGTTTAAATAGATCTCCAATTGAAAAGAAAAACAAATTTTGTGACACATCATTTGTCACAGCATGCAGTATCACCCATGTCTGTGGTACGGTACCTTAAAATCATTTCACACTCGATTCTGGAGACAATTTGTGTATTATCCAATCTGTTGTGAAACTGGGGAGAGATCTTGAACTTCAGAAATTTTAACTCCCTTAAGGGACATGAGAATCAGAAAGGAAATGGCTACCTTTCATTGTACTTTTTAATGCTCTCTTTGCTAACATAAATGTCTCATAAATATTAGTTTCTTAGCATATTTTTGGTCACTTTTTGTCGAATCTTTGAGCTATTTGTACAGTGCTTCATTTTATCTTGTGCACCCTAACCTGAAATATATTTTAAATTCCAAAGAAATGACATCATCTATACTACTCTTTCTCCTATCTCACAAGAAAAAATTATCTTCAAGTTCTCCATAGATTGTGCAGATATCACTGAAAAAAGATGTAGAAAAATACTAACACAAGTCACTGTTTTCAGAGAATATGGTTGAAGAAACCAAAGTAATTCTCTGTCTTCAGAAAGATCAATTATTAACTGTATTACTATATTCATCTTTTAGTATCAGGTTATTCATTTTTCATGTACTTCTGCTAATTGTTTTTCAAGATTGTCTTATTGTTTCTAAGTAAAACTCAGTGATATTTTATTTTAGTCTAATTATAAGTGTAAATTTCAGTGAATTTTTACAAAGAAAACACACCAAGGAAACCACGACTATGATATAGTATTTGAATATTGATAGCTCTCAAGAAGTCCTCTTGTGTTACTGCTGAGTTATTACTACATGCAAAAGTAAATGTTTTCTTGACTTTTATCATCATGAATTAGCTCACATATTTTTGAACTATAGATAAATGGACTCCTATATTATGTCATACTTTATGTTTGATATCCATAGCATAATATTTAAAGATAGCAATATTTTTCTCATTTCTATATAGTATTAGTTGTTGGACAATAACACAACTTATTTATGCATTTCACTTTGAATGGCTATTTCAGTTGTATCTAGATTGAAGCTAATATGGATAATCCACTTATAAACATTCTAGAGCATTCTATAAACACATATGCATTTTAGCTTAAGATTTGACTTATTGGGCCATTGGGAATTCATAAATCTAGTGTAACAGAAAAAAGATAAAGAATTATCCAAAGTAGTTTATATCAATTTTAACCCCTGAAGTATATGATGTTCAATTTATTCTACGTTGTTGCCAACAATGAATAAACTTCCTCTTAAAATTGTAGCCATTCCTTTTAAGATTGTAGCACAACGTGGTTTTAATTTGCATTTCCCTGGTGACAAATAAGGTTGAACAAAACGTCACATGTTTATTAGCCATTTGAATATTATTTTCAAATAGAAAGTGCCTGTTCAACCTTTTGCCCATTTTTATTGAATTCTCTTTTTGATACTGATATGTAGTGGTCTCTTACGTTTTCTGTATTTGAATCATTAGTCAGATATGTTTTAGAAATTATTTTTGTGACTCTTTGACTTGCATTTTCACACTCAGTGGTATCTTCTGATAAAAACAATCATATGTTAAATATATTCCAATGTATCAATCTTTTTCTTTATAGTCAATTCTATTTTATCCTGTTTAAGAAATCTTTGCCTTCTCAAGGACAAAAGATATACACCTGTGTTATATTATCAGTTTTTTTCTTCTCAATTTATACATACTACCTATTTAATATATATGTATTTATGGTGCAAAGTAGAAGAGAGGCAATCAATATGGTATCCACAGTCACTATGCTTATTTAAATAAAAGTTAAAATGAAACATTCAGTTTTTGTGTTACATTATTCTCACGTATCAAGTGCTCAACAACCATATGTGGCTAATGGCTATAATATCGAAGACATTTGGAATATTTCCATCATCAGAAATTTTGGACTGTGTTGGTCCAGAGTCACTTTCCTCCCTCATAAATATTTAATTGACCCAACACCATTTGTTAAAAATAATATTCTTCCCAAATTCACTTAGGAAGAATATTTGTCATAAAACAAATGTCAGTACACATGTTAGTTTATTCTTGGTTTCTCTATTGTGTTGCACTAAATTATTGCTTATTCTTGTGATAAAACTACATTCTGTTTATTGTGTAACTTATATTAAATTAGATGTGTTTGTTTTCAAGCCCACTGCATTTCCACAAAAACTACACAATATATTTGCCTCTTTCTACCACCACCCATACACAAACAGCTTGGGTTTTGTTTTGAGACTACAGTTAATGTAAAGATCAGGTTGAGAATAATTAACATTTCACAGTATTTGATTTCTCCAACCTATGAACTTGGATTCATTTTGTTTATTTAGTTTTTTTTAATATTTATTTATTTTTGAAAGAGAGAGAGAGAGAGAGAGAGAGAGAGAGAGAGAGAGAGAGGTGAGGCAGAGAGAGAGAGACAGAGGATCCAAAGTGGGCTCCATGCTGACAGCAGAGAGCCTGACACTTGAACTCATGAACCCTGAGATCATAACCTGAGGCAGAGCTGGATGCTTAACCAACTGAGGTTTTTTTGTTTTTTTTTTTTAATCTCTCAGTATTATTCTTTAATTGTCTTTATAGATGTCCTTCATATCTTTTTTAGAAATTACATTCTCAGGTAGTTGATGTTTATATATTATTTTAAATGGTATCACCCAAGATGTTGTTTATTGCTCATTTATAGAAAAGTGACTAATTTTGAAAACATTGACATTGTATTCTGCCACCTTAGACTCATATTAATTCTAAAAATGTGTAATTTAAAAATATTTCTTATTAAATAATCAGGTTATCAGCAAATAATAATGTTTTTACTTGATCTTTTTCTGTTTTAGATTTTATTGTTGTTTTTTGGGTTTTGGTTTGGTTTCATTTATTGCTTTGTTTCCATGAAATGCACATCCAGTTCAGTGCTGAATGAAAACGTAGGTAGTGAAGATGTTTTTCTTGCTCCTGATTTTGTAAAACAGTTCAGTGTTTTTGCCATAAAACTTTGAGACCAACACTGCAAATGCTCTATTCTTACCCCACAATCCTTACCTTAGCATTGTGGTCCATTAGAATTCCAACAGCCAATATCTGTATAATTAATAGGGAGGATTTTTCTATTAAAAGTTGCCAAGCCTTGCCATTTGGTAGGCTTCCAAATGCCAGGAAATTAACACCTCAAGGAAGAAGCCCTTAACTACTTACTGAATCACAGTGGTATATAAAAACTCCTTTTCCCTCAGGCATGTGTTTTCAAGCATTTTCCAGAGTCTCCCCATTAAATTGAGTTTCAAATTCCCATGTAGTAGCCAGTTTAAAAGCCTCCCCTTTATGGAGTTCCTTTCCTGTATTAACCTTCCTCATTCTTGCAGGTGTTCCCTACAACACCTAAATAAATCCTTGCCATTTACTCTTGGATCTTTACCTTTGTGTTAGCTTCTGAAGCAATGTAAACCAGAAGTACTATTTTTTCTTCTACTTTTTAACAGATGAAGAAATTTCCTTTCTTTTTTACTTGTTAAAGTTTTTTTTTTCATGAATAGATGTTAAAATTAAGTGTTTTTTCTCCTTTTTTTTCCTATAAATCTTATAAATTACATCAATTACTTTTCAAATAACCAGATAAATTTGTATGTCTGGAATAAATGCAAGCTGGCCATCAGGCATGCATTATTGACTTAAGTAGATCACATATCTGGTTTGCTAATGTTTTCTTAGAGACTTTTGCATCTGTGTTTAAAAGAGATCACTCTAACTTTTCCTTCTTGCAACGTTTGTGATTGTCAAAAATTACACCAAATGGAATTAAAAAGCAAGGAAGACTTTCTTTGTTCAAGGCCACTGTCATAGGGAAGACTGTACTCGACTCCAGGAAAACAAAAGGTGGAAGAATTTCTAAGCCCTGAGTGACTTAGTGGAAAAGTACTGGAAGCCATTAACGAAGCTGGTCAATGTGATTAGACTATCTTGTTTGCTAAATTGGTGTTGAAGACAGGCCCTTACAGAATCTGAAAGATAGGGGCATTATCTTCTCTTGATGATTTCATTTTAAAGAGATGTCTCCCAGGTCCATTGGAAAGAACTTCCAGTGCTATAAAGTGACAATAGGCTGGGAGAAGATTTGCATCTCAAAAGGACAGAGAAAGAACTAGCAATTACAAGTTTTCTAAAGTCAATTCTCTAAGGGAGAGACCTTTCAAGAAAAAAACTATCTAATATTTAGTCAGGCTGAAGGGACGACGAAAACTTGTTTAGAAACTTCTCAGATTCTTGCTCTATGCATCTCTTCTATTGGTTAGTTCTAATTTGTATCCTTTTGCTATAATAAAACCATAATTATTAGCATATCGTATTCCTCTGTTCTCTGAGTCACTAGTCAATTATCAAAATGGAAACTGGTTTTGGTTCCCTCAAATTTGCAATTGGTGTCAGAAGTCTTGTTGCCTTACTTAAACTTGAGTTTGGCTAGTTCCAAATACTCAGATTAATCAAGTATTTTCATTCTACCCACCTTTATTAATATATTTATTTTCATTCTTTTGCTTTTCTTTTAGTGATTATCCTAGACTTTATAATGCACATGACTATTCTTTTTATTTCAGGTCTGTTAGTGATGAGTACTTCATTTCTGCTTCACATTTGAATATATCTTCAGAATGTAGAAATATAGGTTTATCTTATTTTCTTACAGTATTTGAAACATTGATATATTGATTGTCACCCGGAGTACATTTTTTTTTCCGTTGAGAAATCAGATAAATTATAATTACTGCTTATTTGATCATAGTATGTTTTTACCTCTGGCTTCACTTAAATGTTGGCTCTTGTCTTTCATTTTCACATTTCATGGTTTATTAGATATGCCTCAATCCAGTTATGTACTAAAAGTGCAGTAGGTGACTGATATCAGCTTCTGTGACCATCTCAAGTGGCCTCAAGGAGATATCAAACACAGAAAGAATCAGAATATAGTTAAGCAGAGGCATGCAAGAGATATTTTTAAACAATCAGATATGATAGAAGCATAATGTATTAAGAAAATCTAGAGTCTTTCTTGAGTCTACATGCATATCAGAAAACCTTACTTTTTACAAATATAACAAATTATACCTTGTGATTGTGCCGATTTTTGGAGAACTGTTTGCAAGCATTCATACTATTTTTTCCCCTTTTGTATATGTCATCAATCCCCTGTAGCTAATAAGCTTTGGAGTAGTTTTTCAGAGCAATCTGCAATATTGTCTGCCAAGCTAGTCTTCCGTAAGACAATGAATAAAGGATTTACTAACCTACTTTGAGGTTGGCTTTCTTTCAGTCAGCACTGTTTTTCTTGTAATTTTGTTGCTCAGATTTTTAGTTCTTTTTTGAAACTGTAGGTTGATATTTTTGTCTACTCTGAAATATTATCAGCTATCACTTCAAATATTGTTAATGCCTCCTTTTTCTATTGTTCTTCCCTATTTGGGACCCCAAATACATACAAACTTTTTTTTCAAATTCCTATTTATCGCTAACATTTTCTTTTTGTGTGTGTTTCCTATGCTTTCTGCGCTCCATGGTGGAATCAGGTTTTTTCCTGATGTATCTTTCAATTCATTGATTTTCTCCAGAAAAGGTAAAATACACAGCCAATTAAGGAAATAATTTTACTCAAGCTATGAGACAGGGAGAACATTCATTAATTAGGATTATCTCAATTTAAGGAGAAGGAACTAGAGATTTTTGAGGCAAATTTACAAGGGAGTCATCAGGAAGAATAGTGGTGGGTCTTATTTGAGCCAATGAGAAAAACTGAGGTTGGGTTTTGGGATATATGAAAACACTGTTTTTGTGGTGGTGGTGGTTATTGTTGTTGCTGTTGTTTTGGTTAGGCTTTCGCAGAGCACAAAAGTGTAGTGAGATTTCTCAACTTTCATTACTTTCTGGGAATACTGGGCTTCCATAAACTTCAACATTGTCATCTCTATGTTTAATACTTTATAAACTCATATATTAAATTGTGGACTTTACTTATTTTGTTTCCAATGCCTAGTATATGTATTTGGTTTTAAGTAGATTCTACTTCCCTAGTGAAATATGACATTTTTGTCATTTGTTTCTTGAATATTTGAAACATAGTAAATTCAAAGTGTCTGTATCATATTAAAGGAGACCAAAATTGATCACCCCAAAATATGCCTCTTTGGTATATTGATTATTTTAAGTTGTTGCTTTTAAGAAAGAGCAGACACAGGTGAAGCTCTGAAAACTGAATAGAAGTTATCTTTTTATAAGAAACATTTGTATTTACAAAATAAATCTCCATTTGCAAGGGTATTGATCTCTTTCCCTATACCAAGAAGAGAAGGATGACTCAATCCCTGTGGAGTGTTATCAACAGAGAAGACATGGGACTTAACTCTGGTTAAAAACCTTACCCTGATAACTGTACTTTTCCTGGTAACTTCCATAACTGACTCCCAATCCCCGATATCTTCTTTTGCCTTTAGCTGAAGATGGTATTTAAGGAGATGGTTTTGGCCATTTTGGAGAGGTACTCAGTTTTCCTGGGTGTCTCCCATGTGTGCAGGAGGTATACATACTTAAACTTTTGCTTTTATCCTGTTAATCTTATATCAGTGTAATTATTAGACCAAAGAACCTAGAAGGGAGAAAGGGAAATATTTTCCACCTCTACATTATCTATGGCTATCTTTCTTTACTTTCTTCTCTCTCTCTCTCTCTCTCTCTCTTTTTTTTTTTTTTTTTCCTTCATGGTAGGTACTTTATTGGTGTAGTTGGTAATTTTTTATTGATTTTAGAAAAAAAAAAAAACTAAAGGTCTTTAAGAAGATATTGTCATCCCTATGCTCTCTCAGGCAACAAGTGTAGAGAAAATCACATCTAGCCCATCAGTGACTGCCTGTGTCAAGAAAGGTGTGTGGTCTTTATAAGGCTCAATGTACATTTATTTTTAGTCTCTTCAAAAAGCTCCAGGTTTTTATGATGGCCCCTCTTTCTTGACCTCCTGATCAAACCAGAAGACTCCCCCAAACTTCTCAGTACATTTAATTTACTTTCTCTTCAGATCTTTCACCTTCAGTCTTTCACAGATTCTCTATTCCTGCCTTCCTTAAGCCTCCTGTCTTGCAAGGATCTTGCTTCTGATGCATTGTCATCTTACAATGCTTTCGAACCAAACCTTTTTCTAAATTAATTTATGACATTTTTTATTACTCTTGGCAGAAGCAATGCCTACCACAAGCTACTCCATCATAGCCAGCAGAGGAAATCTGCTCTCATATTTTTTGCTACTTTCCTCAAACTGAAACAAAATTGTTTTAAAAATATTTCAGAGATATATTGACCTACAGTTTGTTTTCATTGTAGTGGTGAGTAACTCTTGATGATTGTGCTTAGGCATGTCTGTTAAAAATTCAAGTTGTAATCAATCTTAAAAAATAATCTACAGAATCACAATGAGATGACTTTTTTCATAAGATGATTTTTTAAAAAGCAAACCAACTGGGCTGAGAACAACACTGTCTTTTTATAGTATGTAGTTATTTTCGTTAGGTTAGTACTGCTTCCACCCATGAGTAGAACTATTATGTGTTTTGAATAATTAAAAAAAGATCTGTTGCTTATTGATTTTGGATTTGTTTGCCTGACATATTGAATTAAATATTCAGTTGGTGAATGACATATGGCATTTCTTCACTGAAACATGGCAAATATGGCTTTCTTTCGGTGCGCAGACCTTGTTTTCAACCAATTTTATAAGCTGTGCAGGATGAGTGAATTCAAGAATAGATTGTTCAAGATTTATAAATCATATACATTCAACGATTGTCTTAAGCCACAAAGTAAATCTAGACTCATGGATAATAAATATTTATGAAGATGAAACCTTTTCAGAATTCTAAATTTAGAAGCCATATGTTGGCTACCTCTGTCATTGTAACTTTCTTCTGTTTTTGTTAGTTTGATATTTCCAGTTTGAAACATTTTTATGGCTCCTCACTGGCTCAATTTTATCTCTTGCTGTCAACAAGACCTGACATATGAAAAATGCACACTACTGTGATATTCAACAAGGCATTAACTAATCAAATCATGCAATGTTAAATAAAATTTTGTGTGTGATTCCTATTCTTAGAAAATTTAGCATGAAACTTCATGTTTTATCACTTGGGTATTTCCCCAATTTTCAGCACCTCAAAAAAAAAAAGAAGAAAAATCAATAGAATCATTTAATGTCATTTCATGTAAATAATTGGAAACTGGTTAAGAGTGATGATAATTAAAACACTTTTTACACTGGTAAGGATGAGAAACACTAGATAGAGTACAAAAATAATTCTGAGGATGGGGCAAAGATGTACATTTTAAGTTTTTTGAAGGTAAGGATTTTGGTCTACATACTTTCCTCATGTAATTTTCATGTAGTCCTATGCTTTGTGCATACCACAAACTCAAATGTATGTTTCATATTTATAAACTGGTATTTCATAAGCTTTCTTTAAAACTTAGCTATAACTGAGACACAGTAAAGACAAGTGGTCTTCCAATACTCCTCACCAAAAGGGAAATAATTTTTATGTGCTTACTTGGTTTCTGTTCTTCCTGACTTACTCATAGGAATCTTACTCCCAATGTGGTGACTTTGTATTGTGTCAATTTTGCTAATTTCATTTCTCAGATTTCCCTTTCCCATATGGTTCTGGGTAAAGTCAGCCAGAAGAGAAACTTGTATCATATCTAGAAGGTTTAAATGAGTAGATGGTTTTTATTTTCTTTTCTTTTTTTTCTTTTCTTTTATCTTCTCTTCTCTTCTCTCTTGTCTCCTCTTGTCTTCTCTTGTCTTCTCTTGTCTTCTCTTCTCTTTTCTTTTCTTTTCTTTTCTTTTCTTTTCTTTTCTTTTCTTTTCTTTTCTTTTCCTTTTCTTTTCAACACTGAAAGTCCAAGGAGACTCAAGACCTTTGCAGCTTATGCAAATTTTCATCAATGCACTAGCTTACCTTGTTGGTGTGGGGAAGTAGTTGGGTTCTTAGTTTCTAAGATTCAGAAGATCTTCTGCTTCATCCTCTGCACATCATGGCCAAAGCACATGTGCAGCTCTTTGGTGAAGGGTGCCCAGATTACAGCACAGATTTCTCACATCATTAAAACTGGAGGCAATGAGAAACAGATGTGGGTTCTATTTTGTTTTTATAGGTTTCATTTTGTCTCCATGGATTCCTGTTTATCTCATAGGTTCATACTTATCAATTCCAGTTTGTTATTCCTCACAAATTAACATCCAATATTTCTTTCCATATCCTGACTCTGACTTCAAATCCAACATCACATGCAGAAGCAACAGCCTTAAATCAACTGCTTAATCTTCTCTGATAATTATGTAAGGCCTAATCCCTATAACAAGGACCTATATCACTCATTGTGGTTCTTATTCTTTGATCAACCCTGAAATAATACAGAACTGGGTACCACAAGTGATTTCAGGGTATCAGGACCTTAAGAATTGTTTCTTGGAATTGGTTCTAGGTTATATAGAATTGTTTCTTTGGTCTTATTAGTTTTGAAAACATTAATGACTATTTTCAGTAGAAATTGGGTTAGTGGTAGGTCATGGAATGTACTGACAAAAGAGTTATTTAAATTATCATCTGGACAAATCTGTAATCGAATGCTATAGAAGGCAAGTCTTTGGATGACTATATAGTTGCCGCCACAGAATCTAGTAGTGAAAATAATGGAGTGCAAGGAGGTTGGGTTGGTTGGTTTCTAAATAGGCTAGTGGCTTGGGGAAATAAACTCATAAGCTTAGTACTAAAATCTCATCTCAATTTTGGATCCAGGTAAGAGATCATAACACTTCTATAATCTCCTAAGATGAAACCCTTGCCTCCTCTATCAATAGAATTCAGATTTTTTAAAGTCACACTTAAGTCTTATCCCACGAGTAAATAACAATGTGAATTACATTTGTAACATCATGGGTGTCTTCTGCTAAAATTAGGGCATTGATATGGAAGGATAGGGACCCTTAAAATTGTAGTGATCCTTATGAGCATAGTCTGTTAAAAGTGGGGACTTTGACCTCATAAATTATCTTGAAATGCTTTTAGCATTAAAAATGGATTTACCTTCCTTATGAAGAAGTTAGTCTTTCTTTGCTTGAATAACCTGTAATGGCCTCCTCTGAAGTATTTGGCTTATAGAGAACTGCTGATACTCCTTAATAACTATTCTATCACCTCTTATTGTTTCTGAACTTATAATTAGATTCTAGTCCTGGCAGGCCAAAAGAGGTAAACCCAAAAGTATGACACATGGGAAGATGCATCAAAAGAATTATAAGATTTTAGGTCATTTATATTAGCAGAGTTTGAGAATATGCATGGGAATGAATCCTAACAGTATTAGAACAGAGTGGAACAAATATAATGTTGGACTGGGCTGAAATCTTTCATATGCTAACACTAAGCAGAGATTTTGGATTCAACACATTATCATGATAGTCTGAGGACAGCTTTAGCATTTTGCTTGGGTGCCCAAAGCACAGACCACAGACAGAGACCAATGGAGATGAAATACTACAATGTCCTTAGTAATTTATAGTTGAAGGCATCTAAAGGCTTAGGATGTCTGAAAAGCTATCATGTTTGAAAAACTTATAAGACTTACCAAAACTTCTCCAACCTTATACTAACTACATTCACGGAGAGGATAAGAGACAGTAAGAAGTAGCAATTGCAAATGTATATGTATATGTGTATATACATATGGATATATATGTGTGTATATATATTTATGTATATATATATATGTTTATATATGTGTATACACATATATACGTCTTGATATATATATCAAGACAGTAAGATGTATATATATATGAAAGCAACTTCAGAATTCTTAGGTGTTCGTTGGTGTCTGTTCTTTGTAAGCAGGAGCCAGAAGAGCTGCAACTCCTCTGAAGGTTTGTCAGAGCCAGATGCTATTACAGTTCCACATATTACTGTGGTTTTGCTGGCTCACCTTGTTGCCATGGAACTGTAGCCAGGCCTGAAGTTCCTCCAGTTCCCACTGAATCACATCATTCAATTTCTCCAAATCCTGAGCCAGGAGGGCACGTCATTTCATGGTGAAGCTGTTTCTGATCATTAATATTACTGAGATTTGGATTAGTCAGAAAAAGGTGTGTTTTCCAGTTTGAACTTCTGAGTTCCAAAGTGTCAGTGTTTTCCCTGGTCCTCCTCACTTTGTGTCCGTCTTTGCTCTCCAGCTGCCAGCTTGCTCAATTCAGGCCTCATACCAGACACAAAAGCATCAGTCTTACATACAGACTTTAACTAGCTTCAAAGTTTGTGTTAAGATCTCATTTCTACTATAAATTTCTTATTCTACATCATTCCTAGTGGTTCTGATTCTCTGATATACCATTACCGTACCTCCTTCTATAACTCTGAAATACAGGGATTATATAACAACTCCTCTTAAACATCATTATGATGTTAAATTTTAATATTATCTAATTATTGTGCCTAAATAATCAGTGCTTTATTTGCATCTCTGTGAATGTGGTCTAATAGAAAATTTATTGTGTCTGAATACAATAGGAAAACGTGGCTGAGCCTATACCAAAAAAGGAAATATAATTAGGAGGAGTTGCTGTGCATTTTAGAGTAAAATGTCTGTTTAGGTCAAGAATAATTAATAAGATGTCTTGATCACTGTTAGTTTTATGGGCAGTGACATTACAAGTCATCTTAAAGATATAGTTGTCCATTTAATGGTTCTGTAAGTATGTATGAAGTATCATATGTAAAAGCAATTTGATAAAGATATAAACAGCATTTCCATGCTGAAAGTCCAATGAAATAACAGAAATATAACCAAGTATATATTTGGATATGGCACAATTGATGATTATTGTTCCTCGTCTTTTGCCCATATTCATATCCCAAGTGATGACAGGCTAAAGGTCTTACAACTACTGAAATTGGGAAGGCAAAGGAGGGGACTGTTAGGGTGCAGACTGGAAGGCAATGCTGTTTGGGGAATTGCAGGAAACCTATTGTCAGGAAACAGGGAAACCAAGTGTGGATTCCTGCTTCCTCAATATTCACCTAGTCAATTCTCCTTGGATAGGCTGACAAAATTGGCACCAACTAAATGGGAACTCCTAGAATTTGTTTCTACTATTTAGAAGTTCTAACTACTTACAGGACCAAAATTGCCCTCACTCCTATTGAAGCCATATAAGGTTACTACCATGAAGTGTTGCCAAAACACAGCCAGGACGAGGATAGATTTGGATTGTTCAGTTGTTCTTCCCTACTTACCTCCTAGCAAGCTACCTCACTACCTCCAGAGACTTGTGCAAGTTAATTAATTAAGCACCAGTATTCTGAACCCACATTTTCAAACCACATTTGTGTGTGTGTGTGTGTGTGTGTGTGTGTGTGTTAGGACTGTGTTTCTTCCTGGTTTATTGATCTTTTCTCTTGGGCATAATACTTTGGCAATCTCTTGGGATTACTAAAGGGCTTGATCATTTAATATTTTCAGTCAAAAGAAAAAAGAACAAAATAGTGGATGCTAAAACTTCTCTCATCCCATCTCACTCCTCTCCCTGGGAAAAAGATGATATTTATATGCACAAAGGTAAAAATGGGCTTGCTCCAAAGGCACCACTGGTTACTGAATAATAATTGCAGTAAGTGGTTTCAGAACCTACTTGAAGTTTCCTGACCACAGAAGACTTTAGCTGGGGAAATAAAAAGGTTTAACATTAAATCATGTTAAATTTTTAGAATCACTTCAGGGGGCTGCACATTTTAAATTACAAAATTGAGATAATGTTTTCAACTTAAAATTGCTGTTAAGACTTTCTTTTCCTTTAAAATCACAAGATAATCACTGATGCCCTCTGAGATTTTAGCCAAACGTAGGGAAAAATAATTCCCTGCAGTAAATATTTTTTAATCTCCCCCAAGCCATTCTTACTCAAAGTCCTGGTTAAATGTTAAATATAAACCCATTTTAATTAAAAAATGTATATATGTAATTATACGTATATGTATATATCTATATCTATATGCATATAGACAGAGATTTACATATACACAAATAGATCTATCTATATGTAAATATATATATATATATGGTTTCATATATATACATGTACACACACAATCTTTCTCTCTATATATATTTATATATTCTCAGTTAAATAAGTATTCCTTGAAACCTTTTCCAATTTATTTAAAACCGCATAGTGTTTAAAAGCTCAGATTCTATATACAGAGATTCTGGATTTGCATCCTAACTGAATTGAGTGAAATCACTCAAGTTACTTAACTTCTCCATGCCTCAGTTTACTCATGTGCATATTGGGAATAATAACAGTGACTATTCCATAAAGTAGTTATGTCACATAAACATATTAAACTCTGTATGTGCAACACTGTTTTGTCTGAATTTTTGTTTTTTTTCTACAAAAATACAATCAATTGAATATATATATATATATATATATATATATATATATATATATATTTTTTTTTTTTTTTTTTTTTTTTTAAATCAGGGATTATAGATTTGGTTCACAAAAGAAAAATGTAATGAAACTTCTTTGCAATGTCTAATACTCACTCTATCTCTACTGATCAAAATTGCAAGAAATACTTCCTAAACTGTGGGTACCTATTTGACATCCTATTCTGCAACATTGGCTATGGTAATAAACCAACTGGTCTTTCAGCTGATAGGATGTTGAATTTGAATGACATTTTAGGAATTTGACTTTTTCCCAGTGATATATCTAGATAAAGAAGTTATTTTGACAGTGTATAAATTACAAGTAAAACAACTACACAACTCAAAAGACTAAAGTTAAGACAAATTGCTTCTGGATGAGAAGATAGTAGCAACCTGAAAGATGTTTTATCCCTTAATAGATTTAACAGTGAATGACTATTTTGGAAAGGAAAGATACAAGTTATTAGTTCCACTTTGAATGCTTTCTGCCAAGAGGAATAAAACAAGATAGAAAAAGAATAAGTTTAAAAAATTAGAAGAAATGCCCTTTTTGGATATTGTATCTTTGAAATTAAACTACCCTTTAGTATTGGTTGCCAGTATAAATAAAGTTGCTACAAGAAAAATAATATGATGGGCGCCTGGGTGGCTCAGTCAGTTAAATGTCTGACTTTGGCTCAGGTCATGATCTCACAGTTTATGAGTTCGAGCCCCGCATCAGGCTCTGTGCTGATAGCTTAGAGCCTGGAGCCTGCTTCGAATTCTGTGTCTCCCTCTCTCTCTGCTCTTCCCCCGCTCATGTTCTGTCTCTCTCTCTCCTTCAAAAATAAATAAAAAAACATTAAAAAAAGAAAAATAACATGAATAATTTAAAAACATAGGGGCACTTGGGTGGCTCAGTCAGTTAAGCGTCAGACTTGATTTTGGCTCAGGTCATGATCCCACAATTTCATGAGTTTAGACTCCAGTTGGGGCTCTGCACTGACAGCACAGGGCCTGCTTGGGATTCTCTCTATCTCTCTCTGGTCCTCTCCTGCTCACGTTTTCCCTGTCTCTCTCAAAATAAAAAAAAAAAAATTAAATTAAAAAATTAAAAAATATGGAGATATTTGTTATAGTTATATATTTGTAGATTTCTTAATATTATTTTATCTCTTCCTATATAGTCGATTAATTGAAATCCATAATATTACATTACAAAGGTAGATGCTGTTAATTACAAATTCATGTACAAACAGAACGTATCTGTTGAATCCTATTTGAGATATACACACACACATTATTAAGCTACATAGTAAGGGAAAGAAAGGATAAAAAATAATGAAGTTCTCTACATACAAGAGTGTTCTTTTTTTTCAGAAAAAAAATGAGAAAATCAGGTCCGTGTGTGTGTCTATGTGTGTGTGTGTGTTTCAACTACGTAATCCCATACACTCTAGGTAGGAGCATTTTATTTAAAATTCCCTGTCCATATACTAAAAACTATAACACATTCTCCTCTTTCTCAGGATAAATGCAATGTGCTATGTGAAATCTCTTTTATTCACTGGAAGGAGAGAGATGTAATTTACAATATGCATCAGCCAGTTGGTTTCCATTGTAGGAAGGAGTAGACCCTCTTTTTATTTGCCAGGAAAAGTTATAGTCAAATTCTTCTCCTTCCATATTATTTGTGTTAATAAACATGATTATTTTAGAACACTTTACTCATTTTTTCTAAAGAAAAATAATTTTAAATGAGATTAAAATTGTGATTCGAAATATTACAAAAAAACAATACAAAGACTGTAACCCATAGCTTCATTATGTAATACAAGGAGAACAGAAGTCAGTAAAATTAAATGACAGTTTTGTCTTAAGATTAAATGAGTTCCTGACATTAATCTTTATTATCATGGCTGATGGTAAATTATCAGCTCCAAGGACTCTTTTTTATTGGGCATAATTATTCAGATTTACCAAGTGTCTCTAAAGAAGATGTTATCAAATAACGTGTTCAACTTCACTGTTGTAAATAATTGGGACAGGATGGTTTTCAGCCAAGGTAGTATAAAAAATAAATAGCGCACACAGGAATGTCCAACAAGGTAATATGCCCATAAAATCTATCAAGTTTCCTGAGGCCCTGAAAAAGTCTATTGTCAGCATGATATTCTCTATTATGTCTATATGTGGATACAACATTACTTTCAAAATGAATAGATCAAAACATATCTAAGATATGTTTTCTTAATAGTGGAATTAGAGCTAACAGAAGTGAAATATTTTTGAAGTAAATAGTGTTAAAATGGACAACTCAATAGAATATAAATAGGAAAAATACATTCTTTTCTTCTCGTCTTGACCATAAAAATACATTTCAACTTTTTGGAAAATTCATCTTTGAAAAAAAGTTTATTGTTGAAAAGAGTTCTGGTAACAACATGCCTTCTTGCATTCATGCCTATTTACCACAACCTAAGAAAGAACGGATCTGACTTTTTGCCTACCTCTACAGAAACATCATGATCTTTAGTATAAAAGCATGAATATACACATGCAATATGAAAATTTGTGGCAGATGAAAACAAAACGACCCAAGAAAAGTTAAGAGCTTCATTCAAATTACTAAATAAAAGTGATTAATTTTGATGAGGTTAATTTTAATGATTGGATATTACTAACAAAGTACATTTTAAGACAGGATAATTGATACTCAAATCATTCATAATGTGTTGTTAACTTACACAAACAAAAGCATTCATAGACGCAAATAACTTTTCAAGGTCTTGCTGAAGATTCCTTTGAGATTCTGTTTCTCCAGTAAACTCTACCTCATCTCTAGTCAGCTGTGATTTCTTAGTCCTCTGAATTCCCAAAACACTTTTTATCTTTCCCATTCACTTGTAAATGAATCATAGATGACAGGATGGCATTTATTTAAATCATGCCACACTAATTTAATTTCCTGTGTGTTTTGTTTTGCCTACTAGATATTAAACTTCCAGATGGCAATGAGTCGTCTCTTATCTTTTCTATTAGGGTACCATAGCACATATTTTGTTGCTCATAATGTTGCAGTACTTTTTACCTCAATACCCGGGATTTCTTGTCTTGCCGCTTTGAAGAATGAAGAGGTGGACATAGACTAAAGTGAGCAGTAGGCAAAAGTTTATTAAAGTGTAAGATCAGAAAGTAAGAATAGTATGGAAGGTCTCTTTACAAAGAGGGGGGATTCAACAGTGAATACCCCTGACTATAGGCAAGGGACTTTGTTTTACAGGATTTGTTTTTAATCCACATGGATTATTTTTATTTTTATTTTTTAAATATAATTTATTGTCAAGTTAGCTAATACATAGTGTATACAGTGTGCTCTTGGCTTCGGGAGTAGATTCCCATGATTCATCGCTTACATACAACACCCAGTGCTCATACCAACAAGTGCTCAATGCTTATAACCTCAATGCTTATAACCCATTTTCCCCTTCCCCCCAACCCTATCAACCCTCAGTTTGTTCTCTATATTTAAGAGTCTCTCATGGTTTGCCTCCCTCTCTGTTTGAAACTATTTTCCCCCTCCCATTCCCCCAAGATCTTCCGTTAAGTTTCTCAAATTCCACATGAATGCAAACATATGATATCTGTCTTTCTCTGCCTGATTTATTTCACTTAGCATAATATCCTCCAGTTACATTCACGTTGTTGCAAATGGCAAGATTTTATTCTTTCTCAATGGAATACTATTTGGCAAAGAGAAAGAATAAAATATCGCCATTTATTTTACAGGATTTTGGTTGGCCCCCATGCCTTCCTCCTTGTTCCTTCTCAGGTTCTACCATTATCGGCTTGATAACTCTAGGTGCTCGGTTGTTCATTCCTGATTGGCCCTATTCCATTGTGTGAGGAGTCAGACTATGATCATACTGTCTCGTATAGCATAAGTTTTATGGTTTACTTATTTTAGTTAGGCATTTTGTTTGCCAAATTCTTGAGGGGAACTGTAGGGGAGTAGGTGGCATCTGTAACATTCTTAAGAGGAACCTTAACCTTGAGAGAATTTGCTCTTGGTCAGGAGCTTCCAACATTGTTGCAAAATACGTATTTGTCCCCACCCAGGGAACTTAGGTCCTAACCGTTCCCTCTCTTTCTACTGAGTCCTATCTTTCTCTATCATAGTAATACTTTCCTACCTTGTCATTATACACACACACTAGCTTTTTTCTGTTTTCATTCAAAGAGTAACATAAAATACAATTTGTAATTAACTACTACCTCACTAATCTCAATAAGTACTAATTCATCTTAGTCCCAATTTCTTCAGAAAATAAAGCCTGTCAAATGCATATGTGTGAAAATTATTGGCCTTAAATTTTAAGACAACTTGCACACAGTTGATCTCTCCATTTAGCATCTCCTCTTATACCCTATAAACATGGGGAAGGTAGCTCAGATATTATCATCCAGAAAGCCTTTACTAGTAATCATTCCCCTTCCCCAGCCTCTCAGATACACTCCCATAGTTGCTGCCTATTTGATAGCACACATCATTCTGTAATGTACAGTCTCTTACCTGTTCAGTCTCTTACCCACTGCGCTGGATTATTCTTCATGCAAGACTTTCATACCATGCTATCCCTGGCATGACACATAGTATTTAGCACATCAGGGACTATGACATGCACCTCAAATGTGACTAGGGATTTAATTCATTCATTCAATGGTCTTGACATGTGTCTATCTACCTGTACCCAGCACAGTGCTGGATTATTAGAATTTCTTCCATTGATGCTGAATGGTCATCTGTATGAATTATTACTGTAATAATTTTTATATATTTCATGATGTTTAGAAAAATACCTAACACGTTGTGAGATATGTAAAACAACACATTCTGAATTAATGGGTATTTGAGGAGGTTCATTAAATAACACTATGAAAAACAATACAAGGGTTAAAACTGGGTTATAATATCAATAATAATGAGGATGCTGAAGTACTGGAGAAAGTCTTATTATGTGAGTAAATGGCTACAACAGACTACAACTATGTAAATTCACCCACAAAACCACAGGGACTGCTGACCAGTGAAGTCTCCTGTGTGAGAGGGTAGGTGGGCAGGGCAGGTAAGGGTTTTCCTGAAAGAAGCAGAAAAGTTGTCTTCTCTGTAGACAGACTGGCTCCACAGAGAGGAAAGGAGGAAGGTAGGCTGAATGTGACCAAATTTTTTTCCCAAAGTTACTAATCTAGCACATTTTGCATTTCCTTTTGTGTAGACTGAGACAAGGTAGAGATAGTTACTGAACTTTCTGCATATGCAAAAAGATGTCAGAAGCAGGGAAGAGACATCTTTTAGACCTACTGAATGGATATAACAAGTAAACAGTGCATTTTTATCAGACTTCTGCATCAAGAGGAAGAATCTATGGCGACATCCATGGAAATTTTCCACAATTTTTTTTTCTCTCTCAAGTGAGTAAACAGTGGCAACTAAAAATGGGAACAAAGAAATAAACAAACAAAAAGTAGCTCTAGCAAGTATCAGAAGGTGGGAAAACAATAAAACCAGGAGTCATTCTTCAAATCTAATGGTGGCTTTAATACAGCCACAAATTTTCTTTTTTTATTGAATTAATGTTGACACAATATTACATTCGTTTTAGGTGTACAACATAGTGATTTGACAACTCTTTACCTTATGTTATGCTCACCACAAGTGTAGTTACCATCTGTCACCATACAACACTATTATAGTACCTTTGACTGTATTCCCTGTGCTGTACCTTTTATCTCCATGACTGATTCATTCTGTAACTGGAAGCCTCTGTCTCCCACTCCCCTTCACTCCTTTGCCCATACCCCACTTCCTTCCCCCTGGAAACCATTAATTTTTTTGTTAGATTCCACATGCAAATGAAATCATGCGGTATTTTTCTTTCTCTGTCTGACTTATTTCACTTAGCATAATACACTCAAGGTCCATACATGTTGTCACAAATGGCAAGGTTCCATTCTTTTTTATGGCTTAGTAGTAGTCCAGTGTGTACTCAGTGTGTGTATGTGTGTGTGTATGTGCGTGTGTGTGTGTGTGTGTGTTTACCACATCTTAAATCCATTCATCCATCAATTGACATTGGTTGTTTCTGTATCTGGGGTACTGTAAATAATTCTGCAATAAGCATAGGAGTGTATATATATTTTCAAATTATTGTTTCCTTTCCTTTAGATAAATAATCAGAAGTAGAATTGCTGGATCATATGGTAGTTCTATTTTTTAATTTTTTTTTTTGAGAAACATCTATTCTGTTTTTCATAGTGGCTGTACCAATTTATAGTCACACCAACAATTCAACCAGGATTCCCCTTTTTCCACATCCTCGCCAAAATTTGTTATTTTTTACATTTTTATAGTAGCAATTCTGACTGGTGTGTGTTTATATATCATTGTGGTTTTGATTTGTATTCCCTTGATGATTAGTAACACTGAATATGTTTTTATGTGTCTGTTGACCACATTTATGACTTCTTTGAAGAAATACCTATTATTTACTGAGTCTAGTAAAAGGTTTGTCAATTGTCTATTTTTTTAAAGAGCTAATGTCATTGATTATTATTATATTGATAATTGATCATTATATTTTTAGTCTCAATCCCATTTATTTTCATTCTGATCTTTCTTCCTTCATTTAACTAACTTTGAGGTTTGTTTCTTCCTGTTTTTCTAGTTCCTTTATGTGTAAAGTTAGATTGTTTATTTGAGATTTTTCTTGTTTCTTGAGGTAGGCCTATATTGCTATAAACTTCCCTCTTAGAACTGCTTTTGCTGCATCCCATAGATTTTGGTATATTATATTTTCATTTCCATCTGTCTCAAGGCATTTTCTGATTTCTCCTTTGATTTCTTCATTGACACTTTGATTGTTTAGTAGCATGTTGTTTAACCTCACATATTATGATTTTCCAGTTTCCTTTGATGTGAATGATTTCCAATTTCATACCATTGTGGTCTGAAAATATGTTTGATATGATTTCAATATTCTTATTATTGAGACTTATTTTCTGATCTAACTAACATGTGATCTATCCTGAAGGATATTTCATGGTTACTTAAGAATGTGTATTCTGCTCCTTTGGTATAGAATGTTCTGTATAGATCTATTAAGTCCATCTGATTATTGTCTCATTTAAGGTCTATGTTTCCTTACTGATTTTCTGTCTAGATAATCTATCTATTTATGTAACAGGGAAGGGTCTTCCTACGCTGCCATCTTGAACCACCCTCCCCAGTTATGTTTTGACCTTCAATATTATTTTCATAAATATATGACATTATCTACTTTCCCTCTTCTCTAAATCCTGTTTTATGTTGAGGCAGATGTGCATATGCATATGTAATACATTTTGGACTAAGTTTCCTTGATAGTATTTTTTTCTTACAGCTCAATAACCTTATACTGCTCTATTTTATAGGAAGCAGAAAATTTTATGAGTTCAGTTTAGTTTGTATTCCAAACCAGTAAGTGAAATTGTGAATTTGCTGCACTTTCTTACAAATAAGCAATTTATGGCTTGAATGAACTCTTTGAGTGATTACAGTCTTCAGCAGGAAGACATGGTATTTAATATCTTTAAAAATAAACATACCTCTAGTAAATTTAGGGAACCATAGGATGAATAACATGAGAATATTCGTGCTGCAAAAGGACAAAGTAAATTTGCATTTACACAGGAATAATTTCTACAGAAGAATGGACCAGTTGTGGTGATATTATTACCAATGACAGTATCCTGTGTTACCCAGGTACCTCCCTGAAAAAATAAGTGCACATTCTACCCAATTAATGGGAATTCTGAAATATGTGATGACAGCATGAGTAAACTCTGCTTTCAACTCTCTGTGAGAAAAGCATTATTTAAATACAGCATCACAATTTAATGTTCAAATAGAGACTAATTCCTCATTTTCTTTTTGAACATAGTAACCAGTCCTGTTTTTACTTTCTAATCATTAAGAGATATATGATTTTGGTGACCCATTGCATAATTTGTATCTTGATGCATGAGTTTAAAGAGAAACTTAAATACCACAACCTGTCTATATTTTTTAGCCTTTTATTTCTTTTCTAATTGTAAGTGATGCATTTAGCCTTTAGACGTGAATTTAATATAATATCTCTTAGGTTAAAAACGTGTTTCTCTGTTTATTTAAAATATATTGGTTATTTTCTATAGTCTCAATGCAACTACAAACTGCTATTGCTTTAATATAAATTTTATAAAGTAGTTAAAATGCTTCAGAAGATTCCGTAATTTTTAGTAATTTAAATTTAGTCCAGGATTCTGAAAGCCTCTACATTACTATTTTATAAATTATCAAAGAACTACAATGATTAAAAAATTCTATAATGGAATCTCCATTGACGGGATTATTTAAGTGAAATTTACTGGATGATATTGTTATTCCTAAATTAATGTTGGTGGAGATGTAGCTGATATATTGGCAATCATAAAAATTATGTAATTTACATGTTTTTGAGTTACTTGTTACACGATGCTATCAAATGTCTAAATAATTCAGTATATGGCAGAAGTATGAATTAATTCATTTCTCTTTTTTTACCAGTTGGAGTACTTTAAATGTTTTAGCTTAAATGTATGTACAGCCATAAAGATAGGTCAAGAAAAAGTTGTTTTTTCCATGCAATAATTTTGAAGCACTGATGAATTTAGATATCAGATTATTTAATTGCAATATAACACCACCCTCCTCATATACCTGCACATTATTTATCTATCCACTCTAACAATATTTATGATTCTTGGTAACAGACACATTGTCACTTTATTTTTTAATTGTGGCCATTTTAAATCTAGAAACACATTACAATTAAACCCAACCTGGCATTTGTTAATGTAGATGGTTTTCTTTTCCTTCTACAGCAATAGACCTTCAGAGAACATAGGCAATCCAGGGTTCTACACTTGTCTCAACTGTGTGTGTGAGTTTTGTTTCTTGTTGTTGCTGTTGTTGTTGTTGTTGTTGTTATTGTTGTTGTTGATGCTTTTCTTGTTTTTTTTGTTTTGTTTTGTTTTGTTTTGTTTTGTTTTTTCTCCTACAAAAGAGTCTCTCATTTTAGCCTTGTCAGCTTTATTGGCAGTTTACTACCTTTAGAAATGGCTGAAAAGCACTCAAGATTCTGGTGCATGGATTCCTCTCACTAGTCCAGAATGGTATTAGGAACATGGAGAGGCAAGTAAAAAGATAAACAATATTTTGAATCAAGGAGAAAATCACTTAGCATTGGGGAGAGGTATGGTTCAAGGAAAATTAAGCTGGAAACCTTAAAGCAGTGTGATAGTAGTAAAAACAATGTCTTCCTCAACCACCATTGTTTATGTGAGGGCCCTAAAATATTACTCTCATTTTTGTAATAACCACCCTGTCCTTCATAATTTAGCTCTCAAAAAGAAAAGAAAAAAACAAGAAAAGAGGAAAAGAAAAGAAATGTGATCAACCACTCTTTGAAAGGCATTGTGGTAATAAATTTAAACTTACTAACAATAATACTTGATACAAGCCCTCAAGGAACTATTCATTACAATTATGTAAAGGAGATTCAGAATACACGAAGAGAAATGTAATAATTAAGACATATTTATGAAGTTAAAGATGAGCACTGTAGCAGTAAGTCGTGTCTATTTTAGGTTTCTAGCATTATTTGTGCTTGATCTCACTAACCTGTAATATAGTTAATATTTGAAGTACTTGGACACTGTAAAATGATTTCTACCTACTACAGTCTTTTGTGTAGCTGAGAAAATATATACCATCAATAAAAGTAGAGTCTTAATTTATCTAATGTTAAAATAGATATAAAACTTAATTAACTTGAAGCCTATTGATATCATCTAGCAAATTTTGTGAGTTAGCATGAAGGGAAATTATGATGTAAGGACTGTAATGAGTGCTCATATTTGTCAATAATCCAAAAAAAAATCACTCAACTTAGTACTGACAATGTAGAACTCAACAAATGGTAACAGACACATGTGACTCTCCTTGCACTATTGTGCTCATGAAGCTGATTGATTCATATGACTTGAAATCTTTCTTCTTTAGAGATAGCTTTATGCCATTCCCCAGTTTTATATTTTACCTGAGTACCTTAGGATCACCTAACAGTCAAATGGTCATCTTCCATAATTCAAATTTTATGCTGATATGACCATTACTAATTACTCAGCCTGAAAAGGATAAATTATTTTTATTTCCCACACCCTAATACACAATAAGGCATCATCTCTCATTCAGTGAATCTATGAATTACTTTGTCTTCCTCACTGCCAAAGACTTCTGTCATCATCTATAAGCCTACTTTAATGACTTAGTCCTGACTCCAACTTTTCCCATCCAATTCATCTATCATCCTTTTCTTATACACATTTTTTTTAAATTTTAGAATAGTTTTCTCATATCACACCCTTTTAAAAAAGTATTTTCTCTAAGACATTACTTGACTCATGTCAATTATTTAATGTACATTTGTTTGTTTATTTTAGAGAGAGAGAGGGAGAGAGCATGAGCAAGGGAGAGGGGCAGAGGGAGAGAGGGGAGAGAGTGAGAGAGTGAGAGAGAGAGAGAGAGAGAGAGAGAGAGAGAATATTAAGCAGGCTCCACACTCTGTGAGGACATGACATGGGGCTCAATCTCATAACCCTGAGATCATGACCTGAGCCTAAATCAAGAGTCAGATGCTCAACCAACTGAGCTACGCAGGTGCCCCAACTCATGTCAATCTTTGAATTAATTTTTTTCAATACATTACAAAGTATTTTTTTAATATGCATATATTTTTAATTTTCCTTATTTACCTTTCCAATCTTATCTCTCTCTATATACTACTCTGAAGTTTATTATATCAAAATTGATATTCATACTTTTGTCAGTATATACTGAGAAACAGTACATACTTGTCTTTGTGGGTTTTATCATGTCATTCTTCTAGCCTAAAATAAATTCTTCCCTGTTTTTTTTTTTTACATCTCCTTTTCTAACAGAGCAGAAAAACTCATCATTGATATCACCTAGACCACCAGCATCATGGCAAGCTCATTACTGTTTTCACTTATGCTTAGCATAGGCACATCTATATGGATCATTTTGGTTTATTTAATGCACATAATCTGTTTCTTTTTGTTCATTTTTCTGCTCAGATTTTGAGAGAAGGAACCATGTGTCTCTCGAAATTGTGTTCCTAGGGTTTAAACGCTGTGCCCCATAATATGTAGACAGTGAAAGTGGTTTTACATTAGGGATGACTATTGAAAATGAATACAGGACAGTCATCTGGACTTAATCATTGAGCATTCTGTAAATTATAAAACTCTGTAATTTACTCTGAAAATATCTGGATAATATTTTTCTCTTCTTAAGGATATGTGGGTGTACACTCTATTTAGATTAGGTATACTTTAAGGTAAACATTAAGCACAGCCTTCCATGTATGAAAGCCTGGTATTTTAATCATATTCCTTTACTGAAATATTCTGTAATTCTGGCTAAGTCATAAAACTGTTTAAACACTGCCAGTAGTAAGCTATAGATAATAACACTACACTTCCTTGCTAGCTGAAGAAAAAAAATGAGAAGAAATGTGTAATGTCCTAAATTTGTCAAAAGATAGCATACTCTGAATACATTTTTAAAAAACTATAACTATGGTTAACATTTATTTTTTCAAAACTAAATTTACTAACATAAAAGTATTTATATAAATGATGTCAACATATTACTCAATATGTTATAGCTCATTTTGTTATTTTAAAAATGTTAAATTAATTCATGTGGCTTATGAGTTTACATTTTCTATGAAAAAAATCTGCTCAAAAATGCTGCCAATATATTTTTTTATTGAATTCAGATTTGTTTATAAATTTTGACATGAATACTTATTATCAAATGCAGTAACTGCAGATGGCAACTTACATGAAAAAGCAGCAGAGTAAAGTAAAAGAATTAATGGTGGGCTGTAGAATTTAATACACATATGAGATACACACCTTTAAAAGGTTTCAATTCAATTCCTATTTTATTATGGATAGGAATTAATAACTGGAGAAAAAACAGTTCTGCTTACTAATACAATTCCCAAAATTTAATGAACGTCTACTGCACATATGGTATACTTATCAATATTTCAGGGTATCCAAAGCTGGATAGAACATCAATAGCAATCATGGTAAGCCCAGGAGTGGAAAGTTCAGACTGATATAATAGAACTGAAACAACACATTCTTATTTAGAAGATTATATGAGGACTTTCCTCACTGTATCTCTCCGTCCTGACTTTTTGCTTAACTTCTTTTCAGAATTAAGTATTTATTAATATGGTCTTCAATTTCAAAATTGATACTTTTTTTCTAAATTGGACCTATTCCGAATGCCATTTATCTCTTTAACTTTTTTCATCCTACCTGTCAGGATTTCTCCGGTCCTGCCTGATGGGCCTATCAATGAAGTTGCTAGTTACATGTGTTACAAAACTGCAAAGCTATGAAACTGAACTGGTTGAAGTCAGACTTTCTACCTTCAAGGTTTTTCATATCCAGTGGGGAATCTGATAAATAAACAGATAACTGCAATGGAGCATGAAAAAGGTAATTTCTGAGTGTCGTGAGAGCCTATCAGGGGACTATTTTATAAGACATGGCCAAGATACACAAGGTTGAAGTAAAACACTGGGAACTAAGAAAACAAAAAAAAAAGAAAGAAAGAAAAGAAAAAGAAATGGTGTCTGGTAACTATAAATAAATATAGGCAACACTCATTTAACATTTACTATGTACACCGAGCACTATATGTTTTACATGGATTCATTTATAAAGATGTAAAGGACAGTTACAGACACTTAATAGGAGGCATAGTCAGGACCTCAACTTAAGACAATGTAACTACTGGCAATACGCTCTGAATTATTATATCACATTAGAAAATTGATGAGAATAAATTAATCTTGATTTCCCCCAAATTAAACATCTTGAAGACTAATATACAAACACATCAAATAACAAATATAGGAAATGTTTTAATTCCTTTCAAAAAACTTTGATATTGCCTGTTGCCTTTCTGTGGTACCCACAGCTTACCTATTGGATAATGGGACACTAGGTGAAAAGTATGTGAAGCATTTCTTGATACTTAGTGTACTTAGTAAAGTGAAAGTAATGAGGTCTGAACTAAGACAATGACAGAGAGAAGGTAAGAAATGAAACATATAAAAGACAGTAAGAATGATGAATCAGTAAGTCTTAAAGTCCTAAAATCAGAAGGTAAGTAAGGAGAGGTCATGGAACTTATGGCTTCATCAAGTGGATAGATTGTAAGTTTACAGTATATGAAGAAAAAAAAATAAGGTTGAGAAGAGTTTGGATGCATTCATTCTTTCAGCAAATATTTGCAAATAGAATGTATTTCCGTCATTGTGTATAACTCTAGACTTGTAATTAACCAGAAAAAAATTGTTTTTAACTCCATGAAAACTATATTAAACTTTGAGAAAATATATACAAGAAGATTTAGAAATAGATGCAATTACAACTTAGGATAAATGTAAAGACAGAGTTTAATAAGAAAGTATGAATTTGAGTGGCAGGATATTTAAATCTGTGCTTAAAAAGGATATATTAGAAGAATGATATTTTTCATAGTCCCAAAATTTGAGAAGTCAGTCAGTCAAGTCAACTGTCATGTCAAGAGCCCTTCCAGTCATGTGGGAGTAAAACCCAGAAGTGAAAAGCCTAAAGTAGGTGAAAGAAGGGTTCATTTATCTTTGTTCAGAAATGTTTTATGATTTTTTTCAGTGCAGAGGACCTGAAAACATTTGAGTATATATTAAATAATTCCTTTATCACTTTTTAAAAAATCTCCTTTCCCTGCCTGCTAACATAAGGTATTAATAGTAGTCAACCTTATATCTGAGTATTTTTGGTACAATATATTGAAGGAGAATGCAACTCAGGTAAAAGAAGACTGATCATTACTAAATATGGATAAAAAGACTATGTGTTTATTTTGGGGAAACTGTATTTTCATCTTATTTGGGATCACTACATGACATTATGCAGAAGCAGGATTTTGCTATTTTCTTTATTTGTAAGTAAAATTAGAAGTGATGGTTATGAATTTCAGATTGCCAAGAGGTGGACGGTATTGGCTTTGTTCTGTGCCTATACTCATAAACTTGAGCTCCATTTTCCAGAATGCCCGTCCCTATAGGCTTCTGGATTAAAGTTAGCTAAGTTGACTAAGGCCATAACGCACTGAGGGTTAATATAGGGTACCAGATGCTATTGCAATTTGTACATGTTGTTGCTAATCTGCTGGCTCACTTTGTTGATGTGTAACAGCTGAGTCTGAAATTTTTTGGCTATTGTAAATAATGTTGCTATAAACAGAAGGGTGTGTATATCTTTCAGACTAGTGTTTTGTTTTGTTTGCTTCATATAAATATCCAAACGTTGAATGGCTGGATCATGTGGTACTTCTATTTTTAACTTTTTGAGGACACTCAGTATTGCTGTTCATAGTGGCTGTACCATTTTGCATTTCCACTTACAGTGAACCAAGTTTCCTTTTCTCTACATTACAATAACACATGTTATTTTCTGTATTTCTGATACTACCATTGTGATTGGCATGTGGAGATGCTTCATTGTGGTTTTGATTTGTATTTTCCTAATGATCAGTGATGTTGAGTGTCTTTCCATGTACCTCTTGGCCATCTTTATGTCTTCTTTGGAGACATGTCTATTCAGGTCCTCTGCTCATTTTAAATTAGATTGCTTATTTTCTGATATTTAGTTGTATGTGTTTTTATATATTTTAGATATAAACATCTTATTGGTTATATTATTTGCAAATATCTTCTCCCATTAAATACATTGTCTTTTGTTTTGTTAATGGCTTCTGTCATGTTATACAAAAGTTTTTGTTTTTGTTTTTGTTTTCAGTTTGATGTAGTCCCATTTGCTTATTTTTGCTTTTATTGCCTCACCTGAGGAGACAGATCCAAAAACTATTGCTGAAACCAATATCTAAGAGCTTACTGTCTATGTTTCCTGCTAGTAATGTCATGGTTTATGGCCTCACATGTAAGTCTTTAATCTATTTTGAGTTTTTTTTTGTATATGGTGTAAGAAAATGGTCTAGTTTCATTCTTTTTCATGCAGTTGTCCGATTTTCCCAACACCATTTGTTGAAGAGACTGTTTTTCACATTTCATGCTATGGCCTACTTTCTTGAAGATTAATTTGCATATAAGCATGGTTTATTTCTGGACTGTATTCTGTTCCATTGCTATATGCATCTGATTTTGTGTCAGTACCATACTGTTTTGATTACTGTAACTTTGTTGGAAATCAGGGAGCATGATACCTCCAGCTTTGCTCTCCTTTCTCAAGATTTCTTTGGCTATTTGGGGTTATTTTTTTTTAAGTTTATTCATTTTGAGAGAGAGAGAGCAAGGAAACAAGGGAGGGGCAGAGAGAGAAGGAGAGAGAGAACCCCAAGAGGGCTCTGCACTAAGAGTGCAGAACCCGATACGAGGCTCAAACTCGTAAACTGTGAGATCATGACCTGAGCTGAAATCAAGAGTCAGAAGCTTAACCGACAAAGCCACCCAGGCACCCCTATTTGGAGTCTTTTTTAGTTCCATACAAACTTTGGGATTATTTCTTCCAGTTCTGTGAAAAACACCAATAGTGTTTCGATATAAATTACATTGAACCTGTAGATTGCTTTGGGTCATTTTTTGTATTTATTTTGGCTTCATTTTTCATATATTTTCTAGCTTCTACAGGTAGAAACTTAGGTCATTGATCTTACACCTTAGTCCATTTTGTATATAGTCATTGTTTGAAGTAAAACACTTCCTTTAAGCTCTGCTTTAGCTGCATACTATAATTTTGATATATTTAATTTTTGATATTATTATTGACTTTAAAACATTTCATGCTTTCCATTGTGCTTGGGTAATTATCCCCAGATCAAGGGCTGTGACGATATGGGTTTTACCTCATAAGTGCTATTCTCTCAGGAATCATTGTCTTACCCTGTTAGATGTTCAAAGTCTAAAAACAGAGCCCCATATGCATTTTATTCAAGATTATAGCTGTTTATGACACCATGAATAGTTTTTTTACTAGTTATCCTATCATATGAGAAAGGATTAATCCCCTGATGAATGACTTTTCACCATGAAGAAAAAAAGTATTCATAGGGCAATTTGAAAAGACAGAAGAGGCACTTTTGGCAAGTTGAGAGAATAAACAAGCAGTGAAACTTCTGCAAGATAGTTTTCAGATATATAGAGTATAAAGCTTTTTCTATTGATTTTGAAAATAGCAAGCAGTATCTTGTGATAGGTGGCTTTATTGTGCTGAGGTATGTTTCCTCTATACCCAGTTTTTTTTAGTTTCTAGCAATTTTGATCCTTGTTTTTAAAAATGCAATATAGAAAGGCAGTTTGAGGACATCAGAGAAAATTTGAATGTATTAAAACTATTAAATTATATTAAATATTAATTCTATTAAAATATTATGGAATTCTTGCTAACTTTTTAGACATTGGTATGTTGCTGAATTTTTAGGTAATGAATATGGAAAAAATGAGTGACAAGTCTATCTGTAAGCTACTTTCAAAGTGATTCACATATACGTGTACATGTGTACGTATGTGTATGTATATGTGTATATAAATCAGCTGTGGAATAATGCTAACACATTTTTATGCAAGATGGAGGACAAATGAGCACTGGTTGTAATTTTGTGTACATTATAAAAAAATTAATAAAATATTGGGAAAAGCCATCATGAAAAATCTAAGACTTCAATTTTGTTTCTAATAATGACTAATCTATCTCACTGCCTACTATAGTGTCTGAAACACAGTAGGTTCTCAGTAAATATTCAATGAACAAAAAATAATTACTAAATCAATTAATAGTTATTTCCTCATATGGCTGGAAGAGTAAATTATTATGAAAATAAATTGTTTTCACCACCTAAAATTATTTAATAAGCCAAAATTTTAAGATATAAGGATATTTGCTACACATATAAAATTTATGAGTATTTTTATTATAAATTTCACTGTTGATTATTGTTACAATAACAGCTGCTTTATTTCCATCATATCATTTGGTCTCTACAAAAATTTGTAATATATTTAGATTCATTCCTTACATTTGAAGAAACTAAGGTAAAGAAAGATTAAATGACTTATGTTAATGCCCCTTAACTAATAAATGGCAAATCTAAGGCTTGATCAAAACAATTTTTACCTTGTTGATATGGACCTTTTTATCACATCATGTTGCTTCTTTCTAATGTCTCTGGCTATTTAGCAAACCAGGTAAATGCAACTCTCAAACTTGACTTGAAACTTACAGAAAAAAAAAATGTCTTATTTACCCTTGATAGGGGAAATGTGTTTGAGTATTTAAGATACAAATCATTATTTAGTTGGACTCCTAAGTTACCAGTAATCATTTTTAACAGAGTCTACCATTACTTTTCCCTTTTGTCTCATGTGACTGAACAATAATTGAGTTTGCTAAAGCTTAGAAATACTGTATCACTGTAAGGGGGCGCCTCTCATTCTACTTTGCCTGAAGTCGCCACTCCTTGCCTGAAGTTAAAGGAGTTTTTATTGTTGTTGTTCTTGTTCTATCACATGTAAATTTTACTTTTGACCCATTGGAGTTTAAGGAAATTAATAGCACTTACAGGGAAACTATTATAAGTGGACCACCAACACTATAATTATTCATTTTAAATTGGTAATGAAAAATAATGTAATTCTCCAACAATTCTTATATACATGTTGTATTACATGATATAGATTCAAGAATTGTAACTGAAAGAAAAAACAATATAGAACATCTTAAAAATGAAAAAGTCTCCTCTCACCAGTGAGCATGACTTGTGGATTTACAGCAATAAGAATTTCAGTGTATTATAGTGCAGATTTTTTTTCTTCTGTGGACAGAGAACTGTATTTTATAGAACAGTGAATAAATTCATTTTCCATTGACACATTCATAGTTAAATGACAACTGTAAATGCTTTTTTCATGAGTTACTTTCTGTCATCAGCTTTTATACCCATCACTCCGCGAAGGGTAACACCTCAACAATGTCTACTCAAAGTTAAAGGAGTCAGACTACATCACAAGCTTAAAGGGAGCTTAGATATACTAATCCCACTACTTAAAGACCATCTAAAGGACCTTGAAATACCAAGGAGATTGGAAGTGTAACTATACATTTAAATGTGGGTATACATTTTTCCTGTCTTTTATAATTTCTCAAAATGTATGATGTAATGAGTGGTATAAAATTAGGTAATGAGTGAAGGATGTCATTCTAATGAATGGTAGCATAAATAAAACAATGGATATATCATATTGCTTCTATTTCCTAACCATTTATGCTATAGAAAAGTCTGTATACATTTCCTAATCATTTATGCTATAGAAAAGTCTGTATACAAATATAGTTTATATGAAACAAGAGCCCAGGGTTTCACATAATTATGTCATTATTAACTCACACTGATTCCTAAACTAAATAGGGCCCTTGTTACTTATTCCCATACAATTTTGTACGTCTTCATAGTTCATGAATATCAACTGTTAATAAATTATATTTGTTAATTTCTAAATGTGTATTTATATCTCCCTAGACTATTCAGCTCTATGTGGGTAGAGACTGTGAATGGGTTATTCACAGATCTCAATGTTCAACAGAGGGCTTAAAACAAATTGAAAGCTTGGTAAATGTTTGTTGAATGAATGAACAAGTGAATACATGAATCTACAGAAATCACACTCAATAAGAAAAAGAGAAAATAATTTTAGGGAAAATAACTAAAATTATGAATGCTTTTTTATGCCAAAATATTTTCCATTTATAATAAATTAAAATCTATTTTCCCCTTCATCTCATAAAAATGTTCAAAAGTAACAGATCTCTTCCAACTGGATATTCCTTTATTGGGAGCTGGCAAAATACACTCTGCTATGTTTGTATACAAAGTTTTATTGGAAAAGAACTGTGCCCATGTGTTTACTTATTATCTACAGCTGCTTTCAATGGTAGCTGCAACAGAACCTGTCTTTCCCTCAAAATCAGGAATATTTATTATATGATCTCTTACAAAAAAAGTTTTTTGACCCTTATAGTAATGCTAGCTACCTGTTGAGATAATATTTAAAAGCTAAGTTTTGCCAAACTCTCCCAGGTTCTTCCTAAGAACTATGAATTATTTAATTTTACTATTAGGTCTTTTGGAATAAACACTATTCCTAAATAACTTTCTCAATGCAGTGTTCTATATGTTAATTCATTAGGCTAATATCATAATTCTAAGCAATTTGTTAAAAGGTGTGAATCATTTGCAAGAAACTATCATTTTACTTGACTTACTTAGTTATAAAAATAACAAAACTGAAAAAAGTGACAATTACATGCATAAAGATGTTTGTTATAATAACACTAATAACCATCATATATTAAAGTATGCAGTGCATACAGCTATGATGCATTTACTTAATCAAATATTGTGTAATGAAAAATATGAAAATCACATAACCAACTGGGTGACAACGTTGAATAACCTCATAACTGAAGGGAGGAAGACAATAAATACCTATACTAACTATGCATGCTGAGGGACGAGAATGGAAAACGTATTATAGGATGATGGATAGTTTTTTTCTCATTGGCATTTAGTGTTTTTACTTGCCATTCTGTTTTGTTCTAATATAGTTATATTTTTTTTCCTATGGATCAAAATATACAACTTTATGTTAATGTACCTCTAAAAGGTGATATGAAAGGAAATGAAATCTACACAAACTTATTCTTATGGTGGAGCTTGAAAACTACCTGGGTATGAATTATTGGAAGATCTCAAACACAATAAAAAATCACAGAATATTAGGGCTGAAAGAGAGTTGATCCCATTCATATTATAGAAGAAAAAAATTAAAACATAAATATGGTCAAGTGACCACATGAAAATGTATTACTTATTAGTAGCTAAATTTGAACTTATATCTGAAGTTTCTTATACCCTAATCAGGTGTTCTTAAATCTAACACTATTCGCTATTGTTCTTATTTTAGAAAATACATATAGTAGAGGGAAAATGTTTCATAACTTCTTATATAATCTTACTGATAATGTAGAAGAAACTTTTTTCGGTTTCTAAGTTTAATAGAAGAATGTGCATGCTCTTGGTTTTATATAAATTATTTAAAAAATAAGCACAGAGATTTACTCATATAAGCAAAATAAAACCATATGACCTTTTTATTTCAATTTCCATATATGACTTTCAGTTGTTTTGGCTTTGGAAGACACACATAACCTTTCAATACCTCATTTCTCCATCTACAAAACAGAAAAGAACACTTGCTCCCAAAGGACTGTATTCAAGAATGTACAGTCATATGCTATGCAATACTATCAAAACTTAATCATTTGGGGTGCCTGGAGAGCTCAGTCGGTTAATGTGTTCCACTCTTTGATTTCGGCTTGGGTCATGATCTCATGGTTTGTGAATCGGAGCCCTGAGTTGGGCTTTGCGCTGACAGTGTGGCAGAGTCAGCTTGGGATTCTCTCTTTCTCCCTCTCTCTCCGCCCCTCCCCCACTTGTGCTTTCTTTTTCTCTCTCTCTCAAAATAAACAAATAAACTTAAGAAAAATCTCAATCATTTAAATGCTTCTAAACTTTTAATTCTTTACGGCGCTAACACTGAATTAGATTCCTTGAAATGAAGAATTAAGATATTGTAAAGATAAAATTTAAATATCTTATATTTTAAACATAGTCATATTTATGACTTTAATAACTCTATATTAAATATAATGAATATAGGGTACATTTAAATTTTAAATTAGTACTATTTTTGATGTCCTACATATGTATTTATTCATAATATTCATTGATCCAAAAACAGTTTAGGACAGTTTGCAAGAACATATGCACAAAAAGGAAAAACAAAAACAAAAACAAAAACATAATGTATGAAGTAAGGTAAAGGGAAAATAGAAGCCAGAAATGACATTAGAACAAAAAATATGGCAAAGAGTAATGGATCATAAATTTGGTTCTAAGTTCATGAATAGCCACTGCAAAGTAGGAAATAGTTCGGTTACATAAGCTAAAAATAAGCAGTTGTTAACAAATACAATCGTTCCTTGTGTGGATACCAGAATGATTCTTGTGAAAAATCTAATAGAAATGGTAGTCTCAATAAGCATCATTAAAATAAATATAACAAATAGTCACAAAAGGTTAATTCTTAATCAACTCCTAAGTGTAAGCCATGGTTTAATGGAAGATGCCAAAAAAGTAGATCTGATTCTAATCTTTATGACAATCTGAATTATCTATAGAGATATTTTAGACTGTCCGGAATCACAGATACTTAATTAGAAAATTGATATTGTTGGGCCACCTGGGTGGCTCAGTCATTTGAGCCTCTGTCTCTTGGTTTCCACTCAGGTCCTAATTTCATAGTTCCTGAGTTCCAACCCTGAGTCAGGCTCTGCGATGAATGTGCAGAGCCTGGCTGGGATTTTCTCTCCCTATCTCTATGCCTTTCCCCTCCTCATACTCCCTCCCTCACGCTCTCTCAAAATAAATACATAAACTAAAAAAAAAAAAAAAAAAAAAAAAAAAGAAAACCAAAAAACCTATATTGTTTCTCTTACTTGAAATTTCTATTGTACAAAGTGGCAGTAAATTTGAGATTGTATTCTGACAGATTCTTGAAGTTCAGATAATATCAGTTGCTAATAAATATTATTACTATGTGCCTTGAAAATGAACTAAACTGACAAAGACTTTGGCATTCTCTTACAAAATTGATCCAATGAGGGCTTGTGACTTAATCGAAGTTCACATCAACTTCTCTGAGAAGTGAATGGGTGAAATAGTCACAGGAAATCATAAGTTTATCTTGAAGAATTTTTTGTAACTTTTGTTTTTAACATAAAAAAATTGTTTTTAAAATTAAAAAAATAGATGACAGCACTCATTTCACACAAAAATTATATGTGTAAATACATTAATAAAATCTCTCTTGGAAAAATAAAACTTTCTAATTATTCCAGAAGGTTGTCTGGTTGTAAATGTATGTGTGGTCACAGAAAAAAATTGTTATGCAGAATTATTGGCTATTAGCAATTAAAACTTGTAGTATGTATAGGGTAGGTTGGGGAAAGGATATCATAAAACTTATGTTCAGGCAAATGAATGAATCAATACATTGTGCTTTAAATTTACAACTTTTACTCACCAAAGATTTTTTTAAAAAAACCGTAACAGAGTTCACAAAATGAAAATCACCTTTCCTGAGCCTAACTATATCAGAGAAAATTTTTGTCTACTTATTGTTAGGATTTCTTAATATTGCAAGGATTCATGTTGTTGAAATTTCTCCAGTATTTAGCAGAAAAATATATTACTCAAAACCTAGAGAGACAGGTTTGTAAAATACCTCAAGGTTAGGAAATGGATTCAGAGAGTAAAAATATCTCTCTCATAAATTAATAAGTTTTGTCCCTGATTTGAAAGCTCAAGTAAAAAATACATATGACTGAAGACAATGTATAAAAAAGTGAGATTACCTAAGTGCACAATGTTTTTCAGATCTAAAAATATCATCAATGCAATAAAAGTTTCATTTTGCAGATTCAAATTGCTGTGCCTACCTATTTGCAAACTCCTTCAGGTTAAAATTCAAAAAGAGTGACTCTGAATGGAAACTTAATGTGTGCTGAGTAGGTTCCATTATTGAGAACATAATTACCATATACAGTGCCTTGCCCAGCTAATAATGCAAGCAAACTAAGTGGCAGGGCTGTGGTGAGAGGTGGTCTCCGTTTTAATGACTACCTGCAAGAGGTTTCATAAATCTCCACTGAAATAAAAGACTAACTCCTGGAAGAAAGTGCCATTAAAGTTGGAAAGTGCTGGCAGAACTGATTATAAATGGATTGAACCAGAATATTCATGCACATCCCCTTTCAGTATTTTTTTTCCTTGATATTTAGAAAGATAGCTATTATATTATTTGGCCCATAACTCAGAAAGATGCAGATTCAATTGTCATTTTACATTAGGTATACCCATTATCTATACATCTTTAGCTCTATCAGTCTGTACATCTGTATTATATATTAAATCTATATATATTATTCTATATTATGCTACTATAGCTATATTATTCTATATTTAATTATATCAATATTTTATATATCTATATTGATAAATTGATATAAAGATGGATATATATACATATATATATCACTACATAATATATAATATGCTTTATTCCTATATACATGTATATGTATCCATTTTGTGATTTTTCTCCCCGTTATATAAACAGATGACACTTTATGCATTGTTGAATAATTATCATTTTTTCATTTAATATATTCTTTAGAATGATGACAGGCATATGTATAATCCTTGCCCCAGAAATGAATATACATATTCAAATTCTAGGAAAAATTATGTTCATGAATTTATAGATGCAGATGTCTGGTAATTAAGGTGCTGTAATTGCCTTACAATTAATTATCCATTTAATAACAGAGAAGACTTCAACTTTTTGTCACAAATAACATAGCAATTTTCTATGGATACTATATCCTTAGATCTCCTGAATGGACTTTTCTACCAAAGATCCATGCAGGAAACAGAAACCACTGTAGGCAGTTTTAAACATGAAGAAATTTCATACAGGAAATTATGTGGTTACCAAAGCATTGCCAGGGCTGAAGGAACAGTTCCTAAGCTGGGGTGTCCCAGAATAACTCCCGGAGCTACAGAACTGATCTACTCCTAGAGCACTAACTCTGAGGTCACAAATGAAAATATGCCAGAAACAAGAACCTTTGCCTTTTGCCAACACAGCCCAACACTCAGGAAGCTGGAAAATGTATTCCTGGGGCTGCTGTCCTGGAATGAGACACCAGATTAAGGCACTGCACCCCTCTGCTTGTTAACAAGGAAGAAAGCCAGGGTTTGGACCCTGCAACATTATTGTTGGGAACCCTCGCTTCTCCTGAGTAATAACAGTCAAAAGCCACAAAAGGAGTAGTTTCTGCTTAATTCTTGCCTTTCACATATCACTACAACTACACAGCATTCAAATGGTGGAATCTAATTTGCATTCAGAATCTTAGCTAAAAGAGTCTGGGAAATGTAGGTTTTCAATTTCAACCTTACAGTAAATGAAGGTTTACATTAAGATATTAGATTGAAAGCCTAATATGATTTACCTATAACCAGTATAATCTTTGCATAGGGAATAAAATAGATCCTAAATATAATGTAATAGGATACTATATTAATATTTACCCCATAAAAACATATATATTCCCAACCTTACAGGGTTCTGTCAGGAAGAACAATTATCCCAGTGTGTGTGTGAGGGGGGACATTTAAAAAAGAAGTTGGGGGCACCTGGGTGGCTGGGTTTGCTAAGCATCTGGTTCTTGATTTCGGGTCCAGTCATCATCTTGGTTTTCATGAGTTTGAGCCCCACGTAGGGCTCTGTGGCACTAACCACACAGAGCCTGCTTGGGATTGTCTCTCTCTCGCCTTCTTACTCTGTCTCTCCCTGCTTGTCCTCTGTTTCTCTCAAAATAAATAAATAAACTTAAAAAAAAAGAAATTGAGTAAATCTGGCAAAGAGAAGTTAAAACAGGGACGGTGAATCCTAAAGGACTGTTGAGAGTTTGATAGAGACAAATACTCAATACTCAATACTCATGTATTTTGAGACCAGCAGCAATTGGTCATGTGAAAATGAAAAGTCAAACTGAGACCACTCATTATTAAGATCATTTCCCAAAGTCCACCTTTTTAAACTTGGAAGGTAGTGACATTCATGGAGGTATGGGGAGCATATTTTTATTAGATATGTACTATATGATAATAATGGTAATAATGATAATATTTTTTCTGCTGCTGCTATAGCAATTTATCACAATTCAGTGGCTCAACATCAAATGCATCTACTGTCTTACAGTTTTTGTAAGTTAGAAGTCAAACACTGCAGATGAAGGTGAAATCAGGGCTATGTTCCTTTCTGGAGGTTTCTAACATCTAGAGAATTCCAGAATTATTTGGTGTCATTCATGTGTTGTTGTTTTTTTTTAATGTTTAATTATGTGTATGAGAGAGAGAGAGAGAGAGAGAGAGAGAGAGAGAGAGAGAATTGGTGTGGAAGGAGCAGAGAGAGAAGGAGACACAGAACTCCAAGCAAGCTACAGGCTCTGAGCTGTCACCACAGAGTTCACCCTGGGGCCCCATCTCAAGAACAGTGACATAATGACTTAAGCCAAAGTTGGAAGCTTAACCTACTAGGCCACCCAGGTACCCCAGCATTCATCTGTCTTTAAAGCCAACAATTTTACATTTCTCTGTGACTGTTTTTTTCTACAGTCTCATCTCTGTCTATTCTGCCTCTCTCTTCCACTTTGTGTGATAACATTGGTTTCACCTATAAAATCAAGGATAATGTCCCCATCATAAAGCCCATACACATAATCTCATTTATAAAGTCCTTTGCCAAGTAAAGAAACATAATCACAAGTTCTGGAAATTAATAAATGCACATTTTTCGGTTCCTGTTATTCTACCACATCTGCTGAGAGTAAGAATAACAATGATAAAATTTCCTATGCAGAGAAAATTTCAGCTGTGATATCTTAACTTTCATATTACGTTTTATATATATATACATATTATATATGTATATACATATGTATACATATTGTATATGTATATATATATGATTAAAGAGACACATTTTAATAGATCTTTTGGAAATATCTGAAAGTTCATATCCTATTTGGTTGTTTTGCACCAAATATATGCAGTTTAGACCGATCTAGTTGGAATTCAGAAAAAGCAAGTTTACTTCATAGAAATAACTGCATGTGAAAATAATCTTTAATTTCAAAATGATTTTATCAATATAAGATTATACATATGCTCTGAAAGTCATTTTAGAAAATATCTGAGCACCTAAATTGTTTTTTTAACATGCAACTGTAGATTAAACCTAACACTTTGGATCTATTACTTACTACCTACGTTATAAAATGTCATATTTAGAAATATGCCTATTATCTATGTCAGTATTATTGTGTCCATTTGAGGATAATTATTTAGTTAAAACCAACCTGAAAGTGATTTCAATTTGGAAGAAATGAATACAAGAGGTACAATGTGCAGTTTAGAGGTTATATTTTTTGGAGTAAAAAAAAAAAGGCTTTACTGTTGACAGAAACATAACATGGGAATGTGAAGGAAGAGATTAAACAGGTACATGGAATAAGGCCTGCTTAGTATGTGTAAACTGATAAAATACAGATGTGTGACCAAAAAAAAAGAAAAGAAAAATAGTTATGGATACAAAGTATCCACACACAGTGTGTAATTCTCAGAGGACGGGAAGTATATGTATCTATTCATATTTCTGTCAAAACAGATTAAGAATAGCACCACTGCCATGAATAGAGGTTCCACAGGCCTTACCAGCCTATAGGGTACCATTAACAGAAATAATTTATATTTCTCAGGCTCTTTCTGCATGGGCTAATGTAGAACATCAGCCTTCCTTCTGGTCCCTGCTCTTTCCACCTAAATTTCTTGGATTTCCCAAGTTGTCTCACCGGTGAAATAAGTCCAGACGATAGCATTCTCTGCCTGCTACTGCCACTTGCGTTGGGTAGTTACTTCTGTCACTCAGTGAGTTTCAGTTCACAGCATAGAAGCCCTCCAGAGACACTTCTGCCTGCTGAACATGCAGTTTCTTTCAGTGGACGCTACTCCATTCATAGTCTCCCAGTCCACACCATGGATGCACCAGAAGTACCCATAAGCTCTTTGGTACAACACATGAGAGAGTGAGCGTCTTACTATTTCTTCAGAGTCAGAATCTGTTCATAACCTACCAAATTGTTGTTCTCAGGTCCTGAAATGTAGCATTTTGTGGAAACACATTTCTCTATTTGCTAATGGCGGTCTTCCCTTTCTTTGGATTTAGAGAGAAGATGTCCAAATGACTAATCTCTTCAAATTCATGTTTCCTCTTTTCCCTTTGTGTATTCAGACATTCTTTTTTTTTCCTTTTTTTCTTCTTGTAAGTTCTCTTATGAGAGCCTCAAACCTCCACAGAAATGGACTTCTGCTTATCCTTCCCCACCAACTTGCCAGCTAGGCACGGACTCTTCTTTGTGAAAAAGACAAAGCTTATATGTGAACTGAAAGCAACATGTATTCATAATATGTATGACCTTTAATATTAGATTTGTTTTAGGGTACTGGAATTTTCAAGCAGCACAGAAATGTAAAAAAAAATAGTAAGTAAACCCCATTGATCTGAAACTGAAAATACACTACTAAATATCAAGTTGATCTCACTAGTGCTGGGGAAACTTTTAATCCAATCATATAAAAATGATAAATCTCCTTTACCCAAGTTTGGAGGTGTAAATATCTGCAACATGGTTCTAGGATATATTGGGTATATCGATGTCTGAAAGAGGAAAGAACAAATTCTAAACTTAGCCTCACTTCAACCAGACTTGAGACATGTGCTGTTTTGTGATCATCCTGTATTCTGCAGAATCTGTGGACCTATTCCCAGAGAAGTACTATAGTGTAGGGATTTTGTGGAATTCATTTATCTCTGTGAAACATTCCTGCAATGACATTTCCCACCTGACAATCCAGTCTCTCTGCTGAAGAAAATGTTCTATTCATTTAAATTGAATACAAATTTTCTCTTGCACATGAATTTAAAAATATCAAGACTTAGGGCTGACATCACCTCTCTATTCTCATAGGAGGGGGATATATTTTGAAAATAACTGAAAAGTTGATTATCTGTTTAATCTTAACATTTGACATACTAAATTTATGTGTAGTTATATACAGATATGTGAAAAGTTATATCGGTGGTGTAAAAAGTTATATCAGATATTGAGAAAAAATAAAAGTTATCCTAAATATCCCAGAACCTAACACCAAATTTTATGTATAGTAAGGTAACTTGAAAAAAGTTTTTGTTGAGGGGAGCCTGGTTGGCTCAGTTGGTTAAGTGGCCAACTCTTGATTTCAGCTCAGGTCATGATCTCATGGTAAGATCAAGCCCCTCTTGGGTTCCATGCTGATAGCACAGAGGCTGCTTGGGATTCTCTCTTGCTCTCTCCCTGCCCCTCCCCTACTGGTGTGCACTCACTTTCTCTCAAAATAAATAAAACTAAAAAAAAAAAAAAAAAAGTTTTGTTTATTGTGTTGCTTTCTCTTTAAACGTTTTTCAGTACTTTTGTTAACATGTAACTTTAGTATGTTTACAGGCCAGGCCAGAAACCATTATTCACTTAAAATATAGTTAAATTGTTAAACTTTTATTGAAAATTAACAGGAAATGTTTGCTATTAACATTCTATATTTTATAATGTCTTATATATTTTCACTTAATGGTACTCTAAAGCTTTAAAAAAAAAGGCAAATTTAACTCATGAATGTGGTGAAAGTAGATACAGATTAAAGGATCTTACCAATAAATCCTATCGCAATCTCTACATAATACAAAAAAATAAATCTCAGTTGCAGTGAAACTCATTTGTCAGTATGCCTCATTTCAATATGAAATTATTTTATTGCTTTATTTGGAGAGTTTATCAAGAATGAAGAATAGGTCAAACTGAACCCAAGTTCCATCAACATTTTGAAATAGGAAAACAGGGAAAAACAATGGAAGAATCTGTATGAAACAAAACAAATACAAAAAAGAAAAAAAAAAAGAAAAAGCTGCAAGTGTAGGCCAAGTATATATGTTCTATATGCAATCTATAAGGCAATTATTTTTCCCACTTTGATCCATGGTTAATATGGAGTACTAGGTCATTCTATCATGACTGCAGAAAATAAAGGGAAATGTTATTTTTATACCTGCTTATCTAAAAATATATTCTTTTTTAACATAAATATATTCTTTTTTAACATATATTCAGGCATAACATCCATGTTCTTTGTTATTTCTCTTATGTTTTAGCTCTTTACATGGTGATATTATCAGCCTAGCCTTGGTAATTGTTAAAATAGACATCAAGTCAGTGCATAGCTTTGAAAGGTATGTAGGTGATTAGGTACAAAGTCATGGCAAATATAACATCTCTAGTATGTTCTGATGACATTTAGCTAACAAGAAAATTCAATGAAAATAAGAAATATAATACTAGATATATATTTATATCTAAATAGATATTTTAGCATTAATCCTTTTTGTGAAAAAGTAAAGTAGATGTGGAAGAGAGAATATCCATACTGAAGCGTGAAAAAATCCAACATTTCAGCCAAAGAACTAGGACTTCTCACAGAACAACTGTGAAAAACCTATTCATTTCTAAATGTTGGGGCATTACTTGAAGTTTATCCATTATCTCCCTTTATTCTTTTTATTATCTGCCTTCTGGTGCGCATTGTTTCTGATTAGAAATGAGCTGTAATCTTACTGGGGTTTACTTGTACCTGATGAATCCTGAATGAGACCTTTCAGTCTTGATAATTTCATGATTTTTCTTTTTCTCTCAACTTCATTTTGGTGTGTCTAGGGCTGAATCTCTTTGAGTCTAACTCACTGAGGTTTTCAGATGTGTAGATGACTTTTTTGTTATCAAATTTGGGGAGTTTTTGGCCATTATTTCTTCAAAGATATCATCTGCCCCCTTTTCTCTCTTTGTTTCCTTCTGGAAACAAGCATCCCAGTTTCATAGTTTCTCCTGAGTATCTGAGCCTCTATTCTGTTTTTCTTTACTTTTTCTTGTTTCTTTTTTTCCTTTCTTTCTTTTCTTTTTTTACCAAACTGAATTAGGTCTAATGATCTGGTTTCAAGATTGTTAATTCTTTCTTTCTTTTGGACTGAATCTTGTACTGAACCTCTCTAGTGAATTTTTTTTTATCATAGTTATTGTGCTTCTCCACTCCATTATTTCTATTTTCCTTTTCTTTTTTAAACTTTCTGTCTCTTTATTTATGTTTTGTATTTGATGGGGCATTGTCAGGTATGCTCTAATTCTTTAAACATAGTTTCCTTTGATTATTTGAACATATATATGGTAGCTGTTTTAAAGTTTTAATAACTGTACAGTTTTGAGTAACTATATGCTCTTATTCTTATGATTCACTGTTTTTTTTTTTTTCCTATGTATGACCACACTCTCCTGTTTCTCTGCATGTAGTTATTTTGTTGGTGGTATTGATGATAACCAGATATTTTAGATAATATAATATAGCAACACTGGATTCAGATTTCCCCTTCCCAAAATTGTTCTTTGTTTTTTATTTGTTTAGTGACTTTTCTGAATGAATTCTGCAGAAATCATGTACTTTACAATGTACAGTCATTAATGTTTTTGCTCATTGAATTCCTTTTTTTTTTTTTTTTTAATGTTTAGAGTAGCTGCCTTGACTGGCTAGTGGTTAGTCGGTGACTGGTCAGTAGTTGGACTTAAACACTTTGAGCCAGCAAGTCTTGGGTTTGAAGCATGCATTTATATTTCAGACAGTTTACAAGTGTGACCCAGCTTTTACTTTCTGCTTGTGCAGGATTTCATATTCAGCTAAGGATAAGTATATAACGAGGACACTTTTCAGTGTTCCTGAATAGTACGGAGTCTTTTGAACATTCAGATGGCTATGCTGTTGGCCTTCCCCAATTACCGCTGATATTCCTATTACTTTCAGTAATGACTCTGAGCATGAGACTTTTCCTTGGAGTTCTATATCAGAAAAGTCAGCTCTTTCTGGTGGCAGTGAAGCTGCTGGTCGTTTTGGCTACTGTCACAGAATCGGTAGAGTGTGATAGGGCATGGGAAGATTTTTGTGTAAAAATGCTGTAGACACCCATTGCTCTGAGCAAGGTTTAGTAGTTTTTCTTGAATAACTGGGTTTTTTTTTTAATTTATTGTATAGATTAATTTCCAGAGTTGTGAACTGGTGGATTTTGATGTTTGTCCAGATTTCATCATTCCTTTTTGGTAAGAGGATTTGCTGGCTCCCCACATCACCATTCAAACACTTTCTATCACATCTATTTGCTTTTAAGTACTAGAAAACTTTATCGCATATTATATCTTTATGTCTTCACATCTCTTTTAAAAAATTGTTTAAATTAGAATACTTGTTCATTTTAAAACATTTTTAAGTTTATTTATTTATTTTGAGAGAGACGGAGAGAGCATGAAGGGGGGAGGGTCAGAGTGAGAGGGAGAGAGAGAATCTAAAGCAGGTTCTGTGCTGGCAGCACACAACCTGATTTGGGGCTTGAACTCATGAAACCTCATGACCATGACCTGAGCCAAAACCAAGAGTCGCCACTTAACTGACCGAGCCACCCAGATGCCCCATATTTGTCAATTTTAAATTAAAATGTGTAGACTTTTCACATCAAGGCACTTTATGATTAGCATTGCAAGCACATCTATTTTGTTGTTTGCTTTGTTAATCTCATATACATATCTTTGCTATATAGATGCTTTTCATTTTATGTAGTCAGGTATTTAGTGACTGGTTAATGGATATTTAATTTTGTGATATTCTTCTTTACATTAATATCAACAATATGTCTAACTCACATTATCCTATTTTTAACTGAAACTTAAAAATATATATATCCATAATCTTGCTAGACTATCTTTTTAATGTATGACATGTAGTGAAAATTTATTCTATTGTTAAATGCCCAGTCAGTGGTACCATTATTTATTGATAATTTGAACTTATTCTAATGACATAAAATGACCTTTTTGGTCATTTTAAAAACTGGGTCTCTTTTCTTTTACATTAATTTTTTTCCTCCATTCCTCATAGTATTTTAAGACACATCACTACACTTCGCTAATTCTTTAAGATTTCTCATCTTAAAGACCTCAGAAACATATACAAAATAAATTTATTTCAATAATTCAGCCATCGTATATACATTGCAGCTTGCTCTCTTCAGTGCATATCTTTCCACATCGATAAATACATAATGATATGATTTTAATCGCTGCATAGTGCTACATTGAATGAATTGTGATAATTCAGTCAACTGTTTCCTTCTGTCAGAAATTTAGGTTGTTTTTCAAAATTTCATTCATACAAATATCAGCGTATCAATTTTTTTTATTAAAAAAAAGTGGACACTCTTCCAGTCATCTCCTTGTCCATTTAACATAATTATCCTTTTACTTCTAAAATGTTTGAGACGTGTGGCTTTTGTAAAATTTATTTATAGGTAGTCATACCTAAAATACCCATAATTGTATCTCATTTGCTATTCCAATGTTATCAAAGTGACTAAAAATGTCACAATGTAGAGTGATAATGGTTATAGCAGTCAGACATGTTTTGTTTATGAATTTTATGGAATTGATCAAATATTGCTTGATTATGGATTGATTACACTTTGGTGATTAATTTTACTAAATACACAAAGAAAATGTAGTTCTATTCTTAAGTCAAAGAGTATTTTTGTCAAGAACATCACACTTCTTTTTAAGTGTATTTATTTATTTATTTTGAGAGAGAGAGAGAGAGAGAGAGAGAGAGAGAGAGGCACAGGGAGAGAAGGAGAGAGAGAATCCCAAGCAGGTTTTACACTGTCAGTGCAGAGCTGGAAGCAGGGCCTGAACCCACAAACTGTGAAATCATGACCTGAGTCAAAGTCAGACGTTAACTGACTGAGCCACCCAGGAGCCCCAAGCATGTTATGCTCTTAATGATTAGTGTCTATTGGAATGGTAATTTCCTTTCTCTTCCTCTGTTACCTATTTATCACCCTAAATATGATGTTGAATTTGAAATGATATAATTATTTACATTCAAACATTTTAAGTCACTTTGTATGGATATTCCAAGTATGAATAAGTTTGCCTGTATTTGTGTTTGTGCATGTTGGAGTGCATTCAGTTGTGCAGTTTCTGATGTTTTTAAAGTTTGTTACTGCTATTATGTTAGCTATATGAATGGGTCTAGTACAAGAGGCTTATTATACTCTTTAACAATGCTTGACTGCTTTAAAACTGATTACACTGCATATTTTTGGAAGATGATTTCTGCCATTTTTCCCATAAGAAGTTATCTACCCTTTTGTGAGTCAATGTTAATTAGATATGCTTATGAAAGCATGTATTTTGTAATCTTTCAATTTTATAGATTTAAATTGTATCTTATATTCACTATTTTTAAAAATATAACATTGTTAGTGTGTATTTCTATTCATGTTATTTATGCTGTGTTTTTACATTTACTTTACTCTTTCCAAATGCTTGTATATTTGGTTGGTATTAAAAACAACTCTTCTAAGTTATTTTGTGATGCTACTCATTTTATATATTTGAAACTTAATTTGTTATATTATAGGACATTCATCAATTTTATTCTTAATGATGAGAATTGTGACAGTGATGTTTCACCCATTAAAATTAAGTCTATCATATTCATACTTAATTTCTCATTATTTAGCACTTATGTAGGACACAGCGATGACTTAAAAAATAGTTTAATCATGTATATATTTGGTCATTGGAAAACCAGGTGGGAAAATAATTGGAAGAATTTATAATGATAAGGATATTGGAAACTGATCTGGAAGTGGGGAGGACTATGTCTGTGAAAAGCATTTAAATGCTGAAATGTTTTTGTTTAATATCATATATGTGAATGTTTATGGTTAAAAGCATTAGTGTTTTGCAAAAAAATAAAAAGATTTTGCAAGATAAAAAGTAAATAATGTTTTCAAACTCTGAAAATTCAAAGCATTACCTCACTTATTCCTTAATATGTTTCTGCTGTTCTTTACTGCAAATTTTAATTGACATAATTGGATTTTAGAAGCAGATAATTAATTTTACATTCTGTGTATACTTGCTCAATATTTTTTTTAGTTTATTTGCTTGTAACCATATTAAATAAAGGACATTTAAACACTTTTACTTTATTGATTTCATTTATTATTCTACTTCTTTCCTGTTGTTTAGTTATTGATTTTGATTATCCTTTGTTTATCAAGATTGCTTTTTAAATTCCTTTTGGCTTTTCAAATGTTGTTATTCTGACTCATTACATGTCTGAGACTATTTTTTTTTGTTCTCAACAAAGACACCAATTCTGTGTCAGGTATGAAATTCCAAACAAATTTTTGCCTTTAAAATTGTGTACATATTTTGGCAAGGACTTTCACATATGTACTACAGCAAAATTTGATGTGTGATATTTTTCTTAGAGTTCCATTTATCGTGTACATATGTGTGACTAGGGAGGACTGTATTACTCATGTATATGGTTATATAACAGGGGTTGGGGGAATATCTTCAGTGGAAAGCAGAAACTGTATACTCTCTCCCAGTTATACTAAAGTTCACTGTAAGGTAAATCAGAAATCAACGCCAGCTGGGGCGCCTGGGTGACTCAGTGGGTTAAGCGTCTGATTCTTGATTTCAGCTTAAGTCGTGATCTCATGGTTTGTGAGTTTGAGCTCTGGATTGGGCCCTGCATTGATAGCATGGAGCCTGCTTGGGATTCTCTTTCTCCACCCCCCTGCCCCTCCCCCACTTGCTCTCTCTTAAAATAAATAAAAATAAACTAACTAAATAAATACATAAATAAAATAATACCAAGTTTCCTTAGTTTGAGTGGCAGGAAGAATTTGAAGATGGTTTCCGTGATTTTAGCTGCTGGTTTTCACATCTTTATTCCATCCCATTTCATACCAGCTCTCAACCATGTTTATTTCTGTTTTTTGGGTTGTTTGTTTCTTTGTTTTAGTATGCTATTGCTCAGCTTTTTTGGGAGGGGACATTTTTCTGTTTATGCAGCTTATCTCTCTGGCAGTCTAAACATTTATCATGCAAGTTATCAGCTCTGTGCCTGGGCCCAAGAGTTTCTCAAACCTTCCCCATCCCCATGCATTGTGTATCTTGTGATTCTATATTTCCTTGGATTATATGCATAAATGCTAGCCATATTCTACTTATGACACTGCCATTCTATGGGAGTTGGTGTCTCTGAATGAATGTATTGGAAGCAGCAAGTGCAATTTGACAGGTTATATAATTCAATAATTAATAGGGCAAATCTTTCTTAATTTTCTAGATGATGTACTTCATACAATTTTGAAACATGAGGCATCTATTTGGGGTAAAATTAAGGACACTTCATTTGCTTTTAGGCAGGAATGTTGATTTGTTTCAGATTTATGGATCATCTACTAATTATACTATTCAATTTGCTTTTTAAAATCTAGTTTTCATTTGAAAATTTTCCAGATATAGTTAATATATGTCGATTTATTTTATTAATGCATTCAAAAACAATGAAAGTGTCCCTCCTATGTACAAAAACTTGATATCTGGATAAGATTAATACACTCATGAAAGCCCTTCTGGCTTGGCTTCTGTGCGAAGGCCCTGCCTACTGCCAGTATCAGGAGCCTTATCTGCAATGTGTGGCTGGGAGACCCCGGTGCTTAACTAGTAAGAGGTTTTGCTCCCTTCACCACTGCTGCCCCAGCTGAGAAAAAGTGGAAACAAAGAAAGGTCATCTGAGGAGTCCCCTGATGACATGGGTTTTGGTCTTTTTTTAATAAATCCCTTCTGTAAGATGTTCAATGAAAAGCTGAAACTTAAAAAAAATAAATAAGTTGAATGAGGCTTGAAGAAGTAGAGGGTGAGTGATAACATCTAGTTATAGCAAAGACTCTTTACAAAAGCTTAATGATATAAGAGAATAGGATCTATTCATATTATTACAGTTAAAGGGCACATAAGGGAAAGACTAGAAAGACAGGGAACATATTGTAAAACTCAAATAGATTTACATGTTCTGTATATATTGTAAATGCATTACATATATGTAAAATAAGATTTTAGGATTTATAAAGAAGTCATTCATATAATTTATTTAGTTCCTGACTCCTGGTAAATACATTGAACAGTTCAATAAATCCTAATGACATCCTATTTAGTGACCAGGCAGAGAAAAAAATTAAGTTAGTTTGGCTGAAAATTAACCAAAAAGGGATATAACTTATTAGATGAGTCAGCATTTATATGTGTGTGTGGTACATGAACGTGTTTGTGTTTGTGTACATATATATGTGTGGTTCACACATGTATGTACATATGCCATGTATGTATCTCTATATATGTATCTTTATGTATATTTGCATATAGACACTTACATATAAATACATATAATTATGCATATATGTATACATATAATACAAATACATATATATCTAAATAAATATACATGTATAAATAAATTTTAGTGGACTCTTTCACCAGTGATCATGTATCGCTCACACCAATGATCATGGATAGTTGTTCTTCTGGAAACACGTTACAAATAAAAATTATCAGTTCCCACCCACATCTGATCTACTAAATCAGAAACTGTAAGGATTGGTCCAATTATCTTTTAATAAGGCTTCCAACTGATAATATGCATACTAATTTTAAGAACTACGGATCTCAAAATAGCATTTGTAGTATATTTTTTATATAAGTGAAATATTGATAAAATCTTTCAAATGTGTTTTCAAAAGAGGACAAAATTAAGTATTTCAAGATTATGTCTCTTGCCATTTCTAGATGAGGGACACTGGAATGTGAGAGTACATCTGTCTTTCTATTAAAAACAAAAACCAAGAACTAAATTCACTCTAAAATGATCAATGACTTGTGTTTATTTGTGTATTCTAGATTTTTTAAAAAAAGCAGAAAAACAAGGCAGGTAGAAAGTGGCAAAAGTATCTTTGCAAAAATTTTTTATTTTTGTTTCAAAAGTAGAGAAGTTATTTCCTAAGGACTTATGTAAGATAGAAAGTTAAATGTTAGCATGAATAAAATAGAAAACTAGGATTCTGATATTTACCATCAGTGGCATCAATATATTATTTTTGGACATATATCCTATAAAGCAAATTATAATACTGTTTAAAGAATATTAGTAAATATACGCTATGAACCCATAATCTGTCTCAAGACACAAAACTGTAGAGTCATTAAAGACCCATATGCCCCTCCTGATCTGCTTTTCTTTTCCTGAGCATAGTCTTTTTTATATTATAGAAAGTGGATTTTATTATTTTTGAAAACAGATTTTAAAAACACATGTTCCAAATGTTTGCTGCTAATATACAAAAATTTAACTGATTTTCATATATTGATATTGTATTCTACAACCTTGCTACATTTATTTTTAAGGTAAATTGTATTTGGAGAAAATTATAAATTCATATGCAATTATAGGAAATAATTCAGAGAGCTTCCCTGTATGCTTTATCCAGTTTCCCCAATGGTTCCATTTTGTAAAACTGTGATAAAATATCACAACAGTATACTGACATTGATAGAGCCAAGATACACTTACATCTCCACAAGGATTCTTCATGTTGTGCTTGCCGCCCCCCGCCCCAAGTATCCTACCCCCATTTCCTTAATCCCTAGACATCACTAATTGCTTCTCCATTTTTATAATTTTGTCATTTCAACAATGTTATATTAATGGAATCATACAGTATTTAATCTTTACAGATTTCTTCTCTCAACATAAAGTTATCCAAGTTGCTGTCCATCACAATGGTTTGTTCCCTTTTATTGCTGAATAGCATGTCATGGTATGGATGTTCCAAGATTTGCTTAATCATTCACCTTTTGAAAGACATCTGAACGTGTTCCCATTTTTTGCTTATTAGGAATAAATCTGCTTTGCCTATTTGTGTACAGCTTTTGTGAACATATGTTTCCACTTATCTGGATAAATGCCCAAGAATGCAAATACTGTGACATATGGCAGTTTCAGGTGCAGTTTATAAAAAAACTGCCAAAATATTTTCCAGAGTCATTGTACCATTTTACATTCCCACCAGCAATGTATGAGTGATTCAGTTTCTCTATATTTTTACCAGAATTTTCTATTGTTACTTTCTCCCCCTATTTAAAAAAAAAATAGCTATTTGGTTTTCTATAGAATGTTATTTCATTGTGGTTTTGTTTCGAATTTCTCTAGTGATTAATAATGTTGAACATTTTCTCAAATGCTTATTTACCATCTTCAGTGAAAAGTCTTCTCACGCATTTTTTTCTATTTCCTAATTGGATAGGTTTTGTTTATTGTTTAATTTTACTGTTGATTTGTGGGGAGTTTTATATATATTCTGGCTTCTACTCCTTTGTCAGGTATGTTATTTGCAAGCAAGTTTTCAAATTTGTAAGTTTTTTTTGAGTCTATTCATAGAGCAAAAATTTTTTAATTTTAATGAAGTTCAAATTGCAATTGTTTCATTTTTTGGATTGTTCTTTTGGTGTCAAGACTAAGAACTCTTTGTGTAATTCTAGATTCTGATTATTTTCTCCTTTTTTCCCCCTAAATATTTTATTTTTTTACATGTTGTATTCAAGTCACTAATCCATTGAGTGACTATTTCTATAATATGTAATTTTTAAGGTCAACATTTATTTTTTTTTGTCTTTGTATGTCCAATTTCTTTAGTATCATTTATTGAGAGGATCATCCTTGACCACTTAATTGCATTTGCACCTTAATAAAAAATCAGATGGATATATATATATATATACACATATAAATATACATATATACACACACATATATATATACATATATACATATATATGTATATATATATGTATATATGTATATATATATGTATATATATACACACACACACATATACACACACATATATATACACATGTGTGTATATATATATACTTTTTATTTTTATTCTACTCTATTAGTATATAATATGTGTGTATAAAATATGAGATATATCTATCATATTGCCTTATGAAATACCATACTGTCCTCATTGTTGTAGCTTCATAGTGAATCTAAATATATTAGTGTGAATTCTCTAGCTTTATTCTTACTCAAATCTGTTTGGAGTATTATAGGTTCTTTGTCTACTGACATATATTTTAGAAACAGTTGTCAATTTAAATTAAATAGCCGCTAGAATCTTGATAGGGTCTGTGTAGAATCTATAAATCTACTTATCCCCTTGGGGAGGATTGGCTCTTCAACAACATTGAGCATTTTAGTCCAGACACATGATATATGTGTGTATGTATGTATGTATGTATGTATGTATGTATATATGTATGTGTGAATGTACGTCTATTTATTTAGATCTTGTTTTGTTTCTTTTAATGATATTTAGTAACTTTCACACATATTTTGCGAATGTTGTCCTTGATATTTCTTGGGTTTTGGTGCTATTAAAATTAGCATTTTAAATTTCTGTTTCCAGTTGTCCATTAAAAGTACAGAGAAACAAAACTGATTTTGTATGTTGAACATTTCCCATGTGATCTTGATTAATTAACTTATTAGTGTATCATTTTTTACTGATTCTTTAGGATTTTCAATAGTCATGATCTTGTCATATAAGAGTAATTCCATTTTGACTTCTAGTCTGTTGGTCTGTAGGTTTTTATGTAATGTTATTTTGAAATTAGTTGAAACACTATGTTTGATAATTTATATTTCCATTTCAGTTTAAAATTTTTACCTTCTGTTTATTCATTAGTATGTGAAACATTTAGAAAGTTAAAACATATATCCGTACTTTTAGTTTTAATTTATATTTATGTATATGATTTATAAATAATATATTCAGTGTTAGATATGATTGCATTTTTAAAACTTGCTTGAAGCTTGCATCATAGTTTAATACTCATTCTTTTCTTAATGCTCAGTCTACGTTCTGAAAGACGTGCAATCTCCATTCACTTGTGCACTATGTCCATTATATTGAGCAGTTTAATGTGCTTGTAAGTTTGTGATATTGTTACTGTTTTTTTAAATTGATTTGATCTAGATATCTGTGGAAAAACTTACTTAAGTCTCTTATTTTGCGGAAGCATTGGTTATTCACCTTTCCTTTGGAGAAATGACAATTTTTGCTTTATTGCACTGAAACTTTTGGTGAATAAAATTAGTTTTCACATTCTAGTTAGTTGATAAAAGCTTTTAACAGTAAGTGGTGATGTATACTATTTCTAGCTGTGTTGAAATTCTCATGTTGTTAGTATAGATAGACCAGGTATCTTTACATCATTTCCTTCCACTCTTTCTTACAATATTTAAAATGTCTTATTTTGTTTGTGCATTCTATGTGTGTAACTTTCACTCTTTAATGTCTTTGGGGTAAAGTATTGTTTTTTCTCTCCCCTCATTCCATTTATTTCTTTCTACTAGCTTACCTAATGTATATTTATTTCTATTTTACAGGTTAGGCTAGAAATTTCCCTCTATTATATAATAAGTAAGCATACAAAATACAGACCTGTGAATGCTTAAAATCCGATGACCTTCTTTTCAAAGTTTTTGGCCTTTAAAAAAAATACATAGTTTGGAGCTTTGTTTAAATGTACTCATATCTTTGCTATTTTATGTAATCATTAATATTTCTTGCAGCTTAGACCTTCCATCATGGATTACTTTCCAATTATCTAAAGCATATTCTATATGTATTCCTTCAGTAAAATTCAGTTACTAGAAACATTACTCAATTTTTTTCCTAAAGTATTTTATTTGATCACAAATTCATACTGTTATCAAAGCTTGATTTTATTCAGATATCCATGCTAATGGCCATTTTCATCCAGAAATTTAATTTAATTTTGTTTTATTTTATTATATTTTTATATAATTATATATATATATATATATATATATATATATATATATATATATATATATATATATTGGCTGCTGCTGTGGGTGGTATTTTAGAAAGAATTTAGTTGATGTTCTTACTGTTCTTTGTAAATACTTGTTTGTTTGTTTTTTGTTTTGTTTTTGTTTGTTTGTTTTTGCCTAGGGTCTTTTAGAATACTTTTTTCTGTCTTAGGCACTCTATTAATTTACCTAAGTGTTCCTAGATATTAATTACCTTTTATTTCACCTGTCTAGTACATACTGTGTGTCTTCTATGTGTGGATTCATAGCTTTCATCGTATTTGGATAATTCTAGTCATTTTGTAATTAAATATTCCTTGTACTTTATGTTCTTTATATCTTCCTTGCATTTTATATATTCTTACTTTTCCCTCATTTTACTTTCTTTTTAGGTTTTGATTTCTAATGTTTTATGATACCTTCTAGATAATTTATTTAATTTAGTCTTATTTACCAACTGTCTCTTTAGTTATTACTTATCTTTCGTCTGATATATTCAATTCCAAATATTAATTAATATAGATTCCAGTTTTAGAACTATTATTTGCCTTCTTCAAATCTGACTTAATGTTTTTTAACAAGAAACTAACATAAGAATTCTCTAGCACTAACATAAGAATTCTCACTAAGTGCCATATGTATATATCCAATGTGGTAGAATGTAGGTTTCTGTCAATTATACAGTTAGTTTTAAAGATAAAACAATTTACAGCTAACAGAGAAAAACAGGAAACATTTATATCCTTCCTCTATGTTTATAGATAAACGCATGTAAGTTGTACTTATTCTCAGAAATCTATATTTTCTAAAATCATTATTCTACAAAGTAAAAAAGAAAAAAAAAGTAGTTTGCTTCTAAAATTAAAGATAGACATTTTTTCTAATTTTTAGACAGCATTGGTTTAATGGCCAGAATGGTCACAATATAACTCTTTACCCCAGCTTTCAAAATAGAGAGCTAGCAAAATTAATGCAAAATAAGCAAATGAACAGTAAATACAGAAACGCAGTAAATGACAATTCTGTAGAGCCCTATGACTTTCTTCATAGAGACATGTGCTTTCACATTTTATATAAATGATTGCTACTTACTTGGTGGAGTCAAACCAATCCTAATTTTTGAAATTTTAGAGAATTTTAAATCATCCTGTGTGATACAGTAACAGTAATGGCCTCTATAGTGATACCAACTCATAGTATAATGAATCCTAAGTTGTTGTTGTTGTTGTTATTTTGAAACATTTAAGTATGGTTATGAACTATTTCACTGTATGGTCTCTAGAACAAATGAGTTTTGAATTTGAAATTTCATGATACCACATACTGGCTGAATGACCTCGAACATACATAAATAGACTTAAATTTCTCTCTGCTGCTGCTCTCTCTCTCTCCCATTTCCCCTATCTCATTTCTCTCATTTCATATATTTAAAACATATATCTAAAGTTAATTTTATTCAATTGTTATAAAAATATATTATTTAACAACATAATGCCATTTACATTAGCACCCTCTCTAATGAAATACTTAGGGATTTATCCAACAAAATATGTGCAAGATCTATATGAGATAAAGTACAACACTGTGGTGAATGAAAAAAAAAGTCCTCTATAAATGGAGAAATACTCCATGTTCATGGATAAGAAGACACAGTATTGCCAAGTTGTCAGTTCTTATCAAACTGATCTATAGAGTCAGTGCAATCCCAATCCAAATCCCATGAAGATATTTTGTGGACATTGACAAACTGATTCTGAGGTTTATATGGAGAAGAAAAAAAAAAGAGCCTGACTAGCCAACACAGTATTGAAGGAGAAGAACAAAATTGGAGGACTTCGACACTGTCTGACTTCAAAACTTATTATAAAGCTACGATAATCAGGACAGTGTGGAATTAGCAACAATAAAAAATAGACAAAAAGATCGATGGAACCAATAGAATGACCAGAAATAGGCCCACAAAATAGAGTCAACTGATCTTTTATAAAAGAGTAAAGATAATACCAGGGAGCAAAAATAATTTTTTTCTTTTTTTTTAAATGTCTATTTTTGAGAGAGTGAGAGAGACAGAGCATGAGCGGGGGAGGTGCAGAGAGCGAGGGAGACACAGAATCTGAAGCAGGCTCCAGGCTCCAAGCTGTCCCGCAGTGAGCACAGAACCTGATGCCTGGCTTGAAGCCATGAACTGTAAGATCATGACATGAGCTAAAGTTGGATGTTCAACTGACTGAGCCACCTAGGTGCACCAGCCCACTTTTATTTAAAGATTCAATGTAGGGGACACCTGGGTGGCTCAGTTGGTTAAGCATCTGACATCAGCTCAGGTTATGATCTTGTGGTTTGTGGGTTCAAGCCCCACATCAGGCTCTGTGCTGACAGCTCAGAGCCTGAAGCCTGCTTCACATTCTCTCTCTCTCTCTCTCTCTCTCTGCCCCTACCCTGCTCATACTCTGTCTCCTGTCTCTCTCAAAAATAAATAAACATTAAAAAAAAGAGTCAATGCACACCCAACAAAAAAATCTCACCATTGTATTTTTGAACAAGTTGATTCTAAAATTTACATGGAAAGGCCAAAGTACTATAATAGTGAAATCAATTCTGAGAGAAAGAACAAAGTCAGACGACTCACATTGCCTTGTTTGGAGAATTACCACGAAGATGCAGTAATCAGGACAGTGTGTTTTTGGGGAGAGGATAGATGGAGATGAATGCAATAGAATAGAGAGCCCAGGAATAGAGTCACATAAATACAGTCAATTGATTTTTGACAAAGATGCAAAGTCATTTCTGTGAAGACACATCTGATAAATAACTCATCCAAAATATATAAGAATTCTTAAAAATCATTAATAAGAAAATATCCATATTTTTTAAAACGGGCCAAAAAACACACACCTCGGTGAAAAAGATATAAATATGGCAAATAAGCATATGAAAAGATGCTCCACATCATCTGTCGTCAGGAAAATGCAAATTAAAACAATAAAACGATAGCATTCCATACCTATTAGAATGGTTGAAATCCAAAACACTGACAACACCAAATGTTGGTCAGGATGTTGGCAAGAGGAACACTTGTTCATAGTTGGTGGGAATGGAAAATTGTACAGTCACTTTGGAAGACGTTTTGGTGCTTTCCTATAAAACTAAACATACTTTGTGCATATGTATAGCTATTTTGCTCCTTGGTATTTATCCAAAGGAGTTGAAAATGTATGTGCATACAAGAACGCACATGGGTGTATGTAGCAGCACCCAAACTTGGAAGCAATACAGATGTCTTTCACTAGAGGACTGTATAAATATATTATGGTCCAGCCAGACAACGGAATATTATTCAGTAATAAAAAGAAATGAGGATTCAAGACATAACAAAACATGAGGGAAATTTAAGTGCATATTAAGTAAGTAAAAGAAGTCAATCTGAAAAGGATAAATAATATATAATTCCAACTATATGACATTCTGGAAAAGGCAAAACTATGAAGATCCTAAAAAGATCAGTAGTATCTAAGGGTTGGTGGGGTGGAAGATGGGGAGGTTGTAGGAAGGATGATTTTTAGGACTGTAAAAACACTCTGTATGATACAATAATGATAGATACATGTTATTTTATACATGTGTCCAAACCCATAGAAGATACAACAGTGAAACCCTAAAGTAAACTGAATTTGGAAGATTATGATGTGTCAATGCAAGTTCATCAATTGTGAAAAATGTACCAATCTGGTGGCGGATGTTAACAATAGGGAAGACTATGCAGGGGTGGTGGTTGAGAGTAAAAGGAAAATCTTTGTACCTCCCTCTCAATTTTACCCTAAACCTAAAACCGCTCTAAAACAATAAAGTCTTGGTTTGAAAAGTCCGTTTTAGTAAGGTGATGATACAATATAAAACAAAATAATTGGGATAGGAAATTTGTCCGAGATAGTAAAATATAAATAAAGTGAGTTAGTTTACATTTATTAACTTTTTAATCACAAGGCTTTAATATTGTCTACATACCTTAAGCAATGTATATATTTAAAACACAAAGTATATTGGTTTTAAGCATTTTGTATTTTGGAAAAATACTTTTGTGTGTCTAAATGCACTAATTTCTCATGTTCTATATATTTTAATAACTAAAGTATTTTACAAGTCTCTTATTATATTCAAACTAAAAATAATTTGGAAAGCTGAAGAACAATAAGGTAAGTTAATCTTACATCTGATTTTACTTATTTGAGTAATAAAGCTAGAACTTTCACAACTACGTTGCCTCAGGGTACGAATGAAAAATTAGTCTTTAATTAAAGTAAGCATAAGACAAAATTACATTATAAAATTGTGTATATTAAAATACTGACTTAAAATTTAGTGCAGGTTTGAAGTGCTTTCTATTCTCTCTCACTCCTTTACTCTTTATGAGTTGTGGAAATGATGTGTTTCACTAAAGAGTAGATTGCAGAAAATATTGCTATTCTGATTCTAAAGGAATCGGCAAACTTGATTCAAAAATAGTTTACCACTGGAACTATCCAAAATGACGAAACGGAAGAATTCCCCTCAGAAAAACGCCCAGGAAATAAAAACAGCTAATGAACTGATCAAAAATGAATTAAACAATAAAAAAGAAAGTGAATTTAGAATAATAGTCATAAAATTAATCACTGGATATGAAAACAGTATAAAGGACAGCAGAGAATCTATTGCTACAGAGATCAAGAGACTAAGGAACAGCCAGGAGGAGCTAAAAAATACTATCAATGAGCTGCAAAATAAAATGGAGACAACTACAGCTCAGATTGAAGAGGCAGAGGAGAGAATAGGTGAACTAGAAGATAAAATTATGGAAAAAAAGAATCTGAGAAAAAGAGATATAAAAAAATCCAGGAGTATGAGGGGAAAATTAGAGAACTAAGTGATGCACTAAAGAGAAATAATCTATGCATAATTGGTATTCCAGAGGAGGAAGAGAGAGGGAAAGGTGCTGAAGGTGTACTTGAAGAAATAATAGCTGAGAACTTCCTGGATCTGGAGAAGGAAAAAGGCACTGAAATCCAAGAGGCACAGAGAACTCCCTTCAGATGTAACTTGAATCGATCTTCGGCACGACATATCATAGTGAAACTGGCAAAATACAAGGATAAAGAGAAAATTCTGAAAGCAGCTAGAGATAAACGTGCTCTAACATATAAAGGGAGACCTATAAGACTCGTGACCAATCTCTCTACTAAAACTTGGAAGGCCAGAATGGAATGGCAGGAGATCTTCAATGTGATGAACAGAAAAAATATGCAGCCGAGAATCCTTTATCCAGCAAGTCTGTCATTTAGAATAGAAGGAGAGATAAAGGTCTTCCCAAACAAACAAAAACTGAAGGAATTCATCACCACTAAACCAGCCCTACAAGAGATCCTAAGGGGGATCCTGTGAGACAAAGTACCAGAGACATCGCTACAAGCATGAAACCTATGGACATCACAATGAGTCTAAACCCATATCTTTCTATAATAACACTGAATGTAAATGGACTAAATGCCAACCAAATACCAACCAAATGGACTAAATACCAACCAAAACATAGGGTATCAGAATGGATAAAAAAAACAAGACCCATCTATTTGCTGTCTACAAGAGACTCATTTTAGACCTGAGGACACCTTCAGAATGAGAGTGAGGGGATGGGGAGAGTGAGGGGATATTTATCATGCTACTGGAAGTCAAAAGACAGCTGGAGTAGCCATACTTATATCAGACAAACTAGACTTTAAATTAAAGGCTGTAACAAGAGACAAAGAAGGGCATTATATAATAATCACAGGGTCTATCCATCAGGAAGAGCTAACAATTATAAATGTCTATGCGTCGAATACGGGAGCCCCCAAATATATAAAACAATTACTCACAAACATAAGCAACCTTATTGATAACAATGTGGTCATTGCAGGGGACTTTAACACCCCACTTAAAGAAATGGATAGATCATCTAGACACACGGTCAATAAAGAAACAAGGGCCCTGAATGATACATTGGATCAGATGGACTTGACAGATATATTTAGAACTCTGCATCCCAAAGCAACAGAATATACTTTCTTCTCGAGTGCACATGGAACATTCTCCAAGATAGATCACATACTGGGTCACAAAACAGCCCTTCATAAGTATACAAGTATTGAAATCATACCATGCATACTTTCAGACCACAATGCTATGAAGCTTGAAATCAACCACAGGAAAAAGTCTGGAAAACCTCCAAAAGCATGGAGGTAAAAGAACACCCTACTAAAGAATGAGTGGGTCAACCAGGTAATTAGAGAAGAAATTTAAAAATATATGGAAACAAATGAAAATGAAAATACAACAACCTAAACGCTTTGGGATGCAGTGAAGGCAGTCCTGAGAGGAAAATACATTGCCATCCAGGCCTATCTCAAGAAACAAGAAAAATCCCAAGTACAAAATCTAACAGCACACCTAAAGGAACTAGAAGCAGAACAGCAAAGACAGCCTAAACCCAGCAGAAGAAGAGAAACAATAAAGATCAGAACAGAAATAAACAATATAGAATCTAAAACACTGTAGAGCAGATCAATGAAACCAAGAGTTGGTTTTTTGAAAAAATAAACAAAATTGATAAACCTCTAGCCAGGCTTCTCAAAAAGAAAAGGGAGATGACCCAAATAGATAAAATCATGAATGAAAATGGAATTATTACAACCAATCCCTCAGAGATACAAGCAATTATCAGGGAATACAAAGAAAACTTATTTGCCAACAAACTGGCCACCCTGGAAGAAATGGCCAAATTCCTAAACACCCAAACGCTTCCAAAACTCAATCAGGAGGAAATAGAAAGCTTGAATAGACCCATAACCAGCAAAGAAATTGAATCAGTTATCAAAAATCTCCCAACAAATAAGAGTCCAGGACCAGATGGCTTCCCAGGGGAGTTCTACCAGATGTTTAAAGCAGAGATAATACCTATCCTTCTCAAGCTATTCCAAAAAACAGAAAGGTAAGGAAAACTTCCAGACACATTCTATGAAGCCAGTATTACTTTGATTCCTAAACCAGACAGAGACCCAGTAAAAAAAGAGAACTACAGGCCAATATCCCTGATGAATATAGATGCAAAAATTCTCAATAAGATACTAGCAAATCGAATTCAACAGCATATAAAAAGAATTATTCACCACGATCAAGTGGGATTCATTCCTGGGATGCAGGGCTGGTTCAACATTCGCAAATCAATCAATGTGATACATCACATTAATAAAAGAAAAGATAAGAACCATATGATCCTGTCAAATGATGCAGAAAAGCCTTTGACAAAATTCAGCAACGTTTCTTAATAAAAACCCTCGAGAAAGTCAGGATAGAAGGAACATACTTAAAGATCATAAAAGCCATTTATGAAAATCCCACAGCTAACATCATCCTCAATGGGAAAAACAGAGCTTTTTCCCTGAGATCAGGAACACGACAGGGATGCCCACTCTCACCGCTGTTGTTTAACATAATGTTGGAAGTTCTAGCATCAGCAATCAGACAACAAAAGGAAATCAAAGGCATCCAAATTGGCAAAGATGAAGTCAAGCTTTCGCTTTTTGCAGATGACATGATACTATACATGGAAAATCCGATAGACTCCACCAAAAGTCTGCTAGAGCTGATACAAGAATTCAGCAAAGTTGCAGGATACAAAGTCAATGTACAGAAATCAGTTGCATTCTTATACATTAATAATGAAGCAACAGAAAGACAAATAAAGAAACTGATCCCATTCACAATTGCACCAAGAAGGAAAAAATACCCAGGATAAACCTAACCAAAGATGTAAAAGATCTGTATACTGAAAACTATAGAAAGCTTATGAAGGAAATTGAAGAAGATATAAAGAAATGGAAAGACATTCCCTGCTCATGGATTGGAAGAATAAATATTGTCAAAATGTCAATACTACCCAAAGCTATCTACACATTCAATGCAATCCCAATCAAAATTGCAACAGCATTCTTCTTGAAGATAGAACAAGCAATCCTAAAATTCATATGGAACCACGAAAGGCCCCAAATAGCTAAAGTAATTTTGAAGAAGACCACCAAAGCAGGAGGCATCACAATCCCAGACTTTAGCCTCTACTACAAAGCTATAATCATCAAGACAACATGATATTGGCACAAAAACAGACACATAGACCAATGGAATAGAATAGAAACCCCAGAATTAGACCCACAAACGTACGGCCAACTAATCTTTGACAAAGCAGGAAAGAACATCCAATGGATAAAAGACAGTCTCTTTAACAAATGGTGCTGGGAGAAATGGACAGCAACATGCAGAAGGTTGAAACTAGACCACTTTCTCACACCATTCACAAAAATAAACTCAAAATGGATAAAGGACCTGAATGTGAGACAGGAAACCATCAAAACCCTAGAGGAGAAACCAGGAAAAGACCTCTCTGACCGCAGCCGTAGCAATTTCTTACTTGACACATCCCCAAAGGCAAGGGAATTAAAAGCAAAACTGAACTACTGGGACCTTATGAAGATAAAAAGCTTCTGCACAGCAAAGGAAACAACCAACAAAACTAAAAGGCTACCCATGGAATGGGAAAAGATATTTGCAAATGACATATCGGACAAAGGGCTAGTATCCAAAATCTATAAAGAGCTCACCAAACTCCACACCCGAAAAACAAATAACCCAGTGAAGAAATGGGCAGAAAACATGAATAGACACTTCTCTAAAGAAGACATCCGGATGGCCAACAGGTACATGAAAAGATGCTCAACGTCGCTCCTTATCAGGGAAATACAAATCAAAACCACACTCAGATATCACCTCACGCCAGTCAGAGTGGCCAAAATGAACATATCAGGAGACTATAGATGCTGGAGAGGATGTGAAGAAACGGGAACCCTCTTGCACTGTTGGTGGGAATGCAAATTGGTGTAGCCACTCTGGAAAACAGTGTGGAGGTTCCTCAAAAAATTAAAAATAGACCTACCCTATGACCCAGCAATAGCACTGCTAGGAATTTACCCAAGGGATACAGGAGTACTGATGCATAGGGGCACTTGTACCCCAATGTTTATAGCAGCACTCTCAACAATAGCCAAATTATGGAAAGAGCCTAAATGTCCATCAACTGATGAATGGATAAAGAAATTGTGGTTTATATACACAATGGAATACTACGTGGCAATGAGAAAGAACGAAATATGGCCCTTTGTAGCAACATGGATGGAACTGGAGAGTGTGATGCTAAGTGAAATAAGCCATACAGAGAAAGACAGATACCATATGTTTTCACTCTTAGGCGGATCCTGAGAAACCTAACAGAAACCATGGGGGAGGGGAAGGAAATAAAAAAAAAAAGAGGTTAGAGTGGGAGAGAGCCAAAGCCTAAGAGACTTAAAAACTGAGAACAAACTGAGGGTTGATGGGGGGTGGGAGGGAGGGGAGGGTGGGTGATGGGTATTGAGGAGGGCACCTTTTGGGATGAGCACTGGGTGTTGCATGGAAACCAAATTGACAATAAACTTCATATATGGAAAAAAAAAATAGTTTACCACTAAGCCTATTGTGTGCAGTTGGCTTACGTTTCTTGTCAGGTAACTGGTTACGTGGGTACAATTTAATTTGTAATACCTGAAGTGATAGTGCTGTTTCTCTCAACGTGATATAATTTCCAAATTTCCGCTTGTAATTTTGACTGAATAATAATTTCTTCACACAGAAGTTGTGGTTAGGCAGAATAAGATTTTGGCTTCCATTTTTAACAACAATAACATTAAGAAAGACATACAGAGAAAAAGGAAATTTATACTACTTTTTGAAACAAATTTATACTATTAGTGGGTTGTTACCAACTAAGTTGGTAAATCTTTTGGGACCCAAATAATTTAATTATCTTATTCAACAGCCAATTAGATCATGAAATATATCAGAAAGGGTTTTGGAAAACACAACTGAATTATGTAAGTGAAAAATGCTATGAGTGGCAAATATATTTTTTTCAAATACAATATTATTGTACTATTACTATTATAATATTATGAACTCTAGAAAAATATTTCACTTGATTTCAATTTTTATATAAGAATTTAAAATTCTAAATACAAACTAGTTGGATATTATTCCTTTGCAGTTATAAGCACATAGGGAAGCAGTTAATATTTTTACTTCAGGTCATAGCTGAAATTGTATAACCTTTCCAATAATTTAGATTAAAATTATAAACCAGTAATATTCTTCATTTGAAATTCAGGGCTCAAAGAATCCAGTTTAATCCCAGAAATTAGAGGTATACTTGAACCTTTTATACTCCAAACAATACAAACTGCTGTCTGGGAACGAGCATATATAGTTGAAATTGTTTTAATACAAGTGACAGATGAGTCCTAAAATGGTACTTTCATGTCATTCTAAGCTTTCATAATTTATTTCTTCATGGCTGCCCAAAACAATATGATCTTGGATTAACAGTGTGTCCATTGTGACTAATAATTTTTCTCTTTGTATTTCAGTGTCATACATTCATAAAAATATTTTAACATTGTAAATTTGATTTAAATGATTAGTAGATAAATAAGCCTTCCCCTTCATACTCTTTTCTTGTTCTTTATGACTGTACTGTAAATTGTATCACTTGTCTTTAAAATGTATTATTATTTTCCTTGGAAAGAAACATCCTGTCTATTGTATTATCCCCTTTTCAGATACTCTTGGGATGTACACCAGCTGTGAAACAGAAGAATAAATTAGAAATGATTATAATTAGAAAATGAGCCTGCTTGTAATTTCCCCCTCCACTTAAGACCAAAGCTGGAACTACCATAAAATGACACCAGGAGGCCCTATTATAATCTGTATCAGATAAACAGATTCACAAAATCTTCAAATGATCTTCCAAAAATCATATTGAATTAGACATGTTTGGGTTTCTGGGTAGAGTTTGAACAAAGATGAGGAAGTGACTTCACTCCAGCAATTTCTTAAGCACCTGTATATCAGTTTCTCTTTGGGAATATCATTTCTATGACTTAGAATCCACCCGAATAATCAAGCACAGATGTTATAACACAGATAGTAGCTCATGTGTTTCTTTCAGGAAGTTACAGGGTTTGTGAGGGCATATTGGTAATGCAGTCAGTTAAACCCAAGCAGACTAGGAAATAAAATCATCATCAGTCTCCTATTACACAAGCATCATTGTTTTTGTTTTTTTTTTTTAATTCAACTAACCTAGTAGTCCTGAAGTGAAAAAAATTCTTGATGCTTTAACTTGAATGAAAACCTTAATAGTTAAAGAGAATTTACCAATCCTAAATTTGACTGAATGGTTGTATTTATCAAGATTCTCCAGAGAAACTAAACCAATAGGATGGATAGATATGTAGGTAGATAGATGATAGATACATAGATGGATAGATAGATAGATAGATGATAGATAGATGATAGATAGATGGCATAGGTATAAATATAGACAGAGAGAGACAGAGAGAGATAGGGAAGAGGATAGGGAGGGAGAGGGAGGAAGGGTGAGGCAGAAGGGGAGAGAGAGAGAGAGAGAGAGAGAGAGAGAGATGGAGAAATTTGTTTCAAGGAATTTACTCATGCAGTTGTGGGTGCAACTGATTATTAAATCTTCAGAGCAGGCTGGCAATTCCAGAAAAAAATTGTATTTGCTATCTTGAGTCTGAAGGTAGTCTAGAGACAGAATTTCTTTTTCTTTGGGGAACCTCCAGATTTGCTCTTAAGGCTTTCCACTAAATGGAAGAGGCCCACCCATATTATTAAGAGTAATTGCTTTAATCAGAGTCTACTTATTAAAATGTTAATCACACCTAAAAAATATTTTCACAGCAACACCCTGTTTGGTGTTTGAACAAACCAATGGACATCATAGTTTAGGTAAGTTGAAACATAAAACTAACTATAATGGTTTATCAAACTGCAAAAAAATAATTCAGGGAATATGTACAAAGCCAATCACTGCAGCATTATTTGTCAGAACACTCAACTGACACTCTTACAAATAGCCATCAACGAAGAGACCTGTTGATAAATTACAATACAAGCAACCAAAGAAATATCAAAGAGAAGTGAAAAGAAGGAAGCAGCTGGCTATATACAGATATGGGAAGGTCTCTAAGATGCACTGTTTTGAAAAATGACAGACAGAACAATATGTATATTAAGCAATCTTTTGTGGAACAGGGAGAGGGTGAAGTTAGATGTGTATAAAAATCTAAGGAAGAAGGCAATCAAAACATAAAAATGTTTTATTACAGTGATGAGGGGATAGGTATGTAGACACTAAGCAGCCTGACAAGAGAATCAGATAATAGATAGGGGATAGGGGATAGAGAGAGGATAAGGGATAGGGGATAATGCACTAACTGAAACTATCCATCACAGATCTTGGTATAATTTTGGATTTTGAAACACACGGATGTTCATTCTTTATAGAAAATTATAAATTAATAGATCGATAAAAAATGGGGACATCTTCAAACATATTCTGTCTTCCCACATATGTTCAGTTTCCCTTATGTTTTTTGAAATAATAAGCACTGAAAACAATAAGAAAGCCTGATTTCAGGCATAAAATTTTAAATGATGTGAAAATACCACCAGAATTGCTTTAATGGTTCTTTCATTTTTCTAAACATTAGTATTTGCTTAAAGAATAAACACTGAAATCTTAGAGACCACCAAATTCTTCATACAATGCCTTTAGAGGACTATTTTTCTGTTTTCATATATTAAAATATAAGGTAACTCGCTGATATATATATATATATGTATATTCATTTGAAATTCTTATAAATGTGAACTTTAAGAATAATGTGACTTTTTGCCCTGTAATTTTTTAGTATAACTTTCACATGCTAATTTATGTAAACATATACAATTATTACCCAAGTACATGTGTACTTGTATGTGCACACATCATACCCAAATGCTGGCCAAAGCTTAGGTATACCCCCTTGGTTCATATGTTCAGAGCATGTATTAATTCTTGTGTAATAGAATAAGTAAACAAGATAAAATATTGCTTTATTGGAATGCTTTATATTTTTACACCTCTTGAAAATTCTTAAAACTTCCATTCTACATTCTACATTATAACTTCCCTGCTTCTTAATTTTACCACATTTTTGTGGAAAAATAAATATTCTTTTTATTTTATTTTTTTTAATTTAACATTTTATTTTTTTTGAGACAGAGATAGACAGAGCATGAGCAGGGGAGGGGCAGAGAGAGAGGGAGACACAGAATCTGAAGCAGGCTCCAGGCTCTGAGCTGTCAGCACAGAACCCGTCGCGGGTCTTGAACTCACAAACTGCGAGATCATGACCTGAGCCGAAGTCGGCCGTTTAACAGACTGAGTCACCCAGGCGCCCCGAAAAATGAATATTCTTAATGCATTTGTATTCTAATAAATTCTTTTTTAAATTTCTTTTAACGTTTATTTATTTTTGAGAGAGTGAGAGAGAGAGAGAGTTCAAGCAGGAGAGGGGCAGAGAGAGGAAGACACAGAATCTGAAGCAGGCTCTGCCTCCAAGCTGTCAGCATGGAGCCTAATGCAGGGCTCGAACACAGGAACCATGATCTGAGCCGAAGTTGGACGCTTAACTGACTGAGCCACCAGACACCTGATAAATTCTTAATATAAGTCACCAAGTCATTTTGTATGTGCACATATGTGAATATGCATGTGTGTAAATATAGTAAATTAAATACATTAAGTGCATATTAAAGTTTCTTTTTATGTTAAGTTATATTTCTAAAAATATCTTAAGTGGTGACTCATACAATTTTATTCTAGCAGTTGCAGTTATTGAACAATTTTATTTTGCATGAAATAATAGAATATGTAAGAGAAAGCTATACAACTAGAAGAATATTTTATCAAACCCAGATTTGCTGAAATTTGAAGATAAAGATTAGGATTCCTGGCTGCTAAGAACATACCATTATCATAGTCTCAAAATACAACCAGGGGATAAATACAAATATAAAATCTTATTTTTTTATAGAACAAGATTATGTGACCTAGGTCTTATATGGGACAGCAGTATGAATCTTTCCAGATTGCTTGATTTTATGTTTTATATTCACACAGGTAAATAAGGCAGAGACATTATGGTATAAAAGAAGTGGGACACACATAAAAGAAGAAATGTTCTACTATTTACATCAGATTTCAGCAAGCTGGGAGATCTGTCTTGAATGATGGTGCTCATGCAAGAGCAATAAAAAAATGGAACAAAACGTGAGTTCTATGGGAAATCTCGGACCAAAATATAGTTAATCAATTAAGACACATTTCAAGTACTGTAATGGTTTTTGAGAATATTGTTAGTACCTTCCAAAGAACATTTAATAATCCAGTAGAATTTGACACTCCTTCAGACATCAGCTTTTATTTGTAAATTCTCAATTCTTTTGTTATTATATGTGAAATGAGTGGCAGAATTTACCATTTCACATCTAAAATTGCTGGTTCTCTTAATATAAGAGATAAATATAATATTTGAAATGCAACAAAATGCCACTTTTAATTGTTAATATAAATATAATATAAGTAATAATTTCTAAATATAATAGTTATTATATTTACTTATCTAATTGTTATTTTTTGATACAATGAATTTTAATAATATTAACATGCTTACAACTACAGGTACTGATCCATAGATCTATTTTAAAATTAATTTTGAACTAGTAATTATAGAAAAAAATGCTTTTGAAACTCTGAAATGCTAGAAATGGGTAATACATAGTTTAAGACAAAGTTTTTACAATAAAAGTTTCAACTGCCTGGTGGTACTGTTTAGTTGTTTCAAGTTAACCACTTAAATAAGAAACGTAAGCAGTTTTATACATTGCTATCAATTGATTTGAAGAGTTGTATGTACCTTCATGTTCGCTGCAACATCCCTCACAATAAACAAGATATGAAGACAAACTTAGTGTCTTCCAGGGAATGAAGGTATAAAGAGGTATATATATGAGATACATACACACTTGCGGAAATACACACTGAGATATTAGGTCCTGAAGAAGGAAGGAAATCCTGCCACTTGTATTTTAGATTAAAAGTTGAGGACATATGCGAAGTGAAATAAGTCTGACAGAGAACGACAAACACCGCAAAATAACACTTAACGTGCGGAATCGTTAAAAAGCCAAATTCAGAGAAAGCAAGAATAGACAGGTCATTCCCAGGAGTTGGGGGATGTGAAAAAATGGGTAGATATCGGTGAAAGAATACAAACTTCCAGTTATTGGATTAACAAATTCCCGAGATCTAATGTATACATTATGATTACAGCTAATAATACTGCATTAAATACTTTAAAGTTGCTAAGAGAGTAGATCTTAAGTGTTCTCATCATCCACACACAAAAAGGTAACTATGTGACAGGATGAAGTTATTAGCGAATACTATGGTGGTAAACATTTTGTAACATATAAATTTATCAAATCAACATGATATATACTATAATTTACCCAACATTATATGCCAATGATGTATCAACAAAGCTGGGGGAAAAAAACTTTTCACAATCTCTCTTCCAGGTTTCTGGATCATGCTTTCAAAGGAATTTGTTACTTTTGCCAAGTCACAAATTACCCAATAACCAAGCTGTGTAAAATGAATTTATTATGCTAAAACATTCTGTGGAGTCACGAATTTGTACAAGGCACAGCAGGGACAGCCTCGCCTGTCTCTCACTCATAATGTCTGGAGTTTCAGGTACATAATGTGAAAATTAGGGGCTAGAATCATATAATGTCTTATCTCCTCACAGGTCTAATGGTTGATAATGGCTATGAGCTGAGAGTCATAGTTACTCTGCACATGGACATTGTCATGTGATGTCTTCACATTGGCTAATTTGGGTTTCTTCATAGCATGGTAACTGGGTTCCCAAGGCAGATGTCCCAAAGAGAGAATTGGGTGGCCAACTGAAAATTGCACTGCCTTTGTTAGACTAGCCTGAAGTAACACAGTTTCACCACAATATCTTCATTGGACAGTTACAAAGTCCTTCCTAGTTTCAAGGAGAGGAGAAATAGATTCCATTTCTTAATGAAGAATATCAATTTTCTACAAGAGGAGCCAGAAATATTGCTGTGACCCTTTTCAGAAAATACCATCTTCCATGTTGCACCCTCTGACAACAACAATGAACTCTCTTTCATATGCATGGGACACTCAGATGGACATATGTTGGCAGTTTCTAAACTGCCATGATCAGTCCTCTTGCCTGCAAATGATGCATCATAGCTCTTGGCTCCTTCCTCCTGGGGTTTAAGGTTTATCATCTGAGTCTTATTTCCTTTTCCATAACAAAAGAGGTCATTTTGCAACGAAGCTGTTTTCCCAACTTGTTTCTCATTCTTTGAAGTTTATTTATATAGATAAATCAAATATCTACTCCCATTGTACTCTCTTTAACACAATTATTTAAAAAATATTTGGGATTTCTTATTAATTGATTCATAACCAGTAGGTAGAATTCCTACACCTACAAGTCTTATCAAGATAAGCTCTTTTTTATTTTGGTCTCCTCTACAGATGCTCTGGGATTTCAAACTTAAATCCTTTTTTTTTCTTTTTTCTTGTAAAAACATTTAATGTTTATTTATTTTGGGTGGATGGATGGGGGAGATAAAGATCCAAAGAGGGTTCTTTGCTGACAGCAGAGAGTCTGATGTGGGGCTCCAATTCATGAACTCATGAGGTTATGACCTAAGTCGAAGTTGGACACTTAACTGACTGAGCTACCGAGGTGCCCCAAAATTCAATTCTACAGGGATTTTATTTAACTGAGAGTCATGCCTTTAAGATTTTTAGAGGGCCTTTCTTTGCCTCAGTGAATGATATTCTGAAACACAACCTCCCAATTTCTTTCTAGGATCCTAACAAGGCCCTATCCTGAATTTGATGTTAGCACTGAAGTCTTTTCTTAATCTGGAAATACTGAAGAGACTGGGAAGGACACAGTTTTGTTTTCAAACCTATCATTTCTTGGATCCATTGTATTTAATAGATCTTTCTTTAACTTATCTGATCCCTCTCCTACTATCCTTGTCAATAGCAAGAAAAAGGCAAGCAACAGTTCTCACCTGCTGTGTCTTCTTGTTGGTTAGATTATTAGGTTTTAGGTTTTATTTAATTATTTTTCTTTTTTCTTTTCTTTTTTTTTTTTTTACTTTCCATGTTACCACAGTTAACAGTATTGTTAAAATTTTAGCCATTACGTACAAGGAACACTTTTTCTTTATCTCCACTGATATGTTTTTCACTTTCATTTAAGTACTCACTGACAATTTCCTCAAGGGTTAGCACATTTCACTTAATAATCTCTTCAGAAGCATGGTTTGAAAAACCCTGACATGTTTTTAGTTTTTTGTTATGGCACTGTCTCCTCTGGGAACCAAAATCTATTTAAGTTTTTCTGACTGCATAACACTGTACCAAATCATCCCCAACTTAGTAAAACACGCGCACACACACACACACACACACACACACACACACACCTTTTTGTTGTTTCAATAACTTCTGTGATCCGGGAATTAAGACAAGAAACAGCAAGAATGACTTGGATTCATAATCTGTGGGCCTCAGAAAGAAGAATTGAAACCCGTGGGCTAAATTCAACTGCAGCTTTGTTCACTCAAAATGATAGTAGATGCTGGTTGTAAGCTGGCCATCTGTTTTCTGTAGGACTCTGTATAGACTAAGTGGGGCATGGGTTCCTTACAGCATGGCGACTGGGTTTCAACACCAATATTCATGAAACACAGTGAACACCAGCTGGAAGCCATCCCACTTTTTCCGACCTAAATCCAGAATTATATAGTGTCACCTCCACTACATTGTAGTCATTGAGGCAGCCATCAAGCCTTGTTTATTTTCAAGGGAATGGGAAATTAATTCTACTACTTTTGGGGGAGTGGAGTTGTTTGGGACTAGAACTATTGCTGTGGCTGCTTTCTGAAAATAATCTGCCACAGAATGAGATGTCAAAGTAAACTATTTAAAAACAGTCTGTTGCTTAGTTTGTGGATATAAACATTTTATTGGTATATTGCAATAAATTAGACAAAGGAGACATAACTAGCATTTTTATCTAGACTCATGATATCAGTTTTACATATATCAAAACAGCTTTATCATTCTCAATGCATGATGTTAAATAATCATTGTATTATGTTTTCACTCATAATAGTGTAGAATACAATAGTGCTTTTTATATATTTGTAGTTCATAAGATGTTATTTTAAATACAAAGGATTCTTTGGCTAAAATATTTGACAACCACTGTTAGAGAAAAAGGGCTTCAAATAACTATATGTAAAAAGAATTGAAACTTTCAGTTTGAGTCTTAACATACTTTGTGTTGACCACTGTCAAGAAAATGGCTTAGCAGTGATACTAAAGGGCTAGGAAATCTAACATTCTAATCTTATATGTCAAAGTAGACAAGGGGATGTGTTGTATGCTTGGAAGCTATATTTTTTGAATCAATGTTTTCTTACAAAGACCTAAAATTCATAAATTATTATGGTTTTAAATATAACCAGTAGGGACCAATATACTAAGAAAGATCTCAGAACATTGTCTTACGAATCTGATGGTCCATTCTGAAGACAAATGGAATGGATGATAGGGAGTCACATGTACTAATGACATGAAACTCTCTAGAATCATAAATTTGTATCTTAATAGCTTAAAATATATAATGATAAGAAAACAATTATATAGTGTGGGCCTTTAATGTAGGTAGATTATATAGTAACGATAGCACAAAGATCAGGAGTGTGGAACAATATTGTTATAAGGTCCTTAGATTTTAAGTGAGGAAATAAACCACTGACTGGAAGTAGAATATGACAGTTAAGGATATGTGGTGTAATTCTAAAGAAACTAGAAAAATTAATGCAAAGACGTATAGATAAAAAGTGAATATAAGAATTAAAATGGGAGTAGGAAAAAAAAATCCCCAAATACCTAAAAGTTCTGGAGACAAGTAAAAGGAACAAAAGGAAGACAAGTAAAGAGGAACAAAAGCCAACAAAACAAAGAGAAAACATCTTGAAAAATGATCAACATACCCAAACATATTTAAATGAAATATAAATGGAATGAGTTAATTGTAATGAAGTAATTTTTAACAGGATAAAATTAAAAAACAAACCCTATTAATTTTCTCCTAGTAGCATACTTTAAATATAAAAAACACAGACAGTATAAAGTAAGAGAATAGAAAGAGAAATACTATACCAACATTACAAAGAAGTGTTCTGGAATGGCTATACTAAGAGCAGGCAAAAAATCTTTGAGGATGAAGAGTATATAATAGCTAAAGACTGATATTTCATAATGACAGAAGGGCAGTTCTTAAGATATATACAGAAATCATAAATATGATCACTATACTTCACTTAAAAATTACCATTAAAAAAGTAAATATATATATATATATATATATATATATATATATATATATCAAGCAATAATTGACAGAAGGGTGAAGTAGACAAATTCAATAATATTATTTTGAAACTCTAAAGACTATTCTCTCATCAAATGATAGACAACCCAGAAACCAATGTGTAAGGATGTGGGAAATTATTAAATATGAAGAAAAAATAAGTTTACAGTGGAAGTTACAGTGGAAAAATAAGAAAAAAATAAGTTTCCTAGCATTTATTACTTTACGTGTGGGCTATTTAACACCACCAATGTTGGGATGTCATCAGCATGTACATACTGATATCATGCACTGAGAGATACACATCAATTTTGTAGTATTTCTGATAAAAATGCAAAGCTCAAATCTAACAATGAAGAAACACAAGACAAAGGCAAGTTGCAGGGCATTCCACAAAACAACTTTGTAAGACTAATTGGACACAGTCTTTAAAGTCTATGAAACAAAAATGTTTCAGATTAAAGGAGAATAAAGATGAACAATCGGTAAACACATTATGTCACCCTAGAGTACATGTGGGACAAAGGTAAAACAAACTGTAAATTATAGTGTTTACATAACTGATAATTTATAGTTCATTTGAGTAAGTCATGGATAGAAAACAGAATTCTATAAATATTAAATCTTTAAATTTACATAAGAAAATACACTTGTTATTAGAAAATGTGCTCTGTGGTTTTAAGTGGTAAAGGAAAATAATATCTCCAGGTATCCAGCAGTGCATAACTGATTTCTGTGTATTCAAATTATAATATAATTAAAGGTTGAAAAATAGTATAAAAATCATGAAATGCTAGTTTTGAACTACTTTTAGTTCCTAACTTAAAGATTTTACTTAAGTATATAAAATATACTTTATCTTAGAAAATTCTGTAGGCACAATGAAAATAGATTAACAGTGGCTTCTACTGATTTAAAGTGTTAATTATTCAGGGTGCCTAGGTGGCTCAGTCGGTTAAGCCTCCGTCTTTGGCTCAGGTCATGATCTCGTGGTTTACAAATTCAAGCCCTGCGTCGGGCTCTGTGCTGACAGCTCAGAACCTGGAGCCTCCTTCAGATTCTGTGTCTCCCTCTCTCTCTGCCCCTCCCCACTCATGCTCTGTCTCTCTCTCCTTCAAAAAAAAATTTTAAATAAACTGTTAATTACTCGTAACCTATTTTGGTATTATTGAATCAGGTTAAGTTATATGTATCGATTTTTGTCTTATTTGAATATTTTATGTTAACATTCCAGATACAGTTGTATTATTTTTATCATTTTATTTCTTTTAGAGAGAGAAGAGTAGGGGATGGGAGGAGAGGGGCAAAGGGAGAGAGAGAGAACCTTAGGCAGGCTCCATGCTCAACACAGATCCCCATGAACCTGGATCATGACATGAGCCAAAATCAAGAGTCAGACACTCAACCAACTGAGACACCCATATGCCGCTAGAAAAGTTATGTTTTAAAAACAGAATAATCCAATCTATCACATCTATTGTTTTTATTACCTAACTGCTTAGTTAAAATAATTATAATAATTTCATTTTTAATTCAGTTGTATAGATCTTCTAATCTTAGATATTTCTGTGTTCCTCTACTACATTTTACTGGCTGTTTGGCTTTGGAATGTTCTTTGTTCTCTCCCTGCATCAGTTTTATTGATACAGTAATAACTCCTATATCATATGGATACTGTGATTAACCAGAAACACAACTGAATACATAAGAAGTTACTGCTAATTGTTATTAAATAGAGGCAGTATTTGTCATTTTCTAGAAATGAGTCTGGTTGCTTGAGTTCAAGTCCAGTTTTGTCACTTAATGAATGAGTTAACCTTTCTTTGCATCAGTTTCCCTTTCTATAAAATGCAAAAAGTAATACTATCTACCTCATGGGGTATTATTGTCTGAATAAAATCACATGGAAAATAGTATGTAGTTCTTACATTAAATAGTAATAATAATAACAGTAATAATAAAATCATTAATCACAGGCCAATATATGCTTTTGTATTCCTTTCCTGACCTGTGGCCAGCTCAGCCAACTGTATTAACAGTCACTCAGCAGAACCCATGTTACTTTAGAGTAAGCTATCTGAAAATAGTCCTTCTAAATTCACATAAACCACAAGTTTAGTCCTCGAGGCTTTTAGACATCCTTATTTCCATAGTTTTTGCAATCTAAGAAGAAAATAAAAAATAATTATTTCATTTATTTTCCTTTGGTATAGACAGTTTCTTAGTTTAAAGAACTTTGTACAACTGCTAATATATTATTTTTCTGAAAAAAAATCTATACTAAATTCATTTTGGATGTAAATTTCACCCAAAATATTTAATTTAATTTCAATGACTCTTTCAATAACAATCTCAATGGTGAAGTAGCATTATTTTAATGTCTACAAATGCTATGAAAATGATCAACATGTGAAAGAAAATCAATAAACTAAATATATATTATGGTAGCTAGGTTTCAAAAATGGTCCTCAGTGATGCCCACCTCTTGATATTCACCCATTTGTGTACTACACTCTCCTTAAGTGTGGGTCAGACATAGCTACTTCTAACAAATAGACTACCACTATTGCTATAAGCCATAACTTTCATGATTAGTTTAGGTATGATTGTGGCTTTTATCTCTTGCTAGCAGACCCGCTCTATTGGCTTCTCGGCTTACATGCTTTAATGAGTAAACTGCCATATTGGAGAGGTCCACTTGGCAAAGAGCTGAGGGCAGAATCAGTCCACAAGATTACTAGGAACTGATTTCTGCGAATATTCTGTCCAGTTAAACATTGAGATGACTTTGGCTAGCCAATGTTTTTATTTCAATCCATAAGAATCCCTGAAGAAGAGAATTCAGTTAAGGTGTGCCTAGAAATTTGATCCCAGAAACTGTGAAATAATATACGTGTGTTTTTTAAGCTGATAAATTTTTGGGGTAAGTTGTTATACAGAAATAGAAAGTGAATACATTAGTTTACCCATAAATCAACAAAAGGACCATGTTAGAACGCATTTGACTCTTTTAGGATAAATTATCGTCAACAAATTAATAAATATGCATATTGTTTGTTTTTACTAGAAGAAATAATTTCTCAAAAAGAGATCCCCTACTGGGGTGCAGCAACTCAAAGGTAATTTCAAGAGATACTAAATCCTGTTTCATTAGATAATTCCCATTCACATAATACAAAGTCAAAGAACTAATACTTAGTTTGAAACTAGCATTTTTATGCTGTATATTAGCTGAAGAACTTAATTGCCTATAAACTAGAATCTCTACTTCTCAAGACTATAAATACACTTTTCCAAATACATTAGATAACACCTAGAATAAAAACTTGTCCTTTCTAATAATTACAGGCCTTTGTGGCTAGATCAGTCCTGAACCTGAAGCTGCCTTTGGATGTTACTGGACTACTGAGTACTACTGGATTTGTACCTTTTAGGCAATCCATAATTACAGTGGATTACTAGATGGATCCTACTTCCCTAAAGGGCTACTTTGTAACTTTCACACTGATCAGATCTATACTGTTTATCAAAATTATTATAAAGATCAAAGTTTGAATATGTGGAGTACACAATGGCTATATCTAATTTCTAATTTCCTAAGTTGTTCTTACACTTTTCTTCCCCCACTCTTGTTTCCCTTATATTGCTGCCATTGAGAAGGGAAACTCATCTGATAAAGTTTTTTATCTATGTCTTAAAGATTAATCAATTTCATGGCTACCATATTTCCAGCAAGATATCACATATAAGCCAATCATAAAAAATATGCTTAACTCATGCATTATTTTGGGAAAAAAATATTTCTTCCCTGATGTTTAAATTGGTATTTTAATATAAAAATAAATTTATGTTAAATAAATAAATACATAAATATTCCCTAATTATTTCTAAATAGGAATTTAAGTTATATTTATAGGTTCAATTAAATTGATGCCTTACTTCAATGTAAGTTTCAGAAAAATTCTATATTTGAGTTCCTTCTTTATCTTTTTAATTTACTTTTTAAAATATAATTTATTGCCAAATTGGCTAGCATACAGTGTGTACAGTGTGCTCTTGGTTTTGGGGGTAGATTTCCGTGGTTCATCACTTACATACAACACCCAGTGCTCATCCCAGCAAGTGCCCTCGTCAATGCCTATCACCCATTTTCCCCTCCCCTTCTCCACCCCCATCAACCCTCAGTTTGTTCTCTGTATTTAAGAGTTTCTTATGGTTTGCCTCCCTCCCTCTCTGTTTGTAACTATCTTTTTCCCATCCCTTCCCCCATGGTTTTCTGTTAAGTTTCTCAAGTTCCACACGTGAGGGAAAATATATGATATCTGTCTTTCTCTGACTTACTTATTTCACACAGCATAATACCTTCCATTTCCTTCCATGTTGCTGCAAAGTGGCATGATTTCATTCTTTCCCATTGGCAAGTAGTATTCCATTGTATATATAAACCACATCTTCTTTATCCATTCATCAGTTGATGGGCATTTAGGCTCTTTCCAAAATTTGGCTATTGTTGAAAGTGATGCTATAAACATTGGGGTACATGTGCCCCTACAAATCAGCACTCCTGTATCCTTTGGATAAATTCCTAATAGTGCTATGTTGGGTCGTAGGGTAGTTGTATTTTTAATTTTTTGAGGAACCTCCACACTCTTTTCCAGAGCAGCTGCACCAGTTTGCATTCCCACCAACAGTGCAAGAGGGTTCCTATTTCTCCACATCCTCACCATATCTGTTGTTTCCTGAGTTGTTTATTTTAGCCATTCTGACTAGTGTGAAGTGGTATCTCAGTGTGGTTTTGATTTGTATTTCCCTGGTGATGAGTGACATTGAGCATCTTTTCATGCATATGTTGGCCATCTGGATATCTTCTTTAGAAAACTGTCTATTCATGTCTTTTGCCCATTTCTTCACTGGATTGTTTTTTGGGTGTTGAGTTTAATAAGTTCTTTACAGATTTTGTATACTAATCCTTTATCTGATATGTCATTTGCAAATATGTTTTCCCATTCCATCAGTTGCCTTTTAGTTTTATTGATTGTTTCCTTTGCAGCACAGAAGTTTTTTATCTTGATGAGATTTGCTTTTAATTCCCTTGCCTTTGGATATGTGTAGAGCAAGAAATTGCTGTGATTGAGGTCAAAGAGGTTGTTACCTGCTTTCTCCTCTAGGATTTTGATTTTTTCCTGTCTCACATTTAGGTCTTTCATCCATTTTGATTTTATTTTTGTGTATGGTGTAAGAAAGTGGTCAAGTTTCATCCTTCTGCATGTTGCTGTCCAGTTCTCCCAGCACCATTTGCTAGACTGTTTTTCCCCCCATTGGATACTCTTTCCTGCTTTGTCAAAGATTAGTTGGTCATACATTTGTGGGTCCAATTCTGGGTTCTCTATTGTATTCCATTGGTCTGTGTGCAATCCAGCCCTATCTCAAGAAATAAGAAAAATCCCGAATACAAAATCTAACAGTACACCTAAGGGAACTAGAAGCATAACAGCAAAGAAACCTGAAGGTCAGCAGAAGAATAGAAATAATAAATGTCAGAGCAGAAATACACAATATAGAATTCAAAAAAAGAGTAGAACAGATCAATGAAACTAAAACCGGTTTTTTTAATAAACAAAATTGATAAACCCCTAGCCAGACTTCTCAAAAAGAAAATAGAGAGGACCCAAAAAAATAAAATCACAAATGAAAATGGACTTATCACAACCAATCCCTCAGAAATACAAACAATTATCAGAGAATACTATGAAAAATTATATGCCAACAAACTGGACAATCTGGAAGAAATGGACAAATTCCTCAACACCCACACACTACCAAAACTCAAATAGAACAAAATAGATTTTAACAGACCCATAACTAGTGAAGAACTTGAATCAGTTATCAAAACTCTCCCAACAAATAAGAGTCCTTGGTCAGATAGCTTCCCAGGGCAGTTCTACCAGACATTTAAAGCAGAGTTAATGCCTATCCTTCTCAATCTGTTCCAAAAAATAGAAATGGAAGGAAAGCTTCCAGACTCATTCTATGAAGCCACATTACCTTGATTCCCAAACCAGACAGAGACCCAAAACAAAGGAGAATTACAGGCCAACATCCCTGATGAACATGGGTGCAAAAATCCTCAATAAGATACTAGTAAATCAAATTCAATAGCGTATTAAAAGAATTATCCACCATGATCAAGAGGGATTCATTCCTGGGCTAAAGGACTGGTTCAATATTCACAAATCAATCAGTGTGATACATCACATTAATAAAAGGATAAGAACCATTTGATCCTGTAAATAGATGAAGAAAAAGCATTTCACAAAATACAGCATCCTTTTTTAATAAAAACCCTCCAGAAAGTTGGGATAGAAGGAACATAACTAAACATTATAAAAGCCATATATGAAAGGCCCACAGCTAATATCCTCAATGGGAAAAACAGAGCTTTCCCCCTAAGATTAGGAACACGACAGGTATGTCCACTTTCAACACTGTTGTTTAACATAGTGTTAGAAGTTCTAACATCAGCAATCAGACAACAAAATTAAATAAAAGGCATCAAAATTGGCAAAGAAGAAGTCAAACTTTCACTTTTAGCTGAGGACATGATACTCTATATGGAAAACCCAAAAGATGCCACCAAAGACTGCCAGAACTGATACATGAATTCAGTAAAGTCGCAGGGTACAAAATCAATGTACAGAAATCAGTTGCATTTCTATGTACCAACAATGAAGCACAGAAAGAGAGATCAAGAAATTGATCCCATTTACAATTGCACCAAGAACCATAAAATACGTAGGAACAAACCTAACCAAAGAGGCAAAAAGTCTGTATGCTGAAAACTATAGAAAACTTATGAAGGAAATTGAAGACACAAAGAAATGAAAAAGCATTCCATGCTCATGGATTAGAAGAATAAATATTGTTAAAATGTCAGTACTACCCAAAGCAATGTACACATTCAATAAAATCCCAATCAAAATTGCACTGGCATTCTTCTCAAAGCTAGAACAAACAACCTTAAAATTTGTATGGAACCACAAAGACCCCGTATATAATATTGAAAAAGAAAACCAAAGTGGGAAGCATCACAATCCCAGACTTTAGCCTTTACTACAAAGCGGTCGTCATCAAGACAGTATGGTATTAAATTGCTTCTTTAAAGATATGAATACAAAGATAATCTGTATTATAAGTTCATACAAACTCAATATGATCAGAATTTTCTATTTCAATACACATTTTGAAATTTTACTCAGAGTCTTATCTTTGCTAGGCTGTGACATAAACTTATTGTGTGCAAGAGTGTGTGTGTGGGGGGGGGGGCGATGGAAGGCACAGGGGAATGCAAAAGGAGGATACTTCCCTAAAGCCACTGACTGGTAAAATGACGGGAGCTGATTTTTGTGAGTTTTGGCAACCAGTGGGGGTCAAAGGTAGGTGTGTGATTCTAGGACAGAGCCCTGAGGGTACTGCCCTACTCCTGGAAAGAAGACAGGCAAGCAATCCTGAGGCAGATAAGTATCCTTAAGTATCACTTAAGGCACACAGGGAGAGACTGTTCCCTATTCCTGGAGAGGTGGCATTTTCAGAGATGCTTCTCCAGTGATAAGAGAGGCTGCAGGTGCCATTTCCCTCCCCTGCCCATCAGCATAGGCACAGAAACACCTGCTCAGGGCAGCTAACCTGGACACTGGTTGTTTAGCCTGTTTTGCTCCAAATCCCATGCCTTTGCACTCTGGCACAACTGCCATTTTCAGTCAAACCTTCATCAGTCTCAGTGCGGTGAGACCCTCCTCCAGAGGACTTTTGCAGGTCCTGCCACAGCAGTTCCCTAAAGTTTTGAGTTTTAGAAGTCAGCAGGTTTGGCCCAAAGTACACAGTGCTGCTCCAGGCCTCCAAGGAACCCAGAGGCAGACAGGATGAAAACAGTGATCTGAAAAATGTCTGGGACACACAAGGGATAATTATTCACTCTTCTGAGACTCCTTCCCTGAGAGCAGCAAGCATGGAGACCCCTCTCCAGGGACAAAGGAGCTGGCTGGCACCACTTCCCACCCATCTCTTGGTAGAAACCAACTTCCATAAACAGTACAGTACCAACACTGGTTGACTAAACTGCTTACAACAAGTCCTGCCCCCCTGCCTTCTACTGGTACTGCTTCTCTTGGGCAAGTGTGCCTAAGGAACAGTGCAGTGGGCCCCTACCTCAGAAAATCATAACAAACGCTCATACACTACATCTATTGACCAGAGAGTTCTGCAAGGCTTCATTTCTAGTGGAAGTAGCATCAGGTCTCATTTAACAAGCAGACCAGAGCACACCTACTTAAAACTTGCCACACTCTGGCCAAGGTGCAAACACTGCCCATTACAGGCAAGGAGAGATTCTGCATATGACTGGTCTGAGAGTTAGAGTAGTCAAAACACAGCAGCGGAGTGTACACAGAACACAGCAGAGGCACTCCCTGAAGTGCCAGAACCTGGACAATATCTGACCTCTTCTTCATACGCTGTTGCTCTTTGGAGCAGAAAACATAACAGGCTTTTCTAATCCATATAAGAAGAGGCTCAGACAGAATGCTAAGATGGAGCAATGCATCCCAAAAGAAAGAACAAGAAAAGGTCACAGCCAGAGATCTAATCAAAGCATATATAAGTTATGTGCCTGATGAAAAATTTAAAGCAACAATTAAGGATAATCACTGGGCTTGAGAAAAACATAGCAGACATCAGGGAGACCCTCACCACAGAGTTAAAAAAAACAGTCAGAAATGAAAAATGCAATAACTGAGATTCAAAACTGACTGAATATAATTACCACAGGGATGAAAGAGGAACAAATTGGTGATACATAAGCTAGAATAATGGAAAATAATGAAGCTGAACAAAAAAGAGAAAGAATAATTATGGATCATGAGAGTAGACTTAAGGAGTTCAGTGACTTCATGAAACACCATAACATTTGTATCATAGGAGTCCTACAAGAAGAGAAAGAGGGTAGAAGGTTTATTTGAGGAAACAATAGCTGAAAATGTCCCTAATCTGGGGAAGGAAATAGATATAAAAATCCAGGAGGCACAGAGAACACCCATCAAAACCAACAAAAGCAGGCCAACACCAAGGCATATTGTAGTTAAGTTTGCAAACTATAGTGATAAACAACAACAACAACAACAACACAAAAACAGCAAGACAAGGGAAGTCTCTAACTTATAAGGGAAGACCCATAAGGCTAGCTCTCCACAGAAACTTGTCAAGCCAAAAGGGTGCTATATGTGATAGATTCAACATACCCAATGGGAAAAATCTGCAGCCAAGAATACTCTTTCTAGCAAGATTATCATTCAGAACAGAAAGAGAGAAAAAGTCTCCCAAACAAACAAAAACTAAACGTGTCCATAACCACTAAATCAGCCCTGTAAAAAAGATTAAAGGTGATTCTTTGAGGGAGAAAAAATACCATAACTGACAAACACTAGAAAGGAACAGAAAAAATTTCCAGACACAATGACAAAATAAATAATAATGACATAAAATACATATGTATCAAAAATTACTTTGAATGTAAATGAACTAAATACTCCAATCCAAAGACATAAAGTATCAAAGACATTAGGTGTCATAATAGATAAAAACAAACAAACAAAGACCCATCTGTATGCTGCCTACTAGAGACTTATTTTATACCTAAAGACACTTGCATATTCAAAGAGAGAGGATGGAGAAATATTTATCATGCAGGTGGAAATCAAAAGACAGCCAGAGTGGCCATACTTATGTCAGACAAACTAGATTTTAAACCAAAGTCTATAACAAGAGATCAAAAGGGCACCATGTCAAGATAAAGGGGACTATCCAATAGGAAGATCTGTTACAAATATTTATTCCCCCAAAACAGAGCACCAAAAATATATAAAAAAAATAATGACCACCATAAAGGAATTCATTGATAACAATACAATAATAGTAGGGAATTTTAACACCCCACTTACAGCAATAGACAGATCATCTAAGCAGAAAATGAACAAGAAAAAAAAAATGACTTGAATGACACACTGGACCAGATGAGCTTAACAGATATATTCAGAACATTTCATCCTAAAACAGCAGAATACACATTCTTTTCAAATGCACATGGGACATTCTCCAGCATATATCACAAACTAGGTCAAAAATCAGACTTAACAAGTACATACCATGCATATTTCCAGAACACAATGCTATGAAACTTGAAGTCAACTATAAGAAAACAACTTGAAAAGGCCACAAATACATGCAGGTTAAACAACATACTGCTAAAAATGAATGAGTCAACCAAGATATTAAAGAAGAAATTTTTTAAAAATAATGAAAACAGATGAAAATTATAACGCAAGGGTCCAAAATTTGGGGGAAACAGCAAGAGCACTCATTGAGGAAGGTATACAGAAAAATAGGCCTACCTCAAGAAGTAAGAAAAATCTCAAATAAGCAACCTAACCTTACACCTAAAGGAGCTAGAAAAAGAACAAAAAGCAAATCTAAAGCCAGCAGGAGAAGGGAAATTATAAACATTAGAATAGAAACAAACAAACAAATAAACTAGAAACTAAAAACAGATCAATGAAACCAGAAGCTTATTCTTTGAAAAAATTAATAAACCTTTAAATTAATAAGTTAATAAACCCCTAAAATTGATTATCCCCTAACCAGACTTGAAAAGAGACCCAAATAAATAAAATCACAAATGAGAGAGGAAAAAATAACAACCAACACCACAGAAATATAAGCAACTATAAGAGAATATTATGAAAAATTATAGGCCAACAAACTGGACAGCTTGGAAGAAATGGATAAATTTCTGGAAACATATAAAATACCAAATTGAAACAGTAAGAAATAGAAAATTTGAACAGATCAATAACCAGTAAAGAAATGCAACCAGCAATCAAAAATCTCCCAACAAACAAAAGTCCAGGGCCAGATGGTTTCACAAGGGAATTCTACCAAACATTTACAGAAGAGTTAATACCTATATGTTCCAAACTATTCCAAAAGATAGAAATGTAAGGAAACTTCCAAATTCATTGAGGCCAACATTACCCTGATTCCAAAAACAAAGACTCCGCTAAAAAAGAGAACTAGAGACCAATATTTCTGATGAACATGGATGCAAAACTTCTCAACAAAATACTAGCAAATCGAATCCAACAGTACATTAAAAGAACCGTTCATTGTGATCAAGTGGGATTTATTCCTGGGCTGGAAGCATGGTTCAACATTCACAAATCAATCAATGTGATACACAGCGTTAATAAAATGAAGGATAAGAATTTTATCCTTCATCATATCCTTCACCATATGGATATGATCCATATGATCCTTCCAATAAATGCAAAAAAAAAAAAAAAAGCATTTGCAAAGTACAGCCTCAATTCATGATAAAAACCCTCAACAAAGTACGGACAGAGGGAACATACTTCAACATAATAAAGGCCATACAGGGAAATCACACAGCTAATATCATCCTCAATGGGGAAAAAACAAGAGCTTGCCTTCTATGGTCAGGAATGAGACAGGGATGTACACTCCACCATTGTTATTTAACATAGTACTGTAAGTCCTACCTTCAGCGATCAGACAACAAAAAGAAATAAAAGGCATCCAAACCAGCAAGGAAGTCAAACGTTCACTATGTGAAGACAACATGGTACTCTATGTAGAAAACCCAAGTTTCCACCAAAAATTTGCTAGGACCAATACATGAATTCAACAAAATTATAAGATACAAAATCAACGTAGAGAAATCTGTTGCATTTCTGTACACAAATAATAAATCAGCAGAAAGAGAAATCAAGGAATCGATTCCATTTACAATTGCACCAAAAATAATAAGATACCTAGGAATAAACCTACCAAAGGGGTAAAAAATCTGTACTCTGAAAATCATAGAACACTTACGAAAGATATTGAAGAGAACACAAACAAATGGGAAAACATTCCATGCTCATGGATTGGAAGAACACATACTATTAAAATGTCTGTTACCCAAAGCACTCTACACATTTAAAGCAAACTCTATCAAAATACCACCAACAATTTGCACAGATTTAGAACAATCCAACTTGTATGGAACCGAAAAAGACCCCAAATAGTCAAACCAATCTTAAAAATCTTGAAAAAGAAAAGCAAACCTGGAGGCATCACAATTCCAGACTTTCTAGCTTTATTGCAAAGCTGTAGTGATCAAAAAACAGTATGGTGCTAGCACAAAAACATACATCAATAAAACAGGATAGAAAACCTAGAAATGAACCCACAACAGGGCTTCGGGATGTCTCAGATGGCTAAGCATCCAACTTCAGCTCAGGTCATGATCTCATGGCTCATGAGTTCTAGCCCCTCATCAGGCTCTGTGCTGACAGGTCAAAGCCTGGAGCCTGCTTCCCATTTTGTGCCCCCTCCCTTCTCTCTCTGCTCCTCCCCCACTAGCACTCTCTCCCTCCCTCAAAAATAAATATTAAAAAATAAAAAATAAAAAAAAAGAAATGGACCCACCACTATATGGTCAACTAATCTTCATCAAAGCAGGAAAGAATATCCAATGAAAAAAGTCTCTTCAACAAATGGTACTGGGAAAATTGGACAGCAACATGCAGAAGAATGAAACTGGAACACTTTCTTACACCATACACAAAAATAAATTCTAACTGGTTGAAAGACCTATGTGTGAGACAGGAAACCATCACAATCCTAGAGAACACAGGCAGCAACATTTTTGACACAGTTTGTAGTAACTTCTTACTAGATATGTCCCCTGAGGCAAGGTAAACAAAAGTAAATATCAACTATTGGAACTTCATCAAGATAAAAAGCTTCTGCACAGCAAAAGAAAACACTCAACAAAACTAAAAGGCAACCTACAGAGTGGGAGAATATATTTGAAAATGACATGTCTGATAAAGGACTAGTATCCCTGATCTAAAAAGAACTTATTAAACTCAATACCCCCCCAAAATCAAATAATCCAGTTAAAAAATGGGCAGAAGACATGAATAGATATTTTTCCAAACGACTTAGAGATGGCTAACAGACACATGAGAAGAGCTCAACATCACTCATCATCAGGGCACTACAAATCAAAACTACAATGGGATCTCACCTTACACCTGCGAGAAGGGCTAAAATAACAGCACAGGAAACAACAAGTATTGGCAAGGACGTAGACTAAAAGGAACTCTTTTACACTATTGGTGGGATTGCAACCTGGTACAGTCACTCTGGAAAACAGGATGGAGTTCCTCCTCCTCCTCCTTCTTCTTTTAATGTTTATTTATTTTTGAGAGAGAGTGCAAGCAGGGGAGGGGCAGAGAGACGGGGGGCAGATGATCCAAAGCGGGCTGTGCACTGACAGCAGAGAGCTCAGTGTGGGGCTCGAACTTAAGAACTATGAAACAATGATCTGAGCTAAAGTTGGATGCTTAACCTACTCAGCCACCCAGGCACCCCAAGTTCTTCTAAAAGTTAAAAATAGAACTACTCTATGGCCCAGAAATTATACTACCAGGTATTTACCCCAAGGGTAAAAAAAAATACTGATTCAAAGTGACACATGCATCCAACGTTTATAGGGGCATTATCAACAATAGCCAATTTATGGAAAAAGCCCAAATGTCAGATGTCAGATAAACAAGATGTGGTATGTATGTGTATGTATAGATATGTATACACACATACACACACACACACACACACACACACACACACACACACAGGAATATTACTCAGCCATCAAAAAGTACAAATTCTTGCCATTTGTAACAAAGTGGATTTAGTCAGAAAGTATTATGGGAAGAGAAATAGTCAAGAGAAAAACAAATACCATATGATTTCACCCACTTGTTGACTTTAAGAAACAAAACAAATGAACACAGAGGGAATAAAAAAAGAGAAAGAAATCAAGAAACAGACTCTTATATACAGAGAATAAACTGAAGGCTACTGGATGGAAAGTGGGCAGGTGATAGGTATTAAGGAGGGCATTTGTGATGAATACTGGGTGCTCTAATGTAATAGATGAATTATTAAATTCTACTCTTGAAACTAATATTACACTGTATGTTAACTAACTGGAGTCGAAATAAAAATTTGGGAAAAGAAAAAAAAAGTGTGTGCATGCATGAGTGTGTTTACTTTGATCTAAAGTAGTTCTGTTATAAGTTCTTTGGTGTAAATAAATACTTAACAAACATTTGGGACAACCATTATTCTGATGTTGTTGTAAGTAAATTATTTCTTCTTTCTCCTGCTTCCCTTCCCCTTCCCCAGCCTTTTTTCTTTCCTCCTCCTCCTCCTTCTCCCCTCCTCCTCCTCTCCTCCTCCTCCTCCTCTCCTCCTCCTCCTCTCCTCCTCCTCCTCTCCTCCTCCTCCTTCTTTTCTTTTTCCTTCACGGTAGTTAATTTCTTAGTCAGAAAAGAAGCAGGATCAGGCTCCTGAGCATTATAGACAAGTAGAGGCAAGTGGAGGGAAGAAGGGGAGAGGGGAGGGGAGAAGTGGGAAGGAGAGGGGAAGCACAGGGGACGGCTCTGGCTGTGCTTGCTTGGTCCCATAGTTGCCCTGGCTGGATCTGAGGGGTGCCTGCCAGAGAAGACAGACTCAAGCTGAGGGCAGAGGTGGCAGGCCAGGGGCCCAGAGACTGCACTTATGGAGGCAATTAACACTGACAGGGCAGGCACACGTTCCAAGCCGGCAGGCCCAGATGAGACAAATAAGGCTCAGCTGCGGGCTTCCAGGGAAGGGGGCTGTCTGCCGGGGCGGGGGGGGGGGGTGTGGGGGGGGGGAGGGTCGTGGGCTCCAGCGCTGCCCACTGGGACAAAGAAGGCAAAGGAATGAGGACACGTGGCCTCCCAGATGGGAAGGGAGGCTACTTCAGTTTTGGCAATTTGGCTTTTCCCAAGCCCCTGGGGCCTTCCCCACAGCCCTGGCCTGGGGAGGGGGCTTGTTACACACACGTACCTGGGCCACGGGGATTTCATATGGGGCAGGGATCCAGAGAGAGACCATGTGCTCATGCAGACATGGGGGGGTGGAAAGGAGGGGTTAAAGGTTAGTGATGGCCCCACACCACACGTTCCACACATGAAGACATCTCAGGTAGGTGGTTACTGGCAGCGATGGACTAACTGACCAGAGACAAGTGGCTGGTCCTCGAATCATGCATCCTTCCCCACCCCCACCCCAGGAAAAGAGAAGAAACAAGATTCAAGGCAACTGCAAAGGCGCACAGAGGGCTAAGCACCCCATCAGATTTCCTTGGAAAATCCAGAGCCTTAGGACGGGTGGTGGACCCCGATGGGGTACAGCAGGGGAGGTTGGATGCATGAGCTAGAGTCTCCCTCTTCCCCTCTACCCAGTAAAGGCAGAAGCAGCAAGGCCAGACCACCAAGGAAGCTGGAGCCTGCAGGTAGGGCTGGGAGGGATGGCTAGAGCTGGCCAGGGGCAGACCCATCAACACTTTGGTGAGGGTGTGGGATGGGTAGTGGTGGTGGGAGAGGCGGGATACATCCGACAGGTCCATCCTTCTGTCGAAGGCCTGCCTGCCTCCCGGCCCAGAGGCCAGGGCTCAGTCCTTCTGTTCCTTTCTGATGGTAAGATTCCACTCCCAGGACAGGTGGTCAGTCTTGTCATTGTCTGTGAGGCAGGACTTGATGTTGTAGATGCCACGAGCCAGCCTACCCTTGGGCATCCTCTCCACGGGGGACTGGAACTTGTACTCCTCTGCCTAGGCCTGTAGTTCCCCACCAGGTATTGGTCTTGTCAATCTTGATGCTTTCTCTCTACATGTGCTGGATGTACTTCATGCTGGACATAATCTCCCGGTTGATTGGGAAAGAGATTTTTATCTGGTATTCCATGCCCTATTCCACACAGAGGACTGCTTCTTGAAAGTTCTCCAGGTCCAGGTCCAGGGGGCCTAGGGCCAGGCTACACACCAGGGTCAGGCAGGTCACAACAACGTTGGGGATGGCAGGGTCAGCAGACAGAGCTACACAGCCCCACAGTGCCTCCTTGTTCTTTCACAGATTCTCATCATCTTGTCCTGCTCCTGGATCTCCTGGATGCTCTTCTGGGCCACTGGCTTACAGGTGACCCAGTGCTCATCCTTCTCATTTTCGGCTACAGTTTGCACTAGCTGCTCAGCTGTGGGCTCCTGCTCCACCATGCTCACCTCTAGCTGAATCTGGGACACTGGAATCTCCACTGACCACTATTGTGCTCTCTTCCTCTGGGGATAGCAAGTAAGTTCTTAACTGAACATATAATTGTCTTCATTATTGTGTTAGTCTACTTTTTGTCTAGTATGCTGTATGTCTTAGTCTGCTAAGGCTGCCATAACAAAATACCATAGGCTGGGTGTCTTAACAACAGAAATGTATTTTCTGGAAGTTCTGAAAGCTGGAAGTCTACCATCAGGTGTCAGTGTGGTGCATTTTTACCCCCAAAATCCCATGTATCAATAGATACTACTTGGAAAACACATACAGTAGTTATTCTTGGTCAAGATTTAGGTAGGCAGCATACTACCCCTTAAGGTTTCTCTGCCCTCTTCAGGAAAATCCAGCATAATTCATTTTAATGACCTCTTCACATGTATTCCAAGAAGAGGAAGTTGCTACTGACACTTTTTTAGCTAAAGTAAATGAGGTATAACAAAGACTGTTGTGCCTTAACTCAAGTCAGCTTCTCCACAAGAATGTGTATTTGTATTGTTATTAACTTAATCTTTGGAAACTCATTTTCCTTATTTGGTGTTTCCTTTTAACTAAGAAGTCTAAAACAAACAAAAATCTTGTGTATTATCCTGATATAGTTGAGTAAACAATTATGTGTAGTTGTTCTTATATGGATAGTAATATGATTGTGGCATGTACAAATTGTCTTATAATTTTCAGGTAAGTGTAAGGAAAATTTGTATGATAAATATTAAAGTGGACATTTTATTAAAAAAAAAAAAGAATGTGGTTGCATCAGCGAGGAATCGCTTACGGCAGGTAGGGACAATAAATTTCTTAACAAGAGAAAAAAGCTGCCTTGTTTTTCACCCCAGGAAAATAGTATTTGAAGCTATTGCCTTTAAGTAACACAATATTTAGAACTGATTCGTGTTGACTTTTTTTATGTTGATTTTTTAAATAGCATAGCATTTTTCCAAAAATAAAGGAATTCTCATTTTGATGTCTGAAAAATTCTCATCTAATTTTAGAGCAACATATTCCACAATAAATATTGTTTAGATTTAAATTCTTTAAGAGATTTCAAATAGTAAGAGAAGTAAATAAAAAAATCCCTGGGAATACAGGACCACACGTTCATATCAAACCAGTTGTATTTAAGTTTTGTAGTTCGGAGGACAAAGAAGGAAAAAGATCTATGCTTAACAAGTTAGAATTCACATTGCTAATGTACACCAGATATAAAGAGAAGAAAGCAACTTTATCATATCCTATGATTTGAGAGATCTCTAAATATTTCCTCATAGATTTTATCTTTTGTAATATTCTATTTCAATGCCTCTTTTATAACCCCAAATAATCACTATAGTTATAAACTCTGAAATCCATTAAAAAATTCCTGCTGAATATGTATGTGTATGCATAATTATTCTTTCTAAATTGTTAATGCCTTTCTCTTGTGTCTCTGCCTTATTTATATATATGTAAATATGCATGTGAATACTTAAATTATTGATTTTAATGGTAGTCAATTCAACAGTACTAAATATAAAGATGTTACTTTTATTTCACATAATTTTTATAAATAAGTTTTCACTGATATAATATAGAAACATATTACTAAGTATATTACCCACAGCCACCTATCATTATGTATCTGGGAATTTCTAAGATTAAGAATTAAAAAAAAAGAAAAAGAGTATTTCTTTGGCTATATGTGTACATGCATGTGTATGTTTGTCTACTTTTACTATAATGACGAAAATTAAAGGAATACCTCTCATATAATTCAGCTGTCCCACTTCTAGATATATATCTGATGGAAGTGAAATCACTCTCAAAGAATATCTGCCCTCCCATGTCTATTGCAGCATTTTTCACAATAGCCAAGAAATGGAAACAACCTGTTTATCAAAGTACTAATGGATGAAAAAAATGCACGCGCGTGCACGCGTGTGTGTGTGTGTGTGTGTAATATTATTCAGCCACGAGGAAGAAGAAAATTCTGCCATTTGTGAAAACATAGAACGATCTTGAGGACATATGCTAAGGGGGATAAATCAGACAAAGACAGATACTGCATGGTATCAGTTAAGTGCGGAATCTAAAAAAGCCAAACTTGTAAAAAACAGAGCAAAATGGCTACCAGGAGCTTGGGGGTGGAAGAATAGGAGAGATGTTGTTTCAGGGTACAAACTTGCAACTAGTAGACGAATCCTGGAGATCTAAGGTCCAGTACAGTGAATACAGACAATAGTATTGTATTCTAATAATCAAACCTGCTAAGAGATTAGTTCTGAATTATTTCCACTAAAAAAAAAAGAAATGATAATTGTGTGCCATGATAGAGTGCTAATGCTGCAACTACATTTGTATTACAATATGTAAAGAAATCAAATCAAATGTTACACAAGTTTTATGTCAGATATATTTCAGTAAAAGAAAAAAAATTGCTTTTATTCTAAAATGTGAAGGTAACAGGAAATTAATTTTCTAATTTGGAATATCTCCAGATAGTGTTTATGGTTTTGAATTATTGACATTTATTTATATATGTTTATATATGCTTATATTTATATATGTATACCACACCATATTGTTTAATATAGGTCAAACACTACTTTCAAAAAATCAATACTTTACATTTGACTTTCATAAAACTTTCTGGATCATGTGTATTATACAAACTATAAAAACTTTCATTATTCTGGCTGTCACTAGTGTAGTTTCTACCACGTGATCGATTCAGTTTCTTTTATGTTATTTGTATGCTTAGTGTTACCAAAGAGCTGTTAGGTAGAAATACGTTCTTTTACACATTTTATATTGAATAATGAATAATGCATAAAGGTATATATTGAATAATGTCAGTAAACACCTACAAGATAAGTTACAAAATGATACTCTGTTAGTAATCCCAAATTGCAGACAGAAGGAAAAGAACTAATTGTGTGTAGCATGGCATGTACCAATACAAAATAAAAATCCAGGAAAAAGGTTTATTTTCTATTAGGGTGTAATGTGTATTGGTTATTGGTTTACAAAGAAATCTCACCACTAAAATAAAGCCACATTTTTAAAGTTTCCTGGATATTGAGGAATGGTAGCTAACACTTAAGAGAGTATCACTATCTACTCAGTGTAAAATAGTTATTGCCTTCAAGACTTCAAAGAATTAATACCATCCTTAAGTTCAAGAGCAGAGTTTTAGCATCATCAACTTGATGAAAGTATAGTCTGACAATGAATGATTTTTCTTGTTCTTTGCTATTTATTTTGTTACTGACCTGTGAAGCCAAGATATTTTCTTCTGAATTATCAAAATAGAGTATATCTGTGTTTATAGTGAATGAGCAATCAATAATTTTTTTTTAACTGGCACAATATTCTAAAACATTTTCACATCTTATCTTTTTTTCTGAATGCATACAGCAATTGAATCTTTATTGAAATTAGAAATAGATGAAAGCATCATAAAAAAAGAATAAAATATTAGAACAGTTCTCACTTTGTTCCCAAATTCCGATACAGAGTTCTACCTCTACAGGCTAGCATGCAGTCTCACACTTTACACACCCATATTTTGTGGCAGTAGTTTGCAAATTGTGCCCTGGCTGTTGCAAAGAGCCAGCTCCCTCTGAGTGCCTCCTGGGAGAAAGGTTGTAAGGGAAGAGCCAGAAAGATGACATTGGATCATGCCATCTCTTTTTTCTAAGTAGCTCTGCTTTCAACTGTGTTAAATATTAGACTTCTGACTAAATTTTCTTTAAATAAAATGTTCTCTGATTAAAACATTTTAATGGAGTTGGAAAAATAATGCCACTATAGTATCCATTGAGCTTTAATGTTTTTGTCGTTGTTGTTTGTTTATTTTGACAGACAGAGAGAGAGAGACAGAGAGAGAGAGGAGCAAAGAGGGAGAGAGAGAATCCCAAGCATGCTCTATGCTGCCAGTATAAAGCCCAACACAGGGCTTAATCTCATGAGTCACGAGATTATGATCTGAGCCAAAATCAAGAGTCAAATGCTTACCTGACTAAACGACCCAGGCAACCCCACTTTTACTTTTAACTTTAAAAGGTGACTTTTCACCTTATAGTATAATTACTTTATAGGTTCAAGAATTCTCTTAAAATCATGGGGAATACAATATGTAGGGTGTTGGGAAGTACGATTTAGGCATACAGATGTATGGTGTCATACATACACATACACACACACACACACACACACACACACACACACACACACCAGCTGAGAAAAGAAGTTAAGTCCACTCATGGCAGCACGTGTGAATCTTCCCTGAGAAGGTCGAGGAGTCTTTAGTACTAACCTGTTACCATTTCTGTTACATCCCTCAAAGTGGTATCTGTTACTATTTCCTTTATAGAAATGATTACATAATACAAACTGACTTTTTGTCTCCGTAATTCAACTCCAAACATCTGCTGTTTTCTATTTTTTTTTTTTTTATTTTCTAACATTTTATTCTTAGTATTAAATATCTGGGTAGTTCTCCTGAATGCTCATTTACTCTATTTGATATGTTTCTATATGAACGAATAATTTGTGGCATGGAGAAACCAGAAAAAAAAAAAAGGAAAATAAAACTGATGTCACCATTAACTACTTGGGTAAACTGTGTATTTTCTACTTCAGCAAATCCATCAATTGCAAGACACATCATTAATTCACGTGTCCCTAAGAAAGAAAAACATTACCAATTAAACTACGGCATGCTACCTATGCTAGAACTGATTCTAATTTTAGAGATATCATAATGTTAAATGTATGTACCTAGAACAAATGTAGAAATCAGTCATTTAATTTCTACAAAAATATCATATGGAATGAATTTTTAGTTCCATTCCTCAAATGGGGAAAATTAGTACAGAACTCTAAGGAACAACCATAAGAGGACACAACTCACATATAGCACAGAGTTCAGAATCAAATTTGTCTAGCTTTATGGACCATCTTCTCCCTACAGATTTCCACTTCTTATGAATTCATTGTAACTTGTAATGTAGTATAATGATGACGTCCTACTGCTGTTTCACTTCTAGAATTGGCTCTCGTGACTCTTATTTAATAGCCTGTTTGCCATAATAGATGGAGACCCTGGTGTAACCAAATAATAGATTTTAACATATCCTTAACTCATGATTACTAAGAAAAAGATACTGATTCTCTACTCCTAAATCTCAATAAATGTTTTTGAAATGTTCCACCTCATGATATTTATGGCAAGTATAGTGCTTTGTACTCAATAGCCTTACAATGTTTTGATCATTTGGATAAACTGTCAAAGCACCTGTGGGATTGAGCAAAGCTGTTTTAACCAATAAACCACATAATCCAGTGTAATATGACTTTGGCTACAGCTATCCATATAATGAGCTTTAGGGAATTAATGAATCAGTGAATTAGTCTTTAAGTCATTAAAGCCTCATAAATACTTAGTATCTTATACACTTAAACAGGTAATAATATTAATGTATGCAAGCATTTATTGAATGCGTATTCTAAACCAAGAACATATTTAAGTGACTTTTTGTCACTAGTTCACTTACATCTCACAAAAACATGAGGAAATCATTGTTACTATGCCCCCATTTTTTAGATGAGAATCTAAGGGGTCAACAAATAACTCACTTACACAGTTAAAACTGGAACACAGGAAATATAGCAGTTTCACATTTGAAGCCTTTAACCTACCTATGTATATGTCTTTCCAAAGAGGAAGGAGAAATGGGCTGGAATTCTAGAAACCTGCACTGAATTTCAGGTAACAAACTGAGTTCTGGAGCTTAATCAAATCACTTTTCCTGACTCATAGTGACCTTTTTGAAAGATATGCCTTTCTCTGATTATTCCAGCTTCACTTATACCTTAAAATGGGTTTTCCTTTGCCTGTATGTCGTCGTCCCTGCCCAATCCAAACTTGTTGGCCTGAGTTTTCCTACTGACTCTGCATGAACACGCTTCTTTAGTTCCAAGGTCTCAAATCCTAATCTTCATGGAGAGTGTGGTGTTCTTACTGTTATGGCCCCACAGCACCCTGTACATACAGCATTTAGTGCATTGTTAATTCAAGATATTTCCCCCAAAGTCTCTAAACTTCTTTAAATGTTATCTCATTCCCAATACATAAACAGAGAGCATAGCCTCACATACACAAAGCATTTAGCAAATGAATGCTAAATGGAAGAAAGAAGAAATGAATAAATGGACATCAATTTCTTCATTTATATAATAAAGAATTTGGTTTAGTTGAATGTAAGATTCTTCCTAGCCCTAAAGCTAATCACTTCTGCCTCTATTGATATATTAAAGCATTTAATCAATACTTACTATTGATCTTCTTAACCTCAATCTCCATTACACACTTTTGTTGTTTTCTTACTTGCCCAAACTGGCAGAGATTATGACGGTACCAAAAGATGTATTGCTTTTCATTTATCAGATTCTCTTGCAAAATTTGGGCCCTGTGACTAACACCTCGCCAAGAAAACTTTGGGGAAAGGATTATATTACTTTCAGGCCTGGCCCTTAAAACATCCTGAAGGGCCTAGCAGATCTCTTTGGCTCTCCAGTCACCCTAAAGTAGGGAATCACTGAGAGTATGGCTTGAAGACCCTAGGGAGCAATGGAGTAACAAAATGAAAAACCACTGGCTTTCTAAATCACTGCTTATGTAGGAATGACCCAGGAAAGCCACATGACTTGTGTCAGGCTGTGTAATTAGCATCTCTTCCTTCTTTTTTTCCCCCCCTTTATTTATGTTTGTTTTAGTCTAAAAAGAAGAAAGTATGTAGAATTGATTCATGGTATCTTCATCTGAATTTTTCCCATAAGAATTTCTGAGTTATAAATCTGTAGAGTCTTAGACATAGCAGAGCCATTGTTAATGGAAGAGTAGAAACAGGAGTTTCAGACTGACAATAGATCCTTCAATCATCAACTAAGGCCCAACATATATACCAGGCACTTGGTAGACATGCCAACTGAGCACAAAATTAGCATTTAGGGTCTTTATGCCTCAATGGGTGGTAAATAAATGTATATCTACACACACTCCTTTTCTTTCCCTGCAGTTTCAGTTTTGCTTTGTTTTGAATGGATAATATAACACTGAGAAGAGAATATGTAGTACATGAGGAGACCACACTTATAATTTATTATCTCTAAGAGAAAATATCCTACAAAGCTTGGCATATTTTATTTTACAGCTTAAGATTTAACTTCCTAAACTCTAATAAGAAATCCCTCCAGGAGAGAGAAAAAAAAAATGTATGGTTCATTATTATAATTTCCCAAAAGAGTCCTTAAAACCAGGGTTACTTTAGGTGAAGTATATTTTAAATCATTTGCTAAAATATTTAATGTTGACTCCTAAATATCTAAAATATTTCATTGAACTGGCTTTACAAGAATGTTCCTTTCAATGTTTCCTTTCAGATAGGATTATAACAAAAGAAGAAAGTTGTGCCATACTTACTTAATTCTTTAGTAATCTCAATAAGTAATATGATTAACATCTAATTTCTGATCTCAAATTTATTTATTCCCTTATCTTCTTCCTGATATTTCACAGGCCTCTTGATTTGTCTGTTACAATGTATAGAGACAGAAAAGGAAGAAAGAACCAGAGAGAAAGGGAGAGAGAGAAAGGAAGGGAGGAAAGAAGGAAGGATGGAGGAAGGTAGACATGTGACTTGTGTACAGGAAAGGTTTGGAAAGCCATTTTTCCATTCAGAAAAAGCAAATGAGAGAGGAAAACCCACAGGTTTAATACAGTGGTTAAATTTGAAAACATGCAAAATATTGGAAGAAATTAAAAATGACAGAAAGCTGGACATACACTGCATGATGGGACATTTTGCCTTGGTCATAGAGATCACTGTCTGAACACGAACTGAATAAGTTACACATTTAAAACATTAAATTCAGCAAAGGAATAATAAGTGAAACAAAGTTAAAAAGAAAAAATAAATATTACCTAAGCAAGAATGAAAAAACCTAAGTAATATTACCCTAAGTAAGAATGAAAAAACCTGAAAGCAATACTATTGTACTTTGTGTTTATTCCTTTTGTTTAAAAAATTGCAACCACTGATCATGCTGTCCAATCTTTGGAAGCTAGGAAAAATTAGATTAATAAACCTTGAAAACAATTATTGGTAGTGTAAATGGCCTGTCCCCAAAAAGCCATTTAAGTAACTTCCCTAATTATTAAGATCTTATTTATTTTAAGATTATTCGTTTATTTTGAGAGAGAGAGAGAGAGAGAGAGAGCATGAGAGGGGAAGGGGCAGAGAGAGAGAGAGAGAGAGAGAGAGAGAGAGAGACTCAAGCAGGTTCAGTGCTGTCAGCTCAGAGCCCATCAGGGGGCTTGATGCCATGAACCGTGAGATCATGACCCTAGTGAAATCAATAGTTGGACGCATAACTGACTGAGCCACCCAGTAGCCCCAAGATCTTCTAATGAATAGTAGACACAAATGTCTGTGCTCAAATAAGAAACCCACCCCCAATTTTTTCCAAATCATTTAGTGGCATTTAGTTATACTTTTTAAAAATATGATTGTGAGTGCACACAACTCTGCTAATTAGTGCCCGTATTTGGACTGAAGCATAGTTCTGAAGCTCAATCTCAGCACCGTCACTGCTCTTCTCACTCTACTGCTCTGACCCTTGGGATGTATACCTTTCCCTGAAGGAGAAGCATTTTGAGTTGCCTAACATCTAAAAAACACTTAAAAAAAATCCTGTTATGGGCTAAATTGTGTCTCCTCAAAGCTCACCTGTTGAATTAAGGCCTAACATCTAGTACCTCAGAATGTTAACTATGTTTGGAGATAAGGTCTTTAAAGACATGATTAAAATAAAATGGCATTATGTTTTGCTTTGTTTTGCGGTGGGCCTTAATCCAGTATGACTGGTATCTGTATAAGAGGAAGCAATCTGGGGACGCACACAGAGACACTAGGCACGCGCACACAGGGATGCCCGTGTCAAGCCACAGCATGAAGGTGGCCATTTGCAAGCCAAGAAGGGAAGCCCCAGAAGAAACCAACTCTGCCAGTCCCTTGATCGTGGACCTCCAGCCTTCAGAACCGTGAAAAATGAAATCTTTAAGTCCCCCTAGCTGTGGTATTTTGTTATGGAAGCCTGAGCAGGCTAATACAGATCCTAAGATTTCTGTCCTAATAGTTACTAAATGTTGTGGGGAAACATACACAATTTTATCTCATTTGCCTGGAAGGACTGATGTGAACATTTCTGAAATCCTGATTATTAAAAACTTAGGGAACATTTATGAGATAACAATTATTTAAAAACTAAAGGTTAATATTAGAATATTAATAGCTATAAACACATATTTTCTAAGTGTTCACATTTTAATTGATCCATTATATAGTTTTCAAATTAAGAGAGTACAGCAGATTAGAACACTGTTTAAATATACCATTATTCTTCTCACCTTCATAGAAGTGCGCTTCCTTGCCCTGTTATGTTGGTTTGGCCACATGGCTGGCATTAGCCAGGGGATACTAACAAATGTAATTCAAATTAATGTTCAAACTATGTTTGTGCAGTGGGGCCCTTGTGACTCTGTCCTGGCCCTGGGAAAACTTTCCCCTTCAACTTGGGGCTCAAAATGTCCTCCCACAGAGCAGACCTGAGGCTAACGCAGAGGGAGGAGCCAAGGCCAGTTGCCCCCCAGGTTAAGCAAGGCCCCCACGTAAGTCTAGCCAAGATGACCAGATGCACAGGTGAACTGCAGATGTATGAAAGAGAACAAATGACAGCTATTTTAAGTCACTCAGTTTGGAGGTGTTCTGCCATGTAGCTATTGAGCCATAATTGACTGATGCATAAAGCATGATTGCAATCAATAAAATAAAGCAAGTTGATTACAATGTAGGCAGAACTTTTCAAAAATTTTCAATAGAGTATTTAGGAAATCAGTATTCTTGTTGAAAATTGAAAATATTATTGTTTATTTTCAATACCAGAAATAGAAGCTAATGCTGACATTCTACCATTTCTTGAGCACTTATGATGTTCTAGGCACAGTGATGACCTCTGGTTATTTTATTTCATCTCAGTAATGACCCCAAGGTTAAGTATAATGATTACCATATTTTACAGATATTTAGTGATTTTCACAGTATCATACAGCTAATAGGTTGCGGAGTTGGAATTTGAATCCAGACAATCAGCTTCTAGTGCCTGGGCTATTTATTTATTTATTTATTTGGCCCTAGTAAAACGAAGCCTCAAATAATTGATTTAAGACATAGAATTGTTCCTCTCAATGGAAATTTTTAGTAAAAGGTTAAAGATGTAATCAGTTTGAAGAGAAACCAGAATATATTGAGCTCTTAATTTTTATAGCATATCCAGATATCACAAATTCTCTATTATTTCATGATTATTTTATAAACTTAATTGCAACTATAATAAATAGTATTTTGTATACAAATATGTCTTCTCCAGGGGTGTCTGGATGGCTCAGTTGGTTGAGCTTCCGACTCTTGATTTTAGCTCAGGTCAGGCTCCCAGGGTCATGAGATCAAGCCCCAGTGGGCTCAGCATGGATCCTGCTTGATATTCTCTCTCTCTTTTTGCCCCTCTTCCCCATTCATGCTCTCTCACTTTCTAATACAACAACAAAGATGTCTTCTGCACACTATATATACTAAAGATTATGCTTTCATTATATATCCTACCATATATGAAGAATCTTACCTATTTAAAAGCCTCTTTTGTTCTATGCCTAAGTCTGTTATACATAAATATCCATATTAATTTATGTCTAAATAAGTTGTGTGTGTGTGTGTGTGTGTGTGTGTGTGTGTGGATGGATAGATAGATAGATAGATAGATAGATAGATAGATAGATGTGGATTAGTTTCTTATCATTAAACACAGCTTCTTTCACTTTGACATAATAGGAAACAGAACTGATGGGGAATTGCCAGGCTAAACAGCTACACTAAAGCCAATTGACCTAGCCAGAGCTTTGTTTTAATGATAATATCAAGCTGATGGGAATTAAGTAAAAATATCACTTCTCTGTAACCTTCTCCATAACTCGTAGGTGACCTATTCAAGAGTTATTATGGGACAAAGAAAGACGAAAGGCATGCATGTTAATGGAAATTATCAGAACACTGAAGTTACTTTTGGAAAAAAAATGGGTGATTAAAGAACTTTTATAACATTTGAGAATGTCTTTGTAACTAGGTCGAAGAGAATCCAGAATCCTCTCAGGTCATTTGAAAGCATGGGGAAGCTCTAAAATATAACCTTTTGGATTAGTCCTCTATAAATTCTCCCCACTGCCCATTCCTATCCCTTGCCACCTCCAAATGTCCAGGTCCCCGTAAAGAAAATACAGTTTCTAGTGAATTGGTAGAGTGTACCCCAGCATACACAGAGATCTTAAAATATGAACATGAGGAAGAAGTTCTCATACAGAATGCTAACAAAACGTTAGCCAATTACAGGGCATGCCTGAAATTAAAGTTGATGCTAAAAGCAGCCAAATCAAATTAGTTTATCCTAACAGACCAGACTTGTACATTCAAAGTGAAAGAACTTCGTTTATTTTTATTGATCAGTAGTGTTCACCAGAATCTGAAATCAAATATCGGCTTGGCCTGAATATAAAGGCACTAGCTAGTGAATGATTTGAATGTTTCTCATTTCTCTCTATCATTTAACTTGCATTATACACATTCATGTTCTTATCCATGATATTGCTCAAAAGGATATTAATTTTTTCACAGTTGTATTTTTCCAGCCCTGCAACATTATGGCCTCTCAGCAGCTATTGATTTACAGAAATATTTGGATAAACTAGATGGTTTTACGCTGTTTCCATACCTCCTTACAAAACATGGTCTAGCATCTCTTTGAATTAAATCATTTTAGCCATGGTTCTTTGAGTTCTAGTTAGAGACATTCCATACAAATACTAAGCCTCATCATTTACTTTAATATTGGTCAGCTGGCTGTTTTCCCAGATCATTTAGAATTCTTATAGTATTAAATTTAAAAGACTATTGATTTTAAACTTCTATAGATCAGGTGACTTTTCAACTCTGTGATTCTAAAACAGTGTCAATACATATAGTATATTACTAAGGAACTTCTAAGGCTAAAAATAATATGCAACATTAAATAGGGTTAATTGATATGAAATTTGGTAAGGTTTTTTATTTGATTATAATGGAGTAAATATCAAATGCATTATGTTATTTTAACTGTGTAGTTATTATCACATTGTTAAACGATCTACCCTTTTACTTTCTCTTTTTACTCCCTTGAAATAATTATATATTAAACTACTCTACACTACGGCATTTTGGATCATGTAAAAGAAAAAAGAAACAACATTCATCCTTACCCCATATGTAAAGGAACTAAGATCCTACTCAGGTATTTGGAATCTCTCCAAAACATACAGCTCTTCATTAGAGTCAAAATAGTTAAAACATATGTAAAAAGTGCATTATCTGCTGATCATTGAACAGTCCCTTACGCTGGCAGAAACTGCCTCTGTGGATCTTGAGTCAACAGCTATAGGTGTGTGTCACAGAGTTCAAGAGGCCATTCTTCCCTTATTTTCAGGTAAACTCTAGCACATTCATGCATATTCATAGGCTGTAATGCACTTCTCATTCACTTACCATTTTTTGGTCTCTGAGATTTTTCTTTTAATATATAAAAGGAACAGCATGACCCTGTCTTAAAAATTGAAGTATTCACTGATCTATGGTTATTCCTGTAATATCACAAGTGTTGGTGAATAATTCAAATTAAATAGTTTCCTATATATTCCATTTTAAAAGGGACTTCATTTACTTTCTTTCAATGGTTTCCTCCTGTGCTGTTCTCACCCTGCATTATTCATATGCAACCTCACAAATTGCTATGAGTTCGAGCAGTGCTGATATAAATCATAAGGCTATTTTCTCTGGAGGACTTCAGCCTTAAGCTCTACAACTTGTTTTAAAATGAAAACTGTGTTCAATTAAGGTGATTTGTTTGCTTCAAAAAATTAACTATCTTATATTGCCATTTGCAAGAGAGAAGACTGAAGTTACATTTCTGGGTTTGAATAATTTTAGAAGTAATTTACTTTCTCTCTCTGGCTGTATCCTTGCATCTAGTTTATCCTGTCCATTTATTTGTGTCTAGGTCATATTCTTCAGGATATAAATATAGCTATCAAAGATTCCTTTCCCAACTGTTTTGCATTTTGACTTTTGACTAGTTGCTCTGTAAACAGACTAAAATAATGTGTTCTTCTCTGCTGTCAGGTCCTTCACTGAAGGAGAGGAACAGAGAGAGAGGAAACAAATGGAAATGCAAGGAAACTGAGAAATTAGATTCAGGGTGGAGTACTGCTATCAAAGTAGTATTTTAAGAGTGACATCACTAAAAATGGTGGAGTAGGGAATCTCATCCATCTCTCCCCAATGCAACTAATAAGATGAAAGGCAACATATGGAGTGGGAGATAATACTTGCAAATCATGTATCTAATAAGATGTTAATATCCAAGTATGTAAGGAACTCCTACAACCAAATAGCAAACAAACCACTATGATTACAAAATGGGTAGAGGACCTGAATATACATTTTTTTCCAAAAAAGACATACAAATGGCCAACAGATGCATGAAAAAGTATTCAACATTACTTAATCATCAGGGGAATGTAAGCCAAAAACACAATGAGGTATCATCTCACACCTGTTAGAATGGTTCTCATCCAAAAGACAAAAGATAACAAGTACTGGCAAAGATGTGGAGAGAAGGCAACACTTGAGCACCCTTGGTGGGGATGTAAATTGGTGTAGCCACCATGGGAATCAGAATTCAGATTCCTCAAAAATTTAAAAATCAGTAGCTGCACTTGTCATGCAAATTGGTAGAACTAGAAAAAGCAATTTGGACTTTATTCTCAAAGAAATGTGTTTATGAGTCTCCATTCATCTGGCACCTTTCTCAATGACCAGTACAAAACATTTGTTTCACCTGACTTGAAGCACTTCCAGGACAGGGATGACTTCCCCAGTGGCTTTTGCCAGAAGCGTTTAATGAAACACATATTGGTTACAGCAGACTGGGGCAAAGAATAACACTTGGAATAAGCTTAGGTTACACTTGAGACTCAATCTTAACTAACGGGTCAAAGGAGAAATCACAAGGGAGATAAGAAAATTCATTAAGACCAATAAAAAAAAATACAGCACACAAAATTTTGGGATACAGTGAAAGCAGTGTTCATTTGGGGATGTAAAGCTATAAACATTTATACTGGAAAAAAAATAGAAAAGGATTTCAAATCAATAGCCTAACTGTACAGTTTAAGGAACTATAAAGAGAAAGGCAAGGTAAATCCAAAGCTAGCAAAAGAATGAAGTCTGACCCCTACCTCATATCACATACCAAAATTATTTTAAAATGGATCCAAGACATAACTATGAGAGCTAAAACTATACAATCTTTAGAAGAAAATACACAAGTATACCTTTATGATCTAGAATTTAGTAAAGTGTTCTTATATGAGACCAAAATCACAAGCAGGAAAAGAGAAATAAAAACAAGACAATGAAATGATTATTGAAAACAAAACTGCTTTTCAAATGACACTAAAGACAGTGAAAAGACAACCCAATGAGTGGGAGAAAATGTTAGCAAATCATTAATCTAATAAAGGTCTAATATCCAAACCATATAAAGAAGTCTTACAACTCAATAACAAAAAAAAATGTCCCATGTGGGTAAATGACTTGAATAGACAATACCCCAAAGAAGATCTACAAATTGCCAATAAGCACATGAAAGATGTTCACAGCTTAGTCATTAAGGAAAAGCAAATCAAAACCTCAGTGAGATACCAATGTCAAGGATGGCTATAATTTTTTTAAAGGAACATAAATATTGGTCAGGATGTGGAGAAACTGTAACTTTTGTACATTGTTTTTGAGTATGTAAAATAGTACAGCCATTGTGGACAGCAATTTGGCATTTTTTTTCTTAAGTTAAACATATAATTACCATATGACCCAATAATTCCACTCCTAAGTTTCCATTCAAGGAATTGAAAACAAATGTTAAAATAAATACTTATACACAAATGTTTATAACAGCACTATTTGCAATAGCCAAAAAGTGGAAACAACCCAAATATCATTGACAGATGAATGGGTGGAAAAAATGTTGTAAATCCATACGATGGAATATTCTTGAGCCATATAATAGAAAGAAGTACAGATACATGCTGCAATGTCAATGAACTTTGAAAACATTAAAGTCAGTGAAGGAAATCAGACCTAAAAGTTCACATATTGTATAGTTTCATTTATATTAAGTATTCTGAGTAGGTAAATTGATAGAGATAGAAAGCTGATTAGTGTTTGCTAATGGCTGGGAGGGGTGCAGGGGTAGGGGAAGGAAGGAGGAATAATAAATCTGCTTAATTGGTATGGGGTTTCTTTGCGGGGTGAGAAAAATATCCTGGAACGATATAAAAGTGGTGGTTGCAAACATAGTGAATGCACGCCAACGACTCTGAATCATGTACTTTAAAATGCTTAATGGTTGGTCAGTTGGTTAAGCGTCTGACTCTTGGTTTCTGCTCAAGTAGTGATCTCAAGGTTTCATGAGTTGCAGCCCCACGTTGGGCTCTGCACTGACAGCATGGAGCCTGCTTGGGATTCTCTCATTCTCCTTCTCTCGTGGGCCCTTCCCCAGTCATGCTGTCTCTGTCTCTCTCAAAATAAGTAAATAAATTTATTTTAAAAATGTTTAATGGTTAATTTTATGTTGTATTAATTTTATTAAACAAAAGGCAAATAAATAGAAGCAACATTTTATCAATACCAAGTTAAAGACTGGTCCAAGAAGGTCCAGAACTAGTTTGGTGAGTTCAAATTGTTAATTTAAGGCTGAGGAAATTTGAACAATCACTCTTTACTGATTTATTATATAAGGCTAGAGGCAGAAAAAGACGATAAAATTAGACATGAAGAGAAGGCTCATTTTTCCATTGAGAACTTTAAGCAGAATGCTTAGGAAATGTTTACTTGGATTCTGGAAAAAATAAAAATAAAACAAAATAAATAAAATAAAATAATAAAATAAAATATAGAACAAACAAAATAAAATATTGATCTAAACTCACTCTCACACACACACACACACACACACACACACACACACACAAATCCAATAGTCTTACACATTTGTTTGATGGATCCGGTGGGGTACTAGAGCCAGCTTAAAAAAGTGAATTGTTATATTTTTTTCAGGCAATTTGAAAGGTGGTAGTTATAACACAATCATTAGAAATCCAATCATGTAAACCTATAGTTAAATAAATTACATTAAGATATTAAATACTCAAAACTCCTCACTTCTGTATTTTTAATATATTTTATTACTATCTATGTTCTCGAGATTACACCTATTTTACAAGAATGGTTTAAATGTTGTATGATGCTGTGTTACTACTCATGTTTTCCCAGTTCTGCATGAAGGATGTCTCTTTGGCCATGGTAGAAGTATTTAAACCATGGAAATAAGCAAATGTCATAAATTTTAAAATTCAGTTTAACGTTTTGTTGTTCAGACCAGGAAATGATGAAATATATTAACGAGCGTAAGCTAAACTTAAAAATATGTTGTTTAAGGGCACCTGGGTGACTCAGTTAAGCGTCTGACTTGGGTATGGGTCATGATCTCATGGTTTGGTTTGTGAGTTTGAGCCCTTCATCTCATTGAGCTCTCTACTGTCAGCACAGAACTCACTTCAGATTCTGTCTCCCTCTCTCTGCCCCTCTACCAGACTCTCTCTTTCTCTCTCAAATATAAATAAAAACATAAAAAAATTTATGTTGTTTGCAGTTATTACTTTGTGAATAGCCAAAAAAAAAGAACACCCAAGAAGTATATTTCCAGTATAATTCCAACTAAACTAAGCACTCACTGCAGTAGCAAATGAGGGAAGTTCCAACATATGCCGTTGTTGTTTTACTCTTGTCATTTTTGCTTATGTAAACACAAATATCAACAAACATTCATGTCAGAACTAAACTTACTCATCATATGCAACCACAGGCCAGCTGTGGATAGAAGATTATTGCAAAGAATCAACAAAAGTGTTCTACGGTACTTTTTATTTTTTAAATGTTTACTTATTTTTGAGAGAGAGTGCGAATGGTGGAGGGGCAGAGAGAGAGGGAGACACAGAATCTGAAGCAGACTCCAGACTCTGAGCTGTCAGCACAGAGCCTGATGCAGAGCTTGAACTCAAGAACCGTGAGATTATGACCTGAGCCAAAGTCCAAGGCTTAACCAACTGAGTCACCCAGGCACTCTTCTATGACACTGTTATATGTATCTCCATTGGCTATGTGAAATTACAAGAGTGTTACATATTTTAGTTTTATTTGTAAACTTAGTTTCACATAGTCTTGATATTAGTAAAATTTATATGCACTGTTTTCCCTTGAGGAGCCACTTGTGAAGCATTTACCAGCAAAACACTTTCTTAAATTTAGAATGCTTTAACTTTCATCTTAGAACTAGTTCCTATGGGGAGTTAAGAGCTGAGAACTCTCAGTGTTCCCTGGAGGTTTCCTCTGCTAAGCTAGAGGCTAAAACTTTCCTTATGTGGGAATCCTTAGGAAGCTTCTCATTTGAGTTTGCTTCTGTACCTAACACTTGACCCAATTCTCTGACCCAGGAGACTATACTTCATAGAGAACTCATATTATCTAATTTGAGGGCAAAATAGCTATATACGTTTTTTGGAATTCTTTTGCACATGAGATTTCTTTATTTCCCCCCATTTAATTACTCAAGCATTTATATCAGTTTGGACTCATGGATATTTACTTTAAATTTTAAGTTATGATTTAATACTGCTTTATTCACTTTGATGCTCAGATTGATCCAGCTTTGGCACGGGGGCTCTTGCAGTTGCCTTTTGTTTCCCTTTGACATACCCACATCAACGTAGTGGGGTTTTTGTTGTTGTTGGGTATTATCCTGCTTTGTGGCAGTATAAGATACTCCAAGCTCATCGTGTGTATTTTCTGCTTTAGTCCTAAAACCAGTCATTTTCCCAAAGGGTCCTGCTCCCTCTCATTGAAGACTGATATCAGAAATGAAGTGCTGGGCTCTAGGTGTGTTTGTTGCTACTGCAGTGCTGTGGCATCCAGGCCCTTTCAGGTGACAGAACAAGGAAATGTATGTGCATGTACTTCCCTGTGTGCGTGCACACGTGTACAATATTTCGATATATAACCATCTGTATCTTTATTAGATTAAACATGGTTTCCCTCTGATACCGCCAACTCTATTTCATCATGCTAGCCTCCTCTCTTTCCTTATCTGCAAACTCCGCATCCAACAGTGAGAAACCTGACTCCCACCATCTGCCATTCATGTCTTACTTGTTCAACTTCAGTACACGTGTCCCGTATATGGAAATAGCAGTATCAGAACCAATATGTCATAGGAAATCGCTTTATCAGCTAGATAAAAAAAAAAAAAAAAAAAAAAAAAAAAAAAAAACAAAAAACCCTCACTCATTTCTAAAGTTATCTAGTGTAGCATCCCTGTCCCCACCCTCTTCAGTGTGGCTCAGCATTTAAAATAGATTGCTGTCCCCTTCTTCATGACAAACAGGGATACCCCAAATCTGAATTTATTATTTTTTTAAATTTACATACATTAAGGTTCACTATGCTCTAAACTTCTATAAGTTTTAACAAATAGAGTGTCACTTATTGACTATTACAGTATCATTCAGAATAATTTTATTACCCTAAAGGTTCTGTGCGTCACATATTTAACCCTTACCTATTTCCACTGTCAACCGCTAACGTGTTCACCATCTCTGTAGTTTTGCCATTATCAGAATGCCCATATAAATGGGATCAAACAGTATATAGTCATGTCAGATTGGTTTATTTTATTTATAAATATACATTTAAGATGCATCTATGTCTCCTGTAGCTTAAAAGCTCATTTGTATTTATTAAGGAATAATATTCTATTGTACAGATATACCACAGATGTTCTTATCCATCTACTTACTGAAGGGCTTATTGATTGCTCCAATTTGGGGTAACTATGAATAAAGCTGAAAATGACATTCATGTGAAGGTTTTCGTGTGCACATACATTTTTAAATGGTTAAATATATAGGAAAGCAATTAATTTTAGTTTTGTAAGAAACTTCTAATGTCTTTCAAAATGGCTTTACTATTTAGAACTACCACAATCAATGGATAAAGATTTCTGTCACTCTGAATTCTCACCAGAAATTGGTATTATCCGTTTGTTCAGTATTAGCCATTTTATTAGTATGTCACATTGCTTTGATTTGTGAGTCTCTATAAATGATGTTGGGTATCTTTTTATAGGCTTATTTTCTATTTGTATATCTTCTTTGGTAATATGTTCAGATATTTTTACACATTTTTCTAATTGTGCTCTTCTGCATCATTGAGTAATAAAAGTTCTTCATATATCGTGGATGTAAGTATTAACTGTGTGCTTTTCAAATATTTTCTCCCATTTTATGGCTTAACTTTTGTTTCTCTAAACCATGTCTTTCACATAGAACTTTTAAATTTTAATAAGTACAACGTTTTTTGGATAGTGCCTTAGTGTTGTAGCAAAAAGTATGTTACAAAAACAGAAGATTACCTATAGATGAACAAAGATAAGAATTATAGTATATTTCTCATCAGAAAGTATACAGGCAAGAAGAAAGTAGAGTGAAATATTAAAAGTACTGAAAAACACTACTGACCTAGAATCCTATTTACAACAGGATTTTTCTTTAACACTGAAGGAGAAATACTTTCTCAGAGAAATAAAAGCTGAATTACGCTTCACCAGTAGATGTTCCCTGCAATCAGTGATAAAATATGTTTTAAAGAAGAAGTTATATAAATCAGAAACTTTATTTATATTAAGAAAGGAATAATATTAGAGAAGAAATAAAAGTAAATGAAATGAAAGTAAAATAAAGTCTATTTTGTCTGTTGGTAATTTACCTAAAATACAAAGGTTTATTTAAGGTAATAATAATAACAATTGTGTTAGGTTATGATAGCATATGGACAAGTGACATAAATGATGTGATTGTCATAATGGATGGGAGGGAAGAATCGGGAGTGCTTTGTTAGAAGTCACCTGCACTCAAGTGAAGCAGTATAGTGCTTTTGTAGGTAAATTTAGATTACTTAAAAAAATATATTTTGAACTCCAGAGCAACTATTAACTTGTTTTAAAAGAACAATTTATATCTAAGTAGGGGAGAAAATTAAACATAATATGCTCGCAATAGGCTGAATTATGCACCATCGCCCAAATTTATATGCTGAAGTCTACACCACAGTAACTCAGAATGTGACTGCATTTGGAGAAAGGGCCTTTAAAGAGATGAATAACTTAAAATGACACTGTTAGGATAGGCTCTCTTCCAATATGAATGGTGTCCTTATAAGAAAAAAGAATTTGGACACAGACAAAGACACCAGGGATGCATGTGCACAGAAGAAAGAACATGAGAACACAGCAAAAAGTGGTTTTAAAAAGGAGAGAGCCCTCTTCTTTAAAAAGGAGAGACTAAACCAACCCTACCCATATCTTGATCTTGACATTTCTAGCCTCTAGAACTGTGAGAAAACAAATCTGTTGCTTAAGCCACCCAGTTTGTGGTATTTTATTATGGTAGTCCAAGCAAGTTAGTACAACACTCAATTAAAACTAGAGAAGAGAAAGAAACAAACAAAAAAAAATGGTCTACGTATACCAAATAAAGACAAACTGTCACAGTGGATTAAAAAATAAAAAAGACTTAACCGGGTGTTGTCTAAAAGCAATCACTTTAATTATCGAGATACAGATGGAATGAAAGAAAAGAGATAAAAGAAGGTATATCATGCTAACATTAATCAAAAATGACTTACAATAAGTTATATTTATTTCAAACAAAGCAGACTTCAGAAAAAAAAATTTTTTTAGGAACAAATGTGGGTTTTAAAAAAATCAATTATTCAAAGCGTGACAATCCTAAATGTGTATGCACCTAACAACAGTGTCCAAATCTATGAGGTGAAACTGATAGAACTTCAAGGAGAAATATATGAATCCATTATTATAAATGAGACTTCTGCCCCCTTCTTTCAGTAATTGATAGATCAAGTAGGAAGAACATCAATAAGGATAAAGTTGACTTGAACATCACTATCAATCACCATGACCTATTTATTCCACATTTCTTCCCAAAGTTTAGACTTCCTTTTTAAAATACACATTTTCATGTATCAGAAGACTTATGTACCCTCATTTCATTAATATATTACTTATTTGTACTTCCAGATTGTCTATTAAGCTTATGAGATGATTTATAATTTCTTCTGAAATCATTCTTCACAGACTACCTTGATATCCTGTTCTAATTTCATTTTATTGCTTTCTAGCTCTTGTATTTTTACCTTTACTATTCCTGGTTTATTTTACAAGAAGGTGTATCTGATTAATTTATGTTTGGAAGAATACATAGAAAATGTAGTAGTAAATTGCAGTAAAACTTGCGAGTCAGAAATTTTGTAATTAAAGTTTGATTGGTTGTACATTCTAGGTTCAGAATCACTCAGCAGAACTTGATTAACATTGCTTTATGGCCTTCTAGCATCTGTGTTGATGGTATCTGAGTCATATTAGCTTCCCTTTTATCTCTATTAATTTTTAAGACTTTTTGATTTTTATAACATTAAGTGTTTAGTTTAATATGAGTTTTTACAACATTCATTGCTTAGTATTTCACAGAAGCTTTTGAAGCAAAAAAGCAAAGATTTTATTCCAGCCAGGGGATTTTTTTTTTTATTTGGTTCTCCTTACCATGAGCTTGATTCAGTCCTCTTTGAACTCCTATTACATGTATATTGGACCTTGTTCATCTTATCCTTACATATATTAAAGGATAAAAGTTTGGAGTGTTTGTTTTCCTCTCCAGTTGTGCAGTTCTAGATGTTTCCTGCATTTGGATACTCTAAAAAATATCAGAACGTGTCAACCTGAAGTCATCTCTTCAAGGAGTTGTAAGGTAGTAATTCAGGGTTGGCTATCATAGCTGTGAAGGTAATTATTAATGCCTGGGTGAAGCTTAGTATTCAACTGTCTTTCCTCCTCTTCTTTAATTTCCCCTTTCTCTCTGTCCATTTCCTTCTTCTTTCCACCTTGTTTCTTAATATTTTCCTTGCTGTCACCATTCTTGTTTAAGAGAGCTATTAAACAAGTGCTCCAGTGCCCACCTTGAATCAGAGGCCCTCACCATCTTATTTTAAGCAGTGCATTTGGGGCCCCTTATGAGAGAATTTTAAGGTATTTTGCATATCTACTTCACATTTTTGTTGAAGTTCTCTTGGGCCAATCCTCTAGATTCTCAGAATGAATCAATATGTTCTACTATAGTGTCTAGGCACATGATTGATCATGACAATATAAACCCAGCAATTGTCAGGGCACCTGAGTGGCTCAGTTGGTTAAGCATCCAATTTCAGATCAGGTCATGATCTTGCAGTCCATGACCATGTGCCCCATGTCAGGGGCTGGCTGGCTGTCATCTCAGAGCCTGGAGCCTCCTTCAAATTCTGTGTCTCCCTCTCTGTCTGCCTCTCCCCCATTCACACTCTGTCGCTCTCTAAAATACATAAACATTAAAAAAAATTAAAACCAGCAATTGTGGGGCGCCTGGGTGGCGCAGTCGGTTAAGCGTCCGACTTCAGCCAGGTCACGATCTCGCGGTCCGTGAGTTCGAGCCCCGCGTCAGGCTCTGGGCTGATGGCTCGGAGCCTGGAGCCTGTTTCCGATTCTGTGTCTCCCTCTCTCTCTGCCCCTCCCGCGTTCATGCTCTGTCTCTCTCTGTCCCAAAAATAAATAAAAAACGTTGAAAAAAAAAATTTAAAAAAAAAAAACAAAAACCAGCAATTGTGCTTTGCACAGCATGCAAGGTCTCATAATGTTAGCACTATAACATACCGACTGTATCGTGTAGGGTAGTGGTTGTTTTTGTCAATTAATGTTGTACATCTTGCTTTTCATGATATTCACTAGGATTAACATTTATGATCTCTATATCCTACCATAAAAATCAACTTATATTTTATCTGATGCAATTCAGATAAATAGGCAATAGTTTTTTTGTTTGTTTGTTTGTTTTGTTTTGTTTTTGTTTTGTTCTGTTTTTCGGAAGGTAAGAAAACTGGTCTACCAAAGATGAATACAAAATTCATGTCCTACCAATGACAGTAGTCTACTGCCCCTTCATATCTAAGTCATTACAATAAAGCCAAAATACATTCAAGACCACCAGTGGGAAGGGTTAGTCAACCTAAATAAACTATTAGTTTATCTTTTTTTTAAATGACTAAATGAAGAAATTATATGTCCCCCCCCCCACCCCAGGTTTTACTATCCTTCTTTCTAAATGATGGATGAAAGTAGCATTGAATAAAACAATGAAATTAGAAGGCAAAAACAAGATCATGCATTGGGATTTTCACCAGTTTTTAACACCACGTTTTTAAGTGTTGAGTGAAAGAATGGTTGAATGAAAAATGAGTTAATAAGTTAGGGGTAAATACACAATTATACAATTGCAGGAAATGCCAGCAGTCCTGGGTCTTAAGGAGGACATAGAAGTTAAAACAATTTGCTTGTATAAATAAACAACCGTCATTAAAACATCCCAACAATGAAAAATAATTACTTCAAATTAAAGGGTATGTAAGTTATATCTGTAATGCTGTGAGAGTATGAAACAAAATTTTATGATTGCAACAGCATTTGCCTAAATGATATTAAAATGTTATATTTCATCACACCTGAATCTAACCAGTTGTATGTGATCGACTAAACTCTGAGTTAACTCAGTATATAATACTGTTACTGGACATATCTGGAGATATTTTCCTGTTCAATAAATAATGGAATTTGTTTTAATCAAATAAACACAGACCTGTGCACCCATTTTATCCTATCTTAATGTGAGTTTCCAATCCTTAATTAGCATTACAACTTGACTATAGTGTCCTTTTCTAGCACTTAAGAAAAAAAACTGCCTTTTCCTATCAATAAACTCTCAAAGAATTACTTCACTCAAGATGAGTTATTAAACTTTGTATTTTTTCCTTGTGCTTTCTTTTCATTCTTTGACATCAGAAGTAATAGGAATAATTGAGTGTGTCTTACTTGATATAAGCCACATTTTTAACTCCACTGCTCCATTTGTTTTTTAAGAATTTATGTAGTAAGTCAATCCTTGATTTTTTTTTTTTTTTTTTTTTTTTTTTTTTTTTCTTTTGAGTCAGAGAGAGAGAAAGCGTGAGCTGGGGAGATGGGCAGAGGGAGAGGCAGGGTGAGGGAGAGAGAGAGAAAGCGAGCGAGCAAGCGAGAGAGGATCCTAACCAGGCTCCATGCTCAACATACAGCCAGATGCATGACTTGATCCCAACACCCTGGGATCATGACCTGAGCTGAAATCAACAGATACTCAACCAAGGGAGCCACCCAGGAGCCAGGAGCTGCAGGTCTTCGATTATTTTTTTTTTTATCATTGAAATATATTTTCAAGGTTGTGACGTATGTTTTTGTCAGTTCTTACTCTGTGTGTGTGTACAGTGACAGCCCATTGTAGTAGATTGGTGTAAAATTCTAAATAGTAGACCAAGGCTTTTGACTGAATTCTAAGGACTTAATAGAATATAACATAGTTTATGACCTCCGTGTCTGAAGCCAAACTGACAGCTTCTGAATCCCAGTTCTGACACTTTCCATATAAGCAGGCAAGTTATTTAAACTCTGTTTCAGTCAACTGATATAGCTATTATAAGAATGAAATAGGTTAATAGATGTTAAGCCTAATAATCATGCGGAGCACATAGTAAGCACTTAACAAAAGAGCTAGCTGTTGTCATTATCTTCTTGTATTAACGCAGCTTAATATATTCCCCAGTGCTTATCACATTGCCTATTGGATAAGATTGGCTTCTTTTCATGAACTGTTAAGGTTCCAGAACAATGAGAAATGTAGACAGAGCATAGTACTTGGCACATCCTTAAGCATGTAGTACATATTTGAGGAAACAAATAATATAAGATTAACCTGAAGAAATTTGCAATTGTTCAGTGTTAGAATAATCTCAGAGATGATCGAAATGCGATGTCCCTTTCAAAGACTGAGGTCCTAAAGTGCATCTCAAAGAATATTCTGTTCATAAATCCATTGTCAGCTAGTTTCTGTTACAAGGTGACTGACAGTGGTGTTAGGTTGTGATATGATGGATGATATAATTTACTTTAAGCAACAACTACTTGGAGTATGGAAAATTAACACCCAAAATATATACCACATTATGCTTACTAGAATTATACAAGGAAATATAACTTTGTATTTATTATAAGTAAAATAGAAACTAACAAATTCACTTTCAAATTTGTATAAACCCCCTAATATAAAGCAAGGCAAAGAATGAAACCAAAATAAATGTAAATGATATACTAAACATATATTAATTTTTAGGTTTTTTTTTTTTTGTGGATTTTGACAAGGTTAGAAGCTCCATTATAACTCCTATTTCAGAACAAAAGTGATAAAAATTTCATTGTTGAAATGTAGAAATGACTTTACTGCCTGAGAAACCTCTATCCTAAGTAAGGCACCTGTAATGCACATGGCCCCATACTTTCTTGTTTTCATAACAACTGTCCCTTCTCTATTTAAAATTAAGCTATCCTTTCTGGAATTCTCTTTCTGTTTTGGATCAACCACTTTTTTGAACTAATCTCCTCATTTGTCTCCTTCTCTAGTGGTGGCATATGATGAGTCTGTGTCTACCCCAGCTGTTTCTAATTTAATGACTGGTTGTCTTTGGGAAATGACTTGGCAACTTCACTCTTTTGTTTAAATGGAGGCAGAATGTTTTACTATGTAATCACTATATGTTAAACAAAGTTTCTTCATCCTCCATTCTGTGGATAAGACAAACACATGTTTTCACAGTTGGATAATAAGAGAGAAGAAAGCAATGCAATTTAAAACTCTGTGTCTATTCTTGTGAAACAAGAGAGTAGGTTTTACAATTCATAAAAAAAATACACACTTACACTGGAAACATAGGAGATTTTTCCCTCTATAAATATTTTTTTTTAGTTTTATCTATAATGACTCTAATAAATAATATCAAATATCAAATGTTAAAAAAAAGTGTGTTATAATGATGGATGACTTTTTATCCTTTTTAAAAAAAATATTCTAGAGCCAATGAATAAACTGGAGTTAGATTTTATTTAATGAAGGAGTTGAGGCCTTCTCAGTATTTATCCCTAAAATTATCACGGACTGTAGAACTAGCATCTGTTTTGTAAGAAGATTGAATCCATGGATCCACTTAAATATGACATATATTACCAAAGTCAGGATTTTGATTTCCAACCATAAATTGAAATGCTACCTTTTTTCGTCTTACCTTCATCTTCTGAACTCCCACCTTTTGCACTGCTTCTTTCCCTTTAGGCATATGACTGGTGCACACATACAAACTGCAAGGATGACTCTCTTTATCCTACACAGCTATAGGGAATATTTAACCTGTGAATGCATTACTAAAAGCATTGTAGAGAAAGGATTGAGTGGAATTGACTCTAGTAAGTAGGTCTCACCTGAGGAGTTATATCTTTCTTTTCTGTTTTTTGTTTCCTGCCTTCAGGGAGTGTATCCTTTAATAAAGGAGGCTAAGAAAAAAATACATAGTTAGGATAAGGGTAAAATGGAAGATAGAGAAGGAATAATAAATGGGGCTTAGGCGAGAAGCCAGAGAAAGTTTCCCTGAAGAGGTAGTACTTTAGCTTAATATTTTCTTTCAAGGGGAATTAGATGAACAGAAGGAAGAAAGTATCTAAACTGACACAACACCCTAAATAAGCAGAAAATATGGTATTTGTTCTATTATCCTTTTTAAAATTTTTTAAGTTTATTTAAGAGAGAGAGAGAGAGAGAGAGCACGCATACACAAGGGGTGGAGAATCAGAGAGCAAAGGAGAGAATCCCAAGCAGGCTCCACACTGTCAGTACAGAGCCTGATGCAGGACTTGATCCCATGAATCCACAAGACCATGACCTGAGCAGAAATCAAGAGTCAGACACCTAACCTACTGAGCCACTAAGGCACCCCATTTGTTGTGTAATTCTTGTAGTTGATGTGGGAATTTTCTTCTTTATGAAAGAATTTTATCTAATAAATGCAAAACAAATTTTTAAAATTTCACCATTTTGTAATCACTAATGGAATAACAGATCTGGCATTAATAGCTGCACAACTCATTAGGTCAAACACTGTAAGAACAATCAAGCTGACCGTACTCACACACGCTGGTCAGACATCAATAAGAGGAGACCACCAGACGTGTTGTGTCTCCCAATGTGTTTCCAAAACACAGTATCACCTATCACAAATTCTTAAAAAAAAAATCTAGAAGACACTTTATCCAATGAAGCTCTAGATGTTATATTAATACAATTTTATAACAGATACAAAGAGTCTGATGCCCAACAGATTTGAATTCCATTTCACCACTTGTATGTATGTACTTGAAAAAATGTCTTTTTGTTTTGTACTTTTTTGCTTACCTTTTTGTGCTTTAGTTTTCTTGTGAATAAAAGGGAATAGCAATAACAACTCAAATGTACAGTGCCTTCTAGGTTGCTCATGAAAAGTCAAGTAAATGTCTTACCAAAACTATTCTCCAAAAGTAAACCTCATGATCAATAATTATTATTGTTATTGCATTATCATTATTAAATATCAGCTAACTTCAGAGAATTTAGAGTCTAATTGGAGAAAGAGGACTACACTGACAATTGTAATAGAACAGGAAGTCTCCTCTGAGAACAGTAAAAGAACAAAAGATAAATATACAGTGTATTTTCATTATCCTTCTCTGAATCCCCAGTTATGAGCTTGAAGATAAACAAAATTCACTATAGCATGAGAGTAATCACTAAGGAACTGACAGTTTATGAAATTATTCTCTAGAAAATACCTCCCTCTTTCCCTTGCCAGCCACTTAACATTACTGAGTATCACTGCTCCTCTCCTCAAATTCTTTATCAATAACTCTGTTCACTTATTACAATGTTCTGTAAACATTAGTCCATGCAATGCAAATGCAATGCAAATTAATTAGAAAGTGAAAGTGCATATCCTGCAAGAATTACATTTTCATTATGTCAATAAAATTATGTTTGTGGACTATTCCAGTCACGTATAAAGCCACTGCCAAGTAAAAGGTAGCACAGTTAACAAATGAAGAAGGAAATATTGATAAAGCTGTATGTTAGTTATTTTTTAAGAATGTTTTAGAAATCAAGATTTAAGGTAGCTCTTTGGGGAAACCAATGAAAACTTCCTACGTTTTAGTTAAAAAGACATTCTTTATTATCCTTTTGTAAAACTGAAATCATGATGAAGGATATAATTTCACACTATTACAAGATGTTGTTAGAAAAATTCTATGCACAAAAAGTAACACTTTTAAAGTGCATTTAAGAATCAGAATACAGTTTCCCTATATGCAGTCTTGTTAAAATAAACAAGGAGTAAGCTGTGTTTTCATTTCTTAGTTATTGTAATGCAAATTCTCTATTAGCCACCCCCACCATCCCACTCCACCACTGCCACTACTGACACTATTCCTTATACAATTTGATTCCAGTTTTAAATGAATTTACTTTAAGTGTCTTTTCCCTGTACTAAGCATCCTTTGATAATAAGGAGCTCCTGCATGTGTTTATATTTCAGATACTATAATAGACACAGCATCACTTAAGAAGAAAGTTGACTCAGATTTGGAAGACATATACAGCTTCCCAGAGAATATTTGGGTGCTACGCTAAGGAACTTAATGTTTAGGAAGCCATGCAAATGTATGAGCATGGGCACTGCATAATCAGATTTATGTCATAGAAAGAGCATTAACATAAGACCCTGTCTATGGCTGCTTCTCAGCTCACCTCTAGTTATTGATACAGTAAACAAATTTGATTAGGTTTAATGGACAGTACCTTGTCTCAGTTTCACTATACCACTTGCTTTATATTCTAGGGTAATTTTTTTTAATGTTTATTTATTTTTGAGAGACACAGAGAGAGAAAGAGTATGAGCAGGGGAGGGGCAGAGAGACAGGGAGACGCAGAATCTGAAACAGGATCCAGGCTCTGAGATGTCAGCACAGAGCCCGATGCAGGGCTTGAACACACGAACCATGAGATCATGACCTGAGCCAAAGTCGGATGCTTGATCAACTGAGCCACCCACATGCCCCAATCCTAGGCTCTTTCTGAAGCCATGTCTTTGGACATCTGACAAACCACTCAGTACTCTTGCATGCATACACCTGGAAATTTAAGAGAATAAATACTCCATGCAGTAACATTTGGCCAGAGGATAAGGACCAGTGGATAGACACTGTCTTTCTATATTCCTAGCAGATAATTCTGAGGCCCTCAGGGGATCCCATGGTGGTGACCAGCTGGGTAACTCACCTGTGCATTTGTTTTTCCCCTCCCCTTTTCATTCTTTTTACTTGAAATCATGCCACCAAATCAACTTCTTTTATCTGAGATCCTATACCTGAAGGGAACACGTGGAGAGGGATAGGTCTTATCTTACAGAATTCTAATAGAAGAGAGAAGAAAAGGTAAATGGTGATTTTCATAATCCAAGAACAAATGATACAAGCCTGAACAAAGGCTGTAGAGCACCTATGGAAAGATGGAGTGAATTTTAAGAGGTGTTAAGGAGATAGAATCTGGGCAACTTATTAACTGATTAGATTTAAGGAGCAAGGAGAAGTATGGAATCTAAGTGGTCTTAAAGAACGTTGGGCTGTTGGGGTACATTATGAAAAATAGTAAAGAGTACTCTGGGGAAAAGACGATGAATTAAATCTGAACAAGTTAATTTTGTGGTCACTGTGTGTTATCTATGCAAAAACATATGGACAGTAATTGGATATGAAAGTTTGGAACTCAAATTTCTGGATTAGAGATTTATTCAGGACACCAACATACACAGTAGTTGGACCCACTTGTGCATTAGGTATTCCATAAAATATATAGACTAAGGTGAGCACAGAGTTGAAGAATGAAATCTGGGTGATAAAATCAGGATAGAAGAGGAAGAGGAGTTGAACATTAAAATGGGAGGATACTACTAGGAGTTAGATTCTTCTTCAACCAAACCAAGTGTCAAAAAAAAAAAACCAAAAAACTGAAAAATAGTTTACAAACCTAAAGCAAAATTATTTCAAATGAGTCAAGAAAACTAAGTTTGTATTCATATAATAGATGATTTAAATAAATCCACCTGACAAAATATATTTTTGTTTTTGTGAGCGAATCGTATTTGAGTTTAGATAAAATATATTGTTATACTTTTTCAGCAACAGTGATGGTGAAATACTTTATTTGATGATATAGTCACTGATATGGGTTTATCATATACTTTTGGAGTTTTTTTGGTGGGTTTTGGAAGGGCTTGTTGAGAATAAAGGTGAATTATATAGTTATGATCATGAGAAAGCCACAGAATAACAATTATAATTATAATCACTGATGCAACCAACCTTCATCAGCGACATGTTTGATTCCCATTTGCAGTGCACTAGAACAAGTATTTTAATTAATCTTGAAGCAATACAATTGAAAAACCAATCTTTGCTATTATGCAACAGTTGTTCTGCAAGAAAATTAGCATTAGAAAAGGAGATTGTGTAATTGGACTGTATAATTTCATTTTAATCTTGATAACTGTTTAGGCATAATTTTTAAAGTATAAATACTGCATTGTTTTACAATTCCAAACTTATCATGCATAGTTATTGAATGTTTTGATAGCACAAATTTGGGAAAGGTATCACTGAGGTACAGAAAGAAGAGCAAAATAAGTCAAGGTTTTGATCATGATATATTGCCTTTTGTGAATAATTTGTTTTTGTCCAATATCAAAAGTGTGCCAAAACTTTAATAGTAATGCTACTGTTTCTTTTTAATGTGTTATTTTATATTAGCAGTAATAGACTAATTGTTAAAATCCATTTTATATATATTTAGGTTTCATAGCTTGGGTCATAGCCAGGAACGTATTTATCATCCACAAAAATAAATCTTTTTTTTTTTTTTTAATTCAGAGTTTTCAGTATTTAAATGATGAAGGGGCCAATTCTCTACTTTGGAAAAAATGTGGAGTTAAACACTAAAATTTGTGTCACTTCAACATCTTAGTAAGAGTTTCTAATTACTTAAAAATATAGCTCAACTGCTGTCTTTAGCATGTACTAACAAGTTCCAAATTTATTCTATATACTCAACTTCATCAATAATATCTAAAGTATTATTTAGTGTTTTATATTTTATAAATTTAAAATCATTGGTTTATATTAATATGAACTGTCAATAATCTCATAAAGTGTGACTCAGTTTTGAAAATCTGAATAATAAAACTTCCCTACCTCCTAGAGAGGAAATGAATCTTACCCATTTCTATGTCTCTGGTAATAGCCAGCATAGTGCTTCAAGCACAGTGACTATCTTGAATTTTCTACTGAATATATGGAGATAAATCTGAAGTGAGAGAAATAAGACTGTGTAACAGTGCTAAGCATCAACACTAAATATTCAATGAAAAACATGCCATACAGCCTGATAAGAAGATATTTTACAAGGTTGTGCTGACTTTAATTTTACTTTTTGTGTAGACAAAGTCAACAGTGGGAAATTTCATAAAGCACTACATAGGCCTTTAATTCCTTTCTGTGTTCTGAATTTTCATCCAAGTGATTTGCTCTAGGATGTTCATGATGACGGTACCTTCAGTGTCTCACTAACAGCGTTCTTTATGGAGAGTACCCCCATTCTCTGGGTTGTCTTCTGACTCTAGAGTAAAAACTGCCTTAGTTTATGTTGATTTTGCTTAGGGATTTGAATTTCTTCGAAAACGTTAACCTAGTAAACTAATATATACTAAGGGTAAATGTAATTTTCTCTAGCCGGGAACAGATGTTTTAACAGGTGCATTCTAGAGCCAATAACATAATCCAAAAAGTGTTTTTGATGGTGCTAATTTTCAGAATTCATATTCTAATAATGGGGAAATCCCTGGAAAGGAAAAGCCTAAGTAATAAATGATGGCTGTCTTTAAATATTAAATGAATCTTTGATAGTAGAAAATGGATAGATCTGTTCTGAATTGCGATAAAGACATGGTTATTGGGTACATTTACATGCAAAATGTCTCTTCAAGAGTTTTATTTCAATTAGATCTTTTCATAAATGGTGCTGTTGCCTTATATGAAGTATATTTCTTTAATGTTTCTTCATTTCTGAAGATCTCATCCATGATCTTCTATTATGAATTCTTCACAGAAGATGACCTGTCTTCTAAGTCATTAAACCAACTACATTTTGGTGCAGGACTCCTCGTGTTGTCAGGTGTATACATTGAATTTTCTATCATTTACATCTTTTTTTTTAAATTTGTTTAATGTTTATTTACTTTTGAGAGACAGAAAGAGGCAGAGCTTGAGCAGGGGAGGGGCAGAGAGAAAGCCACAGAATCCGAAGCAGGCTCCAGGCTCTAAGCTGTCAGCACAGAGCCCAACATGGGGCTCAAACCCACGAACCGTGAGATCATGACCTGAGCTGAAGTCAGCTGCTTAACCTACCGAGCCACCCAGGTGCCCTGATGGCAATTATTTAAAAGATTATCTTTAACTTTGCTTAATAACAGCTTGGCTGCATTTTTTGCCTATATACAAAAAGTTCAAATTATCACAGAGACTGCTGACTCTAATGAGCTAAGAAGACCGGTTTCATGTTGAAATGCTTACAGCATAGCTATGAGTTCATAAATATGAAAAAAGGAAAGGCTAGCCACACGGTTTTTAATGCATCAAAAATTCAAATAAGAGTTAAATGTTTAAAATGTTTTGTAAGGTTCAGTTTTCCAGATCTGTATTTGTGAGCTATAAAATTAGGAAAGAAATCGAAATGGTGGTTTCTAAATGAAAACTTCAATGAAGGTTGACCAAATTTTTTGAAGATTAGACCCTTTTAGTATTGAATATGTACATAAAGGTAACAGTAAATTAAAACAGAGATGCAGTTAGTAATTATAAATTGTCATTTTTTTTTTTAATTTTTTTTAACGTTTCATTTTTGAGACAGAGAGAGACAGAGCATGAATGGGGGAGGGTCAGAGAGAGAGGGAGACACAGAATCTGAAACAGGCTCCAGGCTCTGAGGTGTCAGCACAGAGCCCCACGCGCGGGGCTTGAACTCACGGACCGCGAGATCTTGACCTGAGCCGAAGTCGGACGCCCAACCGACTGAGCCACCCAGGCGCCCCAACTGTCATTCTTAAGTCTATCACTCATATCTTATCGTCAAACTCAGCATATCTTAAACTGAACTATCTTTCCACCTCCATTTCTTTAAAAATAAATCTTTATTCTAACGAATGACACTTTTATCCATCTCATTGCCCCATGTAACATTCTAGCATAGGTTTCCTTTCAGTATATCAGCGATTTAAAGAGGCTGGTGTTTGAAGTCAGATTACGTGAACTTGAAGATCTACTAGTTGGGGGCCCTGGGCAAGTGAGTTAAGCGCTCTGGGTATTTTTTCCCATATACAAAATTAGAATATAATTACAGTGCTCTTACAGCTATTTTAAGGACTCAGGAGACAATCTGCATAAAGCATAACATTACCATTTACATCATTTCTCATATCTATTCTTTTAGTCATCTCTTATCAGTTATAATTTATAGACTTACTTTTTAAACAATGATTTTGTCTTTCCTGTATCGTACTTTCCTTTACCTTAGATTTTCCAACACTCACAAAGTTTAATACGGAAGCTTCCTAACTCTCCACAGTTTTCCTCTTCCATATGCTCCAAAACTATGACCAGATTATCTTTCCAGAATATACATTTACTATCATCTCCTTATGAGAAGTGCATCAATGATGACTTTCCAGGGGCGCCTGGGTGGCTCAGTAGGTTGAGAGTCCCAGCTCAGGTCCTGATCTCACTGTCCAGTGAGTTCGAGCCCCATGTCGGGCTCTGTGCTGACAGCTCAGAGCCTGGAGCCTGTTTCCGATTCTGTGTCTCCCTCTCTCTCTGCCCCTCCCCCACTCATATTCTCTCTCTCTCTTTCTCTCTCTCTCTCTCTCTCTCTCTCTCTCTGTCAAAAATAAACATTAAAAAAAAATTTTTAAAATGATGACCTTCCACCTTGAGATTAAATTCTAAACCCCTTAGGGAAGCATCAAATTTTTATTTCTACTTCATCTTCTGTCGGTCCTCCCACATATATTTTGTAACTCATCATTCCAAACCACTTGTACTTATTTGAATATACCAGATTTTTTTCACATCCTATAGTTTAGACATACTGTTACCTTTTTATTATATTATTTGCCTTATAACAGTAACAAAAACCTGTAAGCTTCCAAAAACTGTTCTCTTGTCTCCAAGAGAGATGAGGTACTTTTCTCTATATCCCCATAACTTTGTGTGAAAATATCTTCTGTTGTTTATGATGTCCTGGTGTTGTTACTATAATGTGTTATTATGTGTTATTATAATGTGCTATTGTTCGATAGTTCCTCCATCAAATTGAGAAGAATGTCAGAGCAGAGAATGGACATTCAAAGCATCCATCATAGTCCCTGACACTTACTAAGGGTGCAATAGAGTTTTGTCAAAGTGATTTTGCATTTATTCTCTTCAATTATTCAGCCTAGCATTATGGAGTTTTAAAGAAAAACACTGCTGGACTGCTAGGTCCACAAACCTGTTATTGTTAAATCTATTGTGCCCCTTTAAGTTAAAATTATAATACACTGGCGATACTATGATAAAACTTAAAAAACTGAATATTACATAGGAGATCAATCTTTCTCTCACTACATGTGAACATCTCAGACTGTCTGCTGACTCCCCAAAAATGTGCAAGGTAGATTGATCCTGTTATCAACATCTCCATAATCACTTCCTTTAACAGTACACTTCAGAAGCTGCAGACATTTTCATAGTTTGCACCATTTTAGATTTTCACTGTTGAGACTGCTATATGTCTATAATATATATGTGTATATATACTATATAGTATATACTATATAGATATATGTATATATATCTATGTATAATATATGTGTATATATATATATATTATATAGATATAGCCCAAAATGTGATAAAATGTCTATATAGTGGCCCATAATTTGTTGAATTGTTCTTATGAGGGGATACAGAAAATCATAAGCAGAAAAGTCATATATTTATTCTTTCATTTCCAACTCAAGAAATTATAAACATAACTCTGTAAATCTATTTCACTGCTATGTCCACTAGAGAAATTTAAACTGTAAATCTGATTGTAAAGCTGAAGAAGACAAAATTGTATATTCAAGGAACATATTTATGTTCAGCATTTCCTTGGAGAAAATTAAGATTATAATCTTATGTATGAAAAAATGACAGCTAGTGTAGTATCTACATTTATTCAAAAGAGATAACATTATTTAAGTGACTCATCTGATTAAATTAAACATAAATTTATTAGAAATTTATTTTGGGGGCACCTACGTGACTCAGGTGAGTGTGTGACTCTTGATTTCAGCTCAGGTCATGAATTCAAGGTTTGTGAGCTTGAGCCTCATGTCAGTCTATGCACTGACAACACAGAACCTTCTTGGGATTCTCTCTGTCCCTTCTCTCTGCTCCTTTCTTGCTCACTCGTTCTGTCTCTCCTCTTTTTTAGTGGGTCTTTGGTTTTGAAATCAAGATAATGCTGGCTTCATGGAATGAGTTTGGAAGCTTTCCTTCCATTTCTTTTTCTTTCTCTCTTTTTTTCTTTTTTTGTAACAGTTTGAGAAGAATAGGTATTAACTCTTCTTTAAATGTTTGGTAGAATTCCACCGGGAAGCGTATGGCCCTGGACTTTTGTTTGTTGGGAGATTTTTGATCACTGATTCAATTTCTTTGCTGGATAGCAGTGTTCAAATGTTCTAGTTATTCCTGTTTTAGTTTTGATAGTTTATGTGTTTCCAGGAATTTAACCAGTTCTCCCACATTGCCCAATTTATTGGTATAATTTTTCATAATATTCTCTTATAGTTGTTTGTATTTCTGTGGTGTTGGTTGTAATCTCTCTCATTCATGATTTTATTTATTTGGGTCCTTTCTCTTTTATTTTTGAGAAGTCTGGCTAGGGCAGTGTTCTATTAATTCTTTCAAAGAACCAGCTTCTAGTTTCATTGATTTGTTCTACTTTTGTTTGTTGTTGGTTGTTGTTGTTGTACTGTTGTTGTTGTTGTTTCTATATCATTTATTTCTGTTCTAATCTTTATTATTTTCCTTCTTCTACTGGTATTAGGCTTTATTTGCTGTTCCTTTTCTAACTCCATTAGGTATAAGGGCAGGTTTTATATCTGAGACTTTTTTGTTTCATAATGTAGGCTTGATTGCTGTATAATTCCCTCTTAAGACTGCTTTTGTTGCACCCCAAATGTTTGGAGTGTCTGGTTTTCTCTTTCATTTGCTTCCATGTACTTTTTTTTTATTTCTTCTTCAATTTTCTGGTTGACCCATTTATTCTCTAGTGGGATGTTCTTTAGTCTCCATGTATTTGTGTTTTTTCCAAATTTTTTCTTGTGGTTGACTTCAAGTTTCATAGCATTATGGTCTGAAAATATGCATGGTATGATCCCAACTTTTTGTACTTATTGAGAACTGATTCATGAGCCAGTATGTAATCTATTCTGGAGAATGTCCCATGTGCACTTGAAAAAAATGTGTATTCTATTGCTTAAGGATGAAATGTTCTCAATATACCTGTTAAGTCCATCTGACTCAGTATGTCACTCTAAGGCATTGTTTCCTTGTTGATTTTCTGCTTAGATGTTGTGTCCATTGATGTAAGTGGGGTGTTAAAGTCCCCTACTATGGTTGTATTATTATCAATGTGTTTCTTTATGTTTGCTATTATTTTATAAATTGGATAGACTCTTTAATTAAGATATAGTGCCCTTCTTTATCGCTTGTTATAGTCTGTTTTAAAACCTAGTTGGTCGAAATACAGCTTTCTTCTGACATCCATCTGCATGATAAATGGTTCTCCATGCCCTCACTTTCAATCTGCAGGTATCTTTAGTTCTAAAATGTGTCTCTTGGGGTGCCTGGCTGGCTCAGTCGGTTAAGCTTCAGCTCAGGTCATGATCTCACTATTCATGAGTTTAAGACCCACATAGGGCTCCGTGCTGACGGCTCGGAGCCTGGAGCCTGCTTCAGATTCTGTATCTCCCTCTCTCTCTCTGCTCTTCCCCTACTTGTGCTCTGTCTCTGTTTCTCTCTCAAAAGTAAATAAACATTAAAAAATTATTTAAAAAATAATAAATGAGTCTCCTGTAGGCTGCATATGTATGGATCTTTTAAAATCAATTTTGATACCCTATGTCTTTTGATTTGAGCACTTAGTCCATTTACATTCAGAGTGATTATTGATAGATATAAATTTAGTGCCACTGCATTACCCATAGAATTGCTGTTTCTGAAGATTTTTCTCTGTTTCTTTACAGATTTTTGTTGCTTTTAGTTTTTTGTTCCCATTTAAAGAGTCTGGTTTAATACTTCTTGCAAGGTTGGTTTAGTGGTCATGAACTCCTTCAGTTTTTCTCTGGAGAACTCTTCTCTCTCCTTTTCTGAATGACAGCCTTGCTGAAGAGAATTTTCTTGGCTGCATATTTTTCCTATTCAGCACATTGAATATATCATGTCACTCCTTTCTGACCTGCCAAATTTCTGTAGAGACATCTGCTGCTAACCTTATTTGTCTTCCCTTGTAGGTCAGAGATTTATTTTCTCTTGCTGTTTTCAGGATTCTTTCCTTATCTTTGTGTTTTGCAAATTTTACTATGATATGTCTTGGTATTGCCCTGCTTTTGTTGATTTTGATAAAGGTTCTCTGTCCCTCCTGGATTTTGATATTGGTTTCCCTCCCCAGATTAGAGAAGTTTTCAACTATACTTTGCTCAAATAGAGTTTCTTCCCCCTTTTCTCTCTCTTCTCCTGGGACTCCTATTATACAAATGTTATTATGCTTTATAGAGTTCCTGTGTTCCTTAAGTTTACATTTATGATCTAATATTTTTATTTCCTTCTTTTCATCTTCATTATTTTCCATAATTTTATCTTCTATATCACTTATTTGTTTTTCTGCCTCTTCTATCCTTGTGGTACATCCAGTCAGTTTTGTATCTCAGTTGTAACATTTTTTTTTATTTCGGCCTGATTTTTATGTCTTTTGTCTTTGGGATAAGGGACTCCCTGATGTCTTCTATGCTTTTCTCAAGACCAGCTAGTATCCTTATGATTGTTGTGTTAAAAATTCTTGTTCAGGCACATTATTTATATCTGTTTTGAATAGATCGCTAGTTGTGACCTCTTCTTGTTCTTTCTTTTAGGATGAATTTCCCGTCCATGTTGGCATTCTGTGTAGGTCTTTGTCTTCTCTGTGTTAGGAAAGTCTGTTATTTTTCTGCTACTGGAGTAATGACTATAATAGAAGAGATCATATAATGTCCAGGGCCTGATGCTTTGAGATGTGTTTCTGGTGTATGCTGTGTGTAGTTTGCTATTATGTTTTGGCTGGTCTTTCCCTCAGGTCAGTCCTTTGCAATGTTTCTCCTTGCCTGTAGTGAGGCGTGTTTGGACTTTGAGCAACATGTGGCAATCTTTAAATAGGTGTGTTTTGGTAGGCTTGAAGAAAGAGGCTACATTCTATGTCCCCTAGAGCCAAAGCTTTGTAGGACTTTATGGTCTGTAGATTTGGTGGTTGTGAAGGGTATGTGCTAGTCTTCTGGACGAGGGGACCACTGCTACTCTGACTTTCAGGCACACTTGCTCTGGTAAAACAACAACAACAGCAACAACAACAACACTTGCAGAGTGCAGCGGGGTAGGGCTTCATGTAAGAAGCTCAGGCCTCAACTGAGGGTGCTGTGCTACTCACTGAAGTATGTCTGTGTTGATGGGCAAGGGTACAATGGCATCAGCTCCCTCTTCCCTCCCTGGACAGAGAAGTTCGCTCCCACTACTGGTCAGAAAATCCTCACTTAAAAGTGAACAATCAATCTCTCATTTGTCCCAGCCTTCTCTCAGATCCCTGCCTTCACTTCGTCTGTGTCTAAGCCATCTGCCCACTCAGTGGTGCAGTTCTCCTGTGTTTTATCTCAAGTGTGACACCTAGTTTCAAAATTCCAAATTTTAGCAAGCCACTGCAGCATGGACATGTGCTGATCCTCTGGGGAAGGGTCTCGCTGTGCTGTGGCTGGTGTTGGTTTGTGCCAGAAGGGCAGTTGCATGAACATGTAGGGGCTTGGAGTTTATGGTAAAGTGATGCAAAAAGCCAGGATCCAGTTGAGCTGCCCCCAGCATGGGCCTCTGCTTCTATGTTAATGAATGGACTGTTCAATGGTGCCCACTGGCTGTTTTGGCCCCAGAAAGGCAGTGCCACATCTACCAAATAGATTCCAGGAAAAGCAACTGTCTCTCCCGATGTAACCGAGGGATCCTCAGACCACACTGTTTGCTCTGGGGCTCTTCCCTCCTTCTGCACAGGAGCACGTCTATACCTACCAAGCTCCATCTTGGTGATGATACAGACTTCTAACACTTCAGATTTTGAGCTCTGCTGCTTGTAAAAATTCTCAATTATCAGGCCCTCTCATTTTCCCTGCCAATGGTTTTGGGGAAGTTTTTCTTGTGCAATGCCCAGTGCATCTTCTCTCTCTTTTCTCCCTGATCAGAGCTCCCTCCCCTCCGCAGCACTGGCAATTCTTTTCTCCCCCAAATCATAGCTCTGCACCTACTTTCTGGGATGTGGTCTTTTTTTTCCAATTATGTAGTCTGTTCTCTCAGTCCTCAGATCAATGTCATCGGTGCTCAGAATGATTTGATATTTATCTAACTGTGTTTCAAGGGATGAGGCAAGAGTAAGATCCTCCTAGTACTCTGCCATCTTAACTTCCCAAAATCTATTTTTTTTAATCAAACTGTTATTCAATGTTTTGTTTCACACATTTTTGTCTGTGAAGAGGTAGAAAATGCAGAATATGCTACAATTATTTGAGAGCTCATAAGATAGATTAAGTTATAACCATATTTAACATTATGACAAATGGGAAGATAACATAGGCTTGAATCACAACAAATATTATCTCTAGAACATTGATGGTGTGTCCCTTAGATATATGTCTAGACATAATTTTAATGTACTGCCATATAGTCAATGTTATTCTATTGGTTAATTTTATTATAGTAATAAAATTCAATTACTAACATCTTTCACTTGGAATTTATTTTTTCTGATTCATATTATCTTTTCTTAGTTCAAGTACATAAAATAATTTTACTAACATAAATTATAAATGTTATCCTTTAATTCATAAGTTCTTAGTGTATCTTAGCTCAGGCTGTCATAACAAAATACCATAGACGAGTGGCTTAAACAAGATAAATTCACTTTTCTCATAGTTCTGGAGGATAGAAGTCTGAAACATCGGTTTGCCCACATGGCTGGGTTTTGGTAAGAACATCTTGCTGGCTTTTTCTCACATGGAAAAGAGAAAGAAAGCAAGTTCTCTAGTGTCTTTCTTTCTTCTTTTTTCTTTCTTAATTTATATTCAAGTTAGTTAACATACAGTGTAGGCTTGGCTCCAGGAGTAGAATCCAGTGATTTTATCTCTTACATATGACACCCAGTGCTCATCCTGAAAAGTGCTCTCCTTGATGCCCATCACCCATTTAGCCCATCTACCTACCCATCTCCCCTCTAACAACCTTCAGTCTGTTCTCTGTACTTAAGAGGCTCTTATGGTTTGCCTCCTTCTCTGTTTTTATCTTATTTTTCCTTCCCTTCTCCTATGTTCATCTGTTGAGTTTCTCAAACTCCACCTGAGTGAAGTCATATGATATCTTTCTCTGACTGACATTTTGCTTAGGGTAATACCCTCTAGTTACATCCACATTGTTGCAATTGACAAAATTTCATTCTTTTTCATTGCCACATAGTATTCCATTGTGTGTATACACTATATATATTTATATATTGTATAAATATTGTATATACTATATATGTATATAGTATGTAGCATATATGTTGTATAAACATTCTATGTATTGTATGTATATATTATGTGTATACACACACAAACACCACATCTTCTTTATCCATTCATCAATGGACATTTGTGCTCTTTCCATAATTTGGCTACTATTGATAGTACTATTATAAACATTGGGGTGCATGTGCCTTTCAAATCAGCATTTTTGCATCCTTTGGATAGATAAATGTCTAGTAGTGCAATGGCTGGGTCATATGGTAGTTGTATTTTTAATATTTGAGGAACCTCCACACTATTTTCCAGAGTGACTGCTCCAGGTCGCTTTCCCACCAACATTGCAAAAGGGTCCCCCTTTCTCCACATCCTCAACATCTGTTGTTGCCTGAATTGTTAACTTTAGCCATTCTGACAGGTGTAAGATGAGTTGGTATCCCATTGTGGTTTTGATTTGTACTTCCCTGATGATGAGTGATGTGGAGCATCTTCTCATACCTCTGTTGGTCATCTGGATGTCTTCTTTGGAAAAGTGTCTCTTCATGTATTCTGCCCATTTCTTCATTGGATTATTTGTGTTTTGGGAGTTTGATAAGTTCTTTACAGATTTTGGATACTAACCCTTTATCTGATATGTCATTGGTAAATATGTTCTCCCATTCTGTCAGTTGTCTTTTAATTTTGTTGATTGTTTCTTTTGTAGTGTAGAAGCTTTTTATCTTGATGAGGTCCAAATAATTCATTTTTGCTTTTATTTCCCTTGCCTCTGGAGCCATGTCAAGTAAGAAGCTGCTGCAGCCTAGGTCAAAGAGATTGCTGCCTGTTTTCTCCTGTAGGATTTTGATGCTGTTCTATCTGGCATTTAGATATTTTTTTCCATTTTAAATTTATTTTTGTCTATGATGGTCCAGTCTCATTCTTCTGCACATCGCTGCCAGGTCCTCCCAGAAACATCTGTTAAAGAGACTATCTTTTTTCCATTAGATACTCTTCCTGCTTTGTCAAAGATTAGTTGGCCGTATACTTGTGGGTTCATTTCTGGGTTCTCTATTCTATTCCATTGATCTATGTGTCTTTTTTGTGTGCCAGTACCATACTGTCTGAATGACTACAACTTTGTAATACAGCTTAAAGTCCAGAATTGTGATGCTTCCAGCTTTGGTTTTCTTTTTCAACATTACTTTGGCTATTCTGGGTCTTCTGTGGCTCCACACAAATTTTAGGATTGTTCTAGCTCTGTGAAGAATGCTGGCGATATTTTGATTAGGACTGCATTGAATGTGTAGATTGCTTTGGGTAGTATTGACATTTTAAGAATATTTTTTCTTCTAATCCATGAGCATGGAATATTTTTCCATTTCTTTCTGTCTTCTTCAATTTCTTTCATAAGTTTTCTACTGTTTTCAGCATACAAATTTTTTACCTCTTTTGTTAGGTTTATTCCTAGGTATTTTAGCTTTTTGATGCAATTGTAAATGGGATCAATTCTTTGATAACTTTTTCTGTTGCTTGATTTTTGGTGCATAGAAATACAACTGACTTCCATACATTGATATTATATCCTGTGACTGCTGAATTGATGTATCAGCTTTAGTAGTTTTTTGGTGGCATCTTTCAGGTTTTCCATATAGAGTATCATGTCATCTGTGAAGTGTGAAAGTTTGGTATATATTTTCAAAAGAGCACTATTCTCATTGAGAGGGTCCACCCTTATGACCTCATCTAAATCCCAAAGGCCACCTCTCAATCACATTGGGATGGGGCTTCAATAACATGAATTTCAAGGGGACTCAATTCAGTCCTTAGCTCATGTATTTTTTTAATTTATTCAACAAATATTTATCTAGTACCTATGCACTATGTACTCCTTTATGCTTAAACTCACTCTTTTCTCTAAAATAGTCCTATTTTCAAAGCACACAGGCTCTTTTTACACCTGACTACATTTCAATAAAGCACAGATTGAGTAAAGAGAAACTTCATATTTCCTCTTCCTCACATTAGAAAAAACATAATATATGTGGTTGTCTACACTTATTTAATATACACCATGAGTAGTGTGTTACACTAGAAATTTTAAAATCTGTATATATTTGTATTTATATAAATGTTAAAAACCGGCACTTTGAATATATTCAGCTCAACTCTGAAGTTATTGAACTTGTATATTAATATTATATTTTGTAAACTATGTCAGGAATTAATATATAAATATTTTTTCTACTGAAGTATGATAAACATATCTAATACAATAACATATCCATAAACATGCTATGGTCTTTGATCTATTTTAACATTAATCCTACTTGCCAGAAATGGACCTACAAGTTAGAGCTCAGAATTTAATTCACAATTCTTTTTGATTTCTTGGAATTAAAACTGTTTATTTGATATATGAATGGATCATTTCACTATAATGAATGGTTTTAAAAACCGCAGGAAAAGTTGAACTGTGTTTTGATTTTTTTTTATAGTGTAACAAGCATTAAAAATTTTAACATAGTAGTTACAAGAACAGGATAGTTTGGAATTGAGAAAATCTGGGTTTATAATCTCACTCTAAAATGTACAGTATGACTTTGCAATATTAAGTCTCTTTTGTTCATTTTCTGTGTCTTTAAATTTAAATTATAAGATGTGGGGTGCCTGGGTGGCTCAGTCGGTTGAGAGACCGACTTCGGCTCAGGTCACGATCTCATGGTTTGTGAGTTCGAGCCCCGCGTCGGGCTCTGTGCTGACAGCTCAGAGCCTGGAGCCTGCTTCTGATTCTGTGTCTCCCTCTCTCTCTGCCCCTCCCTCACTCATGCTCTGTCTCTCCCTGTCTCAGAAATAAATAAACATTAAAAAAATAAAATAAATAAATAAATAAATAAATTATAAGATGTAATACTTATTATACTCTGTATTTGTTTCCTATTGCTGCTCAAGAAATTACCACTCATTTGGTAGCTTAAAGACAAATTTATCTTAAGATTCTAAAGATCAGAAGCCTGAAAGAAATCTCACTGGATAGAATCAAGCTGTCAGCAGGTCTGTTTCTTTATGGAAGCTCTAAGAACTAATCCCTTTTCTTAAGCTCTCCTAGTTTCTAGGGGCTTCTGGCCTGGGGTCTCTTGTACCTTTTAAGCTAGGAATGCCAGGGTGAGTCCTTACATGACATCACTCCACATTTCCTTCCCACCACATTCCTCCACCTGCCTCCATCTTACAAGTTTAAAGAACACTTGTGATTATGTTGGGTTCACCTGGGTTATCCAGTGTAATCTACTTATCTTCTGATTAACAGCTTTATTTTAAGTTTATTTATTTATTTATTTATTTATTTATTTATTTATTTAGTGTGTGTGTGTGTGTGTGTGTGTGTGTGTGTGTGTGAGAGAGACAGAGAGAGACAGAGAGAGACAAAGAGAGAATCCTAAGCAAGATCCGTGCTGTCAGTGCAGAGCCTGACAGGTAACTCAATCCCACGAATTTGTGAGATCATAACATGAGCTGAAATCGAGTTGGACTCTTAACTGACTGAGCCACTCAGGTGCCCCCAAATAGCCTTAATTTTGTCTGCAATGTAACATAAAATATTTACAATTTTCTGGAGGATTAGGATGTGCACATCTTGGGTGGTGAAGGCATGTTATTTTGCCAACCACATATGCATTCTACATGCCAGCCACTATTCCATATCCTTTTATGAATTCAAACTCACAAATATAAGTTCTAGATTATCTTCACAAGAACCTATATGTTTAGTATTATTATCTACACATTACAGCTCATTCAACTGAATATAATAATAACTGTAATAGTAATGATAATAATAATAGCCTCAGAATAATCACATCTACAGAATAGTGATGGTGTCAGGATTAAATGATATATACAAAATTCTTAAATAGAGTTTAGCACTCAGTACATTTTAATCATTATATATATTATCTTGATCTTTATCATTCTTCTTCCATGTTCCTTACAACACTCTTCTTAAATAGGAATACTCTACAGAAATAAGCCATTGTGGCTTCTATATAACAGATTAAATCACAGGTTTACAACCTCTCCCTCTGAAAGCACTCTGAAAGTAAAATGGATAAAAAGAACAAAACCACGTAAAATATACAAGAATAAAGAAAATAGAGCATGATAGTAATGATTCTACAACTGGAAATCAGGTAAGTCATAAGCAACTTAGAAAAGCAGAGAAAATTAAACCATAAGCCAGCAATGGGGAATTCCATGTGTAAGGTGAATCACACTACAGAATCCTAAAAAGACTAAGAAATTTGAGGCACGGAATTCTTAAAAAGACGCAGCTGCATTTAACACATATTGATATAAAAAAGCTAGGATTATTGGTTTAAAATGTAAAAGACATAATTTAAACCCTAGAACATTCCTTACCCAGTTCACTCCCTGAAGATACTGAACCAGAAAGAATTTGCACACTAGGACGCAATAATGTGGGAATCCCAGACAGCCAGGTCCTTTTCCTTAGCAATGCTCTCATCCCACAGAGACAGTGATAGCTTTTGCCTATGCCCTTCTCTGGATAATTTCCCTAGTCTTGCCCAAAGATGCCTGGGAGTTATATTGCCCCCACACCCACCCCAAAGAAGAAATGCAAAGTATTACTGATAAAAAGGTACAGAATCATCCTATGGTGTCCCAGATAACCCCCATTTTTCTCCCATGGATCAGGCCTAGGCTATAATTTATCTGAGACCTTAGTAATTTTGCTTCCTTATTCACCTCCCTCACTTTATTTACGTTTCTCCGGAAGATAACCTTCCCGACTAAGTCATAAGCATCTATATTCCTGTATTAGGCTCTGTTTTATTAGTACGTAACCTAAGGTTATAGGACACTCTACTCAATATCTGAATGTGGAATGAAATTTCACAAACTGAAAATTAAGATCAGGGGCCTATTCTCACTCAGCTCTAGAATGCTGGGCTGTTAGTCTTTAACACACCATTTAGGGGATTAGAAAATTTCTTTCTAGGGAAACACCAATCCAAGAGAAAAGAACTATAGCTATTGAGAGTTGAGGTTATCCAAACAAAAGGGCAAAGCTAGATTGCCCTCAAGTCAAACTAGGCAAACATACTCCTCCCCCATATACAGATCACAGATTTCAATAAAATGTTTATTACTTCTCTCTTACTTGGTCATCATGAATCACCAGATATTTGCAGAAAATCTCTTGTGTGTGTATGTGTGTGGGGGGCATGTATGTAGGCATATATATGTATATCTATCTACATAGATGCATATATCTATGTATGTATCTATCTATATCTATCTATCTATCTATCTATCTACCTACCTACCTACCTACCTATTATCTATCATCTATCTAGACAGAGAAACACAGAAAGGGAGGAAGAGAGAAAAGAGAAAAAAGGAAATGCAATTCCAAGGAAATAAAAACACACAAAATATCAGGCCACTTTGGAGATATTTTGGTAGCATCTTATGGTACTAAATATATGATTTATATTTAGTATACCTAAATATACCATGTGATCCAGCAATCTTACCATGTGATCCAGCAATCATCATCCTTGGTATTAACCTAAAGGAGTTGAAAATTTAGGTCCACACAAAAACATACAAATGGATGCTTATAGCAGCTTTCTTCGTATTTACCAAAACTTGAAAGCAACCAAGATTTCCTCCAGCAGGTGAATGAATAAACAAACTGGCACATCAAGACAATGGAATATTACCCAGTGCTAAAAAGAAATGAGTTATTGAGCCATGAATAGACAAAGGAACTTTAAATGCATATTGGTAAGTGAAAGAAGCCAATTTGAAAAGCTACTTAATGTATGATTCCAACTACATGACATTTTGGATAAGGCAAAAAGTATGGAGACAACTAATAATGGTTTCCAGGGGTTTTCAGGTGGGAGAAGGAATAAATAGGAATAACACCGAGGATTTTTAGGAGAGTGAAAATACTCTGCATGATATCACAATGAGAGATACATATCATTATACATTTGTCCAAACCTATAGAGTGTAGTGAACCATAATTTAAACTATGAACTTAGGGTGATTATGATGTGCTGATATGTTAATGTATGTTCATCAGTTGTAACAAATATACCAGTCTGGTGGGGAATGTTATGCCTGAGTTGGGAGAGAGGGTATACAGAAAATTTTTATACTTTCCTATCAATTTTGCTGTATATTTAAAAGTAATGTAAAATTATCTCAGTAAAAGAATACTAATTAATATTCTCAGAGATAAAAGATGGTTTGCTTTCACTACGCAGAAAAAGGAGTCTTTCATATGAACATTTCAGAAACAAATAAAACCTGGTAGTCAAAAAGAAAAATTTAATTGAGGGTGTATTCCTTTAAGGTAAATATAGTTAACATAATAAAATCATAAATGTATAATAATGGAAAAATGCTTATTCCTCATACTAATGTTTCAAAAGTCTTCTCAATAGATATTTAGACTTATTCCTTGCATTAAATTAATAAATAGATAAAATATCATAGTTAAGTACTATAAAAAAGCTAATGATAGAATCGCTGTTTCAATAGGTTAGTAAAGTTCTCCATGAAAAAGTTATTATTTAAGCAAAGATAAAAAGAATGATTTAATAAAAATAAAAGCAATAATTAATGCATTTGAGTGAAGTAAAATAGAATATGCATATAAATACACACACAGAAATGTATGTGTATCTTGTTTTAAAGAGATCATTAGCTCACCAGATAAAGAGGAAAATACAAAAAATAAAAAATATTAAGGTAAAAATAAATACATACAAAATGACTCAAAGTTTCACCCCATAGAAATGGATTTAGAAATATGGAGCAAATGGATAATTTTCTAGGAAAATAAAATTTGCCAATGGCAAAACATTTGTAACACCTACATAATTCAATTATGTATGATTAAGTAAGGCATACAAATTATCAAAGAACTACCCATCAAAAATGTACCAAGACAGTTCTATCAAATTTGGGGGGAAGGGATTATTCCATTTCCATTAATGATATTGAAGAGGTTATAAAAAGAATATTGTGGTAAAAAAATGTCTATTATCCACAAATCAAAACAAATACAATTTTATGTATGAATATTACTGAGAATAAACTATAGTATCATGAAACCAAATTCAGCAGCACATTAAATAAATAATATATTAATGCATGGTCAATAGCAGTATAAATTATCAGAATCAGAAAAATTATTAATACTATTTACCTTATCAATATACTTAAGAAAATTTATAATTATAAGATTATAATTTTCATTAAAATGAAAAACAAGATTGAAGAAAGAAAACAAGACTTATCTACTCTCTTCTCTCTTCAATCTATAAAGATATATAAGAATCAATTTAATGGATTTCTACATGGGTTTTCCTGTCAGCAAAATGTTTCTCTTCAAAAACTATGTTGGCTTTGCTTTGTGGCATAATGAGGAATGTAAAACTTGTCATGGTTTCCTTATTTCCTTGGCTGTCAAGAAACTAAATTTAGCTTTCAATTGGAATAATTATATGTTTCTGGAATATTTCTCTTCTCTTTCTAAAAGATTCTGATTTTTATTTTTTCATTTTTTTTCATCTTTACTGAGATATAATTGACATGTAACATTGTATTTAAAATACACAACACAATGAGGGTACCTGGGTTAAGCATCCTATTTCAGCTCAGATCAGGATCTCGTGGTTAGTGAGTTTGAGCCCCACATCAGGCTCTGCACAGACGGTACAGAGCCTGCTTGAGATTCTCTCTCTCTCTCTCTCTCTCTCTCTCTCTCTCTGTCTCTCTACCCCACCCCCACTTGCATTTGCACTCTCTCTCTCTCTCTCTCTCTCAAAATAAATAAATAAACTTAGAAAGAAGATACACAACATGATTTGGTACATATGTGAGATGATTACGACAAAAAGGCCAGTTAACATCTCCATATATTCACATAATTATCTTTGTGAGTGCATGTGTGTGAAGTGAGAATCCTTAAGATAACTATGGCCATCATTCTGTATAATTGATTACCAGATTTTATTCATTTTATAGTTGGAAGTTTGTATTCTATGACTGACATGTCATGTTTTCCCTCAGTCCTCCATCCCTTGATGACTATGATTCTATTCTCTGTTTTTATGAGTTTGTTTTTTTTAGGTTCTACAGGTAAGAGAGATAATACAGTATTTGTCTTTCTCTGTCTGACTTATTTCACTTAGCATAATGCCCTCAAGGTCCATCCATGTTGTCATAAATGACAAGATTTCCTTCTTTTTCTTTTAAGGTTGAATAATAGCCCATAGTATGTATATATGCATCACATTTGCTTTGTCTTTGTCCATTTATTCATCGATGGACATTTGGTTTGCTTCTATGTCTTGACTATTGTAAATTATGATTCAATGACCATTGGACTGAAGATATCTCTCTGAGATCGTGATTTTATTTCCTGCCAATATACACCCAGATGTAGGATTGCTGGATCATATGTTATTTCTATTTTTAATTTTTTGAGGAAACTCTATACTGTTTTCCATAGCAGCTATACCAGTTTATACCCACAGCAACACAGCACAAGGATTCTCTTTTCTCCACATCATCACCAACAGTTGTTATCTATGTCAAGAAAACATTTTTGATGATACCGATTGTAACAGGTGTGAGTTAATAGCTCATTGTGGTTTTGACTTGCATTTTCCTGATGATTAGTGATGCTTAGCATATTTTCACCTTTTGGCCATTTGTAAAATTTTCTTTGAAAAAAATGTTATTCACATCATCTGTCCACTTTAAAATCAGATCCTTTTTTTTTTTTTTTTTTTTTTTTTTTTTTGGTATTAGGCTGTAGGAGTTCCTTCTATATTTTTAATAATACCCCTTACCACATACATGGTTTGCAAATATTTTGTCCCATCCCATGGGTTACATATTTATTTTTTGATTATTGATTTTAATGTGCAGTAGTTTGTTTTGTTTTACTTTTAGTTTGATATAGTCCCACTTGTTTATTTATGCTTTAATTGTGTGTTTTTATTGTGATATCCAAAGCAATCATTGCCAAGAGAAATGCCAAGGAGATTTTTCCCTACATTTTCTTCTAGGTATTCTATTGTTTTACATCTTACATTGAAGTCTTGAATCTATTTAGAGTTGATTTTTCTGAATGGTATCAGACAGGGGTCTAATTTCATTGTTTTGCTAGTAAATATCAAATTTTCCCAAAACCATTTATTGAAGAGATTTTTTTCCTATTAAGTATTCTTGGTTCTTTAGCCAAATATTAGTGGATTATATATGTGTGGGTTTAATTTTAGACTCCTGATTGTGTTCTATTGGTCTATGCATTTGCTTTTATCATACTGTATTGATTACCATAGGTTAATAATATAGGTTGAAATAGTGTGATGCATTTAGCTTTATTCCTTCTCAGAATTGCTTTGACTACTTTAAGTCTTTCGTGATTCCACATGAATCTTAGGATTATTTTTTTTCTATTTCTGTGAAAGATGCCATTAAAATTTTGATAGAGATTGCATGGAATCCATAGATAACTTTGTGTAGTATGGACAATTTTAACAGTATTAATTCTTCCAATCCATGAACATAAGACAGTTCTATTTATGTCTTCTTCAATTTCTTTGATCAATGTCTTAAAATAATCAGTGTATAGATTTTTTTAAACTCTTTGATTAAATTTATAAGTATGTTATTGTTTTTGATGCTTTTGTAAATGGAATTATTTTCTTTCTTTTTCGAGTATTTCATTGCTAGTGTATAAACACAATTAAGTTTTGTATGTTGATCTTGTATCCTGCAACTTTGCTGAGTTCCTTTATTAGTTCTAACAGTTTTTTGTTTTTATTTTAGTGGAATCTTTAGGATTTTCTAAAGATAAGGTAATAAGAACACAGGCAAACAACAACAAAGAAACTACTTCGTTCTTTTCAACTTTTTTTTTTTTTAATTGGCTAATTGCTCTTAAGACTTTCAGTACTATGTTGAAAAAAGTGGTGAGAGTAAGCATTCTTGTCTTGTTCCTGATCTTAGAAGAAAAGCTTTAAATCTTTTTTTCACTGAGTATTAACATGGTCTTTTCACTTCTAGCCTTTATTATGTTGAAATGCATTCCTTCTGTATCAATTCGCTGATTTATTATGAAAGGATGCTGAAATATGTCAAAATTTTTTTGCATCTATTGAGATGACTATATGATTTTCATCTTTCATTCTATTAATTTAGTGTATCACATTTATTGAATTGCTTGTGCTGTAACATCCTTGTATCCCCAGGATGAATTCCACTTAATCATAGTGTATGATCCCTTTAATGTGATGCTGAATTTGGTTTGGTAGTACTTTGTTGAAAATTTTTGTTTCTATATTCATCAGGAATATTGGTCTACAGCTTTCTTTTTCTTGTAGTGTCCTTGTCTGGCTTTGTTATTAGGGTAATTCTGGCTGGGTGAAGTGACTCTTGTAGTGTTCCCTATCTCTACCTTTTGGAAGAGTTGAAAAGGATTGGTATTAATTCTTCTTTAAATAATTGGTAGAATTCACCTGTGAAAGCTTCTGGTCCTGGGCTTTTGTGTGGAACCCTTTGATTGCTGATTCAATCTTATCATTGGTCTGGATTTTTTATGTTTTTATGGTTCAGTCTTTGTAGGGTGTGTGTTTCTAGGTACTTATTAATTTCTTCCAGGTTATCCAATTATTTGGAGTGTAATTGTGCCAAGTTGTCTCTTGTGATCATTTGTATTTCTATATTATCATTTATAAATCTACTCTTCTTATTTTGAGTCCTCTATTTTTCTTGGTCTAGATTTATCAATTTTGTTTATCTTCTCAAAAAAACAGCTTTATCAATTTGAATTCTTTTTTAAAACTGAGAAAGTTAAAATTTACATATTCTAGAATTTATGTAGAAAATAAACAGAATAATGAAAAATAATAACAAGTATGAAAATATGTCTAAGTGCCTAAATAATTAAAACTGCATTATTGGCAAAATAATAGGTAGAGAGATATTTGGGAGAGATTTAAAACTCCTGAAGTAACAAATATATTTATGGGAATAAAATATATGATATATATACCTACTAAAATGGGGGAAATGAATTATCAGTTAATAATTCCATAGTTGGGAGAAGTGTGAAGAACTAATACACTATATCACCTATTTTATATTGAATAAATTCTGAATGACCAATTATTTAAAAGTAAATACTGAAATCATGACAATGTGAGAAAAATAACATAATTTCTTCATGCAACAAGTGGATTATACACGTCACTCAGAAATAAAATGAAAGACCTTTAAAAATATGTAAAATAAATTGTCAATAAACAAAAATATTTAAATCAATTAATAATTTAAAACCTGACATTTGGAAATATCAAAAAAAATAATTAACATATTACTCTTATCAGGACTAAGGAAAAGTTAATTATCAATCATACAGATAGCATAACTAAAGAAAAAGACAGTGGAAAGAACAGAAAATTCTACATGTAATTCTAAGTCACAAAGTTGAAAACTTAGAGAAAATGGTTGATTTTCTGAGAAAATACAAATTCTAGAAATAAACCTAAGAAGACCATTCCCTGGGTCAATATTGAAAAAGTTATTAGAATTCTACGGAGTCACACTTGTTTTTTCAACTAGACTATAGTGGACTGGTAAATCTAATTTTAATTTAAATTATTGCAGACAACAAAAAGATTGCTCTCCAATTTATTTTAGACATTTAAAAATTATGACAAGAAGAAACTTATAGGTTAAATTAATTGTGACTATAATAAGATTCTAAATAAGAGAAAATGTATTCCACACACAAAAAATACACTAATCACAATTTTTTTCATCTAACATCATTACACTTAACATCGGTGTATGTATAAATTCCTGAAAATTAAAGATTTAGTTATCTTCATGGTTCAAACCCCAATGAAATGTATTATTTTCTGGGATAATATAATTACATTTAATAAATTAAACATAGTAAGTAATATATTTTTATTAGCCATATATCCAACATATAACCAAGAATAGCAACTAAAATAGACAAATATCCATTAAATAAGTTAAAAAATTACCCAAAATTGTGAAATATTGTCTCTACCAAAATAACACTCCAGACAGTTTTATAGTTAGTTTGAGTTTAATAAATAGATGTTTTTTGGTACTTTGGAGACACTAAAGTGCATAGCAAAATAAGTTGAATTTATTAGCAGCCTAACCTACCAATGCAAATTCATACATAAATTTATATTCCTGTTTTCATTTGTGCTAGAAAATAAACAACTGAGGGAAATAAAACCCATTGTATATTCAAACCAAGTAATATTTACCTGAAAAATGCAGGATTATTTAATAAAGGAAAATGAATAAAATTCACTCAATTAACAAATCTAAGCAATTACAGAAGTTCCAATGATTAGAAAATATTCTAGTAAAATTTAATATTGAAGATGCAGAGAAACATAATCACTTTGACAGCACTGGTGATGATGTGTGGTGGTACATCTACTCTTTAAAACAGTTTTGCAGTTTAATGTCAACCTGCAACTACCATACAACATAACAATTGCATTTCTAAACATTATCCCAGAAAAATGAAAACTTATGTGCACATAAAAACTTGTCCACAAATGTTCATAGCAGATTTATTTGTAATATGAAAAACTGGAAGTAGCTCTGATGTCCTTCAACAGATGATTGGTTAAGCAAACTGGTGTATTAACACCATGGGATACTACATAACAATAAAAAAAATACTATTGATACATGATGATTCACTTGAAGAATTATGAATAAAACAGCCTGACCCCAAATTTTACATGCCACAGTATTCCAATTATGTCATTTTTGACAAGACAAGATTTTAGAAATAGAGAAGAGCTTCGTGGTTTGTAGAAGTTGGGAGGAAGGGGGCTGCAAAGGAGGTGGTTGTGGTTAAGGAAGGGCAGAACAATAGGGATCCTTATGATGATGGAACTGCTCAGTTTCCTGACTCTGGTGGTGGATACAGCAATGCACATATTATAAAATAATATACAACTAGATACACACAAGAAGTCCAGTTAAAGTTGAGAAATGAGTAAGATCAGTGTATTGTATCAAATCAGTATCCTAGTTGTTATAATATTCTATAATTCTGCAAAATATCATCATACTAGGAAACTGGATGAAATGTACAGGAGATCTCTCTATATTATTAAGTACATATGAATCTACAGTTATGAAATAAAAACTCTGAAAGTTACTAAATGGATAATTGAAGCATATTTTGATAGCACACACACAAAAAAATCCCTAATTTTGAAAGAGACTTTTTTAAAAGTTTATTTATTTATTTTGAGAAAGCAAGAGAGAGACCATGAGTGGGGGGAGGGGCAGAGAGAGGGTAAAAGGGAATCCCAAACAGGCTCTGCACTGTCAGCTTGGAGCCCAAGGCAGGGCTCAAACCCATGAACAATGAGATCATGACGTGAACTGAACCAAGAGTCTGACATTTAACGGACTGAACCACACAGGTGCCTTGTGAAACAAGAGACATTTCATTTATTTTTTTTAAGAATATAGTCTACTTTGGGGGGCACCTGGGTGGCTTAGTCCGTTAAGTGTCGGACTCTTGGTTTCTGATCAGGTCATGATCTCAAGGTTCATGGGTTCCAGCCCCTGTAGTCAGGCTCTGCTCTGAGAGCAGGGCCTGCTTGGGATTCTCTCTCTGCTTTCCCCCACTTACACATGTGGGTCTGTATGCTTTCTCTCTCAAAATAAATAAACTGTTTTAAAAAGGACAAAATATAATCTACTTTTTGCATTGTTCTAAAAAATTATAGACAAGGAAATAAAGTACTTTTTGTAAATGATAAATTAAAGACAACATAAAAAAATAATTTAACAAAGGTGTTGCTTTCCTACCTAGAAAACATGAGAATAAATTCAAATGTCAAAGGAATATATGATACAATGGTAAACTAGTTTGTAACCAGGGAAATGGAGGAAAAAAAGGATCTGTTTAGAATACCAAATAGAGAAGTGTTTATAAAAATAATGTGTTGATATGTGTACAGAATTCTGAACATTCTCCAACAATGCTGGTGGACATGTATATTAAATATTTTGAGATTAAAAATACATATTAAAATGCTTTGAATGTGTAAAATGTCTTTGGGACAAGATTTTTACCGGAGTTAACAGGATAAGGTTTACACAGAATGCTTGTGTATGTGCATAGGAACCGCATATGATCCATGATGCGCTGGACCACGTTCTACAAATTGTATATATATAAACTTATTGAATCTTTGTAACAAGCCCATGAAGTAAGCATTGTTAACAGTTCAACATTACCTAGTGAAAAACTCTATTAGCTGACAGATGATAAAGAACTTACCCAAGACTATCCAACCAATTATTTGGTAAAGCTAGAATTTGAATCCAAGTAGTCTACCTCCAAATACCTGTGATCTTTATCACTGTGACCAAGATGTGTATCACAATCGCTGTCACAATTTCACATAAGATTTTTTATCTTACCATTACATAAAATGGAAGAAATTCCCCTATTATACAAAATGGAAGAAATTCCCAGAGATATGATTCTTCATTAGGTCAGATTTTAAAAATACAACGTCAAGCCCTACAATCATGTAATGAGATAACTATGCAATTATTATATAGAAATAAATATATGAAATAACATTTGGTAAGAACTATTATTTACATGTATCCTAATTTTTAAAAAATAATGTGTTAATATAGACATAAGTAAAAGAATGGAACAGAATGAGCCAAACTGCAATCAGCACTTAATTCTGATAGAATTTGAGATTGTTTTTTTTCTTTAGCTATGTCTATAAAGACATACCTGAACTATTTCAACAGATGTGCATTCTATTTTAGACAAATAATTTAAAATGTTTTAGAAGTAACTTCATATAAATCACTTACTTGAAGAGCAGCCTGCACCTTGCATGTCTGAAATGGATATACCTATCCAAGTTCCATATTACTAAGAGAAGTTAAACACAGATCTTAGAAAATCCAATCACATTTTTTGCAGTGATTGATAAAATTTGTATTTCAACTATATCTATTTTATTACAATTGCAGTGTTTCCCATGTAGAAATAGTTGAAGTTTATGGGTCAAATAAATATTTTCCAGCACATTTTATCAAATAGCCACTACTAGGTCTCTCTTGGGCGGGGGGTAAGAGGGACTAGTAAAAGGAGAGACTATTGTTGAGGCAGAAAGGGATTATCTAATAGTTTTCTCTGCTACTTTTCTATAGACCTTCTCCTTTAAAAAATTTTTTTTTATTGTTTATTTATTTTTGAGAGAGACAGAGAGAGACAGAGCATGAGTGAGGGAGGGAGAGAGAGAGGGAGACACAGAATCTGAAGCAGGCTCCAGGCTCTGAGCTGTCAGCACAAAGCCCCACACCAGGCTTGAGTTCACAAACCGTGAGATCATGACCTGTACTGAAGGCAGATGCTCAACTGACTGAGCCAACCAGTTACCCCCAGACCTCCTCCTTTAAAAAAAAAAATGTCTATATGTTGTAAATAGCAGCATCATTTTTTCTTGAAAATTAATTTCCCTTTAGAGTAAACTTACATTTAAAAAATAATATGTTAGTCTCAGTATGAAGTTTACCAAGTGACATTTCATTAGATCAGCTTGGTTTGTTGCTCTTGGCCTAATTTCTGGAATTAAAATCAAGACCAGAAAATCAAAATACCATACTTAATTTTCCAAAGAACATTTTGTTAATTCAGCTTATTAATACTTTAGTGAACTATTGTCTTGCTTAGTATTTTTATTTTGAAAATTTTATTTTGTTTGCAGTGATTGCTACCCAACTTACCTGCAGAGTATTTAACAGATGATCATGTCAGAACAATTTATGTATCATTGTGGTAGTTCATTGCTACTTCCCTCAACAATCTATTTCCCACTGAGTCCTGTATTCTATGCAATGTTAGCTAAAATTAGCACAGTTTTTTTTTTATTCCTATGACATTATCAAATAAAAATATAAGGAGTAGAAAAAAGGGTCTTCTGCAAAAAACAAGGAACCACATGTGGTAATATCTATAAGAAAAATAACTACCTTTGAGGTAACTATACATGAGAAATCATCATCACTGACATTTACTGAGCATTTTTATATGCTTGGAAATAAAAATCCAAAGAAAATGAGTTGTCTGTTTTTCCTGTTTGATTTTGATTTTTAGAAAAGTTTCCTCTCTAGGATTTTCTATTTGAAAATTTCATCTAGGGGCTCCTGGGTGTTTCAGTCAGTTGAGTGTCTGACTTCGGCTCAGGTCATGATCTCACAGTCCGTGAGTTTGACTCCTGCATCGGGCTCTGTGCTGGCAGCTCAGAGTCTGGAGCCCGCTTTGGATTCTGTGTCTCCCCTCTCTGCCCCTTCCCTTTTCACACTTTGTTTCTCTCTCTCTCAAAAATAAATAAACATTAAAAAAGAAAGAAAGAAATTTCATCTAGTTGAGATCTAAGAGAAAAAGACCTCAAATGCCTAACCATATTGCATCACCTCTGAGAGTACATCTTCTTCTGCCCTATCATAAAAATATATTTTGAGGATTAAATTACATAATCTCTATGACAGTGTTAAATTGTACCACTAATGTTTATATGGTACTAATCTGTTTAGTTGCTAAATAAGTTTAGAGAATTTTAAATTTTCAAATAGAAAACCACTAAGCTGTAATGCAATTCTGTCTCTCTATTAAAGTCTTTATTTTTGTCACTTAACAGAGAGAGGACGCTCTCTGAGAGGAGTATCCGTTAGCTGTCTTAGTACTAACTTCTTCCAATAAAGTTTATGTTTCCCTCAGTTGCACTAACTAAATACCACTGCCTCCATGCTGGTCACAAGGAGATATGCTTCCTGTCCATTCTTTTCCAAGCATGAAGGGAAACTATAAAGGAATAAATGAATGAAAGACATGTTGCTTGTAATATATTAGACCTTAACTACATCTCATCCATACAAAAAGTTTTCTGGTAAAAGACTGATAAGTGAAGCCTTCCTGGAATTGGTATAAATTTAGCAAATCTGACTTTTACATGTGATTTTAATAATTTGTATTATGAGGCCATATGGACATAACCTCCGACTTCTACTCTTGGTTGCTTTCAAGCCCCTTTGCATGAGGGGCACATCATTATGACACCCTAACAAGGCCATAGCAACTACTCCAATTCAGTTTCAAATCTTGCAGTGAGGAGGGACGGGTTAGGGGTGGGGAGACACCGTTTTTCTGCTTATGACAGGTCCCATCCACATAGTGCAAGCCCACTGTCTGAGCATGAGCCTGTATCTAGGGGGCATTCTAAGCTTACCTTCAGCCTGTACTTAAACTCCGCCTCCCTGCATGACTATGACCTTATTCATCTAGAACCTCGGTAAAACCGCTTCTTTGAATTTACTCCACCACCTGATAGTCTGAATCATTTTCCCTAGGCTATTCATGCAGCTCAAATGAATCAGGCCACCTTCTGAATGGGAATGTTTTAAAATGTAAAAGATCCTAAATAATTGCATATTTAAAAATGAAAAATCTTGGGGCGCCTGGGTGGCTCAGTCGGTTAAGCGTCCGACTTCGGCTCAGGTCATGATCTCACAGTCTGTGGGTTCAAGCCCCGCATGGGGCTCTGTACTGACAGCTCAGAGCCTGGAGCCTGCTTCAGATTCTGTGTCTCCCTCTCTCTCTGCCCTTCCCCTGCTCATGCTCTGTCTCTCTCTGTCACAAAAATAAAAACATTAAAAAAATTTTTTAATAAAAAAATAAAAAAATAAAAATGAAAAATCTTAAATAGTACCAGTCACCTCTTCCACCTTCTATTAACAACAATGTGAAATGAAAAAAAGAAAATGATATTGTTCTAATTAAAAATACTCCTACAACTCTGGTTACCTCGTAAAATTTATATCGTTTCTGTGTGAGACACAGAAATCTAGGATCCACACCTAAAAACAATAATAGATTATAATGTTGAAATTAGATTGTTTATTATGATGTGATCCAGTTCTCCTACATAAAAATAGCTAAGTAGCTGCTGTCGTGCAAAGTAGAAGTTCTGGTCAATTTTCATTACTTATCCAAACCACTGATTTCCCCATGTTTAAACTGTTCAACTATTTTCTTTTTCTGACACACCATAATTACCTAGAAGTTTCAAACTTCATTTAATTGTTGAATTCTATTTGCATTTGTATACTTAAATTTTTCACATTTGGTTTGCTTTATGATACAACCTGCACTCCATGAGAAACTTTGTGATCACTGTACTTTGTCCCTGGATGTCATGCACTCTGGGACTTTTTGGCCAATCTCTCTTCAGTCTGACTGGAATTGGCCTTGTTGATCAAAGGTGAATGTTTTCTGAATTGCATCTGGTATCACGCCGGCCAACTCCTCCTCAGAGACACGGAAGTTAAAGGTGTTTCCCTCGGCTTTCCACTTTGATCCAACTATTTCCCCAATGACTATCTATATCTATATTTAATAGAGCACATTTATGAAATAGTGTATTTGGCTTTCTCTTATCCACATTAAAATCTTTTTAGATTCCGTATTCAAGAAAATGGTTGTACAAGCCAATTGTTCTTTTCCAACTGATAAGGACTTGTTTTGGGTTACAGATATTTCAGTTATTAAATACCTTGCCTAAGGACAGCTTAAAACAAATATAAACATGTATATATTTTTTTCAAATAGTTTATCTGTATATCATCTTATATTGGTGTCAATAGTGTTGGTGCCTCTTTCAAACTTTATTCTTTAATGTTTATGTATTTGTGACTTAGTTTAGACGATGTACTTTTGTATTGATGATTAATTACTCAATTCAAGAGAGATAAATATATAAAGAGAAAGAGAATGGAGGGAGTCTTGCTTACCACACTTATCCCACAGAACTTTTACTAAGTATTAATAAAAAAAATGACTTTAAGGAGTTTTATTCACATAAAAGTACAGAATAAATACCCAAGTATATATTTCTGTGGACATGTAGGGGGAAAAAGCGGGAAGGTGATGGGACTATTTACAATTGACCACAGTTCATTGCTTTTATGTGAAAATAAATGTTTCACTTGCTGTGTTTATATACATTTACATTTGGTTGAAAATACTGTCTAATTGTTACAAATACACCACTCATCCCTAGAGACTACCTTAGATTTTTTTTTTTTTTTTTTTTTTTTTTTTTTTTTTTTTTTTTTTTTTTTAGTTTTTATTTTAATCACCCTGTGCTTATCACAACAAGTACACTCCTTAATCCCCATCACCTATTTAACCCATATCCCCCACCCACATCCCTTCTGGTAACTCTCAATTTGTTCTCTACGGTTGAGAGTCTGTTTCTTGGTTTGCCTCTCTCTTCTTTTTTCCTCTTTGCTAATTTGTTTTGTTTCTTAAATTCCGCATGAGTGAAATCATATGGTATTTGTCTTTATCTGACTTATTCCACTTCTCATAATACTATCTAGCTCCATCCATGTTGTTGCAAATGGCAAGATTTCATTCTTTTATGGCAAAATATTCCATTGCAAAATTGCAATATTGCATATTCCATTGCAAAATTGCACAATTGTATATATATATATATATATATATGTATATATGTGTGTATATATATGTATATATATGTATATATGTGTGTATATATATATGTATATATATATATATCTCCTACACACACACACACACACACGCACACACATACACACATACCACTTCTTTATGTATTCATTAACTGATGGACACTTGCGTTGTTTCCATATAGTGGCTATTATGAATAATGCTGCAACAAACATAGGGGTGCATGTATCCATTTGAATCAGTGTTTTTGTGTTTTGGAGGGTAAAAATCCAAAAGTGTGATCACTATATGGTAGGGTAGTTCTATTTTTAACTTTTTGAGGAAACTCCATCCTGTTTTCCATAGTAATTGCACCAGTTTGCATCTTCCCAACAGTGCAAGAGGGCTCCCTTTTCTCCACATCCTCGCCAACACCTGTTATTTCTTGTGTTGATTTTAGCCATTCTTACAGGTGTGAGGTGATATTTCATTGTAGTTCTGATTTGCATTTCCCTGATAATAAGTGATGATGAGTATCTTTTCAAGTGTCCTGGCCATCTGTATGTCTTCTTTGAAGAAATGTCTGTTTATGTCTACTGCCTATTTTTTTTTAATTTTTTTAATGTTTATTTTATTTTTGAGAGAGACAGACTGTGAGTGGTGGGGGTGGGTGGGTCAGGCAAAGAAAAAGGGAGACACAGAATCCAAAGCAGGCTCCAGACACTGAGTTTATTTCTGTTTTCTATTCTGTACCATTGATCTATGTGCCAATTTTTTGTGCCAGTACCATACTGTTTTCATTACTATAGCTTTGTAATAGAATTTGAAATCTAGAATTGTGATACCTCCAGCTTTGCTTTTCTTTTTCAAGGTTGTTTTGGCTATTCATGGTCATTTGTGATTCTCTACAAATTTTAGGAATGTTTGTTTTAGTTCTGTAAAAAATGCTGTTGGTATTTTGATAGGGATTGCATTAAATGCATACAGTGCTTTGGGCAGTATAGATATTTTAACAATATTTGTTCCTCCAGTCCACAAGCATGCAATGTCTTTCCATTTCTTTGTGCTATCTTCAATTTCTTTCATCAGTGTTTTATAGTATTTAGAGCACATATCTTTAACCAATTTGGTTAGGTTTATTCCTACATCTTTGTGATTTTTGGTGTAATTGTAAATAAGATTGTTTTCTTAATTTCTCTTTCTGCTGCTTCATTACTGGTGTATAAAATCCAACAGATTTCTGTACCTTGCTGTTGTATCCTGCAACTTTACTGAATTCAATAATCAATTGTGGTAGTGTTTTGGTAGTCTTTAGGGTTTTCTATATTCAATATTGTCATCCAAAAATAGTGTAAGTTTTCCTTCTTCCTTACCAATTGGATGCCTTTTATTTGTTGTCTGATTGCTGTGGCCAGAACTTCCAGTACTATGTTGAATAAAAGTGATGAAAATGGACATCTTTGTTTTGTTCCTGACCTCAAGGGGAAAGCCCCCATTTTTTCCCCCTTGAGAATGATGTTAGCTGTAGGTTTTTCATAGATAGCCTTTTTACCCTCAGGGATCTTTCCTCTAAACCTAATTTGTTGAAGGCTTTTATCATGAATTCATGTTGTACTTTATCAAATGTTGTTTCCTGCATCTGTTGAAATGATCATATGGTTTTTATGCTTTCTCTTATTGATATGATGCATGATGTTGATTGATTTTGCAAATATTGGGCCACCCTTGCAATAAATCCCACTTCATCATGGTGAATGATTTTTAATGTATTGCTGGATTTTGTTTGTGAATATTTTTTTGAGGGTTTTTGCATCTATGTTTATTAGAGATATTGGACTGCACTGGTTTTGTTTTGGTGTGTGTGTGTGTGTGTGTGTGTGTGGTATTTTTTTAAATGTTTTATTTATTTTTGAGAGTGAGTGTGCAAACACCGGAAGGACAGAGAGAGAGAACAGAAGATTTGAGGTGGGTTTGTGCTGACAGCAGCAAAACCAGTGTGGGGCTCAAACTCACAAACCACAAGATCATGACCTGAGCTGATGTTTGAAGTTCAACCAATTGAGCCACCCAGGCACCCCAAGTGGTATTTTTATCTGGTTTTGGAATCAGAGTAATGTTGTCCTCAGAATAAATTTGGAAGTTATCCTTCCTTTTATATTTTTCGGAATGGTTTGAAAAGAATGGGATCTATTTCTTCTTTAAACATTTGGTAAAATTCACTTCTGTAGCTATCTGGCCCTGGACATTTCTTTGCTGGGAGTTTTTTGATTACTGATTCAATTTCTTTGTTAGTAATGAGTCTGTTCAAATTTTCTATTTCTTCCTGTTTCAATTTTGGTAGGTTAAGTTTTTCTAGGGATTTATCCATTTCTTCTAGGTTGCTCAATTTTTTGGCATGTAGTTTTCCCTAATATTCTAATTGTTTTTTATTTCTATGGTGCTTGTTGTTATTTATCCTCTCTCATTTGTGACTTATTTACTCGAGTCCTTTTTCTTGTTTTTCTGATAAGTGTGGCTAAGGGTTTATGAATTTTATTGATTTTTTTCTCCCAAAGAAACAGCTCTTTGTTTCAATGATCTGTTCCATTGTTTGTTTGTTTGTTTCTGTATCGTTTATTTCTGCTCTAGTCTTTATTATTTCCTTCCTTCCACTGGTTTTAGGTTTTATTTGTTCTTTTTCTAGCTCCTTTAGGTATAAAGTCAGGAGGTTTATTTGATATTTTTTCTTGCTTCTTGATGTAGGCCTGTAGTGCTATAAACTTCCCCCTTAGAACCACTTTTGCTGCATCCCAAAGGTTTTGGACCATACTGTTTTCATTTTCATTTGTTTCCGTATATGTTTTAATTTCTTCTTTTAATCCTGGTTGACCCATCCATTGTTTAGTAACATGTTATTTAAGTTCCATGTATTTGTAGTCTTTCCAAATTTGTTCTTATGGTTGACTTCTAGTTTCATACTGTTGTGGTAATAAAAGTTGCATGGTATGACTTCCATCTTCTGAATTTATGGAGGTTTGTGTTGTGGATGATGTGATCGATTCTGGAGAATATTCTGTGTGCACTTGAAAATAATGTACAGGGGCGCCTGGGTGACTCAGTCAGTTAAGTGGCCAACTTCGGCTCAGGTCATGATCTCGCAGTCCATGAGCTCGAGCCCCGCGTCGGGCTCTGTGCTGACAGCTCAGAGCCTGGAGCCTGTTTCAGATTCTGTGTCTCCCTCTCTCTCTGACCCTCCCCCGTTCATGCTCTGTCTCTCTCTGTCTCAAAAATAAATAAACGTTAAAAAAAAAGAAAAGAATGTACATTCTGTTATTTTAGGATGGAATGTTCTGAATATATCTGGTAAATCCATCTGGTCCAGTGTGTCATTCAAAGCCATTGTTTCCTTGTTGATTTTCTGTTTAGATGATCTATCTTAGAATTTTGACTTTTGTTTCCTCTTTAGCTTCTGCTATTTTGAAAATTATCATTGAAGCTAGAAAAATGCATGATGAGCTTTTTTCAACTCTAATTTCTGTATCAACTTTTGTTTGCTTGTCTGTGCTTTTGTTAAAGAGAAGATTGGATGCCTTGGACAATGTGCAAGCGGTTGTTAAAGAAATCTGAAGCAATTCATGATTCTATTCCATGCTATGGATTTACTTGCTGATTTCTTAAGAAACCATAGGCATTGTTTTAGGAAGGAAAACAAACAGAATGTCCACATAGTGACATGAGTGTAGATTGAGTTTCTTTGGCTTCTGCAACCAAGAATAGTTTAAATGTATTCATATATTTTTCATAAAAAGAAAGGATTTATTTGTGTTCTTTTTCAAAGATCTGCAAAAGTTGTATAGATATCCCATTATTTAATTTCATCTGAGGAATATGATGTTTTATGAATAATAACAGTTTTACCTGTTAATAAGAAACAAGAGATATTTGAAAAATGAGACACTGCATTTCTAGTTACAATGTTTTTATGGTAGGTCAAAGTATTAAAGCAAATCAAAGGAAACACTGTTAAGATTAATTCTAATTAGAAGAATGAATGCCACCTCAAGGAAGGCTGTGGAGAATGAAGCCAGTTTCCTTATTGTAAACAAGATTTCAACTGAGTCTTAAGTGTCCTGCAATGACTCAAGGGTACCAGACATATCTAAATAGAGTGTTAATCAGCTCTTAAAGGCACTCAGTCACAATCATAGCACTATGATGATACCACAAGGTATTTTTCATATTCCTATTTTCATTTAGTCAGAAGTAACTTTCCAGTAATATAACATATAATTCATAGATTTAAAGCTATTGTCCAAGGGCACTTGGGTAGATCAGTTGGTTAAGCATCTGACTTCAGCTCAGGTCACGATCTCACAGTTCATGAGTTTGAGTCCCACATCAGGCTCTGTGCTGACAGCTCAGAGCCTGGATCCTGCTTCAGATTCTGTGTCTCCCTCTCTCTCCGCCCCTCCCCTGTTCATGCTTGGTCTCTGTCTCTCAAAAATAAATAAACATAAAAAAAAAAAACTATTTCCCATAATTTGGCTATTCTTGATAATTCTGCTATAAACATCAAAGTGCATGTATCCCTTCAAATTAGTATTTTTGTGTCCTTGCATAATACCTACTGCAATTGATGGGTCTAGGATAATTCTATTTTTAACTTAAAAAATGTTTATTTATTTATTTATTTTGAGAGAGAGAGGGGGCGGGTGGGGGAAGAGAATCCCAAGTAGGTTCTGTGCTGTCATTGCAGAGCCCAACACAGGGCTTTATCCCACAAACTTTGAGATCCTGACCTGAGCCAAAATCAAGAGTTGGATGCTTAACTGATTGCACCATCCAGATGTCCCTACATTTTTGACTTTTTGAGGAACCTCCACCCTGTTTTCCAGAGTGGCTGCACCAATTTGCATTACCACCAACAGTTCCTCTTTCTCCACATCCTCATTTATTTTCTGTGTTGTTAATTTCAGCCATTCTGACAGGTATGAGGTGATATCACATTGTAGTTTTGTTTTGTATTTCCCTGATAATTAGTGATGTTGAACATCTTTTCATGTGTCTGTTAGTCCTCTAGATATCTTCTTTGGAGAAATGTCTACCCATATCTTCTGCCATTTTTTAACTGGATTACTTGTTTTGTTTTGTTTTGTTTTTGAGTATTGAGTTTGCTAAGTTCTTTATGTATATTTGATACTAACCCTTTATCGGATATGTCACGTGCAAGTATCTTCTCCCATTCCATAGGTTGCCTTTTAGTTTTTTTTTCCTTCACTATGCAGAAGATTTTTTTTTTATTTTGATCAAGTTACAATATTTTGTTTTTCCTTTTGTTTCCCTTGCCTCTGGAGCAATGTCAAATAAGAAGTTGCTATGGCCTAGGTCAAACTGCTTGCTGTTTTCTTCTGTAGGATTTTGATGGTTTCCTGTCTCACAATTAGGTCTTTCATCCATTTGGAACTTATTTTTGTGCATGGTGTAAGAAAGTGGTCCAATTTCACTGTTTTGCATGTTGCTGTCCAGTTACCCATCCACTGATGAATAAGAAAGATGTGGGATATATGTGTGTGTTTATTTATATTCCATGTATTTATATTCCCTATATTTATATATTCCATATATTTATAATATAATGGAAAATTATTCAGCCATAAAAAGAATGAAATCTTGGTGTTTGAAATGATGTGGGTGGAGCTAGAGGGTATCATGTTAACTGAAATAAGTTAGAGAAAAACAAATACTATATGAATTCACTCATGTGGAATTTAAGAAAAATATCAAATTGTCATGGAGGGAAAAAATAGAGGTAAACCAAAGAAACAGACTCTTCACTATAGAGAACAAACTGTTGGTTACCAGAGTGGGGGTGGAGGGGTGAGTGGAGAGATAGGTTAAATAGGTGATAGGTATTAAGGAGGGCATTTGTTATGATGACCACAGGGTGTTGTATGGGAGTGTTCAATCACTAAATAGTACACCTACAACTAATGTTACACTATACATTACCTGGACTTTAAATAAAATTAAAACTAAAAAAAATAAATAAAAATAAAACTTTTATTGAATCAAATGATTGTTTTCCTATTAATATAGCATCCATTACTTAACACAATGCATCATAGAGAAAATATGACATTCTGAGAATTTTGGACAAATTACTAACATAGTTTTGTATCTTAAAAGAGTCTAGTATTGGGGCACCTGGGTGGCTCAGTCAGTTCAGTGTCCAATTTCAGCTCAGGTCATGATCTCAAGGTTTGTGGGTTTGAGTCCTACATCAGATCCTGTGGTAACAGCTCAGAGTCTGGAGCCTGCTTCGGATTCTGTGTCTCCCTCTCTCTCTGCCTCTCCCCCCTTCTCAAAAATAAATAAACATTAAAAAATTGAAAATAATGTTGCATAAAATAATTTGTGCTTTACCTCCAGATGTTGGGTCAAGAGGGAGATTATTGCTCTTTGCCTGTAATATGTTGGTAGGTGAGGGAAATTACAGTGGACACGGGGAGAAAGCCTACTTTTCAATGACTTATATAAATAAAATTCACCAATAATGATTTTAATGAAACTCATGTCTGGCTGAATAACAGTAGCAATGGAGTGAACTCAGCCTTTCCTTAACTTTGTCAGCTCAATGAGGTGTTAATATTATGGTCAATGGGACCATGGCCATATTAGATACAGGCAACTTCTTTCTTTAGTTCTGCTTTTTAAAATAGTAATATTCAGCAATGCATTTACATGTAAAGTCTTTCAATGTCACATTTTAATTTAATGAAATCAGCACTTTTCTGCATTCATAGGATGCAATGTAATTGCCTTTTGGGAAGAAAATGAGAAGATAATTCCAATATAAAACTTTAAAAACTAGCATTTATGACTTTAATGGAAACAAAATCCTCCTTTTTCTCCCTTGCACCAGGATCTCTATTTTTTTTTAATTTTATTTTAGAGAGAGAGAGCTTGTAAGCAGGAGAGAGGCAAAAGGAAAGAGAGTCTTAAGCAGGCTCCACACCCAGCACAGAGCTGATGCAGGGACTGATCCCATGAACTGGGATCATCAGCTGAGCTGAAATCAAGAGTCAGATGCTCAACTGAATGAGCCACCCAGGTACCCTCCAGGCTTTCTAAAATTTTACTGTCGTTTTAAATACAATTGAGATAATTTATCTGCAAGTGACTTCAAAGTTGTTGAAGACAGATATTATTTCCCTTCACTAAACCTTTTTTTCTATCACAATCTATCAAAAAGAAAAATTAAACAATACAAACAGTAGACACAATAAAAGTCTTGTTTGGTAGGGTCAGTATACTCATCTAAAAACCTACATTAAATAGCACTAATAATTCAAACTAAAAATAATTTGCTTTATCAAATTGAAATATTTTAAACTAATGAAACTGAAGCTAATGCTCTAAAGCTTTCAAATTCAGTAAACCATTCAAGCATTTCATCTACAAATGCACAGCAAACACTAACTGCCAATTATCAAAATGGCTTTTAAAGCATAGATTCCATGTCAACATGTTCAAAATCAAACTTAAAATCTTTCTTCACAACTTGCTCATCCTTCTATATTCCCATTTTGAATAAACCATTTAATCACTTAACCCACAAATTCCAGAGACCCCTAGACCTCTCTCCTTCCTTTCTCCTACCACACCTCAAAGGTCATTGAAGCCTATTGATTTTACTATGTTAGTATCTCTAAATATCAACTCCTGCCTAACTATTAATAAATTAAGTCAGATTTTCATCATCTCCCACCTGAACCAATGTAAGCTCATTCTTGTCCCTTATTCATATCTTCAAGAGCTAGAATATAAATATGACCATATTAGTCCTGTGTGTTTATTTTTCAGTGTTCTCAGTAGATACCACTGCTGAGAGCTGATTAAAATACAAGATATGCTCAAAAATTTCTCCTTTTCCTAATTTGTTTTTGTTACATAAATAGAGTCTACATTTCAATTAAGACCGAACTCTGCAGTTTCCTCAATTGTCTAATATATTTCTAGTTTAGCACATGCTGTTCTGCCTCCTGAAATACTTTTCTTTCCTCACCAACCTCCCAATCTCACTCTGCTCCCATCTGGAAAAAAAAAAAAAAAAAAAAAAAAAAAAACACAAAAAAACCAAACTATTCCTACTTTATGATCCATATAAAACATTACTTCTTTGACAGTATACCTTATGCATTCAAGTTGATGACTTGTGATTTGTGTCAATATTCTATTTTGGAAATAACTTGCAAAATTGCACTTATCACATTTTATTCCAATGATTTATTTACATCACTATCTTCATCCCTTGATTGTGTGCCCTTGAGAACAAATAGCGTTCCATATTTATCTTTTTATCCCTAACACTTTTCACAGTGTCTGACACATATTATGACTCAATAAATGTTTGTTGAGTTTAATTGGCATAAAATAAATCAAAGACTATGTACTTATGTAAAGCTCTACCACTTACGCAAAATTTTGTGGGGTTCTGTATCATACCCAGAAAGAATATAAGCTTTGAGAGGTCTGTTAATACAATCAAGTTTTATTACATTTTTTTTTTAAAGACTCAAACTCTTAGCTTTAGTTTTCAGTTTGTTAAGGGTTTGGCAATACTTCCCTTCCTCATACAAATTATGGCTTGTTTACTGAGTCACATTTTTAAAGTACCTTGAAGAGTGATAATGAACTATTACTTAAGCAAAAGTGATGTTCCCTTTATATGGGGTTCAGCCTGCTTCTGATGTTTAATTTCTTTTTCTATTGTCTCCATGGATTGGAGGGAATGTATGAATAATCAAAACTCACAGCCGCTGATGGGAAACTAGCCAGAAAGAGATGACATTCTAATGAAGAAATAATTTACATTGAAATAAAATTGCAGAAGGTGGGAGGAATAGCAGTTTGATTCTGTGGTGTTATATTATCTAATACAAATATAAATCCTTTTCAAAGATATTTTGGAAAAGATTTTGATTCCTTCCAGGCTAGAGACTCCATTCTAAATGAAAATATAAGATATGCTAACTGAAAAAATTATCTACGAGATATTTACGTATGATTTTAAGTTGAGAAACTCAATTTTCTTTCTATTATTTTATATATGAACCTATACAACATTTCTATGATATAATATCTAGACAACATTTTTAATTATGGGAACTTGTAAGTTTTATCTACGTGTATCTGTCTGTATTTGTGTGCATGCATCTCAGCATAGTTTATAGTTCTTATTAAAAATAAAAAGGTTAACCTTATGAGAATTTCAAAAGTGAAATAAGTTCAATATTTTGCAAATAGTTACCTAAGTCACTTGAAATTAAAAATTTTCGGGGCATCTGGGTGGCTCAACTCAAAGTGTCCAACTTTGGCTCAGGTCATGATCTCATGGTTCATAAGTTCGAGCCCCACATGACAGTACGAGTTCATTTGGTCAGCAAGGAGCCCACTCCGGATCTTCTGTCCCCCCCTCCTCTCTGCCCCTTCCCTGCTTATTCTCTGTCTCAAAAATAAACATTGTTAAAAAATTGAAAATTTTCACAAATAGGTTATGCTATTTCCTAAACTTACTTATTACATAGACATTTATTTGTATCTATTATATATCACCTATAAAATCCTATGTATTGACAAAAGTATAATTCATACAGAAAACAGTACTCTCAGCATTGAGACTTATAATCTATGGACTGAAACAAATATAAGTAAGGAGTTAACAATAATAAATAAGCATATTAAAGAATAATTTTAAACAATCAAATTACATATTGGGGATATTTTACAAGCGAGACCTACACAATAAAAGGTAAAAGCAAACATAGAAGAAGCTGTTAGAACTAGAAGACAAAAGTGTTGAAAAAGCAGCCGATGAAAAGAGGACTTGGTTAAGAGAGAAGACAAAGTTTCCAGAGTATGGAGCAGTAGACAGCAACCTCTCAAGGGATGGCAACTTGAATGGATTGTAAGAGCTGCTATTGTGTCACTGTAACTGTTATATCTAAAACAGCAATAAGGGGCGCCTGGGTGGCTCGGTTAGTTAAGCATCCAACTTAGGCTCAGGTCATGATCTCATGGTCCGTGAGTTTGAGCCCCGAGTCGGGCTCTGTGCTGACAGCTCAGAGCCTGGAGCCTGTTTCAGATTCTGTGTCTCCATCTCTCTCTCTGCCCCTCCCCTATTCATGCTCTGACTCTGTCTCAAAAATAAATAAACATTTAAAAAATAAATAAATAGGATACCGTTGGAAGATGGCGGCATAGGAGGACGCTGGGCTCACCGCGCGTCCTATGATCACTTGGATTCCACCTACACCTGCCTAAATAACACAGAAAACTGCCAGAGGATTACCAGAATGGAGTCTCCAGAGCCAAGCGCAGACGAGAGGCCCATGGAAGAGGGTAGGAAGGGCGGCGAGGCAGTGCACGCTCCACAGACTGGCAGGAGGGAGCCGGCGCGGAGGGGCAGCCTGCCGGCCAAGCCGAGCCCCCGAGTCTGGCTGGGAAAAGCTGAGGGGCCTGACGGAGTGTGTTCCGACAGCAAGCGCGACTTAGAGTCTGGGAGGTCATAAGTTAACAGCTCTGCTCAGAAAGCGGGAAGGCTGGAGGACAAAGGGAGGGAGAGTTGCTGAGCCCCCGGACAACAGAGCTCAGTTTGGTGGGGAACAAAGGCGCTCGCCAGCGCCATCTCCCTCGCCCATCCCCCAACCAAAATCCCAAAGGGAACCAGTTCCTGCCAGGGAATTTGCTCACTCCTCGCAAACACCCAACTCTGTGCTTCTGCGGAGCCAAACCTCCTGCAGAGGATCTGACTCCCTCCCGCTGCCACAGGGCCCCTCCTAAAGTGGATCACCTAAGAAGAAGCGAGCTAAGCCTGGCCCTCCTGCCCCCGTGCACCTTGCCTACCGACCCCAGCTAATATGCCAGATCCCCAGCACCACAAGCCTGGCAGTGTGCAAGTAGCCCAGACGGGCCATGCCTCCCCACAGTGAACCCCACCCCTAGGAGAGGGGAAGAGAAGGCACATACCAGTCTGACTGTGGCCCCAGTTGTGGGCTGAGGGCAGACATCAGGTCTGAATGCGGCCCCGCCCACCAACTCCAGTTATATACCACAGCACAGGGGAAGTGCCCTGCAGGTCCTCACCACGCCAGGGACTCTCCAAAATGACCAAACGGAAGAATTCCCCTCAGAAGAATCTCCAGGAAATAACAACAGCTAATTAACTGATCAAAAAGGATTTAAATAATATAACAGAAAGTGAATTTAGAATAATAGTCATAAAATTAATCACTGGGCTTGAAAACAGTATAGAGGACAGCAGACAATCTCTTGCTACAGAGATCAAGGGACTAAGGAACAGTCACGAGGAGCTGAAAAACGCTTTAAACGAAATGCAAAACAAAATGGAAACGACGACGGCTCGGATTGAAGAGGCAGAGGAGAGAATAGGTGAACTAGAAGATAAAGTTTTGGAAAAAGAGGAAGCTGAGAAAAAGAGTGATAAAAAAATCTAGGAGTATGAGGGGAAAATTAGAGAACTAAGTGATACACTAAAAAGAAATAATATACGCATAATTGGTATCCCAGAGGAGGAAGAGAGAGGGAATGGTGCTGAAGGGGTATTTGAAGAAATAATAGCTGAGAACTTCCCTGAACTGGGGAAGGAAAAAGGCATTGAAATCCAAGAGGCACAGAGAACTCCCTTCAGACGTAACTTGAATCGATCTTCTGCACGACATATCATAGTGAAACTGGCAAAATACAAGGATAAAGAGAAAATTCTGAAAGCAGCAAGGCATAAACGTGCTCTCACATATAAAGGGAGACCTATAAGACTTGTGACTGATCTCTCTTTTGAAACTTGGCAGGCCAGAAAGGATTGGCACGAGATCTTCAGTGTGCTAAACAGAAAAAATATGCAGCCGAGAATCCTTTATCCAGCAAGTCTGTCATTTAGAATAGAAGGAGAGATAAAGGTCTTCCCAAACAAACAAAAACTGAAGGAATTTGTCACCACAAAACCAGCCCTACAAGAGATCCTAAGGGGGATCCTGTGAGACAAAGTACCAGAGACATCACTACAAGCATAAAACATACAGACATCACAATGACTCTAAACCCGTATCTTTCCATAATAACACTGAATGTAAATGGATTAAATGCACCAACCAAAAGACATAGGGTATCAGAATGGATAAAAAAACAAGACCCATCTATTTGCTGTCTACAAGAGACTCATTTTACATCTGAGGACAACTTTAGATTGAGAATGAAGGGATGGAGAACTATTTATCATGCTACTGGAAGCCAAAAGAAAGCTAGAGTACCCATACTTATATCAGACAAACTAGACTTTAAATTAAAGGCTGTAACAAGAGATGAAGAAGGGCATTATATAATAATTACAGGGTCTATCCATCAGGAAGAGCTAACAATTATAAATGTCTATGCGCCAAATACCGGAGCCCCCAAATACATAAAACAATTACTCACAAACATAAGCAACCTTATTGATAAGAATGTGGTAATTGCAGGGGACTTTAACACTCCACTTACAGAAATGGATAGATCATCTAGACACACGGTCAATAAAGAAACAAGGGCCCTGAAGGATACATTGGATCAGATGGACTTGACAGATATATTTAGAACTCTGCATCCCAAAGCAACAGAATATACTTTCTTCTCGAGTGCACATGGAACATTCTCCAAGATAGATCATATACTGGGTCACAAAACAGCCCTTCATAAGTATACAAGAATTGAAATTATACCATGCATACTTTCAGACCACAATGCCATGAAGCTTGAAATCAACCACAGGAAAAAGTCTGGAAAACCTCCGAAAGTATGGAGGTAAAAGAACACCCACTAAAGAATGAGTGGGTCAACCAGGCAATTAGAGAAGAAATTAAAAAAATATATGGAAACAAATGAAAATGAAAATACAACAATCCAGACGCTTTGGGATGCAGTGAAGGCAGTCCTGAGAGGAAAATCCAGGCCTATCTCAAGAAACAAGAAAAATCCCAAATACAAAATCTAACAGCACACCTAAAGGAAATAGAAGCAGAACAGCAAAGGCAGCCTAAACTCAGCAGAAGAAGAGAAATAATAAAGATCAGAGCAGAAATAAACAATACAGAATCTAAAAAAAACGGTAGAGCAGATCAACGAAACCAAGAGTTGGTTTTTTGAAAAAATAAACAAAATTGACAAACCTCTTGCCAGGCATCTCAAAAAGAAAAGGGAGATGACCCAAATAGATACAATCATAAATGAAAATGGAATTATTACAACCAATCCCTCAGAGATACAAACAATTATCAGGGAATACTATGAAAAATTATATGCCAACAAATTGGACAACCTGGAAGAAATGGACAAATTTTTAACACCGACATGCTTCCAAAACTCAATCGGGAGGAAATAGAAAGCTTGAACAGACCCATAACCAGCGAAGAAATTGAATTGGTTATCAAAAATCTCCCAACAAATAAGAGTCCAGGACCAGATGGCTTCACAGGGGAGTTCTACCAGACGTTTAAAGCAGAGATAATACCTATCCTTCTCAAGCTATTCCAAAAAACAGAAAGGTAAGGAAAACTTCCAGACTCATTCTATGAAGCCAGTATTACTTTGATTCCTAAACCAGACAGAGACCCAGTAAAAAAAGAGAACTACAGGCCAATATCCCTGATGAATATGGATGCAAAAATTCTCAATAAGATACTAGCAAATCGAATTCAACAGCATATAAAAAGAATTATTCACCATGATCAAGTGGGATTCATTCCTGGGATGCAGGGCTGGTTCAACATTCGCAAATCAATCAACATGATACATCACATTAATAAAAAAAAAAGAGAAGAACCATATGATCCTGTCAATCGATGCAGAAAAGGCCTTTGACAAAATCCAGCACCCTTTCTTAATAAAAACCCTGGAGAAAGTCGGGATAGAAGGAACATACTTAAGCGTCATAAAAGCCATTTATGAAAAGCCCAGAGCTAACATCATCCTCAATGGGGAAAAACTGAGAGCTTTTTCCCTGAGATCAGGAACACAACAGGGATGCCCACTCTCACCGCTGTTGTTTAACATAGTGTTGGAAGTTCTAGCATCAGCAATCAGACAACAAAAGGAAATCAAAGGCATCAAAATTGGCAAAGATGAAGTCAAGCTTTCACTTTTTGCAGATGACATGATACTATACATGGAATATCCGATAGACTCCACCAAAAGTCTGCTAGAGCTGATACAAGAATTCAGCAAAGTTGCAGGATACAAAATCAATGTACAGAAATCAGTTGAATTCTTGTACACTAACAATGAAGCAACAGAAAGACAAATAAAGAAACTGATCCCATTCACAACTGCACCAAGAAGCATAAAATACCTAGGAATAAATCTAACCAAATTGTAAAAGATCTGTATGCTGAAAACTATAGAAAGCTTATGAAGGTAATTGAAGAAAATATAAAGAAATGGAAAGGCATTCCCTGCTCATGGATTGGAAGAATAAATATTGTCAAAATGTCAATACTACCCAAAGCTATCTACACATTCAATGCAATCCCAATCAAAATTGCACCAGCATTCTTCTCGAACCTAGAACAAGCAATCCTAAAATTCATATGGAACCACAAAAGGCCCCGAATAGCCAAAGTAATTTTGAAGAAGAAGACCAAAGCAGGAGGCATCACAATCCCAGAGTTTAGCCTCTACTACCAAGCTGTCATCATCAAGACAGCATGGTATTGGCACAAAAACAGACACATAGACCAATGGAATAGAATAGAAACCCCAGAACTAGACCCACAAACGTATGGCCAACTCATCTTTGACAAAGCAGGAAAGAACATCCAATGGAAAAAAGACAATCTCTTTAACAAATGGTGCTGGGAGACCTGGACAGCAACATGCAGAAGGTTGAAACTAGACCACTTTTTCACACCATTCACAAAAATAAACTCAAAATGGATAAAGGACCTGAATGTGAGACAGGAAACCATCAAAACCCTAGAGGAGAAAGCAGGAAAAGACCTCTCTGACCTCAGCCATAGCAATCTCTTAGTCGACACATCCCCAAAGGCAAGGGAATTAAAAGCAAAAATGAATTACTGGGACCTTATGAGGATAAAAAGCTTCTGCATGGCAAAGGAAACAACCAACAAAACTAAAAGGCAACCAACGGAATGGGAAAAGATATTTGCAAATGACATATCGGACAAAGGGCTAGTATCCAAAATCTATAAAGAGCTCACCAAACTCCACACCTGAAAAACAAATAACCCAGTGAAGAAATGGGCAGAAAACATGAATAGACACTTCTCTAAAGAAGACATCTGGATGGCCAACAGGCACATGAAAAGATGTTCAATGCTGCTCCTTATCAGGGAAATACAGATCAAAACCACACTCAGATATCACCCCACGCCAGTCAGTGTGGCCAAAATGAAGAAATCAGGAGACTATAGATGCTGGAGAGGATGTGGAGAAACGGGAACCCTCTTGCACTGTTGGTGGGAATGCAAATTGGTGCAGCCGCTCTGGAAAGCAGTGTGGAGGTTCCTCAGAAAATTAAAAATAGACCTACCCTATGACCCAGCAATAGCACTGCTAGGAATTTACCCAAGGGATACAGGAGTACTGATGCATAGGGGCACTTGTACCCCAATGTTTATAGCAGCACTCTCAACAATTGCCAAATTATGGAAAGAGCCTAAATGTCCATCAACTGATGAATGGATAAAGAAATTGTGGTTTATATACACAATGGAATACTGCGTGGCAATGAGAAAGAATGAAATATGGCCCTTTGTAGCAACATGGATGGAACTGGAGAGTGTGATGCTAAGTGAAATAAGCCATACAGAGAAAGACAGATACCATATGTTTTCACTCTTATGTGGATCCTGAGAAACGTAACAGAAACCCATGGGGGAGGGGAAGGAAAAAAAAAAAAAAAAGAGGTTAGAGTGGGAGAGAGCCAAAGCATAGGAGACTGTTAAAAACTGAGAACAAACTGAGGGTTGATGGGCGGTGGGAGGGAGGGGAGGGTGGTTGATGGGTATTGAGGAAGGCACCTTTTGGGATGAGCACTGGGTGTTGTATGGAAACCAATCTGACAATAAATTTCATATATTGAAAAAAAAAAACAAAAAGAAAAATTCCAAAAAAAAATAAAAATAAATAAAAATTAAATTAAATAAATAAATAAATAAATAAAATAAAACAGCAATAAGCACTACTCTACTATAGGAGGCTTTCCTGAGATTTTCAAATAGGCTCTTGTGTTTCTTATGTTTCCAGAGGAACATAAAAATATCTATTAGTAGATACAAAAAAAAAAAAAAAAAAAAACACCTACATCCTTAGGAAATTATAAAAATGCAATTTATTTCCTAAGATAAGTGATAAATCAATAGTTTATCTTATGGGTTTTTCTGTAATTGGTCAGTCTTCAAGGTGACATTATGACATTTATAAACAGTGTCAAATTTCTTAAATAAATAGGATATCTTTAATAAGTTGTATATCAATTTCACTTGGGTATAAGTGACACACAGTCAAATGCAAATATTTTGGGTTTACAATTTGATATATTTTGACAAATACTCATAATTAAGTAACTACCATCCTAAGATATGGGACGTATTCATCATCCCCCCAAATTCCCTTATATTTCCTTAGAGATAGCTGCCACCCAATTCCTCCTCGATCTACTTTACTTTGTCATATTACATTAATTTCATCTGTTCTAGAATTTCAGATCAATGGAATAATACAATATGCATTCTTTCTATCTGCTGATTCCTAAATCTCCAATCTCTCTCTCCAAAAGTGGTGACTATTAGTACTTTCTTAAGTAATCTCTACCCCCAACATGGGGCTGAAATTCACAGCCCAGAGATCAAGAGTCACATGCTCCACTGACTGAGCCAGATAGGTGTGCCTGCAACTGTTAGTACTTTCTTGTATATGGGTCCAAAGAAGAAATAAGATACATATCCTTTTAAAATTTTACACAAATGGTTTCACACTGTTCTGCACTTTTTTTCCACTAAATAGTGTATCTTGGATCTTTATGACTGTAGGTTTTAGACATATAATTATTTACTGGCTTCTATTTATGGTATGTTGAGGTTGTTTTAGCTTTTATTTTTTAATTCCATATATAAGTGAGAACATATACTATTCATCTTTCTCTGACTTATTTCACTTAGCCTAATGCCTTCAAGGTCTATTCATATTGCTGCAAATATCAGGATTTCCTTCTATTTTATGGCTGCATAATTGCCACTGTCATTATTAACCATATATATCACATTTGCTTTATACATTCCTATATCAATGAACAATTAGTTTGCATCCATGGCATCACTGTTGAAAATATTGCTGTAGTGATCAAGGGGTGCAGATATCTTCTCAAAATAGGGACTTCATTTCCCTAGAATAAATACCCAGAGGTGGATTGCTGGTTCATATGCTAGTTCTGTTTTTCATTTTGTGAGGAATTACCACCCTCTTTCAGGAGGGGCTGCACCAATTTACATTTCTACATCCATTTCTCTAAGTAAAGTCAGTAGCAAGAAGTTGTTCAGTAGATCTGCAGGACCAATTAGATGATTCCTTTCTCTGATATTGCTGGTGTGACTTTTTATTCTTTTTTGCCATTAATTTAAATCAGAATGTCTCAAACGTATTTAAGAGAATCAAGGCCTATAAAAATTGAATACTTCTTGGGGTGCCTGGGTGGCTTGGTCGGTTAAGCCTCCGACTTCGGCTCAGGTCATGATCTCACGGTCTGTGAGTTCGAGCCCCGAGCCGGGCTCCGTGCTGACAGCTCAGAGCCTGAAGCCTGTTTCAGATTCTGTGTCTCCCTCTCTCTCTGCTCCTCCCCTGTTCATGCTCTGTCTGTCTCTCAAACATAAATAAACGTTAAAAAAATTAAAAAAAAAAATTGAATACTTCTCCCAAACATAATATACAGTTGGTAAAGTAATAGGCATGAGAGCAGTTAGAGAAAATATATAAAAATTAAGGCTTAAATCTTGCAAAGATCCTGGGTAACTGGAAATGGCCTAATCAGAAAATTATCCATTTTAATTATATTTTAAAAAATCTATTTTAACAAGTCATCTATTTTTATTCATATTGTTATTTTATTATTTATTCCCTTTCATATATTTGATTTTCTTTTTATCCCGCCTTCCTAATATAAAATATAGATCATTGATTTTAGATATTTCTTCTTTACTAATATAAGTAATTTTTATTTTATATATTTATTTTTAAATTTATAAATGTTTGGGGCGCCTGGGTGGCTCAGTCAGTTGAGCGTCTGACTTCGGCTGGGGTCATGATCTCGCTGTCTGTGAGTTCGAGCCCTGCGTCGGGCTCCGTGCTGACAGCTCAGAGCCTGAAGCCTGTTTCAGATTCTGTGTCTCCCTCTCTCTCTGCTCCTCCCCTGTTCATGCTCTGTCTCTCTCTCAAACATAAATAAACGTTAAAAAAATTAAAAAAAAAATTGAATACTTCTCCCAAACATAATATACAGTTGGTAAAGTAATAGGCATGAGAGCAGTTAGAGAAAATATATAAAAATTAAGGCTTAAATCTTGCAAAGATCCTGGGTAACTGGAAATGGCCTAATCAGAAAATTATCCATTTTAATTATATTTTAAAAAATCTATTTTAACAAGTCATCTATTTTTATTCATATTGTTATTTTATTATTTATTCCCTTTCATATATTTGATTTTCTTTTTATCCCGCCTTCCTAATATAAAATATAGATCATTGATTTTAGATATTTCTTCTTTACTAATATAAGTAATTTTTATTTTATATATTTATTTTTAAATTTATAAATGTTTGGGGCGCCTGGGTGGCTCAGTCAGTTGAGCGTCTGACTTCGGCTGGGGTCATGATCTCGCTGTCTGTGAGTTCGAGCCCTGCGTCGGGCTCTGTGCTGACAGCTCAGAGCCTAGAGCGCGCTTCAGATTCTGTGTCTCCCTCTCTCTCTGACCCTCCCCCATTCCTGCTCTGTCTCTATCCCAAAAATAAATAAATGTTTAAAAAAATTTTTTTAATAAAATTATAAATGTTATCATACACACAAAAAAGCACCCCCCCCCCCACCGCCACACACATACATACACCCTTACCCCTGAAGCACTGCTTTTAGGTGAATGCAGAAAATTTTGATGTTTATTTTTCAATTAAAAATATTTTGTGGACACTGGGTGGCTCAGTTGGTTAAGTGTCTGACTTCGGCTCAGATCATGATCTCACGGTTTGTCGGTTCCAGCCCCATGCCAGGCTCTGTACTGACAGTTCAGAGTCTGGAGCCTGCTTTGGATTCTGTGTTTCCCTTGCTCTCTGCCCCTCTCCCACTCACACAGTCTTTCTCTCAAAAATAAATAAACATTAAAAATTTTTTTTAAATAATTTATAATTTTTATTGTGATTTGTTCTTTGGCCCGTGATCTGGGTGTAATTATTATTTAACTGATCACTATTTGGGTATTTTAGGCTATTTAATTTTCAGTGGTTAGAGAATATTATTTTATTTTATTATTTTATTTTATTTTGTTTATTTTTATTTCTTTGAAATTTATTGAGATATTTTATGGCCCAACATACAGTCTCTATAGATTAATATTCCATGTGCACTTACAGTCTCTCTACTTCAGATAGGAGTTCCACCTTTCAACTATCATTGTGGATATAATATATCTCCTTTCTGTTCTATCAGTCATTGGTTTATAAGTTTTGAAACTCTTAAGAAGTACATACATATTTAAGTATATTCTTTTTAGTGAGTTATCACTTTTATACTCAAAATGTCTTTCTTTACAAATATGTTTTGTTCTGATCTGAAGAACGCATGTCTGACATTAGTATAGCTCTCCCCCACCCCAAGTCTTTTTAGGATAATTTTTAACATCTAATGCTTTTTGCATATTTTTACTTTTCACATAGTTATGTGTTTATATTTAAGACATGTGTCCTCTAGACAGCAGGTTGCTAGGTCTTGCTTTTTATCCAATTTAACAACCTACCATTTATTTGGAGTGTTTAGAACATTTAAAGTGAATTTAATTGTCTCTGGGTTTGGGTTCCAGTCTACCCTCTTGCTATTTGTTTCTGATTTTCTCTACCCATTCTTTGTTCTTTTGTTGGTTGGTTGGTTGGTTGGTTGGTTGGTTTCTTGGTTTTTTTGTTGTTCTGTTTGTTTGTTCCCCCTAACATTGTTTGGACTGAGTTAGTGTTCCATTTGAGAGTTATTTACTGTATCTCTTTCACTATTTTATAGGAATTTTCTTCTGGGGCTCAGCAAGATGCAACTTTAACTTAACAGACTCTAGATTAATATTACTATAGTATATATTCCTCAGTTCTCCCTTCCTGTCCTGAGGTGTCACTTCAACTTATGTTACAAATCACATAATATGTTGTTTTCTTTAGTCAATTACCATTTGAAAATTTCAGAAATTACAATAATGACTTTTATATCTTTTCCTACATATTTACATGTTTGCTAGTTCTTGTTATTCTTTTGGATATATTTAATTTTCCACTGGTAGTATTTTTCATTCACCTAAAGAACTAGATTTATTATTTCTTATAGTGAAAGTAGCTAATGATGAATTTTATAAGCTTTATTTTTTCATAAAATATTCTTAATGTACCTCATTTTCTAAAGATTATTTGGCTGGATATACAGTTACAGGTTAACTATTGAGTTTTGTTTGCCTGTTGGTTCTACTCTTTAAAGACAATTCTGTTTTCTTCTGTCTTTGATTGTTTCTGAGAAGTTTGTGAGATTTATCTTTTATTTCCAGGATCATATAAATCTATCCCTGAGTTCTAAGATTTTCTCTATTACCAATTTTCCATTAATTCAAATATATCGTGTCTTGCTCTTTGCCCTATTTCAGTTTCACTGAGCCTCTTGGTTTTGAGTTGATTGGTTTTTTTCATTAAACTTGAAAAAATTTAAACCATACTTAAGTTGTTTTTGTTGCTGTTTTCTGAACGCCCCCACCCCTTTCTTCTCTCTTTCAAGGTCTCCAATTACACATTCACTCCATTTATTGCTTGATTTTTTTTCCCCCATGTGACTGAGGGTCTTTAATTTTCTCGTGTTTTTTTTTTTTTCTTTGAGCCTCAGTTTGGATATTTTCAAGTTCGCTTATGTTATCTTATGCATTATTTAACGTGCTGTGGAGCTGCAATGACTTTACTTCTCATGTTTGATAAGACCCACTAGACTCCACAAAACATACTTGTATAAGGCTTTGTTTAAAAGCAAATGAGGGGGGGTGCCTGGGTGGCTTGGTCGGTTAAGCATCCGACTTCGGCTCAGGTCATGATCTCACGGTCCGTGAGTTCAAGCCCCGCGTCGGGCTCTGTGCTGACAGCTCAGAGCCTGGAGCCTGCTTCCGAGTCTGTGTCTCCCTCTCTCTCTGACCCTCCCCCATTCATGCTCTGTCTCTCTCTGTCTCAAAAATAAATAAACGTTAAAAAAAAAAAAAAAAAAAAAAAGCAAATGAGGGGCGCTTAGATGGCTCAGTCCGTTAACTGTCTGACTTTTGATTTCAGTTCAGGTCATGATCTCAGGATCGTGAGATCAAGCCCTGCTTCAGGTTCTGTGCTGAACATGGAGACTGCTTGGGATTTTCTCTCCCTTTCCCTCTCTCTTTGCCCCTACCCAGCTTGTGTGCACTCTCTTGCACCCTCTCTCTCAAAATAAACAAATAAACTTTAAAAAAAATAATAAAAGCTAATGATATGATGCAGCAAGAGAGAGTAAAGGACAGTACTGGAGAACTAAGAGACATCAACATGGAAGCACCCAAGGGGCTGGGCTAGAATAGGTTAGACTCTCTAGCTTCAGTCAATATCTGTGTCAATATCTGTTACAGGAATCTTAGCTTTGGGAAAGCTCAAAGGAAAAACTTTCAGGAGGTACATTTATGTCTTCTTGGATACCTGATCAAGCCAATCTTTCCAAGCTGGTTAGACTATATTAACCACAATTTTTTTTTTTCTATGTTTTATAATGCTTCGCTACTTTGATGGGTCCAATTGGCTGGAAAGAAACTGTTCTTCTAAGGGCCAGTTAATTCTCAAGATATCAATTTCCTGAGTTCCGGAAGATGGCGGCGTAGGAGGACGCTGGGCTCACCGCGCGTCCTGCTGATCACTTAGATTCCACCTACACCTGCCTAAAGAACCCAGAAAACCACCATAGGATTAGCAAAACGGAGTCTCCAGAGCCAAGCGCAGACGAGAGGCCCACGGAAGAGGGTAGGAAGGGCGGCGAGGCGGTGCGCGCTCCATGGACTGGCGGGAGGGAGCTGGGGCAGAGGGGCGCTCCCCGGCCAAGCAGAGCCCCTGAGTCTGGCTGGCAAAAGCTGAGGGGCCGGACCGACTTTGTTCCTACAGCAAGCACGACTTAGCGTCTGGGAAGTCATAAGTTAACAGCTCTGCTCAGAAAGCGGGAAGGCTGGAGGACAAAGGGAGGGAGAGCTGCTGAGCCCCCGGACGGCAGAGCTCAGCTTGGCGGGGAACAAAGGCACTTGCCAGCGCCATCTCCCCCGCCCATCCCCCAGCCAAAATCCCAAAGAGAATCAGTTCCTGCCAGGGAACTTGCTCACTCCTCGAAAACACCCAACTCTGTGCTTCTGCGGAGCCAAACCTCCGGCAGCGGATCTGACTGCCTCCCGCTGCCACAGGGCCCCTCCTGAAGTGGATCACCTAAGGAGAAGCGAGCTAAGCCTGCCCCTCCTGCCCCCGTGCACCTTGCCTACCCACCCCAGCTAATATGCCAGATCCCCAGCACCACAAGCCTGGCAGTGTGCAAGTAGCCCAGACGGGCCATGCCACCCCACAGTGAATCCCACCCCTAGGAGAGGGGAAGAGAAGGCACACACAAGTCTGACTGTGGCCCCAGCGGTGGGCTGGGGACAGACATCAGGTCGGACTGCGGCCCCGCCCACCAACTCCAGTTATACACCACAGCACGGGGGAAGTGCCCTGCAGGTCCTCACCACTCCAGGGACTATCCAAAATGACCAAACGGAAGAATTCCCCTCAGAAGAATCTCTAGGAAATAACAACAGCTAATGAACTGATCAAAAAGGATTTAAATAATATAACAGAAAGTGAATTTAGAATAATAGTCATAAAATTAATCGCTGGGCTTGAAAACAGTATACAGGACAGCGAGAATCTCTTGCCACAGAGATCAAGGGACTAAGGAACAGTCGCGAGGAGCTGAAAAACGCTTTAAACGAAATGCAAAACAAAATGGAAACCACGACGACTCGGATTGAAGAGGCAGAGGAGAGAATAGGTGAACTAGAAGATAAAGTTATGGAGAAAGAGGAAGTTGAAAGAAAGAGAGATAAAAAAATCCAGGAGTATGAGGGGAAAATTAGAGAACGAAGTGATACACTAAAAAGAAATAATATACGCATAATTGGTATCCCAGAGGAGGAAGAGAGAGGGAATGGTGCTGAAGGGGTACTTGAAGAAATAATAGCTGAGAACTTCCCTGAACTGGGGAAGGAAAAAGGCATTGAAATCCAAGAGGCACAGAGAACTCCCTTCAGACGTAACTTGAATCGATCTTCTGCACGACATATCATAGTGAAACTGGCAAAATACAAGGATAAAGAGAAAATTCTGAAAGCAGCAAGGGATAAACGTGCCCTCACATATAAAGGGAGACCTATAAGACTCGTGACTGATCTCTCTTTTGAAACTTGGCAGGCCAGAAAGGCTTGGCACGATATCTTCAGTGTGCTAAACAGGAAAAATATGCAGCCGAGAAACCTTTATCCAGCAAGTCTGTCATTTAGAATAGAAGGAGAGATAAAGGTCTTCCCAAACAAACAAAAACTGAAGGAATTTGTCACCACGAAACCAGCCCTACAAGAGATCCTAAGGGGGATCCTGTGAGACAAAGTACCAGAGACATCACTACAAACATAAAACATACAGATATCACAATGACTCTAAACCCGTATCTTTCTATAATAACACTGAATGTAAATGGATTAAATGCGCCAACCAAAAGACATAGGGTATCAGAATGGATAAAAAAACAAGACCCATCTATTTGCTGTCTACAAGAGACTCATTTTACATCTGAGGACACCTTTAGATTGAGAGTGAGGGGATGGAGAACTATTTATTATGCTACTGGAAGCCAAAAGAAAGCTGGAGTAGCCATACTTATATCAGACAAACTAGACTTTAAATTAAAGGCTGTAACAAGAGATGAAGAAGGGCATTATATAATAATTACAGGGTCTATCCATCAGGAAGAGCTAACAATTATAAATGTCTATGAGCCAAATACCGGAGCCCCCAGATATATAAAACAATTACTCACAAACATAAGCAACCTTATTGATAAGAATGTGGTCATTGCAGGGGACTTTAACACCCCACTTACAGAAATGGATAGATCATCTAGACACACGGTCAATAAAGAAACAAGGGCCCTGAATGATACATTGGATCAGATGGACTTGACAGATATATTTAGAACTCTGCATCCCAAAGCAACAGAATATACTTTCTTCTCGAGTGCACATGGAACATTCTCCAAGATAGATCACATACTGGGTCACAAAACAGCCCTTAACAAGTATAAAAGAAGTGAGATCATACCATGCACACTTTCAGACCACAATGCTATGAAACTTGAAATCAACCACAGGAAAAAGTCTGGAAAACCTCCAAAAGCATGGAGGTTAAAGAACACCCTACTAACGAAAGAGTGGGTCAACCAGGCAATTAGAGAAGAAATTAAAAAATATATGGAAACAAACGAGAATGAAAATACAACCATCCAAACGCTTTGGGACGCAGCGAAGGCAGTCCTGAGAGCAAAATACATTACGATCCAGGCCTATCTCAAGAAACAAGAAAAATCCCAAATACAAAATCTAACAGCACACCTAAAGGAAATAGAAGCAGAACAGCAAAGGCAGCCTAAACACAGCAGAAGAAGAGAAATAATAAAGATCAGAGCAGAAATAAACAATATAGAGTCTAAAAAAACTGTAGAGCAGATCAACGAAACCAAGAGTTGTTTTTTTGAAAAAATAAACAAAATTGACAAACCTCTAGCCAGGCTTCTCAAAAAGAAAAGGGAGATGACCCAAATAGATAAAATCATGAATGAAAATGGAATTATTACAACCAATCCCTCAGAGATACAAACAATTATCAGGGAATACTATGAAAAATTATATGCCAACAAATTGGACAACCTGGAAGAAATGGACAAATTCCTAACCACCCACACTCTTCCAAAACTCAATCAGGAGGAAATAGAAAGCTTGAACAGACCCATAACCAGCGAAGAAATTGAATCGGTTATCAAAAATCTCCCAACAAATAAGAGTCCAGGACCAGATGGCTTCACAGGGGAGTTCTACCAGACGTTTAAAGCAGAGATAATACCTATCCTTCTCAAGCTATTCCAAGAAATAGAAAGGGAAGGAAAACTTCCAGACTCATTCTATGAAGCCAGTATTACTTTGATTCCTAAACCAGACAGAGACCCAGTAAAAAAAAGAGAACTACAGGCCAATATCCCTGATGAATATGGATGCAAAAATTCTCAATAAGATACTAGCAAATCGAATTCAACAGCATATAAAAACAATTATTCACCATGATCAAGTGGGATTCATTCCTGGGATGCAGGGCTGGTTCAACATTCGCAAATCGATCAACGTGATACATCACATTAACAAAAAAAAAGAGAAGAACCATATGATCCTGTCAATCGATTCAGAAAAGGCCTTTGACAAAATCCAGCACCCTTTCTTAATAAAAACCCTTGAGAAAGTGGAATAGAAGGAACATACTTAAAGATCATAAAAGCCATTTATGAAAAGCCCACAGCTAACATCATCCTCAACGGGGAAAAACTGAGAGCTTTTTCCCTGAGATCAGGAACACGACAGGGATGCCCACTCTCACCGCTGTTGTTTAATATAGTGCTGGAAGTTCTAGCATCAGCAATCAGAAAACAAAAGGAAATCAAAGGCATCAAAATTGGCAAAGATGAAGTCAAGCTTTCACTTTTTGCAGATGACATGATATTATACATGGAAAATCCGATAGACTCCACCAAAAGTCTGCTAGAACTGATACATGAATTCCGCAAAGTTGCAGGATACAAAATCAATGTACAGAAATCAGTTGCATTCTTATACACTAACAATGAATCAACAGAAAGACAAATAAAGAAACTGATCCCATTCACAATTGCACCAAGAAGCATAAAATACCTAGGGATAAATCTAACCAAAGATGTAAAAGATCTGTATGCTGCAAACTACAGAAAGCTTATGCAGGTAATTGAAGAAGATATAAAGAAATGGAAAGACATTCCCTGCTCATGGATTGGAAGAATAAATATTGCCAAAATATCAATACTACCCAAAGCTATCTACACATTCAATGCAATCCCAATCAAAATTGCACCAGCATTCTTCTCGAAGCTAGAACAAGCAATCCTAAAATTCATATGGAACCACAAAAGGCCCCGAATAGCCAAGGTAATTTTGAAGAAGAAGACCAAAGCAGGAGGCATCAGAATCCCAGACTTTAGCCTCTACTACAAAGCTGTAATCATCAAGACAGCATGGTATTGGCATAAAAACAGACACATAGACCAATGGAATAGAATAGAAACCCCAGAACTAGACCCACAAACGTATGGCCAACTCATCTTTGACAAAGCAGGAAAGAACATCCAATGGAAAAAAGACAATCTCTTTAACAAATGGTGCTGGGAGAACTGGACAGCAACATGCAGAAGGTTGAAACTAGACCACTTTCTCACACCATTCACAAAAATAAACTCAAAATGGATAAAGGACCTGAATGTGAGACAGGAAACCATCAAAACCTTAGAGGAGAAAGCAGGAAAAGACCTCTCTGACCTCAGCCATAGCAATCTCTTACTCGGCACATCCCCAAAGGCAAGGGAATTAAAAGCAAAAGTGAATTACTGGGACCTTATGAAGATAAAAAGCTTCTGCACAGCAAAGGAAACAACCAACAAAACTAAAAGGCAACCAACGGAATGGGAAAAGATATTTGCAAATGACATATCGGACAAAGGGCTAGTATCCAAAATCTATAAAGAGCTCATCAAACTCCACACCCGAAAAACAAATAACCCAGTGAAGAAATGGGCAGAAAACATGAATAGACACTTCTCTAAAGAAGACATCTGGATGGCCGACAGGCACATGAAAAGATGTTCAACGTCGCTCCTTATCAGGGAAATCAAATCAAAACCACACTCAGATACCACCTCACGCCAGTCAGAGTGGCCAAAATGAAGAAATCAGGAGACTATAGATGCTGGAGAGGATGTGGAGAAACGGGAACCCTCTTGCACTGTTGATGGGAATGCAAATTGGTGCAGCCACTCTGGAAAGCAGTGTGGAGGTTCCTCAGAAAATTAAAAATAGACCTACCCTATGACCCAGCAATAGCACTGCTAGGAATTTACCCAAGGGATACAGGAGTACTGATGCATAGGGGCACTTGTACCCCAATGTTTATAGCAGCACTCTCAACAATAGCCAAATTATGGAAAGAGCCTAAATGTCCATCAACTGATGAATGGATAAAGAAATTGTGGGTTATATACACAATGGAATACTACGTGGCAATGAGAAAAAATGAAATATGGCCTTTTGTAGCAACATGGATGGAACTGGAGAGTGTGATGCTAAGTGAAATAAGCCATACAGAGAAAGACAGATACCATATGGTTTCACTCTTATGTGGATCCTGAGAAACGTAACAGAAACCCATGGGGGAGGGGAAGGAAAAAAAAAAAAAAAAGAGGTTAGAGTGGGAGAGAGCCAAAGCATAAGAGACTGTTAAAAACTGAGAACAAACTGAGGGTTGTTGGGGGGTGGGAGGGAGTGCAGGGTGGGTGATGGGTATTGAGGAGGGCACCTTTTGGGATGAGCACTGGGTGTTGTATGGAAACCAATTTGACAGTAAATTTCATATATTAAAAAAAAAAAAAAAGATATCAATTTCCTATGGACAGGCCTTTCATATTCACACCATTTAATCCCAAGTGTATATCCTTTTCTTCTACCATCTCCTGTATTCATCTCTCTCATACCAAACCAATACTTCCCCTGCCCTAAATCAGCCCATGGCCAGAAACCAGACTACTAGAAACTACCACTTAGCCCAGAGCCCACAGACATTATTCAGACCAGCCAATCTTAAGCTGTTTTCCTGCCTTGCCTTGCCTCATCCTTCCTATAGAAAATACAATAATACAGTTCTAGGCCATTCTTCCCCCCTTGGTCCTTCTGCCTTGTGATCGAACCTGGTGTTTACTCATGTAGTCCTGCAGGCATGGTGTGCTCCCTCCTCTGCAGAACTGTAAGTAATAAATTCTTCTTTCAATGGCATTGACCCATGTTTCCACTTGGTCACCTCTGTAAGTTAAAATTCCATGGGTGCAATTGGAACATAGGCCAACTGCAAACCATTAGTACAGAAATTGACCTCTGAGGTCACCAGGGGAATTTGGGTCCTTATATAGCACATCATAAATTCCATTGTCCTTACCTTGAACAACAATAACCAGACATCTGGACATGCCCAAAGACAAAGACAGAACTTTTCCTATTAAGATAATCAACAGTATCTACAATTCAAGCTCTGACTCTCTTGGTCAATACTCTGTCATTTTAATTAGTTCATGACTCCTTTTTTTTCCCTGTCATCTTTTACGCAATTTATAGAATGTAAAAAGCATGATCATATAAAATCTTGACAATTTTTTATTATAATTTTTGAATTTTATGAGAGGTACAAATCAATTAATTATTACATTGAATTAATCTAGTAACTAATTCTAATTCTTCTGCGGCCAATAAGCTTCTATTGAAAAAAAACATCATGTGGAGGTTTTAATTCAATTTTCCAATATATATGATCATCAATATCAGTGTTATTACTAATTTTATCAAAATCAAATTTATACCATCAGTTACAATAGTATTACACCAAATAGCAGTTAGGCTAGAAGTTGGACAGAGAATGTTACAATATTCTGTGCCTTCTTTTCTCCCATTTGAGCCTTCTCTACATGAACCATCTTCACTTCAAACTCTCTGAGTTTCTCATTTTGATATCATATCAGAAATAATAATTGCTATTTCAGATAAGGGTCATACTTTGTTCCGACTTGACCACATAGTATGATCCTCAATAACATTAAGTAGCTAATAGGAATATCTACCAACTGAAAAATCTATGATTATGTGGCTACTGGAAGACATTTATTTTTATTTCCACTAATCTAATGATGTTATATTATGTTAAATAATATACATGTTAAATATGTTTACACCTTAAAGAAAATGCCCTAAAGTATTTTATTAACCGGTTTTTTATCTATTTGCTCTCTTAGTCACTGAGAGGTATTAAAATTTCAACTTTCCATATGAATCATTTTCTTCTATTGTTCAGCATATAGTTTTACATAATAAAATCTTCATGTGTTTGATCACTTTCCCCGTTAAAATTTAAATTTTCCAGTTTTTTGGAATCTATTTTTTTTTTCATTTTGTTTGCCTTAAAGATAATTTTTTTAACTAATTTATTGGTTTCTAGAGAAACATGGTTCTTAATATGCTCTCATAATTATAGCACAGTTTGGGTATTTTAACTTTCATAATGATATTATTTAGGAACTCCAGGTTTGTTGTAATAATTTTCTCATTTTGTGATAGAAGAATAGGAATATGCTTTCTAATAGTCTAATCAGTTCATTCCCTTATTCAATCGGTATTTATTAAACACATACCATGTTATAATTATCTAGTAGATATGAATATTCAAAGATTAAAGATCCAGTCTCTATTCATTTAGTTCACACAGCAATATGAATTGTTACCCTGATTCATTCTTCTTACTCTTTACCACAGGTGATAATAAATGTCTGAAAAAAACCTATCTACCTGATGGTATTAAATTAATAAAAAAAATTTATAAACTTATTACAGTAAGGATTACAAGAATAGCATGTACTATCTTATTTATAGATGTAATTTATAAGCTTAAAAATTTTAAAGCCAAATTAATTCCCTATGTAGTCTTTCTGCTTCTTATAAGAATGTTCATAGTCATTGGATTTTTCCTAATTAGTAAAATTTCCAACCCATGCAATTATTTGTGTAAAGTTTATAGCACAAGTTTATAACACCTGATTACTAAAAATTTCTATATAATAAAAAAAATAAATCTGTAGATGTCAGGAATGCATTCCTAACTGTTCTCCACAGTAGTTCTTCTACAAGGCATACATTTAAGAAAATAAAAAAAAAATTATAATAATGAAATGCCTTTGACAACATAGAGAAAAGGTATTAAAAATCACAAACTACAATGACATATCATAGACTTCCATTGCTGTCACAAATAGATTCCGTAAATTAAAAGGAGATTGAAATAAATTTATTAATCCAGTTTGGCTAGTTAAGTAGATAACTGTTACTAGTTGGTCTTAAAAGAAGATTTCTTTAGGGGTGCCTGGGTGGCTCAGTCGGTTGAACGTCTGACTTCACCTCAGGTCATGATCTCATGGTTTGTGGGTTTGAGCCCTATGTCAGGCTCTGACAGCTCAGAGCCGAGCCTGGAGCTTGCTTCAGATTCTGGGTCTCCCTCTCTCTCTGCCCCTCCCCTGCTCGCACTCTGTCTCTCTCTTTCTCTCTCAAAAATAAACATTAAAAAAAAATTTTAAAAATTAAAAAAAAAGATTTCTTTAAATTCAGCTTATTAATGATTACTGCATGGGTAATCATTTTCATTGTCCAAATGCGAATAACATAATAAAAATTACATAACCCAACTTATGAATGTAAGGGGCATTTGGGCAATTTTAATATATGACATATTTTAATAGATAGAAATAAAATGTTTTGTACACTAACAATAACTTTAAGTTTTTCTTTCAAGTAGGTAGAGTAAATGGTGTCAGTATTTTTCTTCAAAACTTCAACATTAGACTTCTGATTTTGGCTGTAATATGTAAAAGGCTCTAACTATGAAGCCTATCCCTACAACAAGATAAATTAGACAAACTGAAATTCAACAAATTTTCTTAAACTCTTCAAAGAACTGAGTTGATAAAATTAAAAATCACCCCAAATTCTAATGGAGAAGTCAAATCCAGAGAGTCACAGGAGACACCTGCTTATCTGAAGCAGAAGCTACTGGAGCCATGAACTGGCAAGAACACTTAAATGGTAATTTTCACAAGTTGATGGAGATTTAGTATGGACTGGGGTGAGAGTGAGAAACTCCTGAAAGATGCAATCCCCCACTCTTTGTGTGTTTTACCTCCCACAGATTCATTGGTTTTACTTTCATGGGTTTTACTTCCAGTAACCTTACAAGCATATGATGGTAAAGAGTAAAGAAAGATTCCTGCTGCCTCAGCCCTCATAGCTCTGGCTGGAAGAGGAGAAAAGGAATCATTGTGAAAGAAGCAAAATATTCTTGAAAGCAAAGGCTTATTTGCCAGGAGAATAGACTTCACCACAGACTTTTCCCACCTCATAAAATCCATTTCTCCCACTCCAGAAATCTCAAGATTTCCTGTCTCAAATAAGAAAGTCTTAAAACTCAAAAATGAGGACAAAAAACTCAAAATGAGTTAAAATATTCAGCAAATGCCTCGCTCAGGAGGATATGCAGAAAGAAAGCATGCATATTGCAAGATGTCCAACATTATTTTTCATGAGAGAATTGTGTATTAAAATAGTAAGATACTAATACAGACCTAGGAGAGTAACTAAGATAAAATTTTAACATATTGCCAATTGCCGGCTAAACTGTAGAGGAATAGGAACACTCATGCTTGTCTGGTGTGAATACAAAAATGGTAAAGTCACTTTGTGAAACAACTTGGCAATTCCTTAGAAACATAAATATATATTACCCTACAATATAGCAACCATGCTTTGGGGTATACACCCAACAGATTTGAAACTTTGGTTACACAACTGTCACAAGGATACATACCTACAGCAGTTTTATTCCTAATCACCCAAAACCAACTTTATCAAGATGACCTTGAAGGGCCAAAGGTCAGGCCTTCCCCAAATGGTTCACTTTAGCATGAAGATTATTTTGAGTTAGAAAGCAATCAGAATGCAGGAGATTCAGGAAAAAAGGCTGTTTACCTTTACATGCAACTGCCTAAAAAGGACTTTAAAAACTGCTCCACAGTTTTTAGCCACAGATAAGCACATTGTGATATTTATGGTAAACTGGGAGGAATCTAGCAAGATCTGTTTGATAAAAAGCGCTTTATGTCCCATTGTTTCTGAGTGGTACAATGAACATTTGTTTACCAAACATTTACTCTTTTTCATCCTCCTGTGAATTGCATTTCATTATTTTGAAGTCTCAAACTGCTACCTTCTTGTCCTTAGCTCAGAATGGCATACATATCTTATTTTGCCTGTCTTAAAATTTCCATGTCTGTGTGGGTTCCTCATATACACAAAATTTCATTTTGTTTTCTCCTGTTATTCTGTCCCATGTCAGTTGGATTCTTAGTTTCGCTGGAAGGACCTTAAAGGGGACAAGAAATTCTTCCTTTCCAACAACCTTCAATAGTTGCAAGAATAAGTAATATTCTATCATATAGGATGTACATTTAAATGATGGAATAGGATTAAATGACTTAAAAATGAGTTATCAATTCACAAAGAGACATGAATGAGTCTTAAGTACATACTGCTATAAGAAAGAAGCCAATGTGAAAATGCTACATATTGGATGATTTCAATTATATGAGATTCTAGATAAATCAAAACTGTAGAAATGGTAGTCAGAAAGGAAGTCACTTAGAGTTCAAAGGAGAAGGGAGGGTTATACAGATGTAAAGGGATTTTTTTCTATGGTAGTAAATCTATGCTGTATGGCACTGTAAAGGTTGATATGTTTCATTACGAAATGTTAAAGCCCAAAGAATTCCACAGGATAAAGGGTGAACATTTATGTATACCAAATTAAAAAATATATAATATTAAGTAAAGAGCTTGGGGAATCTCAGTATTAAATACAATATGAGATAAAATAATCTTTTACAAATGTATGATGCAAACCATAGGGGCCAAGGGGAGGCTACCCAAAGTTGGGCTACTTTGGCATGAAGATTACTTTGAGCTAAAAGCAATCACAACCAAGAAAATTCAGGAAAAGCCCTTTACCTCCCCTTTAACTGCCTAAATTTACACTGGAAAGGACTGCTTATACCAGGAAGAAAGCTATTAACAGAGATTCCAATTTACCTAAAAAAACTTATCTGCATAACAGGGAAATCTTTACTTTCTAAACATCTCTCGGGGCGCCTGGGTGGCGCAGTCGGTTAAGCGTCCGACTTCAACCAGGTCACGATCTCGCGGTCCGTGAGTTCGAGCCCCGCGTCGGGCTCTGGGCTGATGGCTCGGAGCCTGGAGCCTGTTTCCGATTCTGTGTCTCCCTCTCTCTCTGCCCCTCCCCCGTTCATGCTCTGTCTCTCTCTGTCCCAAAAATAAATAAAAAACGTTGAAAAAAAAAATTTAAAAAAAAATAAACATCTCTCACCTTCTTGCTAATGGTCTTCTTTGTATCCTCAGACCAGACCCCTCTCCTTAGCTCAATGTGTCATATGAGGCACATGTTGCCTTGTCTTTGGAATTTCACATCTGTGTGGATTCTCATATGTATGATATTAAATTCAATTTTCTCCTATTAATCTGTTTTTATGTAAATTTGATTAGTCCATCTAGAAGGACCTGAAAAAACATAGAAAATTTCTTCCTCCCCAACTAAGAGGGCTAGCATAAAGTGGCAGAGTTAAGTCTAAGTCACTTTGGAATAAGTTAAATCTGTTAAAACCAAAGACAATGAATAAGATCATTAAGACAGTTATTCATAACCACTGTACTCTGGTTGATAAAACTATTTTCCCATATTGGTACAGGTTAACAATTCTGGTATGACTATACATATATTCTGTAACTGAGTAAATGAAAGATGGATAATAAGAGTCACTTTTCTCATTATTGGGGTGGTAGTTATTTGTAAGAATTGAGAAAAGGCTAGGATGATCCATGTGGAGAAGACTTAGAGTTGTAGATATTAATATGCATTCATTTTAGCTTGATATAGAAAAAGATAATTACATATAAAATATATATGTGCACATACACAAGGTAGTTTATATACAGGTGCATATACATATATTTCCTTGTTCTGTCACCTGAGAGGGGCTAGGAGCAATGACACAACAAAGACACCCAAAACCCAGAACTTAGTTTCTAATAATATCCTCCAATAAAAGAAAGTAGGATTCCTTGGAAAATGGCTGGTTTTAGGGTTAGAGCAGGAAATACACAGGATGAGTTTAGAGTATTTTATAGTGTTAGAAACAAGATAGTAGTCAAAAACTGAATGAAAACAAACCTAATGTTGATGTGGGTACATCAAAGGGAAACAAAAGCAAACTAAAAGAGCTCCCCATGCCAAAGCTGGAAAAATTTGACCAACAGAATGGATAAGGTGGTATTGGATTACAGTTCAAGTATAAAATAAATATACAGGAGTCCTTACTGATGAACCATAATGAATGAATCAACAAATGAATGACTGACTGAATGATTGAATGAGGCAGAGGAAACAAACCTCAAGTACAGAAGGAGAATTCCAAATAATTTGTGTGGATATTCTGCCCTCAAGGTAGGGGAGCATAATTCTCTACTCCTTGAATTTGGCCTGTGCATAGTGACTTTTCTTTCAGAGTATAGTGTAAAGAGCATGAGGGTGTTGCATGACAGACAAGTAACTTCGTAGTGGAGAAATTAGAAAAAACACTATCTCAGCCAGGTGATTAAGTTCAACACCAACAGTGATAGGTAATCTTGATATGTGATGAAATGGTTCTTTAACTCTGTAGTTTTCCTTCCAAAAACAAAACCCCAGACTAATCAGAAGGAAAATATATCAATACTGATTCATTAATTGAAAGATGTAAATTACTAACATAATAATAATCTAGGAAATGGGGTGTGAGCTATACAACATTGTAGAAAAACATTTAAGTTTGATTCAATTATGTTTTAGTTGAAAAAAGTAATTTTTAGCAAGTATAACATTATATGTATTTATTATTGAATTATATCCATGCCAGACTGAATAAGTGAACATTTTGCTGAAAATATAGAATTGTATTCAGCTCACTAGGTCATTGATATTTAGGAGAGATAAACATAATTTTCTGCTTTAAGATGCATAGATTTTAAGAATCATATCAAAATAAGCAAAGTAAAATAAATGAAAATCAAGTCTGTCTTGTATGTATTGTTTGCTGGTATATATCACACTACCATAAACTTTAGTGGTTTATACTACAATGAAAATGTTTCTCATGAATTCTGCTGATTTGTTGAGTGACTGCAGTCAGCTGATGAATTGGCTGGAATAGAATAAGGTGGGCTTATAATCACACTGACAGGTAGAACTGGCTGTCACTTGGGGTGCCACGTGGCCCTTCATTCTCCATTAAGCTAATGGCCTTCCATATGTATCCATCTCAGGGTAAAGTTAAAGATGGTAAATGTGGAGGCTCCAAGGGGTCTCTTGACGCCTAGATTCCAGAACTCACATAGTATTAGTTCCAAATATGTAGTTGATTAAAGAAAATCACAAGGCCTGCCTGATGGATGCGAGCAGCAGCAATGCCACATTGCAAAGTACCATGCATATTGGGTTCGAAGGAATTTGTGTCCTTAAAACCATCTACCACACATATACATACTGGCATTACATATGCTAGTATAGTATATGAACAGGGGAATTTCTCTTGTGATGGGATTCTCATGGTGCATCATTTTGATCATCATCTCCATTGTCAATTCTAATGTGTATTAAGATTTTCCTATGAGCAGGACATACTTCTAAGTAAGTCCTAATTAACTCATTTCTGCATAACAAAAACTGCAGTACTGGCAAGGTTATTCTCATTGTAAACGGATTGTAGCACATGTGTTAGAAAAACGGTTTTATTTTCATTAGTTAATTGGTTGATTGTAGTTTTTACCTTATACTAGAGACATGATTGAGGGCAATTTAATCTCTGCGTTTTGCATTTTAAACTGATAAAATTAGATGGTAGTAATAAAAATTTCAAGGTCGCTCCCAGTTCTGATTATTTATGAAGCATCCCTATTGATCAGGTATCATGGATCATATATACAAATATACTTATAGAAAGTGATATTGCCACTTTCATGGCCCTCCCCTTTTTTGTTCTTATTGTTGAAAAATATTTAAAATAATTGATTTTATAAAATATTGCTTATGGTTGAGTTTCACCGTAAACTTGAGAAAGGCTGAGCTGAAAGCGCAGAAAAAGTTTCATGTCTACCATTTTTCCATTAGAAGGAATTTCCAAATTAAACAGCCTTATGGAAAATGAGGATGGTAACCCTGTTAGAACTTTGATCATTTCAACACTACTGTCTTCTCCACCCTCTTTCTCCTTCCAGTTCTATAAATGTTTTAATGCATTGATCCAATGAATGAATTGAATGAATGGATGATCCCAAAATGAATTATTTTGATAATATTTTATATACTATTTATATAATAAGTGAACTATTTCTTATTTAATATTTTAATAAACCCAGATATTTAACAACTATAATTTGAAATACATTTTGTTGTTTCATAAACTGTTTCCAATTGGATGCTTTTCTAGTTTCTTTATATATTCTTAGTTCTACAGACAATGCTCATCATATTCCTCTATTAGAAAATTAGGCCAAGGCTCAGAGACCTTATATGATTTTTCTAGGACTACACAGCTAATGGGGTTACAATTTACGTATCTTTGAATCATAATAACCGCTTTATTTATAATAAAGTATTTTACATTAACTCTTTAAAATAAATATTTAAAAATACAACTCAAGTCATCACTAAGCACACATATTTAAGCTGCAATTATTAGCTTAAAGATATTTAAATAGCATCCAAGAATTTGGCAATACTTATTTACTCCAGCCATTAAGGCTCCAAATCCATAACAAAAAAGAATCATCAAGGGCAATTAAATATTAATGTTGTTTGTTGTATCTTTCGGGTTTAAATGTTTCATGATCAGAAATCAGAGTTGGCCTCATTATTAAAAGACTATAGTGAAATCTGAAGAAATAGTATATAATTTATGTCTGTTTCTAACTTTAATATTAATTATGAGTAGTGAATAATCATATGTAAACCTTTAAAAATTCCCCAAAAGTAAAATTTCACAATTATTGTAGGCCAAATTACATAATTTATGTAATGTTTATGGATTGGATCGGATTATTCTACGGATTTTCATGAAAACTGTTCAGTGAGATTGGAGTAGGAAAGGAAAGCTATGGAGTGGAGATGAACCATGATTTGCTATGAGTTATTTTTTGTGTTTTTTTTTAAGTTTGTTTGTTTGTTTGTTTGTTTATTTAGAGAGACAGACAGTGCATAAGCAGGGTAGGGGCAGAGGAGAGAATTCCAAGCAGGCTCCCCACTGTCAGTGTGGAGCCTAATCCAGGGCTCAAACTCATGAAAGTGAGATCATGACCTGAGCCAAAATCAAGAGTCCGATGCTCAACCTACTGAATCATTCAGGTGCCCCTGTTATGAGCTTTAAAAGTGGAAGTTGAGAGATAAGTACAGAAGACTCATTGTCCAATCGCTACTTTTGTAAATTGCTTGAATACTTTTATGATGAAAGACAGAATGTTTGGTACGAGTGTGTGGCATACCTATTTAATGTCTTCCCTGGAGATCAATGGAAAGTTAATATAATGCTATAATCAAAACTTTAATTATATACACTATTTATGACTAGACATTGATATGATACTGTGATGATGTAAGCCTGGGAGTTCTGGGTAAGAAATGAAAAGCTTGAAAAAGGATTCTGGTGACTCATTTGAGTCCTGAATAAACCTATGCCTGAAGCTATACACACCCTTACATCCTTATTATATGAGGCAGTAAACTACTTTTTACACATAAACTCATTTGAAGACGGGATTATTTCCCTTACAAGTCCCAACTAACATGTACATATAAAACAAAGTGCTATAAGAGGAAGCTTTCAATAATCAAAAAGTTCATAAATTGAGACATCAGATTTAATTATAGATTAATATTAGATGAAAATGTTTACTGCCTTAAAAATTCAGGACCTTTGACCTGAACTTCGTTTTTTTCTCTAAGATCTATAAATGTATACTTGTTGCCTTTAAGTTACATATATTGTATATTTCTGTAGAAAACATAAATATGAAGTGATAATTAATCTTATTTTTTGTCCAAAGAACTTCTGCACCTTTGATGAAATAATATCAGAAGTGATAAGGGAAAAACATATATCTTAAATATTTTTTATGAGTAAGTGAATGAAGAAAGTTAAGTTTCAGAATCATTTTTTTCCAATTACTTAATATTACCTAGTTTTTTTTTTTTCATTCTCATTTGATGGATAAATGATGGCAAGCATGTGATTTTTAAAAAAAGAGTAAGCATTTCTGGTTTCATACACTAGGCTTGATGGTTCTATAGCAAGTATTTCAGTTAATAGTATATCAGAATCTGTATTATAAAGATTTTCTCATGTTTATGTTTGGAGTATTGAGAGCGATAAAGGGAGTATTTTGAAAAGATACAGTTGTCAAAATTAACACTAAATAATTTCAGACTAATTAAAGCAACTGCTTATATAAATGTTATATTTAAGTGAACCCATATACAATGCTTAGACTAAAAAAATACATTCACAACTCAAATTGGTAGTGGGAATTAAGGTTACTTTAACTGCACTTTAGGGAAATAATTACACCTTATATGATTCACTAATAAAACATTTTTAAGTAACAATTTATTTGAATATGGTTGACACACAATGTTCTATTAGTTACAGGTATACAATATAAAGATTCAATTTCTTCATGCATTATGCAATGGGCACAAGTGTCGCTACCATCTGTCACCATACAACACTGTTATACTATCATTTCCTGTGCTGTGCCTTTTAATTCTTATGACTTAATTACTACATAACTGGAAGCCAGTATCTCCGTCTCCCCTTCACCCATTTTGACCACCCTCCCACCCCCCTCCTCTCTGACAACCATTAGTTTGTTCTCCATGTTTATAGTAAAATACAATGTTTGAAATAGGTTTTCATGTGTCTCTTTTTGTTGGTCATTTTGAAGATTCTATGCAGTGTTCACAAAGCATTCAACAATTTAAATTAAAAATGATTTAGAAAATGAGTGAGGAAATAGAGGAAATTTAAAATAGACGTATAATTTATTAAAGGTAAAAAACTCTTAATTTCTAAAATATACTAAAACTGTCTTCAAAAAACTTTATTCAGTACTAAAGAAGTATATTGAACTTAGCTAATGGTTAATAAAGACAAGGTCTTCATAGTTAAGACCAAGTCAGATTTGCCACTTTTGATTTCCCAAGAATTTTTCATGGAAATTGTTAACCTCCTCATAGTTGTTTCAATATATATGTTAAAAGATTACATTAATAATACCATGTGGTGACAAAACTTTGACACCTGCATTAGTACAAAAACAATATAAAAACATAACCAATGAAAGTTAAGATAGTTTTTAAGAAGAAAAAGAACCCAACAAAAAAGGGTATTTTCCTGCTCATTTTCTACACTGAGGGTCCAAATTATGATTGCACTTTTTCCTATTATGTTGTTCCTTTTGAAGAATGTAATAGGATGAATAATGTCTCCCAAGTATGTAATTTAAAATAATCATTGTGGTAACTTTTTTCGTTCTTCTGATATGATGGAGTAATTCTTTAGTGTAAATATGTATGTGCATATGCGTACATACATACATACATACATACTTATTTATTTATACATTCAGACTTGGAGAAAAAGAGTTAAGGAGAAACTATACTTTCACATTAAATGTAGTCAACTTAATGAGTCCAGGAAAGTGATTGTTCTTAGAATTTTACAGTATTTTGAAAAAGAAATAGAACTATGAACAAGCCAGATTTTTGCATTCAACAATGCCTTTTATCACATTTTGAATATAAAGTTAAAAAATTAGTCTAACTTTCTTTTTATTTTAGTCTGTTAAGGCCTAAAAGGTTGTATAAGGAATGTGTGCACATGTATGTTTGCATGTTAGTGCACGTGTGACTAATTTTCATGTAACCAAAACTTGAACGTTTCCTCATGTAGATTCCAGGATATAAGATTCAATCCAATTCATTGTTTTTATGTAATCAGATACATCATTTCTTTAATCCTTCCTAATTATTGTATTGTTTCAAATATTCTATATGTATGAAGTGAAGATGTGTTGACATCTGGGGACAGTTAGAGTTTGAAATTAATTTTAAGACAATTGATCATTTCAAGTTTTAAGACTATTTTTTTTTACATTCACATAGCAGCTTTGATTAAATAAAAGGAAACCAGGAGGCATAACCAATCTAAAAGCAACAAGATCAATAAAGACCGATGGGCTTGTTTCTTTTAACAAAATGGGATTTCATGCACAATGGACCCATTAATTCATTTCCTATAGAAAGCCTCTGGTCTATTACTTTTTGAAGCCTATGCAAGCATTATCTTTTTCACGCATATGGACAGAATAAATGTAAACATATTCTACATGCAAATAGGTACTTTAAATGCACAAAATATTCCTGTTATATATTTAAGTATATGAAATATTTGAAACATTTTCATAATTTTAACTTAATCTGTTTTAATTATAGTTTTAATTCTTATCAGACTTCAACATCTCTGTAAAATATCAAGTACTTAATGACATTATTAAATATGATAAATAAAACAATAAGTCAAGAAATTCTAATATATATTATTAAAACCAAAAATATTATTATGAAATAGTACTAGGAATGTATCTGTACACTGATATAACTTAATATAATCAGGCCATACCAGACAAAATAATAGAACAGTGATGATTCCAAAATAACAAACAGTGTGACCCCAACTCCTACAGAACAGGTAGGATAGTTCAAAGTACTGCCTAGGAAATTCTTTTGACCTTCAACATACTTCTTAGTTATACATACTTATTAATTACTCCAAGAAGTCCACAGGACTTTATTCATTCTCACTCAATCAAATGGGTGGTAAGTGGACAGAAATAACACAGCTCAAGAAATACAGATGCCGAGCACATACTTAAAAAAAAATCCATGATGAGGAAAATGAAAATCGCCCATAATCTGATTCTTTCTTTATTTTCTTCCTCCACTCCCTTCATCCATTATATTTATTATTTAAAATATGTACTAAATTTGCTCCCAGCAAAGAGCGGAGAATAAAATAACAAGAAGTTATGAATCTTGCCTCTAAAGAGAGTATATTCTATTTGTACATAGAAAAAAAATCAATGGACAGGTATGCAATCTCTAGTAAATGTTATGACCAAGCTATTATAAAGTAATAAAAATTTTTTGAGAAGCAGTTTCATTTGCATTTTTTGACACTACAGAATACTTCTTGAATGAAAACTAGGCAAAAGATGAGAACTGAATAACTTGGTAGAGAGAAGAAAAAATCTTCCAGACAGAGAAAATAGTATGGGCAATGGCTTAAAATTAAGGGATAAATCTGTTAATTTGTAATATACAGATTATAAAATATATATTATAATGCTACCAAAATTTACTTAAAATTTCAGCCTGAACATACTCCCAATTTTATAAACATGCTGGTACCATATTTAATGACTATATAATAACAATCATAGTAATTAAACTAGTGATTCATACTGAGTTATTAATATGTGCCCAGAATTATTCTCTGTGATTTATTCAATATCCAAACCTTTTACATAAGTTTGAAGATCATCTAATTTTATAGATGCAGTTTATTATCAATAAAATGTTAATAAAAAAGGTAAATGTATAATTTGTCCATTACCTATCTATTAATACTCTATTTTTATTTTATTTTATTTTTTAAACTGAATTTCTTCTTTTTTAAAATTTTTTTTAATGTGTTTATTTATTTTTGAAGGAGAGAGAGAGACAGAGCATGAGCGGGGTGGAGCAGAGAGAAAGGGAGACACAGGATCAGAAGCTGGCTCCAGGCTCTAAGCTGTCAGCACAGAGCCCGACGCGGGGCTCGAACCCACAAACTGTGAGATCATGACCTGAGCCCAAGCCGGACGCTCAACCGACTGAGCCACCCAGGCCCCCCTCTATTTTTATTTTAGAAGGAACACATTTTGTAAAATAGTTTAGAAATTTATTCAAGTTTATCTGATTTTAAGTTATCACTGCAATTACCTGAATTAAGTGAACACTGAAAGTATTGCCTAAAGTTCAAATGAAAAACTAGATTGAAGAAATTTCACTGGAAAAAATATTTCAAAAATAAAAGAAAGAAGAGATAAAAGAAAGAAAAGTAAATAAAAGACAGGTTAAGATATAAAATATGGAATTGGCAGCATCAAAATGTGAATAAGAGGAAAAATGTAAAATGGGGAAACTTTGCTATTTTATAAAAAGGGATATATATATCTAAAACTGAAGGATAAATTACAAAACAAGTGAAATTAAAACCTCATACCTCAAAAAATCGTAGTATTTGTAAAAACACCAATAAAAGAAAAATTATGTTTCCAGAAATGCAGGATAGACCACTATGTAAAAGTAAGAATGAGTTGACATTAAATTTCTCAATTACAATTTTAGATGAAACACAGTAAGTTGTTGTTTTTACAGTATTAACCAACGAGACCATTTAGATGCAAGCATATTACCATTCAACAGAATCAACAACAAAGATTTCAGAAACATAAGCCTTCAGGTCATGTACTGAAGACCCACTTAAAAACTATTCTTTTGTATATACAACTTAAATACAAAAAGAAACAAACCCAGAAAATTTTGTAGGAAATATATAAAGCAAGGTGGTCAAATACTTTTCTAGGTTTGTTGTCTTACCGACAACAAAAAGAAACCTAATACCATAAATTTTTAAAAGAGAAAAATTGAATGAAAACACAGAAAGTATAGCTATAATCTGAGAAATAAAACTTTGTACAATATCAACATGATGAAGTGGGCTGGTGGAATATATATGGTCTACGTACTGCAAGAGAAGTCTGGGGTTTTGCAATCATACTAAGGTGTATGTACATGTATGCATGTATTTACTACCATTAGCTGTGTGACCTAGAATATTCTGAGTTGGTGTTCAGTAGGAAGAAGTGATGAATCTTCTCTAGCTGAGACTTACTTCCAGCCCATAGTTGCTTTGAAGTATGAAGGCAGATGTTTTACTTTTTCAATGATGACAAATATTCAGGGTTGTTTTTTTTAATCTCCTTTTTTACATCTGGACAACTAATTTTTTTTTATTAACATTGAGTAGACTAAATGAAACATAGTGGTGGGCTAAATCCAACAGTTTTAAGGGTCTACACTATAAGATTGCTACTCAGATCTGACCATTATATTGAACAAGGAGAACTTGAAGGCCATAATTAGTCATAAAGCATTACTCAGATGCATTTGGTAGGCTAGTACTTTAAAACTTTAATGAAATCTAACAATTGTGTCCTTACTTTTCTTGTTATTCTCTGATAATAAGGCACTAGTCACTTTAGTCACTAGAAAAAAATACAGTCCTGCAATACCAGTCAACACTATATATTTTATGTAGAGTTGAAGATTTTCCCCTCTCCTCACTTTGGCCTGCTGATTTAAACTGTTTCTAAAATCTCCATGTACTAGAATGTTTGCAAAATTTGCCACAATATTTTCCCTTCTTGTGTCCATAGCCCTGTGAGACCCTAAAAGTTATCCATGAGAATTTCACTGGGCAACAGGTCAGTAGGTTATGTACACAGAGACTTAGAAGTATTTATGCATTGGGGTTTATCCCCTCTTGCTACTTGGGAACATTGTGACCATCTCTATGCGAACATGTCAGGAGTAGCCTACTTGATAATGATATGTGTGATCAAGTCACCTCATTTGTCCTCATTGACCTCAAGCCAACTGCTGATCAATCCAGCCATCTTATATCACCCAGGCACAGCAGAGGTGACAACGGACTATAATAGTATGCAAGTCAGCTACACAAGAACTACCAAGCTCACATTTTAAGTCATGATAAACCAATACTTATTGTTTTCACTTGCTAAATTTTAGAGCGGTTTTTTACACATCAACAGCTTACTGATACACTCCCAATTAAGATTAGAGTCAGATGAAAATATAAGAAATATAGAAACTCTTATTTTAGCAGATGTTGATAGCTTACCCTTTCCTTCCTACTTGCTTTTGTGGGCTCCCTGGATTCCTCCCACTGCAACTCTCATATGTGAGATGGTGTTTCTCCTTGAATTCATTGTTCAATATTTCTACCTCTATTGCCATGTTAATCTTCTTGCATCTGAAAGTTCTTATCTACCTTCATTTTACTGAGTTGCTTTGCCTCCATCATAGCCTTCTTGGTCATAATCTTTCAAAAACAATTTTTTACTATTAGTCAAACTGTGGATTCCAGAACTAGTCCTTGGAAATAATGCACTTTTGACCAAGCGCATGAAGGACTGTAATTCTTTCCCAAACATGACCAAAGCCAGGCAAATTCAAGCACTTTAATGGCTCTTTTTACAAACGATAGTTTAAAACCAACTCAACATGTACTAAAATTAGAAGGGAAAAATATAACCTCCACACTTCATTTCTTTAAAGTCTCTCTTAGATCAAGGTAAGAGGAAAGAGTTGTATCCTGAGTTGTTTTATGGGCTTTCTAATTAAAATGAAAGTTAAGATATAAATTATGTTATACAATTTTCCTTCACCCTGTTATCAAGAAACAGAATATAGGGGGCGCCTGGGTGGCTCAGTCGGTTGAGCGTCCGACTTTGGCTCAGGTCATGATCTCACGGTCTGTGAGTTCGAGCCCCGCGTCGGGCTCTGTGCTGACAGCTCAGAGCCTTGAGCCTGCTTCGGATTCTGTGTCTCCCTTTCTCTCTTCCCCTCCCCTGCTCATGCTCTGTCTCTCTCTGTCTCAAAAATAAAAAAAAAACATTAAAAAAAAAAAAAAAGAAACAGAACATAGGATGTGAATCACATAGCTTCCCAGCTCAAACTTGGAAGCGAGTTTCTCCTAGTTGCACAAAAATCCCCACTGCAAGAAGTGTTCTACTATATAGTCCCTTCAGAATGGATCATCTCTAAGCCCTTACTGTGGGGCCCCTGTAGTATATGTTCTATTTGTGATTTGAAGAGAATAGGCTTTTGACTACCAACAGCTGGAAGTAAACAAAGCTATACCTATCCTAAGGACTCCATATCAAAGCCATAATCTTAGCCTCATCATCATGCTATAGCAAACCTACAACAGCTGTATGTGAGAATAAGCCATAAAACTCCCATCAGGATTAAACAACTCATTGAGCTCTTTGCCATTATACCACCAATCTCCATATTTTAGAATATACCAATCACAGAAGGCATTCAGCACAAGGCATTTTCTTAAACCACTATTTAGCAGCTGTACTCCAAGAAACATCATGGTTTCACTTTAAAATACTTGAAAAATATGGTTTACAACTATGTTGATAAAGTAATGACTATGAAAGTTTGGATTTTAGGTAAATTGAATTGGAACAACATGAATTTTATTTTGTAAGTTATTTGATTCAGAGTCAGGTGTAAGTGTGATCTTATTTAGCAGGTGGTTACAGCTGTTAGTGTGGAAATAGATTCCTGGCTAAATGGATAGGTTTCTTATTTATAAATTTGTTTAATTCATTCACTTTAGAGTGCCCAGGTGTTCCAGTGATACATGGCAAGATATATTTTAGATGGATAAATACATGAAATCTAACACAACAAGCTGCATACAGAGGAAATAATTAAATTTAAACCAAGACAACTGCTATAACAGATAAATCAATGCAGGTACAGCACTTAATTTGTGAGACAAATGGTTGTGGTCAACAGAGTCAAAAAGTACAGAAAGCTACCATAGTAACAACTCCCCAACCAGACCCACATAAGCATTAGGGCAGTCAAAAGAACGGATTTAATTACACACACCTAGGTTTCTGAATTGTGATAGTACTTTGCTGTATTTCACCTTCGTCATCTCTAAGCCAAGAAGAATCCTGGACTAAAACAAATCTAGTGAATAATGATAAATTAATGATAAACAGCTGAGTAATCTAAAATACAAAGGGTATTAAAATTTTCTTTAAATAACTATTTCAAAATAAATGAGGAAAGTACTGCCTCATTTTTAGTAGCATACATAGAAAGGATATATTTAAGATTCTTCATTTTGTCATTTTGTGTAATTTCAATGTTCATTACAGATATTCAGTAATAAACATTTGATTTTAAAATGCGTATTACTCTTTAAATACTCCATGTGATAGGGGTGCCTGGGTGGCTTAGTTGGTTATGTGCCCGACTTCAGCTCAGGTCATGATCTCACAGTTTGTGAGTTTGAGCCCTGTGTCATTGGCTCTGTAATGATACCTCAGAGCCTGGGGCCTGCTTCAGATTCTGCATCTGCCTCTCTCTCTGCCCCTTCTCCACTCACGCTCTTTTGAAAATAAATAAAACACTAAAAAGATAAAATACTCCATGTGATAAATTATTGTGCTTGTTATAACTGTGGCTATAGAGATTAATACCTTTTTAAGCCTAAATTTGATTTTTCAGTCAAAATGGGTATTTTTAGAATTATATTCACTGATATTTTATGGAAGCAAATATTTTAGCAGGTGAAGAGTAAGTAGAGAAACCCTTCATTTTTTGTCTAAGTATTATTTTTGAAATATAAAATCCTATAAATATCACAATCCAAATGAACACTGACTAGTTTGCCAAATGATTTTGAACAACCATAATTTCCATTTCACTATGAGTATGGATAATAAGACAGTGAACAAATAGTTTATCATCCAAACCAGAAGTCTTGAGTCAAAAGGGGGACATTATGAATAGTGTCCTTCGCCAGCAAGGACAGTCACCTCAATCACAGTTGTTCATAATGAGTATAATAAATCTGTAAACATAGGAAAAACTGGGACAGTATTGTCTGAGACAGAAACACAAATAGGGATATACAAAGGAAGAGTAATAACTAAACATGTTGCATATATTTGTTTTATAAGATTGTTTTCTTTGCAAAGTAGTTATAAAATATTTATTTTATATTCTGTGAAATATTAATAAAGTACTTACTGATAATTAGGGGAAATTTCTTTTTTTATACTGAAAATGAAGGAAAGGAAATAAAGGAAAAATAAACTTGGTCAGAATTGTTCAACATTATAGAAGTAATCAATGAATTTGCTTCTTAAGAGACATTTCCATCTCCACAATAAAGCAGGCCATACTTTTCCAAAAAGATTTGAAATATTTTGTATTAATATTATTAAAACTAAATGGAGACATTAAAAAAATCACAATATTAAACCTGTAGCACAGATTCATCTACAGTGTCAGAAACCCTTTGATCTGATTATATTTTAATGTACACTACCTGAACTTTATTTTATTTTTTAATATTTATTTTTGAGACTGAGAGAGACAGAGCATGAATGGGGGAGGGGCAGAGAGAGAGGGAGACACAGAATCAGAAGCAGGCTCCAGGCTCTGAGCCATCAGCCCAGAGCCCGACGCGGGGCTGGAACTCACGGACCGTGAGATTGTGACCTGAGCTGAAGTCGGACACTTAACTGACTGAGCCACCCAGGCGCCCCCTACCTGAACTTTAATAGCACAGCCATTATAACTTGCAAAGATACTGCTTGACAAAAAAAACAAAAAACAAAAAAAAAACACCTCCATGCTTTCAATGTTTAAATTAAACTCTAATTTCTGAGCTGAAATATAAAGAGCTTGGAAGTCAGCACTCTCATTTTTATAAGAAAAAGCTAAACAAAATTTAAAAAACAATGGTTTTTCTTGAACACATCAGACAACTGATGTCACGGGACAAACCACCACCTCGAAATCTGAAGAGAAGGGTGAAGCCAGAGCCATGACTGAAACCTGCTTATCTGGGGCAGAAGCCATCAGTAGGAATAATGAAATGGTAATTTTGACAGATTGCTCAAGGCTGAGTAGTACTAGCATAAATGGAAAATTCATGGGGCCACAGTCTTCGTGGAGACTTAACACTTTCATGGGTTTTACCTTGAGGAACTACACCAAGTTTTCACAGTAAAGTCACCTATGTTTCTGATGGGAGAGAGGGACAGTAATCATTGTGAAACAAGACCAGAACATACTTCATAAAAAAGATCTGCTTCTCCAGGAGGGAAAACTTTATCAGTGCCTTATTCCACATGGATGAAAGGCAGTTCTCCTATCTTCCAGCTTCTACTTCCTCTCTCCTGTCACAGTAGGGGAAGTGGGTAAGAAAGTCTTGTAAAGTGTAAATGCCAGGTCCTCTGAAATTAGATGGAGATTATAGAAAGCATCCTTTTCTCTCCACTTTCTAACCAAACCAACAGAGCTCTCGCCTAACAGTGGATCACAGCTCAAATAAGTTTAAAAAGCATAATTTTTGAGGAAAAGTACTTAGGAAAACCCAAAGTCAACAGAGGAGACAAATGAAAATTACACTAGAGAAATCTGAAGCCTTTGGTATATATAACTGCAGCAAACATTAAACACAAGTCAAATTCCAGCCAGATTAATATAAAACTTTATACTGAAGGCCAATTTACCTCAGTTCCTATTATCCAATATATCACACCCAGCTTTTAAGCAAAAACAGTCTGAAGAGAGAAAGCAAGCATCAGAACCAGACTCTTATGGCTCAAATATTGAAATTTTTAGACAGGTAATTTAAAGTAACCCTGATTAATATGTTAGGAAAACTCATGGAAAAAAGTAGACCACATGCAAGAACAGAAGGAGATCAATGGAAATTCCAAGCAAGAATTGAAAAGAAATGCTAGAAATAAATTTTATTTTATTTTTATTTATTTTTTAATGTTTATCTTTGAGAGAGAGATAGAGCACAAGTAAGGGAGGGGCTATGAGAGAGGGAGACACAGAATCCAAAGCAGGCTCCAGGCTCTGAGCTGTCAGTAGAGTTCGACACGGGGCTCAAACCCATAATTGTGAGATCAAAACCTGAGCCAAAGTCAGATGCTTAACCAACTGAGCCACCCAGGCACCCACTAGAAATACATTTTAAATAGCAACAAAAACTGAAGAATGCCTTTGGTAGGCTTATCAATTGACTGGAAACTGATGAGGAAAAATGAGTGTGTTTGAATAAAGGCTGATAGATATTTATCAAACTGAAATTCAAAGAGCGAAACGAATGGGGGAAAAATAGAAAAAGGAAAAAAAAAAGAAACAAAAAGAAACACAATATCCAAAAACTGTAGAGAGAATTCACAATGAGTTACATGCATAATCGGAGTACTAGTGAAGACAGAAAGAAAAGGAAATATTTGAATAATGGCCCAGAAACTTCCAAAATGACTGAAAACAAACCACAGATCCAGAAAGCTCAGAAGACACCATGCAAAATAAGCACCAAAAAGACACAGCTAGACATATCATATTCAGATTGTTGAATACAGAAGACAGAAAATTTCAAAAAAAATGGAAAAAAAGAAACACCTTACATTTAGAGGAATAAGGATAAGAATTATAATGGACTTCTCAGAAAACACACAACAAGAATAAAATATTTAACTGTTTAAGACCAAAAAAAAAAAAAAGCATTTTGTTTTTTCCTATATTAACTTACTTTAACTTGAATTCTTGGCAAAAAACTATCATTAAAGAGATAACAGACTGAATATGTATGAACTGAGAATAGAAATATGTATGTGAGAGACAAAAAGTAACTTGTGTTTTCTGATCTGTCCATTTTATTAAATTTATGTATTTTTTCTGGTAAGCAGAAGTATATTGGCAGTTTACTCAAGAAAGAAGTGTTAGTACAGCCTTTGATATAGATGCTTGTAAAAACTCATTGAAGAAAAGTCATCACAAAAAAGAAAAAGAAAAGAAAACAAAAAGGCTATGGCTCCTTTATGCTTTAGCTAAAAGAGCTATTTGGGATGTTAGCATCCTGTTTTCTCTCCACAGAATTGTGGATTTGAACTTTAGCAGTAAATGGCATTCCAATCTTGTTGCCATAGACATATTAAAGCTTCTGGCAGGTTACTGCTTTGTGTTAGGTTCTGTCATGGGTAAAATGTTCTTGTCTGGGGAAGAAAATACCTGTCAGAAGCAGATGGGGGCTTAACATGGTGTCAGCATTGTGGAAAAGTCAACATTTGTTCTGTAGTTCACTGCAACACTAACGAAAATGAAAGGCAGGCAAGGTAGAAGGGTGATAACAAAGGACAAAGTAATGAAGAGGTAATCAGGGCTGGGTTTTTGAAATAAATTAATTCATTTTATATTTCATCATGTATGTTTGTTAGGGTTGAATAACAAAGTACCACAGACTAAATGGCTTAAACAATAGTAATTTATTGCCTCCCAGTTTTGGAGGCTGGGAGTCTGAGATTAGGGTATCAGCAGGTTTTGTTCTTTCTAGCTGTGAAAGAAGGATCTGTTCTAGGTCTCTTTCCTTGGTTGTAGACACCCATCTTTTCCTTATGTCTTTATATTCTCTTCTTGTATACCTTTGTCTATGTCTAAATTTTCCTTCTTATAAGGACACTAGTCATATTGTCTGAGGGCCCACCCTAACAACCTCACTTTACATTAATTACCTCTATAAAAATTGTATCCTTATAAGGGATAGGATCCTTATAACCCTATCCTTATCCTATTCCATTCTGTGGTGCCAGGGGTTAAGCTTTCAACATAAGAATTTGGTGGGAACAGGATTCCACCCATAGCACTTTAAAATTCTGAGAAATATTTTACCCAGAGTTTCCTGAAATTATAGTTTCAGTGAGTCATTCTTATTATTAATGTTATATATGTGATTTAAGTAATTAATCAAGAAAATTACAGTTAACAATTTATTAAATATATATGAAAAAAAAATATTGGCCAAAATGGTAACCCTATTTTGGTCAATGAGACATCTGGAAGCACTTGGAAATTTGGATTTGAAGGTGAATTTTGTGGGTTTGCCTGTTTATCTTTTGCCCTAATCTGTAATTCAGATCACTCTCATCAGGAGAGTATTTTTTTTTTTTTTTTTTTTTTTTTTTTTTGCTGTGGATTGGGCTGAAAGACATATATATAGTTGTTAGGTTTGTCTTAAAACAATTACAAAGGTAATGTAATTCCAGTTGACCTTTGTGAATCATAAGAATCCCTGTTTAACATTACACTAATTCCACTTTTCGGGAGGTGGACATAAAAAGGACTGGGATTTTCCTCCACACTGAAACAACTAAGAAAATCAGGTTACCGTATGGAAAAATGATTCTCAGGACATTGAAGCAATATGTGATTTTTTGCCCTTGAGAAATAGATCATCTAAAGACATATTTGACATAATTACTCATTAGAAAAATCAAAATCAAAACCACAATGTAATGTCATTTTACTTCCAGTAGGATGGCATAACCAAAACGTCAGACAATAACAAGTGTTGACAGGAGGTGGAAAAATGAGAACTTTCACAGATTGCTGAGTGAAATGGAAAATGGAACAACCACTTTAGAAAATAGTTTGACAGTTTCTCAAATGTACACGTAGTGTTACCATATTACCCAACAATTCTACTCCCAGGTATCTATCTAGAAATGAAACTATATAGACGTCCATATAAAAACTTGTACTAAATGTTCATAGCAGCATTGTTGATAAAACCAAAAAGTAGAAGACCCAAAATCTATTCTACTGAAACAAAGAAAATTCCATATATCCCTATAATAAAAATATTATTTGGCAAAAAAAGAATAAGCTGATCCATGTTACAACATGAATGAGCCTTGAACACATTATGTTAAATGAAGCAAACAGAATGCTGACATAGTGAGGGTTATTTTGGAATGATGAAAATGTTCTAAAATTAGATTGTGCAAATAATTTTTTGAACATACCAAAAACCATTTATATTCACCTAACTCTGAACATACTTAAAACCATTGGACTATACTCTTTAAATGGGAAAATGTTGTCATATTTGAATTATCTCAGTAAAGCTGCTATAAAAAAGAAAATTGAAATGTAGAAATGGTAGAATCAGTAGAAAAAGAAGTTAAAACAGTAATTATAACAATATTCTATTTGTTGAAAAATATAGAATGAATGAGCAAGTAGAGACATCAAAATTATTGAAAAATAAATACCCAGGATGAAGCTTAGGAAACATAATGTCCAAGATCAAAAATACATATGATGGAATTTAGGACCAATTAGACTTACAGATTATTGTGTTTGAAGACATACCAATAGAAACGCTCTAAAATTAAAAAGGAAGAAGAAGAAGAAGAAGAAGAAGAAGAAGAAGAAGAAGAAGAAGAAGAAGAAGAAGAAAGGAAAGAAAAATTATCTCGGAAAAAAAAAGAATAGAGCATCAGTGAACTCTGAGATAACCTCAAGCATTTAAAAATATTATGTTAGAGTCACTGAACTGACAAAAACATTTCATAATGGCCAAACCCACACACAAATATAGTAAGTTCAACTACCTCAAGCACAAGAAACAAAATTATCCCCAGGCACATTACAAATTACTTAAAGCTAATGATAAAGTGAAAATCCTTACATACCTACTAGAACAGTGAAAATAAAACATAGAGGCAACATTAAATGCTGACAAGGATGCAGATGAGCTGGATCTCCATTAGTACTACTCTAGAAGATAGTTTGGCAGTTTTTTTTTTTTCAAATTTAAGCCTATATTTGTAATCTGGCCTAGGAATTACAACTCTGGATATTTATCCCAGAGAAATGAAAATTTACATTCACACAAAACTCTCCACACAATTGTTCATAGTAAGTTTATATGCAATATCCTAAACTGGAAACAACCAAAATATCCTCCGTTAGATGAATGGTTAAACCGACTGTTGTACATTCAATTAGATGAATGGTTAAACCGACTGTTGTACTTCCAATACCATAGAGCACTACTTAGCAACAGACAGGATTGAACTATTGATAAACACAGCAACTTGGATGAATCTCAAGGGAAGTATGATGTGTAAAAAAGACAATCTCAAAAGATCAGGTACTGTATGATTCCATTTGTATGATATTCTTAAAATGACAAAATTATAGAGATGGAGAGCAGATTAGTGGTTGGCAAGGGTTAGGGATGGTGGGAATAAGGGATAAGTATGACTATAAGAGAGTATCAAGGAAGGTGTTTGTGGTGACATTGTGTTGTATTTTGACTGTAGTAGTGGTTTCATGAATCTACATATGTGATAAAATGACACAGAACTATATACACTCATTGTACCAATGCCATACTCTGGTTTTAATATTGTACTATAATTATGAAGATATAACTATTGAGGGCAACTAGGTTAAGGATACATGAGCTTTTTCTGTACAATTTTTGAAAATTCTTATGAATATATAATTATTTCAAAATTTGAAAAAATACAAACCCCTAAGACTGCTTTCATTTCATTGAAATGAAATTGCTTCCTCAGATGGATGCTGACTCTTTTACCTGAGTGGAGGCTGGGGCAAAGGAGGAAGGGTCACATGAAGTAGATGTAAGCCCAGCCCACAGTGAGGAGCCAAGTCCCTCCCAGCTCCTCCTGGATTATCTGACCTATAGAAGCATAAAGGAGAATAAATGATTGCTGTTTTAAGCCACTGGATTTTGGAGTGGTTTGTTTGAAGTACCAGTGTGACAATAGCTAACTAATAGATGCCTACCTGCCTCACCTCCTCTCCACACCCCTGAGAAAACATTTCAATAATGGCCAAACCCACACACAAATATAGTAAGTTCAACTACCTCAAGCACAAGAAACAAAATTATCCCCAGGCACATTACAAATTACTTAAAGCTAATGATAATTAGCTTTGGTTGGTCATTGGTGACTGTGGCATTGGTGACTGTGGCAGAGACCGTTGTCTTCCAACATCCATTCTAGCCTTCTATTACCACAAGTAATAATCTTTCTGATTTTTATCTGGTCATATGTCTATCTGGATTAAGACTACATTTCCAGCTTCCATCTTGTAATTAGGGGAGGCCATGTGACTAAGTTCTGACCAATGGCTTACAAAGGAAAGTATTGTGTGACAGTTTCTGGGCACCTTCTTTAAGAAATAGCAACATTCATTTTGTCCTCCTTTTTCTTGGCCCCTCACTTCTTCTCAGGGATTAAAATGCAGAGGTGATGGTTGGAGCTAAAGCAGCCATCTTGGATATGAGGTGGAAACATTTTGAGAATGGTAGATAAAGCAACAAAGTAGAAGAAATGAGGGTGTTTGTTGATCATAGAGATGCTATACCAGCCCTGGGCTTCTTATATCTAAATTTCCTTTATGTGAGAAAGATATAGACTTCTAGTTTATGTTTTCAGTCACTCACAATGGAACTTAACCTTTATTTATACAGTGGCTTATTATTCACCCTTTTTCATGCACTTATCCTGGGAAACCAAACACACTAAGTATTATATGCTTTCCATTTATTAAATATTTTTTAGGCACTTACTGTACATCAGTATGATAATTCTGGGGAAATAGTAAGGAGCGATATAGACATGGTCTTTGCCCTCAAGGTCTTCAGAAAAAAAAAGAGAGAGAAATCTTAAAAGCAGCTAGAGCAAAAAGACACAATTCATACAGAAAAGCAAAAATAAGGATGACAGAACATTTCTTATGGAAAAAAAATGCAAGCTGAAAGAGGCTGAAGAAAGATTGTTAAAATACTTTGTGTGTGGGAGGACGAAACCCTGTCAACTAATAATTCTTTATCCAACAAAAGTAACTTTTAGAAATAAAGACTTTAAAAAATGTTTATTCATTTATTTTGAAAGAGAATCCCAGAATCTCTGCACTGTCAGTGCAGAGCCCTATGTGGGGCTCGACCCCACAAACCATGAGATCCTGACGTGAGAAATAGAGTCGGACACTTAACTGACTGAGCCATCTAGGCACCCCAACGCTTTTAAAGATACACAAAATGCCAAATACGCCAAATGAATTAGCAGCCAGCACACGTGCACTACAAGAATGTTAAAGACAGTTTTTGAAATAGATTATCATACCACATGGAAATCTGATGTATACGGTGTAATAAACACTGTCAAAACTGGTTACAACATGAATGAAAATACTTTATTTTTTTTAAACTCTTAAAAAGGTAATGGCTTGTTCAAACAAAAATAACAATGTATTGTGGGTTCCATAGAGAGAAAGAAAACGTATGACAACAGTAGCTTAAAGTCTGTAAGGGGAGAAATGGAAGTACACTGTTGTCATAATGTCATTACACTGCATGTGAGATAGCAAGTCAAGGTGATAATTTTAAAAGGTCATGTTATAAACCTCAAGGCAACATAAAAGGGTTGTAGCAACCCTAAAGACATGCATCTAATAAGCAACAGAGTAAAATGGAATCCTAAATAATATATTCATCCAAAAGGAGGCAGCAAAATGTGGAAATGGGGAAGTATGTAAAAAAAGTAAAGAATAGATGGTACAAATAAAAAGCAAACAACAGGATGATAGATTTAAACTCTACTATATCGACAGTGACATTAATGTAAATGGTTAAACTCCTCTATCAGAGCAAACAAGCACACAATATTGTCAGGAATTGAAAGTAAGAACCCAACTATATGCTACCTACAAAAAAAAAAAAAAAAAAAAAAAAGATCTACTTCAAGCATAACGATGGAAAGAAATATCATGCTGAGTAAGACAGAATTAAAATAAAATTGGGAGACTTCTAGATTCAGTTCAGAGTTGTGCAGAGGCCTATAAATATCCCTCCTACCTTCATAACAAGGCAAACGTTGTAGAAAATTTGGTTTAACAGCTCTTTTTGAACCCACTGAAGAACATAAATTGCAGGGTAAACAAGTGACTTGAAATCTGGATACATGCTGGCACCTGAGGTTACAATCAGCATGCCAGCATTTGCTTCCTCAGGACAGAGGCCCCAGAACATAAACTGGTAAAAAAGAAAAAAAAAAAAAAAAGTACAGCTACAGCATTGCAGGGAATACCTAAAAGTCAAGTGTGGGCAAATAAGAGTGTGAGATCCTTGGCAGTGACAGAGAGAGGGCTGTGGGGTCATACCTTTTGCAGACTTTTCCTCCACGAACCCTCCCAGGATGTCACAGAGAAGACTGAAGAAAAACCAGAAGCTTTTCTTGCGGTGGGGGAGGAAGACACCAGCTGCTGTGCAGAGTGGCAGAGGAGTTTCCCCCATCTTCCCTACAGATCACAAACCTTAATCTGTACGGGAAAAGCAATAAAAACTGTCACCTGGAGCTCTTAAAACTTGAGAGAGAAAACCCAGGGCCATTGGGGAAAAGAACAGAAAACAAAGCAAAACAATCAAACAGCAAACGCCCGCACTGTCCCCAGGGGAATTTGCAGGAATACAAAGGAGGGCCAGTACCAGAGTAAGAGGACACTTACCACTTGTGAAGCCGGCCCCACTGAAACCCAACTGACACGGTTCCAGCCAAGGCTGCAGTGAAAACCGAACATCAACCAACACCTCCACCCTCACCTGCCACTCAGGCTAGCAAGCACTGCCGAAATACCATAATGGAACACAGCTGGGGGAACCGTAAGAAAAAGAGTCCCTTTGACCACAGCACAAAAAAGGAAACCCCAGGCCAAGAAGGGAGCAGAAAGTGAGGGAACAAACAAACAAAAACCTCTGCAAGTTAACCTACCTCCAAAACCAAGTTATCACCGGAGGAACTTGAAGGCTCTGGTGCAATGAGAGTGATCATAGCACCAAGGCGCCTAAAACCCCACTCATCCCCGATGAGATTATCAGAAGCCCACTCATCACAGGCGTAGCAGAATGAAAGGAGTTCGATTTTACAAGCAAAACAAAATACTTGCCTCAGTATCCACTGTAGCATAAAACAACATTTCAAGTTTCCGATAAAAAAATTACACAGCATACAAAAGAGTGAGGAGAAACAAATTCTGAAGAGCCAAAGCAAGTGTCAGAATGAGACTCAGATATGAGACTGATGTTAAAAATAATCCAGCAATTTTCCCCAATGGACATTCATATGGCATTCTAATCTACATAAGAAAAATACTGTGAGTCCATGTAAAAGTGTTCAATGTCATTAATCACTAGGAACATGAAAAATAAAACCATAATCAATTATCATTACATACCTTCCTGAATGATTAAACTGAGTGATATCACCAAAAGTTGGTGAAAATGGGGAGCAGACATAACTCTTATACCTGTACCTTGGAATCACTTTGGAAAAAGTCCTGGCAATATCTTGTATAACTAAACATACACTTATCAATGATCCCTTAATTCCAGTACTAGGTATCTAATCCCCAAAAGGAATATATACATATACACAAAAGCGTGTAGACTCAAATGTTCCAAAGCAACTTTATTCATAATGGTTAAAAATTGGGGACAGTAGAGTCCACTAACAGGTGAATATATTAACGAACAGATGTATATCCATACAATGAAATAATACTCACCAATAAAAAGAGATTATACTATTTGACTTCATGTATTTAAAGTTCTGAAACAGACTCAAGCAATATATGTTCTAAAAATATCAGAACAAGGGGCACCTCAGTAGCTCAATCGGTTAAGCATCCGACTTCAGCTCAGGTCATGATCTCATGGCTCATGAGTTCGAGCCCTGCATCAGGCTCTGTGCTGACAGCTCAGAGCCTACAGCCTGCTTCAGATTCTGTGTCTCCCTCTCTCGTTGCTCCTCCCCTGCTCATGCTGTCTCTGTCTCTCAAAAATAAACATTAAAAAATTAAAAATAAAAATATCAGAACAATAGCTGCCTCTTGTGGGAGGTGTGAGTTGAGTGGAAATGGCATGGCCAAGCTTTTGGTGATGATGATCATATTCTATACCTTGATTTGTTTTACAAGGGTATGTGCATATGTCAAAGCTCTGAAAGCATACACTATCATTTGTGTAATTCATTGTGTGTAAAATTACCTTAGAAGAAAAGAACTGTATATAAATATTAAATTCTAAGATCTGCATTCTAAAATATTTACAAGTGTTCTGATGTCTGTATTTAGTTTTAAATTCATCAAAAAATAAGGTGGCCTGATGGATGGTTAGAGGTATGGGTAAATGGATAGACATCTGATAAAGCAAGAAAAGTGAAAGGTTTGTGGTAGAGTCTAGGGATGTGAATATGAGTGTTCACTATACAATATTTTCAACTATGATACTTTTATTAAAGTTTCTATAATAAAAATTGGGAAAAAAAGAAATATAGAAGAGACTGACTACTCTCTCCAACCACTGCAGGCATCTAGCTAAGATATGGAGAAATGGAGAAAGTATATATTTCTTTACAGTGTATAGTTTTCACCATTACATGAGAATGGATACTCTAGTAATCACAAGGGAGGATAGAAAAATCTTTTCCTTCTATCCTTCTAAGTTCTCAGCTGGAGTTCTGTAATAAAAGACAGATTACCAAGAGAAAAACATACAAATTTATTTAATATGTCACATGGGAGTCTTCACAAGGAAATGAAAACCCAAAGGAACTTTTAAACCTCAGCACTATAATGTGAGGTTTGATGAAGGGTGAAAAGTCATGGAAAAATGGAATAAGACAAAAGGATATGAGGTAAGGGTGATAAACTGGGGGAAACTTAGCAAGGTCTGTTAATTTGAATTCCTCTCAGTGTCCCTCCGTCTTTGGAAATAAGGATATTTCTTTCCTCTGGGTACAGTGCAGGCCGCATCTCATCCAAGGGCATTCTGACCTACTTCAGGGATATGAGGGGGTCTTATGACCTAGTTGGAGCGACAAGGGGAATCAGAGATTCCTTCCTGCGTCTGCCATTTCTCAGATTCCTTCAGCTTAAATATTCAATATGCCAAGGTGTCATATGATAGAGTAGCATTTCCTGAACCCTGTCATACAGAAATAAGACTTAATTGTATCTAAAGCAACCAGAGTACATTTCATTGTCTGAGAGAGTGAGCAGAAAAGTCACAGATCCTGCCCCAGATATCATCCAAGGGACAGGGAGGAACTAGCCAAACATAACAGGTTTAAAAGGACAGTTGTGGGAGGAATAAAGTCACTTTATCATTACATTCTATTGTATTTTTCTGTTCAACCTGGTAGTTCCACACAGATTTTCCTGGCAAGGTTAAAGGTACACTTTAGATTAAACATTATATAGCTATAGTGTCTCCAATCTATGCAGGGGTGTGATTTTTCACCAGTGGAATGAATTATTTTGTAGTGATTAAATAAGTAGACGTTAAAGCCAAACTGCCTTTATATTTTGCTGGCTCTACATTTATGGACTATGGAACAAAATTATTTAACCTCACAGAGCAAGTTTCCTCATTTGTAAAGTGGAGATAATATTAGTACGTATCACATAGAGTTTGTGAATTTGTGAATGGCCTCAAACATGGAGGGCTAGGAGAGACTGAAGAAAGAGGCTGGCCACCCCAGATTGGGAAGTGGCAGGTCGATCAAGCAAGAACTTACACAAGAGGCTTCTCTTGGGTGGCCGCAAGACAAGTAGATCTCCACACCTGCCTGCCAGAATCTTCAAAGTTTGCATAGAGGGCTCTGTGAGGTTCAGTCAGCATATTGTCCCAATGGCCTCAACTATGCGTTGTTCTCTCAAGACTGCATTCTTGAAATCAGCTCCCACTGTGGGAAAACTGGGCAGAATGTACGTTCCAAGGACAGGAGACGGGTGAGGAGCTTTCCATTGCATGGCTCCAGCTCTCAGGTCAACTGGAGATCATGTTTTCTTGAAGACCTCCTCCAACAGGGTTGTAGTTAGAATTAAGTGAGTTAATGATTAAACCATCTAGGGAAGTGCAATATAAATACTGGAAAATATAATATTGAGTATTGTTTGTACTTTTATAAAGGCATTTTATATAATACTAAATGACTCTCTTTTATCTTTTATAGTATTTGTTAAATTCACTACTAACACCAAACATATAACCTCTCTGTAACTTTCCACAACCATTTAGGATATACTCTTACTCCCTTTACTCCCCTCCTTCTAGAAGCTCTTTTAATGTTACTCTTTGGACCACAACTATTCACTGTGTTTGTATTCTTTGTCTCTTCCAGGTTGCAGGCCTTCAATTTCCAACTTGTTCTCAACCAAAGATACTGATCTTTAGGTGCCTACAACTCCTTATCTTTCAGAAGGCCCTTGGACAGACACTGCCAACCACCACAGCCTTTTCTCCTCCATAGTCAGAAAGTGATGGATTCCTAAAATCTTCATAATGTCCCCTAACAGCTTGAAGAAGCCAGACCAATTCCCAATGATTTGGGATCTAATCACTTGAGAGAGGAATGTTAAGCAGTTTGGCATGAGGGAGGATGAATAAAGCAGATGCTGGCCATATCCTCAAACCACCCCCCACCAGGTGCTAACAACCATACCTTCAAAGCCACCCCTAAGGGCTAACAGAATAGGAAAGGCCTAGCCACAAAGGGGACTTCAAGACCTGAGAAAAGATTGTTCAGCCGTCTGTGATACCTTGAATACAAGTCAGGGTCTTGCCTAGGCTGACAAGCTTTAATTGTGTAAGACATTATTGAATCCTACCATTCCTCTCCCCCTTGAAACTATTCAAAAACTTACATAGACAATTTCTACTACCTGCTTCTGTTAAAGAGAATATTTACAAACATTGGACTCCCCATTTGTTGGCTCTAACTCAATGTCAGCCTAACTGCCTTCTTATGAATGAGCAGGAAAGCAGAGTTTATGCCCAATTTGTTTTTCAATAATTACTGACTCTCCATCTTAATTTCTCACTTTCCAAAAAGATCCCCACTTTGTACATTCTGGAATTTAGATAAGAGTGAACAACAATGGAGAAAACACTGGTTAAAACATCAGAACAGCACAAGCTGGGGTGGTTTGTTTCCCTCATTAGTTGCAAGCATCTCAGACTCCTCTCTTTTTTTACTTAAACAAAAAAATTTTTTAAGTTAATTTATTTTTGAGAAAGAGAGAGAGTGAGTGTGAGTGGGGGAGGAGCAGAGGAGAGAGAGGGAGGGAGAGAATCCCAAGCAGGCTCTGTGCTGTCAACACAGAGCTTCTCTTGGGGCTTGAACCCACCAACTGTGAGACCATGACCTAAGCAGAAATCAAAAGTCGGATGTTTAATAAACTGAGCCACCCAGGCACCTCTCTCTCTCTCTCTCTCTCTCTCTCTCTCTAATTATTTATTTACTTGAGAGAGAGAGAGAGAAAGAGAGAGAGAGAGAGAGAGAGAGAGAGAGAGAGAGGTTATATGCATGTGAGACTGGGGACGGGTCAGAGAGAGGGGAGATTCCCAAGCAGAATCAGGCTGTCAGCACAGAGACCTACATGTGGCTGCATCACAGGAACCATGAGATCAGGACCTGAGCTCAAACTAAGAGTCAGCTGCTTAACAGACTGAGCCACCCAGGTGCCCCAAAGACTTCTCTCTTGATCCAATTCAGCTCCTTAACCCATATTCAATAGTGTGGGAGGAAGTAAAGATGCAACTGTCACATATATGCCAAGCCACAATTTTCACATTCATTTCTCTGGTTTGGGTTCATTATTTCATGTTGCTTTTGTCGTTGCTGTTATTTTAGTTATGCTTTCTAAGTCCTAGTACATTGTTGTGGATTCTACACACTTTAATTTCCATGGCCAGAGAAGCCAATAATGCAATTCAATCTGTTCCACAAAAGAGAGTTTTTGATACATGTTATTGTGTGTGTGCCTCCTGGGGAATTAAGGAGGTATATTCTTAATAGACCCAAATGCAGGTATATTTCATTTTTTGAAAGTGACCAAAATACGGGTATATTTCACATTTTGAAAGTTCATGTTATGCCGCCTTGCTTTTACAAAAGACCCATATTAGTATCTGCTTCCCCTAACCAAAAGAAATCTGTAGAGAATTTTCACTTTTGGAGGAAAAAAAAAGGTGAAAACCAAGAATAGTGTTCAGGGTTTGTTTTGCAGTGAGCAGTTGTAGAGGCAGCACACATCCTGAGCAGTGAAAGTGTCATGGCTGAGACCTTCCCTGGGAACTCAGCATTAAGTGGCCAGGGTTTGAACTGTTTCTGTGAGCACATGCGCTTTGTCTTGATTTATTTTGTGAATCTATTAGCAAGATGTGTCCTAAGGTGTCAGAAAACCCTATGAGATGTTATTTTGGGGGGATTGAGGAATGCTAAGAAATTTGTTCATATAAATTAATGATAACTGATAGTTTATACCATTTCAGCTTATGAAAGATTTCATAGGAACACTCTACTTTCTGGGGCGCCTGGGTGGCTCAGTCAGTTGAGGGTTCAACTCTTGGTTTTGGCTCAGGTCATGATCTCACAGTTCATGGGATTGAGCCTTGTGTTGGCTGTGTGTTGGCAGCACGGAGGCTTCTTGGGATTCTCTCTTTCCCTCTCTCTGCCCCTCCCCTGCTCACATGAGCATTCTCTCTCTCTCTCTCTCTCTCTCTCTCTCTCTGTCTCTCTCTCAAAATAAATAAACTTAAAAAAAAAAAAACACTCTACTTTCAGATAGTGAGGGGAACCTGTATTTTCAAAACGTGAAATAAAGGCTACTTTAATTAAAATGGTAACTTTCATTTCTAAATTTTAGAAAATATTATTGTGGTATAGAGTAAAAGAACGATTTTGTTCTCCTGACACAGCCATTCAGCAATTTATTTAATCACTCTGAGGTCTAGTTCCCCCTTCTACAAATAGAAAGTGGTAGCTATTATTAAGTGCTCTAGCTTTTCAATTCAAATTTCACATCTCAATTCAATGTAAAACATAACAATAAAGACTTTTTAAATGGACTTAAATAGATGTGCTCACTGTATTTATGAATTGAGCCAATTTGGACAAGGTAATTGATACTTAAGGGAATTCAACTGAAGTTCCAATAGTTTGGTGAGTCAAAAGGTAGATATAATTATGACTGGTGTTTCACTTAGGTAAAACAATATTTCAACAACTGAATCATTTGGTAGTGTTTTAAGAACAGACAAGAATAGCACTGAGATGAGACCTAGATTAGTCACATAATTCTCCATCTCAACAACAAAGGGGCTTCTGTTAAAAGACAGTATTCAGGGGTGGCTTGGTGGCTCAATTTGTTAAACATCTGACTTGATTTAGGCTTAGGTCATGATCTCACAGTTCATGAGATTGAGTCTCTTGATGGGCTCTGCACAGACAGTGCAGAGCCTTCCTGGGATTCTCTCTCTCCCTCTCTCTCTGACCCTCCCCAACTCGTGCTTTTTCTCTCTCACTCTCTTTCTCTCAAAAATAAATAAATAAATATTTAAAAAAAAAAAACAAAAAAACAGTGTTAGGAAAGAATCAATGGAATTTGGAACTCTCCCAGATCACAAATATGGGAGTTTAAATAGCAAGACTATAAGAAAAACTTAATGGACACATTTATTATTAGTCTTTATTATGGTAATAGACATTAAGTCTTCAGGTTTTGCAGCCATGAAAGTTCAATCCATTTTCAAAGAGAAGTAACAAATAGCGATTTGGCTAAACCTTATACAGATGACTAGAAGAACTTTCTGGCTGGGATGATGGAGAGATGTGAGACATGAGTTCCCAATAAGATTGCAGATTCTCATTCCTTAAAGATAAAAATAAGATGTCTACCTTCTTGGGATTACTTTACTGCAGACCTAGGATTAAGTCAGGGAGATGAATGAAGCAGGCATTAAAGTTTCATTCCGGGCCTGTAACTCCATGCATTTCTTGAATTCACCATTTTCACCCTGTAACAGATTCAGCAATGCAGCAAAATTACCAGGCAACCCAATTTCTTAGGGTTGTAGCAATGTCACAGATAATTAAATAGAAACTGGGATTTTGTCCTGGTTTCAATAAATTGACCAGCTGGACCACCAGCAACATCTCCCTATGCAGTTATAGAGATCTAGCAGTGTGTTAATAAAAGCCTCAGGGAGGTCCTACAAACTATTGGCCATTTTCTACAGGAGATATATAGCTCTGGGCAACTTCAAAATGTATATCTAGTATTCCTGTTCCAATAAAAAGAAAAGCATAAGAGTACACAGTGTGTACATTTGTATATGTGTATGTGTGTTAAGTGACCTAAGAAGTATTGAAAATTAATGAGACATTATGGAAAAATGGTTAACTTCCCTCTCCCCCTACCATGTATAGCTCTGCTAATTCAACAACTCACCAGCTGTTAATACTTAATACTCAAAGGAAAAACACATTTGCAATTTAATGAAAGCACAAGGTGGTAGGTTCTATTTAGAAATGTCATGGTAAAGGCAATTTTGTCTCCCCACACCATTTTTTTTTAAATCGACCTGTCTAATACCTAACAATTCTCATATATAACTTGCTAGTGCTGTTAACACAAAAATCAGTCTAATGTCAATAATAAGTGAGAGGTTTAAAAAATAATAAAAATAAAGTAGCTATTTATGTATAATTAAATTCAATGATATAATTAAACATAATATAAATATCACTCAACACTTGTGAAGAATTCAATTAGTTTCAAGTTGACTATGGAGGGAAATTGGAAGAGGGGATAAAATTCTGTGCATTCCTTTACTTTCTGATTGTGGGTTGAGTAAAGATTATGTTATTGCTTATTTTTCTAATAATTCAAATTAATAATGATAGTAATTTTAATAGAATTGCTACAAAAAGTTAAATATTGTTATATTTTCCAAATTTCTGAAAATAATAATATTAACAATAATAATAACAACAATAATAAAATATTATGTCCTAATAATGCCATTTCTTACTCAGCTTGTTTAGGAGAAAAGAGCTCTAATTATGAGAACCTCTCTCCAGGGAACCAATTCTTGACTATACATTTTAATGGCAATTTTCCCACTTATCAGAACAGTTTGGAAATTGCACACATCCATTTTTAGGTCTTTTATTTTTCAATGTAGACATCACAACCCTTAAATGTTTTAATAAATGTTAAATAGACATCATACTAACTTTCAAACTAAAGTTTTGAAATATTTCCATTATGAAAATTAACTTTAAGTGTGGATTTCCATTTCTTATCTGTGTGTTGTAAATGTTACCCACACAAAAAAACATATAGTTTCTAACGAAGGGCCTTACCATAAACAGTCTCTATATTTGTGGCACTTTTGTCTGTAAATATATTGTTTTAACTAAGAAATTTCTAAGTCACAGCATACTCTTGTAACATATTGTAGACTCTTAAAGGAGACACTATTTTACTGGCATGTAGCACTAGACAATAGACAAATTCTTCTCACTAATTGATTAATCAATAAAGAGGCATATGTATGTATATATATAATAAAACATATATATGACATACATACATACATACATACATATACAAGAAGACAGGAGACATAAATATAGAGCTCAATATGAATTAGCAATGCAATGTTAATACTGGCTACTGTAGTGGGATTATATGTCAAATTGTATTTTCCTTTACATATTTTTAATTTTAAAATGTTCTATAATAAGTATGCATTACTTCTATGATAACAAACATAAAATTTTAAGAAGGATAAATAGAATAGCTTCATGGGTAATCTCTGAACATACAAATGATAGCATTGAAAACAAATTATTTTTCATATCCACAATATTTCTGCTAAAAGTCAAATTCCTATTATTAATTCTTTCTAGCTTCTTACACCTTACATATTTAGAAACTGAACATCATATATGAATCTGGCAATTATTTAATTTCTTTTTTTTTTTTTTAATTTTTTAATATATGAAATTTACTGTCAAATTGGTTTCCATACAACACCCAGTGCTCATCCCAAAAGGTGCCCTCCTCAATACCCATCACCCACCCTGCCCTCCCTCCCACCCCCCATCAACCCTCAGTTTGTTCTCAGTTTTTAACAGTCTCTTATGCTTTGGCTCTCTCCCACTCTAACCTCTTTTTTTTTTTTTTTTCTTCCCCTCCCCCATGGGTTTCTGTTATGTTTCTCAGGATCCACATAAGAGTGAAACCATATGGTATCTGTCTTTCTCTGTATGGCTTATTTCACTTAGCATCACACTCTCCAGTTCCATCCATGTTGCTACAAAAGGCCATATTTCATTTTTTCTCATTGCCACGTAGTATTCCATTGTGTATATAAACCACAATTTCTTTATCCATTCATCAGTTGATGGACATTTAGGCTCTTTCCATAATTTGGCTATTGTTGAGAGTGCCGCTATAAACATTGGGGTACAGGTGCCCCTATGCATCAGTACTCCTGTATCCCTTGGATAAATTCCTAGCAGTGCTATTGCTGGGTCATAGGGTAGGTCTATTTTTAATTTTCTGAGGAACCTCCACACTGCTTTCCAGAGCGGCTGCACCAATTTGCATTCCCACCAACAGTGCAAGAGGGTTCCTGTTTCTCCACATCCTCTCCAGCATCTATAGTCTCCTGATTTCTTCATTTTGGCCACACTGACTGGCGTGAGGTGGTATCTGAGTGTGGTTTTGATTTGCATTTCCCTGATAAGGAGCGACGTTGAACATCTTTTCATGTGCCTGTTGGCCATCCGGATGTCTTCTTTAGAGAAGTGTCTATTCATGTTTTCTGCCCATTTCTTCACTGGGTTATTTGTTTTTCGGGTGTGGAGTTTGATGAGCTCTTTATAGATTTTGGATACTAGCCCTTTGTCCGATGTGTCATTTGCAAATATCTTTTCCCATTCCGTTGGTTGCCTTTTAGTTTTGTTGGTTGTTTCCTTTGCTGTGCAGAAGCTTTTTATCTTCATGAGGTCCCAGTAATTCACTTTTGCTTTTAATTCCCTTGCCTTTGGGGATGTGCCGAGTAAGAGATTGCTACGGCTGAGGTCAGAGGTCTTTTCCTGCTTTCTCCTCTAAGGTTTTGATGGTTTCCTGTCTCACATTCAGGTCCTTTATCCATTTTGAGTTTATGTTTGTGAATGGTGTGAGAAAGTGGTCTAGTTTCAACCTTCTGCATGTTGCTGTCCAGTTCTCCCAGCACCATTTGTTAAAGAGACTGTCTTTTTTCCATTGGATGTTCTTTCCTGCTTTGTCAAAGATGAGTTGGCCATACGTTTGTGGGTCTAGTTCTGGGGTTTCTATTCTATTCCATTGGTCTATGTGTCTGTTTTTATGCCAATACCATGCTGACTTGATGATGACAGCTTTGTAGTAGAGGCTAAGGTCTGGGATTGTGATGCCTCCTGCTTTGGTCTTCTTCTTCAAAATTACTTTGGCTATTCGGGGCCTTTTGTGGTTCCATATGAATTTTAGGATTGCTTGTTCTAGTTTCGAGAAGAATGCTGGTGCAATTTTGATTGGGATTGCATTGAATGTGTAGATAGCTTTGGGTAGTATTGACATTTTGACAATATTTATTCTTCCAATCCATGAGCAGGGAATGTCTTTCCATTTCTTTATATCTTCTTCAATTACCTGCATAAGCTTTCTATAGTGTTCAGCATACAGATCTTTTACATCTTTGGTTAGATTTATTCCTAGGTATTTTATGCTTCTTGGTGCAATTGTGAATGGGATCAGTTTCTTCATTTGTCTTTCTGTTGCTTCATTGTTAGTGTATAAGAATGCAACTGATTTCTGCACATTAATTTTGTATCCTGCAACTTTGCTGAATTCTTGTATCAGCTCTAGCAGACTTTTGGTGGAGTCTATTGGATTTTCCATGTATAATATCATGTCATCTGCAAAAAGCGAAAGCTTGACTTCATCTTTGCCAATTTTGATGCCTTTGATTTCCTTTTGTTGTCTGATTGCTGATGCTAGAACTTCCAGCACTATATTAAACAACAGCGGTGACAGTGGGCATCCCTGTCGTGTTCCTGATCTCAGGGAAAAAGCTCTCAGTTTTTCCCCGTTGAGGATGATGTTAGCTGTGGGCTTTTCATAAATGGCCTTTATGATCTTTAAGTATGTTCCTTCTATCCCGACTTTCTCAAGGGTTTTTATTAAGAAAGGGTGCTGGATTTTGTCAAAGGCCTTTTCTGCATCGATTGACAGGATCATATGGTTCTTCTCTTTTTTTTTGTTAATGTGATGTATCACGTTGATCGATTTGCGAATGTTGAACCAGCCCTGCATCCCAGGAATGAATCCCACTTGATCATGGTGAATAATTCTTTTTATATGCTGTTGAATTCGATTTGCTAGTATCTTATTGAGAATTTTTGCATCCATATTCATCAGGGATATTGGCCTGTAGTTCTCTTTTTTTACTGGGTCTCTGTCTGGTTTAGGAATCAAAGTAATACTGGCTTCATAGAATGAGTCTGGAAGTTTTCCTTCCCTTTCTATTTCTTGGAATAGCTTGAGAAGGATAGGTATTATCTCTGCTTTAAATGTCTGGTAGAACTCCCCTGGGAAGCCATCTGGTCCTGGACTCTTATTTGTTGGGAGATTTTTGATAACCGATTCAATTTCTTCGCTGGTTATGGGTCTGTTCAAGCTTTCTATTTCCTCCTGATTGAGTTTTGGAAGAGTGTGGGTGTTTAGAAATTTGTCCATTTCTTCCAGGTTGTCCAATTTGCTGGCATATAATTTTTCATAGTATTCCCTGATAATTGTTTGTATCTCTGAGGGATTGGTTGTAATCATTCCATTTTCATTCATGATTTTATCTATTTGGGTCATCTCCCTTTTCTTTTTGAGAAGCCTGGCTAGAGGTTTGTCAATTTTGTTTATTTTTTCAAAAAACCAACTCTTGGTTTCGTTGATCTGCTCTACAGTTTTTTTAGATTCTATATTGTTTATTTCTGCTCCGATCTTTATTATTTCTCTTCTTCTGCTGGGTTTAGGCTGCCTTTGCTGTTCTGCTTCTATTTCCTTTAGGTGTGCTGTTAGATTTTGTATTTGGGATTTTTCTTGTTTCTTGAGATAGGCCTGGATTGCAATGTATTTTCCTCTCAGGACTGCCTTCGCTGCATCCCAAAGCGTTTGGATTGTTGTATTTTCATTTTCGTTTGTTTCCATGTATATTTTAATTTCTTCTCTAATTGCCTGGTTGACCCACTCATTCGTTAGTAGGGTGTTCTTTAACCTCCATGCTTTTGGAGGTTTTCCAGACTTTTTCCTGTGGTTGATTTCAAGCTTCATAGCATTGTGGTCTGAAAGTATGCATGGTATAATTTCAATTCTTGTAAACTTATGAAGGGCTGTTTTGTGACCCAGTATATGATCTATCTTGGAGAATGTTCCATGTGCACTCGAGAAGAAAGTATATTCTGTTGCTTTGGGATGCAGAGTTCTAAATATATCTGTCAAGTCCATCTGATCCAATGTATCATTCAGGGCCCTTGTTTCTTTATTGATTGTGTGTCTAGATGATCTATCCATTTCTGTAAGTGGGGTGTTAAAGTCCCCTGCAATGACCACATTCTTATCAATAAGGTTGCTTATGTTTATGAGTAATTGTTTTATATATCTGGGGGCTCGGGTATTTGGCGCATAGACATTTATAATAGTTAGCTCTTCCTGGTGGATAGACCCTGTGATTATTATATAATGTCCTTCTTCATCTCTTGTTACAGCCTTTAATTTAAAGTCTAGTTTGTCTGATATAAGTATGGGTACTCTAGCTTTCTTTTGGCTTCCAGGAGCATGATAAATAGTTCTCCATCCCCTCACTCTCAATCTAAAGGTGTCCTCAGGTCTAAAATGAGTCTCTTGTAGACAGCAAATAGATGCGTCTTGTTTTTTTATCCATTCTGATACCCTATGTCTTTTAGTTGGCGCATTTAATCCATTTACATTCAGTGTTATTATAGAAAGATATGGGTTTAGAGTTATTGTGATGTCTGTATGTTTTATGCTTGTAGTGATGTCTCTGGTACTTTGTCTCACAGGATCCCCCTTAGGATCTCTTGTAGGGCTGGTTCCGTGGTGACAAATTCCTTCAGTTTTTGTTTGTTTGGGAAGACCTTTATCTCTCCTTCTATTCTAAATGACAGACTTGCTGGATAAAGGATTCTCGGCTGCATATTTTTTCTGTTTAGCACACTGTAGATATCGTGCCAAGCCTTTCTGGCCTGCCAAGTTTCAAAGGAGAGATCAGTCACGAGTCTTATAGGTCTCCCTTTATATGTGAGGGCACGTTTATCCCTTGCTGCTTTCAGAATTTTCTCTTTATCCTTGTATTTTGCCAGTTTCACTATGATATGTCGTGCAGAAGATCGATTCAAGTTACGTTTGAAGGGAGTTCTCTGTGCCTCTTGGATTTCAATGCCTTTTTCCTTCCCCAGTTCAGGGAAGTTCTCAGCTATAATTTCTTCAAGTACCCCTTCAGCACCATTCCCTCTCTCTTCCTCCTCTGGGATACCAATTATGCGTATATTATTTCTTTTTAGTGTATCACTTCGTTCTCTAATTTTCCCCTCATACTCCTGGATTTTTTTATCTCTCTTTCTTTCAGCTTCCTCTTTCTCCATAACTTTATCTTCTAGTTCACCTATTCTCTCCTCTGCCTCTTCAATCCGAGCCATCGTGGATTCCATTTTGTTTTGCATTTCGTTTAAAGCGTTTTTCAACTCCTCGTGACTGTTCCTTAGTCCCTCGATCTTTGTGGCAAGAGATTCTCTGCTGTCCTGTATACTGTTCTCAAGCCCAGCGATTAATTTTATGACTATTATTCTAAATTCACTTTCTGTTATATTATTTAAATCCTTTTTGATCAGTTCATTAGCTGTTGTTATTTCCTGGAGATTCTTCTGAGGGGAATTCTTCCGTTTGGTCATTTTGGAGAGTCCCTTGCGTGGTGAGGACCTGCAGGGCACTTCCCCTGTGCTGTGGTGTATAACTGGAGTTAGTGGGCGGGGCCGCAGTCCGACCCGATGTCTGCCCCCAGCCCACTGCTGGGGCCACAGTCAGACTGGTGTGTTCCTCCTCTTCCCCTCTCCTAGGGGCGGGATTCACTGTGGGGTGGCGTGTCCCGTCTGGGCTACTTGCACACTGCCAGGCTTGTGTTGCTGGGGATCTGGCGTATTAGCTGGGGTGGGTAGGCAAGGTGCACGGGGGGTGGAGGGGCAGGCTTAGCTCGCTTCTCCTTAGGTGATCCACTTCAGGAGGAGCCCTGTGGCAGCGGGAGGGAGTCAGATCCGCTGCCGGAGGTTTGGCTCCGCAGAAGCACAGAGTTGGGTGTTTGCACGGAGCGAGCAAGTTCCCTGGCAGGAACTGGTTCCCTTTGGGATTTTGGTTGGGGGATGGGCGGGGGAGATGGCGCTGGTGCCTTTGTTCCCCGCCAAGCTGAGCTCTGCCGTCCGGGGGCTCAGCAGCTCTCCCTCCCTTTGTCCTCCAGCCTTCCCGCTTTCTGAGCAGAGCTGTTAACTTATGACCTCCCAGACGCTAAGTCGCGCTTGCTGTCAGAACACAGTCAGTCCGGCCCCTCCGCTTTTGCCAGCCAGACTCGGGGGCTCTGCTTGGCCGGCGAGCCGCCCCTCCGCCCCGGCTCCCTCCCGCCAGTCCGTGGAGCGCGCACCGCCTCGCCGCCCTTCCTACCCTCTTCCGTGGGCCTCTAGTCTGCGCTTGACTCCGGAGACTCCCTTCTGCTAATCCTCTGGCGGTTTTCTGGGTTCTTTAGGCAGGTGTAGGTGGAATCTAAGTGATCGGCAGGACGCGCTGTGAACCCCGCGTCCTCCTACGCCGCCATCTTCCGGACCTTAATTTCTAATTTAAAAGTCTCCAAAGTAAAAAAAGTTTTTAATTTTTTAATTTCATAAAGTTGACACTATATTTTGTAAATGTCAGGTATACACCATGTTACTTTAATAATTTGTATATTGTAATATGATTGCCATTGAAGCAATATTTATCACATTACATCTTAGTACAATATTATTGTCTATATTTATTATATTCTATGTTAGATCTCAATGACTTATTGACTACTTGTTACAAGTTTATACTGTTAAATGTCATCAGTCTTATGTCCCCAACACTATCCCCTAGTAACCAATAGTTTCTTTTCTGGTTTTCTTACAGGCTTAACTTTCTCAGATCCAAACATTTAAATTATATCATACAATACTTTTTTTTGTCTGATTTATGTTGCTTTGCATAATGTGCTCAAGGTCCATCCACATTGTCACAAATAGCAGGATAGCCGCCTTTCTCATGGCTGAATAATATCCCACTGTGTATTTATAACACATCTATTTTGTCCATTCATCCATTGATGAGCATTTAGGTTCTCTTCATATCTTGGTTATTATGAATAACATTGCAATAACTATGGGAGTTTATATATCTTGTCAAAATCCCAATTTAATTTATTTTGGTTATATACCAAGGAAGTAGAATTGCTAGATTATATGGTAAATCTATTTTAATTGTTTGAGAAATCTTTATATTGTTTTCTCTAGAGGTTGCATAATTCACATTCCTACAGGCAGCGTGTAAGGGTTCTTTTCATCACATCCTCACCAGCAATTGTCTCTTGCCTTTGATAACAGCCATTCTAAAAAGTGTGAGGTGATATCTCATTGTGGTTTTTATTTTCATTTCTCTGATGATCAGTGACACTGAGCATCTTTTCATATGCCTGTTGGCTATGTTGATGTCCTCTATGGAAAAACGTTTAATTAGTTCTGCCATTTTTTAAACAATTTTATTATGTCACATTAGTTCTTTATAAATTTTAAATATTAACCCCTTATTTGATATATGGTTTGCAAAAATCTCCCGTTCTGTAAACTGCATTTTATTTTGTTAGTTGTTTATTTTGCTGTGTATAAGCTTTTGCAATTGATGTACTCCCATTTGTGGATTTTTGCTTGTTTTTTTTTAGGATAGGTGGGGCAGAAAGAGAAGGAGAGAGGGAGAGAGAGAGAATGAGAATCTTATCAGGTTTCATGCTCAGCATGGAGTCAATGAGGGGCTTGATCTCATGACTCTGAGATCATGACCTGAGCCAAAATCAAGAGTCTGATGCTCAACCTACTGAGCCACCCAGGTGCCCTAATTTTTTTTTGTTGTTTGTGTTTTCAAAGTCATGTCCAAAAAATAATTGCTAAGACCAATACTGATAAACTTCTTTCCTATGGTTTCTTCCAGGAGTTTTAGGGTATTAGGTCTTACATTTAAGTGTTTTGTCTATTTTGGGTTAATTTTTGTAAGCGATGTGATATAAGGGTTCAATTTCATTGTTCTGGATGTTTCTCTGATTTTCCCAGCATCATTTGTTGAAAAGACTATCCTTTCCCCACTGGGTTTCTTGGCTCCCTAGTCAAATATCAGTTGACTATATATGCCAGAATGTAATTCTGTGCTCTTGATTCTGTTCCATTAATCTATGTGAGTATTTTGTGTCTGTATTACTATCGTTATGTAGTATAGGTTAAATCAAGAAGTGTGATATTTCTGACATTGTTATTTTTTTCTCTGGATTACTTTGGTTATTTGGCTCCACACAAATTTTAATATTGTTTATATTTGTGATGAATGCTTTTGGTATTTTGGTGTAGGCTGCACAAAATCTGTGGGTAGCTTTGGGTGGTATGGCTATTTCTTATTGTTTCAGTCCATGAACACATGATGTCTTTCCATTTATTTGTGTCATCTTTGATTTATTTCAGGAAAATCTTGTAGTTTTCATTGTACAGATCTCTAATTTCCTTCGTTAAATGTATTCCTAAGTGTTTTATTGTTTTTGATGCTATTGTGATTAGGATAATTTTTCTGATGCTTCAACACTAGTATTAAGGTATGCCACTGATTTCTGTAAATTGATATTTAACCTGCTACTTTACTAAAATCATTGATTAACTCCAACAGCCTTTTTTTATTAACTCTGAGCTTTCCTATATATAAGATCATATCACCAGTAAATAGTCACAATTTTACTTTTTCCTTCTCAGTCTAGATGCCTTGTATTTCTTTGTCTTGCCTAATTGCTCTAGCTAGGACTTCTAGTACTATATTGAAGAGGAATGGTGAGTGTTGGCAAAATTGTCTTGTTTCTGGTCTTGGAAGAAACTCTTTCAAATTTTCTCTATTGAGAATAATGTTAGATGTGAGTTTGTTGTGTATGGCTTTTGTTATGTTGAAATATATTCCTTCTATGCCCAATCTATTAAGGGCTTTTACCAATAAAGGATGTTGTATTTTGTCAAATGCTTTCTCTGTGTCTATTGAGATGGTCACATGCTTTTATCTTTCATTTTTATATGATGAATTGCATTTATTGATTTGCATACATTCAAACATCTTTGCATCTCAAGGATAAGTCCTACTTGGTCATGGTCTATAACCCTTTCAATGTGATCTTGAATTTGGTGTGCTACTATTTTGTTAAGAAATTTTGCATGTAGGGGTGCCTGAGTGGCTCAGTTCGTTAAGCATCCAACTCTTGATTTTGGCTCAAGTCATGATCTCGCTGTTCATGAAATAGAGCCCCTCATTGGGCTTTTCTGCACTGACAGTGCAGAGCCTGCTTGGGATTCCCTCTCTCCCTCTCTCTGCCCTTTCCTCATTCATGTGTGTGCTGTCTTTCTCTGTCTCTGCCTCTGTCTCTGTCTCTCTCTCTCTCAAAATAAAATAAAATAAACTTAACAAAAAGGAATGTTTCTAGGAGCATCTGGGTGACTCAGTTGGTTAAGCATCTGACTCTTAGTTTTGGCTCAGATCATAATTTCATGGCTCGTGAGATGAAGCCACACATCAGGTTCTGTGCTGACAGCATGGAGCCTGCTTGGGATTCCTCTCTCTCTGCCTCTCCCCCACTCACACACATGTTCACTTTCTCTCAAAATAAAAATAAATAAACATTAAAGAAAAGAATTTTTGCATCTACATCTTATTAGGGATAATGACCTGTAGCTTTCATTTCTTATGATATACTTACAGAGTTTTGATATCAAGGTAATACTGGCTTCATAGAATGAGTTGGGAAGTGTTACATCCTCAATAATTTTGCAAGAGTTTGAGGATGACTGGTATTAATTATTCAAAATTTGGTAGTATTTATCAGTGAAGCTTTCTGACCCTGAAGTTTTCTGTGTTGAGAGTTTTTATTACTGACTCAGTCTCTTTATTTGTTATTGGTATGTTCAGATTTTCTATTTTTTCCTAATTCAGTCTTAGTAGGTTGTGCATTTCTAGAAATGTACCCATTTTTTTCTAAGTTATATAATTTTTTGAAATATAATTTTTCATAGTACTCTCATAATTCTCTGTATTTCTGTAATGCGGAAATAGTTGCTTTTTCAGTTCCAATCTTCTTTGATTCTTTTCCCAATTTTCTTACTTAGTCTAGCTAAAGGTTTCTCAATTTTGTTTATCTTTTTGACAAATCAGCTTTTTGTTTTGTTGGTTCTTTCTGTTGTTTTTCTGGTCTTTATTTCATTTATTTCTGCCCTGATATTATTATTGTCTTCCTTCTATTTAATTTTGGGCTTAATTTGCTCTCTTTTTAGTTTCTTGAGGTATAAAATTGGGTTGTTTATTTGAGATCTTTCTGATATCTTAGTATATTGATTGCTATAAACTTTCCCCTCAGAACTGTTTTTGCTGCATCAAAATTTGGTATGTTGTATTCTCATTTTCATTTGTTTTAAGATAATTTTTTTATTTTCCTTTTGATTTATTCTCTGACCTGTTGGTTCTTTAGAATTTATTGTTTACTTTCCACAGTTTTGAAGATCTATTTCCTCTTGTTTATTTCAAATTTCATGCCATTTTGGTTAGTGAAGATGGTTAGTGTGATTTCAATCTTCTTAAATTTGCAAAGAGAAGTTTTGTGGCTTATCATATGATCTATCCTGGATAATGTTCCATGTGCACTGGAGAAAACGGTGTACTCTGCTATTTTGGAGGAGGAATGTTGTATATATACCTGTTAAATCCATTTGTTCTAAAATGTGGTTCAATTTCCTTGTTGAATTTCTGTCTGAACAATCTATCCACTGCTGATAGTGGAGAATTGATGTTCCCTAATATTATTGTATTGTGCTGTTGTTTATTTCTCCCTTAAGATCTATTAGTATTTGCTTAATATATTTTTTAAAGCTTATTTATTTTGAGAGAGAGAGAGAGAAAGAATGAGTGAAGAAAGGGCAGAGAGAGAGGGAGAGAAAGACTCCCAAGGAGGCTTCATGCTGTCAGCACAGAGCCTGGCGTGGCACTCAATCTCACGAACAGAACCGTGAAATGATGACCTGAGCCAATACCAAGAGTCAGACCCTTAACTGACTGATCCACCCAGGTGCCCCATTAATGTATTTTGATGGTCGGATGTTGGGAGTATATATATTTATGACTGTTATATGTTCTTGATGTATTGACCTTTTTACCATTATATGATGATTTTCTTGTCTCTTGTTACCATTTTTGGCTTGAAGTCTATTTTATCTGATATGAGTATGGGTATACGCACTTTCTTTTAGTTACTATTTGCTTGGAGCATCAAACTCCATCTCTTTACTTTGACTCTATATCTTTCTTTATAGCCAAAATGAGTGTCCTGCAGGCAGCATATAGTTGGGTCTTGTTTTTTAATCCATCCAGGTGCTCTCTTGATTTGTGAGTTCAATCTATTTACATATAGGGTGATTATTGATATATAAAGACTTACCACTGCCATTTTACCTTTTGTTTTCTGGTTGTTTTGTATCTCCATTGTTTCTTTTTCTTTGTTTCTGTTACTATTTTAAGTTGGTGGTTTTCTATGATGATTTTCTCAGTTTTTTGTTTTGTTTTGTTTTGTTTTGTTTTTCTTTTTTTTTTTTTTTTGATTTGTGTCTTTACCCTAGATATTTTGTGTGTGTGTGGTTACCATGAGGTTTGTATAAAACATCTCATGGATAAACTAGTCCTTTTTCTGTTGATAGCAATGTATCTTAATTTGCCTTTACAGATTCTATCATTTTTCTCTTCTCCTTTTACATTTTTTGTGACAAACTACTCCATTTTGTTATAAATTTGTTACCTGTCTTAGACTCTAAGTCTAAAGTTCTCTTTTGGCCAGCAAAAGAGTGGATGCAGGATTAAAGCGAGAGATGGCTAATGTCCTGGAAAAGACAAGAGCCCTGAATAAGGGTCCTTGACCCATTTTTATTAGGATCAGAAGGCTTACAAACATGGCGATGGACATATACATAGGGACAATGAATCTGTGAACATTAACTTGTGGACGTGAGGCAAACAGGGTCTTGAGGATTTTTGTGGTTGGGGGTTTGGGTTAATATAAAACAAAATCCAGGAGCTGGACAGTCTGGAGGAAGGTTGTTTACAGTGGATAGATAGGAGGCAGCACCTCTGTTTATTTTAGCTAGCCTAGGGGATGAGACAGATAGGGGAAATAACCTCAGGGTTGACAAGACACCTTTTCTTTTATTAACCATCTCTGCTCTGGGTTGCTTCCCCTGCAGCACAGGGGTCCATAGTCCAATTCACCAATTTACCTAACCTGGACCTATCCTCCTGTGAAAGCAAATTTTCTGATACAGTACTAAATTGGGGGTGCTTCCACCCTGAATATCTAATCTTGTTTATTTCATATACTTATGTATTGGGCACCTTTGCGCCATTTCTATTTCAGGCCTTTGCCTCTCCCTCTCTATTTTGGGTGTTCTGCACCCCCTATTTTGGGGTGCATTTGCACCTCCTTATTCCTGGCACCTTTGTGCCTCCCTATTCTCGGGTGTCTTTGCACCCCCCTATTCTTATGGTGCCAATCTGGTTTACCCAAACTTGGGTGTGAGCATTTTATGACTTTGTATTTCTTTATGCCTTGTCAACCCATTGGTGTAACCCCAGAGGATTCCTAAGCTTATCTCCCACAGTTACCAAATTATAATATAGTTATGTTAATGCCTTTATACTTTAATCTTTATGCTATAATTGAGTATTTAACATCCTATTCTAAAATAGAGTTACAATTTTCTAATTCTGGCTGTTTATCATCTTATTAAAAGTTTCATGTACTTTTATATTTTGTCTTAGGTAGAAGAGCTCCTTTCAACATACTTTGTAAAACAGGTTTAATGGTAATGAAGGCCCTCAGCCTTAGTTTATCTGAGAAAGCTTTCATTTCTCTTTCATATCTGGGGGAAAAAAAAAACAAAAAACAAAAACCTTTGCTGAGTACTATATTCTTGGCTGGCGATTTTTATTTTTTAATACTTTTTTATTTCAAGTTTTGATTTAAATTCTAGTTCATTAACATGTATAGTAAAATTGGTTTCAGGTGTAGAATTTAATGATTAATCACTTACATATAACATCCATGGCTCATCACAACAAGTGCACTCCTTAATGCTCATCACCCATTTAGCCCATCCCCACCCAACTCCTTCCATTAAGCCTCAATTTGTTCTCTATAGCTAAAAGTCTTTTATGGTTCTCATCCACCTCTCTCTCTCTCTCTCTTTTATTTTTATTTTTTCCTTTCCCTATGTTCATCTCTTTTGTTTCCTAAATTCCACATATGAGTGAAATCATATGGTACTTGTCTTTCTCTGACTTACTTATTTTGCTTAGCATAATACACTCTACCTCCATCCATTTCATTGCAAATAGCAAGATTTTGTTATTTTTATGGCTGATTAATATTCTATTATATATGTATGTTTCTATGTATGCATATACATGTTCCTGCATACATGCACACACACACATACACATGCACACACTACATTTTCTTTTTCCATTCATCAGTCTATGGACATTTGGGCTCTTTCTATAATTTGGCTATTGTTAATAATGCTGCTATAATCCTCAGGGTGCATATACCCCTTCAAATAAGTATTTTTGTATTCTTTGGGTTAATACCTAGTAGTGCAGTTGCTGGGTCAGAGGGTAGTTCTATTTTTAACATTTGAGGAATCTCCATACTCTTTTCCAGAATGGCTGCACCAATTTGCATTCCCACCAACAGTGTAAGAGGGCTCTCCTTTCTCCTCATCCTCCTCAACATCTGTTGTTTCCTACGTTGTTAATTTTAGCCATTCTGACAGGTGTGAGGTGATATTTCATCATGGTTTTGATTTGTATTTTTCTGATGATGAGTTATGTTGAGTATCTTTTCATGTGTCTGTTAGCCATCTGGATGTCCTCTTCAGAAAAATGGCTCTTCATGTCCTCTGCCCATTTCTCAACTGTATTATTTATTTTTGGATATTGAATTTGATAATTTCTTTATAGATTTTGGACACTAACCCTTTATCAAATATGTCATTTTCAAATATCTTCTTCGATTCTATAGGTTGTCTTTTGGCTTTGTTGACTATTTCCTTCACTGTGCAGAAGTTTTTATCTTGATGAAGACCCAATAGTTCATTTTTGCTTTTGTTTTCCTTACCTCTGCAGGCATGTCTAGTAAGAACTTGCTATGGCCAAGGTCAAAGAGTTTATAGCCTGTGTTCTGCTCAGGATTTTGATGGTTTCCAGTCTTACATTTGGGTTTTCCATCCACTTTGAAATTAGTTTTGTGTATAGTGTAAGGAAGTGGTCCAGTTTCATTCTTCTGCATGTTACTGTCCAGTTTTCCCAACACCATTTGTTGAAGAAACTGTCTTTTTTCCGTTGTACATCCTTTCCTGATTTGTTGAAGATTAGTTGACCATACAGTTATGGGTCCATTTCTGTTTTTTCTACTTTGTTCCATTGAACAAGTATCTGTTTTAGTGCCAGTGAAATACTGTCTTGATGACTACAGCTTTGTAATATAGCTTGAAGTCTGCAATTATAATGCATCCACCTTTGCTTTTCTTTTTCAAGATTGCTTTGGCTATTCAGGATCTGTTGGGGTTCCATACAAATTTTGGCATTGTTTGTTCTAGCTCTGTGAAAAATGCTGGTAGTATTTTGATAGGCTCTGAATTAAATGTATCGATTGCTTTTGGTAGTATAGACATTTTAACAATGTTTGTTCTTCCAGCCCAAAAGCACAGAATGTTTTTCCATTTCTTTGTGTCCTCTCCAATTTCTTTCATAAGAACTTTATAGTTTTCAGAGTACAGATCTTTTGCCTCTTTGATTAGGTTTACTCCTAGGTATCTTATTGTTTTTGGTGCAATTGTAAATGGGATCAATTCCTTGATTTCTCTTTCTGCTGCTTCATTTTTGTTGTATAGAAATGCAACATATTTCTGCTAATTGATTTTATATCCTGTAGTTTTGCTGAATTTGTGTATCATTCTAGCAATTTTTTGTGGGTTGTTTTGGGGTTTCTACATAGAGTATCATGTCATCTGCGAATAATGAAAGTTTTACTTCTTTTCAATTTGGATTCCTTGTATTTCTTTCTGTTGTCTCATTTCTGAGGCTAGGACTTCCAGTCGTATGTTAACGAACAATGGTAAGAGTGGGCATCTCTGTCCTTTTCCTGATTGTAGAGGAAAGAAAAGCTCTCAATTTTCCTGATTGAGGATGATTTTAGCTATGGGCTTTTCATATATGCCATTTATGATATTAAGGTATGTTCCATCTATCCCTATTTGTTGAGAGTTTTTATCAAGAATGGACGTTTATCTTTCAATACTTTGAAGGCATCCTTCTACTCTCTCTCCTGGCCTGTAGATTTCTGCTGAGAAGTCTGCTAATAGTGTAATGGGGGTTCCTTTGTAGGTTACTTTTTTCCCCCTGGCTACTTTTATGATTCTTTCTTTATTATTAATTTTTGACAGCTTCATTATGTGTCTTGGAGAGTGTCTTCTTGCACTGATACTATGGTGATCTATTAATTTCATGAATTTTTATGTCTAATTCTTTTCACAGGTTTGGGAAGTTTTCAGCTGTTCTCTCTCTGTCTCTCTCCCTCTCTCTGTCTCTGTCTCTCTCTTTAATGGTTATTTATTTTTGAGAGAGAGAGAGAGAGAGAGAGAGAGAGAGAGAGACAGCCATGAGTAGGGGAGGGGCAGAGAGAGAGGAAGACCCAGAACTCGAAGTGGAATCCAGGCTCCATGCTGTCAGCGCAAAGTCCTACACGGGGCTCAACTCACAAACTGTGAGATCATGACCTGAGCTGAAGTGGGATGCTCAACTGTCTGAGCCACCCAGGCACCACAGATTGCTATTGTTCAGATCACTCATATTCTCTTCCATCTGATCTGCTCTATTTTCAGTGTTTACTAATGGACACTTTATCTCACTTATTGAGTTCTGCAGCTCCAGAATTTCTGTTTAGATTCCTTTTTAGAATTTCAGTCTCTTTGGTAAAGTACTGCATGTATTTATTAATTTTATTCCTGAGTTCATTGAATTGCCTTGTCTTCATAGCACCTATTTGAATTCTCTGTCAATTACATTCCAATCTGCTTTGACTTTGAGTTTGGTTGCTAGAAAATTTCCTCTCCTCATTGTAATTTTTTACTTAATAATAATTTGGATAATTTCACTTTGGCTCCTACAGTAATTTAGTTATTTTGAGTTATTCTCACCTCCATCTGTGCTGATAGGGGCCTAAACAAATGCAATGCAATGTGTTTAGGATAACAGAAATATCTACAAGGTATAGACATAACCCAGTTAAAGGAGGAATTAAAGTGCTTGTAAAGAAAGTGAATTCATACAACTTTATTCTTAAGAACTATCTGAGATTAGGATATATAGTTCTCCAGGGCCAGATGCAAAAAAAGCCTGGGCTATTTAGCGATATTTTTAATTCCTTCTTCTCTTTCACTCATCTGTCTTTCATATCAACAAGCCGTTGTTCTGTTTATCTTGATTTCCAAATATGTTCTCCTTTTATTATCATCACCAGTGCCTCCAGCCAGTCCTTCTCCTATTTCTGGCCTAAATCACGGTGACTGTCTCCTAACTGCTATGCTTGATATTAACCCATCTGACCAGTATCCCATCCACCCATCTTATAAGACTTAATTTCTAAAACAAACATTTAGTCATTCTATGCCCTATTTAAAAAGATAATGGGACACTCTATTATCTATGCAAGAAGCTCCAAAATATTTATATGGCCCTTAAAACCCATCAAACATGATCTCAAATAAACTTCCAACTTGTCTCAAGTAACAAATTCTGTCCCACCACATTTCTACTTACAATATACCCTATGTTTTTCTCATTAATTCCCCCTTTTTTCCTCAGATTTCCACTTCTCTCTGCCTTGTTCATGCTTAACCTCCGCTAATGTTACCTCCATAATGCCTACACCTTGTCTAAGTGACCACTTTAATTCTATCTTGCTAGAAAAATTTTCTTTAGGACTACCACCCTTTCCCATCCTCACAGAAGTAACAGCCCTTTAATCTGCATTCCACCAGCTTTCATAAAAATTTTCATTATAAAATTTAGCATACCTCTCCATTCTCACGACTGATATTTTCTTCATTATGTTATGAATCCTTCATGATGATAATTATACCTATTTTTCTTTGTATTCTCCACATTTAGTATAAAGACGAAACAAAAAAAATATTCCTATATGTAAAGGTCCTAACTAGCTCCTTTATTCTTTGTCATATCTAAGATAGAATCTATCATATTCTTATTGTATTATGTATACCTCTCTTACAATGCACTCTTTTTCTGTACTTGCACCTTACAAGTACACACAACTTAAAAAAAACCTGATTTTCCTTGTAATACATTCTATTTCTTAACCAATGTAATCTAACCTCCCATTAGGTAGATCATTTCTGAACATCCTTGAATAAATTCCTGCTTAAGTAGTATACAATTACAATGAAGTTCACTTCGTATTTTTTTAATTGGCAATTTTTAAAAGATAAGCAGAGATGCAATTTTAAATACTTCTGCTGCAGATAACATATACCTAATAGTTCCTTTTTTCTCAAAGCTAATATCTCCATTCTTCTCTAATAGGCAATGAAAAAAAAAAAGAAATACAAAGTACTTGAGTTTTATAAGTGAGAAATACTGTTTCTGTGGATTTGGGGAATGCTTTGCAAGTGCCTACTTTTATCTAGGGAATAATTTTAAAAGATAGAGTTAAGTGCAATCATTTAGGAATGCTTGGTTTTAGTGTTTAAAAGAACTAAACTTCTACATTTTCTGAAAATGACTTTTTTTACCAAACTTGAACTCATTTTATTTTCTCTTTTCAATATGTCAATAAGATAAAAGCTTATTTTTTCTCGCCTTTAGAAGTGACTATTTTTACTGTGGATAACTGAAAGAAACAGCAGAATCATAGAAATTCAAATTTCCAGTGTGGGAAGTCTTTTTATAAGGAATAACATCTGTTTGAGTTTTCTTTTTTTGGAAATTAAACATGAAAATGGTAATTATTTAAAAAAAATCATGGATATTGCTGATGTATATTTTCATGATCTTTATTTTCATGGCATTTTTCCATAGCATTTTTTTCCAGAGGGGGGGAAAAAAAAACAGACTGCCATAAATGTACTTAGGTAGACTAGATAGGAGGATTAAAAATAATCTAAGAGAAGGTGGGCAGTAGAGTCAACAAAAATCAAGTAGTATGATGTAAGAAAAATGTGGGTTCTATTTGTGTAATCAGTGAAATCTTTTTATTCTTAATAAGGAAGCACTATCTTTGAAATTAGCAAGATAATTGATTTTTGTTTGTCATGAAAATACTTAAAAATTTAAAATATAATCATTGATATCTAAATGACTTGTTTTTCATGCCAGCATCTTAAAGTAAAATAAAGTAAAAGGAAAAGAAAATGTTATTACCTACATTTTCTATGCCAGTTAATACCACCAGAACTTTTGTTCCTATTGATGTGACTCAAAGTTTGTAGGGGGAATTCCTGGGTGTCTCAAGACCTGCCATCTTTTTCTCTCTTATTTTGGGACTTCTTGGCTATTAAGTAGATGGAATGATGTCCAATTCACACATGGACACATACTTGCATATATACAACATCTACTTGCAGGCTGGCACCCACACGGATCTCAAAGATCTGCAAATACAGTGAAGAACATCTTTCTAGCTGTCTTGGTGAGAGAACATCAGGTTCCAAGGTGAAAATAAATGGGGAGAAAGCTTTAACCTCAAAACTCTCACAGCATGTTAAATAAAGCAGTAATAGTAGAAGCAATAGAATAAAAAGGAACATGTGCTAAACACTTAAAGTAAAAAATGGACTAAGTTAGGTCTCAAAATATCTCAAAGCATGCTGTTAGAAATTCTAGTGATACAGCCATTATTTGGCTTATTCTTGACTACATTCCATTTTTCCTCAGGGGCAGACACCTGTCCCAAGGGGAAAAGGCCTTACACTTCGGTGTCATAGCATCAGTCTGAAGGAACAACATGCTAAAATGTTGAAGGCCAGACAACAAAAAGAGAGAGGATGTCTGTTCATTGAATAGAAAGAACGTCAGTAGGACTGAAGTCTTATAGGAGTAAAGGAAAGGGTGACAGAAGAAAACTAGAGCTAATCAAGAAGCAAATCATGATGAATCTGGTAAGCCTTTTTAGATCTTACCCAGAAACAATTGAAATCTTAAGTATAAAATACAGGTTCGTATTTACATTGTAGAGAGACCATTTTGGTTGCAGTTTTAAAAATGTGAATAGGAACTAGACTGATTAAGAGAGATCAATGAGCATGCTATTGCAGTTATCTAGGTGACAGTTGATCTAAGGCAGAGTTTCTCATCCTCAGCACTATTGATGTTTTGGACTGGGTAATTCTTTGCTGTGGGGGCTCTCCTGGGCATTGTAGGGTGTTTAGCAGTATCCGTGGCTACTACTTAGATGCTAGAATCATTCCCACCCCTATTTTGATAATCAAAAATATCTCCAGTCTTTGTCAAATGTCCCCAGGGAGCAAACACCTTCTTCCCCCACTCCCTCTTCCCTTTTAGTTCTGAGATAATGGCAAAGGGAATGGATAAAGGAGGGGTACTGGAGTAATATTTAAAATATACCATCAACAGTAAAATGATGATCTATTGGGTATAGAGTTTAAGGGAAAGGAATAAATAATTTGAATTAGAATGAGAAAGTGCACCCACTACTAGATATTTGTCCAAAGAAAATAAAAACACTAATTTGGAAGGATATGTGCACCTTGTTTATTGCAACATTACTTATAGTAGCTGCGATAGGAAAGCAACCCAAGTGTCTATCAATAGACAAATGGATAAAGAAGATTTGCTACACACACACACACACACACGCGCGCACACACACACACCAGAATATTACACAGCCATAAAAAAGGATGAGATCTTGTCATTCATGACAACATGGATGGACCTAGAGGGTATTATGCTAAGTGAAAAAAGTCATACAGAAAAAGGCAAACACATATGGTTTCACTTATATGTGGAATCTAAAAAACAAAGTAAATAAACAAACAAAATGCAGAAACAGGCCCATAAATACAGAGAACAAACTGATGGTTGCCAGACGGGAAGGAGGTTGGGGAAATGGCAAAAATGGGTAAAGGGAATTGAAAGATACATGCTTCTAACTGTAGAATAAATTAGTCAAGGGATAATAAAAGATATGGGAGAGGGAATATAGTCAATAGTACTGTAATAGCCTAGTATGGTGACAAATTTAGCTACACTGTCCAATATGTAGACAACCAATTAAATGATTGTGCTAACTTATTTCCCGTAGTGGACATGTCTATAAAAGTAGAATTCTATATTTCTAACTATATAACCCTAAAAATTTAGACAACATGAAATTATTTTTTTTACACATATCAAAGTGAGAAAGTATCTCTGTACATGTAGATTTATCTCTTCTCTGTAGTATAATTTACTTCCTTTGGGAATGGGAATAGTAAATACTTCCTTTTAGAAAAATTTCACTTCTGTTTATAATCTCTATTTGGGTTTTAATGTAATTTGAATTCTATATGTAGGTCATCCTTAACCCCCCCCTACTCATATTTTAAGTGATCCCCACTTTCTTAAAATTTAGAGACATATCTGATTTTTAAAAATATAAGTACATTAAATGTAAGTTATGTACATTCGGGGTATGGAATGCAGTGATTATGCTACTTAGAAAACATTCAAATCTGCAGATAGTTTCATTTACCATGCCTATCCATTAAATTGTCTAAACTTTTAGGTTTAGTATACATATATTATTTATTGACTTACAAATAAAAATACTAAATGTTTGATTAAAAAATTGCATAGTGTAACATATAAACTTGTTGAATCACTATGTTGTACACCTGAACCTAATGTAACATTGTGTGTCAACTATACTTTATTATATACATAAATATCTATATATATCTAGATCTATATCTATGTATTTATCTATCTATATATATATATATATATATATATATAACAGAAAAGTATTTCACTTTCAACTGGGAATAAAAGGGGTTTCTAAATAGGGAAGTGATGATGTTGATATTGATACTTGAAAAGCAAATATGGAGATATATATATATATATACATGCATATAGGGTTATGATGTTATTATAAAATTTCAGTATGGAGTGAAGAGGGTCTCAACTAATGACATGACAGTTGAAATAAAAGGAAACCCAATGGGAAATATTTTTATGATCTCCTGAGGGAATGAATTAGACTTGTATCATGGGGCACTCTAGTATTTCTAGTTTGGACAGCTAGATGTTTTATATCAGCATTAACTATTTTGGAAAATATAGGCAAAATAGCATATTTGGAGAGCTAGAAATCAGAAAACATATTAATCTTAGCTACCCATCACTAACAATGTTCAGAAAAAATACAGATTTTTTGGAGGGTGTAGATGACTTTAGGAACATAATACAGAAAATAAAAGGATAAAAATACTTTCACATTTTTATTTAAAAATGTGTTTCATTTTTGATATTTTGGCACAATGCATTTAATTGCCCAGGTAGGTTAAGTGAATGTAAGCAACAAAAAAGATATCTGGACAGCTGAAGGGGAAGGAATTTGTAGTTAGAACCAAGTGAAGGCATATGATTATTCTTGAGAGACTATTAGAAGAACCTGTCCTCATGATGTAATATAGATGTTTCTGCTGTAATAAAATATTGCTCTATCAAGTCCTATTAGGGATTTTAGCTTCAGTTTTCCTACTTCTGATGTTAAATGTAGGATTTTGTTTATTAAAAACCTACATTTTTTTGCATGCCAATTCACTATTTTCTCTTTAAGCATAAAAAGAGAAACTAGTGCTTAAAAAAACTATTCTTATTCTTATTCTTATTCTTTTATTCTTATTCTTATTCTTATCAGACTGACAAGAAGCAGAACAGCATCTTTTATGGAGCATGAGAAAAAATTTGAAGTGTTAACATTTTATTTTCAAAAGAAGTAATTTTGACAAAGATTATTTAACCTTTAAAGGATACTTTCATATTAAGTCTGAAATTTTCACACAACAATTTCAATAAAATAAGGAATACTTGGAAATTATAGATTTCATTACTTATACCTTGGGAATCAAATTTTAGCTTAAATTTTAGCAAGATTAGATCCTCTAATCTTGTGTTATTTCAATCTATTGTCACACTTTTTTTTTTTAAGTTTTTATTTATTTATTTTGAGAGAGAGAGAGAGCAAGCAGAGTAGGGGCAGAGAGAGGAGGAAAGAGAGAATCCCAAGCGGGCAGAGAGGAGGAAAGAGAGAATCCCAAGCAGGCTCCGCACTATAGGCACAGAGCCCCATGCTGGGCTTGAACCCATGAACTGCAAGATCATGACCTGAGCTGACCAAAAGTCAGATGCTTAATTGACTGAGCCATCCAGGCGCCCTTATTGTCACACTTCTAATAAATATTTGGGATTGATTATTTCATTCTTATATGTTTAAGAACTAAACATTTAATATAAAATGTCCCAAAAAGATTATCCAGTGTTAATTTGGTTACCATTTGGTGTATAGGCTTTCATATCTATATCAATATATAAAGTTTTTTAAAACTATGATCAACATGTTTTGATGATCTTATATATTTTTCCTAGTGAGGATATTGAAGTTATAATTTTGAATCAGTAAATTGTGTTCCATTCAAAAGATATACCAAAATGTACTTAACCCCTGTCTTTAAGAGTGGCATATAGAAGTTATATCCAGTATTTAGATAGTGTAGACAATGTCAATAAAATTATCTTGATGTATAAATTGTGGTTTTTTTGTTCAAATATTTCCTTATTACATATTTCTGGAAGGAAATTTCTAGGTTAAAAGGCATTCCTACTTTGAATGTATATATATTTTTTTAATCTGGGAAAAGTGTGCTGGTTTATTCTTACTAGCTGTGAATGATTTTGCCCATTTTCCTACATCTTTTACAACACGAGCCTGTTTCAATTGTTTAGATTGTGGAAACAACGTAGACACAGTCCTGAATCTATTACGAATAAGCATGAACATTATGTTTCTCAGCCAGAAAACAAAAGGAAGCAAAACACTTTGCACTGAGAGATAAACTATAAAAAACTGGGTCACTCTGTTTACTTGTAGGCTCCAAACTCAATAAGATCCCAGGTATTTTCCATAAATTGTTAGTTCACTAATGGAAAAACTCTATCTTGGATTTTTGCACAGCTCTTATCTGAAGAAAAGACTTTGTGGATATGATGATGACAATGTGAGAAAGTTGGTGGTTTTTTTTTCCCCTTAAACAAGCTAAGTGTAAACTCAGTATGTTTGATAATTCTGCTGTGTTTGACAAATTTTTTTTCAGTATTGTTTTCTTTTTAATCTGAAGGCAAGTGCTTTAAAGCTTTAAAGCTTGAACTTCTTTCTCAATTTTTTGAAAGCAAACTTATGTTTTTAATAAACATTTGGTCTCTGTATCTCTCTCAGATGTTTGTCCATCTCATAGGTTAAAAAATAATTTTTAAATTTTAAAGCAGCTTATGATTTTAATTACTAGGTAGTTCAATATCCTTTTATAGATCGATGTTTCATTTGTATTTCATCTTTTGCAAATTTCTTTTATATATCTCTATCCCTGTTCCTATTGAGTGATTTTTTTATAACACTGGTCTCCTATACATTAAATATATTATTTGTTACATATGACACTAATTTCATTGTTTTGCGCTTTTTTTGCCAATCATTTAAAATTACTTTTGTTGTCAAATCCAATGTCTCAATGTCTCATGTTTTAGAAAGCCATTTTAACCCCCCACATTTGAAACATATTTATCTATTTTCTAATACATTTATGATTTTATTTTTAACATTTAAATTATTAACTCATTGGGCTTTCAGGCTAAGGAGAATTGGTTTCAAATATCAGCTTTGTGCATTGCTTGTTCAAAGCGGGGACAGGTTCAGTGTTCTTTGAGTCTCACTTCCTCACTTTAAAAAGGAGTTTGATAGTTTCCAACTCATTAGGTATTTGTAAGGATTAAATTAGATAATTCATATGATGGTTTAATAGACTTCTTGTTGATAGTAAATAATAAATAATGAGGAGGAGGATTTCTGTGTTCATACATAATAAGAATGTACATAAGTATATGTAGATCTTGTATGTATAGACCAAAACATCAATAATATACCAAAAACTTATTTAAATGTAGAGATGTAATTATTTGGACAGTCGAGACATACTTAATGTCAAAACATATATGAATAAGGCTTGAAAGTAATTGAATTAAAATGTTTTCAGTCCCATTTGGAACAGCACGGCAGATGAAGCCTTGCTCATGAATGCCAGACATACAGAGAAACTTCTTGTGCATGGAAACGACTTTGGGCTTTGGAGTTTTAAGTCTTTGTTTTCCTACCCTTTTTAATGAAATGATACAATAAATAATGAATGGTTAACAGTGATGGCAGATCAACAGGCAAAGATAAACACAAAAATGATACAAGACAGAGTGTTCCTGTTCAATATCCTCCAAGTAGTTGCAGATTTAGATTGCTTCTAGGCATCCAGGCATCTGAGCTATCACCGGGAATATCTAAATTGCTTTCTCACAGGTTCTACAAAGCACTCTCTTTACTTTATCTACTCATTTTAGATGGCACCTCATTGAATTTCTCCTAGCCAATTTACTTTCTGCAAAGCTCACATTTCTCTTACAATAGAGAAATTTCTTTAGCTCTACTCTTTTAACTTTAGCTTAATAGCATGGGGGCTTTCGTTAAGTTTCACTGTCAGCAGAACAGCACAAATTTAACATTTACGTGATCCATTTCTACTAAATAGCAAAAGGAGAAAGTGTTATGCCAAGGGCAACATGGGTATTAATTTTCCCTATGGTTTATTCAATTACTTGAAAGCATCCCCAAAGAAAACTAATATATTGATCAAACCTAATTAGCGTTAATTTACATAAAACCATAGCATGAGTTACTTGTATGCTTTATAGAAAAATAGAAGGTTTAAGTGAAAATAACCCAGGGGAATTTACAATTCAGACTCATCTGGCACAAAAAAACACTGAAAGTATGAGAGTAAAATGAGACCAAAATTATTATCTTATTATAAAAATTATTTAATAACAAAAATATTGAATTTTAATTAATTTTATATGTTAAAATGTTTATTTATTTATTTGAAAGAGAGAGAGAGAGAGAAAACATGAGTGGGGAAGTGGCAGAGAGAGAGGGAGACAGAGATGTCAGCACAGAGCCCAATGTGGGGCTTGAACTCACAAACCGTGAGATCATGACCTAAGCCAAAGTCAGAGGCTTAACCTGACTGAGCCATCCGGGCGCCCCTAAATTTTAATTGTTTTTTAAATTGCTGTCGCATAACACATTTTATATAAGTATCTATATTTAGTTTTTTAAACACAAAATATAGAAATAAAAAATTTCACCAATAATACCATCATCTAAAGATAAAGAGTGAGAATAATGTTCTAGTGAATTTTCTTCCAGACTGTCTCTACACACACACCCACACAGACACACACACGTGCATGCGCGTGTGTGTGTGCAATGTTTATTCCACTCTTTCAGTTTTATAATCTATTTTCTTTTTTTTTTTTCCTTTTCTAAATTTTATTCTAGAGAGAGCACATGTACAAGCAGGGTAGAGGGGCAGAGAGAGAAAGAGAGAAACAGAGACAGAGAGAATCTTAAGCAAGCTTCATGCTCAGGACAAAGGTCTGACATGGGGCTTGATCCCATGACCCTGGGATCATGACCTGAGCAGAAATCAGAGTCTGGTGCTCAAATGACTGAGCCACCCAGAGGCCACCCTTTTTTCTTTAACATGAACTTATTAAGATTTTTTTCTTATCATTTCTTCATGCACCAAGAATTTATTAAGCAAATACCATTTGCTGCAACAATGCTACTTATGTTGTAAACAAAAATTAATAGAATAGTAATTGCCATTCCCTTGTAGAATTTATATTCTGATTGAACAGATAGATAATGAACAAGAAAATTGGATAAATAACAAAAATATATTTCTGTGTATATATGTGTGCATAATTATAGATAATGAAGAAAATTATAAATAAATGTAATCAAGAACTGAATGGAATGAGTATAAAAATAAGGTGGCTAAAGATGATATTTTACAGATGACATTTGTGCTGGGCTTTGAAAGATTAAGAAACAGCAAACTTTATGTTCTGTCACATGGGAATAATCTTAGCCAAAGGAAGCAGGCATGAAGGTCTAACAGAACAAAAGTTTTGTCTCGGAAAAGCAATGAAAAGATACCAATTTCACTGCACGCTGTTAGAGCCTGGAGTTGACGCCACTGGCTGGCCAATGAACTCACGAGTGTAAGCATATGCTTTGTGAGGAGCAAGTCTTTCGCTAACACCACAGGTCTCTGACCCAACGAGTGTAGTTTGATAGTAATCTTGCTGTAAGTATTATATATATATAGACTCTAGAGTCCAGTCGGCAAGAAGACAGAAGAGGATGTGGTAGTTAGGCAGAAATCAAATCATTCAGGGTTTTAGTTTTTGGCTTTCTAGTAAGATTGAAGTACATGAACTTGAGCTAACTAACCTTTGACTCCTTTGACCAACAGAATGCAGCAATAATGATAAGGTATCTATTCCAGGTCTCCTCCTTAAGAACTTTAGATCCCCATTTGCACTTACGAATCCGGTTGTCATATAAGAAGTCGAACTGCCCCGAGAGCTTGGCACTTGAGGAAGCCCAAGCTGGTCGCATGGAAAGGCCATATGGAGGAATACTGAAACATCATACATAAAAGTAAAGCTATCCACGATGCTCTAGTCCAGCTCAGTCACTAGCCGAATGCAGCTAACGGAACACCCCCAGCTAGTAAGATGTAAAGCATAACCACCCAATCAATCCCTGCTCCGATTCCTGACGAACTAGATTATAAAAAGTAATAAAATAATTATTTTATGCCACTTAATTTGAGGATGGTTAGTTACACGGAAATAAAGGAAACAGTAAACCTATAGAGCCATACCTCCTTTTATTGCACTTTAGTATATTTTGCAGATACTGCATTTTTTTTAATAGTTGAAAGTTTGTAGCAATCTTGCATGAAACAAGTCTATAGGCACCATTTTTTCCAGCAGCATCTGCTCACTTCAAGTCTCTGTGTCACCTTTTGGTAATTCTCACAATATGTCAAATTTTATTATTATTATTATTATTATTATTATATTTATTATTATTATTATATTTGTTATGGTGCTCTGTAATCAGTGATTATGACTCCCTAAAATCTTAGATGATAGTTAGCATTTCTTAGTAATAAAGTATTTTTAAAATAAGGGTGTGTGCCTTTTTTTAGACATAATGCTTTTGCACACTTAATAGAATACAGTATAGGATAAACATAACTTCTATATGCGTTGGGTAACAAAAAAAAAAATCATTTGACTCACTTTATTGTGATATGCTTTATTTCAGTGAGCTGGAACTGAACCCACAATACCTCCAAGGTGTGCTTGCATTATAATATAATGTTATATAACAGCAAAAAATAAAATTATAATATACAGTATACTATACTATACTATACCATAATATAACTTCAGGCAGTAAGAGTATGTGTTCACCTTTCGTAAGCAATAGTATTTGTTTACATGTAAAATCATTCTGTTTATTATGCATGGTTCTTTTATAACAACATAATTTTGCTCTTAGGATAGCACAAAATAGCTATCAGCAAAAGGGGGTTAAAGACATAGATGGCTTCTTTATATCAAAATTAATATTTCTACCAAATTTCCTTAGGGTTTTGTTACAGTAAGTTTAGAGTAGCTAAAAGCTGAGTTAAAGTGAGTAGCAATACAATTTAAATATATCCATTATTTGAGGACTTAGTTTTGCCAAAGAGACATGGCCTTTAGTTTTCTGTCAATAGCAATATTATTTTAAGTTCAGAGCCTCTTACATATTCATATTTACCTTATGGTCTTTATCAGGGAATGTCATTTTATGAGCAAGTGTTGGGAAATATAATTAAATAGATGTGACCACCAGTTGACCTGTGAGCTGGACCAGGACCTCATCCCCTCCCCTGTCCTTGGACTGTGGTGCCCTTGCTTTTCCACCTCCCAAAGGACTGCTCCAAGGACATAGCTTAGAGATGGTGATATGGTGTTGAGAATGCCTACACAATGTACATGACTGAACCCAGTTAAGACGTCTTTATAAAATCTTAATATTTGCCAAGCATAAGCAGGGTTCCATTTGATGCCCAGGAAAGTTTCATACGTAAGTTTAATTTGCTTATTAAAACTGCCACCTACCAACTTAGAGTGGTCTGCCTCTTTCTTTGATCTCTCCCTCTCCTCCACGTTCTCCATGTTTAAATTACACCCAGGAAGCTCCTGAGAATGCTGCTTACCCACAACCAGTGAAATAGCCGCAAATAACTTTATTTTTTTCTCTGTATATTTAGTATTTATTGATTTCCATTCATGACTATGTGTAATGTCGAGTTGTTTCAACGGACTGATAAAGTTAAATATAATTAATATTGTGACAACTCAGTAACAAGAGTGACTCTTATAACTCTTACTGAGCGTAATTGGGTTCTATGACTTGTTCCTAACCCATAGAATATGGATGGCAATGGAATCCTCTCCTATGATGAAACTACATTTTATTTTATTTTATTTTATTTTATTTTATTTTATTTTATTTTATATTTTATTTTTTAAGAGAGAGAGAGAGAGCACAAGCAGGGGAAGGGCACAGAGAGAGTCCCAAGCAGGCTCCACACGCAGCCGGAAGCCCAAGATCAAGATCCTGAGACCATGACCTGAGCAGAAATCAAGAGTCTGACACTTAATGAAATGAGCGATGCAAGCACCCCAGATTAGGTTACATTTTATGGTAAAAGTGATAGGATGTCATTCCTTTGATCATGTTATGTGAATCTCCATCTTACTGAAACTAGTCTTTCTCTCTACTGCCTCTGAAGAAGCAAGAAGACAGGTTGTTAACTGCGTATCAAGCAGCATCCATGGCAAAGAACTTTGGATCGGCTATAGGAGCTTACAGTCTTCCTGCTACAAGGAAATAAATTCTGATAACAACTGGGATGAGCTTGGAAGGGGATTCTTCTTCAGCCAAGCCTCCAGATGGGAATATCACCAGGATCGTGAGACTTTGAGTAAAGGACACAGCTAATCTGTGCCTAGATTCTTTACCCATAGAAAGTGAGACATAATAAATGTGCTTTGTTTTAAGCACTAAGTTTCTCATAATTTGTTATGCAGCTATTGAAAACTAACATGTGACATACTTTGTTTAGACAAGTGCTGTTCAGTAGAAATAAAATTCAAGCCACATATGTTATTTAAAAGTAGCAAAAAGAAAGGAATATTAATTTTAACAACATATTTCACTTATTATATATGTATGTTATTTGCTACATATGTTCATAAAACATATTATATATTATATAAATTAATCTAATCTGATTATAATAGTAAATATATGTCATATATTTAGTATTAGTGGGGTTCATGGGTGACTTGGTTAAGCAAGCCACTTCAGCTCAGGTCGTGAACTCACAGTTTGTGAGTTTGAGCCCCATGTCAGGCTCTGTGTTAACAGCTCAGAAACCTGGAGCCTGCTTCTGATTCTGTGTCTCCGGCTCTCTCTGACCCTCCCCACTCACACTCTGTCTCTCTCTCAAAAATAAATAAACATTAAAAAAAAGTCTTAAAAAATATGTTTAGTATTAGTCTATTATATTACATATAATATGTATTTATATTTTATTTTACCCCAAATCGTCAAAACCTTGTCATTTCAATATGTAATCAATATAAATATTATTAATGATTATATATATTGTATATATAATATATATACAGTTTTAGTACCAAAACTTCAAGATCCATTGTGTATTCACACATAGCATATATCAATTTGGGTACTATATTTTATCAAAAATGATTAATCTGTATTTAAGTTTTATAAAATACATCTAAAAGTTTTATGTTATATTAGTTTTCAAATTTAATTATTTCATGAACATTTTATAATTTATATAAATGTTGAATCACTGATGCTAATATATGTCAGCTATACTTTAAGAATAAAGAAAAAATAGTTCATTATAATCATACAAAATTATAAATTCTGCTCTTCACACACTAGACATAGTTTAGTACTCAATAGTTACATTAGGTAGTGGCCACTAGCTACCATATTGAACAGGGTAGGGTTAGACCATGGATTTCATGACCCTGAGACCTTAGGCCCATGTTTACAATTCATACTTAAATCAATTGTTATGAACTTTATGAAATCAAACAATCAAAAAGGGTACTTGTTTTCAATGCAGTTTACCAGGACACCACCCACTCACCTCGTTCTGATTCAGCAAATTAGTAGTTGGATCAGATAATTAAGATGCAACTGGTCCGGAAATCTCATTTTGAGAAAACAATGGTGCTGGAAGCTATCCAGGACAGAGGCGGGATGGGGAATGGAGATCAGTTTGCCTTAATGTCTAGAGCTCAAGTGGGTATCATATACTCCAACCCCTTGTGGCTTATAAATAGAATTTTGGCCCTAAGACCATATTCCTGGGAAATCAAAAGAAAAAGTAAAGAAATCCTAAAAAGGAGACTGCCCATATCTTTTGCAGAAAAATAACATTTCCCTTTAACTTACCCCAACCCTAATGAAAAAATATTAGTAACGAGGAGCTTGGAGTTGTACCTAGGAATACAATATGCCCAGATATTGTTTGGAATATGCCCACATCACTGCCTCCTTGCTTTTATCCCTATTTCAATTACTTTCATTTTCAAGTTTCATTTTCAACACTTGATATTTAAAAATAAATTTAGAGCACAGCTTTATCCTTATGTTATTCTTTTCTTTAATGTTTATTTACTTTTGAGAGAGATAGAGAGAGACAGACAGACAGAGCAGGAGTGGGGGACGGGCAGAGACGGAGGGAGATACCAGATTAGAAGCAGGCTCCAGGCTCTGAGCTGTTAACACAGAGTCCAACATGGGGCTCAAACCCACAAACTGTGAGATCATGACCTGAGCCGAAGTCAGATGCTTAACTGACTGAGCCACCCAGGCGCCCCTATGTTATTCTTGATTTATGTCTAAACCCTAAGAACCTCATCTACATCTAAAATTTCTGCTACCACTTATATGCTGATGGCTTCCACAACTTTATTTTTCTAGATCTATATTTGTAAATTGTACTTACTTGTTTGAATGACTTTTGTCATCTTGAATGCCAACGTTTGAGTGACTCATTGGCATCTCAAACTCAATGTCTATAATGAAACTTATTTTTGTTTCCAATTATTCTTAAATCTTCTTCTTTATTTTCTCTCTTCCTAAACATACCACTATGTACAAGTTAAAGCCAGACATCAGTGATTCATTCTTGATTATTTTTCTTTCTCATTTTCTCCTTTACTCATTAAAGTGTAGCATTTTATTTGTTTAATATCTCTTGAACCCTTTCTTTTCTGTTTTGACCATCATTGCTTTGTTATTCATACATGACTACTTACAAACGTCCATGTTAATTCTCTGATTGTTAATTCCACCAATTTTCTTGCTTTTACCGGCCTTTATTATGCCTCCGCATAAAATGGCGCCTCATCATTTTCAGGAAAATTTTAATCTCCCTAGTATAATTCACAAAACCACTCATGGCATAAACCTCACGTATCTCTCTGGCTTGATTTTTCTGTGTCTTGTACAGGGCCTGCTACATATCACATGAGCAGAAACATGCAGAAAGTGTACTTGGTTTCTTTTTTAAGAATCAGAGATTATACTTTTTCATTTTAATATAATAAACCAAATATTAAATAAATTTATTAGAGGGTTTTAAAAAATTAACATTATATATGTATATATTTTTATATGGAAGTCCAGCAGGACATAATAAACAGAATACTGGATTAAAATCCAGAAAGTTAGGTTTTGGTTGTATTTCTGCCAATAAATAGCCAAACAACTTTTGTCAGATAAACTAAACCTCTGTAAGTCTTAGCTAACAACTTTCTTATCTGTGAAATAAGTTGGCTGAGCAAGATAATCTGTATGTTTCTTTCTACCTTATTTTATCCAGGTCAGTACTGTTAAATAGAATAATGCCCTCTGCCACAGAAGACTTTACCGATTTCACTGTTAAATATGACTACTAACTCCACTGGAATCCTTTATCAAGAGTTTTCAATATATTAAACCTAAAATTGCTTTATTTTCTTGATTTGAAATACAGATAAAATAAAATGCATATATCAACAGTGGATTTACAAATTATATTTGTCTACTGTGAACAAAAATATGAGCATTTATAAATAGCATATGAAGAATTTAGTACTCCTCAGCCCTCATACTCAGAGATAGCATCATTAAAAAATATTATCATCCATTCAGCATTGTTTTTGTTTTCCTTAATAGTGGAATCTATATATTTCATAAGCACTCTCATTTTACAGTGACATTATTGGTCAAAATAATTAACACCCACAATCTGAATGTTCTCAAAATTTCCTAGGGCAATCAATTTAAATAAAACTTTCAAGTCTTCTGAATAATAATGATAATAACAGAAAATAGAAAAAAATCCACATTACAATTTTTATTTGTTGAACATATTTTTACCTAAGAAACAAAGAACACAATTCACTTGAAACTGTCACCAGCTAGATATATCCCAAGACCTTTTACTTCCCATCTGCTTGTACCCACTGACCTTTGTCCTACATTATTCATTAAGCTCTTCTTTCCAGCTTATCTGCTACCTTAAGCAAACCACCCAATGTCTACAGAATCCTGTGATGGAAACCAAAACTAACCCTCAAACAATAGGACTTACTCTGACAAAGAGCCCTGGCCAGCCTAGACCACCCAGACCAGTTTGAGCTTAACTCCCACCTCACACCTGCATAGATGGACCATGGAGTGACCCATGGAGTAAGGGCAGTTACCTTTACCTTGTTATCATACTAAACTCTCTGCCCCATGAGGAGTGGAGCACAAGCCTCATTTACATAACATGCAATATTTGTATAGGCATGTTTCCTTAAGGTGCATGTGCAACCTTATGTCCTCCTGTGTATGCAATAACAAGGCTCCCCTATCTAAATATTCATCCTAACTCTAAATAAAAGTGATAAGGAAAAATCTGTTATAAGATGGCTGACAGGACTGATAGGGAAATTCCAGTCCCAGAGGGAAGACTCCCCTTCTGGGTTCTTCTTTCCACCCTGCTTGCAGCATGCTCCAAATTACTACTAATGCAGAATGCGGAAGTAACAGACTATAAATTGTTCCCTCTGCTTATGCTCGGGACTCAGACCTCTGGAGAGTGATCTCCTCTGAGCCGGCCAGTGTAAAATAAACCTTCTGCCTTCCAAGATCTCCGAGTGCTGCTTGTTTCTTCCACTGGGTGATCCAGACCAGGTTCTGTAACAACCGGAACTCATGAGAACTGGTGAGTTATAGCTTTGGAAGTTATTCCTGTGATCTTATTTGCTAAAAATAAAGTTTCCTTTGTTGGGACAACTTTATCTGGTATAGTTTCTATCTGCATCAAGGAAGGGAACTCATGTTAGCTCAGTTACAAAATAGCAAACTTTGCAACAAATTGTATTCCAGACTTTTCATTTCAAAATTATGATGGTAGATTCCAACTGTGTCAATTTAGCAGTTAAATGTCTAATAATTGATAATGGCATTCCATATCGTTAGTTTATTACTTTTTTGGAGGAATTGCTAGAGAGTCATAAAAAGGAAGAGTGTATAGATTAATGGGTTTCTAATGAGATAGAAAATGATTACTGTAATAAAAAAGAATTTGGACTTGTAACTGGAAGCAGTATTGACAAGAAATTTTCTAAGTTAGACTCTTGTTATAGAAACTTATCAGCTGATAAAATATTTTTACTGTTAGATTTTACAATCTGAAATTCTAGCAAGAGAGAAAAAATTTCAAATGAGTACTCCCAATCATTGTTTTCAAATATAATAAATTTGTTAAAGATGTTAAAGAGGTCATCCAATTGATAGATTTCCACATCAACTTCAGTGAAGGTTGAGATTTAGGCTTACCAAGGGAGTTGCTTACCAAAAGGAAACTCCATTTTCATACATTACAGTGTTGTGAAAGAGGACTGCCAACACTTGCTTTGGTTCCTCATTAACATGTTGTTAGGATGCTCAATTTGCATTTTAAAAAGATGAAAATGATTCTGGTGGAGGGGAGAACATGACAAGTCCTCTATGCAAGTCAGCAATGTGAACACCTTGCAGATTCCTATTTTACCTAAGTATAAGAATTAGAAATAGGGGCAGTGGGGTTTCTTAGTTATGTGTTGGATTCTTGATTTTGGCTCAGGTTATGATCCAAGGGTTCTGGGATTGAGCCTCATCTGGCTCCACACTAAACATGGAGGCTGCTTAAGATTCTCTTTCTCTCTCCCTTGGCTCCTATACCCCTGCCCCCCCCCCCCCATGCTTTCTCTTTCTCTTAAAAAAAAAAAAAAAGAATTATAAATAAAACAGGAGAGATAGTATTTCTATTAATCAAAGCCCTCATAAGGTCAAGTTTGAAATATTATGTCCCATTTTAGACTCTAATGGAGAACAGTGATTCAAGTTCTTACGAGAGTATGGACAACTATGAGATTTATGTGGAGATACGAAGTCTGCTTTATAAGGAACAATTTCAGGAAATGAACTTGTTCCAAGAAAAATATGATAAATATATTTAATTGTGAACACAGAGTGCAAGGAAAATGAGGTAAAATACTGAGAAATATTTGAGAAAAAATGTTCTGATTAAAGTCCATTATAAATATACCTGGGGGGGGGGGGAATCAATTCTATTATATAAATTTCCAAGAACTATTTCTTTTTCAAAAGGTTTTTCAACATTTTTTACTTGTGAGAATTATAAACTGGGACACTAAATTTTATAATGATATATAAGATGGTAAAATTATACAAAATTATATTAAGTATCTAATAAATATCATATATTACATAAATAAAGCAACAAAAGTACTCAGATTTGGATATTCAAAAGTTAAACAGTATATTTTTTGGAATCAAGTCTGATATAGCAAAACACTGTAGGGGAGGAAAAATAATGTTCCTTCTACCATTCTGGATTCTTGGCTGAGATGACTCTGTAATAAAAAAGAGAGAGACAGGGGAAGGAAGGAAGGAAGGAAGGAAGGAAGGAAGGAAGGAAGGAAGGAAGGAATATAAGAGAAAGAAAGAAAGAAAAAAAGACATACAATAATAGGAAAACAGAAGTTTAATAACATGTATACTTCCTATACATGGAAGATACCAAGGAAAACAGTAATTCCCCAAAAAGGACCAACCTATCACCCTAAATAACATCTCCAGTGAAAGACATGCGAAGATGTTGGGGGGGATGTGGAGCTAACTATGAGAGGTTTTCTAGCAAAGCATGATAAAGGATAGTGTTGCTGTTTATGCAGATTTAAATCTCTGCCTTCTCCATTGATGAGGCTTAGGGATTTAGTTATTTCCTTTCTTCCTGGTACAGCAAAGAAGACATTCTTACAAATAAAGCTTTCTCCTGTAAATGTAAGTACAAAAGGGTAACTTCTCAGTGTTCAGAGTTTCTACTGTGGCAGCTCTTTCTTAAAAATAGCTTAAAATAAACTTTACGCCAAAAAAGTATATTTTGAGGTAGCAAATTTTGCTCTCTTTCCACTTCATATTTGACCAGAATGATACAATTGAACTTCTTGATATAGAAAATGACTACGAAGAAATTTAGCTATACTGAAATAAATTCAAAAGTATGTCAATGATAGAATTTAAGCAAATGTGGAAAATCAGAGAAAAAACAAGACACTCTTTTCCATGGAATGGAACTTTATATACTTCATACACTATTAAACTTCATATACTATTAAAAAACCAAAATTCACTAGAGTAAACTTGAAGATCTAAATGGCTTTATTAAATGATCCATGATTGGGCAACACCCCATCTAGCATGTAGAGGGGATCTCCTAGGAGTTGTACAAAATGGAAGGTTTTTACAGGAAGGAGGGTGAAGCAAGAAAGTTTTATTAGCAAAACAAAAGAATTTTTCCAGGCAAGGGGTACCTGGGTGGCTCACTTGGTTGAGCATCAGACTCTTGGTTTCAGCTCAGGTCATCATTCTAGGGTCTTGTGATTGAGTCCACCATTGGGCTCTGCACTGCCTGCTTAAGATTTTCTCTCTCTCCCTCTCCTCCTCTCCCCCTGCTCACACTCTCCATCTCTCTCACACTCCAAAATTAAAAACAACAACAACAACAACAACAAACAAAAACAAAAAAAGAATTGTTCTAGGCAAGGTCACTTTCCCTTAGGGGAAGAAATGGGAGTCTTACCATGCGGAATTACCTCATCTGCCCTGGGGGATGGAGTTGGGTCATGTGACAGGTTACCTCATTGACACTAATCAGAAGATTCCTGACTGACCACTTAAGTCTTATAATTCTGGAGAAGGTTGACATTGCAATTAGATTAGGTATTAAGCTTTGGTTTTATGACTTGGCCTAAGTGACACCATACTGGACCTCTGGTTTTCTATTTAACAATATATTTAAAAAATTTCATTAAAAAGTAGGAATATATGAAAAAATTTTAAACTACATAGGATTGTCAAAAATTCAGTGTCAAAATAATATTTTTATATGTTTGATAAATAAATTAATATCAGAGTCATCAAAATTATAGTAGTAAAATATGCAGCAGACATGAGTGTAATTGCAGACTTAAAAAAGATTAAAAAATGCAGAGTTCTCTGATACAGGTCTTTCAGTATCTCTCCATTAAAGGAGAAAACAAGCTGTAATTAGTGGGTTTAAAGAAACCTTCCTTGTCTGGATTTTCTCCTGGGGATTGTGTTCTGTGCTTGTTGGATAGGTTTTCACTTCCGACACTTACTAATAATCATGGTCATTGTGTAGGTGTGCTTAAAGACTTGTCTTTAAGTGTCAGAGTACTATTAGTTTATTTCTATATATGATTTTGCTTTCCATGATTATACTCTACAAAATGCCATCTCTTTATTGAATAATGAAATGGTCAGTTGGTGATCCAACTTCTCATTTTTTATAGCCTGAAAATTCAGTGTATTTGTTCTTTCTGGTGGCTGCATTTTGTCTTTGAGATTAGCATTTTCTGCTGTTGTTTATGATAAGAAAATATACCGTTATCTAGATGGGAAAATCACTCTCTAAGAGAATAAACTGAGATAAATGCATCATAGTATTATCTGTGGAAACTGGATTCTTTTATATGCAATAAAAAGATGGGAATATGGGAATTACATAAAGATACAAAAAGATGGGAATAAAAAATGGGAATTACAGTTTAGTCTTTATATGTAGGTAAAATGAACTTAGTAATTTTTCAGTGTATGCTTGCATTATTTATTATTATTATTATTATTATTATTAATCTTGTAATAGTGTTGTGCCACGAAAGTAATGAGTGATGTGTCCTATTTAGGCAATAAATTCTTCTACAGCAGATTTTGTACACTTCTGTTTAAAAAACTCATGTAGGGGGGCACCTGGGTGGCTCATTCGGTTAAGCATCTGACTTGGGCTCAGGTCATGATCTTGCGGTCTGTGAGTTCGAGCCCTGCGTCGGGCTCTGTGCAGACTGCTCAGAGCCTGGAGCCTGCTTCCGATTCTGTGTCTCCCTCTTTCTCTGCCCCTCCCCTGCTCATGCTCTGTTTCTCTCTGTGTCAGAAATAAATAAACATTAAAAAAATTTTGTTTTAAATAAAAATAAAAATAAAAAAATAAAAAAATCATGTAGGTAGCTCAGGAACCACACTTTTTTACCTCACCTGTCATCCCGGTACATGTAACTCCTTCTCCAGTTCATTGTTCCACTTCTGCCATTACCCCCCAAAAAGCAGGTACCTAATTACTTAATATATGCTCTTAATTTACGTGTATCTTTGCAAACTAGTCAGCCCCATTTGTATGTTTGTGTGTGTACAAATAATACTAAGGGTTAGCATTATTTTTTCCTGTTTTTCTCATTCAACAATTTGAGTGCTCTGTTGCTGTATACCTATTGCAAATTATTTGTTACCTTGCCTTAATCGCATGAATTCCAGAGCATTTCACTTAACCATTTCCGTGTTAATGGATGCCTAGTAGTCTCCAGAGACATTGAAAATATCTTCTTGATTGGTGATACCCTTCTTTTAGCAGAAACTTTTATTTGGATGAAATGCAGTTTATCGATTTTCATTTTGTAAGGTCTGTACTTTTCATAATAAGTTTTCCATTTTTGTAGGATACAAATATTTTTTCTCATGCATTATTTCTGTTCATTTTTTGGTATCTTCCTTTATGTACAGCCCAAAACCAAGGTTTGGATTTATTATTTTTCTACATAGAAATTTAGTTTTCCCTGCTTCATCTGCTAAACAATACAGTATTTCTTCATTATTATATATCAAATACTCATATATACATGGGATTGCTTCAAGAACATTTTATTTTTTGCATTAATCTGAGACCTCCCCTTTCCAGAAATAGACTAGTTTGATTTCTATAACATTTTAACATAATATTATGGAATCCTCTTTCTGTGATCTCATTTTTTCAGAGTTGAAAAGCTGTTTCTTAACTTTTATTATCCCATAAATATATTAGAGTGAGTACAGAATTTTCAAAATATTAAGCTAATAATTTTCATTGAGAGTTTTTAATTGTGGGTATATAGTTATGAAAAGAATTGCCCTTACAAAAAATATGTTCCAAGAAAAAAAAAACAAAACATAATGATCAGGTTAATTTCAATATGTTATGTGCTTTAATATCAGTTTAAAATCTTTATCCATAGAGATGTTTTCCATGCTTTTTAGGGTGATCATTTTATACTTGTAATTTGCCTTAGGGATACATAGCTACTTTCTAGAAGTTTAATTTTAAAGATTGTTTTTAATGTTTATTTTTGAGACAGAGAGAGACAGAGCGTGAACGGGGGAGGGTCAGAGAGAGGGAGACACAGAATCTGAAATAGGCTTCAGGCTCTGAGCTGTCAGCACAGAGCCCGATGCGGGCCTTGAACTCACGGACCGTGAGATCATGACCTGAGCCGAAGTCGGCCGCTTAACCGACTGAGCCACCCAGGCGCCCCTAGAAGTTTAATTTTAAACTGCATATATAGGGGAACAAAACTTGTCATCCCAAATTGTGTCCTTTTGGCATGTGGATTATTTTAGGCTGATTATTTTTAAGAAACAGAAGACTCCGGAAGAAATTTTTACCTTCCCCATAATGGCCTAAATTTGAATTTGGATAGTGCATTTGCTCCGGAAAGGAACTATCACCATAGGTAACTACAGGATCCTGTGAATTAGATGTGGTAGACAGGGAGAAATTTAGCAGTCTGTTAAAATTCCTCCCTATGTCCCATTGTTTCTCTAGGGCTCAATAAACTTTTGTTTGCCAGGCTCTTACTCTTTGTCATCTGTGAAGTCTTCCTTCCCTTTGAAGTACCAGACACCTACCACCTTCTCCTTGGTTCTGGATGGCACGTAATTGCATTACTGCCTATGAGCCTCACGTTCTTATGGAGCGCCCATAAATAAATAATTAAATCTGATTTTCTCCTGTTAATCTGTCACCTGTCCATTTTATTCACAGACCAGCTAAAATCACCTTACAAAATATAGGAAATTTTTTTTTCGCAACACACGTGTGAGACTTTAGTCTGACTTGTAAGATTTTGTTACAAGATTTTGTTCTCTCATTTTATTGTGTTTTACTAAAAGAATGATTATATAATCAACATATAAGAACACTTTTCTCTTCCTTTCTCATATTTACATATCTGATGCCTTTCTTATAGCATTGGTCACAGCCTCCTACACTAAATTAGAAGGTAAGCATCACTGAATTGAAAGCATCGCTATGGCATATCTATGCTTCAAGATAATACATATAAAGATTCTGCAGCAGGTATAAAAATGTTTGTATTCTATTTCTTTTTGTCTGAGAGGTTGTTTTGTTTTCTTAAAAATTTTAGCCATAGAAAGGCTTGAATTGAGTCATTATTAATTATTTTAATCTTTTAAATTAATTGTAAGACTTTGTTGTTTTGTTAATATGATGCACTGCATTGCTATATGTTGTAACTTAAGATTCTCCTTACATTTATGGGATAGGCAACACTTGATTAGAATTCATTTTTACTGCCCTTTGGGGAATTCATCCATGAGAGTGTTTCCTTGAAATCTGTAGGGAGGAATGCCTGATTCCCAGAAAAATCCCCTGAGATGGGTGCTCCTTGTTCATCCCAGGACGCCCCTCTCCAAACCAAGTCTCCTCACTAATAAAGTGTCGGGTGTCAGCCAAAAACAAAAATCATTTTTAATAAATTGTTAGATTCAGTTAATTAACATTTTCATTAGACATTTTAAATTTATATTAAGAAATAGATTTAATCTATCATATTTTTCTATGATGGCATTATTTCTACAATGACTATGTTAGGCTCATAATAATATTAAGCATTTTTCTCTTTTTATCTAGTTGCTGGCACAACTTGTATAAAATAGGAATTGCTGGTTCTTTTAACTAGTCGGTCAAAGACAAAAACAAAAATGAAATAAAAAAAAAACCAACTGTGAACTATTTGAGATGTAAGAATTTTAAGGTAAAAAAGATTACAAATCTCTATTTAGTGTAAACACAAGTAGCCATGTTTGAAATGTTTTTTATTCAGTTTCTTTACATTTTTCCCCTTGTACTCAGTCTTGTGTTGTATTTGAAAAGAGTTTATTACTATTTTACTAGTGCTAGAAAATGGTCTAATCACATTACAAACATTTGTTTTACCTCTCACAATAGCATGTACTGCTGCTCTCAGGGTAATCAAATTGCCCAAGGCCACATAACTAATAAGAGGGCCATATAGCTAATCTCAATTTGAATTCAGATAGCCCCTGGCCTTTGGCTGTAGCCATTACCTTAAAAGCCATCGCCTTAAAAATTTTTTTTTAAATGTATGAAATGTTTATTCATTCAAAATGTTGGCTTCAATATCTAAATGTACTTTTATTTATAGATTATCTCTCAGTTATCTTCTAGAAGCACTTGCCTTCTCCACACCTACCACATGACTCTTTCTTCCTTTCTGCATCTGGATGTAGAACTACCTCTGCAGATGGGGAAATAGTTCTACATGATCATGATATTGAATGTCATATGGTTATTAGGCTGTGTAAGACACAAGATACAAGCGGTCAAATATTCACTCTATCCCATCAGGATGCTAAAAGCAATTCAAATGTGGCTAAGTACTCAGATTATGGATTCAGGAGGTTATAGTTTATGATAAATTAATTATAAATTTTAAAATACACAATTTTTGGGGCGCCTGGGTGGCTTGGTCGGTTGGGTGGCCGACTTTGGCTCAGGTCATGATCTCGCGGTCTGTGAGTTCGAGCCCCGCGTCGGGCTCTGGGCTGCTAGCTCAGAGCCTGGAGCCTGTTTCGGATTCTGTGTGTCCCTCTCCCTCTGCCCCTCCCCTGTTCATGCTCTGTCTCTCTCTGTCTCAAAGATAAATAAACGTTAAAAAAAAATTAAAAAAAAAATAAAATACACAATTTTTAAAAGGAAAAAGCTTTACTGACCAAAATATCTGTCAGAAAAAAAAAAAAAATTAGAATTATCAGTGATATTCTTAGCAAAGTAAGAAGCAATTTCAGTGTTTATTTGTATGACGTTCCTCCAGTTTTGTTTCTGAATCTTTTTTTATAAACTGTTACATGTGACTGCATCATTCTTCTTAAATAATCAAAGTAAGCTTGAGTGCTGATAATGCAATGATTATGCCCAAGTTTCATCCATAAGAAATTTCACAACCTAAATCATTCATGCCATCAGTCAATTACTGGTCAGTTACTAGGTGCCAGACAGGTCCTGACTGCAGGGACTAAATGTGGAGCAAAACAGACATGTTTTCTGTCTTTTACGAGGAGAGGGAGAGAAAGATATCAATCAAATATTTATACAAAAAAAAGAACACATTTGTGATTGAGAAAATTAAGAAAAATAAAACATGGGACTATGAAAACATAAAATAGGTACTTCTCATAATCCAAAATGACGAGTAAAACTTCTTCAAGGGATTTGAATAATTACTGCACTATAAAGAAAAACATCTAGTCATATTCATTAATCACCTTAATCTAATATTGCTTAAGAGTGCTCTATGGTATGTCTATGGAAAATTATAATTATATTCCTATAAGTACTTATCATGCTTGGTTATTTATTGAGTCTACTTTTATTCACCTAAAAATTTATTCCTTTTCTCTGTCTCTATCTCTGTACACACACATGCACACACACACACACACACACACACACACACACATATAATTGTAAAACTAACATTATAAAACTAATATGATTCTCATTATTGACATGGCTGGAGTTAGCCACCTGCATAAATTAAAAGAGCAAGATTAGAGACTTAAATATGCTTGGAAATACTAAAGATCACTTAGGTTTCATAAATAACTTTGGTAGATTAAAAGACTTCGTGGAAATTTACAAGGCTTCTTTTCTAATCAATATCAACACAAAGTGCAAAATCGATTTTGACTGCTCCCATTGTGGCAACACAGAAACAAGCCCCCGTATCTATCGGTTCTGCTAATAGAAGTGCATACAATAAGTAATAAGTGAATAAATAAGTAAAAAGACTAACATTTCCAAAATGACTCCAAATACTTAACTTGATTTGTAAAGTATATATAATTTTATGAAGGATAAAGGAAATACACTACATTTAAAGGAAACATTAGGATCAGTTTTTATTATTAAAAAAGAGTGGGAGATGTTTTACAAATCCTGTGACTTTTGCAAACTTAATACTAGAAACATAACATTATTTTGATGATAGGAATATTTATGGTGGTTAACCATGTAGTTTTTAGAAACATCTCTCAAAAATTTGTTCAAAGATGACAGCACAAAGCCCTTTGTTCAAATCATTACTAAATCCAAAAACATCTTACAGATAAATATAGTATTCCTTTTCTGTTTTGTTGTTGTTGTTGTTGTTGTTTTGTTTTGTTTTTTTTTATAGTACGCTTCACACTTAGCATGAGGCCAGCCCCAGGGCTTGAACTCATGACCCTGAGATCAAGACCTGAGCTGAGATCATACCCTTAATAGCATGCTCCCAATTGGCCTCTAATTCATTTTATGTATATTTTAGTAATGTTAAAATTGGTTATATCTTTGAACCTTCTAAGAAAAATTATCTGCATCTCTAGAAATAAAAATATATTGGCTTTCTATGCTTTCAAAATTCCACATAATAATAATAATATTGGCATTTATTGTGCACTCATTAAGCTTTAAATATACAACTATCTAATCTCTTTATGTGTTGTAACTCTTAAAACTCCAAAATAACCACATGAGATAGATATTATTTTTATCTTCAGTTGACAATGAGCAAATTGAAAAACAAAAGATTTAATTTAGTTAAGGCCACACAACTCATAATGGTTGAGTGAGGGGGTTTTATAGATTATCTCTCAGTCAGTATTAGAGGGCCCAAACCCAGAACTTACACTTTTACTTACTGGAAGTTTCAGTTTCTCTATTTGTCTAATTTAATTACAATAATTATACGTTAATACCTTAGGGAGCAAGCACTCATAAGTCTTTACTGCCAAATACTATGTTTATATTATTAGGAAAAATAATAATAATAATATAGACTACATTTACTGATATTTTTTTATCAGATCTGTGAAAAACTGGTCTGCCTGGGCCATCTTAAAACAGAGATTGAGTGGCCACTGAAGGGAAACTGCCTTGTTCTCCTTTCATCTGGGCCAACACTTTTGGATGGCTGAACAGCAAGTTTTAAGCAATTGCTTGAGAAGTCAGTGGGAGAATGAACAGCCTTATTACCAGACTGATGATAGTTACGGACCTTCTGAAGATAGAATCAGTAATCAGTTTATGTATAACCCAAACCGAGTAGCTTAGCTTGTTAATACCCACAGAAAACTGTTTTCTTTTCTTCAACACATGTAATGATTCCTTGCCCTCTCCCTCATAAAAAAATCCTTGCTTCTACCGCACAAGCAGGATACCATTTGGGTATCTGCCTGAATCTGTGCTCCCCAAAATGCAATTTTTTGAGCCCAAATAAATGCTTGTTTGCCTCTCATTACAGCTATTTTCAGGTTAACAGATCGTAACTGGCAACTCTGCTTATCAACCAAAAGTTGTGTTGTCATAATCTAGGTTTATAATTCTTCTTCAAAGCATGTACCATACTATTGTGACCACCTGAAAGATTAGAGATATTTTGACAGCTCTAATTATTATTTTTATTTTACCCTTTAATTTTAAATTTATATCTAAATAAATTGATTTGACTTTTAGATAGTGAGGGCAAGTCTACCTGTCAAACAGAAGAAAAGTCCAAATTGCCTGTTTCTGTAACATGTCTGACTTAGTGACTGGCAAACAAAGCATCATCAATTCTAAAACTGAAGTTGTTGCTTGCCACGTCCCTTAGTTGATTCAGCCAGAATAGTATTGATTGGGAATACATTGTTAAAAATAAAGCTTTGGGTTAAGCAGTTGAAAAAGATATTCATATGACTTAGACTTGCATATTACACAAAAAGTTTTAAGAATTGAGTAGAAGACATAAAACATGGACACAACATAATACAAATAAGAAAGCAAAAGTGGAGTACGAAAATATAAACAACACTGATCACAGTGTAGCAATTCATTGGTAAACTTAAAGTTTTTCTTTAAAACCAAGATATCAGTGAATTCTTTGTCATTAAATTCTTTGTTTTGAGAGAGAGAGAGGGCACAAGTGAGTGAGGGGCAGAGAGAGAGAGAATCTCAGGAGGGGCAGAAGGTGAAAGAGAGAGGGGAGAGGGAGTGAGAAAGAGAGAAAAAGAGAGAGAGAGAGAGAGAGAGAGAGAGAGACAAGTGGGGCTCACCTAAAGCAGGGTTCCTGGACACCGGATGTGGGACTGATAACTCACAAACCATGAGATCATCACCTGAGCCAAAATAAAGAGTCAGAGGCTTTTTATTTCATTTTATTTTATTTTTGTACTGTTTATTTATTTTTGAGAGAGAGAGACAGAGTGCAAGCAAGGGAGAGGCAAAGAGAGAGGGAGACACAGAATCTGAAGCAGGCTCCAGGCTATGAGCTGTTGGCACAGAGCCCAATGTGGGGATGGAACCCACGAACCATGAGATCATGTCCTGAGCCTAACCTGGATGCTTAATAGACTGAGCCACCCAGGTGCCCCAGTAACTACATATATATATTTTTTATTGTGCTATTCAGCAGGGAACTATCAAAGGGAATATGAGGGATAATAAGATATATAATACATTATCCCTACCTTCAATAAGTTCTCACAAGACTTACCTGGAATACTGTTTCCTCCTTTTCCTGTCATTTCACTTCACAAGATGAAATTTCGTAAGTGTTTTAAAGCTTAAAATATCATATTGTCATTTTAGTTATAAGTCTCTCTCTGACATACTTTGGAGTAAAATTTGTTATTTACTTGTTCAGGCACTTGTGAGAAATAGATTCTGGAATGTCCTTCAATGATTCCTATTTCCTGGTGTTAATGCTGTTGAGTAACCCCCCTTTCCTGAGAGTTGGAAAGATCTGTGACTTGCTTTTGACCAATTAAATATGGCAAAGATGACTCCATTATGTTATATAGGATAATGTCTTAGCAGACTAGAGCTAGGGCCTTTCCTTGTGGGTGTGACGAAGTAAACAGCCACGTTGAAGACACCGACATGGCATGAAACAGCAAAAACGCATGGTCCTCAGTAAGGCAAGTACAAGGAAATTAATTCTATTAACAACCTAAGTGGACTTAGAAATGGATTCTTTCCCAGTGGAAGGTACAGGTGAGAAAGAAGTCTGGCCAACACTTGGATTTCAGCTTTATGAGACCCTGAACAGAGGACCTAACCAAGCCATGGTCTGGAGTCCTATCCCAGAGAAACTGCAGGACAGTAAATGTGCTTTGGTTAAGCCATGAAATTTGTCGCAATTTGTTATACAGTAGTATAATGCTGACCATAACACTTTCCTCTGTCAGTTAATTCTCTCATTACCATCTTTGACACCAGGCTGTGGTGTTTATTATTTTTGTTTATATCTGCATGTTTGTTTATTATTCCCAACTTTATTGAGAGATGAGTACAAATGTTTGGTGCATTTATTTATTTTGAATCTGCTTTCTTTCTCTCTCCCTCACAGCCACACATCCACCCATCCACCCACCCACCCATGCACACACACGCACACACACACACACACACACAAACTATTTCTTATAATAACATTCTATATATGTTAATTGCATCAATGAATAAATTAATAAATGATTGAGTTATTTATTACTTTCATTTTAATGATTAGGAAATTGAAGCTGAGAATGTTATAAGGTTTGTAAATGGCAAAGACAGGGTATGAACTAAAGCATATTGCTATGCATTCTGTATTTCTGCTGCTACAAGATAGAATATACAAGCTTCTGTGTTTCTATCATTGGATTACTATGATGTAGAGTAAGTGAAATAAAATACATAATGTGCTTAAAGTAGTGCTTAATATATGGTAGGATATTAATAAGTCCCCGATAACTCTAATTATGCCTCAGCTCCCAGAAAACTGGAAATTCATATTTGTACTAGATTAAAATAATCACATCTTCCTATATCTGGGGGAATTTTATTTTTTTCTCCTTTTAAATTGTGTTTGTGTCATTTTTGGATATGAATTTAAATAATCTCATTTATATGCTTTTTAATATCACACATGTCTTAAAATTGGGGGGGAATGAGCAGGGTTCAAAAAACTACATAAGTAAACATATACATTTACTCAGTGGTGTACATTTTCCAGAATATTTTATGTACCAGACATTTGGAAATTCAAAATCCTTCTAACTGATGCAATTCCACCTAACAGTTCATTAAATTCTAACATCTACATGACAAACAATAGGAATGCTGTTTTCCTGCTTTCTCAAATGTTTCTGTTCAGCAGAAATGGATTCTATTTTCCTTTGCCAGACATTTCATTTCAAAATTCCCAACACTTCTGACAGGTTCCACCCATTCAGGGTGGCATGTCTATAAAGGTAGGACACAAATGAACAGCTGAGAATGTGCTTTTTCTTTTTCTTTTTTTCTTTCTTTCTTTTTTTTTAATCTATTAAAACCACAGAATATCTAGGATTTAATCATTTTTATACAATGTGAGAGAAATCTTATTGAATTGATATATGGAGTGAAATTTTAAAATTTGTACCCAATCCTCATATCTTTGTATTTATGCATAGATTATTCTTAATGTTAATTTCTATGTAGTATTTCCAGATAGGATGACCACCAAATCCATTGCCTACTCCTACTCTATGCTTTTGAGAAAGCACTAAAATACCAGACAATTGTTCTTATTTCTGAATCATGTTAGAAGTCATAGTAATCAGAAAATACTACATAGTGCATATGTCAAACATTATGTGTGTGTTCTTCAGAGAGGAAGAGAGAATTCCTGGGCCACCTTGGCTTCCACCAATAACCACTGACATTCATGTGTTTCTCTGATGTGAGATATCTATGTGTTGCTTCTTTTCAAACTACATGGTTCACAGCTGTATTAGTTATTGCTGCATACCAGACCATCCCCAAACTTAAAACAGAAAGCATTTATTATTGTCATGGATCACTTGGACACATCTGATGATGGGGTTCAGTTTTGGCTGTCTTCAGCAGAGCTTACTCTTGCATTTGCTATCAGCGAGAAATGTGAGTGGGGGCTGGCAAGTTCAGGACAGTCATATTCAAGTGGTTGTTGGTTATCTGCCTGACAGATAGATTGAACAGGTTAGCCTAGGCTTACTCATGAAACAATGGTGAGATCCAAGAGAACAAGTAGAACATATGTTCCCTGATACCATTCTTGGAATTGGCACACCATTACTATTTATACATTCTATTGAACAAAGCAATGAATAAGGCCAGCGCATATTGAAGAGGTAAGTAAACAGATTCTAATTTCTGATATGAGTACCTTAAGAGTAGATTGCAAAAGATGTGGATATAGCAGTGGGTGAAGAGTTGTGGTCACTTTGCAAATAGTACACCACCACAATGGCTTTCCAAGAATTTCACTGCATGTGCTAACTTTAATTTTTAAAAATTATTTTTTTTAATGTTTTATTTATTTTTGAGAGATAGAGACAGAGCATGAGCAGGGGAGGGGCAGAGAGAGACAGAGAGACAGAGAGAGACAGAATCTGAAGCAGGCTCCACGCTCCAAGCTGTCAGCACAGAGCCCGACGTGGGGCTTGAACTCATGAACTGTGAGATCACGACCTGAGCCGAAGTCGGACGCTTAACTGGCTGATCCACCCAGGTGCCCCTAGTTTATAAAATTCTTAGACAAGCTCAGATCTGTGCCAAAATGCACTTAACATCTTTCCCCTATAATACAGACTGAATGTTGGAGGACAGGAAAAAAAAAAAAACTACTATACAATCTATTCCAGATGGCTGCTATTCCTTTCCTTCCACGAGCCCCATCGCTCAAGTGTTCATATTTGATCTGCTCCATTTCCCACTTCCCTGAGAATCCAGAGGCCACACAGTCATTGCTGACTATATAAGCTGTAAGAGCATGAACTTTGTATTTAGAGAGACCTGCACGTGAAACTGTCCAACTGCGTGATCCTAGGCATATAATTTACCCTCTCATTGTCTGTTTCCTTATCCTGAAAAAATGAGTGTAATGGTCCATGTCTCATAGGTCTGTTGTAAGGATTTAGTGACGGTAAATAGCTCAAGAGAGTGTGATTACATACTAGATGCTTAATGCTTACTTACTCCCTCTGTTCCCACAGTTTTCATTGTATTTTTTTTAACATTATAGGATAGATATCTTGTCTCATAAGCAAAACAATACCAAGATTTGTTCACAAGGAATAAACCTTACAATGTTTCAGTGTGGAAATGTTAGGCTGTGTCAGAGTAAAATAAAAGAGTAAACTTAAGTTAATATATTGTCCAAACATTTATGATTTTCTTGAGGACATTTTTATGGTCTTTTTCCAATCATATATATACCAAAAGCATATATTCCAAAGATGAATAAGGAGAAGAAAGAGGAAAGTGCTTTCTTAGGTAGTATGTGTTCTTTGAGGATACAAAAATAATAAGAACCCAATCATAATCGGTATACACTGGGATGACATTGTTAATCTTTGATATATTTGGGGGATCACTTTAATAAGGGATATTGAAGTTATTAATACAAATGAAAAGACGTAAAAAAGTGGCATTGATTCATAGGACACCAGAATATATTACTTGGTGCAACATAATTATTTAAATGGTCTCCACTTAAACTGATGAGGTTAGAACCTCCTCATTTCCACAGGTATGCCTCCTTAGCCAGGCTTTCCAAAAACCCAGTAAGGGAGTGTAGAATTTATATTTCCTTAAACACAAATAATCCAGGTAAAACATTCAATCTTAATAATGAGATTTAAAGTCTAATTTCATTTCATGTGGGGGTGAGAAGAAGCAAACTGTTTTAAGTCACAGAGACATGTTTATAAAATCTTTTCAAATATATACATCTTCTCTCATTTAAATAAATAGCCCCACATCCTGATTCCTCTAAAGATACCCCAAAGGGAATGTGACTGGTAAACATCAAATTCAGACAGGTAGTACAGCTGGCAATACATTATGGCTACAGCTCAACTCCCTGTGGCCTCATGAAATGGTCCACAAATCTATGCTTGTTCACTTCCTGTCAGAAACTGCTCTTTACAACACATCCCCCAATCCAACCACTTTGCTGTAGCCCTACAGTAACTCATAGACTCCTTTGTTCACACCACATTCAGGCTATTTTCTAGGACAGGCTTTTGTTATCATGCAAAGTCTTTGCAGGTTTTCCATGTGAAGTATCATGCTTTTTCAACTTCCCATTTTCACTGCTCTCTGTTTTCTTAACCACGTGTCTCATTTCTGATATTCATCTCACCTGGATTTCTAGTATCATAGATGGCCTGGTTCCATACATTCTTGTAGAGCTTGTTCACAATGGCCTTGTCATTTATTTTGTCACTTATGTGAGCACTACATCTTGACTTCTCACCTCACTCTGCCTTGACCACTGGGGACTGCCTGAGATCAAGACTTTTCCTGATTTGACCTGATTTGACCGCTTGACCCAAACTCTTCCTATCTATCTCTCTAGCTGCTCTCTCCCTGAGAACAACATTCTCTTCTATATCTGTCCTAACAAATTATAGTCAATCTCTTGTAGATCAAAAGGTGGGGGGTGGGGAGGTTGCTTAATCATATAATTACACACGTGTTGTTTTGGGGCTTCTCAAATTTCGTAGTCTGGTTTGTATACCCAAAGGTAGAGTAAGCATTCATTTTATAAAAATAAATCTCAGTTCAATTTCAACACTGTATTTATATAATAAGCTACAATATTGTGCTACAAATTGGGGAATAAGTCCCCTCTTTGGAATCTCTAGGGATCACTTCAGCATGGCTGTGGAATTACACTCGGAGAGACACGTGAAATTAAAGGATTTATTATCCTCATAGGTCTTAGGTCTCAGGCCCAGAGGGTCACACAAAGTCATCCAAAGCCTGGAGTGTGGTCACGGCAGACAGGGAAGAAGCAGAGCAAGACCCTATGGCCAAGTGCCTTTAGTGAGGGTCCTGGATGGGGATGCTATGGTTTGTGGGAAGCATTCTCCTTTGATTGTGACTGGGTCAATATGGAAAGGAGTGAGGGCATGAAATGGGGAAATCATCACAAGGCTTACTGCTTGAACACACATGTTGGAGACTGATACCCAGAGATAGCCAGCAACAAGCTGAAAATTCAAAACAAGAAGGGCAGGCTCCAGCACTCAGGAACCATTGAGGCACCGATAATAACTTCACAAATGCAGAAGCCATAAGCCATTCAGCCTCCGCTTCCCTCTCCACCCTGATTATGGTTATAGCAATTCATTCCTTTATTTTAGAGTATTTTTATTATAAACATTAGATACAATAAATTTAAAGATAGACATTGAAGACAGGAAATATTCTGAGCAAAAATCCTATTTTATATACTAAAAATAACATTGGTAACGTTTTGCTGTTTGTAAATGCCTCAGTAAAGTAATGAAGTTTTTACTGTTTCTTGTACTGGCATTAAACAAGTCAATTTAAAATATGGAAATAATTCAGAACCATAAAAAAGACTTTGTCAGGACTGCTGTCTCTCACTTCAAAAGCAAAGCTGTTCCCTTAAAGACCTAAACACTTCTCGGAGTTTTAACAGTGCTATAATATCTCTATAGGAGACAGGCAGTGACCATTCCATTCCTCTAAGGAAATGAAAATGCCACATGGATCTCCAGCTGTTCCTTACATCTGTTTCTTTCTCAATGGCTTTTTATTTACTGTTCCCTATACTTGAGCACCACTGTCCAAAATTAGGCTCTTTCACTTCATTCATTGATGTTTTCTGGTGTTTGTTTGTTTGTTTGTTTTAATGTTACCTCAGAGGAGCTTTTGTTAACTACCTAGTTTCATGGTAACAGCCACCTTCATTCTCTCTGCCCTCAATCTAGTTAGTTTTTCAAAGATTTGTCATTACTACATATTACATATTCACACACACACACACACACACACACACACACAAACATGCATACATATGTATATGTGGTGTTATTGCCTGTACCCCAAATCAGAATGTAAGCTCCATTGTGACAGAAAGTCTTACATAGAAGAGAAGATATCATATTTATCATTAAACATACACACACACACACACACACACACACACACACACAAGGATAATAAATCATTTCTGAGGGTTAAGTCTTTGATATTTTACAATAGCAATAGCTATGCTAGTGGTCAGCTTCCTGAATAGGTAAGCTTACCTATTTAGAATTACCAGCCCAAACCTTGCAGCACAGGCAGCTAAGCAACAGAGCTATACTAAGTCCTTAATGACTGGGCAGACCAGTTAAGAATGGTTTCCTACTAAAAAGAGAGATTCCCAAAGAGTAGAAAGTGATTAATATCTAAAAAAAATTTAATGTTCATTTTTATTTTTGAGAAACAGAGAGAGATAGAGTGTGAGTGGGGTAGTAGCAGAGGGGGGGGGGGGGAAACACAGAATGTGAAGCAGGCTCCAGGCTTTGAGCTGTCAGGACAGAGCCAGACGCGGGGCTCGACCCCATGAACCATGAGATCATGACCTGAGCCCAAGTCGGACACTTAACTGACTGAGCCAACCAGGGGCCCCAAAAGTGATTCATATTTTGTAGTTAGAGAATTTGACAAAGCTATCATCGATTTTTAAATTATTAATAGAAAAGTTCACAAAACATAGATATTGAAAGAGGTACTAATTTTTAATGAGACTAATTTACTACAGCAATTTGTAGAACTCACAATTATATCTGTATTTTACAACACTATAGTTGTGTTTCTTTTTTTCTAGGGTAGTACCAATAACAAAAATTCTTATTTTTTTAAATTTTTTTAACGTTTATTCATTTTTGAGAGACAGAGAGAGACAGAGCATGAGTGCGGAAGGGGCAGAGAGAGAGGGAGACACCGAATCTGAAGCAGGCTCCAGGCTTTGGGCTGTCAGGACAGAGCCCGACGCGGCGCTCGACCCCATGAACCATGAGATCATGACCTGAGCTGAAGTCGGACACTCAATTGACTGAGCCACCCAGGTGCGCCAATTTAGAAAATACTCAGTGTTAATATAAGAAATGCTAACAATGAGACATACTTTAATAGAAGGCATTATTAGGAGGTATTTTCAGATTTTTCTAATTGCTTTCAGTTCATTGAATAAAATAGTAAAAAATCAAAGTTAAGAATTCTACCTAAATTCTATCTTTCTAAAATCGTTCTAACTTTTATAGTTCAGCTTGTAGCACAAAAGGTATCTTAATACATATTATTCCACTCATATTTGCACAGCACAAATGAATAGAACTATTTAAATCAGCAAGATCCTTTCTGAATCTCCTGTAAATACCTATGGGATATGAATTTGCTTATGAGCCTCTTGTGTTTTTCACACTGACCCTGAGCTAACTCTGGACAAATTCTGTATAAGAATAAATATATCAAAACATTGTAAGAGAATAGACTTCCTTTGTTCAAGGTGGATTGTGCATGTTATTTTTATGGTAGGTTTCATACTGTTATTATATAACCTGTCATTATATAAATCTGAGATCTGTATGTGAAGAGTTGTAGGTAGAGCTATCTGTGATCTTGAGAACCTGTGGAAGTAACTGTAGTTGGTGACCTGATATAGGTGGCTTGAATCATTTGTAGAGTTAGAGTGTGGCCTTCATCTCTGTTCTGCAAATGAACTCAGAATTGGAGGTCCTCAGAAGATTGGGGATGTGGGAAAAAGTAGAGACAGTTTTGATATAGCTTATAAATTGTGAATAAACTTGTCCATCAAAGTATGTGCAGTATGTGATTTTTTGTGAAATATTCTTCATATTCCCTGAGAACAGGGTAAAAGAATGTGTATCTTGTGAAGCAATGCTTTAATTAGAATAGAATATTGGGTTTGTGGGGAAAAAGTTGTCTTTGGTCGAATATAGTAAGGAACTAGTTTAAACCTAATTAAACAGGCTCGTTTATTGTAGGATTTTTGTAGCATTGTTCATGACCAGGCCATAAAATCCCTTTTCATAAAACATAACTTGCATCTAATATTCTAAAGAACACAGATTATAAAAGATTTATTTGAAACAACAGGAAAAAAATAATGCTGTGTCTCAAAGTAGAGGTAGGTTTTAAAATAATGGTCAGTCAAAACCTTTTAAGAAAGCAAAATGTTGCAAAGATAAATGGACAAATGATAAAATTACACAGATTTATATTCAGCATGAGCCTTAAAGGAAAGAAAATATATATTTTTAGATATGTTTCAGTATGCTGATTCCAAAAGAACAAACCTGGCTTTATAGATAGGAGAGGAAGGCAAGGGCTATGAGAAGGCAAGTCACTTATGCAGATCTTCATTTAGCTATTAAGCAACTATTTAATGAGCACCTGATCTGCGTAAAATGTTGCTTTAAGTGTATAAATACAGACAAGGTTCTAAGAGACAGGGCTTATAATAACTAAGTTCATTTAAAATAAATCTAAGTAAAAATCAGAAATGATAAATTAGTTATTTTTCCATATTTCTAGGACTAAACAATTCTTCGAGTTATTCTTGCTTTATTCACTATTTCTTTTTATCCACTATTTTTCATGTTCGTCTAGTTGCCAGCATTAAACCCTCTTAAAATACAAAAGGATCATTTTCTATTTTTCAGAGATAGCCATTAAGGGAGAAATAGATATCTTGTTTCATATTCTTTAGCAGCATGTGAACCTCCAGGTAGGAGTCAGATACTCAAGTACAAAAGAGGAAAGTGGCTATCGGGGAAAGGAAAGCAAAATGGGGAGAATATCTAGGGCCCATATTTTTTTTTTCTTTTAAAGAAAAGAACGCTACAAAATGAGGTTGATCCAGAACTGGTCCTGGGGAGGATAATTGAGGGCAAGGACCTAGGCTTCCTTCATGGGCCCAAGCTCCATCTATAAGAATGTCTAGGATGTGACGACTCAACTGATAGTAGTTACCATTTTTCACTGTGCAAACAAATCCTTCTATTACTTATTCGATTTGCAGTGTAGGATACTGAAAAATTATCTGAGGTGTAAATATGAATCAAAATGATAATTACATCATCACTAACTCTTTGAAGATTTTTAGTCCCTTAGTGGCAGTGTCCAGTGTTCATTATATGAGGTGGCAGCATAAGAGAGACACTTGAAGATGTATGTATTTTTGTTTAATGTACCAAATGCCACCTGTAAGCAAATAACATCCATGTTGTCAGTTCAAAAAGAAATTAGTAAAGGATTTTTTGGGTAAGGTGAGCCATATAGTTTCATGCTTTCTCAAAATACAGTTGTGAAGTGTTCCTGCATGGCTAGAATCATCAGGAAACCCAAATGCCATTTAAACCCACTCACTTAAAGCACAAATATACTTTAGAGAAAACTATGGGCAGAATTCAGAAATTTAGAACTTACTGCTGTTATCGTGCAGGTAGACTTTAATTAAAAAATAATGGGATGTACCTGGGTGGCTCGGTCATTTAAGCGTCCAACTCTGGATTTTGTCTCAAGTCATGATCTCACAGTTTGTGAGACTGAGACCCATGTTGGGGTCTGTGCTGACAGCATGGGGCCTGCTTGGGATTCTCCCTCACCCTCTCTCTCTACCCCACTCCCTCTCTTTCTGTCTCTCAAAAAAAATAAATGAACATTAAAAAAATAGAAAACATGGTTCTTGTGGACAAACTTCCAATAAACGTGTGCTTTGCTTAAGGTTGTTCACATTTTTGGCAAAGGTCATGGCCTATATCATACCAGAGATCCAAAAAGCGTGAAGGTTCATGTGCCAAGAAGTACATAGAACTTAATATCATGAAGTTCTAGCTATAATGGGAAAAGAAATCATGGTCTACATATGTTTATCTTTTTTCTGTTATTTATAATTTTATTTTATCCATTTTCTTAGATATCAAGCATGCCTATAGAAATTTAGATCCAGACTTAAATAAGCTGAATATTCAAAACATATATATATAAGTCATGTATAGGCTGACATGGATATTTCTTTTGTATGCCAATATTTGCTACTGTTTTGTATTGATTAAAAAATAAATGGGGACACGTGGGTAGCTTGGTGGGTTGAGTGTCTGACTTGGTTTTGGCTCAGGTCATGATCTCACAGTTCATGAGTTCAAGCTCCACATCAGGCTCTATGCTGACAGCCAGGTGCCTGCTTGGAATTCTCTCTCTTCCTCTCTCTCTGCCCCCTTGCCCCAAATAAATAAGTAAAACTTTAAAACAAACAAACACCCAAATTAAACTCATGTATGTATGGTCAATTTTATACAACAAAGGAGCCAAGAATACACAATGGGGAAAGGACAGTCTCTTCAATAAATAGCACTGATAAAACTGGACAGCCAAATGCAAAAGAATGAAACTGGACCACGATCTTACACCAGACAAAATAAATAAATAAATAAATAATAAATAAATAAATAAACTCAACATGGATTGAAGATTTGAATGTAAGATCTGAAACCATAAAACTCTTAGAAGAAAACATAGAAATTGGTCTTTGTGATGATTTTTTAGACCTGACATCATAAGCTAAAGGAACAAAAGCAAAAATAAACAAGTGAGACTACATCAAACTGAAAAGCTTCTGCACAGCAAAAGAAACTATCACCAAAATGGAAGGGCAACCTATGGAATGGGAGAAATTTGCAAATCATATATACAATAAAGGGTCAATATCCAAAATATATAAAGAATGAAGAACTCATACAACTCAATAGCCAAAAAAGCAAATAATCCAATTAAAAATTAGAGAATCCAAAAAAGACATACAGATGGCCAACAGGTACATGGTAAAATGCCCAGCATCACTAATCACCAGGGAAATGCAAATAAAAATCACAATGAAGTATTACCTCACATCTTTTAGAATGACTTCTATCAAAAAGACAGGAAATAAGAAGTGTTGATAAGCGTTTGGAGAAAAGGAACCCTAGCGCAATGTTGGTGGGAATGGAAATTGATATAGTCATTCTGGAAAACAGTATAGAGGTTCCTTAAAAAATTAAAAATAAAACTATCATGTGATCCAGCAATTCTATTTCTGGATATATGTCCAATGAAAATGAAAGTTTAATTTAAAAAATGCACGATGTTCATTGCAACATTATTTACAATAGCCAAAATATGAAAATAAGCTATCTCTCAATAGATAACTAAAGAAAATGTAATATATACATAAAATGAAATATTATTCAGCCACAAAAAGAATGAAATCTTGTCATTTGCAACAACATGGATGGAATGTGAGGGCATCATTCTAAGTAAAATAAGTCATACGGAGAAAGACAAATACCATATGATCTCACTTATATATGGAATCAAAAACAAACAAAACAAAAGAAATCCATGTTTATAGATACAGAGAACAGGGTAGTGGTTTCCAGAGATGGTGTGGGGGTGGGTAAGATGGGTGAGGGGGGTCAAAAGGTTCAAATTTCCAGTTATAATATAAATAGATCATGGGGATATAATGTAGTACACAGAAACTATAGTTAATAAATTTTATTGTACATTCCAAAGTTTCTAAGAGAGTAAATCTTTATTATTATTTTTTTTTAATTTTTATTATTATTTTTTTAACATTTATTTATTTTTGAGACAGAGAGAGACAGAGCATGAACGGGGGAGGGTCAGAGAGAGAGAGGGAGACACAGAATCGGAAGCAGGCTCCAGGCTCTGAGCTATCAGCACAGAGCCCGACGCGGGGCTCGAACTCACGGACCGCGAGATCATGACCTGAGCCAAAGTCGGACGCTTAACCGACTGAGCCACCCAGGCGCCCGACAGTAAATCTTTAAAGTTCTCATCAAACACAAAAAATTCTGTAACTCTGTACGGTGACAGATGTTAACTTACTGTGGTGATCATTTTGCAGTATATACAAATATTGAATCATTATGCTGTATACCTGAAATAATATAAAGTTATATGCCAATTATACTTCAACAAAAATAAATAAGCAAACAATATCACTAGAGTTCACATATTATTCATATGTATGGTCTTCCAATTACTGAAGTTATTCTATCTATCCTACTTTAGATGATACAAGGTGACTATAAATTTATTTTAAATAATTATTTGCATTTTCTAAAAATATGATACATTGAAATTGCAAAATATTAATCAAGGAAGTAAAATAAAAATTTTAATACCACAAAAATTTGTTTCTCTCTCTTACAGTCTGTCATCTATTTTTCCCTAAAAATGTGTTATAATAGGAAAAGAAAAGAAAAGAACTTTATATACAGAGATATTCTTTGTAGAGGTATTCTAACTGACTGTATCAGTGATGTTGGAAAAGTTCTATAAGTAGACTAATCAAACCAATTATATTTTGTTACAGATATTTCCAGTAGTAAAAATGAAGGACATAATAGATGAGGTTTGCATATTAACAGCTCCTTCTATCATCATTTACTTCTGAATGCTCGGAAGATAGGAAACACATTTAGACTCAGTAGCTTTATATTTCAACTGTGTAGTTCCCTCTTAATAGAGTCAGTGATCTGAACGCTGCCTAATGCCACAAAGCAGAAGCTGGCAACATCCAGCCCCTTACTTATTCACTTTGTATTTTTCTGCAGTCCACTATGTGCCTTTAGCACAATGCTAATCACAGTTTGGAAATATGTGGTGTATGGTGAAATTGGATATTGAGATAAGTAGTTGGGGGAAACAATGTGAAATGAAACCAAGCAAATTCAAGCAAATTGAAACAAAAAAACAGCACTATTTCTAGATTATGTGTGTATGAATAGAAGCACATAGTCCATTTTTTTTAAGTTCATTTATTAAAACAGTTTTTATCTGGAAGTAAGCAAGATATGATTCAAACATCTGTTGTTTAGCTTTGTGCCTATTAAATGCTTTTCCTTTTAAGCATCTAACCAAAAGTGTACCTATTAAATGCTTTTACTTTTAAGCATCTAACCAAAAGATATTTTTCTAATAATCACAGAAATATAATTTCTTTAGGAGATATAAAGAATTACATATTTATTAATTATATTCTGTGATGATATCAGACATTTAGAAATTATTCCAATTATTTGCCTAGCCACAAGTTTACCCATCAAAGTTGAATTTGCAAAATTATTTGTATAATTCTTCAGTTTTATTTTCAACTGCTACCACTTCTCACTCACCTTGAGTAACCCCTTTACATAGCTCTTATTTTCTCTGTTAATGTGTTGCTCCTTGGGGTGAAGACCTGAATAGTCACACATATTAGTACTTTGTGTAAAATAAAATACGGGCTCAGGGTGCCTTAGTCGGTTGAATATTTGACTCTTGACTTTGGCTCCGGTCATGATGTCATGGTTTGTGAGATCGAGGACCACATCAGGCTCTGGGCTGTCAGAACAGAGCCTGCTTGGGATTTTCTCTTTCCTACTGTTTATGTCCCTCGTCTTCTCTCTCTCTCTCTCTCTCTCTCTCTCAAAAATAAATAAATAAATAAATAAATAAATAAATAAACAAATAACATTAAATAAATAAGTAAAATAAATAAACTTAAAAAATAAACAAAATAAAATAAACGAATTGAGCTCAAGCAACATGCAGAAAACAGCCCTTGTTAAAAGGAATAGACAATTCCATGCATTGACTGTGTGATATAAATATTTCTTGTCTAGCTATTTTTTTTCTTTATTGATTGGTGCTTAACAGATTCATAAGGAAGATTTGGAGATTCATAAATTTCAGGTAGGTGAGATGTAAGAACTTTTACAGAAATGAGGGTGCCATACTTACTTATAAATGAACATGATCATTACAGAAGTACCTATACAATATTAAATAATAGTGATCTTAACAGGTGTCTGTGTGTGTGTAAATATATAAGTCTAGGTTTTAAATGAACCTGGTAGACTGAGTAAGAAAATTTATACACATGATAAAGATATCTACCTATAACTCTTTCAATAAAACTCTTCCTAAGGAAGATTTATAAAATATACAGACGGACTCTCCAAAGTGTTTTGCATACCATTTACAGATACCACAATCTCATCTCAATGTATTTTTTTAAATACATTTTTTAAGTTTATTTATTTATTCTGAGGGGGGTGGAGAGGGACAGAGAGAGAGGAGAGAGAGAGAATCCCAAGCAGGCTCTGCACTGACAGTGCACAACCTAACGCAGGGCTCACCGCGAGATCATGACCTGAGCCGGGATCAAGAGTAGGACGCCCAAGGGAGTGAGCCATCCAGGCATCCCTCAAATATATTTTTTTGCCACGTATGTTAGTGTATCATCCCTACACCATGCCTTCCACCTCATAACAGTCACACCATTTAACCCCTCTGCCTTTACTGTTTGCTTTCTTTTAATTGCTTCCATCTTGTGGATGTTCACATTGTTATTATTCAAAGCATTTCTTGTCCTTAACAGGGGTCATCTTTGTCAGTGTAAACTGTATCCATCCTTCAAGATACAGCTCCGATGTTAGCTTCCCAATAAATCATTCTAAAATGTCTGTATTCAGCATTAATCTCACTCCCCTCTGTTACAACTATTTCCTTTGTATTTTTGTTATGGAAACTGGTCTGGATCACCCGGCAGAAGAACCAAGCAGCACTCGGAGATCATGGAAGGCAGAAGGTTTATTTTACACCAGTGGGCTCAGAGGAGATGATCCTCCAGACATCTGAGCCCAGAGCAGCAACGGAGGGGACAATTTATAGTCTGTTACTTCCGCATTCCTCATTAGTAGTAATTTGGGGCCTGAGGCAAGCAGGGTGGGAACAAGAACCCAGAAGGGAAGTCTTCAGGCAGGGACTGAAATTCTCTTATCAGCCCTGTCAGCCATCATAAACAGATTTTTCCCTAACATTTTTAGTAACAAAATGGATCACAATTTGCCTAATATTTTAAATTTGTGTCCATGACTGTTTAATCTGATGGGTAATAACAATTTTAAGGTCAACAATTATATCTTGTTTATTTCTATGTACACAATACTGCCAAGCCTAGTCCTTTGCCAGAAGTAGATACTCAATAAATATTTGTGGGATTACATTGAATTGAGATAAACTGAATTGGCTCAAGGTTGCTATGCAATGAGTTTCTCTGGTGTTCAGTATGCATTGCTCTTGAATTGCAACATTTGTCTCAGTTTTTGCTGTATTTGAAAGCTGATGTACTCTTAACCTAGCTCCATGTAAGTGAACTGGAGAGTGACATTTATTAATATTTGCATAGCTCAAAAGCAGTTCATACTGTGTAAAACACTCTACAAATTGGAAGTGCTATTTAAAAATAAAAGGATGGATAGTGTAGTAAAGTGCAGCAACTTGGCACAATCAATACATCTCTTGAATTTTTCAATATTAGAATTAAAAGAAAGAAGCACCTGTTATACATCTCTTGAAACAATGGAACACAACTTCATTTGCAAACGTTAAAGAAAAAAATCTGAGAACAGTTGCTAGGGATATTGCATGCAATCATGGTGTCTATGGAAACTGAGCCTGCACAAAAGTGTAATGAGGAATAAAGAGATACCTGGAGGAGTGCCCAGTGTCAGAAAGACAATGATAATATAACTTTTCAAAATTTAGAAAGAATAAAAATGGAATAAAATAAATAAATACACTTACCTTGTGCCTTTGGGTACCTGTAGAAAGTTTTAACTCTGGGAAAAAATAAAAACAATGGAAAAACAAAATGCAAAACAAATTTTTAAATCTTGCTTCAATTTACTGACACATTTAAAATAGTGTGGTCACTACTTGCAGGCCATTCATAGAATTGCCCCATGCCTCTGTATTGCTATAAGCCATGCAAGCATTTCATGCTCTGAAACTGTATTAATATTTCAAAGATAAAGGAACACAATTTATTTTCTTTTTGAAGTGTTAAACCCTGACACATCTAATGATTTTGGACTTCATTAATTAGAACAGATTGCCATACCTTGACCAGGCTTCTGGTAGTTTACTCCAGCTTATATAAAAGAATCTTTGCCTGAAAGAAGGGCTATCATTTAGAGAAGAAATAGATTTATCTCTTGTCCTTATTTAACTAATGACTTCAGATATATAGTGTTTTCCCAGAATGTCATCTGTCTCCAAATGATGAAGTGATTTCAGTTGGCTCTCTAAATTAATGAAAAAAAGTCTGGCAGCAATTGGTTCATGTGTAGTAGATTTTGAAATAATACATTATCCACTGGTTAATTTAATATTTAAAAATGAATGCTTTCTATGTCTCAGGAATAAATACTAGAAATAAATACCAGAAATAAGTACCAGATAGCCCACTGGTAAGTACAAACAGACAAAATTCATGCCCCCATGGAGCATACTGGTTAGTGAGGAAGAGAGATCTTAATCAAACTATAAATGTAAAATGTGTCAAAGATAGTTCTTTTTAAAATGATGTCTGTTACAAGTTTAGGAAAATATGCTCTGTATTAATAAAAACAATAGCAGTTACTTTGCCACTTCTAGATCCCTTAGCAAATGTTTTAAATACCATTTATGTTGAGTTTTTTTGTTTGTTTTTGTTTCTTTTTGTTTTACTTTTACATGATACTTCAATAAAGAACACAACTCCTGATCACAGGGGGATATTTATAACTCTATTTGTTGACTTGCAATACTCTTATCCTCTATTCATTGAGTACCGCCTACTGTACAGCCCATAAAATACTTTTTTTTTAAATTTTCTGAATTGCTAAAAAAAATTGTCTTTAGTAATTAAGAATAAATGGGTCCTTTATAAACAGCCAATTGAACAACTCAATTGACTAGAACTTTGAGGAATTGTAAACATGAGAGAGAGAGGGAGAAGTGTTGCACAAAGTGGCCGAGATGGGAGAAAATAGGAACCAAAACCTCCAGGGGCTCGTTTGGACCCTATTGAAGTCCATTAGTGCAGGAAGAACTACTGGAGTTCAAACCCATCAATCATTTCTCACTCAACCTCCTGGGGTCAAATTCTGCCCTGGATTATATGCACCTAACTTTCATTCAAGTTGCAGGGAGTTACACACACATTCAAGAGGGCAGGCTCTGGCTCTGCAAGTTGAGTGGGGAGTAATTGATGACTTTCTCCTTGCTATGTTTGGCTTGGGAAACAGCTCCCTGCAGAGGGCTACACTGGTGAGCGGAGTGGGAGGGTGCTGTAAAAATACTCAGCCTCCAGAGCTGTAGCAGAGACTCGGCAGCTGGTTTTCATTTTTAAGATCTAGGAAAGAACGTCAACTTCACTAAGCGTTAAGATGTATGTGTTTTCTCACATTTTCTTCCCAGTTGATTCCACTTTCTCATCCCCTGTCTACTAGAGTTTCTTCTTCTCTGATGAGTGTTTCTTTTCCTTCTTTGCTCCTTCTTTCCCCTGTCACTTTTTTTTTCTGTCTTTTAATAATATTAAATGAGATAAAGTGCTTAGAATAACCTGGCACACGGTAAGAGTTTAATAACTACTAGTTTTGTTGTGCCACTTCTAATTATTTTGTATTATCATTGCTACTATTACTATTAGCTTGCCTTTTCCTTAATTTAAGAAAATTTTGGATATATATGGAAATGGTAGTCCTTTAATCTTAATAGGGTTTTTCTTTAACATGTTTGTCTAAAATTACTTATTTCATACCAGACTTATAATCACATACTGAATTTATCTTCAAAGAAAACCTTAATGATATTTCTTAGGTATTATCCTTTCATAAGAAAAGTGATAGAAAAAGCATTTTGCAACATTGAAGACATTCTCAAGAATGTTACTGGCAAAGCCAGTAATACTTGACCTAATAAGACTTTAGCTTCCTTAGGCAAATAAACATTGAGTTGGCTAAATAGTTAAAAATGGTATATTTCAGTAACTATGCTCTTTATTATAAGATTCATTAAGTTAAAATATAATATAATTATTTTGGAATATATAAGGCTTAAAACATTTGGGAAAATATAATTTTAAACAACATATAAGATTTCAAATAACATGTGAAAATGTTCAGAGCAAGTGTCCCCAAAATGTGCCACTATAGCATGTATGCTGTTTTGAGCTGAAGTCAGTTGAGACCCTGTGGGCTCAGGAGAAGATTTTTGCCCTTCTCTTAACCACCTAGAAGATTGTAAATTGGTGGTCTCTTCCATAAATAGTTATTACCAGAGATAAATTTTATTGGAGTGACTCATCTGTTTGGCAGGGCAAACATTTAATCACCAAATATCTGCTCTACTTACAGCCCCATGAAGTGCATTCCTTCCCTCTGAAGTCCCAGACCCCTACCCCCTTCTCCTTAGTCCAGGATGATATGTAGACTTCATTTTGCCTGTCTTTGGAGCTTCCATGACTGTATGGATTCCCCAAAATCCAGTATTAGATTTGATTTTCTCCTGTTATCTACCTCAAGTCAATTTGATTCTTAGTCCAATTAGAAGGCCCTTGGCGGGGCGGGGGGGGGGGGGAAGCAAATTCTTGCTCCCTAGCATGACTCTTATTAGATTTTTATTCAACGGTGCTGCTGTAGGTTTGGCTGAGATGCTACACTGCCAAGAACAACACTTTGTCACCCCACCTTGTCTCCTCAACACTTATGGTCCATGATACTCAGAACACACGAGAGAGCCATTTAAAAAATGTGAATGTTAAAATTTTATTTTAAATTCCTAAAAATAAGATTCATCACAGGTGTACTTTTTAAGAAATTAGCTATAAACTTTTGTCTTTCAAACAAGGCCTAAAAATCTTGTAGTGAACAGGAGATAAACTGAAAGGTCTCTTGCAGCCAAAGAAGATAAATGTCCTTCAGTCCCAGGAACTGCACTGAAGGCATATGATTGTGGCCTGAAATTGCTAAGCTAAGGACTATAGATAAACAGAAAGAAGAAGTCTTCAAGTTAGTATTTTGGTCCAGGGTTTATAGTGGTAAACCACAAAATTCATTGCACTGGAGTGAAACAGAAGAGATCCATAGGGTGAGTGACATTTGGAATGCAAGAGACACTGGGATGAAATTTCAGTTAAATTGAATGGTTAATATCATAGGCAATGTAGAGGAGGAATTTCATTTTGCTTATTAAAGAAAAGATAATGGATGCAAGAAAGGGGAGCTAAAAGACAGAAAGATCAAAAGATGGGTAAGAGATAGGATATATGAGAGTGAATTATGATTCCAATTTAGTGGGATTGCATTTTGGAGATTTAGTTATTTATATTTATATGTTCAAAGAACTAGAGGTTTATAATTACATATATAATTCTCAGTTTAAGAATATTCCATGACAGAACTAACTGTGTTTGCCCATTAGTGAAGCATACTCTACAGATTGTTTTATCGATTCTCTTTCAGCTAATGAATCCGATAAACGAGATGTTCAGAGCCACAAGTTCATTGATGTGTGAAAGGGAAGTCTGATAAGAGCTGACTACTTACTACTCAGAACACAAATGGAAGTTATAGGAAAATAGCTGATACTCTGCCACTTAAATCAGATGCAAGAAGGATTTATTGTTGCCTTACAGTAAATCTTGGGAGTTATTTATGGTTCTGAATTTGGTTAATATGGTGAACTAAGTAAAGGCCCCAAAGATACCCATATTCTAATCCCTAGAACCTGTGAATATTTTATCTTACATGGCAGAAAGGGACTTAGTGGATATGGATAAATGAAAAATCTTGAGATTGGGAGATTATCCTGGATGATCTGCTTAAGGTTCGACCAATGTATTCCCAGGGGTCCTTATAAGAGGAGAAAGGAGGGTCAAAAGCAAAATAGACCATCTGACAACAGAAGCAGAGAGGGAAAAGGCCATGTGATATGGGGCCAAAAGCCAAGGAATGAGAACAGCATCCACCCTGGAAAAGTCAGGAAAACAGATTCTCATTGAAACCTTCAGAGGAAGTGAGGCTGTTGACATTATAACTTTAGTCCAATGAGGGTGATTTTGGACTTAAATCACTAAAATTGTAAAATAATAAATGTATGCTTTTTTAACCCAAATTTGTGGTAAGTTTTAATAGCACAAAGGAAATTAATACTGTAAGTATACTCACCTTATAAAACTTCTCTACAGGTAACTAGAGTTCAGCATTTCATCAAAAGGGGTCTGCTTTTTATGCCAAGTGCACTAATAATCTAATAGTGATGCTTAAACTATGCATAACAATAAAGAGTAGCTACCCCAGCAGTCACAATCTAAATTCAGTACAAATAGCACCTGTAACTATGATTCTCAATGCTGAATAGACCCTTTATCAAAGCTTCTAGAAGAGAATCCAAAAGTAGTGGTAAGGCCTGAAAACAGCTTAGTTGTAAGAAAGGGGGTTGATTCTAGAATTTATATTAAAAAAGTAAATCCTGACCAGATAATCCCTGAATCCTTGATGAAATATTTGGTTTCAAGTAATATCAAAACATGATGTTGTTTATCATTTGAAATTTATGTTAGTTAGCATAGCTCTCCTTAGCCTCTAAAGTTCAATGAATATGCCTTCCAGAACTTTTTTACAATAGAAGCAAGCAAGAAAAAAAAAAAAACAAAACATAATGAAATAATAAAATTGTCAGTTCCCCTACACACACACATATCCTGTCCCCTCCACCTTCCATTCTGTTATAAAGCTCCAGTCTGACTAAGGGTAAATTTGTACCTGCGAATCTCTGAGCAGCAATTCTAAGACAGATTAGGTAAAATTTGGAGTAGAGACCATGACTTATTCACATTTATGTCACTTTTATAATCCAGTGCACCCAGTAGAAAGTCAAAAGGATCTTGTTAAATGAATAAATTAAAACTGACTCAAGTATATTCATGGTAAAATATATTTACTGCCAATTATATTACTCTCAGGTTATAGGTAAAAATGTTACTTTGCCTACAAAGAAAAATAGCTGAAGTATAGTGTATCCCCTCCCTAAACAATGACTCTCAGGCTAAGGTAACCTTGAAGTTTCATACCTGATTTATTCACCTTCCTAGATTTGCTCTTAGCTCTGTAGGACTCTGACTTTTCTCTCTGCACCTGAGCCCAGATGAAGCATCATGTTCTGAGACATGCTCAGTGGCTACTCAAAAGAGAGTGTAACTATAAGGAAATATATATTAATTCATATATCTTGGGCTAATATTTGACCAGTAAGAAGGGGGATACCATGTACTTAAATCCCTGTCCTTCCTCTTTGGAGATATCCCCAGGGAATAAACAATCGGTTTAGTGTTTCTGGTGAAGCTGTGTAGACCTTGTACCACTTTGTATTTTGTTCCCCTTCTTACCAGCTTCACTTCCTTTTTTTTTTCTCACCCTAATTTCCTAGGATTCCAGCCCTTAACAGAGAGTTACCAATTAGGTTTTTGTCAGGTTTTCTAGGTATCTCCGTCTAAGACAGTTTTCATTCCTAAGGGACAAGGCATGGAAAATGACAATGCAGTTCTGAGGAATCAATAAAGATTGTCAATTAAAAAACTCTCTCCTCAGGGTCACCTGGGTGGCTCAGTTGGTTAAGCATCTGACTCTTGATTTTGGCTCAGGTCATGATTTCACTGTGATGAGATTGAGCCCTGCATTGGGCTGCCTGCTGAGCATGGAGCCTGCTTAAGATTTTTCTCTCTCCCTCTGTCCCTCTCCCCCGCTGGCGTTCTCTCTCTCTCTCTCAAACAAACAAACAAACAAAAACTCTCTTTTCAAAGAATTGCCATGAGACAATATACATTAATACATTAATATTCCACATGAACCTAAGAAATCAAATATGGTGGAGCCTATGACTCACATAGATGGAAGATATCCTAAGTGGAAATTAAGTTTTGTCTAAGAGCTAGACTTAGCAAGTTATAGGATCATTTATTCACAAATATTTAATCCATATATAAGTGATTTGGGGCTTAACTTTGAAACAGGAGTAATGACGTAATAAGTGTATTTTCACAAAATTAGTGGAACGTTTTCCCTAGCCAATAAATACCTGAGGGAAATTCAAACTTTTTTCCTCAAGTGCAATAACAACATTTTACTTTGTTTTTTTGTTTGTTTGTTTTTTTAATTTTTTTTTTAACATTTATTTATTTTTGAGACAGAGAGAGACAGAGCATGAACAGGGGAGGGGCAGAGAGAGAGGGAGACACAGAATCTGAAACAGGCTCCAGGCTCTGAGCTGTCAGCACAGAGCCGGACGCGGGGCTCGAACTCACGGACCGTGAGATCGTGACCTGAGCTGAAGTCGGACGCTTAACCGACCGAGCCACCCAGGCGCCCCACAACATTTTACTTTGATCATGTTCTCTCTTAAGTTCATCTCAGGCTCTTATTTAGGTGAGTTTAATAGAACTTTATGAAACCTGATGAATAGAATTCTGAGTCTGTTAATAAGAATATCCTGGATATTACCCTATATTGTGTCTCTTCTTGAGTTAGAAAGGAGATACCTGATAAGCAAAAAAAGCAAGTGTTCCTAGATCTAAGGTCACCTCATAATTACAACAAAGATATTGTGTTAGGAAGCCTGGGCACACCTAAGTGATATCCTAGGAAAGTGATTTATTAAACTGATGTGACTGGCCTGCCCCTTCAAGGCCCGCTGCATGAGTGTTTGCAATTGCATAGAGCCTGGGTGAGAAGGGTCCATGTCTTGGTTCAGGCTGCTGCTGTTGTCCTTCAGAAATTCCTAATGCTATTGTGAAAATGGGCCTTACATTTTCATTTTCAGTTGAGTCCCCACAATTTATGCAGCCAGTTGTGCACAACTTACAAACCTGATGGTGGATTCAGCTCCATTTTTCAGCATGTATTTAATTCCTAGACTTTGGAGGGTAAGGGCCTAGGTAAGTAAACAAATAAAATGATTCTGAGATTTATATCAAAGTAATCTTGCCCTTATTTCCATTCTAAACCCTGATTTGGGGCTCCTGCATGGCTCATTCGGTTGAGCGCCCGGCTCCTGATTTTGGCTCAGGCCATGATCTGATAGGTTCATAGGTTTGAGCCCCACATGGGGCTCTGCACTGACAATACAGAGCCTGGTTGGGATTCTCTGTCTCTCTCTGTCTCTGCCCCTCCCCTGCTCTCTCTCTCTCTCAAAATAAATAAATAAACATAACTAACTAACTAACTAACTAAATAAATAAATAAATAGGGGTCATGTGGGTGGCTCAGTCAGTTAAGCATCTGACTTTGGCTCAGGTCATGATCTTGTGGTTTTTGAGTTCAAGCACTGTGTCAGACTCTGTGCTGACATCTTGGAATCTGAAGCCTGCTTAGGATTCTGTGTCTCCTTCTTTCTCTGCCCTCCACTCCTCCCCCACTCGTACTCTGTCTCTTTCTCTCTCTCTCAAAAATAAACATTAACATTTTTAAATAAAAAATAAATAAATAAAAATACATATATAAACTCTGATTTGTTTTTGGCCTATGGGCCCCATAAGCATGTCATTGCCTAGAAGTTTAGGGACTGGATATCTCTGTCTTTTTGTGTACTTGGCTCCTTTCTTTGTTATATCCCCAAGAGCCTCATCATTTATATTACTTTTTGCCACCCCCCCCATGTTTTCTGGGTCATGAACTCTTGCTCTACTTAGGGTTTTTATATAAAAGAAACAGATTTTCACATTGCCTTTAAGATGTGAAAGGGAGATTAATTTTAAGACACGTAAGGCTTCAATTTATATACCTTAGGAATGGTCTAGTTTCTCTGAGAGTCTTTCACTCTTTTGAAAGCCACAGTCTCCATTACTGTGTCCCTGGATATGTAAAAATGTGTGTTTTTTCATTATGAATTCCTAATGTTATCTCATGGCTGTTATTCTTACCTCTCTCTAGCTATAGCATCCTTTACAAATTGTTTATTATTTTGAGATATCTTAATTTAGGTATCAAAGAGAAAACTTTTTGGCCTACCTATCCAAGGCAGGACACGTCAGGTTAACTTTGCACTTATGGGTTGCCAGCACATGGGTCAGAGGCACATGCCAGGCAGCATCAGACCTAGTTAGTAGACCCAGGAATAGAATTATGTGGTATGCAGTATTACTGTAGAAGATGTGATTTCTATCAGAACTAGGTGGTACAAATGTATTTGACACATAAGTTAAAAATCCTGCCCCAGGGGCACCTGGGTGGCTCAGTTGGTTAAGCTTCTGACTTGGCTCATGATCTCTGTGAGTTTGAGCCCCCCGTCAAGCTCTGTGCTGACAGCTCAGAGCCTGGAGGCCGCTTCAGATTTTGTGTCTCCCTTTCTCTCTGCCCTTCTCCTGCTCATGCTCTGTCTTTCTCTGTCCCTCAAAATTAAATAAACGTGAAAAATAAATCCTGCCCCAGAATATGCATCCCAGAGTCTCCATGGCAGTAGCTGGCATACTTAACAAGATCTTCCTTGGTGTCAATGATGACGTATACAGATTCCTTGCTATACTTTTTCAACAGTCACTATAATTTTTCATGCTGAACACCCATTGCTTGAATTCACATCAAGGAAAATTTGGACATCTTCAAAACAGTCATCATCTTTTTCTGGAATGATCTACTTATGAATATTATCAGGATGGTCTGATCCTCTCTCTTGCTAATCAGGTTCCACATACGATGCATTTCTTTTTAAGTATTAAAAAATGTTCACCTACAATGCAAAAAAAAAAAAAGTATTTCAGAAGTACCTTCTCCATGCAGTATATTTTGATTTGAGAATAAAATAACTATGTTTTGTATTGACTTCCACTTATTTCATTTATAGTCAAAATATCCCAGCAAATTAGCTAACAAAAATCATATTGAGGTTTCCTTTTTCTTTGATTACTAAAAATATTTTAGCTATTGATTTTCCTAACTATTTTAATAAAATGTTATATCTTCATTTTGGCCTTATACTTTGAAATTCTCTCCTTTTGCCCTATATCATAAAGTTTTAAACAGAAGTTTATTTACAAAAATGTTTATACTTGTATAACCAGTGGCCTATTTTAGAGTATAACTTAATGTCTACTATTTGTTGCTTGTGGGTCCTCTACACTCTTTTATGAAAGTCAAGAAGTAGGTGAACAAAGATTTTATAAAGGAAAAGAGTGTCATTTTATAGAAAATATGATGAAACAAGTTTTTTGGCATAATACTTGGAAAATAATTTTAATAATATTGTTTAAGTTTATTTATTTTGAAAGAAGGAGAGAGAGAGAGCAAGGGTGGGGCAGAGAGAGAGAAGGAGAGAGAGAGAATCCCACGCAGGCTCTGCACTGTCAGCATGGAACCCCACGTGGGACTCGAACCCACAAAACCTGAGAATATGACCTGAGTCCAAACCAAGAGTCAGGCACTTAACTGACTGACCCATCCAGGTGCCCCTGGAAATTGTTTTATTTAGATAAAAATAACTTTGCTACAGCAAATTATTTCAGAAACAAAAGACAGAGATACAGGCTAGGTTGCAAAAAAAACTTTCAAGGAACATAAAAGCTATAAGCCTGTTTTGTGTGTCTAAATACTTTGTTGTGTTCTTTGTCTGTTTTGCCTTTTTTAAGAAAAAAAACATCTGGCTTCTCTCTTCAATTTCTAGCATTTGGTCATTTAGATAAAGGTGCCGATGCTCACTTGCTTTAGTAATTGTATTCAAATGATTTTTATTGCCTAAATATGATCTCGCTGCTGGATATTGCCCATGGTTTAGACTGTACAGCACAAGGTATTTAAATGATAAGGTAGTTGCTTCCAACTTGAATCTCGCCTGAAGAGAATAACAGGCAATGTCTAGCTTCATTACCTTTTAAGGGTTTAATGTACAATATTTATTGGTGTTGCTACTTTCTCAATGTCCATAACAATTCTTCTGTCCCATTTAGTAGCTGTTTGTGGTAAATGCTCCTGCATCCTGTGGTTTGATAGTATTTCTACCATTTATCACCATGTAGAATAGTAGAATAAGAAGGTCTTATATAGTTCCCTGAAATTTCCCTCTATCATATCATTGGATCCATGTGTTGGAATATGTAGGTGTATGTGTGTATGTAATACGTGTACCTTGGGTGCACGTATCCATATATATATCATATATAAATACATGATATATATTATAAATGCATAGATATGCACACTGGTTTTTTTTGTTGACTTAAAGAGAAGTTTTTAAAAGCTTATTAAGACAATATTTTTCATTTACACATAGGAGATATTTCAGTATAATCAATAAACAGTCTTAGGTAATATCATCACTGAAACACTGTAGTTACCTCAATACCACATCTGCAAAGCAGATTAGTGTATCAATTGCACAGCAGTAGGAACTAGCCCTAGAAACTAGGTTCTAGTCTCTGCTCAATTATTTGTGGACTCTCAAACTTAGTCATTTAATTTATTTAAACCTCAGTTTCCTTACTTATGAAACAAATAATAAACTATTTTTGGAGCTAAAAATCTTCTCTTCTATATTCCTGTGGCTTACAAGATGCTCTGAACTTTCTAGAGGCTCAATAAATATTTGTTTATCAGACAGACTAAAGCAAGTGATTATGTCAGATGATCTTTAAAGGATTATTCTAGCTCAACAAACAGTAAATTATTTATTATATCAATTTTTCTTTTTTCAAAGGCAAATACCAGAGAAGTGTAAACATATGACAAAAGGAAGATATTTTTACAAGTAATATGCTTTTACCTTTAATGTCTTAACCACTTTCTAAGGACTGAGGTTTCTGGATTCAATTTGAAGTAGTTTGTAATAGTGATATTTCTTTTTGTATCTCTAAGTTTGCAAAGTGTCAACATTTGAATAAAATGAACCTGGTAAAATACCTTCAGAAAAATATATCATTATAAATGGTATACATATGTACATACACACAAATATGCACACCCACACACAAACATACACACACATCAGATATAAGTTCTTGAGTTTCTTATCCCAAGTAAGGTGTAAAAAGGATTGTTTAACTTAAATCATATTAAGAAACAACAGTTACTTAAACATTAACCATGCTCTAGATTCTGTGTAAAATCATTTGTATGCCTTATCTCCCTATATACTTATAAAAGTTTCTGTACTAATAATGTTATTATCCACATTTTACAGATGAGAACATTGAGGCTTAAGGTAATTATGTTATAAAATTCTCAGAGCTGTTATTGACAGCTCAGTATTCTTTATGAAATTTTTCTGAGTCTAGAATTTATGTTAATAACGTATATACCACTTTTCATTTTGCCCTATGTTTCTTTAATTTTTATTACCTTTGATCTGTTAAAAGGGAAAAAAATGTTTTTGCTCTAACTGAAGGAGCTATTTTCTTCACTTTTATTTTTTAGAATGCAACCTATACCAAGCAAAGCAAATAATTACTTATTTGGGAAATATAATTTCTTTCTTGTTAACTTGAAAATGTAGGCTAATGAGAGTATTTAAATTGTGAAGTCATCTTTCCAGGACCAAAATGAGTAAGAAGAGACCATAGATCTACTACCATTTCTGCAGTTAATTAGTTGTGTAATTTTGGACATGAACTAAGCCACTGAAATTATTTTCTGCTTAGATTCCATACATCTAAATATTTCAAGTGAAAATATTCTGTTAGATTACCTCCCATCATCCTATCAGCCTAAAAATGTGTATTATTATGTGTTTTCATGAAGCATTTCACACAGATGAACTACTTGTTTAGTTAAGAACCAGCATCCTCACCAAATTGATTCAGTCTGTTTTCTGGAAAATACATATTTACTATTGTGTTGATACAGGCTGGGAATCAGATACTTGATTTAATTGTATATTTTCTTTGATCTATAATGTTTTAGATTATGTTCCAACCTCTCAATTGTCCTTGTTTTATCTAGGAAACAACTATGCAAATTGAAACTCTAAAATAATTCTAAGTGTGATCAGTTCAGGATATGCTTAAACATTAAGGTTCAGGATTTGCTTGCACAGAGCTAGGGAATAGCTAATGTTTATTAATTTTTTAAATTGTATAAAGTGTTCAGAAATATGTTTTTAAAAGTTCAGAATTTGGGGTAGTTTTTCAATTATTTTTCATTATAATATTATGAATTTTAATATAAAACATGTGTTCCAACATACTTTTTGCTGGAAACCATACCTATATAGAGGAAACTGTTACAAATATTATGATATTTATGATATAGAATGACAAAATACCTGGGATAATAGAAAAAGACAAACAAATGTTTTGCAGAAGACTGTTATGAGAAATGATGTTTGCACATGTGCAGATCATACATCTTGTTTTTATTTTACTGAGTTTAAGTTCAAAACAGTTGATGTAAATGTAGAGTGTATTAAGGTTATGACCAAACAAATAAGCCTGAATTTCACCTATTTCAGACATGCTCATTAATTCATTTAACTCCTTTTTGAGCTCCTTGCTTGTGGTAGCCTTTGGGCAGGTAAAATGAAAACAGTGCTGTTCCCAGTCAAAGAGATTTATCTGGTACTTAATATGTGCAGTGACTTTACTAAATCTTTACATGCATTTTCTGAACCAATCTTTGATAAGATTATAATTATTATCCCAGTTTTATGAATAATAGAGCCAAGAACATATCCAAAATATACAAGAACTCTTAAAATTCAACAATAAGAAAACAAGAAAAAATTGCAATGGCCAGAAGATCTGAGAATATAAATGATCATAGAAAAGTGGCAAATAAGCAAATCAAAAAAGCATTTAATGGTATTTGTGATTAGGAAAATGCAAACTAAAACACAATGAAATATCACTGCCTACATATTAGAATGGCTAAAATAATTTTTAATGTCTATTTTTGAGAGAGAGAGAGAAAGAGAAAGAGAGAGAGACAGCGAGCGAGTGGGGAAGGGGCAGAGAGAGAGGGAGACACAGAATCTAAAGCAGGCTCCAGGCTCTGAACTGTTAACACAGAGCCAGTTATGGGGCTGGAACTTGAGCGAGATCATGACCTGAGCTGAAGTTGGACGCCCAACCGACTGAGCCACCCAGATGCCCCTAGAATGGCTAAAATAAATTAGAACAACAACAACAACAGCAAATCTAACAATACAATGTTAGGAATTCAGGTGAATTCCTGAAGCAATAGGAACTCTCACTGAAAGTGGGAATTAAGCCTAATACCGTCACTTTAGTGAACAAAAAAGCTAAACATTATCAGAGGATCAAGCAATCACATTCCTAAATATTTACAAAACTTATGTAAAAATTTATGCCACCAGGAAAACCTGCATATAATTAATTAGAGCAATTGTATTCAAAATCATCACAAGTGGAAAAAGCCAAGATATCTGTCAAAGTGAATGGATACACAAAGCAGGGGGAATCCATATAATTAAATAATATTTAGTGATAAAAACAAATGAACTATTAAGCTACCCAAAGACCTGGATGCACTTTAAATGCATATGGTTAAATGCTACATGGAAGGAAGCCAGTCTGAAAAGGTAACATACGATTTATATGAGATTTTGGAAAAGGCCTAAGTGTAGAAAGAGTAAACATCACTGGTTACTGGTGTTCTGGATGTTCTGGGATAGTGAGGGAAGAGAGTTAAACAAGTGAATAAAAAGAAATTTATGTGGACATTGAAACTATTCTTATGGGTACATGATACTCTACATATTTCATGACTCAGAAATGTACAGTACAAAAAGTACATCTTAATATATATAATTTTGTTTAAAAAATTAGTGGGATAGATGACTTTAAGGGTGAATTCCACCAAACACTTAATGAAGAAATATCTTAATCCTTTATACACTTTGAAGAAAGAAGAGAGAAGGGAACAGTACATCCTAAACTATTCTGAAAGTCAATATTACCATGTAAGATTGGTTCAGTATAAGAAAACGAATCACTGAAATAGCCATATTAGTAATATCAAGAGAAAAAAAAAGACATGATCATCTCATAATACAGATAAAAAAATATTTGACAAAATCCAACACTCTTTCATGATAAAAACACTCAAAATATTGGAAAAGAATTTCCTGGAAACCCTGATGATCAGGAACAAGACAAAACTGAGTATTCTTGCCTACATATGTGCTATTTTTCAATGTCCTGTAGGTTCTAAGTAGGACTGTTAGGAAAGAAAAGAGTGAAAGGGAAGAAGTAAAACTATGTCTATTTGCAGGTGGCATTATGTCACATATTGGAAACTTTCTCAAATACACAAAAATCTATTAGAACTAATAAAAAAGTTTAGCAAAATTGCAGGATACAAGCTGAATATTTTAAAAAGTCACATTTTGTTACACTAGCAGTGTACAATTTTTAAATGAAATTAAGAAAATGCCATTTGCATTAGCATCCAAAAGAATAAAATACTTAGGAATAACTTTAATACAATAAATGCAATACCCATAGAGTGGAAACTGAAATAAAACATTGATTAAATAAATAAAATACACCCTAAACAATGGAAATACATCTTGATTACAGATTGGAAAGAGTATTATTATTAAGACAGCAATAATTCAAAAATTGATTTATAGACTTAATGCAATTCCCATCAAAAATGCAATAAATTTTCTTTTTTCAGAACTAGAAAAGCTGATCCAGAAAATTCATATGGACAGTCAAGGAATCTGGGCTAATAAAAACAATCTTGCAAAAGAACAAAGTTACAGGGCTCTCACTTGCAAATTGCAATCCTTACTACAAAACTAGAGTAATCAAGATGACATAAAACTGCCATTAAGATAGATATAAAGAGCAGTGGAATAGAACTGAGATTTCAGAGATAAACCCATAGTCAATTGATTTTGCCAGAGGTGTCAAAAGCATTCAGTGGGGATAAGCCCTGTGTTTTTAACAAATGGTTCCAAGACACCTGGATATCAACATGCCATAGAATGAATTTGGGTCCCTATCTCACACCATATACAAAAATTAACACAAAATTGCTAAAACAAACAAACTACAAATAACTGCTAAAATTATGTAACCCTTAGAAGAAAAAATACTCATCAATCTTTGAGATCTTGCATTAGTCAATGGTTCCTTGGGTATGACACAAAAGCATCAGCAATAACAACGACATAAATAAATTGGATTTCATTGAAATCAAAATATTTTGTGCATCAAAGCACACTATCAAAAAGTGAAAATGTAAGTTTATATCTGATAAGAGTCTAGCCTCCAAAATACATAAATACCTTTTGCATCTCAACAATAAAAAGACAAATAACTAATTTAAAAATAGGCAAAGGCTTTAGATAGATATTTCTATAAGAAAGATATACCAATGATCAATAAACACATAAAAAGATACCCAACAGCATTACTTGTCAGCAAAATGCAAATGAAAATTATGAGATACTATTTTACACCCACCAGGATGGTTACAATCAAATAAATGGAAAACAACATTGTTGAGGAGCATGTGCAGAAATTGAAACTCTGACCTACTGCTGATAGAAATGTAAAACGGCGTAGCTTCTATGGAAAACAGTTTGGCAGTTTCTCAAAAAAGTTAAACATAGAGTTGTCATATGACCCAGAAATTTTAGGTACATGCCCAAGAGAATTCAAAACATATGCAGCCCACAAAATCTTATATATGGATGTGTACAGCAGCATTATTTAAAATAGCCAAAAAGTGAAAACAATGCAAATGTTCATCAACTGATGAATAGGTCATTAAATCGTGGTGTAATACAATGGAATAAAAGCACTTAATGCAATAAAAAGAAGTGGAGTACTGATACACACCACAACAGGGATGAATCTAGAAAACATTATGCTAAGTGAAAGAAGCTGGTCACAGAGACCCACATATATTATGATGCAATTTATATAAAATGTCCAGAGTAGACAAATCCATTGGGACAGAAAGTAGATTAGTGGTTCCTGGGGATGAACATAGGGAAGAATGGGAAGTGACTACTACTTACTATGGAGTTTCTTTTTGTAGTGGTGATAAAATATTCTAGAATTAGACAATGGTGATAGTTGTATAACCTGTAAGATACACTAAAAATTAGTGGTTTATACAATTGAAAGAGATAATTTTATGGTCTATAAATTATATCTCAATTAAAAGGAGTAATTTGTCACTACACTACATTTTGAGTAAGACTCTTGATAAAGACTATCACTAATACCGTTTCTATGGTGGAAATAAAATTCAATCCCACCAAATTAGGATTCTTTTTCAGTAATGTTTCTAAATTATAAAATTATGCTGAGCTAAAGATGCATATGGGAAAAAGTTATTGTGTTTTAAAATACCTTACTGCAATACATACTTAATACTTTTGGGTGGAGGATCCTGAAGAACTAATGCTGGGTCTTTTCACTTTGAACATGAATGAATTTTGGGGGTTCACATATATTTTTTGAAAGAGTAAAGAAGTTTATGAATATTGGAAGAATGTACTCTACTTTCCACATTGCCCACTGTGTTTGTTGAATGTGACCCATAAATTATCGCATCAACATCAGTAACATAAAGTAATGTATAACAGAAGTGTCTGATTTACACATTTTCTAGCACAGCCGTTATCGTATATAATCAGGAGCAAGTATAATCCTCAGTGCACAAACTCAGGTATTTAATGAATTACTTGATAATCTGATATCTTGATGTTCTAAAATGATTTAATTATCATACTCCTCCAAGGGTGGTGTCATTTTTATCATAATCCATTCTCTGTGTTCATGTACACAAACTTCTGTTTCTCTGATGTCTCAGTTCAAGTTCTGGAAGGTTTACATCATGCTGAGGAGTGAGGAATGGATATCTGGTTCTTAATGCCACCCAGATATCACTAGAATGTAATTTCTGCAAAGGCAAAGATTTTGAGTGAATTGATGACTGCTGTGCCTCACTATCTATAAAAAATGTCTGGCACATTAATAGAGATTCAATAGATAAATGTCCAATTAACATTGTCTATGCTAGTATCTCCTGAGATGAACACTGGTCTTATTGGTTCTCCATTATTGATGTGCAAATTACCATTTTATTTTAATTTTTTCAATGTTTGTTTCTTTATTTTGAGACAGAGAGCAAGCAGGAGCGAGGCAGAGAGAGAGGGAGACAAGACAATCCCAAGCAGGCTCCGTGCTGTCAGTGCAGAGCCCGATGTGAAGCTCGAACCCAGGAACCATGAGATCATGCCCTGATCTGAAGCCAAGAGTCAGACGCTTAACTGACTGAGCCACCCAGGTGCCCCCCAAATTACTATTTTAAAGGGATATTCTGGCAAAGCTTTGGGACAGTCTGAAAATTTTTTAGGTTTTATATGGCTAGAGATATCACATATACTTTTCTGATAGTTGCTTTCCTACTATCTCCCAAGGGCTCTCCATAGGAAATGAGAAACAGGTCTCCTTTATACTTGAAAATAATATATGTATATATATTCTATACCTGGGATTTGGCCAAAAAAAGGGCCACATATATATACATATATATATATATATATATATATATATATATATATACACTTAATGTATTTATATACCTGGGACTTGGCCAAAGAAAGGGCACAGAGCCCCTTTCTCCAACAATACCACTTGCTTCACTCTATTCTGTTTCTGCTCAGGGAATCTTATCCTCTTAGAGGATATGTGGGAGGAGAATGTGAGGGGTTGGTTGCCAGGAGTAACAGAATCCCTGCTCTTCATTTTTTCTTCTCAAAAGTTTTATATCTTTTTTATTCCCTTCTGGATATAGACTTTTGAAAATTAAAGTCTTAAAAGTGATTCATCTTTCAGCTTCTTTTTCCTTTTATATTATTTTCCTAGGTAGTGAGTAAAAATACCCGATTATTTAAATGTGGGAAAGGCAAAGAAGGCAATATGACAACTGAGAAATAATAAATAAGTAAAATTTGATAAATGTGAGTAAAAAATTATGTTTTTGTATATACTAACATATACAGCTATGTCACAGCTTGAGCCAGAGGCAGACATATAATGTAATAATTTTTAAAAATTGACATTATATTAAATCACCTGTCTAAATAGTGAAATCCCCAGTTATTTCCTTCATTCTGCAGTATTAACAAAGGAGATTTAATTAGAATCTATAATAAAGGGAAGATATTTACTCCTAGCACAGGAATTAACTCCCTTTTAATTGAAGTTGAGGGAAGGATGTAAAAACTAAGGTTAAGAGGTAGATTCCCTGGTGCTCTTCTACACTGGAAAGCCAGAAAGAATGGTGTTATAGAGAGCCTGGTATTCCATACAAAGGAGATTGAACTGTGTCCTATATCAGGTAGTAAATAAAAAATCATCTTGCTTAGTCAACATTGACTTTCTTTTCATTAAAACTACCAACAAAGACCTCATTCTGCTTTCTATTTATCCTTGGTATTCCACTGCAGTACCTATCCTTTCCTATTTTCAAGCAATTTAAAATTAACATTAAAATGTCCCTCTCCCAAACTTCGGGAAGATTATTAGCTCGATAATCTGATAATTTATTTCTGCTTATTCAAGAATGGACACTAGTGAGTTAATATATAGCCCTGTTTAATTACACCTGTTTGTTTTATTTTCTTTAATTTTTATTTTTTAGGCTTATTTCTTTATTTTGAGAGAGAAAGAGAGAGAGAGAGAGAGTGAGCACAAGTGGGGAAGGAACAGAGAGAGAATCCCAAGTAGGCTTTGCACTGTCAACACATAACCCCATGCTGGACTTGAACTAATGAACCCTGAGATCATAACCTGAGCCAAAATCAAGAGTCAGTTGCTCAACTTACTGCACCACCCAGGCACCCCTATACCTTTGTGGTTTAAAGTTTTTAGTAGGGGTGCTTGGGTGGCTCAGTCAGTCAAGAGCCTGACTGTGGCTTAGGTCTTGATCTAACTTTTTGAGAGTTTGAGCCCTGTGTCAGACTCTGTGCTGACAGCTCAGAGACTGGAGACTGCCTGAGATTCTGCGTCTCCTTCTCTCTGCCCCTCCCCTGCTTGCATTCTGTGTGTGTCTCTCTCTCAAAAATAAATAAACATTAAAAAAAAAATAAAGTTATTTTCAGTAGATGCATTTTAAACCAGATAATTAATGAAAGGTAGTGATTCCTGGCAACCTGCTTATCAGTGAGGATGATACTCAAACACATTTGGGAAATTTCCTATTTCCTTCACCTGTTTCTTCCTTACATATTTGGCTCTACATGTCAATTCCACGTGAAACTGTCCTTACTTGTGAATGAAGTTGCTAGCCGAAAAAAATACAGAGCAAGGTAAGTTTGATATTCTAAAAGGAGGCTGACTACAGAAAAGAATTAAATTGCTAAAATAGTACTTTAAATATTTGCTAAAACAACATCAAATACATATATATTCACATTCGTAGTCATATCTCTCTGGAGTGAGTGTGAAATATTGCTAGGCCCATGGAGCTGTTTCAGTGTTATTTCTGTCTTAATTTTTAAAAAGAAAAATATGTTCAGCTTGATAAGAAATAGGTGCAAAATTCAGTACACATTAGACACAAACATAGCTTAAGCAGTTTAATTAGAATGGTGAGTATCTCATTTATTAAAATTTAACAAGTATAGTCCCCTTTTCATTTATTTATGCAGCACTTTACCTATATATCCCTAGATTTATACAGATAACCTATCCTTTGAAAAAGCACAAGGACTCTGAAATTTTAATTGGTATAATTTCACATATTTTTCTGTTAAAATATGTTATCAGTAGTACAGTATAAATCATGTATACCTTATACACAAATGTTAAAATTCTTTATTAATCTTCAGGTCAACGAATACCTTGTCACATTATATACTCCAGGTGGGCGTATGAACAGAAAACTCCTGGAAGTAATAGTATAGCAACCTCAATAACCTCTAAAAGGACATTGTAATGGCCCCAGATCTCAGTAAGGATATTATTAGAATGTCAAAACTGGGAGTAGGCATCACCTTTCTTCTAAGCAAATATTTTGAAAAGAAGCCCCAGGGAAAAGAGCATTTGGATGTCAATTTAGGAACAGGTGGATGAGACAACAGGGAGGCTGCATTAGACAGGAGCCAGCACGCAAGCAATAAAAGACAGGGATCTATTATTGTATATAGTGGCCATCAATTAACTCCTCAGAGAAATAAAATCACAATACTGATATCGAGCACACATTTATTTGAAAAGAATCAGTTCCAGCATATGCTGGTACTCAAATATCAGGAAATTACAAAGTAAAATGCTTCCTGGACCTTTATCTTAAAGTTGAGGCTCTTTGAAACCAGACTGTAATTTTAATAACTTCTTTTTTTCACCTCTTTTTCCCATGCCTTCAAGAGGTTTAAGAATATTTAGAAAGCATGATGGCAGTGTCAGTCTTCATAATGTCACTCCTCAGTTCCAGCCATCTTTTAAATTACCAACTCTCCTAATCTAATTATATAAATGGTAATTACCTATAAAATAGCAATTAATTCTGAGAAGCACCTGTAAAGATGGAATTGCACTTATGAAGCCTGAAACCTTATACTCGGTAGGGATTAAATTCATTGAAATCAATGGAATGCAGTGCCTGAAGTAAGCTTTGCACTGAGGCCTAAGGTTATGAGCTTTCTAGACGTGGTAGAATAATTTTCTCCACTTTTCTTGAGTTTCTCAGCTGTATTGGTGAATGATGTGACTAATTACTGACTTGACTTTTATCCCAATGGGAGCTTACACGATTAGGCTTTGTGATATTTAATGTCTTTGTCTGAAATAAGTAAAAAATGAGTTTAATGGTAAGAACAAAGGCATGTAAATAAATAACAGTCGTCCTCCGTTTCACTTGCTCCTGTCACTTCAGAGCCAAGGATTTTAGCCAAACGCTTTAGGGGTATAGACTGTGTCACCAATTGTGTTACTTGTTCCATAAGTGTAGGGAAAAGAAGGAAGTATCTGGATCAGGGTAAATTAGAAAATCTGTATGTAACCACTGGTTCTCAGCAAGGCCGATTTTGGCCCTTCCCCTGCAGAAGATATTTGCATTGTCTGGAGAGACCATTTTGTTTGTCACGGTTGATGGGGTTGTTATTGGCATCTAGTGGGCAGAGAGCAGAGATGCTGCTAACCGTTCTGCAGTGTGTAAGAAGGTTCCCCACCTCCCAAATTCTCTCTTCACAATGCCAATGGTACCATCATGTATGTAACCTGATACATAGAATAGGAAAACAAGCAGCATCACAGAAGAAAAGCACAAAAACATGGTAGAAATATGGTTAAATATATATTAGTAACATAGTGCTGACATAAAAACGTAGTATGAATGCATCAAAATCTATATTCTAAGTAGACACAAAGAAATAATAATTTTAGTGATAATTAGACATACACTGAAATACTGTGTGGAATGGATATATTACAATACCTCTCTCAAAAAGCATATTTGCTAGAATTTCAGTTAAATTACTTATAATACATTTTCTATCTATAATTTATGGGGTTCCCAATAAGGTAAGTTTTACAGCAGTCAGTATTTATTATCAAAAATCTTGGCAGTAATGTAGAGGTGAATTCATGAACTTGAATAGACCACTGAGAAGTCATATCATTAATTCATCAATTAGTGAGGTTTTATTCTATTGGCTATGACCTTTGGTTTTATCAGAAAATTCTAAAGTAAGGATTTGAATCCTAAAGTCTTAATTAAAGCTCTCACCATGGAAATCTTGTTTTATATCTGACTTTGGATTTAGGAGTAGTTGTTTTTTTTATTCTAAGAAAAAAAAGAACATTCCTCCGTTAAATTATTTTCTGTGTAGAGATATTTTATGGATCAAAAACTCTTTATGTGAAGATTTTTATTCCTTTTTTTAACTATCCCTGTCATGCCACAACCACCCCCAAATAATTTTCCTCCATTGTTAATGGTTTTAACTTGTAGATATGTGTCCAGTACCTGAGAATATCTCCCCATGGTATGTAGAAAATCATTTACCTGCTGACAAAGACAACTACCCACTACTTCACGTCATTTTCCTTCTATGTCCCAGATAGGGCTTCCTTGTTATAACCCTGGACCATTTAAAAATGGGATCCCTAGGGGGATAAAGACAGAGAAATAAAAAGGTGCAGTATCACTGATAAAAAATGCTTAATCATACACAAAATATTATAAACTTTGAGAAAAATGAGTGAAATAAAATATTTATGTTGTTTAACTTTGTGACAACAAAAATGCAAGATAATTTCATAACAGTTTCTGATATGTCAATGTTTTTAATTAAGGGAGTTCTCATATCTACAGTGTATTAATTAAGGGAAGTTGCTTAATGAATTTAGTAGAAACATGACTATAAATAAGTAAACAGATCTTTACTATTTACCACAAAAATTCTACCAAGGAATATGGACAGAAATTGTTTTATATTTATCCATCAGAAAATTACATTTGTCATACTTCGTTTTAAAAAGTCTTTCTATGGCACAAGCTTAAGGATGGAATTTGAAAATAAATTATAATCATTTCAATATATATTAAGTGCAATAAATCTAATTGGCTTATGTGGGATAATCCACTAATTATATTCTATTACATAGTACATTTGTATCTAATGAGCCAGATGTTAAAAACGGAACTTTCAACTAGCTTTATTGAGAAATTTATCACAAAGTTCCCCAACATTTCATCTATTTGCAAATGAGAGTACACATATTATCTTCTTCTGCTGTTCCTTAGGAAAAATTGGAAAGGAAAAATGGGTGGACACGTAGGCCCTGTTGCTCAGCAATTATTCTTTCAGAATTTCAGGTGAAATCACATGCAAATTAGTAGGCTGCAATTTCTTTCATATGTTTACTCCCTCTGACCACTCTTCTTTAATCAATTTGGTCTGAGACAATAGCAAAAAGCATCTTTATCCATACTACTCCCCAAAAAATCTCTGCATGAATTATACAGGTAACCTGAAAATGTTAATCTACCTTCTGTTGATTTTTTCTGTCTTGAAAACACAGATTCATTCTGTCTCGTGCTAGAAGCTCTGAAGAGCATGTTTCCTGAGGAAATGAACCTTTTGGTACTGTGCTTCAAAGTTCCTTTCTTGTCGCTCCTCGTGAGCCTTTACTGTGGGATAACATCACCTATCACGTATGCTTGCTGAACCAGGCTCTCCTTTGTCACCAGAGGGTCAGTGTGGTGAGGATGTCAGGACAAGTGGAAAGGGATGGAAGAACCTTCAAAAAGATCAAACGCTCTGACTTTGTTCATTTTCACAAATGACAGAGGAAGTTTCAGATAAGGAGGAGTAAAAGAGAAGAAGCTCCCAAGATAATGGAACTGAGCAGCCACACTGGCTTTTCTAACTAGAGAATTCTTTCCGTAAGAAGAATTGCCTGGACTCAAACCCACACTTAACTGGCAGAACTGAAAGTTACTGAACTCAGATAATTATGTGTATATAATACGTAATTGGTTTGCTGTGGTGGTTATTGTTCAAATTAAACAGCAGCAGAATGGAGAAAAGGAGATGAGTAAGTGTCCACTTGTCTTACTTTTTATGGCTGGTAATTAATATGTATTACATCAAAATTTTAAGTAGATTAGATAGCTGTAAGAATGTGACAGAGTAAGAAAATATGAACAAAATTCAGGGTTTTCTTTGGCAAAATAGGGTTGTGGGTATCATATTATACCCTTTGAAGACCTTTTCATGAGTTTTGTCCAGACATAAGATGTTCAACGTCATAATTATAAGAAACTAGTGTAGTTAGAAGTGAATGCACAACCCCCTGGAAGATATGAAATACAGAGAAGAACAATATAAGAAATAGTATGAAACATGCAGTTATTAGACATGTAGGATGCTTTTAGCTATGAGCAAACTACTTTTTTTTTAATGAAAAAGGTACATTGCATCACACACGTTGAAAATATGGTAAACTTAATTTGATTAAGGTTGATTGTCTTTTCCATATGTCCTTTCTGTCATCCTATGTATTGACTTCATCTTTAGGATTGTTCCAAAATAGCTACACTTCTTCTAGGTTTAACCATCTAGGGTCAGATGGGAGACCATCTCTTCATGTAATTTTCTCTAGAGACAAGAAAAGTATTCCCAGAAGCTCCAACCAAGCAGAGGGGTGCCTGGGTGGCTCAGTCATTTAAGCATCTGACTCTTGATTTCGGCTCAGGTCATAATCTCATAGTTTGTGGCATTGAACCCTGCATTGGGCTTGCCCTGACAGCACAGAGCCTGTTTAGGATTCTCTCTTTCCCTCTCTCTGTCCCTCCTATGCTCTCTCTCTCTCTCTCAAATTAAATAAATAAACATTTGTTTGTTTGTTTTTTTAAGCAGCGCTAAGCAGAATTTGCCTTGGAAGATGAATGAACATACTTTTAAAATATTGAACCCTCAGGGGTGCCTGGGTGGCTCAGTTGGTTGTGTCCGACTTTGGCTCAGGTCATGATCTCACGTTTCATAAGTTCAAGCCTCATGTCAGGCTCTGTGCTGACAGCTCAGAGCCTGGAGTCTGCTTCAGATTCTGTGTCTCCTTCTCTCTCTGCCCCTTCCCCCGCTCATGGTCTGTCTCTCTCTGTCTCTCAAAAATAAATAAAGATTAAAAAATTTTAAATATTGAACCCTCAAATAAATATAAAATAAAAATGCTGGCCCTTACCTAGAACAGGTATTGACTCAGCTTCCTCTGATGCATAAGGCTCTGTGATGGAGTGATAGTTACCTGAGACAAACAGGGCTCTGTTAGAAAAGAAAAAGGGAAGTAAGCACAAAGCAACCAACTATGTCTCCACATGGGAAAAATTTATCCTTCTCATAAACTGTTGCTCATATTGTATAAGTTTTTCTTTATAATAGATATTTTTTAAATATCAATGAATCTTAAGGAACAAAGGGAAACTTCTGAAAATGGCATATGACACATTTTAGCCGAGTGGACCATTAAACCCATAATTGATTTGGAGTACAGCCACCACAAGCTGTTCCAAGAAAGAAAAAAAAAATAATAAAGAGCTTTTATGAAACACTCATCTAAGAATAGAAGTATGCATTTTTTCTCTATGTGGGCAATGCACATTAGAGTACTTTCTTTAAGAACTCTGCAAGAAGTTAAAATGCAGTTGTAAAAGTACAGCCCAACACAATGGTCTTCTGTTAGTCATTTGCACTGGCTCTTGCATATAAAAATAGTTGGCTTTTAGGTCACCTACAGATAAGAAATTTCTGGGTCTTCAGAAGAAAAGACTGATCATTTTTACATTCTATTCTAGGGTAACTCCTTACAAAGATATTTTCAAATGTATGCTTGACTTTTTTATATATTTAAATTCAAATGGAAAAATATTTTCCATCTTCAAAAATGGCACTTAAGTTTTGAATTCATAGATTGTGTATTTTCACTTCAACAGTGGCTAAAAATAATGCCTGCAAATAGGAATCTCACTTTTCTTCAGTAACGTAAAATATGCATATAAAGCCATTTAAATTTTCACTTTCCATCTACCAAGTTGTGAGGGCTTATTAACAATTAAATGACTCCTAGATGTATATACCTAAAAAATATCATAATAATCAATACTTAGGCATGTAATTATGGGGAACATCATGCTATCTACTTTGAGTCTTCAGTTGAGGCACAGATGTCTGCCATTCTACTTGAGATGTGCTGCTTCTAAATCCTCTCTTGGCCAAGGTCTAATTTCAGGATGTTCCATTTGTACTTTTCCACCATTATAGATCTTCTTGGATAGGTTAAACAACAAATTCCAGGGTTCTGAAAGCTGTTACGCATATTTAATCCCATTTTGCCCCTAAGTATCAGGTAAAGGAATATAAGGTGGGTCCTTGGACTCCTATGAACCACTTTGAGACAGACCTTGGCCAGGACTTTACTTCTGGACTCCACATGTTCCCACTCTAGCTGTGTGGGGGCGATATGATGGTATTTTGAGTCCCCTGTAAGAGAATTGCTAATGTGTAGAAATGTTTTGGCATTGCAGAGTCCTTCCTCAGGGGTTCCAAACTTCCCTTCCATCAAGGAGTTAAATCTGAGAAGTGACTCAGGTATGCAAACTATAGCCATCACCATAGAGCTATAGAGGTCAGTAGCCCAAGCCACTATTGTTGTTTTGCTGCAGATTTTGTGAATTATATCCACCTTGCCTCTGGGGATGAGGAGACCAACGATATTATATGTAGTGGTCAGCCAGCACAGACCTCCTCAGTAATGACAATGACCACATTACCGATATTTACCTTTTGGTTTAGTGAAGGAAGAGTTTTCTGGAACCTCTTGGAGAACATAGTTGGTGGGTTCTCTACTCTGATGAAACAAATCCATCCCAGTGAGCCCACTTCTCTGCGTCCATTGACTACTTCCTCATTCTTCCAAGGCAATTCTTTAAAACTTCATTTACTGTCGGCCATCATTTTTTCTACACTTCATACCGACATCCCAGTAGTACACTAAGATTGACTTCAGACATCCTTGACATGGCATAAATCCTGATGCACATGAAGGTAACGACATATCATTGAAATCTCCCCTATCTAGCCTGATATTGTACCACACCACCCACCCCCAACTTCCTTTCAGCAACCCCAAGATTCACTCCAGGATATTTTCTTAAAATTGCTGCCATACTTAGGGGTTAGGTACTTTGGTTCTTTTCATGAGTTTTATATATATATATATATATATATATATATATATATATATATATATAAAATTGTTTGTTTGTTTCCTCCCAAAGCAGGCAGAGTACTTCTATGATTGGCTTCTTTTTTTTTTGACTCTTTATTGCTTATTCACCGAGAAATGTTGAGAGGAAGTACAGAAAACACTTGAGGAATTCTCCCTACTCACGTAAGGCTCTACACAGTCTGCAGGATAGGGATAGTGCTATCTCTTCTGCAAAAAAGGAGGGTGTGCAATCTACTAGCCCAGGAGATTGAGAAGAATCCAAACATTTGAAATATTCATGTGCATGAACGCAAATGCTCCCAAACCCCAGGTCCCAGGACCCCACTTTATCCTTGACAGTGTCCTGATTTTAGTCCCTCAGAGATATGCTGCAACTGTGAATTAAGCCTTTTCTTGATATTGTCACAATCAGATCTTGGGTTTGATTTTCTGTTCACTGTGAGTTCCAGTTTTGTAAGTAAAATTCTTTCAATGCTGCCATAGAAAGCCCCATTGAGGCTTTCTCACCATGCTTCTGAGTTGAAGGTTGGCTGACTTAAGTTTGCCATTCCCTTTATTCAGGACATTTATGGCACTGAACAGTATAAACCAACCAATTCTTCAGACCTTATCGTTACTATTGCCACCATATCTCTCAAATTCTAGAGACGTTAGGTAAGCCAATGCATTTTCTCTCTATGTATATCATATTCCAAATCTCCATAGATGACAGTCATAGTCATTGTGATGTTACAATATGCCAGGCTTGACACACTCTTACCATCCCATTTACCAGCAACACAGCAGTCTTTGCCATCTGGCCAACCCAGGATCCAACCCAAAATCCTATCTTGAGAATTTGCTATTAGGGCCAGTTCTGATATCAAATCTTTCCTGGGTTTTCACAGATTCAGACCTAGAGACAATGACTCATCTGCAATCCTGCAGGGAAATGGAGATTAATATATAAAAAAAGGAAGACAGGTAAAGGGTATTATTAAACCAATTACTTCAATGGGCCACTGAAACTTAATAGGAAACTTGGGAAATGGTATAAAACCCCCAGCATTATTCCTCTTAAGGGTCAAAGGAACTGTGCTATTAACATTAATTTTCATTATTTTGAAGGCTGCTCCAGGAGTTATTAATTCTGTAGCAGTTCTGGTCAGCTTCATGCGCAGGAAGAGATATTCACCCCCCTCTAAAGAAATATAATTGACAAAGATACAAATGTCACAGAAGTTGTCTACAGCAGGCTAAACCTGTAAGGCTATAAGTTTAAATGGGGGTGCTGACAATCTCTGTCATTTCCATATCTAACCTTATTGTATTTGACTGAGAAAACCTATTAAAAATTTAGAAGTTTCTCCCTTTTCCAGAGTTTTATTTTTTCTTTAGTTTTCATTGGATAATTTCCTTACTTTCTGATCAAAGTTTTTAAGGAGATAGTTTTATATTTTGAAGTATTTTCCATGAATTCACATAATACCATTACTGATAAAGGAATTAGCTATAATAGTCCCAGAAAACATTTAATTTGACCAATTGTCCCTCAAATGTTTTTTTATAACTTGTTTAAATCAGAATATATTTAAGAATGATGGATTATATTTGCTAGCTATGTCTTTTCAGTATCTTTTATTTATTTTTATTTTTTGAAAATGTTTATTTATTTTGAGAGAGACAGAGAGTGAGTACAAGCAAGGGGGGGGGGGGTGCAGAGAGAGAGGGAGGGAGAGAGTGAATCTCAGGCTCCGCACTGTCCGTGAGGAGTTGCATATGGGGCTCAGACTCAAGAACCATGGGATCATGACCTGAACTGAAATCAGTTGGGCACTTCACCAACTGAGCCACCCAGGCTCCCCTAGTATCTTTTAATCATGAGCCTCTTTCTCTCTCTCTCTTTTTTTTTTTTTGTCATGACGTAAATATTAACCTGTTAATCTTTTGAACTTTAACTTCCTTTTGTATCCTCTATTATTTTCTCCAAATTAGACATTAGATGTGCGCTTCACTGAATTTAGATTAAACATTTTGGCAAGAAGAGTACATATACGATGCTATTTATTTAACATTGTATAATGTTAGAGACCTATAAATTTATTTTTATTTATTTTTAATAGTACATTTTTTGTTTTTTATGAATATAATTTATAGTCACATAGGCTTACATACAACACCCAGAGGCCTATTAATTTAAATGATATCTCAATTCTTTATAAAGAAATGAATTGAAAAACATTTACAAAGTGTTTTAATAATCAGTAAAAATCAAGTACCAAGTCATCTCATCACAAAATGATATGTATCATTTGCATTTGTAACATTTATTTATATAAAATTTTCTTTTCAATATCTCCCAGAGTTTTTTGTGCTTAGAAAATATTGCTCCCCTCATGCACAAATCCTCATAGATATTTCTTTCTAATATTTTTTAATACAAAACTATGTTTTCAATACTATTTTAAATAAGACTCCTTTTTTATTTTTCAATTATTAAAATTATTTCAAGTTAAATAACTTGTACTCCCAGGTGTTGTCAGATCTCACTGTATTCAGATTGTTTTCAAAGTAAGAAAACTTATTCTTACCCAATTATATAACCCTAGCTTCAGTTTTTAAGAATTTTCTGTATTTTCTAAGAGATTTAGCTACAGCTAACTTCATGCTCCTTTCCCACCTAGAATGACAAGAGGCAATTCTCTGGCACTGGTTATGTCTCTTCTGAATAGGCCTTGGGTTAGTCTCATTTTCTCCCTTACACCAGATCAGTCATTAGTGTCTTCCTGTTATCTGACCTACTTTCCTGGGACCATCCTCAAATTACACAAGTCCTTTAGCTGAGCTATGTTTAAAATTTTTTTTTCTTTTTTTTTTTTTTTACATTTATTTATTTTTGAGAAGCAGAGTGAGACAAAGAGTGAGCAGGGGACCGGCAGAGAGAGAAGGAGACACAGAATCTGAAGCAGGCTCCAGGTTCTGAGCAAGAGGTCAGCACAGAGCCTGATGCAGGGCTTGAACCCACAAACTGTGAGATCATGACCTGAGCCAAAGTTGGACGCTCAATCGACTGAGCCACCCAGGTGCCCCTAGCTGAGCTATGTTAATATGTACTCTAAGACATTACTTACCTCATTTTTTTTTTCCTTCCTTCACATAAAAGAGTGCAGACAAGGAAAAACAATTCAAGCCAGTTCTTCTTGGTCTGATCTGTGCTATTTTCCTTCCAAAGCCCATAACCAAACTTCTCTTTCCAATGTTCTTGCTTCTCTCTCTTCTAATCTTACCTTTCTCCTGTGCTTTTCCCCCTTGACACGAATGACTTTACACCTTAAACATAAAATTTTCCATCTCATGTACTCATAATTTAAACATCTTCACTTCAAAATTTAGGAAAAAAACAACACATTCCTAGAAGAAAATATCCTACAAATATATGATTGCACTGTTTTCCAAATTATTTCCAAATTAATTTTAGGTTATATACGTTTTTGTATGACTTGCACTTAGCCATTAAATGGTCTTTATTTAAATAAATTTTACAAAATAGTTTACGTATTACCTATAGAAAAAAGAAATTTTTGGATGCCTGGGTGGCTCAGTTCATTAAGCATCTGACTGACTCTTGATTTTGGCTCAGGTCATGATCTCACGGTTCGTGAGTTCGAGCCCTGCCTCGGGCTCTGCGCTAATAGCACAGAGCCTGCTTGGGAATCTGTTTCTCCCTCTCTCTCTCTGCCCCTCCCCTAATCATGATTACTGTCTTGTGTGCTCTCTCTCTCTCTCTCTATCAAAATAATTTTTTTTAAAAAGAAAGAAAAAAGAAGCTTTTTTTGCATGCATTTAAAATGTTTTTAATGAAAACTTGTTCTGTTTTAAATATGAAGGTTTATAAAGACCTGTAGTTGTAACATCGTCTCTTTATTCATTTTTCTTTCTCTCAAATGGTTAAAAATGAGATAAGATGAGGGTATTTAGTTAACAATTTCTTAAGCTCTAAATGAGAAAACACTATTCTAATGTAATATTGCTGGTTGGCATAGCATTTCTTTGGTGACCGACAGCTACAAATCGTATTACTCTGTAAAACTTATTACTTTGAAATGTTTCTCTAGACATTTTATGTTAATCCCATTATAATGGGACTACAATCAAGCAATTGCAATGGTAGTAATTTTCACTGCTTTTATAGAAATTGTAGATAGATTGGACTGAATCCAAAGCCTACTCCAAATAAAACAGCTCTGAATAAAGTTCTTGATAACAATAAATGTTAAAGTATCTTCCATAAAAGGCTAACATAATAAAATTATACATGCTCTCCTTAGAAATTACGGATTTTTAAAACTTCTAATTTTTGTTGCAGGATATTTTATGCAGAAATTTAATTTTAAGATTGTAGGGATAAAGTCCAAATTATGATACGGAGTTTTTATGCTAATCTGATTTTCACAGAGTTGTACACAATCTGTGTTTAATAAAGCTTCAATAGTAAGCTTATCCCTGATAAAGTCTCGATTAATCATGTAGATTAAAATGAGAATTAGATCATTTCCATAATATAGCTTTTAAGTATCGATTTTACTTCTATGTAGACCATATTAAATTGAGGAATTAATCTGAAAAATAAGCTTGATTAAAATGTTCTTTAACAAGTATACATGAAGTGCTAGTGTTTATCATGTGTGTGCATTCACTTTTTTAGTCACTTAGCAATTATGTACAGAGGATTTACTAGGTGCCAAGTACCATACTAGCTAACACAGTTACAGTGACCACAAGCCATATATGTTCATTTTTTGAACATATTGTAATCCAAATTGTCTGCGAAGGAAAAATGATAATAATAACAATAATAGGTGATATTTCCTGAGTATATTCTATTCAGGCATTGTACAGGGTTTTATGTATTTTATCCTATTCTGTCTTTTTGACACTAAGGGAACAGTAAATATTTTTATCCTCATTTTAAAGATAACAGACCTGAAATTGAATGGGATCAATTAATTTATACGTTACAAGCTACTGCATGTAAAAGGTAGGGTTCAGGTAAGGTTCTGATTAACTCTACAACCAGGAATTTTAACTATGTGATTTATGGAACCATTGAGATTACACATGAAGAATATATAAAAAGTCAACTCTTAGAGTCCTAAGATTTAAAAATTATGAGAAGTGTTTTCAATTAAATAAGAACAGATCTAATTTCACACATTTTAAAATTAACAGTATTCCTTAAAAATACTATGCCCGCAAAGCTTCAGTCATCTTGAAACACATAATTTGTCAGTGACCTTGAGCAATCATTCTAAAGAGCAGTACATTAACATGTGTCAAGGGTCACGAAGCATTTTCACATGTATGACACACATGTTGTCACTTCTAGAAAACATTCTAAGAAAACGTTCAAAGGAATGGTAAAAAAGCATATGTATAAAAATGTTTTAGCATATTATTAAAATGAAAAATGCCCTAAATATTCAATAGTATGTGAATTGTATTTAATTTTGGCTAATTTGTCCGGAAAATGGTATCATTTGAAATAATTTTAAATTATAAATATAAGAATGGATACATTTAACAAAGCAATAGCATGCCATAAATATAACTAAACATAGTAAAAGTTATAACTTCCAGAATTCCAGCTATTTATAATTGATGAATAGATGAATATTTAGAGACTGTGACCAAAAATAAATATAAAAGTAAAAACATTTTATTTGTTGAAACGGAAGGATAATAAGTAAATTTTTCCTTTATATTTATTTCAAATAAATGTACATTGTCTTAAAACTATTTTTCAAAGCTTAAATTTTCAAAGAAATTTTCATTTAAAGGTCAGAGGAATGTCTTGATATACTTATTTGAAATTATCATATATAATTTATATTTTTCAGTGAATAATTTCCAATTTTTCTATTTAAGTATTCCTATTATTACATACACAATTATGTTATTATATAATGATATGAAATTAAATTATTAAAGGCAATAATATCATGTCTCTGTAAAGTTACAGATCAAAGAAGATAGAATATTTTTCTTTTTTATTTGCAAGTCACTTGAAAAACTCACATGACTCGTTATTATTTTTTCTTCCTGTTTGGACAAACAAGATAACTTCTGAGTTTAAGCAAAACTGTCAACTTACACAAAAATTGATTGATTTTATTTTTTATTGATATTAAAATTGCTCCATACATTTATGGGAAAATGAACTGAAAAAGATTAAGACAAAATTCAGGATTTTTTTTTCCTCCCTATAAGAGGACATATTGAACTGTGTTTTCCAACAAAATTGGGAATTTTGACAACACTCAAGAGAAAAAAAATCTTAACTATTGAACAAAACCCAAATCTTTGAGTGTTTCTTTTGATTGATTGATTGATTGATTTAACCAGTTAAAATCTTCTGCAGCTTGTCAGGTTGACTTTTATGGCTAGAATCAGTAAGTGTATAAGTTACCCTCTGAGTATGTATTATCTTGATACATATATTAGATCATTTACAGATAAAATTTTTTGTTAATTTCAACATAACATTTCTCTGGAAGGCAATGCTTAACCAAAATTAATATACCTCGAAAATAGCAAGAAAATGTGAAAGAAAATTAAAGCAGTACTTACTTATTCTACAATAATCCCTGATTTTTCAGGTTGTGAATGTATATACAATATGTTCTTTTTGACCCACCTTTTGGGTCTTGAATAATAATTTGGTGTCTTTTTAAAATTTTGACCCCCTTCTTTTTATTGGTCATAATTCTTGTTCCAGTTTCCATTATTATGGAACCTACCACTTCCCACTTGGTGGTAATAACAACCATTTATTATTCTCATAGTTTCTATGTGTCCGGAATTCGGAAATGATACCATGAGGACTACGTGCTTCTGATTCACAATGTCTGATGCCATAGCAGGAAGACCCAAAGACTGGCAATGACTCAATGGCTGGGAGCCAGAATCACCTGATGGATTGTTTGTTTACTTGTCTAGCAGGGAAGACTAGAAGTCTATGGACCTCAGTACCTACACATGGACTCTCTATATGGTGTGGCTTTCACAGAATGTTATGTTCTTAGTGTAACTGGACTTTGTATAAGGCAGTTTAAGGTTCCAAGCATAAGCATTCCAGGAAGAAAGGCAGAGGCTACCCAGCCCTGCAGGTTACACATTGAGGGAGAAGAGACCATAGTACATGAAGGAAGATGTCTCACAGTCATATTTAGAAGAGAATGTAGAATTGGAGATATTCAGTCTGACATATTTCAGTTTCTGAATTCAATTGGAAGTTTAGAGCTCACGTTCTGAGTTTTGCTAACATCTGTGCCTCTGACAAACCATGTTGCCCTAGCACTGTACTAAGAATTGAGGTTTAAAGATGAACAAGATATATCTTCATTCTTATTAATGAGTAAAGAAGCAATTATAGTAATTGCTAGTTGAAAGATATACGCAAACCAAGATGGTTGAATACATAGGGAAGGATTGGGTATAGAGGAAGATATGGAATTACTCAAAAGGGTCTTAGCTGATTAGTAGAAATATATTAAAAAACAAAAGTATTAGAGAGTGTTTCAAACAGAAGTACATTTTAAAAGTTTGGAAAACCTGAGACTATCATCCAGTTGGAGAAATGTCAAGTGAATGACAGGAGCTTAAAATGTAAGAACTCAATTGTAAGAGTTGAGACTGGTAGGCTCAGTATGAACCAGACCATAGGCATTCTGGATGTTACACCATGGAGAGTTCATTTGAAAGCCCTTAGAATCACAAATGGTTTTTAATCAGAGAAATAAAACAAATGAGATTGGAAAGATTAATTGAGCTACACAGTAAAGAAAGTATTGGAGGTAGGCAAGAACAGAAACAGAAAAGTGAGTTAGTAAACTAGAAATTAGGACAACTTCCATGATAATGACACCAAGAATTACCTAAAGTTGACTGACTCACGTGAAAAGTAGAATTGATAGAACTTAGTGACTGATTCAACTGGAAGGGGCTGAAGGAGAGTGTCTTAATCCTTTTGGGCTTTTGTAACAAAATACCACAGACAAAGAAATTTTTAAAAAACAGAAATGTATTTTTCATAGTTCCAGAGGCTGGACATCAGAGACCAGAGTGCCAGGTGAAAGATCTCTTATGGATCACACTTTTTGTATCTTCACATAAGGAAATCAGTGAGAGAGATCTCTGGAGCCTCTCCTATTTAAAAAATCCTATTTATGAGGTTGTCATCCTTATGACTAAAGCAACTCCAGAAGTCCCCATATACTAATACCATCACCTTTGGGGGTTAAGATTTCAACACGAATTGTGAGAGGACACAAACATTCAGACCATAAGAGATGGAATCATGACTAGCATTGTCTCTGACTGTCTGACTTCAAATACTAGGTTAATGTTGTTTCTTACACTTGAAATGATGATTATAGGTGGTGAAAGAGATAAGGATCTGCGGACAGGTTTAGTCAGTTGTGAATATGGTGGGTTAGCCTAAATTAAGATGTACAGTGAGGAGTTAGATTTAATATATGGATCTGATCCCATCAGTTTATTTTTTTTAAATAGTTTTTTTTTTAATGTTTATTTATTTTTGAGACAGAGAGAGACAGAGCATTAACAGGGGAGGGTCAGAGAGAGGGAGACACAGACTCTGAAACAGGCTCCAGGCTCTGAGCTGTCAGCACAGAGCCCGAAGCAGGGCTCGAACTCACGGACCGCGAGATCATGACCTGAGCCAAAGTCGGCTGCTTAACCGACTGAGCCACCCAGGCGCCCCTGATCCCATCAGTTTAAACATGACAGTTAAAGAAATGTATGTAGATGAAGCCTTCTGAGGAGAGTCAATGTAGTAAGAACAGCAGAAGACTAAAAAAACAGAACATGAAGGAATGATAGTTAATAGTTGAGACAATGATTCAATCAAGAATTCTGAAAAGGGACAGATAAAAAGTAAGAGGAAAACAGGAGACTATCAAAATAATAATAATAATAATAATAATAATAGAGAAAAGAACTTGAAGAACAATCAACAGTAAACTCTTATAAGAAAAAAGACAAAAATAATGTTCATGCGTTGTGTTTAACATCAAGAACTAAGCACAGAAGGAGCAGTTTCAGCAGTTGAATTAGCGATGATTTGAAATGTCAGTAGCAGGGGCGCCTGGGTGGCTTGGTCGGTTAAGCATCCGACTTCGGCTCAGGTCATGATCTTGCAGTCCGTGAGTTCAAGCCCCGCATCGGGCTCTGTGCTGACAGCTCAGAGCCTGGAGCCTGTTTCAGATTCTGTGTCTCCCTCTCTCTGTGACCCTCCCCCGTTCATGCTCTCTCTCTGTCTCAAAAATAAATAAACGTTAAAAAAAAAATGTCAGTAGCAAGTGAGGAAGTAGAACAATGAAATAATTCAACATGGGCTGTCAAGTGGGCAAGACAGAACAGTAGCAAGTCAGGTTAAGAGATGGGGAAATCTCAGGCTGTGTAAATGTGAGTTCAAAGGAAAAAAAAAAGAAAGAGAGAGAAAGTAGTTGAGAAGACTGGAGAGAGATTAAATAATCACAAGCATTTTATTTTCTTATTCTCCTTGGCAGACCTGTGAGTTTTCTAGGCCTTGGATCTGAACTGAAGTAAGGTATTCTAAAACCATTGGTAGATTATTGGAGTAATCTGGATTTTACCAGTAACCTGCAGTGTATCACTGTTAAATGGGTATTCCAAGAGGCATTATTTAAAACTAAAATGAAAAATAAGCCAGGGAAACAGTCCAATTTGCTAACAATTAGGACACCAGGTATTATGAGATTATGAAGCAGAAACATAGACTCCAGGTATAAACCAGTAGGAAAAAAAAAAAAAAAAACTAGCAGAAATGGGAATAAAGCATGTGTGAGATAGAATTAAGAGCGATTTCCTAAGCTAGCTAGATATGGACAGCCCTAACTTTTGAGAGGAAAAACAACTGAGAGATGCAGTCAGTTCTCAAGTCCAAAAGGGCAATGTGTGATTGTTATGGACTGACTTTCATTCTCCTCAAAATTTCTTTGGTGAAGTTCCAAGCCCTCTATGACTGTATGTAGACATAGGGCCTTTGGGAGATAATTAAGGTTAAATGACATCAGAAGATTGAGACTTTGATTAGATAGCATTAGTGTAGTTAAAAAAGAGAATACCACAGAGCTCACTCTGTCTCTCAACTAGGAAAAGCCACGTGAGGACATAGCAAGAAGGTGACCATTTGTAAGCCAATATGAGAACTTACCCCTTAGCTGAACCTCCTGCTGGACCTTGATCTTGAACTTTCCAGGCTCCAGAACCGTAAGAAAATAAATCTGATGTATAAGCCACCTAGTCTGTGATATTTTGTTATGGTAACCAAAGCAGACTGAAATGTTAATATTTATATGTGTAGTGGAGGAAAAGGCAGCCTGTCACACCATGTAGAAAACAAATTCCTCACTAGAAATCTGATGAATAGACTTTTACAATTTCCATTCACTCCCATTGTGCACTGTTGATTTAGCATGTCTTTCAATTTTGTCATTGAAAATATTTTTCTCGTTACGTTGGTATATGAATAATTATATTTTTAGAGAATATTTGTTTGTTATAGTAGGACTTTGACCTTTCTTTATAGTGGTTGCTAAGAAATTAAAGAAGGCCTAATATTGTGCGAAAACATTTAGGCAGATGCAGTCATTAATTAGTTCCTGAGATCTGCTTACCAGAAAATTCTGGGGCCAACACTGTTTCTCAAGCCAATTGGCAGTATTTTTAATAAGGTGGTCTACTAATATATCAGAATAATAAAATATGAGAGATTCAGAATGCTGGATCATGTTCTTAGACCTTGTCAAACAATATAAGAATATATGATAGTATGATTAATGTCAATAATTAATACAGACATTCAAATAATTTTCATATATCACATTAATACTTACTTTTACCTTAAGTGCTTCCCTTCATATTTGTAAACATTTTAAAAATGTTAACATGTTGTTTATTTTTCAAGTTTCTTTAGTTTTCTCCAGCAATGTTTGTATCCCACGTTTTGTTAAATGTATTTTGTTTCATTTTTAAATGCTATCATATGGGGCGCCTGGGTGGCGCAGTCGGTTAAGCGTCCGACTTCAGCCAGGTCACGATCTCACGGTCCGTGAGTTCGAGCCCCGCGTCAGGCTCTGGGCTGATGGCTCGGAGCCTGGAGCCTGTTTCCGATTCTGTGTCTCCCTCTCTCTCTGTCCCTCCCCCGTTCATGCTCTGTCTCTCTCTGTCCCAAAAATAAATAAACGTTGAAAAAAAAAAATAAATGCTATCATAAACTATGCTGAATAAGACACAACACCTGTATTACCTCTAGTCACCAAGAAGTTAGTCTAAGTAGCATGAAAGTGAATAGAACCAAGAAACTACTAAAACCTGTGTGTATAGTAGAAAAGAGTTGTCCCATTTTTAGATTGATATCATTAGCCTCCTAAAAAACCTCTACCAAAATTCACTGAGAGATTAATTAGCTTAGATGGAACTAGAGTATATTATGCTAAGTGAAATAAGTCAGTCAGACAAAGACAAATATCATAAGATTTCACTCATATGTGGAATTTAAGAAACACAATAGATGAAATTAGGGAAATGGAAGAAAAAATAAGATTAAAAGCAGAGAGAGAGGCAAACCATAAGAGACTCTTAAATAGAGAGAACAAACTGAGGGTGCTGGAGGGGAGGTGGATGGGGGGATGGGCTAAATGGGTGATGGGCATTAAGGAGGGCACTTGTTGGGATGAGCACTGGGTGTTATAGGTAAGAGATGAGTCACTGGGTTCTACTCTTGAAACTGCTACTAACTAACTTGAATTTATATAAATTAATTTAAAAAAAAGTAGTCTCCTTGGTTTTGAATGCTGCAAATAGAAGGGCATGTTTGAGTGATGCAAGACCCACACCTTGCTACTGAACAATTATATATGACTATAAATGATCCAAACACATAGCAGGTTTGGCTAGGGGTCAGGGGGTCAGACTAGCATGGTGGGCTGGATAAAGGCTGCCATAAAGTTTGCTTATCCTGAGAAAAAGAATTGTACATCCTCTCCTATAAATGCCAAATGGAACTTCCCAGATAAAACAACTGACATGTTGTATATACAAACCATGTTGGATTGGTTTTATGATGATTAGATGTCCATCCACCTAATATGCCCCGTACCTAGGTCATGGCAGAGGTGTGATTAATGAATGCCTTTACATGATTATCCCATGTAAACTAGCTGCTTCACAAGCAGTGATAAAGCAAATCATTAGGGTAGGTGTGTCAGCCTCCTCTTATGAGATTTAGATGCTAAGAAAATTAGAAGAAATAGTCAAGGGACATGCCCCAGCAGGGTCAAAATCTTAACATCTATTAAGAAGTGGAATGGGGTGTGTAGGTAGCTCAGTCTGTTGAGCATCTGACTCTTAATTTGGGCTCAGGTCATGATCAAATGGTTTGGTTCCTGAAATGGAGCCCCACATGGGGCTCTGGGCAGACAGTCCAGAATCTGCTTGGGATTCTTTCTCTCCCTCCTTCTCTTCCCCTCCCCCTCTCATGTCACGCACTCTCTCCCTCTCTCTCTCAAAATAAATAAATAAATATTAAAAAATAAAAAGAAGCTGGATGAATTAAGCAGACACTGATGACGTCAAAGCAAAAGTCTTCATGCAGCATGGTAGTATGAACTGATGGGAGCCTCTGCTGGCCACCCAATATTAAAGCAAACTGAGAAAATCCTCTCTATTTACCCCAGTTTAGAGAAATTTAAAAATCTATAAACCAGAAAGAGTAATGAGAAATCTGATTTTGAATTGTCAGATTGATGGTCTAGCAAATTAATGAGAATAAGGATTGCAAGAGGGTCCAAGGTCACTGAAGTCCATATATACACATTGAAATAAAATGGCCAGGGGTGGACAAGAAACCTGTCTGGCTCTCATTGACCTAGGAGCCCAATGCACTGTGGTTCCAAAATCTTTGATGAGGTCCTAATGGGAGCTATAATTAGACTGGGATGATATGGGGATGTAATGGTTGATGAGACTGAAGAAAAATTTGGAAAAAAAATGGAAAGTTTTGAATAGAATTTATGTAACACAGTTGCATCTTTTTACATTAATTTATTGTTGAGATTGATATTATGTCTGACTGATGAACACTTTCCCTATCCAGTATTATAAAACTAAAATCATGTAAATTTGCCCTTCAGCTGGTATTGGACATACTAAATGGCAATATACAGATTTGCCTGAGTGCCACATTGGTTGTTAATTTGAAACAATATCAGATACCAGGTGGACAAAAAGAAATTACCAGTTTAATTAAAACCTTGTTAGAAGTTAGGGTACTGGTACCAACAAATTTGTTGTACAATAGTCCTGTGTACCCTGGGAAAAAAGGCAGATGGCTTATGGAAACTAATAGTATATTATTGAGGCTTGAATAAAATAGCACCACCTATAGCATCAACAGTCACTGATTTGGTTTCATCAGTGGTGAAAAACTACACAGCAGACTGAAGGAAACTGATACTCAATGATTTTTCTTACAAATATTTTTTCTTGATCTTGAGCTCACAATAGCCAACTGCAGTTTGTCTTCATGGGATAAAGTTTCCAAATTACATTTGCTAAATTGACATAGAATTATTTGAATTTGCCAGTTTGCTGTCATAATTTGATAAGGAGGGATTTGAACTTCATTCAGGTAAGGAATGTGACAATACACTACACTGATGATATGATAATATCAACAAATGAAGAAGACGCTAGGACTAAAAAACACTGTGAATATACTAAAATCTTTGAATTTAGCACTTAATATGGGTGAACTGTGTGGGTACCTGAATCATATCTCAATAAACTATTATGTAAACAAAAGCAATACATTGGTGCATTGAAATTAACTGAGGGACTTTTTTTCCCAAAGTTGATTTATTTTGAGTGAGAGCAGGGGAGGCACAGAAAGAGGGAAAAAGAGACAATCCCAAGCCAGCTCCATGCTATCAGTGCGGAGGGGGATGTGGGGCTCGATCTGCCGAATGACAAGATCAAGACCTGGGCCAAAATCAAGAGTTGGACACCCAACCAACTGAGCCAGCCAGGTGCCCCTGTTTGGGAGACTTGTAAAAATCTTTCTAACTTATGTGTAAGAAAAACTGATGTTGGGTAATATTTATACTTGTTAAAATATGTTAATGAATTCTGTTTTCTGAAAAAGAAATCAGAGAAAGGGAAGATTGACTGTGAATCAAGAGTTGGATACAAAAATCCATACTGGAGATGACTTATCATCCAAATCAGGATAATTTTGAATGTTATGAGAGTGTGATTTGTAATTATGCTGGTCCAATAAGTATGAATTGAGACTTTCTCAGGCAAACCAAGATGTGTGACAAGCTTACGTCACACATGCTAATGGATATGAGCTTCGCGCTAAATTTAATGACCATCCATAGGTTAAAATAATGGGAAAAAATAACCTGATTTATATTTTATAATCACTGAGATTACAAGAAATATAGTGAAGAATGAATTGGTTTTGAGTGGTTGATAAGACTGGACAATAGAGACAAGTTAGGAGGATGAAGGGGTAATTTGGGCAAAAGAGAACAATTTTATACAATAAAATGGTTTTAGTGGGAATGGATAAAAGTTCAGGACTTAAAATATAGGAGTAGATGTATTATATAATAGTTGCTGATTCATGGTAAAGAGACCAATGGAAAGAAAAGTTTGACGACAAAGTAAAGAGGACAGATAGTTGATGGAGTTGTGAATCAATGAGAATAATGAACATAGAGAATACAGATCAAAGGAGCTACTTTACAATTATACTACAGTTATTATAATTATTCTAGGAACAAAAATTGAATTTTCACTGAGATTGCAAGAAACATCAGGAGCTTTGGTATGATGGTGTTTGACAATCAAAATAGATGAGATCATCTCAAAGTAAAAAGTGGGTAAGAGGTGGGAGGAGAATAAAGAAAGTTGAAGTTATACTTGAATGATGAATGGTGATTATTGAATAGAAATAAAAGAATAGAGATTTAGTGCTTTTGAATAAAAATCTAGTATGTCCAGGACTATCAATTTGTGGTTACATGAACATTGTTTCACCCACTGTGTCAGTTCAAATGTAAAAGGAGAGAAGGAAACCAAGAAATAAAATATAAAATTTGATGCAATACAATGACAACAACTGAGGTTGAAATGATGAACTCATTAGATGGGGAATCACTGAAAACAGAGGAGAATTGACTGGGAGTGATGTGTCAAAAGACTAGTGAGCTTAATAGAGTCAAAACATACATTATGTGAGAAGATTTCAAGTGTGAAAAGATTGTATTCGCATATGGATGTGTTGAATGTAATATCTATGAGATTTACCAGTCATGAGTGTTAAATTATAAGTTGTGGCTCTGGAATCAGGTACCGAGAGAAGAGTTTTGATAATAGGTATGGTATATTAACTTCCTAGGGCTGTCATAGCAAAGTACTACAAACTGGGTGACTTAAACAACAGAAGTATATTGTCTCACCATTCAGGAGCCTAGAAGTCTGAAATCAAGGTGTTGGCAAGTTTGGTTTCATCTGAAGGCTAGGAGGGAAAGATCTATTATATTCTTGTAAATGCTCATCTTCTCCCCATGTATCTTCATATGATTTTCCCTCTATGTCCCTTTATAAGGACAGCAGCCATATGGGACTAGGGCCTGCCCACATAACCTCATTTTAACTTGATTACTGGCATAAAAAAAAACTTACCTTCAAACAAGGCCATGTTCTGTGGTACCGAGGGTTAGGTACTCCAACATAGATCTATTCTGAGAGGACACTATTTAATTCATAGCATATATGATTTAGGAGGTTCACACATTGCGAAAGGGTGATATCACAGGTATTCTCATAAAGTTGGCATTACCCAGGACACATGAAGTTCTAGGGATAGAGAAGAGGCAATTCTCCAGCAGCTGAGAGGTAGTTTCTTGGGTAGTAAGGTGGAGACAAAAAGGATAATATTCCTTAGTAACGAGGCTTTTTTTTTTTTTTTTGGTTTTAATTGTTTATTGATTTTTGAGAGACAGTAAGACACACATGGTGGAAGAACAGAGAGATAGGGAGACAGAGGATCCTAAGCAGGCTCTGTGCTGATGTCAGAGAGCTTTGCATGCAGGGCTTGAACCAGGATACCTGAAAGCAGAGAGCCTACCGATTTGGGGCTTGAACTCAGAAGCCGTGAGATTGTGACCATGACCTAGGAAGCTCACAACTCACTGATGCAAGGTTTGAACTCAGGAACCAGGAGATCATGACCTGCCAAAATTGGATGCTTAAGTGAGTGAGCCACCCAGGTACCCCCTTGATAACATGGCTTTTATTTATTTATTGGCTTTTATTATATGGCTTTTATTTTATTTATTTATTTAAAATGTTTATTTCTGAGACAGGGAGAGAGAGAGAGAGAGAGATGTGAGTGCGGGATGGGGAGACACAGGATCTGAAGCAGGCTCAAGGCTCTGAGCTGGCACGCAGATGGGAGACTCGAACTCACGATCCATGAGATCATGACCTGAGCCGAGGTTGGAAGCCTAACCGACTGAGCTACCCAGGTGCTATGATAACATGGCTTTTAAATCTGTAAAGGTTTCTACGCTGTAAGGGTGGCAAATGGTCTTTGAAAGTGAGTTGAAGGAGGAGGATGCTGACATGACTTCTTAGCTCTGAAGTAACCAGGGTAGAGGAAAATAAGGAGGAATACTGAGAAGGCTGCTCAAGCAGTAGTGTCAGGAGTTTCTATTCTGACAAGAAGTTATGGAATACTTTTGTGGAAGATGCTTAAAGTCAAGGTAAAATTTTTAAGCGTAGAATATAGGTTCTAGATTGCAGCGTGGAACTTTAGGAAGGAAGGAAAGGAAAGGAAGTTGGATTGAAGAAGCAGATGTACTAAAACGGAGGTGATGGGAAGAGGTTAAATTCCCATTAGTGACCAAAAACGACAAGGAAAAGGACAAGTTTGGTTCCCAGGATTTTCAAAGCATCGGTGGCAAAATTCCCATTTTGGATTCTTTGGGCTTCCTAGGCACTCTAGGTTTTGGGAAAAGCAGTAACCTCTGAAGCAGGGTTGGTGAATGTCAGTGAGATCAAAAGCTCCCCCATAAAAAAGGTGGAATTAATTTTGCTGCCAAAAAAGCCAATCTTTAATAATTGGTTGAGTGGCTGACTTGGGCTTGGTCATGTTCTCACAGTTCATGTTCATGAGTTCGAGCCCCAAGTCAGGTTTCACACTGAAAGCTCAGAGCTGCTTTGCATTCTCTGTCTCCCTCTCTCTCTGTGCCTCCCCTGCTCATGCGCTCTCTCTCTCTCTCTCTCAAAAATAAATTATCATTAAAACTTGTTTTTAATTCAAGGTCATAATTAATCGAAAAAAGTACCAATGATATAAGAGAGGGATTAAGAGAGGCAGGGGAACAGTGAAGGGTTAGTGTGAGATATACGTGCGAGAGGGTTGAGGTAAGATATAATATGTGAGAAAAAATTTTTTCTCATTGATGAAATAGAGACATGTTAAGAACCCTAATCCTGTACTGCCAAAAGGCACCGAATCAATTTCAAGGAGGTAGAAAGGGTGACCTCTCTGGAAGGAGTTAGTTGAAGCAGAGGTGTCTGAATATTAAGGTTCTCTGCTGGAGAACTCTTTCTCTTTTGTCTTTTTTTACTCTTCCCCCCCCCCACCCCAGCTAGAAACATTGAAACATTTCTTCATACAAAAAAATTATAAGTCTTAAAAATCATTTGTATGACAATATCATGAAATAATGACTCTTTAATCTTCACTTTAATTGGGAAATAACTTACTAATATATAGAGCTTGGGAGTCTGGAGGACAGAAAGTGCGATCCTATTTTGAGAAATGGGTCTGCAATCAACACTACTCAGAGCAGTGAAGGTTTTACTTAAGGATGTGTCTGAAATTTGGATGGAGTGTGAGGGGGTAGTTAACATCATGTCCAAGCTTTGAGACTCTTCTATATATGAAAATTTGGAGAAGGATTCGGAAGGTCACAGGGAAGTGATACCTCTAAGGGAAGTCTGTTTTTGATATACACAAGGTGAAAAAATCATTTTGTTAAAAGAGAAGGAGAGAAAGAATCCCAAAAAAGCTTTGCACTATCAGCGCAGAGTCCGATGTGGTGTTTGAACTCACGAACTGTGAAATCATGACCTAAGCAGAAGTGAGATGCTTAACCGACAGAGCTTCCCAGGAGCCTTGCAGGCTTGCATTTTTAAAGAAAGCTACTGTGTAATTAAAGGATTATAATGTTAGGAACTTAGGCCCCATATAAGAATACTATATATATATATATATATATATATATATATATATATATACACACACACACATATATATATATATACACATATATATGTATATATATGTGTATATATATATATATATATATATATATACACATATATATGTATATATATTTATCACAGAAAAGAAGTAGGGATGTTATTAAGGTAGTTCATTCTCTTTCCTCGTCTTCAAAGACCTTTGAGAATGGACATGATTCAGTCGTAAGAGCAGAAGTTAAGGGGATCAACCATAGACAGGGGCTACAGTGGTGGTGAACAAAATTCTTGAAGTGAATTGGGCACCTGTCTGGTTCAGTCAGTACAGCACGTGACTCTCAATCTCAAAGTCATGAGTTCAAGTCCCACGTTGGGTGTGGGGTGGAGCCTACTTCAAAAAAAATTTACAAATTCTTGAGTGTACATTTAGGCACTAGAGTACTTGCTTAGTGGTACTGGAAACATCTTTAAAGCAAGTGCTACTCCATTTTTGGCTCCTTCAGTAATACATGTGTGAACAGGACAGCCTTTGGACAAACACATGAATGAGGATGGTTGAGGATCAGCACTGAAAAAAATGGCCTAGGGAGGAGAAAATGTCATTCTTCTAATGGGTAATCAACTAATTTGTGCCATTAAATTGGAACATTAAAGAGTATAAGACTTCCTATATTTTGATCTGCTAGCAAAGAGACAATTATTGTACTTGATTTTGAAGAGCATTTAGCAACATATGAAAATATTAATGACAAGAGACTAAGTAGAAATAAGACTTAACAGAATTCTTAATATATTATCCAAAGCCTGGAAAAAGTTTTTACATACAAGCAAAGAAAAAGGACGGAGGTAAACGTTTAAAATTATGCTAATATATAACTTCGGGAAAAAACCCCAACTTGAACTTACATAAATGCTATTGTAGATATAACTCTAAATGTCTGAGAAACATGAGATTATTCATTCTAACATATGTGTTTTTAAAATATTCCCAACAATACCTTTTTACCAGAACTTGCAAATAAATGAATCCCTATTATTGTAAAGACGAAACTGAAGTACTTTAAATTGCAGAGGTTCACAGAGCAAAATACATAAAAAAGACAAATGCAAAATAGCACCTTCAACACTGCCCTCTAAAGAGAGAAAGGCCAGTGTTTCTGATATAAATTTCTAAATTTAAAACATATTTTCTGTATTCAGAATTTTGCATGTGATTAGAATGAAAGAAAAATCTCAAGAGAACAAAACATGAAGTAAAATATGGACATTTGCACAATTATCAGAGGAGACAAAAAGCCTTGAACCTAAGAACATTTTCTCAAAAGTAATTTTTCAGCTGTTAGATATCAAAAGAGGCTAGGCTTAGTCTATATAAAGCAAGACTTCTGAATCCTGCTTCAAAAACTATCCTAATATGGAAATAATTCTTTATATTTTATAGCTCTATGAATTCCTGCATCCAAGAATCTTAAAAAGGAAATGAAATAACTGTAATGATTGGATTTTTTGAATATTAATGACCACAAGAAAAATGGAAGCAATTAAAAAGAAGGAGAAGTCTACTATAATGAAAGCCACTTTTTAATGTTGTACATAAGGTTTGCTGGATAGTTATTGAAAAGCGATAGCTCATAGCTATTGTTTTGTTTTTGAGTTAGTTTCTAAGGACTGTAATTATGCTCCACGAGCAGGGTGGAGATGTCTCAGAAGGGAGCGTGTGTTTTACTCTAGCAGGAATATGTCCCTTTTATACCTATCAGAACACTTGTATTCATGAAGTGTTTCCATATTAAAGCATATAGCAACTACATTCAAGATTGTTTACAACTCAAGGCCTCAAATAGAAAAAAAAAATTTTTTTAAACCTTAAAATGCTGCTCTGTTCTTACAGTCAAGGCCACTATTAAGTGGTAACATAGTGGCCTGCAAGATATGATTTACAGGACTCTAAAAGTCCCATATGCTCCAAAATGATAGTCATATATTCAAAACAGTATATTAGATTACCATCTTTGTCTAACTCCCTTTTGCCAAGCAGGGACTCTACTGCCTCAGATAGAGCATTTTTGTGCAAATTGCAAATCAAGCAGCTCTTCAGGTATATGAATACAAGACAGGCTTTCCTCCAGTCTGGCTCAGCCTCAACACGGAGTAAAGGGTTTGACGAGCATAGAAAGTGCTAGATTTTTCCTTTCTACTCTACTCCTGGCCAAACGCCTTTGTACAGTGCAAGTAAACAGCGGTATTCACAGCACCCACTCCCCTCCCAGGTTGCCCTACTGTTAAGAAGTCATTGTCAAAAAAGCCATCTTAAAATGCAAATTACATTACCTAGGAAGAGATAACACATATGTTTGAAGTTATATTAGGGGCTTAAATAAAATCAATGGCCTTCTAAACTTTAATTACATTCCTAAAATGTTATTTGCTGGAATACATTACTGCTCACATCTTCATTTCCCATAGAAGGGAAAGACATTGGCTAAATTCCCTGAGATGAAAAAGTATGGACAGAATACTTTTGGGGGGTTCACTGCTTCCCACTGAAGACCTTAGAGACATAACTGGATGTGGGGAAAAGGCTGCACGTGTGTTCATCAATCCTCCCGGGTTTTCTCAATGAGTTTTTCAGAACTACGTGTCATCAGGAGGCAGAGTTGTTTTTTGTTTTGTTTTTTTTCTTTTTTTTTTTCCTCTTGATTTCAGTAAGCTTCCGGTCCCTCCTGGAATGCCTCTGACTGATTAGAGCAACTTAATTCAAAAAATCCAAAGGTGAGGGGGATATGTATTAGAAAATGTTCAATTGCACATCTATGCCATATTTTCTTTTCTTTTAATGTTTATTTATTTTTGAGAGAGAGACAGAGAGAGACACAGAGAGAGACACACACAGAGAGAGAGAGAGAGAGAGGAGAGAACAAATGGAGGGGCAGACAGAGAGGGAGACCCAGAATCTAAGGCAGGCTCCAGGCTCTGAGCTGTCAGCACAGAGCCTGACAGGGGCTCAAACCCACATACCATGAGATCATGACCTGAGCCAAAGTCGGACACTCAACGGACTCAGCCACCCAGGCGCCCCAGCGCCATATTTTCTAATTATTTTATCACTATACGTTTGACTCCTTTATTATTTCTTGATTGATTCAGAAGTCGAGAGGTTAATAAACGCTATCAGTACACATTCCCAAATCTTCAAAACTATTTTGTGATGGTAACCACTAGGATTACTTTTCCCTGATCATAAACTTTTTTTTTTTCAGTTGCTTTGGATTTTAGAAAACATTTGGATATTGGCAATATCGCGGTGTTTTTACTTCATAGTTCTTTCATTTTCAGTATCGATTTGTGAAAGGTACTTATGGTTTGTTACTCCAAGACAAGTATAAAATTATTTGTACATCTTGTAAGCAGTTGTTAATCAGAAGAATTATAATCAATAGTTATCATGATAATTAAACACCAGGGAAGAAACGCTAGAGTATTAAATGGAAAAATACAAAAAATTTAAAACAGTAAGGAAAAAGAGACAACTAGCAATATCCTCTCCATTTTAAAACTTTGCCAAGAAATTCTTGCTCGATGGCCTGTCAGTAAATAGCCCATGCTGAAAACCCAATTTATTTGAAAGGAAGAGTTAATTATAATATAATTAAAATGGAATGTCCAGTAATATTAGAATCTCCAGATGTTACCCATTTGCAAAAGAAAAACATAAGCGGTAATGTAAAGTCAGAAAATGTATATTGCAGAAAGGCATGGTGTAGATTTATGCCCTGTCAAAACAAAATAAACTTTGAAAGAGAAGGTCTGTCCAGACCATACCTTGTTTTAATGATGAGAAAGAAACTCACTGGATGAATTATCAAGTCCTGCATGTTTATTAATAACATAATTGTAAGTCTGATAATCTAAATATGGCCATAAATTATCAGAAGGAAAGTAAGTAAAGTCTCTCTTGGCAAATTAAAGAGTATGTGTGTATGCCACCTGAAAAAAATACACATTAAAGCTTCTTACCCAGAGAATGACATGTCTACATTTCAGATGAATCAAGAAACATAGAAAGATCATCCTAAAATCAAACTTGAAGAGAAATGAACTCTGTACATTAGAACTCTGTACTTAGCTAAGTACAAATGCACTCTGTACGTAGCTATTTTCATTGGGTAAAGGTTTGTGATTCCCCTGGAGTTCCAGACAAATAATACTTGACTTGACTTCAAAGTGAAAATATGTAATCCAGTATCAGTCACTGTTAGCACAATAAATTCTTCATAAGACACCTCTAAAGAATTCACTAAAACCATGTTAATTTCTACCCCACTGTTAAAAAAAAAGTTATAGAGGTGCATATATACATATATAATTATCATCCATAGGACTATATAATTATATGGCTATATTTTTAAAAAGGTCAGAAGAATATAGTTATCAAATGAACTATATGTATATATTCATATATTGTAGTGGGGTAATAACACTCACTGTTTCTATGTGCTATGACATGAGAGAATTTTGGAAGAAATGTCTTAATTCAAAGCCTTAGTTTCTTCATATACAAATTTCTTTTTTAATTTTTTTTTAACGTTTTTATTTGTTTTCGAAGGAGAGAGAGAGAGCATGAGTGAGGGAGGAACAGCAAGAGAGGGAGACACAGAATTCGAAGCAGGCTCCAGGCTCTGAGCTGTCAGCACAGAGCCCGATGTGGGGCTCGAATTCATGAACTGTGAAATCATGTCCTGAGCTGAAGTCAGACGCTTAACCGACTGAGCCACTCAGGCACCCCTCTTCATCTACAAATTACACATGTATTGGAGGATGGTAAGGATCAAATGATATAAGGTGTCTAACTTAGAGTAAGTTCTCTCTCTGTTTTTTTTAATGTTCATTTTTGAGAGAGAAGCAAAGGAGGGGCAGAGAGAGAGGTAGACAGAGGATCCAAAACAGGCTGTGGGCTGTCAGTGCAGAGCCTGATGTGGGGCTCGAACCCACATACCCTGAGATCATGACCTGAACTAAATTCTGACTCTCAACCGACTAAGCCACGCAGGAGGGACCCCTAGGGTAAGTTCTCAATAAATGAAGGGGAATTGGCAAACTAAAAGGAACTATAAACCAGATTCCCTTCCCAAGTGCAAGAAAGAAATTTCTATCAGAGTGAAACATATACAAAAATTTCCAAGTGGCTTTTAATGCTATTTACCAAATGGTATTTTAGGCATGTCTCAATGATAAATCTAAATAGAAGTTTATATTCTGCAAGTCTCATCTCTAACAGTAGGCATTTAAGAGAAAGTAACATTTGGATATATCTAGGATAGTAAGTTAATCTTCTGACACTTTCATATTTATTAAAATTTAATTTAGCATTTTATAGCTTCATTATATGGTTCAATGAAATATGACATCAATTGAAAATAAAATAGTCACCTTATAAGAAGCATGCATTTATTATAAAATCATTCCCTCATCATATTTTATAAAAGTCTTGTGTAAAACATTTTCAAGTATTGTTTTTAAAAATGTTTTATTATGAATTCATCCTTTTGAAATATATTGATGGATAACACTGGCATAAAGTGCATCCTAATTTAAACTACAACTAGATATAAAAGTTAAATATTTGTAAATGGAGTTCTAAATCTGCAGGATCAGTTAAAGTATTCATTTGATAACTCCATTCTTCTGACCTTTTTAAAAATATAGTCAGCACTGTGGCATAGAAAATTATAGCTAAGAGATGATGCACTGTAAAAACATAGGAACATTCAAAAGAAGTGACTATATCCAAAAAATATGCTTGAAACATTTTCATTTATTGCAAGGATTTTAAATGAAAGCATAGGAACACATTCCCCCTAAGGCTTTAAACAGTATAGCCTGGATCGTTTCAATCCCCATAAGGTCTATTTCTTGAATAGCTTTTACATGGGAGCAGAACAACTTTCTGCAATTGACTTCAAATACATTTCTATATGCCTCACGGGAACAGAGATGAGGAAAAAAATGCTACACCCCATGAATATTAGAGACTAGCATGTGTGTGTTTAAAGTTATTTTTAAAGATGTGTCTACAAGGTACAGCATGAATTGATAAATTGGCAAATACCTACTCAATGTAATCCAAAACAAAGCCAAAATTTAGGATGAAATAATAACTCAGAAAATTGTGTGTGATAATTGCCAAGCCTCTTCTTGACCTTGTGATACACAGATGGGATCACAGACTGAAACATTTAAAAATTGACTTCTCATGGGGCTCTGCTTTCAGGATGATGGAGAATATTTACTTTTCTCTATTCTTCCATCTAAGTAATCCTAAAAACATCAACACTATGTGTAAAACAAACGTAGACTTTCAAAGGTGGAAAGAAAAAGGCAGACTGGATGGGGAACTTGAGACACAAAATATGACTTGGTGGTTGGTTCCCTCAGTTTTCGTTTTGTTTTTGTTTTTGTTTGTTGCTTCATCCATCTCAGACTTGGCGCTGAAGATGCCAGCCCCCAGAAATACTGATAGCCACACACACTAAGATCCCCAGCAAAAGCCTTCTTTTTCTAGCCAAAGCAATAAGAAGTAGACAGCCTAACAGGAAAGAAAAACTTTCAGACAATAATTGCTTTATTATAGCCAACCACCACATTTTTTAAAATCCTTGGCCCACCTCCACCCATGTATCAGAAGCCATATGGGAAGCCATATGGGAAGATTTCAGCTCCTGCCGGTTACAACAAGGCACCTATGAAAGTTAATTTTATCAACTTGACTGGGCATGGGTGACCAGACATTTTGTAAAATATTATTCTGGGTGCATCTTGCCTGTGAAGTTGTTTCTAGATTATCTTAATATTTGACATGGTAGACTGTGTGGCAAGATGCCCTCCCTAGTGTGAATTCAACCAGCTAAACACCTCCCTCCTCATTCAACCAGCTGAAAGCTTGAACCAAACAAAACTCCTGACCCTTCTGTGGGTAAGAGGGACCATCTTCTGTCGATGGCCTTTGAGCTGCTATATTAGTTTTTTCCTGCCTCTGGACTCAAACTGAAACATGGGCTTATTCTGGGTCACAAGTCGGCCTGTCTTTAAACAGAAAATATAGCATCAATTCTCTTGGTTCTCAGGCCCTTGGAATCAGATTAGAAATACACCATTAGCTTTCCTGGGTCTCCACCTTGTTGACTCTACAACTCGAAACATTTTAATCTATATTCTTATATGAGCCAACACCTTATAATAAATCTCTTCCTTTTTTTTATGAAGTTTATTGTCAAAATGGTTTCCATACAACACCCAGTGCTCATCCCAAAAGGTACCCACCTCGATACCCATCACTCACCCTCCCCTCCCTCCCACCCCCATCAACCCTCAGTTTGTTCTCATTTTTTAAGAGTCTCTTATGCTTTGGCTCTCTTCCACTCTAAACTCTTTTTTTTTTCTTCCCCTCCCCCATGGGTTTCTGTTAAGTTTCTCAGGATCCACATAAGAGTGAAACCATATGGTATCTGTCTTTCTCTGTATGGCTTATTTCACTTAGCATCACACTCTCCAGTTCCACCCATGTTGCTACAAAGGGCCATATTTCATTCTTTCTCATTGCCATGTAGTACTCCATTGTGTATATAAACCACAATTTCTTTATCCATTCATCAGTTGATGGACATTTAGGCTCTTTCCATAATTTGGCTATTGTTGAGAGTGCTGCTATAAACATTGGGGTACAAGGGCCCCTATGCATCAGTACTCCTCTATCCCTTGGGTAAATTCCTAGCAGTGCTATTGCTGGGTCATAGGGTAGGTCTATTTTTAATTTTTTGAGGAACCTCCACACTGTTTTCCAGAGTGGCTACACCAATTTGCATTCCCACCAACAGTGCAAGAGGGTTCCCGTTTCTCCACATCCTCTCCAGCATCTATAGTCTCCTGATTTGTTCATTTTGGCCACTCTGACTGGCGTGAGGTGATATCTGAGTGTGGTTTTGATTTGTATTTCCCTGATGAGGGGCGACGTTGACCATCTTTTCATGTGCCTGTTGGCCATCCAGATGTCTTCTTTAGAGAAATGTCTATTCATGTTTTCTGCCCATTTCTTCACTGGGTTATTTGTTTTCCGGGTGTGGAGTTTGGTGAGCTCTTTATACATTTTGGATACTAGCCCTTTGTCTGATATGTCATTTGCAAATATCTTTTCCCATTCCGTTGGTTGCCTTTTAGTTTTGTTGGTTGTTTCCTTTGCTGTGCAGAAGCTTTTTATCTTCATAAGGTCCCAGTAGTTCATTTTTGCTTTTAATTCCCTTGCCTTTGGGGATGTGTCAAGTAAGAAATTGCTACGGCTGAGGTCAGAGAGGTCTTTTCCTCCTTTCTCCTCTAGGGTTTTGATGGTTTCCTGTCTCACATTCAGGTCCTTTAGCCATTTTGAGTTTATGTTTGTGAATGGTGTGAGAAAGTGGTCTAGTTTCAATCTTCTATGCATGTTGCTGTCCAGTTCTCCCAGCACCATTTGTTAAAGAGACTGTCTTTTTTCCATTGGATGTTCTGTCCTGCTTTGTCAAAGATGAGTTGGCCATACGTTTGTGGGTCTAGTTCTGGGGTTTCTATTCTATTCCATTGGTCGATGTGTCTGTTTTTGTGCCAATACCATGCTGTCTTGATGATGACAGCTTTGTAGTAGAGGCTAAAGTCTGGGATTGTGATGCCTCCTGCTTTGGTGGTCTTCTTCTTCAAAATTACTTTGGCTATTCAGGGCCTTTTGTGGTTCCATATGAATTTTAGGATTGCTTGTTCTAGATTCGAGAAGAATACTGGTGCAATTTTGATTGGGATTGCATTGAATGTGTAGATAGCTTTGGGTAGTATTGACATTTTGACAATATTTATTCTTCCAATCCATGAGCACGGAATGTTTTTCCATTTCTTTATATCTTCTTCAATTTCCTTCATAAGCTTTCTATAGTTTTCAGCATACAGATCTTTTACATCTTTGGTTAGATTTATTCCAGGTATTTTATGCTTCTTGGTGCAATTGTGAATGGGATCAGTTTCTTTATTTGTCTTTCTGTTGCTTCATTATTAGTGTATAAGAATGCAACTGATTTCTGTACATTGATTTTGTATCCTGCAACTTTGCTAAATTCATGTATCAGTTCTAGCAGACTTCTGGTGGAGTCTATCGGATTTTCCATGTATAATATCATGTCATCTGCAAAAAGTGAAAGCTTAACTTCATCTTTGCCAATTTTGATGCCTTTGATTTCCTTTTGTTGTCTGATTGCTGATGCTAGAACTTCCAACACTATGTTAAACAACAGCGGTGAGAGTGGACATCCCTGTCATGTTCCTGATCTCAGGGAAAAAGCTCTCAGTTTTTCCTCATTGAGGATGATGTTAGCTGTGGGCTTTTCATAAATGGCTTTTATGACGTTTAAGTATGTTCCTTCTCTCCCGACTCTCTCAAGGGTTTTTGTTAAGAGAGTTTGCTGAATTTTGTCAAAGGCCTTTTCTACATCGATTGACAGGATCATATGATTCTTATCTTTTCTTTTATTAATGTGATGTATCACGTTGATTGATTTGCAAATGTTAAACAAGCCCTGCATCCCAGGAATGAATCCCACTTGATCATGGTGAATAATTCTTTTTATACGCTGTTGAATTCGATTTGCTAGTATCTTATTGAGAATTTTTGCATCTATATTCATCAGGGATATTGGCCTATAGTTCTCTTTTTTTTACTGGGTCTCTGTCTGGTTTAGGAATCAAAGTAATACTGGCTTCATAGAATGAGTCTGGAAGTTTTCCTTCCCTTTCTATTTTTTAGAATAGCTTGAGAAAGATAGGTATTATCTCTGCTTTAAACGTCTGGTAGAAATCCCCTAGGAAGCCATCTGGTCCTGGACTCTTATTTGTTGGGAGATTTTTGATGACTGATTCAATTTCTTCGCTGGTTATGGGTCTGTTCAAGCTTTCTATTTCCTCCTGATTGAGTTTTGGAAGAGTGTGGGTGTTTAGGAATTTGTCCATTTCTTCTAGGTTGTCCAGTTTCTTGGCATATAAGTTTTCATAGTATTCCCTGATAATTTCTTGTATCTCTGAGGGATTGGTGGTAATAATTCCATTTTCATTCGTGATTTTATCTATTTGGGTCGTCTCCCTTTTGTTTTTGAGAAGCCCGGCTAGAGGTGTATCAATTTTGTTTATTTTTTCAAAAAAACAACACTTGGTTTCGTTGATCAGCTCTACAGTTTTTTTAGATTCTAAATTGTTTATTTCTGCTCTGATCTTTATTATTTCTCTTCTTCTGCTGGGTTTAGGCTGTCTTTGCTGTTCTGCTTCTAGTCCCTTTAGGTGTGCTGTTAGATTTTGTGTTTGGGATTTTTCTTGTTTCTTGAGATAGGCCTGGATTGCAATGTATTTTCCTCTCAGGACTGCCTTCACTGCATCCCAAAGCGTTTGGGTTGTTGTATTTTCATTTTCATTTGTTTCCATATATGTTTTAATTTCTTCTCTAATTGCCTGGTTGACCCATTCATTCTTTAGTAGCATGTTCTTTAACCTCCATGCTTTTGGAGGTTTTCCAGACTTTTTCCTGTGGCTGATTTCAAGCTTCATAGCATTGTGGTCCGAAAGTATGCATGGTATGATTTCAATTCTTGTATACTTATGAAGGGCTGTTTTGTGACCCAGTATGTGATCTATCTTGGAGAATGTTCCATGTGCACTCGAGAAGAAAGTATATTCTGTTGCTTTGGGATGCAGAGTTCTAAATATATCTGTCAAGTCCATCTGATCCAATGTATCCTTCAGGGCCCTAGTTTCTTTATTGACCGTGTGTCTAGATGATCTATCCATTTCTGTAAGTGGAGTGTTAAAGTCCCCTGCAATTACCACATTCTTATCAATAAGGTTGCTTATGTTTGTGAGTAATTGTTTTATATATTTGGGAGCTCCTGTATTCGGTGCATAGACATTTATAACTGTTAGCTCTTCCTGATGGATAGACCCTGTGATTATTATATAATGCCCTTCTTCATCTCTTGTTACAGCCTTTAATTTAAAGTCTAGTTTGTCTGATATAAGTATAGCTACTCCAGTTTTCTTTTGACTTCCAGTGGCATGATAAATAGTTCTCCATCCCCTCACTCATTCTGAAGGTGTCCTCATGTCTAAAATGAGTCTCTTGTAGACAGCAAATAGATGGGTCTTGTTTTTTTATCCATTCTGATACCCTATGTTTTGGTTGGTGCATTCAGTCCATTTACATTCAGTGTTATGATAGAAGATACAGGTTTAGAGTCATTGTGATGTCCGTAGGTTTCATGCTTGTAGCGATGTCTCTGGTACTTTGTCTCACAGGATCCCCCTTAGGATCTCTTGTAGGGCTGGTTTAGTGGTGATGAATTCCTTCAGTTTTTGTTTGTTTGGGAAGACCTTTATCTTTCCTTCTATTCTAAATGACAGACTTGCTGGATAAAGGATTCTCGGCTGCATATTTTTTCTGTTTAACACATTGAAGATCTCCTGCCATTCCTTTCTGGCCTGCCGAGTTTCAGTAGAGAGATCGGTCACGAGTCTTATAGGTCTCCCTTTATATGTTAGAGCACGTTTATCTCTAGCTGCTTTCAGAATTTTCTCTTTATCCTTGTATTTTGCCAGTTTCAGTCTGATATGTCATGCCGAAGATCGATTCAAGTTACATCTGAAGGGAGTTCTCTGTGCCTCTTGGATTTCAATGCCTTTTTCCTTCCCCAGATCTGGGAAGTTCTCAGTTATTATTTCTTCAAGTACACCTTCAGCACCTTTCCCTCTCTCTTCCTCCTATGGAATACCAAGTATGCGTAGATTATTTCTTTAGTGCATCACTTAATTCTCTAATTTTCCCCTCATACTCCTGGATTTTTTTATCTCTCTTTTTGTCAGCTTCTTCTTTTTCCATAATTTTATCTTCTAGTTCACCTATTCTCTCCTCTGCTTCTTCAATCCGAGCCGTAGTTGTCTCCATTTTATTTTGCTGTTCTTTGATAACATTTTTTAGCTCCTCCTGGCTGTTCCTTAGTCCCTAGATCTCTGTAGCAAGAGATTCTCTGCAGTCCTTTATACTGTTTTCAAGCGCAGTGATTAATTTTATGACTATTATTCTAAATTCACTTTCTGTTATATTGTTTAAATCATTTTTGATCAGTTCGTTAGCTGTTGTTATTTCCTGGACGTTTTTCTGAGGGGAATTCTTCCTTTTCGTCATTTTGGATAGTCCCTGGAGTGGTGCAGGACTGCTGGACACTTCCCCTGTGCGGTCTTGAATAACTTGAGTTGGTGGGCGGGCCGCAGTCAAACCTGATGTCTGCCCCCAGCCCACTGCTGGGGCCACAGTCAGACTGGTGTGTGCCTTCTCTTCCCCTCTCCTAGGGGCGGGATTCACTGTGGGGAGGCGTGGCCCATCTGGGCTACTTGCACACTGCCAGGCTTGTGGTGCTGGGGATCTGGGAATTACCTGGGGTGGATTGGCAAGGTGCACAGGGGCGGGAGGGGTAGGCTCAGCTTACTTTTCCTTTGTATATCCACTTCGGGAGGGGCCCTGCGGCACCTGGAGGGAGTCAGACCCGTGGGAGTGATGGATCCGTACAAGCACAGAGTTGGGTGTTTGCGGGGAGCAAGCCAGTTCCCTGGCAGGAACTGGTTCCCTTTGGGATTTTGGCTGGGGAATGGGTGAGGGAGATGGCACTGGTGAGCGCCTTTGTTCCCCACCAAGCTGAGCTCTGTCGTCCAGGGCTCAACAACTCTCCTTCCCATTGTCCTCCAGCCCTCCCATTCTCCAAGCAGAGCTGTTAGCTTATAACCTTCCAGATGTTGAGTCCCGCTTGCAGTCGGAACACACTCCGTCTGGCCCCTCCACTTTTGCAAGCCAGACTCAGGGGCTCTGCTTGGCTGGCGGGCCGCCCCTCCACCCTGGCTCCCTCCCGCCAGTCCGTGGAGTGCGCACTGCCTCTCCGCCCTTCCTACCCTCTTCTGTGGGCCTCTTGTTTGCGCTTGGCTCTGGAGACTCCATTCTGCTAGTCTTCTGGCGGTTTTCTGGGTTATTTAGGTGGGTGTAGGTGGGATGTAAGTGATCAGCAGGAGGCACGGTGAGCCCAGCGTCCTCCTACACTGCCATCTTCCCCCCCCCCATAATAATTCTCTTCATTCACACACACATACACACACATACACACACACACACACACACACACACACACACACACATAACATTTCTTTAATATACATAAAATATATTGAGGAAATATGGATGTATTTATACATATTTGTACATTTATATACAACTTATTTATTATATTTGTCTGGAGAATCCTGACTATTACATCATCCCAAACCTTCCTCCCTACACTGGGGTGGTGTCAGAAAAGCCAATTAGGGAGTCAGGACTTTCATTCCCACAGGGCAGTAATGAGCCCTTTTCCTTTGGTGTTCATGGATATGACAAGGGGAGCCTACATTTCCACTACCACTAGGTAATAACAAGTTGCACCTCCTACCCCCCTCTGAGGTGGTGTCAGAGAAGGTCTTGTGCAGAGTCAGGGCTTTCCCTACTACCCCCAGAAATGAGGCCACCACCTAACTGTGGTGTTAGTGATAACCATGTGGAGATCAGTAATGAGACACTCTTACCTGCTCCAGTCAGAGAGATATTATTGGAGGTCTAGTGGGAACCAAAACTCCCATACATACCAAATACAATAAGGAACTTTCTCCTCAGTTGTCAATGGATCCTGACTGAGGAACCTAGATATCTATATCCATTTGGAAGTGATAGGTCCTTGTGCCTTCCACCACTATCTTATGTCAGAGTGGTGTCAAATAAAATTAGCTAAACCAGAAGTTTAAGTAAGATCTCCAGCCTGGTAACATATTATTCAAAATGTCCAAGTGTCAATAAAAACAAAAAAAATCATTTGTCATATCAAGAGCCAGAAAGATCTAAGAGTGAATGAAAAGAGAGAGAGAGAGAGAGAGAACTGATGTCAACACCAAGATGAAAGAGATTTTAGAATTATCTGACAAAGATTTTAAAGCAGCTGCCTTAAATATGTTTCAAAGCACAACTTCAAACACACTTAAAACAAAAGAAACCTTGAGCCTCAGAAGAGAAATAAAAAGTTGAACAAAGAAACACAAAATATAAAGAAGCACCAAGTGGAAATGTTAGAATTGAAAAAAATATATAATTGAGATTAAAAGAACTCAATGTATGATCTCATGTGCACAATGAAGAAAACAGAAGAAAGAATCAGTAACATTGGATAAAGAATGGTAACAATTGCCCAGTAATGAACAGGAAGAAAATAGACTGAGAAAACAAAACAAAACAAAACAACAGCAACAACAAAACCAGAGACTCTGGAACATATGGAAGTATAAAAAAATAAATAAATAAAAATCATGTCTTGAAGTCTTGAAAGAGGAGAAACATGGTGAGGCTGAAAATGCACTTAAAAAACTAATGACAAATGCTTAAAAATTTAGCCAATGATATTAACCTACAGATGCAAGAAGCAAAGTTCATACCAAACATGATAACTGGAAGAAATCCATATCAAGACATAATCATAGTCAAAGTCAAATTTCTTAGCACTGAAGACAAAGAAAAAAAACTTTAAAGTAGGAAAAGAATATCATCTTACTATATGGAAAAAACATTTCAAATGACACTGATTTCTCACCAGAAACCATGAAGGTTAAAGGAAGTGACACATTATATGTCGTGTACGGAAGGAAAAGAACAACCAACCCAATATCCAATGTCCAGCATAAACATGCTTCAGGAATGAAAAGGAAGTCAAAACATTCCGAAGTGAATGAAAACTAATAAAATTTGTGGCTAACAGACATACCCTAATAGAATGGTTAAAGGAAGTTATCTAACAAGAAAAGAAATAATCAAATAATCTTAGAATATCAGGAAGGAAGGAAGAATATGGTAAGTAAAAATATGGATAAATACAACAGACTTTCTTTCTTAACGAGTCTTCTAAATTTATTTGAGGCAAAAAAATATGACACTGTCTGACTTGGTTCTAAATATATGTAGAGAAAATATTAAAGTCACTTTTTCATAAATAGAAGTTAAGGAGACAGAAAGAGTGGTAAACATGAAATTGAAAATAATGATCTTAGTGGACTGAGAGTTATAAGTTTTAACAATATAAATAATATTTATACGAAACAATACCTAAAGCAACTACTGAGCAAGTTAAACAAAGAGATACACTTCACAACAGTAGAGATAAATCAAAATGGAATTCTAAAAGGTGTTCCCAGTATCCTAAAGAAAGTCAGGAAAAAGTAAACAGGAAGTGAAAGATTTGTATAGTGGAAACACAAAGACATTGATGAATGAAATCGAAGAAGACAACAATGAATGGAAAAATGTCCTGTGTTCAGGGATCAGATGAATTTATATTGTCAAAATGTCCATACAACTCAAAACCACCTGTAGATTCAGTGGAATCCATATAAAATTCCAAATACATTTTTCTAAGAAATAGAAAATATAATCATAATATTCATATAGAACCACAAACGGCCTTAAATAGCCAAAGCAATTCCAAGAAGGAAGAATAAAGCTGGAGGCATTACACTTCCTAATTTCAAACTATGTTACAAAGGTATAGTAGCAAATAAAAATGAGATAATGTCATCAAAACAAACAAGTAGACCAATGGAACAGAATCAAGAGCCTAGAAGTAAACCCTTGTGTACACAGTCAACTAATATTTGACAAGGGAACCAAGAACACTCAATGGTAAAAGGATAGTCTACCCTTCAATAAATGATTCTGAGAAACAGGATAATATACAAAAGAATGAAATTTGACCCTCATCTTATACCACTCACAAAAATAATCTCAAAATTAATTAAAAATTAAACACAAGACCTGAAGCCATAAAACCCCTAGAAGAAAAGAGGGAGAAAGCTCCTTGACATTGGTTTTGGCAATGATTTTTGGATTTTACACCAAAAGCACAAGCAACCAAAGCAAAAATAAACACATGGAACTACATCCAACTGAAAAGCTTATGCACTGCAGAAGAAACAATTAACAAAATGAAAAGGTAAACTATGCAATGAGAAAAAAAAATTGCAAAACATCACTGATAAGAGCTTGTATCCAAAACATATAAGGAACTCATACAATTCGATACTAAAAATAAACATCAGATTTAAAAATGGGCAGAGGATCTGAATAGACATTTTTCTTTCTTTCTTTTTTTTTAATGCTTATTTCTTTATTTTGAGAGGGAGTTCAACCAGGGGAGGCACAGAGGGAAAGGAGACAAAGAATCCGAAACAGGTTCCAGCTATAACCCACGAACCATAAGATCATGACCTGAGCTGAAAACAAGAGTTGGATGCTTAAATGACTGAGCCACCCAGGCGCCCCTGAATAGACATTTTTTTTCTAAAGACGTATAACAGGTACATGAAAAGGTGCTCAACATCACTAATAATCAGGGAAATGTAAACCAAAATCACAATGAGATATCACTTCAAACCTGTTAGAATGGCTATTATCAAAAGATAAGAGATAACCAGTATTGCATGAGAATGGGGAGAAAAGGGAATCTTTGAGTACTCTTGTTGGGAATGGAATTTCCTCAAAAAATTAAAAATAGAACTACTGTATGATCCAGCATTCCCACTTCTGGATATATGTTTAAAGGAAATGAAATCACTCTCCTGAAGAGATATCTGTGCCCTGTGTTCACTGAAACATTATTCACAAAAATCAAAATATTAAAACAACCTTTGTCTGTCTATAGATGCATGGGTAAAAAGATGTGGTATGGGCTGTGTGTGATGAATACACGTAATGGAATATTATTCAGTCTGAGAAATAAGGAAATCCTGCTATTTTCAGCAACATGGATGAACCTTGAGGTCATTGAATTAAGTTAAATAAGTCAGTCAGAGAATGATAAATATTGTATAATCTCACTTTCATGTGAAATTTTAAAAAGCTGGGGGCACCTGGCTGGCTCAGTTGGTAGAACATGTGACTCTTAATCTTGGGGTTGTGATTTTGAACCCCATGTTGGGTATAGAGATTACTTAAAAATAAAATCTTAATAAAAAAAAAAGGAAGAAGAAAAAGAAAAAAAAAACTCATAGTAAGAGAGTTGAATGATCATTGCCAGGGGCTGAGATTGGTGGAAATGGTCAAAGGGCTCAAATTTCCAGTAGTAAGATTAAAAGGTTCTGGGAATCTAATGTACAGCATTGTGACTATAGTTAATATTTTATTATATACCTGACACTTGCTAAGATATAGGATGTTAAATGTTTCCACCAGACACACCTATAAACACACACACACACACACACACGTACACACACATAGTAATTACGTGAGATGACAGAGTTGTTAACTAACCCTACTGTGGAAATAACGTTATATACATCATAATTTTAGATGTATCAAATTATCATATTGTGTGCCTTAAACTTATACAGAGCAGGCTCCAGGGTGGCTCAGTTGGGTAAGCATTCACTCTCGATTTTGGCTCAGGTCATGATCTCTCAGGTTCATGTGATCAAGCCCCACATCAGGATCTTTGCTGTCAGTACACGGCCTGCTTGAGATTCTCTTCCTGCCCCTCCATTGCTCATGCTCTCTTTCAAAAACAAATAAATAAACATTAAAAAAAAACTTATATAATGTTATATATCAATTGTATCTCAATAATGCCAGAAGAAAATAAAAAATAAAAGATTCTGTTTCATTACATTAAGAAAAAACAAAGTGTATATTTCCCTGTCAGAATAGTTTTAATAAAGAGGCAGGCTTTAGAAGCCTGAAGATTATAATCCCATGCTGATAATTTCCTTACAATGATAGCATAAGTTTGAAGGTTGACAATATATGTTCCATCGTATATATTTATTTTAACCAAATGGTGTTTTAAAAATGTATTTTCAGGCGCACCTGGGTGGCTCAGTCAGTCAAACGTCCAACTTTGGCTCAGATCATGTTCTTGGGGTTCACGGGATGGAGCCCCGCATCAGGCTCTGTGCTGACCACTCAGAACCTGGAGCCTGCCTCTGATTCTGTGTCTCCCTCTCTTTCTGCCCTTCTCCCACTTGTGCTCTGTCTCTCTCTCTTTCTCAAAAATAAATGAAAACATTAAAAAAAAATTTAATGTATTTTCATATACTGTAACCAGGAAGCTCATTATAATAGCATGATAATTATAATTGGGAGGAAATTGTGATTAACATTGTACTTTTTTTTTTCAGAGTGTGTCTAAACTGCACAAATTTGTCTTGAAAGAAATATTTAACGTGAGAGATCTATGGAAAGATAATGGACATTTTTATTCAAAAATTAAATTGTGATTAAGTACAAATCATAGAATCCCAAGTCCTGACAATCTAAATTTAAAATACAAATTGTACAAAATTCTTAAGACAAAGATTACAGGTATATTAAATACAATTTGACTACACTATAATTCTATTTATATAAATTCTATATCTTCTGTAAGTCAGTTTATTGACTTATATATAATATATATACATATATATGCATACACACAGACATATGTATTTCAAATATATATATTTGAAAATAAAAGGTATAAAATTATTCATTTTTGGCAGATATCTGCAGTTAATATCTATTACTATAATTAACTAAGGCATTCTTAGAGAAATAATGTGAGCTAGAAATTAAAATATGTAGTGCAGAACTGTTTAATCTAATTATGAAGAACAAAGAACCAATTTTGCCAATATAATATAACTACTCAGAGTAGGTGACACTTAACACACATGGGTATTATGTTGGACAAACCTTTTTGCCCTCCCCTTTCCGTATTATGTGAAGCTCAAAGAAAGGACACTTACTAAGCTTTAGAAGTGAGACACATTGAAAATAGTACAAGAATTCACAAAATAGAAATCACTGACCAAATAGACATTTTGTTCATTTCCTATCCTTCTTTTTCTTTTTTTCCCAGCTTTATTTCCATTTATTTTAAAACTCCTCTCCTTGTTGTTTTTGTCCTTTTACGTGGCTAAGTGAATCATCAAGAAGGATTAATGTGACTTGCAATCAATCACCATGGACATTTTTTTTTTTCCTTTTTCTCAGCACTCATCCTACCCACCCAGGCCCAAGTTCCTTTGAAGTCAATGGGAAGCCCACATCATAGGTGATTGGGACAGTCAGAGCAAACCAGAATAACCTCTTGACAAAGACATTGTGCCTTTCCACAAATATCTCCAGCTTGGAGTGTCACAACTCTTTTCTAAAAATCCAAGTTACTTACCTATTTCATTCAAGCTCACTTTTAGTCCCTGTGCCTTAGATCTGAGTAAGGCTGTTTGTTTGACTGCTTGGGACAAATCTCTCTTTGGGTTGCATAGTGAACCATGAACTTTTCCTCTCAGGACTTCTCCCATAGCGTGAAACTGTCTCTGTGTGTTATCCTTCATAGGATGCTGTAAAGGACCTGAAAAATTATGACAGAGTGAAATGGGAGAGGTAGCTGCTGACAGGACAAAAATGATGAGACGGGTACATTTTGAGACAGTTGCTGCACCCTGACAGCTGACTGAAAGCCAATCAGGCAAAGCATCACATACAACACCTAAGACAAGCCTGGCGGAGGGGCGAAGCACGCTCTCATAATTATGGGAAATGGAGAAGCATTTGCAATGGAAGGAGGACGGGCCATGTCCTGAATCTGCCTCTGCTGCTGGCCCCCGCATACCTTTGGGCAAGACAAAGTACCTCTTCGAAACGATTTCTTAATGAAAGGAGTTTGGAGCAGAAATTTGGTTCCTTCCAGAATCTCATCATGAGAAATGTCACAGAATTTACTCATCCAAATGTTTTCATCATTATCACTGGTGCTGGAGACTAGTTGGGATTGGAGGTACAAGAAGTAAAGCAACCCACAAAAGGACCATTAAATATAAAGAGAAAAAACAGGATACGAGACAAAAATAAATCAAATGCCATGTCTTCAGAAATGTCACTAACACGAAAATGAAAACTGGAAAGTCGAGTAGCTATAGCTAGCATAATGTCATGTGCAAAAAGATACTGATTTGGAATGGAAATGTCTTCTTGTACCTCACATATCATCCTGTCATATGCAGCTACTTCTTATTTTGATCGCAGGAGAGATATTAAAAGAAAAAAAAAACGTGCAGTCAAACTTTTCATAATGTTTTGGTATCTTTTTTTAGACCAAACAGACACATGATTCTTAAACAGTTTTCTTATCAGTCTTTAATTATTTATATTTCTAATTACTTATGGTGAGAAACCCGTGATTGCTGAATTCTTCAATATCAAATGTACCTCTGTGTGGCCTAGAAGGCAGACATAATGCGTTAAAAGCATAGAGCTGCAAATGTTAGGAAATCTATTTTTTAATTTAATTTTATTATTTATTTATTTATTTATTTGTTGCTAGTACATGAAATTTCAGAAGACACATGCATTTCACAGCAACAAGCCAGGAATGAAGTAATGGAAAAAAGACCAGCTTCCAACAGAGGCTAAGGGGTAAAAACAAATGAAGCATATTTTGACTATGAATAATCTAATGTTCAGTGGAAGAGAACTTCCAGGGATATTTTACTTCATAAACAACACTAATTTCAGCAATCTCCATAAATACGAGCCAAGTTCCTGGAAAATAAAAATATAGAACACATTCTTTAACTTAGGGGAAAAATAGAGAAGTGAGAAGAAAAATCCATCAGGTCTGAAATGTGGTAAAACTTTTCATAACCAAACTAACACAACAGTTTTAAGAAATACCAGTTTTTTGATAATGAACATGACATGAAGAATAGTTCTCAGCAAATGAGGTATTACTTTCTGTGGCAAACTTTTTCTCCAGAAAAGTAATTGGTTTCTGAGTCAATGCCTTTCTAAACAGTAATTAATGAGAGCCACTGACAGTGGAGATGGGAGAAAATGATATTCATGGGTTAACCGTGGGAGAAATTGGTTCGCTCTCTCAGCTTACGGGATAAATTGTTAGTTACTTAGAGGAAAAAGGATGAAAATAAGAGAATGCATATTACTTCTCAGTATGACATCAGTATTATATTGGCCCCCTAAACAGGAAGGAGAGCCAAGATATGAGCACATTTCATACATACATTATTAATCGACTGAGTTATATAAAGAAAGATTAATTCACTATAAGTGTATTTGGCTGATTCTAAGTAATTGTTAGTTGCAAAGGCTAATCAGAATTACCTTCAAAACTTATTTCTAAATTGATGGTACATACTTGCTTCGCTGTTATATATTGAGAGAGATGTTTGGAGATACTGCAAAGTCTAGTCTTTCTAATTTAAGTCACCCACATGTTTCATTGAATTATCAATAGACACTATATTAATAAAGTTCCAAGATAAACTTTTGAGAAAGCTATTTAAACATACGTTATGTCTATTATTTGTGAAAATATAAATATATGCCTGAAATTTATTGATTTATGAAGTCCCTGCCTTCTGCAAATCAAAGATAAGTAGCAAGAACCTGAATGAATAACAAATGGTTAATTTTAAATTGTTAAGTGCTTTGTTCACAAGCCAATCAGCACACCTCAGTGATGAGAATTTTTGCAATTCAGTCAGAAAAATGGTAGAAATCTATAAATAAGCTGTTGTCATCTTTAGGCTGACGTATAATTGCATTATTTCCTTTCACTCACTAATTATGTGGTGCCAATTTCCTAGGTATCTTCTTAAGTATGTCCTCATATTTTATCCCCATTGTGCAAGTAAGGAAACTAAACACAAATAAGTTTCCTGAAAAGAGATATATTAATTATTATATTAATTATAAATTAGTACGCTCTGCCAGATCTGGAACATTTTATACTTTATTTTGAGGGTGTAAATAATCTTTTCCAATAGGAAATCAATTGCATACTTAAAGGAATTTGGATAGAATCAGGAAATTTATCTGTATACATAGTTTAAACAGGAACTTCCAGGGGCACCTGGGTAGCTCAGTCAAGCCTCTGACTTCCACTCAGGTGTATCTTACAGTGCATGTGTTCGATTCCCATGCTGGACTCTGTGCTGACAGCTCAGAGCCTGGGGTCTGCTTCAGATTCTCTCTCTCTCTCTCTCTCTCTCGCTATCTCTCTCTGCTTTGCCCTGCATTCTCTCTCTCTCCCTCAAAAATAAATAAATAAACTTAAAAAGAACAACAACAATAACAACAGGAAACTTTGTGCTTAAAATTAAAAACAAGAGAAGTTCTTTATTTAAAAAAATATATACATATACATCTATATCTATATCTATATCTATATCTATATCTATATCTATATCTATATCTATCTATATCTATATATCTATATATATATCTTGGGGCACCTGAGCGGCTCAGTCAGTTAAGCGGCTGACTTCCTCTCGGGTCATGATCTCTCAGTTTGTGGGCTGGAATCCTTTGGGGCTGGGCTAGGTGCTGACAATTCAGAGCTTCTTTCAAATTCTGTGTCTCCCTCTCTCACTCTGCCCCTTCCCCTGATTGTGCTCTGTCGCTCTTTCTCAAACATTAAAAAAAAGTTACAGTAAAAAAAAAATATGGTGAAAAAAATCATGGCTAAGTTTTTGTTTGTTTGTTTTGTTTTTGTTTTTTTGTTTTTTGTTTTTTTGTTTTTTTGTTTTTCCCCTATGAAGAAGGAGAACATTAGTGACAGGCAGACAGAAGGAAAGAAGAGGAGTGAGGTAGGAAGGTGGGAAGTAAAGATGGGACAAGTGGAGAAGAAAAATAAAAAAGAAAGGAGGAAGGAGCCATTGTTCTGCTGAACTTCTTCAAATAGGTTTTATTTTAAATATCAGATAAGTATTTAAGGGAGATCACTTTGTGCATCAGTAACACTGATTTCTTCGATACATTGCATAAATGAGAAAAACAATCATAACAATCTGAGATATTAGAAAAAGCCGACACCTAATATTAGTTCTCTATTTTAAAAAAAACATGACCATAAAAAACGTGTGATAACTATAGGGGAGTCCCCCATGAGCAAGGTACACTAACATTAGAAAATGTTTCCAAAGGATAGACATCCTGAAGCAAAACATTTTTTTTTTGGACAATAATGTAGCAAGCTTCAAAGAAGATTATAATTCTACCTTCTGCAAATATAAGTGCAAGTGTACCATGTAGGGGTTGTCCAACATTGAGGGGTGATTTCCTAACTCCTACAATGGCATTCAGGGGGTAGCAGCTGCTCTGTCTATGTGACAGATCTCGGCTTACTTGGTCACCCATCAGTGGACCAAGGGTGGGGAGAGAGTCAACTATAGAATAGCAGTTTCGTGACTCAGCCTGGGATACTCAACAATGAAAGTGGCTGACAAAATGTCCAAAATATCCAAAATATTATTTTCCGGTTTGCTAAAGAAAACCCCATGGGATCCTGAATAACTAAGTTTGCTCCCATGGCAAAGTAATGGTGGCTTCCTTAATAATATAGAGTACTACAGTCTGACGAGATTTAGCCTCCACAAAAACAAAGCAATACTCTGGCAGTGTCCCGTGAAGAATGTTTCTTCTAAACTTGTCCAAGAGGTGTGGTCCTCCTGCACATCTGGGTTGCTTCTCTAAAAGATGATAATCCTCCTCATGCAGCTTTGAAGCTGTACCTCTAAGCACAGTAAGATTTTCTAAAAAATTGAGATCCCATCAGTATCTGCCTCTACTTTCAATTTATTTACGTATCTAGCTGTACATGTAACACTGGACAATGAAATATTTCATCTTTTAATATAGCTGAGAGAAAAATAAATGTCTTCGTGTGACCGGTAGCTAAAAATCTGGGTATAAAAGCTTTTAGGTTAGTTAATGTTGGATGAGAGAAGGAGAAGCATTCTCAATGGTATGGAAAAATGTATTATGAGAACCAGACTTTGTGCGTCTGTGGGAACAGGATCAGCAGTCTAATGGCTGTGGGCTTGGTATCTGGTTTTAGGCCTGAGTTCAGGTTTGGGTTGGAAAAGAAAGGTAAATGAATGGTGGGGGCAGAGCAGGGACTAACTCAAAGATTTATCTGTCTCTCACCTCCTCCAACCTCAATGATAAGAAGGATAATATACAGAATAGCCTGGCCTTTCTCACTGGGGAACTGTATACCCACTTCTCAGGATTTGGAGAAGTTGAAAGAGGAGATCCAATGGGAACAGAATGCGCTGCAGGTCTGACTGCTGGCCCCCAAAAGCTAGCTGAACCAACAGATGGGTCATGTATGGGAGCCCTATGCAAACTTCAGAGCATTAAAAAAAATGGGGCTGCTTCTCCTCTGACACCAATTTCTCTTCTGGTCAACCTAATTTGATAGCATGGCATGAAGGAAATCTGTGAAACAGAGCTCCAGTTTAGCTAAATTGACATTGTAAAAAGCCCCCATAGGTTTTGTTGTAGAAAGCAAATAGAGAACGTCGGTATAAATCTTTTCATACATCTTAACTGGGAAGATATGAGAGACTTCCTAAGACTGCCCATACTTGTCTCAAGTTGTTGAGAAGTCTTCCTGGGATTTAGTCAAAACTAGAGGGCCTGAATATTCTTCCCAATCCAGAAAAAGACATCTGATGCCCACAGTGGAAAATGAACCAGAAGACACACACACACTCACACACACACACGCACACACACACACACTTTGTAAAAATTGTGTAGGCTAAAACTGTCCCTTTCATAAACAGATGAATAGATGGAGGATATAGATAGCCACAGATACAGATACATAAAAATTTAAATAATGTACTTATTAAATAGTTGAAGATATATCAGTACAATCAGCCATGACAGTTTGGAGCCTCTGAGCTTAAACTGACACGGTAGGTGTCAAATTGAAGCAGTAGGTTTGAGTTAGAGTTCCAAGGGCTTCAGTCACCTTTCAACTCATCTACATCAAAATAAAGCTGCCCTCTTGCTGATTAAACTGTCTTCACATTACAGAATCTGTATTCCCTTTCCACATTTGATTTAGCAAGAAGTACGTGAAAGCCTTACCTTTTGGTGAGACAAATAAATCCAATTGAATTTCAGGAATACACATATTATTAATATCTATTCCATGCAGTTGTAAGTATATATGTTTTCATGCTATGCAGTTCAGAGAACCAAGTACTTGCTATCCTGTGAAATGTCTCATTTTAATCCAATATATAGTAGATATGAGTTGCCATAAGAATATTGATTTGAAGACAAATCTCTATGTGTTGAGAGTCTTTTCAAGTGCTTATTTGAATAATATGCCATAGTCTATTTGGCTTTTATTAAAATCAAGGATGGGCATGAATAAATAATTTTGTTAATCTTTTTAAATGTTTTTTTTTTTTTTTTTTTTTGAGACACAGAGAGACAGAGCATGAGCAGGGAAGGGGCAGAGAGAGAAGGAAACACAGAATCTGAAGCAGGCTCCAGACTCTGAGCTGTCAACACAGAGCCCAACGCGTGGCTCCATCTCACGGACTGTGAGATCATGACCTGAGTTGAAGTCGGACGCTTAACTGACTGATCCACCCAGGTGCCCCATGAATAAATAATTTGAAACCTATCTATCTATCTATCTACCTACCTACCTATCATCTATCTGTCTCCATTGATCTTTGCCATGCTTTGTTCAAAGCAGATCCTTAGGATTTTATTTTATTTAAATGTTTATTTATTTATTTTGAGAGAGAGAGTGCTCATGCAAGTGGGGGAGAGGCAGAGAGAGAGGGAGAGAAATAATCTCAAGCAGGCTCCACACTGTCAGTGCAGAGCCCAATGCAAGGTTCGATCTCACGAACCTTGCGATCATGACCTGCTCCAAACCAAGAGTTGGATGCATAACCAACTAAAGCATCCAGGTGCCCCAGGATTTTAGCACTAAGATCCTCCAAGAGATTCAATCAGGATATTATATATTATACTCTAACATCTTACTCCTAGAACATACACTTAGTGATTTAAGAGTGTCTTAGAGCAGGACGGGGTAGCTATTGAGAAGAAAAGGAGAGGTACTGAATACTAGACATGGAAATAAATTAAGGAATGAAAAGGAGTAAAAAGAAAACAAGGAGAGAAGATTTAACTTTCTTTTGTTGACTAGTCATCAAGGAATAATGCTGTTTTTTTTTTCTTCTTTTCTCTGTCTCTTTTTTCCTCTCTCTCTCTCTCTCTCTCTCTCACACACACACACACACACACACACACTACACACATGCACACCAATAAACAACATTAAAAAAAAAAAACTTATCGTCCTCTGTAATAAGATCTGCTAACACAACAAAACATAAAACACAGAGAACACACAGTATAATTGAGGGAGCTTCTGTGTCCCTTTGCCCGCAACCAACCATAGTCCTAGTTTCCACTGTGTCTAATGAATAATTATCCATTGTCATAGCTTAAGCTTGTATATCTTCTCTTTGATACTTTCCCTACCCTGCTGAATTGGTCATCCCCATTTTGTGTGCTCCAATTATTTGTGACAATTCTAAATGATCTTTGTGATAATTAGTACTAGTAACTGTAACAGACACTCTATCAATATAAGGTATAATAGGTACAATGTTTATTACATATTATATAACATATAGGTATTATAATCGATACAAGTGGAGTTTGGAACTCTCTCCAAGAATTTATTTGTAGACAGATGTAGCTTGAGCTACAATTATAGGCCTCAGGTTCAGAAAAGTAGTTTTGTTTCATTTTCATAGTAAATCTTTAAAACAAATGTCTTTTCACCTTGTCCATAGAGTTGACGCCTACAGAAACTATTGATCTTTAATATAAAAGTCTTTAAAAAAATGAGTGGAAGAAATTTGATTGACCCCAGGTATTATAATGCTAACACTCATTTCTCACTGAATTGCAATCATCTGCATAACTACTATATTCTCTATTTGTTTTGAGCACCCAGCAGAAGGCCTGGCTCATACAAACACCTCGTACATGTTTCCTATGTATCCAAAGTTGATATGTACCAGTGCAGTTCTTTCAATTGTCTTTGGTTGTTGCCTGTTCTGGTTGCTCAGTTCAGCTGCCTTCTCAGTTATTGAGACGTTTGAATTCACTTCTACCTGTACCATTTCTTTACCCTACATTGATTTCCAGCTCTTCCAGCTGAAAACAATAAAAATAAGTGTCACTAAGATCAGAGGATTGTCTTTCTGTGATAATAAAACCGGATAAGTACTTGTCTTTTTTTTTTAAGTTTTAATTTATTTATTTTGAGAGACAGAGAGTGAGAGTGAGGGAGGGAGGAGCAGAGAAAGGGAGAGAGATTGAATTCCAGGCAGGTTCCTCACTGTCAGCGCAGAGCCCAATGTGAAGCTCAAACTCTTGAACCATGAGATCATGACCTGCGCTGAAGTCAGATGCTTACCTGACTAAGCCACCCAGTCACCCTGGATAAATACTCACGTTAAATGAAGATAAATGATGGACGATTGAGTAGGTATTTATTGGATATTTTGTTAACTATTTGTTCAGAGATTTGATGATTTTAATAGACAAAGTTTTGTTATACTTGTGGGTCAAAGCGAACATTTCCTATAGATAGAATAAAATGTTCACATATGCCTATTAGTTAAAATACGTGCATCCAACCTATTAAGCAGCAGAAGTGAGGTTTTCCTTCACTGAAGTTTTAAGAATCTTAGAAAAGGAGACATAGATACAAACTCTGAGTGGAGTCAGAAAGGAAAGTCTAGGACTTATAGTATTTCCTGACTTGTTAAAAAAAAAAAAGCAGGTAACTGAGTACAGTATTCTTTACAGAGGAAGAATGAGTGGAGAAGAGAATAATATGTAATAGCTGCAACTGATTTGTGTGACTATTGGGTTACATTTAAATTTTGGCAATATCTCAATCTACTGATAGAAACTCTACTGTTCAGCTCTTTCCAAAAACCCCTGATCACAATAATAAACAGGTACATACACCTACAGAATTAGTTGAAGCCTCCAGCAAAAGGTTTAAGAACATGCATTCTAACAAATGCACCAGTTAATTATTGTGATCACGTACACTTGAGAAACACAAACAAACTGGACTTTTAAATAGGAAACTATAATTTAGATTCTTAGCCTTCCTGTTAATTATCTAGATAACTTTATACATATTTTTTTTTTTAGTTAACCTTAGCAGAACTTCAATGAGTATTTATTATGTTTAGAAAGGGTTTTGTGCTCGGTGTTTCAGCTAAATATCTTATTTTATCAAGTAATAGCAACAGAGATACTTTCGTTTTAAAATGTTGATACCATAAAACACTACCGTTCATTTTGTGTTTATCTGATGTGTTATTTTTAAGAGATTTATGGGAACATAGCTTAATTGGAAAATGCTAACATGAAAGGGTTATATTAGCAGAAGTTTAAGTACATTGAGATGATCTCAATAGCTTTCTGATATACACAACTTCAGACACTATTAAACTAATCAAATGAGATGCAGCTATGATTACATGAGTCACTCATAGTGAGATTTTTTTTTTTAACATAATGGCATAACAATATCAATGAGAATAAAATACATGTATTTGACTTTGCCAAATCAGGTTTGTGACAATCTGGATGGACTATTTGTAGAATACAATGAAACTAAGTTATGTAGTAAATTTGTACTATATCTTATAAAAATAAATAGGCAAATTTGAATCCCAGAAAATATTTACATTGTCTCCAATATATAATTGTATTAATATATTTTTTTTTAAAGTGAGCTGAAACATATCCTCAATGTAAATTAGTTGTTGAAATATATTCCCGGTAAAAATAACCACTAATTCAGCCAAGAAACAACCTTGGTACCAACATTAGGATTTCAAATGATATAAGAATAGGTAGGTAGGTTTCATCTTTGAGACGAAATACAATGTGGATGTATACCATTTTCATCTTGCTGAAAAGGAAGATGTTATACTCTAATTTTACTAGTCATAAGAGGTGTGCTGATTAACGCAATGATCAGATTTGTGGTATTACTGAACTGGAAGGCAAGAAATGATAATAGTTTGGAGGAGTGGTAAATTGAATAAATTACTTAAGAACAATTAATATTATGCAACAAAGATGAAACAATCCTATACATATGATAACATCAAGATAATTATTTGGTTTTCAAGAAAGTATTTTCAATATTTAGCTAATAGAAACATTCCTATATGATACATTTGGATGTCTGTGTGTGTGTGTGTGTGTGTGTGTGTGTGCACAAAATAGTGATTTTATTTTTATAGGCTAACATTATGCATATTTTAAATTCTTGGTAGGCGCTATATTTTTCCAAGTGTAGAACTGTTCAGCAACATTTGAGAGTGCCCACATTCCCATCTGCAATGTCAGTAATTCCTCTTGCCAATCACAAAAAAAAGTTGTTTTAATTTACATTTTTCTTACTGATACTAAAGATGAGCACCTTCTCTTAATGTTCATAATAAATTTCCAACTTACAGTCTTTCCAAATTTTTCTCCAGACTGCATTTCCCTTATTTATTTCTTAAGTTATAATAAAATTAAGAATTATTTGTAATTTCACTTCACTTACGATATTTATAATTTTTGTCATTTACCTTTTAACTCTGATTAATGTATATTTTGTTATACTTTTAAAATTGTTTATACTGCTAAATATGTATACTTTTTCTTTATTATCATGAGTTGAATCCCTGGCTTAGAGGGTAATCTACATCCTATGTTTTTTTTTCCTTTTTTTAAAATTTTTACTTATTTATTTTGAGAGAGAGACAGAGAAAGAGAAAAAGTGGGGAGTGAGGGGGGGGCAGGGACAAAAACAGAGTGAGAGAGGGAATCCCAAGCAGGCTCTGTGTTGAGAGCAGGGCTCGGATCTATGAACCATGAGATCATGACTTGAGCCGAAATCAAGAGTCAGATGCCTAACCGACTGAGCCACCCAGACACTCCTCCCATTTTTTGAAGTATTCTTCTAGTATTTTTTCTCTAATTTATTTATTTATTTGATATTTAAATCTCTGATATATTGAGAATTCTCTATTTAGAGCAGTAGATTAAAAAATAAAAAAAAATGTGTTTGCTTTCAGATGGATTAGCAATTAAGATATGATCATTGATAAGTAAGCCCTTTTTCCTCACTGAATTGAATGCAAACACTTTTTTTTTTTTAACGATTTATTTATTTTTGAGACAGAGAGAGACAGAGCATGAATGGGGGAGGAGCAGAGAGAGAGGGAGACACAGAATCGGAAGCAAGCTCCAGGCTCTGAGCCATCAGCCCAGAGCCTGACGCGGGGCTCAAACTCACGGAGCGCGAGATCGTGACCTGAGCTGAAGTCGGACGCTTAACCGACTGAGCCACCCAGGCGCCCCAAATGCAAACACTTTTATATTAAACTTTGTAGAGTATTTATTCTGTTACACTGATCTAATTCACTATTCACTATTCCTGTGGAAATACCAAGTTGTAATTATAGTGGTTTTAAGGAAAAATTCAATATCTTGTAAACTCAGTCCTCCATAATTCTTTTTTCTCCATATTTTCTTGTTTTAGGGAAATGTAGACTTCCTTATTCATATTAGAACCTAGAAAAAATTTCCTCAGGGACTGTCAATGGAATTTCATTACATTTATATATTATTTTTGGAGGATTGTTTCCTTCTAGAAATTAATTTAGTTGAAATTTAATTGTCTCATTAAGAGACTATAACTCTCTGTTTCTTCTTATAGTTTCATTGTCCTTAAAAATTGGTGTTTCCTTTCTACAAAATGTTTTAAATTTCCTTTCTACAAAATTCTATAAATTTCTAATTATATTTATTCCTTGGGTTCTTACATCTTTGACTATTATTTTGAATATATATTTACATATATGTGTATACTTACTTCCCTCCGTATAAAGTCCTTGCTTGAGTTAGAGAAAAACTACTTTCTATTTATCTCATATTCAACTATCTTCAAAAAGTCTCTCTTACTTAAGTGTTTTTTACTGAAGTCTCTTGTTATTTCTTAAGTTTGTAATCTTACCATCTTAAAAAAATACATATTCTTGGCACTTCTTTCTGAAAAGTGTGAAAAATTTCCCTGATCATAATAATAGTAGGTGAGGAAAAGCATTCCTATTTTATTCCAGAATTTAATGAAAATAGCTTCAATATTTCATCATATTGTCTGATATTTTCTACAGTGCTTTGAAAATTAACTTTATCCTGTTTACTTTCCTCTTCCTGTTTTACTTAGAATTTTACTATGAATGGTTGTGTTTTATCAATGCACTTGACAGAATCTATTGCTAAATTATTTTATTTTCTTTAATTTTTTTATTTTAAGTGAAATTCCTGGAATAAAAGGTGACTAATCACATTGTGTGTGTGTGTGTGTGTGTGTGTGTGTGTGTGTTTAATGAATTGCTGGATTCAATATACCAATATATTATTTTTCATGTTCTATTCGTATTTATAAGTGACTATAGATTTGAATTATCTTTATTTGTTAGAATATTAAGTTTATGCTAAATTCCAGCTGTTACTTTAAACTATTCATGAGGAAATTTATTTTCCTATAATTGGTGAATAGAAATCAGCTGTGAAAATGTTGATGTTCCAAGTCTTTCTTTTCTTCTTTTTAAATTTTTTTAATGTTTATTTTTGAGAGAGAGAAAGACATATTGTAAGTGGGCAATGGGTAGAGAGAGAGAGGGAGACACAGAATCCGAAGCAGCCTCCAGGCTCTGAGCTGACAGCACAGAGCCTGACGTGGGGCTCGAACCCCACCAACCGCGTGATCATGATGTGGGCTGAAGGATGCTTAACCGACTGAGCCACCCAGGTGCCCCCCCTCATAAATCTTTCATTTAAAGTTGGAGCTTTGGGGCACCTGGGTAGCTCAGGAGGTTAAGCATACAACCATCCAATTTCAGCTTAGGTCATGATCTCGCGGTTCCCAGGTTTGAGCCCCGCATCACATGGGGCTCTCTGCTGTCAGCATGGAGCCTGCCTCTGATCCTCTGTCTCCCTCTCTCTCTGCACCTCCCCTACTTATTCTCTCTCTTTGTCTGTACAAATAAACTTAAAAAAAAGAGAAAATAATAAAGTTGGAGCTTTAATTGACTTTCTAATCTGTTCATTAGTATTTGAATTTTTTAAGTTCCTTTTATGTAAATGTGTTAGTTTGTATTTTGCTAGAACATATTCAATTTTCTGTAGATTTTCTACTGTATTGCCCTTGTGTTACATATAATATTAATTATAATTTTAATTTTTTCAATACTAGGTTCTTTTATTATTTTCTATATTTGAGTTTAAGATGCTTAAGCAACAAGTAAAAAAAACTTCGATAATCAAATAACTTTTTAAACAGCAACATATGTCATATTAGTTAAAATTTTATCAATGCTTATTAATAACTGTGTACCTCGTTGTGAAAAAACCTTTATGGACATGATACATCTTTTTTCAAAATGGAAGACACAGTGGAAAAAAGTAGAAAACCAAATAAGGTGTCAAAGCTTAGTAATTGTGCATAGACCTCTGTTCAATATTGTTCAATATTTTCCTGTTTGGATTTCTTGAGGCCAAGCATTTCCTCAGTAGTGGATTCTCAAAGGGACTGACAAAAATAGAACTTTCTATAACGGCATATTTTGTCTTACCAAATCATGGCTTTTAGAATTTTATTGTCATACAATACATTAAACCTCATTTTACTGAAGGAAGAAAGAAAGAAAGAAAGAAAGAAAGAAAGAAAGAAGAAAAAGAAAGGAAAAAAAAGAGAGAGAGAGAAAGAGAAAGGAAGGAAAATACTGGAGAGAAGACAGCCTCAGTCTCCTTAAGTCAGCAGCTCAACAACATCAAGACTCAGTTTCTTTCAGTATGTCCCCTCAGCCACCATTAGGGTGATGCTTTTCTTCTTGATGCAGTGGTTGGAAACTTTAACCTTCATCAGATCCACCTGGAGAGCTTGTGACAGCACAGAGTGTCTGCTTTAGTACATGTGGGCTGGAGTGAGCACAAGATTTACACTGACTCCTCTCATTGCCCCCCCGCCCCCCACCACCAATGGTTGGAAACTTTCCCAATATTTCATGTAGGTTACAGTATCCTTAAGCAAAACATAAAATATCCCTAACCAGTGTCCCATATTAAAAACAATTTTTTCAAAAGCCATAAATTTGCCTTTCCCTCACTTCTTATTTTCTAGAATGTTGCCATATTTCCATAACTAACCAAGGTTTTTACAAGATGATTGAGTTCACTAGTGTTAGTTTAGACCTATCAAGATTCATCATCCGGGAATCTTCTAAATACCTTATCACTTAGAGGTTAGTAAAAAAAAAATATTGAAATTTTATAAGTAATAAAAATGGACAAATGAATGTGGATAAAAAATTAACAGAGCCTTAAATAACAATAAAAGCTAATGTGCATTCGTCTCTTTTTTGACATAAATTAAGTTGCCAAAGATGTATTGGTCTTTAAAAAAATGAATTTGATATTGTCATTGTTTTATTATTTTTCTTTTTTCATATTTTATTAGTGATAACTTAATTTCCTAATTCTTTGATTTAATTTGTTAATTTAACATTTAATTCACATAATTTAATCTGATTTAATGATGTTACAGTGATAACTATTTATAAATGCGTTCTTACTTGAGTCCCATAGGTTTACTAAATTGTCCTGTTTTTCATTATTTTCTGTTTACTTGCAATTATTTTCCACTTTTGATATTCTCTGGTATCCTGTGGTTATTTTAGGCTATGTTTCTTAATTTTTAAACACATACATTTTCTTTGAATGTGTTTCTACTATTGATTTTTAGGTTTCATTAAATTACACCATATAAAATATCTACCCTTTTGGAACTATATAAGAGTATCTGTATGACAAAGTATATGTTAGGTTTATACAACTGATATATGGGTAAAAGAAAAAAAAGTTTTCTCTGTAGAGAACAAAATTGTATACATTTAGTGATTGTAAACATTTAAACATTAAGCTCTTTGATGACACATTATTCAAATCCTCTGTGTTACTGTTATATATTTGATTTTCTTTATATTTAGCTTATTTCATATACCCATCCTGAAAAAGGTATATTAAATCATCTACTAAATATCTTTTATAAAGTGTCCTTGCATGTCAAACTAGTTTTTATTAATTTTTTTGTTTCTTATTATTGATTCATCAATGTTTAATATCCTTGTGGATTTTAACATTTATTAGTATATATGTGTCCTTCTTTCTCTCTTATAATACTTTTGACCCTTAACTCTCATTTATTGATATGCTTTATTTCTTCTTTTTCATTTGGTTGGCATATATTTGTTTAAGCCTTAGGTTTTATGCTTTTAGTTTAGTTTTGTTTTGTTTTTGTTTTTAGTTTCTTATAGTTGATATCTATCTGTTTTTTAAATAAACTAATCTTATGGGCTGATTTTATAATTCTTAAAAGTTGGGACTCAAAGAATTTTTTTTCTTCTTCTTCTGCAGAGACACTAACTCACAGATATAAGTCAAACAAGTCCCACCATCCTGAAAGACAGTGAAAGGAGAAATTTTGTAGCTAAAAATAGAATAAATACTCATTCTTTAGGGGCTTAAACACAGGCTGATAATTTAGTTAATCCTGTAGATCCCCAAGGGAATTATGTCCTTTCGTATATTTCAAAAAGGGCATTGAAGACTAAATTCAAGCTGATGTATTATAATATAATCAAGTTCCAGTAGCCACTTTCTTTTAAGCTGTTAGGCCTCAGATAACTTAGGGAATAGTCTGCTGACTGTAGCCTTACACAAAGCTAGAAATTTCCTGGAAAGAGAGTCTGTTATAGTCTTATCAGGACCTGAATCACTGTGGCTCTTCACAATTTTGCTCAGGGGCCACAAAGGCAAATGGCACCCTCGCCAAGATACCCAATGTAACAATGCCTATATTTTGATAAGAGATTTAGGCAATCCACACTTAGTCTAATAACTGACACTTGATTTTGTGCTTCCCAGTTATACGTACAATCTGGTTACATTTTTGCTCATTCATCTTATGACTTTCCTCGTTCTTAAGTTCTATTATGCTATTCTATTTTGCATGATCCTTCCCTTCCTTATCAATAATGAATAAAGTCATATAACTTTAGTCTTTCAAATTATATTCTCACCCGGATGATTTATTCACCAACAGGGTTTTCATCAGAATGAAACACTTTAACTACTTTTCTGTTTTATCCCCTCCCACCATGAAAGCTTAATTTAGAATGCTTTTACTTCCCTCACCTGTCTCTGGTTTTATCACCAAAATATAAACTGTGTTACTTTTGGGTTATTATATATTTTTCTTACATATTTTGTCTTTTGTTTCAATAATCATTACTTACTTTATTTTATTTATTTTATTTTTTTACTTTTATTTTACTTTATTTTATTTAAGCATTAATTGTTTAAGAGTTTTACTAACAACTTTTATTTAATGTATTTTCCATATCTTGAGATACCTATAATGATTCAGTTGCTATTTGGCTAGAGGACACATGACTAAATAGATTCTGAATTCTTGCATGTCTAAATACATAGCACTTTTATGTGGACAGTGAAGAGAGGTAGTAACTGAGTAGAAGATTCTAGAATTGCTATCATTTTCTGTCAGTAGTCTGTATATGTTCTTCCAGTCATTGGCTTATGGAATAGCAGATACCTGTAAGTAAGTTTTTTGAGGGTCTGAAATTTGGTAAGATATCTGTTTATCCTGAAAACATAGGGATATTGCTATTATGTGTAAGAGTAAGTCTTTACAATTAATTTTTCTGGAATTATTGAATTTTTAAAAAATAAAGGTTTTGTGTTTTTTTGTGTGTTTTTTTTTGTTTTTTTTTGTTTTTTTTTGTTTTTTTTGCCTAAGCAAATTCTCTTCTGTTCAATTACCATCTCTGCAATATTTTTCTGTTAGGTAATTTCTATTATTTACATGTGGGATTTCCTTCACCTGTTCTTCTTTTATTTTTCCTTCATGAATTCCATTTCCATATATATTACAGACAGAAAGAAAAAAACACTGTTATTTAATGTTCCTCAATAATATAACTGTTTCTAATAGTAAAAATCTTGTTTTTCAGTTGATCTACTGAGTTTACAATATGAAAACCATGGGATTTCTTTTGTTTCAGAAAACCTTTGTGCATATTTTTTCCAGCTTTCTCATTAGTTTGTCGCTAATTTTCTCACAATGGAATCTTACCTTTTTCATTTAATGTACTTTAGGGACAGACTTACCCTAAACAGACTTGTCCAGAAACACTGAGATCGGACTAATGTTCTAGACTCTGCCAAATTTCATTACCTTGTGAAAGAATTTGGGAAGCAGAGAGTAACAAATAAAATTTACATGCCCAGATATTGTTACAAGTTTTTAAAATGTATTACTCATTTAATTCTCATAACAACCTTAGTGGTAGGAATTACTATTATCTCCATTTTCTGTGTGAGCGAACTGAGGCACAGAGGCATTATGCAACTTGGCCAATGTCACACATGGCTGGTAGAGTAGAAGAAAGAAGGTTAAACCAAGGAAATATAAGTCATGCACTGAACCATCATGCTATAATATGTATTTTATTAGTTTCCTATCAGTTTATTTCGATCTTAATACGACATATACAAAACATAAACCCTCATCAATTGTCTATTTTATACATATATGTTATCTTGGAAAGAAGATTTTTGTTAAGACTTGAGAATATAAACAGGACAGCTCAAACTTTTAAGAAAGTTATGGTTTAATGGGCTTGATAGAACATATAATCAATATTCAAACATGAATTCCAACGTTGATATACCAGTGTGTGTATGTGCATCTGTATACGTGCGTGTCAATTGAGAGATTTAAAAATTTACACAAAACATATTCAAAATAGTTACGAAGCAGCTTATTTTTACCAATTTAGCTATGAATCTACCTAAAAATGCCAACAGATACTTAAAAATAAAATGGATCACGGCAGTTATGACATGTAAGTACTATAAATTTTACTTTAATGCATGATTTCTCAACCTAGAAACTATTGGTGTTTGGGGCTAAATAACACCGTTGTAGGGGGTTGTACTGTGCGCTGCAGAATGTTTCGCACCAACATTGTTCTTTACCCACTAGATGCTAGCAGCACCCACTCCTCAGGTGTGACAACCAAAAATACCTCCAGATACTGCCGAATGTCCTTCGGGAGAGAAATTGTCCTTAGTGAAGAACCATTGTCCTAGTGTTATTCTTCAGAGATAACATTACTTATAGTAACAAGGAATAAGCTATATATTTGAAGATTTTTATGGGAGAAAATGGTCATTTAAAATTTTAAGGAATCCAATTGATAGTCTGCCAGAGTCAATTCTTATCTCAGGCAGGTTTAGTAATCATTCTTTAGTAGAAATATCATTTGTAAGTGCTTTTAATTCTTGATCACTACAGGATCATTCACAAGGCTTTCTCTCTGTCTCAGGCTACATCGGCCGTGTCTTCTGTTTAGTTCCTTGAATGGTTTCTGTTTCAGCAAGTGGGTAATTGCATTCACCTTGGTTCTAGGATTTCCTCTAGCTGGAATAAAAGTGTCTAAATTCCCATAACTGGCTGGGCGTCCCACAATAGTTTGACACACCAGCCAAGAAAGTTGTCCTATACGAGACTAACTCCAGTATGGAATACATCATTGGGTCTGAGAGCAGAGCATCTACTGAAGTGAAAATAAAACAAAGGCTAAGGTTAAGCCTGTCTTTGTCTGTTGAAACTCTGACTTTAACATGGGTGATTTTCTCTGCTAAAAACTAACTTGCGGCTTACAGTCAGCTTTTTCTAAACTTGCCATACAGCCATTTCAGTTTGTTCACTCCTGGCAAAGAGACTTTCATACAAAGAAAGGCATTAGTAGATTACTCACATTTTTAGCCCAAATATGCAAACGTTGTGCTACCAGAGCTTTGCATGCATTGATTCAGATGGTGTTTAGTAGAGTCCCTGGCACTCAGTAAGGCATGTAAGTGAAGCCACATCATCATTCAATCTTTGAACTTCTTAATTCTTTTTAAAAATTTTTTTTAACATTTATTTATTTTTGAGACAGAGAGAGACAGAGCATGAATGGAGGAGGGGCAGAGAGAGAGGGAGACACAGAATCGGAAGCAGGCTCCAAGCTCTGGGCCATCAGCCCAGAGCCTGACGGGGGGCTCCAACTCACGGACCGCAAGATCGTGACCTGAGCTGAAGTCGGACGCTCAACTGACTGAGCCACCCAGGCGCCCCTGAACTTCTTAATTCTATGTTAATTCCTAGGCTTTTATAATAATCTGGCCATTAATGGGGCACCTGGTGGCTCAGTTAGTTAAGCGTCCGACTTCAGCTCAGGTCACGATCTCATGGTTTGTGAATTTGAGCTCCTTGTCGGGCTCTGTGCTGACAGCTCAGAGCCTGGAGCCTGCTTCGGATTCTGTGTCTCCCTCTGTCTCTGCCCCTCCTCTGCTTGTGCTCTGTTTCTCAAAAATAAATAAACATTAAAAAAATAAGCTAGCCATCTATAAATACTACATACTATAACCGTAGATAGTCTTGTGAATTACTGGAGCACCACACATATAGACAAGTAACTTTCAAATTTAGAATGGGGGCGCCGTCTTGTTTGACATATTAGTACAGTTCTCTCTACCAGTCAACTCTTGAAAAACCTTGAAAAACAATTGTGTTTATTGCTTTATATATAATATGCCAGGTTGCCTGAGTGTTTACCTATGCCTCATTTAAAGAAAAGGACTCTGATGTTGTACCAGGCAGTGTGATATGATTCCAACCCCAAATAAATCATTTAAAATAAAAATAACACCCATAAGGTCCTAATATTCCATCAGTTCTTTTTCAATAAGAGAAGTTACTGCTGCTCCTAACATCTCTACTTATTTTGCTATAGTCCAAGTTTTACAGTTTTTTGGGGCAATAAATTCTCTTCAAAATTTTTATATCTAATGCCAAATGCAGCAACTTTCAAGCTGTGAGATCCAGTTGTCACATCCTTGAAATTAGTTCCAGGTCTAACTTGAGAAAAACAAGCATGTACAACCTTCCATTGCTAGAAAACCAAACACAGGTTTTGAATGGGGAAGGAACAAGAAGCGTGTTTCTCAACAGCTGTAATCACCAAGTGGCCAAAACAATAGATGTGCACTTACAATCAGCTCTGTGTTACAAATATATCTCATCATTTTACAATATTATAACTATAGGAGAACCTTTTTTTAAAAAATGGGGACAAGGAATTTAGTTTCAGAAACTTTTGGTAGGTGGAATTGGTTTCATTTATGCCCAGTTAAGGCATCAGTGTTCCCAATATCTATTGCTCCTGGATGTAGAGTTTCAGTTCTGAGTTCATTACTTACTAGTTATATAATTTTGACCATTTTTAAAAAAAAATGTTTCTATGCCTGTGTGGCTCATTCAGTTAAGCAACCAACACTTGATTTTGACTTGATCAACACAGGTCATGATCTCATGGTTCCTGGGTTCAGGCCCCACATTGAGCTCCCCACTGACAGTATGGAGGAATTTTCTTTGTCTTCCTCTCTCTTCTGCTCCTCTCCCACCCATTCTCTCTCTCTCAAAATAAATAAAATTAAGTATATATATATATATATATATATATATATATATATGGAGATTTATGTAGAAAGATTTATTGTGAGAGATTGGTTCACACAACATGGAAGCTGAGAAGTCACATGATTTGCTGTCTGCAAGCTGAAGGCACAAGAAGCTAGGGGTGTGTAGTTCCAGTCTACACCAGAAGGCCTGAGAACCATGGGAACCAATCTTACAAATTTCAGTCTGAGTCCAGAGGTGTACCAATGTCTCAGGGCAGCAGATGAATGTTCCTCCTTAAGCAAGAAAACAAATTTGCCTTTCCACTGCTTTCATGTTCAGTTCTGGTCCTAAGTGGATTTGATGATGCCCACCTGTGTTGGTGAGGGCAGTCTTCTTTCCTCAGTCTACCAATGCAAATACTAATCTCTTCCATAAACGTGCCCACAGACACCTCAGAAATAATAATTTACAGTGATCTAGGCATCCCTTAGCCCAGTCAAGTTGATGCCAAAATTAAACATTGCATCCATCCATAAAATAAAGTTCTTGTTTGATATACTAAATTTGTTGTGAAAAGTAGATTATGCTTTCCAACACATTTGTAGAATGTTGAACAAAATGCAGTGTTTAATATGTTCGCTGGTAATAGCATTTCAATGTATCTTATTACTCAAATATAAGATGGGTAGAGGTTTTCTTAAGAGCAAATATATAAGATTTTGATACTAATCATGTCACCTCACATTGTCCCCACACACCTGTCCAAGACAGATTATAAAAATAAGTTCGAGAACCATTTAAAAATAAATGTACTCTAGGGGCGCCTGGGTGGCTCAGTCAGTTGAGTGTTTGACTTCGGCTCAGTCCATGGGTTTGAGCCCCATGTTGGGCTCTGTGCTGACAGCTCAGAGCCTGGAGCTTGCTTCAGATATTGTGTCTCCCTCTCTCTGCCCCCTCCCCGCTCTCTTTCTCTCTCTCTCAAAAATGAATGAGCATTGAAAAATTTTTAAAAATTAAAATAAATGTACTCTAGTTAGTACAGTTATTTAGGAGATGGGTATTCTGGACACCATTGTTTTTAATTTAGCACAGGGTCTCAAATTATCAAATGGAGTGACTGTTTCTGGAACGATATATATCTGACTCTAGATCCAAGTCAAGCCCAACTACATGCATTTCTGTGTGTGAATTCAAAGAATTGTTTCCTTAGTGCTATAAAGCTTTAGATTCCCCAGGAAGTTTTGCAATGAAATATCCAGTATCGAGCATAGTCAAAGAGAATCCCTTAATCCTCAAGTAATCAACTCTGTAATAGTATAGTGGGAAATGTCTGTGCCTCTTTCAATATCCTTACATTGCAGTCCTGGCCTATGGGTGACTTTCTAACCATAAATAAGATTTGGGGGGAATCTTTGTTTTAATAGTCTTATTTATCCTTCCCCATTATGGGGGTTGCTAGTGTTATTGATGAAAGCCTGAGTGAGCTCCTTTTCATTAATGGGCAAGAACTCCATCAATATGTGTCAGCGAAGCTAATGCATTAAGTATATGGTTTTACCAACTTTAACTTCTTTACTTCCAGGTGGAAAGCATACCTGGAATGACCTATTTTGCCAGATTTGGCTATTCTCCAAGTACTTTCTCTTCCTTCTGAAGTACTTTCTCCTTCCTTCTGAGTAACGTAGCCATGCACGCAGCTGGCCAGCCTTGGAGTATACCCAGCAGAAATAGTCTTATCTCACAATATATGGACACATCGAAGCAAATGAATCCACATTCACTGCTCTTTTTAGAATAAGAAGCAAGATATGCCACTTTAATATCGAGTAAAAGCCATGTTTTCTAATCTAGCTTTATTATACTCTATCTTTCTAGTGGGAAATCAGAAACTTGCACATTTATTAATGTGGTATTTTCCTTTTCACTATTTTCTTTGGTTGCATATCCTGTATTGGAAGGAGACCAAAGGAGAATTAAGTGGCCCCTCAAATCTGTTAGAGCCTGGATAATACTCTGCGTTAATGCAGTTATGGCAGAATTCGCTCCCAGAGCAGGAGCAGGAAGGCAGTGGGACCCTCAGCTCCCTGAGTTGTAAGGATTTTTGTTTTTGTTTTTATTTTTGTTTTTTTTTTGCAGGCTGTTTTGGAAACACAGAAGTTCACTAACGAATCAAAATACAAACATAGTTGGCAGGAAATTGTTTTGAATTAGAATTTCCTGAAATTATAGGTTGCAGATTTGGACCTCAAGAGTACACTTAGATTCTGGTCATCCTGGCAGAAACAGTACATTATTGGCAAGCTAAAGAAATCCTTCGGTTTATCAGAAAAACTTGTAGGCAGAAACTTTTGCAAAGTACTTGAATTATTCCTAGTAAGATAAGATGTAGTTATTTAAAGATTTTTTCGTCTCAAATGAACGTACTCTGTGTTTGTGAAATGGATGTCTATTTTCCCTAAGAGTGTTCCAATAAAAATTAAAACACAGCAGCAATGACAGAACATTTTAGAAAGATTATTTTATTTATCATTTGATACACCCAACTTTGTGATGAATGAGGAGAGGCAATATTACCTCTGTTAATATAAAGGTCATTCTTTTAGGAACACCTGAGTGGTTCAGTCGGTTGAGCATCTGACTTTGGCTCAGGTCATGATCTCTCAGCTTGTGAGTTTGAGTCCCACATCAGACTCTGTGCTGAGAGCTCAGAGCCTAGAGCTTGCTTCAGATCCTGTGTCTCCCTCTCTCTGCCCCTCCCCCGCTTGTGTTCTGTCTCTCTCTATCATAAATAAATAAACATTAAAAAAAGTATATTTATAAATGTCATTCATTTAGTAAGTGACACTTCTGGAAGAAACACATGTCATGGTATCCCTTACCCTTATCTCACATCGACACTGAATAACTTCAAGTTGCTTTTTATTTCTACTTAAAATTCTGGAGGTCTGCATATATTTATAGGTGGGCACAAGCCTTGAATTGTTAATCAAATACCCCATTCTCATCATTCCCTCATTATAGTGTGATTTTTTTGTACTTTGGGAAAACTGTCAGAAATGTCACATGACATGATTTCTAAATATCTTTCAGTGAGATGGATTATTACCTAGAGGATGATAGCATAAGTGCACATAAAAACTCTGCTCACAGACTCTTAAAAACTGAGAGCAAACTGAGGGTTGATGGGCGGTGGGAGGCAGGGGAGGGCGGGTGATAGGTATTGAGGAGGGCACCTGTTGGGATGAGCACTGGGTGCTGTATGGAAACTGATTTGACAAAAAATATCATATTAAAAAAAAAAGAACTTTTGAGTTATATGAAAAAAAACATGTTTAAGAACACCAAAAAAAAAAAAAATCTGCTCACAGATGAACTAAGAGTCTGTAGCAAAGGATGCATGTCTTATTTGCAAAAGCTATTTGTTGGTTTATTTAGATTTTGTACAGGAGAAATAGACAATATACTATAGGAATAGAGACTGAATATCTTTGAGTCAGACAAATCTTCATTTAAATTCCACTTTGTGGGGCTCCTGGTTGGCTCAGTTGGTTAAATGTCTGACTCCTGATTTTGGCTCAGGTCATGAGCTCATGGTTTGTGGGATTGAGCCCTACTTTGGGCTCCCTGCCAATAGCATGGAGCCTGCTTGGGATTTGTTCTTTCCTCTGTCTCTGCCCCTCCCCTGCTTGTTCTCTTTCTCTTTCTCTCTCTCTCTCTCTCTCTCTCTCTCTCTGTCTCCCAAAATAAATAAATAAACATTTAAAAATAAACAAATAATTAAATTCCACTTTGTTTTCTATTGGCTGTTTGAGCAAGTTCCTTAACCTCTCTCAATCTTTTCCCTCTTTATATATAGTTCAAATAATAGTTCACTGGGCAAATTTAAGTATAAAATGAAATGATTTGAGGCATCTGGGTGGCTCAGATGGTTAAGTACCCGACTTCAGTTCAGATCATGATTTCATGGTTTGTGAGTTTGAGACCCATGTCAGGCTCTGTGCTCACAGCTCAGAGCCTGCAGCTTGCTTCAGATTCTGTGTCTCCCTCTCTCTCTGCCCCTCCCCTGCTTGCTCTCTGTCTCTCTCTCTCTCAAAAATTAACATTAAAAATATTTTTAAATGAAATGATTTATGTAAAATATTTAGCATGATACCTTGTGAATTATTCAAAATAATTTTATTATGATATTAATAGTACATATATATTTTTTAATTACACAGATGTAATAAGTTATAGGATTCAATCAACACATCTTTAATTATTGCTAAAATGTGTCAAGCAATGTGCCACGTTTCAGGAATTGGAAGATAAGCAAATACTTTGTTTACAAGCCTGTGGAGGAGATAAACATTAATCAAATAATCATATAAATTAATGTAAAATTACAGTTGTGATTAGTGATAAAGAAAAATACATCATGCTAGTAAATTGAGTATACTAAAATTAAACTTAAATTAATTTTAAAAATAGGAGTTTTAGTTTTATTGAGGATTTTAATATTTTTTCCTAAGAGGAAAGGACTCAATAATGCTTTTAAAACAAGGTGCTAATAAGATTATTTATGCCAAAAAGTTACCTTTGATCACAGCCTGAGGAACAGATAGTAGAAGGACAAGAATGGATGAAGAGAAGATAATTATCAAGTGATTGTAATATCCCAGCATACACATGGTGGCAGATTTTGGTTTTTGATATTGAGAGGAGTCAAAAGATTTCAAAAAAAAATTATGATGTAAATTCACTGAAACTGTTAATAAATGAATAAAAATGATGGAAAGGAGTTGCCAGTGATGACCTATCTTACTGACATGCCGAATGAGATTGATGATGTTGTCATTGCAGTAACATCAATAATAACTAATAACAATAGTAATTAATAATGAAAGTGACATATTTGGAAAAGAACCTGTTAAGGACTGAACAATCACTCTTACCCATCCTATTGATGATAAAATGTGTGAGTTTATTTCTGGGCATTCTATTCTGTTCCCCTGGTTTAAATGTCTGCTTTTATGCCAGTATCATACTGTTTCAATTACTATGGATTTATAATATATTTTGCATTCAAGAAGTGTGATTCTTCTTTGTTTTTAATCCCTCAAGATTGCTTTGGCTATTCAGGGTCTTTTGTAGTTTCAAATGAATTTTAGAATTGCTTTTACTATATCTGTAAAAAAAAAGTTTTGAGTGGGAGAAAATATTTGCAAACCATACACCTGAAAAGGGATTAAAATCCAAAATGTGTAAGAAACCCAAACAACTCAATAACAAAAAAAAAAAAAAAAAAATTAAAGATGGACAAAAAACTTAAATAGACATTTCTCCAAAGAAAACATACAAATAGTCAAACAAGTATATGAAAAGGTGATCAATATCATTATACATAAGGTAAATGCAAATCAGAACAACAAAGAGATGTCACCTCACACCTCATACCTTGCGCACAAAAGATAGGTGTGAGTGAGGATTTGGAGAAACTGAAACCCCTGTCCATTGTTGGTGGGAATGTAAACTGGTATGACTGCTATGAAAAACAGTATGGAGTTTCTCGAAAGATTAAAAAAAAATTACTATATGACTTAGCAATCCCATTCTGGGTGCATATTTAAAAGAACTGAAATGAGATTTTGAAGAGAGCTGCGTTCTCATTATTACTGTAGCATTTGTCACAATAGCCAAGCTATGGAAATAACCTAAATGTCCATTGTTGGATTAGTGGATTTAAAAAAATGAGGTGGATACACACAATGGAATACTGAATAACCTTAAAAAAGAGAGAAGTCTTGCCATGTGGGACAAAATGGGTGAACCCGAAAGACATTACGCCAAGTGTAATAAACTAGTCACAGCAGGATAAATACTGCGTATTTTCACTTATATAAGGTATATAAGGTAGTCAAACTCATAGGAACAGGGAGTAGAATGGTGCTTTCCAGAGGCTGAGGGAGGGAGCTGTTTAACAGATATAAAGTGGTGAGTTACACGAGGCGGATAAGTTCTAGAGATCTGTCACACACAAGTATGCCTGTAGTTAACAATACTGCGTCATGTATTTAAAAACTGTTAAGATGGTTGATCTCATGTTAAGTGTTCTTGCCACAATAAAAATAAACTAAATTAAAAGAAACACACTCTAAATATAAAGACCTAAATAGACTATGTAAGAAGATGGAAAAATATACTAGTACAAATCAAAAGAAAATCAAAAGACTGGCTATATTAATCTAAAGCAAAGGTGATTTCAGAGCAATGAGTACTACTAAGGCTGGAGAAGACTCTTTCATAATAATAATTGTGTCAGTTTATCAAGAATACAACAAATCCTAAGTGTTTGTGCACTTAATATCGGGGCCTCAATATACCTAAAGCAAAAAATGATAAAACTGTAAGGAGAAATATATAAATCAAAATATATAATATTTCAATATCTTCTCTCGATAACTGATGGAACAAGAGACAGAAAACAGATAAGATTATAAGAATTTTGCTCAACACTATCCAACTTAACCTGACAACATTTATACAAAACTCTGTCCTACAACAATAAAATACATATGCTTCTCAATTATACATAGGATATTTATCAAGATAGACTATATTCTGGGTCATAAAATATGTCTCAATAAACTTTAGAAGATTTAAGCCTATTAGGATATATTCTCTGGCATCACAGAAAGTAAATCAGCTAGTTATCCCAGAAAGATGTATTTTAAAAGTCTCCAAATATTTAGAAACCAAATTAAATACTTCCAAATAACCTACTACTTAAGAAGACATCAAAAGGAAAATTAGAAAATAGTTTGAACTGAACAAAAGTGAAAACACAACATATAGAAATTTATAAAATGCTGTTAAAAGCAGCATACATGGAGAGATTTAAGGCACTGAAATATCTTAGAACTTTATCAGAAAATAATAAAGATATTCATAATATTAGCCTTAGGTTTCCCCTTAAGAAACTATAAAATGAAACCCAAAGTGAGTAAAGGAAAGGAAACCATAAAGATTACCAATTAAATACCAATTAAATACAAATGGAAGAGAAAATCAGTGAAAACAAAAGGTAACTCATTAAGATCAATGCATCAGCAGCACTCTGGTGGCTCAGTAGGTTAAGTGTCTGACCTCAGGCTCAGGTCATAATCTCACTGTTCATGAGTTTGAACCCCACATGGGGCTCTGTGCTGACAGCTCAGAGCCTAGAGCCTGTTTCAGATTGTGTGTCTCCCACTCTCTGCCCCTCCCCTGTTTGCACTCTCTCTTTCTTTCTCTCAAAAATAAACAGACATTAAAAAAAAATTGATAAAATTTAATCATACTGGTCAGGAAAAAGAGGAGGAAGATACAACTTATCAATATCAAGATTTAGAGAACTGATATCCCTACAAAACTTCTATCTATATTAAAATGGTATGAGAAGGATATGGCAGTAAACTGAATAGCAGAAATGAGCAAAATCCTTGAAACATATAAATATCATTCAGGAAGAAGTAAAGAAACTTAACAGGGGCATCTGAGTGGCTCAGTTGGTTAAACATCCGACTTCAGCTCGGGTCCTGATCTCATACTACGTGAGTTCAAGCCCCATGTCGGGCTCTATGCTGACAGCTCAGAGCCTGGATCCTGCTTTAGATTCTGTTTCTCCCTCTTTTTCTGCTCCTCCCCTGCTCATGCTCTGCCTGTCTCTCTCTCTCTCAAAAATAAACATTAAAAAAAAAAAAAAAACAACCGGGCTATATGTGTTAGAAAATATAAATTATGGTTAAAAACCTTCCCACAAAAAAACCAAAAAAACAAAAAAACAAGCCTAAATGGATTCACTAGTTACTTCTAGTAAACATTTATAAGAAAAAACAACAACAACAATAACAACAAAAACAAAAAAACAAAAAACAAACATTGTTTCTATACAAACTCTTCCAGAACGTTAGCAGGGAAAGAATAAACTTGAACTCATTCTATGAGGAGACAATTCACCTGATATCAAAACCACTAAAAAATATATTACTACAGAAAAAACAACTACAACCACCAACTACAGGGTAATAACTGTTGTCAAAACAGATGCAAAATTCTGGACAAAATTTCAGCAAACCAAACCCAAGGATGTATAAAAAGACTAATTCACAATGAGCAGTGGGGTTAATCTCAGGAACGAAAGATCAGTTTAACATTCAAATATCAAATAATTCTCCACGTTAATATATCAATAAAGAAAACTACATGATCATCTCCAATGACACATCAAAAGCATTGAGCAAAATCCCATATTTGATTTCTTTCCACAAATGTCTTGGATTAATTGGATATTCATATTAAAAAATAAACTTTGATCCATGCTTCATTTTATATAACAAATTTTAAAAGTTGACTATTGCTATAAATGTAAACTACCGAACTATAATACTTCTATTAAAAAAAATAGGAGAAAATATATATGGTTTTAAGTTAGGCAAAGATTTCTTAGAAATGACACCAAAAGCACAATCCTTTAAAGAAGAAATAGATAAACTTGACATGTCCCAAGTTAAAAATAAAAATGTTTACTTTTCTAAAAATATGGTTAAAGTAACGAGAGACAAGCCACAGACTGGGAGGAAATATTTGCAAATCAGGTATATAAATAAAAACTCTGAAAAATATATCTAAAAGATAACATTGTTTTTAAATGGACTAAACTTTTGAACAGATAATTACCAAGGAAGATATATAAAGATGCTTATCATCAGTTATTAGGAAACTAAAATTAAAGCCATAGTGACATCATACTACCCATGTATTAGAATGGTTGAAAGCTAAAAGCAGAGATCATATCAAGTACTAGCAGATTTGCTTGCATTAACGCAAACTGGAAATAACCAGAACATTCAATAACAGGTTAACGAATAAACAAAGTTTAGTATATTAACACGGTAGAATATTACTCAGAAATAAAAAGTAATGAGTTCTTGATACATGCTACATCTTGAATAATTCTCTAAATAATTATGCTGAGTGAAGCAATCGAAACAAAAATAATTTTTAAGAGCACACATACTCTACGAGTCTCTTCATATACATTTGTACAAAATGGTACCTAATTTCCAATGACAGAAATTAATTCAGTGTTTGCTTGGGTATAAGATGGACAGAGAAGAATTGTTAAGGGCATGAAGAAAATTTAGGGTGGTGGATATGTTAATTACCTTGATTTTGTTGATGGATTCTCCATGTATACATATGTCAAAATTTATTAAGCTTTGTATGTTAAATAAGCACACTTTATTCCTTGCCAGTAAAATATCAAAAGAAACTTAATTTTAAGAAATTCTGTTCATCAGAGGACATCACAGAGACAGTTGAAAGAAGAAAAAATAAGAAAGCTATCGACTTGTTTAATTAGTACTTGTTATCATTAGCATGATAATTTCCAGCTGGAGGTGCAGAGGCTTCCCACAGGCAAATGGCTGAACCAACTCTGGGGACCACAACTAAAGGCTTTAAGGATTGCCTTGAACACCAGTGTTTCATTATGGGGAACAAGAGAAAAGAATGAACAGAAAGGAAAGTGAAAATGTTCAGTTGATGCAATAATCCCATGAATTTTGTCTTCTTCTGTGTTCTTGCTCCAGAGGATTTATGCTGAAGGTTTAAACTTGCCTGTGATGTCCGGAGCTAAAGGAATATACCATCAGGTGTTTGCCAGATGTTGGTCCATCCAGAAGATAAATAATACAGTTTTTGTCTCAATATTTTATACTATTTTCTTATTTTTATTTTTTTAACTTATTTATTTATTTTGAGAGAGAGAGTGTGCGCAGGAGAAAGGCAGAGAGAGAGGGAGAAAGAATCCCAAGCAGGCTCAGCACTGTCAGTGCTTGAACCCACAAACCAAGAGATCATGACCTGAGCAGAGATCAGGAGTCTGACGCTTACTCCTGTGCCACTCAGGCGCCCCTATACTATCTTTATTTAAAAGTATTTATTAGTGTATAGAATAATTTTCTTCTATTAGGAGTTATATAATTTGTAATTAATGATTAAATGTTAACATGTGGATTCAAAAAGATATTTAGAATTAAAATTATCATGAACATATCTCAAGTACTAGCTTGGTCACATTGGAGAAAATTGCCAAATTTTGCACAACTAGGTAGATCAGGAAAGGCCTTTTCACTGCTTCTCAAGGATATTTATCATTGAGTGCACATCACATGTTATCTACTCTTTCTCTTGTCATTTTAATATCGGAATTGTGATATACACTTTTAGCAATGGGAATAAAAAATGCGGAAAAAGTAGCAGGATAAAGCCTATGAGTTCTGTACGATATCTTGCCAACATTTGTATGGAAGGTTTTCTCCATAAGCCTGAGTTTACATGGTAAATTTTCTAACTTAAAAGAGAGTATAACCTAGAAAGCATATTATAAAACTTCAAGGCACTTCTTTTCACCTGACAAGTATATATTGTTAGGTTTCCCCACTGACCTAATTATCCCTTTCCTTTGTGTCAAAACAGCTCTTATATAGCAATAGGAGACAGAAATAGCCCAAATTTCCTGACCCCTCTCATGAAGCTAATCCTCAAATGTCATAAGCAAGCAAGACCATTTTAGTAACCTTCTGAAATCTTTTGTGATGCTTCCACAATTCAGTTATGTCTAGATGGCTGCTTGTATATTACTTCTTCCCATCTTCTTCAATTTTTTTTCCTGTTTATTTATGTATTTTGAGAGAGAGAGAAAAGAGAGAGTGTGTGGAGGGGGAGGGGCAGAGAGAGAGAGAGGGAGAGAGAGAACCCCAATCAGGCTCCACAGAACCATCAGTGTGGAGCCTGATGAGGGGGCTCAATCTCAAGAACCATGCTGGATCACATGAACCGAACTGTGAGCTCATGACCTGAACCGAAATCAAGAGTCAGATGCATTAACTGATTGAGCTCCCCGGACTCTCCCCTTCCTCCTATATTCTTTACAACAATCATTATTGTCATCTTTGTCTGTGTTTATATAAAGTTATTTTTTTACACACTGGAAAGACTGAACACGATCTCAGAATTTTATTCTATTAGAGGAAAAGACCCTTCAGAGAAAGCAGTGATTCTGGCACCCTACGAATCAGTAAAATTTGAGGATCCATTTAGAAAATATCTGTCATTCTGACAGCTCTTTCAGGCCTTGGACCAGAAGAACCTGTAATCTCAGAGCTCTACAAAATTACTGATTGGAGTACAGTGACAGAGAATTGTTACAGGGATGGAAAGGGTGACTTGAAAATAATAGAAATATGAGAAAACACAGTAATAAAGGAAAGGGGACAGGAGTCAAAGGGAATTGCTTAAAGGAGGAACTCAGGGAAGGAGTGCAAAAAACATACAAGACTCTGAGCCCCAAAGCAAGGAACACACACAGATGGTCATCCACACAAAAATTCGTGTTTGATAGAATTAGTGGTACTTTTTAAAACTATGTTGCGGCCTTGTTTAGTGATATAGTTTCAATACAATATAAGCTATATGATTTAGTGTTTAAGGCAAAAAACAGAAACCAGTCTAAGGATGGGGTGCCTGCGTGGCTCAGTCGATTAAGTGCCCGACTTCAGTTCAGGTCATGATCTCACAGTTCATAAGTTCAAGCCCTACATGAGGCTCTGTGCTGACCACTTGGAGCCTGGAACCTACTTTGGATTCTGTGTTTCCTGCTTTCTTTGCCCCTACCCTGGTCTCTCTTTCTCTCTCTGTCTCTCTGAAATAAGTAAACAATAAAAAAAAGAAAAGAAAGAAAGAAAGAAAGAAAGAAAGAAAGAATAAAAGAAAGAAAGAAAGAGAAACCAGTCTAAGGAAAAATAGAATTTACTAACTGAATTAGGTGCTTACAAAATAGTTCAAAGGGCTAAAGGAGCCAATTCTAGGCTGGGACTCTAGAGTGATCTCTAGAAGAACCCAGAACGACCCCACTCGGAAGGTAGGCTGTTCTAGGGTGGGCCATAAAGCCGTCTGTACTACCAGAGAAACCTTGGATAACAGAAAATTGAAATGACACACACAGTTGTAACCCATGGAATAATTAGTAAGATCAAGAGGCTACTGCTTCTCTGGAAAGCTGAAGAGCGAGCACTGGGTCCTGTTGCAAGAGAACCATGATCTTCCTAAAGATTCGGGGTAGCCAGAGTTGAAGGAAGAGGTCCTTTCTTGGTTTTGATTTCCAAATCTCATGGAAGCACATCTGAAGGTAGAAAAATAATTCATATCTAAAACCCCAGCTGCAAAGGAGTTTTAAAAATGTAGTTTTAAGCACTATAAATTCTCCAAATAGAGGACAGATAAAATAGGTTGAGGGAGATAATCGTAAGATCAACACCTTAGGAGATTATATATATACATATACATATATGAGGATATATATATATATATATATATATATATATATATATATATATCCTCATGTTACATCCAGCAATAGAAAGTTGCAAACTCCCAAGAGTTGCCTACATATAGTACTATAAATATGCATAGTTCTTTGGAAGAATTAGACATGTTTCTTTCTATACTTAATATTTGTGACCTATAGGAAGTGAGATGAGGCACCATACAAGACACATACTATCATGTAACTTCCGTTCCAGGAATTTTATTTGGACCATTCTGTGATAACATGGGGCTCAGAAAATATCTCAGTTTGTTTTAAACACAATACCTAAAAACTTTTAGGTAAATATGAAACTGTGATTTTCAAATTTGGTGCTTTTGGTAATTAAGATATTTCAAGTCTCCTATGAAAAATACTCCATAACAAGGATGATTTGAAAATATTGAATGAAAGTTGCATCATTCCCACGCTGAACTTTATCACTCAGAATATATAGCATTTTAATACAAACTATATTACATAGATGCCTGTTGGCATGGGGAATTCATTAGCAAAACTTCATGTGAATTAACAACTCTCAATGCACTGTAAGATATTTGTCTTCCATAGATTTAACATTTTCAATTCTATTCTTTTCTTCACAGTAGAAAATATAAAGCAACACGTTCTTCATACTGGACTCTACTGAAAGAATCCCCTGAAAAGGTGATATTTTCTTAGTAAATATTTACATCATCACTATCACTGTTTAGATTCTTTATACCTCTCATCTAGGTACTACATTTCTGACTTTTTTTGACCTATCTGATTTCTCTCCTTATCCTCACAAGTTCATCTTAAAACATTATTCTAATTCTTTCACTTCTGGGTTCACCTTATCACTATTTTTAACGAATTCCCACGTGTACTTCTATTTCTTTAGTCCAAATTCATTAGTTTATCACTGAATGTCACCCTTGTCACTACAACTGTCTTATCTTTCCGTTGTCCTAGTCATTATATAACGTTCGTAAAGTTCAAGTGTTATGTTGCCGCCAAATCATTTCTTTTTTTTTTAATTGTTTAAAGTTTTTTATTTATTTTTGAGAGAGAGAAAGAGAGAGCAAGCAGAGGTGTAGGGAGAGAAGAAGAGAGAGAATCCCATGCAGGCTCTATGCTAAGAGTCAGATGCTTAACCAACTGAGCTACCCAGGTGCTCTGCCAGAATACCATTTCTGACTTTTTCCCCACAAGCTGCCACTAACACATATTTCTCATGTTGTTCATTTACCTGCCACATCCATTCATCTCCATTTCCCACTATTGAAGGTTACCATCCTTCACAAATGAGCTCAAATGTTACCTCCTTCAGATTTCTTTCCCTATCATCTTCATCAGGAATGATTTATTTTTCCTCTGAAATTTTAAAGACATACATATATTTCAGGTTCTCTTATGGCAGGTGACAATCTCTCTTGTTTAATAACTATTTTGTGGCCTCTTCCATGCAGCTGACAAGGAGAGACAATGTTTACATTTACATTCCCATAGTGCCAGCATAATAACATGCCGAGTAGACAGTAAGTTATTAATTGAATACATACATTCATGAATCATTCTAGAGAAATAAATCATTTCTGTTTATTGAAAGCATGAAAACAACTTCATATCCAGCTTTCTTTCTACTTTTTCCTTCCCCTGACATCGTATAGAAAGTTGCTTGAAGCAGTTTTGCAATTTTCTAACTAAGAAATAATTCATACATAGGCTTTTTCATATTACTTCACATAACCCACTTTGTAGAATTCTGAGCTTTATTATGAATCAGAGTTCAAAGTTTTCAAATTTATGGGTGAAATTGTGTTGGGGATTATATGACAAAATCAATGCACAGCCAACTTTTAAAATAGCATTTTATAAACTACATAATTGTACATTTGTGCTAATTCACTTCATCTACGTTTCTTACAAAAACTTAAAGTGGGTTACTATTTTTCATATTTCTGAGAGATTTATCACATTAATTTTTAAGACATAAGATACTTCTTACAAAAGCTTAAAAATTAAGTAAAAAGCAGACGTTCTTTTTTTTTCATTCTGGAACAATGATGAAAAGTAGAATAAAACCTAACACACACACACACATACGCACACAAACACAAGCACAAACAATTATTATTGTATATAAATTTCTAGAAACATTGGACTTTATAATTAACAATATCAAGTTGTACACAATAACGTACATGTGTAATTTCAGTGTCTTTAAAATTATATTGAGTGATATGGAAATTTGAAATAATGTAAATATATAGCTTTGGGAGGGAGTCAGATTTATTTTATTGTCATTCACCCAGAATGTTGAAAGCCAGCTTGCAAAGAAGAATACTCATCTCAAATATAATGTGATTTAAAAACCAGGGGAAAGAAAACACTGTAAGTTGTCTTGATTGAATAGTTATTTAGGTATTAGGCTAAGACTTAGAAGCTGAACATTATATGCAGGACAACATTGTAAATGGGAAATTTGGGAACATTTTTTAATTTTTTTTTTTTTTGGGCGGACAAGTTAGCCATAATCTTATTACTTACATTCACAGAATGTTAAGTCAAACTCTTCTCTCTTTAGCTGCTTCCTTAAGATATTTTCCCCCTCACCAACACTTATGGCCACATATACATAGCCATTGTTCTCACCAGGAGGACCCCAAATATCCCAAATAGCTTCCTAACCTGCCTTCAGCCCAGCCCCTGCCAATTCTCTCTCTCCAGGAAATTGCATTAAAGTGTTTAAAATTGCAAATGTGATACATATTTCCGTATTTGAAATGTTTTAATAAATGTCCAGTTTCATCAAAATGAACTCTGAAGTCGTCCTGGAATACATGGCCTTCCATGACCTCAGTCTCACCTACGTTATTCAGCCTCAATTTTCGCCACTCTTCAGTGTTGTTTGAGCAGTTCAAAAAAAGGTATGCCGTCTGATCCCAAATCGCTTTTCAACTATTTTATTCTCTAAAGAATTAGAAAGCAGCGATACACCTGGCCAAAAGTAGTTAGTTACTAACAAGTGATCCTTCTTTCAGGGAATTTCCTTAACTGATTTTAACTTATGATATGTTTTGAAAAAACACCTTAATATTTTATGTTGGGAAAAGCATTACTAAAAAAAAAAATAAATGAAAATTCAATACTTTGATCATTTTACAAATATATGTTAAGGACATATGATAGATCAAGCTCAAGTGAGCCTTTAGGATTCTTAGACCAAAGAAATAGTCTTTAAGAAATCACTTATCTAAGAAGGACAGAGAAGTTGGACTTAGTGGTCAGATCACAAAGCTAGTGCATCCAGAGGGCTAGTCCTGTGGAGACTCTGTATTTCTTCCTTTCCTTCACAGCTTTAGGGATGGTTTTCCTGTCTACTTTATTTCTTTGCTTCCTATCAGTTTTCTTTGTTGTTAAATGTGGGTTAGTGATACTGAGAGAGATTAAGGAATTTTCCAAAGGAAGTAAAGACAGTCTTTTCAGCCCTTGCTGGGGTAGAACGAGTATAGAAAGGAGGGTGGTTCCAGAGCTCAAGGTGATGAGTGTAGTCGGGAGGCAAGTGAAGACTCAAAACAGACCCAAAAGTAGCTGCTAAGAGTAAGGTGACAAGAGAGAAAGAGACTGTGACACAAATTGGGCCACAAGTAGAATTAAAAAAAAACAAACAAAAAAGGTGGGGGGGGGTGCCTGGATGGCTCAGTCAGTTAAGTGTCCAACTTCGGCTCAGTTCATAATCTCATGGCTCATGAGTTCCAGCCCCTCATCCAGCCCTGTGCTGAGAGCTCAGACCCTGGAGCCTGGAGCCTGGAACCTGCTTCAGATTCTGTCTCTGTCTCTCTTTGCCCCTCCCTTGCTCATGCACAGTCTCTCTCTCTCTCTGTCTTTCAAATATAAATAAACATTTTTTAAAAAAAGGCAGAGAAGAAGCAGATTAACTCCTTAAAAATATCATGGACAGGAGACATTGAAAGCAGAGTATGAGTCAACCCTGAGTTCTCCTTGGGGGAAAAAAAAAGTCTCCAAAAACACAAACAGAATTCTCTTCCTGCATTCCTGATTTCACACAGAAGTACCTGAAAATTTTTTTCAGGCACAGCTAGGCTCTCTGAATATTCAAAATACCTAAAGTAGGTCAGTCTGAAATAAAGATGTTTAATCTTTATGAACATCCTTCTAGTTCATTCAGAAATCACTGCAAAAATATTATAATAATGATAGGTAGCAGAATGTCAGTTGTTCATATAAGATCATTCTTACCTTCCTGTGTGCCGACCATATGGACAAACTCTCTGAATCAAGGAGAGGAGGCAGGGAATCCAAGAAATGCGATATTCCATTTGCTGACTTTTGAGCTGTGTTGTTTATAGTTTACAAGTTCATGTAATTTCATAGGTGGGATTTCACAGTTAGCAGAATGATGAGGGAGGCAGATGGCATAATCATTTATTAAAAAATCAGCCACCTTCTCATATATATGATAGCTCTTACTTCATTCTTTGGGATTTGCATTCTAAATGATTAAGGATCCAGTAAGACAGCATGAAACCTCATTAACAAAGATATATCTTCAGGCCTCTACCTGAAGGGGAAGTGGTGATTTTTCCACCTCATAGCCCTCAGTTTAAATACCTGCTGATTTGTTTTATCTCTACTTAGTTGAAAGTATTTCAGCCACATTAATGCAGCTTTTAACTATAGAAACCGACAGAATACAAAATCAAGGTTTTAGCTATAGCCTAAAATAAACAAACCAGAAAATTTTTCACTTATGAAGCTTCTACTTTCTATGGCATTGTGCAATATATTAGTGGTTAACTAAGGGCTTCTCTTGATGCAAAGGGAAGAAGGGATAAACCAACCTCTGTGATTTCCCAGTTCATTACAAAAACCCACACAGCAGATTTGCTTTTAAACTGATGTGGTGTCTTTGGCTTTTGCTTTGAAGTAAGATGCTGAAAGCGATACCGGGTGGCAGAAACCATATATTCTCACAGTACATATAAGCAGAGGTGGTCTCATAATTAAGGTTTAAGCAGAGCATGCTCCTGCTGTTTCCCCAATCACTGTTGAAGGTAATAATAGCATTATAGATTAGATAGCAAATTGCAACAAAGTTAAGCAACTGCATCATAAAAAGCAATATTGATGTGTAAAAGAATTAGGTAAACTTAGTCAATGAAGCATAACATTTCATTCATATTAACCTCCAGCAGGGCCCTCACAGTCCTAGGCATTGATCCAATCATTTGCTTGCCTAAGTATTTTCTACCTTCTGTGCAGTCACTTACCTCTTTTCTGCAACACCCACTCTCATCTTTAGAAATGCATTGCATTCTCACTTTTACTGGATAGATCCTCACAAAAGGAAGTGGGAGGCTATTTTCAGCAAAAAAAAAAACTGTACAGAAGCGGTTAAAGTTGCAGAAGCCAGAAAAGCATCCAGAATCCCTGGACTTTGTTTTCACCTGACTCGGCCCTAGAAGGGTTCCTTCGAACATGGTGATCCTACTGACTTTATAGGATAGTGGATTGTCCAAGGCACATAAGCCCTTTAGGTGGTAGTTAGGTTAAAGAATAATGCTGCAGTGTTGGGGGGTGGGGGGTGGGGGGTAGGGGAGGATGGGTGGGTGTGGTTTTCTTTAGATGGCTTACTTTTTATCCCAAGGTGGATTATATCCCAATCAACATTTTTCAACCCAACTTCCATGGTAAACAATAGAAGTTTTATAAGCAAGATTAACCATTTAAGTCAGTGAAAAGAATTGTCACTCTCAGAATGGAAAAGGGGTGTTTGTTCTGGGTGAATTTGGGAAAATGAGAGGAGAGGATTTTAGTGATGTCTATAGATTCCACGGAGAAGGAGAAGTTTTGTTTTTGTTTTTGTTTTGTTTTTTTAACCCTGATTCCTGTAAAAACAGAAGGAATTATTATGTCTCTCAATAATCTACCATAGTAGATGATAAATAACTTTTCAGGAGATTCAAGAAAGTGGTAGAGAGTGTAAAATCAAGGCCCAGTGAGAGACACATTGATACCTAAGATAAAAGGCAAATATGAAGAAACACAAAAACAGGTGCTCAAAAAGTTTTCCTCAATATGTTAATTTCTTCTTATAACTGGGATCAGGACCAACCACACTCAAATGCTAGAGAAGATAAAAATGAGCCAGCTATGTTATGTTAAAGTATCAGAAATAATCTGCTATAAGTTTTTTAACTACTCCAAAATGAAATAGTTGTCTGTTCTGGTGGGTCACCATCTCGACTAAGTATAATTATTTTAATAAAAATGTTTTCCATGTTTAATAAAAGTCTGATGTCAACATTGAACATATTGAATAACAGCACTGAATGATTGGAAGAACATATTAATTTGAGAATAAAATATGTGTTTAGGTTTTTTTTAATTTGTGGAAATCAATTTTACCACATAAAACATTTATAAATCTGCCTGCCATCAGTCTATCACAAAGATTTTCACAGAAAAATGTCAGAATGAGCAGAGACTTTCATATGTTTGCTTTATTTCTAACATTCTCTCTTCTTAGGAGGAAATATAGGGACAAAATAACCTACTTGTTTTTGTCGTTTACAAAAGATTTGAGATCTTCCAATTTCTCATCATACTACATGAAAACCAGTTTTTCAGATTGAAATATGAATGAAGAGATTCCTTTCCCGTCAAAACTTCTATAAGCTTTGATCCCTAGGAATATATCTCTCACTCTTTCTTTTTCTATTTCTTACTTTCCCTCTTGCTTTCTCCACATCTCACTGTCTATCCACAAGACAGACAGAGTGAAAATCACTAATCTCCTATTGATTACTTAAATAATTATATGTCCTTGTAATTTTTCTCAGAGGTGTTTCATCTGCTAGATCTTTCACCTCTAGATGTTAATGTTTGCTGAACTGAAGGGTACGTGATCTTTAAAGGATTGTTAAAATTATAGTGCACAAAGACAAGATGATTCAAGGTTGCTTCAAAGTTATAACTCAAAAAGTCTTTAGGTAATTAAAAAATGAGAATGTATACCTGAATTAATGTGAACTGAAGAAATTGAATAAGTAATTTTTAAAAACGTTGCCTGACTAATTCAGACCTATGGAACAGTGTTTTCCTTAATAAACAGGATACATGTTTTGTTTTTTTTTCCACTTCAATTTATGTATCTTATATTTCATTTTTAAAATTTTTCTCACTTCTTCACTCATGAAATAGAGAATTTAATAGGGGGAAAAACAAGAAGTAGAATACGTTTAGTACAGGAAAAAATATTAATTGCTTGAAAATGCAAAGTGAGGAAAGAAATCAATTGTGAGTAAACAGCACAGAATGAAACCTCTTGACCTTGTCAGATGCTTTATGGGAGAGACCCTTCAATCAGAAATGTGCTGATGCTAAATTATCACAGGATTTGATCTATTCTCTAATAATTGAAAACTCCCACTCCTGGAAGAGAACCAGATTTCTGAACAGCCACTAATTTTTCAGAGTGGAAATTTAGTACTGAGGAGATTGCACACTTATCCACTAAGATTTGTATTTGTATTTTATGGCCCATCATATTCAATATTAGGCTCTGATTATAAATAGCTACATTATGTTTTGAGATGCACTACTCTGTGATGTGCTATTGCAATTCATAATATATATATATACACACACACACACACACACACATATATACACATATATACGTATATATATATACATGTGTGTGTGTGTATATATATGTATATAAAATTTAGCTTATTACCATTAATATCATTCTTTTAAATATCACAGTATGTGAAAAACTAAACCATAAACAAAGATAAATGCCATTAATGCAATATCTGTGTTGAATCTTAGTTGCCTACATCTTGCCCATGAAGAAGATGGTAACTTTGAATTCATCAGGTGTTTCTGTATAGGGAAATAACATAAAGAGGAGAATAACCAACATTTTTCTTCAAGTTTTCCACTTTATATGTGCAATATGTTTTGCATCATTTTATCATTGAAAAGTCTCTCATTCTAAGATTATTTCTGAATAGTAAAAGCATCTAAAGTAAATCACAAATTGATGATTCATGTGCATATGTAATGAAATGACCCAAGATGAGTTTTCTGGATATTAAAAATAGCTATTCTAGAGATTTCTAGAAAATGTAAAATAACTTTTATTTGAAGATCTAATACCTACGACGCTTTATTAATAGCTCTTTTCTACTCTGGCAGGTACAACAACTATAAGAAGAAAATGAGAGAATGCATGTCAAGGATGAAACCACTTTAGCAAAAAAAAAAAATATATATATATATGTATATTTATATATAATATAATTATTATTATAGTATAGTATAGTATAGTGTAGTATATTAAGGTTAACTCTGGAATTAAAAACAGAGTCTAAACAGTACTATACCCTATTAGTTGAAACACATAAAAGAAGTTTTAAAAAATAGTGTCGAGGCACCTGGGTGGCTCAGTAAATTGATCATCTGACTTTTGATTTCATCTCATCTCACGTCATGATCCTTGAGTCATGGGTTTGAGCTGAGTGTGGAGCCTGCTTAAGATTCTCTCTCTCTCTTTCTCTCTCTCGTCCTCTGCCCCTCTCCCATGCTCAGGCTTTATTTCTACATAAAATTTTAAAAAATAATAAAAAAATTAAAAAGGCATGTCTATGTATAAAAGTTAGTTAACTTGAACACTCTTAATACTCATTCAACAGACCAATTTGAGCACTTACTAAGCACTAGGATTACACAAGATGTTAAAAACATAATGATGAACATATCAAAGTTTCTTACCTCAAAAAACTTAGTGTGGGAGGCAGACAAGTTTAATAAATGCTGCGATTGCCATAGATACCATAAGGATGAGAGTAAGTATAAAGGTTTCAAGTCTGGGCTGCAGGGAATGGTTAGAGTAGACTCTCAAGAATTGACTTGCTCACTAACACTTGAAACCTCCTCAGAGATTTTAAGCAGGAAGTGACATTATCTTATTTGCTCTTTACATAACCAAAGAACTTCAAAGGAAAGACTTGACAATGAATGGTGGTGACTCTTTGGCATCAAATGGCGACTTAAGAAAGTAGTATGTAGAACAATCCTTGGACCCATGAAAAGAAAATTAAATTGCTTGGGAAGCTGCTTCCAAAACTAATAGTGGTAGTGGCAGTGTATAAACAGTCAGGAAAAGCTTTGCTGTTTTGTTCAAAGTAGATGAGGTGTACTTGATGCAACTATGTCTCCCGGTATCTTCCCTGCCAAATTCTATATATTTTCTTCATCCGAAACTATTGAGACAAATACCTATAATTTCAGTTCAGTGTATACCTCCAGACAACCTGACACTTTCTTAGCTGATAAAGTGTTAGAATTCCAACTTCTGAGAAGAGGAAAGGGCACTTTTGGGGTAGAGACAAACCTGGACTTGAATGCTATATTTTAGGGATAATTTCTCAAAACTCCCAAAAGATACTTTTTCATCCTCTTGAGAAACTTATAAAATAGCATTACTATTAATTCACAGGATTTTAGAGAGAATTAAATGAGGAAATACACAGTCTGGAAAATAGGTTAAGCCAAATAAATTGTTGTGGTTTTTTTTCTCCTTATATTTGATAAGAAACTTATTGGACTAATCAAACCTTTAAATTTTTTTTAAGTTTATTTATTTATTTTGAGAAAGACAGAGACAGCACGAGTGGGGTGGGGCAGAGACAGAGACACACAGACAGACAGACAAAATGCAGACAAAATCCCAAGGAAGTCCACACTGTCAAGGCAAAGCCCAACAGAGGGCTTGAACTCACAAAACCTCAAGATCGTGACCTGGGCAAAAACCACAGTTAGATGTGCAACTGGTGAGCCACATAGCTTCCCCACTAAATAAACTTGTTTGTTTTTTTTTTTTAAATTTCAGCCTAATTATATTTGTTTATTCAGTCAACCACCATTTGGAGTGAGTTGAATAGTCCATTGAAATAGAGTAAAAATGCCTCTTTCGCTAACTAGACCTGTAACTACTATAAAGAACTTCTTTGTGATTGAGTGTACTCATTTGGGAAATATGCATATTGAACCTGATGATCCCTGGTATCCTTTCTTGTTACAAAAAGAACAATTCATTTATAAAATGATACGGAAAGGGGTGCCTGGGTAGCACAGTTGGCTAAGCATCTGACTTCAGCTCAGGTCATGATCTAATGGTTCATGAGTTCGAGCCCTGCATCGGGCTCCCTGCTATCAGCACAGAGCCTGCTTCAGATCCTCTGTCCCCATCTCTCTCTGCCCCTCCTCTGCTCTCTCTCACTCTCTCTTTCAAAAATAAATATTTAATACAAAAATAATAAAATATTTTTTAAATGATATGAGAATTAATAGCATATTAAGCATCAGAAAAAAGGAATGGATGAGAAGAGCAAGTATTCATAACAATACAAAAATCCCTCCACAGTCTAGAAGTATGTATGAACGTATCTCAATGTCTGAGTGATATACAAAGACATATAATAAACTCAGGTAGAAATATGTCTTTTTGAAGGTAGCATACCACAAAAGATTTTACTTACTGATTTTAATAGTATAAAAAATTCCTAATCTAATAAACAGGTAGGATTATGATTATCAGATAAAGCACAAGATGTCCAGTGAAATTTGAAGTTTAGACAAACAACATTTTAAAAGTATAATATGTCCCATACAATATTTAGAATATACTTATACTAAAAAATATTTTTATCTGAAATGCAGATTTAATTGGACATCCTATATTCTTTTAACTAGATATAGCAAAAGTAATGGAGTTTACCAAATAAGCTCTCTATGTTTAACAATACGTTAAACATTTCTTTAACCCGATAATTAAGAAAGATTAACTTTGGTCCAGGTAAATTCATTCATCATTTATTAATTCATTATGTCACAAGTATCTCATCTGTCCAGTCCTATACAAGGCATTGAGCAGTCAATCTTTAACAAATACAAGGGTGTACCCTCATGAACTTCATAGAGATATATACCATAGAGATAAATTCCACAAATAAAAAAGGATCTTGATTTGCCTCCAGTTACCTTTTCCTAAGAAACTAATGTTAATTATTAATCCTTATGAATAAGATAAAAAAGTGTGATTGCCTGAAATTCCCCAGCAGGTTTTATTATTAAACATACTCTAAACTAGCATAATATATTAACAATAATTAACTAACCAAAATCTTAACATCTTAACTCCCTGGGAATTTTAAAACCAGATTCATCTAAGAGCTATGGTAACAGAACTGTCCCACTCTCCCCACTACTGTTTTGATCCTACTATGTTTTGATCCCACCCAACTCCAGGACATTTACTTTTCCCACAGCCCTCATTATTGACCACAGATTGTTCCTGATCTTTAAGTATGAAAAATAATGAGTGGATGAATTAATAAATGAATGAATAAGGTAAGTGAGTGGGTGAGTGAGTGATTGAGTGAGTAAGCAAGCCAGCCCTGTCTTTGTCACTGTATCAACTTTCTGCTTTATATGTCTATGGAGGACACATTCTCTCTGCGTAAGAACCCTCTTCTGTGAGCTGTGGCTATGGGAAAATGTTCATAGCCCCTTTGGCAGAAATAGTCACTTCTTAATTGAAATGTACTCTGGAAATGAAGGTAGATTTTGTATAGTATTAGGACATTTCTTATGAAACACTTACTTCTCATGACTACTTTCTTCCATATCACTGTCCCCAAACCCTTCACAAAAGCTAACTCATGATATTTAATACCTTTATGTCTGAGATACTGTGAGTTACAAGGCCACAAACCTAAGGCATACGTACTATCAAATACTTCCAAACAGATTTAAAAATGGTACGGATGTTCCTAATCTTGACTATACCCATTGAATAAATAATTAATGCTATTAATTCATATTAAAGACTGTGTTTCAAATGGCAACAAGTAGATTACAAATGATTATGTGTTTAAAAGGGAAAAAATGTTATTATTTCATCAACTTGCAAACCATTTAAAAAATATGGTAATAATGAGCAGATTTAACTTTTTTTATGCTAATATACTGACTGAGGCAGTGTGGTAAAAATAAAGAGTTGGGGGGCGCCTGGGTGGCTCACTCGGTTGAGCGTCCGACTTCGGCTCAGTCATGATCTCGCGGTCCGTGAGTTCGAGCCCCGCGTCAGGCTCTGTGCTGACTGCTCAGAGCCTGGAGCCTGTTTCAGATTCTGTGTCTCCCTCTCTCTCTGACCCTCCCCCATTCATGCTCTGTCTCTCTCTGTCTCAAAAATAAACAAACGTTAAAAAAATTTAAAAAAAAATAAAAATAAAGAGTGGGGGCACCTGCATGGCTTAGTAGGTTAAGCATTAGACTTCGGCTCAGGTCATGATCTCACGGTTTGTGAGTTCCAGCCCCGCGTCTGGCTCTGTGCTGACAGTTCAGAGCCTAGAGCCTGCTTTGGATTCTGTGTCTCCTCCTCTCTCGGCATCTCCCATGCTCATGCTCTGTCTCTCTGTTAAATTTAAAAAATAAATAAATAAATAAAAAGTTAAATTAGCTTGGAAGAGAGAGACTTAGCCTATGACTCTAAAAAACTGTTAAGACATTTGGAGAATTATTTAACTTTCTTGGCTTCAGTTTTTCCATCTATTAAATAGAAAATAGGAATGGGAAAGAAGAGTGGAAGAACAATTTCCTGTGTATTCTTTAGATTTTTTCATCTAAGCCTAAATAGTATGCATTACATTTAGTGCTAAAGGATCAGACTCATCAATAGAAAATTCTCTTCTTGGGAGTGTGTGTGTGTGTGTGTGTGTGTGTGTGTGTATGGGTGTTTAATCTGTCTCTAATACAATTCAAATGAATTCATTAAATATCTACTGAGGGCTTTATGCATGAAAAGTATTGATCTCGTATACTTTGCATTGCTATCGTATACTCTTCTCATTATTAACGGAAAATAAAATGTACCCGATTCTCTTACTTAGGTGTTGAGAAGGTCATACTGCATGCCCCTGCAACTAGTAATGTAATTATAAAAGGCACAGCCCTAACTATAATCCACCAAAGAATATTTTAGTGACAGAAGCATATAATCTAGATGATCTCCCTTCTTAGAGGAATCTAAAAATTATTCACCGCTTCAACCCACCCACTGAAACACCCTCAAATGAGTTTGAGACCTTGCCGCCTTTTAACCTTTTCACTTCTGCAAAATGCTACTCTTGGAATGACATTCATACACACCATAATTTTCTTAAGCATTCTTGCTCATAGAGAAAGTAAAACACTGGAGATGACAGGGAGGTGTCTAACACTCCTGTGAAGATGGAACTGGGTAAAAATCAGCTGAAATAGCAGATCATTTTCTGAGTCTCATGAGTATATGCAGTCTCAGTTTTTATCCCTCTTTCCATCATTCCCTCACCCAGATTGTCTTTGGACCCCATTTCTTGTTTCTGGAGCCCTCGGATCCCCATGTCAATCAGTTACTCTTTGGACACTTTTTGGTTCTTTGGCTCGCACTTCTTGTCTGACCACCCTCTGTTAACCACCTGCTTCAGTGAAATAAATATTGATTTCTGCCTTTACCTGTTGTAGGTTCCAAGTACTTTAATATTTCACACTTGCTCTCCTTCCCAAGTACCCTTCTTCAACATCCCAAAGGATCAATCATTTCTGATATAAGTAATAAATGTGTCAACACTCTTTTTAAAGTGTTACGTTTTCATTGCACTAACTGTGGTCAGAAGTAATTCCTCAGTATCTGGCATTGAAATTGCCTGTTTCAAAAGCCTCCACTACTCTATCCACACATCTGGGGAAATAGAGATAATTGCCGCACGTATGCTGATCCTGTCCTTAGAGCTTTTCACACATCAAGAGCAGGGCCACTTTCTCCTCATTAGTGCAGCAAGCACCTGTCCACACATTGTGATTTTAAAAGCTGTTAGAAGATCTTAGTGCTTCTCCAACAGTGTTTCCCCCTCCCTGTAATTCCTTTAATTGGGAGAAAGTCTTTCATATGAAAAAAATAATAAATGGCTGATATGAGATCATTTCCTAAGAAAAGGATTCAAAAATTAAGACACATTAAAAAAAAAAAGAAGAAGAAAAGAAAGAAAGAAACAAGGATACTCAGCAACATGATTCTGAAGGAAAGGAGGGATATAAATGTGAAGATGTTTCATAAAAAGGGATTTTAATTGGAAAAACGAAATTGAAAGCCACAACAAAATGATATGCTCTTCAATTTTTACATTTTGCTTTCTGCATACCCCACTTTGATCCCACTGCCATAGAGCTCCTTTAACTCCTTTAACATAATTTAAACAAAGTTTCAAAGTCATTAGGGACCCTATGACTCTTTAGTTGATAAAGTGTGGATATTTGGTTATATATGGAAACTCTTTTCACCAGAGATGACCTACCTCACTTTTCAGTTCCCTTCCAATACCTAGAATATATGAACTATTCCAGAGAATTTACATGGCGTTTATAAGAGATCACGGAATGCCATTATGCCATATGTCTTCAAATGAAAAGAATTTACCAAATTCCATATCAAATTCCCGTTGCATTGAGCTTTTATTTAGCATGACTGTCTATCAAATTATCAACTTCACAAAGGCATATTTAAGAACAAAAATAATTTTATTTCATATGAGAAAATGAATATAAATATGCAATCAAGGCGTATATTTACCCGATATCAATTAACTGAATGTTACAAAACATTAGTTGATACAAATAAACATTGAGAATTATATCAACAGCATTTCCAGTTACATCTTTCAATAAAGACAGAAGCAAAGCAACTTCAGTAGAAGCTAATGAATCATAAAAGCAGATTAAATAGTTGGAAAGACATTGGATGACTTTGAACACCAAATGTCTGGGGCATATCTACTCTTCTAAAAGGACAACAGAACAAACAGTAAATGTCTGATGAGAGCTGCAGTAAATTTGGAAGGTGTTTCATTTGAACACAAAAAGAATTACTTCATCAAGATAGATAATATAAAATTTAATCATGGGTAAATTTTCTCTTGACACTAGACAAATAGCCAAATTCTCTACAGTGTTTGAGGGCCAGAACCTGGTGAGTTGTACTTTTAAGTGTTTCTAACCAGGAACAGTAATCCTGGGGTATTATATCTGAGATTTTTTTAAGTTTTTTTTTCTCTTAATTTTTTTTTAAATTTTTATTTATTCTTGAGAGAGAGAAACAGAGAGACAGAGCATGAGAAGGATGGGGGGGGGGGGGCGGTGCGGGGAGGCAGAGAGAGAGGAAGACACAGAATCTGAAGCAGGATCCAGGCTCTGAGCTGTCAGCACAGAGCCTGATGTGGGGCTCAAACTCATGAACTGTGAGATCCTGACCTGCGCTGAAGTCAGATGCTTAACAGACAGAGTCACCCAGGGCCCCCTATATCTGAGATGTCATTGTCCTCCCCTCCAAATATGTCTTATATATTCATGATGTATATATCTGATGATTCAGTGATGAATTCCATATTATAATTGTTATTTGAATATTAAAATGTGCAAACACATTTTAAACATTCTCTAAGGCAACATTTTGTCCGTGTTTTAGCCGAGAAAAAGCAATAATACTTTTTGTGTCTTTTCAACTACTAGAAAAAAAAATCTTACATATGTTAAACTAAGCCTCAAGTGAGTTAGGCTTTAATCAAGCTGTTTTGATTTATGTGTGTTATTAATCTGGTTCAATTCACATAACCATTTATTGAAGGTAGAATCAATGCAGATGCTGTGGAAGGTAGAGTTCTTGCAGTTAGTTTGAAATAAACAGGCTAAGAACATGGCAGATGCTGAAAGTTACTCAGCCCTGTGTTTCTGCGCTGTCCTTTGAGGTGTCCCTGCACGCAAACCCATACCTTTATGGTCAGTCCCTGGCGATAAGTCCTTCTGGAATTATCCTCAATTGTTTACCGTCTGTTTCTATTTGGGACTCTGATTGATCCACTCCCCAAACAGAAACCTGTTTAGGAGATCTTCCCTAGGACCCAATAAATTCTCCGTTTCAGCACCACAAATCACTCCAGGCAAAAAATTTCTATAAGTCAGAGTGCCCCAAATCCAAAAAAAAAAAAAAAAAAAAAAAAAAAAAAAACCCAAAAAACAAAAAACAACAAAAAAACTCCCACCTTCTTGGAGGTGGGGGTGCGGCGCCTGGGTGGCTCAGTCACTTGAGTGTTGGACTCTTGATTTGGACTCAGGTCATAATCTCACAGTTCATGGTTCATGGGATAGGGCCACACTGGTCTCCGTGCTGACAGTGCAGAGCCTGTTTGGGATTCTGTCTCCTCTCTGTTTCTGCCCCTCACCCTTTCTCTCAAACTGGCTCACACACTCTCTCCTTCTCTCACAAAATAAATAAATAAATGTTAAATTAAAAAGTCAATTATTCCAATTAAAAACAAAAGAGCTTCTTTGGGTAAGGAAGGGAAACATGGCTCGTATTCAGGAATAAGAATGATGATATATCAATAAACTACTCTTATACGGATATTTGAAAATAAGAAATATTTTAATAAAATACCAATGTAAATGCATAACAGGTTACATTGGGGCTTTTTAAACTGTAAGTACTTGTTAGTTGAGACATTTTATTCAAAGAGAATAAAACAAATTGTTTATGTCCATGTCTTTGAAATAGAAGGCCCTACAATGATGAAAATATGCTAATAGGTCTTCACTTTAATTAAGCTGAAAATATCAATGGTATATATCATGCTTAAGGTTCAGTAATAAATTTTTACTGGAGCTTACTTCAGTGTTAATTTTCACTGTGGCAAAAACAAACAAAAAGGTACTTTGTACATAAAAGTATCTTTATTTAAATATGTATATCAAAAACCAGAGTCATTAAGCCTGAACCAATATTTTATAGATAATATAATTGAGGATACTTAAGTTAACTAATTGTATACACTCTCTGCTAAAAATAAACAAATAAACATAAAATTTGAAAACAAACAAACAAATACCATTGTAATTTTCCTTGGGACTACCTGTTTTTTGTTTTTTGTTTTTTGTTTTTTTTTTCTTTTTGCATTCTACTCTAATAAGAAACATTAGCAGGTTATCTGGACAACTGACTATTGTTAAAATATAACTCTAAAAAAACATATTACATATTTAGTTGGCTTTTAGATGGACTATTGCTAGAAATATGTGTTCAAACATGATTATGTGTACTTTTGATGTTTTAAAAAATATGGCTTTAGTTTACTGAGCCATTTCCTTCTAAAATAAAAGACAGTTATAATTTATTTTTCTGCCTACTAGTTTTTGCTAGGACAGCCTATTTATCTTGGCATCTAGCACACCCCTTCTACTATCTTGATCTGGCACATTCAACTTAGTCTCCCACCCTACCCCCCAAAAAAAATCCCAGAAATTTACTTCAACATAGAATATGATTTTCACTTTTCCGTCTTTACTCATCCCCTTTCCTCTGTTAGAGATATAAATTTGCCAACATGTTTGATGGTCAAAATAAAATTTTCCTTCAAGCTCAATTCTAATATTACTTCTACTAAGTGTACTTTCTGATCCCCTCAGTTAAGAGTAATTGCTTCTTCTTATCTGTTCTCAGAGTTCCTCTATTGTAATATTTCCATGCACTACCATTTTATTTTTTTGTACAGTTAGAAATAGGTGTATATCTGACCTAGTCTCCACACTATTGAAAATGTAAAGATCACAAAGATGCAAAGAACTATGGGCTCAATGAGAATGAGTGGAGGGTCAAAATGAAAATATAAGTTGCGAACCAAAAGGGGTGGGACTTGAATTTCAAAATAAAGGCCATGACCTCATGTGAATATACAATAGAGAGATAAAAACCCTATTTCTCTTTATTTTTGAACCAGCAAAATATCTTTAAACTAAAGATTAAGAAAAGACATCATTCAATACCATGGACCATTTGGGATCCCACATGTTGCTTTCTGTAACAGCTGGCCCATAGCAGTCACTCACTGTGATGCTGAATTTAATATATGAACGGACATATTGTTTATAACGTAATTCTTTGAAAAGGACTATCAAATCAAAAATAATGATGCTTAATGAATCTGATATTTGCTATTGAACAATTTAATTGCTATATTTTTCCAGCAATAAGAACACATTTCCAACTCTGCCTAAAATGATCTTGAGATTCTGATGTGAATATTTTCACATTCCCTCTGCCAGGGTATGTTATAATCATCCCTTCCTTTCACTGGAATAAAATGTTTTTAGACTATTCATCAAAAATACCATAACATCACATTAATTATCCTTGGCAAAACATAAAACACAAGTCACTTACAAACATTGATTTTTTCCAAACATCTCTATGAACTAGTATAATATTGTACAGGTTTTGCAGATTGTATTTAAGATCTATTTTCAACACTCAACATGTGTATCTGGATCACTGCACCCAATATCACATCACAAATATTTGAGCATAGCTGAGTAGCTATATTCCAGCTACATCCCACTGACATTTTCTATAATGCAAAAAGGGTGGCATCTGCTCCCTTTCTTATTCATTTTCATAAGAACATTCACTTCGTTTTATTTAAATATATATAAACCATCAATACATATTCTAAAATACATCCTTCAGATGCAAACCCAAGAGTTCAGAGACTGAAAGATCTGCTTCCACACCTGTAACTTTCTGGCAGAAAGATGCTTCATTTGGATAGAAAAAAGATAGAGTGGGAGCCAGGAACAGTCATAGAATGTGCTTTGGCAGCTTTTCTACGCCACCGTATTTTTATTTTTAATCTCTGGGGATAATTCACAGAGAAAGAATCTCCTAATGTGTTGCTGAAATATGTATTATATTGACAGCCAAAATGAAAACTCACTCAGTTTTCTTAACTGTTTAAAAAGATACACCCACTTTAAGGTGCTATGGCGTGTTAAACTGTGAAAAAGAAAACATATTGCAAATTAATATTAAAATATTTTTTACATGTTCTTCAGCTGTAATAACTACCACATCTCAAAAATACAGTCTTTAGTGATTATTGAGGTATGTGGAATATGTTTAAGGGAAAAATAAGTATGATTATATGCATTTGAAGACGTTTCAAATTCTCATTTATGTGTACATATCTTTTCAACTGGTTTTTGTGGTACACAACTCAGATGTAAAGGAAAGGGGTATTTAAAAAGCTACTATTCCACTTCCCTCCTTTCCTCTCTCTTTCCTTCCCCTTCCTTCCCTTTGTTTCACATTTATTGACCACTTTCTGTGTAGCAGGCTCATACTCAGTAGAGAAATTTCAAGATAGAATTAAATTTATGATTGGGGCTCCTGGGTGGCTTAGCTGGTTAAGCATCTGACTCTTGGTTTCAGCTCAGGTCATGATCACATGGTTCCCGAGACTGAGCCCTGCACTGGGTTCTGCAGTGGCAGAGGGGAGCCTGCCAAGGATTCTCTCTCTCTTCTTTGCTCTCTGCCTCTCCCTCACTCATGCACATGCGCTGCTCTCAAAACAAATGCACACTTTAAAAAATTAAATTTATGATTAAGTGTAAGAAATTGAGACTATCAAAGTAGGCTTAAATAGTGTGTGCTCAAGTACAGTTAAGGTGATTATATTCATCCAGTTTAAAAGATTAACACTCATCCTGCCTCGGCCCCTGGAGTCTCCACATTGAATAGCATTCCAGGTTCACCAATATTGTGGTCTTCCTTATCTAGGGATTGTTGATAGTTTCATAAACTCTTCCCACAGGATGTTTACTTTTACCTTTTGTCTTTATATTATCCACAGGATTTATACAATTCTTTTTTCTAATCACTTAATGCAGGATATGTTAGCCTAAGTCATGCCTTTCTGTTAGGATTACGCCCATCTCCATCACAAACTTCTCCGGTCATCTCTGCCATCTGTGGATCACCAGAAACCAAGAACAAACAAGTTTTTAAGCTGACTGGTTGGAACCTCCCAGGAAGAATAGTTCTGAACAGGACACATATGTCGTATATGACTAATTACTGCTGCTTCCCTCATTTTCAGATAACCCCTCCGTGACACTCACTAGACTTGCACTCGTTACGAATACAGTTTGAGCTGTTGTGTTGATGGAACAATATTGGTAAAATGTGTCCAAGGGGAATAAAGTTTTAAAAGAGTTGAGCTTTGAGAGATTCAACATGCAACACCTCTTTGAAGTTCTGAACCAACTAAAGAAGCCAAAGACATCCATTGAAAGAGAAAAAAATGTCAGCTTTATTCCTGACAGTGCTGTTCCAGACCGTACCTTCGTGTGAGAGCTCCATTGGCTACTCCGCCCGTCTAGATCTTGAACAGCTCATCAGAGGAAGTGTGGGAATTTTCAGAGAAGTCACATCTACCCAGGTCACCAACTGACACTGATTCAGCATAAACACGAGAGGACATAAATATAGATCTCTTTCATATAATGTTGAAATTTTCTCCATCCACTTGAGAAATGCCAACCAGTGGCTGGTATTTATGAAGTAACTCACTCCACCTCAAATTGGAGAGGGAAGAGGAGTGGGCAAAAGATCAGTGGAAACCTTTTCTTATGCAGACCAGAGAAATCAGAATTACTCGACTAAACCTCCCAGTGGAGACTGTGGATTTCTGTCAGAAAGCACCCTAAATGCACTTGTAGGTGAGTGATGAACCGCTGAATTCTTCACCTGAAACTAATATTGCACTGTATGTTAACTAACTGGAATTTAAACAATAACTTGAAAAAAGACACTTTAAATGCAATACTATGCAGTTTGTGTCTACCATATAGTTGGTGATTCCATGAAGCCAGTAAATTGTTCTTAATTTCTTAATTGTTCTGAGCTGGCTAGGTTTTAGTATTCATGTTGTTATCCCTGGAGTCCTGCGGGCCATGTCTACTGAGGAAGTAACAAAAACATTAAAAACTTATTATAGTATATAATAATACACAACATCATACATGTTATACATTTTATAAAAGGACAGGAGGGAGCAATTTTCTGCCAGCTAGTAGAACTTACATTTTGACTTGCCACATAGTAGCAATTGAAATACTGTGAATAAATAAATGTTAAAAACAACAGAGAGTTTTCTTTTTATTTTTTTTAAGCTGGTAAGGACAGCTTACTAATTAGCTCACTTAAAAGCTAGTGTCTCCCAGCAAAAGCATAGGACTATCCCCAAAATATAGATCAATGTAAGCCTTATCTTTTGACAGGAAAGGGGGGAGAATTATGTGCTGAACAGCTTTGTTATTACGATAATTACGCAGGTGCAAAAACAGCATTAAAAGGATCAACATGAGCTATAGCAGCATGTATTGCTAATTAAAATAGAAATCCCTTAACCTACAGTGGCAAAACAAAAAACAAAGAAAGGTAGAAATCTGAGAACCACAGAAACCCCCAAGATGTGAAGCTCTAGAAACTAATACTTTAGCGTTTTAAAGACAGTATAATGTTTTGTTAATAATTAGGGACAAGAAGATGGACTGGGAGTCTCATGTAAGTGAACCAACCTTCATTGTTGATTTCTACCAATAAAATATTGATGATGATGTAAGTACCACACTTGTTTAAAGTATACATAATGAGATCTGTTTATATTCAAGGTTCACTATTTTAGTACATATTCAAATATGTAGGCAGAGGATCCTTTTCTTTTAGTCTCAAGTTTTTATTGAAGCTCCAGTAAAAATCAAGGAAATAGAAATAAATTGAGACAGGCAAAACTGATCATGCAGAGCTCCCTATTTGTTATGGACAGAGTTGTATCACCCCACAATCTATGTTAGCCCTAACCCCCAGTACCTTAGAATGCTACTGTATTTGGAGACAGGTCATTTCGAGAGGTAATTAACTTAAAGTGAAGCCCTTGGGGGGGCCCTAATCCAGTCTGACTGGTGTTCTTATAGGAAGGGGATATGAGGACATATAAAGAGGAAAGACCTGATAGGACACAGCAGCCAGAAGGTGGGTCTGCAAACCAAGGAGAGAAGCCACAAAAGAAAACAGATCTGCTAACACCTTGATTTTGGACTTCTAGTCTCCTGAGCTGTGAGCAAATAAATTTCTGTAGCTTAAACCACCGAGTGAGGGGTACTTTGTTATGGCAGCCCCAGCAAACTAATACACTATCCTCTGTTCATTAGGGACTGGACATCGTTTGAATCTACCAGAAAAGCTGATTCCAAACTGCAGGGAGCTTGGTTTCAGGTTTCAGGTTAGTTACTAAAATTCAGTAAATTTTAGTACTTAAAATTTACTCAAAAGCAAACAAAAGTAAAATATGATATAGGATATTGACAAAAAAGGGAAGTTTTCTAAATTATAAATTTTAATGCTTTATTATTCCTTTATTATTTAAAAATTACAATCTCTACGTTTAAATTAGCTTATACGCCTTGACCATGTAGATCTGTAGGTAAAATTGTAACTAATTTTAGTTCTTGACAATGGAATGATAAACTGAATTTAAAGATGTTTATGAAAATTAAATTTTCCCTGAAAGACTCATACTACTCATACTTATTAAGGCAATTACTTTTATTACAACAATAGAAGCATCAAAAAAGCTAGTTAATGAACTGGCACTTGAAATTACTCCACGAAGCAGGCATTACCCTATTGTCTCGTTAGCTCTATTTTAATTTTTGCATTTAATATGTGGCAACCTTAATGTGTTTTTACTATAGTTGTTATATGTCATATTTGCCCATGTATATCACACTGGCAACCTTAATGTGTTTTTACTATAGTTGTTATATGTCATATTTGCCCATGTATAATATTTCATTTAACTCTTATGCTATTCAAATTTTCTTAACACAAACCCAACCCTGTTGCATCAGGCGGAACACAATAACTTCAAGCCTCATTCCACGCCTGACTTTGGCACATTTTCCATTTTAACCCAACCTATTATGATGGAGTCTTAGAACTGCATCAAAGACATTTATTAAATATACTTAAATTGTTGAAATGTTATGGTATAAGACATAAATTAGGCATTGCATGGACCCGTCTTATTTTGATTTGAAATGGAAATAAAAACTTTCTAGCTTTTGGACAATATAGAATGTTAAAAAGAATAAAAAAATTAAATCTATGTTTTCACTACAGAGACAATATTATTTTGGAATATTTTCTTTTGGGCCGAGATTGTTTGATATGATAATACACATTGATAATTGTATACGTTTTTTTCACCAGTGTTATCTCTTTGGTGGTTTTTTTTGTACATTGTATTCGTGCTAAGTTCTAACAGATATGTTCAAGTCCTCACACTAAAAATCAAATCTTCAACAAGGTTACGTCAAAGACACAGTTCAGGATGTTGAAAGACATAACCAAAACAGTTATAGACTATTTATAAACACACATGTATTTTTGTTCAATAGATTTTTGAACACCAAAGCAATTAAGCAATTAAGCTAATTCAATTAAATGGCTATGTTAGCTCATAAAGAGAAGAAATAAGGAAAAGGGAGTACATGGCACATATTATCCCATCACAGGCACTGACTGAGTCGGTGTCTCTCTGCTCCCTGGAAAGGCTCTTCCTTTCCAACCAGGAGTTCCTGGCTTAATGTTCACGAATACCTTCAGCTTCATCTGCCCAAGCTGTTGGCTTATTCTCTGATATGGTCACTTGAGTCTATGCATATACACATACGGACAGCGTTTAAAAATGTACACACACACACACACACACACATACATGCACATTGGTTGAGGGTGTCCAAGCAAACAGAAGTGACTCTAGATATTTAACAAATAGGTATACAATATAGGGGATTATGTGATTGTAGAGCCGCTGGCAATGCTTGAGGGTGGACACTGAGAACCATGGTTGACCCTGATGAAATCAGGAAGCACTAGACCCTTAATGTCAAAAAACCTCTACAACAAAACAGAGGCATAAGATCATAATCATAAACCTCTATAAGCCTTGCATCTGAAGTTTTCTTTTGGCTCTATATGATACTACTCCAGAAGTATAACACTTCTTTTATATTCTCCAAATCTCACCTTAGTGTCTCTCAATTAGTGTAGCCTAAACCAAAATCCTGCTGACAAGTGAGTCTTGGAAATGTAGGTTTCAGAATTCCAGAAGAGATTAAAAAGGGATGGCATGGAGCATAAACAGATGATATCTGTCGTATCTGAAATAGCATATGATTTATTAAACCAAATCACTCTACTGGGATAATTTTCTATTTCTATTCCTTCTAAAGATGAGAACAGTTTGAAGTGATTGTAATTTTCTTGAAATGTGACAATGAGGAATTTTCTTCAGTACTTGTATGGATTAGGGTATTTCTAAATTATATTTCTTTTGGACCAAGAAGAAAAGGCCAAGGAAAGTTATGGAGGATATGGCTCACTTGTTTCTTGAGCAACATAAGTACCATTATCAGAGAGAATCTCAAGTTTACTAGTGGATAAGGTTATTTGTATTAATTTTTTTAAAGTAATGGAACATATGGAAAACATCAATGACATTTTTAAATATGTTCCAATCAGTGACATAATCAAGTTAAAAACATCATTGATTTTGACAAATATTTAACTGTCATTTATATTTTAGAGCTGTTATAGAATTTTATATTTTTCCTATATGAATATATTCCTGTTTATTCCAAAGGGCTCTTTAGAAATGGATTTCCAGGCATCCCATCCTCTTTTGACCTGTGTACTATATATTTCAAAGATGCTATGCAACCCAATATTTGAAAAAAAAAAGATATAGATATCTGCAATGGAACAAGATTTTTATGTAGAAGCAAAATTGATTAAGTGAATTGACATTTATGACAGAATATGGAAAATGGGATACAACAGACTTACTGTGATAAATGAGAGACCATGAAATTAATGATGACTCTAAAACCACCTAGCTCCTCATATCCATTCTACAAAATCTATCATTAATATGTTCTAGCCGGGAAAATAAAGATAGTGATTAAAACAGTTAAATGGATACTTCTCACACCTTAAAATACCCTAATCTTTCCCTATGGTAGATGTGTTTTGGGAGATCCTAACAAAAATATCCTCATGTGGTATGAATGGAAAGAATAATCTCTAACATGAGTTTTCTTGCTCTGAATATACGAAACTATAACAAAAAGGAAAATATGCTAAACTGTTCATTCATTTGGTTTTTGTAATTTAAAAATATGTACTAAGTAATTATTATTTGCCCAGCACCACTTTATACACTAAGAATTTAAATACAAGAGGATGCAGGAAGATGATGGGATCCTAATTATTTTCTAAAACGTTATCAAGTAAAAGCCAAAAAGCAGAGTCAATTAAAAATTAAGCAGTATTGCTCTTTTAAAATTTCAAAGATTTGAATTTATATTACAAGCATACTAGTGCTTTCTGTGGGACACAAGAATCTCTCAAATTCCTCCCCGAAAGCTTTCTCTGATTGAAAAGCAATAATAATGATTGACTCCTTTTTATGAAACCATCTTTGGAAGCAGCTTAGAGAGAAAGGGATCAAATTAGCCCTACTGTCCTGAAGCAGAGACCTATCTCTGCCATGGAGCTAAGAAGTAAAGGGAAAAGCAGAGTTCCAAGACCAGGTTTGAGTCATGTACCTTGCCTGTAACAGGATGCAGGACACCCCACATAACTACCAGCAATGAAAATGTCAGTAGAATGGATGACTCTCAAAAGGAAAGGAGGATTCTGTACCAGAAGCAGTACTGTGCAGGCTAACACAACAGGCGTCCGCTATGCAGACATTCAGCAAGTCATTATAAGAAGGATGTGTGTTATTAAAATGAGTGTACGTGTTCACTACCAAGGGATTTAACTTAAAGCTTGTCAAGATCTTCTTAATGTGTAGAACAACTAGGAATTTGCTAGATGAAGGGAAGAGAGATGGGAGTAGGTCAGAGGAAATATTTTAGATGGAACAAATAGCAAAGTTGAAGAATCATGGAATATTTAGTGCACGAGAAGAAGTTCAGAATGGCTACAATCTAGGGAACGAGAGAGAGAGAGAGAGAGAGAGGTCATTGGAATGGGAGAGCAGAGCCACAAAGGAAAAAAGGAACCAGAATGTAGGCCATAGGATTTTGAATCTTGATCTTAAAAGCAATGGGAAACCACTTAAAAACAGGATCAACTTAATCTTATCCTTATCTTTTTTTTTTTTTTTTTTTTTTTGAAAGAGAGAGAGAGAGAGAGAAAACAGGCTTGAGCAGGGGAGGGGCAGAGAGAGGAACAGAGGATCAGAAGCAGGCTCTGTGCTGACAGCAGTGAGCCCAATGCAGGGCTAGAACCCAGGAACTGCAAGATCATGACCTGACCCAAAGCCAGATGCTCAACTGACTGAGCCATCCAGGTACCCTGATCCGATCCATCTTTTAAAACTCCAGCTTTGCTGTTGTGTGTAAAATGGAATGGAGTGGAAGAAGACTTGTGGGAGACGGATCATTTAGTAGACTGACACAGGATTTCAGGATTTCAGACAGCAGGTGATAGTGAATGGGGATAGAATGAAAAAGGGAAATAGAGAGACATGAGCAAGTTCAAAAGCCATTTAGTTAGCAGAAATGATAAAATTTGGAGAACAGGAAAAAGGAAGAACTAATTCATTCATCTAACACGTATTTATCAAACTGCTGCAATATGACTGGTTTGGGTGGTACAAGAGTTAATAAAACACACAAAAAATTGCTGCAATCATGGATTATACGTTCTGATGGAAAGCAAATTCTCAGTAGGCTACTACTCCTTCAATTCAACCTCACATTAGTTGAGAATTTATATTGAAAGACCAAGGACAAATCTAAATCTGTCACAAGCTTGATTATCATTGAAAGTCCTTAGTCTCCCACATAAAGTGATGCAGCCCTGAAGGAAAATAGTCCACAGAGTTGTTTTACATGTGGACAGTAAATTAAGAGACACCTACTAAGAACAGACTCTTGGTCAGGCAACCAACCTGGCTGCCTCGGAACTCGCTCCTCTTCCAGGACAGGAATCTACTCTACTTGCCCAGAAAGAACACTGTGATTCTCTCTCCTGTACCACACTCCAAATGGCACCTTTTATTGCCATTCTCCCGCACCATTGTGTTTTGGATATGTGAAAATTTATAAAATGTATCATTTCTCCACAGATTACTGGACTGTGATGAGCTCCATCTGGAACTCAATGAAAGGAATGCTAATCATCCCGGATGTGAAACTGGGCAGGCATGTGTTGTCTTCCTCTGGGGACAAGATGAGTAAGTTTTCAACTGTATATAGGATAGTTGCATTAGTTAAGAAAGAGTATTTTTCTTTAATGGAGTTTATGGGAGGAAGTTTCTAGGCACCCGAAGAAGTGCTAGAACATAGCCGATATATTGTGCCTTTTTTCAGTGCAGTATTCCTACTCCTGATGACAGATGCTCTCTCTTCCTTTCAGAAATTACCCATCGCCTATGCTGTGTCCATGTGATCTGTGTAGGATTGATGCCATCTCCAGGTTCCAGGCATGAGCAAATGGTCTGGACCCGGGCAGTCAGAGCACCTTCTTCCTAGGCCATATTGACTAGTTCATGAAAAAGGAAAATATAGATAAGAGAGGGAGAGGGAAGATCCCTGACTACATACATTGTTTGAATTCACAGAAATAATAATGTTAAATCATCTCTACTACTAGCTTTTTCAATGAGTATAAAGGCTATGTCTGTCTTGATTACTGTATTATTCACATGCAATAGGAGAGTATCTGGAAGATAATTATTTGTTTAATTGAATCAAATCAAATGCACTTGAGTATTTTAAATTGTTCCTGGACCGTGAAAATATAATTCTCAGATGAAAGGAGAGAAGAGTGAATTATATCACACAATGAAATATGCACTAAGTAGCCCTAAATTATTGGCCTTCCTTCCATCAGATGATTCACCTTGAATCTTACCTTTTGTTATCTTTTTCAAGTTCTCAGCTCAAATTTAAAGCAGGGTACAAGAGGAAAATGTTGTACCTGCTAATTCTACTCCTTCCTTCATAATATTCAGAAGACTTCTTTTTATCATATTAAAATTTTTATAGTATATTTATGAATCCTACTTTTAGCCCATTAATGAGGTATGCTGCAATGTTGCCTCTTTATTTATAGGTAAAAGGCTTTGTTGACAAGATGTTTGAGGAAGGGAACATAGGAAAATTAGCAGGTATGGGTAGCAGTATAATGAGCTGAGTTTTGGATGTATTGATATGCCATACCACGTGATATCTGGGTAGAGATGTCCAGTATATAAGATCTGCATTTTAAAGGGAAGTTTTAGGTTAGAAAAACACATTTCACAGTTGTTATCTTATAGATGGCTAAGTAATGTGGACAGACAAGTAGGTGAACTCATTTAAGGAGAAATGAAGAACTGAACCAGAGACAAACTAATATTTAAATGGTACAAAGAACAACACATAAAGAGATGAATGGAGCAGAGGACAAGAGAGAAAATATTTCATGCAGTGGGATTAGTGTAAATTTAAGAGAGGTCGATAAAGATTCATTAATTCATTATTTTTTAATCCAAAACTATTGATTAAACTACTACTATGTACCAGGCACTGTTCTGGGTATTGAAGAAACAGGACTGAGTGAAACTGAAAAAGATCTTTCTTCTTCTAGAGCTTAAATTTGCCCACTGCCTTGCCTTCCACATATTGCTTCCACAAAGGGGGACAGACGAGGGTCCCATGAATGGATCAGGAAGAGTTGTCCCATTTATCAAAGAATATGCATCCCTAGTTCAGCATAGCTTGAGACTTATTGGGAAGAGGATAATATCACCATGTTGACTGAAAGAAAAAGAAGAGGTTCACTGAAAATGCCCATTTGGTTGAAATATCTTTAAAGTTCTCAAAAGAAACAGGTGTCTGGGCGCCTGGGTGCCTCAGTGGGTTGGGCGACCGACTTCAGCTCAGGTCATGATCTCGCAGTTGACGAGTTCGAGCCCCATGTCGGGCTCTGTGCTGTCAGTTCAGAGCCTGGAGCCTGCTTCAGATTCTGTGTCCCTCTCTCTCTGCCCTCCCCTGTTCTTGCACTCTCTCTCACTGTCTCTCAAATATAAATAAACATTAAAAAAAATTAAAAAAAGAAAAAGAGAGAGAGAGAGAGAGGTGCAGCCAATCCTGGAAGATTGCCTGACACATGCCAAGAAACTTGCAGAGGAAGCACTATCAGTCTTCTGTGTGCCCACAGCAGAGGGTTCACAGGGTAAACATGTTTATCGCCACCCACATCAACCAAAAATTTTAGATGGAGGAAACATTATGCTTGGAGCACCCTCAGGTGACACCTGAAAAGTGGATTCACACACCCCCTCCCTGAAGTTCAAGAGTTAACAGCGGAGTGTGGGTAATCAGGGTCCTGAACCTCAACCTGTGTGTTACATAAGTGAGAGTCAACAAAACCCAACATGTCATCAGCATTCTGGCCTCCAATCTCATTCGACAGCAGTAGGAAATACCATGCTGGTCAGCAGGATCAGTCTGTTCACCAGGTTGTCCCCCTGGACCCAGGGACCTGGGACACCTACATGGGGGAGTCACAGAGTACCGCAGAACATTTGATCAATCCCACATGCAAATTGATCTACATGGAGTAGAAAGTTGGAAAACTCCCCAAAAGGAAAAACCGGGACTTTGTCCCATAAAATTTGCAATTGGACTTCGGTACACACCATCAGAACAGTAAACAGGCAGTGCCAGCAACACGTGGAAGTTTAAGGAAGGCATTTTCAGCCCCCGAGCAGTCTCTGCCTGTGGCACTCTGCCCAAATAGCGCTACTGTCCCCAGTTACTGCCAGCCACCAGAGGGCGATTTAGGAAAAATGAGAAAAGCACTTCACAGCACAAGAGACCCCAGGCACCAGCCTGGGCAAAATATACCCTAAAGGTCATATTGCAATGCACTTCCCAAATAATCTACTAGGCATCAAAGTCTTGGGTCAGGATCAGCCTCTCAGACACGTACATTGACCTAAAGTTAACAAAACAAACATTCAAACAACCAACAGAAACAATGCCTAAACTGACTGAACTTCGTACAAATCCTAGCTTCATCATAGGACCTGGGGAGATAGATATGTTTAATTTTCTAGGTTTTAGTTCCCTCAGCATAAAAATGACAGCCATTCTTTCCTTATGGGACTATTTTTAGGATTTAAAAAGATAAAATATGCTACGTGTCTCGCACTGCTCTTGGCATAAAAGAAACACTCAATGATAGAATAAGAGAATAACTTTTATTAATTAAAATATTCTTCACTGAAATGTATGATAATAAAGTAAAAAAAAGTAAAAAGTAAAATTTGCTAGTCTATGGTAGGAAGATTGTATTTTAAATAATATAAGATTAAAGGAGTGCCTGACTGGTTCAGTCAGTTAAGGGTCTGACTCCTGATTTTTGCTCAGTTCGTGATCCCAGGGTCATGGTATCGAGTCCTGCATGGGACTCCGTGCTGAGAATAGAGTCTGCTTAAGCTTCTCTCTTTCCCTCTGCCCCTCTCCCCTGTTTGTTCTCTCTTTCTCTCTCTCTAATTAATATATGTATTATTTTGTATTATATATTATATTATATATTATATTATATATTATATATTATATTATATATTATATATATTATACATATACATAGGATTAGGAAAATAAGATTGTCAACACCTAGTCAAATCAATCGATTTATCAAAACACTGGAATCTTGAATAAATCCTCATTTCTTTACTGAAATATTGTAGGTTAAAATAAATGATCAAGCTTATTTAGTACTAAGTTGTTTTTGGTTTTGTTTTGCTTTGTTTTTGTTTTAATGAACTCAAATATATCCTGGTGAATCAACGCTTAATCTTCTGACCTGAAAAGGCATGTTTGTATTAGGTAACTGTCTCAGTCAGCTCAGGCTGTAATAACAAATTATGAGAGACTGTGTGGCTTAAGTAACACATACTTATTTCTCAGATTTATGAAGGATGAGAAGTCCAAGATCAAGGCACCAACATATCTGATGTCTGATGAGGATCCACTTCCTGGCTTATAGATGGCTGCCTTCTCGTTGTACCCCAACACAGCTGAGAGACCCAAGAAGCAGACTAAGAAAAGCGTGACTTTTCTAAGGGTACAAATCTCCTTCCTAAGGGGTGAAGCCTCACCACTTCATTTAATCCTAATTACCTCCTAAAGACCCTGCCTCCTACCACTATCACACCGGGGAGCAGGGTTTCAACATAAGAATTTTTGGGAGACATAAATATTCAATCCATAACAGTAACCATGTTCATAGAGACTTAAAATGCATGAAGAGTAAAAAATATACCTGTTTTTAAAGATTTGAAATGCCACTATTTTTTTAAAGCAAATGCTAAGACACTATTAGAATAGTGACAAGTATTACTTTAAGAGTTTCTCACGACTGTTTATAATAATAAGTGAATGTTGATGTTTTATTCTTGGTTAAATGCATCTTAAATGCAATAAATATGTTTCATCTGAATCACCAATGACTAAGATACAGAATATAAGTCTTAAAAAAAGAGAATAACTTCATGTAAATGATAAGGTACAATTACCTTAATTGAGAGCCAGAGTAAAGAGAAAGCCAAAAGTCTTAAAATAACCATTATGTTTTAGTCATTGGAGAAAAGGGGAAAAACCACTTGTATTAATTGGGTGATGACAAATAGACAAAGAAACTAGCTTATTATAAATTTCACATTAAAAATGGTTTGGATTTTGTGTATACTCTAAGTATCACTATCAACTAATTTTACCTTTAAAATAAATAAACTTTCTCAGCATATAAAACTTGGTTCCTACAACAACATGATCTCCTGATTCTCCTCTCACCTCTCTGGAAGCTTATTCATTCTACAAATATTTACTGTGTATTCTTCTCTGTGCCTGACCTTGTCCAGACACTTGGGAGCCCTCTTATAATTTGAAGAAACAAACAATAAATTAATAATCACACATAATACTGTTTCTTCTTAGGTGTAGTTACTGGATACCCTTGATTTTTTTTTTTAACGTTTATTTATTTTTGAGACAGAGAGAGACAGAGCATGAACGGGGGAGGGTCAGAGAGAGGGAGACACAGAATCTGAAACAGGCTCCAGGCTCTGAGCTGTCAGCCCAGAGCCCAACGCGGGGCTTGAACTCACGGACTGCGAAATCATGACCTGAGCCGAAGTCGGCCGCTTAACCGACTGAGCCACACAGGCGCCCCTACCCTTGATTTTTATAATAGTGTCTATATTTCCTATGGTTTACAGTCATTCTATCTTCCATGCAGTTTTTCTGTTACTCCTAAAATACCAAAAATATATAGACTCTTGATTCTCAAAGCCATATGTTTGTACCTCACCTCGTCTTTGAGCCGAAGCCCTGAATTTCCAACTACTCTATCTGATATGATTAAAATAGAATGCCATCTAAGCTGATTCCTGGCCTGTTCCACTTCAGAGCATACTCAGAAGAAAAGCCTTTTCTACATATCTTTCTTTTATTTTTCACATCCTGTTGCTAACAAAATCTGATTTTGTAACTTCAGAATTGTTTATTCATCCATTCATTCATTTATCAAAGCTTTATTTACCACTTATTATATGGCAGGCATTAGGAATAGAGAGAAATAAAAAATATGCAGTTTTTTTTGTTTTTTTGTTTTTTAATAAGGTGGCTATGTCTTAGGAAAAGTTAATCCATTATAACACAGTATGAAAAACAAGGGTGCCTTGGTGGGTCAGTTGGTTAGGCATCTGACCCTTAATTTCAGACCAGATCGTGTTCTTAGGGTTTGTGGGTTTGAGCCCTGTGTCAGGGTCTGCACTGAATACAGAGCCTGCCTGGGATTCTCTATCTCCCTCTCTCTCTGCCCCTCCCTCTCTCTCTTTCTCTCTCTCTCTCTCCCTCAAGATAAATGAATAAACATTTACCAAAAAAAAAAAAAAAAATCTGCTTAAAAAAATAACACAGTATGAAAAACAATGTGATCAAAATCATTTCCAGCATAAAGAAGGAGCAGTTCAGACTAAGAGTGGGGTGGTCTAAGAAGAATTCCAAAAGCAAAATAGGGTCACTGTAGCTGTGACTTTAAGGGCAAATAAGAACTGTTTTAGATATTAAAGCAGGTGATTCTAGGCAAAGGATTGTCTGCTTCACTGGCACTGATTTTGTGAGAGAACATGGCACTGTGTAGTATGTTCAAATGATTTATTATGACTCAGGTCAATAGATTAAGTATAAGGAAGAGATAAGCTTGGCTAATCAGGTAGGGCATAGACAGTGCTTGACTGTTCTCCTGAAAGCTATGAGAAATATTTGAATGCTTTCAACAAGGATTTACATAAAATCTGTGCATTTTGGTAAAACATTCTGACAGTGTTGTGGACAAAGAATGTCACAAATACGAGCTTGGAGGCACTATAACCTGTTAGGGACAAACTGAGGCTCAGTTGTGTCTCCAAAATAACTTATGTAGGGTTCCATTCCAGGACTCTCTTACTCCCCTGCTCATCTACCCTGCTATACGGGCCAAGATGCTTATCGAGAAGTCTGACATACCTTAGTCATGCATCCCATGCCTTCCTTCTAGTCTCATCTTCCACCACTTTATAATATGTATTTCAGTAAGACTGAATGCTTAATTCACCCAAACACCAGGATACCTCATGCTTCTGGACCTTTGCTCATATCTGTGTCTGCAAATGTTGCAGCCATTTTGTAAAATCAGTATGGACCCTTACCGAAAGTTTGATTTGGATGTCAAGGCTGGTGACACCACATACAAAGGACAATAAAGCTTTCTGGGAAGAGCAGAACAGTCCTTCCAACCTGTTCCAAAAATTGGCTTACCGGAGCAGAGAAAGGACACCGGCTGGGGTTCCTATGATGGTTAAGGGATGGGATTCCTGTATGCTGGTAGGGACTTGCATGATTTGAAACTCCCACTGGTGCTAAAGGAAAGAATGTGCATTCTTATCAGCTTGCCCAGATGTGGAGCAGAGAGGAGGAAGGAGTGAAAAACTTCAAGCTATCAGTAGTCAAACACCAAAAGATCGAGTCAGACTTTTTATTTACCCATGATGTTGCTGACATAAACACAACTGATTACCATACAAACAGGCATGGCTTCTATATGAAGTTTTACCAACTTACTCTGTTTTTATTTTTTCTCCATTGCTCTTACCACTACTTGACAGACTTTAATTCCTTAATTGCTTATTGTCTGCCTTTCATATTAGAATGCAAGTTCCATGGTATCAGATTTTTGGTCTATTTTGTTCACTGCCATATCTCTAGCATGCAGAATAGTAACTGACTGGTAATAGGTGTTCAGTAAATATTTTTTTGAGTAAACTAATCAAAAGTTGAGGGAAAGGTACATTGCAATAGTACATATTTGGAAGGAAATCTTAAAAGAGACAGGGTTTGAGCTGAATTTTAAAAGAAAAAATGTGATTTTTAACAGACTTAAAAGGTATCTAAAGCAGGAAAATGATACAAGATAAAAAGAAGTTTGGCTTACTTTGTACTTATACTTTGGCATTTTTTTTTCATTCTATTTGGCCTCCAATTTTTCCACATTAACTTGTAATTTAGTATTTAGTCAGGCTTGTCTCACCTGTCTATTGAAGCAAAAACGAGTTCCAGCAAAAATGGTTTTGACAGTGATTGAGTAAATGCTCTTTGGTGATCTTGTTTTGTCTGTGGCATTAGTATGGTTCATTGATGGTATTAATGGAAAAGTTTAAAATAACTGAGATGATATATGAACTCAATGCCCCCAGAAAACTGTACCTGAGGTATCAGAACAGCATGCCAAATGTGTTTATTAAAGTATGTGTAGAAAACTCAGGAAATAAATTTATCTGCATTGTTACCAATGGGCTTACGAAAGTTGTATATAAACAGAATAGGTATTGCATTAAGAATAAGCAAGGTACTGGGGCGCCTGGGGGCCTCATTCGGTTAAGCGTCCAACTTCGGCTCAGGTCATGATCTTGTGCTCCGTGAGTTCGAGACCCGCGTCGGGCTCTGTGCTGACAGCTCAGAGCCTGGAGCCTGTTTCAGATTCTGTGTCCCCCTCTCTCTCTGGCCCTCTCCCCATTCATGCTCTGTTTCTCTCTGTCTCAAAAATAAATAAACGTTAACAAAAAAAAAAAAAAAGAATAAGCAAGATACTTATTGTAGTGATCTCAACTATCTTAACTATTGAAATAGCTTCCTGTACAACTTCACTGCTTCTAATTTTCCTCACCCCAATCTATCATACACATTATTGAAAGATTAATCTTCTGGAACAAAATCTGAGATCTGGTTATTCCTTTCATTCTTTTACTTAGCAAATGTATATTGACCATCTATAATATGCAAGACAATGTGCTCGATACTGCGATGTGTACACAGATATAGCCCTTGTTCTCAGGAATTCCAAAATCATCAATTGTTCCCTATTGTCTAGAACAGCATTTTACAAGGAATTTATGTTAGTATGAATTGGAGAAAAAAGATCCAATGGTCAAGCAATGTGAAAATGTTGAATTCAGTAAACTTTGCATGTACATTATACGTTTGGGTTTTCAAAGATAAATGTAATATTTAATATATTTAAAACTTTTTGCTCAAAAATGTGCACGCATATGTGTGTTAGGTGAAGCAGCTTCGGTGGGGAGGGTGAGGTAACATTTTGCAGAAATACTTTATTTTGTATCTCTCACAATTTCAGAAATGTTCTATAAGTGGTTTTGCACAAAAACGTTTCAATAGGCACTACTGAAGGATAAAATAATTTATTGATTAGTGCAAAGTAGTGAAAAATTAGATCTCAGATTGTTGAAAGATGGCAGTATGGAGATTTTGGTAGACTAATTGCAAAATGTCTTACAGAAAATAAGGGCTCGTGGGTGGTTCAGTCGGTTAAGGGTTAAACTTAGATCAGGTCATGATCTCATGGTTTGTGGGTTCAAAACCCGTGTTGGGCTCTGTGCTGACACCTCAGAGACGAGTCTGCCTCGGGTTCTGTGTTTCCCTCTCTCTCTCTGCCCCTCCCCGGCTCATGCACCCTCTCACTCTGTCAAAATTAAAACGGAACATTATTTTTTTTAATTAAAAAAAATGCCTTACAGAAAATAATGAAGAGGATTCTAATTCTCATTCTAGGATTCATATAATGACACGTTTATGCTCAACCCCCAGTGCTTAACACCCATAACATGAACAACAAAAAATCAATTTGATGTTTTGAAAATTCTAACTGTATTCTTTAGGGTACCAGAGAAGAGCCACCTAGCTTATTCACTCATATACAGTAAGATTCAACACTAGTGGATGAACATCAATATATTAAAAGGTGCCTGCATTTCCTGTCCATAGCACACAAAGTATCACTTTACAGAGTAGACTCAATTTTGAAAAAAAAAAAAAAAAAGAACAAATAATAGAGAATGCTGACACAGTGAAATTATTTAGAACTTTACTTTCAAAGTAAGATCATTAGAGAAAGGCAATTTGCTCTAGGTAGAAATTGTTTCATTAAAAATCTGGAGCAGTGAGAATGGAAATCACATTCTTAAATACATCAACAACATTTTCATTATTCTCCCCACACACAGAGTGGTTTTGTTGTTGCTGTTGTTTAGTTGTTATTGGTATTCAACTTAAAAGCAAATTGCAATAAAAATTTTGTTGAGATGAATGAGGGTTCCTGAAGCTTTTCGGTATTACTAAAACCAAATTGATCACACACCTTGAAAACTCTAGTCAAAACAATCATCGTTTAATAAAAGACAAATGGGAGACAATAATATATTAGAACATTATGCCAAATTTAATAAAAGCAAATTTCTGATGAGTTAAAAAAATTACATGACATTTAGATATGTCTTTATCAACACTACTTATAAGAAAAATGCTCAATTAGATTCTACAGATTATTTTGAATTAGATAATTTCGGTATAACAAAATCTCCTGGATCTACCTGAGTATATGAAAAATTATCTTTATTCCTTTGAGAAATGTAGATAGCAGACTTCACTATTTAGTGTAATGGTGGGATGTATTATTGCAACCAACATGGTCATAAAGAAATAGTAAGTCGGGGTGCCTGGGTGGCTCAGTGGGTTAAGTGTCCGACTTCAGCTCAGGTCATGATCTCGCAGTTTGTGTGTTTGAGCCCCACCTCGGACTCTGTGCTGACAGCTCAGGACAGCTTGCTTCGGATTCTGTGTCTCCTCCTGTCTCTGCCCCTCCCATGCTCATGCTCTCTCTCTCTGTCTCTCAATAATAAATAAACATTAAAAAAAAAAAGAAATAGTAAGTCAAAGACACAGTAAATTCATATAAAGTTAAGACAGACACTTCGCAGAGAAAGGGTTATTTTCTTGTACTCAATTTCTATCCATAAAGCAAAAATCATCAAAAAGAATGATATTCACTGCTGTACATGTGGCTTTGAAATTAAAATAAAGATAATGATGGTCAAAATAATGATGATGATAATGATGACAAAAAAACACATGGCAGAATGGCAAAATCCAGTATTTGTTTGAAATAGAAAATGGCCCTGTAGTTATCACTACTGACAAAAATCATATATTCAAACTTTTTTTTAAGCATTATAATGATATTTATATTGGGAAACATAAAAATGAATGCATACAAATTGCAGAGTTAACATGTTTTGGCTCAGGTGAGCCTACAAGTCTGGCTCCAATAATCCCATCAATATAATCATAGCATAATGTAATACCAGAATGATGCGCATATAGGTAGGGAAAGGTAGGCTTTAGAGCAAACATTGGAATTAAAAGGACGATGTGTATACTTTCCTGAGTACATCATAGTAGTCTGGAAACTTAAAAATCTTTTTTAAGACTTCCAAGTCTTCACTGAGTCTTGATGATACATAAGCAATATATATTTTATATATAGCTCTTAACAAATTGACACTAATATATTGAAAACATCTGGTGGAATTGCTAATATAACCATTTTTCTTTCTTTCCATCCTTTCTCTTGTTTTTGTTTGCTCTTTTAGTCTTTTTTTTTTCTCTTGTTTTCTTAATACACATGTAGTCCAAAAACATGGTCATAATGGACTTTTCCCTGGTATCATTCATATATTTTTCTGAGATTTTTTTCAAAGAATAGATTTTTCTTCCCGTATTTAGCATCACTATTATTTAGCCTGTTACACCATTATCTTATATCTTAAAAGAGTGTGGTCACTTCCTTAAACACTTTTTCAAGAAATTTGGAGAACTACTTAGCCTTCTATATTGATTATTTCACAATGAAAATTTATGCAATATTATCATAACATAGCTTTGAAAATTGCTTCAGTCTACCATTGAAGTCTTGTCATCAATAAGCAAATGACAGAACATGTGCAAATACTGATGTTGTAACAAAATTCAGATTGTGTGAGTAAAACAAAGGTGAGGTGAAAGTTAACAGAGCAGATGTAAAACATTCTCTTATTGTACGTGACTTCATAACTTCATAACGACAACCTGATTCCCAAAGTTCAATCAACAAATATTTGAGCAACTACTTTGTACCAGTCACTGCTCTAGATCCTGGGATTTCAAATCCATTATTTTGATTTAACATATCGATTGAATTCCTTTAACTGTGCTACAGACTATAAAGAATAGAAAATAATTTTAATACATATTTTCTTACCCACAACTCAAGATCATATTTTTTGAGAAGCTATTAATATATATTAAGAAATAGAGTTAAATGGTGAAATTAGTTTGGAATTGTTCCATTACTACAGAGTTTCTCAGAGCTTTTAATATGCATACTTGCATTGTTTATTTCCAAGAAAGGAAAGTAGGCAGTATTTTCCAATCCTATTTGCTCATAGAACCCTTTTTTTCTAAGAGCAACAATTAACATCTTAAAAAAAACTAGTGCAATAGTAAAAACAAAACAAAACAAATGAAAAACAAAACAAAACAAACAAAACAAACAAATGAAAAACAAAGGGGGTGGGGAGAGGTAATAGGAAAAGGGAAAGGCCCAGAAGCTAAAGAAAATGAACAGATTTTATAAATTTTTGCAAGAAATCTATGCATAGAGAGTAGTAGTAATTTCCTTTTCTTCCTGCCTTTTTTCTTTATTTTATCTTTCATTCTTCCTCTTTTCTTTCTTTGCTTCCTTCCTCCTTCCTGCCTTCCTTCCCTTCCCTTTCTTCCTTCCCTACAACTAAGGTCCTGGGCCTTTTTTTTGACGTTAAACACAGGTAAGTTTTTAATTTTTTTAACTGACTCATAATTGTCTTTACAATTCATGTAAATACAGAGTGGAAGAAGTGTCTCTTTTCTAACCAAATGTCATGTGTACAGCTTGTTTAGATTAAAGTAAAAAATACCCTATAGGCAAAAGTAATCTTTCTAGTTTCCCTTTATCTTTGTGAGCTCTCTCATTTGGCTATGATTTGGGGCAGGTAATTCTTAAGTTTTTTCGGCATTTTGATGTTTCCATAAAGTTTTGTGCCTTGTTTTGCTTTAATAAATTGCATTTCATTTGTTTTTAGTGAAATAATCATTTTGAATAAACTTGCTGTGAGATAACTACATCTCAGAATCCTTGTGTATACTGAATATAAAAGAAATGCTTCTAATAATAGAGGCAGAAATGTATTTATACTCAAGTTCTGAATGATAGCAAAAATGTTAAAGCAATCCAAATGTTCAGAAATAGTAGTGCAATAAGGGAGAGAGAGCACATTCAACTTCAAATAAAAGGACAAATGGAGGTTTATAGCCAAGGAACTGTGGGTGGGGGCATTGGGGGGTACTGGGGCTGTAGATGGGAAACTATTAAGACAAGACATCAAGGGAGGGAGATTATGACTAAGCCACCTTAATAGGATTCTTGCTGAAGACCTTCCAGGATGATCAGATATCAAGGGTAAGGGATTTTCTCTAAACTGACTTAGAAGGATTCTTGCTGAAACTCAACTATGCAGACCTGGTAAGGGCTGGGGGCCAAGGTTGAGATTTTATCAAAAAGACAGCTCAGAGTAATTAAAGTTAAAGAAGAAAGTCCTTGTCACTAGTATATTATAGATTTATTAAACCCTTGTTTTGAAAAAAATATATATATTTACCTAGAATACTCATTCTTTCATCCTGAAATGTTAAGTGAGTAGTTACTATGTTCTAGTTAGTTTTAGGCAATGAGGAATCCGATGGCTGAGAAAAGACAGATAGTGGCACTGCTCTATTGAAGGAAATGCTCATGAACAAATATTGTAAAATACTGATATGTTTATGAAGAAAATATATTAGGATAATATCAGAAGGAGTGGCAGTGGAAAAAAATAATTCAGGAGAGGTGGTCTGGGAAAGACTTTCTGATGGGATAAGATTGGAGCCCAAACTTGATGCCTGAAAGGGAGTCAGCCGAAAAGAATGGTGGGAGCTGCATCCTGTACAGAGACAGATGACACAGGACTTCAGGGAGGGACAAAAATGTGAATATACCGTAAGCAAACTTCCTACATCTGCCCTTGCTCATCAGACTTTGTCATTTCCCTGCTCAAGATCTTTCATTGACTTCAGGCCTCACTCAGGCTAGAATCCACAGTCAGGATGGCAGCCTACACGGTCTGTCCTTTCCTCCATACTGTGCTTCTTCAGCAATCTCTGAAGTCAACTACTTCCATTTCATTCTTGTTCATTCAGCTGCTGCCATAATGGCCTGTGGGCTGCAATCTGAAGATACCAAAGCACTCTTTAGAAACTTTGTACTTACTACTTCCATCTCTCTCAGATATATTCATGATTCTCTCTCTCTCTCCTTTTTTTTGTTTATTTATTTATTTTTGAGAGAGCACACATGAGTGGGGGAGGGTCAGAGAGAGAGAGAATTCCAAGCAGGCTCCATGCCACCAGCACAGAACCTGAGGCAGGGCTGGAGCCCACAAACCATGAGATCATGACCTGAGCTGAAATCGAGAGTCAGACACTTAACTGAGCCACTCACGAGCCCCCCTCTCTCTTTCTTAATCTTGGGCTCTGCCCAAATGTCACCCAGAAACAAAAACTCTTTATCGACCATCTTTAGTTGAAACAGCATCCTGCAATCCAGCCCTCCACCTGCTCACTGTTTATTCTTTTTCATTGTGCATATAATTTCCAGTATTGTATATATACATATATAAATATATACATATACATATATTTTTACATATATTTATTTTTCACCTTTTTTTGTCTTTTACTTTCACCTACTTTGCTGCTTCCTAGAATGTTAACTCCAGGATAGCAGAGATTTGCTGGTTTCATTAAATGATATCCTCCACACCCAGAAGAGCTCTTAAAAGATAGGAGGTATTTAATGCTTATTTCTTGACTATATCATCTCTCTGAGCTATCTACTATTATAACCTCCATTTTACTGAAAAGTATGATTCACAGAGTTCACATAACTTACCCAAACCTGCATAGCTTCTAAGATACAAATCTACTCGTACCTTTCCAAAAACGATGTCTTAAAGGACTTAGCAGAACACATTTACAAATTACTGATAACAATATAACATTTATTAAACACAATAAACATTTTAAACAATTGTTATAGCTGTAAAATATAAAAATTATAACTTAAAAAACAAGTTATGGTGGCTAAAGAATAAAGACACTTCCATTAGTCACATACAATTTCAGGGAACATTAGAAAACTTGAGAGACAATACTTCCAGTGTGTATATCATGTTTTATAGGTAATGGTTGGTTTGCAAGATGACTCTCTATGAAAATGCTACATAAATCCAAAGCCCATTTTCCTAGGGGAAAAATCAGACACAAGAATCCAGAAATATTGCAAATGTTGCAATATCAAGTGCTAACAAGTATTGACCAAAAGAGGTCTAATTAATTTGTAATGGTTTTAAAAGATGAACTGTTATATATTGCTTCTCCTTCATTTGACTTATGATAAAAAGAAAAAAAAAAGTTGTTGTGTTCAAAGCCTATCTAATCCATATATACAGATATGGATTTTGGTGGTCCAATTCATAACAGTAACTGTCAGAAAAAGGATATAGATTTCATTTCTCATCCTCTGATCTATGAATTTCCATATATTTATCTCATAAAAGCTTCCATGTGTTTTACATTTTCATGTGTTCTGGAAGTTGCATACTTCTTACTAATGGTAGAGGTTAGAACTAAAAGCATTTAGAAATAAACCATCCTACTTGAAAATAATAAAAATGCAGATGCATCATAAAATAATTATTTTTAAAGCTTTTGGATGAATACATGAAATTAGATATAAAGAGCAGGTAGAATGATTACTTGATAAATTGGAGTATTGTGTTTGAAAGGAAGGCAAATACTCAGCAACAAAGACAATTGTGAAACTACATCATTAAACCCTCTCATGAAAGAAAAAATTCCTCCTCTTATCCGTAGTTTGAGGCTGTCTTTGGCATGAAAGATAGGGCTGCAATTTAGAGTGATATAAAGCACAAGTACCAAATTATGTTTATTAGTGGATAAAAGACTCACATGTGGTATTTTTCTGTTGTTAAAAATGAAAATTACATGAACTGGCTCTAATAGAACATAATAGAATGCTTTGCCCTGACGATTTTTTTTTTTTTTCCTTTTTAAATGGCCTTAACTGAAAAAGCTACAGGAGTGACTTCTCTTTAGCAGTTCCATTAGCCACTGTCAGTTGGGATCTTAAGGAATTTATCAGAACTTAAAACACAAGTGATACAACTTTTAGAAATCATTGCAATGGAACTTATCAAAATAAAATGAAAATGAAGGATTTAAACACAGGGACATATCAGTGAAACTAATTAACCTAATTATGCAAATCATAAATCTGATAATTCACTTGGTCTCAGGTTTAACAAAGTTACTGTGCTTAATCTGATTATATTTGGGGGTTAAAGTACCTTTTTGGAAAGAGCAAAATTGATTTGTTTCTTAAAGTACATTAAATCTTCATGTCGACTGACTTACCATTTCATGTACTAAAGAAAGTAACTTATCAGACTTAACTTTGAAATATTCATATGCGGATTTTCCATAGCAATTGTGTAGCCCCAGGCGGACGTCTGGCATTCAACAAACTTCTGTGCTACTTTTGCGAGATGTATGTACTTAAAGAATTCAAATTAATATTATTAATAATTAAAGAAAAACATCATTAGAGAGCTAAATATTTGGTGCATGTATGCTCATATAGAAATACAAACATGCATGTGTACTTGGGTGCCTATGCACATATCCACTTTGTAATAAAGAAAGATAAGAATATTCTCTTAGTTCTTTTATTTTAATTTTATTTTAGTGTTTATTTATTCTCGACAGAGAGAGAGAGAGACAGAGACAGAGACAGAGCACAAGCAGGGAAGGGATGGAGACAGAGAGGGAGACACAGAATCCGAAGCAGGCTCCAGGCTCTGAGCTGTCAGCACAGAGCCTGACGCGGGGCTTGAACTCACAAACTGTGAGATCATGACCTGAGCCGAAGTCAGATGCTTAACCGACTGAGCCACCCAGGCATCCCAATTTGTTCTTCTTCTTCTTTTTTTAATGTTTATTTATTTATTTTGGGGACAGAAAGAGAGCACCAAGCAGGGGAGGGGCAGAGAGATAGAGGGAGACAGAGAATCCAAAGCAGGCTCCAGACTCTGAGCTGTCAGCACGGAGTTCGACACAGGGCTGGAACCACCAACCCTGAGATCATGACCTGAGCCGAAGTCAGATGCTCAACTGACTGAGCCATCCTGGAGCCCCTCTTTGTTCTCAAGTTTTTATTTAAATTCCAGTTAGTTAACATACAGTGTAATATTAGTTGCATGTGTACAATTTAGTGATTCAATACTTACATACAACATAGGTGCTCATCTTTGTTTTGTGAATTCTTCAGTAATACTATTCAATTCTTTAAACGACGCCTTGCAAAGGCAGGGCCTAGAACTATGTAAGTAATTAGAAAACAAGACAGGGGTACAATGATGACATAATACAGTCTTAAAAAAATAATGTGGAGGAATCAAGTGAGAGTTTAATTTCTAGAAAAAGGCAAGCAACATCTCCTTATGGTTCAGAAACCATAAAAACCAATAAAAAAAAATGTATACTCCCCAGAACTGTCTGCAAAAGCCATGAATTTGAGGAAGATAGTGACAGCATGAAAAACATATGAATAGAGCTTGGATAAGTAGGATGAAAATATGATAAAGTGCGTCCCTGCTCCCTATAGCAGCTTAGAGCAAGTGAAATAGAAAGCTGAGTGAAATTCTTGTATAGCAGTCTGAGGACATTCAGTAAAACTGAACTTTTGCTTTAGGTTTTGTATTAGTTTCCTAAGGCTGCTGTAACAAAGTACCCAAACTGGGTAGCTTCAAATACCAGAAATGTATTTTCTCATGTATTTGCTCTGGAGGCTTAAAGTCCAAAGAGATGTTGGCAGGGCCATGCTCCTTGTGAAACCTGTAGGGGCAAATCCTTCCTTGCCTCTTTCTAGCTCCTGGTGGGTGCTTCCAGTCCTTGGTGCGGTGGCAACATCACTTCTGCCTGCTTCTGTCTTCACACAGACTTCCCCTTGTGTCTTCACATCAGCTCTCTCTATGCATGTCTGTCTCCGTGTCCAAATTCCCCCTTTTGATAAGGACACTGGTCACATTGATTTAGAGACTACTCTAATGGCTTCATTTTAACTGGGTTACTTCTGTAATGACAGTATTTCCACATAAGGTCACACCCTGAGGTAACTGGGATTAGGACACCTACATATCTGGGGGTGGGATGATGACAAAACATAGTTCAACCTGTACCAGTTTGAGTCCCAAAATATCGCATAAGAAATATAGGTACTGGGCCAGGTTCTAAATTTCAGGGATGCAATGTAAATACTTAAGAGTATACACAAGAAAGAAACCTGAGCTGTTGGGGTGCCTGGGTGGCCCAGTTGGAGTTTCAACTCTTGATTTCGGCTCAGGTCATGATCTCACAGTTCCTGGGATCTAGCCCCACATCGGGCTCTGTGCTGACAGCTCAGAGCCTGCTTGGGATTTTCTTGCCCATCCCCTTCTCTCTCTCTCTCTCAGTAAATAAATATACTTAGAAAACAAAAACAAAAACAATAAAACCCGAGCTCTCATACAGACTGACTCTACTACCCATGACGCAGCATGCGCGGGAGGATCCTCTGGCACATCACCCACACATTGCAAAGTCTCTTCGTTTGTCAGTAATAGTAACTCCATAATAGCTGTGAGGATGAACAGAATGCTGACCATGACAGTCCAGTCGCTACAATACTCTACTGGTCAGTGTCACAGGAGTAGCCTCTCTTCAGTTCATGTAGCAACGCCAGTGGGCCCACATGTGGATGAAACCCAAGACCTAGGCCTATGACTGGCTTTCTATCAAGGGATTAAATTAACCTCTTATCTTTCTCATAAAAATAATTCCTCCCAGAGGCACGTAAGTAGAGTTCTTTATCTTCCCATTTCAAAATCGGGTTCTGGTGTTCGAATAATTGTTTAAGAATCTCCAAATTAAAGCCACACCAGATAAATTGGAAAATATTTCATTCCCTCAAAGAGATGCTAAAGAAGCATGCAGTTTTTAAGTTCACAGGAGAACAACTGAATCAACTTTTATAAGAAATTGAAAAGGAGGGGCACCTGGGTGGCTCAGTCGGTTAAGCGCCGACTTCGGCTCAGGTCATGATCTCGCGGTCCATGAGTTCGAGCCCCGCGTCGGGCTCTGTGCTGACAGCTCAGAGCCTGGAGCCTGTTTCAGATTCTGTGTCTCCCTCTCTCTCTGACCCTCCCCCGTTCATGCTCTGTCTCTCTCTGTCTCAAAAATAAATAAACGTTAAAAACAAATTTAAAAAAAAAAAGAAAAGGAAAGATTATTAGGGCATTGATAAATTTTATACTGCTTCGAATAAGGTCATGTCACTGCATCCTATAACTATTTCACATAATTTTATATTAAAAATGAAATCCCTACATTGCTTTTGTTTTTCAATTCTGCCTATACCATTCGATAGAACTAGAGATACAAAATTATGTTTAAAAGAATAAAGAATTCTTTCTCAAATATTTTCAGATAGAGCATCTTTTTTAATACCTATACTTATTATAAATTACTTAAATTGGCTTATTCCTAATGTAGGGACTATAATACAGCTATGAATCCAAAACAGATAGTATAAACATGCCCAATCGAATACTTGCAAAGCTACTGGAATTGGTTTTTTTTGTTTTATTTTTACATTGTTTTTAAAAAAGCAAATGTTTCACTTTTTAGAATAACTTTTGATTTACAAAAATTTTGCAAAGATAATGCAGACCCCAGATAGCCTCCACTCAGTTTCCTATAGTGTTAATATCTTATGTTAGTGTGGTACAATTGTTACAGCTAATTAAACCACACAGATTGATTCATTATTATTAACTAAAAGCCATACTTTATTCAGATGTCCCGTTTTTACCTAATGTCTTTTTCTGTCCCAGGATCCCATCCAAACGCTGTATTTCATTTAGTTGTCAAGTATTTTTTGTCATCATGTCTCCTTAGGTAGCTCTAGACTGTGACAGTTTTACAGACTTCCCTTGTTTTTACCATTTTGAGGGAACTTGCCAGATGTTCTATAGAATGTCCCTCCATTGAGATTGACCTATAATGTTTTTCCCATTATTAGACCGGATTTATTGGTTTTGAAGAGATAGGTACAGCAGAGGCAAGATGCCAGTCTCATCATATCATGTACATACTGGTAACATAATTTATCACCGTTGATTTTAATCCTGATCATCTGAGACGGTGTATGTGGGACTTCTCTACTGTAAAATTACCATTTTACCCTCTTTTTTCATACTATCCTCTTGGAAATAAGTCACTGTGTACTGCCCGCATTTAAGGAGCTTGGAATTTCTAACCTATATCATTTCTGTCCTGCCTGAAGAACTTTTAACATTTCTTGCCAAGTAAGTATGCTGGCAGCGAATTCCCTCAGCTTTTGATTGTTCACAAAAGTCGGATTTCTCTTTCAATTTTGGAGGATAATTTTATGAAATAAGGAATTCTAGGTTGGTAATTTTGCCTTCAATGCCTTAAAGTTATCACTCTCTTCTTGCCTGCAAACTGTAAAACAAAAGCTCTGCTATAATTATTAACCTTTTTGCTCCAGAGATAAGATGTTTATCCCATCCTTCTTAAGTTGTCTTCAAGATTTTCTTTGTCTTTGATTTTGTGCAGTTTGGATATGATAATCCTAGGAGTGTTTGGTATTTATTCTGCTTGATGCTCTCTGAGCTGCAGTTTGGTGTTTCTGGAACATAAATATTCTTATAAGGCATGCAAGGACTCACAAAATTATAACCTATTTCATCTTTCTAGAATCATCTTCCATTTCATTTTTTCGTACAACCTTTGCTCCAAACACTCAAATTACTTGTTATTTTCTGATGTACTTTTAGACTTTGAATATTTAAATTCTATATTCTTTAAACCATAGTAGCTTCAAACCAAAAGTAGCTCAAATGCTACCTTGCCTTGATTCTTCGAGCTCATCATGTACATTGCTGTCTATCAAATACTAATAGGCAGTAAGAAACTCAGGCCACCCATCTAGCCTATATCGGTCTACTCCACACATTAGATTTCACCCTTATTGTTTTTAACAGATTTTTATTTATTTATTTTTTTAATTTTTGAGAGAGAAAGAGAGTGCAAGCAGGGGAGGGGCAGAGAGAGAGAGGTGGACAGAGGATCCAAAGTGGGCTGTGTCCTGATAGCAGAGAGCCTGATGTGGGGTCAAACTCACAAACTGTGAGATCATGACCTGAGCCAAAGTCAGATGCTCAACCAACTGAGCCACCCAGGCATCCCAGGATTTAACAGATTTTTTAAAATTTATTTATTTATTTTGAGGGAGAGCGAGAGACAGAGAGAGAAAGAGTGAGCAAGGGAGGAGTAGACAGAGAGGGAAAGAGAGAGAATCCTAAGCAGGCTCTGCACTATCAGCATGGAGCCAGACATGGGACTCCATCTCATGGAACCATGAGATCATGACCTGAACCAAAATCAAGAGTCGGATGCTTTCCTGCCTGAACCACCCAGGTGACCCCATCCTTATTGTTATTCGTATGAGAAGTATGGCACTTGTAATAATTATGGTAATTTACTAGGCTTCTTGGCTGGCTTAGCCTTTTATTTAGTGTGTTTTATGAGGACTGAGACCATACTCCTAGGAGTTTTTAGTTGCAAGCAAAAGAAAAAGACATTAATTAATTAAAACAGAGTTTTTGTTTGTTTTTATTGAGAGAATACTAAAAGACTGCAAGAATTACAGGCTCAAGAATTTCTGGTTAAGTGAGAAGAAAGAAAGGGATGACGGCCAGAAGCACAGCAAAATTCCATAGAAGCAGTCCAGTTAGACATCCCTTCTGTTAACCAGAAACTCAGAACTTTATTCATGACTCTACCTCCCAGGAAATAGAATGTTGCTGACAAAACTGATTATCAACTTCCAGACACCTTTCCCTCACTTGCTCCAATTCAAATATGGGGTGTTTGTAGCTATTTGGTTCCCCTTAAGTCACTTTTCATTTAAATAGGGAAGGATCTGGACATGCTCGGTAGGTGGTATTTCCATGTTCCTTAGTGCTAGTGAGATCTGCCTTTTATGGATCCATATGTTGAAGAACATTATCGGGAATACCCTGCCTAGAAGGGGATTGAGAATCAGTGAACCTCATGACCAAGTCTCTGAGGTGACTTACCTATTTATCTTCCATAGCTAATACTCTGTTTAATGTGCAGTAGGTATTTAATAAATGCTTATTGAACAAAAGAAAGAAAAGGGGAAAGGTGGAGGGGGGGGGGAGGAAAAAAGGAGGGAGGGAGAAAGCCAACTCTCTAGAAACTAATATTTTAAATGTCAGTAAATTGACGAATGTTTTGTTTTGAGTGGGGGACTTATAGTTGTTTTCCTTTCATTGTGAGCATATAATTTGGCTGAGAAATATAAAACATGTAAACATTTTTTGTTGTGTTTATCTCAAGATCATATACCGTAAGCATTATAATATTTGCTTCGATTCCAGTTTCTTCTACCTATTTCAGTTTCTAGAAGTGGTACTTCAGATGTGCACACTTCCTTTCTTCCCTGGTTGTTTGTATGGGTAGCACAGTCACCATCTCATTTTAAATATCACCTCTTCCTTTTCTCCAGACCACAGGTGGAAGCCAAGATCTGACATGGTCATTTATACTAAGCATGCCTGTATTCCTATTACGATCCAAACTTTTCTGAGGTTACAAGAATAAATGTGGGCTAAGTTTCAGATTTTCAGTGAAGACAGAAACTGCCTGGGAAATGAGAAAAGGCTCATGGGCTTAGGAACTTTACTCTTATTGTTTCAAGATACAAATCCTCCACAATTAAATAAGTCTAGGTTTCAGTCCAAAGGACTAATCATTTTCCATGTATTTTCTCTTGCAGGAAAGGCAGAAATTTTTCTTTGTAAAGTAATTCTATTTGGGGTGCCTGGGTGGCTCAGCCAGTTAAACACTGGACTCTTGATTTCGGCTCAGGTCATGAACTCACAGTCTGAGGTGAAGCCTTCCAGACAGGCTCAGTGCCCGGCATGGAGCCTGCTTAAGATTCTCTCTCTCCCTCTTCCTGCCCCTGCCCCGCTTGTAAAGGCGTGTGTGTGCACGCGTGTGTGCACGCATGTGTGCACGCATGCAAACACACTCGCTCTCAAAAATAAATAAGTAAATAAATGTATAAATAAATAAAGTAATTTTATTTTATATTGTAGTGAAATTAACTTCATTGTGTAACACAGTTTAACATGGATTGTGGCAAGAAGGTTCATGCTTTTCATTTATATTATTGGATAATAATATACATATGGCACTTACATAAGCATTTGCTAAAAATAAATATATTAGTGAAAAAAGAAGTAAATCTAATAGGATTTTGTCATGCAGGCATATTGCAGAGAGTAAACACACAAAGGAAGTTAATGCAATGCTGGACATTGTTTTATTGCAAATTTCCTTCTCTATTCCTATTAGGGATTTCCTTTTAACCAAAGTTTCTAATACCGCTAATTAATGAACTTAAAGTGGCCTCAGAAATTGTTTCTGGCCTGCTTTATTAATTAGTTTTCCACTTAAAACCATGGTTCTTTGCTAAAAATGTTACAATTGCATTTCTCAGTCCAAAGATAAATCAAAGTCCTGCATTATCAGTTTCTTCAGACAGTGATATTCTGAAATATTTGATTGAATCAGTATTGTTCTAAAAAGAAAGAAAAGCCAAACAACAACTAGCAACAACAACAACAGGGTGTGGAGTTTATATCTCATGAAACCCCTCAAATACATTTGCCTTCTGGAAAGCTATTATTTATCCCAAACTACATATTTTTATGACATCAAATACATTTTCATTCTACATAGGGAAAATACATTTTAGACAAGCAAATTCTCTCTACATTGAAATTAATGTTATACAAAATACATAAGTAATACACTTAGAGAATTTTAAGAAATTATAAAACAGTGGGAAGTGTAGTTTATACACGTAGAGTACTAAAATACTGAAAGAAAATGCAAATCTCTTTTTTTATTCTTGATAATTATGGAGTAGTATTACATAAACAGGGATACTATATTAATTATTCCACATCAGAATCAACATATCCTCTGAAATTGCTTTTATTTAAATTCTTTTAATACTGTATACCAAAAAAAAATTAAATACTGTATACAAATAAATATTCAGCAACTATTTATTGAGGACATAAATTATGGCAGAACTTAAGAAATGGAAAAACAAAGTTTAGTAAGGCACAGGTTTTTCCATTGATGATATCATAATTCTTTTTCTCTATTTTTGTCGGGGGGTGTTTACTTTTCTTTTTAATTAAAGTATACTTATCATGCAATATCCTATTAATTTCAGGTGTCGTGATTTAATATTTTTATACATTATGAAATAAGTCTAGCAACCAACTGTCACCATGCAAAGTCATTACAATATTACTGACTATATTCCCTATGCTGTACATTACATCCACATGACTTATTTATTTCCTGCCTGGAAGTTTGTACTTCTTAATCCCCTTCACCTATTTTGCCTACTCAGAATTCTCTTGAGGTGTAATTCATGCTTGCAAAAGAAATGTCAACTGGAAAATATTTTCAAAAATAGAGACTTTCTCTTTTTTTTAAGCTTTTTTTATTTATTTTTGAGACAGACAGGGACAGAGCATGAGCAGGGGAGGGGCAGAGAGAGACACACACACAGAATCCGAAGCAGGCTCCAGGCTCCGGGCTGTCAGCAGAGAGCCTGACGTGGGGATCAAACTCACAGACCGCGAGATCATGACCTGAGCCGAAGTCAGACACTTAACCAATTGAGCCACCCAGGTGCCCCAAAAATAAAGACTTTCTTAATACTAAGGTGTCTCTAGTAGAAGAAAATAAATGGTATTGCAAATGAAGACATTGGAGAAAAAAGTTTGTAGTGTTATGGTATTATAAAAATGCCTTCACTTACTCTATGGACATACTTTCCTATGGATCTCTTACATTCAACTACAAATATTTGTTGTGTAATTATATCACCATTATTTGACTGAGTAATGGCACAGTGTTGTGTCTGAGACATACACAGTCTGCCTTCATGGAACATACATTCTAGTGGGGTACATAAACATAAATTCAATAATTTCTCCTCAAGAAAAGAAGAGATAAAGTAGCTACATCCACAGTACCCAAGAAGGTATTTTGTCATTTAATTCTTCATATATTAAAATGAGAGGTGGGGGAGAGATAGGACCAATGTGTCCATTAAATAAATATATATTTAATATAAATATAATATATATTTAATATAAATATAATATATATTTAATATAAATATAAATATAATATATATATACATGTATATACATGTATATACATATGTATATACATGTATACATATGTATATACATGTATATATATATATATTCTTTCTTTGAAAGAATTCCTCAGTACTTCTGAGTCCTTAGTACCTGAAAGCAGGAATTTGCTTCCTGTGACTATTGACAATCAAGTACAGAAAAATATCCTTGGACTAGACACTCATCATTTAGGAAGGACTCTTTGGGGGAGCCTTCGTAACCATTCAGACCTAAACTTTTCACTTACTCATTTTTCTTAATTTTAACTCCAACTTGGTGAGGTTAAATAAATGTAACAACTCAAGACTCAACCGTGTATTCTTTCATTTAATAATTTAAAATGCTGGGCATGGAGAAAGAAGTAGATTATACATCTCAAGAGGATAGTTTATTTGGTTTGGTTTTAAATGAGGAGATTGGCTATTTCTTTTGTGGAGTCTGAAAACATTTTGTAGTTTCCTTGAACTAAAATGAATGGAAAACATTTAAAGGAAAAGCCCTGAACCAAGATGGATTAGTAAGCAATCTAGTAATTGGGTTTATTTTCACAATATAGGGGCATTAATTGACAATTTAATTCGTGCCACAATAGTCCATGCTGTCTCTTATTCTGTTTTGCTGCTTGATTCAAAATGCTTCAGCTTAACTGATGATGGTATTAGATGGTCCATAGTACAGAATGCTGTGTTGCTATATAATAGGGGATCTAACTTATCCTTGGGGTTCAGAGACATCTCCTGAGAGGTCTGAAGATGAAACTGCATAAGATAAATAGACATTTGGCAGAAAAGGGCACTTGGAGGGAAAGTAAAGTGTAGGCAGTTGGAAGGAAGAGAAGGAAAATCCGAAGCACACAGAATCTTTTTAAACTTCCAGCTTTATTGAGATATTATTGACTAAAAACCTTTGAAGTTTAATGTGTACAATATGATAATTTGATACACATATATAGTACAAAATGACTGACACAATAAGGTTAGTTATCACCTCCATTCTCTCATACAAGAACTGTAGTTTTGGTAGCGATAGTATTAAGATCTACTCTCTAACTTTCAAGTATGTAATACATTATTGTTAATTATGGTCACCATGCTGTACATTAGATCCCCAGAATGTCTTCCTCTTATAGCTGTAACTGTGTATACTGTGGCGAACATGTTTCTATTTCTCACTCCCCACAGACGCTGGTAACATTTTGCTCCCTAGAAATTTTGCTTTTCTTATATTTCTCATAGAAGTGAAAACATACAGTATTTGTCTTTTTCTGTCTGATTCCTTTCACTTAGCATAACGCTCTCACAGTTCATCCATATTGTAGCAAAAGGTGGCAGGATTTCCTATATTTTATGGCTGAATAATATACCATCGTGTACATACATGTATCATGTTTTCTTTATCTGAACTTTGACATGAGACCACAGACATAAACAAAGATCAGATCATTTACAACTTAGTATTTGATGTTAAGAATATTGAATTGTTCTTAAAGCAATGGGAAGTCATTATGAGTCATAAGCAATTGAAACTGAAAAAATGAAATGGTGGAAAAGAGAATAGAACAAAAAATAGACATTTTTATATGTTGTGACGCAAGCTTGACTTTAACATTGCTAATACTCGTGATTTGTCGAGCTGAATCTGCAGCAGCAATGATTACTAAAAGTTCCATTCTAATTATGTATAAAAGCATTTCAAAGAGATAGCAGTCATTTCTTGATCCTCTGCCATTCACTGAGTCTGTTGCAGAGAAGAGGAATGTGATTAGTTGTTCCTCTTTTTTATTTTTGTCTGTACAAGTGTGGATAGCACAATATCACTGGGTCAAGATAATGTTCAATCAACACACCATTCTCTTATTTCAAAAGAAACACTCCATTCTACGACAGTCTATATGTTTAATCAATCTCCTCATAAACGCAACTTTGGGTTAGACAGGTCACAAAGTAAAAAGTACAAATAAATTATCATAATTTCTACAAAATTTAAATTAGTAAAATCATAAATTCTGTTTCCCCATAGACACATTATGACACATTAATACACATTCCTGTACACACAGACATCTGTAAATAAATACATTCATATTTGAATTGTATTTTTCCTTTGACAGATGGTCAAAACCAATGTTTAAATTAATATGAGTAATTATTTCTTAAAGCAACTCAACTGCTTTATAGCCATTAATTTGTATTCCTCTTTGTTTCTTCTATTTGTACCTTGGGGAAAAATTAAGTCTCTTCACTCTATTTCTAGAGATTTAATTTGCTGGCATTTGTTGCTTACAAGCTATGAGAAAATCAAAGCGGAATTAAAACCAAAATCAGAAACTTTATAATTCTCATGTTAAATAATTTTTGACAATATATTGTTTAATCTCTAACCCAGTACTCTATTGTTATGTCCATATTAACATGAGGGTTTAACAGAAATCTAACCGAAATATTCTCTTATCAACAAAACAAATTACCTTAAAATTGTTCTGAAAAAAAAATCCCTCACTATGTATTCTATATATCCCCACAATGGGATATCTTATTTTGATTTGTCTTTCCAGGTATAATCTATACACAGTCTAATAACACTTTATCAGCTCTCTTAGAAATCTTAAATTGTAATACTCCTTATTTTCCTAAAAAGAAAAACATTGAATAATTGCCCCAATACAGTGGTTATTAGTGCTAGTCACCAAATATTGATCATTCTCCACCTCCGTGATATGGGTAGGCTTGAAATTCTAGCTTCCTTAGGAGTGTGGGGACATGAGATTAGCTGGAGGAAGGGACATGCATGGCTTCCAAATGGAGCTTTTAATTGCAGAGCACAGCACTGCAAAACATATTGCCTGTTGCTTTGATGACTAACAATGTTCTAGAGGCTCTACCAGCCTGGATCCAGCAATGAGGATGTTTCAGAAGTAAAAGACACAATTCAGTCAATCCTTGGCAAGAAATAAACCTTTGTCAGGGGCGCCTGGGTGGCTCAGTCGGTTGAGCGTCCGACTGCAGCTCAGGTCATGATTTCAGGGTTCCTCAGTTCGAGCCCCGTGTCGGGCTCTGTGCTGACAGCTCGGAGCCTACTTCGGATTCTGTCTCCTTCTCTCTCTGCTCCTCCCCACTTGCGCTCTGTCTCTCCGTCTCTCAAAAACAATAAATAAATGTAAAAAAAATGTTTTTTTAAATAAAAAAAAAGAAATAAACCTTTGTGAATTTAAGCCAGTGAAATTGTGACTTTGTTACTGGAGCATAATCTATACTAACTGATATACATACATATATATATATAATATTTAAATATATATCTGTAATATATAATATATATTTTAAAAGTTGCATTGTTTATTAGATATATATTATATCTGTTATATATATTTAAAAAGTTACCTTTAAACTTTTATATATATATTTAAAGTTATATATTTAAAAAGTTTCACTGCTTATTATATTATATAATATATACAGCAACATGCAGAAGAATGGAACTAGACCACTTTCTTATAACATACACAAAAATAAACTCAAAATGGATGTATATATATTATATATATGTGTGTACATATATAATATATAATATATATATACATAATAAACAGTGAAACTTTTTAAATTAAATACGTTTTGTAATTGAGATAAATCTATATTGAATGCCTTCAGTAGAAAAGTTACTGTCCAGAATGGCAATAAAACTTGTGTTGCTTCCTCTTTATACACTATATTATGCACTAGACACAGTTTTTCTCTTCCATGCCAACTTTTTACAGATGCAAGTCTAGAGATAAAAAAATGAATTTCAACAGGGAGAGAAATAATGAGTCCCCATGGGTAAGTTACCTTTGAGATTTTCAGGAGATAAACATTTGCACATCATGACCTTAAACATGTCTCAGAGAGAAAAAACGACTCTCACTATTGCAAAGCAGTTCTGTTTACCAAGTCAGATCTGTCAGACAAGGCACCTAGGCCTCATAAAAAGTGACATCAAAAGTAACCAATACAGGCAACAGAATCCAAGTAATACTATGCACTTGTTGGTATAACTATACTTAAGGCAACTTATCTGAGATAACAATTAAAATGTTCATTTGGGCTGAGAATCAAAGACATTTTAAGGCTACAGAAGCAATATTCTAGAGCACATTTAATTAATTTGATAGAATTTATTAAACATCTAACAAACTGCATTAAAACATTAAGGTAAGTATTACACAGTGATTGGAGAAGTTTATAAGGATCCTACCATATATTATTTTCACTCCACTGCTAGATAGTGCTGGTTTCCAAGGCAGATATTTAATTCTTTATATACAAGTTCCATATTTTACTTGACCTAATTTTTGTTGTTGTTGTTGTTGAACCATATTTTCTTTTTGCTAGATAAGCATACAGAGATTTCAATTTGTTCTACATTTAAAAAAATTTTTTAAAGTTTTTATTTATTTTTGAGACAGAGACAGAGCATGAACAGGGGAGGGTCAGAGAGAGGGAGACACAAAATCTGAAACAGGATCCAGGCTCTGAGCCGTCAGCACAGAGCCCAACGCAGGGCTCGAACTCACGGACCGTGAGATCATGACCTGAGCCAAAGTCGGACGCTTAACCGACCAAGCCACCCAAGCGCCCCTGTTCTACATTTTAAAAGCTAGAAGAGTGTGTGATAGTTCTTTCAAATACAAGCTTTTGTTTTTATTTTTTATTTTATCCAAACCATTAACCCACACAAAGAGGACATGAAAGTGAATCAGAGTTAAGACCCGAATTCCGTAGATATCCTCAACTACATCAACTAGAAGGGTTCCAGTCATCTTCTACCCATAACACGGCCATTCCTGAATGCCTTCAGGTCATCTGAAGGAATCCCATTACATCTTTTGTTCTGTGTCTGTACTGATACCTGGCACCATGAGAAGCTTAGTCTCAGGCCGTCCTCATCTTGCCCACTGTAATATCCAGAGGCCTTTGCACATCCTCTTCCCTTTCTCCAACTCCCACTTCTCCCTAACTCATGAAAACCTACCAGATGTACTTAGTTTCCCAACCCCTAATCAGAAAATGTCCTTATGTCCTCAAACATTGTCTAAGAATCCTCATCACCTTCTTGCTGTAACAAAAACCTGAACCTGTCTTGACCACACTGCTTCTGCCGAAGCCCCAAAGCAGTGACTGTTCATTCTCCCATTTCCTTCATCTCACTATATTTGAATTAGAGTAATGTGTTTTCTTGTTCTTATTGACTCTGGCAAACAATTGCCCTCCCTGCCTTCCTTAAAAACAATATTTGGATCATACTATCCATATTATTCACTACCTTCAAATAATTTCAATAGGCACTCTGCCATCCACTTATTTCCATGGTGATAATCCTAAAACTTTGTCATTACCAATTACTGCCACCTTTTGAGCATCTTAATTTGGCCTTGCTTCCCTGATTATCCAGATTACATTTTATGGTCAGTTCTCATAATCATTTTTTCTCATATAATCTTGACTCTTTGATCCCTCTTTCACTTGGCTATACATTCATGGAAAATCCATAACCTTGTTTAAATACAATGATCTGCCTACTTTGAGCTGAAACCTATGCATTTAAATCTAATGGAAGAAAAACAAGTCACACTAATTGATGTCCCTCTAAAAATCATGATGGCCAACCTAAAGGGAGTGTAAAGTTGTCTAAAAACCATACTAAATAGAGACAGCCAAAGCATAAGAGACTCTTAAAAACTGAGAACAAACTGAGGGTTGATGGGGGGTGGGAGGGAGAGAAGGGTGGGTGATGGGCATTGAAGAGGGCATCTTTTGGGATGAGCACTGGGGGCTGTATGGAAACCGATTTGACAATAAATGTCATATATTTAAATAAATAAATAAATAAATAAATATGATATTATATATATGATAAAAAATAAAAAATTAAAATAAAACCATACTAAGTATCTCCAACCTACCCCCTTTCCCATTGTCCTCAAGCATTCTTCTATGCCTTTGCTACTTCCCTCAAAACCTCCATGTTTCTTTTTCCTCTTATTCTTAATGACCTTTATTCTTACTTCACAGAGAAAACTGAAGTAATTCTAAAAACCTTAATAGACTCCCACCACCACACATGGATGTCTCTATCAGAATCTGTAGCCATATATGCTTCTTTTCTATTAACAGAGCTATCAATACTCATTTCTCAAGGCAATTCTTCACCTCTTGATTAGGTACCATTCCTGTCATCTATTCACTCCCCAATTCCCAATTCTATATTGGAAAATTATCATTAGCATATTTCCCCATTCTAAAAAGAAGGAGAAAAAGAAGGAGGAGGAGGAATAGGAGGAAGGGTGGGGTGGGGGGAGAGGATAAGGAGGAAAACAACCACAGGAAAAATACTTCTGGTTAAATTTTCTCTTCCAGTTCCAATTTATCTGCTCCTCTTAGCAGAGAAACCCAGCAATTTCTTTGTTTACGTTTTCTCTAAAACCCATTCCACTCAGGCTTCTTGTTCCTATCATTCAGCCAAATTGATCTTGTCAGGTTCATCAATGACCTCCAAATTGCTAAATCCAATACACAATTTTCAACCTTAATTTTACTTGGTCTATTAAATAACATTTGACACAGATGATGTACTTTTTCTTTTATACACTTTCTTTACTTGTTTTCCAAACTACCACACACTCTTAGTTTTCCCCCTATATTACTGCTTGGTTCTTCACCAGAGTCCATTGTTGATTTGTGCCAATCTTCCCATCTCTTACTAGTGGAGTGTCCCAGGACTCCATTCTTGGTTCTTTTTTCTTCTCTTTTGAAATTTAGTCTCCTGGTTATCTTATTCCTCTATAGGCAATGACTTTTACATTTGCTTCTCCAGCACTGTCCTCTCTCTCAATGATTCTAGATACATATTCAACTACTTACAGATATATATGTATACATATCTAATGAATATATCAAGCTTAACTTGTACAAACTCAGCCTCTGATCATTTCCACCAGGTCTATTTCATCTTCATTCTTGTTTATATCAATGCATAGGGATTCTAGTTTTCCATTTTTCAGACCAACAACCCTGGAGTCAAACTTGATTCTTTTTCCATACATCAAGTTGGTATAATTTCAAAATATATCTCAAATGACATTATTCTCACTTGCTGCTATCCATTCTAACCATTACCATCTCCCTCCTGAATTATCATAACACCTATCTAACTCGTTTTCCTACTTTATCCTTGCCCCATTTAAGCCTGTATTCAACATGGTAGCCATTTTAATATTTAATATTACTTCTTTGCTAAAACCCCCCAAAAGCTCTGCATTTTTTTCAGAGCAAAACCCAAACTTCCTAAAATGGCCTTTAGTATCCTAAATATTCTGCTCTTTTCTCCACTTGTCTGATATCTCCTATAACTCTATTAATGGCTCACTGGGCACTAGCATTTGGCCTTTTGATGGTCCTTGTGCTGGCTATCCCCTCTCCAGATATTAACAAATCTAATTGGCTAGCTCATTCCCATCTCGAATGCTCATGGAACCTTCCCAATTAGGTATACTCTGATCACTTTATTTAAAATTGCAAACCATTGGGATGCTTGGGTGGCTCAGTCAGTTAAGCATCTGACTTCAGCTCAGATCATGATCTCACAGTTCTTAGGTTGGAGCCCTGCATTGGGTCTGTGTTGAGAGCTCAGAGACTGGAGCCTGCTTTGGATTCTGTGTCTCCCCTCTCTCTACCCATCCCCCTCTCATACTATGTCTTTCTCTGTCTCTCTCTCTCTCAAAAATTATTAAATGTTGAAAATTTTTTTAAAAATAAATAAAATTTAAAAGAAAATAGGAAACCATCCTCACTCCCAACACTCTCAAATCTCCATACATTTTTTAATTGCATTTGTCACTTTCTAATACACTGTCCAGAAAAGTTAACATAGCAGGACTGACTGTTATCTTTTAAAAGATCTACTTACATAACCTCCCCTTGCATGACATCTAGGAACTTGAACTTGGGAGACTTCTTAAGATCTTCTTAACTGTAAAATGACTCAATGTGACTAAACTGTTTGACTGTTTGTGTAAATAATATGCTTTATGCTGAAAGGTGTTGCCCCCACCCCGGGATTCTAGGATTGAAGTACATGGATTGCATATATAATCTGCCCCCAATAAAACTCTGGGCACTGAGTCTCTGGTGAGCTCCCATGGTTGGCTACATATCACATATGTTGTTCATATTTTTTGGTGAGGGAATAAAGTGGGTCCTGCATGACTCCACTGGAAGAAAACTCTAGAAGCTTGCTCCTGGTTTCCTTTAGATTTTTCTCTGCACATTTTTGTTTTGCTTATTGAGTTTGTGTCCTTTCACTGTAATAAATCTTAGCCGTGAGTCCAACAATATGCTGAGTCCTGTGACTCCTATTAGCAACTCATCAAACCTGGAAGTCTTGGAGATTTCTTTTTTTTTTTTAATTTTTTTTTTAATGTTTATTTCTGAGACAGAGAGAGACAGAGCATGAGTGGGGGAGGGGCAAAGAGAGAAGGAGACACAGAATCCGAAGCAGGCCCCAGGCTCCGAGCTGTCAGCACAGAGCCCGACGCGGGGCTCGAACTCACAGACTGTGAGATCATGACCTGAGCCGAAGCCAGACACTCAACCGACTGAGCCACCCAGGTGCCCCGTCTTGGAGATTTCTAATATATATAGTGTACCAGTTAATTATGTATGTTTTCCATTATTTGTCTCTTCCAATTATAATATGAGTTTTGAAAGGGGAAGTTGTTTTTTTTTTTCCGTCTTGTTCCCTGATATATCCCAAGTGTCAAAAAATATCCAAATTATATTCTGTATCTCATCTTTTTTTCTGATATATAGGCTCATATAAACTGCCTACGCAAAATTAGTATATACAGATTTGAACTTCTCCTTGTTATCTTTCCCAAACACACTGTCAACAAATGGCAACATTGTGGATCTTAACAGAATGTCCAGAATACAGAACCTATACTAAATAGTTCAGCAAAACTAGTATATTCTCATGATTTTGTCCATTTCCCTCCACTTAACTTCATTTAGAAAGCTTGATTTAAACATTCTTATTTTTTAAGTTTATTTATTTATTTTGAGAGAGTCAGAGACAGGATGAGTTGGGGATGAGCAGAGAGAGAGGGAGAGAAAGAATCCCATGCAGGTTCCATGGTGCCAGAGCAGAGTCTGTTATGGGGCTTGAACCCACAAAATTGCAAGATCATGACCTCAGTCAAAACCAAGAATCAGAAGCTTAACCAACTGAGCCACCCAGGCACCCCTAGAAAGTAAGTTGATTTAAAAATAGGTATGAACACTTTAAACTTATCACCAATCAAAGTTATTGGCAAACACAGAGGGATAGGTAGCTAAGGTAGGGTGATGGGTAAGAGCACTGAAAAATCCTTGAGGACAAGAAAAACAAACAAAAAAAGCCCAATATATTGGAAGAGTCACTTCCAAGAGTAGTGAAAGCATCCACAATTTTGAAAAGAAATAGTAGGAATAAAGGATAATAACTCATAGTTAACAGTTATCTGTGATAAGGGACTTGGTGGTGGTTTGTACATTTTGATGCTGTGAGAGTCAGAGATTCTGTTTTTTTCTTTTCTTCTTTCTTTCTTTCTTTCTTTCTTTCTTTCTTTCTTTCTTTCAGAGAACAAGTGAATGCACACACAGGGGAGGGGCAGAAGGAGAGGGAAAGAGAGAATCTTAAGCAGGCTCCATGCCCAGCCCAGAGCCTGTAGGGCTCAATTTCATGACTGTGAGATCATGACCTGAGCTGAAATCAAGAGTTGGAGGCTCAACTGACTGAGCCACCCAGACATCCCTAGAGAGCCAGAGCTCCTTATTTGGTAAGAAATGTGAAGGGAGGGAGATTGACCTAGAAGCAGTAATGAGGAGAAAGGGAGAGATGTATTCTACCTCCCAACAGAGAAGAATAAACCATTATAAGAGAGAACACACACACACACACACACACACACACACACACACACCAATTTGGAGGGATGCAGTCCTGAAAGAAAGCTAGGTTTCAGTTATAGCAAAAAAGTGAACATAACATTCATTATGAAGGTTTAAGATATGAGAAATCTCTGATGCTTAACCAAAAGTTCCAGGAGTTCAATTGAAAGTGTTCAGGAGTTAGATGCTGACTGAAACAAGAAAAGACAATTATTTTATATTTGTTGCAGATTTCTATTTATATATATTGTATCTATATCTTACAAACTCAATATTTTAATACTTTCCTATTTGATATATGAACATTTTTTTTATTTTCAACATGTTAAATCTTACCTTTAAAATGATAAATGTTTTAAAATGACTATAGACATAACCCTTTTCTTGTTTCTCTTTAATAGAAATACATATGAACCAATGAAACATAAAGCTGTAGAATCCTTTCAAGCCATTACTTATTTTGTACTCATATTACCATGTAAACCCTACTAGAACCATAACCATATCGACATTTGTACTGTTGTATTCCCAGTCTTTAGCACAATGCCTCCACACATAAAAGGTGTTCTAGGAAAATATGCGGAAAAGAATGATTCTATACACTTTGTAAATTTTAATTTCTTGGAAATTTTTATTGGGGTGCTGCTGTGAATCTGTATTCAAAGATGCTAGCAAAAATGCTGGAAATCTACTTACCTGAGGTTTCAGGAATACTTTCTGACGTGCCACTGGGTCTCTTGGTGTGAAACACATCACTGATAAGGAAGCTTCTGATCCCAGGGAGGCAGTGCCATCTCTGCAGGAATGCTCTGGGCATAAGAAACAAAGTACTGGAATCAGAACAAGAAGCCCCTTCTGCCAGATGTGCTGAATGGCAATAGAGAGATGTTAACAAGGCCCAGATCCAGCATCACATATCAAGGCAAGAAAGGTAGATTCAGAGCTGAGAGGCGACAAATTGATAACTGGCTCATGTGTTCAATTTCCATCTTGCATAAGAGAACTCATAACAAGAACCCAAATTCCCTCCCTCCATCCAGATTTGGAAAGGAACATAGAGCTTCTTTATAACTCAACCTCATGACATGACAAAAGCTTCTGAGTAGCAGAAACACACACACACACACACACACACACACTGTATTTAGGTCAATTCTTTACATTTATTACAATGTTATGATTTAAACATTTATTTGAGACATGTACTTAGTATGGTTACACTCAATGCTCAGTCTTTTAAATTTCCTCTTATTCCTACAACTCCACTCAGATATGGCTTTAAAGACATGAGAGCTGAGGTTTATGTGGCCTCTTAGTAATGAAGGAAAGAATCCTTGGGCCTACACAGTGTCCTCTGGACCATCCGTGTGAGATGTGCACGGTCTTCTCTGTAGTCCGTACTGTACAGTTTGAGAGATAAGACTAGTCCTATCAGTATCTGGGGCAAGAGGTGTTGGCATATATTCTTAGAGCCAAAATTTCTAGCCATTTTCCCTTACAAGTCACCTGATATAGGGTATTATTGGTGTCTGGCCTCCACTACCTCAGTAAATGGTAGGTGTTATCTTTGATATCCTGTTACTATTAAATATAAGAATTTCTTCAGATGACCAGCTACAGGGGTCGTAATAATCACCAAGTCAATTTCATGTATCTGTTTATGTGTGCTGCCATTTTGCAATTCCAACAAGAAGTGGCTTATTTCGAGCTTTCTCTAGAGGTATAGAGACTTCTAATAGCAGGTCTAGAGAAACATGGCACTATCTAGTGCTTTGTGGGCTGTCTCACAATGAAGAGATATATCTAAAGACCGCACACCTTGATGTTTACATACAATGGTTGGGGATGGCAAAGATAGAATCCCTTATTTCTTTCCATCGACACTTTTATTCTCTATTGTCCATCAGAGGCCAAATGACATCTGTTAAGTTTGTCTTTTTGTTTTTAAATCATATCTCACTTCTTCCCTACTCTGACTTCATGGTTAAGACTTACTGTTATAGAGATCAGCTTACTGAGAAGTAAGCTGAAATTGAGAATTATTTCAGAAAGCATATTTTCATTAAAACAGAAAACCAGCTCTTACCACAAATGTATATAATGATGATTGAAAATTCTACATAGATAAACATTGCTTTCAAGTCAGTAAGAGATAAATACTTGATGGAAAACAATAGTTGGACAGGAATAGTGTATATTCAACCGAATAAATATAAATGCTGACTATACTTTTTAAAAATGCTCAACTTCACTAAAGGCCAAGTAAATGTAGAACAGATGCCATTTAAAATGTGTGTGTGTGTGTGTGTGTGTGTGTGTATATATATATATATATATATATATATATATATATATATATATAGCATATTTGCTTATCAAACCCACAGAGGTGCAGGAATAATGGTAATCTAAATTTGCAATGCTATAGCACATGCGATTGGCTTGAATGCTAGAGTTAAAAGATGTCATTGAAAGATGACATTGCAGGGCTAAGCACACCATCAGAAATACCTTGTGAGAAACAAAAAAATATTCTCAAATCTTGGGAGTAAATAGAAACTCTGAATCAAACTGACCTTGTGTGGGCATATCTGAACATATTTTAGCTAAACCACAAATAAATTTCTTGTACTTATCTAAAAATTGTTTTAGGAAAGATAAAAGGTAAAACTATGTAGTCCCTCAGTGACTAAGTAATGACTTTAAGATGCTGCAGACTAATAGGAATGAATGATACAAAGGCAAAATTCTGTAAGTTATGTAGCCTTTATTAGTTTAACCACTTAGATCCTTTACCACTAACCATAAAGAAGCTCTCAATCTATGTCAACTTACTTTCCCATTTAAGTAACACATGAATTACAATTGACTTCATAGAAGCCATGTATACTATTGTATAAGCTAAATTTCTGTAACATTTTTTTTAAAACATAGTAGCTTAAATTAATTTGCTTAGATGACAGAGGAATAATTCTTTCAGACATACTAGTGCAGAAATGAGTTATCTAGAATTAGTGGGACATGTCTACCATCCTCCATATATGACTTCCACCGTTACTCTGTAATCCATCATTTCCCAGCCAGTAATTAGGAAAAAATAAGTTAAAGACATGTGTCATGGTTTTTAAGAAAATGACTCACTTTACACATTTTGCTTACCTCCACAATACTTCCTTTCAAACTGAGTCACATGGCCATAGAGAGCTGCAAAGGGAGTCCAAGGATGTGTTCTTTAGCTGGGTAGCCAACTCGATTAAAACTCAAGGGAAGGAAAAATAAGATAAAAACAGAGGGGGGCAAATGATTAGAGACTCTTAAATATAGAGAACAAACTGAGGGTTGGAGGGGAGATGGGTGGGGGGATGGGTTAAATGGGGGATGGGTAGTAAGGAAGGCACTTTTGGGGATGAACAGTGGGTATGATATGTAAGAGATGAATCACTGAGTTCTACTCCTAAAACCAAGACTACACTGTATGTTAACTAACTCGAATTTAAATAAAAATAAAATAAAATAAAATAAAATAAAACTCAAAGATTTGCTTACAAAACAGCTAGAAAAATCTCACTTTATCCCCCTATTAAGTGCTCAAATGCTCTGTATCAGTGTAGCTGACTGCTTATTTATTTACAGAAGTGGATAGGTTATGTTCTAGGTTCCATTGTCTTCATTTTAAATGCTCCATGTTCTCTCTGTTGTGATTTTAATGCTGTTACATGTTTTACCTTTAACAGAATGTTTTAGGGTTGATGGTCCTTTCCCCCTTGGCGATTGATTTGAAAAGTAATTCTCCGTTTATCAGAAAAACAAAAAATATAAAATCATCTTACCACCAACCAAATAATTTATGAATTATTTCAGACCATCATAACGTAAGCTGGCCTAGCGTTCACGCATACGCCAAACCTATTAAATGTGACTTAGAACCACTTCGAATTTTCTAGTAGATCATCTATGCTCACTTTCTCTATTTCTACACCTTCTATTTGCTTTTCCCACCCATGGCAATTTGGTTTCTGTTCTTTATACTCCTATTCATAAAACCTGGAGTAAATTCAGCAAACAGACATGAGAGTGGAAACTTCAGACATAAAACTTGAATGACAATCACATTATAGGGCAGACAACTAAAATATCACCCAAATAAGTAGGAAATACAGTAAAATGAGAGATAAGGCATGTGCATGAGTGTTCACATATTGCCTGTAAGTTTATCTGTGGATAAGAAAAGGCATCAATTTAAGTGGATGGCAATAAAAAGTAAATAAAAAGAAAGATTAAAGTAGCAGTTCAAAGAAACAGAGCTGTATGGATATTAAGCATATGGTGAGTGATTTTATGATACCCTCTGGGTACCATTAAAACACCCACAAGTAATCTGATTACTTGTCCCATCTGGAATCCACAAAGCTTCAGGTTAGTTGCTGTGTACCTAACTGCATGCCCTCAAAATAATTGGTGCTGTCTTAATTTTTTCCTATTAGCATTCTCCATCATTGCCAAAAATGACATGGCAAGGCTCTCCAAAGTGCATAACTAAATATGGCAAAGGAGTCTCATCTGTTATTTTTATTTTATCTCCTTCAGTGTCTTTTCATTAGGAGTTTTTAAGAGTAGAAAACATTTTTATTTCATCTTGTCTCATCTAGTGCCTTTGGTTTAGAAGAAACACATCATAGTCTACATGCCGATTAATACGCATGTGTGTATTGTATATGGTTGTTATCTGTGTCACTTACTGCAAGTTGGGGGATTCTAATGCCCTTTAAATCAATAAGTAAAGCCTTATATTATTGATGTGACTTGCTTTTCTGTACTACTACACCCGCCTTAAAACTTATCTCTGTTTTAGACATTTCTTAGCAGTGCCAATTTGAGAAGCATTCACCAAAATATATTTAAACAATTTTTTAATGCTTTCAAACAAATGATTATCTTAAAATGTATCCCCAGAGACAGTTTATTAAATGAGACATAAAGAAGTTTAGGAATTCACAAAGAATTCGTTATTTCTACTTTATATATTTCAATGTAAACTAAATAAATGATCCTTTGGTAATATTTTCCTCTTCTCTCTCTCTCTTTTTTTTTTTACTTTTTTCTTTGTGTCTGTATTGATTTTTAAGGTATTGAAATAACTAAATCTAGAAAATCTTGGCTCATTATATCTTTCATGGTGACTTGAAAGTCAATATGTGGTCTGTTGCAGGTCAGGGAAGGCTAGTAAGTCCAAAGAGAGTACCCTTTAATAATGGCAACTTTCAATACAAAATTGCTGGGAATTTCTTGAAGATGCCCATAACTAATCTAGTTATTAGCTATGAAGAAGACTGAATATTTATACTTTTTTTTCAAACTCTCATTTCCCATTTGAAATGCATTTAGGCCTATTTCCTTGTTTAATATCCATGGATTTGATTATTTTTAATTGTAGTTTCATAATTTTCTCTGTTTTAATAAATTCATCTTTGTTTTTGTTTTCCTTCACATTAATTTCAACTCATTTTTCCATAACCCAGTTAACTGTCATGACTTTCCTTTTTAAAGTATTGATTAGAACTTTCATATTCAAACCAGCTTTTCTTAATTCCCAATAATAAAAAAAAAAATGGGAATGGAAATGAAGAAATGAAGAAGTATCTAACACCAATAAAATTCAAGTAAGATAGGCAACATAAGGACAGAATATTGGATGCTTCCACAATAAATACGAAACAGATGAAGCTAGATTAAATTAAAACATCTTAATCTTTACAAAACCTTATCTCTGTATCAATGAGAATATGAATGCAACATTTCTATGTGAATGGATTTTCAAGGTTGGGAAGGATGGCAAATAAAATTCCATTTTCCTTATACAGCACAGTCATCTCTTCAATTCCATGCAGAGGTATAATTACATAAGAACTAAGTAGGAAATAGGGAAGAGTTAATATATGCAAGGCAGATGCATTAGTGTACAATAGGTAAATTCTGGGTAGGCTATATAAGACTGTGCATATAAAGCCTGCGCTGGGATCAGAGAAGGATATTTGATCATCGCCATAGTGGATAATGAATATCAACAACACAAATCTGCTATTTTTACCAATAAGGAGTCTGGTTCAATCTTTTCTACTTCTAGATGAGTTATCAAACTATAACAAAAATGGAGCCTAGGGAAATACAGTGCAGAACAAGGTAAATGGAACTGCATTTAATTTTCTTTTGGAAATCCAATTTTGCAATTATTCTCTTAGGTTTTAAATTTCAATGTAACTTTAAAACTTACCCACTTATTTATGAGTATCACTTGCTTCATTTTAAAATGACATGTACTAGATTTCACACACTGAGTCATGAAGCATTGCTTAGGAATATAAAAGTTACATTTTTCTCAATTTAGCTTTGAAAGGAATGATGTCATTATTAATTTTTACAGATATGTTCTTTAATTTTTAAATAACTTATTTCAATACATAATGCTTTTTTGTTTGCAAATATTTGCCTATATACATAAATATGATATATATTAATATACCTTTAGATATATGTTAAAATAATATTTGTAACCATATTTCTTATTCATAGGATTTCAGAAGTATTTTTTATTAAAAAACAAATCATAAAGAAATTTTTTGTGTGTATGTATATATTTCAGTGTTGTAGCCACTATAGTATATCTCCTAAATGTCAATGACAACTTACTTGTTCTTTCGACTTTACTATAAAAATAAGAATGATATAATATTCACCTTTAAAATTTTTTTTTTAATGTTTATTTATTTTTGAGACAGAGAGAGACAGAGCATGAACGGGGGAGGGTCAGAGAGAGAGGGAGACACAGAATCTGAACCAGGCTCCAGGCTCTGAGCTGTCAGCACAGAGCCCGACTCGGCGCTGGAACTCACGGACGGTGAGATCGTGACCTGAGCTGAGGTCGGATGCTCAACCGACTGAGTCACCCAGGCACCCCAATGTTCACCTATTTAGATTGCCTGGCAGTATGACTAGAACCAAAGCTGGACGTTTAACCAACTGAGCCACTCCCCCCTTTCTTTTAATAAAAAGTCAAAACTCAATAAAGTGATGGCTTGGACCCTTAGACTTTAATCTTTCCTGGAACATAGACATGAAACCTAGAGATAAAGTAGCCATCTTGAAATAAATCACTTATCAGGAATGGAAGGGCAAAACGAGAGAAGGATCTGGGATCAATTATGACATCACTGTTATGCTACATGGACCTGGGCCTGCTTCCCTTTGAAATTCTTATTATTGAGATAAATAAATCCATTATTGTTTAAACTACATTGTAATTTTCTGTTATTTCCAATGAAAGAAATGCTAACTGATACAACCAGCTTTTAATTTTGGGAAGTTTTCCTGATGATCTATAATTTAATAAAATGTATCATTCCATAAATGCCTTCATGAAAGCCTATATGTAGGAAATATAAAGAATAGTGACAACAAAATAGTACAAAATAATAATTTCATTTTTTTCCATTGTTGGCATTTTATAATAGTAGCTGCATTGCTTAAAGTAAATATTTACAAATAAAAATCTTAATTTTTTGACATATCTATAATTTGATTTTCATGTACGGTTCAATTTTATTTGCATAACCTGAAACATGTCTCCCTTCAAAATAAATCAATTGACCATTGAAATCCAAAATCAGTAGTGATATCAGCAAAAATCTAAAGTAGGCTAGAGTATGTGCTAGAGTAGGCTTTCCTGAGGAAACAAGAAAATATATTTTTTTCCATGAGATAATATCAAATAAAACTTCATATGAACAAAGCAAGCAAGACCCTCTCCAAGAGATTTAACACATGACCAAGTTCTATAATCCCCTTTTACCAGCTTCCTAGATATTTCCTAATACCAGTGGTCTGCTATCACTTTTGGTGAAATGAGTATCAACTTTATTTTCCAACAGAAGTTCCTTGGCCTTTGTCTGGAGTCACTGAGAGAACAAATAATAGTTTCATATTCCTTAACTGATGTAATATTTTATAGCATTCATCTTTTCAGTAACATATTAATTCAAGTGAATAAACTAAAATCGATATTTCAGTATATGTCATAGTATAATCTACCTGTATTTCAGTTGTCTATATGTGTAATGTACCAACCCTGCCTTGTATTTGTTGCTAAGCACCCCCTCATAGACTACCAAGGAAGAGGATGCATAGTGTGAATGTTACATGCATGTAAGATCAGCATGGCTAATCAGCTAATTTTGGAGAGGATACTGAGTTAAATTTGCAATGATCAATTTCAGCTGGTTTGATACGCTGACCAACTGGATTTTATTCATCATTTTCAGAAGAAACAAGGCATAATAGGATTCATTGTGAACATTAATTTGGTACTTGTGTATAGTAAAAAGAGACTGAGTAAATATCAGAAAGGTGGTAGAAAAGCAAAGAAAGAAGGGTATTAATAGATATTTTCACTTGGCATTGTATCATTGCTCAATACATTACTGTAATTAGTTTCATATAGCACCACAATTCTGTATTTTCTGTATACTTTCAGTTCTTCAAGAAAGTGTTTGACAACCACGTTTCTTTATAATATCTACTTCATTTCAGAAAGCATGTACTCAATAAAATTCTCCTGAAGATTAAATTCATTTCTTTTCAAAAACTTGATTTTACTTCCTTTTGTTTTCTTCTATAGTCTCTGATGGATTAGAACTTTTGTGATTTAAATTCAATGTGAATTATCTTGGGTCAAATTTGTAATTGTGCTAAATCCCTCCATGTTTGATAAGCTATTCAGTAATAAATATGTACACTATTTAGCTAGTATTCCTGGAAACCTTATCATCTCTTTTTCTAATAAAGCATTTGAACCTTGGCATTGAGCAAAGATAATACCTATAATTGAATATGTCAATAACAAGATACAAAATTCAATTTAAATAAGCTATTGTAATCAGCTTGATTGTATTATGTTGGTATCATGGAAACAGATGAAAGATTATAATATATTAAATATTTCATGCTAATTATTCTGGTATTAAATTTTTGTGTGTATGAGAGAGTTGAATTGTGGCTGCTTATTACACAGCTACTAAAGAGATTTCTGTATCTACATAATATCTAATATCTGTATAAAAACAAATAAAGCACTGCTATTTTTTGCTTATTAGGATTATCCATAACAAATATGCAATATTTTCACTTTGCATCCTGACATTTTTGCCTTGTGTCATAGCTGCAATATATATTTGGAATTAGAAAAGATGGTAAGGGGCAGAGCAGAAAGGAATAAAAATATCACATAAAAATACCACACAAAAATTTCACATAATCATTTATTTACATTCACTATTAATTTCCTAAGAGTAATTTTTTTTAAAAAAGTCATTATTTAATCAACTGAGATAGGTATATATTACCATGAAAGTGAACAACAACAATAAAGTATTATCACATAAGACTTCTAATCTCTGCCTCAATATGGTGGAAACAATACTGTTAAAAATTTTTTATGATTAGCAAAAGAATTTCATACAGGAAAATTTTGCTCTCAGACCAGAAAATTGATGTCTCTTAGCACCCAATAGCATTTTCCCAATTGAATTTGTTCTACAAATGCAGTATTTGAAACTTAAAAAAAAGCATTTACTCAGGGGCACCTAGGTGGCTCAGTCGATTAAGCGTCTTACTTCGGCTCAGGTCATGATCTCATGGTTCGTGGGTTTGAGCCCCACATCAGGCTCTGTGCTGACAGCTCAGAACCTGGAGCCTGCTTTGGATTTTGTATCTCCCTCTCACTCTACCCCTTCCCTGCTCATTCTTTGTTTCTCTCTCTCTTAGCCCCTCTGGAAAACAGTGTGGAGGTTCCTCAAAAAATTAAAAATAGATCTACCCTATGACTCAGCAATAGCACTGCTAGGAATTTACCCAAGGGATACAGGATTGCTGATGCATAGGGGCACTTGTACCCCAATGTTTATAGCAGCACTTTCAACAATATCCAAATTATAGAAAGAACCTAAATGTCCATCAACTGACAAATGGATAAAGAAGATGTGGTTTATATATACAATGGAATACTACTTAGCTATGAGAAAGAATGAAATCTGGCCATTTGTAGCAACGTGGATAGAACTGGAGAGTGTTATGCTAAGTGAAATAAGTCAGGCAGACAAAGAGATACCATATGTTTTCACTCATATGTGGATCCTGAGAAACTCAACAGAAGACCAGGGGGGAGGAGAAGGGCTGGGGTGGGGGGGAGTTACAGACAGGGAGGGAGCCAAACCATAAGAGACTCTTAAATACTGAGAATAAATTGAGTGTTGATGGGGGGTGGGGGGGAAGGGGAAAGTGGGTGATAGGCATTGAGGAAGGCACCTGTTGGGATGAGCACTGGGTGTTGTATGGAAGCCAATTTGACAATAAATGTCATATAAAAAATAAATAAATAAATAAATAAATAAACATTTAAAAATTATAGAAATAAAAAGTTAACTTATGTTTGATATTTTAAAAATATTTATGTCAGCAATACTGTCCCTTTATCTCCAAAATCTGTACCTTTATCTATCTTGTTCTGTGCCTGAGGAGACTGAAGTTCATGGACTGAGTCAACAGGCTCTCTTATTCTTTGACTTCCCACTAGGTTCAGGTATTTTGGAGAGGAAATTAGTGGGTGGGTGACCACAAGGTAATCCATCCGTTCTGACTCCTTTCATGTCAATTGACTATGGCTGTGTTCCCAGCTGAAGGCCCAGCTCCTGTCAAGTTCCCCTGTTAGTTAACAGTAATCTTCAGGTTCTGGCAACCCCTCTATCCTCTTAATCCCTTGAATACTGGACCTGATGCCACTCTTCCCTCTTTGGGGGTAGACTGGAGGCCTCACCACATCTTGCTTGTTTTTCTTTTTTTTTTTTAAGTTTATTTATTTTGAGAAAGGGAGAAAGTGTGAACAGGGGAGAGGTACAGAAAGAGGGAGAGAGAGAATCCCAAGAAGGCTCCACACTGTCAGCGCAGAGGCCAATGTAGAACTCAGACTCACAAACCATGAAATCATGACCTGAGTTGAACCCAAGGTTTGGATGCTTAACCTGCTGAGACACTCAGGCACCTCTCCTTCCTTGTTTTTCTTCACCAGTCCCATATTTTTGTAGTCACCTTACTCAATTGTATTTATTTATTCATTCATTCATTCATTCATTCATTTACTATTTATTTATTTTAAAGTTTATTTATTTTGAGGGAGAGAAAGAGTGCACAGGAGAAGCAGAGAGATAAGGAGACAGAGTCCCAAGCAGTCTCCACTCAGTCAGTGTGGAGCCTGGTGTAGAGCTCGAACCCACAAACTGTGAGATCATGACCTGAGGTGAAATCAGGGAGCAGATGCTTAATCTACTGAGCCACCCAGGTGCCCCTCAATTTTATTTATTATTTCATTTGTGTGCACTATCTGGTTCTTTCCGGGATTTGAACTATTACATTTTTCTAAAAATGTAGTATAATATTTTCGTGTTGAACAATGTTATAATTCAAGTATCTAATATTGCCAGAAAGGTAATTATGTTGGATTTTTAATATACTGACTTAGTAAATGCATCAACATTTAAGCCATCTTCAGTAAATACTAACTACACATTTATCTAGTAACTAGAGTATGTTTAGGTCTAACTTAATAATTGTTTGATGAGTAGGTTTATTATAATAGAAACATTTTTTATCACTGATAGTTTTAACCTCATGTTCAAATATAGATGGCATGGATCAAAAAACATTTTGCAAAATTGTTCCCTAGAAAGGATTATCATTTGTACTACTACTAATATCATAAGAAGATATATATATGTGAAGCAATAACCATATGAATTTAAAATTCTTTAAAAATTTTGCCAATCAAAATTACAATGTTGAAATAAGTAAGATCTTATATTGTTTTAATTAGCATCTTGATTGCCAGTGAAATTAAATGTGTTTCATATGCTTATTGGAAATGTGCATTCTTTTTTACCTTTTTTACCTTTGACAATTTTACTCATTTATATTGGAGTGATTAAATTTTTAGAAGGCTCTGATCCCCAAGTTTCTACTAATGGCAAAATATAGATGGTGCTGTTACCATTGTTATATATATGGTGATGTTATCCATATCTGATATAGGAAAAGGAGGGCAAACTATGGATGGTGATGTTATCCATTGTTATATGGATGGTGAGGTCATCCATATCTAGTATAGAAAAAGGAGGGAATTTCTGAGTGTAGTCCTTTGTTTTTGATAAATGATAAATTTGGGATGATTAATTGACATCAAAGTAGATATGAGTAGTTGACTGTAAAGTTTACTAGAGCGTGGTAAAGAGATTTGTATTAAAAACACAGATATGATCGACTCCAGAACATATATTATTGAAACCATGTAATTGAAGAGTGTGTACACTAAGAAGAAATGGAACAATATTATAAACAATACCAATTTGATGTGGTGAGCTTGGAAAGAATTTCATACAGAAACAGAAGGGCAGAGACAGAAGAAGGGACTTAGAAGCATGTAATATCCTGAAAACTAAAGGAAATGAGATAATTCAATATTGTCACATATTGATAAAGGCCAAATAAAATAAAAATCATCTATTGTTTTATTAATTTTTTCATTGTTGATTTTTAAGAGAGAGAGAGAGTGCAAGTGAGGGAGGGGGAGAGAGAGAGAGAGGGAGACACAGAATCTGAAACAGACTCCAGGATCTGAGCTGTCAGCACAGAGCCCGACTCGGGAGTTCAAATTCACAAACCATGAGATCGTGACCTGAGCTGAAGTCAGACACTTAACCAACTGAGCCACCCAGGTGCCTCAATGTACTGTTTTATTACTATAAAAGAGTATTAGTGACTATGGAGAGACATTTTGCTATTATAGTAGAACTAACAGCATTCAGTTGAAGATATAATGAAAGCTGAGTAACTGGCGATGGGATTATAAAAAAATAATAAAAGGAATTTTATTATGAAAGGAAAAAAGACAGCTTTGTTTATAGGAGGATATTTAGTTTTAAAAAATTATAGGAGAGGATTAAACATATATGAACTCTAATTGGAAGAAGCTAGATAGATCAGAAAACTTGAAGAAACAGGAGATGAGAGGGGACCAATAAATAGATTTAGGTAGAGAGAGAGCAGGAAGGAGTAAGATCCAAAGCATAAACTGGAAACTAAGGAGAAGAATCAATACCTTGTAACAAAAGAACTTGAAAATCATAGATGAAAATGCAATTATGTGTGTCAGTGCATTGGTATTAAGATAAATTAGTGCTATTAGTTTGATGGCATGTAGAATCTTTGGAAAACGGAAACTGATTTTTCTTAGCATGATGGGAAGATAAAGTGGATGGTAGGATTAAAGCTTTGCATATCATAGCAAAGTTTAAAACAGCTGAAGACAAGCAACAAACTGAGCAGATACCTGGTAAAATATTTGTATCCAGAATATACAAAAAATGGTTACAACTCAAGAAAACTACAACTCAATAGAAATTGGGCAAATATATTAACAGATATTTCACAAAAAAAGATACACAAATGTCTCTGAGGAATAAGCCCACTAACCCAATCAAAGGAAGGATGCAGAGACGCAGAGCCCAGTGAAGCGAGGCTTTAATCAAAGTTCTTGCAAGAGTGGGTGTCTGAAAGACAGGCACCCTCAGGGGTTTTACAATAGATAATTTTCTTCCTAGAATGTAAGTCTCTCCCCTGTTTCCTCACTGGCTTACCTGGATGTTGACTATGCCCATGTAAGGCAAAAAGTTATCTGATTGAAACAAATGTTTATTCTCTGAGGTGACTCAGTGACTTTCGCCCCTCCTCCCGTTGTTCTTTGGAGCATGTTCATTGCAAAGCCTGCAAAAATAAGCCCATGAAGTGGAGAGGGGAAGAACCAGGAAATGAAGTGTCCAAGGGTTTGGTTCTCCATTGTGGTGGGGGTGGGAGGGTTGTACATATTTCCAATAGGTTGTAAGCCTACTGTTAACTAGACAGCAAGCACAGCTTTTATTTGATATTTTTGAAAATGAATCATCGCCCTTACATCTCACATGTCTAATTAGCATATTAAATAATATTCAACATCATTAGTCATTAGGCAAATGCAGATCAAAACCACAAGGAGATACCACTTCATACCCTCTAGGATGGCTGTAATAGAAACATAGACAATAACAAGTGTTGACAAGGCTGTGAAAAAACAAGAACATTTATATATTCCTGTTGAATGGGAAAATTGTGCAGCAATATTGGAAAGTAGTTTTGCAAGTTCTCAAAAAGGTAAACGTAAAACTCCCATACAACCCAGATATTTTACTCATAGGTACATAAACAAGAGAAATGAAGAAAATATATCTGCTCAAAGACTTACATAGGGATATTCATAGTAAAATGATTCATAGTCACAAAAACTTAGAAACAAGCCAAATGTCCATCAATTGGTGAATGGACAGCTAAAATATATCTTTAATATGGAATGCTGTTTAATAATAAAGAGCAAAAAAAAATTATGCATCCTATTTCATGGAATAAACCTAAAAATCCAGAAGCCAGATATAATAGACCACGTATTATATAATTAGCTTATATGAAATACCTTAAAAGCAAATTTATAGACATTAAGTAAATTAGTGGTCACCTGGGGCTACCAGTAGGAACAATAATTAACTAAAAATGGCAAAAGGGATTTATTGGAGGAATAAAATGTTCTAAAACTGATTTATGGTGATGGTGAACCACTTAGTAAGTTACTAAAAATTACTAAATTGTATACTTGAAATGGATGAATTTTATGATATGTAAAATTTGACTCAAAGTTGCTTTTTTTAAAAAAATAGTTCCTTAAAATTTCAAGATGTTATGTAAGAAATGTATGAAAAAAGATATCAAAATGAGAACAACCTTTCTGAGTCTATTTTAGCTAAAGATGCAAAAGGCCAAGTACAAAATAACAGAGGTCATTCTATTTGAAGGAGTTAGAAAACTTCTCCAGGTACTGCAAGGGAAATTCTTTAATGTTGTCTTTAGCTCATCTTAAAATATAAAAGAATGAAAGTTTAAAAAATATTAGATAAGAGCTTTAGGGAGACTACTTGGAAAGCTTAATGTTTATCTCCTAGAGTGAGGGACAATGGGAGCCATTGTTTGATTCATTCATCATTTATGAGAACGACCTCTAGCCATGCTGCTTTCATGGTAGAGAAAGAGGAGTCTACATTAGAATTGATCTGCAGTCCCAGAACTTGTTGATATAAAGGAAATAAATGTGTTTTGTGTACATTAAACATGAGTCAAATGGGAACGATAGAGCCACTGGAGCCATTGTGCCTGAGAAAGCTTTCTAAATAAGCAATGGGATCTCAACAGAGTGTATAGGTGAGCCAAAAAAAACAAAAAAACAAAAACAAAAAAACAAAACCAGATACCAAAAGTAAATTAGAAGAATCCAGCCAAAGGAGGCTTTTTATATTAAGGATAGGCATGTGAAAAATATCCAGGGATAGGGTATCTCTGACAAACCAACACAACACCTCAAGATATCCAGCTTTTTGAACACTTTCAAATCAATAGGGTATTAATGCCACAGCGTGATATTAACAAGCAAATAAGCTCTTTCTTTACTACTATGCTTTTTCTCTCCATCATTTTTTTGAGCAAGAACTATTTTAAATCACAAATGGAAATCTATAACCAGAGAGAATGAAGAAAATAAGAGAAATAAAGAAGAGCCCAAATTTTTCTTATTTCTAACAGCAAGCTTGATCTAGAAATAAGCTAGGAATGAGGCAGGGACAAATTTAAAATGAATAGCAGAATTTTTATCATTATATGATACTGAATTATTATTTGCTAAAATTAAATTATTACTTGTAATTATAGTTACCAGAAGATTTTCATTGTATGAGTGTGATTTGAACAATTTCAACCCAGAGAAATAGTCCCACGTGCAGGCTTAAAAGAATATTGATGGAAAAGCAAATTGTCAATGTTTGGCTCTTCCATATCAAATTCCAATTTAAAAAAATGAGATGGATTACTTGTCATGTCAGAAACCCAGTTAAAATTAAGGATTATAAAAATTACAGTTATCCACAGTGAATCTGGGTGCATGATTTTTTTTTTCCTTAGTAGGAAGTGGCAGGGTAGTTAAGAGAATGCAATGGAGCCAGGCTGCCTGGATTGTAATCTGGTGGGCCTACCAAATGGCCATATAATTTTGGTCACATTACTTAAATTCTTATCTCTATTGATTCATTTTTTAAACTATGGATTAATGAGAGTACTTACTTCATAGAGAATGTGAAGATTATCAAGTTGGTATATGTTAGCACTTAAAATAGCAAGTGATACAGGTAAGCATTCTATTGTTACTTTGATGATGATGATGATGATGTTTCTTCAGCAGCTCTCATTTACCTGTATGTAGGAAGGGGATTTGATAACATATGAAATTATGCAGAATTGGGGTGATACAAATAATGGATGAGCTAAGAATATTAACTATAGATTGGTTCAAATAAAGAATTGCAGAATCTATGCTGAGTAGGTGGAATATAAGAGTAGGAGGTGCTGATAGGGAGATATAGGATGATAGCTTTTTTTGTGTGTGAAGCAAATGAAACGTATTAAATAACCTCATATTATGAGATAAATGTCACAATTTAATAAAATGTGGAGGGTATGGCACCAGATATCTGGAGGATATTCCAGAAGAAATGTGGAAGTCTGAACTAAGTATTTGACGGTCAGGAGAAAGTAATCTCTTAGCGGATCTGGAGACAGGATATTAGGTACAGAATCATTTCATGTGATGAGAAAGACCTAGAGTTGACCATGGGAGTGGTATTTAGAGTAGAGCAGAGAAAAAGATTAATGAAGAAACAGACAAGGAAAATCAGGATTTGGGTATTCAGTAATTTGTGTATGGTTTTGAAGGTCACTTAGAATAATGACAAGTTGTAGAAAAAATTAAAACTTGAAAGAATGAGGAAATAACTGGGGGTTTAAGAGGTGTAAAGAAATGAAGAATGGAGTATGGCATATATGGATTTCATTAATTATATTGTATGCGCAATTCTGACCATAATGTTTGGTACATACAATTTACCACATAAGCATTACTTCAATAAAAATGTATACCTTACAGGAGCTGCAATTTTCTTGTTTTTGGAAAAGCAGTGGTCTGGAAGACACAACATGTAATGGGGGAAGTCTGATCTCATATCTGACTCTGTGTGAGAATCTGACAAGGATGATGGATAATTATAATGGGAAATTTTGTGGGTTATGGCAGCAGAAGCAACTTCTATCTGAAAAGGCTGCAGGTAAAACAGTGTAATTGGAGGAGGACCAGACATTATCTAAAACAAACAGGTAGAAAGAATAAGTAAGAAGTCGAAGTATATAAAAATTTATTCACCATGGAGTGGGATATCACAGAAGTATTTCAGAATGAGAACAGCGGAACCTGATCATTTTTATTCACTACATTGATGGTGCCATGCTGACATATCTGTGGGCAAAAAATATTAATTGCCCCTGTAAGTTTTGAAAAGATACATGTCTAGCATAAGGTAAAAACTTTATTCATTCACTCTATTATAGGCCAAACATTATTCTGGGAACTTCAGTATAACTGGAAAAAAAATAGAAACTATTGGCTGAAAAGCAACAGATAATGAACCAAAAATATAATACGAATAAGTTATATATAAAGATAAAAGTGTCATAATATGAAAAACTAAGCAAGAGAAAGGGGTTCAAGGGTTTAGCAAAGATAGACTACAGGGTTACATTTTAGATACTGAGAGCCAGATATTTAAGCAGTCTTGAAGAAATCGGAGGATTATTCACAAGGACATGTAGGAGAACATTGCAGTCAGAGAGCATGACCAGCGCAGTGCCCTAAGGGAGACTCTCTAACACATTAACTCATATCAAAAATGATGATAGTTCAAGCCAGAGTAGTAACATCTGAGGTTATAAGAAGTGTTAAAGATCAGGATATTTTTATAATTAAGCAAGATAGGGCCCATGAATAAACTAATGATAACAAGTATGCCCCAACCTGGGAAGCATGATTATTTCTATTATCTGAGCCTGAAGGCAAGGAGATATCAAACAACACAACCTTACAAACTTACAGATGTAGTGATTTGGATATCTAGCTAAAAAATTTATTTTATTTTATTTATTCTGTACTGTGAAGAACAGGTAGGAAAATCTGAATTTCTATATTTAGCGTCTTTTGATTACAAAAGTCTCCAAAATCAAAGCAGCGTGTCATAAGGACTATATAGGGTTGGAAGTGATGGATAAGAGGTTATAATCAAGTAGTAAATTTTCATTCCCATACCCATGTAATATTCAAGGTAACTTAATTTCATTTTAATAAAATAATCTTTCATTTGGCACAGCAATGTTTCTTCAAAGTTATTTGAACTTTGTAGAATTGCATATATATATATGATTTAGAAATGTAATAAGGTCTGTAACAACTGGATGTAGAACATTTAGAAATCCAGCTTAAAAATACATATCACTATTCTGCTGAAGAAATTACACATCTTGCATTTATTATGTAAAACTCATTAGGTAAGTTAAAAATGAACTCAGGACAACAAAATATTTTTTAAAAGTATAATAAACATTAGACAAAGAAAACAGCAAATGGTGTTTGTACACTTTCAGTCAATTTGTACTGAATAGTGAGATCATAGAACATGTTTATATAAATCCTATATGAATCAAAGATTAACTAGCCATATCACTAAAATATAGGTCAGTAATTTTGATTATTAACTTTTTCTATATTCTTTGCAAGCATAAGTTCTAAGTTTAATAAACTTCTTGTTTTTGCTTGTGTCTGGACATGTTTAAAAATTTTTCTTTGGGGCGCCTGGGTGGCCCAGTTGGTTGAGCGTCCGACTTCAGCTCAGGTCATGATCTCGCGGTTCATGAGTTCAAGCCCCGCGTCGGGCATCTGTGCTGACGGCTCAGAGCCTGGAGCGTGTTTCAGATTCTGCGTCTCCCTCTCTCTCTGACCCTCCCCCGTTCATACTCTGTCTCTCTCTGTCTCAAAAATAAATAAACCTTAAAAAAAATTAAAAAAAAATTTTCTTTAATATGAGATCAGTTCAATTAAATGTTCCACAATAAGGAAAAGGCTATATTTTGGGACAAAAATATCTCACTTCTAATTTTAATTATTTAATAACTAGTGAGGCAAACTACTTATACTCTAAGAAATACAATTGCTAATTACTTATACAGGATTCTTGCTGTTGTTTTATGTTAATTGAGGAAAATGAATGAACTTCATTTTCCAGTTTTACTCAGAAATTCAAAGTTATTGGAAGACTTCTCAATGGAAAGGAAAGGTAGGAATTGGATTAAATTATATATGACTTCAACCTGATAGACAATTAATGAGAAGGAAGTATTTTTTTAATTCCTAGTTAAGCAATGAGCTCAACTACAAAAGATGAATAATAACGGCTTATTAATAAGATGATGAAATAAGATGAATTATTATTTCCTACAGAGAATTTTATTGCAAAAAGGAAGTCATTAATCAAGATTTTGAGTTACACCAACAGTTTTAAAATATGCTGATATTATGAGGCCAGAACATGATATAAATAGAATTATAGTTCAATTCAAGCGGTAGGGAGTTTATGAACAATAAATGTTTGCAGGGTTTTCACTTTTTTCCGGAGGAATGATCAGTAACCCAACATGAAATTGCCTGAAATATAGTGAACTTAAACTTGTTGCTTGACTTGTCTGACACTAAACAAATTTAATGTAGTGAGCAGTTTTGCTGATGATGTAGACACAGAAAATAATAAAATTTAGTGTAAGTAAGGTTTATCTTCAAAGGAAGTTAAGCCATGGGGGCCAAGATCCATTTTCAGAGAGACATCAGATTAAAAACAATAGACTAGGATAGAAGGTGGCTCAAACAGATTGTTCATTTACCGTGGTTAAAATTTTGAATGGAGAATGTGCTTACATACTTTTGCAGAGTGTAGACTTAACACTAACAGTATGAAAAGAAAAGCCCTCAGTGTCATCAGGTCTAGTTCTCACTGATGGGCTGGCGAGGACAGGATAAATTTTGAAGGTGGCTATTTTCCTCTGTGGAAAATGGGTGTGTCTAAGATAGGATCAATCAGATTTGCTTTCTTAATAGTCTTCCTATGCTTTAAAGGGGATGGCTATGAGATATTCAAGGAGTTTTAATAAAACATGTGGCATAAAAGTGAAAGTTACAGTATATCAGAAAGTGATAGGCCATTTTAAGTATAACTATTAAAGTTAAGCAAAAATAATTGGTAATAATGAAAAATAAGTCAATTATTTTATATGAATACTTCTACAGTGATGTGTAATATAGATACTTAGGTCTCTTGGTGATGTGACTTGCACAAGTTGGGGGAGTTTTTCATTGTGTAAGAGATTGGAATAAGATCTGATTTTATGCTTTTGTGAATCAATGATATACGAAACTCCAATTTGAAAAGTAGAACATAAAAAAAAAAAAAGATGAAAAGGAGTGGACTATAAAACTCTTTCAGCTATAGCTTGATTCACTGGGGAATTTCTTTAAGCATTCTATTCACTTAAAATATTATTCAATTTATAAAATGAGACTCCCAGAGAGCTCTTCTGGAGCCCACATATTTCACAGAATGATTTCCTACATACTAAAGATTTTTTTGAACAAAAAAGAAAAGTGGTCCAAAGTAAAGTTGGTAGCTTTAAAGGATATTTCAAAGGGCTAAAATTGATTGATATTGGACATATGTAATTTGTACCTTAATACCTGTTTGGGGTTATATATAGGTTATGCTAGTGCTTGCACCCTATATTTGGATTGCAAATCTTGTTATTGGGGAAGGAATAACACTTAGAAACGATGAATTGTTAAGTTAAAGGTTATGGAGGTTTGTGCTACAAATGGAGAACTGGCACAATCAGCATATTCTTTGTCAATGTGTGAGAAAAATTATTGGAGTAAAGGGCTGCCATGTCTACCTTTTCCCTGAGGTATTAAGACAATATGATTTTAATTAATTTTTAAATACTTTGCATTTTCATTCATTTAATAAATCTGTGGTGGTTGCTTCTTGAAATGTTTACATTTTCAAAAACTCTAAGTTTGCCTCTTCAGCAATCTTTCAAGCGTTTCGAATGTTATTTCTATCCTTTTAAAGAAGGATTACATTTCCTGAGAACTTTAGACCACCTCTACCTGGTAAAGTTTATAAACCTAACAGAAATACATCTTAACCTCTCCAAACTTGCTTATTCTTCTGACTTCATTACCAGTAGCCAAGCTGACACCTCTCTCACACTGGTGGCCCTAATTAGTTATCAAAGGCTATAACTCTATCTAAACAATGCCCTTAAAGCCAATCTGTATAAAACCACCTGTTTCTAATAATCTTAGACTCATACTAGAATTGCCTGTAAACCCACCTGTAATCTTTCCCTGAGATAATTCCTAATTCCTCTACAGCGCAATCATATTTAGCCGGGGATAAAATTTACAATTAAAATTACTATTAGCCAAATGATAATATAAACCTATGTTTGTCTTAGACTTCAGTGCTCAGCTTAAAATGCTTATTTTAAATTTTTGAGTCCCATTTCCCTGCTCAGATCTGTTGAGGCAGAATCTATAGGGAGGAACCTGGAAATCTGGATTTTTTTCCAGTTCTCAGGTAATTCTCCTAACTGATGACCTTTGAGAGCTAAGATTAGAAGTTCACAATTCTGCTTATTGGAAACCACAGGAGGGCTAGTTAGAAGGCAGGTTACCACACCCTCAGGAAGTCTCGGGATAACCCTGAGAATATATAACCCCCCATTACTCTGGTGCAGTCTGAAGTCTGAAATTTAGAATCCTTAGCCTTCAGAATTTACTACATATTTTGAAGGTAAGTGTTTAATTTCTTATTGTGGGGATCCCAAATGTGTCAGTGTTATGCTCAAAGAATTGACAATGATTATTCAGTCCTGCCTAATGTATATTAGAGCTCATTTCCAGGATCCACAAATCTCTACAATATTCCCTGATTCAAAGGAGCACAATCTCATCTACAACTATTGATCTTAGATATGTTTTTTTGTTCTGGTTATATTGGATTTATCTTCTATTTTATCAGGTGAAAATTATAAACAACCTGTTATGACCTCCGAATTGAGAATCTGATTTGAATTGCACTAAATGTACATATCAATTTTGACAGGCGTTACCTCTTTAATTTCTTTACTCATTTACGTACAAACAGCATATTTTTACTTAGGTATTTTTATATATCGATTTTTTTCTGGTTTTTGTCGTAGATCATGCACATTTCTTATACTTGTGTATGTGGAAACTATAAAAATATTTCTTCAGTGAAAGATATTTTATCACATTTTTCAACTGATTAATTCAGACATAAAAGTCATGTTGCCCTACATATTTACCATGAAACTAATTATTGCATAGGTATATTTTAATAATTGGAATAGTTCTTTAGGTGATTCTTTTCAAGTATGTATATGTTCCTATTTTCTTCGTCCTATTACAGTAACTAAAATCTGCAGTATTTGAATGAGAATGTTGATAACAGACATTAGTTGACAGACATGTGCTTGTCTTGTCAATAATAGTTGAAACTTGAAGTGCTACTATATGTCAGAGTGTTGCAAACACTTTACATTTATTACCTTTCTTGAATTCTCTTAAGAATACTCTGAAGGAGCTAAGGCACAGAATGTTAAATTATTTGCATGAAATACTAAAGCTAGGGGGAGCCATGTTTAAACCCAGTAAGTTTCCTCCTCAGTTCAATATTTGCTTATCAATCTTGGTAGTTTCTCCTTATTGTATAAATGTATTAAGACAAGTTCCTTTCATAATAATTTATTCAGAAATTTTAATATTCTACTGAAAAGTATCAGTTATTTTATAAATGTGTTGATATGGTCATATTAATTTTCTTCTTTAAGCTATTAATGTGAAAATTGATAGTGACATAACATAATTTTGAACATTCCTACATTTGTAGAGTGAGGAGACAGACTTGTCCATGAACTTCTAATCCTTCCTGTATTTGAGCTGTTGGTGTTTTACTAAACATTACGCATCTTCACACATAGATAATATTCTTTAGATTTTCCTATATCTTCCGTAAGTTTTTAATAATGGATGTTGCATGCTTCATAACAATTTAATAAGGTTTTTTTTCCTCCATACCATATTAGTTTGAATAGCACAGAACTGTGTGATTATACTTGTAAATTTAAATGTAGTTTATACATACAAAACCACTTGTATTGGAGGTCTTTTTATTAAGAAAACTCTGACAGTCCCTTCAATTTCTTTTTTAGTTGTGTGGTCAAGCATACACTAAGTTTTAAGTCAATTTTTATAATTCAGGTTTTATTAAAAGTAATTTTAAAAGTTATTAGAAAAGTAGAAGTATTTTTGTTGCTTACTTTTTGCCTTCTAAGGGATAAGAGTATAAAATAAGCATTTTAATGCAAAATTTTAAAAACTCTTAAATGAATTTAGCAGTGAAATTAACAAAATATATCATTAATTTTTTGAGCTGGGAGATCAGCTGATAGTTTCTGAGAATATATTAGAAAATTAGAAGGGAATGGAAAATGACAAAGAGAAATTAAAAATGGAGTAAGTGAAACCAGAAATTTCAACAATCCACCTCTTTGGAATTCTAAACAGAAGTGAAAACATTGACAAAAACATAGAATCAGTGAAATAGTAAATATAGTTCCTACAGCTGAACTAAAAACATTCAGATTTAAAGAGCCAACAAGTTGGATTAATACAAAATTATTTCTATTTAGCTATGTCCTTTTTAAATTAAAAAAAAAAAAAATCCAGGGGCATGGAAAAAATTCTAGAAGTTTCCAGCATAAATAAGCAGATTAATTACATGGAGACAGGCTGTTATTGGCATTATGCTTTACGATGAAAACATTTTTTTGACCTTATACTTTCACAGGTGATTAAAGAAACATTTAATTATGGAAGTCAAAGAGTGTTTTTTTTAAATATTTACGGCAATAGGTTATGAATAGATTTTTTTAAATAACTGCCAGAGAGAAATTTACAAACACTTTTAAAACTTTGTTTAAAAAAGAACAGATTTTATCATTTGTTTTGTTTCTTAATTCCACAAGTGAGTGATGAAACAAATGAGCAAAACGGGGGTGGGGTGGAGAAGGGAAAAGGGCAGGTGGTTACCAGAGAGAAGGTGGATGGAGTGATGGGTGAAATAAGTGATGAGCACCGGGTGTGTAAGGAAATATTGAATTACTATATCGTGCACCTGATACTAATATTACACTGTATTGTTAACTAACTGGAATTTAAATAAAAACTTAAAAAGAAAACAAAAAAAGCAATAAAACAAAATCAAGGTCAAATTTGTTTTGAATGCATATATAAATACATGAAACACTTTCATATTTAAATTTGTAAATATTTTAAAAGAATATTATGTCTTAACGAGGAATTCAAGAATTCAAGATTAGGTATACATCAGGAAGTTGATTCACCATGTTATCAGGTCATCATAAAAGCCCAATAATTTTGATAAACCTGACTGAAAAACACAATCATTCATTGTAAACCTTGGCAAGCTAAGAATAAAACAAGTTATTGCAGAGATAGCAGGCCTCTCCTACATAACTTAATACAAATATTAAACTATCGGTAAAATGCTAGAAATATTCTTGTTAAATTCCAAGACAACACAAAGATATCTGCCTCAAAGCAACTAACTAATTCTTTCCATTTGATGAATGATTTTGGGAAAATCATCATTTCCATGCTACACTGGAAAAAATAAATAAACAATTGAATGTGTACATACTTGTAAATATAACAAAAATGTCTAAAGAAAGCTGACCAAATGTATTAACTCAACTTGCCTCCAGAGATGGAGAAAGGCAGGCATGGCATGGTATCCTTTATTCTGAATTAGTTTAATCTTTAC